>NC_139236.1:79709270-84509270 GCF_977018435.1 Lepisma saccharinum | reverse complement strand
CTCTGCGGTAGAGTAATGCCTGTCTCTTGCGCATTTGTGTCATGTGTGGGCTGTCCACAAACAGTCTCCTCGCCGCATGATCGATATGATGGAGAGACGATAAGATCTTGGGAAAGAGGAAAGAGCCCTTTGTTCGTCTCAATTTTTATTTCCTCCTTGTTTTTTTTTTCGTCGCCTTCTCTTTTTGTGTGTCACAGCCCGCTTTATACTCAGCAGTCTCGATTCGAATTGGCCACTGCATACATCTGGCTAATCTATGTTGTCAGCTTGTGCAATACTCGATATTGCACTTGTAAGTTCTTTTGTTTCTGGGGAAAAGCCTTTATTTCTAAGAACAGCCAATGTACATTTCTCATAAACAGGATCAATGTGGAGACTTCTGTCAGTGTTGCCACCTCTGCCTATTGGGTCTAAATAGTTAACTTACGTCTGTCTACTTATTAACATGGTTAGCATATGCGACTGAATGGAGTGGTTCACTCGTGATCTCGCCACTCTGGGTTCAAATCCAATCCTTGGTATGGTCCTTTGCGAGCATCCCTTCGTGAATTCCTTCCATTCATCCTCATCGTCGCGAATGAATGGTAAAATAGCTAGAGAATAAACACGATGAAGCTAGCCAAGATGTGAAACCGAGATACTTCTATTCCTCAAAGTCATAGTTGGGTCAATATTCCTCGACGTGCTGGTTTAGCAAATATTCCTCGCAGCGATCATTCCTCGAAGTGGTTGTTCAGCAAATATTCCTCGAAGCAATTTGGGTGTAAATAATTTGCTTCCTATGCCTAAATATATTAACTGTAAAAATATTATTTTTACATTGATTATTATTAGAGTTAGGCATGTATTTTTAAGAATTTATGCTTTTCAATCAGTGCAGCGCTTTGGAAATTTTTGAAATATTGTTTATGTGATTACGAAATTAGTGCAAAATGTTTACTAAAACAATGGACCATTGGCGCTACTTACTGTAACTCAGGCCTGCCACGGAGGTCAGTTATACAAGAATAACCTTGAATGGAAGAAGCGATGTACGTTATCATTCAAGCGCGAGTAGTATTCAATTATTTTTTTCAACTAAAAGATAAACTGGGAAATATACCGACAAAGACGAAAGACAAGATAATTATCCTCGCAGGAGGATATGGATAAGAGAACAGATATAATATCAAAGAGAAATGGAAAGGGAGAGAGGCGAGAATATCATCATTATCCCGTCATGCTCATGGCGAATCAAATTGCACCAGCAATTACCAGAGAGCGCCATCTTTAGAAGTACATCGGAAAGTTGTCATGTGAGCTCCCTGCCCCCTCCCCCTCCGGCGGTTGCGCTCATGTCGATACGCCGTGCATTAATCACTTTGATGTTAATAATGCATGGTAACAATGGGACGGGAATTTTCAGCATAGAGTGAGCTGTTGGGATGAGGCGACCGGTCACTACATTAACGCGAGGACTGCCTTAGGCTGCGTCCACACTGAGTAACAGTGCACTCATATAATAAGTGGCAGTCAAATTAAAACGGATCGGCCACCAAAAGGTTTCATTTAAAATGCATAACCTCAAAAGTACTGTAATATCCATAACTGTTCATGCATTTATCCCACTGGGAGACAGGACCGCCAATTCCGTTTTTGTAGAATCTTGGCTACTGACATCCACAATCTTATCCAGTCACATAAGTCCTCGTCATAGTGGAACCGATGTCCACAAATGTCTGTCTTCCGGTCACAAAAAATATGAAAACCACAAGGAGAAAGATCTGGTCTCTAGGGGGGATCTTGCAGTGTGGGGGCGGGCATCATCATGGAGAAGGATGACACGTGTCCGTCTCGGAACCTCTCATGCTACTCCAACCCACGTGAACGCGACATGTAGTGTCCACTGTACACATGGGCGGAGTTTGAACATTTGCTATGGGGGGGGGGGGGGGCAGACTCTGGGAGAAGCATATGATGTACATGAGGGTTATTGATTGATTGATTGATTTGGTGTTTTAAGTCCACTTTATGCACAGTAAGGCTAATCGGGACTGGACCTACAGTTTAAAGTGGGATCCGAACCACTTGTACCTCCACCGGGTATCGAACCCGGGACCCCTTGGTTACAAGACGACGACGGTACCACTGCGCCATCGGGAGGCCCTACATGAGGGTTATTGAATATCTCCTAGTTTATAAGGGGTCCGGAGGCCTTCTCCCGAAAATTAAAAAAACAAACAAAAAAACACTGAGTTTTAGGTATTTTAGATTTGAAAATGTTAAATTTCCTCACTTAAGGCGAGGAGATACAGTTACGCACCAATTGTGCATTTATTTCAGTATCGCCCGAATGGGCACTGCTACTAAAACAAACCCTGGGTGTATCCAAGAGTATGGATTTCTCTCCATGTTACAAGTGCAAACATTTTGTTATTTTGATTATTAAGCTGGACACGATGTTTGAAAAATATGATGAATAATGATTTTCGGAATCCCATGTATTCCTTATGGGGAATCAACTTCAACATCAAGTTACGGCTAATCAAATGGAAGTTTCGACTTTTCCGCTGGTGAAATTCATCTTCAAACTGCCCTCTTCCCGTTGACATCTCTTTCTACTCCATCGAAAGTTTTATATTCACAAGAGAATGAATCAAATCATACTCCCATATGATCAATGCTTTTTTCTTGCCTCCTGGCAGGGTTGCCAAACCTGATGGGCATAAAATAACTTAATTTAACCTTAAATGGAGTTAAAACTGACTCTCATGGAGCTAGATTTACGATGGCTGAATAAAGTTCCTTCTAGGGTAATGTCAGTTGTCAAAGGGGTGGGGCACTGCTATTATCGTCAACTCTAAATTGATGACAATTTATTCTTAGTTTCCAACATCTAGATCCGGCGGCATCGCCCATCTCAATAATCCACCGATGGTGGTATGAAATCTAAAGTAAAGAATTCCCTGACGACAATATTATGTCAATTTCACGTCTAACATTGCGCTATAAAGAAGTAGCTGGGGAGATAAGAGAGAGTGGGGCGACGCAGCCAACATAACAATATCACGTCACGTGCAAAATGTAAAATTATGACGAAAGGTGGTCTATGTGTGTTGGAACCGGAGATGGCATCATAGTGGGGCACGGGGGGTGGGCGTCCCAGTTCACAGCCGAACGAGTGCACAAAAGATTGATTGATTGATTTAGTTTATTTTACTTCGCCTTTTGTGCCTCTTGGCTAATTTGCGAAGATGGGGATGAGTGATGAAATTGATGAATGGACATTCGCAAACAACCAAGCCCAAGCGGGATTCGAACCCGAGACCCTTGGCGTCGCAGCGCGATGTGCTAACCACTCGGCCACAGGGTCCGGCTAGAGTGCACGAAAGAGCCAGATCTGGCTCCAAGAGAGCTAAGTTGGCACACTGGAATGGTTTTGGAAGACTCCCGTGGAAATTGTATCGCTTCAGAGTATAAGATTAATAAATTGTCCAATCTCTCTTGACCCATTGTGCAACGCAACCAGTTGTGGATTCGCCTCATAGCAGAAAATTTCCTCTCACAAGTGGCACTATTTGATGGCAGGGTAAGAGCAATTTCCAGAAGAATGCTAAAATTTTTGTATGTTTCTGTATGTTTGCTCAAAACTGTGTCCACTATCTTTGGGACAAAATTCTTCAAAGGCGTACTTATCGAACTCAAACCTGAACTTTCCATTACATTTCTTAAAATGGTCATTTCTGCCTTCAACATTGTTGTGTTCAATGGAGTAAATCTCAATCAAACGTGCAGCTCCTTCTTCATCCAGACGAATAAGTCTTTCACTCGCTTCAGCAACTTCCAAAGTTTCACCCCACTAAATCTTCTTTTCAGTTCGCCAACCAAAATATCCAGCAATGGATAAAAAAAATCACACTTGTATTTTTTCTTCCAGTTTTCTTCACTTTGAAATGTAGAACGTGTTTCAGCTGATGTCTCTTCTCTGGATCTCTGGCCAACTGAAGAACAAACCAGATAAGCATCTAATTTGTTTGATATCAGTGTAGGCCGTTTTGGATTTGTACCTTCTTTCATCTCACCTCCACCTTCAAAAATGTCTAGACCTAATTCTTTGTCTTTGTCCCAAGTGTTTTCGTTGCGCTGGGACTCAAGCTCCTTAATCACTCCGTTGACTACACTGGAACTCGGAGCTATTTAGGTATCGGCTTTCTGAAGGGACTGGGATAAATCATTTATGAGGGGGAGATATTCAGAAAATACTGATAAGCATACAATAAAATCCAACGATTTTACAGCTGAAAGCAGGCCATTGGCTTCAGGTTTTTTAGAATGTCTTAAATCAGACGCTGTCGAAGTGAGTACAGCAACAAGCGTAGGATAATTTCTCTTGACACTTAAAACTGAAATAGCTCTGCAGGTCCAGCGAGTGTCGCTCAACTTATGGAGTTCATGAGGTCCTGGGCTAATTATATTTAGATTTTTTTGCACTTCTTTGAATTCAGCATGGGTGTCAGGATAGCTAAAGTATTGGTACAAACACTGCTAGACATTAAAAAAGTTGCAGCTTAAATCATTGTCCTTGCACGCTGCAACAAGCACTAAATTGACTTTATGAGCCAAGCAATGAACGTACATTGCATAAGGATTACCAGATATTGCGGCGCAATTACCGCACATCCCATCATGCCAAACGTCAAGATTTGCGGTATGGCTTCATAACAAAAATGTAATAACTGAACTTATCTTTTAATTTTAGTCTTTGCCTGGCCCCTCCAGAACTCCGCCTATGACTGTACACAACAGACATGTGACGATGAATATATCAACCTCCAGCAGCCTCAGAAGTCAAAGAACGAAACACACATCCCTGCCCTTCAGTCGCCTCCTTCCTGATGTTGGACGAATACACTTATCGCTAACCTCACTTTCTGCGCAATAAATAAGCAAGTGTGTACGTGCGAGTTGTCACTACGTTCCCACAGATGCCAGGATGGTTTGTAAATAGCAATGTTACCAACTTTTGCAGGTCTCGACTTCTATGCGTGGCGACCCGTTTTCATTTTACTGCATCCATACATTTCTTACAAGAGATAGTCATTTTCGTTCAACATCATACAAAACATAGCCATTTTGGCTCAACCTCATACAAAAAATAGTCATTTTGGTTCAACCTCATACAGATGATAGTCATTTTGCCTCAATCTCATACAAAAGATAGTCATTTTGGCTCAACTTCATACAAAAGATAGTCACTTTGGCTCAACCTCATACAAAAGATAGTCATTTTGGCTCAACCTCATACAAAAGATAGTCATTTTCGCTCAACCTCATACAAAATATAGTCATTTTGGATGAACCTCATACAAAAGATAGCCATTTTGGCTCAACCTCATACAAAAATATAGTCATTTTCACTCAACCTCATACAAAATATAGTCATTTTGGATCAACCTCATACAAAAGATAGTAATTTTGGCTCAACCTCATACAAAATATAGTCATTTTGGCTCACCTCATACAAAAGATAGTCATTTTGGCTCACCTCATACAAAAGATAGTCATTTTGGCTCACCTCATACATAAGATAGTCATTTTGGCTCAATCTCATACAAAAGATAGTCATTTTGGCTCAACTTCATACAAAAGATAGTCATTTTGGCTCACCCTCAAGGGGCTTCTGGAGGGTGAGTGAGACGGCTGTCTTCGTGAGGGTCTTCCTTTTGAGGGTGGCCACTTCTGTATTCGTGTTCTTGTTATTTAGCGTCGTTTATCTGCCTCTTATTACTAATGGAAATGATGAGAATGTGTAGACGACATCGATGAATTAGCATGCAGAAAGACCATACATGCTCAGGCCGGGATTCGAACCCGGGAACTTCTGTGGTGAAATCGACAATTAACCCTTGAACCCCTGGTTCTTAAACATTACCTCCCTTCGATTTAACTGGAAGTTTAAAATCCATTTTTATGAACAGTTAGGCCAATCGGGACTGGAACCAATATACAGTTGTATTTCAAAGAGGAAAACAGCTTCGCATCTGAATACATTGAAAATAATACTGGTTGCTACTCTTCTCCAAGTCCAGGTAAAAATTCAAGAATAGTTTCGTGTTTTCAAAGCAAAATTGCCAAACACATGAAGGCTAAAAATAGAAATACGTTTTTCCTATTTTGATACTATTTTGTACATAAATGTCAACATTATAAAGCTTTTAGCCAAACTTCTAATTGATTGATTGATTGATTGATTGATTTGCTTTATTTTAATTCGCTTCTTGTGCCACTTTTGGCTAATTTGCGAAGATGGGGATGAGTGACGAAATTGATGAATGGACACTCACAAACATCCATGCCCAGGCCAGGATTCGAACCCGAGACCCCTGGCGTTGTAGCGCAATGTGCTAACCACTCCGCCACGGGGGCCGGCCAAACTTCTAATGTGCGTAATATTATTGTTCTTATCACTTTAGGCGCAGAATAAAAAAATATCACAGAATCACGTAAATTTACTTAGAATAGAAATTCAATTATTAGTCTTTTGACTGACTGAGTTACTGACTCTTCTTTTTGCTTTTGGGATTAGAGAGGTATCCTGGGTCTCTGTCTGAACAGTAAGTATTGTCCTTAAATTTCAATTAATCTGCGATAAAAAAAACAGCGGGCGCCCTTAAATGCAAAAGTGTAAGATCTGAAACTCGCACTGCATTACAATTTAAAGTGAAATAAAATTTACAAACAAAATAAAGATTGTGATGCGTTTCCTTTCCTAACCAACATAACACTAATGCACCTTTGAATACTATATCGCTGGCGCCCTCTGTACGTCTGCGTTCACACGATTTGATTACTAGGTGCCGGGATTTTTCACATTTGTATTCAAAACTCAGGTATAATTCACTAATATTGATCTTCTATGCGCCAATAATTCAATAATTCCCGCATGATTTCAGAAATGCAAGAAATTCGCAGTGAATAGAGATGCAAACCAAGGGCACAAGATGACGTCAAACATAAATAAACTTTTCAGGACGAAACCTAGATTTTGATCCCTTGGAAAACTGTCTTGTGGTTAGACAATTTTGGGGAAAAAGTCGGAAACCTAGAATAGAAAATAATTTTAAAGTACACAAAAAAGGGAGCAAATAGATGACGCCACATACCTGGTTGGATATTCCCTCTTGGCTTAGCACCCAATATGGCTAGATTCACATTGGCTTTCCTTCCGTCTATGATAGGGTTGGGATCCTTACATGCATTCTCCGCCGCTACTCTGTTTCCCATAATCACCTGAAACACAAGAGAAACGTAACGTTACACTGGCTCCCCAATTTTGGGTCCGTTTACGAACACACTTTGCGGCAACTAGTCCAGAAAAATAGAGCCCCAAACCTGGTCCTCCTAACCTAACCTAACCTAACCTAACCTATCCACATATGCAGAAGAGGAACCTGCCGGAATTGCAACTGCAGTAAATGCATATGTGGTTAGGTTAGGAGGGACAGATTTAGGCTTTCGTGACTGGTCGCCACAGTGTGAGCTCGAAAATCTACATTGGACTGAAATTAGTAGTTTACTAATAAACAAAACATATGTCAATGGGAGCATTAAAACGCAGAAGCGTCTGTGAGTGTACTAAGTATATATAGACAATGACTATAATTTACAACACTCTTTAGAATGAATGGTACCACTTTTCTGTCATATTAGTTTGTATCCAAATCAAAATATTTTAATTTATCACAAGAAGATCTTCACACTCATTTCCGAGCAACATCTGGTGCAGAAAAGTAAAATGTACTCAACAAATGACAATCGTGAGATAAAAGTGGCATATTTTTCAATAAATCATGATAGAATTCTGTATATGCTGTTTGATACGTCGTAGAAAACTCCTGAAATTGTGAAGAAGACTGCAAGGTACTTCTGGCACAGCTGGAACTCAAAATAACTCCATTTCATTTGTACAACGTCAATTATAAATCTTAGGATAGTCACCATGTTTGCATTTGTATTTTTGTTATTTTACGTTGATTTTGGCCAGTAGAACTACATCACTAGTCTACACGTATAATGTAGCCAATCGTTTTTTACAAGTAGATTCACATCACTGGTCTAAACGTAGAATGTAGCCAATTATTGTTTCGTAGTAGACTCAGGGGGGAGAGGATTTACCACTAGGCTATCCTAGGCTATAGTCTAGGGGCCGCAAGTGCAAAGGGGACGCACAAAAATGATACCCTGAAGGAGAAAAAGTGACGAAAACCATCGAGTATTAAAATTCCTTAATATTGTGGTAATAGCAAAAAAGAAAAATGTTGAGGCAGAGCATGCAATTAGTAAAAGTGAAGTACCATAATAACAACACTGTTAATAATAATAACTAACTAACTCTCTAGCGAAACTTAGTCCCTTAGATTGAAAGAGAAACATAAATTGAGAGTATTTGAAAATAAGATCCTTAGGAAAATATTTGGACCTAAAAGGGATGAGGAGACAGGTGAGTGGAGGTTACATAATTTAGAACTACATAATTTGTATTCATGTCCAGATATTATTAGGATGATTAAATAAACTAAATCAATCAATAATAATGTCTTCAGGGCCCTAAACGAAGGGGCCCAAATTTTATATATCCCCCTCTGAGTAGACATCACTGGTCTATACGTAGAATATAGCAAATGGTTGTTTACGAGTAGATCCATATCATTGGTTACAGCCCGTCTTTGTCGAATTGAGTCACTGTTGTTATCGAAGAAACTTCCAATAACAACCAGTCGGGAAAGAAAAATATCTTGATTTCTTTTCTCCATCTCTGCCCCTTCTGTTCCCACACATCAACCAACTGACTCCTTTCCTTGAAGGCAAATTTATAAATGCGTTTCGACAGACCGAAAGCCCACATTATATCGATCGCCTGAATGGAATCGAAGAGTTTCCCTACCGGAAACACAACAAACACCTTATTCTCACGTGGAGTAAGTCCGGAAAGAAGAAAGGAAAAAAGGTGCACACTTCCACCTTCAGCCAATATTGTGACGTTTCTTTGACACTTTCCCGGAGACTTGGAGACCAGGATTAATGGTATCGGAACCCACAGTGGACACGGGATAAAAGTTTTCCCACGGGAATGTAGCGTTCCTTTCTTCCACTGAGCCATACTGGGATCTTTATGGAACAATCTCTGATTTTATTATTTATTCTAATGTAGGAATTGTATCGGGACGCGTCTCGGTCTTGCATGGAAATTCGGACATGTAAAAATTGAGATGGGAACGATAGGAGTCTCGTACTTGAATGGAAATTCGGACATGTAAAAATGGAGATGGTCAACAGCAGCATTGTACACCATGGGGACATGACAGCCCGCACAAGCATGCATGCATTCGATTAGTGAAATTCTACTTGGGTGTAAAATCTCCCTAAGTCTTTAAATCCCCCTCGCAAAGTGAACGGCGAGCTCTGGTTGGCAGAGAACAAAGCACGTGACATCTCCAGCGCTCCTCTTAATGGGCGGAAGCACTCACGTGACATTTGCTCACCAGATGACAGAACACGTCGTGGCGCGAACTGTACCAGGAAAAAGCTTCTGGTCTATAGCAACACGTTCCATAAATAAGCTAGAAGATGCCTGCAGAGGACTTCAATAAAACTTAGGAATGCTTCTTTCATTCACCACGTGCTTTTATTTACAACTGCTTCGATCGAACAGCAGATGGCAGAGTGATAGCTGATCAATATAATGTAGGTGAGAACGAGAATATGAGCTTCTAATCTTGTGTACAGTGCCATAATCCATTGGATTTTGAATCACGTTATGACTAGTAAACTATGCAGCTCTTGAACTTGATAAGTATGTACTTGAAATACATATTTCATTTTTATATATCGATGTCTTTTGTATCCATATGTATATTTTCTGTGCCATAAGTTCATAGAAATATATCGATGTCATGCTTTGTGTACGCCAGGGGTGCCCATCCCCCCCAAGGCCAATGGCGCATCCCCCCGAAAATCATGTCATGCTTCCCCCCCAAATCATATCACTCGCACCCTCAAACTATATGGTATTCCACACAAAGTATTTAATTACGACAGCACGTCTACCAAAATCATTTTTTTCTTAGCTTAACTGAACACTATGATTGATCTGCCCCCCTCCCTGAACAGGAATGCCATCACTCAAGACTACCTCTAAAATCGTTCATCATAATCGAGAACATCAGTTGTCTTGTAATGCAGCTATAGTATAAAAACTTCACATTCACCTCACTAAAGCGCAAACACGCATCCTTTCGCTCGCAATAAAATTTTTACATCCATTTCTTTGCAGGCTTTCAAGAATATACATTTGATGGGAGTTAGTACTGACTTAAGATCCCGAGATATTTAGTATATTCCAGCTTCTCCCTTGGCACGTTCAGGGTCGAAAATGTATGGATACCATATCGCTAAATACAGTCTCCAAATATAATGTTCGAACTCTCTCTCCACTACAGAAATCCCTTGCCAACCTAAGATTTAACACTTTATCAAGAGCTTTCTATCTCCCCCCTTTAAAATTAATACTCAATCCTACCACCAAAATTTCCATGACAATTTTAGACTTACGGTTGATATTCAAGAGTGACTCTCCTCCAAAAAATTAATTCTCAATTTCTCAGTCTCCGCACCAGAATTTCCGCAACAGTCTAAGATAATAAGTAATACACAAGAATTGGATACCTCCCTCAATTTAATGCACAATCCCCTGTAACTAAAATACCCGCCATAATCCAAAACAAAGAGTTGGATACTGCCCCCCCCCCCAACGTTTAATTGAGAATCCACCCCTAGAATCCACGGTCAATTAAGGCGTAATATGTAAGAGTTGGATATTTCTCCCCGCACCCTTCGATAATACCCTTAAAAACTATATTTTCTTCATCTAATGGATTAAATATGGTGCATTTAATGTGAAAATTTTTACATATATTTTGGAAAAAGATCTAAGTGGCGCATTTTATGTGAATTTTTTTTACATATATCTTGGAAAAAGATATAAATGTTGAATTTTGTATCATTTGAGGGGAAAAAATCCCCCACGAAAAAATCTCGATGGCACAACCTGCGCCATAATCTCCCCCTGTGGGTACTAATACGTAAGTTGATAGAAGAGTGATTTCTGAACCGTCTTTCTTGGTGCGCAAGTGACAGTTATTGCTGGAATTTCTTTGATGATCTCCCAGACAGGGTTCTATATTTTTAAAAAGTTATTTAACTCACCTTTTTTATCTCCTAAGTTAATCATGACGATGAAAATGGACTGAGCAATGTTTATTTAGCGTCTTAGCTCCATTTCGTGTTAATACAATCCAATCTTGTCTGGATCTAAGACCAACTACTACGATGAGATCGCAGCTGGGAATCGAACACGGAACCACTTGGGTCTCCTCGATATCCTTCCAGCCATAAATCACCTAATCCAAAATACGATTCAATACATTCCATGATCACTAGAGACCGGATTTTAAAGGGAAGTCCTATTTCATTTTTCAACACACATCATGGGATAACTAACAACAGTGTTGATAATTATCTTCCACCAACAAGATTACATGGTTTTGACTTCCCTTCTTTCAGCCCACGTGACCATTTTCCCCTTTAAAAAAACATCTTCCTTGGTTCTTTTATTGACAAGATATCAAATATTTTGTACGACTGTTTTTTCCCTGAACAAAGCATTCAACAATTGTCTATTTGGTGCAGCTTAGAGGAGAGAAAGAACAAGCGCGTTCTACCTTACCTTCCCTCCATAAGTGCTGGGAGTACGTTGCAGCGATTGTTGAAACAATGCGATCTGGGCTTACGCAGCAACAAATGCATTGTAAGAGCCACGTCTGTTGGGTTGAAAGTGTACTTATCTGCTAGATTTAGACTTTTATTGTGAAGTTCTCTTAGAATAGTTTTAACTTAACTGTGTGACAGTGACGACAGCATTGAGTGCCAGTGAAATGGAGAAGCCAGGTACAAGTAACAGCAAGCTATGGAATGCGGTAAGCTGTTTCAAGGTAGATTTCATCGAAACGGGTGGTAAGATTATTCGCTGTACTTTACCTTCAATAAAGGAAATGAAAAAGCACTATATTTTTGCACTTAGGGTTGCCAGACGTCCAGTATATACGGGATTGTCCCCTTTTTTAAAGAAATGTCCCGGTATGCAGGAAAATGTTATTGGGACGCCCATTTGTCCCGTATTTAGCTAAAGAAATAACGAATTTAAATGTTATTCTATGTTAAATAAAACCATGTTTATACATTTTAAAATGAAGAATAAAACTCCAATATAAGGAAAATAAACAAAATAATGTTCGCAAAGAATATTTTTTTTTCATGATGTAGAGGTTGTTAAAAATAGATTCCTTCATGTACGTAAAATTTACGACACTGTAATATTGGAACACAATAGTGTTCTCTAGAGGGTTAACAATACTTTAAATAGAAATTGATTTTGTAATGTTTAAAAATGTTGTAAAAAATAAATTTAACTATATCCATGTCTATATAATCTGTATGTCCTGTTTTTTTTTATTTTAGAAATCTGGCAACCCTATTTGCACTCCACTAAAATATTATTTTAAATGAAAGCACAATATATACAATTCATATATGTATAAAAATGGATACATTAATACAAAATATAATGTATCTCTTTTTATATATGCATGGTATATATTGCGCTTTCATTTAAAATTATATTTTTAGTGGAGTGCAAAAAAAACTAGTCCTTTTTTTCCCTTTTTTTTGGCAATAATTTTCCTTTCTTTTGTTTTTTATTTAGAGGAAAATTTTTCCCTTTAAAATCCTGTCTTTAATGATCACATACGCTAATCTATTTCCATATTATTTTACACCACTATTCAACCTCTTGGGTTAATCGTAACAATGGGGATGGATGATGAATTGATGAAATGGATAATGGAGGCAAGAACAATGATACGCAGATACCTTGAGTAGGGTTCAAACTAAGGGTTGCTAAATCCGGATAAAATTTTACTCGGGGTCAGTTACGGAGAATCACTTTATCCGGATATCGGAAAAGTTTTACCGGGTGTCTCAGAAGTCTTTCCCTGATTACAAACTTTATTCATATCCGCTATATGCAATGTAGAGATGTGAAAGTGGTGCCAAAATGTTGGAAAACAAACCAAGCTTTTTTGTTCCAGGTTTCAGTAACGTGGCTGTAGTGTAGCAGTGTCAGTGCCCAGGAAACCGGAAATGTTCACAAATCAGGAAAAATCTCAGTGTGTCACGAGACCCGGTCACCAATAACAGTGCAGAGGAACTTTCAAACAACTTATGGAAAGATGCCGCCCGATGTGGAGAGCATTAAGTCGTGGTATGACAAGTTCAAGACCACAGAACCTGTTGCTGACTTACCGAGAAGTGGGCCGAACCATCAACCTCAGCGATTTCAAACAACGTAAAGCATCAGCCAAAAAAGTTATCTTTATGATATCTTACACACAAACGTTTATTTTTTTGTGCATACAAAGTGCAAATTGTACAGGTTTTGTTGCCTAATGATACCAGGGGACACACTGAGCTTTTCTCTGATTTGTGAACATTTCCGGTTTTCTGGGCACTGCCACTGCTACACTAGAGTCACGTTACTCAAACCTGCAACAAGAAAACTTGGTAAGTTTTCCAACATTTTGGCACCACTTTCACATCTCTAACTTGCATATAGCGGATATGAATAAAGTTTGTAATCAGGGAAAGACTTCTGGGACACCCGGTACTATTACCTGCATATTCGAATTATTCCTATATTCGATTCTCAACCAGGGGTGCACTGGAAATTAGTAAAGAATTACATCATCATTTTCGTCCGGAATATTAGTTTAATATTGATGGATTAAATTCCTTATAATTTCCATGTTGTAGATATTTGATTTTTATAAAATCAATGACGAATCTGTGGAGAATCGGTAATGGAAAAATACCGACACGACGGATAACGAATAGATATGTGCAGAACCTTTACACACAAAAAAACTGATATCTTGAGAATTCGTACGTGAGAGGTACGGATTACGAACATCACGGATACAGATATGCGGGAAATAGGATAGAACGTATAAACAAGCAGAAGAAACGACGGATTTTATAAAAATACATACGTTGAATTTACGAAGAGAACGGATTATCCAAACTATCCGATTTAACGGGTACCGTCATCCGGGTACTGTTGCCATCTGTAGTTCAAACCTGGGACCTCTGACCTGGCACAGAGGCCTGTGTAACGGGGCCTACTGACTTCGTACAAAAGTGACCGTGCAGTCATTTTTCTACGGAGGGTCAACATGACTACCCACTGAGAGGTCAAAATCCACCAAAGAAAAATAACAATCGATTTAAATCGGTATTATGTGAGAGGATCAATTCTCCCCGAAGAAAACTGAAAACCCACCAAATCTACTATTAATTGAGGGGGGGGGGGTCAACATTTTCCGGATGAAACTGACTACCAACTTAATTTACTATTAATTGAGGGAGACAAAATCCTGCGGAGAAAACTGACAACCCACCTAATTTTCTATTTATTAAGGGGGGGGGGTTCAACATTCCACGAACAAAACTGACTACCCACTTAATTTACTATTAATTGTTGGGGTTAACACCCTGCGAAGAAAAATGACTACACATTGAGAGGTGAAAATCTTCCGGAGAAATATGACTATCCACTTCAATTACTATTAATTGTCGAAAGGGGTCAAAAAGTCTCCGAAGAAAAATGAGTAGCTACTGAATTTACTATTATTATAATTGAAATGACAAAATCCTTCGCAGAAAAGTGAGAGGGTCAAATTCCCCGGATAAACTGACTACAAATTTAAATTACTATTAATTGAGGGGGCAAAATCTTCCGGCGGAAAGTGACTACCTACTGATTTTAAAATTAAATGAGAGCTCAAAACTGACCGGAGAGAAATGACTACTCATTTAATTCGGTGCGGGTCAAAATTCCCCCAGAGAAAACTAACTACACGCTTAATTTATTATTAATTGAGGGGGGGGGGGTCAAAATTCACCAGAGAAGTGACTGTCCATTAAATTACCTATTAAATGAAAGGAAAGCCGCCTAATAGGTACTGAATGTACAATTTAAAAGTGTGTTCCGAGCTGTGGTGGAGTAGTTAGCACACCGCGCTACGACGCCAAGGGTCCCGGGTTCGAATCCAGGACTGGAGATGTGTCCTATCATCAAGTTCATCATATCATCGCTCATCCTCATCTTTGCGATTAGCCAAGTACGAAGTATAGGGTGGGGCAGTCAAACGGGAAGATTTAAAAAAAATCACAAAAAATAGATAGAGCAAATATTAGTTAATTTTTGAACATGAATGTACCTGTACATGAGTTGAAATTACTTGTGTACCTGAAAAATGTTCATTTTTTTTTAATATGGTGTCAGTAAGATGGCGCCCTAGGTGTTGCACACATTGTCGGAGTCTCAAGAGTAAATCCGCCCATGACGCTTCGTAGCATCTCCAACGGAATGTTGTGGATGTCTTGCCGAAATCGTTCCTTCAAATTATTCCTGGTTCTTGGAGGGTTGTCCTGAATACTTTGGATGGATTTGAGGTAAACCCAAAGGAAAAAGTCAGGAGCCGACAAATCGGGTGAACGGGCAGGCCACGGAATATCTCCGAATGTGCTGATGAGCATAGGCGTAGCTACGGGGTGTGCCAGGTGTGCCTAGGCACACCCTAATGGCCTGCTTTATCAAAGAGAATTAAAGACAGATATTTCAATGAGAGAGAAAATAAGCAGCAGTTTGTAAGAAGTTGAAAATGTCATTACTTGGTACAAACTTGTGCATTATCGCTGATGAAACGAGTGTCTATAGATTTTCGATTTTTTTATGTCATTGGAGAAAGAAGATATTTACTGAATTATACTCTGTACTACAGCGCCTTTCTTCTATACCTGTCACACGACGTGTGAGAGAGAGCTTTCTCCAAGCTTTCCCAAGTTAAAACTAAATTAAGAGCAACTCAGAAGCAGGATAGATTGGAAGCGCTGCTCTTGCTATTTGTGGAACAGGAAAAAGCCTAGTCTATTGATATATAAATGAAGTTATTGATGAGTTTAAGAACATTGTACTTTGACAGACGTCTCTTGTTATAGATGACGTGTATTTTGATGTATTTGTTTGTAACATTTATGAACATTTTGTGTGTGTGTAATTTCTATGCAATTTGATTTTTTTCTACTACATATATTCAGAAATTTTCAACACTGTCATTTAGTGAATTTATATTCCTTTACAAACATCAGTGCAGTTAAAGAGCCAAGTGATTGTGTTGCAAAATATGCTATTAAAAGGTACAAGACCTCATTTTTTTCTTTGTGCACACCCAAATATAAAGTTCTAGCTACGCCTATGCTGATGAGGCGACCATGAAATGCGAGTCAAAGCACATCCATAGACACTCTGGCAGTATAGCTAGTTGCACCATCTTGCTGAAAGAGTGTTTCTTCATCTGAGTCATAGTCATCGGGGACAGGCAGGAAAAAATGTTACCAACATGTCAGCATAACGTGCAGCGTTTAACCAACCACGCCCGCCAGCCATTCCTGAAATGTTCCCGTTTCACTGCCTCTCGCAACGTCATGGGCGGATTTACTCTGAGACTCAGACAATGTGTGCAAAACCAAGGACGCCATCTTACTGACACCATATTAAAAAAAATGAACATTTTTCAGGTACACTAGCAATTTCAACTCATGTACAGTACATTCATGTTCAAAAATTAACTAATATTTGCTTTCTCTATTTTTTTGTGATTTTTTAAAATCATCCCGTTTGGCTGCCTCGCCATATACAATAAAGAAAATCAATCAATCGAGCTGATATGCAATGTGCTTTCACGTGACTCGGAACCATGAACCCACTTACTGCAAGGCGACAGTTTGCACCAGAAATACATAGGTGAGCGGCGTCACTAATGAAATCTGCGGTGACAGCCTGTGGAGACAGAGGACGAGAATATAGATGGAGGGGCGGGGAAGAGGGAAGGGGGGGGGTGTTCGTTGTGGGTCCCGATTTAGTCACAACACTTGACTCGAACATCCGGTTTCCTGTCGCAACGTTACGTAAAAAAAAAAACAGTGAATATGCACAGACACGTCGGTAGGGATATGAAATATCCCTGTAATTGAGGGGGGGGGGGGGTACGAAACGCAATATGAATGAAACACATTCTCGTGATAACAATATTCAGTTCACAATTAAACCAGTTTCCCTGATGTGAAAATATGCAATGTAAATCTTGTTGTTAAGAATTTGTAGCAGATTGGCTACTTTAGCTCAACTGGCGTACCCCTAGTGGGAGACGGGGGGCGGTTAGTGGAAGTCATTGTCCTTACCCACCTCTGCCCTAGGATCTTTCTTGTTCAATTTATGCTCACGTAGGCTAATCGGGACTGGACCTTGAGTTTAAAGTGGAAACCACCGTGGATTTTTTTCCGTCGGGGATCGAACCCGGAACCCCTTGAAAAAGTAGGAAAAGATGGCACTGTTATTCAAGGAAGGTACATCAACATTTTTCATACGCCCGTTTCGAAATTCGTATTAGACGAAATTTGGCAGTTTGTGTGTGTCTTATCGGTCCAAAAAGGCAGAACGTTTTCCCTGAATATACGTATCCGACCACGCAGCTCACGCTTAGCCGGATTGTCAAGGGTTAATGTAGCAATTTAGGTTTGCCAAGATAAAAATACAGACATGCAAAGTACGAATCGATTGGAAAGTTCATTTTTCATTAAGTCTAGTTAGGCAAAGGTGTCCAGCAGCCCCATTGTTGGTCTAATAGAATTTACTAAAAGCTTTCGAAATATCGAGGATATTCGATTGTGCCAGACGTTGAAAATTAACCTACCAATTTCTACACCAAAAAAAAATTCTTATGAATTAATGGAGACATTGTTCGATTAGAAGCGCATAAATTAAACTGTTAGATATCATCAAAAAGCTTAATTATAGTTACAATTCTTGACTAAGTCTTCTACGACTCAATTATTGGTAAACAAATTTAAAGCAAAGTTCTCTTATCTGACTTAACTGATGACTCTTAATCCTATAAAAACAAGATCATAATAATACATTGCCATCTATGAACAGAAAAGGAAGCTATATATTTTCAGTATCCATAATGGATTTATTAGTGCAGGCAAGGGGCGTTTAAAACTTTGGAGATACAACGAACTAAAAAAAACTGATATTGTTGATCAATCGTTACCTATATTTTATTACAATTTCATCATGCCTCGTATTTATAACATTGTCTGTTCAAAGAAAACGAATATTGACATTTAATAAGTCATGTTATGTAAGGCACCTGAACCCAACATGGCCTATTTGCTGCTCGTAGGTACAGAGAATTCCCTGACATTCGCTACGAGACTCAGCGGCAAGCGGCCCGGCGTCAGCGCTTGTCTTTCCCGGTGAACGGGGTCCGCGACAGTTTGTTTTTGTCGCTCTCCCTGCCTTCGCCCTCTTTCCCTTTCTGTCGACGTTGCAGACTGACGCCAGTATAATCGTCCCTCGGAAGTTGTGTGGTGTCGTGTTCGTGTTTTGAAGATTGTGGCTTAATATGGCACCACAAAAGTTTACATTACAACAAAGGATTTATCTTGTGGAGTGTTACTTCGGAAAGAGGAATTGTGGAGAAGTGCGACGACGTTTTGCATCGAAATTTCCTGGTGTTCCCGTTCCACATAGGACCACTATATTAAACCTCGTAAAAAAGTTTAGAGTAACAGGGTCAGTTCTGAATAAAAGTGGAGAGAAAACCCCACGTGTACTTACTGAGGAAAAACTCTATGAGATAGGACAAAGGTTAGAACAGTCTCCTCGGAAATCTATCCGCCGCCTCTCACAAGAAACGGGTGTTTCAAAAACCCTCTAGGTCCCCCGATTTGTCAGGCTGCGATTTTCATTTATGGGTAAATCTAAAAAAAATAAAGTATACAAAGACAATCCGCACACCATCCGTGAGTTTAAAGAGAGTATTGTACGAGAAATCGGGAGAATTACAGTAGACGAACTTGCACGTGTAAATGCCAATTTCCTTCGGAGATGCCAGCAATGTGTTGCAGCAGAGGGACGTCATTTTTAACACCTTCTGTAGTCAAGGTTAGTACACAATATGAAAACTGTAATTTTTATAGCCGACTCTAGCGACTGTCGCGGACCCCGTTCACCGGGAAAGACAAGCGCTGACGCCGGACCGCTTGCCGCCGAGTATCGTAGCGAATGTCAGGGAATGCTCTAGTTTCATGGTCAATTCAACAAATGACGTTAGTATGCCATTTAGACTGTCAGAATCACGTGATAGAACCTGTTGGCTGTACCTATAGTACAGTAACTTGAAGACATGAAGCCAAATAGCTCATCCTCGTGATTGTGTTCTACGTGATCTGATATTGCATAGTCAAGTTATTACTTATTATATCTACCAAGTGATAGCTGTTCATATCTCTAGTACATATTATAATAGCTCATAATTTGTACTTTACAACAATGTACTTAATTTAGACTCTAATCTAAAGTACTGTTTATAACGAAAGAGAAAAGAACACTATGTAAGGTGGACTCAATATGGCCTACACAGGAATATATCGTGAAAGACATGCTCAAATATGACATTTGTTATATTTATGATCAGTAGTGTGTGTGGAGCTCACTAAGGATGATAGAGGGCCTATCATTTGGCCAGACTGTGATGTGCAATCCATGGTCTTCTGGTAACAAAGTATGACATGTCACTCCATTGTATATTGGTTTGTAAACAATGTTATTTCTTTGTGCAAATCTCATATGTCATTATGTAAATAAAGTGTAAGTGTATCAATATTCTTATCTACCTATAAAAACAACATTAGTTGTAGCCTACTTTCTTTTCAATTCCTGTTGCATATTTTGATGTGAAAGAACAAAATTTACAACTAGGCCATATTGGATACTCCCTCTTTTGAATCTTGCCACTAGTTTTATCTTTCTGATTTTGTACAACATTAGAAACAATCGCAAACCTTAGGTAGGCCATATTGGGTTCAGGTATACCTTATAATATTTCATATTTCTTGTTCTAGGAGGGACGCATTTGTAGTTTAGAGTGAGGACGACTTTTAATGGAATCAAGGGGTCCCGGGTTCGATACCCGGTTGAGGCACATGGCACAGTGGTTCGGATCCCACTTTAAACAGTAGGTCCAGTCCCGATTAGCCTTACTGTGCATAAAGTAGACTTAAAACACCAACTCAAATCCAAACACAAGACTTTTAATGGAAAGCCGACATTTCCACAAATGGCGATAGTCCAAACACACATTCTAGTTTCGATACGTAGAAAATGCTGACAATGAAGCTAACACACGCGCTGGGAGGGAAGGACAAGTGGCTGCGAATAAAAAACTGAAAATCTCTCGTATTAATACAAATTCCGGTAATTTATTTGGCACACCTTCTTTTAGAGCTGCATTGACTTTAAGCTGTTCTTATGAGAAAAGTCTCGGCACTCGAGCTGTGGCAGGACACCATGGTCAGAAGGGGGGGGGGGTATACTCAAAATTTTGAAGTTACGAGTTAGTAGTAACACGGTTACAAGTGATAGTTACTTTTATAGATTAGCAAACTTTAACTGTTACTTTTGAAAGTGAGTAATTGTAATTGGGTTACTTTTAGAGCAATGTAGGTAACTGTAACTCTTACTTTTGAAAGTGAGTAGCAAAGTAACTATGATTGTAACTGAATTATCTTTTAAAGTAACGAACTGTAGCTGCCATAACCGTAACTCAGTTAGTTTTGAAAGTAACTAAGTGTAACTCGATTACTTCTGAGTAGCAAAGTAGCTAACTCAGTAAGAATTGAAAGTGGGTAACTAACTTAACTCAGTTACGTTTTGAGAACAGTACAAAAGTAACTTTCCAAACGCTGGTTATGCCTCCTTTAACATCCAGTCTTATATTTTGCTCCCTTTTCCTACATTCGGGGATCTTACTTTTTTCGAAGAGGGGATTATGACCCCTAGCAACCTCCTCAGGGTACGCCACTGGAAAAACAAAATAAACACGCCAGAGCTGAACAACAAACGCGCCAGGTGCGAATAAGAAAGAAAACAGACAAGCGAAACAATACACCACAATCGAGACAGCTCGAATGCGTCCTGACTTTACAGATAAGTGACGACATTGTGACGTCACGGCAGCCTTCCGCAATCTGGCACCGTGAAGGATTTCAAGTGAAGACACCTAATAGGCCTAACGACGTATAAGCACCACGTTATGAGGGGTAAAGATTGAGAGACAGAGGAAGGCAAAAAAAAACCTTGTCCTGGGCCTCTTTTCATCAGGCTGCTTCGAAACAACGAACTTACTACGAAAATAAACTGAGAGGCGCTTCGCCCCCGCTGTTCATTCGGCGCAGCGTTGCCAAATGCAGAGAAATATCACTAGATCTTGTGAATTTGTGCGATTCGGTGGAGATGCCTACACAAAAATTTCCTTACAAAAAATATAAAATTTCCATTCCTCTGATAGAGATGACTTTAACTCTCTGTTTAGAAGCAGTAGCGACGATTAGGGGCGAAGGAGGCAGTACGTCCCACTTTCTTGGCCCCCGCACTACGTCCTTTGAATGCTAAGCATTGCCTACCAAGAGATTGTTACCCCCCCTCCCCCCATGGTTTTGGCGCACTGTTTAGAAACAGGGATGGCCAAATCAGGTTAAAATTTTATCCAGAATTCAAATATCTGTATATTCGGATTATACTAATATTCGAATGTGTACAATATCCGGACAGTTTATCGTTTTACGGGCTATCCACCAGTGGCGTATGCTGAATCTAAGACCGGGGCTATATCACTATGCCACCTGATATGGGCTATGGAGGAAGGGAGAAGACTAGACTTATTCTTGACGTCTTCGAGGAAGCCACTTTGTCATCCAACGGTTGCCAGGTTGCAAACTTAAAAAAATCAGGTTGCCAACTTCTAATAATTCAGGTTGCCAACTCCTAAGAATTCAGGTTGCCAACTCCCAAGAATTCAGGTTGCCAACTCCTAAGAATTCAGGTTGCCAACTCCCAAGAATTCAGGTTGCCAACTCCCAAGAATTCAGGTTGCCAACTCCCAAGAATTCAGGTCGCCAAATCCTAAGAATTCAGGTTGCCAACTCCCAAGAATCCAAGTTGCCAACTCCCAAGGATCCAGGTTGCCAACTCCCAAGAATTCAGGTTGCCAACTCCCAAGAATTCAGGTTGCCAACTCCTAAGAATTCAGGTTGCCAACTCCTAAGAATTCAGGTTGCCAACTCCCAAGAATTCAGGTTGCCAACGTCAGAATCGCCATTATATTCTTTTTCAAATCAGCTTAATTAACTTACAGCCTGTAAATCACAGAACACAATATTTTTGGTTATAAAATGTCACTACAATTTCACCATTCGAATTAATTAACGCTTTCCAGAAATCTCAGAGGTGGGGAAGAGCCTCCCTGTCCCCCCTCCCGCGAGCGCCCTTGTAGCATAGGTTGGGATGGTCAGTTTAGAGCTCTTAGGAATCAATTTTCGTGACGGACATTTCAGGCAGACCGAGTAGAAGCTCAAGAAGTAGTATTGAAGACACTTAGCCCAAGTTCCAAAAACGCATGAACTCAAAAACAAGCAAAGGATGTTCTACTACAAGATATAACTGATTGATAAATATGATGTTAGTTTAATTTCCCTTTCAGAAAGATACGTTGATGCCTTTTTAAGCAAATTAATTAAGTGTTATTGGTAAAGAGAACCTTGTTTATCCAAGATTATGTTTCCAATAAAAAAACCGTCCGAATTCCTGAAAGAAAAAGGCAGGCCATCTATTAACGAATAAGTCGTCTCGTGTCGTGATTACACTGACGACCCAATTACTAACTACAACTATGAATCTGGATCACAATGCATGGATTACTGCATCAATTTCCTTAAGTAAATAGCGATGGACAATATCGGAAATTTGATATGGCGATATATCGTCAAGGAAAAATAGTCACAGACGATACGATATTTTCTTTCCGTGTCGAGATATCGTATCTACGATATATATAGCCAAATATTGTGTCGATATATCGCTGACACGATATATATCGCCAAAATATCGTGACGATATATCGTCTAGTTGATATCGCCTGGACGATATTTTTTTCAATATCGCAATATATCGTCTCGACTCTTAGAAGTAAATGGTTTATTGTCTACGTCACTGCCAACAATGGTTGTCATCAGGAATGAGATAATATCATGGAAACAGGCCAGGGTCCTCACGTCTCATTTTAGTCAAGGACAAAAAGCATACTTTAGTACATCAAACAGTTTTGAAACGTTTAGTTTTCTGCGTATATAGATTAAAGTACACTTTTGTATTTGATTCATTAAAGATTAGCTACTACACATTGTGATTTTTGTTACAATACTACTGTACACACTACCCACCCTTCAAAAGAAGGAGACCATTTGTATTTTTCGATTTTTGGGACTCTACACAATGAAATATTCCTAATTCGCTCCGACATCATTTGTTAGCACAGCGCTCTACAACGCCAGGGGTTCCGGGTTCGAATCCCGTCCTGGACATGCGTGTTCTTTGTAAGTGTTCCTTCATCAATTTCATCATATCATCACTCATCCTCATCGTCGCGATCAGCCAAGAGTGGCAAAAAAGCGACGCTTAACAACAACAATTAAAATCAGTGCCGCTTTCGAAGTGGTAACGTGGTCGCCTTGTAATCAAGGAGTTCCGGGTTCGAGGAACATCGCTGTTCGGAACGCACTTAAAAGTGTAGGTCCAGTTCCGATTAGACTATCTGTACATAAAGTGGACTTAAAACAATTGGCAATTCTGAGATTCCCTCTTAGCAAGTTCAAGACGCAAGCGTTGATTGGCAACACTGCCTGAGTTTTGGAAGGGTAAAAAACCGTTCGGGGGAGTGGGGGAAAAAAAAGGAAGGAGGTTAAACAATCAGAACCAGCTCGAGCGAACTCACGTGATGACATGTCCGGTTTTGCCATGTTTATAGTCGAAGGGATCAGACTTCCTAACATCGGGAGGAAACGGGGGGAAACAGGGGCCATCCACAGCATGTGCAGAGCCGGATTTAGCCCCGATCTCTGCCTGCGACACCCTTCAAACCTCGGCCGTAGACTGCGACGAATTTTATCTTTTCCCTTCCCAAAATAAATGTGACTTTTTTGTGCACCTTAAAGGTGCAGTTTTGCTTCGTCGAGAATGTCAATGCCGTCGTTCCTCTGATGGGCACGTTGGAAATAATACGTGCATGGGCACTTGCAGCGGCGTGGCCAGGATTTTGGAAAGGGAGGGGTTATAGGTACTTTTTTAAAGAAATCAGCCCTCATTTTGCAATATGTTCCTGCCATTAAGGATTTTTTTTTTTTAGAAATACCTGACCGAAAGGGGGGGTTATGACCCACACCAACCCACCCTTGGGCACGCCACTGGCCTCTTTTAAGACCCCAGCTTTAAGTTTGAAGGAAATTTAAATTGGTGGATAATATATTGCATGCAAATCATTCCTGTAATTCAAATAAGTGTATTACGATACCAATGTGAAAGGGAGACTACAGAAACAAAGTAAAAGTTTGCACCAACTTACACAAAAGTATAATTTGGAATTCAATTCTTGTAGAACGAAAGATCTGCGGAAAACGTGAGTCTTTGCGATAACACTGTGCAGCGAGGCCAACCAACAATCCAATTCTGAGAATCAGGGAAGGATACAAAAGTTGATACCAACTTACCGAATGTATTGTTTACATTTCAAATTTGGAAGAACAATAGATATCTGGAAAACGGATCTCGTTGCGTAATACTGGCCAGCGAGACCAACCGCCAATCAGAATTCTGAAAAACAGCAAATTATACTATAATAATAATAATAATATCGAGCGGTAGAAGAAACAAAAAATCGAAATATTCGTTGGGGTCCTCAAAGGCCCCAAGTGCCCGTACGAAGTGGACCAATTAACGGGAAAAAAATTAGTTTTTTGGTTATAATATGACGATGCAATAGAAAATAAATCAAAGTAAGATATTTCAACCGTTGGCGACACAGGTTTATATAATTTAGTCGTTACCCTTCAAAAATCACATGTGGGGTCTCAAAACACCCCACGTGGCCAGTAGAGGATGTCATCGAAGACGCGAGAGAATTGTACATCTAGGGATAGGTAGCAGTTAGGGATGGACGATATCGGAAATTTCATATCGCGATAAATAGTCAAGAAAATATCGTCACAAACGATATGATACGATATGTTTTCCGTATCGTGATATCGGAGATGTATATCGCCAAATATCGTGACGATATATCGCTTACACAATATATATTGCTAAAATATGGTGACCTCTGGATGATTTTTTTTTTTCAAATATTGTGATATATCGTCTGGACTATGTGTCACCCAACACTAGTAGCAATCACGTGTCTGGAAATGTACATATACAGCAGTGGCGTATACCGAGTCTAAGGTATGGGCTATCTATGTCACGTGGTCCTAGGCTATGAATAGAATTAAGTTTACCAACTCACAAGAAATCAGGTTGCCAACTCACAAGAAATCGGGTTGCCAACTCACAAGAAATCAGGTTGCCAACTCACAAGAAATCAGGTTGCCAACTCACAAGAAATCGGGTTGCCAACTCACAAGAAATCAGGTTGCCAACTCACAAGAAATCAGGTTGCCAACTCATAAGAAATCAGATTGCCAACTCACAAGAAATCGGGTTGCCAACTCATAAGAAATCAGGTTGCCAACTCATAAGAAATCAGGTTGCCAACTCATAAGAAATCAGGTTGCCAACTCATAAGAAATCAGGTTGCCAACTCACAAGAAATCAGGTTGCCAACTCACAAGAAATCAGGTTGCCAACTCACAAGAAATCGGGTTGCCAACTCACAAGAAAGCGGGTTGCCAACTCACAAGAAATCGGGTTGCCAACTCGCAAGAAATCGGTTGCCAACTCATAAGAAATCAGGTTGCCAACTCACAAGAAATCGGGATGCCAACTCATAAGAAATCAGTTTGCCAACTCACAAGAAATCGGGTTGCCAACTCACAAGAAATCAGTTTGCCAACTCATAAGAAATCGGGTTGCCAACTCATAAGAAATCAGTTTGCCAACTCATAAGAAATCAGATTGCCAACTCACAAGAAATCGGGTTGCCAACTCACAAGAAATCGGGTTGCCAACTCACAAGAAATCAGGTTGCCAACTCACAAGAAATCGGGTTGCCAACTCACAAGAAATCAGGTTGCCAACTCACAAGAAATCAGGTTGCCAACTCATAAGAAATCAGATTGCCAACTCACAAGAAATCGGGTTGTAAACTCACAAGAAATCAGGTTGCCAACTCACAAGAAATCAGGTTGCCAACTCACAAGAAATCAGGTTGCCAACTCCAGAATCACCATCATCATCATCTCACTGATATGAATAATTTTATATACAACTTCTGATCGATTTTTCTCCTGTATTTTATTCTCTAGACTTCAGGCTTCGCAGATAGCCCAGAATATACACTCCTAATATACAGGGGTATCACAAATAATAATAATATATAAATGTTATTATTAATGCATTAATAAGATTAGTTCGATACACGGTGGAGGCACATAATGGTTCGGATCCCACTTTAAACTGGAGCTCCAGTCACGATTAGCTTAACGGTGCATAGACTTAAACCACAGTTCAAATTCAAATTAAAAAATTAACGTGATTAAGATCTATTCATAATAATTATTATTGAAACAGGTACATAGGGGTGTGCGCGCGGGGGTGGGGTGCCAGGGTTGCGTTCGCTCCTAATTAACAAATTAATTACCAATGGTTACCATCGGTGTAGCCACGCTATGAGTGAGGGTGGGTAGAGTGCCACACACATATCTTTGCCGTTGCGTAGATACGAATTTTCGTTTCGTCTCCCTCTCTCTTAGCATCACGTGTTCTACCCTGCTCGAAAACCTTCGCTATTGTTGCCATATTGTCATTCCATTCCTGGACACACTCGCGCAAACATAATTGAAAACAATTGAATAGCGCTCCAGCTCGCGGTTCCCACCGTTCGGCAGGGACGGTAATGTGGCAATATAGCACGGCGTAGTGGTTGCTTCTTTTATGCAGTGCATGTTCATTGGCTAGCTAGTAACTAGTGTTGCCAACTGTAATAATGAAGCACTATTTCTGTCACGGAAGGGGAAAGGCAGGTAAAATGACGGTCAGTTTTGTTGGATTGGAAGCACCATATTTTTATTTTATACTCCCTCTGTCCCATAATTATTGTCCGGTACACCTTTGTTTGTTGTCCCATAATAATTGTCCGATATTCAAACTGTGACATTGGTGTATACAGAAGAAGAAAATGAAACACAGGAATTAGTCATACAACTTTATAACTCAAGGATCAGTACAAATTGGCCGATCAAGTATCCAAAAGAACCTAAATAAAAAGTAATCAATCCATACAAAGTGACCAAGAAGTTCGACAAAATAAAACATCAAGACGAAAGATATTGTTGGTCCAGGAAGGTTGTCATCCCCTCAACGAGCTAGATCTAGTGCTGCAGTGCTGCTCTAGTCACGTCGTAAATGTTTCGAGGACACTCCAAGCGAGATGGCAGGACGATTCGGCGGTTCAAGTGTGCTTTTTGCATATGGGGAAATCCTGTAGTTGTCCCCACCTTTGGAGGCGCATAATTTCAATGAGACAGGACTGCAAAGTGAAAAAGATGTTGTTGAGCTTGTCGCGTGTCAGATCATAGAAAGATTTTTCAACTGCGGCGATCAACTCATCAATAGTTTGTGGAGCTGCCTGATGCTGGAGAGACTGAACTGCCCGGAAGTACCCCAGATCTAAAACATTCATGTCCGGACTGTTTGGCGGTTGGCATAGGAGATCCAAAGTGATTCCACTGGTCGCTGCAGCATCCATCCACGCGCGGTCATTGGAAAGGATATGCGGACGCGCATTGTCCTGCTGAACGGACACCTGGATTCTCCCTGCGCGCAGTCCACGAGACCATTGTGCATCTATTGTTGGGATTAACTTGTTGATGAGCATGTCCCGGTAAACATCTTTGGTAACAGTTAATGGTTTGGTGACCATTATTCACTACCCCAGCCGTACTGTTTTCAAAGAAAAAATCGTACACTGCTTGTCGTTTACTGTCCGTGAGGTTCTTGCTATCCCTGTCGCTTCCTGTCATGAGTTGTGTGTTTATGGCTGTTCTTCTCACACGTACTCACTGAAGGAGTGCTCTACTAACGATTTGCAGCGTACCTTGCTAGACCGGTTGCCATACAGTGCCACACCGGTGTGTTGCAACCTAACGCCTACTTTTGGTAATCGTCTGGGCGGTATTTCTTGCTCGTTGCGATAAGGTCGCGTTGTTCCTCTTCACAATCTTGAAGATTGATGTACTGTGCCTCTCCTCATCCATGTGCTTTCCATCTGCCTCTTCGTCTGTAATTCCTGTACTACCATTTTGGCATACCGGACTATAATTATGGGACAGAGGGAGTATTAAGTATTTTACCGGTTTGACGTTGTGTGCGTGTATTGCGTGTGTGTATGTGAAAGTGTGTGTTTGTTAATGAACGTTAAATTCCATAATGCCTCCAGTTCTGTCAAAGTTGAAATCAAAAACCTTGCACAGCAAAGCTCGGGAAATTCTAAGCAACGTGCACGAGTTCATGAAGGAGGAAGCCAGTGAAGGTGTTAGCATCCCAATACAGCATTTTGGCAAGAGAGCAGCGGCTGCGACTGGAGTTCCTGAACGAACAATCAGGGTTATCATGAACGAAAGACAATCTCTTGAGATGTCAGAAGGCCCCTCCACATCATTCCACCTTCCCGGGAAAGAACGACAAAGACCAGCGACCAAATCGTCAGTGGACGCTTTCAATGAAAACGTTATCCGTAGGCGCATATACGACTACGCTCTGCGTGAAAATGAAGTGCCGACATTGAAAAAATTGCATGTCAAATTACAGGCGGACATAAATTTTGCGGGAAGTCAAGAGAGTTTGCGACGTTTGCTGTGAAAAAGATGGTATTAGTAATGAAATACTAATGATAATAATACTATATCATAATAATGATGGCAATAGTATTGAAATAGCATAAGAAGTCCCATTATTTATTTTATATTTTGATGTTTTACTTAGGAATATATTGATTTTCAATTTCCCGTTGCTGCGTAATGACGGGGGGGGGGGGGGGGGTCCAAATGGAGCGGCATCAGCCGCCACCGCCCAGGGAGGCAAAATTACTAGCGCCGGCCCTGGTTCATAGCAAAAGAAAAAGCCGCGCAGCTTATCGTCTAGTGGCAGTATATGTACTTGTTATTGTTGTGGAAGCCGGCATCGTTTGTAAATGTACAACAAAGGCAATCGACTGTCGCCGATCTCAGAGAGGAAATAATAATACTGCTTGAGGAGGAGTGTTGTGGTGGAATTGTAGCGGTTTAACACGTTGGCATGTTATTATCTGCCGTTGCAGTTCCATACCAGTGTATACGGGTATTGGGAATGAACCGGTAGAACGCCACCAGTGCATTAATGCAATGAAAAATAATAGTATTTTTTTTTTTTTTTGTTTGAAATCACTCAAATAAGGAATCGTATGAAGAAGTCTTCTTTGCAGCATTTTTGGTAATTTTACTTATGTGTTAGTTCATATTTTGCGAATTTTTAGTCCATATGTATGTAGCTACATACAAAGCCACTTGTTAGTACATATTAATCCTAGTCCTGGTATAATGCATGACGTTTAAAACTCAACGTTAGATAGACCTGAATTCTCTAATTTTCTTGTTGCACGTAACAGCTGTGCATCGGCGCACTGCAGCGATTTTTCTATCTGCTCCATTAGCAACACTGCTTCTTGAGTTGTGTCGCGCATCGCACGGCAGAAATATCTGCGCTGGACTCTACTAGCCCATCTTGGAATAATTTATAGTCCCCCCGCTTCTGCGTAGCGTACATGAAAATCTTCAGAATTAACTAAAGTAGAGCAAAAACTTCACAAGCAGAGAACGCAGGATTGATACTGTGATTGGAAGAGGGAATCAGAAATGGAGACAAGGTGAAAAAAATGAAAGAGTAACAGAGGAAGAAAGAAATAGACACAAAGAAATAAAGACAAAGAGAGAAGCAGATGAAAAAGACAAACATGGAGAGGCACAGGAGAAGAAAAGAAAACAGAAGAGCAAGATGGAGATAGAGATAAGGATAAGAAAAAGGAAGAGATAGAGAATTAAAAGAAGAAAATGGAAAAATAGGGAATTCCGAAGAGAAGAAAGCGAGATACCCCAGAACTTCAGCAGCGCAAGTGAAGATTTAGATAGTCCAGGTGCAGTGTGTGAATTGACAGATGCGAGGGGGGGCGGATTTCTCCTGCAATAAATGTTATCCTTCTCAATAGAGAATTATTTTTATCTTTGTGAGGGATGTTTTTATCCCCGCTCAAAGAACATGGAACTGGAAACATATTGTATATAATTTCGTAACTATATAACAAACACAATTGAAAAATCATTTTAAAGATTTTGATGCCGGAAAGCAGTGGCGGCGGTTGGGTTCCAAAATTGGGGGGGAAAGACAGTATATTCCCCTTTGTAGAAAAAATTTAGCATAGTGTGAGGCAAAAGTGGCAAAAAGTAGGGGGGAAACTGCCCCCCTCGACCCCCAATCGCCGCCACTGCCGGAAAGTATGCATCCTTGTGGACAGTTGCAGCAATTGAGTTCCAAAACGAGATGGGGAGCGGACAGTTTACTATCCCTCGGTAAATAACGTTTAGCATGATGGCAAAAGTGGGGGGGGGGGGGGCAGCTGCCGGCCCTACTGCAACTGACCAACCTCACCGAGGCGAGACAACAGCAGGCTGTTTCCACTTAAGTTTTTATGACATAGTGCTCATATTTTACAAGTACCAAAGTGATCACAAGAAACTTGTAAGTATGTTGGTCGCTTGGTTGAGTTGGTGTTTTAAGTCCATTATGCGCAGTAAGACTAATAGGGACTGGACCTACAGTTTATATGGGATCCGAACCACTATGTGCCTCCACCGGGTATTGAACCCGGGACCCCTTGATTACAAAGCGGCGACGCTACCACTGCGCCATCATCAGGCAGGCCCTTCGTAAGTACCAGGGGAGAGTGAAATGTTTTGAGCCTCACATGGAAGGAGTGATACTAGGTAGTTAAAATTTTGGAGAATGTAAGGTTTGGGTTTTAGGACATTCTGTGCAAACTTTTATGAAATTCACATGTTATCTTCTATTTTTTTTTCAGGTTGAAAATGAATGAAGTGTCAGAGAAGAGAGTGGCCGAGAGGGCCGTGATTCGGTACCTCTGCACAGACTGCCTTGGTGGAGTGTGGGGCTTCACCGCACTTCCCATCCACCTTATTCCCCCGACCTGGCCCCGTCAGACTTTCATCTTTTCCCTGCTATGAAGAATTCACTTCGACGACGTCACTTCCACACGACGAAGGCGGTCATTCAGTGGTGTGAGACTCGGGACAAATCATTCTACCAGATGACTGTAAACAAATTGCAGCACAGAATGCATGGGGGGTGATTATAGAGATTATGTAGAGAAATCATAATGAGAAACTGTAGCTCAAACACCCCTTCCTTGTGAGCCTCAAAACTTTTCACTCTCCCCTCGTATATTAGCTGGATATTAAGTTGCACAGTTTTCGGTGTTACTAGTTCGTCAGTTTTTTTTTGTTTTTTTTTTGTGAATTAGTACTGGCTCTCTTAGAATTTAAAAATGCTGTTTCTAAATTACGTGTAATTATTGTATGATTTAATAAACTAAGTTTAAACTTCTACAGCACTCATGGCCGCGTGCACCAACGCCGATTATTTCGAAGTTCAGATGAACGAGATCAATTTTAATCCACTCTAAATGAACTTGGTTTAAAGATTTGCATTGCACCAACGAAAAACGACGTTCACGAGATTTCGTTCAAATGATCCGAGATTAATTTGTAAGGTTATACCTGATTGGTTGGCTAAAACAAATGACAATCAAGAACCCCACAGAGTAGTGTGATGTGTTAAAGTATCAACGTGTAGGAGAAGAAAGTAATTCGGGCCGCAAACTTATCTGAATTTGAGAAATGTACTGATCAACGTTGTCGACGAGTACAAGGATGTAGCAGGGTGTAAAGAAATAATAATCTTAAAAAAGAACTGACGGCGCAAGACAAAAGGATAAGGAGAAAGCATGGAACCTTCTTCTACGGGACTTCAATGCCTTACGAAATGCATTCGCGAGAGAACAGCGTACGCTCATATGGTATGGTACGCTCGCCCGCTCAATAAAGATATTTTATTATTATTATTACTGTATTGTGGTAAGTATTTGAATTTTTCATTTCTTAATTCTTATATATTTATATTATCGTGTCGTGTAAATAGCCAGTAACATGTATTTTCGTAAATTTATACAATCATATTTCCTCTGTTGTAATTCACCTTGCACATGCATATGTTTTGTGTTCTGGGATAGAAAGTACGTATTTAGAAACATTTCGACTTTGTGCCACAGAACCACAAATTATTATTATTATTTTGGCAGTTTTTAGTTTACACATTTCTCGAATTATCGGCATTGTACATCCAACATCTCTAGCGTTTGCACGCCCTCGATATCACTTTCCGCTCTTTTTATATTCAAAAACAACTGCCTGCAGTCGATGCGTCAGTATCGTGAACCAGGATCAGACACCAAAACGGTGGCGAATGGCCGATCAGAAGATAAACTCGTTTTGATGTTCCTAGACCGCGATCAAGTGTTGAACCGTCTTGGTGCAATGGAATTTTCCAGTGATCCTTTCCCGATCCGAGTTTAAAATTTGATCTTCGTTCGTGCACACGGGCGTTAGAACAGCAAGGCGGTAGTTTACTGACTGGTACCCCCCCCCCCCCCCAGCAAAAAGCTTAATTCGCACAGTGCCCAGTAGCTTTTATGAGAGATTAGAATTAGCCATTGGTCGTCATGCACTGAAGATTTATTAATTTTGTTTTCAGTTTCGTTAATATGAGGGTTTTTTTATAAAAAAAAAAGTCAGACTCACTTTATGTACACTCTTCCCTATAATTCACACTTGTTCTAGAAATACCAATAATATGTTGAAGGGTGTCCGTGCGACGGAATAATAACTGAGAGAACAAAAGGGTCAAGACAGCCTTATCTGAAACTTTCTGAAAGATGTCTATGTGGTGGTTTGCAGAGAGAAAAAAAGAGGTTATTCGTGGAGCTGTTTGCCTTAAAACCTTCCTGACAGATGCGATGCACGGTCCGGTGTTTGTTTTGCCTGTTTGCACAGATGTCTCCTCTGTGTCAGAGATACTGTTCGCGCGCTGGCATATAGAGCACTATCACCTTCTCCAGCACCTTGCAGGTCTCGTCCAGGACTACCTACGGCTGGAATTTGCAGCATCAGGTGTTACGGGTAAATCGAACCGCTCAAAGACAAGCACGCATCCAGAACTACATTTCGGAAGGGGCCCAAACCAAGTGTCCAATAACAATAATAAGAAAGTTTATAAATAACAGATTAATATGTTAATATTTAATATTATTACATGTTAGCACACTTTCGTGGGGGAGTGGTCATCACAGCGCGCTACGACGGGTTCGAATCTCAGCCTGGGAATGGGTGTTCGTTGTGGGTGTTTGTTGTTTCCTTCATCAATTCATACTTATGGCCCGAGCTGAACAGATCGAGGGGAAGGTGCGTGAAGGATTTCAGCCGAAGGTTCCTTTGGTTGTGGTCGCTCTATATCATGGTTTAAAAATGTTTTTTTTTTTTTTTGCGTTGTTGGATAAGCAGGAAGGAGCCTAGAACCCTCCTCGCCCCTATTGGTGACGACGACACTCCAATGCCAATCGATCATCCTCATCTTCGCGATTAGCCAAAAGGGAAGAAAGGCGAAGTAAAATAAACCAAATTAATCATATTACACTTTAGCATATTATGTATTATTATTACATAAGCAGGTAAAATAATTTATTATTCATTACAGTGGCGGGGATAAAGGAGACACACTTTTTGCCGCATTAGCCCCCGTACTATGCAAAACCTTATCTACAAAGAGAAAGTAAACTGTCCGTGCCTCCTCCCCACCAAGGTTTGGAACCTAATCGCCGCCACTGATTCATTCTCAAACTTATGTCTAGTTCAGATCATTAAAATTTGTATACAAACAGATGTCCTGAGGAATAAATTAATGTAAAAAAGTTTTAAAATGGATTGTTTTCTGAATACTAAAAAGGATGTTCGGTCCAGCTGATGAAAATTATGAGTATTTTTATTACTATTATAGTAGTAGTTAGTGGTTAGTAACTCAACGCCGCCACAAGGTGGCTCTTAAATGGAGCATTCGGTCTCGCCTCTATCGGAGAACCTGACTCCTAACCACTTCATTGGGATTGTCTGACCTCTATCGGAAAACAAGCAAATTATTGTCACACAACGTAAGTGAGAATAAACATTTCCATCAAACTAGGACACCTTTTTACTTGAATTTCTCTTGCTAATAATGTAACGAGTGCACTCACGGTCCCCGAAATGACGTGTCATTCCTACCCCGGCACGGGGCCAAACGTCGTTATGTGTACGGGAAACCGGTCGTGACTCTTACGGTCCAGGTTTTCAAGTTCGGTACTGAGACGGTCGTTTATCGTCGTACTATTGTGAGGCGGAGATAAATACCTTGAAATGTTACACTGTTTTGTTTACCTTGGATATGTAGATTCGAACAATCATAACTCACTAATAGCATAATATCCGATACCTAAAAAACGTCAAATAACTACACTGACGAACGGTAAAAAGTGAATATATATTGTAACAACAAAAAATATTGCAATCAACAACTGTTTACATAGCCTCCTCAATCTCTCACTCATTCACTCTCTCTCTCTCTGTCACACATATGAGACTTTTACATGTGAAGTATAGATACAAATCATGGATCTCATTAACATATCATTCCTTTTTAGTTTTAAACCTTTATGTGAATTTAGGGTATTTGTCTGCCAGCTCCTGTGCTCTTTTAAATTAATTTATGTGCCATCCCTCGGAAAGCGGTTATCTAAAACAATTGGGTCGACGTGGTTAGATCTTTCGTTCGGATGAACGTATGCATCCAGTCGTAAACACGACATTTAACAAGTTTCTGGGACGGGGGTAATACACATAAGCCTCTCTCGTCCAATGAGAACAACTACACCATTACATAGTGATGCAACACTTAATCGGCTCCAGCTGCCGGAATACACAAATCAATCGTCGGCGCGAGCAAAAATTACATCAAAAACCACTATGCAATAAATAATACTACTTCACGCGCACGACCTTGCAATATAAATTACGCTTTCCACAATTAAAAAGGACTCATCAGTCAACTAATGACAAATTAAATGGCGCGACGGGGCGGTCGGTTACACAAAAAATGGAGCACACTTTGACAATTCACACTAAATATTAAAGTAATGAAATGGAGTTTCTAACCCTGAATGCAGACAATTAAATTAGAACATCTGAACATGAAATGACCCTTTTTTATAACAATATCAAAAAATTATCAGACACGGAAGTTAGGTTAAGTGAGACTTCGGCGTTAACAGTACGGTGTTGATACTAACACTGCACGTTTACATGGACATAGACCATCTGAAGAATACTCTACCGGACTCTGCTACATTGCGTGGTCATTCATCTCTCCTGGACGCGGGACTTGCACACGGTTCCTTTGCGGCGAAATTGTTCTCCGAGGTCGATCGCGACGAAGGATGATTGCGACGATATGGTGTACTTGCACCTTCTCAGTACTTCAGGCGTTCCTCTTGTCACTAGCGTCGGGAGTACGTGGTCACGCGCCGGTCCGGAATATCTCTTGTGTCGGGCATCAATTGGACGTCGATCTGGAATCATCTCTCTCTCTGGTAACGGGCTTCGGTTGGACGTCGATCTGGAACGTCCTTCGGGCTTTGGGCAGTGGTTGGCTTTGGCGTCGTTTTTGGAGCTGGCTGGCTGGCTTCACCGGATGACGGCGATGCATCGTTGCAGGTGTCAGGGAAGTCGACGGACTCCCTTCTCTATCTCCTTTAGCCGCCCATTATTATGTAGTCCATGCTTGGCAAAAACAAATCACCGCGTAATACTGCACCAAAATAAGGCGCACACTGGTAACTCTATATCTGCAATTCGCTCACGGTACGTAAGAAAACGAAGTCCACGGACACAAAACAATAATCACGCGAGAGTGTAGCGCGGAGATGCTCTCTCTATGAAATCCGGGTAAAAACTGTGTCTGGAATCGTAGTACTCTTGTTTTTATATCACTTTCGAATTTTGTTCGTTGAGAAGCACGCTAAGGTGGCTTGGCTTCGGTTTCCGAGGAGATGGAAATGACCTCTGGCCATTGTCTTGGAACGCGGTCACCAGCGCGTCCTCGATCCTTGCAGGCTTGGGCTCCAGCTGATTTTCCTGGTCATCCGTGAAAAATGGGTTCGCCAACCCGCTGTGACTTCTAGCCCGGTCCCGACGAAAATAATCCTTCCTTTTCTCCGTGTTGGTGCAAATACGTCGTGTTCTAAGCCGCGGCTGTCACTCAGGAAAAACCCGTCTCCCAACTCCCGACGTCTGGCTCGGATACAAATTTATCCACAAAATAAATCAAACCTCACACTTTTATATTTGAACATTAAATGAATCAATAAACAAAAATAATTTATATCGAACTGCGTTTCACATGTCACTGGATACCGTGAAAATAATACGTTTTTGCAGCATCGTGACTTTTGGGTCCATGGTGTACGCTGAGATGGCTTATAGGGGGGGTTGAGCTATTGTTTCTTTTCAATTCTCTCTCTCTCTCTCTCTCTCTCTCTCTCTCTAGCCCTCATTTCGTGTTTTCATTCTTCCCCCTCTTTCACTTTTCTTTCTGTTTCATTTCTCATACTCTCTGGCTTCATTTTCTCTCTCTCTTTCAGCAGTCCTATTCTTCCAGTTTTATCTTCCACTTAAATTTCTTGTCTCTCTCTTTCATGCTGATTTCTTCTTCCCCATATTTTTCATTTTCACTCCTGAGTTCCTTTATAGCTCTCTCTGTGGAACCACAGGCAAAAAAAACCTGCGCAGACCCGCGACTCCTGTGCACCGTATTCCCGTGAGGAGGGGAGGGGCAGGGTGAACCATACAATGTTGCCACATGAAGGGAAATTTCCCATTTGCAGGCAAATTCGAACCGACATTTTAGCCAAAAGGGAAAAGGAATTTCGATGAAAAATACCACAATTGCAGGGAAATGTTAAGGTCATCTCACTACATTGTTACAGTTTATGTTAATTTCGAACTTCATATCCACATTTTTATGTTATTTATTTATTTTGCTATTCCTACTTGTTTCTGCTCCTTTAAGGTTATTGTACGTTGCTTTGATGCATCTTTGGATAAATAGTAAAGATAAGGTCATGAGGATTAATGATTAAATGGATTCCTGACCAGGATTGAAACCTGGGACATCTGGTCAGGAAGTGATGAAACTGAAATGTGATATTTTTAAAATATTTTTATTCAAAGGAATAACGAATTCAAAGGAATACTTAACTGCGTACTACTACTGCTTCCACCAACACTTCTACTACTACTAATTATTATTATATAATTGACTTAGGTGACGGGAAAAATTGGTGCACAAAGGGAAATTTTGCCCCTTGGAACGGGAAATTGTGCCCTCATATTGTGGCAACACTGCCTTATGGCCCGGGCTGAACAGATCGCGGGGAAGGTGCGCGAAGGATTTTAGCCGAAGGTTCTTTTGTGTGTGGTCGCTCTATATCATGGTATTAAAATGTTTATTTGTGTTGTTTGATAAGCAGGAAGGAGTCTAGAACCCTCCACGCCCTCCATTGGTGACGACGACACTCCAATGCTATTTTGTTTCATTTTTGCAACAAATAAAAGCTCCTTATCAGTTGCGCAGTGCCATGTGGGCACTTGTGTGTGGGGATAGGGCTCCACACGTTCTCGATCTCGTCGGCATTTCTTTCTATTTTCCCAAATACGTAGAAATGAGGAAATCCCAAGCTGTAGATGTCACTTAACTTGAATCGAAAATTCCCTTTTTTTTCCCAAAAAATTAACCGCGTTAGAGTTACTCAAAACAGTAACCCTTACTTCAAAGATCGGCTGTTCCCAGTTGCCACCAAGAGATGGCGTTATGGACTTAACGAAGGGCACCGTCGCTCCGTCAAATGAGGAAAATTGACACTAATTTTCTTCCCGGATCGATGCAAGCAATTTGAAGGCGACAGGTTATTTCAAATATGCTTATTGAGAAAGGGGGAAGCTGGTGTTTGTGAAGGGGGAGAGAATTCCCGAGGTGAGAGAAAGTTCGGGGGAGAGGGGACATTTGACAACTTTGGGGGAACAAGAGTGACAACACCAACTCTCCTGGTCACTGAAATGCAGCTCTAGTTAAACCTAAGCCAGGTGAATGTTGATGGGTAGGGAGCGGAAGTTGATGACCTAAAATATATAGGTATATCTATAGAATGTCCCAAAAAATGGGAAGAATGACATAAAAAATACAAAAAATTACCATCAAGTTTGTTAATTTCAATAATAATAAAAAAGCAGCAAATGAAAGCACATGCACATTCAATTAAAATATGCAACGAGGATTTCCAAAAGAAACAACCGAATAATTTTAAAACAATTTAATGAAAAGATCCTGCGAGATATACCATATAGGCCTATGTTCTCCTTGGTGAAAACACTCAAGAATATTACCAAAATGAAAGAAGTGACAAAATATGACGAAACAATACACCGAATATTGCGAAAAATGACGGGAAAATGCTGAAAATCGGGGACCTAAAACCTGAAAATTGGCAAAAAAATGCAAAAAGAAAATGCACTTTAAAATTACCTTTTTTGGGTTCTACACGAAGTGTAATATTGTGTATATTTAATGGGCATCGTGTCAGAGATGTCAGAAGAAGATGACATTTCATCAACTTCCGCTCCCTATTGATGGGTAATGTCACTATAACAAATGCTATAGTTTGGATATTTGAATGACTTTTGCATTGATGAAGCTCTACAGTCCGTTGTAAACAGTATAGTGTGTGTTAATTGTATGCTAAAGCCTTACGAGCGACGAATGATCCATAGAGAACCAAAGTTGAGAGTGACGTTGGGCATGGAAAGCTCGGAATCTTCTCCAGTACTCACTTGCTTTAAGAATTTGAATTTAAAATTTTGGGTGGGTCATCGCTTAGGCTTATTTTGCACCCGTCACTTTATACGGGGTCCAACCCCTTACCATACATAACTGAAATAGCATAATTGCAATGTCGTGTTACTAAAATATTCTGACTTTCGTTATAAGCTGAGGCTGCAAAGAGGCACTCAACACACACAAGGGCAGAAAACGGGACAGCACACACAAAATATACTGGCCATAGGGTCAGTCACCAGAGCCTCGTTCGTCTGCAAAATGCAGTCCAGGGTGTACTACGTGGAAGGTTACCCCTTACACCCCTCACTTGCTTTATGTATAGCCCGTTTAAAGATGTATAACGTTCGCACTGCAATGCATGTAATGTCTTTACCTCGTTTTATAACTTTTTCCTGATTAAAGATAGGTCGGAGAAACCTTTACCATTGCATTTCTAGTAAAATTCTAGCCTGATTTGATATATCACATCGCGCCCTTCCCATTTAAACGTTTTGAGATGAATTCAATATTAGGGCCGTCCGTTTGGAACACACCAATGTGGTTCCCGCTTGGCCTAACCTGTTTCTATCGTGTCCATTTGAGCCCAGCCTAACTTCTTTACATTTTATAGGTGGTGTTAAGGGACTGTTGAATCACCCTGTAATATGAACCCAACACGAACTGATAAAAAAATTATTTCCTGCATGCATTAATGGTGATGGAAAGTGAAATAGTATTACTCCACGTTGCCAGAATCTGAGAAATCCGATTGAGGGAGAGAAATATAGCGAATTGACAACTTGAAGCAACTTCACACAGGCCGGGGTTGGTGTGAAAGTGATAGATGTAGCGGGTACGTTTTGGAAGCGAAGTACTTTGTCGCGTTATTTTTCAAGTAACTTACTCAACTCCGAATAAATCTATTTTTTTACAAGGCAATAATCTAATATGGTACAGTGGGATGCATGAGTATTACCAAGCAAATTGTCCACCACCATGTTTATTCTCTTTGTTTCATGGACTGAGAGCTTCAGGAATTGAAACAAAACGCCGGCAGCCTATGAATCGGCATGTGTAAAAATCTAGACCACAAAAACGTGTAAGGTGCGAGAGAAAAATTAATGAAAATAGTTATGGACAATTTGCCGAGCATTACTTGTGCATCCCGCTGTACTAATATTTTCACGGTGTCGTCTCAGCATGGGGAACACAATTTAGTGCCAGTCAGCCTTTTAAATAAGAGGCGGCCAAAACTTTTCATAATGCAGGGCCATCAGGTCCGTGAGCGGAATTTTATTTCGGGGGGAGGGTGCTGATCCCGCATCAGGACCCGCCATCTAAAGGCGAAAGGAGCCCTGAAGATGAATTTCTCATTATATTACAACTTATTATATAATATGTTTAATCCTGCAAAGGAAGTAAAATTAATCACCACTACACACTCTTTAAATAAGATATTTGTAGGGTTTCGGAGGGGGGCTTCAGTCCCCTGAGCCCTCCCCCTAGCTACGTGCCTGAGGGTCAGTAACCGCTTGAGAGATGATAGAAGAATGCACAGAATTCGGTTCGTCAGGTTCCATTCATTTTCTTTCTTCTGCTATTTCCCTTGTCTGTCTTTTCTTTATTATTTCCTTCTCATTCTCTTTTTCTTTTATCGCTCTGTTCTTATAATTTTCTCTTCCTCATTGTTTTCTCCTTTCTTCCTCATCTTGTTTTTCTTTTCCTTACTTTCTTCCTCGTTCTGTGTTTTCTCTTTCTTTTCTGTTCATGTTCAGTCTTTTTTCTTCTCTTCCTTTTTCTTGTATTTTCTACCTTCTCATTTTCTTTTCCTTGTAACAGTCATTTCTTTTCCTCATTATGTTCCCTTTTCTTCGTCATCTTGTCTTTCTTTCCCTTATCTTCATGCTCTTTCCTTTTACTCTTCTCTTCCCTATTCCCTTCTTTTTTCATTTTCCTCTTTCGAAATTTCTAGAACTAAGGGCGGATGTGGCCGGCGGGCCTGCATCTAAAGTTCATTGCTGACCCATCCCGGGTTCGAATTTCGCTTCGTAAAGTATTTTCAGAAACATTTGATTACTGTTCAGTGAATCGGGCAGATGTTGAGCGTAAGGACGAGCTTCTCATTCTTTGGTTGAGAGAGCGCAAATCCAAACACAACTTCCTGTTTGCACAAACGTTGTATAAAAGAGAGAGACTACGCGAGTTACAGGCAGCAGGCGAAGTACAGGAAATTGCAGACTGCAAATAAATCTCAAGGAAACTAAATCTGACGTAAAGAAATTGTTACCGCTCTCAAGAATTTCGTAATCTTATTGTTATTATTATTTCTTGATGTCAAACGCGATGTCGAATATTTTTGTAGTCCACTTTTGGGGTACATAATAATAATAAAATTTACAATTTCACGACCAGGCTATCTACACTGGCAAAGGACATCACACTGAATGAATCAGCACTATTAACTTCTTCTTGCTAAGACATTAATTCATTCGCAAAGTGCCGTGCAGAAGACCCGGGTTGCATGGTTTAAGCAATGTTCCTGCACAAATGAGTACCTGAAGGCAAACCTGCCGTTTAGGCGACGGGAGCGTGGTGCTGGCCACATCACTTGCACAAACCGCCCAGGTTGTAAATGTGTGGGGACCCTTCCTCCACATTACCCCAATTTCAATTCACCGCACGTTGCAAAGTGGAGGGGTAGTTCATCCTTAACCTTAAAAGTTAAAATGTACAAAACAGTATTTTTTTTAATCTAGTTGCATGTGCATGAGAGACATGGTGTCTTACACTAAAATAAAGTAAAAGAGATGGGAAATAAGGAGAAAGAATAAAGTAAGAGAGAAGTGCAACAAAAAGACAGGAATAAATGGAGAAATACAAGAAAGTAAGAAGAGACAGGAATACACGTAAATGGAGACATGCAAGAAAGTAACAAGACACAAGAATAAATGGAGAAATGCAAGAAAGTAAGAAGAGACAGGAATAAATGGAGATATGCAAGAAAGTAAGAAGAGACAGGAATAAAGAGAGAAATGCACCAAAGTAACAAAGAGACAGGAATAAATGGAGAAATGCAAGAAAGTAACAAGAGACAGGAATAAAAGGAGAAATGCAAGAATTTAAGAAGAGACAGGAATAATAGAGAAATGCAATAAAGAAGAGGACACTGGAATAAATTGAGAAATACAAGAAAGTAAGCGGAGACAGGAATAATGGAGAAATGCAACAAAGTAAGGAGAGAAGGGAATAAATGGAGATATGCAAGAAAGTAACAAGACAGAAGAATAAATGGAGAAATGCAAGAAAGTAACAAGAGACAGGAATAAATGGAGATATGCAAGAAAGTAACAAGACAGAAGAATAAATGGAGAAATGCGAGAAAGTAACAAGAGACAGGAATAAATGGAGATATGCAAGAAAGTAACAAGACACAAGAATAAATGGAGAAATGCAAGAAAGTAAGAAGAGACAGGAATAAATAGAGAAAGGCAACAAAGTAACAAAGAGACAGGAATAAATGGAGAAATGCAAGAAAGTAACAAGAGACAGGAATAAAAGGAGAAATGCAAGAATTTAAGAAGAGACAGGAATAATAGAGAAATGCAATAAAGAAGAGGACACTGGAATAAATTGAGAAATACAAGAAAGTAAGCGGAGACAGGAATAATGGAGAAATGCAACAAAGTGAGGAGAGAGGGGAATAAATGGAGAAATGCAACAAAGTAAGGAGAGACGGGAATAAATGGAGAAATGCAAAAAAGTAACAAGACACAAGAATAAATGGAGAAATGCAAGAAAGTAAGAAGAGACAGGAATAAATAGAGAAATGTAACAAAGTAACAAAGAGACAGGAATAAATGGAGAAATGCAAGAAAGTAACAAGAGACAGGAATAAAAGGAGAAATGGAAGAATTTAAGAAGAGAGGAATAATAGAGAAACGCAATAAAGAAGAGGACACTGGAATAAATTGAGAAATACAAGAAAGTAAGCGGAGACAGGAATAATGGAGAAATGCAATAAAGTAAGGAGGGACTGGAATAAATGGAGAAATGCAACATAGTAAGGAGAGAAGGGAATAAATGGAGAAATGCAACAAAGTAAGGAGAGAAGGGAATAAATGGAGAAATGCAACAAAGTAAGGAGAGACGGGAATAACTGGAGAAATGCAAGAAAGTAACAAGACACAAGAATAAATGGAGATATGCAAGAAAGTAACAAGACACAAGAATAAATGGAGAAATGCAAGAAAGTAACAAGAGACAGGAATAAATGGAGAAATGCAACAAAGTAACAAAGAGACAGGAATAAATGGAGAAATGCAAGAAAGTAACAAGACACAGGAATAATAGAAAAATGCAATAAAGAAGAGGACACTGGAATAAATTGAGAAATACAAGAAAGTAAGCGAAGACAGGAATAATGGAGAAATGCAACAAAGTAAGGAGAGACTGGAATAAATGGAGAAATGCAACATAGTAAGGAGAGAAGGGAATAAATGGAGAAATGCAACAAAGTAAAAGGAGACAGGAATAATAGAGAAATGCAAGAAAGTAACAAGAGACAGGAACAAAATGATAAATGTAACAAATTACGAAGAACAATGCATAGTGTACTTTCTTAAAGGAAAATACGCTAAAAGAAGATTATGCTAACTCTGAGGGCAAATGGAGCTGGAAGTAGTGTGATATTTTCTGTATCTGAAAGGGAACCGGTGACCTTCTATTCTGGGCACTCACCAGGAGCAGATCCAGAGGAGGGACGATGGCTACGTCCCAAAGACGTGGGTAAAATAATATACAACATGAATGTTAGGGCTCTGTGTGTTCCACTTATATGAGAAAGGAAGACAGACAGGGAGATAAAAAGAGAGAAGAAAATAGGGAAAGAAGGACGTACGCCGATCTCCGTGGTGGAGTGGTTATCAATGCGCTACGATGCCAGGGGTGCCGGATTCGAATCCTGGCCTTCACTTGGGTGTTCTTCGTGAGTGCTCACCAATTTCGCATTAGCCAAAAGTGCCAGAAAGGCGACGCTAAATATAAAAAATCAAGTAAGGAATTTCGATGTGACGTATGGTGTCAACTACCATACCGTGTGTTACCTGAAACCAAGAGCCATTTCTTTAATGTAGCAACTAAAAATTTATCTTAAAAGTGGCGCTAATTTTGTTGTAGAAATAATTATCTCAAACCAGTACAATTTGACAACATTTCTGGGGGGGGGCGAAGCATGCCTAGCTACGCCAATGGCTGTATCCATCCCTGGATGTCCTGGCGATCAAGGACGTGTTTAGAGGGGGAAAGGTGTCCGCCCCCTCCCCCAAAAGGCTTACCAAGTCCAAAATTAAATATGCTAAACACTAGTTTAATTATTAAGTTGATTTACTTCTACATATTTTGTATAAAGATAAGGACTGCATTGTAATAATGCAGGTTTGAGTTGTCAGTGTCCACGATAATTTATCAGTACCACTACCACTAACAATACGCATAAAAATAATGATTGGGAGATTTAACTTTCACCAGCTGGACCTAACAGCATTTTATGCAATCCATGAAAGTATTTACATTAATTACTTTCGTAGGGCAACTGTTGTTACACATTTTTTTGTGATTTTAACTAGACATATCCAATATATCATCTATTTACCTGTTCATGTAATAATAAAAATTATCATTATCATTATTGATTGATTGATGTTTAAAGTTCACTTTATGCACAGTAAGGCTAATCGGGACTGGACCTACAGTTTAAAGTGGGATCCGAACCACTATGTGCCTCCACCGTGTATCGAACACGGGACCCCTTGAATACAAGGCGATGACGCTACCACTGCGCCATCGGAGAGGCCTCATTATCATTATTAATTGGCCTATTTTAATATTATTAATAGTAATTGTATTAACATATTTATTATTATTATTACGAGTGTTATTATTAATACTACATGCGAGACACGTGCAACGGACCCCTCTCGAAATGTAATTCTAGATACGTCCCCCTTCCTCCGGCACGCCCCTGAATGTGCTATTTTTTTATTAAATGAGTGATTTACATTACTTCGCTTTTCTCCCACTTTTGCCTAATCGCGACGATGAGGATGGCTGATGATATGATGAAAATATTGAAGGGACAATCAAATAGAATACCCATGCCAAAGCCGGGACCCCTGTGTTAACCACTCCGCCACGCAGGTCGGCTCTAGGTATTGAATAGGACCTGTTATATCTCTACCCTATTCTCATATCATAATTTTACCTGCTTATGTAAAGGAAGTTGAAAGTTTCCGGTGCATACAGCACCGTGCTATGAAGGCACATTTAGAAGGTGCGGGGGTAGGGCCCCCACATTCTCGATCTCGGCCATTTTGGAGATGATGTGATCAGCACCACGCTCTGGTCGCCTTTACCCTCTAGGGTTGCCCCCAGGTACCAATTGATTTGAGGCTGGGTGAGCCCTGGAGCTGCTTTATACGTTTCTTATTAGGTAATTGGCCTTTGTAAATATTGTTATTAATAGTTTTTAAGCTTAATAAACTGTTATTATTATTATTACATGTTAGACTTGGATACTTCCCGAAATAAAGGGCTAGATACGTGCCTGCTGGCACCGACTTAACCACACACAACTTCTCTTTAAAAACTCCCAAAAGTTTTCACAACGGTCCAATTTCTGGCCATTTTTGCTCTAAATTTGTACTTACACCCCCTAAATACGAACTTACACCAACCACAAAACGGGGAATTCTGGATAAGCCCCTGCCTACTGCTGATGTCCTCCGATAGCCCCCCACCCTTAAGTCTTTCGACACGCCACTGAATGAGCTAATAAATTTCTTGAGGCTGACAATTTGACGCTGGAAGATAGGGTACTGATCATCAACAAGACTTGCTATCTGGTAGAAATGTGATAAGATAAATCGATGCAAAAGAAAAAAAAAGTACTTACGAAACCATATCCTCTGCTCTTGCCAGTCTGTCTGTCCGTGATGACGACCGCCTCCTCGATATCTCCATACACGGCAAAGTGATCCCGTAAGCTTTTGTCCGTGGTGTGGTAGGGCAGTCCACCGACAAACAACTTGGTCCATGTAGTGTCTTTCTGTTGCACCCCACTCGCGTCTGTCATTCCTGTCGCTGTGCTCGCAACAGCAGCTGCTGTTGGATCGCCACCGGGTATACCTGCTGTGGGCATCAACATATCGAAGACGAACTTTGAAAACAGAATCTCCGAACAGACGAAAACCACGCCTTGGGGGATCTAGATAAAACCGCAACGAAAAATGTTAAAACACGGGAACGTACCAGCGCGCACACACTTCAACGTACACAACAATAGTGACTATCACACTGTTTCCACACACTGTTGACCGTGAGGGTCTAATGCACTAATATCACTGAACGTACATTTGTGTTTTTTTTTAAAAAAAGCGTATTCTCCAGAAGTTGCGAAAAAAAACTTGCCCAAGTCTAAAATTAGTAAACGTTAGCTCACCCCAGTGCCAGCAAACTCGTAACGCACAACACAAGCCGGACCGCCAGTTCCCAGCATGCTCTGCGCCGCGAACATATGCGCGCGCGCGCTCATGTAAATGGTGGGGGAGGTAGTTCGACGCTCTGCGCGTCCTCTGATTGGTCACGCGCTGCACCGGGGAGCAGACGACAAACGACAATGGGGGGGAACGCTGTCCTGTCAAGGGGAGTACTGCCCCGCTCCCCCCCCCCTCCGCGGAATCAAAAACACAGCTGCTCGGCAGACGTGCATGCTGTAAGGGTGGGGGGGGGGGGGTTGCAAAAGATATAGCAGGGGTAGCAGATGTAATCTATTTCAGCGCATACGGGGTAGCGCTCCACAAAGAATCCCTCACATGCGAATGCTTCTAGGTGTAATGACCCGAAATCCTTACAGATCCTCCAACCTACATCACCTAATCTCCCGTTTTTAGGAATTAGAATCAAGAATAGGATACAATGCGTGTTTCTTTACAAAACTAGTCGTCTTACATTGTGTATTTAGCGTAGGTTCTCGTGATTTTCTTTCTTGCTACATCTATCTTGTCCTCTCTCTCTCTCTCTCTCTCGCCTCCCCGATGATGTAATGATAACGTCGCCGCCTTGTAATCAAGGGATCCCTGGTTCGATACCCGGTGGAGGCACATGGTTCGGATGTAACTTTAAACTGTAGGTACAGTCCCGATTAGCCGTTCTGGGCATAAAGTGGACTTAAAACAAATATTCCTTCTCTGTCTCTCTCTCTCTCTCTCTCTCTCTCACACACACACACACACACAAATCTCTGTTTATGTAGCTTCTCTTTCTATTCATGTATTCCCTCATTCTTTACCATCTTTTTCTCTCTGTTTCTTATATTCTCTTTCTTTCATTATTTACATCATTTTTCCTCTTTCATTTACTATGTATATCTTTTCTTCCTTTCCCCTCTATTCCTTTTAATTTTTTTAGCTCTTTATCTCTGCTTATCTACAACTTTCTATCTTTATCTGTTGTCTTTTTTTTACTTCTGTAACTCTCTTCCTCCATATCCTCCAGTTTTCTCTTCTACTCTATTTAATTTATTCACTCTTTCCATCTTTACTTCTATTGTCTCTCTTCTTCCTCTCTACTTCTTTTGCATATGTCTCTTCTATTCTGATTATCTTCGTTCTCTTTCTTCATGTCATCTACTTTCTAAACCTTTTGGTTTCTCTTTCCTCTGCGTTCCTTCTATTCTTTCTATTTCTTGTACTCCCTTTAAATTTTCTTGATCCCTTTAACTTTTTCTCTCTCTCTTTCTCTCTCACACACCAGTTTTGGTAGCTTATGTATGTCTTTCTACCTATGCCTAATTAATCATATTAATGTGCTTATTGCTGTTAACAAAGAGAAAACTAAATATATGCTTACAGGCCGAAACCAAGTGTTACGTAATAATCAAAATCTAATTACGAGGGCCGCACTGAAAGTTTCAGGAATCAGGTACTGGCAGCTATGCAATCTGTTAGATTTTGTTATATTTATAAACTGTGATATTTGTCGACTGTATATACAAGGACTGATGTAACACGGATTCTTTTTCATTTCAGGATAGAAGTTTGAAGTGAGGTGTTTGTAAAAAAAATTGAATTAACAAGAGAGAACTTACGTGCCATGATTTATTATGATTTTCGGCAAGGTTTAACACAGCAACAGTGTGTTACTCGAATGATCGAAACTTTTCACGAAGATGCCCCATCAAAGATGACAATTTATCGCTGATTTCAAGAATTCAGATGTGGCCGCGTTAGCCTTAGTGATGAAATTCGTGAAGGCCGCCCATCGACAGCCATTGTGCCAGAAAACATTGATGCGGTTCGTGAACTAATCAACAGTGATCGACACGTGACTTATCGCGAAATTCAGGGTTCCTTAGGTATTGGCATGAGTCAAATACAAACAATTTTGCACAATCATTTAGGTGTGAAAAAGCTTTGTGCCCGTTGGATCCCACACAATTTAACAAAAGCACAAAAAGACGACCATGTGAAGTGGTGCAAGGCTATGATCAAACGGTTCAAGTCGGTATCATCAAATCTTGTGTTTAGCATCGTCACAGGCGATGAATCATGGGTTTACTCTTATGAACCTGAAAGAAAGCGACAATCTGCTGTGTGGGTGTTCCAGGATGAGCCTAAACCAACGAAAATTGTTCGTGCACGCAGTGTGTCGAAAAAAATGGTTGCCTCTTTTTTCGGTAAATCAGGTCACATTGCGACTGTTGCACTAGAGAATCGTAGAACAGTCAATGCAGAATGGTATACCACAATTTGCCTGTCATAAGTACTCCACGTGCTCAGAACTTCAAACCCCAATCGTCGAATCATTCTGCATCACGACAATGCCAGCTCGCACGCAGCATCTGACAGAAGGAACTTTCTGGATCATGAACAAGTTGAACTAATGACTCATCCAGCTTATTCACCTGACTTAGCCCCATCTGATCTTTTTTTGTTGCCAACAATCAAGAAAAAGTTGCGTGGTCAGCGATTTTTCACTCCCGAAGAGGCTATCGAAGCATACAAAATGCATGTCTCGCAGGTACCAACTTCAGACTGACATAACTGGTTCAACAATTGGTTCCATCGCATGAAACAATGCATTGCTGTAAAGAGTGAATATTTTGAAAAGCAATAAAAAATTGATGTACTTTCATTCTTCTTCTTTATGTCATTTTCCCGAAACTTTCAGTGCGGCCCTCGTATTGATAACAACTCGTTTGAACCAGTTTCCAAATTCAAATACTTAGGAGTAATATTAACAAATGAAAATTTTATTAAAGAGGAAATAAAAAGTAGGCTTAATTCAGGAAATACATGTTACTTCTCTCTTCATAAACTTTTGTCTTCTCGTTTAATATCTAAGAAACTAAAAGTTAAAATATACAAAACAGTAATTTTGCCTGTAGTATTATATGGATGTGAAACTTGGTCCCTTACATTGAAAGAGGAACATAAATTGAGAGTATTTGAAAATAAGATCCTTAGGAAAATCTTTGGACCTAAAAGGGATGAGGAAACAGGTGAGTGGAGAAGGTTACATAATTTAGAACTACATAATTTGTATTCATGTCCAGATATTATTAGAATAATTAAATCAAGAAGACTTAGGTGGGCAGGCCATGTGGCACGAATGGGAGAGGAAAGAGGAGTTTACAGAATTCTTGTTGGAAAACCTGATGGTAAGAGACCTGTAGGAAGGCCAAGACGAAGATGGAGGGACAACGTTGAGATGGACCTAAGGGAAATCGGTAAGGATGGAAAAGAGTATATAGAACTTGCTCAAGATAGGGAAAGATGGAAGGCCTGTGTTTCTGCAGCCATGAACCTTCGGGTTTAAGAAGGCTAGGGAGTTAGTTAGTTATTGCTGTTACAGACGTCCCTTTTCTGTCTCTCTATACTAATCGCGACGATGAGGATGAATGGCGACTTGATGAAATAAATTGCGCAAATTAATGAAGCATCCCAGTATTCGAACAGTCTCTCTGGACACGCAGCATGCTACACACTCTGCCAGGTAGAATGGGACTAGTGCAAAACTACCGGAAAAACTGTTCGAGAATATGTGATTTTCTACAACAGCAAAATGAGGACAGATAATAATGCCAACACGAAAAAAAAAAATCAAGGACATATTAATTCCAACACAAAAAGAGGAACCAGATATTAATTCCAAGTAATTTGACGTTTAAGCTTTTGCGGATATACCTTCGTTGGTTAAAGAAACTTTCTATCCTTAAGAACAAATGCTCAATGCACCATTTGTTCTATCTTACCACATTATTCCATCATTTCGTTATCTTAAAATAGACCAGAACGGGACAACACGATAATGAATAACTTTGCTCTTATGCATATAGTTTGTGCTGCTATCTTTTGGACACAATATGAAGTATGTGAGAACAATATCGCTCACCCCGGGAAATCGTACCCAGATTTCCCACATGGCAGTCAGACGCCCAACTGACTATACCATGCAATATATACAGTAATACAGATCAATATCCAGTACATTCCATAAATTCTAATGGGTTCTATTGTGTCCCGCTGCAGGACCGAAACCTTTCTTCTCTCACAATTCAATTTAAATTCGGTACAAGTTGCGTATTGTTTCATTGAAATAAGGCTCCCGGACCGTATTTAAATTGATATAGGAAAAAAGATTGCTGCACAGTATTTAAATTGATCCGGGAAAAAGCTTCCTGGACCGAATTGAAATACGTACTTTACAGATAGAAATGTTATTTACGGTCCAGAACCGATTCATGCTTGCTGATCTTTCTCCTGGACCGGAATTGAATGTATTAAAAATTCCTGGACCATTAACAATCCTGAATCAAGGGGTCCCGGGTTCGATAGCCGGTGGAGGCACATAGTGATTCGGATCCCACTTAAACTGTAGGTCCGGTCCCAATTAGCCTTACTGTGCATAAAGTGGACTTAATACAACAATTCAATCAACCAATCAATCAATTAACAATCCTGGTTAGGACCACAAGAGAATGTGTTATTCTTTGCATTTACATAATTGTGGACGAGCGTAGGTAAGAGTGGTTATGAATGTCAGGGGTTACGACTGAATCAAAGGTTTGAAGGAAGTGAAGGGCCGTTGCTTCCACACGCTCGACATATGAGGGCTTCCTGCCACCGGAAGCCGGCAGGAGCAATTTGCCATGAATAATCTGAACAAGGCGTGAAAGCAGGGGGAGCTTGGGGGGAGGGGGCGGTCAGGTTTTGCCTGTTGCGAAGGAGTCAGCTGTCGCTCTCCATAACTGCTTACGAGTTGATCACGCTCGCTTCACCTGGTTCCCGATCAACGGGTCACCACATTTCTCCGTCCCCATTCTAACGCATTCCCAAGGACGTTTTTGATTGATTGATTTGGTGCTTTAAGTCCACTGTATGCACAGTAAGGCTAATCGAGACTGGACCTACTTTTAAAGTGAAATCCGAACCATGCGCCTCCACCGGGTATCGAACCCGTGACCACTTCATTACAAGCCGACGTCGATACCACTGCGCCATCGGGGAGGCCTCCTACGGGTGTGAAGGACAGTGCCAATGAAAAGTTATTTATTCATGCACACTACAAATTATGATAATAAAAATAATCTATTAATCAGGAACTTCACTCGTCGTCAGCAGGATCTAACATCCTTTTTTGTTATTCAATAAATATTCAATTCTTTATCTGTTTGGCATTATTTTCATTACCAGGGCAGTTGATATTATTCAAATTTTGGCATTCTTAACTACATGTAAGGTAGATAATGAATATGTACTATTATATCTCTATTCTGATACCGTCTTTTTGCAAATTTATGAAACAATAAAAAAATCAATATTAATTTATTTATAGATTTGAATTAATATTGTTTTATTTAATATTATTTGAATATAATTTAATATATTTTTTTAAAATTTAAAATTATTATTATTTCTGAGGCATTTGGTTCGGACAAGCCCCCCCTCCCCCCTCCGCCCAGAAATATATTTCTAGATACGTTCCTGTGCATTCGTGTTCCAGTGGCGAGTTTGTTCGAATACGGTGACGCACAAAAAAAAAAAAGAGTATGTACCAAAGTTTGTTCAAAGTGTCATTCGAGCCCCTTTCCCCACTTAAAGTTTAGTAGTGCCTTCCAAGTAACTTCTCATTGGACCATCTCGAAATTATTGCTTTCCCCCGTGGCGGAGGAGTTAGCACATCGCGCTACGACGCCAGGGGGAACCTGGCCTGGGCATGGATGTTTGTGAGTTTCCATTCATCAATTTCATCATGTCATCACTCATCCCCATCTTCGCAAATTAGCCGAAAGTGGCACAAAAGGCGAAGTAAAATAAAGCAAATCAATCAATCTTTCTGACGATTTTGGGTTATAGGTTCGCGTATCAGATTTCCGGTTCCGGATCCATGTACCCGATTTTCAGTAGGATCCGGGTACCCGATTTTGGGCTACAGATCCGGGTAATCAAGTTGGTTCCGGATCCCTGTACGCGATTATCCCTTTACGGGTCACGGTAACAGCTTTTCGGTTCCAGATTAGGGTATCCGACTTTCAGTTCCGGAACCTCGTATTCAGTTTTCGTTTCCGGTTTGCCAGATTTGTTTTTATTACCAGATTTTGTGGTTCGGTTCTTGGTACCCGATATTTAGTTCCAGATCCGGGTATACCTGAAATTTGGTTACAGGGCTTGGTACTCGATTTCAGTTCCCGTACCCGATTTTGAGTTCGGGATCGGGTAGCTTCTCACTTTTCGATTAAGAGTCTTGGTAAATTCACTACTAATTCTAGCACCACATTTTTAGTTATGGATCTAAACTAAACTAAACTAAACTAAAACTAAACTAAACTAAAACTAAAACTAAAACTAAAACTAAACTAATACTAAACTAAACTCCGTGGCGCGGCAGCCCTTGAAGGGCCAGGGCCTGTCAGAGCGCCCTTTCATTGGGTGACGCGTGGTCAGCGCATCGGATCCCATCGCCGCTGCTTGTCTGGCTTTCTGACTGGAGTCCGCTACTTCTTGAAGTAGCTTCCCAATTGTCCTCACGACGCTGGGTCAACGCCGAAATTTTGGGGGCACCGACCGGGAATCGAACCCGGGAACGCTCGCACCAAAGGCGAGGCGCTAACCACTATGCTGCGCGGGAGCCCAGTTATGGATCTATGTATACGATTTCCGGTTACGTGTCTTGGAACCACAAAAAGCAAATATTCTCCTGCCTGTAGCCACACTGGTTGATATCCCCACCCTAATTTCAAGAATAATGTAGCAACTGATGACCCATCCAAAAACAAATAAAACAGAAATAATATTATCATAAAAGTTAATATTGATAATAATAAAAAATTAATTAATTAAAAATATTGGATTTTGAGTTCCGTTAGAGACTCGATAGTGAGAAATGCCTTGGAGGTGAACCGAAAGTAAATGCAGGTATTCGCTAACTTAGCGTCCTATTTCATTGTCTGTTTGTTAGAAGAAATAGTCTTAACATTTACGCCATGACCAAAATGCTACCGTGTAAAATGAGAAATCTTATGGCATTTCATATGCCATTGCATATTTCATGGCATTTCTCAAGGATAGGCTCGGTCCGTAGCATTTCCGTAGCGTAACCAATCAGAAGCGACCTCTAGGTCACGTGTGCAGTTGTAATGGCGGCTGTGTGAGATGTAAACAACGTATCACTTCACATTTTTAAAAGCCGATAACTATTCAACGGAGAGGAATAACGTTTCGCGTAAAACGTTATTAGGTACAAAACAATGGCGCTGCTTAAATACATACTTTACAACGTTTACTGTACACGTATGGAAGAATGTTTTAGTTGTTTCAAATGTAATCACTAGAGCCCGGAAGTTCAGGCATTTATTTTAATTAAAATAGGCAGGCAAAAAGGCATTTATAATGTGGAAAATAGGCACTAAAAATGAAAAAAAAGGCAAAATAAACCGAAAAAAGGCACATTTGGAAGTCGCTTACTTTTATCTATAATTTCTGGCAAAATGTTAAGATCTACATTGGGAAGAGCATTTCAATTTTTCCGTCTTGATTGCACATAACTAACTACAAGGTGTTTTTTAAGTTCTCAACATTCATTGATAGTCGTCTGTCAGAGAGAATGTTTCTCATAATAGAAAATGATCTTTCTACTTCGACAGAAGTTATTGGAGCATACATAAAACAAGCTAATGTAGCTGGACTCATTTCGGTAACAGCATTTTCACCTTTTAGAATATCACAAATTGTTTTCAATTCTTTCAAGTCCTCATTTGCACTCACTACCCGTTAGCACTTTTCCGCAACAGCTGACCCCTTTTCTCCTGGCACTTCCATCATCTGCTGCATAGATTTCTCGTAGATTTTCATGGATGCTATAATTGTAATTGTCTCTGGCAATGCACCATAATGTGCAAAAATAAACTTGAATAGCACAGGAGTTTTTTTCACTTCACGAATTGAAGCCGCTTAATTTTCTGGAAGAGCATCTATCACCTCACTAATATTTTCAAGGTTGTTAGCATAATATATATTGCTGCAGATATCCAGGTTCCCCATCTTGTCAAGACTGGTTGCGGAGGTAAACTAAGCTAAATTTTCGGGTTCGAGAGGGAGATTTCAGAAATATCTTCTTTGTGTTCGAAATCAACCTGTCCACTTCAGCAGTCAATCATGCACAAGAAAATGTTAACTGAAAGGCAATATCCTAACTGAGCATGAAATACATTTTTCTCACACTTTTCTCATACTTTTCTCTTTCAGCAATGTTGAAACATGAATGAGTTCAATATTACTTAAATAAGGCGAAAATTATTCACATAATAAACGGAAGAAAAATAAATGCCAACAACGTCTTTTGGGAGAAAAATAATTTATATACACTTTTTTTTTTAAAAAAATGGTCAAATTTCATTGAAAAAGGCAAAAAAAGGCATTATAATTAAAAATAGGCAGTGGGGTCCCAAATAGGCAAAATAGGCAAAATGAAAAGGCTTCTAAAACATTCGAAACAACATAAAAAACGTATATCCGGAAAAATTTTATCAATATATGCAGTAGATGAAAAGAGGCATTTTGCCAAACTTCCGGGCTCTAGTAATCACCGTGCACTCACCATAGATGGTGTAACTCAATGTGCCTTTCGTGCTGTATATATTATACATTGTAATCGCAAGAGCTGACCTAAATGTTCCATGAAATGAAATGTTTTCGTATAAAGTACGTACTATCTGCTATAAGATTTTCTGAAGCATTTACCTATCATTTATGCTAGCAAAAATGTTAAAGGAAATGCTTTCGTCTAAAACGTGCCTTTCTGGTAAATAAATGGGGTATTTTATAAATACGGTCTAGTTTTCAAAAATTTTGTTGGTACTCGTTCATTTTGCGTTCTGGGATGAAGGTCCACCATAAGCATGACCTCCCATACTGTAGCAGGTTATACCGAAAGACATCTGGATAACTTCCCGTCTGGCTTATTGATGAGTGCACCGTTTTGTTTGTTACATCAATCTCCCAATGAACGCCGGCCTACGTGCACACACAGCGACAGGGACCACCAGAATAAGACATTTCTTTCTGAGCTCTGAAGCAAAACAGGGGGGAGTGAGACGTAACATTTCTTATAACTTTTATTTGCCGACCGTTCCTTTCAATAAGTAATAAGCTGAGCAAGGAAGTTTGCCTACCAGCAGAAAATATTCTGAACAAAGACATAATCGATATTATGTCCTGAAAAGAGATATATGGAAATCCACCAGACACTATCGTATAAAACCCCACACTGGGTTTTCGGGATCGAATCTAGGCTGTGCTAAGACAACTTGCCTCTACGAGAGGTACCGTTTAAGTGTTAAGGGACTCACGCCTGTGAAATAAGAACACGAACGACATTCAATATTTGACACCTCTATTGACTGGACAGGGCGGGGTCATGATAACAATAGAAAGGGTGTTCGTTTACCTGTAGATTCTTATAGAGATGATCGTCTCCGCTGATTTGGTAGATATGGCACGGTCCTGAAATGAGACGTCTGTAGAAAGCGCAACTCCTCGCTTCTAACTCTAACGTAGCACCGACATTCAATCTCTAACTTGGAGACAACAACTGTTTACTCCATAATTTTCGGACTGCAACTCCGGGCTGAGATCTGTTATCACGATCTATTTAAAGTGGATTCAAATTTCCGATCGTTAAAGCCGTTGAGCAAGTTCCATCATGCCATTAATCGTACGTACTTTTTGTATAAAGCTGACTTTATTTCATATGATTTCCTGTCGATTCCCGTGTCAGCAGAGTGTAAAGAGCCACTGAAGGTCGCCGGTGTAATATGCTTTTAACAAGCTACCTCCAGCGCCTCAGCCGGATCCCTTGGCGAAGAGATTAGTCTATGGAGCTATGACGCAAGGGGTCCCGGGTTCGAATCACGCCTTTGGCGTGATACGCTATATTTACGAGTCGTTGGTTTGTATCCTTGCACACTCCTATTTACAATCTTTATCCAAGTCAATCAAATGATGCAAACATATGAACATGGCGCTTTCATTGATCTTACCGCACTCTACACCCATCCTTCCTATGCCAAATGCGAAGATGAGGATGACTGGTCATCTGAAACTGAAGAAGAAACCAAGCACAAGCCAGGACTCGAACCTGGAACCTTCCGTGCTGACATAGTGAATCCAGTTCCCAATTCGTTGGCCAAAGTTGTTTTCAAGAAGCAACAGTTGAAAATCGTCGAATTTTTTCGTGAGAAGTGAGTTCTGACGGTGCTTCGTATCTTGCTTCATCAGCGCCAGTAATAGGAATTCCCGTTTCGCCACCTTACGCCTTATCAGCACGTGGCGTAGTGGTGACGTCGTCGCCTTGTTATCAAGGAGTCCCGATTCGATACCCTGTAGATAATTAGTTCTACAGGATATTTAGTTCGTCCACTAAAAATGGTAGAAGAGTTTACAGGATTCTTGTTGGGAAACCTGATGGTAAGAGACCAGTAGGAAGACGAAGATGGAGAGATAATGTTGAGATGGACCTAAAGGAAATTGGTAGGGATGGAAGAGAGTATATAGATCGAATCGCGACGATGAGGATGAGTGATGACATGATGAAACTGATGAAGGGACACTCACAAAGAACATCCACATCCAGGCCAGGATTCGAACCCGGGACCCTGGCAAATTGATCATAAGTACTCACTTTGTGAAGAAACCGTTCTACCTCTTTCGCAACGTAATGTTCCCGAATTCGAATCGTGGCTTGGGCGTTCTTTTTTCGAGTTTGAACACATTTCATCATGTTCATCATTCATCCTCATCTTCATGATTAGCCAGGTTTGATTTGATTTGAATTTAAAATTTTGGGTGCGTCAGCACTAAGGCTATTTTGCACCCGTCACATTATACGGGGTCCAGCCCCTTATCGTTACACATAACAACTCTACGTTGCATAACTAAAATCATAAAATATTCTGACTTTCGTTAAAAGCTGAGGCTGTAAAGGAGCACTCAGCACAAAGAAGGACAAAACACAGGACAACACAAACAAAATTATACTGGCCATGGGGCCAGTCGCCAGAGCCTCGTTAGTCTGCAGTCCAGGGTGTACTACGTGGAAGTGAGGTTGACTATTGGGTGCACTACGTGGAAGGAGCACCCCTTACACCCCGATTAGCCAGGTGTGGCATAAAAGTATCATACATCTCTCTGGCGCACCTTATGGCACTTTTATCACACAGGTAAGGAAGGGGAGGAGGAGGGATGACACCCCACAATAAGTCATTCCCTCCGTGTTATTCCCAGTTGTTATTCGAAAATTACTGTTTTTCTCGCGAAACACATGGATTTGTTGGAAGGAAAAGTAGATTGTTGTGTGTGACCGAAAATTGATTTCTTCTAACGTGCAGAAGGTGAGACGGAGAATTCCATATGGAATTGACGTCCGGTATTAATCTTCAGCCACGTTCAACCCCCTCTCCCCCCTTCACCAAAGCTCGTAATGGATGTGGCCTTTCTTGTTGCCAAGTGACTGTTCGCTGCCTTTGTGGAAGCAAATCGGACTATTTTCCGTGCCCGGTGCGTCTAAATGGTCTCTTTTCTCGAGACCACGTGGAGTTTTGGTTCTGAAAGCAAGCGTGGCGAAAAGCCGTTGGCTACAAGTTCCCCCCCCCTTTGTTAGTATAATGCCCCCCCCCCCGCCCCTTCCTCACCATTGTGAAGAAAATTGCACGACCGTGAGCGAAAAAAGTAATGGAAAATGTAGTAATATACAGGTAAACAGCATCATTGAGTATGGCAGTGTTGCCATCAACTGGAACGAAGAACTTCACACAAAACCCAGTGAAGAGAGTCGCTAAATTTGGCAAATTTCTAAAATATCATACTAAACTCTCGAACGAGATTTAAAATCTCTATTCTACATTGGTATGTTTCATTCTCGTTCTCGTCAAGTCTCGAAAAGACTCGTCTCGATTTTTCCAAGCCCGAATGGGCCATATTAGTGTGACGTCACCGAGCAAGATTGAATCCAAACAAAGTCGTCATGTGGTGTTTCCCTAGTCGATAGCACTGGAACATACTTCCCAAGGGTCAACTTTTAAATTGGTGACAGCCGTCATGAAACAGAATTGTGATTTATATCGTATATCAGTGCAAAGATGAGATTTCGGAGAATGTGTCTACGTGTTGCACATTATCAGAGAATAAGAAAAACAATAACGAGAAGTGGCGGCTCGTGGTTCAGAATGTTGGTGGTTGTAGCAAATATTTATTTATTTATTTATTTATTGAGAAAATTTCAGATACAGCACAGGTGGCCATTTTACACTGAAATTGTCAACAATGAGAAAGCAATAATTATAATAAGCATAAAAATTTTAAAAAAATTAAAAAATAAATAAATAAATAAAAAAAATAATTAAGAATAACAAAACAACGTAAAAGTGAATAGCAAATGAACAAAAAAAATAAGTAAGAGATGGCACTATTTGATATTAATTACAAGCATTTCTTCTGATGGAAGACCGAAAGGCAAACTCGGAGGAAAATATATCAATATTTGAGGGGAGATCATTCTGTTGTGTGGCAAGTCTGTAAAAGAGAGATCTTTTTTTAATTTCAAGTCTAGGTTTTTTGTATAAAATAATATTGTGTTGCGTGTTGTGCGCATAGATACTCGAAAGTGGAATTCCTCAAGAAGTGTGTTGCAGCGGATTTTGCCATTCACAATTTTGTATAAATAACTAAAATCATTCTGCAGACGTCGCTGATAAGCAGTTTGTAAGTTTAGAAAAGACAAGAGATGCGGAGATGAAAAATTGCGTAATGAGGGAACCCTGTGACGGACTATAGCTAGGAAGAAGTGAAAGACTGAATCGATTCTGGAGAGGTGAGTGGGACATGCCATGGACCAGACGGGAGAGCAGTATTCTATTATTGGGGAGATGAATGATTTGAAGTACAAAGTGAGGGCTGAGATGTCACTAATTTCAGTGAAACGGTAGAGTAAACCTAAGAGATGCATGGCCTTTTTTGTGATGCATAAAATATGTTCCTCAAATGTGAGCTTTTGGTCGAAAACAATGCCTAGGTCTTTGTGAGAGGATACTGCTTTGATGTTATTGCCAGCGATGGAGTAAGATGACTTTAACAGATTCTTCTTGAGAGAGATAGTGAGAGTAGTACACTTGTCAGGATGTAATGTAAGGTCCCATGTCAGGCACCAGGAAGTAAATGTTGCTATGTCATTCTGAAGAAGATGAGTATCGTCGGAAGTGGAGATTTCCCTGAAAATTTTACAGTCATCTGCGAAGGTAATTGCTAGAGGGAGCTGTGAGATGGTCGGCAAGGTCATCGACGAATAATAAGAACAAGAGAGGTCCTAGAACACTACCCTGTGAAACTCCAGAGAGGACAGGAAGAAAGTTAGAAAGAGTTCCTGGAAGAACGACACGTTGTTGGCGATCGCTAAGATAATCTGTGATATAATATATTTATATAACATTAATTTGTATATATTTATAATGTAATTATATGTATTTATAATTTTATATATGATTGACACGTGCCACTTTCGAGGAGTACAATTAATAATCATCATACAAAATCTGAAGTTTTCATTTATTCGGCAGCAATATTATGCAGAATTATGTTTTTTGTGATTACATAAGAAATACTTTGATGTTCGGAACCCACTTTAAACTGTAGGTCCAGTCCCGATTAGTCTGTGAATAAAGTGTGCACTAATATTTATTGTTATAAATTATATTTTCTCTTGTACAAATGTTTATTGTTCTTTAATCTTAATTTCTGTAATTTACCTATCACTGATAATGTCAGGATAGTGACTAACCTGTATATACTTATCTTGTGTTTGGTCTTGACTTGAAAGTTCGGGCTCGGTTTTTGAATAGAGTGATCAATTTGAATTATAAGAAGTTTAATTTCTTTGAGTGAAATCGATTATATGTTAGGCACATAGGTATTTAGTTTGCAAAGAAGTAAAATAGACTTCCTTTTTCTTAGTGCAAACTTAACTTTGATTTTTATTTGACGAACTAACAGAGAGATATTACCCCATACCCTGAGAGGCATCACGTGGATGCTTTCGAGTCTTTCATGTGAACTTGTTATTTGCTATTTTAGTTAATCATGTTCTTTTGACTAAAAGAACGTGCCAAGTGGATTTAAAAAACAACAAATCAAATCAAATTGTTACAAGTTTCAAGCATAATTTAAATTAGGTTAAGATTCTCCCCAATATAAAATATGTATCTTTGCCTAACGTGGACATTTTGTCTGTTGGTCTTACGAGACAGGACAGTGAGAACTTGGCTGCTGTTTGAACGCTGCTGCTCTCTAACGGTGTATGAAAGAATTAGCAATCAAGCGTTTGTTGTTTGTCCGTCCTCTTCTTCCTACACCCGCCGGGGGATCCGAAACGGGTCGCCTGACTTTGGGGTGTTGTAAACCCATTGCAACGACCAAGCCGACTGAAGCAGGTGATAGGAAGAACAGCGTTAAACTTCGCTCCAATACTCCTCGCTGTAGAGATCAGGGCGTTGCTCTGGCTTTGCAACGCCTACCTGTGCGTCTACTCATACACTGTGAAATCTCGCAGGTTGCCTCCTTCTTTTTAACAGATTATAATGGGATTTGCTTTATGAAGCAATGAAGGGCAAAATTTTTTGTTTATGTTCAATATATTTAATAGAAAACAAATGAAAAAATATACTAACAAAAAGTGTGAAATTTTGTTGTAAAATATCCGGTCGTTGTGCAACACTGCAACAATATAAGTAACCGCCCCTGACAGGGGCGCCGACTTGTCAAAATTATTGGGGAGGGCTCTGTTCACTGAAATAAATTAATGAATGACTCACTCTCTCCCTTTTTTTAAGTTTTGGCCTCAGTGTTCGGAATCTCATAAAAGGCCATGAAGTCCTCAAAAATATCAAAATTTTTATTCACAGTTCGAATGCAGATTATTAATTGTCCACGGATGGATATGTCACAAGTTTCGTCAACCATAATAACAAAATATTCCAGACTTTTAATATCTGCTACCACGGACCGCAAAACAGATCTCCCTAATATATCAATGATCTCGTTCTGAATGTCATGTGAGAGCCATTTGTAGCCCGAACGTCCCATCCACTACCCTAGTTCATGCACAGCGTCTTTTGAAACTCTTTTTAGTAAAAATTTTAGCAATACTCATAATTACATACTTAGTATATAGTCATGTGGCACAATTCAGAGCAAACTTTACAAGAGAAGCAAAATAATACATTAGATCCTGTTAAGCAAAATTATTTGGGGGGCTCTGCCCTCACATCGCTAACATTGGGAGGGCTCGAGCCCCCCAAGCCCCATGGAGTCGACGCCTATGCCCCCTGATAACGAGTAAGAAATCAAATAAAGGCGGATTCACATAGCCTGCATCAGATTGGGAACCACAGCCAATAGGTGGCGCCGCTGCAGTCACGTGAGGATGCTGGACTCCCAGCAACTATCATGACGTCAGTTGAGCTTCGGAATCGGAATTTGCTTTAAAAATGCTAGATTTCCTTATTCCAGATATTCTTTACCCTATCCTCTGTAAGGTATGTGTAACATATAAACATATTCTACGAAATCTCATCTCCACATTGATGTACGATACAAATCACAATTTTGTTTCATGACTGCTGTTACGATTTTAAAAGTTATGAATAAATTTTGCTTAGTTGGATGCTGGTGACGTCACTACTAACATTTGTTAGTGAATTAGCGGAGTGGGGGTTTGCCGAGGTGGCCCCCGCAGAAAACATTCTATCCCGGCAAAATAAAATTATATTTATCCCTGCCAGGGTTGTTTTTATCTGCCTCAAAGAAAATGGAATTGTGGATTAAAGGACACGATTCTGAAACACCAATCTCAGTGATCCAAGACACAGAGGTCTGTTTTCCATAGGCCCGTACCCAAGGGGGGGGCAAGGGGGCCATGCCCCCCCTCGAGCCATGATTTTTTTAATGCAAACCTATAAAAACCCATAAAACTAACATGGACAATTTTTAAGATTTTGCAAAAATTTCATTTTCTTTCATAAATGAATGTGTTGTTTCTGGAGAGAGGCAGTCTCCAGAAGGCTGTAGTCTATTATATTTAGTAATTTTAGTTTTATAACCATTTATGCGGAACTACTAAATGCTCCAATTTGGTCGGGACAGTTCACCATTTTTGTTCCCTGTTCTGGCTTTTTTCGAACTGCAGTCTTGATGAGAAAATGTCCTTTTTTGCTTAATTCACATTCAGACACGTTCTTCATTATAAGGATCATTCCATAGCGTTGGTGGCCACATTCAGGGTACGAATTCCCATACCACCTCGTTCTATTAAAAGTTTTCCCCCATCAAAATTTTCCGAGCGTAAGAGTTTGTGTCATAACAACACATATAAGCAATTAGTTTTGACTTCAAACACACTTTACTAAGAAAAATAAGATAAACTCACACAAAGAAGGAAGAACAAAGAATGATGTCTGCCCGTGTGTGAATGTTGCATACATCTCTCGTTTTCTCTCTCTTTAGGGCTGGTAACAGCATGGGGTTAAAACGTACTTCTACAGTCATTGATAAGATTTTAAGATTATATCAAATTGCTCTAGTAAGGAACGCAGCCGTAGCTGCGAAAGAGGTTGGCCAGGGGTTGCCCCTGGAATGCAGAAATTAGACCGACCTGTTATTTCTCCTCCATTTCTCACCTCCTGTCGTTGGGAGTAAAACATAGCACGTACATGTTAATTTCATAGGAAAATAATGTCTTCTTAAAGTTTCAAATTTTTGGTCCCTCCACCTAGTTATCTTTAATTTGCAATCGAGTTTGCAGATTTGAACAATAACACACACTGCTTCAATGAAGACGATGTGGGATACACAACCGAACCAACTGCCCTTTTATTAGCCACATTTCATGAATGCTAATTTTTCTTTTCGTCGGATTCAACGGAAAAGAGTAGGTACATAAAATTTCTACAATGTCTAAGTATGCCAACTACATCTAGGTGGGGGTGGGGGTGCGAAAAATCTGTTCTCATCCTGGGCACTGCAATCTCTAACTACAACTATGATAAGGAAATATTTCCGTTCGAGAGACCATTAATAGATTTACACAATTATAGGAACATAACACAATAAAATTATGAAAATGTAATTATAATTATTAATAAAAAGCAATAATTAAATGAATTGTCATATTTAGCTATTAAAAACATTTCACCTCTCTTCTAATGTCTTGACATTTTGAACCAGTTGTTAAAGAAATTAATTTGCTAGTTTATAAATGTAGCAAATTAATTTGTTTATATATGTTTATAAATATAAATAAATTAATTAATTAATAGAGGAGAAGGTCTAAATATGGGTTTTGGAGTTATCAGCGCTCCCGGGTGCTGCAGCCTGGCGGAGGCTATGGGAACTGGTTATAGTTTCGGCCTTGGACGCTGTTATAGAATTGCGACCTCCGAAAACTGTTTGGAGGTATGTTTTAACTCAGCGTTTTCTGAATTCTCATCTGCTTTGTATAGGTTATAATATTAGCGGTACATAAAACAACTGTGGGCTTTTATAATGCCATGATTTGTTTGTGAAATATGTTCCACAGAGAACAATAGTAAATTGAAGAAGAAAAATTGAGTGATGGGCTAAATATGGGCTATGACAGGAGGTCTAATGTTCAGATCACATTTCCAACAAATATTTGCATGTTTTTCTTAATTTCGATTTTTCCCATTCCGCGTGATTTTTAAAACAACAGATTAATCATAAATATGAATTTTATAAAGTTTTAGCTATAAATGACTGTTTTTCAAAATTTCAATTGCTTTTTGTGATATTGCCACTAGTAGCCCATATTTAGACCACAATTTTGAAATACATTTTACAATTTCTTTGGAAATAGCTTTTTTTTTAAAAAAAATGGAGACCTTCTATACTCTAGCATGCTATTACATTTAAGTATATATTTCATAGCTATGCATTTTAAAGGCAGGTCCTTGATATATTAATTTCTTCCCTAAGCAAATGACAACATAAAAAGGGGGGCCTATATTTAGACCTTTTCCTCTATTATTTAATAATTGATATATATTTCATGACAATTATATATATATATATATATATACAGTGGCGCAGGAACGTTCTTCATTTGGGGGGTACAAAATTCAGCCTCATATATATATATATATATAATATATACACACACGCGCGCGCGCATATAGTACTAATTCAAAGGTAGTACCTATAGGTATAATGTGAAGGCATCCGAAATATTCCATTTTAGAACAGCACACGAATTTCCTGGTTTTTTTAATTAAAAATTGGCATAAATAATTTTTATTTCTTTGTTTTCCTTAGTATTTATTGTCATTTTAAAAACAGATTTTAACCAGATAACAATCCCGAAAAATATAAAGCTCTGGACCTTATTCATGTGCTCGTTTTGAATTTAACGAAACGGAATATCAGGAGTTCGAAATGTGAAACTTGTGAACAAAGATACAGCTATTGATTTTTAATGCAGTGTGAGATTAAAGGGGCTGAGGAGGATTCCCCCCTCATCTTCAGCCATCCCAACCAGGAATAATCGTCTCTCACCAACTGTACATAGAAACCATATTATTGAATATATCATACTTATAGAGTCCACATCAGTTCAGTTCATTTTAATTTTAAAGTCCCACAGCTAAGCATAAAAATATATTTAAATAATTTATGGCAGATGTGTACCACATCCAATGCCTTTTAGAAGCCATGTATTCGGTATTTCCTCAGACGTCTATAGGGTGTTGTATTTTTTTAAAAAAATATTGAGTTGAGATGGTTCCCGATCAACTCGTAAGAGGTCTAAGTTTGGAATGTTTGTAAAACATTTGACAAAGTATTTATTTGTAACATAATTATGTGTGCCTAACGACGTTCTTCAAGCACTGAAAATACTATCATTATACGAACAAAACCGAAATCCTTCAGATCTCAGAGCAAACAAGGAAAAGCCAAATGCTCGAAAGTTGTTTTATTTCTCTTTTCAATCTTCGGTGGATAATTTGAAGAGCCGGCCAAGGTTTCTTTTCGTATTTAGTAGTATTAAATGCATATACATGCATGTTTTAAGGTGACTTGTCAATTCCTCGTTTTCGTGAAAAGGTTAACTTTAATGTAAGCAAAAGCATGTGCGCGTCACAGTTAAATATTTTCGCATATACAAAGAAAATCCAAAACACATTCCCACCTCGCCAGCCCCCGTGGCGGAGTGATTAACATATCGTTCTACGACGCCAGAGGTCCCCGGTTCGAATCCCGGCCTGGGCATGGGTGTTATTTGTAAGTGTCCCTTCATCAATTTCATCATACCATCACTCATCCTCATCTTCGCGATTAGCCAGAAGTGGCTGAAATTTGAAGTATAATAAACCAAATCACTCAATCAAACATTCCCATCTTGCTCAAAGACCTTGTGAATTCAATCAAAAATCTACCAATATCTACCAACCGAATGTGAAATGTCATAAACCAAACCTTAACTGATTAGAAAAATAATTTAGAAGTTTTAAACATACTTTTACTTTCCTTATACCCCCAGTGCATTGCTTTCATGCAGAAAAATTTGCAAGAAATTGAAAGAAGTCTAGTCTAGATAACACAGTGGCTTTGACAAGCCAACTGGCAAACCATAGGACCTGCAGCGAGTCTCATTTATCCCGTGCATTCATTTGACTAATGTAATTTTCTTCCAGTTTGACTTTAGGGTTTAACTTCAAATGGCGTTGTATTTGTGTGGCATTCGATATCAAAATTAGGTTTTAAGCGATTAATGTACAATTCTTAGTACTATATCTAATACTTAAGTATTAAAAGTAAGTTGTCGTCCTCTGATAAAATCACAAATTGCACCCTGTTCTAATGTCTAGGAAAGGGGAACCTTTCATTTGACCTAGGAATGACATCGAGATGAGACGAGAGGAGAATTGTCACAGCCTCATCTCGTCTCCTGTGTGTTGAGTTTGAGTTTGTTTAAGTTGGTGTATTAAGTCTATTTTATGCACAGATAGGCTGATCGGGATAAGAACCTCTGTGCCACGTGCCTCCACCAGGTATCGAACCCGGAACCCCTTGTTTACAAGGCGACGACGCTACCACTGCGCCATCGGGGAGGCCCTCCGGTGTGCTGAGGTACTTCTCGTTCTTGTTTGTGTTTCGGTGTCCACTCAGAAGTTGTTAAAACTTATTCTATGTACTTTATATCCACTTCATGGGCTAATCGGGACTGAATCTGCAGTTTAAAGTGGAATCCAAAGCTCAGTGCATGTTGGACCCTTCAATTAAAAGGCGAGATATCTCGTCCTGACCCACGAAATGTTTAGTATAAGCAACACGTACATTGTGTCACCACTCAAAGTTTCACAACGTATATGTCATTAAAGCAAAACTTTTCTTAATAACGTTTTTCTGCTTTATATCTTGTTTCGATGCTGTGAACCGTCGAAATACGGAATTATATTATAAATACATTAAACCGGGCAGCACAGGCTCGCAATTATTACTAATGCACTAACTTTGCAATTACAGTAAACAAAATACAGGACATTTTGAAAACAAAATAAGTCAATAAATTTAAACGCTTGGTATGTCTGATAAGACAGACAGTAATTTAAATTTATTTTTACCAATTTCTTCAAATATGATACCAGAGTTTCGAACGAGATCATCTGGGACATCAAGTATGGCCTCGCTTTGATTTTGCAGAGATTTATTTCAGTCTCGTTTCGAAATTTGAGAGGAAACACAGACTTTTCTTGTCTCAGTATCATCTCTATATTCAAAAATCTCTTAATATATAGGTTTAAGTATAGTTTTCCCTCTTACAAAGTTATGAAGTACAGGAATACATTGTACCCCCCAATGTCTCGTCTCATTTGTGTAAGTATCTCGTTTTGGAAAATTCCATTTGAAAAATTCAAAAGAAAGGGTCAGTCATATACTCTTCTGATGAAGATTTATATATTATCTTTGAATCGACATTTATTTAGAAAAGTGTAACCCCCCAACCTTACGCAAAGGAGCATTCATCTGGAGAATGATTTTCTGAGAGTAAACTGTTTTACAGAAATTTACACAATTTTCATCTCCTTAAAGAGGTTTCCAAGAACACAGGTCAATGAACTAACTACATAGTAGAAAGCACAATGTAGTAGAATAAGTTTACAATGGTTTGAATTTCTGTGGTAGCTAAGTAAGATAAATTAGATAATGCTTGTAAGTTATAAACAATATACCTAAACCTTTTTTATTGAGCGAATTGAAAATATGTTCCTTTAACAGTAGCACCTTGCGTCTGTCAAATTATCTAAGGGGGGTACAGGGGGTACAACGGGATTTCCGGATTTAGGGGGGTACAGTACCCCCCTTCAAAAATTTGAGGGGGTACAATGTACCCCTGTACCCCCCCGTTCCTGCGCCACTGTATATATATATATATATATATATATATAACCAAGGTTTCGGGCTTGGCCCCTCCCCTCAAAAAATCCTTGGTACCGGCCTGCTGATATTTTACAAGAAACTTGTAGGTAGATTAGATGATCATTAAGTTTCAACTTAGCCATATAAATTTGGTCGAGCGTTCGGTTTACTAGTTCGATATCTCTTTTTCTTGCATGAGTTGAGGTTTTCTTATAATGTAAATGTACTCAGTGTTTCTAAATTATGTTCTAAATGTTATAACAACATTTAATGACCTAGGTTAGAACCTAGGCATAGACGTAACTTGGCGGATGCAAGGGGGGCACCTGCCCCCCAAAAATTTCAGGTTTATTAAAATTTACAAGTTAGGGGACCTGAGGAGGAAAGTAACAAAGAGTAATATTTGTGATTTCGCAAACGTCTCAGTTATTTAGGAAATAATACTGGACGCTGTTTTTATGAGATGGAAAACGTTTCGAGTCTCTTCCCCCAAAGTTAAGCCCCAGGTTTGATTCTTCTATCCCCTCAAAATTGGGCCCAGTTGGATTCTGCGTCTCTCAAAATTAGGCCCAGTTGGATTCTGCCCTCTCAAAATTAGGCCCAGTTGGATTCTGCCCTCTCAAAATTAGGCCCAGTTGGATTCTGCCCTTCTCAAAATTAGGCCCAGTTGGATTCTGCCCCCTCAAAATTAGGCTCAGTTGGATTCTGCCCCCTCAAAATTAGGCTCAGTTGGATTCTGTCTCTCTCAAAATTAGGCCCAGTTGGATTCTGCCCCCTCAAAATTAGGCCCAGTTGGATTCTGCCCATTCAAAATTAGGCCCAGTTGGATTCTGCCCCCCTTAAAATTACGCCCAGTTGGATTCTGCCCCCTCAAAATTAGGCCCAGTTGGATTCTGCCCCTCTCAAAATTAGGCCCAGTTGGATTCTGCCCCTCTCAAAATTAGGCCCAGTTGGATTCTGCCCCTCTCAAAATTAGGCCCAGTTTTATTCTGCCCCTCTCACAATTAACCCCAGTTGGATTCTGCCCTCCTCAAAATTAGGCCCAGTTGGATTCTGCCGCCTCAAAATTAGGCCCAGTTGGTTTCTGCCCCCTCAAAATTAAGCCAAGTTGGATTCTGTCCCTCTCAAAATTAGGCCCAGTTGGATTCTGCCCCTCTCAAAATTAAGCCCAGTTGGATTCTGTCCCTCTCAAAATTAGGCCCAGTTGGATTCTGCCCCTCTCAAAATTAAACCCAGTTGGATTCTATCCCTCTCAAAATTAGGAACAGTTGTATTCTGCCTCCTCAAAATTATGCCCAGTTGGATTCTGCCCCTCTCAAAATTAGGCCCAGTTGGATTCTGCTCCTAGAAATTAGGTTCCAAGTTACGCCCATGAATTTAGGTACTTTGAACTGCGAGATAGTTTAGTTTACTGACTAGTAACATATAAAGATTTGCATACCCCCAAAAACTACCATTCCCCCTAAAACAAAAATCTTCATTCGTACAGTGACTAATATAGTCCATTACACTTCCCGAATTTTGAGACGAGGCCTACACTAGTCTCGGAACCATTCCTATTTTGATATGCTACGTCTGTTCTTACTCCAACAGTGGTATTTTGAAGTGTACGCAGTGGCGTGCCCAAGGGGTGTGTGGGTCATAACACCCCCCCCTTTAGACCAGCATTAAAAAACCATCAAAGGCAGAAAAGGGTGGCAAAATGAGGACTAACGAGAGAATATATACATACCCCCCCGCCCCCTTTCAAAAATCCTGGGCACCCTACTGAGTGTACGGAATGTACTCCTGCGCAGGGTTTCTTCTTGTAGTACCGTCACGAGGAATATGTCCAAAAGTTCAGCCAGACACTTCGGGACCTTTCCATGCAAACGAGGACATCATGCCTCCTTGCTTTGTAGGTGTTAATCGTCCACACACACTGCAGATGCGACAGGTACGAAACTCCCTTCCCGCGAGAGAGACATATATTACTCATAAACCACAACGACGATGACGGGAGACAGAACTCGAAAATCTGAGAGAAACAGGCTTCTGGTACCTCGACTGTGTACATTAAGAGCGAGATGGTTTTCCGCAATGCCAGGAATCTTAATGGCGGCCGAAACGAACAACAGCGAGTGATCTCATTTCTTCCCTCCCGTGGCTGGGATCCAGAGAGGTCCGTCTGTCTTGTATCTCAGTCGCGGGTGCAGAGATTACAGTTCTTTCCTCTCGAGGGGCGAATACTTTGGACAAAAGACGTGCATACTTCCTCACCTCGACGTAGTTGCCAAGGAAAAGCAGTTCGTGTGTATCCGACCTTCTTCTGAACACAAAGGCCGCTTTTAACCGGTGTTTGAAATTACTGGAAACAGTAACAAGTTAAAGTTACTTTGTCGTACAGTAACGGAATTTAAATGTATCGCATCTGTTTTCTGAAATGCATGTTTTCGCAGTGGAACTTTGAATGCACGAGTTAAACTCGTTGCATCAAAACATGCAGAAATCCAGAAGTTCTGAGTTTATCAAGGAGACGCAAGTAAAGGAATGAAGGCTCCAAGAGTTAAAGCAGAGATAGTGACAAGGAAGAGAAAATAGAAGAGATAGGGAAAGAAGAAAAAGAACAGTATAGATTAAGAGAACGAAGAGAGAGAACAAGAGATAGATAAAGAACCATGAAAAGAGTGAAAGAGGGAGAGAAATAATGAGAATGGAGAGCGATAGAGAAAGGAGAGGAAGGAGAGAGAGAGGAGAGAGAGAAGAACAAACAAAGAGAGAAGAAGAAGAAAGAGAGAGAGGAGAAGAAACAAAGAGAGAGAGGAGAAGAAGAAACAAAGAGAGAGAAGAAGAAACAAAGAGAGAGAGAGAAGATACAAAGAGAGATAGAGGAGATGAACGAACAAAGAGAGAGGAGAAGAAGAAACAAAGAGAGATACTCATGAAGAGATGGAAGAAGAGAGATAAAAGGGGAGGGGGAGAGAGAGAGAGAGAGAATAAGGAGAAAATCGAGATAAAGATAGAAAACAGCAGAAGAGAGTGAAGGAAAAAGATAGAAGCGTTTTATGCGGAATTGGCCACTGTTTTTGATGTCTCTCTGTTTTTGGTGTCATCTAAGCTGCCACTGTTTTTGGAGGAAGCTGCCACTCTTTTTGATTGATTTCTTTTATTTTACTTCGCTTCTTGTGCCATTCTTGGCTAATTTGCGAAGATGAGAATGAGTGATGATATGATCAATGGACACTCAAACATCCAAGCCCAGGCCAGGATTCGAAACCAGGACCGCCACTCTTTTGAGTGTCAACTAATTCGCCGGTGTTTCGCAACTTGTTCAGTGTATACATGAGAGAAATTTTACAAATCACTAGAGGAGAAGGTCTAAATATGAGCCAAGGTTTAAATATGGGTTTTGGAGTTATCAGCGCTCCCGGGTGCTGCAGCCTGGCAGAGGCTATTGGAACTGGTTATCTGTCAAGGACAACGGTTGCGACGCCAATTCGCAAGAGAAAGTGGTGGTTAGTTTCGGCCTTGTTCCATGTTATAGAATTGCGACCTCCGAAAACCTTTTGCAAGTATGCTTTAACTCTGTGCTTTTTGAATTCTCATCTGCTTTGTATAGGTTATAATATTAGCGGTACATAAAAGAAATGTGGGCATTTATATTGCCATGATTTGTTTGTGAGAGCGAAAGTAAATTGAAGAAAAAATAGCGTGATGGTCTAAATATGGGCTATGACATAAGGTCTAATGTTGAGATCACATTTTCAACAAATATTTGGGTTTTTCTTCATTTCGATTTTTCCCATTCTGCTTCATTTTCAAAACAACAGATTATTCATAAATATGAATTTTATAATGTTTTAGCTATAAATTACTGTTTTTTTTTAAATTTTAATTGCCTTTTGTGATATTGCCACTAGTAGCCCATATTTAGACCACAATTGCGAAATACATCATTTTACCATTTTTTGGAAATTGCTTTTTTTTAGAAGAAAAAATGGAGACCTTCTATACTTTAGCATGCTATTACATTTAAGTATATATTCCATAGATATGCATTTCAAAGGCAGGTGCTTGATATATTATTCTTTTCCCCCGCAGATGACAACATAATAAGAACAACGATCAGTGTCTGTATCAATCAGAGTACTTATGTTTAAGCTGTGCTGACAATTTCAACGCGCCTCCCTTAGACGTAACGCCATTATTCCTTTATGACTGGTTCCGAGATGAGGTTCTCTGTTTGGAGTGAAAACAAGTGAATGTTTGAGCGAGTCTTGCGAGATCCTGTGATCACAGAGAGAAGCAATGACAATTGCCAGCGCTATTTGTGGCCACGTAATTAACAGCATGTGCCTGGCAACCGAAAGCGGCGGATCCAAAACAAACAAGTATCCGAAGGAGAGCGGCAATAGCGCCACAAAGACAGCTTTTCTTCTGGTTGTGAGGCGGCGCGTTGTCGTGTCGTGGAAAAAAATAAAAACTCCGATGGTTCTTTTCTGTGGCTTGATATGAAGTGACAACCCTAAGAGCAGTAAGGAAAGGCCAAAAGATGAACGATACTCGATTGGACATAATTTAAGAAATAAAGCTGTATTTTGGTATTTGTTGAGAAAGATTTAGTCAACAACCTTGCTTGGAGCGTAAGGGATGATCCTTTTCAAGAAACCCAAATATCAACTCCCCTCCACTTAGTAAACCGTGGACTGCATTTTGCAGATTAGCGAGGCTCTGCCCTTCTGGACGCATGGCCCGTATAATCATCTATGTTACTTGTGTGCTGTCCATGTGTGTTTATAATTGTCCCTTCATCTATTTCACCTTATCATCACTCATCATCACCTTCGCCATTAGCCAGAACTGGCAGAAACGCGAAGTAAAAGAAATCAAATCATTCATTCAAAACCAACATCGTTATTTGTTACAATTAGGCTATCGGCGACGGTAGGTAGAGAAGACGTAGGGTGAAGGAAAAGTGTCCTTTGCTTTCGTTAAAGGTACAGCCCTAGCATTCACCAGGAGTACGGGTGTATTTTGAGAGTCATATACTTTTAATTTCACAAACAGAAAACCGGATTTGAAATTTTCTATTTTCTCAAATCATGTCGCTTCTTTTGTCACTTTGGACTATTCGTGACAATGAGGATGAATGATGAAATTCATGAAGGCCTGAACAGCACTCAACGCGACTTAATTTTTGTCTTCTAAAGATAAATTCTAAGACGCGAATATGTTCCTTCGTGCACATTTTCAACTGAGGGGGGAAAATCTACAATATTAACATTTTATAACGAGACGATTGCTCTACTGAGGGAAACAATGCAACATATTCGCATTTTACAACTTGATTTTACATTTTGAATATGTTAAATTGTAAATACAAATTGCAAGAAGCGAATGTAGGTTGTAAAATTATTGACATTCTCTTCAGGTTGAAGGAAAGAATCTAACATATTAACAATATGAATATGTGGGCCTCCCCGATGGCGTAGTGGTAACGTCGTCGCCTTATAATCAAGGGGTTCGTAGTTCTAATGCCACTTTGAACTGTAGGACCAGTCCTGATTAGCCTATCTGTGCATAAAGTGTACTTAAATCTAAAAACTCAATATTTATATGTAAAATTATTACCCTTAATAGGCCAATGGAACAATTGGTGTCGAAGTTACATATTTCTAAGAAAGTAACTGAAATTTTACATACGATTTTAGTACTAAACGTTACTCATCTTTGACAGGTAATATAACATATTGGGAGCATTACGTGTCCATTTTTTAGTGCTTGAAACGAACCAAAAGTGAATGTTAGCGTGTGACGCTCTTCAAGCCGAAGTGATAGCACAGCGCGCTACGGTTCTGGGCTCGAATCCCGCCCTGGGCATGGGTGTTCTTTGCGAGTGTTCCTTCATCAATTTCATCATTCATCACTCATAATATTGATTTGGTTCATTTATGCCACTTCGTAACAAAGCGTAAGTCTGTACATTTTCTAGATGCTTCAAAGCTTCAACCTGACCAAGGGTCGTTCACTTATTTCCTTCTACCATGGGAATCCGGAAGGGGGGCAAGGGGGGGGGGCCGTGGCCCCCCTGGAAAATAAAAGTCAACCAAAAATTATGTATTTCACACTTATAATTTCATTTTAGCCACAATAATATGTGTTAATTATTGCATGAACACCATAAATTCAAATTTAAGCAATGTTTTTTTTAGGGAACAACACTATTTTCGGGGAAAATGTGCCTTGTTTGCCCCCCCTGGAAAAATTCCTGCGGACGTCCATGCCTTCTACCTGCCAGTTGCTCTTCTTAGGCATGTCAAATATGCAGAATCAAGTGTAAAGAGACTTCCTGGAGTTCTGCTCACAGGTAAACAGGTTGTAATTTTCCTAAGATATAGGAAGTCAAAAAATCGACGAATCAGCGTGGAGGAAGTCTCCACTGGCAACTGGGACAGAGGACAAAGGGACCACTCTTTGGATTGGATTGGAATAGTGAATAGCGCTCTTCGGTTTTGGTCTGCGAAGAAAGTCAGTTTACTGACTTGGCCTGACAAACAAGCTTGCAGTACAGGCTTACACTTCGTTCAATAACTTCATCATCATAATTCACGTTAGACAGCCTACCCTACCATGTATGATTCAGGTTAGAAGGCTTTAAAATCGAAGTGTTAACTGTTTGCCATTTCTAGTTGTTTATTTAGTGCACCTTTTGCTCCTTACCACCGAGCTCACTACTAGCAACAACTTGCTCTACCATCTAGGATGAATGATGATTTGTGAGCTACATTCCCAATAAGATCCCTCATACCTACGGGTATGATACGACTTTTACCTAATTGCGGCGATGAATGATGATTAAGATGAAATGGATGAAGGGACAACCACACACACATATGTACAACACAACACATGCCCTAAGGAGGATTATACTGACTGCAGGTCCAGACGCCAAAGCCTCGCTAGTCAGCAAAATGCAGTGAAGGGTGTACTTCGTGGAAGGGAGGATTCTTTATAGTCTATACCTAGTATTCACGCATACAAAATATTGTCTATGCCAACCTTGCCCCTCCAGAAATGTAGCTTGCCACCCCAAAATGTACCGGCTGGCCAAAATTAAAGTTACCCAACTCAGAGCACTCTGTAGCCTGTTTGAGGCATCGTAGAACTCTGAAATTTGGTGAATCCACTATGCAGACCATGGGGAAGAGGATGGCGATAAAAAAATAGTTCAATTTTCCGCCACCAGGTTGAAATGTGGCGCTGTAATAATGAATATTGAAAAACATAAGTCAGGTGTACAAATCTTTATTGTTGGTTTCTGCCAGTACAGCAGTGTTCAATATGCGTGCCAGAAGTGCCCCTTCCTGCTGCAACACCCAGATCTCCAGTCTGTTCATCATCTTTCTTAACCCACGCGTCGTCAATACTTCCCCTTTCGAAGTCGTTTAGCATGACGATGACCTCGCTGTGAAGCTGCACTATTACTACTATTCTGACAAAACAACGTCACCAGCAATGCACGTTCTTTCTTATTTAATGGCATGGTGATCACTTCTGAACTTCTGTTCAGCACTCACGTTAAGTGATTTAGCTGAGTTATTAATTAGAAAGTAGGGATGGGATCGATTAATCGGTACTCTATCGGTATCGGCCGATATAGGCATATCGGTGTATCGGTAAAATTACCGATTATTTTACCGATCCGATATATCGATAAATATCTGATAATTTAGTGCAAAATTCTGCCATTTTGTTGTAATTTTTATGGATAATCTCCATACCCTACTTTCTAAAAAAGTAAATGTTTAAATATGCAATTTCTTTTGTACTGCAATCACCTCGAAACACACATTTATTAAGGAGGTCAATGAAACTTTCAGGTTCTTCAAGGACCATTTCTAATTTTATATCGGATCGGTAGAATATCGGTTATCGGTATCGGTAAATTTTATATCGGTACTTTATCGGTATCGGCCAAAATTTCATATCGGCCCATCCCTATTAGAAAGACATTTGTTAGTAGCTGGAAGTTGCGAGAAAATAATATCTCGCTTATTGCAAGGTAAAGGCAAATCCATAACCAATTCGAGCAGTGTACGTCATTATTACAACCCATCATGGAAGTACAGCGCCACATTTCAACCTGGTGGCGGAAAATTGAACTATTTCCTTTTTTATCGCCATCCTCTTTCCCATGGTCTGCATAGTGGATTCACCAAATTTCAGAGTTCTACGATGCCTCAAACAGGCTACAGAGGGCTCTGAGTTGGGTAACTTTAATTCTGACCACCCAGTATCTTAAGTTGGCGCCTCTAGTGTGTGGTATTTTCATCCTAGAATATCTTTCCAAATCGATATTTTCAATTTGTGAATGTAATGCTTATTATGGTGAACCTGTAAATAGGGCAACTCAGGGTCGCTGGTGGCGCCACAACTACAGCAATGGCCGCTATCATGTGCACATGTATGCTAAGTTACAAAAGACTTATGTGGACCAAGCAAAACGACACTTCAGGGCAGTGTTAACGGGACACACGTAAACCCCTTTTGAGATTAAGATCTCAGTACCCACACAACTCTTCCCCTGCACGTATCCATGTTATATAACGCCATTAAATATTCAGGAAGGCAAGAAGGAGTCATTTGAAGCTTTGTGTCACGAAATATTTACAGGAGAATCAATACAACCGTAGGCGTAACTTGGCGGAGGCAAGGGGGGGCATTTGCCCCCAAACTTTTCAGGTTACAAAATTGAAAAGTGAATGATAATTTTGCTAACCTCCTGGAACCTGAAGATTATATTGTTTATGATTGCCGAAATGTAAGGTATTTAGCACAATAATCCTGGATGGTATTTTTATAGGAAGGAAAACTTGTTAATTCTGTCCCCCCGAAGTTAAGTCCCAAGTTTGATTCTGCCTTTCCCCAAAGAGTTAAGTCTCAAATTTGATTCTGCCCCCCAAAGTGAACTCATAAGTTCGATTTTGCCCCTTCAAATATTGTGACTTTCGCTAAGGGTAAGGATTACGACGTCACTGCCACTTGTCCAATCACTTTACGCGGTATGGTTAGGGAACTCCCTTACGAAATGGCAGTATGATCATTCTCTCGATGTGATGTAAAAATGACAACGTAGATCGCTAATTTTGGGTCCCAGGTTTATTGAAATCTGTCCACTATTATATACACTGGCGTACTCAGGGGGGACTGATTGGGCTACAACCCGCCGGAAATTGAGAAAATAAAGATAAAATGAAAATCCGTTGCGAACTTGAAAAAAAGGTGTAACTGCAACACCTTCCCATTAGCGGCTCTAGGGTTCACCCAGGCTCCCTCATGTATGAATACCCGAGGGCAAACCAAAGAACCAAAGACAGTCGAGAGGTGGTACTCATAACTTTTTAGCTATAGCCGAGATTTAGAGTGTGTTGAGCCCTACCTTTAGGTGAATGTGTCCAGTGGCCGAATTGGAAATAAATTACTGCCGGTATGTTCAGACCTGTCTCTTGATACAATCCTTTTTGCGTGATTTCTTAAATAATACATCAAATTTAATTCTCTCTTTTATCACCACAAAGTGCGCTCCTTTTTTATTTATGGCACGCATGAATTGTAATAACTAATAATGTATTAGACATTAAACCACTCACAACTGCAGAAGTTCCTAAGACCACAAAAATCTGCCACAAAATGAACATGCATGATCATTGCGATTTATACTGCCAACATTGTTTAATTTATTGCAAGTTATGTCATGTGGTATATCTGTAAAATCTTTCATAACAATATTATTTGCAATTCTAAACACGTTACTGGTTGACGCTTATGTCTTTTTGATTGAGTATGTTAATTGATTTCTCTATTTGTTGCAATTTAGAACTTTCTAGCGCATTCTCGGCGCTATTGTTGCGTTTCTCATGACGTGTGATCGACAAGCAGCGCTCGGCCGTGAAAGGGGGGGGGGGTGGGGGAGAGAGAGAAAAAAGAAAGAGAGAAAAAGAAAGAGAGAGAGAGAAAGAGAGAGAGAGAGAGAAAGAGAGAGAGAGAAAGAGAGAGAGAGAAAGAGAGAGAAAGAGAGAAAGAAAGAAAGAGAAAAAGAGAGAAAAAAGAAAGAGAAAAAGAATAAGAAAGAAAGAGAGAGAAAGAAAGAAAGAGAGAGAAAGAAAGAAAGAGAGAGAAAGAAAGAAAGAGAAAGAATGAAAGAGAGAGAATGAAAGAGAAAGAGCGAAAAAAGAAAGAGAAAGAAAGAAAGAGAGAGAAAAAGAAAGAAAGAAAGAGAGAAAGAGAGAGAAAAAGAGAGAAAGAAAGAGAGAAAGAGAGAAAAAGAGAGAAAGAAAGAGAGAGAAAGAAAGAGAAAGAGAGAAAGAAAGAGAAAGAGAGAAAGAGAGAGAGAGAGAAAGAAAGAAAGAGAGAGAAAGAAAGAGAGAGAGAAAGAAAGAGAGAAAGAAAGAGAGAAAAAAAAAGAAAGAAAGAAAGAGAGAGAAAGAAAGTAAGAAAGAGAGAGAAAGAAAGAGAAAAAGAAAGAAAAAAGAAAGAGAAAGAAAGAGAAAGAAAGAGAGAAAAAGAAAGAAAGAAAGAGAAAGAGAGAGAGAAAGAAAGAAAGAAAAAGAAAGAGAAAGGAAAGAGAGAGGAAGAAAGAGATAGAAAGAGAGAAAAAGAGAGAGAGAAAGAGAGAAAAAATAAAGAGAAAGAGATAGAGAGAGATGAGCGAAAATATTGTTGGTCTTTGAGCTCCAATAAATAAGTGCAAATTTTAAAAATTTACTGCTGGTATGCTTATTGGCATCTTAATCTACTACAGGTTCATACCGGCCCAATTCGATCACTGAATGTGTCATGACAGAGGATGAATGGACAGGCGAGATCCTGATCTTTTTAATCGCTAACATGTGCCGTATGGGGAATCGAAACCTGGAGCATTTTGGTTACAAAACAATATGCTTGCATAAAGGTTTTTCACGTCTTTATAAGCGTGACAAAATTATGAATTTAAAAAACTACACCATGTGGTCCAATCGTTAAGGCGTCTAACTGCCACTGGTTTGATTCCAGGGGCAGGAAATGTCAGGTGGGGATTTTTCTGACGTCATAAGTGGCTCTGACGCTCCTCAGCTCTTTAATCAACAATCCCAGAGGGATTCAAGGCTGCCGAAGCGTAGTGCTGATCACGTCACCTCCAAAAATTGCTTGATTTCACTTCACTTTTCTGCCACTTCGGCTAATTGCGAAGATGAGGAGTAGTGATATGATGATGAAATTGATGAATGGACACTCACAAACACCCATGTCCAGGCCGGGATTCGAACCTGGAACTACTGGGGTCGTAGCGCGCCACAGACACCTCCATGCGGCACATGCGATCGAGTTATAATTTCTTGCTTGATTGCTTTGGGACAGTTTTCAGCTGTGAGCCTTCGTACACTGTTTTGGAAGACACGGAACGGCTATTACACAATAACCTATACGTACGAGACCTTAAATGCCAACAAAATTAGTTCTAATGACCTTGTAATTGATAGTCGCTTTGTATAATTTCCAGGTTTCATCAATAAAATACAGAAGTTATGGGCACATTTTTTTATGCGTAATTTTATGCTCAATTTGGAGAGAGGTTCTTTGAATCTTTGACCGGTTGCGATTGGTCCAATTTCTGCCAATTGAAAACTTCGCGCATTTGTACGAGATGATGGAAGATTAAGTGTGCTGGAACATACAAGGTGGTTATAATTAAAGTGACGGTGTTCAGAGTGGTACAGCACGGGCTGTAATGAGAGTAGCAGTCTGAAACTTCGTAGATATGCTAATGAAGCAATGCGCTCGCGAATTATGCAAAAAAAAAAAGTTCCAATTCTCGCCACCAGGGTAAAAAATGGCGCTGTAAGCAGTCAAAACTTGGTATAGTTACAGGAAAAACACTATAAATCGCAGAAAACAATACTCTTTGTAATAAAATATCGCTACAATTTCACTATTCGAATTACATGAACATTACTAAAGGAAAAAGCAACAAGCGTCACCAACAACAACCAGGGAGCTCACACAATGGTTAGGCAATTTCACCGACTTTGACGTCAGAGTTATGGAAAATTCCACGTTTTGACTGCTTACAGCGCCGTTTTTTACCCTGGTGGCGAGAATTGGAACTTTTTTTTTTTTTTTTTGCATAATTCACGAGTGCATTGCTTCATTAGCATATCTACGAAGTTTCAGACTGCTACTCTCATTACAGCCCGTGCTGTACCACTCTGAACACCGTCACTTTAATTATAACCACCTGGTATATTTCTAAATAAGGGATGAAGATTTCCAGTGTGTAAAACTGCGTTAAACTTCAATTCTAATTTGAATAAAGTAAGTTTACGAATTGTGCCGATGCAGGACCGAAACTTAGTTGCCAATAATTTTGTTTCATTATAAACTAGTAAATTGGAACCTAATAATGTGCAATATTTTTTAAATGCCCCGGCTCTGTACTCACCACTAAAGTTTCCAGTTTCGAATCTCATTGTCGGTATTGGTGTTCCTTTTTCCCATTCGTTATATCTCATCTAACCATCATACTCCTCATCGTCGCGATTCGCTAAAACAAGCAGGAAAGCGGCGCAAAATAATAAAAAAATATTATTTTCTTTAATATTGCCGCTGATTCGTACTCTACTTGCATCGGCGGATCAGAGATGAACATGTTAAGACCACAGCTACTCCTGCCATCTAGCGTGGTGAAGGGGAACTTGAACGGCAAGACAGACAGTACTGCCATCTATGAAGCTAGTTCTTTTCCTGGGACTTTGAAAACAAAATCACTGATTACCACGGTTGACGAGAGGTGGCACTAAGTTTCAATACTTTAAAGTTGACATAAGTTAGCACATATCAGTAGTTTGCAAGGTAGATTTTCACCTGTGTTACTCGTAAGGAAAGTATTCTTCTGAAATTTTGTGGAAGAATGTGGGTCGATAGACGGGTAACAGGTGTACCCAAAGAGACCAGCCATCTTTCATCAAACAGTAAGGACGACCTAATTACATCCATTATTCAGAATCTCTACTATAAAGTTTTAACTCAAATGTTAAGGAGTTTCCTCTTCTGTTCTTGTAATTAAGAGTTGCCACTTCTCCAATTCACATTTTAATTATTTATCCTTGTGGCAACAGCACAATCAACAATCTTACCGTTTTCATGCGCAATGATGTACAAGAAAATGCTATATGCAATAATGGCTCACAAACCCCAGAAAATGCCATTTACTGACAAACTTATGTGGGCATTGTACTACTGCATTGCAATACATTACGAACCATTGGCGTCGCATGAAGGGTGCTCGGACCGTTCCCTCGAGGCACCCCCCCCCTCTTCCAGGAAATTGGCTACGTTCCTTTCCAGATACAAAAAAGGGAGAAACCTTGCATGTTCTTATTGTTAATAAATAAATTGTAGTTAGTATTCGAACAGAATATGAGAAGTGAAAATCTTGCGTTAGATCGAGAAACAATTTAGTGAAAAATACAGGAACCAGGATATTTTTTCATACAACCATTTTCCGGCCTCCGTGGTGAGCAAATCGCGCTACGGCGCAAGGGGTCCCAGGTTCGAGTCCAGGCCTGGGCATGGATGTTTGTGAGTGTCCATTCATCAATTTCATCATGTCATCACTCATCCTCATCTTTACAAATTAGCCAAAAGTGGCACAAAAAGCGTAGAAAAATTAAGCAAATCAATCATACTACAATTTATACCAAGGAATAAAGATATGAATATTTTCCAAATTGCAAAAATTAGGATTCTATGTGAGAAGTCGCAGAATCACACTACCCAATGGCGTGGTTGTAACGTCATGCCTTGTAATCAAGGGGTCCCGGGTTCGATACCCGGAGGAGACACATTTCGCAGTGGTTCGAATCCCACTTTAAACTGTAGGTCCAGTCTCAATTAGCCTATCTGTGCATAAAGTGGACTTATACCCAACTCAAACAATTTATGAGGAAAATTTCCGCCTTAACTTTAGATTAAAAGATTTTCTGGAGGGAACAGAGGAGGATTAAGTCATCTAACTTTCTCACTCCCACCGAATGGGTTTGCCAGTTGTCTGAGCACACCTAGCGCCTTCCCGGAGAATCAGCCCTGCTCGGAACAACGTGTGATATCCACTGGTATCAATGTTTGTACCTTTAAAGTGCAAATGACGTAATATGCTGTTTTGAAGTTAGAACCAATGATACATATAACAACGACAGGTGCATCTTGTACAACTGAAAGAAATTAAAGGGAAAGTTTTCAGGTTATCAACAAATAACTGAACTAATTATGAAGTTTGTACGACTAGAGGAAATCATTATGAATTTCTGGTGAATTAATAATTTCAACAACACTAACGAAACAATTTATAATTATATTATTTCCTTTTGTTATATAATCTTATTGATAGTAATTTCCTGTCAAAAAGTTCACAATAGACTGAAACTAAGCTGTCATTATTAAACCAATATTACATTTCCTCAATACTGCCATCTACAGTAACTTTTATGTACTACTTAAGAGTTTTCATCTGTTCTAGAGTACATAATAAAGATATAAATAACAGAGATATTGCCCTTCTTTTTTTTAAAAAAGATACATTGCTCTAGCCATATATTGTATGCAGAAATCAAATAAAAAGTAATTAATTTCATATTTATTTCTTGTAATAAAAACCTACTATAATGTAGTACATATTGACAAAAGGTAATTTGCACATTTCATGTATCTATCACATTAAAAGTTACAAATTTAAAATGTTTCTGATTGTATCTTGCTTGATATTGTTCATGCACCTCACTACATAACACTTAGGTGCATTGAAACGTCACAATTGTCTTTTATTCACAATTTTAAAAAAAGTTACTCCTTAATATTTCTACAAAGTTCACATGAGCTACACAATAACAATTAAAATCTTTGGTGTTGTTTATGCATTGTGAATGCTTTAAATGTGGTTAGTATTGTGGGGTCTCAAGTATGCTACCCTCAGGATGGGCCAACTTGTCAGATGTGTATGGCATATGTTCTTCAGGTGGAAGCGTCCTGCGATCCTTCTCTGTGATTTGGATATTGTCACCTTCTGCTCTCACACTATCACCCTGAAAGATTTCAGAAGGTGATGGGGTGCTGCTTTCGGTCATACTATATATTGTTGCTAAGCTGGCAACACTGCTTCTGAACCTTTTTCTGTTTGCTTCAAAATCCTTCCAGAAATTGGCAACATCTGCAGAGATGCTCTCAGATTCCTCGTCAGTGTGGGTTCGATCAAAGCTATCGTGTGAGGGTATTCCACTATGGTAGGGCATTGGTGGTAGATCGTCGTAAGTTTCTACCAAAGCTGATGACGGGTAGTCCTCAGTAGCGACACCGTAGTCAGGGAGCGCAGTTGTTCTTTGAAAGTCATCGAATTCGTTGCTGATCATTGTCAGAGGATCGGGAGATTGAGTGACGAATAAGTTTTCAATGTCGCTTTGTGCAGAGTCTTCTGACACTGTCGCTGATGAAGGGAGCTCTCCCATGGTCAACAGGTAGCGTTCTTTCAGGCCAGCAGGAAGGCCAATGGCTTGTTTGGTGCGGTTGATTTGGAAAATTCCATCGTGGTCGCTTACCTCACTTGACTCTTCGTTGGGGCTCGTGAGCAGATCTCCTGAAAGTGTCCCATAGTCGTCAACGTCACTTCCGTAGTTCGGGAACTGGTCATCAGACTCCGTGCCTGCTTCGTAAGGTACATAAGCGTCATGGTAGTCCACGGCGACTGTTGCGTGTGAAGATCTGTCCTCCTCTTCATCTTCACTTAGCGGGAAGACTACTGAAACAGATCTCACAGCGTTCAATGGGATATCTTCATCGTCTTCAGCTTCGTCATCTTCCTCGGCTTCTTCTTCATCCTCATCATCTTCGTACTGAAACGGTTCTGGATCGTACGTGGTGCTGACGTCATCTAACAGTTGCTGCTGACTACCTGCTTCAACATCTAAACTTCCAGCGGGCGTTTCTTCAAACCTCATTGTCACGTCATCAGTAAGACTAGTTTCGAGAGGTTCTGATTCTCCTGCAGTCGAATCTGTTGGATCCTCGGAGTGATCTGAGAAATAAACATTTTCGGTCGTTGATGGTAAATATTCGTCTTCGGATCCCTTATCATAATCAAGCTCGCCCTCCTGCGCAACTGGAACCATTTCATTATCCACGGAAACAGTGGTTGAATCGTCCGAAAAGTAGTTATCGGGGGTTAGTGCAAAGTTTAGCAAGCTACCCAGATCTGACCCTGTACCCGTCGCGTCCAAGGTATCCATTTCGGACACCGTCAAGTACTCGTCCGACTCACCGCTCTTATACACATCTTGATACTTTGGACTTTCTGTTGCGAAATTCCCTTCTGTTCTGCCGATCCCTGTAGTACTTTCTTTCCCATCTTCGTAGTTATCCGACGACACGATGTAGTCATTTGCAGATGTTTGACGTTCAGCAATCCCTAATACATTTTCTTCTCCAGTTCTGGATGCCTCAGTATTTGTATCTTCCTGTTGACCACGTGACAGGATGGGCTCATCTGTGTTGAGAGGAAAATCTGTAAAGATGTTTTCTTCTGGTCTGAGAGAACTATCACCTGCTTCTTTCTCTTGGGATTTCGTGGCCTCAAAACCAGGCATCTCCGTCCCTAACAGTGGCGACTCCTGGACAGACATTTCCTCAAGCGCAAAACTGTCTAAATCGACCACACCTTCCCTCGGTTTATCTTCAAACTGAACTTGGGTCGATATCTCGAATTCGCTGAAGGCTGTTTCGTTCTCCAAGCTTCCAGTGGAATTCTCTTCGTGTTCATCCACTGATCTCTCGTTATCTATTTCTCTGGGAACAATTGATTGTTGATGGTTTGAATGGGTTGCGTTGTTAACCGGGAAAACTCCATTGTCTTTGCTGTAGATCACCTTTGTTGGGTTGATTGTTGCTTCATTTCTTTCGAAGGTCAGTGTTTCAGTAGGTGAGTTTGTAGGCGTTAAACCTTGTGAAGAACTTACAATAGATAATGGTGCGGTAGGAATTTTCAATGTATCGCCAAACAAGGGAATCTTTGCTTCACTGCCTTGAACAGCATTGGATGCAGAGTGAGGGTAAGGGGTGTCAATGTACAAACTAGAAGTATAAGGACGCATATATGTAGGAACGTACAGTTCGTAAGGGAGGTATAGTTGCCTATGCTGCCTTGCCCCTTGATGAAGATGATTAATGACAACGTCTATTCCTTGCGGAAGCCTACCAGCCGCAGATAATTGGCTGGAACTGGAGTCTTCTTTCTTCAGTTCATGCAAGTGAGCTTGCTTGTAATCTTCAATCATACGAAGGGCTCCCCGAATGTTCCTTTCAAATGGGTCCATCGGAAGGGCTTCCCTCTTGGACTTTGAGCTGTGCTGGATGGCAGCGATGGATTCATCTCCGAGGTCTGGAGAGATCTTGGCATGTTCCTGTCCAGATTCCTCAGGGATCAGTTTCAGGAAGGTGAACCAGGACAATTCCTTATTCACAACTGGAGCATCTACAAATAAACAAAAGAATGCCGTTATGTCAATGACCAAGGAGCACTATTATCAACATTCCAAATAGCAGATAAAAATAAGTGGAAAAGTTAATTATGAGAGCATGTCATACATTCTTCATTCGAATGTCACAATTCGACAACAGATGGCAGAGCAAGAATTATCCTTGTTTCACGTACTATATCTACGTCTGGCAACAAGTCTAATTTATATTAATACATCCATTACTATTCACATGTAGGTTAAGTACGATATCACACTGTTAGCTGTTATTTCTATTACATAAACTAATAAATATGTATCTAATTATTATATTTCAACGATGTTTATATAACTTATTTCTATTAGGTTAAAAGTGTGTCTGCATGGAACATTATAAAACAACATTCGTATAGTGTTATTATTATGGTATTTCGTACAAGATTTTCTTTACTATATTCACCATTGATTTTTACATAAATAACAAAAAGATGTGTACATTTCATGTGTCATCTTTTTGTTTTTAAATTTAATATTCAAATTTCAAATTATTACCACAACGTGCCTCCACTAACAACTTCCGATAATACATATTAATTTCATGACATCATGTGTCAGTTTACAATGACAGAAATTTACAATAATAATACGTTCAGAAGACTATTAGTTAGTTTCTCATGATACTGAAAAGTAAAATGTTGCTTCTTTAATGATGCTTATATTATTATTTTTTAAATTGCCTCTGCAGCTTAGACTCATTACTGAAACAAGTTGATAATTGAATTTTCACAAATTTCTGTCTGATAATATCGAAGCAGTAACAAGTGAAGAGCGAATTGTATTTGTGGTTGTGTGCATGAGGGATGACACGCAACATGTACCATTGAAGAGTTATTCTAATGCAAACTTATGTGTTTCTTGCAACTCGCAGTGCTATGTGTCGTTAGGAAGTGGCTGTTAAAGAGGGGGCTGCTCGTTATGGAGCAAAACTGAAAGAAGATCCGTTTAAAAGGCAACGGTCATGAAAAAAAGACAGTGAAAAGTATGTACAGTCACCAGCAATAAAAGTGGGACACCTGGATCCTGAAATACTGGTTTCCCTGAAAGGCGTTATGCGTGTTGCCTAACTCTACGGCGATAGAAGAGCTTCCTTTTATAAGACTGCTATTGAAGTCAGATCATGGCCGTTAAGTTGGGCAGCACACTTAATTTATTGCAGTGAAATCAGTATTGCCGGTGACTATACACTCCTGTTCAGAAAAAGTGGCACATACTTCAACTGTCCGACATTATAAAATGTGCCACTTTATGTGAACAAAACTGTACAAAATATACCCAGTTATAGTCGAAAAACATTGAAGTTCAGTGCATGAAGTCGGTTGGTAATAAATTCTTTTGGTCCTCTAAGACAGAAATTTTCTGGTGTGATAGAAATGAAGAAGTGGCTTTCAATACCTGAACCTCAGCATGTCAGCAGCATAAGGAGGTGTCATGATGAAGTTGATCCCAGTTTGTGGAAGTGCCCTTTTGAGGATTACTATCATGTTAGACCACCTCCTTGGCGAGTTGATAGCACAGCGCGCTACAACCCCATGGGTCCCGGGCTCGAATTCAGACCTCGGCACCAGTGTTTTTGTGCGTGTCAATTTATCAATTTCATTATATCATCACTCATCCTCATCGCCGCGTATAGCCAATATCAAGAATATCAAAAAAAATATCTAAAGCTGCTTATTTTCAAACATTTTTTTAATTATTTTTGACTATTTTGGACAGTTTGTGTAAAATTATAACGCGCCATGTGATTATATGTGCTCTCTGTCTGTTCTTTCTTCAGGATTGACATGTGTAGTGTCAGTGGCGGCGATTGGGTCCCAAAACCGGGGGGAGGTGTCAAAACTAAGGGGGGCCAAATACAGTATATTCCTCTTTGAACATTTAGCATAGTGCGGGGGCAAAGGTGGCGAAAAGTGGAAGGGGTAACTGGGCCCCTCATCCACTAATTGCTGCCACTGTGGCAGGGGTCCCACGTTCGAATCTCAGTCTGGGAATGGGTTTCCTTTGTGAGTGTCCCATCAATCTCATCAGATTCATCCTCATATCCGCGATTAGCCAATGTGGCAGAGAAGCAAAAGAAATCAAATCAATATTACAATAAAAAATATATAGTACAAATACAATGAATGATTAACACCACTATCCCTCTATCGCACTAGTGCCTTATTTAGGAATTAATTTATTATTAAAAACAAATTAGAAGAAAAAGCAAATTGACCTCATCAAGGGATCACGAGTTCGACACCCGGTGGAGGCACACGCTGATTCGGAATCTACTTTAAACTGTAAACACAGTCTCGATTAGCCTATCTGTGAATAAAGTGGGCAAATTCCAAGCGACAGGAACGAATAATAACATTTACCACAATAATCGTTTGAAATTTAGTCAAATGAATGAAAAAATAAACAATTAATTAAATTCTTTGTACATCCCCCAAAAGATAACTAAAACATAATATGATCTACCTGAGATTTGAACCCGAAATTTTCAGACAACATATACATATCCATAGAAACTCCACATATTTTAAGTCGAATAAGATAAAGTGAAATTATGCCTTAAGCGTCGTCAGCCACCTCACATTCCTCAGTAACCTACCTTTTGTTTGTTGATTGTTTATTATAAAAGATGGAATAGACCTCTATGTTGGCAATTCAGAACTAAATTATGCTCAACCCACCTACAAGCTCACGGACTGTACATTATCATAAAAAGTACACTACCCAGCATTAGTAGTAACCCCACGCCGCATAAAAACGTTATATAATTACATTGTTAAATATCTAGTATATGTTATTCTATGCACGTCAAATTATATACGACAGTGTTCAGAATATCCAGGTGTCTTCAATTCTTCTAAAAGTTGAGTAAATATATTTTTATCTCCTACCAACGAATGTGACACATTAGATAGAATAATTCCAAGATATCTCTTTTGTTCAAGATTCTTGGTTTTAAGTCCACTTTATGCACAGAAAGGCTAATGGTACTGGACCTACAGTTTAAAGTGAGATCCGATCCAACGGGTATCGAACCCGGGAACCCTTGATTACAAGGCGACGACGTTACCACTATGCCATCGGGGAGGCGGTCTAAGGCTTGATTCACATCTACGCTCAAGCAACACTTAGGTCACTCTCCCCTAACGCTCCGCTCAAGGTCAGAGGTCCACACTAGCGGTGAAGCTTCGCTCCCGTCAAGGTACGATAAACGTGAGTCTGGTGTTGGTTTCTTCACAGAGTACACAGATTTTTCTGTATAAAAAGCCTGCGGATTGTGCTAAGTACATTGTTTAAGAGATTTTCAACGACGGACTTGTCTGTTACAGCACTGGCATTAATTTGAAGCAAATAAAGAAAGAATTGCGAAAACGGAGATTGATTGATATGGTTGATTTGCTTCGATTTTCTGCCAGTTTTGACTAATTGCGAGCATGAGGATGCGTTGTGACATGACGAAATGGATGAAGGGACATCACAAAGAACATCCATGCCCAGGCCGGGATTCGAATTCGGAGCACCTGGCGTCGTAGCGCGTTGTGCTAACCACTCGACCACGGATTGATTGATTTAGTTTTTTTACTTCGCTTTTTGTTCCACTTTTGGCTAATTTGCGAATATTAGGATAGTGACATCATCATGAAATTTGATGAATAGACACAAACACTCATGCCCAGGCCACAACACTCGTACCCGGGACCACACGGCCACGGAGGTCTGCTATTAAAATACGAGTATAATACTGTTTATTGATTGATTTAGTTTATTTTACTTCGCGTTTTGCGCCTCTTGGCTAATTTGCGAAGATGGGGATGATTGATGAAATTGATGAATGGACATTCACAAATAACCAAGCCCGAGCGGGATTCGAACCAGAGACCTTTGATGTCGCAGCACAATGTGCTAACCACTCTGCCACAGGGTCCGGCGACCGTCGGTTTGAATCCCATTCAGGAATCCATTTAATCGTTATCACCATCGTTACTATTTATCCAAAGATGCATAAAAGCAACGTACAATAAACTTAAAGGAGCAGAAACATGTAGGCATAGCAAAATAAATAACATAAAAATGTGGATATGAAATTCGAAATTAATATAAACTGTATTAATGTAGTCAGATGACCTTGAAATTTCCCTGCAATTGTGGTATTTTTAATACAAATTCCCTTTTCCCTTTTGGCTAAAATTTCGGTCCGAATTTCCCTGCAAAAGGGAAATTTCCCTTCGTGTGGCATCACCGTTCAAAAAGAGTTTGTCATGCTTCACGTATTGCAGTTAGGCACAGAAATGCCTGACAATGCTTTGACCTCGGCCTGAAATAGAATTCCCCGCGGGGATCTCGGAAGGGAAGTTTCGTAGGAACGGGAAAATTTTCAGGGAGAAACACCTGTTGTATGGGGCATAGGGGTCCGAGAGGGATTTTTAGGCATTGTTAGGGAAATTTCAGTCATGCAGCGTCATTAATTTCCTTTTCCTTCTGTGGTGTACTTCGCAGCATCCCAAAGACAGCAGTGAATGCATTACTTTGCTTCTGAAAGACTTTATGCTTCAGATAGAACTGTATTATTTTGTAATCACTGAATTGCAAAATAACATGGGAGCGGAAGGATTCCTTGATTAAGCGGAATGGAAGCGAGAGGCTGTTTCACGACCACTTTATGCACATAAAGGCTAATCGGGACTGGGCCTACAGTTTGTTGAATCCGAAACACTGTGGTTCCTCCACCGGATTTCTATCCCGGGACCGCTTGATTACAAGGCGGCGACACAACCACTATGCCGTCGGGAAGGCCCGAGAACAAAATGAAAGCGAGTGTAAGAAACCGGCAACTTTCTGTCGTCTAAGGCTCAGAGAAGCTTAAAAGGAAAAAAGACAAGGAGTACATCGCACTTCGAACTGTGGAAGCCTTTGTTAAAGCAATCATTCATTAAAGTGAATGAAAAAAACTGCTATCTTTGTATTTAGAAGTTGTTATTTTTTATAGGAAGTGTGGTGAGTGAATACTGTGAACACTGAAAGCACCACCTGTGCGTGGAAATTCATCAATGTTATTGTAAACTGAAAAGTGAATTTATGAAAACAATTTTTGAAAATTTTATTCTGTGAGAGTGAAAGGTTTGAAATTTGATTGTGTTTTCATATTTATTGACCGATAAGATGAAATAGTTTTCCAACTGCAAGAAATTTGGTCATTTCTCACAAAAATGTTTGTCATTGAAACTAAAATTTGCCTTAATTGTCCATAACTAAAGCAATGTGAAAATCTTATGCATGGACGAAACCGTAAAAACGCATGTAAAAATAACACCGAATTTTGCTTTAAACCGCGAAAAACAACACCGAATTGCAGTAAAACAATAACCCCGAAATTTAGGGAAAAATAATACGAAAATTTATATATAATATAAATTGTAATTTGTAATAAATTATAATTGTATTTTGGTTGTCTCGGTCAGTTTATTTCTTAAATTTCTTTTACTCGGGTTCATGAAATCCCATATTTTGACCGATGTTTTACAAACAGAATTGAGAGGAAAATATTTTGGGATTTTTTTGCGAAATGCCCCGATCAATCAATTTTATCTATACTCGCCTTTCTGTGTGTTTCAATAGGTCTTTGACTTCAGCTCGCTCATTGTCTATCCACAAAACTGGGTTACGTATGCTCTGCAAGGGGGCTGAAGACTGCTACTGAATCCAGTGTTGCCACAATCTGAGGGCAGAATTTCCCTTTCCAAGGGGCAAAATTTCCCTTTTTGGACCAATTTTTCCCTTCACCTAAACAAATATAATAATAATAATAATAATAGCAGTGCTAGTAGTAGTAGTTGCAGAAGCAGCAGTAGTAGTAGTAATATTTCCGTTGGTCCATGCTCGTATGAATAAAAAATTAAACAAAATTTTCACATACATGTCAGCTTCATCGCTTCATCGCTTTCTGGTCAGATGCCCCAGATTTGAATACTGGTCAGGAATCCACTAAATCGTTAATTCTCATCATTACAATTATCCGAATATACAGAAAATCATTCAACGATATTGGACCGCACGCGAGGGGAAGATGTCTGAGCATTACTTGAGCATAGGTTTACTGGGGGAAGCGTGACAACATTTTTCCTTAGATTTCGGCCTGCATATGGGGCCGGTGACCACCCACCATCGTGAGAGGCAAATGCTGTGGGGGAAGTTATGGGACATGGGGGTTTCGGCTAGAATGATTAATACGCTAATGAATATGTACAGAGGGGTCAAATTTTGTGTCAAATGTGGGCAGGGGGTGGTGTCTGGGCATCACGAGAGCACGGTAGGCGTCAAGCAGGGATGCATACTTTCACCTTTACTTTTCATTCTTTTTATTAATGACGTTGCTAGCTTCGTGGGAGAAGAAGGAGCTGAAACACCGTAGATAGTCGGGACACCGATACCAATGCTTCTCTATGCGGATGATCTCGTTTTAATATCAAACGAAGTACAGGGGTTACAGCGGGGATTGAACAGACTTAAACAATATTGCACAACATGGAAGTTGAAGGTAAATACACGAAAAACTAAAATAATGGCGTTCAAGAAAGGTTATGTTTTCGCAGCAAAGGAGCGGTGGACCTATGGGGATTCCGAGCTTGAAAGGGTCAAACGTTTCACCTATCTAGGCATCACGCTGAGTATGGCAGGGGAGTGGACAAAGCACATCGAAGGCAGAAACGGAAAAGCTTGTTATGGGCTGGGCAAGGTAGAGCGACTGCAACGGAAAGTCCCTACAGTCAGTGTGAGATTGCTGGACCAAATTTATGAAGCAACGGTGAAAGCAACCCTATTTTACGGCGCGGAACTATGGGGGAGGGTAGGGGGGCGAGTAGCAAATCAGATACAAGCGCGGTTTTTAAAACAAATACTGGGAACCAGCACGAGTGCAAGCACGTGTGGCGTCCTGAGGGATATGGGAAAACATAGGGAGGATGTCGAAGCGAGGATGAGATGTTTCAAGTACTGGATGAAGTTGGAACAAGGGGCCGGAGACTCACTGAAAGAACAGTGTCTGCGAGTTCAGATTGGGGAAGGGTTCGCACGCCACTGGGCAAGTGGAATTAAGGACGACTTGTACAGAATGGGTCTGGGGGAACTGTGGGAAGAGGTGAGGGGCGGGAGGTGCGAAACTGGGATGTTGCAAATCATAAGGGAGAGGTTGGTGGACGGTAGCAGGCAAGACATCATGGCAGAATGTAGGGAGAAGGTAACGCTCGTCGCCGCACAACCGCCAGGGGTGTGGGTGGAATGGGGGAGAAAACGATATATTGATACGTGTACGTACCAGCAAAGACGTGGATTCGCCTGGTTCCTGCTAGGGGGGTGGAGGCAACACAAACTCAAGGGGCCGGACGGTCGTGCCATCTGCACGTTATGCGGCGGAGAGGAGACGAGGGCTCACATCCTACACGAGTGTGTTTGGTCGGCACCCTTCAGACAACGCAAATGGGGGGACAGGGCAAAGGACAGCATCGAGCAGACCATCCAGGCTATATGTAGGGAGGAGAGGAGTGGTATAACGAATGTAAATATCAAAGCCCTGGGCTCCTATTTGCATGCAGTTTGGAGGGAGCGCAGGAAAATGCTGCAAGGAGTCAGTGAAAGTGAAGGGTACGGAACAGCAGGGGCTCAAGCATAGGTGAAGAGTGTAATGTAGTGTTGTGAAAATGAACAATCTCAAATGCAAGAAGAGGACCACATTGCTATTTATATATGTACATAGTATGTAATTATTTTCCAAATGTTTGTTTATAAATGTTTCTGAATGTATGATAAATGGGGTGCATGTTTAAGGTCGGGGTGTTTATGTAACAATATTGTAAGATACGCACAGCCGAAGGGCTCGTATCAATATCAATAAATATCATATCATATCGAAATAGGGGAGCTCCGAATGAGTAGCGTAATCCAGTCATGGAAAATCTGATCGTTCTGATCACACGTCACCCCATTAAATGATCTCCCACGTCTGGTGGGAGTGAGACCGGCAGCCGGTAGGTAGACTGTGGCCCTCACAGGCTGTTGAGCCACGGAGAGGGAGTTTCACAATAAGAACTATTATGTTGTCATGAAACGTTTGTAGGTAAAACTATCAAAGACGGGAAATGTCTAACTCGTTTATTCTGTAATTGTTGACATTCGTACTTACCTATTCTGCATTGCGAAAGATTGTTTAACAAGGGATTTCGCTTTTTTTTAAAAACAAAATTAGTATTTATTGTCGACATATCGAGTAATTATTGTTCGTTCTTTTCTCGCTTCCTGAACACGCAAAATGGCGGGCAAATCTTGACTAGCGTTGTGTTTCAAACGACAAAGCAGTGTTTCAACCTTCTTAACAGAAAAATTCCCGCATAGCCCCGAAAACCATTCCCGCATAGCCCAAAAACCATTCATGCATAGCCCCAAAAACCATTCGGGATAGTATAACCATCCACGAATAGCCCCAAAAACCATTCCCGCATAGCCCCAAAAACCATTCTGGATCGTATAACCATCCACGAATAGCCCCAAAAACCATTCGCGATAGCCCCACGCACCATCACGGTAAGGTTAGGTTAGGTAATATAGTGAAAAAAAACGTGTGTTTGGAAACACTTACCGGGGATTACGTCATCAGATGCTCGCAACATATGGTTCAAGTACATGGATGGAAATGCAAGCAATAGCTTTCGTGCATCGGACGGACATTATTATAGAAAAATACACGATTTAGCGGCCAAATACATTGAAAAACGCGAGAAAACACTTCTACAACCTTCCGAAATTACACAGAAACTCATTTCGGTAAGTACTTTCTCCTGTAAATTTGAAGAAATCCGTTTCCCGACTTTGATAGTTTTACCCATTCGTAGCTGACCACATCCTAAATAATTATATTCACGTGGTTACGTGGTTCTAATATAATAAACTTATTCGCAAATTACTTAGCAAATTCGCCGAAATATGTACGTATGTATTTTTCTAATGAGGGAAAACTATTGTACCGACACATTTCATACAGAAAAGATTACTGTCAATTTTGAGATGACATTTAAGCATCTTTTCCTCCGTGTTGGACACAAAATTGTTCTTATCTTTATTTAGCATGCTGTACTCCCCCTATTGGTTCTCAACAAACTTACCATTCAGTAAGATCCAAAATTTTAGACAAACAAATATGTTTTTCGTAAAAATTTTCAGTAAAAAATGCAGGCTCAACCAGGACTCGAACCCGGGTCTCTGGCATACCGTGTCATTGCTCTAACCACTGAGCTGTCGAGCAGGCCTGGCCTCGCCTGATTTTTCGCTATCGCTGTTTTACCTGCGTGGAATCGTGTCTGACACAACGGGATCTGTGTACACACACACACACACACACACACACACACACACACACACACGAGATGTACTAAGTGCCTAATCCTCAATAATTAACATCTCTACGCTGGGAGGAGCCAGGCAACGTCGAAGTCTACTGTGTTTCAAAGACAACAGATCCCGTTGCGGTAGCACTGGCAGACGAGATTCCACGCAGGTAAGACAGCGATAGCGAAAAATCAGGCAAGACCAGACCGGCTCAGTAGCTCAGTGGTTAGAGCAATGGCACGGTATGCCACAGACCCGGGATCGAGTCCTGGTCGAGCCTGCATTTTTCGCTGAAAATTTCTACGTAGTACATCTCCTATGTTTGCCTAATCTTCAATAAATATGTTTTTCTAATTCAATCCCTCTGAAATGGGAAATCATATAGTGTTTATTTTAATTACAGTGACAGAAGTTGTAAATTTCGGTGGCAATGATTTCGTAATACTGACTATATGGCACTTATTTTTCCATATTAAGAACACTCTTCCGTTCATATTTGACTAATTTTAGTGCGTATTCTTACACTTCACAGTCATGGACCCGCATTAGACGAAAGCATTTTCCTTAACATTTATGACGAAAAAAAGCTAACGTGTAAAGTGAGAAATGTTATGGCATTCCAGATGCCATGGCATTTTTCATGGCATTTCTCAAGGATACAACCGGCTCTATTTCCGTAGCATAACCAACCAGAAGCTACCTCTAGGTCACGAGTGCAGTTGTAATGGCGGCCGCGTGAGATGTAAACAACGTATCACTTCACATTTTTAAAAGCCGATAACTATTCAACCGAGAGGAATAACGCTTCGTATTAAATGGTTCTAGCTAGAGCAGAATGGCGCTGCTTAAATACATACTTTACAACGTGTACTGTACACGTATGGAAGAATATTTGAGCATTTTGAATTGTAAACATCGTGCACACAGCATTGACGGTGTAACTCGACGTGCCTATCGTGTTGTAAGTATTGTACATTGTAATTGAAACAGCTAACCGAAATGTTCCATAAAATGCTTTCGTGTAAAGTGCCCTCTGTTTATAAGATTTTGGGAAGCATTTACGTAGCCGGCTTTATTGTTTTGAGCTACTTTTCAAGTCCACTTTATGCACACTAAGTCTAATCGGGACTGGACCTACAGTTTAAAGTGGAATCCGAACGACTATGTGCCTCCACCTGGTATCGAACCCCGAGCCTCGATTACAAGGCGGCGGGGTTACATCTACACCATCAGAGAGACCCTATTCTAATTTTAGAACTAGACATGACGTAAAGATAGACATCCGGTATGGGGACGATGGAGAAATTTAATCTTAAATCACTGCATGGCGGTAATCACCCAATTCGTTTATTTACACAGTATATTTCTTCAAGGTGCAATTCGGCGAACATTATTCGATTGTTTTTAAGTAGAATTTTCTATTCATGCAATTATTCCTAAATTTTTCTTAGTGAAAGTGAAATATTTTAAAATTAATTTTGTAAAACGTTAAACGATTCCAATCTACACCAATCCTTTCATTATCTCTGCAAGTTTCATCCAATTCACTCTATCTTTGACCATATAGGCCTAACTTTTTTTAAAAAATAACTATTTTCAGCGGAGGGAAAATTTCCTCCCTTCAAAATATTCGGCGAAATGGGAATTCCCAGTTCACTGAAAATGTTACTTACTTTATGTGGGAAATTGATAAATTCGACTCTAGGTCATTCGGCGAAACGGGAAGACACGATTACACGCAACTACTAAATACGTTGATTGCCTATTCATTTCTTACTTTTAGACGCAGAGTTCTAAGGTCATTGCTTACATTTAGACATCATTAGAATAGTAATTTTACGTTACTAAAAGCTATGCATAATAATAATCTACGTGATCGATGTTTGAGACTACATAATTATACATTTTTTTCTTTCTTTCGATGAAATACATCGCATGGCTCGTAAGCTTAACGCAGTTATGTTCCGGGTCTAGGTGGCGCCAACGTCAGCCGAGGATGAAAGTGAGTGATTGCATTTGCTCCCTTATCTATTGGACAAATGTCGTTACGATACCAGGAACTTTCTAGATTGTAGAATGTTCACCTGATTAAGATACTAACCTACAACTTGTGAATCCCAATTTAGATAAGTTCCTATCTTGTCTTATCTTGACGTACATAAATCTAGTCAGACTTCGCGCAACAAGATACTTTGAAAGTTTTCAGTGAGCCTCCCCGATGGTGTAGTGGTAATGCTGTCACCTTGTAATCAATTGATCCCGGGTTTGATGCCCGATAGAGGCACACAGTGCAGTCAAGCTTGGAGCCACTGGGAAAGATGGCCTTTATTTAGTTCTTTTTTTTTTATCCAGTAACAGGAAATTCTTTCGCGTCTGTGGCCGTGAGCGAAAATATCCGGTGCGTTTGTTCTTTCCTGTCTCCAAATTCGGAGGTTGAAAGTTGGGCCGTAAGGATCAAGAGACTTGCTGCAAAAGCAACCATTGGGAAAAATGACCCTTCTTTCGCGTTTTGCACTGCTATAACTGATCTCGCCAACTTTCAACTGTAAGTCCAGTCCTGATTGGTCTATCCGTGCATAAATGGAATTTAAAGACTCGAAATATGTTTAATGTGAAAAATACGCTACAAAATGTTAACTACCGGCCCCCGTAGCGGAGTGGTTAGCACATCGCGCCAGGTGTCCCGGGTTCGAATCCTGGCATGGGCATGGATGTTTGTAAGTCAATTTCATCATATCATCACTCATCCCCATATTCGCAAATTAGCCAAAAGGCGAAGTAAACAAAATGTTAAATAAAGCAAATGAGCATTTTTAATGCACAGTTAGAAGAATACATGCATTTATTAAATTGAAAAAGCACAACCAGCAAATAATAATAATCTGTAGTACAATTTATCAGTATTAAGTGTAATTTAATAGTTGAAACCGCAGTTTTCTCCATGTAGAGGTTGGGAACTACCAGCTGAGATCGCCAAGATAGAAAGTTACTCACAAACGTGTGACACGAAACGAAATATGCTTGCCAGAATGGATACATACTACAGTGTCTCAACCTTGTCAGTATGGAAGTAAATGGAGTACTTCAATCTCCCTCTAATACATGTGTTTTGCCAATAGCTCTGTCCTTCTCTACCACCGCTGCGTTGCGAGATGTTACAAAATTTACAAAATGTAAGTCAAAAATTTCGAACAGTGTTGAAAGTTATACTTTTAGGCAATGGAAGAAACTGAAGAAGATCAGAGAGGGAGAAAGGCAAAGGAAGGAACGAAAGGCAATACGCAAAGCAAGAAACTGAAGATAAAGAAAATGAGAGAGGGAAAGGCAAAGGAAGAAACGAAAGACAATGAAGAAAAGCAGTGTGGGAGAGAATGAGAAGGGAAGACAGAGAGAGAGAGCGAGAGAGAGTCAAAAGGAAGGAATGAATGAAAGACAAAGAAAAGGGGAAGTAAAAAGACAAAGAAAGAGAGAGCAGAGAGAGAGAGAGAGAGAGAGAGAGAGAGAGAAAGGATGACAAAGAAAAAGAACAGAGATAATGAAAGAAAAATGAACACAGAGAAAACAAAGAAAAGAGGCAGAGGGAGAGAAAGGAAGATAAAGAAAAACGATGCAGAGAGATAGAAACAAATACTAAAAAGAACAGAAGGAGAGAAAGAAATAGCAAAAAGAACAGAAAGAGAGAAAAAGAACACACTGAAAGAGAGAGAAAGACAAAGAAAATAGAGCAGAGAGAGAGGAAAGGGAAGATACTAAGAAGAAAGATAGAGAATGGCAGAAAAATAGAGGGAAAGAAAAAAGAGCAGAGAGGGAGAGAAAGGAATACAGAAAAATCGGAGAGAAGGAGAGAAAGACGGGAAAAAAGAAACAAATGAAGACAAAGAAAAAGCGGGAGAAAAGAAAGAAAAAAGCAGAGAGAGAGAGAGAATGGAGGACAAAGATAAAGAGACAAAAGAGGACAAAGATAAATAGAGAGAGAATGGAGGACCAAGATAAAGAGAGAAATGGAGGACAAAGATAAAGAGAGAAATGGAGGACAAAGATAAAGAGTGAGAAGGAGGACAAAGATAATGAGTGAGAGAAGAAGGAGGACAAAGAGAATGGAAGACAAAGATAAAGAGCGATAAGAAAGGGAAAATTAAGAAACGAAGACAAAGAAAAAGCGCGAGGGGAGAAAGAACATGAGAAACGAGGGAGCGAAGAGAGAGAATGAGAAAGGACGATAAAAAAAGCAAAATTGAAAAGGAAGTGTACAAAAGACAGCGAGAAACTGAAGTCAAACAAAAAAGAAGGAAATAGAGAAAAGAAAACAGTTTATACCTGTAGAGGAGGAAAGGTGAAATGAGAAGTGAAACGCTAAACCATGAGAATTATAAAGAAGCCATGGAGAAAATACCTTCATCAATTTCATATCACTCATCTTCATCGCTCCAGCTAGCCAAAATTTATTCGCGACATTTCACCCCCTCCTCCCAGAGGTCCATGTTCCTACATTATTATACTTTCACCTAGAAATTTATTGCAGAGGAAGCTTATCGCCGTTATTAAACGATATTCTACACTTAAAGAAAAAGTATTTTCAAGCCGATTTAAGTTCAAAGGAACTAGGGTAAAGGGGGTGCAGTGGCGCAATCACAGGGGGGGCAATGAGCATGGCCCTTCCAACATTGGACGGAAATAAATTCTAAGGGGGCAAGTGAGCAAACATTGAGGTAAAAGAAAGCAAGACTAGTAGAATTTAATAGTAGCAGGACAAAAGGATACTCAAAATGGTATTACTTTTCACGTCTTTCTTGCATTATTTGTTCCAGACGGCCAAGGGCACCTGCAGGGGGTCACAGAGGAGCAATTTCCCCCTCGATATAAAATTTTATACAAATTTTCTTGGTCGCTTCGCTCGCAATATATGCTTTTTTCTTACAGTCTTGTCAACTTCAGAGCCGTAGCCAGGGACCGGTGGTAGTTGGCCCTGGACGCCGAACGATCTAAACGAAAAAAAATGTAAAAAGGAATGCCATGGCGCCTCATGATATTTGTTGTGCCATATTCAATCAATATTGTTTTCGTTGCAAAAATTTGAATCTAATAATTATCATGCTCGCTTCGCTCGCAATTTTATTCTTTTCTGTAATGCATTGTAAATTACCAGAGAGAGAAGTTATAACTACTATGTACCTCAGACTCTTGCTGGTAAACAGTTTTATCTTAAATGCAAGAACACAATTGTTTGGAGGAGAGCGGCACATTTCAGAGATAATTGATTTATTTATTAGTTATGTGTGTGTGGGTATATATATATATATATATATACCTATCAATGCAGTGAAACTAGAAACAATGAAATAAAGTGAGGTTTTTCTTTCCTGACTGAATCTATATCAATGCTTCTGCCCCACCTAATCAGAGGGTCTGCGCACGCCTATGGATTACAGATGAAGCTGTAATATATTTTTTATGCAAATGTTTGCCCATGAAATGAATGAACCCTAAATAAAAGGTTCAATAATACTGTGTATGCTTTGGAAACACTAGACTCTGGAGAGTAGCGCAAGTTGCATACCCCTAAAGGAGTTTCTCCACTTCCTCACTCATAGGAGAATAGTATAAATGAATAAGCCTTCTCTGTGTGAGCTACATTCTACAACAGGTTAGTTCTTTATATTTTGCAGTACAGTTATTGTCTATATTTGTGAGAGCAAGAATGTGTTGGTTATCTTCCTCCCAAGAGCATATTTAGGAGGAGGGGGTCTGGGGGCCGAACCCCACCCAAGGTCTTACCAAGTACAAGAAACAAAATGAAAATATACTTGTTTAACATTTGTTGTACAGTCACGGACATTTCTGGCTTGTAACAACCTCATTTCTTTTCAATGCGATCATTACAACCCAGAAGTGTTCGTGACTGTACAAGGGATGGTTATTTATTTCGGCCGAACTTACTGGTAGGCAAGGCTTAGATTGGAATCATACGGTTTTGATTGATTGATTGAATTCGTGTTTTAAGTCCACCTTATGTACATAAAGGTTAACCGCGACTGGACCTACAGTTTAAAGTGGAATCCGAACCACTATGTGTCCCTACCAGGTATCTAACCCGGGACCCCTCGATTACAAGGCGACGACTGTGCCATCGGGGAGGCCCAAAAATCATGCGGTTTTGAATGACAGTGTCAAAGAAATGTTATACACACAATATGCCTAAAAAAATTAATCAGGAACTTTACTTTTCGTCAACTGGATCTAACATCCTTTTTTCTTTTTCAAAATTCAATAAATATTCAATTCCTTCATTTAGGCTACATTAATTTCCTTGCCATGATAGTTGGTTGGTTCTTTGTCGGTCTTAAGTACACGCAAACTAGACAATGAATACGTGTTCTCATGCAATCTCTTTGCCTACCTTGTAATAACAATACATTATTAATTAATTTACATATGAGCAAACAAATTATTAAAAGTACTAATTTAAACATTTATATTATTAATTCAAAGATGGCAACACTGACTTTTCACAACTGATATAATACCGATAGGCCCAACTAATGAATACTTAAAATAAATACTAACATGATAATATGACTTAGGCATTGCTCTAGGGAGTGTTAATCGCAAAATATAACTAATTGCATGTTAAAACGGAATTAAAATTGAAATTCTATCACACGATGCAGAACATACGTACGTTTATAATATGTATATTTCACAGAAAAGTCAATTTTGATGAAAGTATTATTGTTTCAAAATAAAGTTACCTTGTCCATGGTTATCAAACCGGTATCCCTCTGTAGTAGCGCGCTTCCACACTGACTGGCGCACAGAGGTATACAGGTATATACGTAGCTAGACTACTATAATTTTATTTAATTGAGGGAGGGCACACCTGGAGATATATACATAAGTATCACCCCGAAAAATGTTGGGGAAAGTGGAAACTGGGGAAGGCCGGTACTGTTATTTCCATTTTAACTAAGGGAGAGAGTGAAGTTATACGTATAAGCTAAGGAAGAAACTGAAGATAAAGAAAATGAGAGAGGGAAGGCAAAGGAAGAAACGAAAGACAAAGAAGAGCAGTGTGGGAGAGAAAGAGAAGGGAAGACAGAGAGGAGAGAGAGAGGGGCAAAGGACAAAAATAAAGACAAAAATAAAGAGCAGAGAGAGAGAGAAAGAGAGAGAGAAAGAAAGGATGACGTAGAAAAAGAACAGAGATAATGAAAAATAAACAGAAAGAAAGAAAATGAAGGCAGAGGGAGAGAAAGGAAGATAAAGAAAAAGGATGCAGAGAGATAAAAATAAATAGTAAAAAGAACAAAGAAACAGTAAAAAGAACAGAAAGAGAAAATAGAATGAAAAAGAACACAGAAAGACATGGAGCAGAGAGATAAAGGAAAGGGAAAAGACTAAGAAGAAAGATAAAGAATGGCAAAGAAAAGTAGAGAGAGAGAAAGAAGAAGAGAAAATAGCAGAGAGAGAGGGAGCAAGACAATGAAAAATAGCAAAAAGAGAGAGAAAGACAAAGAAAATGGCAAAGAGAGAAAGAAAAAAGAGCAGAGAGTGAGAGAAAGACGGGAAAAACAGAAATGAAGACAAAGAAAAAGTGGGAGAAAAGAATGAAAAGAGCAGAGAGAGAGAGAGAATGGAGGACAAAGATAAAGAGCGATAAGAAAGGAAAATGAAGAAACGAAAGACAAAGAAAAAGCGCGAGTGGAGAAAGAACATGAGAAACGAGGGAGCGAAGAAAGATAATGAGAAAGGACGATAAAAAAAGCAAAATTGAAAAGGAAGTGTACAAAAGACAGCGAGAAACTGAAGTCAAACAAAAAAGAAGGAAATAGAGAAAAGAAAACAGTTTATACCTGTAGAGGAGGAAAGGTGAAATGAGAAGTGAAACGCTAAACCATGAGAATTATAAAGAAGCTATGGAGAAAATACCTTCATCAATTTCATATCACTCATCTTCATCGCTCCAGCTAACCAAAATTGACAAAAAAAAAGCGACGTTAAATAACAAAAGTCAAATCAAACAAAACAAGTTATCGAACTTCAAGATGCACACGTTTGTTTCTTCAAAATCTAAACATAATTTCATATCCATTTGTAGTTCCTGCACAAGGTATAAAGTTCATTAGCTTTATACAGTTGGAATTTGCATGTTTCTTTTTGTTATCCCGTTTATGAAATTTTAAATTCCGTATTTATTCAAGACATTTCACCCCCTCCCTTCGGCAATCGACAAATATCTTTCCGCATTCAAAAATAATACTTGTTAAAAGCCATTCGAAAAGTCAAGTTAAAAACAACACACAGTAAATAACATGAATCGAACTTGCATGTAATTGTTGAGGTCTTACTTCGTCCACTGAACGAACTAAGACACATCGAAAGTACCACGTGATGCATTTTTAACTTTATATTTTGTCACTCTACGTTGTTTTTCTTCCGTTTCGGGCAATCGCGACGATGGCCATGAGTGATGAAATTGATGGAAGGGACTGGCAAGGACTCGAACCCGTAGCCGTCGGTGGCGAGTCCGTGTATACTCCATAACGCGCTCGGTCACGGAGGCAACGATTCATTTTAATGCATCAACAGAAAATTAATTGTTAAGATAAATCAAGAGAAATTCTGTACTTGAATCGAAATGCATCACCACACGACAAGTTTATTTCAAGCATTTTTTTAATGTTATTAATAGTCATTCATGTTTTTGATAATTTTCTTAGAGATAAAAAAGTTCTCAAACAAGTTAAAAATCACCAACAATTAATATATTTTATCAAATATATATATATATATACCTAGGTACTAACTTGGGTCCTAACTTGGAAGGTGTGACGGGGGTTTAAACATGAAACTTTTTCCGGATGAATTTAAATTCGGCCCAAGTTCCGTATTGTAATGAAACAATACGCAACTTGGACCGAATTCCAATCCTGCGAGAGGAAAAAAAGGTTCCGGTCCTGCACACACAAACCCAATAGAACCTGCTAGAATTGATGTTTTTTTTTTTAGACCTTTAGCAACTCTGCTTGAAGCACTGGTGTGTACACACACATTCTGTAAGCAAATTGAAAGAGTCATGATTTGATTTGATTTTGTGTTTTAAGTCCACTTTATGCACAGTAAGGCTAATCGGGACTGGACCTGCTGTTTAAAGCGGGATCCGAACCACAATGTGCCTCCACCGGTATCGAACCCGGACCCCTGGATTACAAGAGTCATGAATTAAAACTTCTACACGAAGGACGGACGCACCTATATATAAAGAAATATTAATTAAAATCTATGGTAACACTTTACTATACCGGAGACGGATTTCTTGAAATTTACAGGAGAAAGTACTTACGCAAATTATTTTCTGTAGCGTTGTTGATATTCGGGAATATAGTTTTGATCCATTTTAACGCGAATGCATGTGGTTTTCTACGAAAATCTATTTCCGACGCGCTATTGCTGCTGCCGCAATTTGCTTTCTGCACGAGAGCACAATACGCGCTATTGCTGCTGCTAACAGCAGATGTTGTCCGTATATGCTAAATTGAACGAAAGGAGTGCTAATGGAACCTAACCTAACAGGCCTAACCTAACCTAGTAGGCATACCTCGTCCCCGTGATGGTTCGTGGGGCTATCGTATGCAAGAAATAGACATTATTTTCGTTAGAAATCCATTACTTCATCTAAAGAAATGTAGCAGCATAGTACGTTAGCAATGTAAAAAATTGCGAAATAAATCATTGATATGTGTCTCCGGTATAGTAAAGTAGTACCAAATCTATTACTGTACTTAGATTCAAATCTCTTGTTACATACCTGGAACCTTGGGCTTCTGTTGAGGTATACAACCAATAAGGCTCGTAGATACGAAGAAGTAGAACACAGCTGAACGCAACATTACGCACCGCTCACAGAACACAAACTGACCCCACAATGCACTTACGAAGACCAGAACTAGAAACCATCTGATAAAGGAGTGTGCTTACTAATTCTTTAGCCTCCAGCTACTCCAGTTTCCTCCAAAACAGGGGTTCCAGTGGCTCGTGATATCTGCAACTGTCAGGTGAGTCATCATAAAGACGACATGTTCATGCTTGAGGTATGCAGCAAACTCCTTGGGAAGAACGTCATATCAAGGTTAATTGGGGGAGGGGTGGAGGTAGCCCAACCAGTTTTGCATTGGAAAGTACCTATTTCCCTGTTTTCCTTGTTTCCAGGAAACGTTTCCTTCTGTGTAGGCTGAAAGAGTGTAGATGCTTATCCAAAACCAGGTTAGAAATGGAAAGTAAGATCTGAACAGACACCTATCTAGAAATACGAGTACATTAATCTGGTAATCATTTAATGGTGATTTTTAGGCTCTAAGAAAGGAAACAAAATATACGTACTGATCAGTGGCGAAGCGTGACATTTTTACAACCGTCAGGGTCGATATTTTCAACCTGGAAGGGAAGGGAGGGCACAATATTTCCCCCAGTGGTCGGAAGTAGCTCACTACTTGTAGCGTCGCTATTGTAGCTAGCTACAAAATTTGTAGCGGTAGCTGTAGCGGCACTACATTTTTTTAAATTGTAGTTGTGGCGGTAGCGAAGCTACAAAATTCCTGTAGTTGTAGCGAAAATTTCGCTACAGCTACATTTTTCTCAGCATTTTGAGGTAATTTTTGAATGCGGTAACGGCGTCAAAAATAAATGACAATATTGCTTACTTTTGCAAGATACTCAAAAAGACAAAGTCCATTACATGCAAACACAGATAATCTAGTTTATAAATATCTGCGTAATTTATTTCATTAGCATCTGAATAATTCTAATATCCAGATAACTAACTGGCATATATGAATATATTCTGGCTAATAGCCATTTATTTTAGATGCATCGCTATTTTGGGGAGAATCATGCCTCATTTGCTACACCGCCAGGAAAAAATGCCCCGTTTGTGCCACCCCTGGAACAAATCCTGTGGATATCGATGGTGTAACAGACAGCAAAATATCGATAATTACTATGTAAAACCAAACTTACAGTGCAAAAACAAGCGATCCATTTTCTACTAATATGACAAAGCAATAGTGCCAGCAATCAATGATTCAGTTCATTAACAGCATTGATCATTGTCAGTGTATAGGATCACACCGGCAAGAAATTATTGTTACAAGAACGATAGTGTTTCTGGAATTACAATTATTTTGGTCATAATGTTTGTTCGCAAATTTTAAAATTACAATATGTTTAGAACACTCGGGTTTACACATCAGTTTCCTCAATATATTTTATCATATTGTAAAAAGAACGTACAACTTATTGACTTTCCTGCAGAAATGACACTTTTTTTTGTAAAAATACACAGTTTTCAAATTTATGTATTTTTCCTACTTTTGCGTCCCTTTTCTGTAACTTTTTCTAATCATGGCAATGAGGATGCATTATTTATTTAGTTATTTTCTTATCTATTGCCATTTTCTGCCACTTTTGGCTAATTGTAAAAAAGGGGGAGAATGATGAGCAGCGTGAGGAATGGAGGAGCAGGAGGATCCAATCCTCCCAACTAGAAGTCTTTCCTAGTGTTTGTTTTGAGTCCACTTTATGCACAAATAAGCTGATCGAGACTGATACGAACCACCATGTGCCCTCCGCCGGGTATCGAACCTGGGGCCCTTTGAATACAAGGTGACAATTACAATTTCCACTGTGTCTTCGGGGAAGCATTTCCAACATGAAAAACTTACGTAAAGCATTGTTCCTTCCACCTGTTTCTCATTTATACCATTAGAAGCATCTCCCAGCTATCCTCAAAGTTCGAGCAAATATCCGCCATCCCCCAAGTAACCTTCTGTTTAAGTTAAGAAGATATAATTGCTAAATATCACATTTTTATTCCTATTTTGTGCAACACGTTCTAGTTATTTTTGATACATGTGATATTCTTCCAATAAATTTTAAAAAGAAGTGTCATGGCCGCGGTGGCTCAGTCGGTAACGCGTCTGACTACCATGCTAAAGGTCCCGGGTTCGATCCCCGGCCGGTTCAAATCCGGGAACTTTTCTAACGATGGAAGCGGCCCCGGCGCCCACCCAGCGTCGAATAACATGGGTACCTGGGGGAAACCCTGGGGGGTAAAGGCGGTCAGGGGCGTGATGCTGATCACATCACCCCCACTCACGACCGGATCAAGAAAGTGTGGGGCGTTACCCCCACACCCCCTATACGCCTTCATGGCGTGGTGCTAAGCACAGGGGAGCACTTTACCTTTTACATAAATATTTTTCAAATGACAATAAGAACATTACGGATACGTGTAAGACCTAGTTTTTTAATTTGATATGCCACTTACAAAAGGTATTTTATTCTCAAACAGTTTATTAAAAATATGTAACTGAAGTAACACTGCAATAAAAATTATAGAATGAAGGGAATCATGGTAATAAATAACAGAATCTATTTTTCAGTACGTACAACTATCATACTAGGGCTTGTTTTGAATAGCCATATGGTTGTTTAAGTTTTTAATACAGAAGTAGCGCAAAAGTAGCGAAGTAGCGAGTAGCGCACATGAGTAGCGTAGCGAGCTACTTTTTGGTAAATGTATCTGTAGCTGTAGCGAAGCTACATTTTGGAAGAATATCTGTAGTTGTAGCGAAGCTACTTATAAAATGTAGCGTTCTGATCACTGATTTCCCCTAAGTAAACGACAAAAATATTCCAAGCTTTCGATAGCTACTTCTACCCTGAAGATGAGAGTGACGTTAGCTCTCGAAAGCTTGGAAGCTTCTCCACAACTCACCTGGTTGATAACCCGAGAGAAACTTTTCACCAACGGAGAAAATATCTTCAGTAAAAATATTGTTTGAAAGCATTGTCAAAAGTGCACAAATCCATACGCTGTGCACACCTGTCCGGCCCATTTCAGTTGTGCATCAAATATTAGAAAAAAAGTCAATTCTTCGCTCCCTGTACTGTTCAACTGTGTTAACTAAGCGTGATTTATAACATCACCTGGGTTGTGAAAAGGATGTTTTTTTTAACCCCTTGTGTGGCAAAGTGGATAAGAATGCATGCCATTTCATTCATTCCTGGGACAACACTAAATCTATACTTGAGCGTAGCAATGCGTAACTAATGCATTCGGGTACTCGTCGTGAGCCTTCTGTTGCAAATTTGCTAAATGCCCCGACATAACTGCCGACCCGTCATAAGTTTGAGCAATAATGAATTTACTCTCCAGTTTCTACTCATTGACAATTTTTACATTAACAAATAACCCGTCAGATATGCAATCGGTACTCTCATCAGTAAAACTATAACACCATTAAGCCTTGTTTCTATGATATGAAAAACTCAATATGCTGACAAAGGCAGACATTTTTTTTATTACAAAACATAAACTAAACGTAACGTTTAAACCTTGTAGCAAGGTCTTCTTCAGACTCTGCACCAAATACAAATGTAACAAGGTACAAAACAGGACGATATATATACACAAACATTACTCCCCTCCAGACTATTAGAAAGTTGTTCTGAAAGCCACCTGCTAGAATGTTCCAGAACAACTTTCTAATAGTCTGGAGGGGAGTAATGTTTGTGTATATATATCGTCCTGTTTTGTACCTTGTTACATTTGTATTTGGTGCAGAGTCTGAAGAAGACCTTGCTACAAGGTTTAAACGTTACGTTTAGTTTATGTTTTGTAATAAAAAAAATGTCTGCCGTGGTCAGCATGTTGAGTTTTTCAGCAAAACTAATAAACCATTCTCCTTATGCACAGAGACCTACTGGTAGCATTAGATGGTTCGTCTAACATAATTGAAAGTCTGATTCTTCAGTTTATTAAAAAAAAATCACATCACTAATTGCGTGTATTAGATCATTGCATTGCATGCTTTACAATGATGGATTTAGCATTCGGAAAATTTTAATCTTGATGACGTCAGAGAAACCCTGCCGTAAACATGGGAGCTGAAAAAAAGGCCTTTTATGACCAGACCTTCAAGCGATCGTTGGGTGTCTTCCGAGCAGATAGAGAGATTCGCACATTTTCTGCGATGACAAGGGCCAGCGAACAACATTGCCTTCAATAGGAAACGTAGCGCGAGTGTTCAGCCACGGAGAATGCTACTGGGCTCTTATTCCAATGCGCTAAACTTAACGAATCTCTTGCGCATTTCTAGCCGTTTCATGGCGCCGCTTGGCTCATTTCGCACTAATATGAGAATATTCTGACTTATTTTTTACTTCTTCTCTAAAGTATTTAAAATGCAGTATTTTTATTATTTTTCTAAGTCACCGCATCTGCCGCATCTGCCGCATCTGCCTCGCCTCTGGTACTGATGGGTTGAAGCTCATATGAAAGGAAATGTTATATGTAAACTGTAAACACACTTAAATCCTCTTGATTTAAAATTCAATAATTTTTATAGTAAAAATAGCAAATTTTTTTTGTAGAAAAATATACAAAATACTAATCATGTTAAACCATAAATATTGTCAATATCATTAAACTGTAAATAAACATGGCAGCTAATACGATTATATTTGCATATAATTTTTAATTTGCTTTAATCAAACTGTTCAAATATTTTACAGAGCTGTCCGTTTACCAGTGAAAGCCTTTCTATTAAAGAAAACATACCTATGGTGCCAAAAACCATACCAGCAATTTCAAGCGTGTTTCTTTTTAATTAAAAAATCTATTTAAATTTTAAAAAAACGATTTAAATAAAAAATCAACAAAAATGATTTTTTAAATAAAATCATAATCTTTATCCACCTTGTTTGTTCGGGTAAAGGCACATAAGTCACAACCTGCGATTTTCTGTTACTTTCAATAAAGTCACGATGAATTAAAGAAAATGTTATCAGCATAATTTTATATTATATTTTCTATATGTGCAAAGATTCAAGACAGTGGTGATCCAACAACATTACATAATGTCTGTAATATTTGCTGTTAAAATAATAATCTTAAATAACTGTCTGTTGTAAATTGATTGATTCAATGATATGAAATATTTTACTTTACTTTTCTGGCACTTTTACCTAATCGCGAAGATGAGGATGGATGGTGATAAGATGAAATGGATATAAGGACGATACACAAACACAAAAGGACAGCACACAACACGGAGTATTATACTGGCTGTGAGTCCTGACGCCAGAGCCTCGCTAGTCTTCAAAATACAGTCCAGGGTGTACTACGTGGATGGGTGGTTGATATTTTGGTGTCTTTGAAAAGGATCACCCCTCCCTCACACCCCTGTGTAAAATTTCATTTTTTCACTTAAGCGCTTTTTCCCGAAAAGCCTAGATATACTTCAGGAGGGGCCCGAACCAAATGTATCACAAATAAAAATAATGTTAATAATATAAATGTTTATAAGGTAACAGTTTCATACATCGGAGACACATTTCTTCAATTTTACACAAGAAACTACTTACGGAAATGAGTTTATCCAAGGTTTACAACGTTCGTCGAGGTAGTTTCTTTCATCGTGGAATATATTTGACCGGGAAATCATGTAATTTTCAAGAGAAATGTCTCACCGACGCACAATTGTCATTTGCTTACCCTATGACAACCGGATGCTGCGTACGTTTCATGACGTTAGCACCTGTCAGTGTTTCAACCCCCCCCCCTTTTTTATGTTATGCTTGCCTAACGTAACCAAACCTAACCTAAACTAACCTTATCGGAAATGGTTCGTGGGGCTATCCGTGAATGGTTCGTGAGGCTATCGGTCAGCTACCGTGTATAATGATTTGTGGGGCTATCCGTGTATGGTTCGTGGGGCTATCCGTCAGCTACCCGTGCATAATGTATAATTTCCACCGGTGACGTAGGTATTTTTTGGTGAAGAAGGTTGAAACACTGCATACCCACAACTTCAGTCAAGATGTGCCCGCCATATTGTGTGTTCCGGAAGCGAAGAAAGTAATAAAAAAAAGCACTCAGAATGCGAGAAATTGCGTTTGTTTTCGTGTAAAAAGCATAATGGCACCTTGAAATATGTTCCGCAATACACAATTGGTAAGTACGAACCATGCAAAACACAAAATATGCTATTTTAATGTGTCTCCGATCTATGAAACTGGTACCGTTTATAATTAATGCATCAATAATTCATAATAATAATAATTATTAAAACAGGCAAATTTATTAATATTGTTACGATTAATATATTATATTATATATTCTCATATTATTGCCTCCCTCCGTGGCGTGCGGTCTAAGACGCTTTGCTTTAGGCTCCGACTGGGGGACGGTATGGGTTCGAGTCCGCCTGGGTTTAGTCTCCAGGTTCTCGGCCTGTGTATAGGGCCGGTGGCAACCCATCATCGTGATGAAATTGGGTAGCGTAACCCGGTCACGGGTATATCCTATACGACAACTGAGGGTTCGACGTGCTGATCTCACGTCATCCCATTACCGGTTAAAGATCTCCACACCTCTAGGTAGGATTGTGGGAGGGAGACTGGCAGTCGGGAGATAGGCCAAGGCCCTTCCAGGGCTGAATTGGCAAAAATACGGCACAGGGGACCTGGATTCGGTACCCGGTCGAGAAATAAGTGGCTCGGATCCCACTTTAAACTGTAGGTCCGTCCTGATTTACCTTCCTCTGCATAAAGTGGACTTAAAAAACAACTAAAAAAGGACAGCATAAGAATAGAGATATAACAGCACGTATTCATTATATCTAGTTTACGTATAGTTACGATCCATAAAATTTGCAAAAAGAAACACTGTGCTGGCAAGGAAATTACCAGCAATAAAATCAAATATTTATTGAATAAAGAAAAGATGTTACGTCAAGTTGATGCAAAGTTTAGTTTCTAATAAATGCTGTCAGTTCAAAGCCCGTCTGATAGCAATTTCATCTTGCCTTCGGGTAAGTTCGTGGAAATCATTAATTCTTCATTGCACAACAAATATATTTTGATTATTTAATTTTAGTGTTTACCTGGTAAGTTTTTCTGGGGGGGTACTTCCGGTCCGTCCCCCTATGCCCCACCTACAAATATGCTTCTGGATTTGAAATATTCATCCAAACAAGTTCTTGTCAATAATAGCATATATATTTCTTTTATAATACCATTAAGCCTTGTTTCCATGTTATGAAAAACTAAATATGCTGATCAAGGCAGTAATTTATTTTATTAAAAACATAAACTAAACGTAACGTTTCAACCTTCTAGCAAGGTCTTCTTCAGACTCTGTATCAAGTACAAATGTAACAAGATACATATATAATATGTATATATTGTGTATATATAATGCCCTGTTTTTGTATCTTGTTACATTTGTACTTGATACAGAGTCTGAAGAAGACCTTGCTAGAAGGTTGAAACGTTACGTTTAGTTTATGTTTTTAATAAAATAAATTACTGCCTTGGTCAGCATATTTAGTTTTTCATATATTCCTTGCACTGCTCTTTAGGTTATAATTGATTGAATCACTTGGATTACTTTACTACGCTCTTCTGCAACATTTGGCTAATCGCGAAGATGAAGATGAGTGATGATTTAAGATGAAGACACTCACAAAGGACGTTTATGCCCGACCCGGGATTCGAATCTGGGACCCTTGTTGTCGTAGCGCGCACTGTTATAACCACTCAGCAACAGAGATCAGCTACTCTTTGGGTTAATCGCGACGATGAAGATGAATAGCGAATTTTCCCTGTGTCTCAGTACATCTCCTGTCTGTGCCAAATCATACGGTACCATCATATTTGTTTACGTCCACTTTTACGCTCAAATAGGACAATGGGGACTGGACCCTCAGTTTGAAGCGGGATCCGAACCATTGAGCAATGAGCTTGCACCGGGATCTAATCCTGGCTCCAATGATTACAAGGGTGAAACTCATGACGATAGACGCATAATGGAAGATTCCTAACGTTCCCAGGATTGGAATCTTGGAACCAGAGGGGTCACGAGTTCAAATCCCGGACTGGGTGTTCATTATGTTAACACACATCCTCATCGTCGCGATTAGCTAAAAATGACACAAAAGCAATGCTCAATAAGAAATTCGCAGTGGCGTGACCAAGGAGGGGGGGGTTGATGGGGTCATAACCCCCTCCCCTTTTGCCTAGAATTCCTAAAAAAAAGAACGTCAAAGGCAGAAAAAGATGGCAAATGAGGGCTGAATAATAAAAAAAAGGTATACGTAACTCCCCCTTTCAAAAATCTTAAGCACGCCACTGTGTGTGTGTGTGTGTGTGTGTGTGTGTGTGTGTGTGCTTGTATTTCTTACTTTACTTTGTTTATTCTACCTCTACAGGTTAACTTCGATGGCGATGATGGGTTTGATATGTGAACATCCACAAATGGAACTTGAGTCCAGAACTTTGGACGGTGAGACAAAAAAACCTCAGCCACCGAGGGGGTAAGTCAATGATGCGCCCAAAAGCTAGAAAATTTGTTTCAGTTTTTAATGTAAGTCCACTTTACATACAGATATTCTAATTGGGACTGGACCTACAGTTTATGGCGGGATCCAAATACTATGTGCCTCCACCGGGTATCGAATCCGGGACCCCTTGATTACAGGCGACGATATAACCACTGCGCCATTGCAGAAGTCCACATGCATGGGTGTTTGTGCATAATATATGTACATGCAAACACACACACACTATATTTGTATTAAGGTGTGTGCGCGATTGCATGTTTGTTACTTAGCGTCGCTTTTCTGCAATTTTGGCTAATCGCGACGATGAGGATGCGTGGTGATATCTTGATGAAGGGACGACATTCAGAGAGGATACGACAACTTGGACCTCGGTGGCGGAGTGGTTAGCACATCGTGCTACGACGCCAGGGGGCCGGGTTCGAATCCCGGTCTGGGCATGGATATTTGTGAGTGTCCATTCATCTATATGATCATATGATCACTCATCCCCATCTTCGCTAATTAGCCAAAAGCGGCACAAAAAAGCGAAGTAAAATGAAGTAATCAATCAATCTAATATGTAACAATATTCCTTTTGATTTTCAAAATAATAATTCTACCCAGGAGCATATCTGTCAGGTGGGTTGTGAAATCTTGCAGAGCTTCTGGAAAAATTCTGCTGCAATTGACTCATTCTTCAACTTCTTAAGATGCAATAGAATCAACAACAGAAAGTTACGATGACAACAACCAATATCAGATTGAAATCATGGCCGATTCAGCCCATGGCTGCATACTTAAACTTTCTAATATAATGATTGATTGCTTTGTTATTTTACTTCGCCTTTGTGCAACGTTTGGCTATCGCGAAGATGGGGATGAGTGATGATTAGGGCCATAAAGTTTTCGTTTTAACAATAACACCGATAAGTTGAGGAAATCAATGTAAAGTGTTTAAAATGTATTTGGGTAGGTAAATGAGGGAAGTTTTCGGGGTTTCTGAATCGCGAAATAACGCGAATTATGCCAATATGCAATATAAACTGGGGATAACACTTCTTCCGTTCAAAAAGAACTACCAGAAGCGATATTACATCTTTCATTTGTAGACTACCTGGTGATAGTTCGATTCACAAGAGATTGCCACGCCTCATTTATTGCAGCTTGGCACAGACATGACTCACAGTGTTAAAGCTCGTCCTGTAATAGAATTCGCTCAAGGGAAACTTCCCGCACCTGTTTTGTTTGGGGATGTGTTCTGTGAACCGTTTGCTCAAGATTTGAGGTTGTCCTAACTCAGGATGTCTTCTTGACTGGAACCCTAGAGTGGGAGTGCCTCATAAGGTAGAACTGACGCCGGTACCATCCATTTTTAAGGAGTTGTCATCAGTTTCCGACGCTGGACGTGAATTTGCCACCCAAGTTCCAGCATTCTCTTTGGTCCGATCGTCGCTGTACAAAATGCGACACGCAAGTATCGAAGCATCGAGCCTAACCTAACCTAAGTCTTGTTCATTAGTTAGTTCAAAATACAAAATATTGTGTCTGTATGTTTTGTCAAAGTAATGTGTATGAGTGTGACCTTTGGCAAGCAATTTTGTCTTTTCAAGGTGATTCGGACTATGATCTCCCCTTGCTCCTAAAGGTCGAAATTCTCAAGAAACCGGACTTACCCCCCCCCCCCCCCTTCCCTCAGGCAATTTAAGGTCATCCTCAATCCGGACAAATTCCACTGAGACATCAAATCTGTGATAAACACATCCCGAATCGAGACGCCTTTCAAACAGATTCTGAATCAGGACATCCTGAATGTGGACGTCACCTTTTGTTTCGGGGGGGGGGGGGGAGGGCTTGTAAGTGTTTGTGTGTGTGTGTACACAAATCGGTATTTTGAGGTCGCATAGGGATTTCTTCGCATTGTTAGGGAAATATGATGTGCCCGATTGTTTTCAAAGATTTGGGTGTTATCATTCAATAAACATTTCATATTTAGTGGCTGATGTGATGAAATAGTTTTCGAAATGGAAGAAATTTGGTCATTTCTCACGAAGATAAGCCATATTTATTTTTGCATTAAGACTAAAATATGTCTCAATTTTCCAGTACTAGAACAATGTGAAAATCTAGAACTACAAGGAACAGTAAAAATGCATGTAAAAATAACACCGAATTGCAGTAAAAAATGACACCGAAATATAGGGAAAAATAAAACGAAACCTTCACGCCCCTAGTGGTGATACGATGAAATTGATGAATAGACACTCACAGACACACATGCCCAGACCGGTATTCGAACCAGGGACCCATGGAGTAGTAGCTCGATGTGCTAACCACTCTGCCACGGAGGTCGGCACTTTCTAATATATAAGATGCATTACTGAAAACGAGAATGCTTCTTCGTTTCGTTACAGCCTAGCAAACAACCGTCATAAACACAGTCACAAATTACGACCACTTGTTCTACGTATTATGCCAGATAAATTAATTGAAGTTTCATTGGTTAATTGATCTGTTCATAACGTGACATGCTTCTATTTGTCAAGTATACCATAAATATACACTTTGAAAGCTCGGAGACAACATCCACCCAGAAAATTATTTTGAACTCTGCACTCTATATTGTAGTATTCTCCCGGGTTGTGTACAGAAAACCCAGTCACGTATTTCTTCATTATGTGTGTTTTGAAAGGGGGAATTCCAGTAACTACACCCCCTCTCAAGTGCAAGAAATTAGCAACCATAGGGATGTATAGGAACCATATGGGGGAATTCCCCCTCATCCTCCCTTCGAATTGAAGGGAGGGGGGTGAGCAGACGTCCTGATTTTCGCAGGACAGTCCTTTCTTGAAGGGCCATGTCCTGAAAAGCTCCAAAACTTCAAATACGCCCTTTCTTTTTAAAATGTCCTGCAAAAATGCTGGTGATCGAGACGAAATATGTGTGCTCTTCCTAATGAGGTTACTAATGTTCAAACAAGCGTAATGACTGAAAAAAATCATTAATGGAATTCTACTAAACACTGGTGGAAATCAAATTTCAATTTAGTTATAAAACGTCGGTAGAATTGTATAGTTTGGTGTAGTTGTCTTGCACGCTGTTTTTAGAAACAGTACTTTGAAAAGTAGTTGTTTCAAATGCTGTTCTATATTGCCTGATGATATTCATTATTTGCTCCTGAAGTTACGTTTTCAATAAGTGAATACTTCGTTTTTAGTTTGCATCTGTTCCTAAGAGCGTAAAATACAACTGCATAAGTAATTAACAAAAGAGGGAACTAAACAGCTAAAAAGGTAGAAATCTACAACTTTTATGCAATATGTTATGTTCTTTCTTCTTCGTGAAATCTAGTCTTTTTCTCAGACTCTAGTATCGCATTTCGTTATTTTACGTCGCTTTTATGTGACTTTTGGATAATCGCGACGATGGAACGAGTGATGATTAGATGAAACTGATGAAGGGGCATTCACAAAGAACATCCATGCCCAGTCCGGGATTCGACCCAAGAACTTGGGTGGCGAGATCGAAAGTGGACCAATTAACGCGTTTGGCCACAACGAAAACTGAATATACAATGTCCTTACAAGTAAGAAGATACAATGCAATATTTCTCTATGTGTGTAGTCAAATACAAGAAAAATACAACTTTTGGGTTCAGCTAGATATCCTTCACATTGGCTAAATATTTATAGTACATCTTGCTACTATTACGCAACTTTTGTACCCTATATGTTTTTAATGGGCCTGGTCAAAGCAAACTATTGTAGGTGGCAGCACCCACGCTTTTGATAGGCAATTGTTCTCCCATTTAAATACATGGGAAATTTGATGCTGAATGTGCTGCTATTACATTAAATTGCAAGTTTAATTTCTCTTAACCTCAGAAATGAACATGATAGTTGAATAATCAGTGCTGTAAAAGTAAGGTTTTTGAAAAGACGATCGTCAACAACAGAAAAGATATCGGAACTCAAAAAAGCCTTATAATTAAATTTGCACAGCACTTGTTTACAACTGCAATTTTCACAATTTAAGTACTTTATTGTTGTGAATTCCTGTAATGAATAATACATAATAATTCCGCGCGACTCTACTCTTATTTTTATAGTTGTTATTAATAACAGACTCTTTTTTTACATGATATACTTTTCCGCATGGCTAGTAAATATGGTGTTTTATATGTACTGTACACATTTATCGAGAAGAATAGTTATTACAAAAATATTTTATCTTCTGTTTCATGCCTTGTAACCTCTACAGCTTTCTTATTTACAGGAACTATAATTTTATAATTGTTGTTAACAAAAAAAGGCGAAAATACGAGGGGAAAGCATAGTGTCATTGTGTATAATAATAAATATCATGTGTTTACGCACTTAATACATTTTTCCTTTATAATTTTGGGAGTTTCTCTGATTCCTACTCCCGCCGTTGAATTACACATACTCGCAACCAGAAAGAAAATATCAAGCGGTGTGTAAAAATCTAAATTTTTGTACTATCGACCCGTGGCAGTTAGGGACGACCCAAATGACGTCACGTTTAGTGGTCTTTGTTCATAAACATACTATATTTAGCCCGTTTGAGTTACCATGCCGTTGCGCTCTAATATATTAATTCGTAGGTTCAGGAGAATGTAATTTTCGGAAGCTTATGACTTGCTGCATAATCTTAAAGCTTTACTAAACCCATTTTTATTATCGATTTAGACGAGAAACTCTTACCTTTGTTGAAAATAACGTTTGAATAGCCATCCCATCGCGCTCCAATGTAAAGTTTAGGACAACCAAATGACGAACGAAATTCTTTAGGGATACAACAGGGGTGGCGCCGCCACCGGAAGAGTTCGGCAATGAATAGTCCCATTAAAAAGAGAAACAGTTTCTGGGCCTTTCTCCATAATCTACTGCACGATATGTGTATTGCTGTTATTTAACGTCGCTTCTCTGCTACCGGCGTATCACAACGATGAGGATGAGTGATGATCCCGGGATTGATTGATTGATTTTACTTTGCTTTTTGTGCCAATTTTGGCTAGATGTGGATGAGTGATGATATGATGAATGACATTCACAAACATCCATGCCCAGGCCTAGATTCAAACCCGAGACCCCTGGCGTCGTAGCGCGATGTGCTAACCACTCCGCCACGGGGGCTGAACTGAACCAGGGAACTTCAGTGGTAAGATCGAAAATCAACCAACGCTGAGCAAGGACTAGCAACAACAACAACAACAAAAAGTGTTTCAACATTAGCCGATAAATATGTATTATTATTATTCTATGAACTTATAGCAGTTTTGGATCTTGGGATCCCTTGTACACACAACAATGGTTTTCCACCACATGACAAATGACAATCTATTTTTGGAGGAAAACTCTACGTGCATCTACACCAAGCGATTGATGTGGGACGCCGCTGTTTGGGGCCAAGTGAAATGCCATGTTCTGGGAAATTCCTCTGACCTCCAAAACCGTTCTGAATCTTTGTCTCTCGGTCCGGTGCCATCAGAATAGAATCCGGCCATAAATACAGCTAAGATAGCCATCTTTCCAACGGAACAATCCGCTTTCAAATATAGCAGTCGCCGGGTCATCGGTTTCAATTCGATCCGAAGATGGCTGCCTTCAACGTGTGTCTCCTGGTTCTCGGTGTCGTCGGCGGGTTTCAATTGGTCGAAGCAAGGCCCCAGGAGTATTCGGTGACCATTCATTCCCCAGGTGATATATTTTGTATATTTTTTTTTTCTCTACGTATATATGTTGTACAGTTTAGAGAAACATATTTATGACCTCGAACAACTAATTGATTTGGTTTATTTGGCTTGGCATTTCTGTCACTTTTTGGCTAATCGCGAAAATGAGGATGATGTGATTACATTGACGAAGAGACGCTCACAGAGAACATCCAAGCCCAGGCCGGGATTCGAACCCGGGACCTCTGTCGTCGTAGCGATCTGCACTAACCACTTTTTTTTTTAATTAAAAGGAATACCCCTAAGCGGTAGTATTCCCCGTTTTTCTATTCTCGGTTTATCTCAATTTTCAGTTTTTATCATTTGTACAAACACAAATACCCATATCTTACCCGGGACTCGAACCCGAAACCCCTGGCGTCGTAGCGCGCTGTGCTACCCACTCCGCCACGAAGATCAGCTCGAACAACTAGTTAATAAGAATAACTTTGATAAGTATTAATAAGATTAACACAAGAGTAAACCAGTGCTATGAACTAATGATGCAATGAAATGCATAAATACAAAAAAATGCATTAAATTTCGATTCAACTATAAAGAGTGTTGATTTAACTGTACCTCGCTTGATTCATCTTAACACTTCATTTATCATGATGCATTAAAAATGCATCGGACAAGAGTTTTCAATTAACAACGAACCAAGAAAACACCAATTACAGACATGATTGAATCAACTGATACATTTGAATTGAATGCATTCTCTTTTCCGTGCGTAGTGGGTAAGAGGGTATCAATCCGAGTCAATCCTGCGACTCTTTTTCACATATAAATATTATAAATTTTGGCCTTACATGGTGCTTTTTTCTCGCTTTATGTATGATTGTTCACACTTTCCTCCCTCCCCCCCACCGTTTCTATCACATTTCGATCTTTCACTGCCACCTCTATCTCCATTTTGTTCCACTTTCCTCCATCTTTGTCTCTCTCTCTCAATTCTCTCTTCGTCTCACTTCTTTCACTACGACTCTTCCTGTTTCCATCACTTCTCTTCCCTCCAGTTTTCCATTTACATAGTCCCTGTTTTTCTCTCTCCGTCTATGTGATTACTAGGGAACGAAACTTTATGTGCTAAAATACTCAGATTTATTTTTATGTGTCATAAATGTTGAAAATATGTGATAGAAACGGGAAAATATGTGACAAAAATAGAAAAACATTTGGTAACAAAAACAAAATACTACATGCATTTTAAACACCTGAAATCAGTTTCTAAATGCTTACCTCTTAGTGAGCTATTTTTTAGAAGAGTTGCAGTGGATCACCATAGTTTTTTCCAAATTCTCCATTGTAAATCTGTGACGATTATCTCTAAAAAGGATCTTATATTGTGAGAAAGATCGCTCCACGTCACAAGAAACAATTCTTGCATATTTGAAGCACGAAATGCCACTAACGCTGAAGTTTTCCAAAGCTTCCTCTTCCTCTACTTCACCTTCCAAAAGATGTGCAATTTGGCACAAAGTTTGAAAACCTTGATTTTTCCCAAAAATTTCTGTACATTTAGACATTAGCACTTGAGGGTTAGATCCATTGGGGGTAATATTTTCCCCCAATAGGATCGTAGGCGAGGCGCCAGAAGTCTGCCAGCGAGCGTGTTCAAAGACAAAAGAAACCTGACACTCTCGATATGAAAAAGGTGCGGAGAATAAACCTTTTCCCCTTCGAGGATTTCGAGGTAGCTGAAAATAATGAGCGATTTTATGTATTTAAAATGAAAATTAGCAAAATATGTATATACGGAAAACTGGAAAAGATGTGTTTTTATGTAAAATAAAATTTGCTGTGTTGACATATAAGGTTATGATCAGAATTTTGGCAAAAACAAGGGTCTCTATCTTATAGCAGAAAAACACAAGTGGTTCGGATTCCACTTTAAACTGTAGGTCCAGTCCCGATTAGCCTTACTGTGCATAAAGTGGACTTAAAACATCAAATCAATATCAATTATAGCAGAAAAAACATTTATTTACCTAAAGTTCCGTTCCCTAGATTACCCATTCCCTCCGTATCTTTTGCACCTTTCTTTCTCGCTTTCCCCTTTTTCCTTATCATTTGTCCCCCTTTTCGCTCCCTGTTTCCCTCACTCTTCCCCTCTCTTTTGCATATTTTGTTCTCTTTTTTACTCTCTTTCACGCTCGCTTTCCTCTGTCTCCTTTCCTCTCGCTCCTCCCTCTCCTGTCATTTTCTCAATTTATCACGCTTTCTCTCTCTCCTCGTATCTTTTCCTCCCTTTTTTCACCCTTTCTCTCGTTGTCCCCTTATCTCTGTATCCTTTTCTTTCTCTCCGTTTCTCTCGCTTACCCCTCTCTCCACATCCTTTGTCGTTTCTTTCCGTTTACCCTGCTTTCATCTTTCCCCGCATCTTCTCCCCCAATGTTAGTCCATTTTTTCGCTTTCACCTCTCTCCTTAGCTTTCATCTCTTTTCTTTCTCTCCGTTTATCAAACTTCCCCTCTTTCCGTATCTTTTACCTCCTTTCTATCTCTCCGTTTCTCTCTCGCCGTATCTTTTGTCTTCTTTGTCTCTTTCAGGATATTTTGCCTCCTATCTTTCACTCCGGTTCCTTCGCTTTCCCTTTCTTCGTATCTTTTACTTTCTACCATTGTCTCTGTTTCCCTTTTCTCTGTATTTGAGCCTCACCTTTCCCTCTCTCCGTTTCTTTCGCATTCCTCTTCATCCGTATTCCGTGTATCTTGTATCTCCTTTCTTTGCTTCTATTTCTCTCTCCTTAGCCTTTGTCCCCTTTACTCTCCGTTTCTCTCGCTCTTTCTTCTCTTCAGTTCTCTCGCTTCTTCATTTTACCACATCTTTCAGCTCCTTTCTTTGTCTCTGATCCTCTCGCTTCCTTCTGTCTGTATCTCCCCTCTCCCTTGTATTCGCCTCATTTGCCTCCTTTCATTCTCTCCGTTTCTTTCGCTTTCACCTTTTCCCTCATCTTTTACCTCCTGTCTTTGTCGTTGTTTCCCTCATCTAATACTTCCGTATTTTTCCTCTACAGGCAACAATAAACAGTAGCCTATCAACGTGCCTATTAGTAGATTATTATTTCTACAATTACTTCATTTTTTACATTTTTTTTCAGCCTCTCCCTTTCTGCCAATTCTCCATTTCTTCGACCCCAACTACTGGGCCGTTCTAGCGGCCAGGATATTCGCCATGCCCTACCATCTCTCGGAGCCGGCCCCTGTTGTGGAGAACGTCAACGAAGAGGACACCAAAGATGAAGAGGAAGAAGTTATAGTCTCCGAGGGGAATGAAGATGTGAAGGCCGAAGAGTCAAGTGACGACCAGAACGAGGAAAGCAACGAGGTGCTGTCCGAGGACGAGAAGCTGACGTCATCGAGGGAATGGAGTTTGGTGGATGGGCCTAGACGAAGGCGCCGTGTGACTGTGCCTCGAATGGCACCAACAGAAGGGTAAGCGTCAAGAGTTTCTTTCAATAAACATTTGTCCGAGATTTTCTTGAAGAGAAAGGTGAGATGTTGTAGAAGGTCAAGGTAAGTGGCGTCGCCAGTAGGTGGCGTGGGTGGCCTTCAGCCCAAGGTAAAACTATTTTTGCTCTCACACGAGACAATTTTCAAAACACTGAGAAACATTTGATAAAGTGGTTTGCTAGTATGCGATTGATTTTGTTTATTTTACTTCGCTTTTCTTCAACTTTCGGCTAATAGCGTAGATGAGGATGAATGATGATATGATGTAATGATGAAGGGAAGCAAAGAAATCCCATGCACAGACCGGGATTTGATCCCGGGACCCCTGGCGCAGCGCCGTGTGTTATACTACTTTGTGACAGAGGCAGAAACACGCACACAGATTGATTGAGTTTTGGTTTAAAGTCCACTTTATGCACAGGCAGGCTAATCGGGACTGGACCTACAGTTTAAAGTGAAATCCCAACCACAATGTGCTTCCACCGGGTATCGAACCCGGGACCCCTTGATTACAAGGCGATGACGCTACCACTGGGTCATCGGGGAAGCAACATCTCGTATGAATTAGTGGATTTATTTATCAGGCCTATGTGTTCTAGAAGTTTCTCGAATATCCCAGATCTTTCTGTAACCTCTAGTAACAAAGATAAGCAAATTTAATCTTTCAAGATTTATTGTTTTTAAACAGAACACTGATTGACAAGACAAAAGAATGTCGTACAATGCCCTTATCTTCTTGTACCGTTGCGTACTGATAAGATCAGCAAAAACATGAAAATAAATCCTTATTCAATGGTCATATTTAGTGACGCTTTCCTGATATTTTTTGGCTAATTTTGACCATCCATTTGATTGATTGAGTTGGTCTTTTAAGTATATGCACAATAAGGCTAATCGGGACTGGACCTACAGTTTAAATTGGGATCCGAACCACTATGTGCCTTCACCGGGAAACTAACATAGGACGACCGTCCATTTAAATTTCACCTAATGTCTTATCAGTCCATGATTTCGTACGGGTCGACTTCCGTGGCGCTATGACTCCAGGGGTCCTGAGTTCGAATCCCAGCCTGGCATGAGTGTCCTTCGTGAGTTTGCCTTCGTCCGTTTCATCATACCATCACTCATTCTCATATTCGCGAATCCAAAAGAGGCAGAAATGCGAAATAAAATAAACCACAATCAATTAATCCATTTCGTATGTCCCATGACCCAACGGCCATTTTGTTTTTTGAAGCTTTAAAATAAATTTTTCGAAACATAATTTATTACAACGCCAAGGGTCCCGGGTTCGAATCTCGGCCTAGGCATGGGCGTTTGTTTGTGAGTGTCCATTCATCAATTTCATCATATCATCACACTCATCCCCATCTTCGGAAATTAGCCAAAAGTGGCACAAAAAGCGAAATGAAAGAAATCAAAACATTTTTTTTTTTAAAAAAATCAAAAACTCAATTTATGAATATTGCCGATAAAAATGTAATAGGCTAATATGAAAATATTTATAAATTATAACATAGTCGCTACAGTAGAAATACAAATGTGTATTTATCAACAGGTTAGTCGCAAGTGATTCTGTTCTCCAGATGGAACATCGAAGTATTTATCAGTGATTGGGCTGCACAAATGGAATTTATCTTCAACTGGGGATAAAGTGGTGAGTTTTTATGCATTTTCCAGAGAACAAATAAAAAAAATCTCAGAAGTAATACAAGAATAATATCCTTTGAATAGAAACGTAAATTATGTACATTCCAACATGAATACAGTAGTACAGTAAAACTTCGTTAATCCGAACCCCAATAAGCCAAATTCGCTTAATCCGGACAGGAAAAGAAAGCAGAATGCAAGGTTTTAAATGTGGCTAGAAGTCAAAAGAGAACTTCCCAAAGAAAAGGCAGTCAACCACTGATGAAATTCTGTTTCCCGGAGACTTTGTACTGTACTGTATAGTGTAATGCACTTTCCACTGTTCTTTTAGGTTATTTCAGTTAAACCGGTCAACTTATCCCCCCCATTAGTCCGGATTAACGAGGTTTTACTGTATTAATACTTCTTATAAATTCAACTTCAACATAGCTCATTCGCGTATCTTCTGCTACAATGCGTATTCTTTCTACTTTTGTTTCGCTTATTTATGTAATTTGGCCATTCTTGCGGTGAGCTTATTACGGTTAAATACTTAAGATTTCATGTGACTGGCAAGATGATGTTGAGAAGACCAACCAATTAGTTTCAGCTTCAAAACTATGTGAAGATATATCTGGAAAACTATTATGTTCGAAATGACACTAATTCAAGAGCCTGTGCAAAATGTTCTAGTAACAAAAGCGGTGACATATCAAAAGAGGCATTTTCGTAGTGTTTTCGAGTAAACAGGTAGAAACCAGTGTAGTTAAAAGTCCAGGAATTTTAATTGATTGATTGATTGAATTGGTGTTTTAAGTCTACTTTATGCACAGACAGGCTAATCGAGACTGGATATAGAGTTTAACGTGGGATTCAAGCCAGTATGTGCTTCCACCTGGTATCGAACTCGGAACCCCTTGATTACAAAGCGATGACGCTACCAGTGCGCCATCGGGGAGGCCCTAGGAATTTAAAAAAAATTGAATTCCGGTCCAGGGATAGAAAATCAGGAAGCGTAAATGGGTTCCGGACCGTAAACAACCTTTCAATCTGTAAAGTAATTCAATTCGGTCCAGGAATCTTTTTTCTGGATGAATTTAAATACGGTCCAGGAACCATTTTTCAATGAAACCAAACGCATCTTGGACCGAATTTAAATTGTGCGAGAAAAGATTCCGGTCCTGTTCCTGGTCCTTTATCAACCCTGGTAGAAACAGTTCTAGAAGAAGGCTTAATTGTCCAGTGCAAGTAGTATTGAAAGTTAATGACAGTATTTCAGAAACTGACAATTCACAGAGCAATATCAATGTACCTAGGTAGTAACCTGCTATACTGTAGCCTATGAAATACCTTTACGATTAAATGCAATCATTAACGTAACGGTTTCATTTTTTTTTGTTTTAAAAATGCATCACTTTCTGTTGCGATATGCCTCTTTTATGCCAATTGTGGGTATAGCATCATTAGTCTGCCATCAATGGCATTTTTTTCGTAGAAGTTTTATGATTTCGTACACACAAACACACATATATACGAGTATATCATGGAAACATAATCCAAAGCTTTTGGTGCCCAAGCGTCTCGAACGAGATACCCAAAAGTAACCCTCGGGGTACCAAGCGTCTCGATCGAGACGCTGTGTCAAGGTCGTAGTTTTTACGTTATAACTTTTCTATTTTTGGCTAGAATATCGATTTTATTTTTTTATATTGTTCCTAACACATATATTTAACAGAAATTGTTTTTTTGCATTTTTTTTTGTCTTCATGAAAATGGAGGGCGAAAGGTGGGAAAAGGTACTTCTCTTTTGCGGCTCTTTTCAACGTCAAATTTTTGCCGACAAAGGAAGACCGGCTTTGTTGTTCTGTTGTTACATTGGTCATACGGCAATGATGCAAATATTTTTCTGTTTCTTACATGCCAGCGATAATTTCTATGTGCATTTTGAACTTTTCATATCCTTTCTATCGGGGGGGGGGGGCGGGGGAGAAACCCCTTTCTTTTAAAAAAAATCAGGGGATTTCCCCCTTTCACCCTCCATATATGCGCCGAATGTGAATAAATTATATATCGTCTGAATCTGTGATTCATTCTGCGTACAACGGTATATCGTTCATATCTCCAGGGCAAATAGTCTCTGAGCTAAAGTTATTTTAAGGTACCGCTGCATTTTGAAGCTTGAATCAGTGGCGTGCCGACAATTCCTTTTGGGGGTATAACTGAAGTTACATTTATCATATGATAATAATGCAAATATTTTTGTGTTCCTTACATGTTAGCGATCATTTCCATATGCATGTCGACACTGTCATGTACTTTTTGCTTGAGGGGAGGGGGGGGAACAATTTCTTCCCCCGAAATTTTGGAATTTTGAGAGTTAGCACCCTCCCCCTCGCCACATATACGCCGAATTTGCAAAAAATTCATATATTCTGAATGTCTGGTTCATTCCGCGTACAACGGTATATCACTCATTTCTCTAGGGCAATTACCTTCCGATCTACACTTATTTAATTGAAACTCTCCATTTTGCTCAAAATCGGCTCGGTACCCAGAGGCTTACTTGTGAAAAAGGTCTTGGGCGTCAAAAGGTTTTAATGCAAAACATGATCTCTATTTAATGTTTCATGAAACTTAGCGATACCTGCTGAACATTTTGTGATTACATCACTGAAGTCATTACAAACAAAAGATCATATGTAACAATCTCCTCTTTTAATATGAGCATGAATTGTGCATATTCCTAGACGACTGCAACAGTACTAATACTACGTCTTACTAAATATACCACTTACTACAAAACAAATATATTAACTTCCGTTATAGCGTGTATTAAAAATAATTTCTTGCAATGTAATATTTTAACGCTTATTATCATTATTTTATTATCATCGTATATTAATACATTTTAAGTTTCAGTGCCATCTATTGACATTTATGCACAGTGTTGTATTTGAAAAATAACCACCAGTGGGGGATGCTTGCAGTAACTAGTTCTAAAGCTTCAAGATATTATGTATAGCAACAGAGATTCGATATTTGTTACTATTATTTGCCTTGTTCAGCTATTTAGGTCAAGAGCAAAGATGATGTTACCAAAGGCGTGCACACACCCTCTGATTAGGGGGCAAATAACGACGAAAGTTCAATCAGGGAAAATATTACGTTACATCTCTCTGATTTACGAACTCTGTATTGATAGTACAAAACAGGGACGTACCTAGAGTGATTCTGAAAACCCATCGGTCTTCACGAAATCGAGAAAAATAACACGTGACTCAAGATATCATATCGTACAGTGTGTGAAGATAATTACTATTAACATGTTGCGTAGTTTATGCTGTCTCAGTAGTAGACAATTTGTTTCGAATATTGCTACTTGCCCGGAGATTCAAATATGATAATATACATAGGCATCCCCATGTCCGTAGTCAGGACTCATTACCACGCTTATAATTGTCATTTTACAATAATAACTATTGTAAGTTATTTAAAATAAACCAATTTTAATCCAAATTTATTATTATTATTATTATATAAATGGATAGACTTGCTACTCGATCCACCGTATGAGTGATCCAACACAACTGTTGTCCATTATGTTCTTACATTTAGTGCACCTAGTGTACTGAAATTCATAGTTATTGAATTTTGTTATTAACTTTTACACATTCCGTTAAAAAAAAGGTTTTAAAAGTTAGGGCCAAATTTTACTCATACAGTTTATATTGTGTGACCTCTCACAAAGAAAACTTCAATATCTAATTTTAATAGTGTACGTATAGAGGTATCCAAAAAATAAATGGATCCACGCGTTCCAAAATGCTATATATAACCTGGTTAGACACTAAACTTTTTTCGATGTAATGTTTAATCCTTCTAAGGAAGTAAAATTATTTACCACTATACACTATTTAAATAGATACGTATTTGTATTTGTAGGTTTTAGCTCCCTTAGCCCTCCCTCTGGCTACGTACCTGCACCACATTGAGAACATTGCATCCCCTACCATTACACTCATTTTAGCGTGTATTGCGCTCCGGTTCAGGACTGCTTGTAACTGCACAGAGATGGTAATTTGATTGCATATATGAGGTTTACCGCCGCACAAACCGTCATTCTTTAATTTGATCACAAACTACTCGGGCTGGATACATTGTTTGGACGCAACGGCGATGCCCAATCCTGCTGTTGATGATCTGCGAGGGGTGGAAAGGCAGTACGTAACTAACACGCTCTGCGCACCCCCTCCCCCTGCAACTTTAAGTTGTGCGCCCCTACTCATAAAAAATTATATATATTTCTGCAGCTTACATTTATATTAGGTGTATACAAATATGAAAATACATACATGTAGTTTGAATCAATGTAAAAACTGGTACGAAAGGTTAATACAACAGAATCTGTAAAAAAATTATACAGGGTGTCATTTTAATGGTGCTCACGGATCACAGAAACGTATAGAGGACATCAAAACATACAACTTCTCTCAGTAACATTCTTATCGCAGGTGCGTCATTTCGGCGCTACAGTCGTTCATAAAAAGGGCCGGTTTGCCGCCTGTATGCTGACAACTCAACATCACATCGGTGACGTCATTTTTGGCTGTGACACAGTGTACGGCAATGTTGCAAGGAACACAATTTTTGTGAAATATGACAAAACTACCAACCACATTATAGCGAGGAACGCGCCAAATAGACCAACGGGAAGTGAACCAACTCTTCGAAAAATGATAGTAAATCAAGGCTTTGAAAAGCAAGTGGTAATATCGGATTTTGTTTTTTAGCCTACGTGTCAAATTATTTGCAAATTTCGTTGCAAGGTTGAAAGTCAGCGTTGCCAGTGCATTTTCTTGCCTGTCGATGACTTGAACTATTCAGCTAATGAAGGTTTTCTTCTAATCTGATAATTCACTTTCTACTTTTCTAGTGATTAACATTTTCTATTTTCAGTAGGGGTGTAAAAATATAATATGTTTGGTTGAAAATGCATTCTAACGCAGAGAGGAAAATTTTGTGAATTTTCGGTCTTTCTTAATTTATCATTCTTACTGCGCCCCCGAAACTCGTGCGTCGCGGGGGGTCGCGGGAGTGTTATTTACGCCACTGTGGAAAGTCCACTCCCTCATAATTCCGAGAACCGCTCGGGCCCTGCGATGACGTCTACTTTAGTTGCCTTGGTTGCCTGTTGGAAGATTTTTTTCCTTTCCAGTTTTTTAAATCTCTGAAGCGAGGATATGAAAATGAGAATGTACTGTTCATAGAAACACATTTCCATATATTTACAATCCCTTATGCAAATACTTATCTACTTTCCTTTTTGTTTTCAGGGAAGCTGCTGGACAAGAGGAGCTGTCCGATAAATAATTCTGGCATTATTTATTACTCTTTGTTTTTCAATAAAAATGTTTATTTTAACCTTTTGTACAATAAAAGTGTCTCGTTTTATGTCATTCAGCTGTTCCCAGGTAAAATTGAAATTGATATTACGTGACATCACACGTGATAGATCGCAATTACGCATCTGTAATGTTGGGACCATGCAATATTTCTGGAATATTGCTACACGCCGTTTCTGTGTAGGACAACCATACGTCTTAGTGAAATTGTCGCAATTGCATTATACTCCTGGGCTGGACGTTACGTTGTTAATGTTTAGAGTGCTAACAGGGGAAACATTTTTTTATTATTATGTGATAGCTGTGTTTGAGGTACTAGTAGAGCAGTAGCTTTGAAAGTGTAGATATCGCCCCATTGGAGACACGATGGTACAGTCACGAACACTTGTGGGTTGTAACAATTTCATTGTTTTTTTTTTTTTTGCTTTATTTTACTTCGCCTTTACTTTTGGCTAATTTGCGAAGATGTGGATGAGTGATGATATGATGAAATTGATGAATGGACAATCACATGAACATTGAAAGTCCAAAGGTTCGCTACAACCAAAAAAATGTTCATGACTGTACCTAAGGGAATGTTAATACAGAGTGAAGTTCATAGGGTGTAGTAGTTTCTTGTACAGTCACTACCATAAATTATTTACAACCACTGGCGTACGCAGGGACAGCTGAGGGGGCTACACCCCCCTCCAGAAGTTTACAGAATATAAAAATTTTCAAACGTAAGCAGTAAATAAACTCGGGGAGAAAATCAGTGGTAAAAGCAGCCATACCGCTCTCCCTAAAATAACGCCCGATTACCATTGTTGTCTCTGAACAAGTATTGAAATGAAGGTTAAAAAGTAGTAAGTATGAAATATTTTATAGTGTGGTTTCGTAGTGCTTACCGCCCTTAAAGAAAGAACGCTACTATCCACTTTAACAATTCCAGGACCTTCAGAAAAAAAATTCTGCGTACGCTATTAGAACAATGTATGTCTTCTACTCTTGTAACCTAACGTTTGAAGGCAGAATCAAATTGGAGCTTGACTTTGTTTGTTAGCTTTGGGGAGGGGAGGTCAGAGTCAAAGCGTTTTCAAGCTCAAAAATATATTTCAGGGCTAGTTTGATAAATAACTGCTACATTTTCAAAATCATAGAAGCTACTGGTTACTTTGATTCTCAGGTTCCATGAGGTTAACAAAAGTACCACTAACTTGTAAATTTTCAAAAATCTGAAAATTATTTTTTGGGGGGCACCCCTTTGCCACCTCCAAGTTACACCTATGAGTATATTTATATATTTTTTGTTGCTTCTTAGATAGGGCTAGGATAAAATAATAAGCAAAAATATATGAAATGGCCTGAGCAGGTTTCTTATCACCAAACGTAATTTTCTGCTGCTATAGTGACACATTTTCCTCTTTAGATAAAACTTATCTAAACCTGTGTGCTTCATATCTCAGTATTAATTTTTCATCGCTACTGAAAGAGTGTTCAATTGTACTGTAGGTAAGTATCTTACATTTACATAGTAAATTATTCTGTATAATTATCAATTCCTGTATTTATGCTTCTTCGATGGTAGCGTTGCTGCAATGTTCTATTGCAATGTTGCGAAGGGCCTCGCTGGTGGCGTAGCGTCGTCGTCGTGTAATGAAGGGGTCCCTGGTTCGATACCCAATGAAGGAACTTTAAAATGTTGGCCCCGTCCCGATTACCCTGACTGTGCATAAAGTGGACTTGAAACAAAAAACTCAAAAAAATAAATGTTGTGAAGTTTATCATCCCCGTTTCATAGCTCTATATCTTGGCAACACTCACATCACATGTTCTGACGTAATCTGCTGGAGGCCTCTTGTAGCAAGAATGTCCGATTGGTATCGGGTCACACTTATAGCACCCGACTCAAGATACCTTTTGGTGAACGCCGTATTTCGTCTTCTGACGTCAGGCTAATTACTTTAGTTGTTAGGGTAAATGTAGTGTACTTATGTTAAGAGGTTTTATCCTAACACACCTAACCTAATCACGAGAGCATTCCGCGCTGTCGGAAGACGAAATACGGCGCTTGAGCAAGAGGTCTCTTGAGTTGGGTGCGATGAGATAAACGTCTATGTACATACATACACTATCTACCAAAAAGTAATTGGGCACGTGTACAAAATGGTTGTCTGGTGGTGCGAACCCTGTTAGAACCTCGTGGAGACACCTATTGCTGCTATAACAGCAGCCACTCTGTCAGGAATGCTCTCGACTAGTTTGTGGAGGACGTCCATTGGAATGCGTCGCCATTCCTCTTGCAAGATCTCACTCAGTTGGATAATGGAATTTGGCCGCATCTCCCGAGACCTCACCCGCCAGTCCAATGCCTCCAAAAGGTGTTCTATGGGATTGAGATGAGGACTCTGTGCAAGCCAGACCAATCGGTGAACATTGTTGTCGACATACCACTGCATAGTAGCCTCCGAAACATGACACATAGCATTGTCATCCTGGAAGTAACAGGGGTCCATTCCGTAAAAACGCTACAAGGTTGGGAGCATTTCATTGTCTAGTATTGTACAGAATGCCTGTGAGTTCATTGTGCCACGAACAACCACCAGTGGTCCCACTAAATGATACTGAATGATTCAAATTAGATACTAAATTAACCACCATCATAGGTGCCCAATTACTTTTTGGTAGATAGTGTACATACATATATATATAAACCTCACACTTTAGCTCATAAAAACAAACCAACGTAGTTACATGGCTCTAGGATTAATGGGGCCACTTAAGTGCATGCGAAAGGGTATCCACCAGGTTCTTTCCTCCGATTCAGTGTTGCCAACCAGTGGCGTACCAGCCGCCCCCGCAACCCTCACGTGGGGCCCCGCATCGTTCTTCTAAGGTCCTGAAATTTCATATAATTTCACAAATCCAACAGATAGTTTCGGTTATTATTAATAAAAAAAAAGATTTACGAAATAGACAAAATGCGCGTCAACAATGACAAAAATTTGAACTCGAAATTCACTGATGTGAGCAATAAATAGAAACACCCGATCTATTTTTTTCTTGTCGGTGAACTTAAAATACGTATCAACAGAGTTACTGTATTGTACGAGTCGAAGGATACCACAAAAAAAATGACTGTTTTATTTTTTTATATGGATGTGGTTTTCAGTGACATTTCATAAGACGATGTCTGCGATAATAAATAGGGGCGTACCGTCTCAATCAATCAGAGGGTTAACCTGTTGGCCCTCAGAAATGCTTGCAGATCGCCTCAAATAGGAAATAAATCCCTCATTTCCCACCTTTATAGATATACCGTTTGTCGGAATCTTTAGAGTATAAGTTGTCTACAGTTATGAATCCAGTAGGAAGATTCAATTGCTCGACCAGTCTGTTTTTTTATTGCCGCTCAATGAGGTCGGCGATAAGGAGGGGGGCAGTTGCCCCCTCCCACTTTTCGCAACTTTTGCCTCCGCATTATGCTAAACCGTATCTACCAAGGGATAGTAGTAAACTGCCCTCCCCTTAGTTTTGGAACCCAATCGCCGCCACTGTAACACAATAACCAATAAAAGTTGGTAATTCATGAACTTTTTACCACTATATTAGTTTTTCTGTGGTGTTTAAAATGTAACTTCCCATCTCACCAAATTTTTGAAGGGGGCCAAGCCTTTTCATATTCAAATAAGAACTGAGACAAATTTCAGCTATAGTGTGACAAGGTGCTTCAATTTTCTGCAGATGCACCAAATGTTTTAGCTGCAGGTCGGACCCAGGAAACTGTGCTACGCCACTGTTGCCAACTTAGCTCTTTTGGAGCCAGATCTGGCTGGCTCTTTCGTGCACTCGTTTGGCTGTCAACTGGGGCTCCCGCCCTCATGCCCCAATATGATGCCATCACTGGCTCCGGCTCACATAGAGCAACTTTTGCCATGAGTATATGAAATTTTGCATTTGACGTGATATTGTTATATTGGTTGCGTCGCCCTACCCACTCTTACTTCCAAAGCTACTTTTTCATAGCACCGTGGAGATGACATAGTATGGTTCCCGATGGCGCAGTGGTAGTGTCGCCGTCTTGTAATCAAGGGGTCAAAGGTTCGATAACTGGTGGATGCACTTAGTGGCTCGGATCCCACTTTAAACTGTATGTCCAGTCCCAATTAGCCTTACTGTGCATAAAGTGGACTTAATACAACAGATCAATCTGACATAATATTGTAATCCGGAAATGCTTTATTTTCGGTTTCATACTACCATCGGTGGATTATTGAGATGGGTGATGGCGCCGGAAAACTGAGAATAAATTGTCATTACTTTAAAGTTAACCACTTTGACACTTAAAATTACCCTACGAGGCACTTTATCCAGCCTTCGTAAATCTAGCTCCTTGAAAGTCAGTTTTAACTCCATTTAAGGTGAAATTTAGCTGTTTTATGCGCATCAGGTTTGGCAACACTGCCAGGATGGCCGTAGAGGCAAGCAGAAATACATTGTGCTTATGGGAGTATTATTTGATTTGTTCTCTTGGGAAATTTCCGATGGCATAGAAACATGTATCAACGGGAACACGATGATGATTTTGACCAGCGGAAAAGTCGAAACTTCCATTTGATTAGCTGCAACTTGAAGTTTTTTTTAGCAGCATTGCCCATTCCGATGATATTGAAATAAATACACACATGGTGCGTAACTGTGACTCCTCATCTTAAGTTACCTATTGCGTGCGTGGTAAGACTTTAACACGTAACTTACCTCCCACATAGAGGTTACTTAATGGGTGAATCAATACATTTCATTCAATAACGGAACTTCTTCAAAATAGCGATCGACGTCTCGATAGCATTGAGTTTTAGATCGCCTATTCAATGAACGTTGCCTCTACAAAGTGAAAGTTGCAATATGGCTGCCAAGCGTAGGGCTACAGCGAGATGAAGCGTGCATTTGCCGCGTTTCCACCACTCTCCTCCAACTCCATCTATGGCGCGGATTCCGACTATAACTGTACCACGACAAAGAATTTCCAATAAATGCGGAATGAAATTCAAAACTAAACTGTTCATTCTAATCTGTCTCCATCGTATTTCGAGTTTTTTTTTTTCAATGTACAACAATTTATTGGCCTTTAGAATGTATACACACATACATATTCATACATATATACATACACATATACACATACAGCACATATACATATCTAAAGGAGGAAACCTCCCGAAGTAGCCCGCCTCCACCCGCGTACTTTCGAGGGTATGCTCTCAATGTCCTGGTACCTTTAAATAAACCAGGACGTCAGTTTCCTGAATTTAAACGGTTCCCCCGCCTTTTTATCCTACTTCTTCTCATCTTTATTTTCATACATAAAATACAATTACAAAAAAATAAAATAAAATACATGGAGATTCTATACATAGCTACATTTAATAATTTTTTGTTTGTATTATTTTAATAGACCGTTCTGGTGACCGGAACAAGTCTTAAAGATTTCTTGTAAATTTACTGTGCATTTGTATGATTGGTAGTTAATTAAATTTGTTAATAGTAATTGGTAGTTAATTAAATTTGTTAATAGTAGTTATGGATTAGTTTATGTTAGTTTATTGGTTAGTTTTAGTTATCGTATAGATAGTACTATAGGAAATGCTATGTACAGGAGGGACAACCATTCTGGTATCCAGAACTGTTTTAAGCTTGAGGGGAGAGTATGATGGGGTGAGAGTTTAGATTGGGGTGAATGATTGCTTGGATTAGTCTGCACGGACGCAAGTTCCCTGTCTGGTTTCCAGATCAGGCTTTATTGTAGTGTGTGGGGAGAATTTGCTATTTGGAAGTTAAATGCACTGAAATACTGGGCTAGTTCATTAATTTAGTGGATGTCGATTCCTAATATACACTTACTGTAAGAGGTTTTGTAGTTCCTTATTTATCTCGCCGTTGTTGCATTTATGTGTTGAGGACACACGCCCGATAAGATACCGGCGTCAGCACTCGTGTCAACTTGGTTATGCGACATGAAGCTGACTCTGCATTCCACGCGAGCGACAGTGGCCGTGCGAGGTTCAATGTCCGTGCAGACTGAGGCTGCTATGAGATCTCAGAATGAAATCACAGCCGCACAATTTAACGTGAATTAACGGGTACTAAGTTTTGATAGAATGCTAATTATGCGGAAACTGTAATTGTTAGATATGTAATAGATAAATAAATATGACATAAAAAACGCAAATAGTTATAGACTTGATAATAATAATAATAATAAAAAAAAATTTAAAAAGGAAAAAGATAAACAAACTTTTATATTAGATTATATTAATTAATAATAAGTATATAAATATATGTTCATGGTTTTTACTACACTTACATTGTTAAAAAATTAATTTTAATTTAATTTGTTTGTTCGAAATTTCCTTTTATATTAAGTCTCTTTGGTGCCTACTGGATTCCAGCAGATTCCAAGTCTAGCAATTTTCAAGTTAAATTTTTAAGAGTTTATGGCCCCTCATCTTGGATGTATTATTAAAGAAACTTTAGTCACGATTTAATGTGGGGTTCTGATATTACTTTTAAAGTTGTTGTTTTTGTTGTTTTTTTCGTTATTATGCTATTGTATTATTTTATCCCTAGAGATGGTTTTTAGGTCATTTTCATCTTCGACGACTTCTCTCCGGGCAACCTTCATGGCTCTCTCCAGGCTGATTGGACGGGGGTAACCCTCTCCTGGCGGCGGCTCCTCGTCTCCCAGTTGACACTCTGAAGTTTCTCCTTCGGGTTGAATCTTCCGGTGCCGACTCCTCTTCTTCCTGTGGTATCTGCTCCCGACGCGATCGTGACGGTCTCCGGGGAGGGGGTGTGGGGACTTGGTTTCGTATCCTGCTGCTTCTGCGGGGCTCCTGTTGAGGAGGGGGGGCTGGTGGACGCCGGGTTTCCGGTTCCGTCAGGTACCTCCGCAACTCGATATTGGACACTAAATCTGCGAGCTCGCATAACTTATTTAAATGTTCGCTCCTTATCAGTTCGAAGATGTTGTTATTCGGCAGGTCTCTTCTGGCCAATATTATCTGTTCATCAGAGGCGGGGCAGGAAAAAAACTCTATGTTCTGGCGTGTCTCTTTCCATCCGGCAGTCTCGGCATACGTCGGTTTCCCTTTTACCTATTTTTGTGAGGTAACTCCCGTATGGTCCGTGCCCTGTTAGAAGATGTATCAGCCCTCTGGATGGCGTGACGTCCCTGTTAAAAACGTTCTCCTGCGTGCAGGGGAGGAAGTTATACAGTCTTCTACCCTTCTCGCACTCGTCCCATTCTCGCTGCCAGTCTCGATGAATCTTCATCTTGATCTCCTGGACGGTGGGGAGGAATTCTCCCATTTGTTCGGTTATCTCCCTCTCGTTCCCACGTTTGAAGTGATAAGTCATTGCCCTCAGCTTAATTTGATAATCAATTGGCAAAGTTCCCATCATGACAAACAGCGCTTCCGACGAAGTAGTTTTAAAAGCCCCGGTAACTCTGAGAATTACTTTCCTGTAAGAAGATCTTAGCTTACGAACGTACGTTATTTTATGCAATGACGACGAGGCCCACGCCGATGCCCCGTAAGTGATGATTGAAAAGTAGATGGACACTAGATAAGTTTTAATAACTGACGGAGGAAGTCTGTAGCTGTTGGATGCAATGGTAGCTATTTTGTTCATGAGAGCTTCCCCTTTGGAGGTTATGTTCTCAATGTGGCTTTTGAAAAGTAAGCCCTCTTCCAGCGTCACTCCCAAGTATTTAATCTCAGTTACCCTTTTTATTGATTTGCCTTTCATTCTTATTAATGGATTCCGATGTTGGCTAAATTTTCCTTTCAAAACTATGTATTTGGTCTTTGTATCCGATAATTTTAGTTTAGCTTTATCACACCATTGTGTCAATTTTTGTAACGCGGTGGTAGTATTTTTCTCGATTTCTGCTCTTGAGTTTCCTGTGGTGATAATTATCAGATCATTGGCGTAGGCTATGCACTTAACTACTTCCAGTGTTTCTTGCAAGGTCTTGATGCAAGGTTCGAAGTTCACGTTCCATAGATGGGGTCCCAAAACGGAACCCTGTGGGCAACCCTTTGTCATTGTTTTAGCGATATCTTGGTCCGGAATATGTAGGGTGACTTTTCTATCCCTGAAATAGTCCTCCAGAATTATATACAGGGTGCCCGGGCATTTCATTTCTCTGAGAGTACAGAGTAAGTGAGGCCACCACAGATTATCAAACGCCCCAGTTATATCCGCCAGTGTTGCCACCACGTATTTGTTTTCGTTCGAAGCGACTGTGTTTAATAAAGTATTTACTGCATCCTCCGTGCATCTCCCTTTTGTGAAGCCGTATTGGAGTCCTGTATTTGGTTTCAAAGCAAGGAATTCTAATAATCTTTTTGTTATCATTTTTTCAAAGACCTTTCCCAGAACATTTATGAGACAGATTGGGCGGTACGATCTCGACTGCGTTTCGTCACGATCAGCATCCTTTTGTATTATAATAACGTTAGCCTCCTTCCAGGGCGTGGGAAATTTTTGAACTTCCAAGCATCTGTTAAAAAAGGACGTTAGGTTTGGAATGAGCTTCTGCGTCGCCATCTGGATTATTTCTGCTGGAATGTTATCCGGACCCGGCGATTTTTTTCTTTTCAACGTCATTATCTGGAGAGCTACTTCTTCCTCCGCGAAAGGCAGAATTGGATCGTTGTTGTAAGTCTCCTGGAGTTTCAATCTTGTATTTGTGTGGTAGTCGTCCTCATTCTCCATCGCATCGTCCGTCAGGAGTCCATGCAGTAATTGTTCTGCCGTCTCTCGCAAATCTATTGTGTGTGTTCCATCTTCCTTCTCTAGTGTTGAGAGAGCTTTTCCTAATTTAATTTTCCCAGACGCGATTTTATACGGCAGTCCCCATTTATCAATTGTTAATTTGTTTGTAACGAAATTTTTCCAGTGTAAACATTTGTAGGATCTTAGTTCATTTTCATATCTTTTTTTGACCGCCCTGTATAATTCCAAGTTTTTAATTCTCATTTCATTAATATTTGTTTTTTGATAAATTTTCCGTGTTTTTCTCATGAATGCTCTGAGCTTAGTTAGCTTCTTGTTCCACGGCTTGTTGTTTTGTTTAATCTGTTTTTTAGGCGTTGCAATTTCTATTGCGTTTTGTATAGTTTCTGTCACCGCTCTTGCCCATTCGTTTATCGTTTTCGTGGAGTCCGCCTGTTGGGGGAGGTGTATTGATTCAATTAAAAGTTGTTGATTTGTTCTTCCCCAGTCATATCTTATTTTTGGTGATCTTTCTTCTTCAGTTGAATTTTTGGATATTTTAAAAGTAATCACATTGTGATCGCTGGTAGTTTTCATGTCATTCACTTTCCATTCTTTTACTTTTCCCAGTAATCTATTGTTGGACAAAGTTACGTCGATGTTACTGGATGCCCCCGCCCTGCCTCTATAAGTTGGAGGATTGTCTGGTAGATTCTCCACAAACAGATTATTTCCTGCCACGAATTCCTCCACCAGCTCTCCGTTGGGATTCGTCTCACGCCCGTGCCACCACGGGGAGGAGGAATTCGCATCCATTGTTATTAGGAGACCTTTGTTGCTATATACGTTGCACGCGTCGCCCATTTTTTCCAGAAACTGTTCGATATTATGGCTATATTGGCAATAGCAGTTTATAATTATGAATGATAAATTTTCCAAGGATAATTCTACACAGTTAATGTGACTGGTAGAAAATTGAGCGATTTTAATTGGTACAATCTCTCTGTTTAGAATAACTATTGCAGATTTGGCAATAGTATTTCGAGTGTCATACAATATCAATAATCCCAAGAGACACGTGTGAGAGATGTTGATGAAGTTGACAAATGAACAAATGCAAATTAATGTTTTCGCCGTCCAACACGCCAGGGATCCCGGGTTCGAATCCCGGTCTGGACATTTGCGTTCTTTGTGAGTGTCCCTTCATCAATTTCATCATATCATCACTCACTGATACGTGGAAATTATTTACAAATGGAATAATAGAAACAGAAATTTAAAAAAAATAGATTATTAATATCAATCAATCAAAGTACTTGAAAGGAAGATGCATTGTTATCAGTAAAACGGTGGTCAATATCATGCCACATATCGATAATGGCTATCAATCATTCGTGAACAAAGAAATATAGATCCTCCTACCAATTGTTCCCTTTCATTGTCTTATCAAAGTCCAGTGTCTGATGCAATATAAGCCAGTTCATGCAACATTCGATGCAGCAAAAATGACTGCCATATTATGATATTGAAATAACCTTGGATTGGCTATTAAAATTACATTACATGTTAGTATGCGGCAGTGGTGCCACCAGATATAATGTTGGAAGTTAACCGTCAGATTAACAATATCCTACTGTTAAAATTTAACGCTTGCTTATTTACAAGAAACGAGACGCGGTCTTTTATAATTTGAATATTTTATTGTGCATAAAGATAGATAATGATTATACGAGGGTCGTTCAAGTCAATCGGGGACTTTTTTTTTTTTAAGAAATAGAAGAACAAATTTCAAAGTGTGGTAACTGGATTTATTTTTCCACATAACCTTCTGCTACAGTTATACACTTATTCCAGCGTTTAACTAACGCCTGGAATGATTCGGCATAGAAAGATTTATCATTACGGCGGAACCATTGTACGACAGCATTCTTCACTTCATCATCAGTGTTGAAATGTTTTCCTCCAAGGAATTCCTTCAGGGGGCCAAACAGGTGAAAATCACTTGGCTCTACGTCAGGACTATAGAGGGTGGGGGTGGTAATGTCCCCCAGCCGATTTCCTGGAATGTTTGGAATGTGCGTTGAGCGGTATGCCGTCGTGCATTGTCTTGCAAAAAGAGAACACCCTTTGTGATGAAACCCGGACGTTTCTTCCGTAAACTCTTATGCACATCACGCAGAACACGGCAGTAATACTCACTGTTGATAGTGACACCATGGGGTAAAAAATCAACGTGAATAATCCCCTGTTTATTCCAAAAGACACATTCCACGCGCTGAATGTTCCCAGGAATGACTGCCGTGGGCTGTGATCCACCACGACCGGGATCGTCAGTAATAGAGATAGGGCCATCTTTGAAGCGCTTACACCATTCAAATGTCTTACTGCGACAGTGTGTCTCATCACCGTACCGAGCCTGAAGTCTTCTGTAAATTTCAGCAGGTTTTCGGTCCTCGTTCACTAAAAACTTCATCACAACACGCTGTTCCATGTAGACGTTCACACTGTTGTCCGCCATCTTGAATAACGGTCTATGCAGAAGCGTGGGATATGAGCGCCGCCTACCAGTAACAGCAAACAGTTGCCAGATTCTACTGCATACAAAACCTCCAGCCTAGGCGTCTATTTAAACCTGGAAAAAAAAAAGTCCCCGATTGACTTGAACGCCCCTTGTAGATTACAGTTAAGTGCACAATAAATATATTTTTAACAACTGAGTCATCGAAGTTACATTAATTGTGGGAATTATGAAATGGCCGTTAATACATAAAAACGGGCACTGTTATTCTTTTTTTTTTACTGTGGTTGTTTTACTATGTCAGTAGATTCCCGGGATGGGAATTTTTCCCGCTATGTCCTTGAGTGGAGAGGGATGTGTGTAAAGGATGCTTTTGCGGTAAGCACCTAAACGTCAACATCTCTTTTACGCAGTGCACCCTGGGATACTTTTTGCAGACAAACGAGGCTCTGGCGCCTGGACTCACCCCCAATTTTTCTGTGGGGCTCGTGTTGTGAGTGTCTCTTCATCCACACCATTTCATCATCATTCACCCCCTTCGTCACGATTAGACAGAAATGACAGAAGAAGAACGTGAAATAAATCAATCAAACCTTTATTGAAAATTAATATTATGGGGGTGAAAGGAGTGCATTTATGATATTTTGGATGATATTTGTGCGTATTTAAAGTTCATCTCGACTTAAAGAAATCCTCACTTGCATCATATGATGCACTTCGGTGTTTTTTTTTACGACGTACAAAGATACACCAAAATGCATCAAATATGAATGTGATTCTTCGCAGAGGCCATAAAACGTTTTGGTGCATCAATCGATAAGTTGCATTTATTTCTCTGAGTGTACACGAGTCAACCTACTTCGTGGGGTGTCCTCCTTGCAAGAATCGGCAACATTGGTGTCTCGATTGGTGAACACGAATCACTTTCATTTCGTTTTGTTTACGTATTTGTCCATCACAGCAACGAAGATAAATCGAGTTAAAAAAACAGAAAATTTTACAGAATTTTGCGCCTAATAACATTATATGTATCGAAAAATATGTCCAAATCATGTACTAGCAGTATGCGAATTACCGGGGGGGGGGGGGGGGGTGAGGGGTCCGGGGATTCCACCCCACAAGAATTTTCATCCCCGCCAAAGAAAAATGGAATTGAAACAATACAGCATACAATTCATTAACTACATTATGATGAAGAAACACCACCGAAAAAAATCAATCATTCGGGAAAATAGTTATTTAACCTTTAAAACAATTGCAGCCTACGTCGCGTCTGAAGTTGTACTTTTAAATAAATGATTGTTTATTTGTTTATTGTCGTCGGGTGCAGAGGTTTTACCAAAAGCTCCCAGAGTAACGCCGTTGCTCCGTCCATTGCCAAATAAACTACGAGAGCCTATCGCCAGGGCAAGAAGAGCTGATTTCCTCAGCTTTATTCGTTGGAGGAACGTACTGTAGATTAGGGATGGCCAAACGGATCCGGATCCGAAAATACCGGATCCGGATCCGGGTCCGAAAGTTTCGGGTCTGGATCCGGATACGAAAATTCCGGATCCGGATCCGGGTTCAAACGTTTCGGGTCTGTATCCGGATCCGAAAGTTCCGGATCCGAGAGTTTCGTATCTCATTCTCATTATAATATTACCACACCTTAAACGGTATTGTGATCTTCGATTACACAGAAATTTTTCATTAGTTAGTCCTTCAAGATTTTTTTTCAAGTGTTGTTCATAAAATAATTTGCTACGCATCGGCTAACACAATCGTGCACACAAATAATCTTACTTGTTTAACATAAAATGTCAGAGGTGATTTTGTAAATGCCATTGAAACGAATATGTATTCATTCGAATGTATTGGAAATGGAAGCACACATAAATGTAAGACATTCCATTCCAGGATGAAACCTCTAACACGTTTAACAAGATATAAATGATATACAAAAATTATACAATTGTTCTATAGTTACAGGTTTAAAAATTAAAATAAAACATTATAATATATGCAGTGTTATATAATTACAAAGTGTAAGACTAACAAAGGAGGTTATCTAAGTGTCCCCCTCCGATTTCCATGAAACTTCGCAGGTGTATAGAGGAGCCTAAAGGAATAAATATGTGTTTTTTGTTTTGGCTAAAAAACTGTTCTAGGGGGCAACCTCCCCCCCCCCTTCCGATTTCCATGAAACTTGGCAGGTGTACAGAGGGGCCGAAAGGAAGAAATACGTTTATTTTTGTTTCAGCTAAAAAAAACTGTTTTAGGGGGCAAAACCCCCTCAAATGTCAAGATGAAGACAAATTTAAGTGGGCATTTGACCCCTGTGTCCCCTTCCGATTTCCATGAAACTTGGCAGGTGTATAGAGGGGCCCAAAGTAAGAAATACGTGTTTTTTTGTATCGACTGAAAAACAGTTCTAGGGGGGCAAACCCTCCTCAAATGTCAAGATGAGGACAAATTTAAGTGGGCATTTGACCCCTGTGCCCCCCTCCGATTTCCATGAAGCTTAGCAGGTGTATAGAGGAGCCCAAAGGAAGAAATACGTGTTTTATTGTTCCGGCTAAAAAACTGTTCTAGGGGGCAACCCCCACCCCTCAAATGTCAAGATAAGGACAAATTGAAGTGAGGATCTGACCCCTTTGTCCGCCTCCGATATCCATGAAAGTTGGCAGGTGTATAAACGGGTCCGAAGGAAGAATTACGTGTTTCTTTGTTTCGGCTAAAATACTGTTTTAGGGGGCAACCTCCCTCAAATGTCAAGATGAGGACAAATTTAAGTGGGCGTTTGACCCCTCTGTCCCCCTCCGATTTCCATGAAATTTGGCAGGTGTATAAAGGGACCCAAAGGAAGAAATACGTGACTTTTTGTTTCGGCTAAAAAAACTGTTTTAGGGGGCAACCCCCACCCTCAAATGTAATAATATATATATATATATATATATATATATATATATATATATGTATGTATGTATGTATGTATGTATATTAGCAGGTAACAATATCTTATAAACACATTCTTACTTTCCAAAGAAGCGTTCATGTGGGATGGCAAAACGGATCCGGATCCGAATATTCCGGATCCGGACCCGAAAAATTTTTGGGGTCCGGATCCTGGAACCAACCGGATCGGGATCTGGCCATCCCTACTGTAGATCACATTGCTCGCCACCAGAGGCGTCTCGTGAACGCATGCGGTGCATGCTGCGGATGCGTCAATTGTGGGAAAAAGGAGAGCTTGCTCTGCGACGACATTCATGAGCATTTCTACATTCTAATTTCTTCATATAGGAGAAGAATTTATTTTACACGAGAGCGCTGAACTAAGCTTATATTACATTTCTTGGATCTGAAGTGACCCATGCGTCAATTGTGGGGAAAAAAATATTACTTTCTTTCACTTCAGATCCAAGAAATGTAATATAAGCTTAGTTCAGCGCTCTCGTGTAAAATAAATACTTCTCCTATGTGAAGAAATTAGAATGTAGAAATGCTTATGAATGTCGTCGCAGAGCAAGCTGTCCTTTTTCCCACAATTGACGCATCCGCAGCATGCACCGCATGCGTTCACGAGACGCCTCTGCTCGCCACACACCGTCGTTGAGTTGAACGCGCAGTAGATATTTGGTCAAGTATTCTCGGTGTTTCCACTTCAATAGCTTTTTGTGTACGGGTTTGGGTTTCCTTAGAATGTAAAAATACTGTTTATAAATTACGTGTAAATGTTGTCCTAAGATTTAATGTCCTAGGACCAGGACAAAAAAAAATAAAAAAAAAATGAAATCATAAATACAACTCTGAGTAGGCATATCCCTCCCCCAACCCCAAAGCAAAAAGCTTAATTCGCTCACTGTGTGCTAGGTCTTGATTCATTGATTCGCTTTATTTTACTTCGCTTTTTTTTTTTTTTTACGTTCACAAACATCCATGCCAAAGCCAGGATTCGAACCCGGGACCCCTGGCGTCGTAGCGCGATATGCTAACCACTCCGCCACTGTGGCCGGCTAGGAATAGCTCATTAAACGATTCTTGTAATATTATGATTGGAAAGTTTGCGAGTACGTTTAACTTTGAGAATGACGTGTAGAAAGGTGTTGTATATTCAACGCTGTAAAAGGTGGTACATGAAAGTTTATTTTTCCCTAACAGCTCCAAACTTAGCCAATCTTCTCCTCCTAATTTACGTAAGAATATTGGATAATTAAAAACTATGTCTTGCAAGGTATTGAGACCAAAATGGCAACTGGAAGTTATATAATTCGTGCTGTGGTATTCAGTTGCTTTTAATGCACAGCAATTTCACCATTTTCATTTTCATCTCCATATGATTTGGTTTATTTTTCTTCGCTTTTCTTCCACATCGCAACAATGAGGATGAGTGATGATAACATGAAATCGATTAAGGGGCATTCACAGGGAACATTCATGCCGAGATTCGAACCCGGGTCCCGTGGCGTCGTGCCCGCTGTGCTAACAACCCTGACACAGAGGTCGGACATTGTCTGAGTTTGCATTTGCATTTCACGATTAGTCAAGTTTGGGAGTAGGATAGAGTTTCATTCTTTATGTCCAGAACTGTACGTGTTTATCATTTACGAAGAAATTTCTAGATAATACTAACATGAATGGTTTGACTCAGAACTGACCTTTGAGTTTATCATCTGACTACAATAAGGCGAATCAATCTGAGCCAATAATCGTATTCGTATCACCTGAGAGATAAGACTGTCAGATGACTTCAGGTGGTGCAATAACGATCAATTTCTTAGTTGCTGTACACCGCTGAAGACTGTGTTAATTACAGCTAAAGTGCACTATCGGCATTAGTTATAAACATCTACAAAATTAACGTGAGTACAAATGCAAATTACACTAAGTCGTATTGTAGATTCTAGGCAAGAAATCACGCAACGTCAAACTCGTAGGTCGCGGTTCACACGGTTGGGGACTTTCACCAGTATTTAATGCAACCTTTGTTAGCCATGTGCATTTTATACATAGTATAATATATGTATCTTTAGCTCTTGTTTTACATAGTGGAGATTAAGGCTCGTATATTCTCTCAACCAAGTGTGTTACGAAGTGTGGTGTTTGAAAATTTCCAGTGACATTTTTCGAAGCATCTGCATTACATAGATAGTATTTCCCAAGGGGGAGTTACATTAAATCTATTGATTGTGGGTTATATAACCCTTGTCCACCAAGTAATTAGCTTCACCCACATTCAATACACTTAGTGTAACTCCCCCAATACAAAATGAATTACTAATAAAACCACTACTGATTAATACAGTCAAGGACTTCTTTTATATTTATAATATAATAACATCAAAATTACATGAAGAATTGAAAACATTTCTAGGGATATTTAATCATCAAGAATTAGCTCCAGGAGGGATTATGTAGGAGTCCCGTAGTTACATATTTTGGCGGCCTCGTGGTTTGGCGCCACCTGCACTACCAAGCACAGAAAATTTATGTGCTTCTTCGATATTTTCTTCTTATGCCGTGGGTTGTAATATTTACATCCTACAAATTTTGATACGAGGAAACAAGGAAACTCATCAAAAAATAATATCGGTTATCTTTAAACATTTGTGGTTCGCATTTCTGATATTAATAAATTTAAGAATATTTCAGATATACGTTAGTGCCTTTTTCCTTCATCTCTGCCAAGTGTAAATTTCTCCGTCGCATATTCCTTGTTGTCTTTAAAACAAAAGCTTTGAATTGCGCCCTCTGCGCATGGCCTCCTAGGCTTCAGCCCCCCCTAACCTACCCCTAGCTACGCGCATGGTATATAGTAATCATAAGGGAAGTATTTTCCTTCATCCTTCCTTGAAATGCCATTCTGCTTAGGCTATACGATATTGTAACAGACCATAGGTATCACCAGAAAGTTTTGTAGGTTTGTGGTCAAGCCATATAAAAGTTCAATAGTGATAATTTATTATCATGGTTCTGATTGTTATTATACAATAATAACTATTAAAACGAATAGAAATAGACCAAGTTTATTTCAAATGTACTCGATCCACCTGATGAATGAATACCTAGCACAGCTCTCTTTAATTATATTTTTGCATTTCATAATGTACTGAAATGCATAATTATTATAAACACTAAGATGCTGACCAAGGCAGTTTATTAAGATATAAAAACACTTAACACGTAACGTTCCACCCTGTAACAGGGTCTTCCTCAGAAGAACTAAACTAAAATGATGTAATCCACACACAGAAAGATTATATACACATAGCAGGGTCACTAGCCACACAACAACAAATCAAGTTGACAGTCCTTATCTAGGAAGATTTCTCCAAAGGAATTATATACATCTCGCCTCTTGACAGTTGACTAATGGGCCTACCACACTGACAGGTGATTGACAGGTCAAGATTAACAAGAGGCTGGAACTACCTGTTTATCATTCCTCCACACCTCCTGCCTTTTCGGATATGGATGAATACCTCCTTTCCTGGTCTTCTCTTCTCTTCCTTGTTCATTCTTCTTCTTTTTTTCCTCCTTCCTTTTTCTCATCCTTTCAACTTTCTCTAACACATTCTTCCATTCCTTGTTTATCTTGAGTCGTCCATTCCAATTCTTGATGTCTTCTACTTTCTTCTCTATTTCTTTGGCCTCCTTCCATTTTCTCACTAGTTCTCTCTTCTCTTTTCCTATTCGCCAAGCCGAATCCCATTCTACTTCATGTCCCGTTTCTCTAGTGTGTTTGAATATGGCATTCCTGTCTCTCTTCAATCTCACATCATCCATGTGTTGCTTTAAGCTGTCTTTAAGTCTCTTCTTCGTTTCCCCTATATATACACTTTCACATACTCTGCAGTTCACCTCGTAGATAACCCCTTTACCTTCTTCTTCTCTCTTTTCTTCTTTCTTCTTGCTGGCTATACTTAAAACAGTGCGTCCTCCCTTCCTGTAAGTCCTTATACCCACTTTCCTCAGCACTTTGCATATCTTCTCTGTGGCCTCTCCCATACTCCTTATACCAAACCATCTCTCTTTTTATATTTCTTCCTTCTCTTCCGGTTCTCTCTCTTTTATTTCTTTCCTTCTTCTGTTGATGTTGTATCTGTCTTTCTTAGTGTTTCTAATATGGAAAGAAGGCTTAATTATATTATAATTATTATATTTTGTTAACACTGACACATAAAAGTAAGGATGAATTTCTTATTATAAAGTTTATGTCGTCTGATCTCTCACATAAAATTATTTTTTTGAATTTTGAAAACTGGGGAACTATTTATTCTTTGAATTAAATGGCTGTACATGGAAAATATAACCTAGTTTCTACATTTTATTGCGATTTAGCGAAGTTTTACTTTGGATATTCTGTTCGCATACTAACTAACTAAACCTTATATCTGTTATTAACAATTAAACAATAACGAGCTCTCTTTTTGTAACTTGAAATGAAAGCTGTCAATTTCCATAGGGGACCAACAGTGGTACAACAGATAAGGTATTGATTTATCTTACTTCGCTCTTCTCTCACTTTTGGCTAATCGCGCAGATGAGCACAAATAGTGAAGATGAAATTAATGAAAGGAGAGCATACAACACACTCTGACAAAGAATTATTCTGGCTGTGAGTCCAGACGCAAGAGTCTCGTCAGTCTCCAACAATACAGTCCAGGGTGTGCTACATGTGAGTGACAAAGGTCGAAATTACGTTCTCAAAGCTTTTTCCCCATTTTTCCGTCCACATTATGAAGCAGACCTGACAAAATATAAGGAAAGATGAATTGGATCAATATTTCAATCTCTTAGTTCCTATGATCACATAACATCACTAAATTACTTGCACTATTTCACTGAAACATAATTTGGAATCCAGTTTGTAGGAAACTTTAATAAATTGATGGAATAATAGTAATTAATGTTTAATTTTTCACAACTCATTATGATGCACTGTAACGTGATGCAATGATATAAAGTGGAAATATTTTCCCTTCCCATGAGGTTACTGAAAGCTGATAAAATAACATGATTGTGACTTGAACTTCCAAATCTTATCTTTCATGCATCTGCACATTGTTTTCGTCCCTGGCTAAAAAAAATGCACTATACTAATGTCCAAGCAAGCATGTATAAACTTACCTTATACGAGGCTTGTCCGGAAAGTAAAGATACAAACCAAAAATAAGATATAAAAGAAATGTATTGCTCGCAACTAAAGTTACACTTGATACACTGATACAGAGGCTATGTCTCCACATAAGTTCCACCATTGTCCAAACATTTGTTCAGACGCGGAACAAGTTTTTGTATCCCTGAATCGTAGAAATCCGCCGCCTCCATCTGGAACCAAGTTGTGACTTCTTCCCTGACTTCATCGTCGTCGGCAAAGTGTTTCCCACCAAGATTTTTCTTCAGGTACAGGAACAGGTGGTAATCGCTGGGTGCAAGGTCGGGGCTGTATGGCGGATGGTGAAGGACCTCCCATTAAAACTGTGCAAGCAGATCCTTGGTGACATTCGCTGCATAGGGGCGGGTGTTGTCATGAATAAAGCGGATTCCACTTGACAACATGCCTCTCCGTTTGTTTTGAATTGCACGTCAAAGATGTTTCACAGTCTGGCAGTAGGTTTCAGCATTAATCTTTCTTCCAGGCGGCATGAATTCCACCAGCAGGATGCCGTGGCGATCCCAGAAAACGGTTGCCATCAGCTTGCGGGTTGAAATTAACGTTTTGAATTTTTTGGCTTTTGGAGAATGGGTATGGCGCCACTGCAGTGACTGCTGCACGTCGACCTTTTCCGAAGGTACGGCACCATTTCGCCACATTTTGACGATTCATTACGTTCCCGTACACAGTCACAATTTCTCGGTGGATATCCGATGGACGCTTTCCTTGTGCCTGCAAAAACCTGATCACGTTGCGCACTTCGCACTTGGCGGGATTCGGTATCGCCGCTGACATTCCCAACGCGTGTTCCTCGCACAAGACTCAGCGCAGCACTGACGACTCACTCCTAATCCTCGTCGTATGGATCACGGTTACTGCCAGTGTTGCCAACTTTGGTACACATTTTTCCCCTAACGTGCAAATGTGTTTGTATCTTTACTTTCCGGACAAGCCTCGTATCATGATTATCCACACACTATCTATCGAAACACTTTTCTAACACAAGAACCTAATTTATGTCATTTTCGTGCAAAATTTACACCTCGCTCTTAGATGGAATATTATCGATAAACCTTTCCCTTCTACAAACATGTTAATCCAGCTTCGCACATTAGGATCTTAGTGGGAAATATGCTTTCATAAATGTTTTCAAAATTTTATAAATCAAAGCACTTAGTATATCTTAATGCTGCTGCACTGCCAAGAGCAAGCAGTTTTTTCATAAGCATGTATTGGCACTTTCCGTGTCGCTTTCTCCTCACCACAGAAGATTAGGCGACGATTAGGGGGGACGTGGGGGGGGGCAGTTGCTCCCCCACTTTTTGCCACTTTTGCCCCCGGACTATGCTAAACCTTATCTACCAAGGGAATGTAAACTGTCTTTGCCCCCCCCCATACAGTTTTGTCACCTTGCTCCCCTAGTTTTAGAACCCAATCGCCGCCACAGCACAGAACAGAAGGATAACATTCTGTCAATAAATTATTTTCTACAATAAACTATTTCAATACCATGTGCCCTGATAAGTCGACTGTCAGCCTTGACAGATTTTACTTAGAATCGTTAGTAAATAGGAATCATTGAACGTTAATCTTGCTTGCAAGGAAAGAATGGCGTGGGCTCTGACGTCACTTCCTTCTAGCGTATAATTTAACACGTTGTTCAGGGTTATTTGTATGCATTACTCGAGAACTAACTGTTAATGCTCGATTTTCCTCGTACTTTTTGTTTTTCCATGTTTAAAAAATGTTTTCACATTCACAGGAAAGTAAAAAAATTGGGTACTATACAAATTCCTGTTATTTCAAGATTTGGTAGAGATGATAACAAAACGTTATCTGATGTTATCGTGTTTGTGAAAAATAAAGCTCTCTATTCATTGTCTTTCTTCTGTAATTTATTTAATCATTTTATTATGAATTCTCATCATTGCGATTATCCTAGAGAGGTAAAAAACGCGTAATAAATTAGCTGAAAAGGAAATAGATATCATGTATTTCTTTTACGCAAGGGAGATACGCATTTCTGTTAGTAATAATTAGGAAAATGGTTTTAAAAAGGTTCTGGAAATGTTTTCAAAAAGGTTCAATAGATGGTGCTGATAAAATACTCTCTTTATTCTGCGCCTTCTGTATATAATGAGCGCGGACCGCTGAGAGAACTGTTGTTCTGCCGAATAGGTTTTGTTGAAGTTTGTGTTTCCTCTCGCGGGTTTTGCTACATTATCTTGGGAACTATTGGGGCTGCAATGATTATATTACACCATTTTATAGCTCTCATTCTGCTCTACAAAATAAGACTATAGGATTTTATGTAGATGCTCAAGAAGAGTGAAAATCATTTATTTTTCTGTCCATTTTTTTTAACAAAACATAAAATAAAATGAAGGAAAAAGGTTGTGAACCATCAAAAAGGATGTAAAAAGAGGACAAATGTTCTAATCTCACGAAAAGGTGCAACAAAGTGTGTTCATTTTACTTGATTTAACGCCCTGAAATATATATCTCAAACGATCGATATGAAAACTGCTATATTTTTGGAAAGGTGTTGCACCTTAAAATCCATTCCCCTGTAATATTGTAATATATACACATTCCTTCGAATTTCAGATAAGAAGCCTTTACACCCAATAATGTGAAAGGCTCTAATAAACAAAGTGTTGATGGACAAAATAGTATGGTAGGGGCGGCGATATTTTAAATCACACCTCTAACCCTCGCCTGTTGACATATACTTGACACCTTTCGTTGTTAACGGGAATTCCTCGTCACCCTAGAGCGTGGTTCATAATTTAAACATGGTCAAATGACCTGTTTTATCCATTCTGCTATGTACGTAGCTCCAATGGACCAATCAAAGTACATTTGGATAGCACTTTGTTCACGAAGAAAAAGTTGTTCATTGCAGTGTGCAAATTAACGGGGTTTGGGGGGGGGGGGTGATGCCGGGGATATCCCAACACAAAAACCTTTATCCTCTGCAAAAGAGGGTATTGTTATCCACGCCAGGGATGTTTTTATCTCCCTCAATGCAAAAAACTTAAATCGCTTAGTGTTACCATCGAATTGATATACGTATACACCCACAACCGCGCATAAAATTTTGGTCGTTTTTGGAAGATCATATTTTCACCAATACTGAACAGGAAAATACATGATAATACCACCATTTAAAAGCGGATCATATACCGGTCAAAAAAAGTTTTGCATATTGCAAGTTTTTTATATTCTGCATCACTAACGCCACAAATATCCATACCTTTGAAGCGCACACATCAACCGAAGGCCAATTCAACACACAAAAGAGCTGATACATGTCTGTGGCCGGGTTTTGAAGCATGTTTCACGTTTTAACCTCGTAATTCACCCACCTATTGTCTCGCAGTTCGTGAGAAGGGGGAGTATAAAGCACTGGACGTCTCAAGGAAGGTTGTAATGGTTGTCATGGTGTGAGTTTACATTTTACAAATGCCACGAAACACACTTTCGGCAGTGGATAGAACCAGAATAGTGACTCTACTACAGGAAGGTATGAAGCAAGTGGACGTAGCACATCGGGTAGGCTGTAATCAAAGTGACGTTTCTAGAGTGTGAAAGAAATTCCAGGAGACCCATTCAATAGCAGATAGGCTGAGAAGGAAGACCACGCAAAAACAACGGCTGCACAAGACAGGCATATCCGTATTTCTGCTCGCAGACATCCTACGTCCACAGCAACCCAACTCCAGAAGGAGTTCCGTGAGACCCCAGGGATCATGGTGTCCATCCAAACGGTGCGAAACCGACTGCACGATACAGGGATTCATGCCCGTCGGCCCGTCGACCTTTGACTCACTGCACGACATAGGGCACTACGCGTAAGATGGGCCAGACAACATGAAAAGTGGACCCAGGAAGAGTGGTCACAAACACTGTTTACAGATGAAGTACGGATTAGACTGCACCTCGATGACAACACTATACGTGTCTGGAGAGCAAATGGGCAGCGGTTCAATGAATCGTCCATGGTGGAACGCTTCCAGCAACAGGATGCTTCGGCACTGTTCTGGGCAGGAACCATGTTGGGTCGTCGGACGCCATTAGTTCAGATACAGGGTACTATGGATGCACAGACATACGAGGACAGTGTTCTTCGACCCGTCGTTAGGATATTTGCGCAGGATGTTGATGCAGGATTCACATTGGTGGACGATAATGCCCGTCCTCACCGTGTCCATTCAGTGGACCTTTTCCTTCGAAGGCATGCAATCCTTCGGATGGACTGGCCAGCAGTCTCCCCCGATATGTATTGTATCGAAAATGCCTCGCACCTTCTGAAACGTGTCAATGCAAACCGCCCTCACCCACCACACCCTACGTGATCTGATACACGCTGCCATTCAGGAATGGGACAATCTTCCATAACATGCATTGCATAACCTGGTTTTCAGCATGACCCGTCGTGTTCGAGAATGTATACGTGTTCGTGGAGGCCACACACGTTACTGACTAGACGGTGAGGTGTTTCTGATAGGTTTACTCACCTTGGTAATTGGTGGTCTTTTTGTTGCATCTTACTTTGGTTAGGAAAACAACTTTCTTTCTTTTGTTTCTTTGGTTATATCTTTCAAAATTTTCTTTAACTATGTTTTGTGTTTTGTACTTTCATTGCCCTAGTCGGAGGTATCGAAATGTGTGGGTTCTGTGAGGCAGAAAATAAAAATTTTGTTATATGCAAAAATTTTTTGACTAGGATAAATACATTCGATGTGCACCCAACGTGTGGAAGGTGCTCCCATTCTCGCCAAACCTCTCCGATGCACCATCGCAATGCTGACAGTGTCAGTCGAAGTTGAGGACCGCAAACATTGTCTTTGATGAAGCCCTATAGGAAGAAATCGCTCACTGTGAGGTTCGGTGACCGGAAAAACAGCTTTCGGAAACGTCACACAAATCATGCTCAAGAAGGTTTGGCGAGAATGGAAGTACCGCCTGGCCATCTGTCCTGCCACATGTTGGGCGCACATCGAATGCATTTAAGGTCTGTGTGAAACTTCAAGAATTTCTCTTTCAACTGGTGGTATTATCATGTATTTCTGTTCAGTATTGGTAAAAATATGGTCGTACGATATCGAGCAATAATTTATGCACACTAAATTATTACCTAAGATGCAAAAAAAAATATATACAGTATATAACATGTGTCTAACTCAGTTCTGCATTTTCTTTTCAGGGTTTCACCAAAATGAAGATATACACGATGGAGACAGTCCTTATGCTAGGATTTGTGGTACTCATCACCGCCCCTCCGGTGGAGGTTAAAGAGTTTGACTGCCCATCGTCGTCATGTTTCTGTATTAAGGAACAAGGCAGGGATGAGAGAGTAGAATGCAAAGATGTAGACTTTGATCGTCTTCCCCCAGGAAGCGTGCCACAAGAGACCAAGATCTTGGAGCTGCAGGGCATCATGGCAGACAGGCTACCCAGATTTGTGTTCTACAAGCAGGGATCGAGGTCAATTACTTCCATAGACCTTTCGAGAAACGGGCTGGTAAATATGGACAAGGAGGCTTTCTTTGGCCTCCCGAACCTCACATCCGTTGATCTATCCAGTAACCGCCTCAGACAACTTCCTCCTGAGTTGTTCATTGGCAGTCCACATCTGCGGACTTTGCACCTTCAGCAGAACCTTCTCACACAACTTTCCAACTTTCCGCTACTAGTCGGCGTGCCTAACCTCTCGAGGCTCGATTTGAGAGACAACAACCTTCAGGCTCTCCCTCCAGAAGCCTTTGAAGGGTTTGCGAACTTGAGATACCTGGATGTTGAACGGAACCCACTTACGAACATTGATCTTGCCCAACTGCTGAAACGGCTACCTTCATTACGTATGTTGTTTCTCGGACAGAACCCTCAGCTGTGCTTAACGGTGATGGCCAGTTGCCAGGTTGAAAGTTTGGGCAATGATGCTGGATGCATAAAGTGTGACAAACTTCGTACTGGACTGAAGATCTTCATCGAAAGCTGTAACATTTCAAGCACGACGACAGGATCCTCGAGTGCCGAGATGTTCACCACAACCGAAGCTTCGAGCATTGCATCGAAGAGTATTCCGTTCACAACTACCAGCGAGCATACAACAAGAAGAAGCTCATCTGTCATTAGTACAAGCACCACTGAGGCCAGCAGTTTAAGTATAGACACTTCCATTATCAAACAAAACCATGGACCTTCATCAAATTACATTTTATACATTTGCATTGGTGTCTTTGCAGTCATTGCTCTATTGTTATTTCTTCTTCTTCTTTCTAGAATAACACTACATCAACATGAGGATGAGATGATGCCAAGACTTTTAGATCAGGTTGAATGAAGCAATGAGTAAGGCTTTGGGATATTTCAATATATCAATATCGACGTCCATATCTTCGATATTCGATATATCGACACCATATCGATGTTCAATCGATATTGAACTTTGATATCGCACAGCCCTAGCAGTGAGTGCCTACAAAAAATGAATTGTTTGCAAAAAAAAGAAAGGATCCTATAATCATTTTATTTTTGTGGTAAATGTCTCTACAAAACGTAATTATGTGTATATATAAAGTGAATTCCTTTTAATTCAAACTCCAAACACTCCAATATGTATTTGTATTACAATATAATATCATACATATAAATATATATACTCATATTTATATTACAAGCTAGGCTACTCATTGCACTATTTAAGTCAATGTGATAATAGGCAGGAGTACTGCTGAATTATCTTTAGATTGAAGCTGTTGCTCATTCCAGAAATACTGATAAGCATAACGGTTTTGTCAGCTTTATAGTTACTGCAGATGTAATGTAGAGTTATCTCATGAAAATGAGGGAATAATTGTTGTAGATGTACTGCTAAATTATCTTTAGATTGAAGCTGTTGCTCATTGCAGAAATACTGATGACTGATGAGTATAACGGTTTAGTCAGCTTTATAGTCACTGCAGATGTACTGTAGAGTTATCTCATGAACATGAGGGATTAATTGTTGCAGATGTACTGCTAAATTATCTTTAGATTGAAGCTGTTGCTCATTGCAGAAATAATGATGAGTATAACGGTTTAGTCAGCTTTATAGTCACTGCAGATGTACTGTAGAGTTATCTCATGAACATGAGGGATTAATTGTTGCAGATGTACTGCTAAATTATCTTTAGATTGAAGCTGTTGCTCATTGCAGAAATACTGATGACTGATGAGTATAACGGTTTTATCAGCTTTATAGTCACTGCAGATGTACTGTGGAGTTATCTCATGAACATGAGGGATTAATTGTTGCAGATGTACTGCTAAATTACCTTTAGATTGAAGCTGTTGCTCATTGCAGAAATACTGATGACTGATGAGTATAACGGTTTAGTCAGCTTTATAGTCACTGCAGATGTACTGTGGAGTTATCTCATGAACATGAGGGATTAATTGTTGCAGATGTACTGCTAAATTATCTTTAGATTGAAGCTGTTGCTCATTGCAGAAATAATGATGAGTATAACGGTTTAGTCAGCTTTATAGTCACTGCAGATGTACTGTAGAATTATCTCATGAACATGAGGGATTAATTGTTGCAGATGTACTGCTAAATTATCTTTAGATTGAAGCTGTTGCTCATTGCAGAAATACTGATGACTGATGAGTATAACGGTTTTATCAGCTTTATAGTCACTGCAGATGTACTGTGGAGTTATCTCATGAACATGAGGGATTAATTGTTGCAGATGTACTGCTAAATTACCTTTAGATTGAAGCTGTTGCTCATTGCAGAAATACTGATGACTGATGAGTATAACGGTTTAGTCAGCTTTATAGTCACTGCAGATGTACTGTGGAGTTATCTCATGAACATGAGGGATTAATTGTTGCAGATGTACTGCTAAATTATCTTTAGATTGAAGCTGTTGCTCATTGCAGAAATACTGATGACTGATGAGTATAACGGTTTTATCAGCTTTATAGTCACTGCAGATGTACTGTGGAGTTATCTCATGAACATGAGGGATTAATTGTTGCAGATGTACTGCTAAATTATCTTTAGATTGAAGCTGTTGCTCATTGCAGAAATACTGATGACTGATGAGTATAACGGTTTAGTCAGCTTTATAGTCACTGCAGATGTACTGTTGAGTTATCTCATGAACATGAGGGATTAATTGTTGCAGATGTACTGCTAAATTATCTTTAGATTGAAGCTGTTGCTCATTGCAGAAATACTGATGACTGATGAGTATAACGGTTTTATCAGCTTTATAGTCACTGCAGATGTACTGTGGAGTTATCTCATGAACATGAGGGATTAATTGTTGCAGATGTACTGCTAAATTATCTTTAGATTGAAGCTGTTGCTCATTGCAGAAATACTGATGACTGATGAGTATAACGGTTTAGTCAGCTTTATAGTCACTGCAGATGTACTGTAGAGTTATCTCATGAACATGAGGGATTAATTGTTGCAGATGTACTGCTAAATTATCTTTAGATTGAAGCTGTTGCTCATTGCAGAAATAATGATGAGTATAACGGTTTTGTCAGGTTTATAGTCACTGCAGATGTACTGCAGAGTTATATCATGAAAATGAGGGATTAATTGTTGCAGATGTACTGATAAATTTTCTTTACATTGAAGCTGTTGCTCATTGCAGAAATACTGATGACTGATGAGTATAACGGTTATGTCACCTTTATAGTCACTGCAGATGTACTGTAGAGTTATCTTATGAACATGAGGGATTAATTGTTGCAGATGTACTGCTAAATTATCTTTAGATTGAAGCTGTTGCTCATTGCAGAAATACTGATGACTGATGAGTATAACGGTTATGTCACCTTTATAGTCACTGCAGATGTACTGTAGAGTTATCTTATGAACATGAGGGATTAATTGTTGCAGATGTACTGCTAAATTTTCTTTAGATTGAAGCTGTTGCTCATTGCAGAAATACTGATGAGTATAAAGGTTTTGTCAGCTTTATAGTCACTGCAGATGTTATGTAAAGTAATCTCATGAAAATGAGGGATTAATTGTTGCAAATGTACTACTGAGTTGTTGTAATTACTTTATATTTGCTTACTATTTTGTTAACTAACAATAAAAGTATAATATGGACATATTTTTATAATGTTGTTGAATCTGTTCATACAATTCACGTTCTATTAGAAAATATACTTATAACGTAAATAATTTGATAAGAAATTTATGTACACACATCTCAATAATATATTTCATTATATTTGTTATTGATTATTTGCAGTCGCTTTCACACGTAGGCCTATTTATCTTAATCGCGATGATGAGGATGTTTGATGCTGAGGTGAAATCGACGAACGAAAAGAAATTGATATCAGTGAGAGTATAGTTTGTTTGGAGTAATCAAAAAGCAGCATCTGGCAAGAAGAAAGCAAACAATTCTTCAGCAGTAATACATTATTTTAGTAAACGCGCACATTGTTTGAAAGCTATCAATTAATTTGGCCAAAATTACCAAATACTTTTTAGTAATCGTGCATATTTGTTTAGAATTACCAAATTTAGTAAATAACTTAAGCATACGTTTTTGTTCAATCAAGCAAATCAGTTGTTCATGTTTGCTGGTCAGAACTTGATGGATAGTCAGTCAAAAATTTAACGGGTTCAATATGCATTTGAAACACACACAAAAATGAATCATTTGATAATTATCGTCAGCTACAACGGTCAAAAGTAAAAATTCAACTTGGACCTCACAATTTTTTGAAACTCTCCAGATATCATCTTCATGTCCTCTTATTTGTTGGAGTTTCTTGCTATGACATGTTACATATTGGAAAATAAAATGATTTATTTCCTAAAACTTGATCTAAAACGACCATGTGTCCTTTTGCAAGAACGTCGTCGCCCTGTAATCAAAGGGTGCTGGAATCGATGCCCGATGGATGCATATGGTGGTTCGGATCCTGCTTTAACGTTTCAGTGCATAAAGTGGACTTAAACTGAAATAAACAAACAATATAAGAAGAAAGAAGCAAATAAAAACTTTTTTACCCAATATTACCAACTTATATTTTGAAATCCAACTGCAATTTTATCACAGTCTTTTTGTCTTTTTGCCACACATCATGACGAGTAATACTGTTTCTATTCCTTATAATTTAATCACATTGTTTAGTTAAAGAGTACAAATAATAAATACCGTAACGCAACTCCCATGCTGCGTTTGGGATCGAACCAAGAACCTATAGATTGTATTGAGTGGTGTAGTTATTCATCATTCATCTTTCAGATGGTTATCACTGGCTTAGCCTAAAGTATAATGTATGCGAAAGGTTACATCCAAAGTTATGGCACAATAATTCATACGTACCGTAATTGAGCTTCTGTACTCTCCATGACTGAACCGATATGGATATTGATAAGAAGAGAATAATACTTGCCTCACAAATAGATGAAGGTTATTCCATAGATTGTCCTCTCAGTAATGGTAATTGACACACATCTGACCTTCCAGCCAGAGTTCACTCCCCTCATGCACCACCTCCAACTTCCTTGCTCTGTCCCGTCCACTCGCCAACTGTCCATTCTCTCTCCCTTCCAACTCTCATGCCACATACGCCTCTCAAGTCAATAACCTAACCTTTGCCTGATTACTTATTCAGCATTCCTTTCTCTGCTATCTTAAGACTTGACACTTCTTACCCAATACCTTGGGTACGATCCGATACGTACAAATTATCCTCTTATGATATAGCGGTTATGCTTACGAGGGAAATGGAAAGAGCGTTGGGCGGAGGCGAGGTGGAAAGAGGGGTCTCTTTATACTACCACATCATAATGCGAGCAGCGAGGCACATGTTGCGGGACACACGTCAACAAGTTCCCAGCAAGGCTGACACGTGGTATAATGACGTATGCAAGATGCACAAACGAATATTGGATCGATCTCTAAGGCAATTCCGTGCTCGCAAAACTGAGCATTCTAGATTAAATTACTTAGAAGAACGCCGGCGTTACGCGCAAGTTTTGGAAAGGGAGAGGGAGCAGTGGGGGGAGAGGAAAGTGAGGGCTCTTCAGGAGGCCATCCCCGGGATACGAGGAACTTGTGGCGGATTATTCGCAACCTGCAAGGGAGTCGGTATACAATAGGCAGTATCTCTGCACGGAGCTGGGAGGATCATTTTCTCAAGCTGCTGGAAGGGGAGGGGGGGGGGGGGGTCAGGGGCTATTCCAAACGAGGGCAGGTTCCTGGGTACTTTTGTTCCAATCCTTGACGAAAGTGTGTCGAGGCTGGAATATGATGCGGCTGCTCGCTAGCTGAAGACCGGCAAGGCGGCGGGTATCGATGGAATCGGACCAGATCTCGTGAAGGTGCTGAATTGTAACGAGCGATTGGCAGAAACGGGAAGGTCTCTGCTCAACAACATATTCAATAGTGGAACCTTACCAAAAATATGGAAAACGAGCGTTATTTGTCCTCTTTACAAGGGGAAAGGGGATGTAAATGACACTAATAATTACAGAGGTATTTCTCTCCTGCCCGTATTAGGGAAAGTATATTGTAGTATTCTGTACAACAGATTGAGAAAATGGGCCGATATTTTTGATAAACTGACCCCCCTGCAGGCTGGTTTCAGGTCCAATTATAGCACTATAGATAATGTTTTTGTCCTGAACACATTGATCCAAAGCAAGTTAAACGAGAAAAGGGGAAAATTATATTGTTGTTTTGTTGATTTTGAAAAGGCGTTTGACTCTATCAATAGGCAAATGCTGTGGGGGAAGTTATGGGACATAGGGGTTTCGGCTAGAATGATTAATACGCTAATGAATATGTACAGAGGGGTCAAATTTTGTGTCAAATGTGGGCAGGGGGTGGTGTCTGGGCATCACGAGAGCACGGTAGGCGTCAAGCAGGGATGCATACTTTCACCTTTACTTTTCATTCTTTTTATTAATGACGTTGCTAGCTTCGTGGGAGAAGAAGGAGCTGAAACACCGGAGATAGTCGGGACACCGATACCAATCCTTCTCTATGCGGATGATCTCGTTTTAATATCAAAAGAAGTACAGGGGTTACAGCGGGGATTGAACAGACTTAAACAATATTGCACAACATGGAAGTTGAAGGTAAATACACGAAAAACTAAAATAATGGCGTTCAAGAAAGGTTATGTTTTCGCAGCAAAGGAGCGGTGGACCTACGGGGATTCCGAGCTTGAAAGGGTCAAACGTTTCACCTATCTAGGCATCACGCTGAGTATGGCAGGGGAGTGGACAAAGCACATCGAAGGCAGAAAGGGAAAAGCTTGTTATGGGCTGGGCAAGGTAGAGCGACTGCAACGGAAAGTCCCTACAGTCAGTGTGAGATTGCTGGACCAAATTTATGAAGCAACGGTGAAAGCAACCCTATTTTACGGCGCGGAACTATGGGGGAGGGTAGGGGGGCGAGTAGCAAATCAGATACAAGCGCGGTTTTTAAAACAAATACTGAGAACCAGCACGAGTGCAAGCACGTGTGGCGTCCTGAGGGATATGGGAAAACATAGGGAGGATGTCGAAGCGAGGATGAGATGTTTCAAGTACTGGATGAAGCTGGAACAAGGGGCCGGAGACTCACTGAAAGAACAGTGTCTGCGAGTTCAGATTGAGGAAGGGTTCGCACGCCACTGGGCAAGTGGAATTAAGGACGACTTGTACAGAATGGGTCTGGGGGAACTGTGGGAAGAGGTGAGGGGCGGGAGGTGCGAAACTGGGATGTTGCAAATCATAAGGGAGAGGTTGGTGGACGGTAGCAGGCAAGACATCATGGCAGAATGTAGGGAGAAGGTAACGCTCGTCGCCGCACAACCGCCAGGGGTGTGGGTGGAATGGGGGAGAAAACGATATATTGATACGTGTACGTACCAGCAAAGACGCGGATTCGCCTGGTTCCTGCTAGGGGGGTGGAGGCAACAGAAACTCAAGGGGCCGGACGGTCGTGCCATCTGCACGTTATGCGGCGGAGAGGAGACGAGGGCTCACATCCTACACGAGTGTGTTTGGTCGGCACCCCTCAGACAACGCAAATGGGGGGACAGTGCAAGGGACAGCATTGAGCAGACCATCCAGGCTATATGTAGGGAGGAGAGGAGTGGTATAACGAATGTAAATATCAAAGCCCTGGGCTCCTATTTTCATGCAGTTTGGAGGGAGCGCAGGAAACTGCTGCAAGGAGTCAGTGAAAGTGAAGGGTACGGAACAGCAGGGGCTCAAGCATAGGTGAAGAGTGTAATGTAGTGTTGTGAAAATGAACAATCTCAAATGCAAGAAGAGGACCACATTGCTGTTTATATATGTACATAGTATGTAATTATTTTCCAAATGTTTCTGTTTATAAATGTTTCTGAATGTATGATAAATGGGGTGCATGTTTAAGGTCGGGGTGTTTATGTAACAATATTGTAAGATACGCACAGCCGAAGGGCTCGTATCAATATCAATAAATATCAATATCAATATCAATAATAGGTGAGCGACGAACTCACTTGACAGTCAGCTAACGAGAGATGGCATTTATTAGTCAAACTCAGAAATAGCCTGTGAAACAGGATACGGTAATATAGCGGGGAAAATAGGAGAGGGATGGAAGGAAGAGAAAGAAAAATAGAAAGGGTCAAACTAAAATGGATAAGAAGGAGGAAAGTGAAGAAAGGGGGAAGAAAGGTAAAAGGAAAATAAAGTCAGGGAACAGGTGTTCCGGGAAATGGAGAAATACAAGATGGAAGGAATTCATGATTTGCCGTGAGAAGAGGTAAAAAAATATCTGCTGGAAGTGACTTAGGCCATGTCATCACCAGGGGTCCCTGGTTCGAATCCCGACCGGGTCCCACTATAAACGACCAATTTCACCATGCCATAATTCATCCTCATCGTAGCGATTAGTCAAAAGGTGACAGAATATCGACGCTAAATAACGACAATAAAACCATCATCTCCGTCAGTATAAACGTCTTGTTGATTGCTTTGAAGCAAAACAACACAAATGGTACAAGATCCGAACTGTGATAAAATAATGGAAAAAAAGGTCAGTTCAGGAGATCAAGAGGAGGTGGAAAACCTCCTATTGCGTGCCCTTGTTCCCACGAACTATCAAAACGTTCTCTCAAGTGTCAAAATCTAAAATTTCAACGAAGTGTACAACGCGTCGTATATTATTGCATGCACGCGTGTTATTCTAAAAACTAAAGAATTAACGAGCAAACTTTGAAAGGAAATGCATGAGAAAATATCCGAGCGTTTCCCAAACGTTTTGAAACTTTGTGTGAAGCTTACGTAACAAGTACGTGCAGGCATTATGACGTAGTTCAGTACAGGCAAAGCTTCCTTAACCTAAATTTTCGATTAATCCCATTAATCACCTCCAAGTAGCATTAATGAGTATTTCATATAAATATAATCATTGATATGTGTAAATATACATTTGTTGTTCACGAGAGACGTGAATTCTGAAGTACAATTGTTACGAGAACATTCAAGTCTTTGTGACGTAGTAAGAATGCAAATATTCTAGTAATTATTTAATTGTCTGGGTAACAGTTTCATAGATCGGAGACACATTAAAATCGGATATTTTGTGTTTCGCATGGTTTGTACTTACCAATTGTGTATTGCGGAACATAGTTCAAGGTGCCATTATGCTTTTTACACGAAAACAAACGCAATGTTTCACATTCTGAGTGCTTTTTTTATTATTCCTTTCTTCGCTTCCGGAACACACAATATGGCGGCACATCTTGACTCACGTTGTGGGTATGCAGTGTTTCAACCTTCTGCACCGAAAAATACCTACTATCGTGTTTGTCACCGGTGGAAATTATACATTTTGCACGGGTAGCTGACGTATAGCCCGGGTAGCTGACGGATAGCTCCACGAACTATACACGGATAGCGCCACAAACCATTCACGGATAGCCCCACGAACCATTCCGGATAGCCGCACGAACTATTTTCCAAGGTAGCTGACCGATTGCCCCACGAACCATTCACGGATAGCCCCACGAACCATTTCCGATAAGGTTAGGTTAAGTTTGGTTACGTTAGGCAAGCATAGTAAAAAAAAAGGGGGGATTGAAACACTGACAGGGGCTTACTTCATCAAACGTACGCAGCATCCGATTGTCGTAGGGCAAGCAAATGAAAGCAATGGCAATTGTGCGTCGGTGAGATATTCTCTTGAAAAATACGTGATTTCCCGGTCAAATATATTCCACGATAAAAGAAAATACCTCGACGAACGTTGTAAACCTTGGAGAAACTCATTTCCGTAAGTAGTTTAAACTAACTAACTCTCTAGCCTTCTTAAACCCGAAGGTTCATGGCTGCAGCAACACAGGCCTTCCATCTGTCCCTATCTTGAGCAAGATCTATATACTCTTTTCCATCCCTACCGATTTCCTTTAGGTCCATCTCAACGTTGTCCCTCCATCTTCGTCTTGGCCTTCCTACAGGTCTCTTACCATCTGGTTTCCCAACAAGAATCCTGTAAACTCCTCTTTCCTCTCCCATTCGTGCCACATGGCCTGCCCACCTAAGTCTTCTTGATTTAATTATTCTAATAATATCTGGACATGAATACAAATTATGTAGTTCTAAATTATGTAACCTTCTCCACTCACCTGTCTCCTCATCCCTTTTAGGTCCAAATATTTTCCTAAGAATCTTATTTTCAAATACTCTCAATTTATGTTCCTCTTTTAATGTAAGGGACCAAGTTTCACACCCGTATAATACTACAGGCAAAATTACTGTTTTGTATATTTTAACTTTTAGTTTCTTAGATATTAAACGAGAAGACAAAAGTTTATGAAGAGAGAAGTAACATGCATTTCCTGAATTAAGCCTACTTTTTATTTCCTCTTTAATATAATTTTCATTTGTTAATATTACTCCTAAGTATTTGAATTTGGAAACTGGTTCAAACGAGTTGTTATCAATAATTAGATTTTGATTATTACCTATCACTTGGTTTCGGCCTGTATGCATATATTTAGTTTTCTCTTTGTTAACTTCCAAACCTATCTCTTTAGCAGTTTTGAAAAATATTTTAGCATTATTCTTAATCGTATTTATATCATCCCCCAGTAAGTCTACATCATCTGCATATGCTAACAACTGAGTCACACCATTTAATTTTAGTCCTTCTTTAGTTTCTTTTACCTTCCGAACAGCATATTCTAAGGCAAAATTAAAGAGCAATGGAGATAATGCATCTCCTTGTTTTAACCCATCATGAATTATAAATTTGTCAGACATATTATTACCCACACGAATTTTACTTTCTGTTTCACTGGTGCATATTTTTATCATACTAACAAGCTTCTTAGGTATTCCAAACTCTACTAATATATTATATAATTTATCTCTTTTGACCGAATCATATGCTTTTTTGAAATCAATGAATAGCTGATGGACATTTTGATTATATTCCCACTTTTTTTCAAGTGTCTGTCTGATGTGAAAAATTTGATCTGTAGTTGATCTGTTACGTTTAAATCCACATTGATAATCACCTATAATTTCATTAGCATATGGGGTTAGTCTTGTTAAAAGAATGTTAGACAATATTTTGTATGTTGTTGAGAGTAGAGAAATTCCACGGTAATTATTGCAGTTCATTTTATCACCTTTTTTAAACACAGGAACAATTATGGATTCTTTCCACTGTTGAGGGATTTCTTCTTTATTCCATATTAAACAAATTAATTTATGAATTTGACATATTAATGAATTTCCACCATATTTAATTAACTCAGCTGGTATTAAATCAATGCCAGGTGCTTTGTTATTCTTTAGCCTTTTAATAGCATCTTTAACTTCAGTCAAGTTAGGTTCTGGAACTAAAGGTTCTGCTGTGTGTACTTCATTTACTTCTGATTTATCTCCTACATGAACATTTAAAAGGTCATTAAAGTAGTTCTTCCATCTATTTAGAATATCGCTTGGGTCAGCTAGAAAATCACCGTCTTTATCTTTTATCAAGTTTACTTTAGGTTGCCACCCCTTTCTAAACTCATTTACACCTTTATATAAATCTCTGATATTTTTATTTTTGCTGTTTGTTTCAATTTCGTTAATTTTGCTTTTCAAGTAATCTCTTTTTTTACTTCTAAACGTGCGGTTAACTTCTCGCTTTATTGTATTATAATTGCTTAGATTTGTATCATCCGAGTTATTTAACCACCTAAGTCTAGCCTGATTTCTTATTTCTATTAGATTATGACATTCATTATCAAACCATGGCTTACTTTTTCTTGGTTTATGGTATCCTATAGTTTCTTTAGCTGCTGATTCTATTGCATTACGTATGTGCTCCCAATTCTTATTTACGTCTGTTTCATTTATATTTTCATCATCATTTAAATCCTGCAAAACCTCAAATCTATTTGACAGTTTAATTTGGTAATCTTTCTTAATTCTTTCATCAGCAAACTTTCCTATATCAAATTTTATAACTTTTAGATTTTGTTGCTTATGATTTATCACTGAGAGCCTTTCTCTTAATTTAGCAATTACTAAATAATGGTCACTGGCACAGTCAGCACCTCTATGTGTACGAACGTCAATTATACTAGTATGTCTTCTCTTATCAATGAGAATATGATCTATCTGATTATGAGTTTTACCATCTGGAGAAGACCAGGTATATTTATGGATATCTTTATGTTTAAAAGTGGTACTTTTCACAATTAAATTCTTTGAGGTTGCAAAAGTAATCAATCTTATACCATTATCATTACTTAATTCATGAAGATTTTCTTTACCAATCGTGGGTTTAAATGTCTCTTCTTTGCCAATCTGTGCATTACAGTCACCTAACAGAATTTTCATATCATACTGAGAAAATTTATCAAAGACCTGTTCTAACTCTGTATAAAAATCATCTTTAGTATTATCATCTTTATCTTCCGTTGGTGCATGTATGTTTATTAAAATAATTTTACACCACCTACCCTGTAAAACTGCATATGATATCCTATCATTAATAAATTCTATTGTTTTAAGAGCCGAGATAATTCTATTATTTATGAAAAAGCCTGTTCCAAAATTATGATTTTCAGTACCACCATAGAAAAAAGTATAATTTTTAGTTTTACAATTCCCTTCTCCTGGCCACCTAACTTCCTGAACAGCTACTACATCTAATTTATACTTCACTATCTCATTAACTGTACACTGAAATGCCCCAGGCCGGTAAAGGCTCAGAACATTCCAGGTGCCTAATTTAATATCCTTATTCCTAACGTAGATCTTATCCTTAGTCCAGGGACCTCCCAAAGTAGTCCCCACCCGGAGATCCGAACGGGGGACTATTTTACCTCCGGAATATTTTACCTTGGGAACATCCATGGCCTTATATTTCTGTTTCTTGACATGTCTTTTTACAGTGCAGAGTTGTCAGCTCTACGCCTAACCCCCGATATGAATGGAGGAACTACTACACAAGACAAACACAAACATATTAGACAGCACAATTACTACACAAGACGAACACAAACACATTAGACAGCATAACTACTACACAAGACACACACAAACACATCACAGCTACTACACAAGACACACACAAACACATCACAACTATAACACAATATAAACACACACACACCACTTAGTACTAACCTTCAAAAGATACGTGTATAAATTTCACAGCTGCCGGATAATTAGTTCGTGAGATATAGCATTGTGAGTGAAGCAGCTTTTGTTATTGTGTTTAGAAAGATTAAATCCAGACAAAATTGCTTGTTATAGAAATAGCAAAGGAATGAAACAAGAAATGTATGCAAAGGTAATAAAAGATGAAATGTTTAGAGCAAGCTGTAAAGAGGTATTAAAGAAGATATTGGAAGAGAAAACGAGGAATGGCATTATTCTGATGTAGAGCAAAAATTGAAAAAAAATAAGAGACAGCATTCAACATACGGCAGAAAAAGTACTGGGTAAGAAGAAACCAAAAGGTAGAGAAAAATGGTGGGAACAGGAATGTGATAAAGTCATAATGGAAAGAAATGAAGCAACGATGAAAATAATATTCAGCAATACAAGAGGAAATAGAGAAATGTTTAAGGACAAGAGAAGAGTGGCAGATAAATTATGCAGAAGAAACAGAAGAAAATATGAAACGCAAAAATAGCAGAGATAGAAGACACATGGAAAACAAGGGAAAGGAGAGAGTAATTCTGGAAACTGAAGCAAGAAAAGAATGGATTTCAACCCAGGGTTTCCTTCAGCAAAGATAAAGAGGGAAATCTGATATGACACAAGGAAGGCACACCAAATAGATGGAAGAGTATTTTAGTGAACTCTTGAACAAAAGTAATAATGAACAAGAGAATTAAGATATTGGATATAGTGAGGAAGAGAGAAGCTTGACGGTAGAAGAGAGAGAAGAAAAGGACATGGAAATGGAGGACACAGATTAATGATAACTGATCAAAGCCCTTTCGAGAAAAGAGGTTAAAGAAGCAATTGGAGAACAAAGGTACAATAAAGTCTCAGGAGATGAAAATATAAAGGCTGACCTGCTGAAGGCAGGAGGGAACATCATAATGGAAAAGTTAGAAGAACTGTACAAACAAATATGGGAAGAAGAGAAAATGTCACAACAATGGGGAAGAGGGATCACATGCCCAATATATAAACGTAAAGAGAAAACGCTATGTGAAAACTACAGAGGAATTACACTTCTCAATATGACATATGAAGTATTTGCAAAGATACTAGTTAGGAGACTTTCCTCAGTAGTAGAGAAGATAATTGGAGAATACCAGTGTGGTTTTAAGAGAAACAGGTCGACCACAGATCAAATTTCTTCAATTAGGCTTTTAGGCATTTATAGGAGTTTATAGTTCATTTAGGCGTTTTTAGATCCTATAGAATTTCAGTACAGGGGTGCGGGGTACACGAAAAGAAAATATCTCTAAATAGCATACGTCTAGGACGTAGCAAAAAAAAAATAGGTATGATCCTACAAATCCGTTCACTAATCATTAGTGCACCCAAATATATAATTATATACAATTATATAAATAAAAATCAATTCTTACCTTCCGCTCGTACCGTAGTCGTCTTGAAAAGGTGCTGTTTCTTCTGTTCTCCTATTCCATTGGCTTCTGAGGAGGTTTCGAAGTCGTGAAGTCAAACATCGTGTGTCACCACTCTCCGTAAGTAGTTTCTTGTGTAAAATTGAAGAAATGTATTTTGTAATGTTTGAATATGATGCTATTTGATGCAATATAATTAGACTATAATACGCAAGAATGGTAAATGAAATTGTCCCTACTTGACGATTTAAATGCATATTAAAAAGTTGTTAAGCATTTTGTAAAAATCTAAAAACAACGACTACGTAAAATAAAACGTGTTGTTCTGGCTAATGAAATTCTGTTCTCTTATTGAAAAGCAACATAAAAAGAAACTTGAGTACATCAGTAGTTGGTTGCGGGTAGTAGATACTCATGTTCCTAAGCTTAGTTATGCGTATAGTGCTTTCTCTGATTGGCAATTAGGTACTCACGCCCCACATGTTATGAAACTGGCTCATTAAGGGGCGCTTGTGTCCCTTTGTTGCCGAGACATACTTCCGTGTACGAACAAAACGTACACACGTTTATTTTACAGAATAAGTATAGCGTGTCATACATAATGAAAGCTGCTAATAAAATAGATAGACAGTAAGAAGTTTTGTACTTTCAGGTATACGTTTAAAGTATCATCGCTCTGTGTGATAAGCAAGCTTCGGCTTTGTGCCTTTTTTGTTTATCCATCCTTCTTGCTCTTGCTTGCATATCCTTACAAAGCTTGACTCTACCCATGTTTCATTTGCTTGTTAAGGAGTAACATACATTTTTGTGATTGCCTTGTCTTAGTTTTTGAACCGATTTCCATCTTGTCCCCCTTATGCGCGTTTCCTATTATCCTGCTATTTGGGTTAGGTTCGTAAACTGAGCAGGACGTTACAATATATATATATATATATATATATATATATATATATATATATATATATATACCGTGCGTTCATTTCGATCTGCAGCCGAGAGATCGGGAGAAGAGTGGCGGGCGGCGCTGACGGAGATGCCGACATTTGCGGCCTGTAATGCCCGCTTATTTTTATAGACATATGCAGACATTTATATAAATATTGCAAAACGATCACTAACCTGTGTTATAACACGCAAAAGTTCTTCTGTAATTCATCCAAGTTCTGCTCTTATATACACAAAAAATACGCTTTAGAAACGATGTTAAGAGCCACAGATAATAAAATATTTTAATCATAGTTTTGACCAGTAACGTCCTGCTTAAGTTTATATCCTTGAAAGAGTTTTGTGCCGATTGGGATCGTTTGGAGGTTTTGAATGTGCAACACTGTATCAAGATTACGCTGTAGAAGAAACCGTTAAAAGTCAATAGTGTTCGTGAGCTTCCTTGCAATCCGAACTCTCCGAGCTCGAGTTTTTTGTTCCTTCGCGACTAGATGAAGACAGAGTTGTAAATATAGTGGCGAGCAATGTAAACCAAGAGCGTGTTAATTTCGTACTGTGCGCAAGAGTGTTATTCTTGGTTACTTGCAGTTACTTGTTTGTGTTATTGTAGTGTGTATGTGTGACGTGTCAGTGAGACGATTGGAATGCCAGCCGCAAGATTCACGTTAGAACAAAGATTTTTTTTATGTATGACACGTACCTACGTGAAAACAAACTCGTGTCGAGACGTGTGTAGATAATTTGTACAGAAATTCCCATGCGTTTCAACTCCACACAGAGATACGGTTAGACATCTTGTCCTTAAATTACGAGAAACTGTATCGTTAAATTTTAAAACACCTAAGCAAAAACGACGGATTCTAACCGAAGCAAAAGTCGATGATATTGGTGCAGCGTTAGAACGTTATCCAAACAAACCTCTACGCCGTGTTTCACAAGAGGTGGGCGTGTCAAAATCATCGGCACATACAGTCACTAAGCTACTAAAATTAAAACCATAGTCTTATAACACAGGTTAGTGCTTGTTTTGCAATATTTATATAAATGTCTGCATATGTCCATAAAAATAAGCGGGCATTTCAGGCCGCAAATGTCGGCATCTCCGTCAGTGCCGCCCGCCACGCTTCTCCCGATCTCTCGGCTGCAGATCGAAATGGACGCACTGTATATATATATATAGGCTAATATTATATAGCCTATAGTTTCCCAAGAGCCAACCATAAGGGGATGTAGAAAGTAAAAGTAAACAATTATTACTATTAAGATCTCGTTGAAAACTATAACTTGAAATTTAAATGTATTGTTGCTCTCATTATATTGACTGATTGATTTGGTGTATTTAACTTCGCTTTTCTTACTCTTTTGGCTAATTGCGAAAATGAGGATGAGTGAAAATATGATAAAAATGATGAGGGGACAAAGAAAACCCATGTCCAGGCCGGAATTCGAACCCTGGACCGTTGGTGTTGTAGCGCGCTGTGCTAACCACTCCTCCACGGATTTCGGCTAGAGGCGAGAGCATATGGATGTATTGTTGATGAAGGCATATTTGTATACATTTATAATTCCTTGGTAAAATACTTACATAATTACCTTTATGTTTTCAGGGGAGCTGCTTTACAAGAGGGGCTGTCCGGTGTATAATCCTGGTTTTATTTATTACCCTTTGTTTTTCAATAAAAATGCATGTTTCTAACCTTTATAAAATAAAAGAGTCTCATTTTATGTCATTTACTACTTACTTAATGACAAGTCATTCAACTGTTTCCAGGTATAACTGAAACTGCTATTACGTGCTATCACAAGTTACGGATAGATTACAATTACTTATCTGTAACTGAGGTGTTGCAATATTCTTGGAATATTTCTCAGTCATTGTGTTCTGTTTACTTGTATAAATAGTTGTTTCAAGCTTACTTTGTACACAAATGGGCTAATCGGGACTGGATGTACGGTTTAAAGTGGTGTCCGAACCACTTAGTGCATCCGTAGGGTAACGAACCCGAGACCCCTTGATTACGAGAGCGAGTTATGTTATATTTAGAACATTCATATACTTCTTAGTAGAGCTGATATCACAAGTGCATGAAAATTTTGGGCTTAGCGTTACTTTTTAAATTTTTATGGCACTAATCAAGGAAAACAAAACAAAACAATATCTGTACAGACAATATCTTAGACAAAATGCCTATTTTCTTATTGTTACAGACTTCATAAAAATGACTTGATATGAGCTCATGTCAGGGTATTAAGGTTTCGTACACGAAAGTTTATTTTTCCTATTTTCGGGTGTAGTACCTACACACGCCTATTTATCTGATTTTCGAAATTAACTTGAGATGACATTGTGATCCATAGAATATTATTATTTTGTAATGAAGGTGGTTCGGATTCCATTTTAAGCTGTAGGCCCAGTCCCGATTAGCCTTACTGTGCATAGAGTTGACTTAAAACACCAAATCAATGAAACAAACAAGGAAGACACCAAAACAAATAAAGAAAGAGTTAAACTCAGATGAGGGGGGAAACGGCGAGGAATGAGTAATCAGGCCACACCCACCAAAAACTTTCTGCACCAGTTTGTTTCCCTATTCCATCAATAACTTTCATCAGTGATGTGGCGTAATGTTCTTGGAACTCTAAACGTAACGTAACGTTCATTTGATAATGACGTTTCCGCGGTAAAACATTGCCAGAATATTGAACACAGCTCTAAAATCCCCAAAGGGTAATCCTTCTTCTGCTTGCTGGCTGGCACACTGAATCAGGGAAAAATGCGCCCGGGAAAAATGCGCTCTCGCAATAAAAGTGGGAAAAATGCGCCCTCCTAAGAGTAACCTCATTAGAAAGTGGGGAAAATGCGCCCAGCACACATGACCTTCACCAACTAATCCATTGAAGGGTTGGAATTCCCGGTTATCTAACTGTTCATTAGCTTGCTTCTATCGCAATGATCTCCCGCGAGGACGTTGAAGATGGGTGGCTCCAAATCCATTGTACGGCGCCAGCAGGAGAGAAACTGGCAGCGTTTCTTGACTACTTTGTACAACAATGGCTGCAAAATCCAAATCTACCAGTTGATGTGTCGCACTGTGGAGATGCAAAGCACCGCACGAACAATGCTGTCGAAGGGTGCAACAATAAGCTGCAGGAGAAACTTCGACTTCATCCCAACTTCTACACCCTTCTGAAGACGCTGAAGCAGGAAGCGGAATACAGCGGATACAAATATGACAGGGCTAGCATCGGTTTGGAAGGAACGAAGAGGATGAACAGATTAGCAAAATTTTACATACTTACGAAACAAGCACACCCAAGGACCTTACCCAGTGCCTGAGTCTGGCGTACACCCAAAAAATGGAGTAAAAGATCGTCAACGGAGGTCACAAGAAATGGAAATACAAATGTAAATAAAAACTTTCATCAAATAAAATAAAAATTTCAAAAGTAAAATAATAAAAAAAAATTGACAAAGGACATCATCTCCAGCTTCTAAACACGCCAGAAAAGATAATATTTTTACTGTACTTTAAAAAAAAAAGATATTTCCTGACAGTCCCAAGCCTGTATTAAGTGTGAGGGGAAGCTGCGTCAAGGTTGTTTTAATCAACATATTATCATATTGGTGAAGTTCGTGTGTGCTGGGCGCATTTTTCCCACTTTTCATTGTGGTTACTCTTGGGAAAACGCATTTTTCCCACTTTTATTGCGATAGCGCACTTTTCCCGGGCGCATTTTTCCCGACACCGGCACACTATATCCCCGCAACAAGCTAGCCTCATTGATTGCCCTGTAGGATTACACACGGAACATATTAGTTTTGCTTAGATGCAAGCCCAGCTCCTGTTTTTCACCATAAATTAACCTTCGACGTTTTTTATGATGTAGAGTTATCATTTTCTGCCGCCATATTTGTTCCATTTCCTGTCTAGATAAAAAAAACAACTTATCTCAAGCTCTAAGCAAGCACTATCATTCAGTATTAATTTTATATCGGTGCTGTGGAGGTCTTGAATCTAACTGTAAGTATTGACAACATGTAGGGCTTTATTCGATATGGTTATTCATTCTGGAAACAATATTTGTTTGGTGTCAGCGTTGCTACAACGAGCTGCGGACGTGTGAGTTTTTCATTTAGTAACAAAACTTCTACAAAATGGCGGCCGACTTTTCATGTCAGTTGACCTTCAGATTTTTTCTTTACCTAAGCAGTGTTATATTCTGCTTGTTAAAGAATCTTATTTTTTCTGAAAGGGCGTAGGGGAAACAGGCATCGACGTCCACAGATTTTTCTCAGGGAGGGGCAAGCAAGATAATTTATTCCAGGGAGGGGGGTAAAGGAGGCATATTTTCCGCCAGAATACTGATGCCTCCTCAAAAAACACTGCTTCAGTCGGAAATTATCATGTTCCTTCAAGATCCTTATAATAATTAACATAAATTACTGTGACTGAAATGAAATTATGTGTGAAATATATACTTTCCGCACTGTGGCGCAATCTCAGATTCCGCCGACCAATCAAAATCTATCAAGAATAGATAATCTTATTATCATTCATGGACTTCATTCATGTTATATTCATTCATTCACCAAGAGTTACACACGCAGCATGTAATTTTACTCTAAACTCTAAACGTCTAGTTACAATACATTTTGGTGTTGTTGACATACAAAGGACATAAGCGGCTAAGATTAAGGGTATGTAGGCTATATTTCTCTATTGTACACGTTGATATTATTCAATGAAATTAGGCCCGTAACCAAAATCAGTTTCATAGTGTGTTTTAGCGTTTCGCACACGTAAGTAGGGTGCACGGTTCAAAGACAATATCCTTCCAAAAACTAATTGTAATGCAATGGCTTGTGCAGGCGACATAGAGCTACTTATGTGTATAAGGCCTCATCAGCACAAAACACAATTCGCTTTGTCATTGTCACATGTCAGCCATTTTATGATGATATACAGGTTTCCACAGGGGTGAGCCGGACCACGTGCGGATTTGGCCAGATTTCCCATCATGCTCTGCGTCGCTGACGTCACTTTGAATATCATTAATTGCTTTTCGAAGTGGTATCTGGGCTCCACATTTTTTAGAGGCTCGCGACAACGGGTCAAAATGATAATGACTGATCTTGAAAGAAAATTACAATCAAGGTTTCTTAAATTATTTCCAAAAGATGAATCGACCGAAAGAAACTAAAATTGTATATTAAATACTGCATGTAGAAAGCACTATATTAATCCTAATAGTAATACTTAATCAGTAATTATTATTATTTAAATTTGATAATATTTTGCTGACATATGCCACAAGATTTTGAATCGACTCACATGGAGATTTCAAATTTAAAGAACAGATGAGGGCCTCTAATCTCGCTCAGGTTCTCGCGATATGTTGCTGCCCCAATGGCTCTGAATGTAGTTTTGGATTGTTGATTTGATTTGGAGTTCTAGGTCCCATTTATGTACGTACAGAAGGCCAATCGGGACTGGACCTACAGTCTAAAGTGGTATCCGAACCCACTAAAGAGACCAAGAGACTAAAATACAGAAGAACAATCTATTACAAATTGTGAATAAAACTGTTCATTTAATTCAGAAGATGATAGTGATTCTGAAGTTGGCAACATTATTTCTTAGTAGTTTGCAACCTGATCGCCAATGAAGATGCCGTGAACAAGAAATGTGGGTGTCGTCTCCCTTCTGCGAATTATACTTAGCCTTTAAAATGAGAGATTAATTGGATACAATATCACTTCACGTGAGCCTCCCCTCCTCCCTAGGCCATTTTTTCCATTCCAGCGCGCTGCATTGTCAGATAGACCATATCTTGGACTCAGCACACGCCACTGCTGACTTGTTACTGTAAAACACACTAAAATTAAATGATAAATTATTTTTTCTAAATCTTTCTTAATAACAACAACTCTATAGAAGGATAAACTTTTTCCCTGGCTGGGAACTAAATTAAAGGCGTACGGGGAGAGAAATTACCTTACCCTCCCCCCTCTGTAATTGAAACAACAACTAGTCGCAATTTTCTAAAGTTGAAGAACAGAAATGGGGAAAATATGGATCATTAATATCAAAGTACTTCAAAAGAAGATGCTAACTAACTAACTAACTCTCTAGCCTTCTTAAACCCGAAGGTTCACGCTGCAGCAACACAGCCTTCCATCTGTCCCTATTCTGGAGAAGATCAATCCAATCTTTAACGATTTCCTTTAGGTCCATCTCAACGTTATCCCTCCATCTTCGTCTTGGCCTTCCTACAGGTCTCTTACCATCAGGTTTCCCAACAAGATTCCTGTAAACTCCTCTTTCCTCTCCCATTCGTGCCACATGGCCTGCCCACCTAAGCCTTCTTGATTTAATCATTCTAATAATTCTGGACATGAATACAAATTATGCAGTTCTAAATTATGAAACCTTCTCCACTCATCAGTCTCCTCATCCCCTTTTAGATCCAAATATTTTTCTAAGGATTTTATTTTCAAATACTCTAAATTTATTAAATTAGGCACACGCAGGAGATGTACTACGTCTCTTGCAGAGACGATTCCACACAGTTAAAACAGCGCCAGCGAAAAATTAGGCGAAGCCAGGTCGGCTCGGTAGTTTAGTAGGTCAGTGGCACGGATTGCGAGAGACCTGGGTTCGAGTCCTGGTCGAGCCTGCATTTTTCGCTGAAAAATCTACATACTATAAATTTATGTTCCTCTTTTAATGTGGAGGACCAAGTTTCACATCCATATAATACAACAGACAAAATTACTGTTTTGAATATTTTTAACTTTTAGTTTCTTAGATATTGTACGAGAAGATAAAATCTTATAAAGACGAAAGTAACACACATTTTCTTCCAATACAAGATGCATTGTTCTCAGTATCATGCCACACCTTTATCGATAATGATTGTCACCCGTGAACTAGCAAAAATAGATCATTAGCTCATCCTGCCAATTGTTCCGGAGGTGGTCAAAGTCTGATGCAATTCAAGGCAAGGTCCATGCAATTCGATGCAACAAAAATGACTACCACCATTGTAATACAGAAATAGTCTTGGATTGGCTATTAAAATTACATTACACATTTGTATGCGCTACTGGCGCCACCAGATATACTGTTGGAAGTTAACCGTAGAATTTACAATATTCTGCTGTTAAAAATTAAGTTTATCTGTTAATTTACAATTACAAAAAAACAAAATAAAAAAAACAACGGGACGTGGTAATGCTAAAAATTAATATCATTCGTAGAGATAGAAAATGATTAGAAATTATGAGTGTACCATAAATATATTTTTTAAAAACTGATTCATTAATTTGGGTAATTTTGCAATGGCCGTTAATACTGTAAGAACGGGGATGTTGTTTTTTTCACCTATATCCAGGGCGGTCCAGAGGGGCCCAAAGTTACCAAAAGGGATTTTCCGGAGGGAAATTTCCCGAAAAAAACCGATTTCCCTTTCCTCATACTTGATGTACACATGTGCGTGGTACCATTTGAAAGCCTGTTCTATTCTGAAGAGTGCTACGACCCTGTGGGTACGTACTTAAATGTTATTTACCACGGCTACAGAAATATCTTAATCTCAGGGGATAGGTTCTTTGTTCGAGAATTCCAAATAAGAAAGCGTTTTTATAGCCAAGAGGATATAGTTAAATGCGGATCTATATTCTAAAAACTATACACAATACAGAGAAAACATAAAGCAAAGCTTGTGTGTGTATATATATATATGCTGATTCCAAATTTACGTCGGTTATATTCTTCTTGAAAGGAAATCTTCTCCTTCTTTTCTTCCTTCTATTTTTGGGAAAAGACTTCTTCTTCTTTTCTTCCTTCTAATTTATTGTTTATCTTTTTAAAGCGTAATCTTATTCATTACATATATGCGCTCGTTTTCCCCGCTTCTTTGGCAAACGATACAAGCTATTCTTATAGAAAGAGTAGGGTCGACTAAACTGACAATAGCGCCACCTCCTATGTAACGACCAAAAGGGGAATAGCCCAGGATCGCTAACAGCAAGCGCTGCCTATGGCCCAGTGCGTCTAATAACAAGCGCAACCGTAAGTGCTTCGGGGCGTATAATTTGGAGACAGCGCCACCGAGGGACGGACAAAAACAAAAGCTGACTATGTTCTAGTCGTCAGAACATCAAAAAGGAGAGATAAATTTCTGAATTCATTTGCTGACTTATTAACTTTCCTAATTGTTTCATATATGAGCATATTCTTAATTTATCTTAATTTGCTATTAACAACATTTTATTCACTCCATCTATAATTTTTATACTCTTCCTTTATATATTTTTCATTTACTATAATATACTGCTGGACAATGAAAACCGGACACCTTAATATTTGACATCCGAATTGCAATGATATATTACAGAATGTATGGCAGATCATGTAGTACCATATGCACCATTCATAGGCACGGACTTTGTTTATGCATTCGTACTTAATTCAGTTTCTGCAACATTTACTTAGCCTTCGAATCAGAATTTATGCGTTATCACAAAAAATGCAAGTGTCCGGTTTATTTTGTCCAGCAGTATATATATAATCGCTCTTCTCCGCTCCTAGTTTCTATAATGAACTCTGATCTTCTTTATATGGCGTGCTGCCATCTATCGTCGCTTTCGGGAAACATTTCTTCCTTGTGTTTTTCATTGTGTCGTCGGAACTGGCACGTGACAAGAGAAGGACGTATAAACCATGATACTCGGATGAATTGTGCTGAAGCAGTAGCTACTTAAAAAATATTACTACGCAAACTCAGAAAAAAAATACACAGAACGGGAAACCATTTTGTCTTGAAATTTCACAGGGGAGGGGTTAATGCACCTATCTAGAATGGTATCAAACATTTCTCGCTGTTAGCAAACAACTCTGTGAATCAAGAATTCTTCATCAATGATGTAAATAGCATCTCCAACTTCTTTACTTTTTGAGAGTGGTAACCAAGGATCATAAAGAAAGGACTTCTTGGTTCTCCTCATCACTGAGAACGGGCAGGAGAATTTACTTCCTTATCCCTTGTTATTCCTGTAAATATTGACTCAATACCATCAAAATCAGGCAATGAATGGTGGTTGAGGTGAAAATCACTGACAAAAGAACTGGAAGTCTTGCTTATCTACTGATATTCAAGACTTTCGTGCATCGACATGCTGCTCTTCTAATTTATCTGTAAACTAATAGACATGTCAAGAATCCACTTAGCACTGAGTCAATCACTGCTCTGCCATTCCCCACAACTCTTCATGGAGCTCTTCACGATCTGTTCAATCGTCATATCTGACCAGATCCCGGACCATAACTTTTCCATCGTTTTATTGTGAAATAACCTTCTTGGACAGTAAACATATTTAATTGTGGCTTATCTTCTCTTTGAGACCAAGCATATCCTACACATACATAGGTGACGCAAAATATTTCCCATAAACTACTGTGGGCAATGATAAAACAAGTTGAACCCTTAAATGACATTCTGTAATAACCTTAATAATTCCAGTTTTAGAGAAGGTAAATGCTACAAAACATCATGCAAAAGAGGTTTCCCTGAGTTTCGCTCTTGCAAAATGTGGTGGGGAAAAAGTGAAATTTCTCGCTCCTCTAGCACGTAAACGGCACCACCTAAAAGAAAAATGCATAGAACAGTTTTTGTAGATAATTTTATGAAGATTATTTTTTGTCATCAACTATTTTGCTGTAAAATGCTTTCTAACCGAGATATTTGCAAAAAACTGATTTTGGGCGCAATTTTTCAAGGATGGCGGGCAAAGCCCGGATGGTAGAGGGGTGCAAAATAAATATGTTGTTAAGAACACTTTTACAAAGACAATAGAATTTGTTTCAGATTTCCAGGATTTTTTTCTTATTGGACCCCAAAGCATCCCTTATTGACTGGCCTGTAAGTGTAGTTTACGATCGGATGGGGTAGTCGGGACCGGACTTACAGTTTAAAGGGAGATCCGAACCACTATGCAATGTGGGAATCAAACATGGGGACCTTTTGTTACAAGGCGACTGTGTTATTCTCCGAAATCTCGTCTTTATACATTGATGTACAATACACATCAAAATTTGTTTCATAATAGTTGTCACCATCCTTAAAGTTACTCTTCCGATCCAAAATCCAATGCTGTCGCATAGGGACACACCGTGTGACGAAAGAGTTTGGACTCAATGTGACGTCACACTAATATGGTCCCTTCGAATATTTTGTACAAAATCAATGGAAATAGGCTTTGCTTAGGGCGTCCTGCTGGGGACAATCGGCAACGTAGGTGGTAAACACGTGATACTTCACGCTTAGCACACGGGTCCCGGGTTCGAATCCCGGCATGGGTGTTCATCATATCATCAGTCATCATCGTCTTCGCGATTAGAGAAAATGACATAAACGCGAAGTAAAATAATCCAACTCAACCAACCAACGAGACACTTCACTGTTAGACAAGACTGATAAAGATTGAATTTCTTTCCTAATGTGTAGAACTTTACATGCATAGTATTTATCAAGAAAAATTCCAGAGAAAATTACGTCACATCTGATCTTTCAGTATATCACACGACCGGATGGCGCAACGGTGAGGTGAAGCAGTCAGCCAATCAACTTCTTGGTATTACCTGGCGATGTAATCAAGCTATGATGAGAGGAAGATAAGATTGTTTTGGTAGAACATCACACGTTGTGGAATTATAAACAGTTAATTAGTGGGACACTATACACCGTTCTGCGATAGATTTATGACTGCTGCCAATTACAGTTAAATACTATCAACGTTAGTTGCTAATTACAGTTAAAGTGTACTATCAGCTTTAGTTATAAACACCTATAAAGATAAGGTGAGTTCAAATGCTTATTCATTATTATACTCAGTGCTATAATCCCAACTTTTCAAAGTGTATACGCTAAGTTTCCGTGAAACGTTCAATGGAACTCATGTTTGCATTAACTTTGGGTTACGTTCTTAATATTATCAACGTCCGTGGCGGACGTTATCACAGCTCGCTACGACTCCAAGGACCCCGGGTTCGAATCGCGGTCTGGACAAGGGTATTCTTTGTAAGTGTCGCTTCATCAATTTCATCATGTAATATCTCATCCTCATCTTCGCGATTACCCAAAAGTGTCATAAAAACTAAGTTTTATAAACCAATGCTTCCATTAGTGGTTATCACAACCAACTACGACACCAGGGGTGCTGGGTTCAAGTCCCTGCGATCGCTCCTCTCAACTGCCAGGTTTTCACATTACTGAAGTTTGATTTAAGTCCACTTTATTCACTAATAGGTCAATTCGAACTGGACCTACAGTTTAAATTTGGATCCGAACCACTGTGAAATACCGGGTGTACAAAAAATAATGTCCTATTTTTGACCCTCTGTTATTTCATACATATTTGGCGTACAACAATGATATATATATTAAACGAAAGAGTAACACTCACAGTTTTTTGGTTCTCAAATGTTCAATGTGTGACCCGGCACACATCCAAACGATAAGACATCTCTTCCCACACTCTAACAGACATGTCTGTAGTAATTGAGGTTACAGTTGTTCGTATTCGACGTCGCAATTCTGGTACATCATTTGGAAGCGGAGGTACAGAATAATAATAAATAATAATAATAAAACCCCACAAAAAAATCACAAGGGGTCAGATCAGGTGGCTTGGGGGGCCATGACAAGCAAGCCCTGTCATTCTTTCCAGTACGACCAATCCAGAGGTCGGGGACCACACCATTTAACCATTCCCGCACACAAGTGTACCAGTGAGGGGGAGCACCATCTTCTTTCCAGAAAAAGTTCTCTGATTCAGCTGCTAGAAGTTGTGGGAACAACCATTCTTAAAGTATATCTAGGTAGGCTACCCCTGTCACAGTTTCTTCCGCGAAGAAGAACGGCCCATACACTTGACTTCGAGACACTACACAGAACACATTGAGTTTAGGAACTTCGCACGGAAAGCACGCTGCACAGATATCACTAATTCACATTTCACAAAGTTCAGAACACAGAAGGACTTCTGCTTGGGGCTCGCCATCTCGCCTATTCTATTCCTTTGCTACGCCAGCGCCGCCAAGCTGCAAAACGGAGAACTAATGAACACCAACAAAATTTCAAACATTCAAGTCATGAATGAACACTGTTCACGTATTCTACAAGAAGTTATAACAATTTAAAACTAGGACATTCTTTTTTGTACACACTGTATGTCTCAAAAGTGGATCGAAACAGATACCCCTTGAGAGAATATGTTTTTGTTCTCTTTGTTTATTTACTTTACTACTTATATCTGATCGTTCCGTGACAAAAGGAGGAACTATGATAGCGAAATACAATAATAACAATCTATTTCTGTTTTGGACACCTATTTTTCCATAAGAATACTCAGATACATTTCTGAATTCATTTGCTTACTTATTAACTTTTCTTAATTATCTTAATTGGCTATTTACAACATTTTAATCACTCCTCTTATAATTTTTATACTCTTCCTTTATGGATTTTGCATTTACTATAATATATATAATCACTCTTCTCCGCTCCTAGTTTCTACAATTAACTTTGCTTCTTTTTATATGGCGCGCTGCCATCTGTCGTCGCTCTTGGGAAACATTTCTTCCTTGCATTTCTCATTGTGTCGTCGGAACTGGCCCGTGACATGGTGGAGTGGTTACCACAGCGCGATACAATGTTAGGAGTCCCTGGTTCGTGTCCCGTATTGGACATGGGTGTTCTTTGTGAGTGTTCGATACCCGGTGGAGGCACATAGTGTTCGGATCCAACTTTAAACTTTAGGTCCAGTCTCGATTAGCCTTACAGTGCATAAAATGGACTTAAACACTAAATCAATCAATCAATCGATCAATCTTTGTGAGTGACCCTACATCAATTTCCATGTCTTCACTCATTCACATCATCTCGATTAGCCGAAAGTAAAATTAACAAACCAATCTAATCTCTGGAACTAGCTTGGTTTCTGTTTTCAGTATGATATTTATCAGGTACGTAGCCAAGAGGAAGGCGGCTCCTGAGGCTGAGCCCCTCCTCCTCGAAATCCTACAAATGTTTCGTTGGAAATAGTGTACAGTGGTAATTAATTTTACTTCATTGGCTTGATTAAACATCTTATATGATAAGTTGTAATATACTCAGAAATTCATCTTCAGGGCTTCTACCTCCCCCCCCCCCCTCCCGCCACCTTTTTTGCCTTTAGATGGCGGCTGCTCATAAGGGATGAGCACCAGAAATAAAATTCTGACTTCGGGTTCGATTTTTATGTAAAACAGTACAAGTGTAGGTTAGATTTGATTCTCAATGAGGTGAGGTACTTGACTGATATCCCCCCCCCCACAACCTTTACTTCTGGATCCGCCACTGATGTTGACACAGGCATGTGCTCAACACCAATTCCTTCGGTGATGCCATTCTTGCAAGGGCATGAGCGTATCTTGACTCTTGAGACCTAACTCAGGGGTGGGGCCAGAATCGATATTGGGGCTTTACTTGGGAGGCAGATTCCAAAAGTTCTTCGTCTTATATAAGTAGGGAGCAGATAAACACTTAAAAGTACAAAATATGCATGCAAATATGCATTGAATACAACCAAATATGCAATATAAATTTGAAAAACGTGCCCTAAAAATTGTGTAATATTGTGTATGTATATGCTTTATAGACTTACCAATGTTCTCCCATCTCCAAAGTAACCAGTTGCAATCCTCAGTGCTTCAGTCAAAGTACTAGAACAAATTCTATATACTAGAATTTTAATCATAGATCCACTGTAACAAATTTAGTAAATTTACTTCAAGATGTTTATAATGCAATTCATAACCGGTCAAGTGTTCACACTATTTACGTGGATTTCTCCAAAGCCTTTGATAAATTAAATCACGATGTATTACTACGTAAACTTGCAAACTTTGGTTTTACGAGCGACATGTTATCTCTCATTATTTCGTATCTTCACAATAGGAAACAATATGTGACTTACAAACAATCAGATAAACATCAATACGTTGTAAATTCTGGACTCCCCCAAAGTTCGAACCTTGGTCCACTTCTGTTTATTATATTTATAAACGATTTGCAACATAAACTGTATAAACTGTATAAAGAAATTAATTGCACTCAAGATATGTTAGATCTTCAGAATGATATAAATGTACTCTATGATTGGAGTATGGATAACGATCTAAGGTTTAATATTAAAAAATGTAGCTTTATGGTATTTTCGATCAATAAACGCCCATATGAGTATTCATACAGAATTAGTAATGAAAAGCTGGAAAAAGTGTACTCTGTCAAAGATCTTGGTGTTGTTGTTGATTATAATTTATCCTTTGAGGAACATATCTCGAATATTGTTAAGGATGCATATCGACGGCTAGGATTTCTCATAAGAAGCTCAAAGAGCATAAATAATTTAAATGTCATTATGCTATTGTATAACAATATGATAAGAAGTAAACTCGAATATGCGTCGGTTGTATGGTCTCCTGGGTTTATATCTTATAAAAATAGAATACAGCAAATTCAAAAAAGATTTCTACGGTACTTATATTATAACAAGAATCAGGTATCTGCTTACGAGATGAAACTATCTTAAAGTATGTGATATATATGTGATTCCATTTTAGTGTGCATTATTTTCGAATTTTCTGAAATTATTTTACCTTCTATTCTCCTTACTCATCTCTTGTATCTATGGTGACTATGTATGTCATATATATGTTAAATATTTTTTTCTCGTTCAATACTATGTGAAGGCTATGTTCTGAACAATGAATATATGTGTGTATTGATGGATATATGTTCCTTTCCTGCAGTACTTCATTTATGGTGTGTGTGTGTGTGTGTGTGTGTGTGTGTGTGTGTGTTTATATGTAGTCTACTGTTATATGTTTATTATTTGAATATAATTTATGTAAGCTTTCCTGTAATTGGAGATTCTCTCTCTGTTGGAAGCAAACGAATAAATAAATAAATAAACATGTCACTGCCCACGTAATTCCAAAAATTGTAGCAATTCCGCGTATAGACTAATATTTCTAGAGCGCTTGGCTAGTATAATTGCTTAACATGGATAGTGAAAACATTAGATTTCTGTCACATGTATTTTTACAGTAAAGACTGTTTAAAAAGCATATGATGACTAGGTGCTGGGCCTTATTTTAGGATTTTGTTCCAAATAACAAGATCCTCACGCAGTAGTTATTAACGGCTAAACAACAGCAAAAATTCCCTCCCTTACTAAATGCAAAATTTGCAAAAAAAGAAAAAAAAAGTAATGAATTTGCACGGATACTCACAATACACCGGTGTAGTATTTTAAATATGTCCAGGTCGAGAGGGGAGGTTCCAGTAAATTCTTTGGAATCATAAGCATGTGTATGTGTCATCCCCCAGTGGATGAACATTTGCAACCAGAAGGGTTGCTGTGTAAGGCGTCAGGCTTTGGGACGCGCGCTGGTTCGAATTTCCTGCGGGAAGCTTAACAACTTGTCTTTAAAGATCGAAAGAGTTGTGACTGTGTTTCTAGGCATCTCTTCATAAAGCCTACAGAAGGGGAGTCGGCACCCGTGGCGGAGTGGTTAACACATCGCGCTACGACGTCAGGGGCCCCGGGTTCGAATCCTGGCCTGAGCATGGATGTCTGTTGGTGTCCATTCATCAATTTCATCATATCATCACTCATCCCAACCTTCACAAATTAGCCTAAAGTGGCACAAGAAGCGTAAAATAAAGCAAATGAATCAATCAATCAATCCACATAAGTGGAAAGAGATAGGGGCGCCTTATCAGTTTCCTTTGCCCTTGAAAACTTGCCTGAGCGATTGCGTGTATAATGTTCTTCTTCTTGTTACAAAGCCGTTGCTACAGAATGCAATTGAAATTTAAACACATATTTCAAGACCCCTCAAAATCGACAATCGACAAGTGCTGGAAATCTGAAATGGTCTGAAATTGAATTTGTACGTACACGATCAAAGAAAAAAATTGTTAAAGATTTCACATTTTGAAGATAATTTCTTATCACATCACTACATTGTTGTCTAATCATGATTAAATAAATAACCTACAGACGAGAATCTTCCATCATTCCTCGTTTCCTGTCTCACAACCACAGATGTCCAGTTGACTTCGACCTCCTAGCTGAAGATCGACCTCCAGCCTCACATGGCCTCAGCCTCCGACCTCAAACTCGGCCTCCTGCCTCACAAAGCTCTTAGAGGCCTAGGCTGAGGCTTCGGCCGGACCTCCGGAGGCTAGACATCTCTGCTCACAACCACTTTACACTTTATCCGTCGCTTTCTCTTCACCACAGAATAAGGAATTTACTTTCTGTGCCTCGATGCTTCTTTTCCCAATACAGATAAAAAAGAAAAGTAAAAATAGGTAAAGTGCTCCCCTGTGCATTGCACCACGCCATGAAGGTGTGTGGGGATGATGTGATCAGCATCACGCCCCTGACCGCCTTTACCCCCCAGGTACCCATGTCATTCGACGCTGGGTGGGCGCCGGGGCCGCTTCCATCGCTAGAAAAGTTCCCGGATTTGAACAGGCCGGGGATCGAACCCGGGACCTTTAATCAATGGAGATACGGGTTACTCTTAGTAATACATGCACAATTCTTTGAGTTTCAAATAAGAAGCCTTTATATCCCGAATAATTTGAAAGGTTCGAATAGTCAAAGATTTGATCATTATCATATCCCAATTTCACACCTTCAGATGTGGCAGGGATGTTTTATATTACACGCTGTTCCCACCCTCTGGATGGACGTCCGCAGGATTTTTTCCATTGAGAGGAAAGCAAGGCAATTATTTTCCAGGGGGTCAAGGGAGGCATATTTTCCCCTAAATACTGATGCCCCCTCAAAAGCACCGCTTCAGCCTCAAATTATCATTTTCCTTCAACGCCCTTATAATAATTAACATAAATTACTGTGACTGAAATGATATTATGTGTGAAATATGTAATTTTTAGGTGGACATTCATTTTCCCGGAGGGCCGTGGCCACTTCTTGCCCCTCTTCCGGACGTCCATGGATACATCAACTCAATGGTTGCCCACAGGGAAATACCTCCTCCTCTTTACGGTCACATGTTCCTTCTTTGCAATTTTTCTATTGGATTATTGTATATATTTAGTAAATTTTTGCCTGAGATTGAAGATTAATTGATTGATTTGTTTTATTTTACTTCGCTTCTTGTGCCACTTTTGGCTAATTTGCGAAGATGGGGATGAGTGATGATATGATGAAATTGATGAATGGAGGACACTCACAAACATGCATGCCCAAGCCGGGATTTGAACCCGGGACCCCTGGCGTCGTAGCGCAATGTGCTAACCACTCCGCCACGGTGGCCTGAGATTAAAGAAATATACACAGTGTGTCTAAGCTTTAGGACTAGCTTTTTGAAAAGCATTTGTGTGAATGAAATGACACTTTTATTGTTTAGCCTTCGACACACATCCCCTGAAGTACACACTGCTTTGCATGGTCACACAACCTATGGCCTCTGCAGAAGTCTTCCTTTGTGTTAAATGTAATTGTCAGGGCTTTCTTGATTTCCGAAATAGAGCCAAGAAGACACAAGGTGGGATTTCACTTTTTGAAATATAAAGTAATCAGAATGTGCTAATTCTGGCGAATTCGGAGGGTGGCTAGCACAGTCAGATTTTGTTAGGCCAAAAACGCATTGACGGTTGTGGGACGGGGCGCTGTCTTGCAAAAGGAAGCAGTCGGATTTCGACAATGATGAGAATTGTCAGTTCGATACTCGCTGGAGACATATTGCACAGTGTTTCGGATCCCACTTTAAACTTTACATGAAGTACAGATTAGTCTTTATTCTTTGTGGATTACACCCTGCTAATCCAAGAAAATGACCAACATGGACCACTCCTTGTGTCGCCTTTAACGTTTTCTTGTCCATCATGAAATAGTCCACACCATCGGAAAACATTAGAACAGTCCATAAGTCGCATTTATTATTCCGAGCTCTCGCACTTTTTCCAGCTTTAAAACAGAATTTGATCGCTAATATTTTGCTCCGTACTCACATCAATAACGAGGCCTCCTCGCACAGCTCCGATCCACACCACAAATCACAACCACTGTTTAACTCACTCAGACAACACTAAGCACAGATTGATACTTGCTCGTCCCTTATCCTGTGGGTGTCTGCCTTATAGCGTGCAGTCCTAAAACTTAGTAGTCACACTGTGTATTACATGTAATAAACTTGTTTCTGCATTTTCCTTTCAGGGCTTCATCAAAATGAAGTTAGAGTCAATGCAGACCTTGATACTACCAATCGTGGTATTCCTCACCGCCCCTCTGGTGGAGGAAAAAGAGTTTGACTGTCCGTCATCTCCATGCTTCTGTGTTAAGGAACAAGGCAGAGAGGAGAGAGCAGAATGCAGAGACGTAGATTTCGTTCATCTTCCTCCAGAAAGCGTGCCACAAGAGACCAAGATCTTGAAGCTGCAGGACATCATGACAGACACACTACCTGGACGTGTGTTCTACAGGCATGGATCGAGGTCCCTCTCTCAGATAGACCTCTCGAGGAACTGGTTGGTGAATGTGGACAGCGATACTTTCTTTGGACTACCGAACCTGACAACTGTTGATCTATCCAGGAATCGCCTCAGACAACTTCCTCCTGAGTTGTTCATCAACAACTCACTTCTGCGGACTTTGAACCTTCAGCAGAATCTTCTCACACAACTTTCCAACTCCCCATTCCTAGTCGGCGTGTCGAACCTGTCGAGACTTAAGTTGACAGACAATAATCTTCAGGCTCTCCCTCCAGAGGCCTTTCAAGGGTTTGTGAACTTGAGATACCTTGATATAGAAGGTAATCCACTAACGAGCATTGATCTCGCTCAACTCCTGAAACGGTTACCTTCATTGCGTATGTTGTATCTTGGGCACAACCGTCATCTGTGCTCAACAGTGGTAGATAGTTGTCAGGTCGAAAGTTTGAGCAATGATGCCGAACACATAAAGTGTGACAAACTTCGTATTGGTCTGAAGATCTTCATCGAAAGCTGTAACATTGCAAGCACGACGACAGCATCCTCGAGTGCCGAGATGTTCACCTCAACCGAAGCTTCGAGCATTGCATCGAAGAGTATTGCGTTCACAACTACCAGCGAGCCTACAACAAGAAGAAGCTCATCTACCATTAGCACAAGCACCACTGAGGCAAGCAGTTTAAGTATAGACACTTCCATTATCAAACAAAACCATGGACCTTCATCAAATTACATTTTATACATTTGCATTGGTGTCTTTGCAGTCATTGCTCTATTGTTATTTATTTTTCTTCTTTCTAGAATAACACTACATCAACATGAGGGTGAGATAATGCCAAGACTTTTGGATCAGTTTGAATGAAGCAATCAATGTCTACCTAGAAAAATCATTTGCAAGAAGAAAAAAGAAAAATAATATTATGCTACCAACTTTTATTTTTATGGTAGATATGTCAAGAAAATGTAATTGCATGGTATTGTATTTATACATTACAAGTTAGGCTGTTTGCTTGAAATAGTTTTAGAACTGAATGTGCAGTCCATCCAGAAATGTTGAGTTGTGTTCAGTTATGGGTATGTTGCTTATTGTACATTTATAGCATGTTGATAATTGCAGATGGACTACTGAATCATATCGTGAAAGGAGTGTTTCTACAGCTGAATGCACTTTGCAGCCAATATAGCGATATAGGAGTTTATAAATAATGCGTTGGACTTCTAGTTCATTATGAAACAACGGAAAAAATACTCTACATTCTTAGTTTCATTCCAAAATACGTATTAAAGATATTGTGTCAAAATACAAAGGCACATGTACGGGCGGATGGGGAGAGAGGATTAACGTAACAGTAACAGTGTGAAATATAAATGAAATAAAGAACTGTTGTGCTAGATATTCACTATTCTGGTTTATCGAGTAGAAGTAATTCCCAAAAGATATTATTATACTGTACTTATAATAATAATACATTTGTAATAATATTGTTTTTTATTATTGTATAATAACAAACATAAACATGACATAATAATTTTTATTTTTGTCATTTCTACTTTCTTATCTAAGAAATTCTTATCCTTATCTTATCTATCTTTCTACTTTTTTCTAATTCTTATCTATGACCTGACCCACTATACAAACATTTCTGGCAACCTCCATGGGGAATATTTGTTCCATGAAAGTTTGAGTTCTTCTAATATAGAACGATGCAGCAACTTGTTTGCTTCATCACAGCAATACATGCAACCTCCCCTGGTTTCAATTTACTATACGTGGGCGCTGGTTTTTAAAAGAACGCAAGTAGAAGAGCTTGCGCTTCATTACAGAGTTTGTAAAACTGCAATGTGAAATGTAGTTTCTCTTTCCCTGATTGAGATTTCTTCAGGGATTTTGCCTCCCCCCTTCCCCTCCGTAATCAGAGGATGTTCGCACGTCTATGTCAACTTAAGTTCATAAAACGTAAGATATTGTGTGATTGAATTCTAATGAAATGTATAAATGTTGGTAGGATGTCTCGAATCACTATGAGAACTTGTATTGAAAATCTAGTAAAAAGAGATGATAAGTTAAATATCAGAAATACTAATAGTAATTGTGGAAATGCATACTTAACAATGTGAGTTTATCAAAATGGAGCAATACATGTCTACATTTACAGACTAAAATCGAGAGAAAGAGGCATATTTGTTGTAGAATGTAATTATTTATTTAGAATTCTTAGTAAGAAATCTTTACCTCAATAGAGCAGTATTAAAGACTGGTACCTATATTTGTATTAAAAGTAGTGAAAGATTCATACTGTGTCGTAGTGTTTATGTAATTATTTATATCAAATAGGTAGGATTTAATACTCGAGTAAACATCTTGATACTGTGTGTTCTGATGAAAACTTATGGTAAAAAAGAGAACAAATACCTAGGTAGCAAGATGTAGACTCATTGTGTAAAGATGTGTATATTTATTAGTAATTATGTGCAAGGATAATACAAATGAACAGACTGTAAAATCCTTATTTTTTGCTTACTTAATATTTTCTTACCTACCATTACAATGTAACTGCAATAAACATATGCATGTTCAAAATTTTCTTGGATATATTCTTACGATTCCCCTTCCTATTGGAAAACAAGTTGTGATATAAATAATTTTATTACAATAACAAGACTGCATACACACATTAATGTAACATGTTCCATTGTATTTGTATTTTATAATTTATGTAGCTTTCGAACATATTTACCTTAATCGCGATGATGAGGGTGAATCATATTGAGATAAAATCGACGAACGGGAAGAAATATCATTGAGAAAATGATTTGTTTGGAATTAAAAAAAAAAAACGTTTCTGGTAACCAAACATTTGCTCAAATGCAAGCAAATAACTTTTCACCGTTACCAAATTATTTTTAAAATCTTGTACGTTTGTTTAAAGTTACCAAACAATTGATCTAAATGAACAAATTCTTTCAGTAATGATCATCCACATTTGTTTAGAATTACAAAATAATCTGGCAAATTTACCAAATTTAGTAAATAAACTTGAACACACGTGTTCTTTTAATCTAGCAAATAAGTACTTCTGTATATGAGGAACAGAGTTTAAAGATAGGCGAGATCATCAGTCAAACATTCAACGTGTCCAACAAGCAATTATTAACACACACACACAAATCAATTAAAAATTATCGACAATTGCTAGTGAAAAGTGAAATTCTAATTCTCGCCACACCCTTTTCTTAAACTCTCAGGAATACGATCCCCAAGAACTCATATTTTTTTGGGTATCTTTCTCTGTCATCTTACATATTGCAAAATTACATATTTCTTTTAACTTTGTTGATCTGAAAAGTGACCACGTGCTCTTTTCAAAATATAAAAACGTTTTCGCCTCGTAATCAAAGGATCCCGGGTTCTATATCCAGTGGGTGCACATGCTGCATCCGCTTTAAACTAGGCTCGGTCCCAATTAACCTTTCAGTTCATAAAGTTTACTTAAAAACAAACTCAAACAAGCAATATGTAAGAAGAAAGAAGGAATGGAAAATTTTGTACATAATCTTACCAACTGATATTCTAAAATCCAGATGCAATATTAGCGAAGTTTTATTGTCACATGGTTAGGTATATATATATATATATATATACAGGGTGATTGGTAATTCGACCTATTCCTGGAAAGGGGTAATACTAGAGCACATTTGCAACAAATTTGACACTATGCACCGAGGGTCGGAAATCAATGGGTTTCGAGTTATTGCAGTTTGTAGATTTTCGTGACATATTCCGACTTGCAACCAAAAAACTACTAATTGTGAAAAAACTACTACACCCTGGGCACTTAATCGACATGTTGCTAACAGCTGACGAATGAGTGACTACTGGAAAAAAAATCTTGCCCAAAATTCCCATACCCACAAAAGAAACAGTCATTGGAGCACACGTCATGAAGAAATTTGGAAATTATCGTTTAAATCGAAGAGGATTACTCAAAAAATGGTAACACACTTAGCGTAAAAATTACGGAAAAACTTCCTCGTTTCATAAGCTCTCCAAAACGATACAAATATTGTCAACTGGCACACGGGTTGGGGGAAAAATCTGAATATAAAGCGGAGAAGGCGCGTTGTAGACCTCTTTGTAAAGTGAAAAGAAGTTGTCGGTTGTGAGAAAAAAGGAACTAAAATGAGTGATGTAATAATGTTATTTACCATTCTCATGATTCCAGGTTGTCAGAACTAACTATTGCAAAAACTACAAATCCTGTTCAAATTGCCTCCTCCAGCCTGCGGCGTACTTCAGACACAGTCACTCGCGTTGACACTCAAGTCTCTTATGTATTGGGCGACTCTCACATTTCTCTCTCTCAACTCTTCTTGGGAATCCACTGGTGTATTGTAGACTAAGGCCGCGTCCGAATCGGCAGCAGATGTCACCTAGAGCACCGTTCCATCCGGGGATTCAGCCAACCTCCGTTGTCCGAATTCGCGGCAGACGTGGAGTCGGAGGGAAGAGCAGAGAGGCGCGACAGATGCACGCTTGAACTCGCTGTGACGCTGCGCTTGGCAGCCATATTCTAACTTTCACTTTGTACAGGCAACATATACTGATTAGAGGATGTAAACTCAGTTATACTTTAACATTTTATCAATAATACTAAATGTAGAAAAATTGTAAATGATGAAATAGCGTGTTACATTTTTAATATGAGTAGTAAATAGGTGGAAATCATTGTCATGTTTGTTTGGCGTCTGCCTTCTGCTTCCGTGCGATGCGCCTGCGCCCCAGAGCGCGGTGGGTGAAGTTAGGGCTGACACCTGGCGGGAAAAGTGACAACCGTACTACAAGGGGACATGTAGATTCGGACGACTTGGACGTGACTTCGACGGCACGCGAGAGCAACGGGAGAGAACGGGACGGAGCGTTTGCCAATCCGGACACGACCTAACTCTTTCATGTGACTCCAAATGTAAAAGTCCCATGGCGTCAAGTCCGGACTCCTCGCCGGCCAGGGGGTCGGTCCGCCTCTACCAATCCATCGCATGGGATAATTGTCGTCCAGCCACTGTCGCACACCCCGGAAATAGTGAGCTGGTCAGCCACCATGTTGGTAAATCATACCACCTTTTGTGGCGAGCGGCACATCCTCCAGCAGCGTCGTCAATTCTTCCCTTAGTTTTCGTAGGTAATGCCGTTTAGGTTTTGTGGCAGATAGAACGGCCCGATCACATGATTGTGGATGATTCCCATTTAGTGAGAATTTTCTCTGGTGAGCCTTTTCTTTAGATTTTCTGGGGCTATGACCAAAAATGCGCATTATGAAAATTCGTAATACCATCACGGTCGAATTTTGATTCGTCCGTCCACAGAATTCTTGTAAGATGATGGGAGTCTACAACGCGCCTTCTGCGCTTTTTATTCAGATTTCCCCCCAACCCGTGTGCCAGTTGACAACATTGTATCATTTTTGAGAGCTTATGAAACGAGGAAGATTTTTCCGTAATTTTTAAGCTAAGTGTGTTACCATTTTTTTTAGTAATCCTCTTCGATTTAAACGATAATTTCCAAATTTCTTCATGACGTTTGCTCTAACGATATATATATATTCCTTGGATCATTCTCTTCTTATAATAATACACACCACACTACGACGCCAGGGGTCCCGGGTTCGAATCCAGGTCTGGGCATGGATGTTCTTTGTGTGCCCGATTAATTATCAATTTCATCATCTCATCACTCATCCTCATCTTCGCGATAATCAAAAGGTGGCAGAAATGCGAAGTAGCTCCCTAAGTACACTCCCGATTAGCCTTTCTGTGCGTAAAGTGAACTTAAACAAACCTGCGATTTTGTCATTATGGAGGGCGAATATTAGTCAAAAATTGGCATGGCATCTTTACCACTCTATTCTACGAGCTTGAAATTACATGAATTCCATTATATACACATACACACACACACGCGCGTGCACCATCACACCCCCACCACACACAATTTTGTCACGTTCACCTCTTTTTCCCCTGAGCTCATGAATTGTTCTCTCGCGTTATCAGTCAGGTGATCCGTAAACACAATCAACCTCTCGAATCTTTAATTTTCTTGATTAGCTTCAATGACTCAAGGCTTCGGAAGCTTCGAGAAGTTTCGAGAAATCCCTTTGTCTGCTAATCATAGATATCTATCTTAACATGTCACCAGTAGTACTCCTTCAATACTAGTTTTTAAGATGAAAAAGGAATAACAGAGCGAAAGGAAAAGAGGAAATTAGAGAAGAAAAATGAACAGTGAAAAGAAAGAAGTAAAATTAGCAGCAGAATAAAAACAGGAGAAAGAAACAGGGTGTAGGACATGCAACGATACTTCACACTGAATATATATTGTACGCTAAGGATGAGCAGACTTTAACACAATTTTAAAATTAAATTTCAAGTCCTCAGCGCTCAACTGGTTTTCATCATGTTATTATACTTACATTCAAAGAATTAAACAACGCAACTCAACTTACAAAATATTATTTCACTTTATAACATTTGATATAAACTCATTTTCGATTTCTGACACAAGACATTTTAAGTCAATCTTCTTACATATAACAAAAACGAATCGAAATCAACAACTTAAAACAAATATCGACATTGATACAGCGTTCTTAATCTCAATAGTTCCCTGTTCATTTTATAAACTTGCACGCAATAGAAATCAAGTAATTAGTTATTTGTGAATGTAGAGTCACAGACAAGAGGAAAAGACCAAGGGGAAGAAGGAAAGGGGGTAAGTAGAAGAAAAAGTAATTTCAAATATTGAGGAAAATGTGCCCGAAGTTCTTGAGTGGTATCAATCTAACATGTTGAAAGTGAACGAGTCTAAGACCCAAGTATTAATACTATCCAGTGAAAATAATAACACTACGCTAATTGACAACATTAAAATAGGAAATTTCAATATAAAACCATGTGAATCTCTAAAATATCTCGGTATGCACCTAGATAAAAGTTTATCCTTTTCACAACATGTAAAAAGAATGTGTTCACGCGCAGCACCTAGAATCAAGCAGTTTCAATTTGTCTGCAAATATGTACACCTTGCCCACAAATTAGCGTTCTACAAAGCATTTATTAGGCCGTTACTTGAATACTGTTCCTCTGTACTTTATGGGATTAATAGAAATAACAACACGAAACTAGAGAAAATGCAAATTTGGGCTATTCGTAGCATAAGAAATACAGCGCACACGACCTCACGTGCAAGCAGAGAAGAGCTCCAATTACCCACGCTGGAATCCAGACGAAAATATGCATTTCTACTAAAAATTCACCAGGCAATTAACACGTACCACCACTTATTAAACGACAAAGTAATGATATCTAGCAATATACATTATCCCAATCTGCGATCCAACAACACCAACAGTATCCGAATACCAAAATGTAACAAGGCAAGATACGGATCAAAATTCCTGTCATCTGTGGCAAGTAAAGCGTGGAATCAACTACCTGTAAATTGCAGAAAGAAGAGAAATTTGGCCAAATTTAAACAAGAGATTAGGACATTAATCTATGAATACTGACACTGTGCCTATTCTACCTCATTTCCTCCTTCATAAAACGTAGCTCCAAAAAATGTTTATTTTAGTCTATTTCTTATATTTTTCAATTATATAAATTTATAATATTCCATTTTATGTATACTTATAAACAAATAGCGTAACTGTATATTAATTCATGTAGGGCAAAAAGCTGTTTTTGTAGTTCGGAATCAATGTAAAAAAAATGTAAGCTTAATTGTAACCCTACTTTAATAATAATAAATAATAATAAGGAAAAGATGATCTGGGGAATTAGACATGGCAAGAAATAGGCAGGTTTCTTAAAGACCCAGGAACTCAGACATTCTAATGGGTTTTATTGGGTTCCGCAACATGACCAAAACCTTTTTTCTCGCACAATTTGAATTCGATCCAAGTTGCGTAATTGTTTCATTGTTTTTGGACCGTGTTTAAATTGATCCGAAAAAAAGGCCCCCGGACCGTATTTAAATTGATCTGGAAAAAAAAGAGGTTCCTGGATCGTATTTAAATTGATCCGAAAATATGGTTGCTGGACCAAATTGAAATATTTTACAGATAAAAAGGTTCTGACCCCACTTACTCTTGCTGATTTTCTCTTCTTGACCGGAATTGAATTTATTTAAAATTCCTGGACCTTTAACAACTCTGGAAATAGGAGCGTGAGAAAAGGATTCCGTGCTCGTAGCGAACACGTGCTCTTAGCGAACACCGGAAGGAAAGGATTGTGCTGTTAGCGAACACACAAACTTGCCATGTCTTGTTTGTCCTTGAAAGTGGTCAACATGCAAGTGTTGCCAGTGATACCTTATAATCATTTTGTGTTTAAAATTAGCTAAATGAAGGATCCTCAACGATTTAGGTTAACTCCATGAAAGTTTTTGTTAAAATATTGATATATTTATCTTGAGAAACCTTTTGTTCTGACGTCACGGGAGAAAGGTTTTTAATTTTAGGCTAAATGCCTACGTTGTTAGGTTAGGCTAGCTATGTTTAGTTCGCTTAGCTTAAATAATAATTTTTCATTGAATTTATGCTAATGAAGCCTAACGTAACAGGCCTAACCTAACCTTGTAGGCATTCCTCGTCTGACGTCAGAACACAAGGTAGCAAAACTGTTGTGCGACAAGGAAGATCCGATTGAAGAATGATAAGGGGTGAGTCAGGGCAGGTCAAGAGGCACCAGCCACTGAGGTGTTTCTTCACGCAAGTTGGCTTATCACTGGCAACACTTGCATGCTGACCAGTTTCAAGGACAAATAAGACAGGACAAGTTCGCGTGTTCGCTAGCAGCACGCACCTGCAAATCCTTCAGTAACTGTGTTCGCTAAGAGCACGTGTTCGATACGAGCACGTTCGCTAACAGCACGGCACCGAGGAAAGGAGAAGAGAGGGACAGGAGAATATAGAACAGGAGGAAAAAAGATTTAACAGAAAGGGGGTACTAAGTCTACAGCGAATGCCACCACTAATCATTCCATTGAGAATGAAACGTTTTCGACTACTTAGTTTACAACCCACGTATTATTACACCAAGTTCAAATTATTTGAACCCCTCCAAATAACTAGCTATTATTTTAACTCAGAATATCTAAATTTAAGACAGTGAGCATGGTTATAAAAATAGCATCTAAATACGCTTGTATTTCATCTCCCCGCCACACTTAAAGCACGCTCCATATTTTAGTAGCCCATGTGATGACAAAATACTTCAGAATGTTTGAAGATTTCACAGTAAAAATTATTTGTAGTTATTTGGATTGTGTGATCTGTGGAAGTTTCATGTTTGTTAAGGGACCTTCCCCGTCTGATAGGTGGAAACAGGCTAAGTGCTGGTTAAGTTTGTTTTAAAGTCTTCTTTATGTACAAGATAGACAAATAGGGACTGGACCTACAATTTAAAGTGGCGATCTGGGTTTCCTCGATGGCGTAGTGGTAACGTCGGCGTCTAATAATGAAAGGGTACGCAGTTCCATACCCGGTGTAAGCACATAGTGGCTCGAATATCTCATTAAACTGTAGGTCCAGTCCCGAATTGCCTATATGTGCATAAAGTGCACTTAAAACAAAAACCAAAACAAATTGGGTTCCGAGCCACTTTATTCCTCCATCGGGCATCAAACCTAGGACTTCTTCGTTAAAAAAAAGCTGTTAGTGATATAAGTTGCAACACTTTTAGTGATAAACTTAAAATTTCGATCATTTTCTATTCTTATTAATCAGTGGAAAGATGAAATGATACAATTCAAAACAGAAAGATAAGAATTTATCTATTAAAGATAACAATGAGTTGAGAGCCATTTTGAAATGCGTTATGTGCAATCTGTGATGGAATTGGAAACGGCTAACATCTCTGTAAGTAGCCTTGTTATTAAGTGATATAATATTGGAAATATTATGCGGGTAAAGGTAGATAAATACATGCATAATAACACAAACATAACAACTTTGACATTAAAGTCACACATAACATATGTATGGTTTGGCAGATAGGAACTGGCTTATAAGCATCTATAAGCTCTCGTGACTTTGGAAAGATGAGTGTCGCAGGTGATGATATTCTTTCTTGCATTTACATGAACCTCCTCCCCCTCCTCCCTACATGCACACACACACACGCACTTGGAAACACTAGAGTACGCAAGATTTTCTTTTGGAGGATGCTGGGATTGTAAAAGTGGGGCGAGATTTTGCAATTTTACCACTTTTTTTCGAGTTCTTTACTACTTTCATGTAAAAGTTTTTGATTTTCTCAAAATTTCTGGAGGGGATGTAGCCCTACCACCTCCACCCCCACGCACGTACGCCAGGGCTTGGAATAACAAAACACAACTGATCCTTTACATGAACAATTAGCCTCACTGTCACAAACCTAACACAATAAACCGGTCTGAGGCCGGTTTGAAAAATGCACGTTTGTTTCCTCCTAACCACCGAAGTGCTGCAAAAACATTAGGGAATAGATTTCTAGCATTAAAAAGAGGTAATTTAGATCAAATATCAATTTAACGTATTCAAACATGTATTTTTCATAGCAGAAAACACTCTCGGAAGCCAGAAATGCATGGATTATACTCTCATAGTTGCAATCTTTACAATTTACCACCAAAATAGATTAAAGGCTAATTTGTGGTCCAAATCCTTACAGCTGGTGCTAATATATATGACACATTACATAAATGCACACAAATAACCAACGGAAACGACATTAAAAGATGTTATTCTGACAGAGACGATAAGGTGGACGCAAACTTTCTTATGTCGAGATAGCGACACTTACCGTGCTGCGGTTGTTTGCAGTACGCTAGCAGAGGGGAATGACGGGGTTGTATTCGTGCGCGAGGTGTCGAAAACGTGCTATGAAGCCAATAGCACGGTATTCGTTGTAGCTTAACAGCGTGCAGAAAATACATAGCACCCTGGAATTTTTTGAGCCTCTTAACGTGAGAAGTCTCATTTCACTTCAGTGTTTTATCTATGAAATTTGTCCTATTCCTTGTTTTCATTTTAGCAAATTGAGTAACGTACTATTGCACCCTAGCACGTATTAAGCAGCTGACACTGCATATAATTGTGTGTGTAAACCGTTATTTTGGACGTTCTGACCAGCACTTGTTCTAATGCTCATGTAATTTGTATGTAAAGAAATGTTAATGCACTTGAACAATATGTTTGTCGAGTAAATTCACTTCGGAAAGGACAGAAATATGTTATGAAAACGTACTATCTTTCACTAAGAAAGAAGTCAAAAAAGATTTTCCAATTAGATAGTTTCGTATGAACCACATCTTAAATCTTATGAATTCTACAAAACCATGTTGTAAGAGCATTCAGCTATGTGTAAAAATAAGTCTTTACATTAATAAAAAGTACAGATGGACGTAACTACGAAGAACTTAGTTTGCCTATCGTGGACATTTTGTTGTAGATAAAAGATGAGTGTGCATATAGCCCCGTGCCATAAAGGCACATATCATGAAGATAGGAATCTTAACAAACATGCCAACAGTTTCCTGCTACTCAAGATAACACTCAAGAAAGTAACCAGAATATTTTTACGACACTTGACAAACATGATTATTCTACAAAATAAGTTGTTAGGTAGGGACAGAGTATAATATTCAACAATTTAGTATTGCTTATCTTCCCAGTTACACCAACTTTTGTACATTTAACGACCCTCTCTTCCCTTCGTTTGGATGTGAAACACCGTATCTTTCCAATATCAGAAATTCCATCGGAGAGAATATCTCGATAATTCCGATTATTTTGTGACAATCAACGCACACTAAACTTTCTGGTCTAATGCTCCTGTGTAAACATCAAACGATAAGCACAGCAAAAATGTTCTGACATGCGGTCAGGTTGACACAAGACCACTAAAAAAAATCACTTACTCATGATAAATTCTGTATTAACTCACTAGTAAAAAGCAGAATACATCCCAGTGCATACCTTATTGAAAAGAAGTACTAGATATCCATAAAATATAAAATGTAGAAGTGGCTTCCCTTAGGTATCGACCAAGTGAGTTCTGGAAAACACTTTTCGTTTTGAGATTGCGTATTTGAGCATCCCGGTATTTTGATAGATGGCAGGTCAATCGTGTGCAGCGTCTTCTCGGCAGTTCGCGTTCTTGGCCTTATATACACGGCACACGATAGAATAGGGTAGTGACGTTGACTCTTTTTGAAGTTCAGAATCTTCTCCAGAACTGACCTCGTCGACAACCGGAGAGAACTTCAGCATTCGTTGACAATAAAGCTCAAGACTTACAAACTCTAATATAATTTTCTCTTGCAGGTCCGTCCGAAGAAAGAGATCATAATGAGAGTTCAAGACTTGTTGCTCCTGATAACGTTAGTCCACGGTAAGGACTTCATGTGCTCATCACCATGTTTTTGCTTTGAGGAGAGGTTGGAGAAGATTGCAAAGTGTAGAGACTTGGATTTCGTGAACATCATTCCAGCTGATTTGCCACCGGAGACAACATCTATAACACTAGTAGATGTTCTGTCAGAAGAACTTTCATGTCACCTGTTCCAAAGCTTTGGTTTGAACTCACTGACTCACATCAATGCCTCCCACAATCGGCTGAAAAACGTGTGCAAGGAAACATTTAATGGACTTCCAGATCTGAGAAAAGTAATACTTTCTTGGAACCGCCTTAGCCATCTGAATCCTGACACATTCTCAGAAAACCCACAACTAAGATCCCTGGATCTTCGTAACAATCAGATTTCAAAAATATCTCAAAATTCTCCTTTCCTCGTCAACGTACCCAATCTGGAGAAGCTATTGTTGGGAGGAAACCAGCTGGCGGATCTTCCGGAAGAAACATTTGCAGGAATGGTTAAACTAAGTCGTGTTGATCTGGAGGGAAACAACTTGAAGGTTGTTGATTTGATTCTCTTGACAAAACAGCTACCTGTTTTACGCGTGTTGGAGTTGCAAGGCAATCCTCTTCAGTGTTCATCATTGAAACCCTGTCTCCATGACAACCAGCATTTTTGTGGTCATCTCCTGGAAGGCCTAAAAGACATTACTGGCAACTGCATATCATCTCCAGAAAGCAGCACATCCACGACGAGTAGAACCACGACAACTACTGTTGACGTTATCACGGCAACTACTGTGAATGTTACTGAGTCTACAACAATCACCACTACTAACCATCCGACTTACGGTGAAACGTCTTCAACTACTCAGTCCACAATAGTTGACAGCACACTTATCATTACATCAAGTTCAAAGTACAGCATATATATTTATGTAGTAATTATTTCCGTTATAATTTCGCTATTGTTTGTAGTGTTCCTGTCTTGGGCTCGGCACGTGTATGTTATGAGACGGCGAAGAGGTATGAACCCTTTGAGACAAGAGGATCCTGATGTTGTAATAGAAGTGAGGTCTGAAATGTGCGCCACTTGGGTAATATTTAGTGCATCTACAGGAACAACTGATTTAGAAGAAGGTTTACGTGAAACTGATCATGATACAGATACAAATAGAGACAGTGTAGTTCCAGGAGGCTAGTCTAATGATGTTCTTACGAGTTATGGACCAGGTGATCGGAGAAGAATCCGAGCTTTTGAGAGCTAGCGCAACTCATCTTCAGCAAAAGAATGAGGCTTAGCTCTCGAAAGCATGTCATCTTCTCCAGAACACATGTGGTCCAAAACTCGGGAGAATATTTCAGCACTTGTCGACAGGAATTACACCAACCTGTAGGAATAATGAACAAATAAATGTTGATGAACAAGGTAAGTGGTAATGTAAGATAAGATTATAGGTAAGAACTTATAAACTAGGTTAAAATGAACGATATTCGGGGAAAATAAGAAATAATGTTCTGAAAAAGCCATGAGTTAAGTTTGGAAATGGATAACGCATGATCTTAAGTTATTTTTTCTGATACATAAGAGTCTCGGAGAAGCAAAGATATACTTTTGTTCTGGAAGGAATAGAACGCGACATAAATTTATGATAACTCATTCTGTATTTTATCTTAAATACGATTTCAGTCAAAGTACTTCACTGAGAACAACGATTCACAATTTCGTAATATTTCTAAAATAATGTGGTAATCTTTAATTTCAGTATCTGTTATTTCTCGTAAAAAATATATGATATGCACAGATATTGTTTGAAGGGCAAATACATTTTTATTTGAATATAAAGTACTTATAATTGGAGTGAAATTACATTTATAAAATATTCGGTTATATAATAATTATTTTAAAACTGAAATGTAGATATGAGCATTAACTATTAATTTGAAAATTAACAAACAAAATACAAAACACCATATTTCTCTGAGAATAGTAGTCAGCAGTGCAATTATGTACTACCTTTAATCATAGTACACTGCCATTTTGCCCTGGAATGCGATCTAAACACAAATTACTGGACTTTTCGATATTTCAACTACAAGCATTTTTAGTTTGTCAAATATACTAAATCACTGGTGCAATTCTTGAATATTTATCTTGCGTCGGAAGTTGTGAATTTGGATAGCAAAATCTCTACAATTCAAAAATCATTGATAAATGAAGAATTCAGGTAAGTTTTGGAAGACAAAGTTAAACCAAAACAGATTGTATTTATAATATTAGAAAAACTATAAAACCTCATTATATAAAACCATTGGAAAATCAATTTTGCAATTAAAATTGAGCTCTAATAATTTTGAGAAATATCTAAAGATCAATTAACTGAAATTGTAAACAAGAAATATAGATTTGAAATCCAGCATGGTTGTCTCTCAGAAATATACATTAATGAGTCATACTCATAAAGAATGAAATTAAATTATCGCAAAACCTAGCGAAAATAACAGTCTTGACCAGGATTCGAACCCATGCCACTGGCATTGATCCACCAACTGATAGAACAATCAGGCGAAGGCAGGGTTGGCTCAATATCTTAGTTTGTAGAGCATTAACGAAGGCCCAGTTGGAGTCCTGGTCGAAACTACATTTTTTCCTACTTCTTGACAATAGTACGTCTCCCATATGTTCTAAAACATGCCACCCTATTTTATCCGATACAAATCCTTATAACATTAAAACATTCTGTCGACAAAGAAACTTTCAATATGCTACAGCTCTTAAATACTAATTAAATACTATTAAATACTACTAATAAATATTTAAGTTCGATGTTCCATTAAGATAGACTATTTCTTCCTGAACAAAAGTAATCATAATTTTGAGTTCTAAATATCAGTTTTGTATACTTTTTATATTTTTTTACATTTTTTGAGAATTCATATTTGTAAGTACAAAAGCACGTGCCTTCTTTTGCGTTCTTCAAATTTTTGAATACAACAGTTGTATTAAAAAATTACAAGAAAGCAAAAGAAGGTTTGGTTTTGAACTTACCGGACGAGGTGCAACAAAAAACAAACGGGAATTCCCCTATAACTCAAAAGTAAAGAGCGAAAAAGCAAACTGAGCAAAGGGCATGTTCCATCTTGTTAGAGTGCAAGTATCAACTTGATCGATTCATTCAGACAGGGTTGATGAGAGTTTACACAAAGATATGTTCATTCCCGTTTGATTCATAAAGTCAGATCCAAAAAACACGCCAGTGTCAAGTTTCAAGAGAGACGGGAATAATCTGTGATGAAATTTTGCAGCACTTGGCCTAAGTTACTGCAATATTCCATGATACGTACAGGTGTCTATGATTAGAACTGAAGGTTTTTGAATGGAGGAACAAGCTTAAAAGAGTGTTCCATACAGACTGCCCTTCCACATATTTACTGATGGCAACACAGAAAAAAATATGTAGTGTGATTCAATAAAATCCAGCATTGTTTTTTACTTAACTGTGCTGAAGTTAGCATGTCGGCGACAACTCGAAAACTTAACTTACCATAAATTGCAAGTAACACTCATATTTAGTGTGTGGGCCCTGTCATGGTAAGATCTTGGTCCTGGTTATGTTTCATAGATTGATTTCGATGCGTAGAGCACGAGTATATATTATTCCTTTTAAAATGTCCTTAGTAATAACATTGTTTTTCCACCATTTTTCCTCTCATAGAAACCCATTGGAGTTTTGGAGCAAGTCATCAGTCTTGTGACATTTGTATATCTTGTACATTTAGAACTTTTGAGCTGAAATCACGAACGTTAGATATCTAGGACTTAAATTGCATTTGAGCGAAACAAATTAACTTATTTCAGGATGGAGGATTTTACTGTGACCCTTAGCAGGATCGTCTTGCAGAAAACATATTTCAATATTGCAATCAGTAAATGTGTGCAAGGGCAGCCTGGATTGATATAATTCTTTCAAGCTTGTTCCTCCATTCCTAAACCGTCGGTTCCCATCAAAAACACGTGTACATGACGATCAAGCATTCCAGCAAGCTTTGGTCAAGACCTGCACAGTCTTTGCTGTGGAATTTTCCAGTTTCGCCAGAAATTATTACTCACATTTTCTTAGGTCTGACATTATCTGTCAGACAGAAATGACACGTCGTTGCATAAACACGCATCAACTGGTCTGATTGAAATAATCAAGTTAATACTATACTACATGGAACATGGATTTATGCTAATGCTCACTTTTTCACTCTTCACTTTCCGGTTTAAGGGGAATTCCCGTTTTTGTTTTTTCGCACCTCGTGGTTTTGAATCTCTAACTGTATGTATTCTTGTGAGTGCGTTTGTTTATGTTTGTACATGCATGTACTTTATTCCAAGCTCATACAACTCGTTGTTGCTTTAGGGAAATAGAAAACATTTCAAAAGAAGTAAATTTTAAGAATTCGTCACAATATAAAATTACATGTAAATGATTTAAATTATTTTCTGGATTGGATCAACATTTGGTACAATTAAAACGATTTATAAGCGGCTTATGCGTAATTTCATGTTGCAACAGCCATGGCTGCACTATGTTCTTTCATGTATTAACATGTATGTTAATATATAAGTAAATGTATGCTGTAAGTATTTCTGTTTGTGTGCATGTGTTATTTTTATTAACTTAAACTGATAAAAACATGTAGAATAGTTGGCAATTCATTACAACTTAATTAATTTAGATTCTATCAATATATTTGAGTGATAAATGATAAACCAGCAAACAATTTCCTGAAAAATTATAGTGAGTAGAGCAACATCATTTGAACTAGAATATATTCACATAAAAATTACGTTTAACGGTGGATGTAATAAAATGGTGGTACCATATGAATAAAACAAAATTACGAAGATATCTGTGATATCAATTTTAGTAGGAGTTTATAACACCTTCTTTTTGGGCATTAATTTTTCTCTTGATGCAAACTTTTAAAATTTAAAAAATAATATTTAAAGTTTTAAACAATACAAACTCTACATTTTGATGACGACCTGGCTATAGATTAAAGGGTATTTGAGATGGATATTCAACACGAGTTTACGGAGAGTATATATGACGACCTAGCTATGAACCCGGTTTAAAATACAATATTATATTGTATATATACGTATATATATATATGCATTATATTGATAAACAATGGTTTCTTTTTTGAAGGACGTTTAAAAATCCATGAGATTTTATCTTGAAATACAATATTCAAAATTATTTTAGTTAGTAAAAATTACGTATTTTGTATGCAATAATTAATGTTAATTATCAACACAATGATGTTTCAATAAATTTAAAAGACTGGTTAGCAATGTACACATATATAATGTTTTTGTATGTGAAATGATTCTGTAAATTTGCGACTCGTCGTGCTTGAATTTCTTTGTTTGACTATGAATTTGAATTAAGTCTACTTTTATGCACAGATGGGCCAATCGAAACTGTGTCTACAGTTTCAAGTTGGATCCAAACAGCTATGTACTTCCATCGGGTATCGAACCCAGGACCCCTTGATTACAAGGTCACTGACTACGTTACCACTACCCTAACGGGGACGCTTCCACAGTGCTTTAGTTTGAATTACATTATATTCCAGTTCATTACTGGAAATACATTTTTCGGCCTCCCCGATGGCGCAGTAGTATCGACGTCGCTTTGTGATCAAGGGGTTCCGAGTTCGATGCCGGTGGAGGCACGTAGTGGTTCGAATCCCACTTTAAGCTGTAGGTCCAGTCCGAATTAGCCTTTCTGTGCATAAAACAAAGACGGAAATTTTAAATAAATTATATTAAAATATAATATTTATGATAGTAATTTTTAATTCTGTTGCTTTGAACTGACAATGTATGACTTGCCAAAATAACTTCCTATAACTTTATCTTTACACTAATTTTTAAATCTATAAAAATAGAAATATTTAATTTTTCCAACTTTAATTTTGAAAGTTATGTGTGATAAGAGAGTTTAAGATGAAAATATCGAAAACACATTATGGTACTGAAATATTGTTTTAATTTTCCTTTGAGAAGTACTACTTGACGTATATTTCTATTATAATTCCTAACGTTTTGAAATGTTTATTCTTTAAACATGCATATTTATTCGATTAGTTCATATTTGATATTATAATCTGATTGAATTTAAATTGCAGTACCTTTTATTGTCATTGTTTTTAATTGTTATGTTTCGAAAATTGTTATTGTAGAATAAATGCTTATCAAATGAAATATGACTTGTAGATTTTAAAATGAAATAAATCCTAGGTAGCGTTAATTTTGATATTTGTAATCGACAAGGTTTCTTGCGTATCACGAAATAGCTGTTATGACCATATCTGTTGCGGTTTCCAACAACTCAAAACGTTGGAATGTAGTAGGGAAAATTTACGAATTATTGTAGTTTTTAAGCATCTGATGTATTTGCAGCTGCTTGCTTTTAAAAGTAGCTAGTTACAGGTACAATTCTTAAAAAATAGTATCTGCGTTAGAAATAACTAGTTACTTCCAAACACTGGATTTTTATAAACAAAGAGTGTTACAGGCCAAAGTAAAGATATAAGAAAGAACGAAAATATATTGCTAGTATGAATATCGTATGAATTACATACACTACATTAAAATATATGCATATGCAATCCATATAATAAAGTATGATCATATCATGTAGGCTGGTTAGCTATATTAAATCAAGAAATATTCAATCACAAAAACTGGTAATGCCAGGTTAGGTTTTCTTGTATCAACATTGTTTTAGTGTCAGACCATAATTTACACCGGTTTTACAGAAATACTGTACAAGCCAATGATATTGTTTCCACATTGTAGATCTATATTACTAAATACCATTACTTTTACGTGGCAACTTGTTTGTGTTTCACAAAGTATGATAATACAGGGTGGACGAAAAGAGGTAACCGAAAGTGTTAAGTAGTCTGAATTAAATATTATGAGCATAATATCAGTTAACGCATTTGTATAAAGCACAGAACCACGTGTTAAGATCGTTGACTTTTAGAAACTCAGAATTTCCTTATTCTGTACTAAGTCCTGATCTGTCTGCGTGTGATGCATTTTGTGGGAATTATTGAAAAAACAGTGCTTCATACCTATTTCAAGTAATCTGCAGAATGTAACAAGGGAGCACTTCCATGCTATTGTTGCTATGCTTATGTATGGAGATTGCCATCGACAATTACGGAAGACATATAGAACACATAGTTGAGCAACAAGTATTGTGCTGTCTGATAAATGTTGTCAAACTTTCTTGGATCACCCTGTACCATCGAACCTTATATTTCGGCAATGAGTGACCTGAGTGGTGCATCATACATATGTAGATAGCAATTAAAGCTCTCTAATATAATTGATTGATTGGGTTTATTTAACTTCGCTTTTCTGTGAATCTTGGCTAATCGCGACGATGAGGATGAGTGATGATATGATGAAATTGATGAATGGACACTCACAGAGGACACTTCACTTCCACTAATTCCATGTTCTGTATTAATAACACTTGTAAACTTTAAAACAGAGACACATACGATCAAAAATTATTCACTAAACTTTAATAAAATAATAAAGTTAGATTTAACAAGAGAACACTCACCTTCACTGGCATTTAATGATAATCGGAGCAATACCAAAGTTTGGGAAAATCACTGTTCAAATTTTTAACCCCTGCTTACCCGAGGGCGGCTGTGAGGCCCACCACCTCTATATTTTCGATTCTTCAACTGTAAATGTTTTTATAAACTATTGAAAACAAATTTCATTGTTCCCTAGCGTGTTCACAATATTTCTGTAATACTTTTGTTCATAAAAACATAAATGTAATGTAAATAGGAGGCAAAGTGCACTCGGTAGGCATATCAGGTGCCATCTTTGAATGCGTGTCATTCGAGACACTCATGCCATTGAGAGTGTGCAATTAGTTGGTAATTATGGTAATTTTTGTAATTATTATAATTAATAAACAAAATAGCATTAATGAAAAGTTATTATGGTGTTTGTGAGTTTCAGTGAATGGTAAAATATGTGTGTGACACTCAAGCAATAATTGGTTATTACTTCTTATTAATGATGGTAATTTTTGTAATTATTATAATTAATAAATAACTGTACATATATGATCAACAAAGGAAGCAGTGATTTAATAACAAAATGGTTTCTTCAAGGTTAATGATAAAATAAAAAGTGTGGGCCTCCCTCCCCAAAACTAACTTTCTCGTACTGCACGGTTAAATAGTTGTTTTATTTGCTATTATTATAATATTAAGCAAATGTAATAATCGATGGTCTGTGTCGCTTCTGCCCCTTCAGTGTCTCGTGCGCTCCCTCTTGACTTGCAGCCCCTAGGCTATAGCCTAGGATAGCTTAGTGGCAAATCTCCCCTCCACCTAGTAGCAAAAGTGGCTTGCATCCAGCTAAAGTAAATGAATTACTAATGGAGTACAGTCATGGACACTTCTAGGTTGGAACAATTCGATTGACTTTCAATGGGATCCTTACAACACAGAAATGTCCTTGACTGTACATTGTGAATTACCCCCTCCTCACCGCATGTATTGCAGCATGGTGTCGCCATTGCCCCTCCCCCCTTGTGGGTACTCCTTGGAGGGGGATGCATCACAGGCTTTGGGGTTGGGGAAGGGCAACCTTGTGGTAGAGCATGCGCATAGTCAATTAACATAACTAATGAAATCGGTGTGAATATGATACACACAACTTGCGTTGATCGTGGATGAAAGATAAACATGTTTTCAATTTTCATCAACCGAAATAACTTTGCAATCTGATAACAGCGAATAATATCTTGATTGATTAGTAGATTTACTGCAATTCTGTCTGTCAATGCTATCATTGCTTATGTAACTCCATTGTTTCAAGTTTTCTAAGTGCATCTGACCTCTTTAAGGAAACTTGAAGATATATTTTTTTTTATAGAAAAACTCACAACAATTGACTTTCTACTTAAATACCTATTTCTGTCATTATCTACGTATAGAAGATGTCAAGAACGTTTCAAAGCAGTTCGTAACACAATGAAACACGAACAGAGTTCACTGTTTGAGGTTTGAGTCAAATACATCATCCATATGCAGTAGGTGCTGTTGTTTTTGGTAATACCACAAAAAGTTAACAATGAAAAGCACAATACACAATTGCCACTTTTACTGATACGATTATGCACATGAGTCATAATATAATATAAAAATACTACATAAAAATCACCACACCATAACTCAAGTCACTTTGTAGATGTATTTATAAAACATTGATATAAAAATAAATTTCAGTCAAGGAAGGTGGATTTTCATGTGCCAGTCGAATCTTGAATATCAACATTCATTTCTACCAAAATATTGACCTTGGATTCTGTATTATTCACCCTAGTGTCACAAAAATCTGATAAAATACAAAATTATGTTATTTAACGTACGAACATCCAGTCTTCAGTACTCACAAAATTAAAAAATTACATTATTAAAAGTAATGAGTATTGTTGTTCGAGAAAATTCTGCAAGAATTTTCTGTCCATTTCTTTCTTCATAACATATGTCATCTGCATCACATTAACCTTTCTTCTAACGATTACATCTTATTTTATCAATCACTTTAACAAAATTGTATTGCTTCAATCAGCACATATGTATTACATATTAAAACATTTTCGTGCATAGTTTAGTATTTAGAAATTGCACTCAATCCGTCCCATCTTGTGACTTCTTTCAGGTACATTTACAAAAATATAAAGACATTTATATGTGGAAACTTATCAGCTTATCAAGTGTGTAGATATCTGTACTGTTTGGAATTGTATTACAGTGTTACCCTGGATTGACAAGTTTGGCAAATATTGATGTTAGTCCCACCTGATGTACTGATCTGAACCTCTGCACTGCTCTCTCACCTGGAATCGAATCCTAGTCCCTTTGATTATACGGCAATAGCTTTATAAGTATGTTACACATGTAGCTCTCAGAAAATGCTGAAACATTTTTGTAAGTTTAAGAGATGGAGTTCACGTTCTTTAATTTTCAGCTAGAAACGAATCATTGCATTCATTTTCAGTGAATACAACATCGTTAAATTCATGATTTTAAGTAGTGCAATATTCCAATTTGTATCCAAACGATTCCTTGAATTTTTTATTGTCACACTAATGTTATGTTAACTTAAGAAATAATTTTATTCCCCTATTCCACACATTGAATCATTTAAGATCATTTAGTTCTTAGTAAAGGCATTTTCACACCATTAATACAAGGCTATGAATGCACTATGGATGGTACAGTTTGCCAACTGCCAATCTACCATTTCTGGCCTTAATACATACCAAGTTTGTGGTAAGGTTGGCCAATGAAGCCATTAGAAAAAGGGTCTGTTAATGTATTCCCTTTGGTACCACATTGCATGTTGAGACATTGAAGTTCTGCTAGTTGCACCCATATTGACTGCATTTGCACTTGTATTTCATCGGTTGCTCATACCCATCATCTGCATAGTATTCATCAATGGAGGACTGACAGTCGCCTCGGATTTTGTGCAACAGGTCCTCGTGGCATATGCGGCAAGGAAGGACAGGCATGTACTGCATCGGGTTAGTAGGTACAAACTCGGTTGGGTACATTGGAGGGGCTGGTGGAAGTCGCTCGACTTGCTCGGCGTGCCTTTGGGACGGTAAGATGGGTACCTCGTACCCATCTTCAGGATCTTCGATGTTAGTAGTTGCCGTTGTGGTACTCAGAGAGACTGAGATCAATCGCTGTGGCTTCCTGCGAAATCTTCCCTGCTGAAGCCGTGATGTGAAGGTGTCCTCTGTTGATTGAGGGCTGCGGCATTTCCTCTGAAGAACCACAAGTAGTATAAACAACAGCACCCCACACAAGGACACCAAGGCGCAGAGTAGCAGAGTTTCAGAAATCTGAAGATCAAAGTTGCCTTCATCTAAGTAACACTTATCACTAGAATTTACATTATGTATAACACTCCTATACATTTCCATGACATCTCCATACGTCTCATCACACAGCGGAACACCATCAGAGACATACAATGACTTCAACTCTGGAAGAGAGTTCAATGATTGATCGAATGATTTAGCGAATATTGCATTCCCTCTAAGGTCTATAGTTTGCAAATCACTTAGCTCCGTAAATGTTGATTCAGAAAGACCGGTTATTCCACAGTGGGATAACCTTAATGTGATCAGAGAAGGTATAATCAAGAAAGGCTTGTCGGCAGGAACATGCAAGAATCTATTTGAGCTAAGATCCAAATCTGTTAACTTCGTGTTGTGAATAAAAGTGGTAAACCCCAGGTTTGTGATGACGTTGGACGATAAATTCAACACTTCCAAATCCTTCAAAGGCTTGAAAGCTTTTTGTTCAATTTCAGCGATTGAATTATGGCACAAGTACAATCTCTTCACTCGAGGGAACTCTTTGAAGGTACTATCTTCTAAAGTTTTAATCTTAGTATTTTCCACCCTCAGGATTTGAAGTGACCCTCGCTTATCTGGTGGAATATCAACCATCGAAGTTCCATTGCAATATCCGGTCATGCTCATTCCTTCATTGTTAATTAATTTGCAAGGTTGACACTGGTAGAGCTGACAACAAAATAGCACAACAACAATCAGAAAGTTCAATAGTCCATTGTTCAACTTGAACTCCATTTCGAGAATTTTTTAAATAAATTGAAACCTGAAATTGAAAAGAAAAATTTAATTAGCTGGCATATTTAAAGGATACATTTGCATTAAAAATAAAACAGACTTTGTGATGTCATTACTGCACCCATAGGAACATCTAATCTATTGTCTCACAGAAAAACTGGTTTGTTTTGAAACCATGGGAGCAATGCCAAGACGTCAATGGACAATACCAAAGCAAGAACAGAGAAGTAAAGACATTAACAACCTTGCAGAAGAAGCGCAGAGAGCTGCCTTCTTAAAAGACAGCAGAAAACTACTTATATCAGATAACAAAAAATCTGTCAAAGAGACCCTTCAATGCTGACAGACCACTAAAGGATAAACATGGCAAGCTTTTGGCGGATGAAAAAGATCAAATAGAAAGATGGAGAGAACACTTCCCGGAAGTGCTGAATAGAATTGGAAGTGATCCAGAGGAAGTGCAAGAGCATGATGAATTTCAGGATTTGAAAGAAAGAACACGTGAACTAACCATTAACATAGACCCCATAACTATAGCAGAAATCATCAGAGCAATAAAGGAAACAAAGACAGAGAAAGCACCAGGGATTAATAATATAAACTCAGAAGTGCCAAAGGTACATCCAAAAATTACCTCAGAAATTCTGCATCCAATATTCAACAGGATATCGGATGAAGAATCCTTGCCACAGGATTGAGAGAAGGGGCTGTTGGTTAAGATCCTGAAGAAAGTCTACTTATCCAAATGTTAAAACTGGAGGGGCATCACGCTTTCATCCATTCCAAGCAAAGTGTTTACAACTATAATACTGAATAGAATGAAAAAGGAATTTGAACAAAGACTGAGGAAAGAACAATATGGATATAGAGCAGGAAGATCGTGTACAAATCTAATAACTTGTGTCAGGGTGATAGTGGAACAATCATTGGAATGAAATAGCCTCTTTGTATCTAGCCTTTATTGATTTCGCTAAAGCATTTGATTCAGTAAATAAAAAAAGAAGATACAAGAGACTGGTCAAGTTGGGAGTACCTAAGAAGATCCACTATCCATTATCCAGAAAATGTATGAAAACTACTTCTGCTGTGTTCTGCACAAAGGGAACTTTTCCTTGTCTGGGTGGTGTCAGACAAGGCTGTCTTCTGTCTCTAATCCTGTTCGTTTTAGTTCTGGATGAGGTTATGGAAGCAGCAAGAAGAAACAGGATTTTTATGGGACATGACAGGAAGGTTGGAAGATTTAAAGTTTGCAGATGATGTATGCCTATTAGCCCTGTTAACCAATTACAGACATTCAGAGTAAATTACAGGACCTAAATAAGGCAGCAAGAGAAGTGGGTCTACAGATAAATATAAACAAAGCAAATATATATATATATATATATGGTTCACAATAAGGTTGAAACTAAGTTGAAACTTGGACATGAGGACATCCAGAGGCTAAAACAATTATCTACCTAGGCATTATTTCCACGTCAGATGGGTCAGAAGAAGATGTGGATGCCAGGATAATGAAAGCAAGAACAGCTTTCTCAATGTTCTCATCGATATGGAGATCCAAATATATAACCAGCAAAACAAAAATGAGATTATTTAATACAAATATGAAATCTCTTTTACTCTATGGCTGTGAAACATGGAAAGAAACTCAAAGTATAAGAAATAAGCTTAAAGTATACATACATAAGAAGATGTTTGAGATTTATCCTAGGAATCAGATACTTTGAAGTAATACCCAAGCAGGGGTTATGGAAAAGAACAAATCAAAAAGAAGTGCAGAAAGGAAACAGGAAATGGAAATGGATAGGACACACCTTGAGACAAGGCAACGAAAACATAGCAAAAAAAGCCTTCGATTGGAATTCACAAGGTGCAAGGAGAAGAGGAAGACCCAGAAACACCTGGAGGAGTACAGTACAAAGAGAGGCAGAGAGACAAGGGAATAGGTGGATCGAGATAAGAAGATGGCAAAGAAAAGAGAATCCGCTGCAAGGCCCCATTCCTCCAAAGGGGGTGAACAGGACAGTAAGTTAGGTACTATTCGAATACTTCTGAGAACTGAATGTGAGCAATTAGCACCAAGCTGTACCTCGTGTGACAGTCCTTGTCTGTAAGCGATTGTGTTTCTGATTGTCTGGTCTGGGGGAGGAGGGGTGTCTATCGATGAGTTGGATTTTTTTCCGTTACTTTGGACCATAATATTGCCACTTACAATTGTAATTTAGCTCTAGGTGAAATACTACCATAACATTTCTGGTCACATCTAATACTCCAACATCATTTTTCGGACCACCATGATGGTTAGCACAGTATGCTATGACGACACCATAGCACTTGAGAATAAGTGTTCATTGTGAGTGTTCTTTCGTCAATTTCATCACATCATCACTCAACATAACCGTCGTGATTAGCCAAAAATGGCAGAAAAGCGAAGTCAAAGAAACCCAACCCAGTCAATCCGATAGCATTTCGGATCTTTCACATTTTCGGATCTGCCTCCCCCCCCCAGTTCTAGGTACGGGCCTGGTCTAGGTAGCGTAGAATATACGCTCCTGATTCCAAATGTATATGTTTTTATTTTATTTTTCAATGATGTCTTAAGGTTTACAAAAAGTTAACAGTGGAGGAAATATTTGGAAGATGGAGGGATAACATTGAGATGGACCTAAAGGAAATCGGTAAGTATGGAAAAGATTGGATTGATCTTGCCCAGGATAGGGACAGATGGGAGGCTTGTGTTGCTACAGCCATAAACCTTCGGGTTTAAGAAGGCTAGAGAGTTATGCCCGCTTTAGACGAAAGCATTTGTCTTAACATTTGTACCATGGTCAAAATGTTACCGTGTAAAGTGAAAAATCTTATGGCATTTTATATGCCATGGCATGTTTCATGACATTTCTCAAGGATAGGCTCGGTCCGAATCATTTTTCGTAGCGTAACCAATCAGAAGCGATCTCTAGATCACGAGTGCAGGTGTAATGGCGGCTGAGATGTAAACAACGTATCACTTCACATTTTTAAAAGCCGATAACTATTCAACCGAGAGGAATAACGTTTCGCATAAAACGGTATTAGGTACAAAACAATGGCGCTCCTTAAACACATACTTTACAACGTTTACTGTACACGTATAGAAGAATATTTTAGTTGTTTCAAATATAAACACCGTGCACTCATCATAGATGGTGTAACTCGACGTGCCTTTCATGCTGTCTATGTTATACATTGTAATCGCAAAAGCTAGGCGAAAAGTTACATGAAATGCTCGCATGTAAAGTACTACCTGCTATAAGAATTTTGGGAGTTTTTACATAGCATTTATGCTAGCAAAAATGCTAAAGGAAATGCATTCGCCTAAAGCCGGCCTTAGTTACTAAATATTTGCTTATAAACAATATAAATGTAAATATTGACTTAATGCCCCAAGCAGTACATTGGAAACTGTTGTAAATAAGAAACATGACATGCGGTGTAAAATAAATGATGAGTCCATAGTTAAACCTTATGCAAAGAGAACTAAAAAAAAACATGAGGGTAGCTATTACATGATTGGAGAAAGAGTTTTAAGCTTCTACCAAAGTTAGATGAAAGGGGGAGGACATGGAAACACTAATTACCAAAGAGCTCAAAATTAAAAAAAAAAAATCATGGCAACACATGTTAAAGATAACATACCTGACTATTGAAAATGCAATTTTCACAATATGTGCACTAAATCCTGCATGCCCTATCTGAAAATAGTCCCTTGTCCGACACTAAACACCTCCAGTGCCTTCACACGGCTTCCCTGAAGGCAAAACTCTTGCAGACAAGCTGTCGTTTGCGGAAGTTTGTTATTATTATTATCTTATCGTTATTAAGTCAATAATATATTATTAGAGTATTAGAGATACTATTGAAAAACTTTGTCGGGGATTCATTGGGTCTTATACATGATAAGTGATAAGTGAATGTGCTGCGTTGTAAGAAATATTCTTATCGAGATGAGCGATTATTATTTTTTTAAAAAATTAGAGAATCAAAAGTTCTTAAGAAAACAATAGTATGCTGACGCGATTCTGAACCTTATCACGTAAAAGTCGACGTTCAATATATCAACAAAGATAATCTTTGCATTTTCTGTCTTCATGATTAGTTCATGCTTAAAATTATAGATTTTGAGGAAGAATGCACCACGAATGATCGTGACGAACACACACGGATACAAACATAGGCCTACACTGGCTTTGGATTTTGTGCATTCAACCTCACCAAAACATCCTCTAAAGAGTAGTTTTAAAAGTAAAGGATAAATTACTATTTTCCGTGGTCCACCCTGTATAATTCGAGATGTAATATGCATATTAGATCATCAGAAGGATCTAATGTATATTTTTCCTGTATCTCCAACACCAGTTACTTATTGTAGCACATGAGATTTATCCTTTAGCATTCCCCAGCACAAGAGTAAACAAACCATTTAAGTACTTGAAGTGCTGCTGCACTCTGCTTTCTGCGTTATCAATCTGTATTCGATTTCAAATTTCTTTGTTATATAACATTGCTTTTCTGCCATTTTGGCTAATCGCGGCGACGAGGATGAATGAGGATGGAATGAAATTGATGAATGGAGACTTATCCATCCGGAATTAGAACCAGGGAACTTCTGTGGCGAGATCGAAAGTCGACCCGAGCGCCGGCAAATTTAACTCGATCCATAAAAGAGATGGCAGTAAATATTAAAATTGAACAGACCATCTATAATCACCCTGTATATGTATAATTGATGATGCCAGCAGATAACACTTTATTTTGCAGTTGTGTTTTGTTTCGGACTAACGTTTTTTTATGAGATTTTGAATATCAACTACGCTGCACTCTTTTGCACTGAATGTTAAGATGTATTATCTTTCCTCCATTGTCTATTTGACATGTTTTTCCCGAATCATGACTTCATTTCAGAAAGAATGTTTTCAAACCGTTCTTATCTAAGAAAAAAGTTTAGATTATATCGATGCTTCTTTGTCTGGTGACAATGTTAGTGTATGTTTAATTACGTCTTTTGCATTTCACTCTCATTTTGCACTTGATAGGGAAATAGCTATAAATTGTCTTCAAGTTTCTATATGTATGTGCAGAAACATATTGGAGCTGCTTTTAGTGCGTCACCGCGATATGTTCCATGGGTAATAATCAGAAAATAATATGTGTACATGTGTGTGTGCGGGGGGGGGGGGGGTGTTTGAGAGAGTGAGAGAGATTCTGTCGATTATTGAATTAAACCATGGACATTGCCAAAATTTGTTTCTAGGAGGTCAGGCACAGAACTGTATTTGAGGGTATACGTACAATTTTTCTACCTTGCCTTTTTTGACATTTTTACGAGGATGCCATGGCCAATACATTTTTCTCCATGTCAAGCTTCCTTTGAATTCAGAAGCCACAACTTCCTTGATAAATTCAACATAATTTCATTAAAGTTGACTCACGTATCACCAGATTGACATACATAACTTCCTCTAATAACAATCTTTCCTCGTTGTCACTAACAACCACATCTACTACAATATGATAACGTGCCAATCAAGAAGCTTATGTGTTTATCGCAAATAATCACCTTAATATTCCTTCGGTAGTTCGGTGTTATCCCGATTTCCTGCATTACAAAGACGTGCTGTGTTTTATGAGCGCATTTCAGAGTTCTACTATTAAAAACATATCCGATGCTCTTATGAAGAGGAACTGTTTTACTGTCCGCTCAATGTGATGCTTGGACAGTATCAGTATCTTTCACTTTCTTGTCTTCCTTGTCATAAGTTCTACCACCACTTCGTTCACGTACTGCGATCAGGTGAGCTCTAGCCAGGAGCGTATATTCTGGGCTAGCTAGGATATCTGCGAAGTCTAAAGTCTAGAGAATAAAATACAGGAGAAAAATCGATCAGAAATTCTAAATAATATTATTCATATCAGTGAGTTGATGATGCTGATTCTGGAGTTGGCAACGCGATTTCTTATGAGTTGGTAACCTGATTTCCTATGCGTTGGCAACCTGATTTCTTATGAGTTGGCAACCTGATTTCTTATGGGTTGGCAACATGATTTCCTATGAGTTCGCAACCTGATTTCTTATGAGTTGGCAACCTGATTTCTTATGAGTTGGTAAATTTAATTCTATTCATAGCCCAGGACCACTTGACAGTGAGATACGTCACTGGCTCTAGCCATCCGTAAAATAGACTCAATCCACCTACCTGCCACGAGAATGGCTTACAGGAGAAATTCTCAGAATCACTAAAGCAGAGCAAAGATCATATACTCTGTACCGTTTATCTCTGGAGCAAGGCCGTGCATAGCGGCAGAGAAGAGGAGGGAATCGAGTGGGCAGAGCGAAGAAGTAAGTACGCGCTGCTGCGAAGGCTGGTAACTGGAGTCGCTTTCCCTTTCCCTCCACGCAATACCGTTCCTTCTCACGTATTCATTGGTGGAACCGTCTCTCGCCACTACTTGCGCAGAGGCTTGTTTTTATTCGCTTGCTCCAGAGATAGCCGGGACAGAGAATAGATAGGGAAAGGGAAATAGAAAATGAATGAAAGAGATCGAAACAGTGGAAGAAGGAAACAAAAGAGAGCGAGAAATAAGGAATGAAGGAAATACAGAAACAGAGGAAGTATTGAGGAAAATGACAGAGCGAGAGGTAGGAAGAAAGACAGAAAAACAGAAGAAAAAAGAAACATAGTGTAATCGTACATGATCACAAAAGTAGAGCTCACTTGTAAATATTTTTTCCACTATTCAGCCCACGTGATTGAAATTCTCTGGCGACACACTAAGGTACAAATAAGCGCAGTTAGTAAAATAAATGTTCATTTTTTTATGTATTTAGGATTTTCGACGATTACGCTGATTGTAGTTCTAACGTCTGATACTTACGTAGCGGCGCTATTTTTAACTTCCGGCGTTATGTTATTAGCCCCATCTCTTGACTACTCTGGTAACTTCTTCGACTTGTGCATCTTCACAAGTGACTAACGGCTATTTATTATCATTGTTTATTTCTATGTCCTTATCTGGTTATTGAGAAAGGTGACTGACTGACTAATGGTGCCAAGGAAAGGGTCGGAGGTGAAGTGCATATCAATTCAAGCGTGAGCGAAGAGTGCAGCGCTTGAAGTGGAAATTGTTAGCTGGAGGGGGATGTTTGGTCGAGCCTTGGGGTTAATTGGGGGGATGCTTTGCGAAAATCTTGCTAACAGGGAGGATACCATTCCCCCACACACACCTCTTCTCGACCATTGGAGAGTCGTAACTAATATAGCCGGCCTCCGTGGCGGAGTGGTTAGTATACCGCTACGCCAGGCGTCCCAGGTTCGAATTTAGAGTTTTTTTCGTGAGTGTCCCTTCATCAATTTCATCATATCATCTCTCATCCTCATCTTCGCGAGTAGCCGAGAGTGGCAAAAAAGCGAAGTAAAATAAATCAAATCAATGAATCAAATCGTAATTCGTAATTAATAGAATCGTGAATTTGCATATGAAAGTTGTGTTTGGAGTAAAGTTCACTAGCTGAGAAGATCGTGGTGGGTGTTAACTGGGTATCGCCAATCTCGTAGTGGCTATTATGCTAGGCACTCTGTGTATTGGTTTGAATTGCACTGTAAACTGTACGCCCACTCGAGGTCTGCCCAATGTTCGAAGTGAGGGGATGCGAGGGGATGGCATTCCCCCAGCTAGTAGGATTTTAGCAAAGCATCCCTCTAAACTGCATCATTGTTACCATGTTAGACCATAGGAATGTCACTCAAGGTTAACAAAACATCCCCCCAGCTAACATTTTCCACTTCAAGCGCTGGGTCTGACTATCTGAGTATATCTGATAGTGGGCATACTAGTCCAGGGGCATATGTCAATATTTCTATAGTCCGTGGGTTTTTGAATGAAGGGAATATATGACTACCGGTAATATGTTGCTAGTGTGGTACACAATAACGTACTACCAGGTGTTTTGACAGCAATTGTAGCAGAAGGCCTGTGTGACGTCATAAATCCAAGATGGCTACCACATCATGCACTAACTAAGAAAATCCATCATAACTCCTTTAATAGTGGTTTTGGAAATTTTTTTATATACATACCTGTTTTGTGCAGAATTGAAAAAGGAACAAAATTGATTCTTACAGGTTTTTTTTCATATCTCGCACTGTTATGGAGAAATATCTAGTGAAACTATTTCGTGCCCTTTTCTGCAAGGATTCTGTGCATATTTTACACTTTACTTGACATTCTGGCATATAAAGGGAAAATTACTGCCTGTGATATTTTGTTGATGTCTACTATTGTGGCGTATTGCCTGTGTGACATCATAAATCCAAGACATAACAAACAAAAACGACCCTATCTCCTTAACTTCTTTAGGAGTAATTTTGATCATTTGTAAGTTTGTTGGATTTTTTACACGAAGGGAAGACATGTGTATGGAGGATGCTTTCATTTGGAGGCATGCAATCATGTATTACAATGTGTCAAAAAACCATACATGACGTCCGAAATCCAAGATGGCCACCTTAGATTTAGAGTTCGATTATCAGATTTTTCCACAGGCATTTTCTGTTAATAATTAAGAAGTGAAAAAAATTATTATAATTTTTATAACTACAGTAGTGTCCAAAAGTTAAGCATAACTAAGATATGAGAAAATGTTTTATTATTAAAGTGACAGAACTGCATAAAACATAGTGAAAATTAATCAAAACGTTATATGGTGTACAATAGAGTAGAATACATGAAATTAACAATTGTTTTTAGTGCAAAAAAGAAAATAGAAGATACTTCCTTGACGAAAAATAAAGAGGTTTGTATGGGGTGAAGTTACCCCTATAACAGCTACACAACCTTGCAACGACGTAGAACGCTATTTACAAGGTGGTTCAAGAGTTCTATAGGCAGCTGGTACCATTTCCCATGAAGAGGAGTGCGGAGCTCTGGAAATGTCTTTGGTGGAGGATCGCGAGCTAACTTGTCTCCGTAAGACACTACAGGATTTATGTCTGGGAACCTTGTTGGCCAGTCCATGCGGTGGAATTACTCACGAGAAAGTCATCCACCAATTTGGTTCGAGGCGCACATGAATTATCATCTTTTCATCCTTGAGCCGACTGCGCCTCTGAAAAGTCGCACATGTTGTTGGAATACCTCGTTTCTGTGCCTCTGGGCAGTAAGAGTACCTCCAGCAGAGACGTGCAGCTCTGTACGCCCGTTGAGCATGATGTCTTCCCATACCAGTATTCCATCTCTACGAAACTGACTTTCCACGATATTCCTTGGATTAAATCGTGATCTAGGTTCTCTCCAGATAAATGTGCGACGGAAATCATTTTGCAAACTGAATTTGTGAAAGAGCACGTTCCTCCGTTCGTTCAGGGTTCAATTTCGATTATGCTGACTCCATTGTAAGCGGGCTCTTCTGTGCACTGGATGAAGCGGGACACACATAGAAACCAGCTGTCCTGAGTCTCAGGTACACAGTTTGGCGAGAGAAACTCTAAGTCTTGAGGACAGTTGTCTTGCAGGCATCGTCCGGTTTAGTCGTGCAGTTAAAGCCAGATATCGGCCCTGTTGTGGCGTTCCTACTCGTTGACAACCTTGGTCTGGCCTATCATGAACATATACTGTTTCTTGTAACCGTCGTCAAAACCTGGAAATGACTGTGGCACAGTCAACGCTGCCGTGACTTCAGTCTGTGTTTGACCTGCTTCCAGAGGTCCGATGATTCTTCGCTGACGTCTTTGTGCCATGTTCTTACTGTACATTGAACACTTTACCAAGAGATTGTCCTCCGATCACAATGAACGTTCGATGCAGAATGAGGCACTCTTGTTCTGATATGTTGTGTTTTGTTTACCTTTCAATCACGGGCCTCTTGACACAGCAGTACTATTGCCTAAGCACGTAAGGTGAGTTACACTCCTTGATGATTATTTATGGTGATCGTGCAGGTCTCCCCCTTCCATTTTTCTACTTTTTGGACACTACCGTATTATGGTAAAGGAGTAATGACGTCGCCGGTGACTTCCTCATTCAACATTCTCTGAAGCTGTAGGCAGTGTGAATATGACAGGAATGATCTTCTTGTCATCCTCATTTTCTCTTTTCCCATCAACAGCTTATTGGGATGGGTAGATTTGGATGACCCTTTTCTGCTTTTATTTGACTCCAATGCTTGGAAATAACTCCATCTGATAAAAAGTGTGAGGGAACCTTTGGTTGAAGCAAGACGTGAGCCTTGAACATCCCTTTTCGCAAACACATACCATCGTAATTTGCCGAAATATTTTATTTAGGTGTCATGCAAAATCCTGTCATCATATTCGGGGTGTAAGAGACCAATATCAACCTCACTTTCACGAAGTACACCCAGGACTGCATTTTGCAGACTAACATTAGTTTGACGTCTAGGGCTTCCCCGATGGCACAGTGGTATCGTTCTCGGCTTGTAATCAAGGGGTCCCGAGTTCGTCACCCGGTGGAAACACATATAGCGGTTCAGATCACACATTAAATTGTAGGCCCAGTCCCAATTAGCCTTACTGTGCATAAAGTGGACTTTAATAAATCACCATCTCAATCAATCAATCAATGCTCTAGCGTCTGGACCCATGGGACTTGAGTTGTGTGCTGCCCATATGTGTTTGTGATTGTCCTTTCAGCTATTTCATCTTATAATTCATTTTCATCTTTGAAATTAGCCAAAAGTAGCAGAAACGAGAAGTAAAATAAAACAATTCATTCTTTCATTCTGTCATCTGGTTCATCGAATCCAGGAGAACCAAGATTTGCAAGAGATTCAAGCACATCATCTTCTGCGCCATCAAATGCCTTCAACAACCACTTTTTTGCCTTCTTTGCAAGTACAAACACAAACTGGAATACCTTTAGTAGATAGTGTGAACGCTGCCGCCAAAGTGACCCTCACACCTTTCACCAGGAAGAGTTACTTCCAAGTATTGGAGTGAAATAAAATCAAGAAAAGAAACATCCAAATCTACCCAGCCCAATAGGCTGTTCAATGAAGAAAGAAGAAAATGAGGATGACAAAATGATCATTTTTGTCATATTCACACTACCTAGAACTTCAGAGAAGATTACAGTTGAAATGTGGTTGCGGAAAGAGGAAATGTTCATGATTACAACCCCTCTCAATCTTGATGACAGGTGAGCTGCTTAAATTTCAAAAGACAATGCGGAATTCACAGGTGATGTTATTACTCCTTTACTGTAATTTTTATAATAATAGTAATGATAACGATAATAATAATAATAATTAATATTTTTCACTTGTTATTTATTAACAGAAAATCTGATAAACGAACTCTAAATCAGGTTATAGACAGTATTTCATGTGCAGAACCTTCAAGGTGGCCATCTTGGATTTGGGAAGTCCTGTATGGTCTCTGACACATTATCCAGCAAAACACCTGTAGTAATACATGATTGCATGCCTCCAAATGAAAGCATCCTCCATACACATGTCTTCCCTTCGTGTAAAAACCCAACAAACTTACAAATGGTCAATGACTCCCAAAGGAGTTAAGGAGATATGGTCATTTTTGTTTGTTAATGTCTGCAGAGGCAGCCATCTTGGATGTATGATGTCACACAGGTAATACGCCACAATAGTAGGCATCAACGAAATATCACAGGCCATAATTTTCCCCCTTTATATGCCAGAATGTCAAGTAAAGTGTAAAATATGCATAGAATCCTTGCAGAAAAGGGCACGAAATAGTTTCACTAGATATATCTCTATAACAGTGCGAGATATGAAAAAAACTGTAAGAATCAATTTTGTTCCTTTTTCAATTCTAAATAGAACATGTATCTATAAAAATTTTCCAAAACCACTATTAAAGGAGTTATGATGGATTTTCTTAGTTAGTGCATGAAGCGGTAGCCATCTTGGATTTATGACGTCACACAGGCTTTCTGCCACAATTGCGGACAAAACACCTGATAGTGTGTTATTGTGTACCACACTAGCAACATATTACCGATAATCATATATTCCCTTCATTCAAAACCCACGGGATTACAAATGCCCCTGGACTATACTATCGTTGGCCCCACGAACGTTTTCCTTGTTTCTGTCTTTGGTTATTCTACGATAGATGTCTCTGTAGTGCTCGACTCAATTTCAGCACTTTAGTTACTCTCGTTGTGCCTGTCAGGGTGCCACTGTATCTGGTATTTCTCCACAAAAGGAAAAATTAAATAATTCTCTTACGACTGGTAAATTCTCTTCGTTACTAGATCCGTGAATTATTCATACCACTGGTCACACAATTTCAATTTTGAGACGATAACCCATTTCCATAAGAACAAAATTTATGTTCTATATGCAGCTTCATAATCTTCGACATATTAAAAATTCGGAATAGGTTGATGCATTCATACAAAGAAAGAAGTGTTGTAAATCATTGTGATAAAGAAATCTGTTGCAGAAGACAAAAATATCTAAATTGCCAACGAGAAACAAGTGAGTAAACGTAATTTACAAGTATATCAATTTATATGACATTTCGTTATCCTATTACAACAAAGGAAATAGAATTTCACATTTTGGAACATCTATAGTTGTTGCAATAGGCACAATGAATTTCTACAACAGTTGAACACCTTGACAGTCAGACATACTTGACTTGTTGACTGTTTGATTTAATTTGTTTGAGTTCGCTTTTCTTTTGGCTAATCCTGAATAGGAGGATGAGTGATGATATGATGAAATTGATGAAGGGACACTCAAAAATGATACCCATGTCCAGGCCGGGATTCGAATGCGGGACCCCAGGCGTCGTAGCGCGATGTGCTAATCACTCCGCCACGGGGGCTGGCAATTTGATCTTGACCTATAATGTGACCCTCGGAAACCCTGGAAAGGGTTAATGTAATTCGAACAGTAAAATTTGAGATATGTTTTATAATAAAAAAATGTTTTCCTGTGACTTACAGGCCGTAAGGAACTACTACTTCTGTGTTCGGCGTAATATTACGCCCTTTGTCACTATAGCTTATTCTGTGTTGGGCGTAATATTACGCCCGCAAACATCTCTGATTGAAGTAACATGTGTTGAACGGAATAATAAGTTTTTTGTTGGTCAAACATATGTTTTGCTATTGAAGAAACAACGACCTTTTATTTAGTTACGATTTTCAGTGCCGACAAAGAAGAAGAAGAAGAAGAAGAAGAAGTTCAGAGGAAAGTAAACTGTTTTTGTGTTATGCTGACAAAGTTCAAACGTGAGTTCGTTTGTGTGCAACGTTTAGTCAGTTGCTTTATGTACATTTTTTTTGGTGTGGCGTTATTTGAACTGTTGGTGATTTATTGTTGGTTTTTGAGTTTGTGAGTTTCTAATATTATCTAATAGTATTTTCAAACAGGATTGCGAAATATTTTTTTTCCCTCATCCCTCATACCTATTGAAGATATTGCAATGAAACTTGGCGGACGCATTACGTATAGACCATAGTATTTTTCAAGGTAGATTGTAATCGGGTACCTATATCCAGGGCCGGTCCAGAGGGGCCCAAAGTTACCAAAAGGGATTTTTCGGAGGGACATTTCCCGAATTATCCCCGATTTCCCTTTCCTCATACATGATGTGCACATGTGCGTAGTACCATTTGAAAGCCTGGTCTATTTTGAAGAGAAAGACGTATGAACGATGATACTCGAATGAATTGTGCTGAAGCAGTAGCTATTTAAAAATATTGCTACGCAAACTCAGAAAAAAAAATACACAGAACGGGAAACCATTTTGTCAGAAAAATCTCACAGGAAAGGGGTTTTAAGCTTACAGTCTATTTTAGCTAACTACAAAAAACAGCTTTCTGTCCTACATGAATGAATGAATGCTAAGTATACAGTTATTCAAACTGTATAGCCTATAGATATACAGAATGTGGAAATTACAAATGTATGTAGTGGTAGTAGTAATAATAACAATAATGTAATAATAATAATAATAATAATAATAATAATAAAGTTTCTGTGACTCTGCCCGCCTTTGACTTTACGAACAGTTGAAAGTAGGACCTGAACAACGATGTGCCTCCATCGGGATCCAATCCGAAACCTCTTTATTACCGTGTACATTTCTCATCAACAGATGCATGACTCAACTGTTCGTTGGAGAGTTGTGTGCTTTTACGATGTAAATATTAGCTCTACTTACTTCATGACTGATAACCATGCAGGTCATAGGCGTCATAGGCGTCATAGGATAAAGCTCACTTTATCAGCACGCTGTTTATTTTTAAGGATTTGCAAGACTCTCAGATGACTGTGGCGTGTTAGTGTCTAAAGTCAGGAAAACGTTTCTTACTTGCTGGAGGAGGGTGGAGGAGAAAAACTTAGCTCGGTGAACAGACGGGTATGGAAGGAAAAACAAACCGATCTGAAGGTATTTGATTACGCCATATTCATGTGCATATAAAATATTAACATATATTTGTATGAATGTTAGTTTGAGTGATGAGAATACTGTAGAATTGCTCATTATTCATTTTTCAATGATGCATTCACTTATTAGATTTTATCGAAACGAGTGTCCAAATTGATTTTGCCGCCCCCCTGGCGGAGTAGTTAGCACATCGCACTACGAAGCCAGGTATCCCGGGTACGAATCCTGGCCTGGGCATGGATGTTTGTGAGTGTTCATTCATCAATTTCATCATATCATCACTCATACTTATTCTTCGTCCACAGAAAGAATGAAGCGATTGTAAACAAAACTACGTGACTTGTGAGAAGTGCCTGCTTGCCAATTGATGAAGCCTTAATTTAATTTAACTCAGCTCTTCCATTGTTAATGTAATGCACATATTTAAGTCACACGCCTTTACTACAGTAGCTTGGTTGAGCTCCTGGCTATACTTTTCCCTAGCGAAACAAAAGGTGTAATCGAGACCAACCAATAAGATCTAGCAAAAGCCACATGCATCTGTTTACAGTGACTTCATTCTTACACTGGACCGAGAATAGATTAGGCCTATATAATAAATGATAATAATAATAACACGTGGCTCTACAGCCTGTAAGGGTCTTGTCCTATCTCCCGACTGCCAGTCTATCCTCCCACAATCCTACCTAGAGGTGTGGAGATCTTCAACCGGTAATGGGGTGACGTGGGGTCAGCACGTCGAACCCTCAGCCGATACAGGAGATATCCGGCTACTCACTCGTAGGTCCGCATATATCTCACGATGGTCTATTACCACCGGTGCTATACACAGGCCAAGAACCTAGAGAGTGAATCCAGTCGGACTCGAACCCGTGGCGTCCCACAGTCGGAACCCAAAGCCTTAGGCGGAGGAGGATTTGAGTGATTGTTTTTTTATTTTTATTTAGCGTTGCTTTTCTACCACTTTTGGCTAATGGCGAAGATGAGAATGAGTGGTGAAAAGAATACACGGGATTCGAACCCGGGGCCCCTGTGAAATGTATGCAAAATGCTTGACTGCTTACCTTATTCGCTAATGAACAGTTTAACAGTTCTGATTTTCTTATTCTATCACGCTGTCTAATTCTGAATGTCTATAAATCCATCACACGAAAGTGGTGACGAAAGGGATTCCTATCAAATATATTCTTCAAACTTCTACAGCTGAGCAAAATTCCTTATTTTATTATTCTTTTTTTAAAATTTCAACTCTTCCAGCCCTATGTGCACGTTCTAAAACCTTGTGTATGTCGCAATGGGCAGCTAAACTAATATATATATATATATATATATATATATATATATATATATATATATATATATATAGGCTATATATATATGCATGCCATTTTAATATTAATTTCTCGAACAGATATGCTAGGATATGTCCCGCTATAAATCAAGTTAATGTTAACGAAAACTTTAAGAATGATCAATTTCGCTTTCCTAATATCGACACATAAGAGATAAACACTGGCGAAGTCAGCATTACTCACAACAAGGCAAGGTCAAAGGTTCCGGTCAGGGGCGGACTGGTCCATCGGGCAAGGTTCCAATGCGCCCTTTGACCATGTCGCCTCGTTTCCTTAACGTCGCCACAGTGGAGGCGATTAGGGGCGGAGTGGGAAGTGCCCCTCCACTTTTTTTCACTTTTTCCGCAGAACTATGCTAAACCTTATCTACCAAACTGTCCTTGCCTTCCCAGTTCTGGCACCTTACTATCCTGTTGAGAACCCAATCGCCGCCACTGCGTTGTCACCTTGTAATCAAGAGGTCTAGGATTCGATACCCGGTGGAGGCACATAATGGTTCCATCCAACTATAAACCGTAGGTCTAGTCCAGATTAACCCATCTGTGCAAAAAAATGGACTTAAAAAACAAGTCAAACTCACCACCCTTCCATCAAAATGCATGTACTCGACACCCTTCCACAACAACATCTAATTACAGATTGTATTATCTCCATTACTCCACTCTTGACAGACTATGTAATTACACTCTTAAAACATAAAGCTTATACTTTTCGTTCATAGATGGTAGCACGGAAGCATTTATTTTTGATGAGTATAAAGAGAGACGTCATGGTAAAAATTCAATGAATGTTTCACAGCTTTTACGCAATAAATGATCCTTAAAGATGCGAGAAGCAATAGATTATTGTTGCTAGAGTAATAATGACAATTTTCTATTTATTTTAACTCTTTCAAATAATCATCTTTAACGAATACATAACAGCAGTAGAAGGGTTAACTGAAGATGTGGAGTATGTATAGATGTTCTGTGCACCCTGCATCTTCTGCTGAATTATGATTCATTGATTCGGTTCCAAACTGTAGGTTCAGTTCCGATTAGTCTGTCTGTGCATAAAGTGGACTCAAAACAACAAATCAATCCTGTATGCACAAATCAAATTATTTTAGTACATTTGCTTAGAGTTACCAAGTAATTTGGTCAAAATATGACAATTTTGGAAAAGTTACCAAGTTTTGTGTGCAAACGTGTTGTATTAATTCACACAAATAAGTTTTTCGGTGAAAAAATTGAATGAAATAGTCCTATTGGTTCAGTAATGGCGTCATCAGATTATTTTAATTTACAATACCAGTTAGTTCTTTCAACATAAGAGTAAATTCACACACTCTTTTTTCGTTTCAGGTTCCAATAATTTAAGAAAAGGCTCAAAATGGAGTTTTTATTGATAATTGGAAAACCGAATCTTCTGATTGCTGTTGTGGCAATTTGGTGTCAGTTTTACCAATGCGAATGTTGCAAATTAATTGGAAATGAGGAAATAAGTATAGCAGGATATTGCAATGGAACCTCATTGGTTGCTATTCCTTCAGACAAGCGAGGGTTACTTCAAATCCTGAGGGTGGAATACACCATCATTTCAACTCTAGAAGATAGTACCTTCACTGAATTCAATCGAGTGAGGAGATTGTACTTGGGTCATAATTCAATCGCCGAAACAGAGCACAAAGTTTTCAAGCCTTTGAAGGACTTGGAAGTGTTGGATTTATCGTCCAACGAGATCACGAAACTGGGGTTTCACACTTTTGTTCACAACATGAAGCTGACAGATTTGGATCTTAGCTCCAATATCTACTTGCATGTTCCTACCGACAAGCCATTCTTGATTATACCTTCTCTAGTCACATTAAGGTTATCCCAGTGTGGAATAACCAGTCTGTCTCATGCTACATTTATGGGGCTAATTGATTTGGAGACTTTGGATCTTAGAGGGAATGAAATATACGCGACAGCGTTCGAACTAACATTGGAATATCTTCCACAGCTAAAGAACGTGTATCTCTCTGATGGGGTTCCACTGTGTGATGAGAAACATAGAGTTGTCATGGAAAAGTATGGGAGTGTTATTCAGAATGCCAATTCTAGTGATAAGTGTTACTTAGATGAAGGAATCTTGAATCTTCAGACCACAGGAATTCTACTCCTTTGCGCCTTGGTGTCCTTGTGTGGGGTGCTGTTGTTGATACTACTTGTGGTTCTTCACAGGAAGTGCCGAAGCTCTCAATCAACAGAGGACACCTTCACATCACGGCTTCAGCAGGGGAAATTTCGTAGGCGACCATTGCGTTTGGTGGCAAAGTCGCTGAGCACCACGACAACAACTAACATCGAAGATCCTGGTGAGGGGTACGAGGTACCCATCTTACCCTCCCAAAGGTACGCCGAGCAACTCGAGCGACTTCCACCAGCCCCTCCAAAGTACCCAACCGAGTTTGTACCAACTAACCCGATGCAGTACATGCCTGTCCTTCCTTGCCGCAGATGCCACGAGGACCTGTTGCACAAAATCCGAGGCGACCGCCATTCCTCAATTGAACAGTACCATGCAGATGATGGATATGAGCAGCCGATGAAATACAAGTGTACATGCAGTAAACATGGGTGCAACTAGTAGAACTTGAATGTGGTCCGCGAGCGATATCCAACACAACTTTCTTTTTGTGTTGATTGATTGATTGAATTGTTGTTTTAAGTCCACCTTATGTACAGTAAGGCTAATCGGGACTGGACCTACAGTTTAAAGTGCGATCCGAACCACTATGTGCCTCCACCGGGTAAAAAACAAGGCTAAAGTTATATTTAACCAATGTTGGACCTCCCCGATGGCGTAGTAGTAGCCTTGTAATCAAAGGATCCCGGGTTCGATACCCGGTGGAGGCACGTAGTGGTTCTGATTCCACTTCAAACGGTAGGTACAGTCCCGATTAGCCTTGCTGTGCATAAAGTGGACTTAAAACACCAACGCAATCAATCAACCAATCTAACCGTTGTTCTGAGAATCGCGCACATGGCACCTCAAAAAATTCAGCAATTTTGCCGATCTACATTCATTTCATACGGGTGAAACGTGCAACGATCCAGGCTGGGAGAAGAGCACAGGAGTTCGGATCCCACCGTCCTCATTAGCCTATTCAGTCTTTATTTCTGAGAGGCAAAACAACATTTTTAATGGAGTGTAGACAGGGGCTGAGCCAGAGGGGCGGCGGTTGAACGTCCCTAACAAGGAAGACAAATTAAATAAATACTCTTTTAGACCAAACATTAGCCCTTCTGTGATAATTCAATGAACCTGTATACTTAATTCCTTTGTCATTGTCGTCTTTCATGTGTCATGTCTAGCAGTGGCGTGCGGTGACATTTAAACTAGGGTACACAACAAGTGGCCAACCGAAATGAATTATGGGGGCCAGAACCCCCCCCCCACCCCTCCCTGGCCATCATGTTATTCAGAAAATAACTTTTTTCTACAATTTTATAATGGGAAATTTCTCATCCTTGTATCAATATCCAAATGTAACGAGGTAAAATATATGTATGATATTTTATATTCGCAAATATATTCTGATAGTAGCTACGTAGAGTCCAACAATTCAACTTTGATTATTTCCTTCATGCAGTGCGATGAACATTGAACGGGAAGGAAATGGCTCAATCATTTTCCGTCCTTTCAAATTTCATGTAATAAATTTGATAAATCTCAGTATCCTGTACTATTTCACAACATCTTTCGCAGAGGAAACCAACGAATAAGGCCAACAATAAAGTTTCACTGTTTTTCTACTCAGTCAATCACTCTGTAGAGATATTTTTTCTTCTTCTCAAAAATCAAAATGACTAATATACTGCTTACCATCCTTCACAACTCCTGCCTGAAACAATTTTTCCAAATCAGGAACAGACCTTCCATTTCGGATTGTTTACACTTTTTTCGTAAATTCCGAAAATCCCTTCTCCAGTATGTCATCACTCATCAATAACTCCCGGTCCCCCTATTTTATCACTTCACAGCACCGACAAACAATAGAGATCCTGTAATGTAAATAATATGAACGAAACACTCGCTGCAAATTTCACACGACAGAAGAAAGCAAAAGTCAACCTCCCACAGTACGTTGTGTCCAGTCCGCTATGCCCGAAAACCACGCGTTCTTGTGGACGAATGAATCGGAGTTGCCAGTCGACAAAGTATTTTGTAGAAGGGAGATAATTAAGGACAAGTAGAAAATACGTCAGCATACATCCCAGAACACTTCAAAAGCTAAACTACCGTACATCACTTTGCAATGTCTGGCGGAAGAAGGGGGGGGGGGGGGGCTCATTCTAATCCCATTGTAAGCATTGTGTTTTATTATGTTTTTCTTTTATCATTCATTCATATCGTTGGGTCAACAATCAACACCCATGCTATGGAACTCAAAGGAAATGTTGATCCCGAAAGGAGATAAACAGATATTCTCATACTCTGAGAATTGTGCGAAACTTGCAAATTGTTCACATATTTTCCCCTCGACACAGTGACAGTCCATTCTGGTCCTCACCTCCCTATACGAAAAAAAAAAAAACTTGCTAGTGTAACTTTAATCTCACATAAATATTTTATATGTGATAGTTTACGCGTATATTAAATATGATCTTCCACCACTACATATTCTTGCCCTCCTGTCTGATTCCTGTATCACTTTTTATAATGTATTTTTATTGCAACCCAACAGTGATCTATCTACGCGTGGCTGCTAAATGCTAGTAAGCTAAGCATTCCAGAAAAAAATATGTTGACTACTGTCAACACTGCATACGCTGTCAAAATCTTGGGTACCCTCGATGCTTAGAACCTGGAAAGAAGTGGGAGAGAGGGTAAGCGCGGGCAGACACAAACACGTGGTCGGGCTGATATGAGCCAATGGGGTTACCTTCCGAATTTCTAGGGTACCAAGCAGAAGAAACAGCGTCTTTCTGCGGAAATCGGCAGGAACGCGGATCGGGTGGGTGTCGGTCACAATCGGGATCATTCGGGACTGCCTTCAGGAAGGCAGCAGCGTGTTCGTGCGGAAATCGGAATTTCTTGCAGTGGAACTGCTTTCGGAGCGATAATTGTTGAATTTTCATGTTCGGGGAAGACGAAAAAATGTTTATTTTTTCTTACTGTGTTGTGGGTACGCAGTGAGTACCTTGCGTATCCTGAATGCACACCGCTGATGTCTAGACCTCGGACTTTTAGATTCTAAAAAGTGTGCTTTCAGGTTCCTAAAATAGGCTCTGAAAATCCTAAAACAGGTTCTAAAAATCCTAAAATAGATTCTAAAAATCTTAAGTTAGGCTCGAAAAATATTGAAGTAGGTTCAAAAAAACTTGAAATACTTCAAAATGATGATTAGGTACAGTCACCGGCAATGAAAATGGGACACCCATGTCCTGAAATACGCACTATCTTTGTAATGTTGTGTGTGTTGCCTAACCCTACGGCGATGGCAGAACTTACCATTGGGAATTTGTTATTAAAATCCACTCTTCGCCGTATAGTTAGGCAAACATATTTTTTCATCTTATCCACAGTCAAACTCCGCACAACAAAAACATAGTCAGTGGTGCAAAATTCAATGCTGAAATGTGAGTTTGCAAGGCGTGAATGTCACAAAGCAACGAAGTGACGCGAAAGTGAACATATCAGACCACTTTGGATTCTACAGGTAACAGTGGCACCAGACATTTTGCTTTGTTTAGAGCTTTGAAAAATCACCAGGCACTTGGAGGAAGGGAAATCGACAGGGAGCACGTTTCAAACACGTTCGTCATTGATTTTTTTTGTGACCAAACAAAGCAAATGCCTCTGTGTGACATAAAAATCCTGTAAAACCTTTAAAAAAAAGTCTTGATTTAGGTGCATAAACCTAAAATAGGTTCTAACAAGCAAAATAGTTTTTTTAGCCACTATAAAACTACATCAGTTGTTGCGTTTTCTTAACGTAACGCTGACATAACTTATTATTTCTGACAGCAACATATTATCATGGTTAAAATTGTTATTGTACAATAATAAATATTATAAACTAACCTAGCATTAAGCGAGGTGCTCACCCAGCCTCAAATAAATAAAGGCGGTCACGATCCTGACCGCCTTTACCCCCCAGGGTTTTCCCCAGGTACCCATGTCATTCGACGCTTGGTGGGCGCCTGGGCCGCTTCCAACGTCAGAAAAGTTCCCGGATTTGAGCCGGCCGAACCCAGACGCGTTACCGACTGAGCCACCGCAGCCACTGTTTCCTTTAATACAAATTTACCTTTACCTACAATATATATTACGAGTATAACATAGGGTCCATATCATTTTATTATATACACTTGCGTGCAAAGAATGTATATAAAAATGTTTATTTGTTCCTACTTTTTCTTCCAACTGTTTGAAGGCTCATAAAATGTTTATCCAAATGGAAGCGTCTAATCCTACTTATATGTAGATAAAGTTCAGTAATAAATACGTATGATGTTAAAAAATATAACAACATTTTATGTTAAAAGTGTGAGGTGGGTCTATTTCTTTGCACGCAAGTGTATTATATTATTGCATTTCTTATGTTTTTCAGTTATAGGCCTATACCTACACTTGTAATGTTCCATATATTGTAGCTATATTTATGAACAATTAGCATAATTCTTAGCTTCATGCAGTGCAAAAAGCTGTTTCTTATAGTTAGATAATAAGCGTAAACTGTAAGCTTAAAAGTAACTAACTCTAGCTCAAATAATAATCAACAATAACAATAATGCTAAAAATTATTTTCTTTCAAGTCGGGATCAGGCCAATGATAAAACTTTAGTAGTAGAAATAATACATTAATTATTATTACCACAGTTATAATTATTATTATTTTTGGTGTTCATTTAGATCCCAAACTTACATGGAATGTTCACACCGAACAGCTATGTAGTAACTTATGGGGCATTCCAAAAGTAAATATTCTACTCATAGGTAAGCAACATTTTTCTTACAGTTTCTGTGCAATGAAATATGAAACTTTACACTGTTGATTAAACGTAACTACCCTTAAAATATTTGTCCCGATTTGTAGCTACAAGTGAATAATTTTGTGTCACGGGATGGACAAACGAAACACTGCCTCTTCACTTAATAAGAAATTTATTTTAATTTCTCTGAATTGTCAAATGACGAAGAATAAATTATTTAAGGCAAATAGAGAAGGTAATTGACCTTTGAATATTCTAGTGGAGGTGAGGGGAAAATGTAACACTTAAAGGAGAAATTAATTGCTTTTTGGTGTCACGGGTGGCACACAATAGAAAACAAAATAAATATAAAAAATTAAAATAAACGAACAATATGTCGAATACCTTCTAACTTCTAACTTAATTGTGGTTAATATAGCGTTATTCATAAAGAATGGTACAAAAGTAAGGTTAATTTTTTTTAAGTGAAAAGGGATACATGTGGTTGTAGTTGACGTAAAATCCGCTAGAGGCGCTACTTGTTGATAGCTAAAATGGCAAACAAGGTAGAGCAAGCATATTGCATAATGGAATTTGCACGAACAGGGTCAGTTGTTACAGTTCAGAGAGACTTTCGTGCGAAATTCAAGAAACGACCACCACATAGACACTGCATTACAAGCTGGGTGCAGAAGTTTGAATCAACTGGATCTCTCATGCAGTGGAGCTCATAACCGAGGATATGTTGGAACGATAAGAAATGGATTATCGTTTTGACATCTGCCGTGTTACCCAGGGTGCTCATATCCAACATTTGTAATTGCCCAGGTAAATTTACAACTTCCTTTCTTCTTTCCCACCAGAATTGCTTTTGTATCTCTTTTCACTTAAAAATAAATTAACGGTAAATATCTGTTATATCGGAGACACATTAAAATCGGATATTTTGTACTTCGGATGGTTTGTACTTACCAATTGTGTATTGCGGAACATAGTTGAAGGTGCCATTATGCTTTTTACACGAAAATAACTTAGAGTTTTCACATTGTGAGTAATTCTTTTGGTTTCTTCTTTCGTTGCGGAACATACAATATGGACGGTATGCAGTGTTTCCACCTTCTTAACCGAAAAATACCTACGTTCGTGTTCATTATGTCATCACAAACCATTGACGGATAGCCCTAAAAACCATTCACGATAGCCCCACGGACCATTTCCGGCAAGGTTAGGTTAGGTTGGGTTAGGTTAGGTAAGCATAGTTAAAAAAATCTCGTAAAAAAAGGCACGTTTGGAAACACTGGCGAGACCGCGTGACTTTCGACGCTTGCGTCATCTACAGGTACATAATGGAAACAACGGCATAATCTTGTCGCTTTGCACAAAATGCAAGTTTATTATATCAAAATTGCATATTTCTTGTTGTGCAGCATTCTACAGTGAGAAAATACCTCCACGAACTTTCAAAATGCTTCAGAAACTCATTTCCGTAAGTAGTTTCTTCTGTATAAATGAAGAAATGTGTCTCCGATATAACAGACATTTACCAAATTAACTTTACTTTTGTAATAAACCTGTATATATGTACTTGAATCTCTATGCAAATGACAATTTTCGATTGCTCACTAACAACATAGGATAAAGTTATAGCCTTGCATTTAAAAATTGAGGTTCCTATTCCGTAAACTGAAATCGTGTGTAAGTGAGAGCCACATTATTGATGCATACTATGCTTTCTTTCATACCCATATACTGTACAGTATGGAAGAATACTGTGAGAAACTCGACTGGAACTTCTATGGTATTTAAATGGCAAAAGAAGGCAATAAGGTGTATCAGAGATCTGACAAACATGACATAGTGTAAACCTATTTTCAATAAACTTAAGATCATGATGGTTCCCTCAATACGTATAAATGTATTCTGTACTATCATTCATAAAAGAAAATATCTCTGTTCACAGGACGTAATACAGTGTATAATTATAATATTAGAACGAGACATGATCTTGACTGTGAATTTCTTACACTTTGCAATCCAAAAATAGCTATAGATATACTGGTATGAAATTGTATTTAACAATTAGTATGTTATGTTATGTTCGTCAGTGTAAGGATCGCCGAATCACATATCCAAAGGAATAATTCAGCTCCTCAATACAAAGTTGAGATCCTAGAAATCGATTCTTGTCTTTCGGTTTCTTTATGTTTACCAGAAAACAAAACGCTAATCTTTCAGATTTCGCTACATACTATTATTGCTATTACATCTATTATAATTATTTTAAAACCTGAGATTCTATTCTTCAAAACCACATCAATTCACTTCCAATTTTAAAAATGTGTTTCCTTAATGCAGAAGAAATAGGAATGGCCATAACAATTATGTCGTGGAACATAAGAAAATAATTCTACTACAAATATATGTAAAATTTAACATTACCTATGTTTATTTCAGTTTGGAATCCAATTGCTCATGCTTAATTTTGATTGCACAAGCAACAAAGAAATGTATTTTTTTAAAATCAAGAATAACAACTTTCGAAACATACTAACTAAAGACAATGCCAATGAAAACACCGCATTTTCAATCGAAACAAGATTGCTATATCGGAAATATAGAAATACAAATGTATTGTGCAAATACAAATCTTATATCACACACTTGCTCATAAATAATGAAAGAACACAATGTACTGTTGCAACATGAACATATGCACAAGCCGGTTAGAAAATTGTTTTTCATTGTATAAATTCATGCAGAAAATAATCTATTTAAATCTGTTAGAAATATTTGGTTCTTATACTCATACTCAAATATGTTCGTGGAAATTTCTCATACATATTATAGGCTGTGAATTGACTTATTTTTATTTATCTTTATTTTTTTGCTCTTCTTGGTTTCCGTCTTCTGAAATAAACATGTAATTTGCAGGTCGCCGTATTCTTTCCTCCATAAAGAAATGGAAAGTATTAAGTTTTGGATAATACCATAAATGTTATCAAAATCATTAAATATTACCACAAATACTTAAAATTTAATTGTTTTGTTTAATATTTTAATTTTTTTTCGCTAAAGCAACATTGCATTGTATGAATTTCGAATAAACGAATGGAAACAAAAGAAAACATAGCTAAATGCAGTACCTAGACACAGGTCCACAACTACAAGCCACGAAAAAACCCTAAAAAAACCCGGGACATTCCCTAGTATCGAAGGTGAACAGCAAGAAAGTAAACATTGGCAGAGTTCCATGCTCCTTATTGTTCTAGTGTTGTAAATATTAAGATTATTATTACGCTCAGACTATTCGGTGAGTATTTATGCAGTGACGTATTACTTAAGTCTGGTAGCTAATGTAGGACCTAAACAATGTGAGTAGCAATTTCTGCAGAGACGGGAAAATTCCACGAAGGAGTATTTCCATCTCTTGACGTATGTACTTCCTTGCTGTAATTATTGTACGGTGAGTTCGTTTTAGCTCTGGGTTGAGATAGCACGTGCCTGTAGACGGCGCAGCATGGCGCGGATACCGGCATAATTATGCATTTTGCACATGCAAATGCATATTTAAGGATGTTTAACTAAAAATGCATATTTGTATGAAAATAAGTTGATGTGCATATTTTTGTATCCACAACCAACACCGAGAATATATTGTATTTATTTTTCTTCTCCTCGCTTCTCTTCTCTTTTCTGTATCTTTTCTCTGTATTTCTTCTTTCAACAACTTCAAACAAGCATCAAAATTATAGAAGACGTTAAAGAGGCCCTCGCCCAGGTTGAAGATCCTGTTTATGTACAGAAATTTAATGCAGTATTGAAAAAGAACAGTGGGTATGCAAAAATGGTGAAAGTTTGCAAAATTCTGCATACAAATGGCCAATGTGTGGATGACCTGGAACTTGATGTGTCAACTTTGTTGCCCTAAAATACAGTCCACTTGTATCTTGCGAAGTGGAACATGTGTTTTTTTAAATATAAGACTATTCTAGCTGAAAACGGAAGGAGTTTCAAGTTCGAAAATTTGTTATCAAATGCAATCATGATCTTGATCTGTAATGTATTGTGTTTCATTTAACGCAGAACCATAAAAATTGAAAACAAAATCTGTGTAGCGAATGAGCATTCAGAATAATGCATATTCATTGCCTGGCATGTAATCTTTCATAGCTTGTAATATACAGCATTTATAAATTAAACGGGTTTTTAAAGTGCATATTTTACACTTTTTAGTGCATATTTTCAAGAATATTTTGCGTTCTTTTAGTGCATAACTATCCGAGCTCTACGTGGCCACTGCAGTCACACATTCCCGGTATCTTTTGATGACATTTTTGTTGACATATTTGTTCTGTTTGCAAGTTGCTTTCTTGTCATTGTTAACTCGGCAGGACGCGCGCTGGGTAAAAAAATACCCAGAAGAAAAATGACTTAAGTATGAATGTTAATTGTTTTCTAATTTGTAATATCTTTCATTTAATAATATAAATTTAATTTTGAACATTTTAATTAAATCACACAATTGACAAAAACGAGAAAAAAATAACATAGATACTGGAATACCAAACTGAAACTTATGACCGCGCGTTGGGTGAAATTTAACCAAGCACTGTTTCTAGGGACCGACTAACTGACAGCCGATTCAAGGTCCCGCCACTCGAAAGGGTTCACACTGTTAGAAACTCACGTTGTAGGCCTAAATATTTTACTTATGAGTACAGTTCTGTTCGTTTTAGCGTGCAGTGAAATTTCTCTCTAATTTCAGTGTGTGTGTGTGTGTGTGTGAGCGCGCGTTTGCGTGTTATTTTTTCTATAAAATTCCAGTGTATGTTTAATAACCCTACAAAATAGAGTCTACAGAAACAGCCCCCACACTACAGATGAACTGAAAGACAATATACGAACAGAACTTGCAAGAGGAACTTTTTCGTGTCAATCAAAATTTCATCAAAAGATGCCGGGAATGTGTGAATGCAGTTGGCCAGCAATTTGAACAATTCTTATAACACACGCGCTTTCTCGGCCCACACCAAAATGAAAGCACTGTAGATCATGTACAAGTGTTTTTGATGGGAACAGACGACTTAGGAATGACAGAAGAGGGTTGGAAGATGATACCGATCCAAGTTGCCTTGCACACATTTTGCTGATTGCAATATTGAAATAGGGTAAGGATGGGTCAAACGGACACCCTAAGCACATTCTTAAAAATAGCTCTGAAACTTTTTATTGCAAAATGAAAATAATGCTTGGCTCACAAGGTGTGAACATTCAAGAAACAAATAATAGAATATGGTATTTAAAATAAGGAACGTCTGTCTCAAAATAGTCCGACCATTCACCTGGTGTTGCAGTGTTCGTTTGCCCCGCATGGTAGGGGAAAATGGACATAGGATATTGACAAACTGACACTAGGTGATTTAGAAACTATCAACAGAGGAATAAGATACGAAATGTAGGCTATTCCTATTCGCAAAGTGAACACTCTAAGCGTTACACCAAGTTTTGACCCTGCTTTAACACATTTTTGCACACAAGGCCATTCAAGCTTGTGACGTTTAGATTGCTTTGATTTTTTTATGTTCGACTTACAGCTCTCAGTTTTGTGTCTTTGAGGCGAGCGATGAAGGAGGAGTGTGTTAGTATGTGCGAATATACAGTTTTAGTTTCCTGTTGCAGGTCCCAAAATTTGATGGAAAGTGCAAACTTGAAATTCATAACTGCAAATCCAATGAAATTGTAAAAAGCCAATTACATGACACATTTGATCCAAATCCAGACGTTTCACGTGTGTATCTCAAGTGTGAATGCAGATAATTATTATTTACCACTTCTAATATGGTAAATGAGCGGATGACGTATGGCGAGATGCTGCCATTCTCAGACCCCGCTGGCTGCCACAACGTTTCCGCCTCGCTACACGGCCTGCTGGAATCTTGGAAGTGCGTTCCGTTGGTCCGATCCAAAGCATTGTGGCAGTGTAATATTATGAATGAACTATTTATCATATTATGAATGAAAGCCATTTTCTTTATATTCTGTCTTTTTTGTTACATTTTCTAGCTTATATCCAATCTTCATACGAACGTCATTTTCTTGGTATCATTTATGTTGCTCATTTAAACAGAGTAAGTACCATTTGTTGAAGTCAATGAAAGATCTTACCAGACATTATAACCCATGACTTCTAGTTTCGCAGCCTCCTCTGTATACAAAAATATCGTGCCTGCGATGTCAGCAACCAGGCCCGTAGCTAGAGGGGGGACATGGGGGAAGCAACTGCCCCCTGAGAGCCTGCTTTGCCCCCCCCCTGTGAAAAATACAGAACACATTCCTACTTGGAATTCTCACTAATCTTTACAATTATATCCTGTATTACTCTAGCAACATAACAAAGACATTTATTGATTTTCTGATTTATGAAGGTGTGTGGGATTCCATATAATGATGTATCAGAATTGGGGGGAAAACTCCCTTCCAGATTCAGACTTCGTGATATGAAGTATCTAGAACAGTTGTGACATTTTGAGTAGTCTTGTATTGAAGGTGCCTAATGTATTTGGATGTTTTTCTTGGATGTGTTGCTATGAAGTTTGAACTGCATATTTTTTTGTTTCCCAAGTCTACCTTTTGGTAATAGCGATTCATGTGATAGAGAGATGGAGTGGATGTTTGATTTTTGTTACTTAGCGTTGCTTTTCTGCCACATCTAGCTAATCGTGACGTGAAATTTATGAAGAGGCACTCGCAAACAGTGCTGCAACCACAGGGGGCAAGGGCATTGTCCCCTCCCCCCCCAATCTTGGACGGAAGTCCAATCTAGGGAAGATGGAATTAGTTTTCAAGTGTTTCTTGCATTTTTCTTCCAGGCGGCTAAGGGCACTTGCAGGGGGCACAGAGGGGCAACTGCCCCCTCGATTTCAAATTTTATACAAATAAAACTACATTTCGTAAAATATTCTTGCTCGCTTCGCTGGCATAGACAAATATGATAAGCAACATAGGTGTTTGTTATGATATCTATTTTATAAAGGAAAAGTTAAGTCTTAACCCTGACTGTTTGCATGATATCGTTTCCATAGCATGTTATATATTGCTCTCAGAATTTTAAACGGCAATAAAAATAAATGAACATTTGCAACTGCGAAGCTATCAATGGTATTGCATACATTCAGGACAGAAGATGCCATATTTCGATTGCTTGTAACATGGAAAGAAGAATTAGACGATCAAATAGTGACTGAGAAAAGTTGTTTGCCTTGATGTCCTGTACATGCTGTGAAAGTTGTCGGTGTTATCAGGCGCGGCACCCTATGAATATAGGTTCAAGAAAATGACAATACATTGTGCCCGTAGAAGACGTTGTCTGTTAAAGTACCTCAGGCACAACCTAATTGTTTGACATATAATTATGTCAACTCTTCTGCTATGGAGTGGACTGTCCTAATTTTATTCATATATCTTAAGTCATTCTGCGACTGGTAGAAATCAGTATCAGCTTAAAAAACCCTGATATTTGGGGTTTGTACGCTTCTACTCAAAAAAGTGGTGGCGTTAAGCGGCCGAGAGACCTGGTGCCGCGGAAGTGGAATAAGGTGAAGGAGGCCCCTTATATTTATTTATTTATTTCGTCTTCTTTTACATGGCGAAGTTAAGGCTGTGGAGCCTTTTCTTCCACTTGACCATGTTTACAAAAAAAATTGAATATGAAATAATTAAAATATTGAAAAAAAGAAAGAAAAAATATAAAAATTACAGAGAAATAAAAAATACAAAGAAAAATTACATATAAGAAAGGTAATCTAACCTATAGGTACGGGCACACACACACACTCACACACACACATACATATCTTTGCCCTTACACACGTACAAGCAAATACATAACACTACACTTACTTAAGCACAGTCCAATATTACACATACTTAAAACACAGTCCAAAACGATATACTTTGACGATAATTCATCTTAACTATTACGCTAAATAATTTTTGTGCCTTACGTCCTTCTATCATTCTCTGCACCCGCCATATTATTATCGTTCGGTTTCGTAGCATAGTCATTAAGGAAGGTATTTTTCATAATGTAAAGATGATACAACATTTCCCTCTATAAAACTTGATATGAAATATTAATGATGACACTGTAATCCAAGAAGTCATTGATCAATCAAGGGATTCCTATTTGTTTGTCGGGTGTCAAACACATGTATTTCAACAACACGATATTTTGCAAAATGGTTAACGTAACCAGTAGGCAATCATTGTCTGTAATGATGCAAGAGTCTTTCATTTGAAGCAAATAGAATCCGTGGTGGAGTAAGGGACCCATGTTTTAATGATTTAGCAAGTTGCCCTACAAAAAATGTATTACAAATTTTTACCCAATTCATCAAAGTGTAGATAACATGTAACCATTATTATTTAATTAATTCGATTTTTTTTGCATAACACAACACAATGGTGTTGTTGGATTCTCGTTAGATTCCTTTGTGCGTAAAAATCTTCCATACTGGAAACTAGAGGGAAACATTATGAAGCACGATTAATAAAGGACTTCCTTAATCAGTTTTGCAGAGAAGCCCAAAGCTGTTGGTACATATTAATCGTCTATTAACATTATTGACCTGTAAATATAAAGTAGATACAGTCCCAATTAGCCTATTTATGTTAAACTTTATCTTTGTATTCTTTGGTAGTCCGAAAGTTCATTATCGAAATATTGTTATTTGATGTTGCTCAAACTTTTTTTGTTCGTTGAAGTTGCTTTATCAAAGAGAATTAAAGACAGATATTTCAATAAGAGAGAAAATAAGCGGCAGTTTGTAAGAAGTTGAAAATGTCATTACTTGGTACAAACGTGTGCATTATCGCTGATGAAACGGGTGTCTATAGATTTTCGATTTTTTGATGTCATTGGAGAAAAAATATATTTACTGCATTCTACTCTGTACTACAGCGCCTTTCTTCTATACGTGTCACAAGCTGCACGTGTGAGAGAGAGCTTTCTTCAAGCTTTCCCAAGTTAAAACTAAATTAAGAGCAACTCAGATGCAGGGTAGATTGGAAGCCCTGCTCTTGCTATTTGTGGAACAGGAAAAAGCTTAGTCTATTGATGTAAATGAAGTTATTGATGAGTTTAAGTACATTGTACCTTTTGACAGACGTCTCTCGTTATAGATGACGTGTATTTTGATGTATTTGTTTGTAATATTTATGAACATTTTGTGTGTGTGTAATTTCTATGCAATTTGATTTTTTTCTACTACATATATTCAGAAATTTTCAACACTGTCATTAAGTGAATTTATATTCCTTTACAAACATCAGTGCAGTTAAAGAGGCAAGTGATTGTGTTGCAAAACATGCTATTATCAAAACCAATACGTTGCTGACCAAGGCAGTTTATTAAGATAAAACACTTAACACGTAACGTTTCGACCCTGTATCAGGGTCTTCCTCAGACGAAGAACTAAACTAAAATGATGAAAAATACTAAATACAGAAAGATTACATACACATAGCAGGGTCACAAGCCACACAACAACAAATCAAGGTGACAGTCCTTATCTATGAAGATTTCTCCAAAGGAATTAAACATCTCACCTCCTGACAGTTGTTGACTAATGGGTCTACTACACTGACAGGTGATTGGCAGGTCAAGATTAGCACCTGCTTACCACTCCCCCACCCCTCCTGCCTTTTTGGTTATGGATGAATGCCTCCTCCTCTGGTCTTCTTCTTTTCTCTTCTTTCTTCCTTCTTCATACTTCTTTTTTCTTCATTCCTTTTCTTCATCCTTTCAACTTTCTCTAACACACTCTTCCATTCCTTGTTTATCTTGAGTCCTCCATTCCAATTCATGATGTCTTCTCCTTTCTTTTCTATTTCTTTGGCCTCCTTCCATTTTCTCACTAGTTCTCTCTTCTCTTTTCCTATTCGCCTAGCCGAATCCCATTCAACTTCATGTCCTGTTTCTCTAGCGTGTTTGAATATGGCATTCCTGTCTCTCTTCAATCTCACATCATCCATGTGTTGCTTTAACCTGTCTTTAAGTCTCTTCTTCGTTTCCCCGATATATACACTTTCACATCCTCTGCACTTCACCTCGTAGATAACCCCTTCCTCTTCTTCCTCTCTCTTTTCTTCCTTCTTCTTGCTGGCTATACTTAAAATAGTGCGTCCTCCCTTCCTGTAAGTTCTTATACCCACTTTCCTCAGCACTTTGCATATCTTCTCTGTGGCATCGCCCATACTTCTTATACCAAACCATCTCTCTTTTTCTTTTTCTTCCTTCTCTTCCAGTCCTCTCTCTTTTATCTCTTTCCTTCTTCTGTTGATGTTGTGTCTGTCTTTCTTTTCATAGCCATTCTCTTCTAGTTGTTCCCACAGGCTATTAATCTTGGTTTCTTCTTCCCCTTTCTCTGTGCATATCTTCTTTATTCGGTCTTCCATGTTCCTTATAAAATTACGTTTAGTTCCATCACCCACATCACTTCTTTTGTGGCAGAACACTCCTGCCGAACACTTCTTTTGATACCATGTAGCCACAATCCCCATTCCTCTCTTCTTTTTCATCTCAATATCCAAGAAATTTAATGTTCCTTCCTGTTCCGTTTCGAGCTCAAGGAATATCCCTGCTTTCTCATCTTCTACATCTTTAACAAGTTTACTCAGCTGCCTTTTTGTTCCCTTCCATATCCCAAAACAATCATCCACATATCTACAAAACAGACTTAACTTATCTCCTCCTTTCACTATCACTTCCTTCTCCCATTCATTCATAACTAATTCCGCCAGCACAGGGCTCAAGCAAGAGCCTATATTCAGACCTTCACTAATCTTGATGATTTTACTCCCCACTCTGCTGTAGCCATTGTCCCAAATGGTTTCCAGCGCTTGTACCACTCTCTCACTATCCCATTCTCCTATAATGCTTTTCCCCACTTTCTTCCTCACTATATCCACTACGTGTCCCCTTTTGATGCTCGGGAACATGCTTCTCACGTCTAGGCTAAACATTATGATTTTATCCCCAGACTCCTTCAGACCTTTTATAAGGTCCACCACTTGCTCACTGTTTTTCACGGCTCTGCTTTCTTGTTCTCTCACTAACACTTCAATTACCTTTTTTAACTTCTTCTCCAATGGTTCCAAAATATTGTCCCTGCAATTCATCACTGGTCTCAACTTTATCTCTTCTTTATGTATTTTGGGAAAGCCTTTTAAACAGGGCAGTCTTCCTGCCTCCTTTGTGAGCTTTCTAAACCCCCTCCTTCCACAATCTTTTATGATCTTTTCTCTAATATTGCGTTCCTCTTCCATTCCACAAATCTCCTCATACGTGTCCCCTTTCAGGTCTTCAAACTTCTTCTCGTACCATTCTTTTTCCATCACAACTGTGGCCCCTCCCTTATCTGCCTGTTCCACCACCACATCGTTCCTTGTCTTGATTCTTTTCATACCCTCCCTTTCCTTCTGGCTCAAATTATCTAATCTTCTCTGTTTATCCATTTCTTTCTTCAAAATGGCTGCTGTTCTTCTTCTAATCTTATCCCTTTCTGCCTCTTCTTCAATATGTAGCACCGCTTCCTCAATATCATATACAATCTCTTCATAGTTCACATTTCTCTCCATCACTTTGAAACCTCGGCCTAACTTCAAAAAGGCTTCCTCTTCTTCTGATATTTGAACATCTCCGATTATAACCACTCTTCTCCTGCCCTCTTCACCTTCTTCCTCTTCTCTTCTTTCCTCTCTCCATCCCAGTCTTTCTCCTTTCTTCTTCATCTTCAGTTTCACCTTCTCCCTAAAGTTTTCTTGCCAGCTTCTCATTTCATGGAATGTGAATTCTCTAGTAAAAATGGTGAGTCCATCTTCTATGGTTTCTTCCATTCCTGCCAGTTTCTCCTTTATTGTTCTGATTTCCTTCTTCCTCTTTCTTATTTCATTCCATATCATTTCTTTTTCAAGTTTCTGTACTAACCTCTTCCATCTTCTGGTGCGACAATCCAATCCCTTCTTACTTATCTTCATTCCCTTTGGTGTTGTGCCCTTCTCCAAACACTCCCTCAAGAATATTTCTTGCTCCTGCTTGTGTATGTCCTTCCTCTTCAAGTCCTTCCAGTCATTGATAGATAAACAGATAAACAGATAAACAGAGAAGATTAGATAATTTGAGCCAGAAGGAAAGGGAGGGTATGAAAAGAATCAAGACAAGGAACGATGTGGTGGTGGAACAGGCAGATAAGGGAGGGGCCACAGTTGTGATGGAAAAAGAATGGTACGAGAAGAAGTTTGAAGACCTGAAAGGGGACACGTATGAGGAGATTTGTGGAATGGAAGAGGAACGCAATATTAGAGAAAAGATCATAAAAGATTGTGGAAGGAGGGGGTTTAGAAAGCTCACAAAGGAGGCAGGAAGACTGCCCTGTTTAAAAGGCTTTCCCAAAATACATAAAGAAGAGATAAAGTTGAGACCAGTGATGAATTGCAGGGACAATATTTTGGAACCATTGGAGAAGAAGTTAAAAAAGGTAATTGAAGTGTTAGTGAGAGAACAAGAAAGCAGAGCCGTGAAAAACAGTGAGCAAGTGGTGGACCTTATAAAAGGTCTGAAGGAGTCTGGGGATAAAATCATAATGTTTAGCCTAGACGTGAGAAGCATGTTCCCGAGCATCAAAAGGGGACACGTAGTGGATATAGTGAGGAAGAAAGTGGGGAAAAGCATTATAGGAGAATGGGATAGTGAGAGAGTGGTACAAGCGCTGGAAACCATTTGGGACAATGGCTACAGCAGAGTGGGGAGTAAAATCATCAAGATTAGTGAAGGTCTGAATATAGGCTCTTGCTTGAGCCCTGTGCTGGCGGAATTAGTTATGAATGAATGGGAGAAGGAAGTGATAGTGAAAGGAGGAGATAAGTTAAGTCTGTTTTGTAGATATGTGGATGATTGTTTTGGGATATGGAAGGGAACAAAAAGGCAGCTGAGTAAACTTGTTAAAGATGTAGAAGATGAGAAAGCAGGGATATTCCTTGAGCTCGAAACGGAACAGGAAGGAACATTAAATTTCTTGGATATTGAGATGAAAAAGAAGAGAGGAATGGGGATTGTGGCTACATGGTATCAAAAGAAGTGTTCGGCAGGAGTGTTCTGCCACAAAAGAAGTGATGTGGGTGATGGAACTAAACGTAATTTTATAAGGAACATGGAAGACCGAATAAAGAAGATATGCACAGAGAAAGGGGAAGAAGAAACCAAGATTAATAGCCTGTGGGAACAACTAGAAGAGAATGGCTATGAAAAGAAAGACAGACACAACATCAACAGAAGAAGGAAAGAGATAAAAGAGAGAGGACTGGAAGAGAAGGAAGAAAAAGAAAAAGAGAGATGGTTTGGTATAAGAAGTATGGGCGATGCCACAGAGAAGATATGCAAAGTGCTGAGGAAAGTGGGTATAAGAACTTACAGGAAGGGAGGACGCACTATTTTAAGTATAGCCAGCAAGAAGAAGGAAGAAAAGAGAGAGGAAGAAGAGGAAGGGGTTATCTACGAGGTGAAGTGCAGAGGATGTGAAAGTGTATATATCGGGGAAACGAAGAAGAGACTTAAAGACAGGTTAAAGCAACACATGGATGATGTGAGATTGAAGAGAGACAGGAATGCCATATTCAAACACACTAGAGAAACAGGACATGAAGTTGAATGGGATTCGGCTAGGCGAATAGGAAAAGAGAAGAGAGAACTAGTGAGAAAATGGAAGGAGGCCAAAGAAATAGAAAAGAAAGGAGAAGACATCATGAATTGGAATGGAGGACTCAAGATAAACAAGGAATGGAAGAGTGTGTTAGAGAAAGTTGAAAGGATGAAGAAAAGGAATGAAGAAAAAAGAAGTATGAAGAAGGAAGAAAGAAGAGAAAAGAAGAAGACCAGAGGAGGAGGCATTCATCCATAACCAAAAAGGCAGGAGGGGTGGGGGAGTGGTAAGCAGGTGCTAATCTTGACCTGCCAATCACCTGTCAGTGTAGTAGACCCATTAGTCAACAACTGTCAGGAGGTGAGATGTTTAATTCCTTTGGAGAAATCTTCATAGATAAGGACTGTCACCTTGATTTGTTGTTGTGTGGCTTGTGACCCTGCTATGTGTATGTAATCTTTCTGTATTTAGTATTTTTCATCATTTTAGTTTAGTTCTTCGTCTGAGGAAGACCCTGATACAGGGTCGAAACGTTACGTGTTAAGTGTTTTATCTTAATAAACTGCCTTGGTCAGCAACGTATTGGTTTTAATATGGAAAAAACAAGGCTTAATTATATTACAAATGCTATTATCATTTCTTCATTGTGCACACCCAAATATATAGTTCTAGCTACGCCTATGCCTCTAGGATTGACTTCGCCCCCCTCCCCCTACTAACAATTCCTGGCTACGGGCCTGTCAGCAAGTTCATAACAAAGGTAAACAGGGAAGGAAAAGTTCACGTAAGGGTAATGGTTATTGTAGATGTGTCCGAGTTCAGGCAATAATTCACAGCAGGAACACACGATGGATAAATGAAAATTACTGCATTAGTCAATTACAGCATCCCAACAGTGCTTTCCTGTGCGCAACAATTTTCTTAGCAGCCAAAACTTTCGGCACCATGTCCAAGGTTGGCAAGGTAATTTACTCGTTACGTTTTCTACATTAAGTTCCGCGTAGAAAACCAGCTTCTTACACAGATGTAAAAAAACGAATTTTGTTTCGTAAATTATGAACATAAAAACTACTTTAGGTAACAGTAGTATAAGCCGGAGACGGATTTCTTAAAATTTACAGGAGAAAAGACGAGAAAGTACTTACGGAATTGCGTTCTTGAGAACTTTCTGAAGCCGGGGAAATAGTTTTTTAGAATCGTGCAACGTATTTTGCCTGTAAATAAGGTATTTTTCGTCAATCATGCATCTCCGTTGTACGATAGCTCCTGCCGCCATTACCGTCGACTACGTGAATCAAATGTTCCGTGCGTTCGGTTATGTAACCCCCTCACAGTGTAGCAACCACGCGGAAGTTTGACAAGATGACGTGTGAGCGGTTTTTTTTTTCAATGTAAGGTAAGACTCTAGTTTACGTCCTTTTCCTAAGGAATACGTGTCATATATCGTTGGAAAGCTTATTTTATAAGGAATTGAACAACGTAAATCCCAAAGCGAGCAAAAATTTCCTGAAGGAGTCAATCGAGAAAAACCGATGTTGTCCGGATATGCGCAATTGAACGTACTGAGGAATTTTTAAGATGATGAAGCACATATTTAGGGGTGAAATGAGTGCTAATGGAACCTAACCTAACAGGCCTAACCTAACCTCGTAGGCATACCTCGACCCCGTGAATGGATAGTGGGGCTATCGTGAACAGAAAGTGTAAAAAGAAAAAGGTACTTACCCGAAGAGATGCCGGGTGCCGCACCACGATGGCGCACCGCGAACGCAAAGAAGCAATCACCATGCAGATAAGGACATAAAGTAGAGTCTAGCCACAATTTTCGCTTAAAAACCTTTTGTGAATAGTTTGTGCGGCATTTATCGGTTCATAAGTTTTGAAACACTGCACATCAGCTGACGATACTGCATATCAGCTGACGATAGACAACGTGAGTCAAAATTTGCCCGCCGAATTAGCAACGAGCAATAAATGATTATAATGTTAAAAATAACGCTTTTTTCATGGAAAAAAAGTGATCCCCAGCTTGAAAAATCTTCCGCTATGCATATGAGGTAAGTAGCAATAATTTTTATTTGAAAACAAACGAGTTTAATGTGTCTCCGGCTTATACTACTGTTACCCTACTTTAATTATATTACTACATTTTAACCTTTAATTTTCTTACATACTTCAGCACAAAAACATTAGTTTCTGCAGATTCTTCATGTAGCTCACTAACAGATTTTTAAAAATAGAAACGTTCTTTCACATTTTTAAAAATTGAAAAACCGGTTGATACATACGTCTTGCATTAGTACTTGAATTTATAACATAACATATCCATTAACAACAATTTATTTGGATTGGATTTTAAAATTTTAGTAACAGCTTCAAATTTATTTTTCCTACGTATGTACAACTGCAAAACAAAGCACGTTGATTGTTAATTGTTATACGTTGTACTGGAAAAAAACTGCTGATTAAACAGAACATTTATTGCTTTCAACACTGAAAAAAAATACTTTGTCGTTATTTTAATTTTCACTGAAAAAAATTGTTATACACTTTAAATGTTTATATTGTATATAAGAGAACATACAAATTCGGAAGGAAGGTTTTTTCAAAGCCTTTTCTTTTGTTTTCTGCCACTGCCAACTACCATACATAACAATAATCATCGCAATAACCATGCTTTCTTTTTATTTTTGTTTGATTCTAATTTTTACGTATTTTACGCGCTTCTTGCGCGTAATTTACGTGTCAATTAGAAAACCTTTTTTTAACGCGTAATAGCACAACTCTGACCGTGTCAAAAGGGCCTCTACGATGGCGCAGTGGTGGCGTCGTCGCCTTGTAATCAAGGGGTCCCGAGTTCAATTCCGGGTGAAGGAACATAGTGGTTCCGATCCCACTTTAAACTGTAGGTCCAGTCCCGATTAGCCTTACTGTTTATAAAGTGGAATTAAAACACCAAAGAAATCAATCAATCAACCTGACCGTGTCAAAACTATCGGGCTGGACGCAGAGTTCAAAGGGATTAAAGCGCGCTTGTTCTATGTGGATTCTTATCAACGAGACGAAATAGGCGCGAGCCGGTTGCCAAAAGAAACAATTCTGTCTATTGTTTTCAATTCCTACAATGTGAAAAGATGTGGAAATTTGATGTTTATTCCATGGTCATTATTTTGATATGCAATGCATCGCCATTTGTCTGACCATTACCGAGATTGCAACATTGTAATTAAGCATTAATTGTGGCTGTTCCATAGATGATAGCAACATTATATATACTATAGCTGAGATATCCACATAAGCAAGCTTCAATCACAAGAAATTTCATGTTACTACAACTGGCTTACAAGAAGCTACACACAATTGAATTCGAATTATATACCCAAAAAGAAATACACGAAAAAACACACTTTTACGAACATTTTTGTCTGAATAGAGAACAGACAGAGTTAAATCACTCATCCTGCTATTGTCTAAAGCAGACACTTCTGGCTTTCCAATGAGATATATTTGATTTTTTTCCTTGCATGGATAACAATTTTACACGCACGTGTACAGAGGGCTCAATATTTTTGATACGGATAGATCCACAATTTTACAAATACTTTTAGGCCTCCCCGATGGCGCAGTGGTAGCGTCGTCGCCTTGTAATCAAGGGGTCCCGGGTTCGATACCTGGTGGATGCACATAGTGGTTCGGATCCCACTTTAAACTGTAGGTCCAGTCCCGATTAGCCTTACTGTGCATAAAGTGGACTTAAAACACCAAATCAATCAATCACTTTAATATTTTCGTTCATACATTATTATTATTATTATTGGTGTTTGTGTGTGTGATTTCATCGTCCTCAGAACGGTTTGATGCATCTTTCCACTCCTTCCTGTTCTGTGCTTACTTATTATTAATAATATATTTGCATATATTTGAACCAAGAATATTAATTAGTAAAGGTAGACATTTACACTGCAATTGAATCTTACATTCCATCTCTGAGGCAAAACAAAAATCTTACTCAAGCTGATATTGACATTCAAGAAATAGAAAAAAATAAACTATTTATAAATGTATTAAATAGATTCATTTTTTGCCAAGTTTATCCCACTTCATATTGCGTAAAGTATAATACATATTCTATAGTATTTTGTGAAGATGTGTAGCAATAAATATCTAATTTAAATAGTGTATAGTGGTAATTAATTTCACTTCCTTAGAAGGATTAAACATCTTGTATATTAAGTTGTAATATTCAGAGAAATTCATCTTCAGGGCTTCTTTACGCCTTTAGAAGGCGACGGTTGATAAGGGAGGAGCCCATTCTGAAATACAATACTGACTACTGGTGAAAGCAATCAATCATTGCAATATCTTCCATAGATGAAGCATGGATATATATATATATATATAATTTTCTTGGTATCTGCTTTGCAACATTTACTTTAATTATTCATTTCTTTATTGCATTCTAATAATATAGTCGATAAATTGCAGGAAGACAATTAGAATCCTCATACTTATTAACCCTGCGATGTAATATGTGCACTTGCAATTAGAAAATCACTTTCTCTCACATGTAACTTTTTCCAAGATGAATATTCCTGGGTCAAAGGAAAGTGAATATATATATATATATATATATATATATATATATATATATATATATATATATATATATATATATATATATATTACTTGCAATTTAGCTATATTGTAAAAATAATTTAACTTTATTTGCCCTCAGTTTTCGGATTCATACCTGTCATCTGACTAAGTACAATTGAAAGAAATCCATTTTAAAAAATGTACATGAATAAAATGTTCAAATGGAGATTTTAAAGTTAGCTAGTGGATGACACATATTCAATTTTCAAGCAAATGATGAAATCATGCTCATCGTTTATTAATGTCTCATTCTATAATCACTACACTAGTATAATTGACGTTCGTACACATAGAGGTGCTGACTGTGCCAGTGACCATTATTTAGTAATTGCTAAATTAAGAGAAAAACTCTCAGTGATAAATCATAAGCAACAAAATCTAAAAGTTCTAAAATTTGATACAGGAAAGTTTACTGATGAAAGAATTAAGAAAGATTACCAAATTAAACTGTCAAATAGATTTGATGTTTTGCAGGATTTAAATGATGATGAAAATATAAATGAAACAGACGTAAATAAGAATTGGGAGCACATACGTAATGCAATAGAATCAGCAGCTAAAGAAAGTATAGGATACCATAAACCGAGAAAAAGTAAGCCATGGTTTGATAATGAATGTCATAATGTAATAGAAATAAGAAATCAGGCTAGACTTAGGTGGTTAAATAACTCTGATGATACAAATCTAAACAATTATAATAGAATAAAGCGAGAAGTTAACCGCACGTTTAGAAGTAAAAAAAGAGATTACTTGAAAAGGAAAATTAACGAAATTGAAACAAACAGCATATAATAATAGAGTAAGGTGGGGCAAGACTGCGCAATTTGAGTTCATAATTTTATATTCAAGCTATGAAACTACAGACACACACGAAAAAAGCAATACCCATTGCACTATCCTTTGCTAACTTACAGTAAATTTCCGAAAGCTGAATGAACAATATTTCTGCATGAAACAATTACAAAACCGTGACCATGCAAATGCGTAGTCTTACCCGCACCGCGGGGTAAGACTGCGATCAAGTTCGGGTAAGAATGCGCACTTTCTACACAGAGTCACATTTGTATAAAAAGAAACACAAATCACCTAAAAAAAGTTCTATCATATGGGATACATATCTCGTTGCATTCTCACAGTAGGCACAGTGAATCCCGTCCTTCACTTGGGTTAGGAATCGCTAACACAAATCACAAATAAAGGTTCCTCTTTCATACGAGGTGCAATTTTCATGCCACCACTCGTCACATGTGGAACACTGGATCCAATCCTCTACTGGAGGATCGCTGTACTTCTCATTACAACCTGGGCAATTGTACTCTTTCTTCTGGCGTTTTCTGCTTGCTACATCTTCTTCAACAACGATGTTCCGTTTCTGTTTCCCCTGAACTTTCTTCTTACTCTTCTCAGCCAACGAGGCTTGCAAGTTGACTTTGAATGGAGGTCCAGTTAACACCTGAGACTGCCTTCCCTTTCGTCGGCGGTGCTGAATATGCTCTGCACGTGGAAGTGGTGAATCTAGTAAACGGAAATGTGCCCGTATGATCCAGTATGGTTAACCCCACTTGTTGAAGACTGCCCACCTGGAGTTGGAGCTGATACATTTGTCACAGTAGAGGGAAGAAACTCGTCCTTAGTGAAGAAGTCTTGATTGAAAGGGAATAATCCAGTAACTTCAAAGCCCTTCATGGCATTCCCAACTGTAGCTGCCTTTCCATATGCCTTTGTAAAAATGGATGCCACTTGGAAAACTGTGATTTGGCGACCCGAATGGTTACTCATCCACTTATCACACTCAGATGAATAAAACGACTTCAGTGGATCAAAAAATGATCTATTTAATAGCTGGGCCTTGCAAGCCACACACTTGTGGGGTAAAACTGCGCACGTGCGCAGTCGTGCCCCGTGCTGCGTTCCTGAGCAAATCATGTGATGCTGCCCAGTCATTGCACAAAGCAATGGAAACTAATACGCAGGTGGACTCGGCATTAACACAGCTTCCTCTATCCATCAACATCGTAATATTGTATACATTCACAGTGACGTAGTACTCAAAACACGTAGTACCAAAATAAATAGCAAACACCCTCAAAATCTTTTCACTTACCTCTCTCAGCACAACGAATTTCAAACGTATCTTCACCACTGTCCACAGCTAGCTACCATCTTGGACGAAGTAACAATGGGGCAGTGGTGCCAACTGTGTGTGATTTTCACCTCGAAAAACCGGTGCGCAGTCTTACCCGCCGCGCAGTCTTACCCCACCTTACTCTAATATCAGAGATTTATATAAAGGTGTAAATGAATTTAGAAAGGGGTGGCAACCTAAAGTAAACTTGATAAAAGATAAAGACGGTGATTATCTAGCTGACCCAAGTGATATTCTAAATAGATGGAAGAACTACTTTAATGACTTTTTAAATGTCCGTGTAAGAGATAAATCAGAAGTAAATGAAGTCCACACAGCAGAACCTTTAGCTCCAGAACCTAACTTGACTGAAGTTAAAGATGCTATTAAAAGGCTAAAGAATAACAAAGCACCTGGCATTGATTTATAGACTGGGACAATTTTCGAAAATTCTGACTGTAGGAAGCATTTTTGAGGAAAAGCGGGCAAACAAAATTTTCTGAATGTATTTGATGTGCTGATTACGAATATTTTGTTTGCCACTCTCGATTTTGGTGTTATATGCTTCAAATCGCTAAAACACAAAATGGCGGCCATACGAAATGAGTTCCTATTAACTTTTGAAGGAGCAGAAAGAAAATAGTGATCTTGGTGTCAAACATTATGTTTTTGGGTATGCTGAATCCAAATATTATGTTTTCTAATCTGAAATTTTAAGCTATGTGCTCCAAATCGCTAAAAAACAAAATGGCGGCAATACGAAATGAGGTCCTAATAACTTTTGAGGGAGCAGAAAGAAAATAGTGATCTTGGTGTCAAATATTATGTTTTTGGGTATGCTGAATCCAAATATTATGTTTTCTAATCTGAAATTTTAAGCTATGTGCTCCAAATCGCTAAAAAACAAAATGGCGGCTACGTGCATCCATGCAATGTTTCGTATCCATACTTTTGAACTAGGAATAAAACAGTGTAACAATAGGTTTTTAATACAGAAAAAAGTATAGAAAATTGCTAAAGTAAAGAAGCAAAATAATAATATTATTCAAAGCATAAGACCATATTGAAATATTAACAGTACCAGTGTATGATAAATCCGCACGTTATCCTTATTCAACCTTATTTTGCCTACAAAAATAGTATAACATTTTCTAGTCACGGATATTCATGCACTCCTTAGTGCCAGTATCTGTACATTTGCAAGCTGCAATACGTACAAGCTGGCCTTTCCTGCAGGAACATGTAGCGGATATGCAATCACCCAAACATCCACAGGTGACAATGATGTCGTAGCAGAGTTGTGGAATTGGTGGCAGCGATTGAAGTTTTGGAACGAGCTGGCCATCAACCATTTTCCATCCCAAGATAGTAGGTGGTGGTAACACAGATTTTGGTATGACCGACTGCCTCCACACCATGGCTTGATAGTGGACCTGTTGAACATGTAACCGTAGAGCATCGGTAGTGGGAGGAGGGGTGGGGGGTGGCAGTGCTTGTGGTGTTTTCCCTTTGCTGAACAGCTTTACTCTGGCTTCATCACAGTTGCTCGCATCCGGTACACCATACAACTTGCATATAAACTCCTCTGCCTTGTGTGCTGTTTCTTGTTTCAATTCGTCAACACCAAGATTTAGTAGATCATTATTATTAGTGTTAAATATTTTCCATGCTGTCTTCTTACTGATCCCAGCAATGTAGGATACTGTGTCGCATCCTGTTATGGCGTGGAATGGGATGAGAGTTTCGAAGACAGGATCCGTAAATGAAAGCTTCTGCCTGACTTCATGTACTGGAATGTATTTTTTTTTATGTTCCTGCTCGCAACCACAATTTCGTACATCTAATCTTGTGAAATAACGCTACCAATTGCACTCATACATCTGCATCACGTGCTGAGACAACAATGTTATCAGCACCAGAATGAAGTACAATGCGAGTGTCCGCCTCTTCGTGGTTTACCTGCAATCCTTCAATAGACAAATCACGATTGTTTGTCCGTACGTCATCCTCATTATGAAATCCACCGGAAACCACAAATATTTTGTCTTCAGGAGCATTGTCGATCAAATGATTAGAGAGAAAACAGGCCAAATCTTTTTTATTCTCCGAGTTAGCAAGAAAGTCACTGAATTTGTTGGGGATTGGCACGGATCCATTTTCTATTACTCTCCTTACTAAATGAGCATGTTTCAAGCGCCTATCCCTTGTTCCAGCCTTCATTGAAGTTGCGTTATACCGATCAAAGGTGACCTCAATCCTCTTAAAGCTTCTTCCCATAGAAAGAACAAGGTTAAGAAATACATCTGCCAGTTGACCAAAGTTTAAAAACTCCTGCAGGCTTTCCAAGTGCAACAACTAATGCTTGACCATCTATTATAAGGCATGACGCAGACGAAATTGATATATCAGGTGGACAAATTACATCCTTGTTTATCACATCAGCTAGAATGGCTTTGTTTCCTGTTCTCAGACTTCCGTTTGTGTTGGCAAGGGAGATTGGAATTGGCATTAGTTCATGACACAAAATGCGATTTAGATCCACATTACGACCTGCTTCATACGCAGTTACGAGGCGCTGGAGAATATTCCTGTCAGTTTTCAAAATGGTTTCCTTGCCACTTACTACCAATTTAACTTCATAGAGGGACTTCAAGGTCTTTGCATTTGACTTATGTAGAGGATCACTAAACTTGACTTGTATGTGACTTTTACCAGGGGTCATCATCCTTTCCTTCACGAAGGTGTCTAGCTTTAACTGGCCCAGTGTTTCAGCTTTGAGGGGAGTTGAAGTAGCTAAATCCTTTGTTTGTGGCAATGTTCTGAAGGAACTGATAACAAACATCTTAAGATGATGGCTCACAGGTGCAGGTCTTTTCAAATTTATAAGTGGATCCATGGTTCTATGTTTCTATCATTCTGAAATAAAGTAAAAAAAGAAAAAAAATGTATCATAGGTTTAGTCATTTTTGTGGTTCTTTTGTTTAAAAAAGAGGAAAAAACTACAATTTTCAAACCTGTCAGATTAGAAAACATAATAATCGAATTCAGCATACCCAAAAACATAATGTTTGACACCAAGATCACTATTTTCTTTCTGCTCCTTCAAAAGTTATTTGGAGCTCATTTCGGATGGCCGCCATTTTGTTTTCTAGCGATTTGGAGCACATAGCTGAAAATTTCAGATTAGAAAACATAATATTTGGATTCAGCATACCCAAAACCATAATGTTTGAAACCAAGATCACTCTTTTCTATCTGCACCTTCAAAAGTTATTTGGAGCTCATTTTGTATGGCCGCCATTTTGTTTTTTAGCGATTTGGAGCACATAGCTTAAAATTTCAGATTGTAAAACATAATATTTGGATTCAGCTTGCTCAAAAACATAATGTTTGTCGCCAAGATCACTTTTTTCGTTCTGCTCCCTCAAAAGTTATTAGGACCTCATTTCGTATTGCCGCCATTTTGTTTTTTAGCGATTTGGAGCACACAGCTTAAAATTTCAGATTGGAAAACATATTATTTGGATTCAGCATACCCAAAAACATAATGTTTAACACCAAGATCACTATTTTCTTTCTGCTCCTTCAAAAGTTATTTGGAGCTCATTTAGGATGGCCGCCATTTTGTTTTTTAGCGATTTGAAGCACATAACATCAAAATCGAGAGTGGCAAACAAAATATTCGTAATCAGCATATCAATTACATTCAGAAAATTTTGTTTGCCCGCTTTTCCTCAAAAATGCTTCCTACACTTTTTACAGCCACATTTCTGAGAATTTGCACCAGGCTATTAATAACAGCTCAGTTAATTAAATATGGTGGAAATTCATTAATATGTCAAATTCATAAATTAATTTGTTTAATATGGAATAAAGAAGAAATCCCTCAACAGTGGAAAGAATCCATAATTGTTCCTGTGTTTAAGAAAGGAGATAAAATGAACTGCAATAATTACCGTGGAATTTCTCTACTCTCAACAACATATAAAATATTATCTAACATTCTTTTAACAAGACTAACCCCATATGCTAATGAAATTATAGGTGATTGATTATCAATGTGGATTTAAATGTAACAGATCAACTACAGATCAAATTTTTCACATCAGACAGACACTTGAAAAAAAGTGGGAATATAATCAAAATGTTCATCAGCTATTCATTGATTTCAAAAAAGCATATGATTCGGTCAAAAGAGATAAATTATATAATATATTAGTAGAGTTTGGAATACCTAAGAAGCTTGTTAGTATGATAAAAACATGCACCAGTGAAACAGAAAGTAAAATTCGTGTGGGTATTAATATGTCTGACAAATTTACAATTCATGATGGGTTAAAACAAGGAGATGCATTATCTCCATTGCTCTTTAATTTTGCCTGAGAATATGCTGTTAGGAAGGTAAAAGAAACTGAAGAAGGACTAAAATTAAATGGTGTGACTCAGTTGTTAGCATATGCAGATGATGTAGGCTTACTGGGGGATGATGTGAATACAATTAAGAATAATGCTAAAATATTTTTCAAAACTGCTAAAGAGATAGGTTTGAAAGTTAACAAAGAGAAAACTAAATATATGCTTACAGGCCGAAACCAAGTGTTAGGTAATAATCAAAATCTAATTATTGATATCAACTCGTTTGAACCAGTTTCCAAATTCAAATACTTAGGTGTAATATTAACAAATGAAAATTATATTAAAGAGGAAATAAAAAGTAGGCTTAATTCAGGAAATGCATGTTACTTCTCTCTTCATAAACTTTTGTCTTCTCGTTTAATATCTAAGAAACTAAAAGTTAAAATATACAAAACAGTAAATTTGCCTGTAGTATTATATGGATGTGAAACTTGGTCCCTTACATTAAAAGAGGAACATAAATTGAGAGTATTTGAAAATAAGTTCCTTAGGAAAATCTTTGGACCTAAAAGGGATGAGGAGACAGGTGAGTGGAGAAGGTTACATAATTTAGAACTACATAATTTGTATTCATGTCCAGATATTATTAGAATAATTAAATCAAGAAGACTTAGGTGGGCAGGCCATGTGGCACGAATGGGAGAGGAAAGAGGAGTTTACAGGATTCTTGTTGGGAAACCAGAAACCTGTAGGAAGGCCAAGACGAAGATGGAGGGACAACGTTGAGATGGACCTAACGGAAATCGGTAGGGATGGAAAAGAGTATATAGAACTTGCTCAAGATAGGGAAAGATGGAAAGCCTGTGTTGCTGCGGCCATGAACCTTCGGGTTTAAGAAGGCTAGGGAGTTAGTTAGTTAGTTAGTTTTATAATCACTACATTTTCCTTTTCCTTGAAAAGGACATGACAGCATTTTGAAACTTTTCAAAACTCCCTTTAGTTTGACATGTCTAAACATTCAAAGTTTTCGTCAGAATTTTAACAAAAACATTTGTTTCATAAGGAGAATAAATACACTGGATACAATAATAAGAATAAATCAATTCTTTTACAAGAAAAACGCAGCATTTTTTACTCTCTATCAAGAAATACTTACTACCGCTAATGATAAAATTACAGATGCATTACAACCATTCTATGTACAGAAACCATTACATGTGTACACACAAATGTTACTTGGGAAATTCATTATGGCAAGTTTGGTGTTGGAGTATTGATCTAAATGACTAACTTACAAAAGATAAGTTGAAAATACAATTTCCGATAATATTGTTTCACACCATCCTACTTATCTTAGTGTTGTAATCACTAATTGTGTGCATATGGACTGTCTGCATTGGCATAACCTTTAAATCTTTATCTCCGATCCAGAACACCAATTCAAATCATAAACATGTGCACGTATCATGAAATTAGTACAGAAATATTGCCATAGATTTTTCCCTGTCTCTTCGGGAATTTGACACTGATGTGTTACATATTTGTGAGATCTTGCATTATATATCAGATGGAATAAACATGTCACCATTCTCGTGACCATAGCTGTCGTGAATTTAGAGATTTCAAATCGGAAATTTGCAAGCTGCTAGATCTGTGGTTTGATACTGGATTTGAATAAAGAAACACCGTCAAGTTTCAACCCCCCCGCCCTTCTACCCCGCAGTTCCTGATTTGAGTGTATAGCATGATATAACGCTCGCAACAAAGGAAAAACTTTTATATTTGTCATGTTGAAGCTTTCGTACAAATAAATCATATGCGTAACTTGGCGGGGTCAAGGAGGGCCCAAATTTTCAAGTTTTCAAAAATTTACAAATTAAGGATACTTTTGTTAACATTCTGAGACCTGAGGACCAAAGAAATAAAGAGCAAACTTGAGATTTTGCAAATGTAACAGTTATTTAGCAACAAATCATGGATGCTATTTTTTATGGGATGGAAAACTTTTCGACTCTGCCTCCCCCCTCCTTCTCAAGAAAAATTAAGCCCAGAGTTTGATTCTGCTCTAATCCACAAAATTGTTCACCAGATGGACAATTAGGATCATTTTTTGACTCTTATAATTTAATCGCAATAATAAATTCACCAACAAGGATAACGCCGACAAGTAAATCATATATTGATCAAGATTTTTTTAATACTCCACAAATATTTTATCTTTAGCCCTATCTGATCACGATGTAGTTTTCATAAATTTCCGTTCACCACAGAATACAAAATTAAAGAATGCAAAACATGTCACTACTGTAGAGAAAAGAAAGATCACTAAGGAAAATATAGAAAACTTTGTTGGCTTTATTCCTTGAAGAAAGAAAACTGGACTGATGTGGTCACAGAGGGAAAGTTAAATACAAAAGTAAGCTTATTCACAAGACACAAAAATATCATTTTGAAGTGGTATTGTCCATACAAAACACACAATACAATCCCTCAACTTTCTGGATAACTGAAGGGATAAAAAATTCGTGTGAAACAGAAATAAAATTATGTGAAGAAATCCAGCAAAACAAGAATCCAATATCTAAAGACCATTACAAAAAATATGTAAGTATCCTCAGAAAGGTAATGAACAATGCAAAGAATTTGGCCAACGCAGATAAAATCTGCAAATCTGCAAATAGATCAAGGAAACTATAGGACGAATGACGTTAATGACGAAACTGGTAAGAAGAAAAGGAACACAATTTTTTTTAAAAAAATAGAAATAATATCTGATGTACAGAAAGGAAACAATCTCTATGATGCAGCACAAATGATTAATGCATTTTTTGTGAATGTTCCTAATACCTTAAATAAAAATGCAGTAATCTCTAAGCCTACATTAAAAACATATTTAAACACTCCTCGAAACACAAACACGATGCTTCTCATCCCAGTTACTGAGGGAGAATTTGAAAAAGTAATTATAGATCTAAAAAATCTTCAGAGCCAGATGAATTTTCAAGTTCGCTACTTAAAAAATGTGCGAATAGTATTTTACAACCACTAGTAATTATTTGCAACACGTCTCTAGAAACAGGTATTTTTCCTAGTGAGTACAAAAATTACAAAGGTGAGAGCATTATTCAAGAAAGGCAGCAAAGAAGAATGCTCAAATTATAGGCAAATTTCTCTTTTATCAGTTTTCTCTAAAGTAGTAGAGAAAATTATACTGAAGAGATTAGTAGAAAAGTACAAAATTTTATCAAAACATCAATTTGGATACCAAAAGAAAAAAATCAATATCTCAAGCTACTTTTGAATTCACAAGTAACACTAAAATCGAGGGACAAAAAAAATGCACGTGTATGGATTATTTTTAGATTTTAATAAAGTATTTGGTTTAGTACATCATGACATTTTATTAGATAAATTGGACCACTATGAAATCAGCAAAAAAAACTGGTTCCTTTCTTATTAAAATGACAGGTGTTTGTACGTGGATATTAACAGAATTAATTAAATTAAACAGGTTCAATTCTTGGAAAAGTTTTATTTTGACTTTACATAAATGATCTACCAGAAATATTATCAGTCTCTCAAACAATAATTTTTTGCTGATGATACAAATATTATAGTAAAAAGCATGGAACATAAGCAACTTCAAAAGAACTCAGTTTCAACAACTGCACAATTGAACACATAGCAAAAGAATAACAAGCTCTTCCTGATGTTAATAAAACAGTTCTAATGAATTTCAATCCAGTAAAAAAAAATGTAGTTATTAACAAAGGCATCCAAGAATGAAATGCAAGAACATTTTTAGGAGTATGCATAGATACAAACATATCTTGGGACATGCATATTACTAATTTAACTCAAAAGTTGAGCAGGCTCTGCTACATGATGAGAATTTTAAGAAATGCTTTATTTTTAAATGAATCAAGGACAGTGTATTTTGGACAAATGCAATCTGTATTCACATACATTATCTCTTTGCGGGGCATTTCAACCAAAATGCAGAAAGTTTCTATTTAGCAAAAACGGATATTAAAAATAATGAAGAATGTATCTCTCTCAATACCAACAAAACAAATTTTCCGTGAATTTCAAATATTACCTCTTCCATGTGTGTACATACTAGAAACATTGTGCTTTACTCGCAGAAATTCTGAAATGTTTTAAAAATATAAGATATACACAAGTACAGCACTCGTATGCATAACTCCCTCCACCTTTCAACTGTCCGCACATCCAAAACACGAAGTGGTCTAGAATATCAAGGTATAGAGCTATGTAACAAGTTGCCAGAGCAATTCAAGAATCACAATGCAACTAAATTTAAAATGAAAATAAAGAGCTTGCTAATGAAACATTTGTTTTATTGTACAGGAGATTACTTACATCACATTTTCCAATGATGGACATTACCTTTAAAACTCTTTTTTTCCTTTCTTTTTAGTATTACATTATTTTGTAACTTTCCCTAAGAATTATTGCTTTTACATTTCTCTACGTTATTCTTTTACTATTTTAATAGATATAAGTATGAGTCAATTTGTTTGTATTCAAAATTACACATTAATGTAATTGACCTATCCCACATCATAGTGCAATTTGTACTTGTATGATCAAGTGGATGGAAACAAATCAAGTCCAAGTTCCAAACATTATTAAACATATTTCCATGTTTAATAAACTGCTCAAAATGTTGACCAAGGTAGAATTTATTGCAAAATAATACACTATAAACTTAACGTTTCCCCCTCTAAAGGGCCTTCTTCAAACGAAGATTCACACTTAAGTGAAATAAATATACATTCATAATATTATATACACACACACAGTACTGGGTCTGTTTACAAAATAAATTAAGGCCACTGCCCTTATCTGAAACATTTCTTCTCAGGAATGCCTGAGTTTGAAGTCTCCTGACAGGCAGGGCCGGATTAAGGTGGGTGCTATTGATGCTGCAGCATTAGGCTCATTCCTGAAATAGGACCACATGAAAACAGACGAGAATTTTCCGAAAGATGAACAGTTTTCTTTCGCTATATCAACCTGAAAATAAATCTTAGAATGAAATTTGGAGCCCCAATTTCGGACGCCTAGACACAGCGTTACTTATTATACAGTTACTATTATTCTTTGCGCTGTGAAGTAACTATAACGTCGTTGTGTTTATTGTTCACCGAAGATTTCAAGCATCAGGCCCAATTTCGTCTTAATCCGCCCCTGCTGAGAGGTCTAATAGTTATTTGCCCACGAATTGAATATAAAACCAAAGGCTTTTGAAGTTTCAAAACAAAATCTCTAATTTTACGAAAGTTATCGTGGCAACAAAATGGCCCCCAGCCACTCCAAAACCAAACTTTGAAGATTTCAGCCAAATTGCAGTGCTATTTGTATTTATTAACAGTTTCATGAGAAACTCGTTTAAAACTTTATTAATAAAAATAGCAGCCTTTTTTTAATATGCTAGCTGAAAACCAGAACACAAGTACATCATTACTTTTCTGAGTCTGAGTATAGCAAAGAAGTTCAGATCACGTGTGTTCTGGAGAAGATGGCGTCCTTTCGAAAGCTAAACCACTTTCTTCTCTTTTAGCTGAAGATGAGTGACGTTAGCCTTCAAAAGCTCAGATTTTTTTTCTGCAAACTTCACCTGATCAATTGCTCATAAGAGGATCTTCAATAGAATGACTCTCTTGAATTGATTTGATTTTTCTTATTTAACCTCGCTTTTCTGCCACTTTTGGCTAATCGCGACGACTGACTCCCTTGAATTACACTCAGTAGCGTACGCAGGATTTCATCAAGGGATGGGGGTTATTTCTAAAACTCTCTCCAAATTCACATTACCATTGTTTTATTATACTTTAATTAAAAATACTCATATTTAATTAATAATACTTATAATTAATTAGTTTAAATACTACTGATAATACTACTATTGCAGCTGCTGTTACTACTATTACCACTACTACTATTAAGTAGTAGAGATCTACTTAAATCTATTTATGAAAGCAATAGAACAAAATTACTTTCTGGCCATTCCAATTTAACAAATTCTAGGAGCATTTTTTGTTTCTTCGTCACCATGTATACTGGGTGATTTTTTTAACCTGAATCATTTCAATATCTTGAAAAAAAATCATCCTACAAAAAAATGTTTCAAATAGAAAGTTGATAGTTTGGAGGGGGAAGTTTAGTGGTGCAACAAAAGAACACCCCCTCCCCCTCTTGTAGGTGGGGCGGGGGGGCAACTTGGAAATTTCAAATAGAAACCCCTATTTTTTATTACAGATTCGGATTTTACGGAAAAAAATACATAAGTTTTGTCTGAAACATATTTTTCGATTTGTGATAGATGACGCTATAATCGACAAATTTTCATTTTGATTTTTTTAACCTGAATCATTTGAATATCTTGAAAAAAAATCATCCTACAAAAAAATGTTTCAAATAAAAAGTTGATAGTTTGGAGGGGGGAAGTTTAGTGGTGCAACAAAAGAACACCCCCTCCCCCTCTTGTAGGTGGGGCAGGGGGCAACTTTGAAATTTCAAATAGATACCCCTATTTTTTATTACAGATTCGGATTTTATGGGAAAAATACATAAGTTTTGTCTGAAACATTTCTTTCGATTCGTGATAGATGGCTCTATAATCGACAAATTTTCATTTCTTGAATGTTTACACTTTAAAACCAATGTATTTCATTTCGCAGTTCATTTAAATTAAAAAAAAATAAACATTCTCGTGCATGAACTTTGTACTAATTCTTGACAAATCTTTTGAGATTTCATTAAGCTGGCAATTCGCCTATTTACAACATTTAAATTTAGATTCGATATTTGTTTATTTTTTTTATTGTTGTGTCGAATATGCTTAACAAAGCTACAACAGAAAAATAAAATTAAAAAAATAAAACAATGTCAAGAAACAGTTCCTTTTTTAGACTTTTCCTGTTAAATCATTGTTTATTTATCATTGTTTTTTAGATCACAAGAATGCTCCGAGCGATTAATTTGACTAAGCTGTGGATGTATTAACTGTAGAAGAGAAAATTGAAATGGTTCTCGTGTATGGAGAATCTGGCAGGAATCTCCGTCAAGCTGTCGTTGTTTATGCTCAGCGTTTTCCAGACAGGGTGCGTTCTTTCGCTTCGTTTCAACCTACAGTCAATCAATTTACTACTGAAGGTAGTGTTAAACCTAAACAAAGGACCCGTCGAAGAACAATTACTGGAGAAGAAAATGAAATTAATGTGTTAGCTGATGTGGCCCATGATCCTCATGTCAGCTCGCGAGAAGTAGCTCGAAATTCCGGATTGTCCCAGAGCAGTGTTTTGAAGATTTTACAGCATCATAAATATCATGCATGTCATGTGTCATTGCATCAAGAACTTCATGGCTATGATTTTCAAAATCGAGTGACGTTTTGTCAGTGGGCACGTGAACAAATACAAATAAAGCCAAATTTCTTTCATCTGGTATTGTTCTCTGATGATTCATCTTTTACAAACCACGGAACGGTCAATCGGCATAATATGCATTACTGGAGTGTCGAAAATCCGCACTGGCTGCACCAAGTTGAGCATCAGCGTCCATGGACTGTAAGCGTGTGGTGTGGAATTATTGATGACAAACTCATCGGTCCCCACTTCATTGATGGAAATTTAAATGGTCAACAGTACCGCGACATTCTTCAAAATGAACTGCCAATATTACTTGAAGATCTTAACCTGGAACTGAGACAGAACATGCGGTTTCAGCAGGATGGATGTCCAGCGCACTTTTCTAGAGCAGCACGTGAAGTACTCGACCGTGACTTCAATGGCCGATGGATCGGCAGAGCTGGTCCTGTAAATTGGCCTGCCAGATCACCAGATCTTACTTCACCAGATTTCTTTTTTTGTGGGGCTACCTAAAAGATAAAGTGTTTCGAGAATTGCCAACTACTCGTGAAAATATGATAGAGCGAATCCAAAACGCTTGGGCCATAATTGAACCAGAGGTACTTTTGAGTTGTGTACATTCATTCGAAGCACGGATCAATAAATGTATAAGGTCACCATTTTGAACACTTAATGTAATTGAGAAGTGAATGTAGTTTACTAGCCATCGAGATATCTAGAGCTCAGAATTGTCGAGTAATTTTGTATTTTCAAAATAAATTTATTTGTTTTACAACAATTTCGAAGTCCTGGAACAAAAATGTTTTATTTTTTTAATTTAAATGAATTGCGAAATGAAATACATTGGTTTTAAAGTGTAAACATTCAAGAAATGAAAATTTGTCGATTATAGCGTCATCTATCACGAATCGAAAAAAATGTTTCAGACAAAACTTATGTTTTTTGTCCCATAAAATCCGAATCTGTAATAAAAAATAGGGGTATCTATTTGAAATTTCAAAGTTGCCCCCCGCCCCACCTACAAGAGGGGGAGGGGGTGTTCTTTTGTTGCACCACTAAACTTTCCCCTCCAAACTATCAACTTCTTATTTGGAACATTTTTTTGTAGGATGATTTTTTTTCAAGATATTGAAATGATTCAGGTTAAAAAAATCACCCAGTAGTATATGGACGGATCCCAAACAACACTAAAGATTTATATGAAACGCGCAAATACCGCTCTCATACATGATAATTCACATCTGGATTGTCTCGCTGTTCTTACCTACAAAACATTTTACAATAGTTAAGCTTATTGTCGTTCAAAATCAGAAATTCAAATGTGCTGCGGTAAACAATGGGAAGGCTGGCTGGTGACTATGTATTCTTGTCGGCCAAACCAAGAATTTTCTTTAGTTAATTCTCATTGTTCACAGAAATAAAGAAAACATGTTTATTGAAGATTGTTGCAGCTGAGATTCAAAACAACCTTTTTTCTCCTTTAAATCATAGTTGCCCTCACATTTTATTTTCAATAATTCCTGTTTATTGTCAAGACATTCATTATGAAAGACGAATGTCTTTGGAATGGTGTATTTTTCTCGGTGCTGCATGGGAATAATAATTCAAATTAATATTATTATTATTAGTAGTAATAGTAGTAGTATTGTCACAGATCTTTCACTGTGATAAATTGGCCATTTTAATTTTTTCACAGCACACATTTCAAAAGTTCAAGGAGGGAGTTAAACCCCGTAACCCCTCACTTGCATACGCCACTCACACTATCAATATCTGCACCATAATTCACGTGAATTTGTGCGCCTCTTATATATTTTATAACACGCGTACGGAATCACACCCAACAGTACAACCAAGGAAGAAATTGCAATGATGATAATAATAAGGTACTCGGAATTTGATGCGGTGATACTTGATTTGTCAGCTATTGTGGAGTTAGTAGTTACAATGGATGCTGTGGGAATTGGTCTGATGGCGGATGAGCCCCTTTCTGCAAATGGTATACAGTTGTCGGTAATGACTTTCAGGCCTTCCACGAGATTATCACAAGAATGTTGGTTGTCAAGTAGACAGAATTCCACTGAAGAACAATCAAGAGGGTTACTGTACAATTCCAAAAGGCGTAAAGCAGGTAGCTGTTTTGTCAGGACAACCAAATCAACTATCTTCAAGTGGTTTGCTCCCAGATCAAGACGCCTTAGTTTAACCATTCCAGCAAATGCTTTGCGAGGAAGATTTTCCAGTTTGTTTCCTCCCAAGTAGAGCTTCTCGAGATTGTGAACTTCGACTAGGAATGGAGAATTTTGAGATAATTTTGACAGCTGGTTGTTGCGAAGATCCAGAGAGCTCAGGTATGGGTTATCTGAAAACGTGTTTGGGTCCAAATGGCTAAGGCGGTTCCAAGAAAGGTCTACTTTTCTGAGATTTGGAAGCCCATTAAATGTATCCTTACACACAGTTTCCAGCAAATTGTGGGAGGCATTGATGTGAGTCAGTAAGTACAGACCAAGGTCTCTGAACAAGTGGCATGGGAGTTGATCTGCCAGAACATTAGCTAGGATTATGGAAGTTGTCTCCGGTGGCAAATCAGCTGGAACGATGTGGTCAAAATCCAAGTCTCTGCACCTTGCAATCTTCTCCAACCTCTTGTCAAAGCAAAAGCATGGTGAAGAGCAGATAAAGTCCTTTCCAGAGGCTAGCACCATAGACAGCAACAAGATTTGTGCTAGCATTGTGTTCGCTGTCCTTCAGACTGACCTGCAAGAGAAAAATGACGACATTTGAGTTTGTAAATAATGAAGCTTTCTTTTCAAAAAATGCTGGCGAAGTGCTCTCTGGTTATCGACGAGGTGAGTTCTGGAGAAGATTCTGAACTTCAAAGAGTCAACGTCACTATCCTATTCAGAGACTGGGTTTCTATCTTGTGCCTGGTTTATAAGGCTAAGAATGCGGACTGCCGAGAAGACTCTTTACACACTTGACCTGCCATCTATCGAACATCTGAGTCATCACACGCGCAAATTCATAAAAGCTCTGAATATTTTCCAGAACACACATCATAGTTTCTAATAGTGGATATTTACAGTTTGTGTTCGTTTTCTTTTCAACCTGATTGACAGTGACGACATTTTGGCTGTGCTTATCGTTCGATTTTCACCCAGGATAAGCAGACGAGAAATTAAACATTTTAGTATGTGTGTGTGTGTGCAAGTTGCCACAATTTTTTTTTGTTTGTGACATAAAAAGTTCCGATTGATTGATTGACTGAATGACTGACTGATTGATTTGCTTTATTTAACTTCGCTTCATGTGGCACTTTTGGCTAATTTGCGAAGATGGGGATGAGTGGTGACATGATGAAATTGATGAATGGACACTCACAAACATCCATGCCACGTGCAGTATTTAAATTTCGTGCTGTAAACGACAGTTTTCTTCCGTTAATATATATTCTGCAAATTTATGAATTTATCCAACTTACGTTGCTTTCCTGACAATTTATCTAATCGCAAGGATGAGAACGCATGGTTAATTTAGTATTGCTCTTATCTTGCTACTTTTGACTAATTGCGACGATAAGCAGTGTTCGAAGTCGTGGTGCAGGAGAACACAACCCTTCTCCCCCACATAATCACCACCACCAACCATCACAATTTAAGTATCACCCAACCTGTCTCATTTCCATGCCCCAAAGACAAGACGAGACGCTGGTCTGTCCCGTCTCGTCTCGTGAAAGTGCCATCTCGTTCCAACACTGACTCGCACCTACTGACACGCGTCATGCGTCCCCCCAAATCATGTGGTAATCGACATGAAGTATTTAATTACGATAGTGTGTCTACTGAAAATAACGTTTTTTTAAGCATTATTGAACACGATACTTGATCTGCCCTTAAACAGAAGTTTCCATCCCCCAGCTAGACCGTGGATGCATTACCCCTCAAAATATTTTGGTGAATACGTAATAATTCATTTTATTTTAATACAATAGCCTGTTAAACTGTTCATATTTGTTAATGGTTCAAATTTTCGAAATAACGGAAAGATAGTAATCTCAAGTGTCATAATTATATAAATATGAATTTAAACAGTGTTTGTGGTTGGAGAACAAGATTTCAATAACCCACCATTTGGGTATTTAACACAAAGTCTTATACAACTTAAAATCGAGAATTACAGAACCCTAGCTAGAAATTCCTAAGGCCGGGACGAGAATATAATAAGGTGCCTCCTTCAAACAACTCACCCCCTCTGCTTGGGGTAACTACATTTTTTTTAGTAATCCATAGCAATAATTACATGGATTTCATCTTGAGTGCAAATTTACCCTACAACAATAAGTTAGAAATGCGAATTTGACACTATTTATTTTCCTGTTTTATCGAGTAATGGGCAAGGCGTTACTATGAAGTACACAGTTAGTACAACTATTGCAGCTTAGCCTACAGGGAATCAATAATACAGGGTGGCTCAAAAAGTCACTTAACGCCCTCGGTACAAGGCCACTGCAGCGCGCAACGTGGAAATGGTGATGACCAATCTTTGCCAGGCCAAGGGGGAACCACATTGACGCCACCCAAACGGTCGGCGGCAATCTTGATGTCCGCCATCTTGAATTCAACTTCAGATTTTTAAATGGGAAATGAGCAAATGAAATATCAAATCAGGCTAGAATTTCACGAGAAATGCAATGGTGAAGGTTTTTCGACGTATCTTTAACCAGTAAAAAGTTATGACTGGATTCTTGTATCGATTTGCTCCTTTTCGAGGTGTTACAAAAATGCCTTAAAATTTGTTTAGCGCATCGGTAATGCATCGAGATCAAATTGATGTCTAGGGAGAGAAATTGGCATGCCATTGCACACGATTTTAATCGGATACATCCATGAAGAGCTGCGCATTATGAATGGTTGTCACGAACAATTACAGTGTGACGCTTCCATTAAATGAAAAGTCCTTCACAGTGACAAGGCTAATGTTTATGTTCATAAGGAAGTTCATAAACAGAATATTCGATGCTTTTTATCTGATAACCCATTTTCGACAGATCAAAGCTGAATGGTTAGTGCTGGTAAGTTAATGGTGTGTCGTGCTGTGTGGAACTCGATTGGTTAGTCAATTTTTCATCAACGGAACCTTAAATGCTTAGGGCTACTTGGATGTGTTAAATAAACAGTTTTTTTCATCCTAGCTTATGGAAGAAGGTACTTTTTACAGAGGTTTTTTTCAATAGGGAGGAACACCAGAACACTATGGGAACGTTGTGAAGCAGTTTCTGTCGAAAGTTATTTTATCAGATGACAAGGGTCGCATATTCTGTTTATGAACTTCCTTATGAACATAAACATTAGCCTTGTCACTGTGAAGGACATTTCATTAAATGGAAGTGTCACACTGTAAATTGTTCGCGACAACCATTCATAATGCGCAGCTCTTCATGGATGTATCAGATTAAAATCTTGTGCAATGGCATGCGAACTTCTCCTCCTAGACATCACTTTGATCTCGATGCATTACCGATGCGCTAAACAAATTTTAAGGCATTTTTGTAACACCTCGAAAAGGAGCAAATCGATACAAGAATCCAGTCCTAACTTTTACTGGTTAAAGATACATAGAAAAATCCTTCACCATTGCATTTCTCGTGAAATTCTAGCCTGATTTGATATATCATATCACCCCCTTCCCATTTAAAATTCTGAAGTTGAATTCAAGATGGCGGGCATCAAGATGGCCGCCGACCGCGCGGGTGGCGTCAATGTGGTTCCCCCTTGGACTGATAACGATTGGTCTTCACCATTTTCACGTTCCATTCCTCAGTGGCCTTGTACAGTGGGATCCATGAGTATTACCGTGCAAATTGTCCATCACCAAGTTCGTGTACTTTATTTGACCAAATAAAAGCTTCAAGACAAGTTGTTGACAACTTCTGCACCAGCATACACAAAAATCCATCGCTTAAAAACACATAGGATGTGAGAGAAATCTTAATGAAAATAGTCATGGACAATTTGCACGGTAATACTCATGGATCCCACTGTACAGGGGGTGTTAAGTGACTTATTGAGCCACGCTCTAGAATAATATTGCTACTAGAACCATATCATCAAACTGACTCACCTGCTTTAAATTAAGCAGTATACCGTCAATAAACATTATATTTTAAGAAATTATATTAATAAATATCGAGAATATTGTGCCTAATGTCTTGTAATGCAGCTACAGTATAATCCCTCACAATCGTCTCATGAAAATGCCAGACACGCATTTTTGCAACGCAACATTGCGAGCGAAGCGAGCAAGACAATTTTTATATCCATTTCTTTGCAGGCTTGCAAGAATATTAATTTAATGGGACTTCAATACTTTCATAGAATCCCTCGATATTTACTCTTTCCAGCTTCTCTTTTCCCATGTTCGGCGCCGAAACGTGCGCATACCATATCGCTAAATATAGTCCTCAAATATAATGTTCGAACCCTAAAGACAATGTAAGATTTTACACTTTATTAAGAACTCCATATCTCCTCGCCTCAAATTTAATATTCAATCCTTCAACCTAGATATTACTCCCTACAAAAGAAAAAAATCTCCAAACCACATTTTCCGCTACAATCTCAGACGTAATATTAATACACAAGAGTTGGTTATCCCCCCAAATTTAATGCTCAGCCCCCTAACTAAAATTCTCACGACAATCTAAGATTTATCAATAATATTCAATAGTCGGATATTGGCCCCCCCTCCCAACGTTTAATTCTCAATCCCCCACCAGAATCCACGTGTCGATTTAAGACCCAATGTGTAAGAGTTGGATATCCCCACTTCCTTAATAATAATATTACCCGTTACAATTTCCTTGGCAGTCTAGAATTTGCTATTCATGTAACAGCAATGGATAGTTAATACCGTAATTCAACTTGTGCCAAATGCTGTACTCTTTCACATCAAATTTCCCTCACAAAAAATCGTCCCCCCCCCCCAAAAAAAGAAAGTTGCTTGGACATAACGTGAGTTCACAAACCCACCTGTGGGCATCGCTACCTCTAAATACTTCATTTTCTTCATCTAATGGATTAAATAATGGTGTACCTCAGATGTAAACAAACGTCTTTACATTTATTTTGGAAATAATATATAAATGTTGAATTTTATATTACATTAAGGAAAAAATCCCCCCAAAATTTTGATGGCGCAATCTGCGCCACAATCCTCCCTGTGGGCACCCCTGGATGATCGTGAAAATTATCCTAGCTAGAGATGATGCTAGGGGATGACAATGATATCTTTCCTTACTACACACTCCATACCACTTATGGTGACAGGGATATTTATATCATACAAGAAAATTGTAGCCTACAATATTTAATGGTGCTTGCCATACATTCCACCCGCGGCCGAAGCAGCAAAACTTGGGAGCTGTTGGCCTTTGATGTGGAAGGAATGTGCATAATGACTTCAAAGTCACAGATTTCTGTCTAAAGTGGAGGCAGCGAAGGTACAGATAAAGAAGCTCCCTTCTGAAATAACTTCCAAACTCGTACTTATCGCTACTTAGACTTCGGCTCATAAACAAGATGAACAAATTTAATAACTGCTGTTCATGTTATGTTAATTTATACTTCACCAAGTTGTGAGCAAAATAATATCTGCTGTCTGCATTTTCACTCTTCACTGCAAACAAATTGTTCAAAATAGTTTTACCCAATGGCAAGGGGACTGACAGCAGTGCCAATGTTCTGTAGCGGAGGTACTGTCTTGTGAATCTATTTGAACGGATTTGCGGACAAGTATGTAAATACAGAACGGTTTTACGTTCTGTAATAGCAGACTTGTCCCTGTTCATTGTGTAAATAAATAAACACCCTAGACCCGTAATATCCAAAGCTTTCGTTTCTGCATGTGAATTAAAGGCATGCCAGTGCACAGAAATGGACGCCAATCCCGGGGATGTTAAAAGTCCAGGAATTGTTAATGTATAGGAATGTGTTCTTGTTTTCATTATTTGGTTTTGATGATGTGGGTTAAATTACTTTTGTTCTCAAGAGATGGCGTATGGAGTCCATGTATCAGCTGTTTTGCGTGGGCGCCAAGCAAAGAAAACGGTTAGTGAGTGAGAAGCAACATGGCGCGAATCGCAATAACCACAGCTGGACATTACTAAGAACATACGTCGTCTAAAGTGATTAGAATTGTATTTCAGTGATACTTCATGTTAGTTAGTGCATTACAGGTAGAAAATAGATGTCTCAAAAGAATCAGCGTGTGCATTTGTGATTGTGTTTTCTTACAAGAATCAACGCAACTCCAACATTTTTATGGTCCTCCAAGCCTTGGATGTCTTACCTCTACCTGACTGTGAACTGTAAACTTTGTGGTGAACGGTGTGTTCTAGTTTTGCATTGACATAGCGTGGTCCAGTTGTGTGGATTCGTGTCTCAAGAACTGAACGTTTCGTGCGGGTGGCAGAAGGGACATTCCGGAATCTCGATACTAAATTTATTGCGTAGCAAGCATATTCAGAAGGCGGGGAAGGAAATCAGCTGATTCTTCGTGCGAGCAGTGCAGCAGTGTTTCCAACCGGCGAGACGATTGTGTGTCCAACATCGGCAGCGCTGAAGTTTGCAGGTAAGGGAGGCTCATTTTAGTACCATTTCCTTTTCCTTTCTTTACATTACATTACGTTCATTAATTGCATTATTGTGAAACCTTATCAGTTATCCTTTCACCATGACAGAGGCAGAGATTAAACGTTTAAAAGTTGTGCGAGGAAGCTACAAAGGGCAATTGACCCGTATGAAAGCATTCGTCGATGCATTTGACATTAATATACAGAGTGTTCAGGAAATTAAATTGAGATTAAGTCACTTGACAGAGATGTGGGACAAATTCAATGACGTTCAAACCAGTTTGGAACTTCAATCGGAAGCAACCGAAGAGGAAGTTCACAGAATAGAATTTGAAGAAAAGTACTACAGCATTAGGTCTCAAATGGAGACAATAGTGATGCGGCATGATCAAATGAATCAGCCCAGTGTTAGTACTAGTTCTGTTACGTCAGTTCAGTCTCAACTTAGACTTCCAAAGATTTCCATACCCTCTTTTGATGGAAATTATGAAAACTGGCTTCCATTCAAGGACAATTTTAAAGTGTTGGTCCATGATAACAATACATTACCAGCAATACAAAAATTTCATTATTTGCGGTCCTCTTTAAAGGGACAAGCCAGTAAGCTCATTTAAAACTTGCAAGTCAGTGAGGCAAATTATACAGTAGCATGGAACTTGCTCACTGAAAGATATGATAATAGCAGGCTTATTGCATCACATTACGTTAGTGAACTATTACACATAAAGTCGGTGCGTAAAGAAGATGCAAATGAATTGAGACAGTTTGTAAATACAGCAACCTCGAATCTGAATGCTTTAAAGGCTCTTAAACTTGAGGTGCCTTTGGATGAAGTCATTTTATCACAACATTTTGTATCTCATTTGGATCACAATACTCGTAAGGAATTTGAATTATCACAAGAGCATGATTACTTTCCTACCTTGTCAGAATTATTTGCATTTGTAGAGCGCAGGTGTCAAGCTTTAGAAAACATGAAACCGACACATAGTGACACCAATGCTAAGCAGTTTCAATCACATGATAAACAAGGTAAATTCATGAAACAAAGCAACACGTATTTAGCAACATCCACTAACATTCAGTGCATGTACTGTTCCGCAAATCATACTTTGTACCAATGTGAGACTTTCTTACAGGCAAGTTATAAACAGAAACAAGAATTTGTGAAGAAGAAAGGTCTTTGTTTTAATTGTTTATCTTCAAAACATTCAGTGAAATTTTGTAAATCTGGAAATTGTAAAATTTGTAATTTGAAACATAATACTCTCTTGCACAGGGATACACCTGAAAGACCAAGATCGGCGAGTGTCAGTAACAATACAAGCAATAGACAACTATTGAATTCCAGGGTGTCTCCTCAAGAAAGCAACAATGTGGCAAGAGATGAAGCACCTCAATCTTCATATTGTACAGTTAAAGAAAGACACACTTCACAAGTTTTATTGTCAACTGCCTTAGTGAAGGTAAAGGGCAACAATGGACAATTTCATTATTGCAGAGTTCTCTTAGACAGTGGGAGTCAGTCTAATTTTGTAACCACATCATTAGTGCTAAAACTACGACTGACGAAAGAAAACTATGTTGTTCCAGTTCAGGGAATAAACAATTCGTGTCTTGAAACTAAACATTGTGTAGATGTTGTAATCCAGTCTAGAACGTCTAATTATACAACAACAGTGAAGTGTCTTGTGTTACCAAAAATCACAGGCGACTTGCCTACACAGGTAATCGATTGCAGTACTTGGAATCTTCCAAAGGATATTCAGTTTGCTGATCCTTCATTTCATCAGCCAGGCAGCATAGATTTGTTGATTGGATCTGAACTATTTTTCTTGCTACTACGTTCAGATAGAAGAACAAGAATAGGAAATTATCCTGTACTTCAAGATACAGAGTTAGGATACATTTTAGCAGGAGCTATGCCTCAACAATGTGAAGCACCTACAACAGTTACTTCATGTTTTGTACGTACTGAAGATAGCCTTCAATTACAATTACAGAGGTTTTTTGAGTTAGAGAAAGTATTCACAAAGACCAAGAGCAAAGAAGAAATGGATTGTGAAAGGCATTTTCAAGAAACAACCATCAGGCAGAAGGATGGTAGATTTATGGTTAGGCTACCATTCAAACCAAATCATACTGAATTAGGGAATTCGTTTCAACAAGCAGACAAAAGATTTCATCAGTTGGAAAGAAGATTAACAACACAGCCAACACTCAGGCAGAAAGAACTATTGTGAATTCATTGGACAATTATGAATCATTAGGCCACATGAAGCAAATTAAAACTACTGATGAAGAGAACAAGGAGTCATATTACCTACCGCATCTTGCTATTATTAGAGAAAGTACTACAACACCTGTGAGAGTTGTATTTGATGGATCATCGAAAACAGACAGTGGACTATCCCTTAACGATGTTCTAATGACAGGGCCTACAGTCCAAGAAGATCTATACTCTATTGTACTGAGGTTCAGAACGCACAAGATAGTTTTTACAGCAGATATAGCCCAGATGTTTCGCAACATTAGAGTCCATCCTTATGACACTAAATATCAAAGAATATTGTGGAGAAAATCACCAAACGAAGAAATACAAACTTATGAATTATTAACTGTAACTTATGGCTTAACCTCATCGCCGTACCAAGCTGTTGCAGCATTACAAATGCTTGCAAGACAGGAAAACGAAAACTTTCCCAATGCATCCAGCATATTATTAAGGGATTTGATTTTTATTGTGACAATGTAGCATCAGGAGGTGATAACATTGAAACTATGCTCAACTTACAGTCTGAACTGAATGAACTCTTGAAACGAGGTGGATTTTTTTTTACGCAAATGGTGCTCCAATTGTGAGGAATTGGTGCAAGCAGTACCAGAAGAACACAGAGAAGTTCATTTACCATTTCAGTTCAATAATGAAGCAGAAATAAACACATTAGGCCTCATCTGGCAACCATCAACAGACAAATTTTTAATTTCGTGCAAAGTAGCGAAAGATGGAGATTTTTGTTCACCATTAACGAACATAACCAAACGACAAGTTGTGTCAATTGTTAGCTCCATATTTGATCCACTGGGACTTATCAGTCCAACTGTCATTTTATACAAGATGTTTTTGCAGAGACTTTGGAGTTGTAAATTGGAGTGGGATGAACAATTAGATTCAGATTTAAGAAACCAATGGACGAATTTGTATCAACAACTACCAGATATAGTTCACATCCAAATAGAGAGATTTGTACTGACAACAGAAAAGACAAATGACATTCAGATACATGGATTCTGCGACGCAGCAGAAGGAGCTTATGGTTGTTGCATTTATATTAGATCAAGAGATGAGTTAGGAAGAATCAATGTTAAATTACTGTGCGCAAAGTCAAGAGTAGCGCCAATAAAAAAAGTTACTTTGCCACGACTAGAATTGTGCGGTGCTCTTCTATTAGCTAAACTAGTTAAGAAAACAACACCAATTTTGAGAATTCCAATTGACAGTACATATTTTTGGACAGATTCAAAAATCGTACTTGGGTGGCTAGCAGCGTCCCCCACTCGATGGAAAACCTTCGTAGGTAACCGTGTTGCACAGATCCAGGAACTTTCTGTTATTAACCAATGGCATCATGTCACATCTAAGTGTAATCCAGCAGATTTGATAACAAGGGGAGTAGAACCAAGAGCCCTCAAGGATTCGGAAATTTGGTGGAATGGACCTACGTGGTTAAAAGAAGATACTTGGCCATTACATGTTATGGAAAATAGCGAACTTGAAGAATGCATAACAGAACAAAGGAAGATAGTTACATCAATGTTTAGCAAGATACATGGAACAGAAGCAGATTTCATGCTGAGATTTTCCACATTACAGAGATTGCTTCATGTAGTAGCAACATGCTACAGATTCATTTACAATGTTAAGAATCCTGTTTCGAAGAGAACAGGAAACTTTTCTTATGTTGAATTACGTGCAGTACTGATGAAATGTATCTTAATTGTGCAACGCATTTCATTTCCACAAGAAATTCATGACTTAGAAGAAGGACAACAAGTATCAAAAAATAGTCCTATCAAGGATCTTCATCCATTTATTGATGACAGACAGCTGTTACGAGTTGGTGGAAGACTCGAAAATTCAGAATTGCCATATGAGAGCAAATATCAATTAATTTTGCCTACCAAACATCATCTGACGCAACTCATAATTGAATCAGAACATCGTCGTTTATTACATGCAGGGCCTCAATTGTTGATAAGCTCTTTAAGGCAGGAATACTGGATTCCACATATCAGACAAACAGTAAGATCTGTCTTCCATAAATGCTTAATATGTTTTAAGTTGCAAGCCAAGGCGTCACATCAACTCATGGGACAATTACCAAGCCCAAGAGTCACACCATCACGTCCATTTTTAAATACAGCAGTAGATTATGCTGGTCCTTGCATCATAAGAACAAACAGAAGAAGCAGAATCACTACCAAGGGATATGTAGCTATATTTGTGTGCATGGCTACTAAAGCAGTGCATATTGAAGCAGTTATTTCCTTAACGTCAGACGCATTTATCGCTGCTCTACGCAGATTTGTTTCTAGAAGAGGAAAATGTCAAAACATATACAGTGACAACGGGACTAATTTTGTTGGAGCTAATAGAGAACTGAGAGAACTCAGTCAACTCTTCAAAGCAGAACAGCTAAAAGGTGGACTTGAAGATTTTGCAATAAAAGATGGAATCAACTGGCACTTCATTCCAGCTAACGCGCCCCACTTTGCAGGATTGTGCGAAGCCGCTGTAAAGTCTATGAAATATCACTTTAAGAGGATAGTGGGAAATGCTACTTTGACATACGAAGAGCTTGCAACATTGTTAACGCAAATTGAAGCATGCCTCAATTCCCGACCCCTGACCTCAATATCTGATAATCCCAGTGACACCTTTTACTTAACACCTGGTCACTTTCTTATAGGGTCACCTCTCATGTCCATACCTGAGCCTGATTTAACTAACTTGCCCCAAAACAGTCTTTCTAGATGGCAACACATTCAGCAATTACAACAACATTTTTGGAAAAGATGGTCGAAGGATTATCTCCACGAACTACAACAGCGTCGTAAATGGACGGCTTCAACAGAAAATCTTCAACCAGGCATGGTGGTTCTGGTCAAAGAAGACAACGCACCTCCACTTACATGGAAAATAGCAGTAGTGGTAAAGACGGTGTAGTGCGTGTGGCAAAAATTAGATCAACAACTGGTTTTACTAAAAGACCAGTGAACAAATTGATTCCCTTACCTAATGACAATTGAATTAGCAAATCTGTTGATTGGAATTTATCCAATCAAGAGGGGGGAATATGTATAGGAATGTGTTCTTGTTTTCATTATTTGGTTTTGATGATGTGGGTTAAATTACTTTTGTTCTCAAGAGATGGCGTATGGAGTCCATGTATCAGCTGTTTTGCGTGGGCGCCAAGCAAAGAAAACGGTTAGTGAGTGAGAAGCAACATGGCGCGAATCGCAATAACCACAGCTGGACATTACTAAGAACATACGTCGTCTAAAGTGATTAGAATTGCCTTTCAGTGATACTTCATGGTAGTTAGTGCATTACAGGTAGAAAATAGATGTCTCAAAAGAATCAGCGTGTGCATTTGTGATTGTGTTTTCTTACAAGAATCAACGCAACTCCAACAGTTAATGAATTCAATTTCCGTCCGGGAGAGAAAATCAGCAAGTGTAAATGGGTTCTAGACTGTAAAGAACCTTTTTATGTTTAAATTATTTCAATTCGGTTCAAGAACCTATTTTTCCGGATCAATTTCAATACGGCCCAGGAACCTTTTTTTCAATGAAACAATATGCAACTTGTACCGAATTTAAATTCTGCGAGAAAAAGGGTTCCGGTACTGCAGCGGAACCCAATAGAACTCATTAGAATTTATGGGACCCTGGACCAGTGATGTGCCGTAGACTATAAGTTTACGTCTACATGTGTTGTCTACACGTAATCTACGCGTAGATTACATTGGTTTGTAGTTTACATAGACTACGTAGACAATCTAAAGTGCATTTTGAAGGCTTTCATGAAAGGAAAGTGACATTTTCAACTATATTGGTTCCTAACGAAATGAAAAGAATCCTATTTACAACAAAATTTCTCTTCTCTTCTATTATCAACTATGGATGAAGATAAATAATATGCAAACAACAACAGATGGCAGTTGTGAGCCAAGAGTGGTCTTTTCCCCATAAAACACTAGAATGTTTCCTATATTAGGTTTCTTCCTAGGTGAGAAATTGTTCGAATTTGGAAGAAAGAGTATGGAAAGGTGTCCTTACACATCAGCAACTGATTCCATGGCGCCCTTTTCTAAGTTATCACGTTTCGCCATGTTATTTACATACATTACGTAATCTACGTGTATAAAATAGTCTACGTGTAGAATGTAGACTATCGTTGTTTACGCGTAGATCCACATCACTGCCCTGAACCTTTAACAACCCTGGCCAATTCTTACCTTCTCAAATTCACAGCAAACCGTGGAAAATCCAAATCTGACACAATAGCTGTTGACTCGAAAGATGCAAAACTAACAATAAATGCATCTACTTCACCACTTTCCCTTCATTCATAACGCGTGTACTTTCCGTATCTGCACATTGAGTCACGCTGCACGATTTACACTGATGCAAGAAGTAATTTATGCAGTGTTGCCAGGGGTTGGCGCTCATGCCTATAAAAGATAACCACTCCTCTTCAGGAGAACTAATCATGCTGTACTTTGGATAGCAACGAAGACGAGAGAACCCGGGGTCACTGACGTCATGCGAAACATTTTACGACATATTACGTAGCCAACGATGCGAGTCTACCCCAGAATTATATCAGTGGGGACAGAGTAAGGTACCATATCTTTCCCTTCAGTCATAGAAACTCATACTTCACCTTTTATTACTATTACAAATCATAATATTGAAACTGAATTGAAAATACCTTAGCGCTCTTGATAACTTCAGACTTGAGTCCACTATTTAAATAGAAACAGGATTGGCCTTGCTTCTTTTCCATAAACATTTATCGTTTTGTTATAGAAAATTGTATGTCCCGAAAATTTCCCGAATTTTCTCGTTCAAGAACGCCGGGATTATAAAATTGTCTCTTCCTAATCCTATCCCGACCGGAAATTTTCGTACCGCATACTCTTAGCCAATGTAATAGGTAGACCTAGGATTTATGGTTTTTAACCTAATTTCTTCCTTTGCCCAGGTAAATAAGAAATAAGTTATGTCAGCGATTCATTCAAGAATGCAACAACTGACGAAGTTTTATTAGGTTTATGTGCCTAAATTAAACCTTGTTTGTAGGTTTTACAGGATTTTTGTATCTCACAGAGGTATTTACTAGGTTTGGTGGCGAAATAATTCAATGACTGGCGTGTTTGAAACATGTTTTCTGTCGATTTCCTTCCCTCCAAGTACATGATGTTTAACAAAGCTCTAAACAAAACAAAATGTCTGACGCCACTGTTACCTGCACACAGTGGTGGCGATTAAATGGGGCAGTCCCCCCCCCGCCCCTACGTCTTAACCCTGCACGAATTCACACCGAAGAGACACGCGACACGAGAGTTTCACACCGAAGAGACAAGATGCACGCGACACACGGCAAATGACACTTGTTTCTTTGCTCAGTTTGCATGATGGTATCAATATATTTGCATTAATCAGTTTATTAGTAAAAAAAAGTAAAGTGCTCCCCTGTGCATAGCACAACGCCAAGAAGGCGTATAGGCGGTGTGGGGGTAATGCCCCCACACTTTCTTGATCCGGTCGTGAGTGGGGGTGATGTAATCAGCATCACGCCCCTGACCGCCTTTACCCCCCAGGGTTTCCCCCAGGTACCCATGTTATTCGACGCTGGGTGGGCGCCGGGACCGCTTCATTCGTTTATTAGTCACCCGAAAAAAAGTAACAAGAACCATTGTTACATCTAAATCGCATTGTAAAATTTGTGCAAGTTATTGAAACTCGGAAGACGCATGTGTTGCATGAGAAAACTGAGAAATAATATGCACTGTCCTCAAACTGTATACGCTAGACGTTCCAGCCTGAATAAAGCGAATATCTAAACAGTAGAGAAATGGTTCTCAACCTTTGTGAAACTATAGCCTGACAAGTTAAGTCCCGATATGCGCAGATCTCTGTGGAGCACTTCCTATTACTTCATCCTCTCCACCACTCTTCTACATACTGGTCTGGCCTTGAGAGTACGACTGGTGCCAACTCAGCAAAATTAAGCTAAAGAAACAAGACTAACGTTTTTTATTGCGTGGATTGACGGCTCATATCAGTTTATCAGTGGTTCATTAGATTTAATCCGGTCTTTAAAAATGTGTGCGGTCCGCGGATCGTAAACTGTAGTATTACGCACGCGCGTTAAGGTTTATAACGAAGAGAAACTACTGGGCGAATGACTTCATCTTCTGAATGCGACATCGAGCAGTGGCCTGTTTTTTTTTAAAGCCGAGTGGGGTGGGGGTTCTTTTGTTTATCGTACAACAATCACTACGAGAAGGCAATCTGATAACACGCTTGCCTGTGTTATTTTTTAAAGCATTGAAATGTTCTTGCTCTTTACTCTTGGCTGCATATTTTTGAAATGCAAAAATCAAATTATGTCGGGTCCAACGAAATCCACAATCTGCTCTGGAAGGTCCCTTAGAGGACAGGCCAGATACATTGTTTACAATGTTGCAACATATTTGCGAAATCAGAAGCAGTTACATAAACTTAAGTATAATGTTGTCGAGTCCACAAACGCCGCCACGGGAGTATCTAAATTGAAAGTTTCTCAACTTTTAAAATAATTGGATTGGGTTGATTTGTTGTTTTAAGTCCACTTTATGCACAGTAAGGCTAATCGGGACTGGACAATTAGTTGCCTCCACCGCGAATCGAACCCGGGACCCCTTGATTACAAGGCGACGACGCTACCACTGCGCCATCGGGGAGGCCAAGTTTTAAAAGAGGGAAAAGAGTCGTTGGCGAAAGGTGCGCTGAATTTCTGTATTCCGACAGGTAGATAACTGCCCAGGAAAAAGCGAATACAAATTTCGTTGAAAATCCTCAGATCATTCCGCTCCTTCCAGGCTGAATAATAATACTTGATAGTAGTGTATACTTAGCGTTTCAACGCAGCACTTGGTACGAGCCCTCTTTTTTTATGGATTTAACCTCAGTGGTAGCATATTTTGACGATTTTTTTGTTGATTTTATAGCGTTTGACGACTTTTCAGTGCAATTTTCACCGCATCTAGTTTTTTCCCACCTCGCACTTGGTACGAATGCCACGATCTTACGTGATATAACTTAACCTATCCTTTTTTATTACGTGCTAAACTACACGAGAGCCTCTACAAAGTAGTACAATAAGCCTGCTTCACGGACATTAAGTGAGGATAAAAAATACATCAAAAACTCACTTTCTCTCCACGTTCCGCGCCTCATTTATTGCGCTGACGATGTTTCGCAGCGTAGAAAACAGCACCAAAACATCAAAAACTCACTTTACTCATTTGGGGATCACCAAAATCTCAAAAAAAAACAAAAAAACTCACTTTCTCTCATTTATTGCGCTGATGATGTTTGTTTCACAGCGTGTTTATATATCGTGACCTTTGTAAACCTCTCTCTCGGGAACGATGTGTGTAGTGGACTTTAGAGAGAGTTCTGCGCCCTTAAGTGAGGTTCAGTGTTAGCAACCCCCTGAAGAAAAAAGTGGACAGAAAAAAAAAAAAGAGCTCTGGCATCACTTTTTAAGCTATTTTTTACCTCCTGCTCTTATGCTAACTCGTCCTTTGACCTACACACTTTTGAAATGACTTACGACATTTTTTCCTATAAGTCTGCTGTCTCCTCCTACTGTAAGGTCCCTCAGTGTAATCTACTACGACCTTGTGTGCTCTCAGCGTAATCTGCTACGATGTTTTTTTTTTTTAAAAAAAAACAACTCATGTGTGATCTTCTGCGGTGTGTGTGTGTGTGAGATAATCAAAATTATTTTTGTTAAGGCCCCATCAAAAAAAAAGAGAATAAAATATATATCCTGCCAGAGAGATGGGGGGGTGCGTGGTGCCCAACAACCACTTCTAAATGGTCATGGCTATCAAAGCCACGCGCGCCTCTGTATAGAGTTTCATGAGTTATTATTTTTTTTTTAATTTGCGCACCGAACTAACTTACATTGTATTTTATATAACCTTGTTGATTTTTTTTTTTAGTATGTGGCAATTATTTTTTTTACGAATTATTTTTTAAAACTGTTCCGTCACCCTCTCGTTCTTCACGTCGTACGCGAAAGACTTCTCTGCGACCAGGATGACGCTGCACAGAGTATCGGCAGGCAGCGCGTCGTGGAACTCGCACACGATCTTGATGTTGGTGCGATCGTTGACCACCACCTGCTTTCTTTTTGTGGCATTGATGACGAACATCGGCCTGCGTGCTTTGAATTCGCTGGGCGCGTAGTACATGTCCACGCTTCCCTCGGTCACGCGCTTGTAAGCCGTGTAAGCTTCGTAAAGTTTTAGGTAATCGTCTTTGGTCATGTCGAGGTTGTAATTCTCGCGCGGGAACACTTCGTTCCTGCCGTTCTTGAGATAAACGTTCTTGATCTTGCAGTCGTCGAACTTGCTGGAATCTTTTTCCTGATTGTTATCGCGTCCGGTCTGAAAGAGTACAATGACGAAATCTGGCATGTCGAACTGTATGTTGTTGAACTGCGTCGTCACGTCGAATTCCATGTGACTTCCCGACGCCATCTTCTGCACGCACTGGTAACCGTGAAAGTGAATCGGTACCTGTGGACTCTTCAAGATCTCCGCTTTGTACTTGAGGGCGTAGTTGGTTTCGTATTCCACGATCGGCATTCTCAACTCCATGCTCCGTATGACGCATTTCGCCGCTTCGGGTAAAGTGTTGGCTATCGGCGTGCCGTCGGCGTTCAAGTTGGTGTATCGCATCAGTGCGTCGTTGTCGTTGGCCGCTCTTCGAAACGTGACGCGCAATCCTCCCTTCCACATGATCTCCTTGTAGTCCGAGAAGAAACCGGGAAGCAGACGCATGGGAAAGAGCACCGTGTGACTTCTCGTCGATATTTTCGTCCCCGCTTCGAATCCTCCCGCCTGATAGTACGCCGCGTCCGTTTTAGATAATTTCAATGTTCCAACTGCCGTCGACGTGATGCCTGGATAATCGATTCTGTCGATGACGGTGTTGTGTTTCCTCACCTCCACCTGCGAGAACAGGTGAGGCACGAAGTTCTCCACGAGTTTCAAATTGGCATTGGGCGGAAACGCTTCTCCGCTTTCCTTCTTCACCACGTCGAATTGAAGGTAGAGGTCCGCTCTGTGAGGATGAACGAACCCGTCGCCTACGTCCACGTCGTATTCGATCTCCCGATTCGCTTCGTTCAAATTTGCGAACGTGCGACGGTTCGGAGGAAAAGATTGCAACTCGTAACTTTCGATTTGCTCCATGATGTGTATGGTTAGTTATTATACGTCGATCTCCAGGACGGCCGTCGTCGTGGCACCTGCGAAATCCACCACGTCTTTCCTTTCTCGTTCGTCACCACCAACTCTATGTTGTCTATGCGGTTGCGACATACTGGAAAATAGATCGGCGATCCCAAGTCTTACCGTTTCCAAGATAACCCCACTTCCGGTCGCCATTTTCGATTTCCGAACATAGGTTCTATTCATATTTTACTCACGTATAGGTGTATGTGATGAATCCACAAACAGATTTTTCCTAAGTCTTACCGTTTCCAAGATAACCCCACTTCCGGTCGCCATTTTCGATTTCCGAACATAGGTTCTATTCATACTTTTTCTCACGTATAGGAGTACGTGATGAATCACCAAACAGATTTTTCCTAAGTCTTACCGTTTCCAAGATAACCCCACTTCCGGTCGCCATTTTCGATTTCCGAACATAGGTTCTATTCATATTTTACTCACGTATAGGTGTATGTGATGAATCCACAAACAGATTTTTCCTAAGTCTTACCGTTTCCAAGATAACCCCACTTCCGGTCGCCATTTTCGATTTCCGAACATAGGTTCTATTCATACTTTTTCTCACGTATAGGAGTACGTGATGAATCACCAAACAGATTTTTCCTAAGTCTTACCGTTTCCAAGATAACCTCACTTCCGGTCGCCATTTTCGATTTCCGAACATAGGTTTTATTCATATTTTACTCACGTATAGGTGTATGTGATGAATCCACAAACAGTTTTTTCCTAAGTCTTACCGTTTCCAAGATAACCCCACTTCCGGTCGCCATTTTCGATTTCCGAACATAGGTTCTATTCATACTTTTTCTCACGTATAGGAGTACGTGATGAATCACCAAACAGATTTTTCCTAAGTCTTACCGTTTCCAAGATAACCTCACTTCCGGTCGCCATTTTCGATTTCCGAACATAGGTTCTATTCATACTTTTTCTCACGTATAGGTGTACGTGATGAATCCACAAACAGATTTTTCCTAAGTCTTACCGTTTCCAAGATAACCCCACTTCCGGTCGCCATTTTGGATTTCCGAGCATAGGTTCTATTCATACTTTTTCTCACATATAGGTGTACATGACGAATCACCAAACAGATTTTTCCTAAGTCTTACCGTTTCCAAGATAACCCCACTTCCGGTCGTCATTTTGGATTTCCGAGCATAGGTTCTATTCATATTTTACTTACATATAGGCGTACGTGATGAATCCCCAAACAGATTTTTCCTAAGTCTTACCGTTTTCAAGATAACCCCACTTCCGGTCGCCATTTTGGATTTCCGAACATAGGTTCTATTCATACTTTTTCTCACGTATAGGTGTACGTGATGAATCCGCAAACAGATTTTTCCTAAGTCATGAATTGGAGGGTTCTATGACAACCTATATTAATTCTCGTAAGAGAACAGAAAACACAAAAAAAAACAATACTGTGGTCACTACAACAAATAGTCTTCTTCAACCCCAATCCAACAACCCAAAAATCATCAGCCTAACTAGAACCATGTAACTATCTGCCATCTGTTAGAGGTTTTGTGAACTTAGTGGTGCTTTGTTTGTGTGTACAATGCTTTTTGCACTTGGTTATCATCACCTAACATGTTATTAATTGTTTTTTAAAATTAATTACAACTGAAAACTAATAATTAATATTATCTAAAGTTACTAATTAATATTATACAAGTAATTGATATATTTTTTTTGTTCTTGTTGCTAGTGTTGGGTAATTATAGTTGTTGCAAAATATTAGCTCTCGCGTATGACAGTTTCTGAGTTTTGTTGGGTATATATAGACGAATCGAAATTTTACATGGTATCTTAAATTGTATGTTAGGGTACATGGTAGGAGAAATCATTGTATATTAGAGCGCTCTTTTAATGATTAGCCTATAACTGCATACAGGCAGCCGTAAATTTAGCATAAAATATCCTGATCCTGTTTCTTCTAGCATATGCGACGTTTGTTGTGGTGGGATCATTGGGGGAAATGTGATTCTCCCATGATGTCATCTGACGTACTAGCATATACGATACGAAGAACAGGTGTGTATGTGGCTTACTAGGATTAGGCTCATGGTAATGAGGTCCTAGTAGCTGAAACGTTGTCGGGGTATTTTGCATTTTTTTTTTATTACGTGCTAAACTACACGAGAGCCTCTACGTGATTTCTAACCCTTCTCGCAGATTACTATTACGTCGCTTTGGATAACCGTATTTAAATGAAATTGGTGACATTTGAAAGAAAAACTCAAATATTTTATTTTACAACTCGTAGACATTGAATGTGGCCGCCCCCCTCCCCCCACGAGTGCCCCTGCAGACATCAAGGCGATATTCCTATTCATGCCACACACGCTCCAACATGGACTGGATTGCAGAAGTGATGCGAATTTGCAGTTCTTGCAGGTTTTGAGGCAATGGCGACCAATTGTCATCATTTCCGGCACGTCCAATCCAAGCCGCTCATTCTGATGTTTCCGAACATGTAAATGCCTGTGAGGAGGTGAAAAATAAATTTATTGCCTTCATTTTCTTCCAATTGTGGAAATAAGCATTCAGTGAGCATGTCAAGATAAGCTGGACCTTTCACAGTGGCCGCTCGAAAGAAAAAATGACTTGACGTTTCGATACTCGTTCATTGTTGATATTGGTGTCCATTGTTGACATGCACAAAAAATATTTGAGTTTTTTCCTTTCAAATGTCACCAATTTTATTTAAATACGATTATCCAAAGCGACGTAATACCACTTTAAAGTATGACAGTATATTTATGGACACGGTGTACTATTTTCCTCCGAGCTTGCCTTTCGGTCTTCCATCAGAAGAAATGCTTGTAATTAATCACATAGTGCCATTTTTTACTTATTTTTTTGTCAATTTGATATTTACTTTTATGTTGTTTTGTTAGTCTTAATTTTTTTTACTTATTATTATTGCTTTCTCGTTGTTGACAATTTCAGTGTAAAATGGCCACCTGTGCTGTATCTGGAATTTTCTCAATAAATAAATATGTCAAATTCATAAATTGATTTGTTTAATATGGAATAAAGAAGAAAAAACCTTCAACAGTGGAAAGAATCCATAATTGTTCCTGTGTTTAAAAAAAGGTGATAAAATGAACTGAAATAATTACCGTGGAATTTTTCTCTACTCTCAACAAAATATAAAAATATTATCTCATATTCTTTTAGCAAGACTAACCCCATATGCTAATGAAAATATATGTGATTATCAATGTGGATTTAAACGTAACAAACCAAATTTTTCACATCAGACAGACACTTGAGAAAAGTGGGAATATAACGAAAATGTACCTCCATTTAAAAAAAAAAGAAACACATGATTCCATCAAAAGAGATAAAATATATTATCGATTTAGAATCTTGTTAATATGACTGACAAATGTACAATTCAAGATAGGTTATTAAAAAAAGATGCAACATATCCATTGCTCTTTAATTTTACCTTAGAATATGCTATTAGGAAGGTAAAAGAAACTAACGAAGTACTAAAATTAAACGATTTGACTCAACTGTTAGCATATGCAGATGATGTAAATACAATTAAGAATAATGCTAAAATATTTTTCAAAGCAGCTAAGGAAGTTAGCAAAGAGAAAATTACAGGCCGAAACCAAGTGATAATTATTCGTTTGAACCAGTTTCCAATGTCAAGTACTTGGGAGTAATACTAACAAATGAAAATTATATTAAAGAGGAAATGAAAAAAAAAAAGGCTTAATTCGGAAAATGCATGTTATTTTTTCTCTGTCTCCTCGTTTAATATCTAAGAAACTAAATCTTAAAATATACAAAACAGTAATTTTGCCTATGGATGCGAAAACTTGATCCCTTGAAGATAAATTGAGAGTATTTGAAAATAAGATCCTTAGGAAAATATTTCAGCCTAAAAGGGATGAAGAAACAAGTGAATGGAGAAGGTTACATAATTTAGAAGTACATAATTTATATTTATTTTCAAATATTATTAGATTGATGATTAAATCACGAAGACTTGGGCAGGCACGAATGAGAAAGGAAAAAAAATAAGAGTTTACAGGATTCTTGTTGGGAAACCTGATGGTAAAGGACCAAAACGAAGATGGACCTAAAAGAAATCGGTAAAGATGGAATAGAATGTATATAAATCTTGCTCAGGATAATTACAAATGGAAAACCCATATTGCTGCAGCCATGAACTTTCGGATTCAAGAAGCTTAGAGAGTTTGTTAGTTAATTAGTATACAAATGTAATATAATTTCACATATTTCAGAAACCAAAAGACAGCAACATGCTATTTATATTGACAAGGGAATTCCTACAAAACTAATTTTCCTCGTACGTTTACCAATAGCACTTACATCGTGTTTTTACTTCAATTATTCAATTATGCGATGCAAAGAAGATAAGAATTTCCGTGACTTTATAACATAAATTTGTGCGTTGAGAGAAAAATGGAAATGAATAGAGCTGTGCTCCAAAAACCAAAGAAACACGCTTTTGACTGACGAGCGGGAAACATATTAGAAATCAAGGACGAAAATTATGAACAGCGAATGCATGCTTCAGAGGAGAGAGGGGGATATTCAAAAGGAGGTGGAACACAGTAAAGCTCTTCCATGATAATTTTTGCTTTCTGATCATAAACGCTGTGGTAATTATTATTATCATCATTGAATGGTTAATTAGGTGCTCGGTTTACCTTGTCCCTCCGAACGAAAGATGGAATGTATACAAGCCTGTGCCTCCTAAGTTTATCGCGGCTATGAGGATGAATCGCGAAATGAAACGAACTGGAAACTTTCAATATATATATATTTTTTATAACATGCTTCACTAAGGAGGTCAAATGACAAGTTGGATTGCTATCTTTTTATAACTTGTTAATTTTATTACGAACGAAGAAAGAATGCATGGCACTTAATGCTGTAATGTTATTGATTAGATCATCGTTTATCTTGTCCGCATCGATTAATCTTCTTATGTTCTTCTTCTTCGTCTTCTCGTCGCGTCCATCTCTCCCGTTATCACAATCGAGACTTCTAGATTATCATTTCTTCTCCCTGCAATTTTTAGAAATGTAACGTTCGTTGAAACGTTTCAACGTTTATACAGAAAGGTTGAAACGTATTGTCACGAATAGTCGAACATGTCGCGAAAGGCAAAATAAAAAAAAAATAACTCAAATTCAAAATCGACCAAACAAGAGATAGTGAAAAAAACAAACAAACATGGAACCTTACAACATCCATTGAATAATCGACATTTTGCTGAAATGTCTCCGGCGTTCGCTGGATGATCATGAAAAATTACATTTCTAAAAATTGCAGGGAGAAGAAATGATAATCTAGAAGTCTCGATTGTGATAACGGGAGAGATGGACGCGACGAGAAGACGAAGAAGAAGAACATAAGAAGATTAATCGATGCGGACAAGATAAACGATGATCTAATCAATAACATTACAGCATTAAGTGCCATGCATTCTTTCTTCGTTCGTAATAAAATTAACAAGTTATAAAAAAGATAGCAATCCAACTTGTCATTTGACCTCCTTAGTGAAGCATGTTATAAAAAATATATATATATTGAATGTTTCCAGTTCGTTTCATTTCGCGATTCATCCTCATAGCCGCGATAAACTTAGGAGGCACAGGCTTGTATACATTCCATCTTTCGTTCGGAGGGACAAGGTAAACCGAGCACCTAATTAACCATTCAATGATGATAATAATAATTACCACAGCGTTTATGATCAGAAAGCAAAAATTATCATGGAAGAGCTTTACTGTGTTCCACCTCCTTTTGAATATCCCCCTCTCTCCTCTGAAGCATGCATTCGCTGTTCATAATTTTCGTCCTTGATTTCTAATATGTTTCCCGCTCGTCAGTCAAAAGCGTGTTTCTTTGGTTTTTGGAGCACAGCTCTATTCATTTCCATTTTTCTCTCAACGCACAAATTTATGTTATAAAGTCACGGAAATTCTTATCTTCTTTGCATCGCATAATTGAATAATTGAAGTAAAAACACGATGTAAGTGCTATTGGTAAACGTACGAGGAAAATTAGTTTTGTAGGAATTCCCTTGTCAATATAAATAGCATGTTGCTGTCTTTTGGTTTCTGAAATATGTGAAATTATATTACATTTGTATACTAATTAACTAACAAACTCTCTAAGCTTCTTGAATCCGAAAGTTCATGGCTGCAGCAATATGGGTTTTCCATTTGTAATTATCCTGAGCAAGATTTATATACATTCTATTCCATCTTTACCGATTTCTTTTAGGTCCATCTTCGTTTTGGTCCTTTACCATCAGGTTTCCCAACAAGAATCCTGTAAACTCTTATTTTTTTTCCTTTCTCATTCGTGCCTGCCCAAGTCTTCGTGATTTAATCATCAATCTAATAATATTTGAAAATAAATATAAATTATGTACTTCTAAATTATGTAACCTTCTCCATTCACTTGTTTCTTCATCCCTTTTAGGCTGAAATATTTTCCTAAGGATCTTATTTTCAAATACTCTCAATTTATCTTCAAGGGATCAAGTTTTCGCATCCATAGGCAAAATTACTGTTTTGTATATTTTAAGATTTAGTTTCTTAGATATTAAACGAGGAGACAGAGAAAAAATAACATGCATTTTCCGAATTAAGCCTTTTTTTTTTTCATTTCCTCTTTAATATAATTTTCATTTGTTAGTATTACTCCCAAGTACTTGACATTGGAAACTGGTTCAAACGAATAATTATCACTTGGTTTCGGCCTGTAATTTTCTCTTTGCTAACTTCCTTAGCTGCTTTGAAAAATATTTTAGCATTATTCTTAATTGTATTTACATCATCTGCATATGCTAACAGTTGAGTCAAATCGTTTAATTTTAGTACTTCGTTAGTTTCTTTTACCTTCCTAATAGCATATTCTAAGGTAAAATTAAAGAGCAATGGATATGTTGCATCTTTTTTTAATAACCTATCTTGAATTGTACATTTGTCAGTCATATTAACAAGATTCTAAATCGATAATATATTTTATCTCTTTTGATGGAATCATGTGTTTCTTTTTTTTTTAAATGGAGGTACATTTTCGTTATATTCCCACTTTTCTCAAGTGTCTGTCTGATGTGAAAAATTTGGTTTGTTACGTTTAAATCCACATTGATAATCACATATATTTTCATTAGCATATGGGGTTAGTCTTGCTAAAAGAATATGAGATAATATTTTTATATTTTGTTGAGAGTAGAGAAAAATTCCACGGTAATTATTTCAGTTCATTTTATCACCTTTTTTTAAACACAGGAACAATTATGGATTCTTTCCACTGTTGAAGGTTTTTTCTTCTTTATTCCATATTAAACAAATCAATTTATGAATTTGACATATTTATTTATTGAGAAAATTCCAGATACAGCACAGGTGGCCATTTTACACTGAAATTGTCAACAACGAGAAAGCAATAATAATAAGTAAAAAAATTAAGACTAACAAAACAACATAAAAGTAAATATCAAATTGACAAAAAATAAGTAAAAAATGGCACTATGTGATTAATTACAAGCATTTCTTCTGATGGAAGACCGAAAGGCAAGCTCGGAGGAAAATAGTACACCGTGTCCATAAATATACTGTCATACTTTAAAGTGGTATTACGTCGCTTTGGATAATCGTATTTAAATAAAATTGGTGACATTTGAAAGGAAAAAACTCAAATATTTTTTGTGCATGTCAACAATGGACACCAATATCAACAATGAACGAGTATCGAAACGTCAAGTCATTTTTTCTTTCGAGCGGCCACTGTGAAAGGTCCAGCTTATCTTGACATGCTCACTGAATGCTTATTTCCACAATTGGAAGAAAATGAAGGCAATAAATTTATTTTTCACCTCCTCACAGGCATTTACATGTTCGGAAACATCAGAATGAGCGGCTTGGATTGGACGTGCCGGAAATGATGACAATTGGTCGCCATTGCCTCAAAACCTGCAAGAACTGCAAATTCGCATCACTTCTGCAATCCAGTCCATGTTGGAGCGTGTGTGGCATGAATAGGAATATCGCCTTGATGTCTGCAGGGGCACTCGTGGGGGGAGGGGGGGCGGCCACATTCAATGTCTACGAGTTGTAAAATAAAATATTTGAGTTTTTCTTTCAAATGTCACCAATTTCATTTAAATACGGTTATCCAAAGCGACGTAATAGTAATCTGCGAGAAGGGTTAGAAATCACGTAGAGGCTCTCGTGTAGTTTAGCACGTAATAAAAAAAAAAATGCAAAATACCCCGACAACGTTTCAGCTACTAGGACCTCATTACCATGAGCCTAATCCTAGTAAGCCACATACACACCTGTTCTTCGTATCGCATATGCTAGTAAGTCAGATGACATCATGGGAGAATCACATTTCCCCCAATGATCCCACCACAACAAACGTCGCATATGCTAGAAGAAAAAGGATCAGGATATTTTATGCTAAATTTACGGCTGCCTGTATGCAGTTATAGGCAAATCATTAAAAGAGCGCTCTAATATACAATGATTTCTCCTACCATGTACCCTAACATACAATGTGACATTTCGATTCGTCTATATATACCCAACAAAACTCAGAAACTGTCATACGCGAGAGCTAATATTTTGCAACAACTATAATTACCCAACACTAGCAACAAGAACAAAAAAAAATATATCAATTACTTGTATAATATTAATTAGTAACTTTAGATAATAATTAGTTAATTATTAGTTTTCAGTTGTAATTAATTTTAAAAAACAATTAATAACATGTTAGGTGATGATAACCAAGTGCAAAAAGCATTGTACACACAAACAAAGCACCACTTAGTTTACAAAACCTCTAACAGATGGCAGATAGTTACATGGTTCTAGTTAGGATGATGACAATACCACAGTATTGTTTTTTTTTGTTTTTTCTGTTCTCTTACGAGAATTAATATAGGTTGTCATAGAACCCTCCAATTCATGACTTAGGAAAAATTTGTTTGCTGATTCATCATGTACACTTATACGTGAGTAAAAGTATGAATAGAACCTATGCTCGGAAAACGAAAATGGCGACCGGAAGTGGGGTTATCTTGGAAACGGTAAGACTTAGGAAAAATCTGTTTGGGGATTCATCATGTACACCTATACGTGAGAAAAAGTATGAATAGAACCTATGCTCGGAAAACGAAAATGGCGACCGGAAGTGGGGTTATCTTGGAAACGGTAAGACTTAGGAAAAATCTGTTTGGTGATTCATCATGTACACCTATATGTAAGTAAAATATGAATAGAACCTATGCTCGGAAATACAAAATGGCGACCGGAAGTGGGGTTATCTTGGAAACGGTAAGACTTAGGAAAAATCTGTTTGGTGATTCATCATGTACACCTATATGTAAGTAAAATATGAATAGAACCTATGCTCGGAAATCCAAAATGGCGACCGGAAGTGGGGTTATCTTGGAAACGGTAAGACTTAGGAAAAATGTGTTTGCGGATTCATCACGTACGCCTATATGTAAGTAAAATATGAATAGAACCTATGCTCGGAAATCCAAAATGGCGACCGGAAGTGGGGTTATCTTGGAAACGGTAAGACTTAGGAAAAATCTGTTTGGTGATTCATCATGTACACCTATATGTAAGTAAAATATGAATAGAACCTATGCTCGGAAATACAAAATGGCGACCGGAAGTGGGGTTATCTTGGAAACGGTAAGATTTAGGAAAAATCTGTTTGCGGATTCATCATGTACACCTATACGTGAGAAAAAGTATGAATAGAACCTATGTTCGGAAATCCAAAATGGCGACCGGAAGTGGGGTTATCTTGGAAACGGTAAGACTTAGGAAAAACCTGTTTGGGGATTCATCATGTACGCCTATATGTAAGTAAAATATGAATAGAACCTATGCTCGGAAATCCAAAATGGCGACCGGAAGTGGGGTTATCTTGGAAACGGTAAGACTTAGGAAAAATCTGTTTGCGAATTCGACGACTGCAAGATCAAGAACGTTTATCTCAAGAATGGTAGGAACGAAGTGTTCCCGCGCGAGAATTACAACCTCGACATGACCAAAGACGATTACCTAAAACTTTACGAAGCTTACACGGCTTACAAGCGCGTGACCGAGGGAAGCGTGGACGTGTACTACGCGCCCAGCGAATTTAAAGCACGCAGGCCGATGTTCGTCATCAATACCACAAAGAGGAAGCAGGTGGTGGTCAACGATCGCACCAACATCAAGGTCGTCTGCGAGTTCCACGATGCGCTGCCTGCCGATACTCTATGCAGCGTCATCCTGATTGCAGAGAAGTCCTTCGTCCACGACGTGAAGAACGAGAGGGTGACGGAACAGTTTTAAAATATTCGTAACAAAAATTGCCACATACTAAAAAAAAAAAAATCAACATCCAACACATTTTAAATTATATAAAATTTGTGAAAACCTTAAAATACTGAAATATTAAAACAAACAGAGTCCCTTGTAGGTTAGTTCGGTGCGTAAATAAAAAAAAAGATAGGTTAAGTTATATCACTTAGGATCGTAAAAAAAATATAAAATCGTAAGAAAAAAAGATAGGTTAAGTTATATCACGTAAGATCGTGATATACCTACCAAGTATGAGTGGGGAAAAAAATTTTGCAGTGAAAATTTGTACTAAAACATCGCTAAACGCTAAAACATCGACAAAAAATTGTCAAAATATGTCAAAAACTGATATTCAATTGATAAAAAAAAGGGATACCTACAAAGTATTACTTAGAACCGGCCAATATACACTACTCTTGATTAATAATACAGGCAAAATAATACTTGATTTAAAGGGTAAAATTGTAGTCCACGAAAATTTCTTTTATGATGTATTGGTATAATAAATAAAATTATAATAGATAATACTAGTGCTACTACTCCCCCAAGCTTATTTGGAATTGATCGTAGAATGGCATATGCAAATAGAAAGTATCATTCTGGCTGAATGTGTACGGGGGTTACTAGTGGATTTGCAGGGGTAAAGTTTTCAGGATCTCCTAGGGTTGTCGGAAATATTAATGAGAGTTGTATTAATCTTAAAATTATAAGTATAAACCCTAATATGTCTTTTATGGAGAAGTATGGATGGAATGGGATTTTATCCATGTTACTATTAATAGATAGTGGATTATTAGATCCGGTTTGATGCAAAAAAAGTAGATGAACTATGGATATTGCTATTAAAATAAATGGTAATAAAAAATGGAAGGCGAAGAATCGAGTCAGTGTGGCACTATCTACTGCAAATCCACCCCAAATTCTTTGAACTAATATAGTTCCTAAATATGGAATTGCCGAGAGTAAGTTAGTAATTACTGTGGCACCTCAAAATGATATTTGACCCCATGGTAGTACATATCCAACAAATGCTGTTGCTATTGTTGCTAATATAATTATAACCCCAATAGATCATGTGTGAAAATATAAATAGGATCCATAATATATCCCTCGTCCAACATGTATATATATACAAATAAAGAAAATGGAGGCTCCGTTAGCATGAATAGTTCGTAGTATTCATCCATAGTTTACATCTCGGCAGATGTGTATTACTCTAGAAAAGGCTAAATCTGTTCTTGAAATATAATGTATTCCTAAAAAAAGACCTGTTAAGATTTGGATTGAAAGACATATTCCTATAAGTGAACCAAAATTTCATCAGTAGGAAATATTTAGTGGGGCTGGTAAGTCCACTAATGCATTATTTCCTAGTTTAGGTAGGGGGTGATAAATCCGTGCTGGCTTTGTCATTTGTAATTATTTAATTATTTTTAGAGGGCCATGTGAAAATCTAGTAATTTTTACAATTGCAATTAATGTAATAAATAAGTATACTACTGTTATAGTAGTTATTATTATAATGGATTCGTTGTATAATTTTATTCCTGGTAGGGGGGTGTACTTCTTCAGGTTGTATATGTATCTATATTTTGTAGTATTGATGGGGTTAATAATGGATCTATCATTATTAATATAAATAAACATAATAACATTAGGGTTACGCCCATAGTCATTATTTTTGTTCTTATTTTGAATATTTCATTTGGTGTAAGTCTTGTTGTATAAATAAATAGAACTAGTATTCCTCCTAAAAATACTAGGAATAATACATAGGAAAGTCATGTGGATTTTAGGAATGTTGATATTGTTAGACATGCAGTAATAGTTTGTATAATTAGTATAATCCCCATAGATAGTGGATGTTTTATATATAGTATTATTAGTGCTAATAATAATATAATAGTAATTAGTATTAATTGTATTTTAATATCAAGGAGTAGTTTAATAAAAATATTGGCTTTGGGAGCTAATGATGATATAATTATATCTTCCTTGATGTTTTTAGAATTATTAATTCATTTATGATTTACAAGACCATTGTTTTTATTAAACTATAAAAACTTATGTTAAGAGTATTATTTATATTAATTATTTTATTTATTAAATTTTTATGTTTTATTTCTCAACGTAGGCATTTATTAGTAACTCTACTAAGACTTGAATTTATTGTGTTATCCTTATATTTATACATAACTTATTATTTTATTAATAATCAGGAAGAAGCTTATTTTTGTTTATTATTTATTTCATTTTGTGTATGTGAGGGGGCTCTTGGTCTATCTGTTATAGTATCAGTTACACGTACTCATGGTAATGATTATTTTAATTCTTTTGTATTATTGAAATGTTAAAATATATTTTTTATTTTATATTTTTAATCCTTTTGAGATTTAATAGTTCTTTATGAATGGTGGTTCAAATTTCTATTATTTTTGGTTGTTTTTTGTTTTTATTAATAGTGTGATTTGGTATCGGAGTATGGGGGGCTGGTTATTTTATTGGATTAGATGTGATGTCTTATTCTTTAATTTTACTTAGTATTTGAATTATTTTTTTAATAATAGTGGCTAGAAATAGTATTATATCTATTTATTTTTATCCTTGTAGATTTATATTTTTGTTAATTATTTTATTATTATTGTTAATATTAACTTTTATAAGAATATTTTTTTTATTTTATTTGTTTTTTGAGGGCTCATTAGTACCTACTTTATTTTTAATTTTAGGGTGAGGATATCAACCAGAGCGAGTACAAGCAGGGGTATATTTACTTTTTTATACATTACTTGCTTCTTTACCTCTTTTGGTTGGTATTTTTATGTTAAATTATAAGGTGGGTGGTCTGTATATATATATATATTTAGATATATTAATATTGATATAAATTATTTTATTTGATATATTAGAATGGTGTTTGCTTTTTTAGTAAAAATACCTATATTTTTGGTTCATTTGTGATTGCCTAGGGCTCATGTTGAGGCTCCAGTTAGTGGGTCTATAATTTTGGCTGGAATTTTATTAAAGCTTGGAGGATATGGGATTTTGCGAATTATTTCTTGTATTGAGAGATTAGCTATTAAATATAATATTTTTTGATTTGGTATTAGAATTGTTGGGATTTGAATAATTAGTCTTGTTTGTATACGTCAAATTGATTTAAAGGCCTTGGTTGCATATTCATCTGTAGCACATATAGGTCTTGTTTTAATAGGGATTATAACTATAGGAGCATGAGGGATAAATGGTGGACTTACTTTAATAGTAGCACATGGTCTTTGTTCTTCTGGGATATTTTGTCTAGTAAATATTACTTATGAACGATTAGGTAGTCGTAGTATATTAATTAATAGGGGAATAATTAATTATATTCCTAGATTATCTTTATGATGATTTATATTGAGAATTACTAATATGGCTGCTCCTCCTTCTATTAACCTGTTGGGTGAAATTAGTTTATTAAATAGAATTATTGGGTGATCTTACTTTAGTTTTGTAGGTGTTGCATTACTCTCTTTTTTAAGTGCTGGTTATACTTTATATTTATATTCTTATACTCAGCATGGAATATACTATTCTGGTGTATTTTCTTGTTGAAGAAGTAATATTCGTGAATATTTATTATTATTTTGTCATTTATTTCCATTAAATTTTTTAATTATTTTTTGTTCTCCAATATTTCATTGAATTTAAAATATTTAAGTAGTTTAAGTAGAATAGTAAGTTGTGGACTTAGTGGTAACTAAAAGTTCTTAAATCAATGGTTTTTATTTTTTTTATTACAAGTATAGTATCAATTATTTTATTGATTAGTAGAATAATCTTATTATTATTAGGGATAATATTTTTAATTAAGGATGTTACAATTTTTATTGAGTGAAATATTGTTAATTTGAATAGTTCTAGTATTATTATAACAATATTATTTGATTGGATATCTTTAATTTTTATAGGCTTAGTTATATATATCTCTTCTATGGTTATTAATTATAGAGGTTCTTATATAGAGGGGGATTATAATATAAATCGATTTATTATTTTAGTTTTATTATTTGTTGGATCTATAATGTTTTTAATTATTTCTCCTAATATTATTAGAATTATTTTAGGATGGGATGGTCTAGGATTAGTTTCTTACTGTCTAGTAATTTATTATCAGAATGTTCGTTCCTATTCTGCTGGGATACTAACCGCTCTGTCCAATCGAATTGGTGATGTATTTATTTTATTATCTATTGCTTGAATATTAAATTATGGTAGATGAAATTATATTTATTATTTATGATTAGTTTCTGATTTTGATATAATATTAATTACTAGATTTATTATTATTGCTGGAATAACAAAGAGTGCACAAATTCCGTTTTCTGCATGGTTGCCGGCAGCTATAGCTGCACCAACCCCAGTTTCTGCATTAGTTCATTCTTCTACTTTGGTTACTGCTGGGGTTTATTTATTAATTCGTTTTGGAGATATATTGATATATACTGTTCTTGGTAGGGTACTTTTATTATTATCAGGGCTAACTATATTTATAGCTGGGGTTGGTGCTAATTTTGAATATGATTTAAGGAAAATTATTGCTTTATCTACATTAAGACAACTTGGATTAATAATGTTAACATTATCTATGGGATTAAAGGAGCTATCATTTTTTCACTTGTTGACGCACTTTATCTTTAAGTCTTTATTGTTTTTATGTGCTGGTGTAGTAATTCATGTTATAGGTGATGTTCAGGATATTCGTTGTATGGGGGGTTTAATTAATAAAATACCAATAACTATTTCTTGTATAATAATTTCTAGTCTTGCCCTATGTGGAATACCATTTTTGGCTGGATTTTATTCTAAGGATTTAATTTTGGAAATATTAAGTATATCTTCTTTTAATTTAGTAATATTTGTTTTATTATGAATTTCTACGGGTATAACCATAGCTTATAGTTTTCGATTAAATTATTATTTAGTTGGTAAATCTTATAGAGGTACATCATTTCAATTCTTTTCTGATGATGGGGGGTGAGGTATGTTTAAAGGTATATTAGGCTTATTATTCTTATCTATTGTAGGTGGTTCTGGATTAATATGATTAGTCTTTCCTTCTGTTTTTGTTATTATTATTCCTCTTAATTTGAAGATAGGGGCAATTATTTGTATTTTATTAGGAGGGTGAATTGGATATAATATCACATCTTTCTTGTTCGAAATTTATCCATTTTTTAATAATGAAATAGTATACTATTTATTAGGAGGAATATGATTTTTACCTTATTTATCCTCTGGTGGATTAATTGGTAGTTCATTTATTACTGGAGGTCTGTATATTAAGGCTATTGATTATGGATGAAGTGAACTTATGGGGGGGCAGGGAGTGTATAAATATATAAGGAGTGGTTCTTTAAATATCCAACTAATACATTCTAACTATTTTAATATTTATTTTATATTTTCATTTTTAATAGTAATTTTATTAATAATTTATGTGTGTTTATGTAGCTTATAATAAAGCATAATATTGAAGTTATTAGGAAGAATAAAATAATTCTGTAAACACTTCTTGAACTTATTTAAAGTCCAGCTTTATCATGAAAAGATAATGTAATTTTATACTAAAGAAATAATGTGAAGAGTATTAATGGAATTTCACCACTAAAGATGGAAGTTAGCAGCCCCCACTTAATAATATACCCCTTAACTGAGGAGATAATCCTAATTTTATTATTAACATTAATATGCCGCCTTCCTTTGGCTTCAGTCAAGTAAGCAAGGGTAATATATACCAATTTATTCAGGTCGAAGCTGATTGCTTTTGCTTCTTGCTCAATAAAGTAAATTGAATTATTCAATACCTTTTGAATGCAACTCAAATGTTATTATTAACTATTACTCCAGCATGCTCATTCTAGTGATCCTTGGGTTCATTCATGATATAAACCTAAAAGTAAAATTAATAGGAATAGGAGTCTAACACATAGTCAATATATTAATTTTGAATTAGTAATAATAACTGTTATTGGTAATAGTAATACAATTTCTACATCAAAAATTAGAAAAATTACTGCAATTAGAAAGAATTTTATAGAGAATGGAATTCGTGCTGAGGATTTTGGGTCAAATCCACATTCAAACGGCGATCTTTTTTCTCGGTCTGTAATTATTTTTTTTGATAGTAGTGTGGATAATATTATTACAATTGATGTGATTATTATAATTAATAATGAGGCACTTATGATTATATTAATTATTTACTTTATTTTATTATAATCTTTTTAATTGGAAGTTAAGCGTACTTTAAATATACTAAGTAAATTATCTACCTCATCAATAAATTGAAATATAAAGGAATAATCATACTACATCTACATCATTTTTTGATCCATCCGGTGGTGGAGACCCAATCTTATATCAACACCAATTCTGATTCTTTGGACACCCAGAAGTATATATTCTAATTCTACCAGGATTTGGAATAATTTCACATATTGTAACTCAAGAAAGAGGTAAAAAAGAAACATTTGGAGTCCTTGGAATAATTTATGCAATAATAGCAATCGGATTCCTAGGATTTATTGTATGGGCACATCATATATTTACTGTAGGAATAGATGTTGATACACGAGCATATTTTACTGCAGCTACAATAATTATTGCTGTACCAACAGGAATTAAGGTATTTAGATGAATTGCAACACTACATGGAACACAAATTAATTACTCCCCATCAATATTATGAGCATTAGGATTTATTTTCTTATTTACAATAGGGGGATTAACAGGAGTAGTGTTAGCAAATTCATCACTAGATATTGTACTACATGACACATACTATGTTGTAGCACATTTTCATTATGTACTGTCTATAGGAGCAGTATTTGCTATTATAGCAGGACTAGTACATTGATTTCCACTATTTACAGGAGTAATAATAAATCCAGATTGATTAAAAATTCAATTCATCTCCATGTTTATTGGAGTCAACTTAACATTCTTTCCACAACATTTTCTAGGATTAATAGGAATACCACGACGATATTCGGATTATCCAGATGCATATACAATATGAAATATTGTTTCAAGATTAGGATCAATCTTATCATTTACAGCAGTAATTATTATAATTTTTATTACCTGAGAAGGTATAACAAGCGCCCGACCAACATTATTTAATCTACAACAAGCATCATCAATTGAATGATATCAAATGTCACCTCCTTCTGAACATACATATTCAGAACTTCCAATACTACTTACTAACAACTAATTTTTAAGGTGGCAGAGAAGTGCATTGAATTTAAGCTTCAAATATAGGGGGTATCCCTTACTTAAAAGTGGCAACCTGAAATCAAATAGGACTACAAGATAGATCCTCCCCATTAATAGAACAAATAATATTTTTCCATGACCACACAATATTAATTTTAATTATAATTACAGTATTAGTAGGATATTTAATAGCATCATTATTTAATAACAAATTAACAAATCGAATACTTTTAGAAGGACAAATGTTAGAAACAATATGAACAATTATACCAGCAATTACCCTAGTTTTTATTGCCCTACCCTCTCTACGTTTATTATATTTGTTAGATGAAATTAATCAACCTTCATTAACCCTTAAAACTATTGGGCATCAATGATACTGAAGTTATGAATACTCCGATTTTATAAAGGCAGAATTTGATTCATATATAGCCCCAACAAATGAAATATCTTTAGACTCGTTTCGATTATTAGATGTAGATAATCGAACAGTACTACCAATTAATATAGATATTCGAGTACTAACTACATCTGCAGATGTATTGCATTCATGAGCTATGCCATCCATAGGAATTAAGATAGATGCCACTCCAGGACGACTTAACCAGGCAGGGGTAAATATTAGTCGAACTGGTCTATTTTTTGGACAATGTTCAGAAATTTGTGGATCTAATCATAGATTTATACCAATTATTGTTGAAACTACAACTCACAAATCTTTTATTAATTGAATAATAAAAATTATACAAGAATCATTAGATGACTGAAAAGTAAGTAATGGTCTCTTAAACCACAAAATAGTAATATAACAACTACTTCTAATGAAAAGAGTTAGTTAATATATAACATAGGAATGTCAAACCTAAATTATCTTTGTAGATACTTTTTTATCCCACAAATATATCCATTAAACTGAATTATTCTATTTAGAATATTTATATTAATTTATTTTCTATTTATAGTTGTCAACTATTATAATTATAATAAATTATTAAATAATAACAATTTTAAAATAGAAAATAAACCAAAAATTAAATACTGAAAATGATAACAAGATTATTCTCATCATTCGACCCAACATCATCAATTATAAATATATCACTAAATTGAATAAGAACATTCTTGGGATTATTAATAATTCCAGCCCCATTTTGATTAATACAATCACGAACCTCTATATTATATAATATAATAATAGTAAAATTACATGAAGAATTTAAAACATTTTTAGGAATAGTTAGTCACCAAGGAAGAACTCTAATATTTATTAGTATATTTTCAATAATCTTATTTAATAATTCAATAGGATTACTACCCTATGTATTTACTAGATCAAGTCACTTAGTCTTTACCCTAACCCTGCCCCTACCAATATGATTATCATTTATACTATTTGGGTGAATTAATAATACAAAACATATATTAGCACATCTAGTACCGGAATGTGTCCCAGCACTATTAATACCAATTATAGTAGGTATTGAAATGATTAGAAATCTAATTCGTCCGATAACTCTATCAGTACGATTAGCAGCCAACATAATAGTTGGACACTTAATAATATCAATAATTGGAAATACAGGAACAATATTAGAAATTATTGGACTTTCAATACTAATTTTAGCACAAATTATATTAATTATTATAGAAACAGCCGTAGCATTTATTCAGTCTTATGTATTTGCCTTATTAATTGCTATTTATTCTAGAGAATCAAAATAACTAATGTCAACAAACCAAAACCACCCATATCACTTAGTAGATCAAAGCCCATGACCAGCAACTGGAGCCGTTAGAGCAATAATATTAACAACAGGGATAATTAGATGATTTCACCAACAAAATATAGTACTATTATTAATAGGAATAACAACTATACTCCTTACAATAATTCAATGATGACGAGATATTTCACGAGAAGGAACATATCAAGGATTACATACAAATCAAGTTATAATAGGACTACGATGAGGTATAATTTTATTTATTATTTCAGAAGTATTATTTTTGTATCATTCTTTTGAGCATTTTTCCATAGAAGTTTGTCCCCGACAATTGAACTAGGAATACTATGACCACCAAAGGGGATTACTCCATTTAATCCAATACAAGTACCTTTATTAAATACAGCAATTCTGCTAGCCTCAGGAGTAACAGTAACATGAGCCCATCATGGATTATTAGAAAAAAACCACTCACATACAACGCAAGCACTTATATTAACATTAATATTAGGAGTATATTTTACTATTCTTCAAGCATATGAATATTATGAATCCCCATTTACTATTGCTGATGCAGTATATGGATCCACATTCTTTATAGCAACAGGATTTCACGGACTACATGTTATTATTGGATCAACATTCCTAGGGGTATGCTTAGCTCGACACATCTTATGCCATTTTTCACCAACACATCACTTCGGGTTTGAAGCAGCAGCATGATATTGACATTTCGTAGATGTAGTATGATTATTCCTTTATATTTCAATTTATTGATGAGGTAGATAATTTACTTAGTATATTTAAAGTACGCTTAACTTCCAATTAAAAAGATTATAATAAAATAAAGTAAATAATTAATATAATCATAAGTGCCTCATTATTAATTATAATAATCACATCAATTGTAATAATATTATCCACACTACTATCAAAAAAAATAATTACAGACCGAGAAAAAAGATCGCCGTTTGAATGTGGATTTGACCCAAAATCCTCAGCACGAATTCCATTCTCTATAAAATTCTTTCTAATTGCAGTAATTTTTCTAATTTTTGATGTAGAAATTGTATTACTATTACCAATAACAGTTATTATTACTAATTCAAAATTAATATATTGACTATGTGTTAGACTCCTATTCCTATTAATTTTACTTTTAGGTTTATATCATGAATGAACCCAAGGATCACTAGAATGAGCATGCTGGAGTAATAGTTAATAATAACATTTGAGTTGCATTCAAAAGGTATTGAATAATTCAATTTACTTTATTGAGCAAGAAGCAAAAGCAATCAGCTTCGACCTGAATAAATTGGTATATATTACCCTTGCTTACTTGACTGAAGCCAAAGGAAGGCGGCATATTAATGTTAATAATAAAATTAGGATTATCTCCTCAGTTAAGGGGTATATTATTAAGTGGGGGCTGCTAACTTCCATCTTTAGTGGTGAAATTCCATTAATACTCTTCACATTATTTCTTTAGTATAAAATTACATTATCTTTTCATGATAAAGCTGGACTTTAAATAAGTTCAAGAAGTGTTTACAGAATTATTTTATTCTTCCTAATAACTTCAATATTATGCTTTATTATAAGCTACATAAACACACATAAATTATTAATAAAATTACTATTAAAAATGAAAATATAAAATAAATATTAAAATAGTTAGAATGTATTAGTTGGATATTTAAAGAACCACTCCTTATATATTTATACACTCCCTGCCCCCCCATAAGTTCACTTCATCCATAATCAATAGCCTTAATATACAGACCTCCAGTAATAAATGAACTACCAATTAATCCACCAGAGGATAAATAAGGTAAAAATCATATTCCTCCTAATAAATAGTATACTATTTCATTATTAAAAAATGGATAAATTTCGAACAAGAAAGATGTGATATTATATCCAATTCACCCTCCTAATAAAATACAAATAATTGCCCCTATCTTCAAATTAAGAGGAATAATAATAACAAAAACAGAAGGAAAGACTAATCATATTAATCCAGAACCACCTACAATAGATAAGAATAATAAGCCTAATATACCTTTAAACATACCTCACCCCCCATCATCAGAAAAGAATTGAAATGATGTACCTCTATAAGATTTACCAACTAAATAATAATTTAATCGAAAACTATAAGCTATGGTTATACCCGTAGAAATTCATAATAAAACAAATATTACTAAATTAAAAGAAGATATACTTAATATTTCCAAAATTAAATCCTTAGAATAAAATCCAGCCAAAAATGGTATTCCACATAGGGCAAGACTAGAAATTATTATACAAGAAATAGTTATTGGTATTTTATTAATTAAACCCCCCATACAACGAATATCCTGAACATCACCTATAACATGAATTACTACACCAGCACATAAAAACAATAAAGACTTAAAGATAAAGTGCGTCAACAAGTGAAAAAATGATAGCTCCTTTAATCCCATAGATAATGTTAACATTATTAATCCAAGTTGTCTTAATGTAGATAAAGCAATAATTTTCCTTAAATCATATTCAAAATTAGCACCAACCCCAGCTATAAATATAGTTAGCCCTGATAATAATAAAAGTACCCTACCAAGAACAGTATATATCAATATATCTCCAAAACGAATTAATAAATAAACCCCAGCAGTAACCAAAGTAGAAGAATGAACTAATGCAGAAACTGGGGTTGGTGCAGCTATAGCTGCCGGCAACCATGCAGAAAACGGAATTTGTGCACTCTTTGTTATTCCAGCAATAATAATAAATCTAGTAATTAATATTATATCAAAATCAGAAACTAATCATAAATAATAAATATAATTTCATCTACCATAATTTAATATTCAAGCAATAGATAATAAAATAAATACATCACCAATTCGATTGGACAGAGCGGTTAGTATCCCAGCAGAATAGGAACGAACATTCTGATAATAAATTACTAGACAGTAAGAAACTAATCCTAGACCATCCCATCCTAAAATAATTCTAATAATATTAGGAGAAATAATTAAAAACATTATAGATCCAACAAATAATAAAACTAAAATAATAAATCGATTTATATTATAATCCCCCTCTATATAAGAACCTCTATAATTAATAACCATAGAAGAGATATATATAACTAAGCCTATAAAAATTAAAGATATCCAATCAAATAATATTGTTATAATAATACTAGAACTATTCAAATTAACAATATTTCACTCAATAAAAATTGTAACATCCTTAATTAAAAATATTATCCCTAATAATAATAAGATTATTCTACTAATCAATAAAATAATTGATACTATACTTGTAATAAAAAAAATAAAAACCATTGATTTAAGAACTTTTAGTTACCACTAAGTCCACAACTTACTATTCTACTTAAACTACTTAAATATTTTAAATTCAATGAAATATTGGAGAACAAAAAATAATTAAAAAATTTAATGGAAATAAATGACAAAATAATAATAAATATTCACGAATATTACTTCTTCAACAAGAAAATACACCAGAATAGTATATTCCATGCTGAGTATAAGAATATAAATATAAAGTATAACCAGCACTTAAAAAAGAGAGTAATGCAACACCTACAAAACTAAAGTAAGATCACCCAATAATTCTATTTAATAAACTAATTTCACCCAACAGGTTAATAGAAGGAGGAGCAGCCATATTAGTAATTCTCAATATAAATCATCATAAAGATAATCTAGGAATATAATTAATTATTCCCCTATTAATTAATATACTACGACTACCTAATCGTTCATAAGTAATATTTACTAGACAAAATATCCCAGAAGAACAAAGACCATGTGCTACTATTAAAGTAAGTCCACCATTTATCCCTCATGCTCCTATAGTTATAATCCCTATTAAAACAAGACCTATATGTGCTACAGATGAATATGCAACCAAGGCCTTTAAATCAATTTGACGTATACAAACAAGACTAATTATTCAAATCCCAACAATTCTAATACCAAATCAAAAAATATTATATTTAATAGCTAATCTCTCAATACAAGAAATAATTCGCAAAATCCCATATCCTCCAAGCTTTAATAAAATTCCAGCCAAAATTATAGACCCACTAACTGGAGCCTCAACATGAGCCCTAGGCAATCACAAATGAACCAAAAATATAGGTATTTTTACTAAAAAAGCAAACACCATTCTAATATATCAAATAAAATAATTTATATCAATATTAATATATCTAAATATATATATATATACAGACCACCCACCTTATAATTTAACATAAAAATACCAACCAAAAGAGGTAAAGAAGCAAGTAATGTATAAAAAAGTAAATATACCCCTGCTTGTACTCGCTCTGGTTGATATCCTCACCCTAAAATTAAAAATAAAGTAGGTACTAATGAGCCCTCAAAAAACAAATAAAATAAAAAAAATATTCTTATAAAAGTTAATATTAACAATAATAATAAAATAATTAACAAAAATATAAATCTACAAGGATAAAAATAAATAGATATAATACTATTTCTAGCCACTATTATTAAAAAAATAATTCAAATACTAAGTAAAATTAAAGAATAAGACATCACATCTAATCCAATAAAATAACCAGCCCCCCATACTCCGATACCAAATCACACTATTAATAAAAACAAAAAACAACCAAAAATAATAGAAATTTGAACCACCATTCATAAAGAACTATTAAATCTCAAAAGGATTAAAAATATAAAATAAAAAATATATTTTAACATTTCAATAATACAAAAGAATTAAAATAATCATTACCATGAGTACGTGTAACTGATACTATAACAGATAGACCAAGAGCCCCCTCACATACACAAAATGAAATAAATAATAAACAAAAATAAGCTTCTTCCTGATTATTAATAAAATAATAAGTTATGTATAAATATAAGGATAACACAATAAATTCAAGTCTTAGTAGAGTTACTAATAAATGCCTACGTTGAGAAATAAAACATAAAAATTTAATAAATAAAATAATTAATATAAATAATACTCTTAACATAAGTTTTTATAGTTTAATAAAAACAATGGTCTTGTAAATCATAAATGAATTAATAATTCTAAAAACATCAAGGAAGATATAATTATATCATCATTAGCTCCCAAAGCCAATATTTTTATTAAACTACTCCTTGATATTAAAATACAATTAATACTAATTACTATTATATTATTATTAGCACTAATAATACTATATATAAAACATCCACTATCTATGGGGATTATACTAATTATACAAACTATTACTGCATGTCTAACAATATCAACATTCCTAAAATCCACATGACTTTCCTATGTATTATTCCTAGTATTTTTAGGAGGAATACTAGTTCTATTTATTTATACAACAAGACTTACACCAAATGAAATATTCAAAATAAGAACAAAAATAATGACTATGGGCGTAACCCTAATGTTATTATGTTTATTTATATTAATAATGATAGATCCATTATTAACCCCATCAATACTACAAAATATAGATACATATACAACCTGAAGAAGTACACCCCCCTACCAGGAATAAAATTATACAACGAATCCATTATAATAATAACTACTATAACAGTAGTATACTTATTTATTACATTAATTGCAATTGTAAAAATTACTAGATTTTCACATGGCCCTCTAAAAATAATTAAATAATTACAAATGACAAAGCCAGCACGGATTTATCACCCCCTACCTAAACTAGGAAATAATGCATTAGTGGACTTACCAGCCCCACTAAATATTTCCTACTGATGAAATTTTGGTTCACTTATAGGAATATGTCTTTCAATCCAAATCTTAACAGGTCTTTTTTTAGGAATACATTATATTTCAAGAACAGATTTAGCCTTTTCTAGAGTAATACACATCTGCCGAGATGTAAACTATGGATGAATACTACGAACTATTCATGCTAACGGAGCCTCCATTTTCTTTATTTGTATATATATACATGTTGGACGAGGGATATATTATGGATCCTATTTATATTTTCACACATGATCTATTGGGGTTATAATTATATTAGCAACAATAGCAACAGCATTTGTTGGATATGTACTACCATGGGGTCAAATATCATTTTGAGGTGCCACAGTAATTACTAACTTACTCTCGGCAATTCCATATTTAGGAACTATATTAGTTCAAAGAATTTGGGGTGGATTTGCAGTAGATAGTGCCACACTGACTCGATTCTTCGCCTTCCATTTTTTATTACCATTTATTTTAATAGCAATATCCATAGTTCATCTACTTTTTTTGCATCAAACCGGATCTAATAATCCACTATCTATTAATAGTAACATGGATAAAATCCCATTCCATCCATACTTCTCCATAAAAGACATATTAGGGTTTATACTTATAATTTTAAGATTAATACAACTCTCATTAATATTTCCGACAACCCTAGGAGATCCTGAAAACTTTACCCCTGCAAATCCACTAGTAACCCCCGTACACATTCAGCCAGAATGATACTTTCTATTTGCATATGCCATTCTACGATCAATTCCAAATAAGCTTGGGGGAGTAGTAGCACTAGTATTATCTATTATAATTTTATTTATTATACCAATACATCATAAAAGAAATTTTCGTGGACTACAATTTTACCCTTTAAATCAAGTATTATTTTGCCTGTATTATTAATCAAGAGTAGTGTATATTGGCCGGTTCTAAGTAATACTTTGTAGGTATCCCTTTTTTTTATCAATTGAATATCAGTTTTTGACATATTTTGACAATTTTTTGTCGATGTTTTAGCGTTTAGCGATGTTTTAGTACAAATTTTCACTGCAAAATTTTTTTCCCCACTCATACTTGGTAGGTATATCACGATCTTACGTGATATAACTTAACCTATCTTTTTTTCTTACGATTTTATATTTTTTTTACGATCCTAAGTGATATAACTTAACCTATCTTTTTTTTTATTTACGCACCGAACTAACCTACAAGGGACTCTGTTTGTTTTAATATTTCAGTATTTTAAGGTTTTCACAAATTTTATATAATTTAAAATGTGTTGGATGTTGATTTTTTTTTTTTTAGTATGTGGCAATTTTTGTTACGAATATTTTAAAACTGTTCCGTCACCCTCTCGTTCTTCACGTCGTGGACGAAGGACTTCTCTGCAATCAGGATGACGCTGCATAGAGTATCGGCAGGCAGCGCATCGTGGAACTCGCAGACGACCTTGATGTTGGTGCGATCGTTGACCACCACCTGCTTCCTCTTTGTGGTATTGATGACGAACATCGGCCTGCGTGCTTTAAATTCGCTGGGCGCGTAGTACACGTCCACGCTTCCCTCGGTCACGCGCTTGTAAGCCGTGTAAGCTTCGTAAAGTTTTAGGTAATCGTCTTTGGTCATGTCGAGGTTGTAATTCTCGCGCGGGAACACTTCGTTCCTACCATTCTTGAGATAAACGTTCTTGATCTTGCAGTCGTCGAATTCGCAAACAGATTTTTCCTAAGTCTTACCGTTTCCAAGATAACCCCACTTCCGGTCGCCATTTTGGATTTCCGAGCATAGGTTCTATTCATATTTTACTTACATATAGGCGTACATGATGAATCCCCAAACAGGTTTTTCCTAAGTCTTACCGTTTCCAAGATAACCCCACTTCCGGTCGCCATTTTGGATTTCCGAACATAGGTTCTATTCATACTTTTTCTCACGTATAGGTGTACATGATGAATCCGCAAACAGATTTTTCCTAAATCTTACCGTTTCCAAGATAACCCCACTTCCGGTCGCCATTTTGTATTTCCGAGCATAGGTTCTATTCATATTTTACTTACATATAGGTGTACATGATGAATCACCAAACAGATTTTTCCTAAGTCTTACCGTTTCCAAGATAACCCCACTTCCGGTCGCCATTTTGGATTTCCGAGCATAGGTTCTATTCATATTTTACTTACATATAGGCGTACGTGATGAATCCGCAAACACATTTTTCCTAAGTCTTACCGTTTCCAAGATAACCCCACTTCCGGTCGCCATTTTGGATTTCCGAGCATAGGTTCTATTCATATTTTACTTACATATAGGTGTACATGATGAATCACCAAACAGATTTTTCCTAAGTCTTACCGTTTCCAAGATAACCCCACTTCCGGTCGCCATTTTGTATTTCCGAGCATAGGTTCTATTCATATTTTACTTACATATAGGTGTACATGATGAATCACCAAACAGATTTTTCCTAAGTCTTACCGTTTCCAAGATAACCCCACTTCCGGTCGCCATTTTCGTTTTCCGAGCATAGGTTCTATTCATACTTTTTCTCACGTATAGGTGTACATGATGAATCCCCAAACAGATTTTTCCTAAGTCTTACCGTTTCCAAGATAACCCCACTTCCGGTCGCCATTTTCGTTTTCCGAGCATAGGTTCTATTCATACTTTTACTCACGTATAAGTGTACATGATGAATCAGCAAACAAATTTTTCCTAAGTCATGAATTGGAGGGTTCTATGACAACCTATATTAATTCTCGTAAGAGAACAGAAAAAACAAAAAAAAACAATACTGTGGTATTGTCATCATCCTAACTAGAACCATGTAACTATCTGCCATCTGTTAGAGGTTTTGTAAACTAAGTGGTGCTTTGTTTGTGTGTACAATGCTTTTTGCACTTGGTTATCATCACCTAACATGTTATTAATTGTTTTTTAAAATTAATTACAACTGAAAACTAATAATTAACTAATTATTATCTAAAGTTACTAATTAATATTATACAAGTAATTGATATATTTTTTTTTGTTCTTGTTGCTAGTGTTGGGTAATTATAGTTGTTGCAAAATATTAGCTCTCGCGTATGACAGTTTCTGAGTTTTGTTGGGTATATATAGACGAATCGAAATGTTACATTGTATGTTAGGGTACATGGTAGGAGAAATCATTGTATATTAGAGCGCTCTTTTAATGATTTGCCTATAACTGCATACAGGCAGCCGTAAATTTAGCATAAAATATCCTGATCCTTTTTCTTCTAGCATATGCGACGTTTGTTGTGGTGGGATCATTGGGGGAAATGTGATTCTCCCATGATGTCATCTGACTTACTAGCATATGCGATACGAAGAACAGGTGTGTATGTGGCTTACTAGGATTAGGCTCATGGTAATGAGGTCCTAGTAGCTGAAACGTTGTCGGGGTATTTTGCATTTTTTTTTTTATTACGTGCTAAACTACACGAGAGCCTCTACGTGATTTCTAACCCTTCTCGCAGATTACTATTACGTCGCTTTGGATAACCGTATTTAAATGAAATTGGTGACATTTGAAAGAAAAACTCAAATATTTTATTTTACAACTCGTAGACATTGAATGTGGCCGCCCCCCCTCCCCCCACGAGTGCCCCTGCAGACATCAAGGCGATATTCCTATTCATGCCACACACGCTCCAACATGGACTGGATTGCAGAAGTGATGCGAATTTGCAGTTCTTGCAGGTTTTGAGGCAATGGCGACCAATTGTCATCATTTCCGGCACGTCCAATCCAAGCCGCTCATTCTGATGTTTCCGAACATGTAAATGCCTGTGAGGAGGTGAAAAATAAATTTATTGCCTTCATTTTCTTCCAATTGTGGAAATAAGCATTCAGTGAGCATGTCAAGATAAGCTGGACCTTTCACAGTGGCCGCTCGAAAGAAAAAATGACTTGACGTTTCGATACTCGTTCATTGTTGATATTGGTGTCCATTGTTGACATGCACAAAAAATATTTGAGTTTTTTCCTTTCAAATGTCACCAATTTTATTTAAATACGATTATCCAAAGCGACGTAATACCACTTTAAAGTATGACAGTATATTTATGGACACGGTGTACTATTTTCCTCCGAGCTTGCCTTTCGGTCTTCCATCAGAAGAAATGCTTGTAATTAATCACATAGTGCCATTTTTTACTTATTTTTTGTCAATTTGATATTTACTTTTATGTTGTTTTGTTAGTCTTAATTTTTTTACTTATTATTATTGCTTTCTCGTTGTTGACAATTTCAGTGTAAAATGGCCACCTGTGCTGTATCTGGAATTTTCTCAATAAATAAATATGTCAAATTCATAAATTGATTTGTTTAATATGGAATAAAGAAGAAAAAACCTTCAACAGTGGAAAGAATCCATAATTGTTCCTGTGTTTAAAAAAAGGTGATAAAATGAACTGAAATAATTACCGTGGAATTTTTCTCTACTCTCAACAAAATATAAAAATATTATCTCATATTCTTTTAGCAAGACTAACCCCATATGCTAATGAAAATATATGTGATTATCAATGTGGATTTAAACGTAACAAACCAAATTTTTCACATCAGACAGACACTTGAGAAAAGTGGGAATATAACGAAAATGTACCTCCATTTAAAAAAAAAAGAAACACATGATTCCATCAAAAGAGATAAAATATATTATCGATTTAGAATCTTGTTAATATGACTGACAAATGTACAATTCAAGATAGGTTATTAAAAAAAGATGCAACATATCCATTGCTCTTTAATTTTACCTTAGAATATGCTATTAGGAAGGTAAAAGAAACTAACGAAGTACTAAAATTAAACGATTTGACTCAACTGTTAGCATATGCAGATGATGTAAATACAATTAAGAATAATGCTAAAATATTTTTCAAAGCAGCTAAGGAAGTTAGCAAAGAGAAAATTACAGGCCGAAACCAAGTGATAATTATTCGTTTGAACCAGTTTCCAATGTCAAGTACTTGGGAGTAATACTAACAAATGAAAATTATATTAAAGAGGAAATGAAAAAAAAAAAGGCTTAATTCGGAAAATGCATGTTATTTTTTCTCTGTCTCCTCGTTTAATATCTAAGAAACTAAATCTTAAAATATACAAAACAGTAATTTTGCCTATGGATGCGAAAACTTGATCCCTTGAAGATAAATTGAGAGTATTTGAAAATAAGATCCTTAGGAAAATATTTCAGCCTAAAAGGGATGAAGAAACAAGTGAATGGAGAAGGTTACATAATTTAGAAGTACATAATTTATATTTATTTTCAAATATTATTAGATTGATGATTAAATCACGAAGACTTGGGCAGGCACGAATGAGAAAGGAAAAAAAATAAGAGTTTACAGGATTCTTGTTGGGAAACCTGATGGTAAAGGACCAAAACGAAGATGGACCTAAAAGAAATCGGTAAAGATGGAATAGAATGTATATAAATCTTGCTCAGGATAATTACAAATGGAAAACCCATATTGCTGCAGCCATGAACTTTCGGATTCAAGAAGCTTAGAGAGTTTGTTAGTTAATTAGTATACAAATGTAATATAATTTCACATATTTCAGAAACCAAAAGACAGCAACATGCTATTTATATTGACAAGGGAATTCCTACAAAACTAATTTTCCTCGTACGTTTACCAATAGCACTTACATCGTGTTTTTACTTCAATTATTCAATTATGCGATGCAAAGAAGATAAGAATTTCCGTGACTTTATAACATAAATTTGTGCGTTGAGAGAAAAATGGAAATGAATAGAGCTGTGCTCCAAAAACCAAAGAAACACGCTTTTGACTGACGAGCGGGAAACATATTAGAAATCAAGGACGAAAATTATGAACAGCGAATGCATGCTTCAGAGGAGAGAGGGGGATATTCAAAAGGAGGTGGAACACAGTAAAGCTCTTCCATGATAATTTTTGCTTTCTGATCATAAACGCTGTGGTAATTATTATTATCATCATTGAATGGTTAATTAGGTGCTCGGTTTACCTTGTCCCTCCGAACGAAAGATGGAATGTATACAAGCCTGTGCCTCCTAAGTTTATCGCGGCTATGAGGATGAATCGCGAAATGAAACGAACTGGAAACATTCAATATATATATATTTTTTATAACATGCTTCACTAAGGAGGTCAAATGACAAGTTGGATTGCTATCTTTTTTATAACTTGTTAATTTTATTACGAACGAAGAAAGAATGCATGGCACTTAATGCTGTAATGTTATTGATTAGATCATCGTTTATCTTGTCCGCATCGATTAATCTTCTTATGTTCTTCTTCTTCGTCTTCTCGTCGCGTCCATCTCTCCCGTTATCACAATCGAGACTTCTAGATTATCATTTCTTCTCCCTGCAATTTTTAGAAATGTAATTTTTCATGATCATCCAGCGAACGCCGGAGACATTTCAGCAAAATGTCGATTATTCAATGGATGTTGTAAGGTTCCATGTTTGTTTGTTTTTTTCACTATCTCTTGTTTGGTCGATTTTGAATTTGAGTTATTTTTTTTTTATTTTGCCTTTCGCGACATGTTCGACTATTCGTGACAATACGTTTCAACCTTTCTGTATAAACGTTGAAACGTTTCAACGAACGTTACATTTCTAAAAATTGCAGGGAGAAGAAATGATAATCTAGAAGTCTCGATTGTGATAACGGGAGAGATGGACGCGACGAGAAGACGAAGAAGAAGAACATAAGAAGATTAATCGATGCGGACAAGATAAACGATGATCTAATCAATAACATTACAGCATTAAGTGCCATGCATTCTTTCTTCGTTCGTAATAAAATTAACAAGTTATAAAAAGATAGCAATCCAACTTGTCATTTGACCTCCTTAGTGAAGCATGTTATAAAAAATATATATATATTGAAAGTTTCCAGTTCGTTTCATTTCGCGATTCATCCTCATAGCCGCGATAAACTTAGGAGGCACAGGCTTGTATACATTCCATCTTTCGTTCGGAGGGACAAGGTAAACCGAGCACCTAATTAACCATTCAATGATGATAATAATAATTACCACAGCGTTTATGATCAGAAAGCAAAAATTATCATGGAAGAGCTTTACTGTGTTCCACCTCCTTTTGAATATCCCCCTCTCTCCTCTGAAGCATGCATTCGCTGTTCATAATTTTCGTCCTTGATTTCTAATATGTTTCCCGCTCGTCAGTCAAAAGCGTGTTTCTTTGGTTTTTGGAGCACAGCTCTATTCATTTCCATTTTTCTCTCAACGCACAAATTTATGTTATAAAGTCACGGAAATTCTTATCTTCTTTGCATCGCATAATTGAATAATTGAAGTAAAAACACGATGTAAGTGCTATTGGTAAACGTACGAGGAAAATTAGTTTTGTAGGAATTCCCTTGTCAATATAAATAGCATGTTGCTGTCTTTTGGTTTCTGAAATATGTGAAATTATATTACATTTGTATACTAATTAACTAACAAACTCTCTAAGCTTCTTGAATCCGAAAGTTCATGGCTGCAGCAATATGGGTTTTCCATTTGTAATTATCCTGAGCAAGATTTATATACATTCTATTCCATCTTTACCGATTTCTTTTAGGTCCATCTTCGTTTTGGTCCTTTACCATCAGGTTTCCCAACAAGAATCCTGTAAACTCTTATTTTTTTTCCTTTCTCATTCGTGCCTGCCCAAGTCTTCGTGATTTAATCATCAATCTAATAATATTTGAAAATAAATATAAATTATGTACTTCTAAATTATGTAACCTTCTCCATTCACTTGTTTCTTCATCCCTTTTAGGCTGAAATATTTTCCTAAGGATCTTATTTTCAAATACTCTCAATTTATCTTCAAGGGATCAAGTTTTCGCATCCATAGGCAAAATTACTGTTTTGTATATTTTAAGATTTAGTTTCTTAGATATTAAACGAGGAGACAGAGAAAAAATAACATGCATTTTCCGAATTAAGCCTTTTTTTTTTTCATTTCCTCTTTAATATAATTTTCATTTGTTAGTATTACTCCCAAGTACTTGACATTGGAAACTGGTTCAAACGAATAATTATCACTTGGTTTCGGCCTGTAATTTTCTCTTTGCTAACTTCCTTAGCTGCTTTGAAAAATATTTTAGCATTATTCTTAATTGTATTTACATCATCTGCATATGCTAACAGTTGAGTCAAATCGTTTAATTTTAGTACTTCGTTAGTTTCTTTTACCTTCCTAATAGCATATTCTAAGGTAAAATTAAAGAGCAATGGATATGTTGCATCTTTTTTTAATAACCTATCTTGAATTGTACATTTGTCAGTCATATTAACAAGATTCTAAATCGATAATATATTTTATCTCTTTTGATGGAATCATGTGTTTCTTTTTTTTTTAAATGGAGGTACATTTTCGTTATATTCCCACTTTTCTCAAGTGTCTGTCTGATGTGAAAAATTTGGTTTGTTACGTTTAAATCCACATTGATAATCACATATATTTTCATTAGCATATGGGGTTAGTCTTGCTAAAAGAATATGAGATAATATTTTTATATTTTGTTGAGAGTAGAGAAAAATTCCACGGTAATTATTTCAGTTCATTTTATCACCTTTTTTTAAACACAGGAACAATTATGGATTCTTTCCACTGTTGAAGGTTTTTTCTTCTTTATTCCATATTAAACAAATCAATTTATGAATTTGACATATTTATTTATTGAGAAAATTCCAGATACAGCACAGGTGGCCATTTTACACTGAAATTGTCAACAACGAGAAAGCAATAATAATAAGTAAAAAAAATTAAGACTAACAAAACAACATAAAAGTAAATATCAAATTGACAAAAAAATAAGTAAAAAATGGCACTATGTGATTAATTACAAGCATTTCTTCTGATGGAAGACCGAAAGGCAAGCTCGGAGGAAAATAGTACACCGTGTCCATAAATATACTGTCATACTTTAAAGTGGTATTACGTCGCTTTGGATAATCGTATTTAAATAAAATTGGTGACATTTGAAAGGAAAAAACTCAAATATTTTTTGTGCATGTCAACAATGGACACCAATATCAACAATGAACGAGTATCGAAACGTCAAGTCATTTTTTCTTTCGAGCGGCCACTGTGAAAGGTCCAGCTTATCTTGACATGCTCACTGAATGCTTATTTCCACAATTGGAAGAAAATGAAGGCAATAAATTTATTTTTCACCTCCTCACAGGCATTTACATGTTCGGAAACATCAGAATGAGCGGCTTGGATTGGACGTGCCGGAAATGATGACAATTGGTCGCCATTGCCTCAAAACCTGCAAGAACTGCAAATTCGCATCACTTCTGCAATCCAGTCCATGTTGGAGCGTGTGTGGCATGAATAGGAATATCGCCTTGATGTCTGCAGGGGCACTCGTGGGGGGAGGGGGGCGGCCACATTCAATGTCTACGAGTTGTAAAATAAAATATTTGAGTTTTTCTTTCAAATGTCACCAATTTCATTTAAATACGGTTATCCAAAGCGACGTAATAGTAATCTGCGAGAAGGGTTAGAAATCACGTAGAGGCTCTCGTGTAGTTTAGCACGTAATAAAAAAAAAATGCAAAATACCCCGACAACGTTTCAGCTACTAGGACCTCATTACCATGAGCCTAATCCTAGTAAGCCACATACACACCTGTTCTTCGTATCGTATATGCTAGTACGTCAGATGACATCATGGGAGAATCACATTTCCCCCAATGATCCCACCACAACAAACGTCGCATATGCTAGAAGAAACAGGATCAGGATATTTTATGCTAAATTTACGGCTGCCTGTATGCAGTTATAGGCTAATCATTAAAAGAGCGCTCTAATATACAATGATTTCTCCTACCATGTACCCTAACATACAATTTAAGATACCATGTAAAATTTCGATTCGTCTATATATACCCAACAAAACTCAGAAACTGTCATACGCGAGAGCTAATATTTTGCAACAACTATAATTACCCAACACTAGCAACAAGAACAAAAAAAATATATCAATTACTTGTATAATATTAATTAGTAACTTTAGATAATATTAATTATTAGTTTTCAGTTGTAATTAATTTTAAAAAACAATTAATAACATGTTAGGTGATGATAACCAAGTGCAAAAAGCATTGTACACACAAACAAAGCACCACTAAGTTCACAAAACCTCTAACAGATGGCAGATAGTTACATGGTTCTAGTTAGGCTGATGATTTTTGGGTTGTTGGATTGGGGTTGAAGAAGACTATTTGTTGTAGTGACCACAGTATTGTTTTTTTTTGTGTTTTCTGTTCTCTTACGAGAATTAATATAGGTTGTCATAGAACCCTCCAATTCATGACTTAGGAAAAATCTGTTTGCGGATTCATCACGTACACCTATACGTGAGAAAAAGTATGAATAGAACCTATGTTCGGAAATCCAAAATGGCGACCGGAAGTGGGGTTATCTTGAAAACGGTAAGACTTAGGAAAAATCTGTTTGGGGATTCATCACGTACGCCTATATGTAAGTAAAATATGAATAGAACCTATGCTCGGAAATCCAAAATGACGACCGGAAGTGGGGTTATCTTGGAAACGGTAAGACTTAGGAAAAATCTGTTTGGTGATTCGTCATGTACACCTATATGTGAGAAAAAGTATGAATAGAACCTATGCTCGGAAATCCAAAATGGCGACCGGAAGTGGGGTTATCTTGGAAACGGTAAGACTTAGGAAAAATCTGTTTGTGGATTCATCACGTACACCTATACGTGAGAAAAAGTATGAATAGAACCTATGTTCGGAAATCGAAAATGGCGACCGGAAGTGAGGTTATCTTGGAAACGGTAAGACTTAGGAAAAATCTGTTTGGTGATTCATCACGTACTCCTATACGTGAGAAAAAGTATGAATAGAACCTATGTTCGGAAATCGAAAATGGCGACCGGAAGTGGGGTTATCTTGGAAACGGTAAGACTTAGGAAAAAACTGTTTGTGGATTCATCACATACACCTATACGTGAGTAAAATATGAATAAAACCTATGTTCGGAAATCGAAAATGGCGACCGGAAGTGAGGTTATCTTGGAAACGGTAAGACTTAGGAAAAATCTGTTTGGTGATTCATCACGTACTCCTATACGTGAGAAAAAGTATGAATAGAACCTATGTTCGGAAATCGAAAATGGCGACCGGAAGTGGGGTTATCTTGGAAACGGTAAGACTTAGGAAAAATCTGTTTGTGGATTCATCACATACACCTATACGTGAGTAAAATATGAATAGAACCTATGTTCGGAAATCGAAAATGGCGACCGGAAGTGGGGTTATCTTGGAAACGGTAAGACTTAGGAAAAATCTGTTTGGTGATTCATCACGTACTCCTATACGTGAGAAAAAGTATGAATAGAACCTATGTTCGGAAATCGAAAATGGCGACCGGAAGTGGGGTTATCTTGGAAACGGTAAGACTTAGGAAAAATCTGTTTGTGGATTCATCACATACACCTATACGTGAGTAAAATATGAATAGAACCTATGTTCGGAAATCGAAAATGGCGACCGGAAGTGGGGTTATCTTGGAAACGGTAAGACTTGGGATCGCCGATCTATTTTCCAGTATGTCGCAACCGCATAGACAACATAGAGTTGGTGGTGACGAACGAGAAAGGAAAGACGTGGTGGATTTCGCAGGTGCCACGACGACGGCCGTCCTGGAGATCGACGTATAATAACTAACCATACACATCATGGAGCAAATCGAAAGTTACGAGTTGCAATCTTTTCCTCCGAACCGTCGCACGTTCGCAAATTTGAACGAAGCGAATCGGGAGATCGAATACGACGTGGACGTAGGCGACGGGTTCGTTCATCCTCACAGAGCGGACCTCTACCTTCAATTCGACGTGGTGAAGAAGGAAAGCGGAGAAGCGTTTCCGCCCAATGCCAATTTGAAACTCGTGGAGAACTTCGTGCCTCACCTGTTCTCGCAGGTGGAGGTGAGGAAACACAACACCGTCATCGACAGAATCGATTATCCAGGCATCACGTCGACGGCAGTTGGAACATTGAAATTATCTAAAACGGACGCGGCGTACTATCAGGCGGGAGGATTCGAAGCGGGGACGAAAATATCGACGAGAAGTCACACGGTGCTCTTTCCCATGCGTCTGCTTCCCGGTTTCTTCTCGGACTACAAGGAGATCATGTGGAAGGGAGGATTGCGCGTCACGTTTCGAAGAGCGGCCAACGACAACGACGCACTGATGCGATACACCAACTTGAACGCCGACGGCACGCCGATAGCCAACACTTTACCCGAAGCGGCGAAATGCGTCATACGGAGCATGGAGTTGAGAATGCCGATCGTGGAATACGAAACCAACTACGCCCTCAAGTACAAAGCGGAGATCTTGAAGAGTCCACAGGTACCGATTCACTTTCACGGTTACCAGTGCGTGCAGAAGATGGCGTCGGGAAGTCACATGGAATTCGACGTGACGACGCAGTTCAACAACATACAGTTCGACATGCCAGATTTCGTCATTGTACTCTTTCAGACCGGACGCGATAACAATCAGGAAAAAGATTCCAGCAAGTTCGACGACTGCAAGATCAAGAACGTTTATCTCAAGAACGGCAGGAACGAAGTGTTCCCGCGCGAGAATTACAACCTCGACATGACCAAAGACGATTACCTAAAACTTTACGAAGCTTACACGGCTTACAAGCGCGTGACCGAGGGAAGCGTGGACATGTACTACGCGCCCAGCGAATTCAAAGCACGCAGGCCGATGTTCGTCATCAATGCCACAAAAAGAAAGCAGGTGGTGGTCAACGATCGCACCAACATCAAGATCGTGTGCGAGTTCCACGACGCGCTGCCTGCCGATACTCTGTGCAGCGTCATCCTGGTCGCAGAGAAGTCTTTCGCGTACGACGTGAAGAACGAGAGGGTGACGGAACAGTTTTAAAAAATAATTCGTAAAAAAAATAATTGCCACATACTAAAAAAAAAAATCAACAAGGTTATATAAAATACAATGTAAGTTAGTTCGGTGCGCAAATTAAAAAAAAAATAATAACTCATGAAACTCTATACAGAGGCGCGCGTGGCTTTGATAGCCATGACCATTTAGAAGTGGTTGTTGGGCACCACGCACCCCCCCATCTCTCTGGCAGGATATATATTTTATTCTCTTTTTTTTTGATGGGGCCTTAACAAAAATAATTTTGATTATCTCACACACACACACACCGCAGAAGATCACACATGAGTTGTTTTTTTTTAAAAAAAAAAAACATCGTAGCAGATTACGCTGAGAGCACACAAGGTCGTAGTAGATTACACTGAGGGACCTTACAGTAGGAGGAGACAGCAGACTTATAGGAAAAAATGTCGTAAGTCATTTCAAAAGTGTGTAGGTCAAAGGACGAGTTAGCATAAGAGCAGGAGGTAAAAAATAGCTTAAAAAGTGATGCCAGAGCTCTTTTTTTTTTTTCTGTCCACTTTTTTCTTCAGGGGGTTGCTAACACTGAACCTCACTTAAGGGCGCAGAACTCTCTCTAAAGTCCACTACACACATCGTTCCCGAGAGAGAGGTTTACAAAGGTCACGATATATAAACACGCTGTGAAACAAACATCATCAGCGCAATAAATGAGAGAAAGTGAGTTTTTTTGTTTTTTTTTGAGATTTTGGTGATCCCCAAATGAGTAAAGTGAGTTTTTGATGTTTTGGTGCTGTTTTCTACGCTGCGAAACATCGTCAGCGCAATAAATGAGGCGCGGAACGTGGAGAGAAAGTGAGTTTTTGATGTATTTTTTATCCTCACTTAATGTCCGTGAAGCAGGCTTATTGTACTACTTTGTAGAGGCTCTCGTGTAGTTTAGCACGTAATAAAAAAGGATAGGTTAAGTTATATCACGTAAGATCGTGGCATTCGTACCAAGTGCGAGGTGGGAAAAAACTAGATGCGGTGAAAATTGCACTGAAAAGTCGTCAAACGCTATAAAATCAACAAAAAAATCGTCAAAATATGCTACCACTGAGGTTAAATCCATAAAAAAAGAGGGCTCGTACCAAGTGCTGCGTTGAAACGCTAAGTATACACTACTATCAAGTATTATTATTCAGCCTGGAAGGAGCGGAATGATCTGAGGATTTTCAACGAAATTTGTATTCGCTTTTTCCTGGGCAGTTATCTACCTGTCGGAATACAGAAATTCAGCGCACCTTTCGCCAACGACTCTTTTCCCTCTTTTAAAACTTGGCCTCCCCGATGGCGCAGTGGTAGCGTCGTCGCCTTGTAATCAAGGGGTCCCGGGTTCGATTCGCGGTGGAGGCAACTAATTGTCCAGTCCCGATTAGCCTTACTGTGCATAAAGTGGACTTAAAACAACAAATCAACCCAATCCAATTATTTTAAAAGTTGAGAAACTTTCAATTTAGATACTCCCGTGGCGGCGTTTGTGGACTCGACAACATTATACTTAAGTTTATGTAACTGCTTCTGATTTCGCAAATATGTTGCAACATTGTAAACAATGTATCTGGCCTGTCCTCTAAGGGACCTTCCAGAGCAGATTGTGGATTTCGTTGGACCCGACATAATTTGATTTTTGCATTTCAAAAATATGCAGCCAAGAGTAAAGAGCAAGAACATTTCAATGCTTTAAAAAATAACACAGGCAAGCGTGTTATCAGATTGCCTTCTCGTAGTGATTGTTGTACGATAAACAAAAGAACCCCCACCCCACTCGGCTTTAAAAAAAAACAGGCCACTGCTCGATGTCGCATTCAGAAGATGAAGTCATTCGCCCAGTAGTTTCTCTTCGTTATAAACCTTAACGCGCGTGCGTAATACTACAGTTTACGATCCGCGGACCGCACACATTTTTAAAGACCGGATTAAATCTAATGAACCACTGATAAACTGATATGAGCCGTCAATCCACGCAATAAAAAACGTTAGTCTTGTTTCTTTAGCTTAATTTTGCTGAGTTGGCACCAGTCGTACTCTCAAGGCCAGACCAGTATGTAGAAGAGTGGTGGAGAGGATGAAGTAATAGGAAGTGCTCCACAGAGATCTGCGCATATCGGGACTTAACTTGTCAGGCTATAGTTTCACAAAGGTTGAGAACCATTTCTCTACTGTTTAGATATTCGCTTTATTCAGGCTGGAACGTCTAGCGTATACAGTTTGAGGACAGTGCATATTATTTCTCAGTTTTCTCATGCAACACATGCGTCTTCCGAGTTTCAATAACTTGCACAAATTTTACAATGCGATTTAGATGTAACAATGGTTCTTGTTACTTTTTTTCGGGTGACTAATAAACGAATGAAGCGGTCCCGGCGCCCACCCAGCGTCGAATAACATGGGTACCTGGGGGAAACCCTGGGGGGTAAAGGCGGTCAGGGGCGTGATGCTGATTACATCACCCCCACTCACGACCGGATCAAGAAAGTGTGGGGGCATTACCCCCACACCGCCTATACGCCTTCTTGGCGTTGTGCTATGCACAGGGGAGCACTTTACTTTTTTTTACTAATAAACTGATTAATGCAAATATATTGATACCATCATGCAAACTGAGCAAAGAAACAAGTGTCATTTGCCGTGTGTCGCGTGCATCTTGTCTCTTCGGTGTGAAACTCTCGTGTCGCGTGTCTCTTCGGTGTGAATTCGTGCAGGGTTAAGACGTAGGGGCGGGGGGGGGACTGCCCCATTTAATCGCCACCACTGTGTGCAGGTAACAGTGGCGTCAGACATTTTGTTTTGTTTAGAGCTTTGTTAAACATCATGTACTTGGAGGGAAGGAAATCGACAGAAAACATGTTTCAAACACGCCAGTCATTGAATTATTTCGCCACCAAACCTAGTAAATACCTCTGTGAGATACAAAAATCCTGTAAAACCTACAAACAAGGTTTAATTTAGGCACATAAACCTAATAAAACTTCGTCAGTTGTTGCATTCTTGAATGAATCGCTGACATAACTTATTTCTTATTTACCTGGGCAAAGGAAGAAATTAGGTTAAAAACCATAAATCCTAGGTCTACCTATTACATTGGCTAAGAGTATGCGGTACGAAAATTTCCGGTCGGGATAGGATTAGGAAGAGACAATTTTATAATCCCGGCGTTCTTGAACGAGAAAATTCGGGAAATTTTCGGGACATACAATTTTCTATAACAAAACGATAAATGTTTATGGAAAAGAAGCAAGGCCAATCCTGTTTCTATTTAAATAGTGGACTCAAGTCTGAAGTTATCAAGAGCGCTAAGGTATTTTCAATTCAGTTTCAATATTATGATTTGTAATAGTAATAAAAGGTGAAGTATGAGTTTCTATGACTGAAGGGAAAGATATGGTACCTTACTCTGTCCCCACTGATATAATTCTGGGGTAGACTCGCATCGTTGGCTACGTAATATGTCGTAAAATGTTTCGCATGACGTCAGTGACCCCGGGTTCTCTCGTCTTCGTTGCTATCCAAAGTACAGCATGATTAGTTCTCCTGAAGAGGAGTGGTTATCTTTTATAGGCATGAGCGCCAACCCCTGGCAACACTGCATAAATTACTTCTTGCATCAGTGTAAATCGTGCAGCGTGACTCAATGTGCAGATACGGAAAGTACACGCGTTATGAATGAAGGGAAAGTGGTGAAGTAGATGCATTTATTGTTAGTTTTGCATCTTTCGAGTCAACAGCTATTGTGTCAGATTTGGATTTTCCACGGTTTGCTGTGAATTTGAGAAGGTAAGAATTGGCCAGGGTTGTTAAAGGTTCAGGGCAGTGATGTGGATCTACGCGTAAACAACGATAGTCTACATTCTACACGTAGACTATTTTATACACGTAGATTACGTAATGTATGTAAATAACATGGCGAAACGTGATAACTTAGAAAAGGGCGCCATGGAATCAGTTGCTGATGTGTAAGGACACCTTTCCATACTCTTTCTTCCAAATTCGAACAATTTCTCACCTAGGAAGAAACCTAATATAGGAAACATTCTAGTGTTTTATGGGGAAAAGACCACTCTTGGCTCACAACTGCCATCTGTTGTTGTTTGCATATTATTTATCTTCATCCATAGTTGATAATAGAAGAGAAGAGAAATTTTGTTGTAAATAGGATTCTTTTCATTTCGTTAGGAACCAATATAGTTGAAAATGTCACTTTCCTTTCATGAAAGCCTTCAAAATGCACTTTAGATTGTCTACGTAGTCTATGTAAACTACAAACCAATGTAATCTACGCGTAGATTACGTGTAGACAACACATGTAGACGTAAACTTATAGTCTACGGCACATCACTGGTCCAGGGTCCCATAAATTCTAATGAGTTCTATTGGGTTCCGCTGCAGTACCGGAACCCTTTTTCTCGCAGAATTTAAATTCGGTACAAGTTGCATATTGTTTCATTGAAAAAAAGGTTCCTGGGCCGTATTGAAATTGATCCGGAAAAATAGGTTCTTGAACCGAATTGAAATAATTTAAACATAAAAAGGTTCTTTACAGTCTAGAACCCATTTACACTTGCTGATTTTCTCTCCCGGACGGAAATTGAATTCATTAACTGTTGGAGTTGCGTTGATTCTTGTAAGAAAACACAATCACAAATGCACACGCTGATTCTTTTGAGACATCTATTTTCTACCTGTAATGCACTAACTACCATGAAGTATCACTGAAAGGCAATTCTAATCACTTTAGACGACGTATGTTCTTAGTAATGTCCAGCTGTGGTTATTGCGATTCGCGCCATGTTGCTTCTCACTCACTAACCGTTTTCTTTGCTTGGCGCCCACGCAAAACAGCTGATACATGGACTCCATACGCCATCTCTTGAGAACAAAAGTAATTTAACCCACATCATCAAAACCAAATAATGAAAACAAGAACACATTCCTATACATATTCCCCCCTCTTGATTGGATAAATTCCAATCAACAGATTTGCTAATTCAATTGTCATTAGGTAAGGGAATCAATTTGTTCACTGGTCTTTTAGTAAAACCAGTTGTTGATCTAATTTTTGCCACACGCACTACACCGTCTTTACCACTACTGCTATTTTCCATGTAAGTGGAGGTGCGTTGTCTTCTTTGACCAGAACCACCATGCCTGGTTGAAGATTTTCTGTTGAAGCCGTCCATTTACGACGCTGTTGTAGTTCGTGGAGATAATCCTTCGACCATCTTTTCCAAAAATGTTGTTGTAATTGCTGAATGTGTTGCCATCTAGAAAGACTGTTTTGGGGCAAGTTAGTTAAATCAGGCTCAGGTATGGACATGAGAGGTGACCCTTACGTATTACCGACTCTCAACCTCCCCCCCCCCCCGCCCCCGCCCCCACACACAAGAAAATAAAGGATTATGAAAATGTTGTTATATTTTTCATGTAGCTTTGTTTTTCTTCCTAAAAAAATATTAAAATAAAAAATAAACTGAAAGAAACTTGCCTCAGGACATTTATAAACACTTATAAATTTAATGGGATTTAGATTAATAAAAGTTGCAATTTTTCACGTTTACGTAAGGAAAAAATGGGAATAGAGAAAACATATGTCTGGCATTAACAGGTGCTTCGTGCCTTCTTTTCAGACCAGATGTAGATGGTTGAGAGGGCAATGCAGAGCAAGTATCTTTATGTTTATATGTGAAATATTCCATGTTGTATTTTCTATTGCATTTGGGGCAAATTTTTGTGGGAGTTCTATATCTATCTGGATTACAAATTTTTTGATGCTTGGCCCAATTGGGGCTGGATATATTCTTATTGCACTGATTACAATATTTTTGATTTGGCATTTTTGCTGTTGTTTATTATATACAATTTCCTGGGTTTCAATTCAAAACTTTATACTGAATAAAAATATCAGTTGGGGTTCAGCACTGTACTTTGTATGTGTGTATGTATATATGTATGTATACACTTAATATTTTTGGATTTGGTATTTATATACAATTTCTTGGGGTTCAAATCAAAGCTGTATGCTGGATCAGTTGAGTTCAGCACTGTGCTTTGTGTGTGTGTGTATGTGTGTATGTGTATTAATAGTTTTGGCTTTGGTATTTATATACAATTTCTTGGGGTTCAAATTCAAAACTCTATGCTGGATCAGTTGAGTTCAGCACTGTGCTTTGTATGTATATGTATATATGACCTTACTTGGATTATTCCGCCAAATTATATGCTTCAAGTCTCCTATACTTTGGTGGAGCAGTGGGTTCCACTGCCAATCCAGCAATGGTGAAGAATCTGCACTGTACCCTAGCTTTTATAGTTTTACAGAGCCAATAGAAACACTGTGAGAGTACATTCAGAAACATGAGCTATTCTCTAACATTTTTGCCGAAGTACTTTCTTCTGAATGTATCCCGTTTTTCTGCTGAGCGTACATGCAATCCCGACCGCAGCGCCTCCACGCTTAGGGGAGCGGAATTGTCTGGAACTAATTTGTAAAGGATCGCTGCTCCAAATATTGATCGACACGCCGGTGCTGGGCTCGAAATGAACTGATCGCTGTGCAGAAAGTATCGATCCCACCGCTTTGGGGCCGTCATGCGCACATATTGTTCAAGTATTGATCTTATATTTTCTCGGGGCTTGATTTTATATATGAACAGATTACAACAAATAAATTGAATATAACAAATGCAAAATATCCTAGTTTCTATTCAATCCTTTTATGTGAATTGAAGAAACCAACAATTCACATATCCCCATACCGCCATATGCTTGTCCTATTATTTTACTAATAGGCAATGTTCTCGAAGAGTCCTAATAGGCAATGTTCTCGAAGAGGCCTAATAGAACAAGATACAGCGGTATGAGAAATATGTGAATTGAAAATATTTTAGTAATATACGACGTCTAAGAAAAGGAATATTCAGCTCCAAAGTACTTTGTCTAATGCTTGCTACCATTTCCCTATTACTGGCAAAAGAAGTTAAAAATGTTGACATAATGAAAAAAATTGACTTGTTCCCAAGTATTCACCGAGTTCAGGCATTTGCACATAGATGGGTCTGTTGTCACGGAGCAATTCTAGAAGAATTACATTGTCTTAATATTAGATATGTAAATTGAGCCTGGTGGCCAATTGAACTTAAACCAGAAATAAATATGTATGTGTGTGTGTGTGTATGTGTGTGTGTATGTGTGTGGATGGCCAGTTTTAAGTGTGGCCACAAGAGGGGCATATTTTTAACAAATTTATGGATAACAATCTCACAAAAGTGCCTTTTGTAAGTATAAACAAATCAATCTGAGAGGGTCATACTTTCTGAGGAAATTCCCGAGGGCATTTTCACAAAAATCTTAGATTAGACAAGATTCCACACTTGAACAAAAAGCTCATATGCTCATGTTAAGCTTGTTTTAAGTATAGCAAATCTGCTGGAGAGGGGTTCATACTTTCTCGGGTTTATAGTACCGTAAATACTACTACTGTATTTAAATTTCGATCTGTTAATAATATAGTAATTGCTCCTGCTAGAACTGGTAGTGATAATAATAGTAGAACTGCGGTGATTACTACTGATCATACAAATAATGGTACTCGTTCTATAGATATTCCTATAGTTCGTATGTTAATTACTGTTGTAATAAAATTTACTGCCCCTAGAATAGAGGATACTCCTGCTAAACGTAATGAAAAAATTGATAAATCTACAGAGGCTCCAGCATGTGCAATTCCTGCAGATAGGGGAGGATACACTGTTAAACCAGTTCCTGCACCACTTTCTACAATTCTTCCTGATAATAGTAGAGTTAATGACGGGGGTAGTAATCAAAATCTTATATTATTTAATCGTGGGAAGGCTATGTCTGGGGCTCCAATTATTAGAGGTACTAATCAGTTTCCAAATCCCCCAATTATAATGGGTATTACTATGAAAAAAATTATAATAAATGCGTGTGCAGTTACAATTACATTGTAGATTTGATCATCTCCAATTAAACTTCCTGGCTGGCCTAATTCTATACGGATTAAGATACTTAATGATGTTCCAACTATTCCTGATCATACTCCGAAAATTAAATATATTGTACCAATATCCGGACACTTCTGGGTTATAACAATTCCATTAACTTTCAATGGAATCGTTACAACGCAGAAGTGTCCATGACTGTACATATCGATACTTTATTATATCAATAAATTCGAGGTTCAAACATGTTGTAAAGCCCCCTGTTGGACTCTCTTCTAGAGTTAAATATAGCTCGTTGGAGTGAAGCATTCACTGCGCATACGCGGACAATAAACTGAGGCGACACGATGCACGGTATGGAGAAAACGTCACAGTCCGAGAGACACGTAAACGACATGCGACACGTGCATCGTGTTCGAAAGGTTGCATTGATTACTGAGTGTTTGCTTCCAAGCGACACGTGTCGCATGTCGCGTGTCTCTTCGGTGTGAATTCTCCCTTAATGCTAAGCCTTGCCTCCTAAGATAAAGTAAACTGTCAACCCCCCCCCCCCTTCCCCCCTCCTCCAACACCTCAGTCTTGTCACCCAATCTTCTTTACAGCCTGCACGGTCCAAAGTGCAAACTTCTGATCTGTGTTGCCTTGCTCGCTTTCGTGACAGTTTGGTCGTATTTGACATTCACGCCTTGGGAAGTAATGTTTCAGCATTCAAATTTGCACCACTGACTCTATGTTTCTGTTTACAAATAATGTTCAGCACCTGAAATGATCCTCACAGACAAAAGGCGGAGTTTGAGTGTGGATAAGATGCAAAAAGATTCATAAAATTCAAGTATAATTCCTCGTTTTCAAGGCGAACTTTCCAAAACTTCAAGGATACAAGCAGATGTTTTCTCTATTCCAACCTTACGTATTACCGACTCTCAACCTCCCCCCCCCCCCGCCCCCGCCCCCACACACAAGAAAATAAAGGATTATGAAAATGTTGTTATATTTTTCATGTAGCTTTGTTTTTCTTCCTAAAAAAATATTAAAATAAAAAATAAACTGAAAGAAACTTGCCTCAGGACATTTATAAACACTTATAAATTTAATGGGATTTAGATTAATAAAAGTTGCAATTTTTCACGTTTACGTAAGGAAAAAATGGGAATAGAGAAAACATATGTCTTACCAAAGTTCATGAGTAATTTTCAGAGGCAGTAATTCACGCATAATTCCCGGAGCAAATAATTCACGTGTAATTCCCGGAATTCAAGGAATTCCCAGTGAGTAGCTACCCTGATATTGTGCAGCAAATTATAGAAACGTGATTCATTTTTCATATCAACAAGTAACTTTTGCTAACAGCTTAAGTGTAGTATTATAATCATTTGGAGATAATTTTGAAAATGATACAAAGAAATTAAAATTTGTTTAGAAAATTAATATTTGGTCATTACGGTTCTTGTGAAATTATGATTTTAACGATTGTATCTAATCAGTATTTTCAGGAATTTTATACCAATTTAATTTTTTTTTAACCTATTTTAGGATTTTTAGAGCCTATTTTAGGATTTTTAGAACCTATTTTAGGATTTTTAGAACCTATTTTAGGATTTTTAGAGCCTATTTTAGGATTTTTAGAACCTACTTTAGGATTTTTAGAACCTATTTTAGGATTTTTAGAACCTATTTTAGGATTTTTAGATCCTAATTTAGGATTTTTAGAACCTACTTTAGGATTTTTAGAACCTATTTTAGGATTTTTAGAGCCTATTTTAGGATTTTTAGAACCTACTTTAGGATTTTTAGAACCTATTTTAGGATTTTTAGAGCCTATTTTAGGATTTTTAGAACCTATTTTAGGATTTTTAGAACCTATTTTAGGATTTTTAGAGCCTATTTTAAGATTTTTAGAACCTACTTTAGGATTTTTAGAACCTATTTTAGGATTTTTAGAGCCTATTTTAGGATTTTTAGAACCTACTTTAGGATTTTTAGAACCTATTTTAGGATTTTTAGAGCCTATTTTAGGATTTTTAGAACCTACTTTAGGATTTTTAGAACCTATTTTAGGATTTTTAGAACCTATTTTAGGATTTTTAGATCCTAATTTAGGATTTTTAGAACCTACTTTAGGATTTTTAGATCCTATTTTAGGATTTTTAGAACCTACTTTAGGATTTTTAGAACCTATTTTAGGATTTTTAGAGCCTATTTTAGGATTTTTAGAACCTACTTTAGGATTTTTAGAACCTATTTTAGGATTTTTAGAACCTACTTTAGGATTTTTAGAGCCTATTTTAGGATTTTTAGAACCTACTATAGGATTTTTAGAACCTATTTTAGGATTTTTAGAGCCTATTTTAGGAATCTAAAAGCACACTTTGTAAAACCTAAAAATCCGAGGTCTAGTAATAGGGCACAGTAGGCCTATTCCGCCCGCCCGAAATAAGAAATGTGGCCACAACGCCACATATTTCCAATGATTTTCCATTTCTCGCTATTTGCTCTAATAACGAAGTTGGTCTATGATGACGAACTTTTGAATCACCATGTATACTTGTCAAAAGATAACTAGTATTATTTTATAGACAGTCTGGCACTAATTTTGGTTTCACCGTTGAATTCTGGAACCTCCAAGCCACACTTAATGATTCCAAACCAAACCTAACCATATCGGTGAATTGTTTATTTTGAATTTTCGGCGGCCATATTCACCACCATATTTAATGTTATTTGGTAAAGTGGGTCTTTTAAATTTCTTATTTTCATAATAGAGTTATAAACTGCAACTTTCATGAAAATAAGAAGCCATGAATGATAAATGACTGTAATGAATCAACAGGGTACAGGAATGGAAATATTCGTCATGGCCGCCATTTTGATGACGTCATTACCGATGAACGAGAGCTTAAAAACTTGTGGTCTTGAGCGTTTTACATTCAGGAAGAAATGTACTATGCCATTCCCAAAGGGCATGTTCTCCGCCAGAAGTGAAATACCGTAATCTACCACTTTTCCTTGCTTTTCAAACGCACTAGTAGGGCTGTATATCAGCTAACAAACAACCACTACATTAAATCAAATAACTCCCTTAAGGTAAATGGTAGAGAAAATAACCAGGTACCGTTGTATAGTCCTTAAAACGCTCTACAGTTATAATGTCAAAATGTTTCAATAGTACTTTATAATTATTAAGTAATATACGAAAAATCGTTAAAACAGGTAATGTAAAATCTAATTTCCTCAATTTTTGTAATATATTTCAGACAATGTGTTAAGAACAGATAATATACTTGATTTAATAATTTTCCCAATTTAGTTTCTTTCATTTGGTGGAAAAACGAAGGTTCTATCACTATCTTGTGAGAAGTTATACGCGTTTAATGATTGAACTACAAATTCTGACGGCGGCCATATTGATGACGTCATATCTCCGAAACCCGCGAGGGGATTCTTTGGGACTTTTTGTGAGAAATACACCTCAAGTAGTGCTCCAGCAAGTTTCGTCTCATTTTCTTGAATGTCCAGGTTAAACTCTAATTTGACTGGACTAATTCCCAATCCATTGCCTTCCAATAAATTCAGTGGAAATAAATGACCATCGATTATATAACAAATGCTAAACAATTTCGGTGGGGGTCCGGACCCCCTGGACTCCCATTGTCATTGATTGGGGGGATGCTTGTACGAATTAACATGGAGACAAAACAGTAGATGAGGGATACTTGGGCAAATTATCCTAGCAGGAGGGGATGCTTTACTAAACATTTCTTCACTGGGAGGATAACATCACCACGTTTCCACACTTTGAGCACTGGTATCATAAGAACCTAGAGTAAATTTCCGATTTGATAATGCATCATACACCGAGGCATTTTCAAGAAAACCATAATTATATATTTCATGTGTCATTTGATGCAAGCGAAGTTCATAAAATCCAGTTTTGATGCGTGTGTATGTATGTGCGCTATATAATCTTACCAATTCGCGTGGAAAACAACTCTTATTAAAATTCCATTTTATTCATATTTTTAATCGCGAAGCATATCAGTTTCTTGTGCTTCGAAGCGTACCGAAAGTGTACTTTAAAAAAGTGTACATGAAGTGCTCAAAATGTGTTCCAAAGTTTACGAGGTGTAGTTATTTGTCTTTCAAGTGTGGAAGTGTGGGGAGGGGGAAAACTGACCCCCTCGGCCCTCCTAATCGCAGCCACTGAGTACAGATAACGTTTTAAATGGCCAACACACATAACAGATATTAAACCTTAGTCATGGCCCTAAAGCGTAACACCTTTAAATGTTTGAGAAAAGAAGGGGGAGATTTTCACCGCCCAAAATTCTCACCACCATATTTCTTTTATTATTATTTTCTCTCCACATCGAAATCTCGGGGTGTAAGGGTTGACCTTCCACGTCGTACACCCCGGACTGCATTTTGCAGACTAACGAGGCTCTGGCGACTGGCCCTTGTGGTCAGTATAATTTTGTGTGTGTTGTCCTTTTTTTTTTGTCCTTGTGCGTGCTGAGTGCCATTTTACAGCCTCAGCTTTTAACGAAAGTCAGAATATTTTAATATTTTAGTAACAGGACATTTGCAATTATGCTATTTTAGTTATGGTAAGGGGCTGGACCCCATATAATGTGACGGGTGCAAAATAACCCAATCTTGGCCTCAAAAATCCCCCCCCACCAAAAATTTTCTGGGAGGGAGAGATTTTGTTACAACAAACAAAAGATAAGCAATTACTTTTAATTTCAAATATACTGTACTAAGAATAATATCGAAAACATACACAAATTAGTGTAGTTGTGAGTGTCCAATGCTTTTCCTCTCTCAAGAGATCATTATCAAATCTACATCAATACGCACAATGAAACAAGAATGCAAGACAATAATAACTATGAAATCTGATTGATTTATATTAACATAAAGCAAAAACTAAATAAAATCTTGCACATAATAAACCATTCAACTACTTCATAATTTATTAACATCTTTAACCAGTTAGTAAAGGACGTAGTTTGCTACTTTATAATATCTGATATTTGTATATAAACGTGACAATTTTATTGTATAATTAATAATAATAATAGTAAGATATTTTTAATTTAGTAATGTATTTGTACTTTTAACAACATTATAAATATGTATATCGTATATGGGGGAAGGGGGGGTTGTAGATTAGTATATTTCTCCCCCCACCAGTCTAAAATGATTTCACACCCTGCATTGCACATACCCCGATGGAGGACAATATACAATAGAACCTAACACAAGGAATTGCAGCGATCAATACGAACGAACTCTGTACTTGTGATTGAACTCCGGTTTCATTACTGGCTACGGCTTGGACATGAGTATTAAAAGAACTGTGCATAAGAATTTCTATCCTTGGTCTGGTTTTCTAGTATAATGTACAAATCTTTGCTTAAAAGGGACTTCAGGACGAGCAAATATGAACTATTCCAGATAACCGTAGGCGTCATGTTTGCTGCTTGCCAAGTGATAAGACTCGTAAATTACGCATTAGAACACAAAATAACTTTATAGTACATTACACGTGATTTTTTCCTCCAACTATGTGCATGCCCTCCCCTCATGATCACTTTACAAGGATTGTAGCAACTTTTCGCCAGTTCACACAATGTTACCCTCACTGTCAGTCCAGTACCGCCGTGGTTGCACCAGTAGTATGTAAGTATGTAATTTCTATAGACTTTCTTAATCATTTATTGATTGATTGATTTATTGATTTAGTTTATTTTACTTCGCGTTGTGCCTCTTGGCTAATTTGCGAAGATGGGGATGAGTGATGAAATTGATGAATGGACATTCACAAACAACCAAGCCCGACCGGGATTCGAACCCGGGACCCTTGGCGCTTAATCATTTATTGTTACACGTGGATACCACAGGCGTGCGCACGGGGGAGGCAAGTGAGGTCGTTGTCCCCCTAATCATGGACGTCCGCAGTTTTTTTCCCAAGGCATGTTACCTTCACAATAGAGTTACCCTCCTAAAAAAAAACACCACTTGAATTTGAAATTATTGCGTTCCTGCATCCCCATTGTAATAATTAATGTAGGTAAATTACTGTGACTGAAATCAAATTATACGTGATAAATATATACGTTTAGGTTGACAGTCGTTTTGTAAGAGGAAGGCGTGGTAATCCTTGCCCCTTCCAGACTGATTTATTGATTTGCTTTATTTTACTTCGCTCTATGTGCCACTTTTGGCTAATTTGCGAAGATGGGGATGAGTGATGATATGATGAAATTGATGAATGGACACTCACAAACGTCCATTCCCAGGCAAGGATTCGAACCCGGGACCCCTGTACCTTTCAGACGTCCATTCACCTATATTATTATACTTTCACCTAGAAATTTAATGTAGAGGAATCTTATCGCCGTCATTACACGCTTAAAGAAAAGTAAGAATTTTTCAAGCCGATGAAAGTTCAAAGCAACTAAGAGGGGGAGGGTGCATTATTTCATATGTAACTGAACTGTCCCGCTTCGTTCTCTGGCAAAATTCTAAAACAGTGAGATGAAATGAACTTTCATCAAGGCTTTTGCCCCCTTGATCACAGGGTCTTCGCAAACCTATGGCGGACACGCAATGACTCTGAACACACTCTGAAACCGCTAACGTAAATTCATGCAGCACATTAGCTAGGTTTAACCAAAAACATGTATCATGCAAATAAAATTTCGGGCCATGATGACCTTACTGTAACTGCACTGAATGAGCTACAACACTATTTAGTGGCAAACACAGTTCATTAATGAATAAGAATTTGCACTCACTTCTGCATAGGTGTTTATAGACGCTCGTGTCACACTAACTGCAATCAGCAGCAGACATAAAATTATTGCTAAGGCTCCCTTTATCACTGACAGTGGGCAGGGCGAATACGTTGATTCGTCATATACACGACTCAGATCTACGGCGCCTAGAACTGAAGCAACGACCTTCTGACCTTCGAAGGCGTTTCCTTTTATCACAACAAAATCGCATCGCATAGAAGCAAAATTATTTTTTTCTTCACATAAATTACGTTCAAGGGTATGTCAATCAATACAAATCAATCGATTACACAGGGCCGCAAATTAAATTCAATTTAATGTTGTTTTTTGTTTAATAGGTGAACTTTATTATTTGTGCCATGCTGATCACGAATATGAAATTCGTTTTTCTCTATCACGCAAGGTTTTCTTACAAATCAAATTTCAAAATTTGGGCTTTGTCCAATATTGCATACTGTTTTATTATAATTTTTCTTTTCTTCAATCAGAATAAGTAGCTTATCACACTAAACGCATCAACATGTTTATTTTAAAATGAATATAGACAGACACAAAGGACCCATATAATATAGAAAACGACATATAGCAGTATATAATATACACACAAGAAAATCATTACACAATACATACTTTTCAGTTCTGTTTAGCACGCTTTCTTCTGTAAGCTTTCTTAACTTTCTTGTGATTTTCTTCTGGCGTTGCTCTGTACAATGCCCAACTGTAGTCAGCCATCATGCTAACACTCCAATGTCCTTGATACATTTTCTCCATATTCCTCATGTGCTGATGGAACCGTTCGCCTTGTTCCTCACTTAATTCACCGAGATTTTGTGGATAGTTATCAAGGTGTGAATGCAAAAATTGTAATTTGAGATTCATGTTGCAACCCAGCTCTTGAAATTTAAGTAACATATTCTCAACAACTTCTCTGTAATCAGGACTTTTGCGGTTCCCCAAGAAGTTCAACACTACACTTTTAAATGCTATCCAAGCATCTCTTTCAGCTACAGTCATTGTTTCCTCGAAGTCTTTATCATTCATTAATTTCCTAATATCTGGTCCAACAAAAACACCTTCTTTCACTTTGCCGTACGACAGGGATGAAAATTTGTTGCATATGAACTGGAAACATTGTCCTTCCTTGTTAAGTGAATTCACAAATTGTTTAATCAGCCCTAATTTGATATGAAGAAGAGGAAGTACAACTTTCTCAGGACTGACTAAATGTTGTTGTACGATGTTCTTTGAACTCGGGTTCAACATTTTCCATATTGGCCATTATTTTCTTTCCCAGTGGTAATTTCGTGCCCTACTATCCCACTCACAGATGTAACATGGCATTTTCGTATATCCACATTGTAGTCCAAGTAAAATGCTCAAAACTTTAAGATAACCACACACCAACCAACCATGGTCCTCATATTTAAATTTATTAAGAACAAGTTGCATATTGCTGTAGGTTTCTTTTAGTGACACAGAATGAGCAATATTACATATTCCATTACGTAACAGAACAAATTTTAAACTTGTTTTATTCGAGTCAAAGAATAGCCTCCAATCAGTTCAAAGACAAGGAAAATTTAACTTAGTCAGCAAACCGGACACATCACAACAAAACACGAGAAAATCTTGTTTCGAGAAATAAGGCACAAACTCTTTTTCTCGGTGTCTGTACCAGGAAAATGTTGATCCACAAACCAGCAAGTTCTTTTCGTTAAGTCTGGAACCAAGAAGCTCAGCTGATTCTTTAGATAAATTTAGGTCTCTAACTAATTCATTGAGTTCGCTTTGAGTGAACGGTATAGGGTCACGAGATCCGTGAGAGGGGTCATAAATGTCATCTTCCATTTCACTTTCTTCCACTGAATCACTTAGTGAACCAGGATCACTTACACACTCAAGACTTGATGGAGGTGTCGGTACAGGCAAGTCTGGACCGTGCAACACAGGTCTCATTGCAGAGGGAATATTGGGATACACTATCCTCTTCTTGTTTCTAATATTTCGACCTACAATTTCACAGGAACAGAAGTAACAATCATTGCTGTGATCCTGAGGCTTCCTGCACACCATAGGTATTGCAAATGGCATAGATGGTCGCTTTCCCGTGCTCCAGTTTCGTAAAGATTACACACATGATCTACATACCTTGTGTGAGGCCCACGATCTATCTTGATCTCCTAGTTTCATTTTAAAGTATGCGTAATATGCTCTTCTTACAAAATCTGTAATTTCCTGTGTCTGTACCCGGGGAACAAATTCACCGTGGATGTAGCAAAACATATCTGGGCTATTCAGACAACCACGAGATACCATGGCCACACCATGCAAATTAGGACTTTTGAGAGTTACATATAAAATTAATTTCAAATGATATATCAATGTTTTACATAGTATTATTTTCAGCATTTAGGCAAAAAACATATTAATTAATTTAAATGAAACAAAACTTCTCTGCATTTAAAGCTTGTTAGTCTTTTTTACTTGTTGAATAATTTTGAAAAGTACCAGTGACATCTAGCGACAATCACCTCAATTGCACTGAAACGTGCATACCACAACCCACATAAAAATCGTGAATTGTAAAACATTCTTGCGTGATGTGAGAAAACTAACGCCAGTTTCAGCATCAGCAAGTTCAAATGCATGTAAAACACCCAAAATTATAAAAACAACAGAACCCATGCGGCCCTGTGTTATCAATCTATATTGTTTTCATGCCATTGATAATATAGAAAAAATATTTTGACATTTTATTTTTTAATATATGATTGTCATTTCCATCACCGCTGCCATTCGCCAAGTAATTTTAATGCAATATATTTCGATTTGGAATTGCCAATAATTCCCGTGTGACATATTGTGTACCGTTTCATTGAAATTCGAAGGCAAAAATCCCCAATTAAGTTTCGTAAAACTCATTTCGAAATTTTCTGATCTTGGATATTTTGCAAATCTTTGTTAGGACTTGTTTGTTTCAAGTACAAGGACAAATATAAATCGTATGTACGGCATATGAGCTAATTTTTGCAACTTTGCTGTACAATGTTAGAATTAATTAAATATATGCCCCCAGGAACAATGAAACATACTTGCAATTTACGAATGTTTTTAAAATGTAAAGTCATGAACGCTTTCAAGTAAAGTATTATTTGATTGTTTGCAAATGTGCTTTCAATCCTAAATTGTAATAATATGTGGATTAACGTTTGGAATAGCGATCTTTCATATTTACAGCAATTCAGGAAGAACTTGTAATGATTTTAATTTTGAAAAAAGTGAACTGTTTATATTCATGGAAGACATACAGACATAATTTTCGGATATGAATACTGATCCCGTTCTATATTTGTGGTAAGAGAGGTGAAGTGATTAAGTAGGCAGTTTACGGCAGAATCAGATTAAGGAAATTTTCCTGTATACATATTACAAAACTTGGAAAAAGAAATAACTGTTTTCAGGCATGTATAGGAACATCATAGACACAATACTTATTGATGTTCTGTAAAACCAGCCATTTCTTATTAAATCTGAATTACATTAAAGAAATGATTAAATGGAACCCACATACTCATTTTCATATTTGTATTTTGTTATTTTTTAGTGTTTTTTATCTGCCTCTTTCAAAATGATGAGGACATGGATGGGGAATGACGTTAGATGAACTTGAATAAACTCTCACAAAAGAACAAACATTTTGTTTGCTCTAAAACAATACATATTTTAATAAGAACAATAGGGACCAGAGGTAGGCACATAAATTAGATATCAGAAGAATATACTGTTTTTTTTTTCCTAAAGTATAATGGAGGAAAATATCACAAACATGTCCAAGCTGTAACAAACATCAGTTGATAATAATCAACTATCACATAAATTAATCTGCTCGTCCATTACTTATTTTTGGGGGCTTCCAGGATATTTTGTTATTGCTCCCAAATTTGAGACATATTTTACACTTATCTTGCAAACCTGTTTGTGTGAATTTCAATTTCAAAACTGATGTTAGTTGGAGGTTATGATGCCCATTATGCATGAAAAGCTGACAATTAGATATTTTATGAAAGTAAAAATTCCTAAGTCGTAAATGTAAGCTGGAGAAAGGAATGATGAAAAAAGATTAGGTATTCAAATTTTTTTCTGCAAAATGAGAATATAATTCTTTTGTAATTATTGTGATGCAGTAATTTTTCTATTGCACTGCATGTACATTTTCCAAATCAAATCATCATGATATTTTACAAAAATTGCTGAAGAATGAAAAAAAAAATTCACTGAGATGTAATGCTTGAGATACACATTTCATTATGCTTACATGATTACTTCAATTTCAAATTTAATTTTTTCGCCATAAATAAATGTTGTTCAACGTGTGTTATATTGTGAAAATATATCTTCTCGAATAATTATCAGCACTGTTGGCATATCAAGATTACATTGTGGATATATTAATATTTCATTAACGTATTTGTCTCCATCAGAAGTATCAGAAAGGGCACAAGTTATGAAATGATTTCCGTGTCTCACGTTTTATTTTCTCAAATACTTGATATGATGCATCGATTTCATTTCTAATTTTAAAATAAGCAGGTTAACATTCAAGATCTATTATGTATTTACAGTAGCTAATAAAACTCAGAGTTATAGGTAAATATTTGCATCCATGTTAAGTCAAGTTTGACAATATAACTGCAAATGACATGTATATTCTCTACGTTAACGAAAAATTCTTAATTGCAGGTGAACGACAACATTCATGAAAATTGTCTCTACGTTTCACGCCTCAAGCTGGTAAACAAGTGAATTGATTTGTGACAATCCCACTAAATTTGATGGTGAAGAAAAATCTCGCAAACAAAGGAATTTACGTGCAAGGAATGTTTAGTACCAGGTGATTTTGTGGTGAACAAAGTAGACATAGGCGTGTGCAGACCATCTGATTAGGGGGGGGACAAAAGCCTTGATGAAAGTACAATCGTATAAAGAAAAATCAAATTTCATCTCAATGTTTTATTGTTTTGATGTGTATGGAACAGGGGGAGCACATAGTGTGTGTTTAAACTCGTCGAAAATCACTGTATTAGAAGAAGTCAAACTTCTGTAGTGCCAATGTTCTTTGCCCCCTTCTCTTTACATATGTAAAACAACTTATTCAATAATTACACTTCATTTACATGTAAACATGGTTTCGTACAGCACATTCAAAGCAAATACACATATTTTATTCATTTCCAACAGTGACGTCGATTAGCATGTGAGTAGGGGGCAGTTGCCCCGCACTTTTTGGCACTTTTTTTGCCACTGCAATGGTCTCTTAACGCTAAGCCTTGTCTACAATGATAAACTGTCCTTTCTCCCCTCCCGACTTTTGTCACCCTATCGCGGCTACTGATTTCCATTGCGTGGGCAATTTATTCTGCAACCACATAGATTTAATACAGCCAACGAATAAAGTGTGTGCGAGTGTTTATAACCAGAAATAGCTCAATTTCATAGGAAATAATGCAGTTTCCTCCTCCTAAGTAGTTAAGTGGAACTTTCATCTGCTTCTAAATACTTAATTTTGTAAGGAGCATAATATTGTTTAATAACGGTCATAAGATTCCTCTGCAGTACATTTCTAAGTGAGAGAGTATTATTGGGGGGGGGGGACAACTGCATCCTCTTGCTCCAACCCGTGCGCACGCCTATGAATGTGGATTATAGCGAAAATGCTAGTTAGTCAAATTTCTTCGCATCTGATTGGAACACCCTAATTTGACCCTACTGTGGCAAGGTTGCAAGCTCACTTTTATAGAACAAGCAGGAAAGCGAGAAAGGCATTACAATATATTCTGAGGATTGAATGTAAGAAAGTACAGAAACTTGTGGAGACTAAATGTGGCATATTGTGTGTGATGTATGTATATGATGATTTTTAATGCATTTTTAAAATTGGAGTTCAATACTTTTACTATATATGTACAAACTTTATATGTTCTAATACATATCATGATATTTAGCACCATAAGGTAAAAATTACGCCACATGCCATCATTTCAATAAGTAGTTCAAGTCCAGTTTAGGCATACACTTACTTGTTTTAATAACTCAAGATTTCACCACATGATGTAGCTTCTGCAGGCGTTATTTATTTATTGAGAACATTCCAGATACAGCACAGATGGTCATTTTACACTGAAATTGTCAACAATGAAAAATTGTGTGGGAAGTCTGCAGAAGAGAGATCTTTCTTTAAATTTCTAGTTATGAATAATCAAAGTTTAAAATGGTTGGTAGAGTATTTACATGTCAGACAACCCACATTGAGACCACACTTACAAATTGCATTTGATACTCTGAGACAGTGAGCGCAGAAGAATCTGGTGGTAATTCCACAGTAATCTTGCCAAATGTGTGCTATAGAAGGCTCAGACCTACAAAACATTTTTTTTATGTTCTATAGAAATCTTTCAGTACGGATCATATTCATGATGGGAGCATATACTAGGCTGTACATTCCATAAATATTTTAAAGTGTATTTTTTAAACAATTTTGGGGGAAGGGGTACATGTTTCTTAATATGTCAATACTTTAAAATATATTAATAAAATCCGATAGTGTGTGAATGCCTAGTGATAGGGAGAATAAGTTATCTGATTCAGTATTAGTAAAACACAGGTAGAAGTTTGTTGCTAAATTCTTTATTAAATGTAGATATTAGCTTCTTCATTTAATATATCTACATTATTTCTTACTTTTTCGTTATGTTAAAGATTTGAGGCAAGTTTGCTTTTAATAGTGGTCGGATATTGTGCATCAGCTCCTGATTCTATTGTCAGAAGACATGTTAGTGCTAATATGGTCTATGTACGTCTGCAAGGGGAGCATGGCCCCAGGAAAATGGGAGTCAACCAATATTATATATATATATATATATATATATATATATATATATATATATATATATATATATATATATATATATATACATACATATATAGGTGTATATATATTGCATTGATACAATTTCATTCAGTCACAGTAATATATCTTAATTATTGAAAAAGTGTTGCAGGAACATCATGACTTGAAACCGAAGTAATGTTTTTTGAGACTAAAATGCTATTACTGGGGAATATGTGCCTCGTCCCCCCCTTCCTGGGAAAAATACCTTGCTTGCCCCCCCTCCCCTCTTGGAATTTTTTTTTTTGGAACGTTCATGATGGTCTATACGAGCTATTCCTTCTTGTGCTAGGTGCTACTAACTCAATATATTTTTTCTCTCAAATGTGGTACAAATGTGGTACATTAGTACAGTTCATTCTTCAATCTCTTGTATCCTAATAGGATGTTTCTGCAATTTGTACTTCGGATACATTCCGATTGTATGTATTACACATATGCACGAAGCGACACAAGCGCAACTAAGGGTTCAACTATTAAAAACCTTTCAAATGTTATTATGAAGAGGAAAAGGAAGCTTTTTTCCCTTTCAGTCAATGCGATGCTGGGATAGTACTTTTAGCAAAGGTCATTTCTTCCTTGTCATTTTCCTGCTATTATAAGCCGACCCCCGTGGCGGAGTGGTTAGCACATCGCGCTACGACTCCATGGGTCCCGGGTTCGAATCCCGGCCTGGGCATGGATGTTTGTGAGTGTCCATTCATTAATTTCATCATATCATCACTCATCCTCATCTTCGATAATTAGTGACAAAAAAGCGACACAAAAAACAAAGTAAAATAAAGCAATTCAATCAATCAATCAACCTTCTATCACAAGTCCTCGTCGTTCACCTACTGCCACCAGGTGAGATCTACCCATCCGTGAAATGGTCTCCGTCTTCCCTTTTGACACCCGAATGACCGACATCAGATATGGTTACAATAATTTGTAGTGCAGCAAGAACTTTAGCGGTACACATGCAAAAACAGAGAAAGTGGAGGAGAGAGGGATCGAAACAGTGAAAGAAGAAAAGAGAGAGTAAGAAAACAAGATAATAGAGAAAGGAGAATATAGAGGAATAGAGAGGAAAGGTAAGAAGAGAATGAAACAAGGAAAAATAAAAGGTGTCAATATAAATATCGAATAAGCCATGTAAATATTTTGTCCACATTTGTGCCCACGTGATCACAATTTTCTGGCGATGAACTAAGGTATAAAGAGCGCCGCTACTAAAATGAAGATAGGTTTTTAATATCTTAATATTTTTGGCGATTATCCTGATTGTAGTTCTGATGCATAACACTTAAGCGGCGGCGCTAGTTGTCTCTTCCAGAGTCAGATTATCAGCGCCATCTTTTGACTACTCAGGCAACTTCTTCGACTTGAGCATTTTCACAGCTTAACTGTTATTTATTATTTTTGTTTGTTGCAATCTCTGCTGGTTAATGCGACAGAAAACTAACGGCGCCAGCAAAAAATGGTGAGTAAGCAGGCAAACCGGAAAGGGATGATGCGAAAGTGTAATTAAACATGTTCTTCAAGTTGTATATGTAAGTGTTGTTTGGCAACATAGAATATTTTTCTTGTCTTTTGTTTGTTTGTGTACGGTATTTTGAAGTCCACTTTATGGACAGATATGCTAATCCGGTCTGGAACTACAGTTTTCAAAGAAGTCGAGGAGGTCCTCTTGAGCCCTACAGATATCGCAGTTTGCTATTTGTAATAAAGAGGTCCTACATTGCAGTGGCGGCGTATGGGCCTGGCGGGGTGCCAAAATCCCCTTGGGTAGCGGAAAAATATTATTTCTGATTACATAAGCGTACCTATTTGTTCATAAAAGAGTTAGATTTGTGTAGTCAAGAATTAATTGAAGTTACTGCAAAACATAATAAGTATATTGCAAAATTATGTAGCAATTTATGCTAAGATGTCAAAACACATACCTACAATAAACGTGTTCTTTAACAGCATTAATAAAAAAAAAAAATAAGGCTATTATATTTTGTAATTGGAAGCGTAAATATATAACACGTGTTTTTTCTTTATAAAGGAAGAAGGTGAAAAGTAAGGGAACCAGGGTAGAAAATAGCGGAGCGCGAAAAATCCGCAAAACTTTATCATCAGTCGTCCCTGCTGAGTGGGATTCACGGTGGAGGCACTGTGTGGAGCAGTTTGAGTTCTGGTGGGGTAGGAGAGAGAGAGAGAGAGAGAGAGAGAGAGAGAGAGAGAGAGAGAGAGAGAGAGAGAGGAGAGGGAGAGAGAGAGAAAGAGTAAGAGAAAGAGAGAAAGAGAGAGAAAGAATGAGAGAAATAGAGAGAGGGAGAGAGAGAGAGAAAGAGAGAGAGAGGGAGAGAGAGAAAGAGAGAGAGAAAGAGGAAGATATTATCTCTCTTTTCGCTCTCTCTCTGTCTCGATTCTCTCTCTCTCTCTCCCTTCTTTTCTCGTTCTCTCTTTGTGCTCTCTTTCTCTCTGCTCTCCCTTTCTCTCTCTCTCTCTCTCTCTCTCTCTCTTTTTCTTCGATCTCTCTCTCTCTTTCTCTCTCACCATCCTAACACCCTCCACCAATGAGAGAGAGAGATAGTGGGAGAGAGGTACAGGGAGAACCTATTTCTCTCTTGTCTTTCTTTCTCTCTCTCACACCACTTCGGTGGCAGGGAGGGTGGAGGGGATGAGAGAGAGAGAGAGAGAGAGAGAGAGAGAGAGAGAGAGAGAGAGAGAGAGAGAGAGAGAGAGAGAGAGAAGTCATTTTCCTCCTCTCCCCTCCCAAGTTACCTCTCCTCTTTTTCCTCCTTTCCTTCTGTTTCTTGGGCGAAAGGGTGACATTTCTCTCTCAACTTCTTCTCTCCTTCTCCTTCTTCCCTCCCGTCCATCTTTTTCTCTCTCTCTCTCGGGGGGGGGGGGAGGTGGCTCCCCGATGGCGCAGTGTTTGCGTCGTCGCCTTGTAATAAAGGGATTACGGGTTCGATACCCGGTGGAGGCACATAGTGGTTCGGATCCCACTTTCAGCTGTTGGTCCAGTTCCAATTAGCCTTATTGTTGCATAAAGTGGACTTAAAACACCAAATCAATCAATCAAATCTTGGGTGGGGGTGTATTTTAAACTGTGCATTCAATCTCGATTAACCTATCTCAACATAAAGTACATTTGAAACTTTTTATTTTTTGTAACGTGGAGAAGGTTGAAGGGTAAGGAGAGAATTGGCCTGCTGGGGGAGTCTTCCGTCTATCCCCCTCATCTCTGTCGGCGTTAATGCGTCCTTGTTTACTTTACGCGCTTCTGCATAATGGCGATGTTGAGGATGAATAATGATAAGATGAAATGCGCAGGCAAGAATTCGAACCCAGAACCTTCGTACTGAGCAGCCAGTTTGCTCGGCTCATGAGCAAATAAATAAAGAAATATATAACATTTTTCACAAAAATACATTTGCAATCATAGCAAAAGCGAATAACACACACACACGCAAACAACGCTTAGGAAACGCAACGTGGATTTGTCAAGCTTAATTCCCTGTACATTGAACACAACACGTCTTCCAATTCCTTGATGTATCGGACCACACTAAATCACTCCTCTTAGGACCTTGTTTACAACCTAATGCTTCACTTGTTTACCATTGCTCTTGATGTTTCTAAACTTCCTTTTTGAGTTCGTTCGGAGTTTTCCCACTAGCTCTGGAACCAGATGTGCTATTGGTCTCCTTCTGCTTTTCTTTCTCTTGGAACTTGTCCTGGGATGCCCTCGTACCTTCCGGTAACTAACTGTTCCTCTTTTCCAAAATGTGGTTGTCTCTACTAAGAATGACGTATGTTTCAGCTTCTGTTTCAGGCTATATCTTTCGACCGGGTGCGTCCTTGATGGTTGCAAATCAATTTCGAACTTTTCCTCGTCAGAGTGTGTAGATGTCGTCGTGAATAGTCGAACCATACCATCACCGCTCTGCACTTTAAAGATGGAATTCACGGGAATCATAACCGGTTTCCTTTCAGTATCATGCGTTGAAGATTCGTCTCTGCTTGAAGCGGTAGTGTATTCAGTGAAAGGTTCTGTATACATGTATGACGATATAGTTGAAGGAATTGATCCCTTAACACCGATTGTTGAACTTTCCTTGCTGTGATTGTTGGGGGCACCGAATGGTAATTGTTGCTTATTGATTATCGTCCTCGGCCTCATGGTCATATTCAGTTTGTGTACGGTAGATGACCAAGGTGTCTCCTTTGTAGAAACCACAATATCTCTTGAGGTACTTGTCTTGACGATTTGCTCTCCAAATATTCCCTCTGAGATCACTGAGATAGGGTCGTAATCGTTCGGCATTACTTTTAAATTCCTTGGAGCAACAAGAATAATGTAAACATTCGCTGGAGTGCTCGCATCAATAGCTGGTTCCGAATTGTTAATATCAACTGATATACTCAAACCGCTTTGGGAATTGCTGGTGTGCTTTCTGCTGCAATCATCAGATGAAGATGACATTTGACTGATTCTAGCTGTTGGATCACACATATCATTAACTTTTCGGTTATTCGTACCGTATGTATCCGTGTTGCACTCGCTCTCAACAGTAGCAGAGAAACTGCCCATTAATATATCGCACATCTCTCGAGCTATGGAAGCTAAGAAGGATTCAGTTGTGCCAATACTGTAGACACTAGACTGAGACATCATGTTCTCGTACGATTGAGAATTACAAGAGCTGTTGTATTGCTCAGAGTCAATGCTCTTGTTGGAAGTGCGGTAAGTCTCAGGCAGCATTTTGTCTATACATGTCAGAGTTTCTGTAGAAATCGGCGTGTGGCATGATGTAGTTTCCTCTTTCATTATTAGGATCCAATTTGCATGTTTACTCACCTTTGATTCTGTGGTGGACGTAGTAGCGTCCTGGCATTTTTCCTTATCTTTGTGTAAACACTCTGGGTACGGTTCGGTATTGTAGATTAAAGCAGTCCCTCCCATTGCGACAGGCTGGGTGTTTGCGCTGTCAAGCGCTGGGTCACTAGACGATATGCTGCTGTCCTCTATCAATAACATCATCGGTTGTGCTGGAAACTGTTTCGAGTTTGCTAGCTTGTGATTCGCGTTCAAGAGTCTGTTACAGTCGCCAGCACCATTCCTGACGCAGTTTTCTCCAGGAAGCAGTACCATTTTTGACTTACGGTGCGTGAACGCTGACTGTCTCGCCAATCCAGGTCTGCGGTGCCTAAATGCCCTAACCCCTTCATCGAATATCTTCTCGTACGAACCTTGTGAACGTACCTGATTCAAAACCGCCCTATTCATACGTGGTATTGCTGCAGCAGACCCTTCTCCGGCAATCACCATTATTAACACAAACAACAATGAACTAAGTACAACAACTTCCGGTTCTAATACAACTTGCACCGTCGACCAAAGTTCCCACTTAACTTTTGAGGAACACTTAAAAAGCATTAGTGTGAAGATTAATAATGGGTAGTTCTCATAAGAGGCTTCCCTCCTACAGGTCTAGCAGACGAGTTGGTCACCAAGGAAACTCATTTTTGCTGTTAATCTTTATATTGTTGCATTCTAATTATTGTACCAGGCCATGGAAACATTATCAGAACTCCCCGTGCATTGAAATTTTTACAACAGCTAAACACGTTGTAAGGCAGTAAGGTAAAAATCATAAAACATACACATTTAGTTAAATTTGTAGATTAGATGTTGTATGTAGTTTGCCTATCAAGCATGGTTATTTCGGTCCTAACTGCTGTAGTCGCCACGAACGATTTTCTTGTTTTCACCTTTGAGTAATCGACAACAGATGTCTCTGTAGTACACAACTGAATTTTCTCAAGTTAATCATTGTTTATTGCGTCTGTCACAGGTAAGAAATATTGAATATTCCAATTATGACGGAATAATAGTGTTCGTTACTAAATCCGTGATTTATCCATAACACTCGTAACACAAACCCAATGTTAGGGTAAACGATTCCATGGAGATGATTTGAAATAAACAATTTCCTAAATTCAAACCCCCATATCTTCAAAACCAACTAACAAATGTGGCCAAAGGCATAATTTATGTTACTGACACTAGGCGCTACATAAATGTCCTCGTATTATTGATGTAAAAAATTCTCAATAAATCCATGCATTCATGCAAGAAACAAGTCTCTGAAAATTGTAACGACCGCCATGTTAGGCAAATTTCAGTCATATATTGCGATTTATCTTATTCGTATGCTTTCAAATTAATAGCTTGCATTCAATTATTTATACTTAATTGTTTTCATAAATTATGTATATATTTATGTTTTATCTTATGTTATTATATTATTCGCGTGTTTTTGCAACATTTATTCAGATTTTATAGGCCAATAATTATCCTAAATACTATATGCAATGTTTTCGTTAGTTGTCAAATCCAAGATGACTGGGATTATTTCTATCTTTCACGCAAATGTTGTTATTTAAGCACATGTTAAATACATTTCTTCCTAATACCGATAATTCACAACAACTGACAAGATTGAAATAATCTAAATCTTTATTTAATCATTTTATGTGCAAGGGAAAATATGAATTATTCGTAAATATGCGACATTGCCCGAACGGATTTCTTCAAATTTACAGGAGGAACTACTTACTGAAATCAGTTTCTGTAGCGTTGTCGAAGTTCTTCGGGGTATTTTCTTTCGCGAAAAGAAATAAGTGGTAATTATGCGATATAGCCCGAGCACCTCTCACTCGTTTATTTCATTCATTTTAGCATTGACACTTACCTATTATGCATTGCGGAAGATTCATTGAGGTGAAATTATGCCTTTTCCCATAAAATAGTGTCAACTTTTCATATTACGAGTCATTATTGGTCTTCCTTGTTCCGCTTGGGTAACAGACAATATGGCGTGCACTCGTCATGGATCATCACGCGTCGTGCTTGTGTTTTGTCGATTTGGAGTGGGTATGCAGTGTTTCAACCTTCTTAACCGAAAAATACCTAGTTTCGTGTTCATTATGTCATCACAAACCATTGACGGATAGCCCCAAAAAACCATTGACGGATAGCCCCTAAAACCATTCACGATAGCTCCAAAAACCATTTACGATAGCCCCACGGACCATTTCCGGCAAGGTTAGGTTAGGTTGGGTTAGGCTAGGTAAGCATAGTTAAAAAAATTCTCGTAAAAAAGGCACGTTTGGAAACACTGGCGAGACCATGTGACTTTCGACGCTCGCGCCATCTGCAGGTACATAATGGAAACAACGGCATTATGTTGTCGCTTTACAGAAAATGCAAGTTCCTTACATAAAAAGTTATTATTTCTTGTTCTGCAGCATTCTATGGTGAAGTTTTCAGTTTCCGCAAAAGAAAATACCTCAAAGAACTTCGACAATGCTACAGAAACTGATTTCAGTAAGTAGTTTGTCCTGTAAATTTGAAGAAATCCGTTCGGGTGATATCGCATATTTACCAAATAATCACTTTTTATGTAAGGAACTTGCATTTTCTGTAAAGTAATTTTTGGGTCTATCCGTCAATGGTTTGTTGGGCTATCGTGAATGTTTTTTTTGGGACTATCCGTCAATGGTTTGTGATGACATAATGAACACGAAAGTATGTATTTTTCTGTTAAGAAGGTTGAAACACTGCATATCCACTCCAAATCGACAAAACACAAGCACGACGCGCGATGATCCATGACGAGTGCACGCCATATTGTCTGTTACCCAAGCGGAACAAGGAAGAAAAATAATGACTCGTAATATGAACAGTTGACACTATTTTATTGAAAAAGGCATAACTTCACCTTAAAGAATCATCCGCTATGCAGAATAGGTAAGTATCAATGCTAAAATTAACGAAATAAACGAGTGAGAGGTGTTCGGGCGATATCACATAATTACTGAATTATTTTATAAAACCAGTTTCGTTATTTGCTGTTCTAGTTAATATCATAACATTATAGGAAATCAATTCTCTCTCGCTTTCAATAATATATCGATCTCCTATTGGCTGTTTATTTTAGGAGTGGGGAATGACGCTTCATGACGTCAAAAGTTCTACGTTGGCATTCGCCAACCACAACCCAAGCTTACTATCGCTATTTAGCATTAATCTGACTGTATACATTATCAACTTATCTTGTGTTATTTTTATGGGATGAGTTTGTAGCATTGTAAGAAAGAACAACCTGTTATGCTGCACCTCGCGCCTAAGGTTAGCAGTTGAGGTCTTGCTGTTAACGGTGAAGGCGGTGCGAGAATTCTGTCGTGACAAATAAGAACATAACACTGCCTACGAGCAAGCAGGACCCAACATATATTTTTAATTTGTGCGAATAAGTATGTACGCGCGCGATCCTTGATTAAAGTTTTTGGACGTTATTATTATAAAGTATTTGAATTTTATTTGACGTGATGTGCTGCTCTGTGGTTACCTTCCTGGAAGATTGGGGATAGTCTTAATCCCGATCTCAGGCTGAGAACTGATGCTTCCGACTGTCTAGCCGGAACAAGAAGCTGAGGGTTACCAAATTCGTGACTCCATATCCTGGAGTTACGAGTGGTGGCACGTTGCAAAATTCTTATATCAAAAACTCTTACTGGTGACATATGTAAATTGCTAATTAAAAACGTTAAGTGAGAAAACATAATTTATTATTTTTAAATAAATATTAACAATAATATACATTTCGTCTTATTGGTATAACAATGAAAATTACAAGTTAAAATTTTTGAAGATGTAGATGTTGTAAGCATCCAGTGGCGGCGATTGAGGGGGGGCAAGGTGCTAAAACTGGGAGGGAAGGGCAGTTTACTTGCCTTTGTAGGAAAGGTTTAGCATAGTGCGGAGGCAAAAGTGCCAAAAGGTGGGGGGGCGGTATTTGCCTTTCAATAATCAAAGCCAATGTAATCAACAAAGACATTGCGGCTAAACACGTTGTATAATTTCAAGGCAAATCTTCGAACGTACACGAAGGACCCTTTATTTGGTTAAAGTTGTAGGAGCAGGCATCGTTGTAGTTTCCCTGTCAAGCACTGTTATTTCGGCTGTAACTACTGCTGTCGCAAGAGACGGTTTTCTTGTTTTCACCTTTGAATAATCGACAACAGATGTCTCTGTAGTGCTCGATTCAATTTTATTAATATATACACTATTCGTTATGTCTGTCAGAGGTGCTTCTGTGTCAATTTGGGTAGAAATTTCGTTGCCAGTAGTTGTGTTTTCTGGATGGTTCTCGACGCCTGAAGAGACCTGAACCGAAGCAATATTTGACAGAACTTGTAATTGAGATAATGACAAACTAGGTAAAGATATCATGAAAGTTTCGGATGACTGACTACTTGTTTCCGGTTCCATACTATTGTCGATGGAATCTTTATATGGCAGAACAGTTGTTTGCTGATTCACAGTGTTTACGAAAGAGACTTCAGATGGCTTAACGGTTGTTTGTTGATTTGTACCGTTTACGGCAGATATTTCAAATGGCTTAACAGTTGTTTGCTGGTTCGTACCGTTTACGATAGAGGTTTCAGATGGCTTAACAGTTGCTTGCTGATTTGTACCGTTTACGGCAGAAATTTCAGATGGCTTAACGGTTGTTTGCTGATTTGTACCGTTTACGAGAGAGTTTTCAGATGGTTTAACAGTTGTTTGCTGATTTGTACCGTTTACAGAAGAGACTTCAGATGGCTTAACGTTTGTTTGCTGATTTGTACCGTTTACGGCAGATGCTTCAAATGGCTTAACAGTTGTTTGCTGATTCGTACCGTTTACGGATGAGATTTCAGGTAGCTTAACAGTTGTTTGCTGATTCATACCGTTTACGAGAGAGGTTTCAGATGGCTTAACAGTTGTTTGATGATTCGCATCGTTTACGGCAGGAGTTGCAGAATGTCCATTACTTGCTTCCTGTTTTGTAATGTTTACACCGGCAGTTTCTGTAGAGATTAACTGAAGCTTATCAATATATTCACTGTTATTTGTGTCTATTTGAGGCCTCTCCGTTAACTGAGTGGCTGGTTCGTAACCTGTTATGTCATTATGTTCAATCTTCTCAGGAACCGTTGAGTTATGGATTACCGCCGAAATGATAGACACAACTTGCGATGGGGATAAATTCCCGTCTGAAACTTGAGATGACGGGAATAAGCCTGGGAAAGACGCTACAAAAGTTTCAGATGGTTTAACAGTTGATAGTTTCGTAGCGTTTACGACAGACGCTTGTGTGGAACTTGACTGAGGTTGTTCAGTGTCTACTTTCTCGATTGCTGAATCCTCAATAGTTGTGGTATTGCGAGAAGGGGTTGTAGTAACCGATGAAGTCTGAACAGCTGTCAAAATCATGGCTAAAATTTGTGACGGAGACAAGATTGTTTCCGGAGTTGACGTCGACACGGACGAACTAGTGGATGTGGAAATTTCAGAAGACGCAAAGGTTGATTTCTTTGTTGAAGCATCTACGACATGTGTTAATGGAAGTTTCTCCAAATCGCTGTCAACCGATATACTTGTAAGAGGCTGTATAGTGGAAAAGAGGCCAGTTGCTGTTTCATCAGAAGCTTCTGTATCATGTGGAGGCATTGGATTGGATATCGGATCTTGAAGTGACGATGAAATGTTGGACATAAATTGAACTAATGACAAAGATGAACTGGACAAAGACATCGTAGATGTTTCAGATGGATCATCAGTTGTTTGTTGCTTTGAAGTCTTCACATCTGACGTATCAGTACTCGACTGAAGTATCTCTGTATGGTCACCACTCACTGGAATTGGCTGTTTTGTAACCAACTGGGCACCAATATTTGGAAACATTTCAGAAGCTGTTGAGCCTTGAGTTAATGATGAAATGATGGGGAAAAATTGGGAAGGAGACAAAATGGCTACCGGGTCTGAAGATGACGAAGTCGAACTAAATAAAGACATTGTAAGGGATTCAGAAGGCTCAGTTGTCTGCAGTTTCGAAAAGTGCCCAATAGATGTCTCTGTAACGCTTGACTCAGGTTTTTCCATATTGTCAATGCTTATTGTATTTGTTTGAGGCTTCTCTGTGGTTGTATCATTAAGATAAACTGCTGTGCTTTTTGAAGGCGCTTTAGTAAGCGTTGAGGCCTGAGAAACATTGGATAAAGTTTGTGGTGCCAAAATGGTTACTGGAGCTTCACCTGAAGAGGATGGATCAGACAAAGACATCATAGGAGTTCCAGATGGCTGTGAAGTTGTTTGCAGTTTGGAAGCATTCACAATAGATGCTTCAGTAGTGTTCAACTCTTGATATACATATTCACCACCCACTGTACCTAATAGTGGTTTCTTCGTGCCTTTTCGCGTAGCTAGCGATCCACCGGCAGCTGTTGTGTTGCCTGGCGGTGCGGTAGTAACTGTCGAGTTCTGAAGAACTGACGAAATGGCACTCAGAACTGGCGCTGGAAGCAAAATGGCCGCCGGAACCTGCAATGATGACGACGTGCTTGGCGAAGGTGTAGTGGTTACAACTGGCTCGACAGTAGGGTCGATAATTTCGTCACTGCCCTCATCTCCTCCTAATGGTGGCAAAGTTGGATCTATATCAATTGGTGCTACGGTATCGGGTGGATCTGTAGAACTATCATCGGATAAGCTAAAGGGAAATAGTCTATAAGGAAATAGATTGAAAGGGCTGAAGGAGGACACTGGATACAGATCATACCAAGGAACAGGTCTTAATAATGGTAGTGGGAAGGGCAACAAAGAACTGGGAAAACCTCCATTGAAAACCATCCCTGCAAAGAAATGAAAATAATTATTACTAAGCATTATGAGCAATAACTAATATCAGGATAACATCAGTATTTTGTTACTAATTTCCGCATTTTTTTGGACTGAGCCATTGCAATGTTTAAATGAGTTGTATCTGTTTTATCAAAGTCATTTTAACGTCCATTTTGTGCTCAGATCGGATTTGGACCTATAGTTTAAAGTGGTATACAAACCACCATGTGTCTCTACCGAGATTGAATCCGGAATCTCTTGATTACAAACAGTGATGTGCGTTTACGCGTAAACAACGATAGTCTACATTCTACACGTAGACTATGTTATACACGTAGATTACGTAATCTATGTAAACAACATGGCGAAAGGTGAAAACTTAGCAAAGGGGGCCGTGGAATTAGAAGAAAATTATACTGCGTATCAGTTGCTGATGTGTGAGAAGAAATGTTCATACTCTTTCCTCCAAATTTGAACAATTTCTCACCTAGGAAGAAACCTAATATAGGAAATATTCTAGTGTTTTATGGAAAAAAAGACCACTCTTGCCTCACGACTGCCATCTGTTGTTGTTTTTTGCATACTATTTATTTTCTTCCATAGTTGATAATAGAAGAGAAGAGAAATTTTGTTGTAAATAGGATTTTTTTTCATTTCGTTAGGAACCAATATAGTTGAAAATTTCACTTTCATTTCATGAAAGCCTTGAAAATTAATTTTAATGCACTTTAGATTGTCTAAGTAGTCTATGTAAACTACAACTCAATGTAATCTACGCGTAGATTACGTGTAGACAACGCATGTAGACGTAAACTTATAGTCTACGGCACATCACTGATTACAAAGCAACTGCCGTACTGCTCGTACTACATCATCAAAAAGGTTCAAGGTATGTTGCAGAGAAAGCATGGAAGTAACAGACGTATACAACGGAGTGAAGCTTCTGTAATCATTTACAATATGGCAGATTTCTGGAAAGAGTATGTGAAACATTTTTGTATTTAAATTTCAGAAGAGTTTATTCTCATTGAAAAATATTAGAACAGTGCGTCATATTCTTAATATCTGAGCCAAAAGTAGTTTTGAAATTGTGTTACAAGAGTATGTAATTACAGTGTAAAGATGTCGCTTTCAAAATAAGACAAGAGAAAACAAAATTACGACTATTCCAACCACTTCTCGGATTTTCTCCTGGAGTTTTATATTTAACAAATTTATATTGAGTTAAATTTTCCTCGAACTACATATCTGGAGGAAATAATAATATGAGGCAACATTATTGGTTAAATACGTTATAAATATCTTATTTCATGTTGCTAATAAACTCAGACCTTAAGCATAACCAAAATGTATTACTTCCAATATGCATTCGTGACTTTCACGATTTGTTAACATATTTTAACAAGTGCATAATAAGTATTAATTGAATCATAAATTTAGGTTGGTTACACAAATAAGTGATAAGGCTTTAATGACGTTGTAACTGATTTTTCTTCATTTTACTCTTTCAGGTATACTATGGTAACAGTTTCATACATCGGAGACACATTTCTTCAATTTTACAGAAGAAACTACTTACGGAAATGAGTTTCTCCAAGGTTTACAACGTTCGTCGAGGTATTTTCTTTCATCGTGGAATATATTTGACCGGGAAATCATGTATTTTTCAAGAGAAATATCTCACCGACGCACAATTGCCATTGCTTTCATTTGCTTGCCCTACGACAACCGGATGCTGCGTACGTTTGATGACGTAAGCCCCTGTCAGTGTTTCAAACCCCCTTTCTTTAGTATGCTTGCCTAACGTAACCAAACCTAACCTAACCTTATCGGAAATGGTTCGTGGGGCTATCGGTCAGCTACCGTGCATAATGGTTCATGGGGCTATCCGTGAATGGTTCGTGGGGCTATCCACGTATGGTTCGTGGGGCTATCCGTAAACTACCCGTGCAAAATGTATAATTTCCACCGGTGACGAACACGATAGTAGGTATTTTTCGGTAGAGAAGGTCGTAACACTGCATACCCACAACATGAGTCAAGATGTGCCGCCATATTGTGTGTTCCGGAAGCGAAGAAAGGAATGAAAAAAAAAGCACTCAGAATGTGAAAAATTGCGTTTGTTTTCGTGTAAAAAGCATAATGGCACATTGAACTATGTTCCGCAATACACAATTGGTAAGTACAAACCATGCGAAACAAAATATGAGATTTTAATGTGTCTCCGATCTTTGAAACTGGAACCCAAATTATATATAAACATATTTTCAAAAGTGAAGCACCAGAGATATATTACTATAATATCTTCCATTATGTCAACCTGTTCTGTGGAGGTATAGGGAACAGATGAGGTTTTTTTAATGGGCAATAATGATTGTCTCCATACTGTGGTGGTTGTCGTTGAATCGCATTTATGTAGTTGGAGAAGAACTGTACCGCTTTTCCCGATCAAAGGTTCTTTCATCGAACTGATATATGCATTTACACATAAAACAACACGGAATGTGTCTAAACGCAAATATCAGTTCCATGAAGGGGCTTTGGACGGGAAAAACGGTAAATTTCTCTGCTAACTTCATAAATTCGATTTTTGTTTACACTCCTCCAACAGTTTTCATGTCTCCTGGGATGGTCTTCTCTGAGATAGACTCTACCCAATGTATCCCAATCATTCTCCATTGGGTTGAGATCGGGGGAGCATGGTGACCACTTCACTCCATGAATATCTTATTCTGCTTAGTAAGCAGTAAGATCTCAACAATCGTGTTCTGAGTATGCCAAACCGATGTAAATCGTGCATATTGTAACAGTAAGGCATACCTCACGTTGAGAACTTTAGATACTCTGAATTAGTGTCAGATGATTAGTAATTCTGTGATATGAGGTGTTATTACTGTTTGTAACCATTCGTTATTAAACTGCAGTATGTATATAAGGTATGTACATTCACGGACACTTCTATGTTGTACCAATCCCTTTGAGAGTCAATGCAATTGGTATAACCCTCAAATGTTCGTGACACCCTATATAATTTATATTCATTTTTAGTAGACAGGATCAGTAGGGCTAAAAAAAATTAAGTGACAATACATGATGCAATGTTGCTTTCTAGGAAAGGATGGAAGTTGTGAGTCTTTCTGTATGGTTTTGAATGAGTCCCTGACACGGCAATTTACTTTTTCTATGTATGTAACCATGATGTGCCAAAGGTTTGAATGCGTGTTCTTGAAGAAGTTAATTATGAAAGAATCACTATTCAAAACTTTGCAACCACAGAGATTATTACATTTGTATATATGCATAGAGACAAATAACAAAACTAGAACCTTATCTTCGTCACAATCTTGATGAGACGTGTGGCAATATGTCCACATGGGCATTCTTATAAGAGTTGGCAACATTGGTACAGAATGTGGTGGCTAGACGCGTCGTCAAGATTGTGAGAAGAAATAAGTTCCGGGTGTCTTTAAGTTTGTCCGGATCTATATGTGAAACTCCCTCACCTATGCTGGGGTCAGCTTCACTTCCGCTTCCATGCCTATTCAGACCTAGGCCTATTTTTCTAGCATTTCGAATTCCATTGGAAACAACGCCTGGTCCTGAAAGAGAAAACGTTACGTAGTAATTCTCTAGTTATTTATCAATAAGACGATGAAAGGTAGAAAACAAAAGGAAAGAAAAAAAGAATGAGGATGGAAGAAGAAGGAACGAAAGCGAGACAGAGAGAAGGTACAAAAACAGCAGAGAGACACAAATACTGCTGCTCTACCAATAAGAGTTAAAACCTTTTGACGCTGCCAACCCTAAATTAGAGAAGGGGGGCGTGGGTGATGCAATCAGCTGTTTACCATGCAATCCTGCCCTTGCGTTGCCAAAATATGCGGCATTCTTCCAACACTTCAACGTCACATTTATTCGGCGCCAAGTGTTTATCATCATGAAGGTAAAAGCTGTATGCAGCGAAAGCAGATACTTAATATTTAACATTGTTGATTTTTTTGACGAGGAAGCGAGGGAGGGAAGTTATACATGTGGTAACACGGGGACACTCGGCACATTTTCTTCCACGGTGACTGACTAACTAATTGATTTACATGTAGGTTCGCTATCCTGCCACTTCTGCCTAATCACGACGATGATGATGAAAGGTGATAAAATGAAATTGATGAAACGATCATCACAAACACAGACAACACATAATACTGACCGTGGGTCCATGCGCCAGAGCCTCGTTAGTCTGCAAGACTGCAGTAACAGAGTGTACATCATAGGCGCCGACATTGGGAGGGCAAGGCACTTTCTTCGCCCTCAAAAGGACACATTTTATGTACAGGGTGGACCTAAAGTCCCATTACCCCTGTTTATTTTTCTCATATTGATGACTAATATTCATGGTCAGGAGATATATTTGATCAGATAAGGTTATAGACAGCAACTTGTTCCAGAGTGTATCTAATATCTGTGTATGCCATCATTTTCATAACAGAGAATTATTCGTCTCCAAGTACAATGAGAAATTCTCCTCAGCATTGCTGGAGTGATTGAATCAAATGCATTGAGGGTGGCTTCTTTAAGTTCGTCAGTTGTCTCATAACGTTTGCTAGTAACCTTCTGTTTGATGTAACCCCTCAATGCATTATGACACGATGGCATGCAGATCCAGACATCTGAGTGGCCACTTCAGAGGTGCTGGCAAAAGGTTCAGAACCTCTTCCAATCCATTTGTTTCCAAACCCTTACTTGAGATATTCTCATACGGCAATAGCATAATGTGCTGGTGCACCATCCTGCTGGAACCAGACTCGACCGAGAAGATCTCGATTTTGCCGTTCAGGAATAAACCAGTCACGTAACATGGTGAGATTGTTAATTTGGTTCACAGCACCTTCAAAGAAATATGGACCAAGCAGGGATGTGGCAGACATTGCAGCCCACTTTATCACATACTTTAAGGCGAATAATTCTCTGTTATGAAAATAATGGCGTACACACAGACACTCTAGATTAAGTTGTCCATAGCCTCATCTGATCAAATATATCTCCTGTTATACTATACTGGACTATGAATATTATACATCAATATGAAAAAAATAGGGGGTAATGGGACTTTTGGCTCACCCTGTATATTTACATATATAAAGTATTGTTTATGCCGATTTTGCCCCCACAAAATTTACATTGCACCCCCAAAATTGATCTTAAGTTGGCGCCAATGGTGTACATGCTAAGTGGGAATGAGGTTGACGTGGGTGCCATCTTACAGTGAGGTGCCCAGGACTTTCGAAAGGGAGGAGTTATGTAGACTTTTCCTGGTAGTTGGCCCTCGTTTTGTCATCTTCTTCCTACCTTTGACGTTCTTTTTTTATAAATACTGGGGCAAAGGGGGGGTTGACCCCACCAACCCCACTCCCTTACGCACGTAACTGCCATCTTAGGCCACCCCTCAAAGAAGTAGCGAGACGAACAGAGGGAAAGATCTATGCAGAAAGGAGGTAATTGAAGGGGAATATGGGACCAGGTGAAATTTACACAGCATTTACCTTTCACATTATTTATCAAAACAGTGGTCATGGCGGAGATGATGTGACGAGCACCACGCTCCGGCCCCCTTTGATGTGGGAATATCTGCTATTGGTCTGAAAAATGGGAAATACTGTAGTGGTGACCAGGGACCATAAACTTTTCACCCTGACGAGGTGGATCCCCCCCCCTAACTTACCAGTCGCAATAAAAACCTTGATCATGTTGCATATTTACGGTTTTAAATAATAAAAATAATAGCCTCATATTTAAATACTTTAATCATTATTGTTAAACAATAAGTTCAGTGTAGGTATGCATTATTTAATACTTACATAATGGTAAAATACCAGTAATCCCTTAGCTTAAATTGCTACTTGATTTTGCAATGTATGTACAGTCAACGGCAAAGATAATGGTAGGCAATTTGTCCACCACTATTTTCATTATTTTTTTATTCTAACATCCTGTGTTGTTTTAAGGAATGAAACTACGTTGATTCGAAGCAGGAATTGTTCTCTGCTTATTGACGTCATTATTTCAATTCATTGTCAACACATTGTGTAATACACACCGAATGAATATGCTGGTGGACAATTCGCCTACTGTTTCTTTCGCCGTTGGGTGTACTATCTTATGTAACTGTACACTCACCTCAATTAGTACTCCGGCAGTTTGTTTCTTTATACAGCATATTCGCAAAAGTTACAATTCAATCTACAGGTGTATCAATATACGCTGTATAAAACAACTTATTACTAACTTCGTTGACGCTGTAAATTCAAAAACTTGTAACCTCGATGTTGAAGAAATGCTGGGGTGCTTCTGGAACTTCACAATTGAGCTTCGTCTAAAACTTCTTTATGCGTGCCTAAAACTTGACTTTAGGCTTGAACTTGTTGAATGATGAAAAGCACTTCTATTTTCCTTTCCATCTATTATCTATGTTTGATACATTGGCTTCATCTTTTATACATATTTATATTATAACTTTACTTCCACTAAATCGATATTTATCCTCCAATAAGTTATTAATGTTCTGTTATCCTGTGCTGTCATCTATGTTTTCTTTCCACCTCGTGTTATTGTTTCCAATATGAAATATTAGGTTTGGCCCTTGCGGATGACGTCATTTCAGGTGATTATCCTTACTGCATGTATAGGTGAAACTGACACAACAGAGTTTGAGTTGAAACTTTCAAAGGAGGATGCGCAATGTTGCAAGAGGTGGATCGCCCCCCCCCCCCCCCAGACACACACGCACGTGCATGTCGATTCGGTCAACTGATACTCGAGGGGCTTGCGTAGAATGCGATACGCATCAACTCCCTCCCGTCTCCTGAGGATACGATGACGTAGGAACTACGCCACAAAGTGCTGGTGCGTAGAAACAAGGAGATGCGTTTGCACCTGCGTAGATATGGCCAAACCTTCGACTGTGATATGATGCAAGCTTTGTTAATGACGTAAATGAAGCTCGCATAAGAATTTAAAAGTTAAGGAAACCAGGTTCACAAGAATGACGTAGGAGCACTTTCCTTTCCGGACGTTACGTCATAGACTGCTTCAGCGCGTCACAAATCATTAAATTTGAAAGATTTCCACCGTGGTTGAGAAAAAAGTAACGGTACCAGCTATTAATGCCGTATCAGAAACAATGATGTTTGAGTTTGAAATGAATGAATTTTTTAAGTTCACTTTATGAACACATAGGCTAATTGGAACTTGATCTACAGTTGAAAGTGGGATCCGAACCACTGTGCTCCACCGGTGTATCGAACCTCGGACCGCTTGATTACAAGGCGACGACTGCGCCATCGGTGAGGCCCCTAAAGTAGCTCAAGTATATAAAAAGAGCTAACGATATATAGGCATATATATGTTTTAAAGACACATAAATATTTATTTTTAAAATCAATTTTTCTTTGCATACAACTTTAAAAAAAAAAAAACCCTGAAGGTGATTCCGGAGAGTGGTACGGTCCCTCCCAAATCGACCCCCCGCAATGTGAATGTTGATTGATTGATTCGGTGTTTTAAGTCCACTTTATGCACAGTAAGGCTAATCGGGACTGGACCCTACAGTTTAAAGTGAGATCCGAACCACTATGTGCCTCCACCGGAATTCGAACCCAGGACCCCTTGATTACAAGGCAACACTGCGCTATCGGGGAGGCTGCAATGTGAACGTTGTGACGTCAGCGGAGCTTCAAGTAGGGAAAATGAAATTGATTTGTAACTTCACATTAAACAACATTCCAAATGAACAACATTGACTGCTTTATTGTGCTTGAGTTGTAGATGTGTTGCTGAAAATTTTATCCGCTTATAACATCGAATACCGTACAACTGGTAGCCTGAACTGTCACCAAAGGCTGTACCGAAATATGTTGAAGCTAATCTCGGTTCAAAACAATTCCAGAAAACACTTGTTTGAATCAAGGATTCCACTCTGTACTCATTCCAACATTATCCGAATTATATCACCAGGGGCGCCCGTAGGATTTTTTCTCAGCGGGGGGGGGGGGGGGGGGAGGGCAGCAGTGCTCAAAGTGTGTGTGTGGAGGGGGATGTCCTATCGTGTCCACATTAGAAAATTCTCCTTAAACATCCACCACTAGGATAATTTACATACCCACTGCATTTTCTTAATGATGATACAAGCATCTCCATATCTTTCCCAATAGAACACCTCCCGCCCTACCGCCAACTAGGAATTCCCACTTCGAGCACGGGGGGACATAAGATTTGAAGCTTGCCATTCTGTCATAAAATATCACAGTTTACCTTTTATTATCATTATTTTACAAATCATAAAATTGAAATTCAATTCAAAACGCCGTGGCGTTGTTGTCAAGTTCAGACTTAAGTTTACCATTTCAACAGAAACTTGTTTCCTTTCTATAAACATCTATAGCTTTGTTGATGAACAGTTCCTTGTCTTTTGTACTATTATGCACAGCTACCAAATGAAGACCACCTAATTTGCTTTCACTACACCCCTAGCCCATGCTTTCACGCTACAATTTCAATATTCTAATAATATATACTTTTCCCAGTTATCTTAGGGGAGCAAGTGCCCCCCTGGCTCCCCTCTTTGGGCGTCCATGTATATCACCTTTATATACCCTTATTTCGATGTATAAAATGAGGTAAATCCAACCACGTCAGCATATGTTGCATAGTGTACAGGGTCAACGAAGTTAGTAATAAGTTGTGTTTTCTACATCGTATATTGATACACTTGTATTTTGAATTGTATCTTCTGCAAATATGCTGTATAAAGAAAAAAACTGCCGGAGTACTTTTTGAGACTAGTGTACATACGACCTAAGAAACACACGGTTCATCTTGAATGCAAGACCTACCGTGTGCTACACTATCACACGATTCAATTTATCAAAGTCAAAAAAAGATTAAAAAAAAGAATAAAACTCACCTTGGGGAACGACTATCTCCAGGAGCCCCGCCATGCACGATGACGTCACCAAACAGGATAAGGCAAGAAGGACAGCAAGCGCCATGCTCATCCTATCCTTACGAAATGCAGAGAAGCGAAATTGTCCTCATCCTTCTGGTACAGCCGGAGATGTCTGGAAACTCGTTTTTCGTCGCTGCGATCCTTCCGTGGGACAAATTAACGGTATGAAACGGCAATGGGAGTTTGGAAAACAACCGTTCCTTGTTAACTCTTTTTTTCCCCTATATATTTCTCTTGCCGGTTGAAAAAGAGGGAAGTAAATTAGTTCGTCATCCAGTTCTCTTAAGCTTGTTTGCTTGGTTCTGTCGGAATGTACTGTTATCAGAACGTTCCGAGCCAGGTTGGGTAATATTTTTTTGCAATATTTTGGAGCTGGTTTGATTCTGTCTACCAGTTCCATCATAATACGTCTTCAGGGTTGCCAAATGCCAGCAGACAAACACGCTAGATTCCAGCTGACAAATCACCAGAAAATCGCTAGGCAAAAGTGAAAAAATCACCAGATAATCGCTAGGTAAAAGTGAAAAAATCACCAGAAATAGCGCTACATCACAAAAAAAGTTAATTATGACATAAAATAGTTTATTTTTCTTTATAAAGCATCATCATCATCTTCATCTGACAAAAGAAAATGTCTTTTTTGTTCATCAATTTCGAAACGTGTGCATTGTTCCGACAGCGTTCACAACTTCCCGTGATAAAGTGGAATTGTGTTAAAACCGTAGATACGGTTAGGGAGGAGGGGAGGGGTGCAATTGCCCCGGGCGCTGAAGTCAAGAGGGCGCGAAAGGAACTAAAGAAAATTTGGAAACAACCTCGCGGCCTAATGTTAAGTAGATATCGTTGTCATTGTGAAACAGTAATGATATCCTTTCCAGTGTATGTGAAATACATAGTTACAAATTAATTACATTGCATTAATGTAGAGTTTTAAATTCCGGAGTGAAGCTATTATAGCTCATTACAGATTAAATATAACGATGTGATTCTTCGTACCAGAATTTCGTCTTGGCGCAATTTCAAAAAGTTAGAACCAGCTCGGTGTCAAAACACCAGATCTAGTGTAAAAAAGCACTGAATTGGCAACGCTGTAACTCCTTCTGTTACAAGCAAGAGTAACGAGCTTACGCAAATGGAAATAGATGGGAGCACAGTAACTTAAAAAACTTAAAGGAAAAATGAGTGAGTAAAAATCAGGCAAATTTATTATAATTACGCTATGTTAATGCACACTATTACACCATGTCAAATGCTTATAACAGCTTTAAGGTAAATTGATTTCAAGGGTCTAGTTATTAATTAATAACGAGGTTTCGTTTGTGGAATATTACGATTGATGCAAAAAGTGGAAGTCGTGAGAACAGTATAGCAACGTAGTTGAGCTTTACTGAGCTGTTATCGCAAGTGTAAGTCGTGTACTAAATGCAAATTAGTCCATTTTCCAGCTAAAAACTAGACTTCGGATTTTAACTTCATTCTTTTACTTTGCAGGCGTTCAATTTTAAAAACGCAACAACTGATGAAGTTTGATAGTGCCTAAAATAACTCATTTTGCTTGTTATAACCTATTTTAGGTTTATGTGCTTAAATCAAACATTTTTGTATGTCTTTATATGTATTTTTAAGGTTTTACAGGAGATTTTTATGTCACACAGAAGTATTTGTTGTGTTTGGTGACGACAAAATTCAATGACGTCTTTGAAACATACTCTCTGTCGATTTCCCTCCCTCCATGTACATGATGTTTTTCAAAGATCTAATCAAAGCAAAATATCTGGCGTCACTGTTGCGCAGTCGAGGGGAGAGTGGTGCTGATTATATCAGCCGCAGCACGACGAAAATTGAAAATGCTCGTGGTGTATAGTGCTTAAACAGGCGACATTTATAAAAAAAAACGATCTCTCTTGACATAAACCGTTACAGATCATTATAATCTATTGTTTTTAGCTTGTTTCAGAAGTAGTATTACAGTAAAATAATCATTAGAAACATTTTTTGTTTGTGATCAACCATCACTTTATTGCTAACAGTTCTTTCTAGGACGATCATTGCTACATTTATATAGGCCTATGTATGTATATAATCATGTGTGTTCTACGTTGAACATTCTATGTAGTAGTATAACTTCTTCTGATAAATAATTACAATCTATGCGTAAACCATCTCTTTTAAACTTGCCTGAATTTACAAACAAGGTACAATTCCATTATACTTATAAGCTGGCACATGGCAACCGATAACAACTATTGTCCATCTACTGGAAGAGAAAAGCTAATGTAAACAAAATCACCTGACTTTTGGAAATATAGTTCCTTTCCTATGTGTTAGTTCTCGCATCAATATATTCGTCGTACTGTACAGCTCATAGTAAAGGTTTCACAATTTCAATATAACAACTACATTGAGTGGTATGGTGTTATTAGACCCACTATATTCCTATAGGCTATTCCATAGCCAATAGGGTTACTCGAAAACCACGTGTATTTGTTTACAATGTTGTTATATCGAACAGAGAATAACATGATTACTCGATCATAACCAGGGAAAAATTATTTTAGGAAAAAAAAATTTGCTTCGGAAATTGACCATACAGGTAGGACTGACGGAATTTAGCTGCCATGTATGGTAATTTGTTGTCTTATTTCACAGAAAAATGCATAATTTTATCTTTAGCACAAAAAACACATCACCAGGGAAATAATATAAAAATATACATATAATACACATTTGATACAAAATAAATCTTCCAAATTCTTTGTGCAAATACATATTTTAAAGTTAATGCATAAAGCAGATTAAATATGTGCTACATTAGTAAATTATCATCCTATTTCGGGACTCCAAAACACACTGGTCCCTACTACTGACATCTAGCGGAGTACTACAGAAGTGTTTGGTTAGTTGATTACATATATTTTGGGATATGCATAAACAGACGAGATATGCGTTAAATGAGTAAATTACTATCCTATGCGGGACTCCACAATATACCGGTCACTACTACCGGTAGCGCAGAACAGCATTCTCAGTCATCCTGCATTTGTCAGGAAAGAAACATTTTGATGCACTTCTATGTGTGCGTTCACGACAAGAGATAATAGGAGCCCAAATATGCTCAAATGGAGAACGTTCTAAGTGTTCGAAATATTTTTTTAGATTTAAGTAGAGCATTTGTTGCAGTGGACATCCTTGTGAAGAAAATAAACAATCCTGTTCTGAAAAAAAAACTTCCTGTCATAATGCATACAATTTGAGCCACCCGATGAATCCACGTTACACAAACACTACCTCTCACAATGTCACATAGAAACTGAACAAAAATTAGATCTGTTTATGCATATGAAAAGTGTGGATCACTCAGTCATTTTGAATGGAAATATTTTTTACTTTTAGCCACATATTTCCACTATTTTTAAAACATGGAATAAATATTTTCCAGTTTTTTACCACCTACAAATCCGCTTCCTAATCATAACACAAGTATCGAAATGAGTGATAATTGGAGAACGGATTTTAAGATGCAGCACCTTTCCAGAAATATAGCTGTTTTCACACCGATCGTTTAAGATATGTATTTTAGTACATGAAATCAAGTAAAATAAACACATTTATCTCCTTTTTACCTCTCTTTGATGCTTCAGAGCCTTTTTCCTTCCATTTCTTTCATGTTTTGTTAAAAAGTTGGACAGAAAAATCAATGATTTTCACTCTTCTTGAGCAGCCACATAAAATCCTATAGTCTCATTTTGTAGAGCAGAACGAGAGCTATAAAATGGTATAATATAATCATTGCAGCCCCAATAGTTCCAAAGATAACGTAGCAAAACCCGCGAGAGAAAACACAAACTTCAACAAAACCTATTCGGCAGAACCACAGTTCTCTATGCGGTCCGCGCGCATTATATACAGAAGGCGCAGAATAAAGAGAGTATTTTATCAGCACCATCTATTGAACCTTTTTGAAAACATTTTCAGAACCTTTTTCTTCCTTACCCGACCATAATTTTGCACTTTAAAATTCTTTCCCTAGTGATTAGTCAATACACTACAGTACTATATCTTTATTAATAAATATGAGTTACAAGAGAAAGTAATTATTATTATGGATCTAGTAGAGGCGCTACTATGTACATTGTCAATAAATAATGTATAGTTCTTCAGTACACATGGTTAGGTCCAGTCCCTTATCCCCACATTGGATACCCACCCCCGTGTCCCATGGCATTACTCATAGAGCTAGCCATGCTGCCGGAACCACCAAACCCAAAAGGACCACCACCTGCACCAAAACTCATACTGGCAGCCTGGCTAGCGGAACCGCCAAACCCCATACCACCCATACCAGGGTAGCCGATGAACCGACGTTGCCTTTTGAGCGTTTTAGGACCATTCGGATGGTTTTCCTTGTTAAGAGTAGTCTGTGACAAGTCTCTGGTACTCCTGGATGCTTCTTCTTCAACTGGAGAGCCTCTGGTAACTGGAATTTCCGGGTCCTGGGGACTGTTGCTGTATACGCAGCTGTTCTCAAGATATGTCCCGTCCTTATCAGTTCTGCGGTAGCATTGCTTGACTCCACGACCCTCAAGACCGTTAGCCGGATGATAATACTGCCTGTAGTAGTACCATGGAGGTATGTACTGGTTGTACATCCAACCGGAACGTGGTGTCCAGACCCCACGGTACATTCTTACGATTGGCGGACCGTTAGGCTGTGAGCTGCTGTACATGGTTACACCTGTAAGGTAATGCAAAAGCATGTCAAGACATGGGAAAGGAAACTAATGTGTTGTTCTATGTCCTAAAATCATAAACGCGTTAAGTGCCGGAGGGGGTGCTAAACCCCCATTTTATATTATATGCTAAATATAAACACAATTAAGGGTAAAAACGTATGAAACTTTTTTTTCTTAAAAAAAAGAGTAAGCCTTAGTAAGTAGCCTATTGGCCAATCGTGACTGAACCTACAGTTTAAAGTGGGATTCCGAACTCGGCGTCCAAAATAGACGATTCACAATTTCTCACCGGCAGGCTCCGAATTTGTGTCCTGTCCTACGTCTGTCTGTTCCTTTGTGTACGTGCGTGCGTGCGTCTTCATCAATTAATCTAATCATAATTCATCCGCATCGTCGGAGAAAAGAGGCGTAAAATACAGGGTGGCTAAAGTTTCCCTACTCAGAGCCCTATGTAGCCCGTTCGAAGCAACGCATTGCGTTGAAACTTGGTATAGGGGCTATGGAGACCATGGGGAAGCGAATAATGACGAAAAAAAATGTTCGAATTTTCACCACCAGGTGCAAATGTGGCGCTGAAATCTGGTGCACAGTGACCAACATACAGGAAAACGCTTCGAGCTACCACTGATCACACTGTCTTACGCTTCCAAAGTGCCATTCACGTTGACGGCATACACACTGATCACTGCTGTTCCAACATAAACTGAAATTACTGGTAGTTGTTACTTCAGCGCCAAATTTCAACCTTGCGGTGAAAATTTAAACTATTTTCTTCAGCAGCATTCTCTTCCACATAGTCTCAATAGTCCTCTGTAGGGGAACTTTAATTGTGGGCACAACCCAGTACAAAAAGGAAGATAGAAAAAATAACTCCATTGGTTATCGAATCGGTGCCCATACAACTGCTTCTAAATGTTATGAACGGTGTCACATTACACACAGTTATGTCTGGACGTGATTCATTTCCTTAACATGTCCTTTTCTTGTATCTTCTTCCCCAGTTTTCTGTCCTTCTGTCCTCTAGAGCCGCCGTGGACGCCCCTCTGGTGGACCAATCAGCAGCCTCACCAAAAAACAAATAAAACCATCTAAATAAATGCTAGTTTAGTCCCTGCCCCCACCCCCCACTTACTTTTTCATACTACAACAACCCTGCATAAGGATGGAAGATTTCTATTATAACCCCTATCCTTACTTACAAACTTTTCTGCTTGTGCCTATGGGCAATGTGCGAATTAAGCTTCTTGCTTTTGGGGGGGGGGGGGAGTTGCCCACTCAGTGCCATATTTGTGATTTCATTTCCGGAGGGAGGGTTGGTTTTTTTAGGTATTCAGATTTGTATATGTTACCATCCATAGGCGTAACTTGGCGGGAGCAAGGGGGGCACTTACCCCCCACAATTTTCAGGTTTATTAAAATTTACAAGTTATGGGATCTGAGAAACAAAGTAATAAAGAGTGATTTCGTAAATGTCACAGTTATTTAGGAAATAATTCTGGATGTTGCTTTTATTGGACGGAAAACTTTTCGAATCTTTTCCCCAAAACACAAGCCCCAGGTTTAATTCTGCCCCCTCAAAATTAGGCCCAAGGTACGCCCATGTTACGAGCTAGTAAACTCTATTATTGCCTGTCAGTTCTAAGTACCTAGGATATTAAATCTTATGATAACATTTAGACGTAATTTAGAAACAGTATATTTTATGTTCTAACAAAACCCAAACCTATACACAAGAAGAGCTATTGAACCAGTAACACCGAGAAAACTTGACCAGTTCAACTCAATGACGGCATGCGGCGAGAAATATGATCTACGTACCTCCAACGAATAAAGCTGACGAAATCCTGTTCTTGACATGGCGGAAGGCTTTCGTAGTTTATTTGACAATGGACAGAGTAACACCGTTGCTTCATTACCAGTGATGTGCGTCTACGCGTAAACAACAATAGTCTACATTCTACACGTAGACTATTTTATACACGTAGATGACGTAATCTATATAAACAACATGGCGAAAGGTGATAACTTAGCAAGGCGCGCCGTGGAATAAAAAGAATACTATACTGCGTATCAGTTGCTAAAGTGTGAAAATAACTTTTCATACTCTTTCTTCCAAATTCGAACAATTCCTCACATAGGAAGATACCTAATATAGGAAATATTCTAGTGTTTCATGGGAAGAAGATTACTTTTGCCTCACGACTGCCATCTGTTGTTGTTTTTTGCATACTGTTTATCTTCTTCCATAGTTGATGAGAGAAGAGAAGATAAATTTTGTTGTAAATAGGATTCTTTTCTGTTTGTTAGGAACCAATATAGTTGAAAATGTCACTTTTCTTTCATGAAAGCCTTGAAAATTAATTTTAATGCACATTAGATTGTCTACGTAGTCTATGTAAACTACAAGCCAATGTAATCTACGCGTACATTACGTGTAGACAACGCTTGTAGACGTAAACTTATAGTCTACGGCACATCACTGTTCATTACCAAATAAACTACTAAAGCATTTTTGTAAAACCTCTGTATTTATTTATTTATTTATTTATTTATTTACTGCCCTCAACAGAGGTAAACCTCCAATTACAGACGGCAGGAAAAAAAAATACAAAGAAAACAATACAATTAGCAAATATATAAACATACATCCACCGATAATACAAATAATCAATAACATAATCAATAATTAAATTAAACAATCTGACGCTTTCTCTTGTCTTTCACGATACAAGAACAAAGACTTGTTCAATAATTACATACATAAAATACCTATAGATATATAATTGTAGAATACAATAGAAAATAATGGGAGAATAGTGATACCGGAATGATTACAGTGTATTTTGTCATAATTCTGTTTCAATCATTTTTTTATATAGTGTGAATGGCAATGATAAATCTAAGGCCTGGTTATTCATTGAAAGCGTATTATACAAATCACACATTCTACTTAATGGGCTGCTTTTATATTTCTCAGTTTTGGGAATTTTCGGAATCAGTAAGTTTCGCCCACGTAAATTACTTTTTCTGGTATTGAATTGTAGTTGACTGAGGAAATAACTATTGTCTAACATACCGTTTACAGTTTTATGTAAGTATAAGTGATACAGATTATTCCGCCTATTACAAAGGCTTTTAAAATTAAATTCATGCAGCAAATTTTGATATGGCACATTATATTGTACTGGCTTTTTATATTTTATATAATATAAATACCTCAAAAATTTCTTCTGTGTTCTCTCCATGGTATTTTCATGTGATTTGTAGATTGGTGACCAGATAATAGAAGCATATTCCAGTCTACTTCTTACAATACTGTTGTATATGGTTGTTATACAGTTTATACTTCTGAAATTCTTAGTATTTCTAATAACAAAGCCTAGTATTTTGTATGCGTTATTAACAGCATGTGAGATATGCTGTTTGAACGTCAAGGAAGAATCAATAAGAACACCAAGGTCTTTTACTACGAACACCTGAGGAAGCAATTGACTATTTACAGAGTATGTATAATGAACAGTATTTCTCTTATTTGTTAACTGCATAAAGCAACACTTCTTTATGTTAAAACTAAGATCATTTATACAACTCCACTCATATAATGCATTTAGATCTTCTTGAAGTTTTAATGTATCTTCTACACTAGTAATCTCTTTATATAATTTTACATCATCAGCGTAAATAAGGCATTTTGAATACTTAACATAAGTTGGCAAATCATTTATAAACAACATAAATAATAGAGGCCCGAGATTTGATCCTTGGGGCACACCAGAGTTTACATAATACTCACGAGATATTGATTGTTTATATGTTACATATTGCTTTCTTCCCTGAAGATATGATTTGAATAAGTTTATTAAATTGATTGTGAACCCAAAAGTTGATAACTTACGTAAAAGAAGATTATGTTTAATTCTATCAAATGCTTTAGCAAAATCAATATAAATTGAATGCACACTTGATCTATTATAAAAGGCATTGTGGACATCTTGGACAAAATTTACTAGGTTAGTTGTAGTGGATCGGCATGGATAAAAGCCATGTTGATTGCTACTTATGTAGCTTCTAACATGTTTAAAAATCCTTGAATACAAAATTTGTTCCCACACTTTTGCTGGAGCACACAGAATGGCAATCGGTCTGTAGTTTTCAATTTTTGCATTTTCACCTGATTTAAAGATAGGACATATTCTTGTTAACTTCCAGATTGCAGGAAAAGTTTGCGTCCTCATAATTAGATTAAATATTAAACACAGAGGCGTTTTAAGCACTTCAGCGCACCCTTTAAGTAAATATGGAGGGATTCCATCAGGCCCACTAGATTTTTTGGGTTTTAATTTTTTTATTGCCTCCCAGTATTCCGGTTCAGTAATTTTGTAGCTTGAGAGTGAATTAGATACGCATAATTCCATTTGCTCTGTTACATCATACGTCCTTGGAAACTCAGAATAGACAGATTTAAAGTAACAAGCAAAGTTATCGACCATACCTTGATTTGTTTCTATTACATTATCCATATATGTCATACTTTGGTTTAAATAAGTATTTCTACCTTTTCTGGTTTTTACGTAACTCCAAAACAATTTACTATTATTCTCAATACTTTCTTCGGTTTCTCTTAGGTACATATTATATGCCTTATCTATGAGTGTTTTTACTTTTTTACGAGTATCTTTATACTTAATTCTACTGTCGCTATCGTATTTCATGCGCCTTCTATGTCGTTCTTTAAGTTTAAGTGTTTCAATGATCTCTCGCGTAAACCAACAAGGATATTTATTATTTGCATAGATTTTCTTTGTTGGTACTTTAAGATTAAATATTGAGTTAATATTGTCATTAAAGAACTTTACCGCATCATCTACATTATCCATGCTACTAATAGGTGCCCAGTTTACATCACGTAACATTTCGTAAATTCCAAGAAAGTTTGCCTTTCTAAAATTCAACAATCTGACTGGGTTATTTTCTATAATATTTGTTGATTTTGCGAAATGTAGAATTATTACTAATGCTGGGTGGTGTGCATCTTCCTTAACAAGAGGGAGTTCTTCTCTGTTAATAGTAACATCATCATACACGTTAGCTAAGATTAAATCCAGTGTCCTATCATTATGATTTTGTATGTTGTTTAATGAGCGTAAGCCATATAGACTCAAAAAGTTATCTAGGGCTCTGTAACACGGTCCACCTAGTTGCAGATTGTAACTGGTATCAGAGATTTTTGGCAGATTAAAATCACCAACAATAATAATGTTGGCATTATGAAATTCATTATAATTCTCAAACAAATTATAAAAATGCATATAATTATCAATCGTTGAGGAAGGAGTAAAATACACAGCTACTATGTAGTATACCTTATTTCTTAAATTCATTCTCACACATAAGACATCGAAATTATCATCTAAAATAACATTCCTAGATGTTATATTTTGCCTCACTGCTATTATTACTCCACCTCCTCTATTTCGGTTTTTCTTATCGTGACGATATATTTTATAATTATCACTAAACAACTCACTACTAAAGACACCTTCATGTAACCAGGTTTCTGTAATGATAACTATGTCATAGCCATTTTCAATATTGTTTACATAGAATTCTTGAGTCTTTGTATTAAGCCCCCTTACATTTTGATAATAAACTGTTATGTTATCAATAGTCGTCATCTAGAAGTAATTAGTGGTAATGACATCAATTTAAGTTAGATACATCTTCAAGTGTTCTCAATATATATACATTTCTCTCTCCCTCATTCTTTCGCAGTTTAATAGTGCCTGAATTATCCACCCATAGGTAGGCGTAATTTCTTTCGCGTTTAAGTTTCCTAGCTTCACTATAAATATTTCTTCTATATGGGGTAAGATTCTGATTAACATATACCATCTCATTGCTTTCATAACCTAAATGAATACAATTTAAATTTCTCTTCACCTTTCGCCTTTCCAGAAACCTATCCCTGTCTGCACGCCTTACAAATTTAACAATTATACCTCCTGCTTTTTGATTCGGTAGTTTTCTTAACCTATGACACACATCTATCATATCATTTGTCATCTCAATATCCAATGCCCTTCCCACACATTTTACAATTTCATACAAGTCTTCATTTTTCTTCTCCGGAATACCATAGATTTCAAGCGTGTTTCTTCTTCCATATTGATCGAGATCATCGAGTTGTTGCTGAGTTTCCTTCAGTTGTTTTTTCAAGAGAAGATTCTCCTCCTTCAGTTCCTGAATTTGTGCTAGACAAGCACTGATACTCTCAGATTGTTTCTTCATAAAGTTCGCATTCTCGTCCAGTTTCTCATGTGCCAGGTTTAGGGATTTTCCCAGCTCACGCTCAGTCTCCTTATTACCCTCTCTCAAATTCTCTATTTCTGTCTTTAAATCCCGTAACATGTTGTAAATATCTGATATTGATGGAGTTGATGAATGCGAAGGTAGTGGCATGTTATTATCTTGCAAGCTACTCCTCCTCGTATTTGAGCATTTTTTGCACCGCCATGTTTGATTTACGGACTTCATATATTCTACGTCAGTTTCCTTTAGACCAACACATTTTATGTGAAACCAATTGTAACAGTCACAACACTGTATTTTTGATGTAATGTCTTGTCTTGGTACGGCTTTAGAACATTCCACGCACACACTCATACTCATGTCGATACTTATATATATATATTTATATCTCGAACGACTAGTGACTTCGCTCCACACAAATCTTTTTTTTGTGACTGGCAATACTGTTTGTTTACATTCTGCGTATCTTACCGCAAGGCAAATATTAACTGAATTGCTGGCTTAACTCATCATTATAATGAATAATTTATATTCAGTTGTCATTAGTAATACTTACTGTTCTCCGTGTCTTACTTTTGTTGCCATCACTCACTTCAAACTAGATAAATTCACACAAAATGTCGGAGCACCAAAGCCACTTCACTTCACTCGTCCATCGCCACAGACTAAATGCACAACTAGTGTATCCGATGACAATAAACAATAACCTATTTAAAAATAGAACTTCAGATGCGAAGTAGGATGCAATTGTTTTAAAAGTTAATTAACTGTTTTCCCGAATGATTTCTCAGTGGTGTTTGATTAATTGTTAAGAAATGGTATACTTTTCGCTTTCAATTTCACTTTTTTGGCGGGGATAAAAACATCCCTGGCAGGGATTAAAAATATTTTCTTCTGCTGGGGATAAAAAAAAATTGTGGGGGAGGGAAATCCCCAGCATCCCCCCCTTTTCTCCGTTAATACGCACACTTCCCACGGGCACGTTGCTTTAAAGGTTTGATAAATACATTGTAAAATAAGTATTCTTTTATCTAAAGATGGCGCTGTAAAAAAATAGTTCGTCGGAACGGACCGTCAAGATCTGAAAATACTAAATTTATAGAAAACATGCGGCCTTGAAACCATAAACTATAAAGCAAGGTATCACGTAAAACTTTACGTAGAAATACGTAAGGTGAAGTAAAACTGTAATCTGAATTGCTTTGAAATTTGCAGAAAAGTCAGGTGAATCAAATTTTAAGAAGAAACCCCAAAAACTCATTTTTGCGAAGTCTCGAAAATGTAAAGATGTGAAATTCTCCCCAAATGTTTTACACAAAAAATATACATTTGCTTAGATTGTAACTCGCGATTAGAAGCGCTTGCACACCGTGACGCAAGTCTTACACATTCCAACCTCCTATACCATCATGTGAGTGAGTTATCGAGAAGGTGTCAGGTGACAAAACACCGACGGAAAGTGTTCTTGTTCTTTAAAGACTTTTATAAATTAGATTGTGAAAATATGGATATTTCGTTCAAGCTAAGACTGTTCGATTGTGCGACACCAAGTGGATGATTCTCTAATTTACACTAGGTGTGGAGAAACATTGTCAACAAACGCCCGGTGATGGTAGATACCGTGAAAACAAGTAGCTTTTCCCGATAAAGATTACCTCTAATGCACTTAAAATGTATCCTGTACGCTTGCAACCCAGCACGATTAATCATGGCGCCGATCAAACGTCCAGGGGAGCGCAGGGCAGGGTTGCCAGTCAAGAGAGACGGCTTGAAACCAGAGGCGCGGAAGTTTTAACAATGCGACACCGAACCGAATAATGATACTACGGAAGTTTCGAAGATTTCAAAGTATTTTAAGCCCACTTTATGCTAAGAAAGTCTAGGCGGGACTAGAGGGGCGTTGCTACGAATGGGCGGGGGGGAGCATTAACCCGTCTTGGAAAAGTCTTACCCCACCCAAATGAGAAATTTTCAGATATGTTTCAAGTAAAGCAAGAATCACAAGCAGGGGTAAAGAGTAGGAGAGAGAAAACAATACTACGGAAGTAAGGGACGAAGAAAGAAAGGTATAGTAAGTACAGAAGTAAAGAAACAGACAGAGAGGGAGGGAGAGAGGGAAAGAGTAAAGCAAAGAAAGAAGACTGACAGAAACAGAGAAATGGAGAAAGAAAGAAGCACTAAAATAAATATGAAAGAAAGAGGGAACGGAAGGAGTAAAAAAGTAAACGGGCGAAAGGAAACGAAAGAGAATTACACTAGAACCACCTAAGTTTTCTAAACCACCAGTGTGTCAAAAAATGACCCAACTGGGGAAAAATTAAGATCCTGATTAATAGTTTATGCATATTGTTATAAATAGAAGTGTGCAAACGTAAATCTTGCCTTCCAATAAGTTCAGACGACATTATAACCATGGATTATACATAAATGCTAGGCAACTATATTGTCATTATTTCATTTTAGTACTTCGTAAGTCTTTCTGGGGTCTAGACTCCCTTGACCCCCTTAAATACGCCCTTGCCTATTATTACCTGTAAACTGAGCACATCCTCCAGTAAGCAAAACAAGAGCAGCAACAATCGCTGATGAACAAAACATTTTGTCTTCTAAGCTCCCTCCTAACACGCTTGAAGTCTTGGCAGGCAATGTGAAGCAGCTCGTGAGAGATTAGCTTTATATATTATTACCACGACAGGCTGCCCTTGCAAACTAAACGGTAAAGAATATGCAAGAATTTAAAGCACAAAGAACATTATCACCTCTTCCGGTGCACCTCTTGATAGCAACTTGTAAGTGGTTGCTGTGGCGTGTGGGTGTGAGTCAGTGTGATAAGTCGCCGTTTTGGTGGAATTGTGGATAATGAGGTGTCACTACCCTTTTGTTTGTTTTATCTCTATAAGGAAGCGTTAGTGTATTTTGTTAAAGCCTGCCTCACACTGTCCTTAATATTGAGGATGATATATTTACTAGAAGGTAAAAAGAGGAATATCACACGGTCCTCAAAACTGCAAAATAAAAATGGCGACTACAAAATCAAGACCCACCACTTCACTAGTTTAGATCATAATAACTGTTGAACAAAAGATAAAATAATGCTTTCTACAACAAAGAATGAAAGAACAGCAGTGGCACTGCTGAAAAATGAAACATACAGGGTGGGCACAAAGTCGCTTTCCCCAATAAATGAAGAAATCAAATATTTGGGGGAAGCGACTTTGTGCCCACCCTGTATATAGCTCGCAACAATTAATATCAGTATATAACAACGTTATTTCACATTTTTGTCACACTAGTGTACAGTTGCATTGCCCATATTACGACAAGGGTTGCATCTTATATAATGCATCCATAATGTAATGAATAACATTTGGTTACATATCATGAGGTTTGCTGCCAGTTGTTACAGGAAATCGATATTCAAGCGTGCATATATGAAATATCTCTTATGTATTTACTCTGGGGGCGTGTAAGGTTGTTTTTAAGGGGAGGGCAAATTCAGTGTCAAAATGACCATAATTTCGGCTTTTGCCAACAATTTGGGAGGGGGTTAGGGAACGTTTGCCAGATTATCTAAATGAAAACCCAAGAAGTGTGGCCTCAGACAATATAGGATATTATTCTTATAATAATACATTATACTTTGTTATTTGTTTGTTTATTATACATAATTGTTATCACCATTCCTTTGAATACTACTCCTCATTGATTGATTTGGTTTATTTTACGTCACATTTCTGATACATTTGACTAATCGCGACGATGAGAATGAGTGACGATACGATGAAATTGATGGACACTCACAAAGAACACCCTGTGGATATTCTATGAAGGAAAATAATGTAAAAATATATTTAAAATGCAGCTCATGAAACAAGAGGTCCCTTCCTGATTATTATTATTATTATTGTATTTTGATAGTAAAAAAATATAAGACAAATATATAAAAGGCATATTACAAAGACAACATGTTCTCGTCGATTTGGAATACAGATCTTACAAATTCCATTACTTGCCTCATCCTGACAGCCGGTTCCGAATTGAAAAGTAATGGAGTTTATATATCTAAGGAATCGAAAAGATCTTAGGAGATCGGAATGAAAATCGAGGATCAGCTCTTATTTTAAAGACAACACAATTAAGCCTTGTTTCTATGATAACCAAAAACTCAATAGCATAAACTCAAAAACCTCTAGCAGGGTCTTCTTCAGACTCTGTGGACAATACAAATTTTGCATTTGGTACAGATCTGAAGAAGACCTTGCTAGAAGTTTGAAACGTAACATTTACTTTATGTTTTTTTTTTTTTTTATTATTTTAAAATCTGCCTTGGTCAGCATATTGAGTTTTTGCTTATTTTAAAGTTGGGGTACTACTTTACTATACCGGAGACACCTATCAATGATTTATTTCGCAATTCTTTACATTGCTAACGTACTCTTCTGCATTGCGGAACATTTCTTTAGGTGAAATAATGAATTTAAAACGAAAATAATGTATATTTCTTACATTAACGAGTATTTACTGTTGTTCCTTATTTCCCACAAACCATCCACGGGTAGCCCCAAAAACCATTGACGTTAGCCCAAAAATTCACGATAGCCCCACGAACCATCACGGGGACGAGGTATGCCTACTAGGTTAGGTTAGGCATGTTAGGTTAGGTTCCATTAGCACTCCTTTCGTTCAATTTATCATATACGGACAACATCATGGCGGCAGCAGCAATAGCGCATCGGAAATAGATTTTCGTAGAAAACCACATGCATTCGCATTAAAATGGATCAAAACTACATTCCCGAACATCAACAACACTACAGAAAATGATTTGCGTAAGTACTTTCTCCTGTAAATTTGAATAAATCCGTCTCCGGTATAGTAAAGAGTATATAGATCTTGCTCAAGATAGGGACAGATGGAAGGCCTGTGTTGCTGCAGCCATGAACCTTCGGGTTTAAGAAGGCTAGAGAGTTAGTTAGTTAGTTAGTTAGTTAGTTAGTTAGTTAGTATAGTAAAGTGTTACCAAAGTTGGTGATAAACACTTCCTTAGCAGCAAGGGAAGAGGTATGTATCTGAAGGACGGAGCCGACAATGTTATAATCTCTCGCCCTTCTATTTTCTTCTATCCTTCTTGCACACGTAGATCCCGATAAGGGAAACACTATTATTATGCATTAATTTTCGTGAAGACTGTCAATAGAAAGCTGATTCATCGCAACCATTTTTGCTGTAAGTTCGACTGGAATAAAAAAAAAAAAAAAAAATCATGTTATAGTTCTTGTAAATTCTTTCAAAGGGAGACCGGACTCTTTGGACCCACCCTATATGTCCTTGGATCTAGTGGAAAATATCTGTCATTTGAAAGAAAAACCAAGAACATGGATAAATGGGCGTCAATAAAACATAAACAGCATTTTTTTTTTTTTCGGGAAGTGAATTCATTGAATGTAAACCGAGTTTTGATTGATTGGTGGATTAATTTCCATAGCATGGTCACATCAGCACATAAGCTATTTCTCCCAGTTACACAATACAGAGATAAGCCCCTTAACTGAAACAAAATTGAGGACAGACCCCTAACAAGAATATAAAATATGGTTCTTAAACACTTCCTTCCTCAATTTTTAAAAAAATTTCATTCATTACCTATATAACAAGAACTAAACCTATACTGTCTCTGAGGGTTAAATTTGGTACCAGTTTCATAGATCGGAGTAACATTAAAATCGGATATTTTGTGTTTCGTATGGTTTGGACTTATCAATTGTGTATTGCGGAACATAGTTCAAGGTGCCATTATGCTTTTTACACGAAAACAAACACAATTTTTCACATACAGAGTAATTTTTGTTATTCCTTTTTTCGGTTCCTTAACACACAATATGGCGGGCAAAACGTGACTACCGTAGTGGGTATGCAGTGTTTCCAACCTTCTTCACCGAAAAATACCTACTATCGTGTTCGTCACGTGTGCAAATTGTATCTTTAATATTCCGTCACTCGACGAAAGGAGGCAAACAAGTCAAATAACTTTTCTCTCCAAGCTTATCAATGGTAAAATAGATTCTTTTAATCTGTTGTCGAATTTAAATTTTTATGTGCCAAACTGTATGTTAAGGCCCAGAACTGATCTCTTTCAAATCCCCCCTGGAAGAACCAAAATGACCGAAGCTGAACCCATGAGGAGAATGTGCAAGTTATTTAATTCAGTTTCTAAGAATAATCCAAGCGTAGACCTATTTAAATGTAATTGTAACATAAGATCTAATCGCTGAATTTCTGTATGTTTTATTTTGTTTTGTTCATTGAATTTTGGTTTTCATTCAGCTTGTAAGGTTATATCCAACAGTTTAGCTTCATTTATTATTGTATTGTCTCTGTGTTCCCTTTGCTTCTATAATCTAATAATTAATTTCTTCTCACAATTGTTTTTAAATGTAAAATGTATATTGCGTCATTCATATTTCTTGTTAATTTTCTGTTTATGTAATGGTGTCATCCCATATTGAACACTGTAATTGGGCATGCGCCTGTTGTGTTTCAATTAAATAAATAAATAAATAAATAAATAAATTATGCACGGGTATCTGACAGATAGTCCCACGAATCATTCACGGATAGCAGCACGAACCATTCCGATAAGATTAGGTTAGGTTTGGTTACATTAGGCAAGCATAGTTAAAAAAGGGGGGTTGGAAACACTGACAGGGGTTTACGCCATCAAACGTATGCAGCATCCGATTCACGTAAGGAAAGCAATGGCAATTGTACGTCGGTGAGATATTTCTCTTGAAAAATACATGATTTCCCGGTCAAATAGATTCCACGATGAAAGAAAATACCTCGACGAACGTCGGAAACCTTAGTGAAACTCATTTCCGTAAGTAGTTTCTTCTGTAAAAATGAAGAAAGGTGTCTCCGATGTATGAAACTGTTACCTTAAATTTCTCCTTAGCTAATTAAAGCTGAGGACATAACGGACATAAGCTCACTTACATATAAAACATATAATTTTATTTGTAGCGAATTTACAATATAGAAACTATATCCAATTTCGTTAATATTTGGTGTACTAACTAATTTTGGCCTTCTAATCACGAATCTGTTGTTAAAATGCGGGGGTCACGTGTGAAAATCGGGGGAAAAGCCGATGTAAGTGGAATATTTTTTTTAGAGGTGTATCGCATTGTTTTACGAACAAAATTTTATCTAAGCTTGCCTAACCTAACCTAACCTTACCGGAAATGGTTCGTGGGGCAATTCGTGAATGGTTTGTGGGGCTATCCGTGCATGGTTCGTGGGGCTACCCGTGCATAATGTAGAATTTCTACACTTGACCCCCGCTTTTTAACAACAGATTCGTGATTAGAAGGCCAAAATTAGTTAGTATACCAAATATTAACGAAATTGTAGATACTCTCTATATTGTAAATCTCATCTTTTATTTATAATTATTTTATTTATATTTTTTATGTAAAATTATATATTTACACGATTCCGATATCTCCCCTCCATATCGTCATTGGCTGTTTGTTCCTTTCACTTTAGACCAACATTATAATATCCCCCCTCCCTATAGTCTTTGGCTGTCATTGGTGAGCTTATGTCCGCTTTTGCAATAATATAGGTGAGCTTATGTCCGGTGAGCTTACGTCCGCGACCCCTTACCACAAGATCGCTCCCTTACAGGACAATCTTATGTTAGGGGGTGTTGGAGGGGTGTGGATCCGATGTAATCGATTCCTGCTGTAAACACAGCACAGACTAGCTTTATTTGTTTCTTTTTAACTAACGGGAACGCCGGAGTTAAAAAAACAACAAAAAACAATGTAAACAGGAAGTTGGGAACAGAAATACAAGTTCTGTGGATTCGTTTGTGTCACACGTGGGTCAGTTATGGACGGGATTTCCACCCATGACACATTCTGCCGCAACGTGCTTCTTCGGTTCACGAACTCGGTCTAGTCTCGGGCAACGACTCAAGAGATATACACTTTCTCGTTCGATGCCAGTGACCTTGTGTGCACGTGTTCGTCAGCTCATGAAACCCGTTTCTTTCTCTTTGTTTGGATCTTATGTGTTGGAACTTGTCTTTTCAGAAGTTCCATAATTAACCGCAGGATGACGCTACTAATCTAAGTTATAATACATGCACAAAAGTATCAAACGGAACATGCATTAACAGTTAGTTTTACGTGATATTAAAACAATAAAATACATTAGTAAAACTAGAATCAGTAAATGGTGCACATATTTCTATATTCGGCAATAATAAAAACAGTTATTACAAGAGGCACGAAAGAAGCTTTGGTAATCATGTACAATTGGGTTAAATTGTCACGAGAGCGCCAGTTGATAAAAAAATGGCCTGCTATGATACACTAATGTTACGGAAGCCAGAAAACTTGAACCGAAACATTTCCCTTCACTCAAGAATTCTATTGTCAACTGGTAGACCTAGCCAGGGATCACGTGATTCCTTCCATCTACCGATGTCTATAAACTCAACTATTGCCTTGCCGTTCTAAGTACCGTGTGTCCAATTCCTTACGAGGCCGAGAGATCGGGAGAAGTGTGGCGGGCGGCGCTCGCGGAGATGCCGATAGTTTCGACCAGTAACGTCCCGCTCAAGTTTACCCTCGAAAGCGTTTTGCTTCGCTCGGAATCGGTTGGAGGTTTCGAATGTGCAACAATGTATCAAGATTAAGTTGCAGACTAAACCGTTAAAAGTCAATGGTTTTCGTGAGAATTGTTTGCAATCTGAAAGCTCCGAGCTTGAGTTGTTCTTTCCTTCGCGACTACAGGTGCCCTGGACAGAGCTGCGAATGGAGTGAGGAACAGACCTTGAACCAAGAGCGTGTTAATTGCGTACTGTGTGAAAGAGTGTGGTTTTTGGTTACTTGCCGTGCTAGTTCTTTGTGTAATTGCAGTGTGTGTGTGTTGTGTGTTAGTGAGGCGTTTGAGATGCCAGCCGCAAAGTTCACGTTAGAACAAATATTTTTTACGTATGTCACTTACGTGAAAACAGACCAGATATTACCCTGTGCGATTATTATTTGTGGGGAACCTTAAATAATAGAGTCTACCGAAATAACCTTCATAGTATCGACGAACTAAAAGACAATATAAGGGCAGAACTTGGAAAGAATTACGGAAGAAGAACTTTTGCGTGTGAATCAAAATTTCATCAAACGATGCCAGGAATGTGTGACTGTAGGTGCACATTACTTTGAACAACTCTTATAACAGAGGTTAGTGCTCGTTTTGCTATATTAATATAAATATCTGCATGCTAAAGAAATGTCCATAAAATAAGCGGGACGTTACTGGTCGAAAATGTCGGCATGTCCGCTAGCGCCGCCCGCCACACTTCTCCCGATCTCTCGGCCTCGCAAGGAATTGGACGCACGGTACCCTTGAACATTGGATCTAACGTATCTACAAGTCTCTTCTGATTCCTTTATTACGTGTAAAATATCAACACTATACCATGAAAACTTAAGTGGAAAACAGCCTGCTGTTGTGTCGGCTCGCTGAGGTTGTAGGTTGCAGAATGGTGTCCTCCTTTAATCCACAAGGCCATAGGCGTAACTTGGCGGGGGCAAGGGGGGGGGGGCTCTTGTCCCACCAAAATTTACGGGTTTATTAAAATTTATAAGTTATGGAGCCCGAGGAGCAAAGTAATAGAGTAATATTTGTGATTTCGCGAACGTCACAGTCATTTGCCAAATAATCCTGGACACTGTTTTTATTGGATGGAAAACTTTTCGAGTCTCTTCACCCAAAGTTAAGCCCCAGGATTGATTCTGCCCCTTCAAAATTAAGCCGTTTAATTCTGCCCCCTCAAAATTAGGCCCAAGGTTGATTCTGATCCCTCAAAATTAGGCCTAGTTTAGTTTAATTCTGCCCCCTCAAAACTAGGCCAGTTTAGTTCTGCCCCTTCAAAATTAGGCCCAAGTTTGATTCTGACCCCTCAAAATTAGGCTCAAGTTTGATTCTGACCCCTCAAAATTAGGCCCAGTTTAATTCTGACCCCTCAAAACTAGGCCCAGTTTAGTTCTGCCCCTTCAAAATTAGGCCCAAGTTTGATTCTGACCCCTCAAAATTAGGCTCAAGTTTGATTCTGACCCCTCAAAATTAGGCCCAGTTTAATTCTGACCCCTCAAAACTAGGCCCAGTTTAGTTCTGCCCCTTCAAAATTAGGCCCAAGTTTGATTCTGACCCCTCAAAATTAAGCCCAAGTTTGATTCTGACCCCTCAAAATTAGGCCCAGTTTAATTCTGCCCCCTCAGAACTAGGCCCAGTTTAGTTCTGCCCCTTCAAAATTAGGCAAAATTTTGATTCTGCCTCCTCAAAATTACACCCCCTTTGATTCTGCCCCCTCAAAATTAGGTCCATATTTGCTTCTTCCCCCTCAAAATTAGGTCCATATTTGATTCTGCCCCCTCAAAATTAGGTCCATATTTGATTCTGCCCCCTCAAAATTAGGCCCATATTTGCTTCTTCCCCCTCAAAATTAGGCCCATATTTGATTCTTCCCCCTCAAAATTAGACCCATTTTAGTTCTGCCCCTTCAAAATTAGGCCCACGGTTGATTCTGATCCCTCAAAATTAGGCCTAGTTTAGTTTAATTCTGCCCCCTCAAAACTAGGCCAGTTTATTTCTGCCCCTTCAAAATTAGGCCTATATTTGATTCTTCCCCCTCAAAATTAGACCCATTTTAGTTCTGTCCCTTCAAAATTAGGCTCAGTTTAATTCTGACCCCTCAAAACTAGGCCCAGTTTAATTCTGCCCCTTCAAAATTAGGCCTAAGTTTGATTCTGACCCCTCAAAATTAGGCCCAAGTTTGATTCTGACCCCTCAAAATTAGGCCCAGTTTAATTCTGCCCCTTCGAAATTAGATTCCCTTTGATTCTGCCCCCTCAAAATTAGGTCCAGTTTGATTCTGCCCCTTCAAAATTAGGTCCCAATTTACGCCCATGCACAAGGCTGCATACTTTTCGACAGGAAAAGGTTTTATGACTAGACCATAGGCTCATTAGACTTTTTCGTTTTGCGGCGCCCAAATCAGAATGTAGGCCCATCTAACATAGGTCAAATAAAACGTGGAATATCGATCACAGAACAGGTTCCTCTAAATAGAATAAAACTTGCAACGCTCAGTAAGTGTGGTTATGTTGCTTGCCTTAAGTTAAAAATAAACACATATTTGGATTTATTCGATCAGCCAATTCTAAATCCATGTGTACTGAAAATATTGGAACATTTCACGGCGCCCCCGTACGCCAGCCGCGGCGCCCTCTTTGGAAACCACTGGACTAGACCATTGTGGACACGAATGATTTTTTCAGTTAATAAATTGAAATGGTATATATATGTTTTCAATTTAATTTTCTTTGAGGGGGATAAAAGCATCTCTAAACCTTTTTTTTTAGGAGGAATATTTTTTTGTGAGGGGAAATTCCCGGCATACCCCCCTTGGCTTTACTGCACAAGCGACCCTTGTGTTTTACCTGTTTGGCTTAAAATTAAAGATTTTGATGTCGCTTTAGACATGAGGCTTGATTTTAAAGATCATGTATATGAAATTGCAAGAAAAGCTGGAAAGAAAAGCGGCCACGTAATTAACAAATGACCGAATTCAAACAATCTATTATTGTTAATTCAGATATTCACTGTGTATGTAAGGCCTTAGTACAACAACTTGGAAGTTTGCATGTAACAAGAATGCGAAAGACATGCTTGAAAATGTACAAAAGAGATTTGTCTCATTTTTGTATTTTAAATTCAGACTTTTTAGGTTTCTATATTATGAATGTTATAATTTGTCTCTTGGAAAGAAGAAATATCAAAGATTACAATTAAATTTGCAAATTAATAAATGGAAAACTTCATGTACCATATTTATTATCTAAAATTACACTTAAGACACGTCATTATGTATTCCGAAACAACTGCTCTGCAATCTCTGTCACTTCTTATTTTAGACATAGCCTAAAAGGTAGTTTAATTTTCTCATATCCCAATACGGTCATACTCCACTGCAGCCTAGTAACCTTTTATTATGATAATAACATGTGTAATTTTACTATTAACGTGTTTTTTAACATATGTGATTACATTGTACTTTTTAAATTTGTATTTTTCTTTATTTTAACGAAATTGTTCTTCTCACTATATTTTATCATGTAGTACACATTTAATTTTTTTTAATTGTAATATTGTGTATATGTCATATATCATCACAAACTGCTGTATTAGGCATGTACGATGTTTTCAGCAGTAAAATCAAATACTTAAAGTAATAATATGTTCACTAATAGTACTTAGGTTTCTCCAACTTAATACTACGTTTTCTCCCACTTCTAACTGTTTCCTCACCATAAATCGTACATTTATGGAATCCTTCATTCACTCCCTTTCAAACGATGTATCATACATATTTCTATTATTTATCCCCGCATTAAGTCACACACTGTGACATTCCTTGAAACTTTGAAAACGACTTGACGGAGGGCGATGAAATTTCGGATATGGGTAATTGGCGTGGAGCACACCAGATGGGGCTACTTGTTTGTATCATGGCGGCCATGTTGAAAGCCTCCATCGTGGAATTACATCCAGATTTTCAAATGGGAAGGGGGTTGTAGTACATCATTTTACATGTGCGTTACTGTACCTGTAACATTGACGAATTGACGGACGCACTTTCCCAGTATTTATGAGAATAGAACCGTAACACTGAAGGGAATGTTAGCATAAAAATGTGTGGGTTCCGAATCGAAACGACGAAGTGGTGAAGTATTGACGTCCTGGAAATTGCAAAATCGAACATTCATGTACGACGTGCCGTTGGTCGAATAGCAAAACGTGTCAATACGGCTTTAGACGAGAATACTGTGCTTCGATACATCTGTGAAAAGCTAACGCGAAATAACCCAGCCGGCCTCCGTGGAGGAGTGTTTATCACATCACGCTACGACGCTAGCGGGTCCCAGGTTCGAATCCATGCCTGAGCATGTGTGTTCATTGTGAGTGTCCCTTCTTCAATATCATCTTATCATCACTCCTATTCATCTTCGCGATTAGCCAGAGGTGGCAGAAAAGCGATGTAAAATAAAGAAATCCATTGATTGATTTTGTATTTTAAGTCCACTTCATGCACTGTAACGCTAATCGGGACTGGACCTACAGTTTAAAGTGGGATCCGAACCACTATGTGCCTCCACCAGGTATCAAACCCGGGACCCCTTGATTACAAGGCGACGACGTTACCACTACGCCATCGGGGAGACCAATAAACAAATTGATTCATCAATCTATATCAAATACGAGAACTTTCCTTTTCAGTTAAATTGTGTGATTTACACATTTTTATATTTTAAAATGTGTATTTTGTTACACGGTGACTTACACTGTATACTCGTAATCAGTAATCACTAATACGCAATACAAAATAATGGAAATTATACAACGTACCTTTGTATTGTTTCTTTCCTGTACTTCAGGGTACTCACTGTCTTGAACTATCTACCACTACATTCAGTTTTAGAAACGTACGCCGTTACCACTTTCTCGTTCCATTAAATAACAGAATCATGGAAACGTCACAGTCTCGAAGGTGCCAATTGTTGATCAAACAATAGCCCCTTCCCCCATAAGCTCAACGAATTCGTCCACCGTTTCAGTAAGTCGTGATCGGTACAGTTCGTCGCGTTTGAACTGGTTGTAGATTCTCTGGACGTACTTGTTTTCGACAAAATCGTTGAGGTTTTCGCTTGCAGCGTCGTGTCCATCTTGTTCCAGAAGGCAGTAGGGGAGGTACTGCATGGCGTATGTCATTCCCAGAAGTCTCCTATTCTGAAAATCTTCCTGGAGGGTCTGAAGAGTAAAACCGGGCATGCTGGTTCCCAAGTGGGAGAGTGTGGTTGTGAAGCACTCGTGATAGTCTTTGAGCAGTTGGTGGAGATGGTGCTTGCGGAAAGAGCGGGTGGTGCTGGTGTACAAGAGCACCAGAAGGTCTAAGGTCGGTGGTCCGTAAGCCGCCAACTGCAGATCCACAAGCTTGACGTCCGTTGGTCGTTGCTCATTGTTGTACTTGTAGAGGATATTGTTAATCCATATATCACCGTGGCAGACCACATTGAAGGCTTCTGAGGGCTTTTGGAGGCTACAAGCTTTGTCGTAGGCGCCGTCAAGTTTTGTTAAAACTTCTTGGAGGGAGTTCCTGTACTGGGGTATTAAGGTGACGATCTTCTTGAATGCGTCTATGTTCTGCTGGAATATCGCTTCTGCCTTGTTGCCTCTGGTGTCCCCGTTGAAAAAGGTGTAGAACAAGAACTGGAAGATCTCGTTCAAGGGCTCTTTCCGTCTCTTCTCAAGGGCAACGGAGGACGCGTGCAGCCTGGCCAAACCTCGTACGATGAGGGTACAGTGGTCGACGTCGAGCCCAGATCTCCTATCCGCAAGCTTGTAGCCACCTTCCACAAGATCCTCAAGAACGACAAAGTCGTTGACGTCATCCGAGCGACCATGGTAGCAAGCCGCGTAAGGTAGAGGCACGCCAAATGGAATCAGCTCTTCAAGAATCTGCATGTAGAAGCCTACTTCTTTCTTGAACGCTGCGAACTCCCTAGCAAAGTCCTTGTTCACATCTTCACGGGGGTAGCTCTTGATGAAGAGCTGCAGGCGTCTTCTCACGTTGCCGACATCCACGGATAAGGTCACCCTGCTGTGCGTCGCGAGTACGCCAGTGGTCTCAGAGTTGGCTTGAAGAATGCTGTAGTCCTGAATGGAGAAATCGGACGTTTTCAGAACGTTCCGGACCGCGAGTTCGATGTCAGACTTGGGCAAAACGTCGCACGAGTCCCCCATGTCTGGTCGCAGCTGTGGCGAGATTACAATGCTCACACCTTACGAGCGGACAAACAAGGAAACTCTGGATTACATAAGGAAGACTTGAACACCAAAAAAATATCACTATTCACGTACTGCTAGGAGATTAGATGTTCGAATCAACAAAAGAAATCCACGAGTCATCAATTCCTTTCACTTTTCATCCAAATGGTCTTCCCAGAGAATTCTCCTGGACCGTGACCTTCAAGTTAACATAATCTGAAAGATGGATGACCTTGAAGACTTGAAGTCCATTGAAGGAAGAGAGTTATGTAAGATTTTGTGTTGGAGAAGCCACTGGTAACTGACAATTAATTGCTTTAGCGAGCAGACGTAATCATTGGGAATTTCACATCAATTTCAGTTACACGCTGACAAAAAAGTATGTTTTTAAGGAGTAGATTTGAGATTTTGTAACATTACGTCTGCTGTTAAACCGAAATTAAGGTTGTACAGCACCAACTTTGATGCCTCTAAGTACATATGGAAGCCTGCTTATCAGGAACTGATTGTTATACACTGAAAACTTTTGATTTCTTTATTAGGTTTATTTTACTTCAGTTTTCTGCCATTTTTGGCTACTTGCGAAGATGGGGGTTGTTAATGATATGATGAAATTAATGAGAGGACACTCATATAGAACATCCGGGATTCGAACCCGGGACCTCAACATTTTTGATATTACATACTAGACTATTTCTCATTCTATCCTTCTCTCCCAGGGTCTCCCCGATGGCGCAGTGGTAGTGTCGTCGCTTTGTAATCAAGGGGTACCCGGGTTCGATACCCGGTGTAGGCACATAGTGGTTCGGATCCCACTTTAAACTGTAGGTCCAGTCCCGATTAGCCTTACTGTGCATAAAGTGGACTTAAAACAACAAATCAAACAATCAATTATCCTTCTCTCCCGTTCCATTTCTTTCTCTTTAAATCTTTTCTCTTTCTCTCCAGTTTTATTTATTTCTCCTTCAGTATCTCTCTCTTATTTCCCCTTCTATTTCTTTCTCCTTCAGTCTCTATCTTTGTCCCCCATTTTGTTTCTTTCCGTTTCAGCGATATCTTTCTTTCCCTTTTATCCTATCTCTTCCTCTATTTGTCAGTCCATCTCTTTTTCTCTTTTATTCTATCTCTCTCTCTCTCTCTCTCTTCTCCTCTTCTATTTCTTTCTCTCTTCCCTTCTGTCTTCCCGACAGTTTCCGAATCGAGAAAAATCTGCGTGTGGGCAGAAAGATGGCAGATTAGAAAGCGTGTTCATCCATTTTCCGCCCGGAACAGGTTAAGAGCAGTCGCAAATCTCTTTTCGCACATCAGATGCAGCAGATTGCACGGCGGTAGTTCTCTCGTTGCAAAACGAAGCTCGTTTCTTCACTTCTGAGAATGTCAATCCATGTTCCGCCTTGGTGGTCTTTGAAGCCAGTGTGCCACGGGACGGTCCTGTGACCTCATCAAGAGAATTTTGCAAAACAAAACGTTCTGCGTGGGAACGGAATTGTGTCAAAAGAACCTTGTTCGAAATTAGTTTGAAACACTTTTGACTCGTTCGTCGCGTCTTAACGTGTCAGCTGCAAACGACTCGTTAAGGTGTATGAAAAGAGACGATAGAATGTCTTCTTGCATTTGAATCAAATTTTAATGCATTTTCTTGCATTTATGTGCTTCGTTGCATCAATAATACGATTGGTTTACTATGCAAGCATTTCTCTTCTAATCTTCTTAATATTATTATTATAGTTAATTCTTTTACTGAAGATCCCAGATTTCTTTCTCCGACTAAGTTCAAATTACTAATATTTGATGCGCTATATATAAAAAAACTTTACTATCTGTATTGCAGTCAAGGAAACAACATTATATCTAGATGGACTAATGCTACTTTTTGGTAATCGAAACAATTCAGTTTTGTTTGAAAGAAAGTCTATAAAATACTTAATGCACTTTTGTGAATTGAGTAAAACAAATAACACAGATTAGACAGTCTTTCAGATAAGAACACTTCTGCCCCATCTGTAGGCAAGAAAGGAAACCTTTTTCGATTTTTAAATACGTATTACGATATAATAGAAATGCGTTGACAGCAATGACATGAAGAATTTCCTTCAATGAAAAGTGCACCATCTTAGCTTGAGATGATCTACGGAGAAGCGCTTAGAATTTTTTAAACTGCAAGTGCATTTTGCTTCTTAGGAAAGTGGTCTAGGATTACCGCATAGTCAAATGATTAGCGTTTTCGCCTCTATTACAAGTGGTCCTGCGTTCGATTCTCGTTGTGAGTCGGCTCCGGTCTCGAAGCCAAGGAAACAGTGTGACCGGATGTGTTCTGCCATATAGTTTAGTTTTAAGTAATTTTAGTAATTGTAAGTAGTTTGCCCTAGCGAAAAACTGATATGCACAATTAAGCGCTACTCTCTTCACTTCGGGGGAGCGGAGGAGGAATGGTAGACACTTGACACTTCCTCTGCAGTGAATACTTCAGCACGATATTGGCAGTTGGAATCACAGCAGTCTAATCAGCACGGAATCTGATAGCCTCTAATAAAGGCGACCCGAGCGTGGTGCTGATCACATCACCTCCAGAAAGTGCCGAGGTTGTAAGTGTTGGCGGTACTACCTCGACATCCCCCTGTGTACCTTCATGGCATGGCGCAGTGAGTACTGATGAATTGAACTCCATCGCACAACAGCCCTCTAAGGGCCAGTGCCTACCAATGGGCTTTTTCATTGAGTGACGCGTGGTCAGCGCATCGAGTACCATCGCCGCTGTTTTCTGGTTATCGAGACGAAAGTCCGCTACTTCTTCTTTTCAAGTAGCTGCCCACGATGTTAGGTCGACACAGAACGTACTTGAGGGTTCCCACCGAGAATCGAACCCTGGACCGCCAGCACCAAAGGCGAGGAATGTTAACCACCTGTCTACGGGGTTAGGCTATCTCCTCTCAAAATACAGACAATATATATTCGTGAATATGTGCCTCTCTTGTTTATACGAGAATCTAACAACATATGTCATCCCCTTCCCCAAGGCAAAAAGTCCCCCCCCCCAAGTCCCATGACTCGGCGCGTGTCACGACCCCTGACCGGGCCTCACAGCCTTCCTGCCTCGTCGATTGATTAATTTTTGTCTTAAGTCCACTTTAAGCACATAAAGGTTAATCGGGACTGGACCTACAGTTTAAAGTGGCCTCCCAGGATCCCTTGATTACAAGGCGATGACGTAACAACTACGCCATCGGGAAGGCCACTCCTGTCCCATCGATCTTCAGCCGTTTCAATACAATAAAAGGTGTAAAAAAAAGTTGGGGAGACTTTGCCCCCCATTCCATTATGACAACCACTAAGTGCCCGAAGCCATTTCAAAACATCTCAAACAACCGCGTACGATTTTCTTCGAAACAAAGTATGACCCAATTCTTGAAAAATGTTACTGACTTTACATCATGTTTGACATGCCCTCGTGGACGCTCATTGGTCGCAAGGGCAATTGCTGATAATCTCATTGGTTCGTTGTCGTGGCAACGGAATAAACAAACCCATTAGCGGCAATCGTTAAATCAATTTCGCGCTTGGTCCACGAGTCGTAGAAGACGTGGAATTCTTCGCACTTAAATATTGACGACAGAAAACAGAACATAGTGGGGGGCATATTTCCATTAAATTTCTTGGTCATTTTTTTTCAGGTGTTACAGGTCTTGTGTACGGAGGATAAATAACATATCCTGCTTTGTTGTATCGAAGTTTTCTAGGCCTTTCCAACAACCTAAGATCGATTTGTGTACACACGACGAAAGGTCACGAGTTATTTACCTCGACTTCGCTCGATACAGCAAGGGAACAGCAGAAGTTACCTGAAGGCGAATTGGACTTGTTCCTTGGGAAGTCACTGAAGTTACTATACTCTGTCCCGGTAAACTCTGGAGCAAGACCGCGCATAACGTTAGAAAAGGGGAGAAAGCGAGTGGGAGGAGCGAAGCCGTACACGCTGCTGCAAAGGCTGGTAACTGCGATCGCTTTCCCTCCCTCCACGCAATCCCGTTCCGTCTCGAGCGTTCATTGGTCGAGCCCTCTCGAAACACTACTTGCGCAGACACTTGCTTTCGTTCGTTGCCTGCAGAGATTCCTGGGACAAGTAATAGTTTTCTTAGCTTTGGTGTTGTCTTCTTTTTTCTTCCTGAGGGAGATGGAGGGGGCTCCTTCCAGTGGCGTGTCCAGCATTTTCGAAGAGGGGGTGGGGTTACGTATACTTTATTTAGTAGTCAGTCCATATCTTGATCTTTCCCTACTCTTTTTAAGAATACTGGGCCTAAGGTGACGGTTATGACTAGGGAACGGAACTTTAGGTAAATAAATGTTGTTTTTTTTCTGCGATAAGCTAGAGACCCTCGTTTTTGCCAAAATTCTGATCATAGCCTTATATGTCAACACAGCAATTTTTTATTTTTTACATAAAAACACACATTTTCCAGTTTTCCGTATGTAAATACATATTTTGCGAATTTTCATTTTAAATACATAAAATCGCTCATTTACTTCAGCTACCTCGAAATCCTCGAAGGAAAAATGTTTATTCTCCGCACATCTTTCATATCGAGAGTGTTAGGTTTGTTTTGTCTTTGAACACGCTCGCTGGCAGACTTCTGGCGCCTCGCCTATGATCCTATTGGGGGAAAATATTACCCCCACTGGATCTAACGCACAAGTGCTAAAGTCTAAATGTACAGAAATTTTTCGGAAAAACAAGATTTTCGAACTTTGTGCCAAATTGCACGTGTTTTGGAAGGTGAAGTCGAGGAAGAGGAAGCTTTGGAAAACTTCATCGTTAGTGGCATTTCGTGCTTCAAATATGCAAGAATTGTTTCTTGTGACGTGGAGCGATATTTCTCACAATATAAGATGCTTTTTAGAGATAATCGTCACAGATTTACAATGGAGAATTTGGAAAAAACTATGGTGATCCACTGTAACTCTTCCAAAAAATAGCTCACTAAGAGGTAAGCATTTAGAAACTGATTTCAGGTGTTTAAAATGCATGTAATATTTTGTTTCTCTTACCAAATGTTTTTTTTTTTAAATTTTTGTCACATATTTTCTTGTTTTTATCACAATATTTTCAACATTTATGACACATAAAAAAAATTCTGAGTTTTTTAACACATAAAGTTCCGTTCCCCAGTTATGACTCACAATAACCTCCCCTTGGGCATGCTAATGTCTCTCCCTTCTCTTTGAAAGTTAGGGAGGAAGAGAAGGGGTGAGAAAGAACTCCAAACTTAATTCCGGCACCGAGGCTAGAGAGAGAGAGACCCAGAGATGGTTTTCTTTCTCTCTCTTTGGCGTAATGTCGCGCAAAAATAATCGTGAACATGAGCAAAAATAGTGGATATGGATCGAGAATGAGGGAGGAGGAATTACGTGGATCTGTGTGGGGCAATAGAAAGATTAGGATTGGCCAGACTGGGGTGGATGGACACAAGTTAAACTCAAACGGGTGAGCAGTGAGCTTAGAATGTCCGCTATGCGGTGAAGACGAGACGAAATTTCACATTCTCCTCCAGTGCAAAGAAACAGGGGAGGCAAGACGAAAATATACCAGGGCAATAAATGAATCTAACATTGAGAAGATAATGACAACCGTTATTAGGAGGGAGAGAGGCACAAATAAGGAATCTGTGAACTTTCCTACACTTTCCAACGAGAGCAAAGAAGGCTCAGTGAGGATAGCGAAAATGAGTGAATAAATAGGGGGTTACTAAATAAATAAATATATCCAAGATAAATCTAGGAATCAATTAGGTAAGAGTTTAGTGAAATACTGTAGTGAAAGTAAGGGAAATGAAACACGGTGTTTGTGAACTCCCAAGCAGTGCGAAGAGGAATTAGACTTACAATGGAGGTTATCTAAGTGTCCCCCTCCGATATCCATGAAACTTGGCAGGTGTATAGAGGGGTCCAAAAGAAGAAGTACGTGTTTTTGTGTTTCAGCTAAAAAAAACTGTTTTAGGGGGCAACCCTTCCCCCTTCAAATGTCAAGATGAGGAGAAATTGAAGTGGGGATCTGACCCCGAAACCACGTAAATATGGCATAGGAAGAAACAGGGGGCATAGGGCCCCTCTATACACCTGCCAAATTTCATGGAAATCGGAGGGGGACACACGGGTCAGATCCACACTTCAATTTGTCTTCATCTTGACATTTGAGGCGGGTTTTGCACCCTAAAACCGTTTTTTAGCCGAAAAAAAACCACATATTTCTTCCTTTGGGCCCCTTTATACACCTGTCAAGTTTCATGGAAATCGGAGGGGACACAGGGGTCAGATCCTCACTTCAATTTGTCCTCATCTTAACATTTGAGGGGGGGGGGGGTTGCCCCCTAAAACAGTTTTTTAGCTGAAACAAAAAAAACACGTATTTCTTCCTTTGGGCTCCTCTATACACCTGCCAAGTTTCATGGAAATCGGAAGGGGACACTTAGATAACCTCCCTTGTCAGAGGAGAAGGGGTTTAGGGAAATTCACTACATTTTTTCATCATTGTATGGTATGCACAGCTGTAAAGGCTCATACTTGAAAATAAATTCTATTCTATCTTTCCATATCTGTAATTTCTTGTTTTTTTCTGAGGTATAAGGGGTGACATATTTTAGACATTCCACACAAAATAAATTTTCCAAATTCCTTGTGTAAATACGTATTTTGTAGTTAATGAATAGAATAGACAAAATATGAGGAAAATTAGTAAATTACTATCCTATTTGGGACTCCACAACACACCTGTCACTATCGTGGGCGTTGTTTTGTCAGTCTGTGGCAAGGCAATTCACGCAGTGTTCTCTCAGGTCACCTAGCATTTGTCAGGAAACGAACATTGTGATGCACCTTTACATGTACTTTCAAGGGAATGCTAATAGAAGCCTTAATATGTTCAAATGAAGGACGTTCTAAAAGTTCGCAATATATTTTAGATTTAAGTAGAACATTAGATCTGTGTGCGAATGTGAAAAACTGTCGGTCAGTCATTTTTTATGACTTTTGACAATTAGGCACATATTTCCGTTGTTTTTAAAGCATAAGAAATAAGTATTTTTCAGTTTTTTTAGCACCAGAAATTCTGCTCCTTACTTACCACCATTCATCCTCATCTTCGCAATTAGCCAAAACTGCAAGAAACGCAAAGTAAAATGAATCAATTCTTCTGTTACTCTATATCTTTCTCGTTCTTCCTATGTTTAACTTTCTTTCCTTCTTCCTCTTCCATTCCTATATTTCTCTTTATTTACATTTTCCTGTTCTTCCCTTTCCTTCAATCTTGCATTCTCCCAATTCTTCCTCTATCTTCTCTACCATTTATCCTTCTGTGTATGATTATTTATCCACTATGGAGCCTCTCAGATGGCGTAGTCGTAACGCTGCCACCTTGTAGTCGATACCCGTTAAGGCCATATTAGTGGTTCGAATCCCACTTTAGGTCCAGTCCCGATAAGCCTATCTGAACACGAAGTGGACACTTAGGCAAAAGAGCCTGCGCAGACCCGGGACACCTCCCGCGAGAAGAGGAGCATGCTTCCTTATCGCAAGAGTTGAATCGATGGAGACTTTTGGCCGAAGGTTCTTTTCCTTGAGGTCGCGCTATAGTTCGATGAGCTATCATTAATGTGATACTTATGACGTTTAAGTTTCTAAGCCCACTTTATGCACAGATATTCTAATCGGAGCAGGTCCTACAGTGGTATCCGAAGCACTATGTGCCCTTAGCCGATATCGAACACGCGACCTAATGTATGAATATACAACATACATATCCAAGCTCATATGAAAGCTTGTTGGGTATACCTTGATTACCATTTTTTCTTTCGAGCCTATTTCTAGCACATGCTTTTCTTCCAATTTTAATTTTAAATAATAACAGCAGTAGCCAGTGGCGGCGATTGGGTTCCAAAACCAGGGGGGGCAAGGTGCCAAAACTGAGGGGGGCAAAGATAGTTTATTTCCCTTTGTAGATAAGGTTTAGCGTAGTCCGGGGCAAGAGTGGCGAAAAGTGGGGGGCGAGTGCCCCCTAACCGCCGCCACTGGCAGTAGCTATTCTCCTACGGCGTTCTATCTCAAGAGGCTTGTCTTTTTAGCTTGTCTGCTCTGCGCAATGCCTTGTGGGAACAAAAGTATACCGACAAGAACGGTAACAAGCAAGGTGCGAAATCCTGGGGGGGAACGGAGGAGATTTCCCCCCACCAACAATCTTGGCCTCAAAAATCTCCCCTACCAAAAATTTCCGGGGGGGGGAGAGTTTTTGTTTCAAAAAACAAGAAATAAGCAATTACTTTTAATTTCAAGTATAATTTACTAAGAATATTATCGAAAACATACACAAACATGGGCGTCCGGAAGGGGGGGCAAGGGGGGGGCCGTGGCCCCCCCCTGGAAAACGAAAGTCAACCAAAAATTACATATTTCACACATATAATTAATTTCAGCCATAATAATGTGTGTTACTTATTGCACGAACATGATAAATTCAAATTAAGCAATTTTTTTTGAAGGATGAACACTATTATTGCGGAAAATATGCCATGTTGGCCCCCCCTGGAAAAATACCTTCCTTGCCCCTCCCTGGGAAGAATCCTGCTTACGCCCATGTACACAAATTAGTGTAGTTGTGAGTGTTCAATTCCTTTTCTTTCTCAAGAGATCATTAACAAATCTACATCAATACGCACAATTAAAGTAAAACAAGAATGCTGTGAAAGTGTCGCCCCCCTATCCCTCGTTTCTATCCGGCCCTCTGGATTACTTCCTGCTTTATCCCTCAATCTCTCCTTTCACCTCACCCTGGGTGCCAAGCGAGCAGATTATATTTGCGCCGGAATTACAAAGGGGGGGGGTTTCACATAACAATTTATATTTGTATGTCCCTGGTTCGTTTACTCATATACAGCAAGTGAATATACAATTGGTTAAATGGACAGTACCGTAGTTCTTGAAATTATAACATTCTCGTAGGATATATTGGTTTATTATACGTAGTTATATATATACATATTTTACAGAGCGTTTCCATGAGTGTCTTGCATAGACCAAAATTACCAAATTTCTAATAATATAGTTTCGCACCTATGGCATAACCATCGGCCCTTCCCTTACCACTGAGTTAGCAAAACTATCTCGGTGGGCCTATCCTCAACTTAAATGATATTCCGTTACAAATGCGTTTTCTTACGCCTTCACTCCTCCTTTTGGGCATCAATTAATCAACAACCGGGGAGGTAAAAAACAGGGGAATCTAACATCCAGCAAAGCACAATCCAATAATATACACTTACATGCAATAATAACATAAAAGTACACTCATAGAAACATATTACTTAACCCTACACCTTGTAGCTGGCCAGCAATTAATTATTACAATATACCAAAACCAGTAATGGTCAATCCGACCGTTACATAGTTCCCCCCTTCAAGAGGAACAAGAAAAAACAATACACTCAAAACCAGATTAGCATATTTACAAAATCATCCAACACAATTACGCAATACCCACTAAAGTATTCAACTGTTCTCAGAGTATCTGAAAAATGAAATAGTCACTAGTTCATTCACTTTATCACGTTGTCCACAATGTTCACAGATTCACCAAGCTTCCTCTTCCTTGTGAAGTCCGCCACTGAAGTATCCTCTCTAGGATGAAGTCTTCCTGACAGCATCTTCCTTGAAGTTGGTTTTCTCTGGTTCCTGGTTCGACTACCCAACGAGTCCCTGGTTCGACTCTCGACTGAGTCCCTGGTTCGACTCCCGACTGAGTCCCTGGTTCGACTCCCAACTGAGTCCCTGGTTCGACTCCCGACTGAGTCTTGGTTCGACTCTCAACCGAGTCCTGGTTCGACTCTCAACCGAGTCCTGGTTCGACTCTCGAACCTAAATCCACAATGTGTATTTCTGTTTACAACTTGGAGACACGCAAATAAATAAACAGTGTTGTGAAAATGAAGAAAATGGGGTAAGTTATATACAAATGAAAACTAAATTTTTTTAAAAAATAACAAATAAAGGAAGATCGGCGGTCGGCTATTATGACAGCTGGGATTGCTGTCTAGGCGGCCAGACGGTAGTCTTCCTAACCCTCATTAGGAGTTGTCGCGTGGCTCCCCTTGGCTGTTTTCTGTCCCTCCACCTCGCAGCAAAAGCTGGTGGTTTATGGCTGGACAACTGGCCTGGTCCACCTTCCACAATCGGACAATCCTTCCCATTCTTTGCTCTGAAAGTATCTTCTTTAATCCTTCCAGACATTAAACATGGACCTGAGTGTTCCGTTTCAAGTTCACCATTAACACCACGCAATCTGCCAGACATAGTGTGATCTTTCAGCCACACCTCGTCTCCAATGCGAAATTTACATGGCTTACGTTTGATCTCGTTCTCTTCATCTGGGAACATCTGATGTAAGGCTGGGCTCGTTTTCTTATATTTCGGTCTCACTTCTTTCTTCATTTCGCTGGAAACTGTACAGGGAACGCAACTTCTGACGTAGCGAGCGATATCTCGTGTCATTCCAAGCCACGAATATTTCTCCCTGACTTTCGACAAAGTTTTCCGCTTCCCATTGTGTCCTGCAAATTCAGAATCGTGATGTGACGTCAATATTTGAGATTTCAAACTCAACGGGACCCATATCTTGGCTGTTCCCTTAGAATCTTGCTTGTAGTCTATCCTTCTGCACAAAACTCCCTCCTCATCCAGAAACGACTGATTGGCCAACTTAGCAACTTTCTCCTTATACTTCCTACTCCCAGAGAAATGCTTTCCCTTCAGTTGTTTCATTATTTGAGATAACAAACTGTCTCTCATTTGCTCTGAAACAATCGATGAAGTTTCTTGTAGCCTCTCAGAAACCAGTAATTCATCATTTTCATTGTCCTCTAAAGCAAAAGGCAAAAATGATAATGCATGGTTCTTCTTGTTCGTAGAAATGGAATTTTTTCGAGGAAATTTGCATTCCCTTTTTATTCCCTTCCTCCGTTTTCTCTTTACCTCTTTCGAGATTTTCAGAGAGCATAATGCACCAGCGTTTGCAGTCTTCTGAACTTCGAGTCCTTTGGAATCCACTAATTGGCCCGTATCCTCATTCGTAGACTTCCCGCTATTCTCTTGTGCATGTGTGTTGCATCCATCCAGGCTCGAGGGATCTGACGAGTTATTCCTTTCCTGTACCACGTTATTTCTCTGCATAACTGTAACAGCGAATTCTCGTTTACATGCACGCTTCGAGAACGTGTAACTCACGTCGCTATCCTTGAACGACCAACCGTTCTCCTCAATGTGCAAAATTATCCCACTCTGCCTCAAAAAATCCCTTCCAACGATTATGTCACGGAAACAATTCTCAAGGATGATAAATTTATGCTTAAATTTCATGTTATTAATACAAACAGTAGCATACATCTCGCCAGCTGATGTAACGCTGCCCACAGCCAATGAAATGTTCCATTTTCTCGTCTTCATGAATTTATTCCCATCCCTCTCTAACAACTTGGCTGTTTCCAAACTTAGCGTAGAAGCTGAAGCTCCCGTATCTGCAAATAATACAAAGCGTTTCTTGTTAATCTTACATTGAATGAGAGGTTCGAGGTCTTGTTGAAAACAGCTTTCTCCATTCAAAAAACGGCCTTTGTTTCTGCGTTTTCTCCCGGCGGGTGACAGAAGGTTTATTTGGGGACGCTGCTGACCTCCCTTTCCAGCGGGTTGGTTCCTTTTATTGGTCTGTTGACATTCCTGAAGTTTATGGCCCTCACAACGGCAGCCCCAACAAATTATCTTTGCAGAATTTTTATTGGCCCCCGCTTGCCCAAAAGTTGCATCAAAAGAGGGTCTCTTTTGCCCTACGGTCGCATCACCGCCAATGCCCCTTCTTAGAAACGCGGTTGTTTCACAGCCCTTGATCCTTTTTCCTAAACCTGGATTGAGAGAGCATAAGGGTAGCTGGTCACTCTCGGTTCCCCCTTCGCTTGTCCTCGCGGACAAAGCCAAATGTTTTCCTCCTGTTCTTCGTGAGGTGTCCTCTTCAGTGTTGCTAACTTCAGAAAATGATAATTCCGTCTCACCGGCGAGCGGTGAAAAATAAAGCCTTTCTGAATACAACCTTCTCTGAACAATGGCTGCTTCAGATTCCAATTCCTTCAAAGTCTGAAATTGCATTCCATACAAATGCCTTCGGAAACTAGGGTGTGCATGAGATAGAATATGTTCTATTACTTCACATTCGTCTGTCTCTTTTTGCCTCATAGAAAACAGTTTTCTCATTCGACGAATAAACAAAACAAGAGATTCTTCGCTCATTTGGAAGCAATTCAGAATCAAACGGTCAATTTCATTCTTATAGTCTACAGAATAATATTCTTCTAAGAAAGCATATTCAAAGTTCTTGAAATCTTCAAACGGGCGTGAAAATCTAAACCAATCCCCTGCAGCCCTCCTTAGCGAAAACGGAAGAATCTTGTCAAACAATGACTTCTCCGAAATGCCCATGACATCTTTATAATTCCGCAACTCCTGCAAATAATCATGCGGCGAAATCTTGTCATCGCTCCCTGTGAAGACTGGAATCGGTAAATTTGACTTATCGAGAATTTTCTGAACTTTTTTCTCCTCTTCCTTAGCACTCTGCTGTTCAGTGCGCGATAAAGCAAGATTATTTAATTCCCTAATAATTTCCTCCTGAGATTTATCGCTTATATCCTGATTACCCAATAGCTGTCCAAGCAAATCTCTATCAATTTGTACTGCCATTTTTTCTACTTTACTTTTTCCACTACGTAATAACATTCACTTCTGTACGATCTTCGTTGTAAAAATTAAAAAAATCTATCCGTCCGTCAGTCCGTCTATCTTTCAAACTTATAGACCTGACGACAATTTACACAACAAGATATATCCTGGACAATAGAGCCCCCATATGTGAAAGTGTCGCCCCCCTATCCCTCGTTTCTATCCGGCCCTCTGGATTACTTCCTGCTTTATCCCTCAATCTCTCCTTTCACCTCACCCTGGGTGCCAAGCGAGCAGATTATATTTGCGCCGGAATTACAAAAGGGGGGGTTTCACATAACAATTTATATTTGTATGTCCCTGGTTCGTTTACTCATATACAGCAAGTGAATATACAATTGGTTAAATGGACAGTACCGTAGTTCTTGAAATTATAACATTCTCGTAGGATATATTGGTTTATTATACGTAGTTATATATATATACATATTTTACAGAGCGTTTCCATGAGTGTCTTGCATAGACCAAAATTACCAAATCTCTAATAATATAGTTTCGCACCTATGGCATAACCATCGGCACTTCCCTTACCACCGAGTTAGCAAAACTATCTCGGTGGGCCTATCCTCAACTTAAATGATATTCCGTTACAAATGCGTTTTCTTACGCCTTCACTCCTCCTTTTGGGCATCAATTAATCAAATCCGGAAATATCCACATAATCAAAGCTTTTTCTAAAAGGGGACTTGGGACAGCAACAGGGGCTGGCATAACCAGATGCTACAGTATTTTATCCAGTCTAGCCACCAAAAGTGGACTAAACTTGAGGAGACGTTCCTCTTTCGTCGATCAATGGGGAAACACTGTTTTTTTGCTAAAGCCCACTGGCTCTTTTTATAGCCGGGGTAAACGTCCGTGGACGTGGACCCCGTAGCGTTGGAAAATTCCACTGCCAACGGTCCTTTGTAAGGCAGCTAGCTCCCCCAACCGGGGAGGTAAAAAACAGGGGAATCTAACATCCAGCAAAGCACAATCCAATAATATACACTTACATGCAATAATAACATAAAAGTACACTCATAGAAACATTTTACTTAACCCTACACCTTGTAGCTGGCCAGCAATTAATTATTACAATATACCAAAACCAGTAATGGTCAATCCGACCGTTACAATGCAAAACAATAATATCTACGAAGTCTAATTGATTTATATTGGCATAAAGCAAAAACTAATTTTTGTTTCCATAATAGAAACACTTCAACTATTTCATAATTTATTAACATGTTTAACCAGTTAGTAAGGGAATTAGTTTGCTGCGTTATAATTTATCAAAGTAACAAGTTATTTCTTTATGTGTAATTAATAATAATAATGGTAGTGTCTGCTGCCACGTTCTTTTTCTGCTTGAACCTCAAAAGAGATGCTCGTGGCAGCAAACTCGGTCTTTGTTTCATCGTGATTTCATCATGCTATGTATGCAATTACGTCTGTAACACATACTGTGAAGTTGTAGTGATAACTTTCACATAAATGTTTTAAGATTAGGTCCCTTAGCATTCTAATAATAAACCTAAATACTCTCGTAGTTAGGTTAAGTTCCGTTAGCATTAAAATATGTACATTCATTCCCACTAATCATAAACTTGCATTTTTCTCGTCTTCATCTGCTCTTAAGATTTGTAACATCCTTTTAGCAGACGAATTACGTGGCAGGAGCAAATTTGACGGTTATTCTTACTGCTGACACGTGCGTGGCTCAGACTCGGCCAATAATAATACTTATATTTTTAATTTAGTAATTAATTTTTACTTTTAATAACATTATAAATATGTATATCGTCTAATTTATATATATGTTTGTGGGGGGGAGGGGGTTGTAGATGAAGATCTTTCTCCCCCCCCCGACCAGTCTTAAATGATTTCGCACCCTGGTAACAAGTATCGTATGAGGCGAAAACTAGCAGATGAGCAAGTACTAGTGCAAGTCCAACTGGAAAATCCACCAGGAGATCTAGAATCGTGTGATTAAGGCATAACCGCAAGTGTGCTCTTGAACTTGTTGCAGCCTAACAGCTAAACGAGAACAGTAGACTTGCAACAATGTTAACCTTTGAATTCCCCTGAAGACTATTATCATCTTTTAACAATAGCCGGATAAGGCGTTAGTCAGAGGAAATAGTGGAACGAGGAAAAGAAATGGGAAAAATCGGGCACAAGAGATGAGAATTAAACAAAGGTTATTTTATTGGCGGGAAGCACGGTTCGCTCCTCCCCCGGGTTTCTCCGTTGACACGACAGAGGGCGTTAATGTCGCACGGCGTCTGGGTGGTCGATGGTTCTGCTCAGTGAGCGACGGTTGAGCGAGGGTTGTGAACGCACTGAGCGACGCTTTATAGGAAAAGATGAGGAAGCTGCTTACGTCAGCACTAGTTGTGCTCCTTCTGGCCGTGGCTATGGTCTACGCCTTGCCGCCCATCATTCGACGAGGTGGTGAGTACAAGATTAATTTTGTCAGATTTCCAAACTAAGGGCGCGTCTACACGTGCGCTTTGTTCGTGGTAGTAATGGCGTTTTCATTGAGTTCTCGGAAAATTTCTTCATGGAGGAATTTCCTTCGGTGGCCAATCTTACGCATATCTTCCAATTTTATTTCTAGTTTTAATTTCCTTTCTAGCCTCCCCGATGGCGCAGTGGTAGCGTCGTTGCCTTGTAATCAAGGGGTCCTGGGTTCGATACTCGGTGGAGGGACTGTAGGACCAGTACCGATTAGCCTTACTGTGCACAAAGTGGACTTAAAACACCAAATCAACCAACCAAATCTATTACTTTCTATCTCCATTTCCTTGTAGTTGACACGCACCAACCGGTCTGTGTAAAGTACCAATAAGTTTTTTACTCTTCACAATCGGACTTCTCAGATTTTGGCAACGAAGAGAAACGTCATCTCACTTTACAATGACATCATGCGTATAAGAAGAATTTTATCAATTCTGTTGATGATATAAACGTACACTTAATGGCTAATCACAGCAAGGCAGTTTCCAAATAACAAACTTCACACACGGATCATATTTTAATCTTCCAACTCTCAAGAAAATCAACTCATTTGTACACGAAAACGAAACAATATCTCCAAATCCAATATTTTGAAATACAAAAGAAGTAATTATCATTAAACTTACATTTCATAACATCTTCAATGTCCACAACAACATCTCTTCTTCTTCTTCATTTTATGGCTCACGCCGCGTTTGCAGTTTCTAGCCAAAGTTGCTGAGTTCAGGTGCTATTGTTAATATCTATGTTCCAAACTGTTGTTGAATATCATTCACATTCTTCGAAACACTGTCTTCCTGTTCTTATGGTATAACAGTTTTGTGAGGTTATTAATTTAACTTGCAGTGTGAATCATCGTGGCTGTTTAAATAGTAAGCCTATGTTTTCTAGCGAAACTATAAAGAATCCAAATAACTGCAGTGCGAGGTTCAGGTATTAGTGTAGATAAGGATATCGGAAATCGTACCTGTGCATGTCGTAAGTTTTTATATAGAGAGTCTTGATATCGTTGTCTTAAGGGACATTCAAAAAATATATGATTAAGTGTTTGATTGGCTTCTCCCCATTGGCAGGAGGTTGAATGCACAATCTTTAAACGAGCCAAATGTTGATTTACTAATACATGACCTGTTTGCATTCATAATATAAAAACAATCCCTGCCCGAGGTAGATTCATGTTTTGGTACCAAGATCTATTATTTCTGACTTGAGCATTCCACTTATAGGATGTGGTATTTTGTAGCTAATTTTGCACCATTACTCCAACTGTTTTTGTAACTTATATTTTACTCTGGATAAGAGATCTGTATAAGGTAGTCGGAAAGGTGTTACACAATCTTGGGTTCTCGCTTTCTTTTGCATTTGCATCTACCATGTCATGATATTTATTTTGATTACTATGCGCACGGATGTAAATGAAAACCACTTTCTGTCCATTTTGTCGAAGATGTTTCATCGTGTATGAAATCAAGTATTCAAATGTTGTTAACTTGTAAGCAGAACTGCCTGTTCTCGACAAAGCCTGCAAGACGCTCAATGCATCAACGCTCCACAAGAACGAACATTCCACATTCATATCAATGTCTATCTTCCAACATTCTAGATTGTTCTCTTTTCTATCACGTCAAGAGTTCCACACACAGGTTGGTCGTCAACCATAGTTTAACAAAAATGCGTCATCACTGACGGCCGTTACATAGTTTTTTGTCTTTATGTAGCCCGACCCTGTGGCCGAGTGGTTAGCACATCGCGCTGCGACGCCAAGGGTCCCGGGTTCGAATCCTGGTCGGGCTTGGTTGTTTGTGAATGTCCATTCATCAATTTCATCATTTCATCACTCATCCCCATCTTCGCAAATTAGCCACGAGGCACAAAAAGCGAAGTAAAATAAACTAAAATCAAATCAATCATTTGTCTTTATGTACTATTTTTCCTTTCTTTCAATCCCTTTCCTCTGTTTTCTTCATCTTTTCTTTTGTCTTCCTCTCTCTCTCTCTCTCTCTCTCTCTTCTCACACTTTATTTATCTTTATTTTGTTTCTGTATCGTTCCTTTTGTCTTTCTGCGGTTTCCTTCTTCTTCTTTCTTCTTGTTTAAACGGCGATAACGTTAGGTGGTTGTTCTTGCATAGATAATATTTTGAATACATATTATTGTATTCGTTACAAATTTTGTTTGTCGCTTTGTATATACAGAGCTCGAAAGAGGGGAATCCCCCATTTTGTCTCGTTGCCGCAATGTTAAACCATAGGAGCCTCTTCTTGCCAGGGTTTAAGCGGACAAAGCGCTGTATGTGTGTCGCATACGTACATTAGTGTCTCTCTTATTAGTCTAATTTTTCGACTTTGAAATTGCCCACAATATTGTTCTAATTGCTTTAAAAAAAACTCTTCCAAATCTAAAAATTTAAACCCGTGCCGACTTGACCTTAAAAATGTGGCACCGGGGAGAGGGAAAATATCTTGACAATTTGGAACTCTTATTTGCTTAATGTTTAAAAATTACCAGTTAAGCTTAGCATTCATATCTGAAAATCATGTCGGCGCGGGTTAACACCATCCGTTTGACCTTTTTTTTTATCTGAGTAAGTGTATCCATAAGGAACAAAATTATTGTGCATGCGCAAAAAATATATACTGGCTAAGAGTCCAGACGCCACAGCCTCGTTAGTTTGCGAAATGCGGTCCAAGATGTACAGCTTGGAAGATAAACTACTAATATATGTATACAGGGTGTCTCATAAGTAATATCGCAAACTGACACAGTTGAAAGTACACGATAATAGAAGCAAAAAAGTCTCAGTAAACATGGGTCTGCAAACGAGCCGTTTTCGAATTAATCGCGAATGTGTGATTACAAGCCGCCACTGACTTCATTGTTTGTAAACGTCGTCCTAGTTGGTAAAATGATAATAATGTGTGCAAATGTGTGGTTAGAAGCCGTCACTGATTCCATTTTGTAAACACCGAGTGCTTTACTCGTTGCGTGTTCCGAGGTTTGCTCTTTGTTTACAAAACAGAAGATTTCCGAGAGGTGGCGTTGTAATCAAACAGGATGGATATAATCAGTACACAGTTAGAGTAGACTGTTCAATAAAAGCAATGAGATCTCCAATGACTTTTCTTACTGTATTATTAGCATTTTACCAACTGGGACGACGTTTACACAATGAAGTCAGTGGCGGCTTGTAATCATACATTCGCAATTATCTCGAAAACGGCTCGTTTGCAGACCCATATTTACTGAGACTTTTTTTGCTTCTATTATCGTGTACTTTCACCTGTGTCAGTTTGCGCTATTACCTTTGAGACACCCTGTATATTTTTTTTATGTAGCCTATACAAGGAAAACATTATTGTAGAATCAAAAATAAAATTACCGAAATTCACACGAATGCTCTAGAATCAAACGTCATTTTACAGAATTTGAAATATCAAAACAGTTTTTCGAAGGAAGAGGAATTTCCGTCCGATGCCATTTCGAGGGGAGGGGGTTGTTAAGGGAACAATATATATATTCGCAGTGGCACCACATGTAACCACGCTTTCGCTAATCTTTCACAAGACCGCGGTAGAAACGACGCAAAAGGCGATATGGCACATCCGGTGGATGTGGAGCAAGACTTGAGGTCATGAAGATCCTGCCAGTCACACAGTGACGCTCTCTTGACATGCTGACGAGGTGTCGCCACCATTTCGTTGCCTGAATCTCACTTGGGCGCTCAACTGAAGGCTATGAGCGTTTTCGAAAGTGTGAACTGACAAATGGTCTCTTTATGGTCGTGAGGTTTTTGCTTGTTTGCTTGACATACGCTCAACAGCGTCTTTTGCACTTGACAACTAGTAACTCTGTGGATGATATTTATTTATTTATCATACAACAGCCTTTTGGAATGTGCCTGATTTTCAAAAATGTATATTTGTCCTGTAAACTTGCTGAATTGGTTGGGTAGTCTGTAGAGCAGGGAACGCTGGATGAGACATAACCTTGGCTTCTGAAACTCTGTCCAAAAGGTACGAAGTACGTACTTGAAGCATGAAGTGACGTCACCTAGTACAGTTCGAAAGCGCCAAGAACAGGAGTACGCAAGTGCATAGCTTGCAGTGCAGATGGAAGCTGACTCGGTCACGTGATTTCCACACTCGTTGTTCGTTTGTTTAAAATTGCGGAGATAGAAAGCCAGCAATACAGGTTGAATATACGTTATTGGTCAGCAAGTTGTTGGTTAAAGTGCTTCTAATGTGTAGAAATGTATGTGTACGAACATTTGAAAATGCAACGTGATTTCTATGGTGAAAGACAAGTGTTTAAAACGTGGGGAAAACAACGAGTACTCAGTTTTATCAACTGATCATATTTGGCGCTGTAGTCGAGGTGCAATTCGAAAGACTTTCACTTCCAGTCCACGACTTGAAGACCGCACTCCAAGACCATACTCGGAGGATGCTCGTTTCAAGTACGGTCTTGCACCATTGGGACACACACGGCCTGAGGAGCGAAAAGTTGAGTGCTACTTGTTTCGCGAGATGGCACTCGAAAGGGAATTTCCTGAAGAAGGCGGTAACTTCTGATGCTACCATTAACTATTTTATGCAGGATACATGGCCCGCCAGTTTATGTCTCTCGTGAGGTGGTTGATTATTTACATTTTTCAGAAGAATACGCTTTTGTAGGTGTTTAGTGGATAGAATTCGGTAATGGCCAGGTAGAAATGTAGAACATAATTTAGCCCATCTAAATTTGGATGGCATGCAATAGACCAGATCGGAGGCCAGTATTCAATTTTAGGTGAAACGAAAGATTTGGAAAAAGTGCCGAGAGCAGACAGGTTGTTTATTTCGGTAAAACGATATAGTAGACCCAGTATACGCATGGAGACCTTAGTGAGTGCGGAGATGTGTTCAGAAAATGGAAGTATGTAAAAGAGGAGGACGCTGCATCATAAAAACATTTTTTTTAAGAGGGACAAAAATAACCTCAATCATTAGGGCTCGCAACGTGATGAAAATCATCTTTTTTTCTGAGCCTTAAAAACAATGCTAAACATAGTCCATTTCCCTCCAGTTAGAACAAGAAACCTGTGTTTCTATTTTGCAATTTCCGTCTTTTTTGGCTTTTACATCATTTTTCAGTATTTTTTGCAGTTCTTATTGTATTTTTCTTATTTTTTTATGCTTTCCCCACCCTCTCTTCTGTTCCATTAATTTTAAATGCATTTACAAGCATAACTTACATATTTACATTTTCTGACACAATCCTTTTAGCATGTTCGCCATTAATTGAAAATACGGTCAGTAGAAAAGCACAATATTTTTCATAACTGAAATGTTTGGCAGTGGATTCAAATACTTCGTGTGAAGCCTGCCTGCTTTCACGTTCCCTTGCTGGACACTATTATCGCTTTAATCTGTGGTTTTAAAGTAAAACTATTCACAATATTAAAAACAAATTATACTCGTATGTACGCTAAACGTAACTGTATTTTCAGATGCTGGCCGACTGCGGGGAATACCCTATTCATAATATTAGGCGCATCCAGAAAGTAAGTTTCCCTCGGGTTGTGCACAAAAAGGAAACATTATTTCATTCAATGATTTATTGCCACAGATACAGCACTTGTCCAGTTACTTGTCAACATAATTCCCGCCGGAATTCAGGCACTTGTCATAGCGTGGACCAACCTCTGTGCTGTATTCCTGCGTCGCCTGGGCGCCGAACCACTGTGTGACAGTCGTCTGAACCTCTTCGTCGCTGTTGACCGGACAGGAACTTTTTCAGGTGCAAGAACAGGTGGTAATGACTGGGAGCGAGATCCGGGCTTTACGATGGATGATCGAACACCTCCCAACCGAACCTGTACAGATGTGCTGCAGTGCACCTAGACATATGCGGCTTCGCATTGTTGTGCAGCAAGATCACCCCGGCACTGAGCTTACCGCGTCGCTTACTCTGAATGGCTCGGCGCTATGTGCCCAGTGTTTCACAGTAACGGTTAGCGTTCACAGTCTCGCCTCTGGGAAGAAACTCGATGAGCAGAATGCCTTGCCTGTCCCAGAACACCGTGCACATCACTTTTCGCGCCGACACAGTCTGTTTGAACTTCGTCCTGCATGGAGATCCACTGTGACGCCAATGCATGGACTGCTGCTTGCTTTCCGGGGCGCTGTATGCAACCCACGTTTCATCCCCTGTGATGATTCGGTTTAGAAAATCGTCATCATCATGGTAACGCTGCGTTTTCCTTTGTGTTCGGGCGTCAGTTGTTTCGGCACCCACCGGGCACACACTTTCCGAAACAAGAAGCCTTTGGTAACAATGTCGTGCAACAACGACCGAGAAATCTGCGGGAAATGGCTACTGAGTTCCGTGATCGTGACGCGCCGATCCTCCAATATGCGCTGCTGCACCTGCTCCACAAGCTCGTCCATAACGGCCGATGGTGGCCCACTGCGCTCGTCGTCATGGACATTTTGCCGGCCTTCAGTAAATGTCCTGCTCCAACGACGCACCATCTGCTTGCTCATGACGTCTGGCACATACACCTGGCACAGCTGACGATGAATTTCGATCGGCTGTATGTTTTGTGCGTTCAAGAACTTGATCACCGAAGGAACCTCGCACGCGGCGGGAGATGGAATATGAGCCGCCATGTTTCATCGCTGCCGCGACTCTACTGAGGACTTTCGGGAGGCGTCTTCTAGGACATTCACTAGCCAGGGCATGTGCCTCTCACGCATGCGCAAAACCGGTTTCAATACACATGGCCTGCCACCTGTGGGCGAGTGGGAAACTTACTTTCTGGATGCGCTTAATATAATAAATAATAAAGAGGATTACACAAGTGACTTTTTTTTAATGATAACTTCTCTTCCACGGAGTATAGTCTGGACTACATTTTGCAGACTAACAAGGCTCTGGCGCCTGGACTTGCAGCCAGTATAATCCTGCGTGAAGTCGGTGATTTATCTACACACTTCCACCAGTCCTAACACTCCCTAAAATTATCAGAGGCCCAATTTACGTTCATTTTTGCTGTAAATTTATACTTACACCCTCCCAAATACGATGGAAAATATTGGATAAATCACTCTATGTACTGTTAGAAATTCCTATAGAATTTACAGTTTTTACATTAAAATACTATAAGGCCTTCCTGATGGCGAAGTGGTAGCGTTGTCGCCTTGTAATCAAGGGGTTCCGCGTTCGATTCCCGATGGAAGCACATAGTGGTTCGGATCCCACTTTAAACTGTAGGTCCAGTCCAACTGAATCAATCAATCAATTTAAAATATAACTGTATGCCTATAAGTTTACAAAAACTGACACAATCGTTTTTATTTGAATTTGTATATTTCATCATACTAAAAGATAGATAATGATTGTAAATCGCAGTGAGTACACCAGAAATATAATTTTGAAAACTGAATCATTAACATTACATTAAAATGTAATGGGCTTTAATACGTTAAAAATGACCATGGTAATTTTTACCCTAGTTAGATGACGTATTGCGTCCTGTCGTCAGTGGCGTACCACAGCAGGGATTGGTTGGAGTCATAGCCCCCAATTGACCTAGAATTTCTAAAAAAAAGAACATCAAGGCAGATAAAGATGCCAAAGCGAGGGCTGACTACTAAAAAAGTATATATAGCCTCCCCCTTTAGTAAACCCTTGGCAAGCCACTGTGTCTCGTGCCCTGTCCATAAGTGTTCGTGGTGGTCCTCTCATCATTTATCACAATTAATCCTCATCGTCGGGATTAAAGTAACCATACCAAGTCAAGAAGCAATAAACGATTTCAAAATATATTTCTTATAATTTACCTACCACTTTTCTATTTCTTCGTATAAAAATTGGAGGAAGGTGATTGATTTGCTTATCTATTTTTGTTTATTGAAAGTAATTTCTCTAGCTGTTGGTTAATCGTAATAATATGGATAAGTGGATGCTCGGTGATGTGGTGAAGGGACTCGCACAAATATCCAAGCGACCTTGAGGGGGAGAATAGAGTTTATTGCCACCAGTGCATAAAAATTAATTTACAAAATTTCAGGATTTTGTAATAGTTTCAGATCACGAAATTTTATCTTTGTAGCACTAAGAGTTTCTGAAATTTCGATGTGTGAGGAAAGGAAAGATTGTATTCAGACTCTGTCATATATGCACGTTCATATTAATAGAAAATGAGAACTAAACAGAAATGATATCTGTTCAGTACCAAAGTTAACAATCGGTTTTGAATGAGCCACAGATATATATCATAGGTGTAACTTTGGGGGAATAAGGGGGCACTTGCCTCCAAACTTTTCAGGCTTGGTAAACATTTGCACATTTTTTTAGCCTTCTTGGACCTGGGAAGCAAAATAATACAGAGTAATATTTGTGATTTCGCAAATGTCACAGTTATTTAGCAAATAACCCTGGACGCTATTTTTATGCGATGGAAAATTTTTCGATCCTGCGACACCCTCGCAAATTAGGCCAAAGTTACGCCCATGTCTCATATAAATTAACTAATTCATTTATTAATTGATAGAACTTAATACTTAAAAATCCAAAGGAGGACAGTCCTATGAGATGACTTTTTGGTGGTTCCAAATTTCATGATGGTCATATTTTGAGGAAAATGGCATTTCTAGGTTCACCTAGAAACTGCTAGATTAAGACCTTCGCAAGGACTAGATTCACAACCACTTGCAACATGTGACGGGTTCGTTACTGGCGAGATAGGTCACCTCACGTGACACGCACTCAAGATGTCAATAGCAATTCACGCGTGTCGAGTCAGCCAGGGATCAATAATGCAGAAGTTCGCAAATAAAGAAAGGAATTTTTTCATGCAGCATGAAGTAGAACAAAATTATACAGGATGATTCTCTTAAGACACGCAAAGGAAATATTTCGAAAATTACGAAAGATATTCATTTTCGGTTTTGGGCAAGAATGTAAAGACCCGAAGAGCACACAAAGTAAAACATATATCATGATGACATGCCCAAGTGTTCCCACTTGAGAAGAAAATTTTACTATTTTTTTTTTTAATATGTGGTATGAATAGTTTACGCACACACACTTATATACACATATAATGTACGTGTGTATAAAGCTAATCACTCCCCCCTCCGTAAACACTGCCAAAGTTTGTCAAAGGTTTGTTGAAATCCACTTTATGGACTGGTTGGCTAATTGGGACTGGACCTACACTTTAAAGCGGTATCCTAAATAATATGTGCCACCGAGGATCGAACCCGGGTCCTTATTATATGGCTACAGCGTTAACACTACGCCATAGAGAAGATCCCTGCACATTGCAACATACCGCCAGTGCATATGGGTGGGACGTGAAAATAGGACTCCACAGATTCAAAATCCTGGGCAATTTTCAGGTGGTGTGGTCGACACCACGCTCCGACCACCTTGACGCCCTACATACCCATTTATTAGAGGCTGGGAGAACCGCAGAGGTGCTCCATGCAGTAAGATTGTCGAAAAAAGAACAACAGGAAATCGAATCCGAGTCTCTTTTGTGGAGGCCAGACTGCCTATCGACTAGACACTGTGACTCTTTCTGTCTGTGTGAGTGTGTGTGTGTGTGTGTGTGTATATATATATATATATATATATATATATATATATATATATATATATATATATATATATATATATATATATAAACACGTGTCAGGTAATTAATAAGTGAATGATATTTCGATTTTCTAAAATATATATCTCCCTATTTGCGGACAAAGAAATCTAGTGTAAAATATTTCCAACAATTTGAAGAAACGAAGCTGTTTTGGGGGTGGACATTGCCCGCTTCCTCCCTCTATCGCGCACTGCTTTCACAACTGAAAATTTATTTACCATCAATCGTATATTGTCATGTGATAAATCTTGGTCAATGTACGGCAAGGAAGAAAATGTAAGGTACATGTCACGTTACTTTAGTTTGAATTGTTCCGAACGCTGGTAAACATGCGCATGTATTTAATAAAACCATGTTCAATTTCAGGGCTGTCACCACACAGGTCATTCTACAAGCAACACAAAAACCCACCACCCTTCGTGTCCGAGGACAATTCGGAGGACCACATGAACCGCATGTTCGAGGAAATGATGGCATACCCTCACGGACTGGGCGACGACCAATACATGGATGAGTTTGGCAATGGCATTTGAACTCCCAAAGAAGCTACCACAATGATCTCTGCTTCACAATCTTCATCGGTGTGATTGTATCGAGTGAGACCACGAAGCATATGTAGTTTCATTTTTACAGCACAGGTTGCTATTTATTGTTAAGTTATATTTATGTTGTAGTTTAATTTCTCGTTTTTTTAAATCATAGATGACGAATGTATAAAAATATGTCCGGAAGATACTTTTATCACCAACCTCATGCACAAGATGGTACCTTATTGTATGTGAAGGAAGAAGGTGTCTTAAAAACATCTGTACAGGGTCAACGAAGTTAGTAATAAGGTGTGTTTTATACAGCGTATATTGACACACTTGCAGTTCGAATTGTATCTTTTGCAAATATGCTGTATAAAGAAACAAACTGCCTGAGTACTAATTGAGGTGAGTGTACAAGTTGCGATACTTTGTCGCATTATGTAAAATTGGTACCTACTTTTATAGTTCTGTGTTCAGCACTATTTCACAATTTTGATTTGCTTCTCTTGTAAAATTTTAGCTTGTACACTTGTAAACATACACCTGACTTAAAAAATATCATTCACCAGATCTATTAAGACAAAAATTCAATATGTCGCAGTGATTTTACATACTTATTAGCACGGCGTTCTTTCTATCCTTCACGTTTCGTTTGGCCCATGCAAATAATAATTATATCAACGTTTGATTTGTCTATGTGCTTACACAACGGGAAACATTGGTTTGTTTTTCCCCAAGGTATAATACTAATGAACAGACAATTGAATAACATTTATAGAAATAGTAAAAGTATAACTACAAATCTGTACATCACAACCAAACTTAAAATTAAAGGCATTTTATAAACAACGATTTCATGTTTGTTACAACATGCAACTTTCGGACAAATTCAAGACTAATTGTGATAGCGTAAAGGCCAAAATGAATATTGAAATGAAATTTTGTGACAATAACATGTAATTAGATAAAACTTTCACAGTGTAAGAAGTAGTAGGAAAATAAATATTTTATGTTTTACATTCACGTATCTAGAGTATTTTATTTCCATATGAATTATTCTTTTGAACTTTGAAGGGATGTTGGAGCATTAGTCACAAACAGAAATTGTATGCAATGTGCAGAGGAAAGCTTTACCTTGATACATATAGGTACACACGCACACACTTTGGAAATTTTAGAGCATTTTGTTACAGATGTTCGATAATCTATCTATCTATCTATCTATCTATCTATATATATATATATATATATATATATATATATATATATATATATATATATATATATATAAATGGATGTATGTATGTGGGTGTGTAAGTTTGTTTGTTCCAGCATAACTCTCGAACGCCTGGAGCAATTTCAACCAAACTTTGTACACGGATCACTTGCAATCTGGAAAGAATACTTTGGGGGTAAGACACCCCTGGCACCCCTAGAGGTGGGGTGGGAAGGGGTGACATGTGAAAATAATTGAGAACCACCGATATTAAATTCCGCACAAACAGACATCCGTGACTCTATGCAATCTGTACAACGATAGTGTTTCTCGGGTTGTCTAACATTCAGGCTGTGTTGCGAATGGAATCCATAGTTTTCGTGACACTCCCAATGCGGTTCAACTTCAAGTTTATCACCTATCGTCATGGGGGGTGAGAGGGGGTGAAAAGTAAAATGCCACATATGACCTAGATTAGTGTCGAATCCATAGTTTTCGGAGTCGCTAAGCTAATTGGTGACATTCACGATCACATTTAAAATTAGTTACATTTTACACTATAGTTAGAATTCATTATTTTCCTCTCTAATACAAGATTGGGATAAATAAATACCCGGGCAAATGTTTTGTAATCAGGTAGTATATAATAAAATTCTCCGCTTTTATTTACCCGTAAAGTGTACCATTTTCGAGTTATTACATTTTAAAAATGTCGCAGTTTTGGATAGGCAGATTAGATTATTTCATATGTTATGTTGATTTTTCTCCAAATTATATTGCATATATATAGTATGTACATATGTATAGCCTGTGTCTCAGATACTGTTGAGTTAAGAGTTTTATTTCTTGCTCCTAGAAGTTATTTTTATTTTATTTACAGTAATAATATTCTTGAATTAACGTCGAAATATTATGCATATGTATAATGTACAGTCGGCGGTAATACCAATGGGACACACAGATCCCGAAATACTCGCTTCCCTGCAAGACGTTGTGTGTGTTGCATAACTCTACGGCGATAATATTCTTTTAGTTCCAAATTTTCAATGGCAACTTCTACCACCGCCGTAGGGTTAGGCAACACACACATCTTGCAGGGAAGCGAGTGTTTCGGGATCTGTTTGTCCCATTGGTATTGCCGGTGACTGAACAGGTTGAAAGCACAAGTGGTAAAATTTCGGTACTAGTATAGTATGGGGGTGACACCTATAAATCATATATTTCGCACTTTTTTACATTGCTAACGTACTATTTTGGAATGCGGAACATTTCCTAAGGTGAAATAATGCATTTCTAACTAAGATAATGTATATTTCTTACATTTACGAGTACTTACTGTTACTTGTTATTTCGATTCTGTAACACACATTATGGCGACAGTGTACTGGTTCATCGCGCGTTTTGCAAGTGTTTTGTCGATTTATGCAGTGTTGCAACCTTGTTCACCGGAAAATACCTACTTTCGTGCCCGGATTTGAAATTATGCTAATACCTCGCAAACCATTGACGTTAGCCTCACAAACCATTGACGTTAGCACCACGAACCATTGACGTTAGCCCCACAAAAGATTCACCTTAGCCCCAAAAACCATTCACGTTAGCCCCCAAAACCATTCACGTTAGCCCCAAAAACCCATTTTCCGTAAGGTTAGGTTAGGTTAGGCAAACATAGTTTAAAAAAAATATAATAATACTCGACACGTCATGTTCTAGTGAAAACACGGCGAGTTTAAAACACTGACTACGGGGAACATTGTGCTCTCGTGCAGAAAGCAAATGGCGGCAGCAGAAACAGCGTGTCGGACAGAGAATTTCGCAGAAAACAACATGTATTCGCATTAAAATGGATGAAAACTACATTCACGAACTTCCACAACGCTACAGAAAATAATTTCCGTAAGTACTTTCTCCTCTAAATTTGAAGAAATCCGTCACCCCTATACTATACTGTTACCAAAATTTGGAAAGAAATTTTGGAAGTGTTTTAAGTGGTCTCCTTAAAATGATGCATCTGGATATCAGCAAATTATTGATTTTCCTACCGTCTAGAAGCACGTGAGCAAAGTACACGCACACATTTCGAAGTCTGAAAATATGCCAAGGACATTCATGGAAATTCTTGTATGGATCATATATTATTGTATTTGTAATGATTTAGTGGTGTCCGCATTTTAAGCAAGTCAATTTCACATTACAAAAATTTAAACATTCCACACAAAAATTCTCTAAGCCTTTTCTAAAACACTTATATGTGTGCATAAAACCATCTTCAGGAATATTGTAAAAAGTCTCAAACAACTACAGGGAGAATGAAAAGTCGTTCATCGACAACTGTCATCGCAAATATGTTTTCTTTCCTCTATCCCGGGGCGAAAAGGAGAAATATGTAAAATTTAAAATCAAATATTGAAAACGCAGTAGAGTGTAATCGAGAGGAGAACTAGAAATGTGCAATATGTGCAAAATACCGACTGTAGCTCATAACATTACATTGATTGTAATGTTATGAGCTACAAAAATATGTCATATTCTTTGAAAACGCTAATACAATTAAAATACTGTACTACATTGAACGAGCGGATGCTGACAGCCTTAGCACCTTGAGAGATATGTGCTAACCATACATACTTGCGCGCAAAGAAATAGACCCACCGCACACTTTTGACATAAAATGTTTATTTGTTCTTACTTATCATAATAAAGCAATGTTAATAGATCTAGGTTCACTTTAAGCGTTATTAAATGATCTTTCAAACAACATACCATACTTCTTGTATTGTCTTATTTTCTTATTTTTTTTGAAAAACATTTTATGTGAAAAGTGTGAGATGGGTCTATTTCTTTGCACGCAAGTGTATATTAAAACCATATCGTTACTTTGAGCGTACAATGTATTGATGTATTGCAGTGATTCCGCTATTATTGTATACCATTGTATACAACAGGCAATCCATTGGACCTGAAAGAGGAATTGTATTTACTTTCCTGTAGTGGAGGCGATCTAATCAAATATCAGCAGCTGTTGTCTTTCTTGCATCACCATTGTTGTTGTTATGCAGGGGGCGGCGCCAGGGGGTGCTTAATTTTCTTTCGAACCCCCTACGTTCAACTGAAACATATTGAGCGCCGAATGTTAGGTACTGATGCAACACGCAAACACTGAAAGAGATTCCAATATACATACTTTACTGTACTGGCAGCAGCCTCTATAAAGATCAGCATTCATTTTTTTTTTTATTTCGCCATTGTTGTTGTTTTGAATATTTCTTCTTTTGTTTCTTCAAGTGGTCTGTTTGGTTTTCGATAATTCCCTATATCTTAATGTGAGTTATGTTTTTTTTTTCTTTTTTGCATTGTTGATAAACGGTTTATTTTCCGCCTGCTTGTTCATCCTCGCACCGAAGCAAAAATTTCAGCTGCTTTCAAAGATATCCTCTATATACATTTGGTATCACCAGGTCGTGCTCGGGAAATTGTATTTAATGCGAGTTGTAACGTGAAGGGTAGATTTCTTGTTAATACGTATATGTTCCACGTAACATGGCTAGTAAACGTACAATTTCAGGCTTTTTCAAAAACTGTTAGGAAGAGGCCCAGTGTTCACGAAGAAATTTTACAGTTCGTTTGGATAGTGTGGCAGAAGGGATTTCAACGAAGACGAAATTGCTGTGCACTTCGAGTTTTGTCCTGAAGTGGCAGACGGAAGGTACATATTAATGTACTATGTATTTTGTACCTCCATTGGTTACATTGAAAAGGTCAAAAAATTGTTTTTAAAGGCAAGGATAATTTCATTTTGTATTTCACTACATAGTTCAATAAGACTGCAACGTGTATCCGAATGTTTACATTGTATGGCCACTTTCTTAGATTATAAGACATTATCATCATGGACGTCCAGGGGGTGGGCAAGGGGGGGACAGCCTCTCTGGAAAATGAATGTCAATCTAAGTTATATACTTCACACATATAATTTCATTTCAGTCAGTAATTTAGGTTAATCTGAGGCGGCGAATAGGGGTGGTTTCCCCCCGCTCTTGCTCTTTTTGCTATTTTTGCCCCCGCACTATGCTAAACCTCATCTACCAAGGAAAAGTAAATTGTCCTTGCCCCCCCTCCCCCGGTTTTGGCACCTTGCTCTCCCAGTTTTGAAAGGTTGCATGCGTGTTTCATGTTTTCTTTATTTTCAGCATCGCACCCCCTAAATTTCTTTCCGCACCCCCTCAGCACCCCTAGATGATTAATCCTAGCCCCGCCGATGTTGTTATGCATATTCCGGTGACCTGTTTGTAGTTTTCGATAATTACATACAGCTCAGTGTGAGTTGTGTTACATTGTCTATATGTTGATAAGAAACCGTTTAATTTTCCGCCTACTTGTTCTTCCCTTTTCGCACTGCAACAACAATTTCAGTTGCTTTCAGTAGATCATCGGGTTGTGCTCCGGGAATTATTTAACACGAGCTGAATCGAGACGGTTTTTTGTTTTTTTTTGTGTTAATGCACACTTCTGTGTAAGGGAAGCAGTCTTATAATTACATGGAAGTCACTACATGATTTCGAATGTTTTGTGCGTGTTATTTCCATTTGCAAACAGCAGAACTTCAGGTTGCTTTGCAATTTTTATTACCCAACGCACACAAATTGAACAGTCAGTAGTGGTCTCTGATATCTGTGCATCGTGAAAAGGTTCGAAAAGGCAAATAACTGTTTATCAACAAAATGTCAGATGTTTATGGAAAGGGGCGAATACAGTATTTATATAGTGGACTTAAGCCTGAACTTGGCACGAACGTCAAAGTATTTCCAATTCAATTTCAATTTAATGACATGTAGGCTAAAACGACAATAATAATAAAGGTAAAATATAAGTTCTTGAAAATATATGAAATCTCACTCTACAAACCCCCCCCCCCCTACCCGGAGAAAACTCCTGCGGGCAGCCTTGCATGCTTGTTTTCAACATCGTACCCCCTTCATTTCATTCCGCACCCTCTCAGCACCCCTAGATGATTAATCCTGGCACCGCCGCTGTTGTTAATGCTGTCGCTAGCCGCTCGTCTACATTCACATGCAAACTTCCCAGTCAGGTTATAATAGCTTTCATTACTTCAAATGCATATATTTGGAATTTGAAATACATCAAAACTATTACTAGAAAATAAATAAATTAAATCTATTACATTACTTATCATCACAAAAAATAGAATAATAACTTAAACAAGCAAAACATTGAAATTAACACCTTCGCTTCCCTTTGAAATAACGTTTAAATGAATAAATTTTAGTGATGCAATAAAATATGAAGTGACAAAACCATTGCTTCGTTATGTGCATACAATGTGTTAATGCTTTCTAAATTTTCAATTTACGAACACCAACAATTTCCCAATCTTGCAATAATCTCACGTAATTTATAATTATATAGCAGCTACAAAGATTACATGATAGCTACTCAGGAAGACTGGTCAGCAAATTCAATTTCCCTCTTTCTCATTGGACAAAAAAAAGGTTGGGAAAAATAAACTGGTTCGGAAGAAGAAAAAGAAATAGACTTGATAGTCTGTGGCAGACAGTTAGGGGAATGTTATAAATCACACGATTTTACAGGGTGCCATTAAAATGAATGCGCTCGGGAACATTCAGCTGTTTTATCTACCTTGTGGATCTCTGTGATAATTTTTCCGGTATAATGGAGGCTGTTGACCCTAGAAAGACTCACACCGAACTGCCTCAACAGGCTACACGAGCATAATATTGCGTGCAGGGATTTCAGAATGCTACCTTGTAGATGCTTCTGCGTGTGTGTGTGTGTGTCATGACAGCATGTGAGGGAAGTTCATTGGCAATTTAAGTACAAAACAGCGAACTCCTGGGCAGCAGGACTGGATCTCAGTCAGTCGGTGGCAACCAGAGCTTTAGGAAGAGTACGGGCGGTGTTTCGCAAAAAGGTTTTTGCATTCTCTGTATCTATCAGGACTTGATTGCACGTTGCTCTTGCTCTAATCGAAAGGAAGGCTGGCTTCGAGTAAAGTCTTCATTCTGAAGTGAAGATGATGTTGTCTGTCTGTCAGATATTGCTGTTGGTTGCGTCTGGATTATCTCATCCTTTATGGGATTCTTTTGGTAAGTCCGAAAAGTCATTTACTTTCGAGAACTAACAATTATTTGCGTAGCGATGGTAACGAGACCGAGAAATCGAAACGAGAACAAGGCCAGACCGAGAACGAGACAGGCATCTGTAAAGCGAGACCATTGATTGCTTTGGTTTATTTTACTTCGCTCTTCTTCCACTTTTTGGCGAAGATGGGGATGAGTGATGATATGATGTAATTGATGAATGGACACTCACAAACATCCATGTCCAGGCCAGGATTCGAACCCGAGACCCCTGACGTCGTAGCGCGATATGCTAACCACTCCGCCATGGGGGCCGGCAACATTTATTACATAATCGATGGTTATTTGTTTTCGCCGAACTTATTGGAAGGCAAGAAACTGGGATCATACGGCTTTGAAGGACAGTTCTAAAGACTTAGGCACTCTACTGGTACTTATGATAATATGCATAACATATTAATCAGGAACTTTACTTTTCGTCAATTGGATCTAATCCTTTTTTGTTATTCAATAAATATTCAAATCTTTATATATTTGCCATTAATTTCCTTGCCAGGACAGTTGTTTTTATACTAATTAGGTGATCTAACTACACGCGAGCTAGATAGATAATGAATACGTGATGTGCTATTTTATACCGGGTGGTCCAAAAGTCCCGGAACAGTCACATATCGTAAGAAATACACATCGAATCGAAAAACGAAAAAATACGTGTTTAATAAGTGAAGGAAAGCAATTCAATTATATCACACTTGATTCCCCACCCCCAACCCCTGGGGGTGGGGCGGGGGGCAACTGTGAAATTTTAAATGGAAATCCCATTTTGTATTGTAGAATCGGAAAGAGAACTTCTGTTCTAATTGATTTAGACTGAAAGCGATTCCAGATTCGGAATCTGCACGTCAAGACCTTTCAACAGAATATATGGTAGACCCCCTTCCACATATGGGAAAATTTTAAACCGCCATATCTCCGTTCCTAATTGAGCCAGGAGGATGGTTGATAGCTTGTTGGACTCGGAATGAAGTCCTCTTTCAGATTCTACAATATAAAATGTGGGTTTCCATTTAAAATGTCACAGTTGCGGGGGTGGGGAATCAAGTGTGATATCATTGAATAGCTTTCTTTCACTTATTAAACACGTATTTTTTAGTTTTCCGATTCGATGTGTATTTCTCACGATATGTGACCGTTCAGGGACTTTTGAACCGCCCGGTATATATTCTATTACCATCCTTTTACCCATTCACGTAATAATAACAATTCAATATTAATTAATTTACACATTTCATTAATATTATTTTAATTTAATTTAATATAATTATCATAGTTATGTTGTTGTTATTATTATTATTGAGACACTTGGTCGAACCCACCCATATGAAATGTATTTCTAGGTACGTGCGTGCCTGACAGGCCGGGACCCCCGGCGTCGTTGCTAACCACTCCGCCACTGAGGCCAGCTAAAGCGAGACGAGACCAAGACTTAGTATCCGAGACCTCGATCTCATTCGAGACTTTGGTATAATATTGAAAAAAATACATAAACATGCCAAGTTGATATCTGCAAGATGTGTCACATATTTTGTAATTATTACAAAACCAGTCAATTGGTGAACATGTGCTGCACGGTTCCATATATATTAAGGGTAAATTCCCTTTTTTTCAAGGGTTCGTAGTGTCGAAACGAACATAAACGTCCGTAAAATTTCTCCCAGAGAGGGACAAGGAAGGTACTTTTCCGGTGGGGCCAGGAATATATTACCCGAGAATTGCGTTACCCCCTCAAAACCACGCTTTTGGTTTGAAGTTATAATTATATTATACGAGGGCTGAAATGAAATTACGTGCGTGGAAGAAAAAGATTTGAATTTTTCTCATCTGGGAATTGATTGAATAACGTAGCCAGATGTTGGGCACACTCGCCTCAATTACTACTCCGGCTGTTTGTTTCTTTATACAGCATATTTGCACAAGATACAATTCGACATACAAGGGTATCAATATACGCTGTATAAAACACAACTTATTACTATCTTCGTTGACCCTGTACTGCACTCTGAAACGTTCAATGTTGCCAATACACCTCGTAATTTCGAAACAACACATTTTTTTTAAATATGTCATATATAACCCCATAAATCGCCTTTAATGCATAAAATGAGTAAAATTTTTTCGTTCTTATATCAGTTCGATAAATACCCACAGAGACCATAGATACACATCGAAAATCTTTGCAATTTACTTTGTATAAAACATATTTTACACCTTAGTAACTTTTCCCGCACACTGAACGTTCATGTAGAGCATGATTTTCTTCATTAATATTAAGAAAATATCCACATGGACAAAGGAAATGCCCAATATAAGATTCGTATGTCTATCGCTATTTGTACAAAGATTACGTATGTTCAAAGTCTCCGCTGCGTGACTTTTTGGACACACTGTACTTGGTACTAAAATCGAATTAGGAACTATTGATTGCAAGGTGGTAACGGGCAGGAACTGAAAGTATAATGTAAATTTACATTGATATACATAAAGCGAAAATGTTCTAGAACACGTCCATGGATGCTCGGGAAGCATTTTCTTTTTCCAGTCAACTTGTGAATGCGGTTTCATTTCTTGCTCTCTGATTGGCTGTTGGAAAGTTACGGTGCTGTGATTGTGAGAATATCTTGTTTGCGCTGTAGGTTAGTTTAGGTTAGGTAAGGTTAGATTAGATTAGAAAGCATCAAATTTGAGCTAAAAATAGGAAATAAGACATTCTCACAACCACAGCACCGTAACTTTCCAACAGCCAATTAGAGAGCAAGAAATGAAACCGCATTCACAAGTTGACTGGAAAAAGAAAATTCGCGCCCGGGAAGGGCAAGGATAGTCGATGTCACCATTGAACTTGGGTCTCGTCTATTAAATAGCCACGTGCGCTACGTAGACGATTTTCGATCTTGCCACCGAAGTTATTGTGTTCGAGTCCCGGCCTCATAATGGCTGATATTTGTAAGTGTCCTTCATCAATTTCATCTCATCATTCATCCTCGTCGTCGCGATTAGTTAAAAGGGGAAGAAAACTGTCGCCAAACAGATTGTCTACCAAAACAAGACAGCCATTGGATTTTTCTTGACCTCTTTTTCGTTTTTCTTAACCTTTATTTATTCGAAATTAGCAATTGAGAAAAATAAATATTTATTTAATGAAAAGCTCCTATAAAAGGCCAGTTAAGATGAAAACTGAAGCTGTAGAGATCTACCTACATAAATATAGTATATATGAAAGCAATAGAACGAAATTACTTTCTAGTTATTCGATTTTGACAAATTCTAGGAGCATTTTCTTGTTTCTTTGTTACGAAATAATTGTGTAGTCAACTAGGTGAGACATTTTAAGTGTGAAGAAAATCCATACAAACAAGAAAATATATTAAAATAAATTGAAATAATCGAAGTATGGAACTCATCCAAGGAGCTGCGGTGGTCTGGTTGGCAGGGTGTCTGACAACCACGCGGGAGATCAGGGTTCAATTCCTGGAATTGGTTGGAATTTTTCAGCCCTTGTCCCTGCATAAATGTCCCCGATAATTCATATCTGGATTATCTCGCTGTTCTTACCAACAAAACATTTTACAATAGTTAATGTTATTGTCGTTTGAATTGAGAAATTCAAACGTGCCGGTGTAAACAATGGGAAGGTGGACTGGTGGCTGTGTATTCTTATCCGCCTAGCTCTTGTCTATTTATTACCCGATCACAACTAACCAAGAACTTCCTTTACACACACACACACACACACACACACACACACACACACACAAAAAAAAAAAATACATGTTCATTGAACATTGATGCAGCTGAGATACAAAATAACTTTTTTCTCTTTTAAATCATAGGTGCCCTCATATTTTACTTTCAAGAATTCGTGTTTATTTTCAAGGCATTTACTCTGATTTGGAATACTGTGCTTTTCTCCATGCTGCATGGGGATATTATTATTATTATTAGTAGTAGTAGTAGTATTGTCGCAGATCTTCGACTGTGATAAATTGGCCATTTTGAATTTTCTCCGCAGCATTTTTCATATTATTTTAAAAGCTCAAGGGGAAGGTTAAACCCCCTCTTGCGTACGCCACTGTCTTAGATAGGTATAAAAGTCGACGTAAAGTAACAAACAGAATTTTTTCATCTCATCTAATTCAATCTTCTATCGCCATTCACCTTCGTCGTCAAGATTCACGCAAAGAAGTAAAAAAGCGGCGTTAAATACAAAACCGGAGAGTATCACTTTGTAACTTTATGATATTTGTATTTTTGTTATTTAACGTTACTTTTCCTTCGCTTTGGCAAATCGCGACGATGATGATGGCCAATAATTAGATGAAACTGATGAAGGGACACTCACAAATAACACCCATTCCTGGTCCGGGACTCGAACCCGGAAGCTGGATGGCGAGACCGAAAATAGACCATTGAGCCGGCTCTAAACCACCTTAAAGTCAGTTTTTCTATACTTCTATCTTTCTACACTTACGAGGGAGAGTCTTAAAAGTTCGACAAAAGTTGCAGGACAGACTGTAACGACCTCAAATTTACTTGAAGTATCGACTGTTATTTACAAAACGACCTCAAATCTGCAACACTGATCAAATTAGCTTCACATCCTTTTTGTCATTTTAAACATGGCGCCTCCTGTATACACATGCACCAGCGAAGAGCAGTGATTTTTTGCCCTCTGGAAGCCTATAACATGTAGACATTCTACGGCAAATGAAATTCAATGTGTCTATGCATGCTTACCACGCCAGCAAGTTTACAAATAGAGGATGAAGTTCGACAATGGCCTCAGTCCGCACGCTGTGTCGAAAGGCCTTCGCGATGGCTGTGATTGCACACTGCATGTATACCCCAAAGACTTATTCTTCTTGAGACATACAGACACGAACTCAAACTTGAAAATGTATGTGGATCAGCAATTGGTCTATGCTAAAATGCAGAAAACTTGTGCAACTTTACATGCAGAAATCTATTTCATAAAAAAAAACATTTCATTTGACAGTCCCTCGCATATACTAGCTTTGAAAAGCAGAAGCAGAATCGCATCACAGTACACGAAAAAACCTGATAAACTATCGTAATAATGCGGCAGTTATGTGCAAGAAAACAATATAAAAAACCTCAAAGAAACGAATAACGTAACGAATATAATGTTGAGTTTCACAATTGTTCGATCAATATTTTGATCCTTATTAAATTATCGAAATAATGACATGTGGTCAGATGTAAAGCAACAAAAATTGTAGCAACGTCGAAACTATTGAATATAAAGCTAACTCGTTATTTTATGGACAAAGGAGGTGCCAGGGGTTGAAAAGGTTAAACTCTCATCTAAATATGAATGCTAATCATGAGAGTTAAAAAAAATAGTAACAGTAGTTAAATTGCAAAAATGTTCTTTGAGAAACTCTCCTCATTAGCTCTTAGTTTACAATCTTCTATATGTTTTTCTTTTTTTTAAAACACGGGAGCACAATTTATTTTTAAAGACAGATAGGTTGCCTTTAACATGTGCAAGTATTTCAGTACATCAAGGGCAAAAATAAATTACTGAAGCAATAAGTTTGAAACTGCTTTTCCATCATTCAAGTTTCTTCTTTTTAACTTTGTTAGCTTATGTGAATTGAGATGTAGCTTCAAGCTTGTCGGTTCCTCGTGCTGCTACGCCAGTGCAGTTTGTACTCTAAATATGTTCTTGAAACGCATGATTTATCAGGATTTAGGATATCTACGAGGTTCTTCAAAATTAGTCAAACTTTTGAAAAATCTACTGAACAACTGAACGTTCATGGTTTAGAAACGCAAGAGTAAAATGGACGAGGGATTAACTGTGTCTAATTAATTATTGTGTAATTTTACGTTAAGGTGAAAAGGCTAAAAAAAAAAAAAAAAGTGGTTTGAGAATGGCCATCCATCATGATTACAAATGGATTTCCTGCTCGCAGCAAGTGTGTACAGAATAAGCAAAGCCTGTGAAGATGTATTCAACTGCAACTTTCAGCTGTGGCATCCCCGTTGCTGAAAACCGGTTCTCTTGCATCCAGCTTGATGGAATCTGCATTCAGGTTGTTACCATGTGAATCTTACTTTCCTTTTTGCTCAATTTGGGGAACAAGTTTCACTCCACATCAGGGTGCGAAATCCCGGGGGGAATTCCCCCACCAACGATCTTGTCCTGAAATCCCCCCCCCCAATTCTTCCGGGGGGGGAGTTTTTGTTTTAACAACGAACATAAGCAATTAGTTTGGGATTCGAATATAATTGACTGGAATAATATCGATAACATACAAAAAGAACGGACTAGACAGAGCCTCAAATCCCCGAACACAGAAATTAGACTGACTTATTTCTTCTCCATTTCTCATCGCCTTTCGTTAGCAACCACGAATATAATAATATATAAGTATACTAATAAAACACGTAATAGCAGTTATGTGAATTTTATACAGGAAACTATTATCTTCTTAATTTTTGTGCCTCCTGTCGTACGCAAATCATTGTTCATAGCATCAGTAGTATGGCATCAAAATCTTCAATTTGAAATTACGTTTTGAATGAAAGAGTCGATATAATATATTGTATATTTTATAATTTGATTATTTAATAATTGACACATATTTAATGACATTATATATATATATATCAGGCGCGTATATTCTAGGCTACCTAGGCTATCGCCGAAGCCCAGATTAAATACAGAAAATAATCGACTATCAAATGTGACTGATGCTTCACTCTCAAACAACGACCGCGGGAAAAAATGATAGTATAAAACCCGCGACTCCTGTGCACCGTACTCCCGCGAGGAGAGGAAGGGGAGAGTGGACCATGCTTCCTTATGGCCCGAGCTGAGCGGAAGAAAAGGCTGCGCGGGGATTTTTCGTCCAAGGTTTGTTTTCCTTATGCTCGCTCTATACATGGGGATGGACTCCTTTCCTTTAAAACTACCACCAGGCTTCAGCGGTTAAATTCTTCCCCGACCAGCGCCTGGAGGCGGTCGGTGACGTATTTGTAGTGGCTTCTTAGACAGGGAACTCTTCGTTTTACAACGGCGGTAAAACGTTACAGCGATGCCAATGCGCTAACTAGCATGGGATTTTCCCAGGTAAGGGAAATTTTGAAACTAAACTACTATTACAGGAACGGGAAAAGAGTGGCTGGCATGTGAAAGGGAATTTGTCCTCTAGGCCAAAACAACACTGACCCATCGAACACATGCAGTACTCACAGGCCGCTGACCTTCACCCAACCACGTTTTACGATGTTTTCAACCCCTCTGCCTCTACATTCCTTGCCCCTCTGCTGCTTTGTTTATGACTGGCTGGGGTAGACAGACTGGCCGGATATGCCAAAGGGCATTTTGCAAGTGGAAATCCCGTTGAAGGAAGTTTAAGAACATTAGGTTTCTTACTGCGTGGATTTTCTTACGTGTATTGAGTGATTGAATTACGTCGTATGTTTTGAATGATCTGTGCTGCGTCGTGTAGTGAACGAAAATGAATGACATAATTAACGAACTAATGCCGAAACAATTTACTCTGCTCTTGCATGAGGATAAACTTCAAATCGTGAAGATATGCAGGCCTCTGGCATCGCAAAGAAGAGAAGAATGAATTTGATTTGTTATTTTGCGTTGCTCTTCTGCCACTTTAGCTAATCGCGACGATGAGAACGAGTGACGATACGATGAAATTCATGAAGGGTCATTCACAAAGAATACCCATGTCCATGCCTGGATTTGAGGCCGGGACCTCTGGCGTCGTAATGCGCTGTGCTAATAACCATTTTATCACAGAGGTTGCCAAGAGGAGAATGGAGTTCCTGTCCAAATTAAATATTCAAGGTAAGAAGTTTATTATACGCGTATATTTTATTCTCGCACGTAGGCCTACATAAATATTTCACAATATAGGCCTCTATATTTTATAAATAACCATGAAATATTTGAAATGTTTTCCTTATTGTTTTTATGTTAATGAAACAGTGATATTTTTATAATTATCAGTAAATTGTAATGTATGTATTTTAATCGCAATGCCACATTACCTTAAAATCCAAGAAATTGAACGAAAAAGAGCCTCCCATTTGAACATTATGATAAAAAGAAATAGCCCAGGTTTTAAACCCAGCATACGCCACTGATATATATATATAGTGTGTGTGTGTATGTGTGTCTGTTCCTTTTCCCCTCCAATTTTAACGAAATTAGTATCTATTGTCGACATATCGAGTAATTATTGTTCGTTCTTTTCTCGCTTCCTGAACACGCAAAATGGCGGGCAAATCTTGACTAGCGTTGTGTTTCAATCTTCTTAACAGAAAAATTCCCGCATAGCCCCGAAAACAATTCGGGATAGTATGACCATCCACGAATAGCCCCAAAAACCATTCTGGATCGTATAACCATCCACAAATAGCCCCACGCACCATCACGGTAAGGTTAGGTTAGGTTGCTTTAGGTTTGGCAATATAGTGAAAAAACTGTGTGTTTGGAAACACTTACCGGGGATTACGTCATCAGATGCTCGCAACATCCAGTTCAAGTACATGGATGGAAATGCAAGCAACAGCTTTCGTGCATCGGACGGACATTATTATAGAAAAATACATGATTTAGCGTCCAAATATATTGGAAAAATGCGAGAAAACACTTCTACGACCTTCCGAAATTACACAGAAATTCAATTCCGTAAGTACTTTCTTCCGTAAATTTGAAGAAATCCATTTCCCGGCTATGACATTTTAACCAATCTTTTTTTCTTAATGAACTCGGTAATCAACAAAATGTCACTTACCATATATTTCACCAGAGCCCTTCATTTAAAGCGACGGGCGTTGTAACGAGAAGGGTAGTTTTCTTGTTAATACGTTCTGCGTATTTGTTCCACGTAACATGTCTAGTAAACGTACCATTTCAGATTTTTTTTTCAAAACCCGTTAGAAAGAGGCCCAATGTTCACGAAGAAATTTTACAGTTCGTTGTTGGCGATAGTGCGGCAAAAGGGATTTTAACGAAGACGAAGTTGCTGTGCACTTCGCATTTTGTTCTGAAATGGCAGTCGGAATATACAATGTAAGTACTATGTATTTGGTACCTCCATTGCTTACATTGAAAAGGTTCAAAAATTGTGTTTTTAAAGACAAGGATAATTTCATTTTTTTATTTCACTACATAGTTTAATAAGACTGCAACGTGTATCTGAATGTTTACACTGTACGACCACTGTCATGGAGTGCACGACTTAATACATATCATCATGTATAAGTCCAGGAGGAAAGCAAGGAGTGCACAGACTGCCTGGAAAATGAATGTCAATCTAAAGTTATTATGTTTCACACATACAATTTAATTTCAGTCAGTAATTCTTGATAATCACTGCCGGCGATTAGGGGTGCAGTTGCCTCTGCTTTTTGCTATTTTTGCCCCTGCACTATGCTAAACCTTATCTACTAAGGGAAAGTAAATTGTCCTTGCCACCCCCCCCCATCCCCGTTTTGGCACCTTGCTCCCCAGAAAGATGGCATGCGTGCAGTGGCGAAGCGTCCTATGAGGCCGGGCCTACCCACACCATTACTCTTTTAAAGGTGTATTTACTTATTTCGTCAAAATACATGTAATGCAATGGAAAAGTTTGGAATTTTCATTTATGATAATTACAAAAAAATTCTAACCCTGTCCAGTATATGAACTTTCCACGGAGTGAGGCACATTTGCTGATGCCTCTTCTCTTTACATTCCGTCGTACGGTCACATATGCGGAAAGCCTAATCTTACGAGTACTGTACGTATGACTATAACGTGCTCCTGAGGCCGGCCTCGCGGTGTTGCCCACTAGGACGAACAGAATACAGTATGTAACATTGTTATTCGTACACATAGAATTTCCGAGGGAAAAATGTCATATCTACTAGTAAATATAATAATTTTCGTATGTACCTGGAAATTAATGTTAATGAAGGTTTCACCAACAAATGTCAATAACAATTTATGTTCAAAGTGTATAAACAGAGCATATAATTTTTGTGAAAAGAGAAAAACACGCTGTTTCATGCAACATTGTTATTCGTACAGGCAAGAGTTTCAATCTTCCTTGCATTCAGCGCCACCGTTATTCGGGCGATTTCGTGCAGTTTGCAACTTCGTAACAAGTTTGAACATGCAGGCGCGCTCCCCGTCAAGTGGAATGCTGGCGTAGGTATTGTTGTAGGCAGGCACGTATCCAGAGGGGGGGGGCTCAGGGGACTCGAGCCCCCTCCGAAATTTTTCGATTTACACCAGGTAAAATGAGGTTTTTGGCTTGTGTGTGTGTGAAAAAATATTGTGATTATAATTTAAGGAAAGATATAATTATCCAGCAAAGGCGCAGAATGTTGTAGAACCCTGAGGGATAACCCTGTTATTGATAATATTATATGTAAACTTTTCTTGCTCTTTCGGTGTTGTCGCAAAGAACTTGAGCATTATTTAAAGATTTGTCAGCATTTGGAAGATGCACAACAAAGCACTGTTGAAGGTAGCGCCATTCGTTGCATTTCTCTGAAAAGCTCGAGAGAGAACGTTCTTGAATAGAAGGTGGAGTCGAACTACTGGCAGTATTAAAAAAAAAAACATTTTATGAGCGGAACATTCCAGAATATAATATGGATATAAATACGCGGATTCAATTTCACAGTTGGTCTGTACAACAAAATAATTCAATAAGACTTCAGGAGTAAGTGTGACAGTCGATTAGTGATCAGTCAGTGTCCATTGACAGTTTTATAGATGTAGAGATTCGGGTGGGGAGAGGGGGGAAGAGGACTAGTGACACATTTTCCTGGAAAGTGCTGAAGTCTACCACTAGTACAAGTTCGGGTCCAAAGCTGAAGACATTGCCGACAGTGTAGTAATGCTAGTTTCGGCTCATGGGCCGAAGAGATCGAAGGTCTCTAAAGTAAATATTTCAGCAGTAATGGGCACTGGAGCATCATTTTTTAAAAAAGAAAAAAAAAAGAATTAAGCTGCACAGACCGACTGAAAATCTAAGTTTTGAATGATGATTTATTAGTGACCGGACCAAAAACACTCAATCACTAACTACCACAAAGGGGCAGCCATGAAGGCCGAAAATTTTATGAATGTCGAGAAGAGAAAGCAAGAAGTTGTTGCATATATGGAAATTTTAGCGGAAAAAGCAAGCTCGACCATGACTCCAAAACTAGGGTCTCTGGCATATACCGTGCCATTCTTTGTTATACCAAGTGAGCTACCGAGTCACCCTTGGCTTCGCTTGATCTTTTGCTGTCGCTGTAGAGCAATGGCACAGTATGCCTGGTGGAGCCTGCATTTTCCGCTAAAATTTCTGCATAACACATCTCTTGTGTATGCCCAATCGTAAGGTGTTGCCTGTTTAATTAACAAGCACAGAAAAAGGAGATAGAATAAAACATTCCCACCGGTTGACAAGATATTTTTCTTCTGTGGTCAACACAAGCTGCCGTTTCAAGGTGACAATGAGATTGACCCACCAGGTTTCACACCGAAGCTACAAGCTATACGTGTCGCTTGAGGATTTCACAAATCGAACACAGGCTTGTGCAGCCTGTCGTGCAGCTACGGTGTGAAAAGTTTCTGTTGATTGGGTCACTCATTGCAAACGACGTGTGTGTGCCTTCGGTCTGAATTCTTCCTAAATCTTGAAGATCCAAGTCACAAGTTTGGAAAATTAGGATTTTTGTTAAGGTTACGTTTCGAAGGTAGGCGACAACACCATAAAGGATCATATCCAAACCTGGGAGAACACATTCGAATGGATCGTCCATTGCATAATAGCTTCGTGAAACGGACACACATACATACTGAGATGGTTTCGGCACAAACACAACGTTCGTACACTGCAACAGAGGAGTCGAGTGATAAAAAATGTCTCGATATCACGTTCTGGAAGGGGAAAAAAAAGCTTAAACAGTGGCAGATTTAGGAGACAGTTGCTCTCCATTTTTGGCCCCGCACTATGGCTTTTTAATGCTAACCTTTGTCTACCAAGAGAAAGTAAACTTTTCTTGCCCCCCCCCCCCCACCGTTTTGGAGCTGAATCGCCACCATCGACCTTAAACCTTGCGAGGTTGTATCTATACCCCTGTAAAAAATAATATGTTTAGCCCCCCCCGAAAAGAATTTCTGGATACGTACCTGGTTGTAGGCCTATCGTCTATCTATCAGCGTGTTCGAAATGGGCAAGGTGAAGGAACTTAGTTCCGATCTGAAGGATGTTATTATAAATTTGGCCCTTAGAGGTTATTCGTTAAGAAAAATTGGACAACAGTCAATAAATCACACTCCACAGTTGACGGTTGAATAAACGTGATGAACGCTTTATTTTAAAAAGAGTAAGAGAAAACCCCCGACTAAGTGTTCCTCAGTTACGACCGTTAGTAGAAAATGTTTGGTTTGGTTTGGTTTGAGTTGGTGTTTTAAGTCCACTTTATGCACAGTAAGGCTAGTCGGGACTGGACCTACAGTTTAAAGTGGGATCCGAACCACTTGTGCCTCCACCGGGTGTCGAACCCGGGACACCTTGATTACAAGAAAATGACGCTACCACTACGCCAAAGTAGTAGAAAATGTTGCTGGCAAGATGATGTCCGATCAAACTGTCCGACGTGCCTTGTGGAAGCATGGATATCATGGCAGAATACCACGAAAGAGGCGGTATGTAAATAAGGTGAATCGCAGGAATAGACTTTCATTCGCGAAAGAGCACACCCACAAGGACCAGGAATTTTGGGATAGTGTCATATGGTCAGACGAGTCCAAGATTAAGATATACGGACCAGATGGGATGAATAGGGTCTGGAGAAAATCAAATAAAGACAATGATCACATTAACACAGTTCCAACAGTTAAACACGGTGGTGGGTCATTAATGATTTGGGGCTGTATGTCGTCCAAAGGTGTTGGTACCATCTAGTTTATTGATGGTATCATGGATGCATATGTCTATTTGGACATATTGAAGAACAATGTAAAGCAGAGTGCCCAAAATATAGACATGCCGCCTATCTACAAATTCCAAGCCAATGACAGTAAGCATAAGGCGCGAGTTAACATGAATTGGCTAATATGGAATGTGCCCAAACTACTACAAACACCAGCTCAAAGTCCAGACTTAAATCCCATTGAGCATTTATGGGAAATTTTGAAGAGGCGAGTCCATAAAGCACGCGTCAAGTACAAACAAAAGTTGAAAACTGTTGTGCAAGCCGAGTGGAATAAAATAAGCTCTGAAACATGTCGGAAACTGGTTAATTCTATGAAGAACAGGTGTCAAGCAGTAATTATAGCCAAAGAATACGCATCAAAATATTACAACTGTCAGTCAATTTGCTCTGAATATACTTTTTTTTATATATTATTAAGTGTACGAATAGAAAAGTTGTACAAAAAATGGCATGTTTCTTTTTCAGTTTCATTTAATTTATTATTGTCATTGGTTATACAGAATTTGGGTAAGATTTTATGTTCCTAATGATATTAGTTAGTGAATTGTAAAGAAACAATTTCAAAAGAGTGTATTTCCTTTCAGATATTAAAGCATTTTCTTTGAAAATCCGTGTGTACAAATAAGAATGTTACATACTGTATCAGCAACACTGCATTTCCGCCAGGGTTGGAAATTTGTGGTGTACCGGCATTTTTTGTAAACATTAGCCTGTGTTCGTGCAGAGATATTTCTATTTCATTGTACATTCTCCATATTTTGTACGAAACTTAGGTTTTCCTTCCTTTCATCGACAAGTGTAAGTGAAATTGAAAATTACGGAGTACTGTCGTTCTGACTTCGTTTTCTGGTCAGAGTGCTGATGGTCTTGTCGATTCACCCAACACCGTAGCGTAAACAGAAAGTCTAAAGAACTTATATGTGTAAAGTAAGTCTTCATACCAAATTATGTAAATTAAAATGCTAGCTACGCCTTATATTTACAAAGTAGTTTTACTTTCACTGGAAATAGAATAATTTATTTTTATCGTGAACGGGGATTCCCTCGCTCGTTCCCTCTTTGTGAAAACTTGCCTCCTGCTCAGGACGCTACAAGGGAGCGAGGTTCGTTCGTGGCGGTAGAGCTTTGTTTGTGATTCGTGTCTTGTGCAGCGATCAGATTTATGACAGAAGTGCCGAACTGAAATGCAAGAACAATCAAGTTCTTAATTGAGTGAAGATGTAATCATTGGTAAGGTAGGACCCACTTTTGGTCTTTTATGTTGCCTTCTTATAACAATCATTTCTAAAATGTTTTCAACTACGAGTATATTTTCCTTGGCAAGTAGCAGTGGCAAGTGACAGCAAAATATTAAAAAATATATATTAAAAGTTGTTGAAACGTTATTTAATGCGTTAACACTGTCGTCGAATAGATATTACAAGCAGATATTTTTTTTATGCAGCCGACACAAGCGAAGAGGTAGGCAGTTTCGTTTACCCTGAAGGGATAACAAGAGAAGAGGGCGGGGAATTAGAGTACAATGCAAGGGAAGAATTTTTTTTGGGGTTTAGGACAAAGAGTGTTGTGTTATGGGGTTATTGCGCGGGCCATGTCTGTTTCAGGTCTGGCGGAACAGGCCAGTGCTACAGCGCCTAGAATAACGTAGTGTGGAAAACGGCATGCTTCTGCGCTCTCTGGTTGGTTCCACTCGAAAATGATCCGCTAGAGGCGCTGGTGTTGACCCCGGTGCTTGGTGTTCGACTGCTTATAATGGAAGTAAATGGAGTTTTCGCTGCAACGTCTGATTCTTTTACATGAAGCATTTCTATGAATGTGATAATTGCTATGATATTTGGTACAGTGGTCGCGAAGATATTAACGAACATTCTAGACAGTCGACCACGTCCTGTTATCGACATACTTTCGTTAATAATACGGGAGAAAAAATACGCGTGGAATGTTCTTGGCAACTAAATTTTTGTGTATGAATTAGGTTCATTATTATTATCATCATCATCATTTCTTTTAAAGATATACACACTGAAGCATTTGTATTTTGGATATTTACTGTCTCTTTTCTTCCGCTTTAAACTAATCGCGGCGATGATAATAATGATGATTGCATGAAACGACAAGGGAAACCCCACAAAACTTTCTTAGTGGCATCGACATGAGTGTAAGGCAACTTTCAAACCAATGGGACAAGCGACACGGGATGTTCACACTGTCACACTAGTGACACACACTTCCAGACTGTAAAATAGCATTCATTGCACATGAGGGTCCAAACAGCAAACGACACGTTCATATGGCGTATTCGCGTGCTACTTGTTACTTCGGTTGGAAAGCTCCTTAAAGGAAGGGTGCTGAGACCGAAGCGACGAGCTACAGGGGGAGTTCCCAACTAAGTGACAAGCGACATGGTGCCTTCAGTCTATTAGCAAGCGTTGCTTATAACGGACAAATATTGAGTGACAAGTAATTAATCTAATTGCCCGTTAGTAGGAATTAATTGCAATTGGTAATATTAAAATCCGTCGCGAATACAGGTGTCTAGCGAACTGCCTTAGCCAGCACTAGCTTGCTCAAACACCGTTTTTCGCCCGAATTCGGATTTACATGCATTCTTATGGGAATATCAAGAAAAATGCAACTTCTAAACCAATGGACCGAATTGGATGAGATTTCAACCAGCGGAAGACCACATCATGAAAGTACTGATTCCAAGATTTGAGCCTAATCAGAACAGAAATACGGGAGTTATGATTTATTAAAGATTCATCGCCGAATTGAAAGGGAGGCGCTACCCTACCGAGTTGTTCCTGCTTTTCGTGACTGAATACAAAAGAGGAAGAGTTAGCCTAATCTCTGCGCGAGGGGCTGCTGCCAGGGGTTAAGGACCTGAGTGAGCATTGGCCAGGATAGGAGGACAACGGTCAAAGCACCAGAAACAATAAACAAGCACCTGATCATAGAGGGTACAGCGTCACTACGTTCAAATCTGGAATAAAAGGGATGATTTGGAACAGTTTTGCACAGTTTTGCCTAGAATCGCCACCAGAGTGTGAGCTACGCACGACCGAGCTGCGAGTTGCAAGCAGACTCGTGGTCTGGATTTGTTTTCCTCGAGTGAGTGTTTCAGAGCCATGGAGTAGAGCAAAGTAGAACCAGGGGATCCTTCTCCCCCTCGCCGTCAACGCATCCGTGCACATACGTGTGGTTATGTGAGAATAACGCCAGACACGTCCACCTGTGTCAATCGTCCGAAACAACGTCCAAAGTAGTGAAAGTTAATAACATTTGATATTCATGTGAAACCGCGAATGGCTCATCGCGTATGTTCGTCTCACCGCCCAAGTCACGAATCTGTACTTACGAGTGACCGCGAAGAACTGACCTATTATTGCGCAAGTTGTCGTATGGAGTCGACAGTGAACGAGTGAAGCCAGGATCCGATGAGGCCAGATGGAGCCGCCGACCGATCCACTTTCGCCAACCAGGATAACCGCGAAGTGCAACACTGGAGTGCAGATGTCTTCCAGAACTGTAGGACCACTTCCGCCCAACCCAGGTCAGAGGGAATGCAGCTAAGGTAAGATCCAACCATGTGCGTGTGTGAGAAGGATGACGACTATCTACCGCGAATCTGCGTGAATCAGATCATTGCATAACTTAAATCAGTGCTATGGCAACCCTAGACATCTGTTTTCCGGCGGAGTAATCAAATGTTAAAGATGAGAGTTTATGTTAACAGCAAACAATAATTCATTGAATATATTTATACCTTCAGAAAAGATAGAAGGGGTTCGCACAAGCAACAATTATTCACTTTATACTTAAAATCCTAAAAGATAAATTGTAATAGGCAATGTAGCCAAGACATAGCAAGAGTATGGTCAAGGTAGTAATTAATCTAACCTTTGTATTTGTCATATTGTCGCAATATGCCATAGAATGAGAGAATGAATGTGAGATCGAGTGAAAGAGGGCAAGATGTAATGTGTATTTATCTGTGCTTTAATATATGTGTATATTCAGAAACACCGTAGTCTTATGTAACGTCATTTCAGGTATTTAAAATCAAATCCTCCTAGGTTTATTCTCGGTAACTCCGACTGTTAGGCACTTATCCTGACCGTATTATATTTCATGTAGTGTTTAATTCGCCCAGCAGGTGAGGCGAAAGATTCTTGGTTGTTGCGTTGCTAAGCTCAGCTCAGTTGAGTTAGTTGAGTTAATTATGGCCGAGTGCACCAACGCCGATTATTTCGAAGTTCAGATGAGCGGGATCAATTTTGATCCACTCTAAATGAACTTGGTTTAAAGATTTGCATTGCACCAACGAAAAACGACGTTCAAGAGATTCCGTTCAAATGATCCGAGATTAATTTGTAAGGCTATACCTGATTGGTTGGCTAAAACAAATGACAATCAAGAATCCCACCGAACAGTGTGATGTGTTAAAGTATCAACATGTAGGAGAAGAAAGTAATTCGGGCCGCAAACTTATCTGAATTTGAGAAATGTACTGATCAACCTTGTCGACGAGTACAAGGATGTAGTAGGGTGTAAAGAAATAATAATCTTATAAAAGAACTGACGGCATAAGACAAAACAATAAGGAGAAAGCATGGAACCTTCTTCTACGGGACTTCAATGCCTTACGAAATGCATTCGCGAGAGAACAGCGTACGCTGAAACTCGCCCGCTCAATAAAGATATTTTATTATTATTATTACTGTATTGTGGTAAGTATTTGAATTTTTCATTTCTTAATTCTTATATATTTATATTGTCATGTCGTGTAGCAACACCATGTAGCAATATCGTAACATTGGTCTGTTCTAATTTACCTTGCACTTGCACATGTTTTGTGTTCTGGGATAGAAAGTACAGTATTTAGAAACATTTCGACTTTGCACCACAGAACCACAAATTATTATTATTATTTTGGCAGTTTTTAGTTTACTTTACACAACTCTCGAATTATCAGCATTGTACATCCAACATCTCTAGCGTTTGCACGCCCTCGATATCACTTTCCGCTCTTTTTATATTCAAAAACAACTGCCTGCGGTCGAAGCGTCAGTATCGTGAACCAGGATCGGCCACCAAAACGGTGGCGAATGGCCGTTCAGAAGATAAACTCGTTTTGATGTTCGTAGATCGCGATCAAGTGTTGAACCGTCTTCGTGCAATGGAATTTTCCAGTGATCCTTTCCCGATCCGAGTTTAAAATTTGATCTTCGTTCGTGCACACGGCCATTAGTCATTTATTAAATTAGCAGCCCGTAACATGCTTGCGAACAACAGATAGGCGACACGATAAACCGCGCATTACAACAACAGATCTAGGCGACACGATAAGCCACACGTGTCGCTTTGTCGCTTCTGCGTCGCTCAAACTGGCCCATTCCCTCAATAGCTTGCAACATGTTGCCGTGGTTTGTTGTTCGCGCATACGCGATGCAATGAGTGTCTTGCTTTAGTGAGATTGCGCACCAAAGCGACAGGCGGCACGCGACACTTGTCGCTTGAGGATTTCACCAACCGAACGCTGGCCTGTGCTTTCCGTCATGCCGCTACGATGTGAAATGTTGCTCTTGATTGGCTCCTTTCCAAGCAACATGTGTCGCTTCGGTATGAAAGTTGCCTTGGACCGAATGACCCGTGTCGCTTTGGTGTGAAATCCTCGTATCGTTTGTCGCGTGTCGCTTTGGTGTAAAATCTCCTTGAGGAAACGGTGCAGTCAGAGCTTTTGTCCCTACGGTTCGAAAGGCTGCATTGATTTCCGACTGCTCGCTTTCAAGCGACATTTGTGGTTTGTCGCCTCGGTATGAAATATCTCTCAGGATACTATTTATATTCTAATAACATAGAAAAATAAACTCTAATACGCAGTCCAAGACCTGACGTCCGGAATCACATTGCGATGTTTCTTCTTGTGTTACGCATGCTATTTATTTATTAATTTTATTTTACTTTTCTTTCCAAATTAATGCCATTTCGTGACTGCAAATCACTCCACAAATATAACTGTTTCCATCAATTCACTTACCGCCTTTCTAGAGAAACAAATCTACACAATATATTCCAAAAACTAACTAAGCCGCATTATTTTCATAACAAAATTAGCACCTGGGTCGATCGCACTGCCATCTACTTGTCATCGTCTCGGGGAACCAGTTTCTTGGGTCGTTTTCCACACTACGTTATTCAAGGCGCTGTACCAGTGCTGTCACATTGGATTGGCAGAAAAGAGCTAAATTGCGCCTAAAAATTGGGATTCTATTCTCTCAAGCAACTACATTTATTATAACCTGTTTATATGTTACATAGTAAACTGTCGTGTTGCCGGGTCCCAAACAAGGATCCTATGTTCTATTATCACGTAAAGGTGTCTACTAACACAAGGGGTAGAACAAACTAGGATGCGAAGTATACACACTGAATGAGAGAGGTCACCTTTACTTATGTTTTTTTCTTGAAAGCCCCGTGTTGGTCATCCTAACACGTTACGAAGCCAGGTGACCTAATTGTGGTCATGTCAATGTTTCCTGATCATCTTTAATTCATTCTCCATACATTCTCATCGTCACGATTAGCATAGAGCAGAACAAATGAGACGAAAATATTCAAAATTTAAATTATGTTTACTTGCACATACAGGTATCAGAAATTCATTTATCTAGAAAGCCAAGACTGGAATTAACTACAACCATTCCTTTAGTTAGCCAACAGATAACAATGGTGTTTTCCTCGGTGCGAGAAAGTCTTGCTAAAAAAAACTAAGTTGGCAGCAGTAGAACGTACCAAACTGACAGTCGCTGAAAGTGCGGAATTCTGTCGTCTGCTCACGGCACAAACGTCAGACTGACCCGAAAATTATGGGGGGGGGGGGGGGGTTCTAGCCCTTTTCACCTCAATTGCAAAATAAATTTAGAAAAAAAGTGATGAAGAATTGACAACAGGGCTCGAGCACTATTCGTTGGATTTTCGCGATGTCCCATGATTGGTAGTTCTTTCTGGAGGTGTGTGCATAAATCAGGGGTTGAAAAAATACAAACAAATAAAAAACAAAAACGAAATGAACAAAATCTAGATCGATGACATCTGGTGGGCGGGAGGAGAACGTCTAAGACATAATTATCGCACTGATGGCCGGTAAAAACACTTTTGAAAACGTCACGCCACTGCCAAGTAAAGAAGCGGCCTGGTGAGACATTGAACCACTCTCCATGACATAGCCCCCCCTCCCGTTCTTTTTACATATTCAAGCAACTAATGGAAATTATCGCACTTTTGTGCCTACCCTGCTAGGAAATCTACGCTTCGCCACTGCATGCGTGTTTCATGGTTTTCCTTATTTTCAGCATCGCACCCCCTAAATTTATTTCCGCACCCCTTGATGATTGATCCTAGCACCGCAGCTGGGATTGGTGCTTTCAGGAGTTGTGCCTCCCTCCCAAGCTGGAAATGCATAACAGCCAAAGCATGTTACATTCGTAAATACAGATGGGCACCCAGAAAAGGTAATCAATTTAATTTCCTAGTCCCTAAGTGAAAACCGGGGGCTAGAATCTAGAAGATAAGTACTGTACAGGGTGTTGCTGTATTACTCGAACACTTCCACAGCATATAAAGTTGAGCGGGGTAAGAGTGTGCGGTAGGTAAAAGTTCACAGTGGATCAAAGAATGTTGAAACCATGAGGCCAAGTGTCTGAAATCATAGAATATAATATTCTATGTACATTTCTACTTAATTTTAGTTACTATTACAAATAATTTCAGTACAAATTATACACCGATTTTCCAGTCTAATATCATTTTTAATTCCTTCCTACATGCAAACTTTTGCCCCACCGCATCGGTGGAGCAAAAGTACGTTTTCAGCATTCGTTACAAGAATATATGTTACAACAAAAATAATGTTTCAGGTTTGTTAGGTACAAATTTTAAGATTGTAACTGCTGTGATAGCTTAGATACATATATGAAATCAAAAATTAATTGTTTATTGATTTGCTTTATTTTACTTCGCTTTTGTGCCACTTTTGGCTAATTTGTGAAGATGGGGATGAGTGATGATATGATGAATGGACACTCACAAACATCCATGCCCAGGCTGGGATTCGAACCCGGGACACAGCATGGTGTGCTAAGCACTCCGCCACGGGGGTGGGCAAATCAAAAATTAAGTGGGTGCAAGGCATCAAAACAAACAACTTTGCATAATGCATTGTTCCTTGAAATCTTATGATGCCATACATTTGTCAAAGTGTGCTCGATTACTGGAGAAACAAGTTCTGGTAGTCTTCGTAACGCAGTTTGCTGAGGTGACACAAATGATGTAATCGTAAGAGCTACTCAAAATAATGTGTTGTGGTATATTCATAGATGATTATTTGTTTCTACATATTTATATACATATATTGCATTAAACATTTTATTTATCATCTATGAACAAAACTGTGTTACTGTCAGAATAAAAGCATACACACAATCATGTATGCATATCTATATTTGTTAACCCAAATGATTAATAATAATAACAACAACCCATGGCGCAGCAGCCCTTGAGGGCCAGGGCATATCTACCGACTGTTGACCTCATTTTCACATGCCTCAGCAGATCATCCAACCAGTTATGGAGCGACGTGTGGTCAGTGTAATGAACCCCAAGTCGTCCTTGTAGGTTTCCATGACTGGATTACGCTACTCATTCGTAACCCCCCAATTTCCTTATGATGCGAGTGGCCACCAGACTCACTCACTGGCTGAATATCCACTATTAAATTCTCAGAAGCACACAATTTCTTCTAAATATTTACTGTGCCCCTCCCCCATCCAGTTTTGACACCCAATCGCTGCTACTGATGCCATCCATTCATAGTTTAAAGTGTAAAGAAGCACTTTTAAAGAGAAGAAAATATACTTTATTAATATTTATAATTACAGGAAGAAAACATTAATATAAAAACTTCAAAATTACTTTCCTCACACAAAAATATTTCCAAATGTTCCACTGGGATAGCAGGATTTTCTTAAGAATGTCTTTCTTTTGTTAGTACTCACTCCCATACACCTATTTGTGCATTTGACCTTTTTTAAAAAAAGAGATCCATGCCCCTTGGATGCTAATCCACCATTAGTTCTACTATATTTTGAATTGTACTGTTATCGCAATTTGTAACATATTTATTAGTAATTTCTTTGTTTTGAAACAAACGTACATTTTCAATTTTCAACACCCATTTATTTCGGACAGATAAGTTTCTTGCAGTCCCGCACCATGGCTGTGCGGTATAAGGTGTCATGCTTTGGGCTCCGGTTATAGGATGCACGCAGGTTCGAGTCTCCTCGAGGAAGCGTAACAACTTTTCTCTTCAGATTTCGGCCTGTGTATGGGACCAGTGAGCACCCACCATGGTGAGGAAATTGGGAAGCTACGAATGAGTAGCATAACCTGGTCATGAAAACCTACGACGACAACTGGGGGTTCATCGTGCTGACCACACGTCACACCGTCACTGACTGAATGATCTCGCACCTCGGGTGAGTGAGTAGGATCAGGTGGGAGTAAGGTTGGCAGTCGGTAGGTAGGCTTGGGTCCTCAATAGGCTGTTTAAGTTTCTTGCAATTCATATTTAAAATGTAAAAGGTACCCCTGTGCATATGCACACATGCTATGAAGTGAAAAACTAAATATGCTGACCAATGCAGTAATTTATTTTATTATAAAACATAAACTAAACGTAACGTTTCAACCTTCTAGCAAGGTCTTCTTCAGACTCTGCACCAAGTACAAATGTAACAAGGTACAAAAACAAGACGATATATATATATACACAAACATTACTCCCCTCCAGATGTGTACATAGGAGAAACGAAAAAGAGGCTGAAAGACAGGTTGAAACAACATAGGGATTATGTACGACTTAAGATAGAGAAATGAGATATTTAAACACACGAGAGAAACAGGACATGACATAGAGTTGGATGAGGCTAAGCAGGGAGAAAAGAATACTAGTGAGAAAATGGAAGGAAGCCAAGGAAATAAAGAAAAAAGGTGAAGAAGACACAATGAACTGGAATGGGGGACTGAAGTTAAACAAAGAATGGAAGTTGTTAGAGTGTAAAGGACAGGAGACAAGAAGGAAGAAGAATGAAGGAAAAAGAGCGTGAGATAAAAGAGTCCAACCACATTCTATATGGAAGTAAATATGTTTAGCCTTTTTGGTGAAAGTACAGTTGACAAGGGAATGCCACCTGCTAGAATGTTCCAGAATAACTTCTAATAGTCTGGAGGGGAGTAATGTTTGTGTATATATATATATATCGTCCTGTTTTTGTACCTTGTTACATTTGTACTTGGTGCAGAGTCTGAAGAAGACCTTGCTAGAAGGTTGAAACATTACGTTTAGTTTATGTTTTATAATAAAATAAATTACTGCCTTGGTCAGCATATTTAGTTTTTCATATCATGCACACAAGGCTTAATGGTGTTATGCTATGAAGGCATATGGGGTGATGTGGAGGTTGAGCTCCACATATTCTTGATCTCGGTCATAGCTTAAATGATATGATCAGCATCACAGCCAGCTGCCTTTTACCCCCAAAGGTAAAAATCTGGTGGTCCACATCACCTGCCCTTGGATTCGAACCCAGGACTTCCACGTGGTAGCCAGATGCTCTACCAACCGCAGAATTTAAAATAGCCATTCAAAAAATTACCTCTTTTAGCTTTATACATCCTACAATTAGACTACGAAAATTTTACACAAATTCTCTATTTTTATGTGTACAAACTGAAGTCAACATAAGTGACAGAGGGCTTAGTAGAAAGATTTTCTTCCAATAATTCTAGCCATAAAGCTTCACTGCATTTATCGTTATTCCTTGATGTTGAACAACACTAACAAAGTTAGGCACTGCCTGATGGCAGAGTTTGAATGATTGTCAGCCAAAGGATAGGCAAAGAATCCATGAGCCAACTACTCATTTTGCTGTGCCACTGAGATGGAACCTTAGCCTTTGTCTCAATTATATTTCTGAGTGGTACAAAAATGTTATTTTGCAAGGTAAGGTAAAGTTCATTGTGCATATAGCACATTGAGGCCACACACATTCTCAATCTCGGCCATTTTGGAGGTGACGTGATCAGCACCATGCTACCCCACCCCTGGGTACCCATTGATTTGAGGCTGGATGAGCCCCAGAACCACTTCATGCGGGTACAAGGCTGGAAAAATTCCGACCATAGATCACCTGCCCCAGGAATCGAACCTGGGTCTCCCATGTGGCAGTCAGACACCCTACTGACTAAACCACCACAGCTCTGGGTGTGGTTTTGTGCATGTAATAATTCTGATATTTTTGTTACTTTTCAGGTTCACAATTAGATGACATTTTGACCCGTGGATACAACCCTCCGCCAATTGAATTGCCTAGACGATCCATTATGTTTACATTTCCAGTGAGCGAAGTTGGTTCGTATGCAGTCATCCCACACGAACTCCGTATAAAAGAAGATGAACAGGTGCTCAACTTGCTAGAGTTAGGAAATGAAATAGCTAACAAATTAGAGGAAGGTCAGTTTGACGTTAACCTCCCAGATGGAAGTCGGATAGCAGAAGTTACGACTGTCGTTGATCAATCTTACACAACAGAGAGTGAACTTAAGGATGAGAAAGAGGTAGGAATTAATGATGATGATTCCACACCAGCAAACTCACGTGATGATGATGCAATAATGACTCAGACAGAGAACGAAGCTCAGGTGAATGATGATACTGCAACTCCAACAAATCCAGAAACAACAACAATTCAAGACATGTCGACAACAGAGGAAAACATTGAGACTGAAAGTTAATCATGCATGCATTCTTGGAATAAAATAATGTATGGTGTATCTCAGTATGTAAATCATTAAACCGTACCAGCTGGCTGGATGGTGGTGTTGTAGTCTACGCTTATGATTAATGACAATTCGCTTAAGTTATTTAAGACTTGCCACTTTGACAATAATGAATGTAGCTGTTTCTTTCTTAATTTTGCAAATGTTTGGGATTATGATTCCAGAATATAAATCTGCTGTATGTGAAACAGGATAATTTGTGAACTATGAAACAGGATAATTTGTGAAGTAACAAATTCTGTGCATTAACCTATCTCACTCTTGAGCAGTGGTCGGAGGAAGCGTGCTACTTGTAGCTGTAGCTGTAGCGAAGCTACAAAATTCCTGTAGTTGTAGCAAAAATTTCGCTACAGCTACATTTCTTCTCGGAGTTTTGAGGTAAATTTTATATGCGGCAACAGTGTAAAAAAAAATCGACAATAACGAAGTATAACTGCTAGGGGCTTCTCTTGAATATCCATATTTTTTAATAAAAAAAGTAGTGCAAAGTAGAGAGGAGCAAAAAGGAGTAGTGTAGCGAGCTACTTTTCAGTAAATGTAGTTGTAACTGTAGCAAAGCTACATTTTTGGAAGAGTAGCTGTAGCAAAGCTACTTTTAAAATGTAGTGTTCTGATCACTGCTCTTGAGTAGCCTATGTATTGCATAAATATTTTTACGAGAAACTCTATTAGGTTTGTGAATCAATTGGATCATCTACAATTAACACTCTTTAACAGATTAAAAACTACATATTTTCTGTACATTTTTCTCTCTCCAATGTTAATATTTTTGAATTGATACTCAAATTTTTGGGTCTTATTATGAACTAACAGAAACAACTTTCCTGTATACAATTGTCTACATTGTTACAAGCTAGAGTAACATTAATTTTGAAACCACGTGGAAAAATCATGCTACATGTAAATAAAGTTTTTTTGTTTAATACTTTCTTATTTGTTTTAAACATTAACTTCTATGGTGTGTTTTGTCTTTATGGATACTCGAGAATCTACAATTTGACATGGTATGAAGCCACAGTGAATAGGAGAAGGATAGCTAAAGCAAAGTGTTAAAAAGTTGGTTCGTTGGTTCTTAATGTCACGTGTCAATATATTAAAAGCAAGATAAAATCACAACAATGATCTTGATTTGTTCTCCGAATTTTCAGATTGAGCTCAATCCTTCTTTGGAGGGATTGCAGAAAAGAATGAATGTTGCAAGGAATGGCTGATCACTACGAACATTGATTTTATGCAAATGTCATGACACTGAAAAAAAAAAAAAAAAAGAATTTATACATGTGAAGTGACATGTTACGAACACATTTTTAATTTGAAATTTCAAAATAATGCAACTTTGGCATAAAATGTGGATTGTGGACTTTTTCATGTGCTTAAAAAATTTAAAAATACCACAAAAACCAACATTCTCACGTTTCAGGCTTAAAATATAAACTGGATCATATTTATGCATGTATAATTTGCACATTTTCCAAAATTTTATTCCCCTCGCACGAAAACAACCTGTAAATTGATAATTCCCATGATTTTTCAATTTATATCAGAACATCTTGCATCACCGACCAAAGTGACAGGTTCAAACGGAAGATCGAGTGTGCACCTACAATTACATGGAAACCGTAACATCGGTATTTGTCGCATAAGAAACGTTTTACGTCATCGAGCCAAGTGGTGCAGTTCTGGTGGTAATAAGAGTACTCATCTATCACCACACGGGAGCCACAACATTGATATTTGTCATGCAAGGAAAATTGTCCATCACCGAGCAAAGTGGAGTGGTTTTGGCACAGATCAAGTGGTCACCGCATATCACATGGAGCCATAAGATCGGTATTTGTCACATGAGAAATAATGGAAAATAATTTCCTAAAAAATCGTTTCCAACATATAAAACTGTCATCAATAGCCATATAGCCATGCAACCTACAAATTAAAATGCTACTATAAAAGCACAATGAAGGTGTAATTCTAGCTATATTTTGCAGAAAATGTGCTAAATTAAAATGTTAATTTTGGTAAAAATAACATCGAAAAGTCAGGACATCAAGTTTTTATACAGACAAAATCAGTGCATGATCTACACTATATAGCCAAAAGTCACCAGACACAAAAGTGAACATGACAGTAGTGTCATGGTCTGGCCTCTGGTCATTAGTTCTGGTCAATGGAAACATGAAAAGTGATGTTTATGAGAACATTTTAGACAATAGCATGCTCCCCACACTGTGGCAACAGTTCGGAATATGCCCTTTTCTCTATCAGCACGATAATGTCCCTGCTCATAAAGCAGGCGCCATTGCATCGTAGTTTGCAGACAATCAAGTGGATGTGCTTGGCTGGCCCCCTCAAAGCCCCGAATTAAACTCCATACAACATCTTTGGGATGAACTGGAGGGTCGGTTGCATGCCAGACCCACACGACATAAAGCCACCCACGAACTATTCACGAGGCTACAGGATGGATGGAAAAAAAAATTCCACCAGCAATATACCAGAACTTAGTGGAAAGCCTGCCCCAAAGAGTAAATGCTGTACTAATAGTGAAGGGAGATCTGACATCTTATTAGTCACCTGGCTGGTGTCTTTGGAATGAACAACGTTGGGTGTCCGGTGACTTTTGGATATATAGTGTACATATTCTACATTCTAATAGAGAAAATATTATCAACATTCACTACTTACGCTGAAATATCAAATCTGTGTTACATAGAAGAAAAAAAAGTAATTGCCACCATTTGCAAAATGATATTTGGTTTGGGCCAACTCGACGATTGCACATTAGACAATACATAACCCAGAATTTACTGTTACATCTTGATGGTTGTTGAGGATATGAAAGTTACGTACCAGCAAAGACTTCTCTTCAAATGAAGAACTGCAAAGTCAGAGCAAGAAATGAGATATGCTTATTACCACAAAAGGAAGAAAGTCGCACATTGTTGTAACAATTGTCTCAGCCCAATATGTAAGTAATACATTGCAACAACTGCTTTCAATTGTAGACAATGCACTATACAAAAAGCTCTCTCTCTCTCTCTCTCTCTCACTCAAAGTAGAATTCTGAAACATAAAATGATTGTAATCATTTCTGTGTGTTGCAGATATCATCATTTTGTGTTTCTATTATGTCAGCGATTCAAAGGTTTTCACAACTTATCCAATAACCAATAACAATCACTATCATAATTATATTTTGTTAATTTTACATTAAATTTTGATGTAGTGAATTTACATTTTTCATGTAAAATAATATTTTCACATCATGAATTCATTCTGTAATTGAACAAATAATGGATGTAAACTATGATTGAAAATTTCAACATTATTTTATGTAGGTAGTACTTTGCTTAAAATACGATTTCAGTAATTTTGGATTTTTTAATTGAGTTAAAACAACCCATGAAGTTAAGAGAAATCATATGATTTGCTTAATTGGAAGTGCGAGCATCTTATAAACTCATAATAAACTGTACACAAACCAGTAGCGTACGCAGGATTTCATCAAGGGGGGTGTTATTTCGAAAACTTTCTACAAATTCACATTACCATTGTTTTATTATACCTTATTTAATTAATTAATAATAATAATAAATTAATTAATAATTATTATAATTAATTAATTTAATTACTACTAATAATTATTACTAATGCAGCTGCTATTTATGAAAGAAATAGAACAAAATTACATTTCTTTGTTACAAAATAATTGTCTAGTCAACGGTTATTTGTATATGATAAGTCAGACATTTTAAGTGTGAAGAAAATCCATAAAAACAAGCAAATATATTAAATTTGTTGAAATAATCGAAATATGAAACTCATTCAAGGAGCCGCGCTGGTCTAGTCTGACAACTTCGTGGGATATCCGGGTTCGATTCCCGGAATTGGTTGGAATTTATCCAGCCTTGTCTCCGCACCCAGCTTCATAGCAATGGGTACCTGAGAGCAACCCTGGGGGATGAAGGCTGCCGGAGCATGGTGCTGATCACATCACCTGCAAAATAGTTCGAGATCGAGAATCTTTGGGGCCCACCACACCACTACGTGTGCCTTCATGGCACGGTGCTATATGCACGGGGGAATTTACATTACCTTTACCTATGGAACTCGCCCAGGATGATGATGAAGCACGAGAATACATGTTGCTAAATTCCACTGAGTCTATGTTTTCGTTGAAAAGTAAGTTTATAGACATTCCAAAACATTTATCACTTCTAGGTGATTCACAAAGCACTTCTTCAACATTATTTAATGATGTGGATGTAGACTCAGCATCACTTGAGAGTTCACAAGGGGATGTGAAATCAGTACCGGGAAGAACGTTTGCAATAAGGTCGGCACACTGCAACGAAGCAAGGAATTTTCACAATTCTCGCGAGAGTCACTGCGAGACTTTTTGCAAAAAAAAATTGCAAAATTGAACTTTGCGGCCGCTTAGATTGTGTTTGGAATGTTGTTTTTTTTCTTCATGCTGCATGGGAATAATAATTCAAATTATTATTATTATTATTAATATTATTACTGTCGCAGATCTTTAACTATGATAAATTAGCCATTTTTAATTTTTTTCTACAGCATTTTCCATCATATTTCAAAAGCTCAAGGGGGGGGGGTTTAAACCCGGTAAACCCCCCACCCCCTTGCGTACGCCACTGACACAAACAATTACTTTTATCTGGCACAGGGTCCTCAAGCGACTACCTGAGTTATCGCTTCCTAGGGCCATGCTGATGTTAGTGTTACAACATAGCTGCTGGAAATAATTTCAGATTGGATCACTAGATTGTTTCATAGGGATGCGCACAAAAACTTCACACAGCACTTATGCAGTCTAAATGTCCTGAAAATTATCGAACATGCATAATTTTCACTATTTATCAAATTCATTCCAGAGAGAAATTAATTTTATGACTAAATGCTTATCTCAAGTGAACTTACGAATATATTAAAGCAAAACTCTGGTAGGTGGATACAATATACTCCAAATAGAAAAAAATATACGTGGTAAGTCATGGAGACTATTTTTTTCTCTGCCACACAGGTGTCATTACTGTAATGTCAGAATGTTGTGCTTCTGAATGCCACCACTAGATGCGGCATATGGGCGGTTGTTGAATGTTACCAAGCAATCAAACTTCCAGTGTGTTACCAGCACCGTTTGAAGATGGAAGTCGGTAGAGTGGAGGAGCGATCATATGTGAATACTACAGTTCTCGGTGGCAAAAATGCAGATGTCGTGCAGAGCTATGAGAAGCAATGGATCAGTGCATCACCATATTGAACAGTGGGCAAGGTAGTTACAGTAGTTCCACATGTGGATGACGATCAACAGCTAACCTGCTGTGTAGTGGAAAACACGTGTCTCTTCAAAGAGACATGTCGTCGGTGGCAGTTATCAGACTTATCAAACAATGCTTGAAGAAGAAGACAGGTGCTGGACTGTGCAGGAATTAGCTGAGCATACAGGAATGTCTACGTACACAGTGTTTTGTATTTTAACACACATCCTCAAATCGTGCAAGGTTGCTGTCAAGTGGGTTCCACATGAATTAAATGAGGTATAGAATGGTACCAGGTGGTCATAATTAGTTCCCCTATTGAGCCCTCTGGGTTGATTGATTTGTTTTCTTTTACTTCGTTTTTGTGCCACTTTTGGCTAATTTGCAAAGATGAGGATGACTGGTGATATGACACCATATTGGTTATGTGCGTATTACTCACTATCTATAAACAAAAATACATTAAAAGAATTAAATTTCGTCTACTTACGTAAGTAGACAAAATTTAATACTTTTAATGTATTTATGTGGTGATATGATGAAATTGATGAATGGACACTCGCAAACATCCATGCCAAGGCAGAGATTCGAACCTGGGACCCCTGACATCCTAAGGCTTGATTCACATCTACGCTCAAGCAACACTCGGTTCACTCTCTCCTAATGCTCCGCTCATGGTCAGGTGGTATCCACACTAGCGATCAAGCTTCACTCCGGTCAAGGTACGATTAATGTGAGTCTGGTGTCAGTTTCTTCACAGAGTACACAAATTATTCTGTATAAAAAGCCTGCCGATTGTGCCAGGTACAATGTTTACAGCACTGACATTAATTAGAAGAAAATAAAGAAGAAAGAGAATTGCAAAAATGGGGATTGATTGATATGGGCGATTTACTTTATTGAAAGTTTAAACTAATTTTTAGGATGAGGATGCATTGTGATATGATGAAATGGATGAAGGGGCATCACAAAGAACATCCATGCCCAGACCGGGATTTGAATTCGAAGCACCTGGCATAGTAGCACGTAGTAGCATGTTGTGCTAACCACTCGGCCACCGATTGATTGATTTAGTTTATTTTACTTCGATCTTCGTTCCACTTTTGGTTAATTTTGCGAAGACGAGGATGAGTGATGACATCATGAAATTGATGAATGGACATTCACACTCCCTCATGCCAGGTTTCAAACCTGGAACCACTCGGCTATTAAAATATAATACTGTTTATTGATATACTTTTGGTTTGAAATCAGCAAATGTTTATTTGCAGCTACAATGTACAAAACTGGAAATGTCAACAGTGGTAAACCCTACTTTGTTGGTCTAGGTTTGACATGAACATTTTCCACCTTATTGTTTCATATCAACATTGCTGACAATTTCTTTTATCAGAAAGTTTCCGACACAACACGTGACAGATAAACATCAGGTTCTAAGCCTAGTTTCATGGACCTGATTGTTACGCACATCGTGTGAAAAGTCATCTTCCTGAACTAAAAAAAAAAGGAATAATTTTGTTTAGTATTCCATAAATGAAGAACAAGTTCTAGATATCAAGAATGATTTTTTGCCTTGGCAGTTGACCAATACCTCCTTTCTCTTTCCACACACACAACTAACTAACTAACTAACACTCTAGCCTTCTTAAACTCGAAGGTTCATGGCTGCAGCAACACGGGCCTTCCATCTGTCCCTATCTTGAGCAATATCTATATACTCTTTTCCATCCCTACAGATTTCCTTTAGGTCCATCTCAACGTTGTCCCTCCATCTTCGTCTTGGCCTTCCTACAGGTCTCTTACCATCAGGTTTTCCAACAAGAATCCTGTAAACTCCTCTTTCCTCTCCCATTCGTGCCACATGGCCTGCCCACCTAAGTCTTCTTGATTTAATTATTATAATAATATATGGACATGAATAAAATTATGTAGTTCTAAATTATGTAACCTTCTCCACTCACCTGTCTCCTCATCTCTTTTAGGTCCAAATATTTTCCTAAGGATCTTGTTTTCAAATACTCTCAATTTATGTTCCTCTTTAAATGTAAGGGACCAAGTTTCACACCCATATAATACTACAGGCAAAATTACTGTCTTGTATATTTTAACTTTTAGTTTCTTAGACATTAAATGAGGAGACAAAAGTTTATGAAGAGAGAAGTAACATGCATTTCCTGAATTAAGCCTACTTTTTATTTCCTCTTTAATATAATTTTCACTTGTTAATATTACTCCTAAGTATTTGAATTTGGAATTTGGTTCAAACGAGTTATTATCAATAATTAGATTTTGATTATTACCTAACACTTGGTTTAGGCCTGTAAGCATATATTTAGTTTTCTCTTTGTTAACTTCCAAACCTATCTCTTTAGCAGTTTTGAAAAATATTTTAGCATTATTCTTAATTGTATTTATATCATCCCCTAATAAGTCTACATCATCTGCATATGCTAACAACTGAGTCACACCATTTAATTTTAGTCCTTCCTTAGTTTCTTTTACCTTCCTAACAGCATATTCTAAGGCAAAATTAAAGAGCAATGGAGATAATGCATCTCCTTGTATTAACCCATCATGAATTGTAAATTTGTCACACACATTAATACCCACACGAATTTTACTTTCTGTTTCACTGGTGCATACTTTTATCATACTAACAAGCTTCTTAGGTATTCCAAACTCTACTAATATATTATATAATTTCTCTCTTTTGACCGAATCATATGCTTTTTTGAAATCAATGTATAGCTGATGGACATTTTGATTATATTCCCACTTTTTTTCAAGTGTTTGTCTAATGTGAAAAATTTGATCTGTTACGTTTAAATCCACATTGATAATCACCTATAATTTCATTAGCATATGGGGTTAGTCTTGTTAAAAGAATGATAGATAATATTTTATATGTTGTTGAGAGTAGAGAAATTCCACGGTAATTATATTGCACACACACACAAATGACAATTTTGTTGTCCGGAAAAATGTGACCATCAACAGGTTTGTGTTTAGTCCCAAATTTAATTTTTTCATTGGTTATAATTGTAATTTGTTTTTTTCTTAAATTTCTTTTACTTGGGTTTATGAAATCTCAAATTTTGACCAATATTTTACGAACAGAATTGAGAGGAAAATATTTTGGGATTTTTTTTGCACAATGCATCAATCAATTTTATCTATACTAGCCTTTCTCTGTGTTTCAATAGGTCTGACTTCAGCGCGCTCATCTTCTATCCACAAAACTGGGTTACGTATCCGCTGCAACGGGCTGAAGACTGCTACTGAAACATGAGTTGAGTGTTACACACGCTCACAAGAACGATCGAGCTTCAGCAAAGTCAAGCTCCGCCCCCTCATGCTCCAGTCAAATATTATTTCCACCTGATCATGACCGAAGTGCGAGCTGAGCGTGATTGATGTGAACCTTGACCCAACTGCTAGGTGTGAATGCTTCTATTTAAAAATAATTTAATACTATTTGACCGCACCGTGATGGGAGGGTGATCTGAGCGTTACTTGAGCATAATTAGATGTGAATCAAGCTTAACGCGATGTGCTAATCACTCCACCACGGGAGGTTGGCTGAGCCCTCTGGAGACCATGGAGACCATGGGGAAGCCAAAGCTGACCGAAACAGTTCAATTTACACCAGCAGGTGGAAATATGGCATTGAAATCTGGTGTACAGTGAACATCCCAAGAAACGATCCCTGCGACCATTGATCATGCTGTGTTACGCTTCCAAAGGGTCATTCATGTTGATGGCATGCATATTGAACAATGCTGTACATACTGACATAAACTAAAAATAACGTTTGGCATGTCCAACTTCTGGTGATTGTTATTTCAGCACCACATTTCCATCTGGTGGTGAAAATTTGAACTAATGTTGTTTTATCAGCACTTGCTTCCGCATGGTCTCCACAGGTTCTAGACCAAGTTTCACTGCAATCCGTTGCTTCAAACGAGCGCCAGAAGGTGCTGAGTATGGGAACTTTGATTCTGACCACCTGGTACAAAACATGTCGCATCCATCTAGTGATACCATCGTGTGGGGAATGAGACATTAAATTACATAATTGCAATAAATAAAATATGAACATGTGCAAACAAAACTGAACTGAAATGGCAGTCACATGAATGAAAGCATGGTGCAAGGTTCAACAGAAACCCTCCCCCCCCATGAACCTCATGATCATTTTGGCTTATGGCAGTAAAGGTTTTCTTGTGTGGCACACAGTTTGTGAAGGTCATGCTATGAATGCACAGATCATTTCCGCAGTAACAGCTTTATCATGACCAATTTATTCAGGTCGAAGCTGATTGCTTTTGCTTGTCATCTGTGAGAAAACTCCAGAATTGCTGTCCAACACAGCAGATCCTGTAAAGGCATTGTTGCATCGATAGGGGGTGGGAGGTCTTAGAACACACACTGTACTCCCCAGATCTCAGTTCATGCGACTTTGATTTGATTTCTTAACTAAAGAAACCACTGTGTGGAAAAAGCTTTGCAAACAAGGACACATGTAGCCATTGGTGTTCACTGCTGACAACATACTGTGGACGACCTAGGAGACTTCTTTGAGGGGAGTGAGTTTGTACCAAGCATTAATTTGTACACTATCTTCCTTTATCAAAAGGTATTTGCCTTCTGAATTGATGATTGTCTTATGGTACCAGTTTGCAATATCCCCTTGACAATCCTCCCTTAAACCAGAGCAGCACATCAGCACACCAAAAAGGCTTTCAAACCTGAACTCCGACAATGCAGTGTTACCACCTGTTTGGCAGGAAAAAACATAGTTGCTATGAATTTCACAATAACTGATGAATACTAAAATTGAAAAATATTGTAAATATTTTGAACTGTTACAATTTTTTAAGTATCTGTATTGGCTTCAGTGGGAGTAACACCACACCTACATGGCACACAATTTTAGAAGCGATCTCGGGTGGCGACACGCAGAGCGTGTCCTTGGCAACCAGCCAGTGGCAGGAGTGCAACGTTCTACAGTTAGGAAACTGAGGCTTGCAAGTTAAACATGTCCTCTGTTTTTCTTGCACGCAAGAAGATTTAATAAAAATGGCCACTTTAAAGTTTGTCATAAAATGGGGCAAGACATTTTGAACATGACTGTCCAAGTCCCATAAATTTCCGTCGCTTAAAGCCGGAGTTATCGTTTCTCAAAGAAACACTGGGAAACAACATATCTCAACACACACACAATGACTCCTTTATTTTCCTTCAGTCTGCTTTGTTTTCATTGCCACCCTGTTGGCAGCTGAGTTGTTGTTGTCTTGGGAAAACAATGGGTGTTAAATTCGTCTCAATATATACAATGACCCATTGTCATGGGCGTTCTTCAACACTGCGAGTCTGAGTCCGTTTCAGTTCTTGTATGCTGCATTATTCTGATATTATAATCCTGTGAAGAAATATTCACTGTACTCATACATACTGTGTATGCACCATAAAAAAAAAAGTTTAATATTGGACAGTGAATTCTCTCTATCCGTTCCGCTAACAGTTAGTTTGGCAACAGCGCAATTGCACTGGCTGCGTATTGGCTGAACTTATGTTCCTTCTAAATGCCTACGTACACTGTATAGCAACACAACACAATGGATGACCCAACCCCTCAATTGGCACCCGGCAATGCCACCAGACAACACAAAATGAACTACCGCTGCCCGTGAACAAACAAAGAAGTGAAGCACCATCTCCCTCCCAGATGCCGTATTCTCAGTGATATGAAAGCAGTGAGCCTTCGAAATTAATCGGAAAAAATATCAAATTAGCAGTGTGGAAAAACAAAATTTCTCGTACAAAAGTGTATCAATGTTGGTGGAGATCATGTTGAAAAATAAAAATGAGTTTCAAATCAATATCTCACATAGTATTTTCTAAATAAACATTTGTGACCTACTTACTCTCGAATATTCGCATTTCAAGAACGGTACACACCAAGTTCCAATGTATATTGACCGCAGCTCTCAAAATTGTGGAACACCAAGTAATAATGAATGTCACGTAAAAAGACACACAAGTAATATCGAATGTCAAGTAAAAAGACACACAAGTAATACACAATGACAAGTAAAAAGAGACAAGTATAAAGAATGTCAAGTAAAAAGACACACAAGTAATAAAGAATATCAAGTAAAAAGAGACACAAGTAATAATGTCAAGTAAAAAGACACAAGTAATAATGTCAAGTAAAAAGACACAAGTAATAAAGAATGTCGAGCAAAGAGACACACAAGTAATAAAGAATGTCAAGTAAAAAGGCACAAAGTATCAAGAGTGTTAAGTAAAAAGACACAAGTAATAAAGAATGTCAAGTAAAAAGACACACAAGTAATAAAAAATGTCACGTAAAAAGACATACAAGTAATACAGAATTAACAAGTAAAAAGAGACAAGTATAAAGAATGTCAAGTAAAAAGACACACAAGCAATAAAGAATTTCAAGTAAAAAGAGACACAAGTAATAAAAATTGACAAGTAATAATCTCAATTAAAAAGACACAAGTAATAAAGAAACGAGCCAAGAGACCCACAAGTAATAAAGAATGTCAAGTAAAATGACACAAAATATCAAGAGTGTTAAGTAAAAAGACACAAGTAATAAAGAATGTCAAGTAAAAAGACACATGGATAATAAAGAACATTAAGTAAAGAGAGACACAAATAATATAATTCCAAGTAAAAGGACAAATGCACAACCAATGCCCGGTTCGCTCAACGCACGTTAAATTTTAAAGAAGCGTTAAATCAAGTTAACGCTACATTAGCACATTGAGGCATTTCTCCAACCTTCGATAAGGCTAACAGACCTCTAATGTCGTCGTTAAATCTAAAGGCATTATTTTGCTTCATTAAAGTGCTTAACAGCACGTTGTGTTGTGTCGGAAATAAGATGGCGAAATTGCGTATGCCAGCTGTTGTGTTGAAATGTTATCCCAAACTGATTTGAACACATTATTTCCATACTATGTCTTTCTACAGCAAAAAATTATTTTCTCATTTCGTATTTCATATTATAAATTCGTACTGCAAATCAGAAATCACATGTAAGTTAAATGAGAAATATTGTATCAATGTACTTTTTAAAGTTTTGTTAATAATGGCATCGTGAGCATCACACATTATTCAAATTTTATTAATTTTGCCTGTCGAGCCAAAAATATATGCTTATAGTTAATTATACGAACTTGATGTTTTTAAAATGCATATATTGGGCTTCCACCTTTAATGCACTGTAACGATAAACAAAAAATATCGCGTGACTTTTTAAAATAATGTAACCTCCTTTTACATATTTCAATTTCTATAAGGTGAAGTTATTCACCAAAATATTCGGTGTCGTCGTCCACGCTGTTTTCCAGTGGATCACATAAAAACTGGAGGAAGTCGTGGTTTCTTGTGTTTATGCTTATGTCTGCTTATAACTACCATTCCAATTTTATGTTGTTTTTTAAACTGAAAAATGTCAGAAAACGTAAGAGATAAAATTAAAATGAAGCAACTGTCCTAGAAATAGGCAATACACGTCATGTAATCACATTTAATGTAAAATAAATTTGTGACATTACACAACGTAACCTGCAATCTTTCAAAGTAGTAGGGAATTGTTCTTTCGAACTTTTCAAATTATTATCCACCTACTCCAATTAACATAATGGAAAAAAATGATTTTGTAGTGACGAGAATGCTCGACACAAATGTTCATCATTCTATATTCTGAATCACAAGCGGCTAGGGACAGCTGTAGCAAACTGGAGATGCTAAAAGCACCAAACCTGACCTGCCTAACCTAACCAAGTACAGAAATAAAGAAAACCTGCCTAAACTATTTACTTATCTAGCTCGTAGCTGTACGTAAGTACTGTAGAATAAAACATGTTGTTTAATATAACGTGAGTCTTAATATAATCACAAAATCAAAACAATTATTATGCAGTATATTGAAAATGGACTGACATATAACGGTGCAAATGGAAATTAAATTGTACTCATAACAAACTGAAAGAGCACTTAAAAATAGAAAAAAATAATGAACCATTACATGTACAAGGTACATTTACGAATGACTACCATCCGTAATATAGCTTACATATGTTGTTTCATTAAGAAAAAAAAAGCTTGAGGTCCTAAGCAGTTTCAGGTATATAGTTTCGTGCATGGACATTGTAACATTTTGACATAATACACACTACCATCCATTCGGAATTTATTCCTTGTACATACGTACAAGTGGTAATGATATTGTCTGAATGCACTCGTTATATTTTTACCAGTTATAAATTAAATGTAAAATATCATATTAATCAACCGTTCCATGTACAAGGTACATTTTCTGAATGACTACAATTTCATCACATAATGAATAACCAAACATATTGTAAAGAACCGTACTACACATGTATGTTTCATTAAGGAAAAAAGCTTCAGGTCCTAAGGAGTTTAAAGGTGTTGTCGTTTCGTGCATGGAAATTGTAAGAGTATACATATTTGTTTGAAAAACACACTACCATCCATTCGGAAATTTTTCTTGTACATACGTACAAGTGGTAATGGTACTGTCTAACAGTGCACTTGTTTTTTTGTTGTTGTTTTTTTTTTGTCTTTTTTACCAGTTATGATAAATCAAATGTAAAATATCATATTAATCAACCGTTCCATGTACAAGGTACATTTTCTGAATGACTACAAATTCATCACATAATGAATAACCAAACATAATGTAAAGTACCGTACTACACATGTATGTTTCATTAAGAAAAAAGCTTAATCCTAAGCTGTTTCTGGTAATGTAGTTTCGTGCATGGACATTGTAAAAGTATGCATATTTGTTTGTAAAACACACTACCACGCATTTGGAAATTATTCTTTGCACGGTACGTTCGTACAAGTGGTGAGGATACTGTCTAACAGTGTACTTGTCCTTTTTACCATTTATGATAAATCAAATATAAAATATCGTATTGTATTATATATTTTTTTCTTTGAAAAATATTTGTACGAAACAAAAACACAACCATTCAGAAACCTCCCTTGTACATATGCATGAACCGTAATCATACTGGTAAACATTTTACGTGCCTTCTTTTTTTGTCAGTGATTATTTGGAAACAGTAGATTTCTTGTTTGAAATGCCACATTCACATCAATGCCAATAGAAGTGACTTGCAATATTTACATATTATTTAATTGCCATGGCATAGTAAGTTAAGTTATGCATGGTGTACATTTCGTGAAACGTTCTCTTTTGTTGAGGAAAATTATTATAGCAAACACGTTCATTTCCACCTTTAGGCCTCTTTTGCAATGCCATTTTAATATAATTAAATTTATCAAACTTCAAACAGATTACCCTAACCTAGAACAGTAATTTTTATTTATACAGGGTGTCATTTTAATGGCGCCCACGGACCACAGATTCGTGTAGAGGACATCAAAACAAACAACTTTTCTCAGTAACATTTTTCACGTTGGTGCGTCAATTCGACGCTACAGCCGTTCAAAAAATACCGTTTTGCCGCCTGGATGCTGGCAACCCAACACAACATTTGATCGTATCTGTGACGTCATTTCCTGCGGCGAAACAGCGCACGGTAGGGTTGCAAGGAACACACAAATTTTGTGAAAAATGACAAACTACCAACCACATTATTAGCTGTAAAACGAAGCGAGAAACGCGTCCAGTAAACCGAACATCATAGCCTACCAGCCAGAAGATCAGCAGTCATCTCAGGGGAAGGGGGAAGTGACCCAGCGATATGAGAAATGGTAAAAACGTATTCAAAATGAAGAGTCAATATCGGATTTTGTCTCAGCCTACATGTCAAATATCAACAACAATAACTTTTATTGTACTTACAACTTACATGTGGCTGTTTACGCCCAGCTACATGTCAATTATATTTGCAAATCTCGTTGCAAGGTTGATATCTACAGGTTTGTGTCCAGATGCCGTGTGATACTTTGTGCTGATAACGGAAGTATCTGAGGTTCACGTTGTTACATTACGGCTAAAACATGTACAACCACAGTAACAATCTAATGATGAATCAGTAGCGAATATACTGCCCTGTTCAGAGTTGCAAACTATTACATGTGTATCCGGTGCGTAGATAAACACAGTCGTCGGAGAGTTTGTTTTACTACTATTTATATCCCTGTATTTTCAACCATTTTTGTCACTTGCCTCATAATGCCCTGAATATACATTATATTATGTGTTGCTTACCTTTGGAATTTTGAGTTCTTTCATTTCCATTTTGTCATCTGTTCAGTGTGTCACAGACAACTTGTATGAGAAGGACGAAGTGGATAGACTAAATTGTAGATGCCAACTTGGTAACTAGATTTGCAAATATTTGACATGCAAGCTGATACAAAATTCGATATGACCACTTCCACTTGAATTCTATTTTCTTTCTACGATTTTTCGTATCGTTTGTTTACTTCCTGTTAGGTTACAGAACGTGTTTTCTTGTTTTGTTTTACGGTACATAATGTGGCTGATTGTAGCTATGTCATTTTTCAAAGAATATGAGTGATCCTGGCAACCCTGTAACGCATCGCTTCACGACGGGATATGACGTCACAAATGCAATCAAATGTTGTGTGTGGTTGCCAGCATTCAGGCGGCAAAACGGGCTTTTTTGAACGACTGTAGCGCCGAAACGACGCTCCAACGAGAAAAATGTTGCGGAAAAAAGTTGTTTGTTTTGATGTCCTCTATACGTTTCCGTGGTCCGTGGGCGCCATTAAAATGACACCCTGTATATTTATGATCTTGTATTGGCAGTCGGTAGGCATTTAAATCTAACTTACGAAATTACAATGTAACTGTTAATCCTAATACATAACATTTTCGGTGTGCGGACGTAAATACATAACTAACATTCATTTCTTAAACATATATTTATGTGTTACACATTACTTTATTTATTTTTGTTCCTGGGATTTCATACAAAAAAAACCAAATCCGCTTACGGACAGTCTACTGTCCACGGTGCAGCCAATGAAAACGTTGCATTTCTCGTATCAAAGTATGAGAATAGCAAGGCATCAAAGCAAAACGTCTCTAACATGTCGTTACTTAACGGGCCTATAAAATCGCTTGAGCGAACATTAAAAGTTTAACAGGCTGCTAAGATTTTAGTGATGCGTTAACTATCGACTCGTTAAGAACGTTTTAAAGATGGTTGAGCCAACCGGGCACAAGACTGCCAAGTAAAAATAAATTAAAGAATGACAGGTAAAAAATACACTGATAATATAGAATGCCACACAAAAAGACATGAGTATAATCTAAATAAGCATTCTACATTCAAATATTCATCTAAAATATTACGTGTAAAGTATTATGAACACAATAAAATAAATAGTCTACAGTAGTATGTTAGTCTGTCTAATGCTACATGTAGTAAGACAAAATTAACACTGAAAGTAATTTGTAAATGAATGCATCACAATCATTGAGTTCCAATCCACTCTACAAACATATCCTTCAGACTAGGAGAATTTTATCCAATATTCAGATATTCTCCAGCTAGAAAAAATAGATTATTAAATTAGAGCTATATTCTATATTCTTGAAGTGATTGCAAATCTAATAACTTGATTCCTTTTCAAAAAAATATAAAAGGTGTTTCTGTAGTGTAAAATATTTAAGAATATTTACAGTACAGAAAGAAAATGGTTTACACATGCTAAAAATGGCATTCTGTCAAATGATCATGTATATCAAAAGTAGTTCAAACAATTGTTGGCAAGTACACTGGAATTCGAAAGAAACGCCCTCCCTTACCCGGAATTTTATATCATCTAATTTCGCCTGGTAGTGTAGTTCCCGAGAGGAGCAGTGTTTCCAAACCTATAACCGTAGTGTTTCCAACCCTGTATTGGTTGGTTGGTTGTTGATTTGGTGTTTTAAGTCCACAATGCACAGTATGACTAATCGGGACTGAACCTACAGTTTAAGTTGGATCCGAACCACTTTGTGCCTTCACCGGGACCCGTTGATTACAAGGCGACGACGCTACCACTGCGCCATCCAAGCCTGTATTGCTTCATAGAAGACGAAACCTTCACTTCTTCATTCGTTAGTTACATTTGGTTTACAGACTCACATTACAGGACACTCTTTTCCTTTATTGCATGTTTTCTGTAGCATTTATTTTTCCTTCTGCGGAGAAAATTCTGTAATTATTTTTCATCTTATGTTTCGCAGCTTGTCTACCATTTATTGGCTAATCGCAACAATGAGGATGAATGATGACTCGATTAAATTGATAAAAGGACAGTCATAAAGGAACCATGGGGGCTAGATTCATATTATTATTATTATGACTATAATTATTATTATCTTTCTTTTTTTTTACTTTACTTTTGGCTAATCGCAACGACGATGATTAGTGTATGATAAAATTCATGAAGGAACACTCATAAACAATCATACCCAGGCCGGGACTTGAACCCGGGAATTTCGGCAGCGAGATCAAAAGTTGACGGCTTACCCCGCTCGGGCATAGCGGCGGCCAATTATTATTAGTGATATTGTCTCAAGTAGTGTAATTTTTTCACCATATTCTTTCATACAATCATGAAACGGATGAAAATTAAAATGTTAAAATACCTGCCTACGTTTTTTTTTTAGCTTGCAATATAAACCCCTACTGCACGAAGCCAAATAGTGGGAATATGAAACAGAACCAAGTTAACGTATCTTGACCGTGGAAAGCGTTAATACAAAATCTAGAAAAGAGCAATTTAACAGTTACCTGATTGCTTTTCCATTTGTTGTATGGGAAGAATTGTCTGAAATGTGTGTGTAGTGGCAGGCAAAAGAGAATACAAAGATCGAATAGAGAGGCAACACTGTCACTGTTCTGCACTGCACAGACAACGCATCTCGTCGAGTGGGCGGGGCACTGTGGGTGCGAGCGAGCTGCTGTTGCTTCTGCAAAAAGAACACTGACAGACAACTGAATGATGCTCCGCATAAAATCTAGTCAATCGAGAAAGGATTTGTTGAGGAAGTGAATTGAAATATAAACACCAGAATTTGGTCTAAGCCTATAATGGTTACTTGCAATAAGAGCTGATCAATTTTTAGATGTGGAATTCCGTAATGAAAAACAGGCCGCACTCCACACCTTTAGCCTGGTAACACTAATAAATCATCTCATTATATGTGTTCGGTTATGCTGATAGTCATGTTTAATATATTACCTTCAAACATAAACAATATCATGGACTCACTCAGAGGAAGAATTCAATTTTACGCTTTACTTTCCTGAAGATATTGTAGCAATATAATCATTCCGCTCCATTTTCGTATTCTCAATTGAACTCGCACTATTTTTTCCAGACGTTGAGCCCCACCTCCCTTCTCCCACCTTAAAAATTCTTGGGTGAGAGGCTACAAACTATACTAAAACTGAATTACGGACAATACTTTACGACTCAAAGTGACATGACCTAGAACGTAGTGAAAAATCACTGGTGCAAAATTCAACGTAATGATGATAAAATGAAGGTAGGAAAATGGCTGTGCTACAAAGTTGTACATACATACACACACATAGTTAGTTACGCGTAGAAGACATTTCTTCACATTTTTCTCACCTTGGCTTCCTTGAATTCACGAAAATGTAAAGCCATGAACGTGTTAACCCCCTATATTCACAGAGTCCCAGGTTCGATTCCTGGTGGAGACACACCTGCCTAGTGGTTCGGATCCCACTTTCAAGTGTATGTCCCACTTCGGGTAGCCTTTCTGAGCATGAAATGGAATTAAAACAAAATTGGAACACGGTAACCCATCACAACACACGTGCAGAGGGCGTTGAACTTAATGACTGACAATTATTATATACATCGAACTTTCAGCGAAGCTGGAATAAGGTCTATTTGCCATGCCAAATAGTGTGAATTTTCAGTCTCGTGGTGCCTTCTATACGAAGTGCACACAAGTTATCTAAAAAAATTCAAATTTGAGGGTGAGTCGAGCTATGTTTCTTTCAATAAGACTCTACACTTCAAACATATTTTGCTCTATAGCTGTCGATTTCGAATGGGCAACTAAAACTGGTTGTTTAGCTGACCGGATTTGGAGCAAAATCACAGACTATCATAGTTCCAATCACACTAGAGACGTAGCAAAAATTGTTCGCCTGAAGATGAGAGAAGAGGTGATCTCTTGAAATGTCTCGAAATTTAAAGATAGAATATATGGTCAATCAAAAAGAAAAACAATGGATAATGTCCAATTAAGTAGAAACGCTGTTAGAACCGGTGTTCATTCACAGAGCAGATGGGTTATTTTGACAAAATCCTGTTTCCCTGCTGCCTGCTTCGGGGAAGGGGGCTTTGTGAAGATATCGTTTCTTGGCCAAGCGGTAGGCCTAATTGGTTGATTGACCACGAGTTCCTTCGTAGGTAAACGCGGCAACAGAGGATCACTGCCATAAATGTGGTTCCCGCGCCGGGAATTTAAAGAAACATTGTCACTAACTTCAGACAAACATCCAATAATTTCCTTAGGTTTTGAAGCTGATCCGAAGGGACAACAAATACCAAAAAAAGACATAAATTAAATGATCGATTGGTCCAACCTTCTGTTAATGGACGGAAATTCATATTAACAATAATAATTGTAAGCTTATCACTAAAGAGTCAACAATCAAAGCTAATACGCATCTATTGATCAGAAATTACTAGTGTTAAAGTTGTTTTTGTATCTTTTGTTATTTTATGTCGCTCTTCTGCCACTTTTGGCTAATGAGGATGAGTGACGATTAGATTAAATTGATACTATAATACCAATACTGAAGCTGTGGCTCGAACCCGGAAATTTCGTGGGATCGGAAGTGGACCACTTAACGCGCTTGGCCACCAAAGAGAACCGGCTCTGCGGCCAAAAGCGGTTAGTGGTGGACTAACGATCCAGGCACTGAATGTTCCGGGTTCGAGTCCCGCCCAAACCTTTGCCAATTTCTTAATCGTCAGAAATCCCTTCACAATCTAAGACATAACACTTTATCAAAACTTCATTCCCCTCCCCTCCACCTCAAATTTAATACTCAATCTTTCCATGCCAATGTTAGACTTCCTGTTGATATTGCTCCCTCTAAAAAAGCAATCTAAGACGTAATATTAATACACAAGAGTTGAGATTCCCTGCCCCCCCCCCAAATAATTATCAATCCAGCTAGCTGAAAATCCCGCTAACTTCATTAATCGCCCACCATAATTTCCCTATCAATGTAAGGCCTAATATGTAAGAGTTGGATGTTGCCCCCCCCCCCCCTCCGATATTACTTATTACCCCTAACAATTCCCCTGACAATCTACAAATTACTATTTGTATAACAGCAATGGCTAATTGATAACGTAATTCATCAACGTGTGCCCTGTTTACTCAGTCAAATTTCCATCACAGTCTGCGCTATAATGCATTTCTAACAACAGTTTACCTAAATAGTGGGGACGTGGGGTGAGAGATAGGGACGGAGTTGGAAGAGAGAGAGGGAAAGCACACAATTTTCTGTTCAGTGCGAACCTTTGGGATTGCTTTTTCCTAGCGCACCAAAAGCACAATACGTATAACCCAAATCTTCAATAGCGAAATTGTGAGTCAATCACTCAACTGGAATAAAAAGTATGGATTTAAATCTAGGAGGCCAGAAGATAGTTATTGCGCTACCATGTCCCAATACTACAAAAAAAAAACACTTTGCCCGCCAGAATTGTCATGCCTGAGTGACATGTAGTTTACGTTAGTTGTGAGAGTTGCTTCAATTCCATTGCCTGCCAAGAATAATGATAGCGCTGAAAGCATAAAATACGGAAATGTGTATGTTTGGCGAGCAATGAGAAAAGTAGATCCTTGTGTTTTCTTTTGGAATTTTACTCATTTTATGTCAACTTTTACATATAGCCAATGGCGACAGAGGATGCATGATGCTTCAGGGAAATTGATGAAGATTGAAGAAACAACGAAAGAGAGAACATCACAATTATCAGAGGCTAGGACCCAAGAACCCTGGCTACGCATCATGTTATGATATTTAAGTATATCACGGATTGCTGCTAAATCCTTTCCTAGATATTTGTAATGAATGAACCCCGCCCCCGTTACGAGAAAAAAAAAAAGACTATAGGATGTGAAACATTCACAATGTAATTGCATTGCTTTACATCGCTCTTGGCTGTATTCCAAATGTAGTAAGAGATCAGCGATAAGTTGATTTTTTTTTTCTTTTTGGCCAAGGTATAAGTGTATTTGAGCGCAAGGGACTACCTATTTCATCATTCATAAAGAGTTAACTTCGTTGTTACACTATATAGCACCAGGCACAAATGCATCAATTTCTATTTCGGTTATTTTACATCACTCTTCTGCCTCTTGAGTTAATCGCGTTAATACGGATGAATTATCAATTTTGAAAATTGTGACGGGACAAACTAAGTGACATTCATGCCTGACCAGAGTTCGAATCTGGAACATATGACCTCGCTTCGCTAAAAAGGCTGGCAGAAATGTATGGGAAAAGTGTAGGAGCACCAAGAACCGGTTTCACCCAGCACAGACAATGAAATCATTTACAGCGACTCGCTGTGGCAGTGTTGCTCGCCACCCCCTCGCTCGCAGGTAGCTTTCTCAGCACCCCACCTGCTGATGGAAGAGTACTGTCAAATGCTGGCACCCCTCCTCCCCCCCCTTCCTCCCAAGGTTAATAAATGAGACTCTTGCACTTTCAAAACCCTTATCGCAAGAAAAAGCTGGCATCAATTTTACACCACCATACAATAAGATTTACACGGGAAACATTTCTTAACATATTTTCTTGATTCGGACTAAGGTCAAATTAAAAATAGTCAAAGGAATTATACACAAGAGAATTAAATTACTGAAAATATGGAAAAGCGCGATACCGAAATCTGTAGTGAGTGCGAAGGGAAAATCGAGAAAAGGGGGGAAAAAAAGTATATAAGTATTTGAATAACCAGATTAAGAGAGAAAGTTATCATGGCTCGAACAATGCAAATGAAAAAAAACGGGAAGAGAACTAATATGAATTGAAATATACGAGAATCAGAAGTAGGCTGAAGGAAGCAAATTTTAATAAACGTGAAAAGAAAACATAATGAAAGGAGCGCTGGTTCGATTCGCGACGGAAGCTCATATTTGTTGTTCGAATCCCACTCTACACTGTATGTCCACATCCATTTACACTTAGAACAAACTTCGTGGAACTTTTTCCAAAACAGATGTCGCCAAAAATTTAAAAACAAAAAGAATAACTGAAGAAAAAATGCCGAAAGCGTTTTTGCAAAATGAAAAAAAAAATGGGTGTAATTTGTGAAAATAGGATACAGTGGGAAAAGACAAGCGTGACAGGCATAAGCACACTGAACGGGGAGGGGTTGGTTATGGGGGCCAGAATCCTCTCTTTGGACTTACCTATGGTGGCAGGACCAACGAGAAAAAAATCCCGAAAAGAATAACTGCAGAAATGGAGTTCGGGGGTCCGCATTAGCGCGAGTGATGTAAAAACCAATCACAACTTCCACGTCATTTTACGTGTTCCGAGCACACGTAAATTTTTAAGAAAATTCTTGATTTCAATTTATGCACAGATACATTAATGGAAACGGAACTTATGATCTAGAATGTGGGCCACCAGTGGGAATTGTATCTAGGACCGCTTGATTACAAGGTGACTTTAGGCTATCGGAAGGGCCTTTTTTTTCTGAAATAGATAACAGAATTAGTCATAATGCTATCTTTTTCGTCTGCAGGACTCTCCCATGGGAGGTGTCAAGTATCCGAGCAATAACGAAATCCGTGATACCTCCTTTCACATATTCATTCGGAAGTGGTAAAAAATTAATAAAAAACTCAAGCACAAAGGTTAATAACACTTGTTATTATTACCAGACATTCTCAAAATAAACTTGTCCGTTGAAATCAAATCAAGAGGAAAGCAAGATCTCCACCCGGTCGCGTGAATCTGTGGCTAGATTCAAGAGTTGGAAACACTATGCTTCTCGCGAGCTGCTCTTCCTGGTGAAACTAGATGATATAAAATTCCAGGTTGCACAACCGTAAGGGAGGGCGTTTTCTTCGATTTCCCGTGTACATCACAATCAGCAAATTTCCTCCTTCAACACATCACCATTTAGCTTAGTAATCCTTTGGTCAAACTGGACACTTACCTTGAATATAGTTGGGCTGCAATTAATTCGCACATAACATTGATATACACAACACAGAAATTTAAACACTATATTTTCAGTTTCACAAACTCTTGTTCGCAACAACAGGGGCTGAAAAAACTGAATTTCAGTTGCATAAATGTTTGTTTCTCATAATTATGTTCTTGCCCTTCTAAATAATTATTGGTGAATTACCTTCTCTACAAAGAACCTAAGGAAAGGTTTGAATGAAGCCATGAATTACATTTTGCTGAAAGTACAATATAAAAACATTGTTAATAATTTTATTTCAACATAATTTATATATTCTAATTTTGGGTGGATAGGTACAGTAAAAATCACACTGTTCAAAAAAGTATAAACATCAGTACAAAAGCATAAGCATACATCTTTTTTAAAAAATACATAATATTAATCTGAAAAAAAGTTCATGACATCACACACACACTTCTTATCACTCATACTCCACCTGCTGTAACCTTGTTTGCGTAACACAGTTTTTTCTGCTACCTTAAAGCTCACTCTTATTTATTTTTCAACATAATTTATATAAATACGGAGAAACTAGTACTCACTTTTATCCGCGAAGCTGTTTTTTCTTCTTTTTCGATTAATTTCAGTGGCCACTGCCACCATCCTCGTTGGAACTTGCTGCGCTGTTGCTTGGCGTGCGTCTTTTGTTCGTAGTTCTCTGGTTGCCGTTAGGTGCGCTGTGCGTCTTGGTACGTCGTCTGCTATTTCCAGGCGATAACTGCTGCAGTAGTGGAATCCAAGTATGGTGCGCTTGCCCGCTATCGATGTTTAGTTCGTGCGGGAAGTGCATTATGGCGTGCGTTTCCTTGATTTTGGTGTCTATGAGCGTGTGGGCAGTGTGTTTGACTCGAACCTTTTGAATTTTATGGCTATTGTATTTGATATGTCTAGCAAGACCGGTAGTGGGTTGGGCTTTTTTCGCATCTGCTAGGTGCTGTTGGATTCTTTCATTGACAGATCTGATGGACCTGCCGATGTAATGAGCCTTGCACTCACACTCAGCATCATATACACCTGGGTTGTCAAGGGGGGAGAGGAAGTACCGTTTGTGCTTGTTCAGTTTGTCAGTTATTTTGGAGTTGGGTTTGTGCGCTACTTTGATGCCAAATGGGAGAAGGGCTTTGGCTATGCGGTTGGAAGTGGTGGGATGGTAGGGGAAGGCAAACCATTTATATTGGTCGCTGGGGGTTGGTTGTGGCTGGGTTGCTTGTGGATGGGTTGATTGTGGTAGGTTAGGGTGTCTGACCTGTATTTCCGCCTTACTGCACCAAGTGGAGAGTTGTGATTCAGTGTAGCCATGCTTCAGGGCTATTTCTGTGATGGTGGCTATCTCCTCTCGTAGATCCTCTTCTTTGCCACAGTAGGAGAAGGCTCTTCGATAAAAGTTTAGCCACACATTGGCTTTTTGCTTAGGGGGATGGCTAGAGAGAGCATGTATGTACTGGTTGCCTGCATCCGGTTTTCTGTAGACGGTGGTTGTGAATTTGTTAAGTGCACGGCTGATGGTGATGTCCAGGAAGTTGATTTTACCAAGTTTTTCATGCTCTACGGTGAAGTTGAGCCTGGGGTGGATGCTATTTAGTTTGTTCACTAGGAGGTTGAGTTCTTCTGCCTTTTTATATACAACTATTGTGTCGTCCGCGTACCTTCCATATCGGATGTGTTGTAGTTCTGGAGTGTGGAGTATCTCTTTTTCAGCCAGGTGCATGACGATGTTGGCTAAAGGAGCTGATAGCGGGTTGCCCATCGCAAGGCCCTCGGATTGGTTGTAGAATTTATCTTCAAACTGAAAGTAATTGTGTTTTAGACAAACTTCCAATAGTCTGGTTATCTCCTGAACCTCTAGGGCCGGGATTCTGTTAGTTGTCAGCCATCTTTCCACCGAACGCAGTGCTAGGTCTATGGGGATTGAACTGTACATGTCTACTATATCAATGCTGGCTACTTTTGCACTGTCAGCTTGCACTATTGAAGTTACCAGATTTTTAGCATCGGCACTGTTGCGGAACACGTATGTAAGTTTGTGGTTGAAAAGAGACAGGTACAGACAGGTACAATAGAATTGTGAAAAATGCAGTGAAATCTAGTGCCATACTTAGTGAACAAGACCACAAATTCCTCCTCAATCCCCACCCTTCACCTGCCATTGCCTATGGCATTCCTAAAACTCATAAACCTGGAATCCCCATGCGACTTATAATAGCTGGCTTCAATTACCCCACAGTTCACCTAACAAACTGGCTAAAAAACAAAATATCTCTTTTCAACCACAAACTTACATACGTGTTCCGCAACAGTGCCGATGCTAAAAATCTGGTAACTTCAATAGTGCAAGCTGACAGTGCAAAAGTAGCCAGCATTGATATAGTAGACATGTACAGTTCAATCCCCATAGACCTAGCACTGCGTTCGGTGGAAAGATGGCTGACAACTAACAGAATCCCGGCCCTAGAGGTTCAGGAGATAACCAGACTATTGGAAGTTTGTCTAAAACACAATTACTTTCAGTTTGAAGATAAATTCTACAACCAATCCGAGGGCCTTGCGATGGGCAACCCGCTATCAGCTCCTTTAGCCAACATCGTCATGCACCTGGCTGAAAAAGAGATACTCCACACTCCAGAACTACAACACATCCGATATGGAAGGTACGCGGACGACACAATAGTTGTATATAAAAAGGCAGAAGAACTCAACCTCCTAGTGAACAAACTAAATAGCATCCACCCCAGGCTCAACTTCACCGTAGAGCATGAAAAACTTGGTAAAATCAACTTCCTGGACATCACCATCAGCCGTGCACTTAACAAATTCACAACCACCGTCTACAGAAAACCGGATGCAGGCAACCAGTACATACATGCTCTCTCTAGCCATCCCCCTAAGCAAAAAGCCAATGTGTGGCTAAACTTTTATCGAAGAGCCTTCTCCTACTGTGGCAAAGAAGAGGATCTACGAGAGGAGATAGCCACCATCACAGAAATAGCCCTGAAGCATGGCTACACTGAATCACAACTCTCCACTTGGTGCAGTAAGGCGGAAATACAGGTCAGACACCCTAACCTACCACAATCAACCCATCCACAAGCAACCCAGCCACAACCAACCCCCAGCGACCAATATAAATGGTTTGCCTTCCCCTACCATCCCACCACTTCCAACCGCATAGCCAAAGCCCTTCTCCCATTTGGCATCAAAGTAGCGCACAAACCCAACTCCAAAATAACTGACAAACTGAACAAGCACAAACGGTACTTCCTCTCCCCCCTTGACAACCCAGGTGTATATGATGCTGAGTGTGAGTGCAAGGCTCATTACATCGGCAGGTCCATCAGATCTGTCAATGAAAGAATCCAACAGCACCTAGCAGATGCGAAAAAAGCCCAACCCACTACCGGTCTTGCTAGACATATCAAATACAATAGCCATAAAATTCAAAAGGTTCGAGTCAAACACACTGCCCACACGCTCATAGACACCAAAATCAAGGAAACGCACGCCATAATGCACTTCCCGCACGAACTAAACATCGATAGCGGGCAAGCGCACCATACTTGGATTCCACTACTGCAGCAGTTATCGCCTGGAAATAGCAGACGACGTACCAAGACGCACAGCGCACCTAACGGCAACCAGAGAACTACGAACAAAAGACGCACGCCAAGCAACAGCGCAGCAAGTTCCAACGAGGATGGTGGCAGTGGCCACTGAAATTAATCGAAAAAGAAGAAAAAACAGCTTCGCGGATAAAAGTGAGTACTAGTTTCTCCGTATTTATATACTACCGCGTCTCTCTTTTCCCAATCATGAATAATTTATATATTCTAATTTTGGGTGGATAGGTACAGTAAAAATCACACTGTTCAAAAAAGTATAAACATCAGTACAAAAGCATAAGCATACATCTTTTTTAAAAAATACATAATATTAATCTGAAAAAAAGTTCATGACATCACACACACACTTCTTATCACTCATACTCCACCTGCTGTAACCTTGTTTGCGTAACACAGTTTTTTCTGCTACCTTAAAGCTCACTCTTATTTATATTCACAAGTACACACACAGTCAGACTGTTCCATTCATATGTCTTGTGTCGAAGATGCTTGCTGTTGTCCAGTATTCTGAAATTGCAAGAAAAAACTACACGTGATGCATGGAAACATTTGTTTTTACTTTTTCTTTACATACTTCTAAAAAACAATGTACAGTTAAAATACATAAATATGACAATAAATGAAAGTGAATCAAATTAGTTAAAGGTTATCTATGACCTGTAGGATCTACTTCTGAACACACAACAAATACTAACAAAATTTATTCAATTTTACCAAATCAATCATTTATACGTATCTTACATACACAGTGTGTCCCATAATTTTCTGGACTAAAGTCGTAGTGCATTTACATATTGCATGATTTGGAAAAACACCCCTTCTCCAATTACCCTGATGTTTTCTCTCTATTGCTGGTAAATTTGAACGTTGGGGAAGGATCCTTTTAAAAGTTACAGTAACACAAGTGACTCCAGCCTAGGTCACAATGTCGGAAATGACCAAAACTTTTAAAAGGATCCTTACACAGAAATACCTTTTAGGAAATATAAAGAAAACTACATTAACACTTAATTGCTTTTTTTCTCTTTGCTTCAGTTGTTTAAAACACCAAACAACGGGTTTTGACAAATTATTCAACTACTCTGTTGTAAATACAGAAAAACTAGTACTCACTTTTATCTGCGAAGCTGTTTTTTCTTTTTCGATTAATTTCAGTTGCTGTTCCAACCAGGGACCTGTAACGTAGCCCAACTTGTAACGCTGTTAAGTTACTGGCATTGGCGTTCCACACAGTACCGGACAGTTTGGACCTACCTACAACCTGGGTAAATTAGGCGTAACGTTACTCAACGACCCATTCGCTTCAGGTACTGAGTGGAACGGGTCTCGGATGGAACGGGTACGATCGTACTCATACATACTGTACCTGAACGGTGGCTACCGGGTACGAAATGGAACCACAAGTTGGTAACCGGTACTGAAGCACAATGACCAGCGCTTGTTATTAAAATACGGGTACGTGGATAGAAATGGATGAAGCGGGTAACATTTGTAACAGGAACTTACAGTACGTATCATAACATACTGAGCGTATCCGAATTAAGTTTACTGTCAATCAAAATTCCACAGCCGCAAATGGAATACCGATAAATATACACTTCTTTGTTTAAAAATTATTATAATAACTTCAGAAAAAAGTAATTCGTGATCTTTCTGGATATTATTTATCCGAAAAATATGTATAAATACTATCTAGTTTATCTTTCATTAATTTGTTAATAATGGTATCAGCTATGCAAAAATTTTGAAGACCGTCACTTTGGCAAACTATTAACAATAGAAACAATTAGTTTTAACAAGCTCATGTATAATATACTAATTACAACGACCTGCGCAGAAGGTCGATATTCGTCATTCAGGCAACCTGTTACTAGGAGGCATGTGCAGTAGGCCCCATTACTTTTAAAATAGGTAGAGAAGTGAAATTGAGTTTGACGGTAGATTATGCTAATTAGAGCATGGCAAATCAACATGATTGTGGAAAACTGGAAGTTGATGGATGCCATATTGAAAAATGTTACTTCTTAAGATAGAGAAGTAAAAATCGGCTTGGTGGTAGCTTATGGGAATTAGAACATGGCAAATCAACGTGATTCCGGAAAACCGGAAGTTCATGGACGCCATATTTAAAAATTGTTATTTCTTAAGATATACGAGTGAAATTCGGTTTGATGGTATATTATGGAAATTAAAACTTGGCACATAAACATGATTCTGGAGAACCGGAAGTTGATGGTCGCCATATTGAGAGATGTTAATTAAGATACAGCAGTGAAATTCGGTTTGATGGTAGCTTATGGGAATTAGAGCATGGCAAATTAACATGATTGTGGAAAACCGGAGGTTGCTTGTCGCCATATTGAAAAATGTTAATTCGTAGGATAGAGAATTGAAACTCAGTTTGATGTTAGTTTATGGGAATTAGAGCATGGCAAATCAACATGATTCTGGAAAACTGAAAGTTGATGGACGCCATATTGAAAAATGTTATTTCTTAAGATGGAGGAGTGAAATTCGGGTTGATGGTAGTTTATGGTAATTAGAGCATGGCAAATAATATGACTCCTGAAAACCGGACGTTGATGGTCGCCATATTGAAAGACGTTATACTTAAGATAGAGGAGTGAAATTCGGTTTGATGGTAGCTTATGGGAATTAGACCATAACAAATCAATATGGTTTTGGAAAACCGGAAATTGATGGACACCATATTGAAAAATGTTACTTCTTTAGATAGAGCAGTGAGATTCGGTTTAATGTTAGCTTATGGGAATTAGAGCATTACAAATCAACATGATTATGGAAAATCGGAAGTTGATGGACGTCATATTAAAAAATGTAATTCCTTAATATAAAGGAATGAAATTCGGTTTGATGGTAGCTTATGGGATTTAGATGACAAATAATATGATTCTTGATAACCGGGAGTTGATGGTCGCCATATTGAAATACGTTAATTCTTAAGATAGAGCAGTTAAATTCGGCTTGATGGTATCTTATGGGAATTAGAGCATGGCAAATCAACATGATTCTGGAAAATCTGAGGTTGAAGGATGTCATATTTAAAAATGTTATTTCTTCAGATACAGGACTGAAATTCGGTTTTATGATATTATGGATATTACTGCATTGGAAATCAACATGATTAGGGAAAACCGGACGTTAATGGAAAAAAATTACTTTAATATTCCTCTTTCCTTTGGTGATTGCTTATGTTAATTAGAACATGGTCAATTAATATGATATTATAAAACCCAAAGTCGATGGACGGCATAATGAAAAATGCATTTTATTAAAATGAAGAATTGAAATTCGGTTAGATTATTGCGCTTGCTAATTCGAACATGGACAATGCATATGCTGTTTGTAAAACTGGAAGTTGATAGACGCCATGTTGAAAAAGAAGTACTTTTGAGTGTCGATTTAGTTTTTATTTATTAAAAATTAAATATGAATTCCATCAAACTCAGGTTTTCCAGAATCATGTTGATTTGTCATGCTCTAATTCCCATAAGCTACCATCAAACCGAATTTCACTCCTCTATCTTAAGAAATAACATTTTTCAAAATGGCGTCCATCAACTTTCGGTTCTCCAGATTCATGTTGATTTGCCATGCTCTAATTCCCATAAGCTACAATCAAAGCAAATTTCACTGCTCTATCTGAAGTATAACGTCTTTCAATATGACAACCATCAACTTCCGGTTTTCAGGAGTCATATTATTTGCCATGCTCTAATTACCATAAGCTACCATCAACCCGAATTTCACTCCATCTTAAGAAATAACATTTTTCAATATGGCGTCCATCAACTTTCCGTTCTCCGAAATCATGTTTATTAGCCATGCTCTAATTCCCATAAGCTACCATCAAACCGAATTTCACTCCTATACCTTAGGAATCAACGTTTTTCAATATGGCGACCATCAACCTTAGGTTTTCAAAAATCATGTTGATTTGCCATGCTCTAATTCTCATAAGCTACCATCAAGCCGAATTTCACTCCTCTGTCTTAAGAAGTAACATTTTTCAATATGGCGTCCACCAAATTCCGGTTTTCCACAATCATGTTGATTTGCCATGCTCTAATTCCCATAAGCTACCATCAAACCAAATTTCACTGCTGTATCTTAAGTATACCGTCTTTCAATATGGCGTCCATCAACTTCCGGTTTTCCACAATCATGTTGATTTAACATGCACTAATTAGCAAGATCTACCACCAAACCGAATTTCACTTGTCTATCATAAGAAGTAACATTTTTCAATATGGCGTCCATCAACTTCCGGTTTTCCACAATCATGTTGATTTAACATGCACTAATTAGCAAGATCTACCACCAAACCGAATTTCACTTCTCTATCATAAGAACTAACATTTTTCAATATGGCGTCCATCAACTTCCGGTTTTCCACAATCATGTTGATTTAACATGCACTAATTAGCAAGATCTACCACCAAACCGAATTTCACTTGTCTAACATAAGAAGTAACATTTTTCAATATGGCATCCACCAACTTCCGGGTATCCACAATGATGTTGATTTGCTATACACGAATTAGCATATGCTACCGTCAAACCGAATTTCACTTCTCTTTCTTAAGAAGTAACATTTTTCAATATGGCATCCATCAACTTTCGGTTTTCCACAATCATGTTGATTTGACATGCACTAATTAGCAAGATCTACCACCAAATCGAATTTCACTTCTCTATCATAAGAAGTAACGTTTTTCAATATGGCTTCCATGAACTTCCGGTTTTCCACAATCATGTCAATTTGCCATACTTTAATTAGCATAAGCTACCGTCAAACCGAATTTCACTTCTCTATCTTAAGAAGTAACATTTTTCAATATGGCATCCATCAACTTCCGGTTTTCCACAATCATGTTGATTTAATTAGCAAGATCTACCACCAAACCGAATTTCACTTCTCTATCTTAAGAAGTGACATTTTTCAATATGACGTCTAATTTCCAGTTTGACCAAAATCATATTGATTGGCAATGCCAGGTCAACCCGAATTTAAGATCTGTAACTTAGATGGTAACATTTCTCAATATGGCGTACATTAACTTTCCCTTTTTTTTTAAATGTATTAGTTGGTAATATTCTAATTACATAAACTATCATCATGTCGAACTTTCAATATCTTGCTTGAAAATATTTTTTTTTAATATGTTCACCTTGCACCCTAATATTACGTGTATTGGTTATATAAAAGTAACATTATTAATAACAAATCTCACGATTCCATATTTATTTTTATATATACAATTTACATTTTATTACCTACAACCTTTTATATTACAACCTTTTTTTATATTAGTTCTTATCGATTTTTCAAGAATTCAACAATGAAAGTTTTAAAATGAAGAGTTACGTGAAATATATTTTCTGATTCATTCAATACCCATTTGATTTGTTGAAAATAGGTTTTGTTACAATTGTACCCGATCCCAAAGTTTCAGGTATACCCATCATGAATTTGTACCGGTATGATTCTAAGGAGAGGTACTTACCGTAACGGAACCGGCATTCAGATAAGGAACAAGTTCCATGCTTTCTGGTACGGGTATTTTAACGTTCCACTCTGTGTACCCAAAGCTGTCGTCCCCGAAGCACTCTCGGGTACGAACGGAACGGTATAGCAGAAGCGTTACTGTTTGCCTTACCAAGAGGTTCTGGTATTTTCCTTGGAATGGTCCACAGCACTTGGGCCGGTACGCGGTATCCGGTACGGAAATAACGTGGAACGGTGACAAATACCAATGAATTGCGTTACGTTACAGGTCCCTGGTTCCAACGAGGATGGTGGCAGTGGCCACTGAAATTAATCGAAAAAGAAAAAAACAGCTTCGCGGACAAAAGTGAGTACTAGTTTCTCTGTATTTATATACTACCTCGTCTCTCTTTTCCCAATTATGAATACTCTGTTGTAATTTACGAAAAATCCAGATTTCAGTTTAAGAGCAAAAATTAATTTTAGGTCATTCTTTAATAATTTTAAGGTCAGTCTACTGGTCATTTTATTTTAATTTTTTTACATCATCGACTTCCGAGCCCAACTTACATGCAATTCATCATGAAAAACTAAATATGCTGACCAAGGCAGTAATTTATTTTATTAAAAACAAACTAAATGTAACGTTTCAACCTTCTAGCAAGGTCTTCTTCAGACTCTGTATCAAGTACAAATGTAACAAGATTCAAAAACAGGGCATTATATATACACAAACATTACTCCCTCCAGACTATTAGAAAGTTGTTCTGGAACTTTCTAGCATGTGGCTTTCCCTTGTCAAATGTACTTTCACCTAAAAGGCTAAACATATTTACTTCCATATAGAAAGTGGTTGGACTTTTTATCTCACGCTCTTTTTCCTTCATTTTTCTTTCTTCTCCTCTCCTCTTTCTCTCTTGTCCTTTCCACTCTTTCTAACACCTTCTTCCATTCTTTGTTTAACTTCAGTTCCCCATTCCAGTTCATTGTGTGTTCTTCACCTTTCTTCTCCATTTCCTTGGCCTCCTTCCATTTTCTCACTATTATTCTCTTCTCCCTTCCTATCTGCTTAGCCTCATCCCACTCTATGTCATGTCCTGTTTCTCTCGTGTGTTGAAATATCGCATTTATCTCTCTCTTAAGTCATACATCATCCCTATGTTACATTTGTACTTGATACAGATTCTGAAGAAGACCTTGCTAGAAGGTTGAAACGTTACGTTTAGTTTATGTTTTTAATAAAATAAATTACTGCCTTGGTCAGCATATTTAGTTTTTCATTATCATGGAAACAAGGCTTAATGGTGTTACAATTCTTCATGCAAAATTTATCCTACACATTTGTTTGAAATACCTATAACCTCAGCAATTTCACACACTTTAACTTGCTGGTCGTCATGTATTTACTCAGTGATTTCTGCTGTTGTTGCACTTCAAGACTGGTACAGCCTAATTCATATTCCGCAGACCATTTTATATTGGTTGAACAAGTCCCCATAAACTTTTACAGACTCGGAATGAATTTCCTTTGCCGTTAAACCTTTTACGAATAATTATATCACTGCATGATATTCAATTTTATTCATTTTAAGGAATACACACAACACATCTGCTTCAGACAGCTGTATTACAGAAACTATTTGATTGAACGATTTGTATGTACAGTGAAACCTCAATTTTATATTTTTCAGGAGATTAAAAATGTAAAATCCAGGAGAATTTTACACATTTTGCACTATTGTGACCATGAAGATTGAATGTATAATAATGTGAGGGAAAAGTCATGAACATAATACTTAAAATTATCATGTAGCAACATGTAACAAAATTAATGGTAATAATATAAATTAGGAATGGACTGATATTACGTTTTTGACAACAATAATGAGAGGTAGTTCATTCTAATGAAGTAAACCCATGGCAACAAGAATTAATTAATTGATTTACTCAGGAATAAAGGAATAATATGTGGTGGGGGAGATGTATACAAGGTGTTACTGTGTACAACTGATACAACTTTCACAGCATTTAGAGGACAAGAAGGTTCTACTCACTTGCAGTACCGCACAGTCTTTGTTTGTGATTGATTTTGCCACCTGTCTGGTAGCTTTGTCAGGCATGTGGTAATAACTGTTGACTGGTCAACTCATAATTTTGCCACCAAAGGTTTAAATATCGGCTTGAGAGTAGATGCATTTTTGTGTCTCCCATTGTAGGTAGCATTTAGCTTCAGAAGGCAGGGAAGCAACGTAAAATACAAAAAAATAGGGAAATGTGAAATAAAATAGTAAAACGTTCCCTGAACAACCTACATTTTTCATTCTTAATTGAGCATGTAACCACATGACCATGCGTGATTTGCATTATAAAAAGAAAGGGAAAAAATGTATTTCAACATTTACCTTAGAAAATCGGACAATAACGAAAAGGTGGCATTTTGCACTCAGTTACAGGCTATATAAACATATTAGACTCGTAAAATTGTCAGCAATCTTGCCAATACACCAGTATGCCTACGCTGACCAAAATTGTTAAGGGTACCCATTAAAACCACAGTACATGCAGCACAACCCTACCCGCTTAGAAATTGTGTTGGTGATCATAACTGTTTTATACATGGGGATGGCATTCTAGGAGTTCTTGTATGAATATTCTCTCTACAAATTGTCACAACATGCAGTCCTTGGAAGCTACAACACTGATTCTATTCATTTGGCTCTGTGATGCAGTATTATACATTTATAATTGAGTTTTAAGAGAACGTGGAAACTTTCCTTTGTTATTTATTTTAAAAATTGATAATCGAGGTGAATATGGACAGATCAGAGAAATTAAGTGAAACAAAATAGCAACTACACAAAAATGTTGCCAGTGCATGATTAAGAAGTTTCTTATTGTCACACAAGTGCTGTTGAATATTAATATATTCTTGAAATTATGATGGTGAGCGCAGTTCTGTCCACGCATGTGTATGTAATGACATTACCAAAAACTAACACAATGGAAAGAAACAAGCAAAGTCTTTGTGTGTGCCAACTGGCACTAATGTTTAGATTCCACTAGGGTTTGGAGGTGACAGATCCATGGGGCATATTATAGTGTTTTCTGCTAGAGTTCATGGTCTATAGGCACTGTTCCCGAGTTTTCAAAATGCTAAAGCAGGCAGGGTTGCAAGCTACTTTGTGTTTCTGGGGGAAAGAGATGAATGGGAGCAAGTCACATGTTGAACCAAATCTCATTACAGTTCTATCCACTTCTATTAATGCTTTTTTGTACTGTTATAAGCATTTAATTGTGCAATAGTATGATTACCTGTGGACAAGTGTTATACCGTATATTGTGCTACTTATTCCATGATGAATGCATGAATGAAATAGGCCAGGTCGAAAGAGTTTAAATTTACAAGAGAAGAAAACTACTGCATGGATGTACAGCAATATTCTACGCAGCAAAACTATTTGCCATGATTCATAAAAGTTTGAGAACCGCTGCTCTAACAACAGCAGCAGCATTGTTTTTTGGTTGTTGTTGTGATGCAGACATTTCAATAATAGCAATACTACCATGTAGATAATGCAGTAAGATCCTTTGGTACGACTGAATTTACGATTAACTTTATTTGAATATTCCTTATTTTACATTACATTTCTGCCTCCGTGGGCTAATTGCTATGATGATGAATGATGAAGATTAGATAAAATTGTTGAACCGACACTCACACACAAAGGACATGGCCACACCAGGGCTCAAACCTACAAGTGGGGAAGTAGACAATAATTCTAAGCCACTTCCCCACTTATTTTTCTGTCGTAATTACTGTGCATTACCAAAAATATATTACACTATACACTTGTTATATTTCGTTCACTATCATGGTGTTGTTATGCACCACAAAGAACCGATTTGTAACTTACTTTTTGCAGCCGATGCAACTGATCTAGTGCATGTGGAAGAAGAGGTCGTACACTGTTGATCTCCATTAATGTCAAGTGATCCAACTTAGCATGGCTGCCTCCGCTTTTGATAAAAGCATCTACTGAGGAACGTAGCTTTGCCATCCGCATATCCCAAATATCCTAAAATAATATAAAAAATAAAATATAAAAAAAAAATAAAAAAGAGGCCCTCACAGATGGTAGAGACATTGACGGCGTTGTGAGGCTTTGAACTGACATCTACCTGTATCAACGCTTGTTGGCCCCATCTTTTCAGGACCTTGAGAGACATAGATTGCCCACGAACCATATCAGATGGTAAGCACATAAGATATCTAACTTCACGGCCTCAAAATCAACAATGCAAGGATCCATTCCAGGTCCAGAATTGTGGAATCTAAACTAGGAGCCATCTCTCAAAAAAATTAGAAAATATTTCGGAGATCAAAAGCACAATAGACTATGCAGATCACGTAATAATTGTTATGGAAGGTAACTCAAGAACAGAGTTGGAAAGAAAGTCCAGTATTGCAATAAACTCTCTCGAGGACTTGTGTGATACGGCGAAATTGACAATTGCCACCCAGAAGACCTACTTTATAATCCTAAAGGGTAAACTGAATGCTAATAAAAATCCACAGATAAAAAAAGCTTACAAGAGTATAGGAAGCTAAATATCTAGGTGTGAGATTATGAGAAATGCAACAATGACATGGATTACAAAACTTTAAAAGCTGAGCCTGTAATAAATAAATTGGTAGCAATAGGTTCAAGCACATTCAGACTCCCTATGTCGCTTATAAACCCATACATATTCATAATCTACAACATGAGTGTTTCTTTCGACGGACCAATCAGAGAAGACTACCTAAAATATACAACATATGCAACAACAAGTGAAGAGAAGAATGGACTAACAGTGTCCACGGCAGGAGACTGTACCACTTCTTCCCATGTATAAGAGAGAGGCTGATAATGACAGATTGCTGTCGTTGATGTCTCCAACGATGACTGGATACTTCACTTGCGGCAAATGATCGACCGGATTCACGGTTTCCAAATTCCTCAGCATACAAAATAACTTTATGTTTAAGTGCTGCATCATATGAGTGATGCTTCTGTACCTCCATTTTTAATGTCTGTTTGATGTGCACTTTGCAAAATCTGACTCGCTGACCACCTATTTATAGGAACACCAGCATAAGAACAAATCAGAGCTCACTACTCAAAATAGACCAACTCTTTGTTGTGAAATGTTGATTTTTCTAACACAACAGATATTGTAGAGGTATAAATTGTGTTTTTTTTAGCCGATTCACAGCTCGCGCCTTCAACATGCACACCCATACATTTCAAAACCTTGTCCCTAGGTTCAAAACATGCAGTATCTGAAGTTCTGTGGATAAAACTATTGGCAACTATTGAAACAGGTATTTCTTCCAATTATAACTCAATGCCCACTTTCCTTTAGATATATACAGGTTTATTCATATCATCTTATTAACATAACTTAAATCTTGGCTGTTATTCGTAATATCCACATTTCAGTGGGCACTTCCTGAAGAGTGGCTTCACTGGCTTCACGAGTAAAAAAAATTAACTCTTCGGTACCATAAAATGTGGCTGAAGGTATGTGTACGTGTGTACCCGGTTTCCCACATGAAATGTACTACTGACATAATGTGAAAAGAGCAAGTGTGTCTATTAAAATAAAGAAAGATAACATCCCCGTCAGTTCATATAGTAAGGAAAAGAAAGCTTGCCCAGCCACTTCCCTTAGAGAAGAAGATACTCTTAACCTCGCCGTACTATACCAAACATCTGACACGGTGGAGGCACAAGTGGTTCGGATCCCACTTTAAACTGTAGGTCCAGTCCCGATTAGCCTTACTGTGCATAAAGTGGACTTAAAACACCAACTCAACCAAACATCTGAGAGCCACTGTTCCCTTCCCTTCCTATTTATAGGCCCCGCTAATGACCTAAGCCGTTACTGGAAACTTTCTGCGGGTCGGTTGTCCAGCGACACGCTTACCTACCCCAATGGCCAAGAATTCAAACATACAGGAATACATAGACATACCCAATTTATAACATAAAAAAGGATCCAGTAATGATCGCATCATTACAATTTAAAGGAAACACAATTTCGTTAAGGGTGATTTTTGTACCAATGCTTGTACTTTGAGGAGAAAACATGATTACTGAAATTTGCAAATACTTCATTCTATATTACATGAATACCATGGTATATTTATCCACAGTGTTAGAATTCAGGCACCAGCCCCTTTTTCTCAGGTCAGGAGGCAGCTCTTTTCTTTTATTTGCAAATATTGTCTAAAAAAGCCATGATCCAACTAAGATAAAGCTACACATTTTGAAATATGATCTTAAAACATTTAATTTGTTAATTGGATTGGATTAAAGTTAATTAATTATTGCGCGAGAGTGGCCTTGCTCAAGAAGGCTCAACTGGTAACAACATGAAAAAACTATGCAGTAATTTTAATGTATGACCCACTATGTAATGTTACACGTGATACAGAAAACACACAAACATTAAAAAACACACACTGTGCTCGTTAATAAAAAAATAAGTTGGTAAGGAAATTTCCATAAGCGAACTAGAATTATTTTTTTAAAAAAACTTTTTTAACACTGAATTTGAAAATTCAGGCAGCAGGTGAAAATTTTCTGGCATCCTGTATTTTTACCCCTATTTATGCATACATACTCTGATCAATATGCCATCGAATCCAAGGTTCACCTAAATTTTCAAGATCAAAGACAAAAAAAAGTACACCTGGAATTCGTATAATTACAGTATTTAAATTTCATAATACCTTTGCTTAGAATGCCTGAAGATTTTGTATCTATGCACTTTGAAATGTAAATTTTAAAGAACTGATCGGATTCTGATCTCGCCCAGGCCCCATAATATGTTGCTATGGCAATGGATAACAATTTGTAATAATAACCCTCTCTTTCTCCCATGACCCCTTAAAAGAGTTAATCCGTAGAGCGTAGTTGTCTCCTGCTAAAAGAACCATATAGCTATTGTTCACATAAAACAGTGCAATTGTACGATTGGTGAGGTACCCAACTCTGAAATTCGCCCCTCCCAACAATAATTTCTGGATCCACCACTGCTGACACTTCTTGAAGTTTGAATTATCCTTTGAGTTATGCAATTCAAAGAAAATTGATTAATTCTGCTTAAAATATTTGAGAAGAAAAAATGGACTCCTTTATACACAAATAAACTTAATACTCTGATAACTACCATAAATGTGCTATTAGAAGGGATATGTTTATTTTGTGTAATAAGTGCAGTTTGTATATCAAATTTAGAATTATATTCACAATTTTAAAACCCAAATGTCATTTTATATACTGCTTTTTCATCGCTATAACAGCAAAATTTTATTTTATTTACCACTTTTGAACCCGAAATTGACTGTTTTTGCAGCGAAATTTTGTCTCAAAAACAGGGTGCATCTTATATGCCGATACTCGGCAAGAAGTAAAATGCGTAGTATTTCACAAGTTTGTGAATGTATCAAGGCTTCATGGGATGCTTTCAAAACTAAGACAGTGCTTTAAATCATTTAAGAAATGTGGAATTAGTAATGCACTGGATGGTACAGACAATTTGTGTTCATATTCTAGTTTAGAGGAGGTTTCAAGTAACTCTTCATTTAGCTGTGAAGATGAATGTCTGGGTTTTGAGAAGAAGATTAAAATGTATTCTTTCCTAGTTAGATTAGATAATTTATTGGTTAAAAGTAGATCGACATGTTACTTTATAAACAAGGGGTCCCAAGTTCGATACCCGATGGAAGGCACATAGTGGTTCGGATCCCACTTTAAACTGTAGGTCCAGTCCCGATTAGCCTTACCGTGCATAAAGTGGACTTAAAACACCAACTCAATCGATCAATCAAACATGTTACTTTATATTTGATATACTGCAAATTAATTATAATATTCAGTGATACAGTGCTTTCCTAAAAATAATGTGTACAAAATGCATATGCCGGCAAATACAGTGCTGTTCATATTAGTATTGTGTTGCATAGGTGTGTTATTGTTTTTTTGGTAATGTATAAATGTGCATGTAAGAGCTGTGATAGTCCATTCGGTAGACATCTGACTGCCATGTTGGGAGACCCGAGTTCGATTCCCAGCTGAGACACCTTTTAATCAGGGCCCCTGAGTTGCCCCAATTAACCTACCCAAGCATACCCAACATGTTGCTATGGCAACCAGTTTAATTTCCATGCCCAATAATATATAGAGGCATGCATATATTGTTTTCGACGAAAATCCGAAATATGAAATAAAACATTCTAATGTTCATTTTTCATGTTTCTGAAAGGTGAGAGATGCATTTTCCTACCATGTTTTATCACGAAATGATGCGAAATGAACTGCAAAATGCGAAATAGACTCAAACATGAAATTTAGGGTTTATTTACCAACGCGACACAGATACAATTTAAACTGCAAATGTTCATGAAGACCATGAATCTTTCATTTGTCTTCTTAACAAGTGTATCGAGGAGCCTGCAATAGGTGTTCTGTGTACTAAACCATTAACTTTACAAAACCAGCATGTGCGAATTAAACCTTTAACTTAAAAAAATAACAAAAAGGTAGAATTATTGGAAATTACACTGATAAACCAAAATGACTTACAGTCTACTAAGAGTGCTTATTAATCTCTCCCATCCCTTATTCAGATCACCGTGACTAGAAACCAGCAAAATAGCTACCTTAAGAACAGTACGGATTTCATCTGCCCTTGGAATATCTTCACCTGCCGCTCCGAGGAGTAACTGGGCTTCTACCATGTAATGTTCACTGGGCATCTTCGTGAAAAACCTGTACGAGATGGAGAATTCATTACTTTCTTGCACAAAACTTTGTTAGAAAACCATTTGAAAACGAAAAGAGCATTTTTAAGGGGACCAAAGTGAAGAATTTTCTTTGTAGAATTGTGCTCCATTGGAAACAGAAGAATTGAATGTACAGAGTGTATCATAAGTAATAGTGCAAAATGACACAGTTGAAAGTACACGTTAATAGAAGCAAAAAAGTCTCAGTAAATATGGGTCTGCAAACGAGCCGTTTTCGAGATAATTGCGAATGTGTGGTTACAAGCCACCACTGACTTCATTGTTTGTAAAAGTCGTACTTGTTGGTAAAATGCTAATAATACATTAAGAAAAGTCATTGGAGATCTCATTGCTTTTATTGAACATTCTACTTCCTTTAACAAATGTTAGTATGTTACATGTTACAATTACTGTACCCTTGTACCTGTTAAGGGGTGTGTTCAAAGTGTCGTCCTTGCATCTGGATGCAATACTGTACGCGATTCGGCATTGAGTTTCGAATTCTTTCGAACACCCCCAGTTCATTTCAAAATTGGTCACAAGCATGTATAATTATCTGTACCGATTGTATCCATCCTGTTTGTTTACAGCGCCACCTCTCGGAAATGTTCTGTTTTGTAAACAAAGAACAAACCTCAGAACGCGCAAGGAGTAAAGTACTCTGGGTTTACAAAATGCAATCAGTGACCGCTTCTAACCACACATTATTAGCATTTTGCCAACTAGGACAACGTTTACAAACAATGAAGTTAGTGGTGGCTTGTAACCACACATTCGCAATTATCTTGAAAACGGCTCGTTTGCGGAACCATGTTTACTGAGACTTTTTGCTTCTATTATCGTGTATTTTCAACTGTGTCAGTTTGCACTATTACTTATGATACACCTTGTATAAAGCTGGAAAATGTACCATGTGGGAACATAAAATTGGCATTCCAATGGAACTGAAATGCCCAATACCAACATCACCAGTACAAAGGAAAAACAATTAATAAACATACATAACACATAAATGAAAAATAACAAACAGATTAGCAAGTACAGTAAATATTATTAAACAATGAGTTAATCCAGGAATTTGATGAAGAATCAACCCATAAGAATTATTTTTGCACCACACCATGACTTCATGCAACCATTAAATTTGAATAGATATAAAAAAGAACTGTTCTAGATAAATATGAAATTGCACTAAAATAATAAATATGCAAAATAATTGTTAACTTTTTGAAAAACATGCCATTACAAACAACCACAGTAGAATTTCAAAAAATGCTAAATTTGATCCACGTTGCCCCTACAATGTGGAAACATAAAACAAGACTGACACACATGACAAAGACAAATTAACATTTTTAAAAAATACAATCTGCAAAGAAATAAGCACATAAGAAATAATTGTTTTAGAAAATGGAGACAAACGACAAAACATCATGGCATACGCTTGTTAAAACAATTTCTTGAATATAAATAGGAAATGTAAATGGAAAAATGACAGGCATACAATAGTATTAAACTAAATATGTGATATTTACTATAACACAATTTTAGTTACATGGCTGCATGAAATTTAAAATAAGCACACAGAATAATAAAATGACCAAATCTACACATAAATATAAAAACACAGGCAAACACTAATCAATCACACATAAATATTCTCTCACCAGTATTCAGTTTCATTCCCATAAATATATATGAGGGTGGATCAAATAAAAACGAACAGTGGATGTACTGGATTATATTTATGTATGTGTGTGGCGACAACCCCGTGTAGAGTAGAGCAGGAGGTAAGGAAGGAAACCCCTACTGCATAATGGACTCACTCTAGATAGTCGTGCATGAGCACATGATATGCATAGGCGGTCGGGCAGCAGTATCATCCGACAAGCAATCAAGGCCTGTTGTCCTCTGGAGTGGTTTTGCTGCATGACAACGTGCAGCCACATACGTCAGCTGTTACAAAGAGCATGGTGACGACGTTTAGGTGGACAGCATTGGAACACCCACCATATAGCCCTGATGTATCACCATGCAACTTTCATATCTTTGTTCCTTTAAAAAAGGCATTGAAGGGTTGGCACTTCCACTCAGACAATTAAGTCATGGACAATGTTCGCAACTGGTTCCGCTCTCAGCCAAGTGAGCTTTACGAGCCAGTTATTCACTGCTTGGTGAAACAGTGGGACAAGTACTTGTGTAACTTTGAAGTTTACGTTTGAAATAAACCTTGTTGATTTCATTGTGTGGCCCCCCCTCAGTTTTCATTTGACCCACCCTAATATTTCATTAAAAATGCTGAGTAAGAAAAAGAATTCACATTAAATTCAATGACAAAGCAACATAGAATCAAGAACATGTTGAAAAAAAAAACTGAACAAAATTAGTAAACATAAATATGATTAAATAAATTACCACACCAAAAAAAATTAAAAAGGGCATGAATATAATAATAAACTGCACAAATTCACAATAAAAAAAGGTGGTATTTCACCCCATGTGTCATCAAGTATTAAAAACTGAGATAAAATCACAACACATACCTGTTGGTTCTCTGAATTTTCAATCCCCCTTCAGAGATTAGAAAGAAAAAAAAAATTGTGGAAGGTTTAAAGCATGGTTAAAATAGACAGAGACATGATCAGGATATTAGATTTGTATACTTTTAAGTACAATTAGTGCCTATGTTATCATCCTTCCACTGTTCATATTTCTCTCCCGTCTCTGAGAAAGGATTGAGATCAATTCAAAATTCGGAGATGTGTGTTGTGATTTTATCTCAGTTCTTAACAAATCCACAAACTAAGGGAGAATTCACACCGAAGCGACAAGTGACAAGGCGACATGTGCCGCTTTGAGGATTTCACCAATCGAACGGAGACTTGTGCGGGTAGCCTGACATGCCACTATGGTGGAAAACGTTGCTGTTGATTGGCTCGTTCGGAAGCGGCATGTGTCGCATCGGTGTGAAATCTCCCTAAACCACACATCAAAAAATCAATAATCTTCCTACTATTCAATTTAACTCAGGGAAGCACTGAATTAATGGTTATTAAGTTGAGAAAGAAGATATGAAATTCAATACATTTATTATATTAACACCAAGAAAATATTACTAAATCCATTATATAGATGTACTGCAGGAATATTTAAGAAAATCATATTGTGAAGTTACGTAGAATATGCACAAATGCGCATGTTAAATAAATATGTTGAAATGATACATCTACAAGCACTGGCACAGAAAAAAATCACATTCAATAAACAATTGAAGAAAAATGCTGAAAGAATAGTCAACTATTAATGTAAAAGAGTGCTTGTGTGTGCAAATGCCAATAATAAAGAGTAAACAAACAAAAATACATACTTTGACCTTGCTTCCTCTTCTTTCACTTCCTCCAGCTTTTCCACATCCATCCAATCAGGAGCCATGATGCGACACTTCTGCCTTTGCCGGAGATTTACAGCCATCCATATCGGAACACGAACTGGTAGGCCAGCTCTGAAAGGTCCTATATCGCCAGATATAAGGTAAATGCGATCAAAATTAAAGTTCGGAACGATGCTCACCATCTCCTTCTCTGCGATAAATTCAACCTCTGCTGGCTCCAACATAATGTTCAGTTAAACTCCTAAAAATAAGAAAAAAATAAAAGAATTAGTATATGAAATAAAGCGAGAAAATTTCCCTGCAATTATTAAATAACTGGGGATTTATGATGATTCAGTTCATTGTGAGTAGGTATTTCGTACGGGAGGAAGAGAGAAGTATTTGTAAGGTATAATAAAATTTGTAATTGTGCTTCTTAAATATTTTAATTAATCAGGATTTTCATGCCTTAGCATATTTTTTTTGATAAGGGTGATCTGTTCCATAAATAAATAGAAAGTAATATTATGAAGAAAATAATTAAATTAAGGGCTTTTTAAGAGTATATTTCGACATATTTGGTCATGTGATAAGCATATTTTGATAGATTTTCGGTCACATTCAGCATATTTTCTCTTTTTCAAGGAATATACAGCCATTTTCGAAGTGGATTCATTCCTACTCCCATGTTCACTGAAGTTGTTGATTTTTTACAATTATATTTTATACAGGGTGAGTCATAAGTCTCCACACAAATGATGAAAATGGTGACTAATGTTTATTTTTCCTTTTGAGGCAGGTGAACCAATGAAAAAGAGATGCCACTAACGAAGGAAAAATGGATTGACATCATTCTGTTGGCTGGGAGTGGTACCACCCGTCATGTAGCACGTACATCCAATGCAACTCACAGAATGCAGATAACCCATGTCACCGTGGCCAAACTTATCAGGTACCGTCGCCGACGAAAGCAGGCCTGGAAGACCAAAGACAGCAACATATGAAAGGAGGGTAACGTAGGTGCTACGGTGTCATGGGTTATCTGCATTCTGTGGGTTGCATTGAATGTACGTGCTACTCTCGAACCAAACATGCTTAACCTATTCATGTAAGGTTCGGTAACAATTTACTATCCTTCGGACACCTCTAATTTTTTCGTTTCGTCAATTTTTCACATTCGTACTTACGTATGTGCTTCGCGGAACATTCCTGAAGGTGTATTAACGTTGTTTTCATAAAATTAATTGCAATTTTTCACATTACAGGTACGTCTTTTTGCTTGCCTCAGACACAATATCGCGAGTACACCTTCCTACATAATCGCGCGTCGTGCTTGTCTTTTGTCAAATTTTTGACATTCGTACTTACGTATCTGCCTCGCGGAACATTCCTGAAGGTTTATTAACGTTGCTTTGATCAAAGTAAGAGCAATTTTTCACGTTACGAGTACTTCTTTCTCCTAGCCTTTCCGCTTGCCTCACACACAATATGACGCGGACACCTTCGTAAATAATGACGCATCGGCCTTGTCTATTCTCGATTTTCAATTGTTATGCAGTGTTTCAACCTTCGGAACCCAAGAAATGCCCGACACCAAATTTTAACTATCGATCTCAACCTAACTGAACTAACCTATCCACGTGCCAATGGTTCGTGGGGCTAGCGCCAATGGTTCGTGGGGCTAACGTCAATGGTTCATGGGGCTAGCGCCAATGGTTCGTGGGGCTAGCGCCAATGGTTCATGGGGCTAGCGCCAATGGTTCGTGGGGCTAACGCCAATGGTTCGTGGGGCTAGCACCAATGGTTCGTGGGGCTAGCGCCAATGGTTCGCAATTATTCTCAATTCCTAGATCGTGATTTTAACTATCGATCTCAACCCAACTGAACTAACCTATCCACGTGCCAATGGTTCGTGGGGCTAACGCCAATGGTTCGTGGTGCTAGCGCCAATGGTTCGTGGGGCTAACGCAAATGGTTCGTGGGGCTAGCGCCAATGGTTCGTGGGGCTAACGCCAATGGTTCGTGGGGCTAGCACCAATGGTTCGTGGGGCTAGCGCCAATGGTTCGCAATTATTCCCAATTCCTAGATCGTGATTTTAACTATCTATCTCAACCCAACTGAACTAACCTATCCATGTGCCAATGGTTCGTGGGGCTTGCACCAATGGTTCATGGGGCTAACGCCAATGGTTCGTGGGGCTAGCGCCAATGTTTCGTGGGGCTAGCGCCAATGGTTCATGGGGCTAGCGCCAATGGTTCGTGGGGCTAATGCCAATGGTTCGTGGGGCTAGCGCCAATGGTTCGTGGGGCTAGCGCCAATGGTTCACAATTATTCCCAATTCCTAGATCGTGATTTTAACTATCGATCTCAACCCAACTGAACTAACCTATCCACGTGCCAATGGTTCGTGGGGCTATCGCCAATGGTTCGTGGGGCTAACACCAATGGTTCGTGGGGCTAGCGCCAATGGTTCGCAATTATTTCCAATTTCTAGATCGTTATTTTAACTATCGATCTCAACCCAACTGAACTAACCTATCCACACGCCAATGGTTCGTGGGGCTAGCGCCAATGGTTCGCAATCATTTCCAACTTCTAGATCCTCATAATAACACACCAACATCCAGCACACATCATTCTCCTACCTCCCGTTGCACCGTTCTAACTCTCGTCGCAAACGCCGACAGTTCGAAACACTGCACACCAACAAAACACAATCACGACGCGTCATGATAGTCACGACGGTGTACGAAGGTGATGGTGTACGGAGGTGTACGAATGCGATGGTGTAGGAAGATGTATGCGCCAAACGCTATCACCGTCGGAGAATTAATTTTCAACGAACAACATGAATTTCAGCTCTGAAACATTCCCACATCACACAAAACACCTTCCCGATGTTCGACAATGCTACAGGAACGTATTACGGTAAGTAGTTTCTTCTGTAAAAATAAATAAATGTGTCCGAAGGATAGTAAATTAGTACCAAATATATATATGCCCTGAGATTTTGCTAGTTAAATAATGTATAAAGACCACCATTTTCTTACCCCATGTTTGTTTACTTTCTGATCCTAAGTTCGTTGATGGTGACCCCCCTAACACCCACGAGAAAATAGAAAATTTTGAGTGCGTTGGGAAGATTGTTTCATATGAAAGCTTGCTGATGATGCCCTAACCAACTGACATGCATTACATGCAATTATAATAAAGTCTACGTTGTTAGACAAGCCCCTTATCATGCAGGTGCAGCTGTCGCACTCATTGTAGACGTGCAACAACAGAGGGAACTGCATATTTAACAAGGTATGTATGTAAATGAATTTTACCATCTAGTTAGGCTGGGAATTTTAGGTGTGCCGGTGATAGTAATTTTCGCTAGTTTTCTTTAATTTGCACGTGTAACGAAATTTGCGTTGAAGCAAGTAACAAAAGTGATGTATCATCAGTGCTTTTTTTCTGGAGGTACGCAACAGTGGCACCTTTTTAGAATAGAATAGAATAGTATTTTTATGAGAATGAAACTAATAACATTATTTTAAGGAAAGAAATATGTGTTTAACTTTATGGACGCAAGATCACTTATGAACATACCATAATATTTGGAGTAGTTCTTACAATGAACATAACAATAACAGAACAACTTGAAGAGTACAGAACTTTTCTACTCAGAAAAAACACTGGGTTTCGATTTCCCTCCTGTCCATGCTGTGCCGAATGTACACCTGCAGTACTAAAGTAACAAAAAAATTCGAAATAATTTCATTTATAAGAAAAATACTTACGAATTATTTAATTAGAAATAGCATGAACAAAATTTCACAGCAATTTACTACTTCCTCCAGCGCGCACAGCAGTGCTGCCAGGTTAGTTTTGTGTAAATCCTTATTCCTCCTTATAAAATTTCACAAAATGATGTTATACCACATGGATGTGCGGGATAGAATTTTTTGGCCGGGACGGGAAATTCTTTTAATCCCGACATTCGGGACGGGAAAAAATCGCCATTTCCTGACAAAGTCGGGAAATGTTCGAAATTTCCCGAAGCTCTGAAAATCTCGAATGGACATTTCCACTCAATTTTTTTAAAAGCAATTATATAAACTACACCCTGAGAAAATGACCCCTGCAATTTTTCGCGTTTCTTTGCGTCCAGTTTAATGGGAAAACCAGACTTCCAAAGTTGCGAGGCTAGCCTTGCGCTGGAAAACACGCCCCGCCATGTTAGTACGTCACTACTCTGAGATAACTCGTTTGTCGTCTGCTTCGAGCGTCCAGTTTACTGCGGGTAGCCCACGGTGAGCGAACATGTGAAGCAGTTTTACAAATCTGTACAGATTTAAATAATGGAAGAAGGAGCGATAGTGGAAAGGAAAGCTATGCTTTGTAATGGTCATTCTTTCATGAAATATTCCTGCTGCTCACGTGCAAGATAAATGAAAGGGTTCTGCTGCGTGCGTCTTCTCAGGTCATGCGAAAAATATTGCTTGTAAAATTGGTTGCTGACCAAACTTTCAAAAATATATATATATTTTAAACTTATATTTATCGAAATTTACCGTAACCTATGTAGTGCAAAATAAGAATTTTCACATTCTTCACTTTATTTATAAAGCCTATTTTACTTTATTTTCCATAAAGCAATTTCAGTTTGCGTTTCATTTCTGTTGCGCAAGTTATGATCAAATATTTTTGGGCAATTAAGACAAAATACACTGAGAAGATTACATCAGTTGCACTGTACATGTTAATACTTAGTAATTATTACAAGGAAATAATGTGTATAACCAAGGGCGTATTTAAGGGGGGCTTCAACGGGTCCACCCCCTTTGGTTCAGTAAAATTACCAGAGTTATTTTATTCTCTTAAATTAGGGACATAGGACGGGATACGGATGGGAAGGAAATTACGTAATTCAACACACCAGATGGGACTGCAGACCAAATGTCTGCAATTTCCTGATAGTTTCGTAATTTCTGCAATAAGAAACTGCATTGAGACTGTGAAATTAGTTATTTTTCCCCCTCGAGTCATCTTAAAGATATTTGGTTTTCTGAAACGCAGTGACACAAGATGAACAGAAAAGTATCAATACTAGCGTGACTTCGTGACTACATACACACAACTTTGTCGGGTGCCGGCACCCCTGCTCCCCAACAAGCTTCCGGCCAGCAGTGTTCTGGATTTTCACTTACGAAATAAAGCAAACCTAATCATACCAAAAGTTGATCCACCCCCCCCCCCACACACACACGGTGAACTATATATACGCCCATGTGTATAACAATATTCAATACTGAAATGGTACGATATATTTTGAATTTTGTACTGCGAAAGAAGCCGCCTCACCCCGAACGCATTAATTGGTTGGTTCACAACTTCACCATTAAAGATCCTATCGAGACGAGACATGGCAGCCTTGGTCTCGTTCTCGTTGAGAGTTGTAAATGTCTGTCTCGTGTTTATTTGTAAATGTCTCATTGACAGTCTCGTCTCTATTTATAAACATCCGTCTCGGTTTTGGAGGGCAATTCTCGTTTTCGTCTCAAGTCTCGAAAAATATAGAATTAACAACGTATGCAAAGGCTTATCATTATAAATACAAAAAAAAAGAACTTTCTTAATATACATTTTTTTGACACCTCGTTTCGACGCTACGAGCCCTCGAAAACTGAATATTATCCTGCTTATATATGCAAACCAAACCACAGATTCAGAATTACCAGGAATGAACTGGCGTTGTAATTATTATACACAAAATTCATGATTTATCTGAGGAAGTCGCATGTTCCAGGTTTGACTCTCGACCTGGGCATATCTGTTTCATTGTGAGTGACATTTCATTGAACTGGAAATTGTTACATGGGAGGATGTTTGCTCGAGACTTTGGGGACAGCTAGGAGGATGCTTCTATTGTTAATGTTAGTGTTGCTCACAAGACGAGACATTTTCCGTCTCGTCTCATAAAAGGAGATGGGACAAGTGAATGTTTTCGAAATAAGATGGGACAGAAGAAAAAGTTCATCTCGTATCGTGGCAGGTTGGGTGATACTTAGATTGTGCTTGTTGTTGGTGGTGGTAGTGTGTGGGGGGGGGGGAGGGGTGTCCTCCTGCACCCCGACTTCGAATACTGCTTGTAGTCATTCATCTTACCTCGTGTCTGTGGAGAGGACGTTTTCAAATCCGTGACGTAGAAGGTGAATTTCAGCGGTGTTTGAAGGTGTGTTTCTCGAGAACCAAAACAAATATCGCCGAGATATTTTGCACATCTCATGTTTGTGTCATTATCTGTAAAATGAATGGATTTAAAACGTTTTTCATGTCAAAGTTGAAATGTCCATTCTACACGTCATTTTCAACTTAAGTGATTGCTTTTGGATTTTTGTAATAAAAACAAACAATTTCCGATAAGTTCCAGACACTTGCAATGCAGAAAACGGCCAGAATTAACAACTTTTTAAAATGATCATTCGGTATTTCCCGACTGCTCGGGATCCAGAAAAGTCGGGAAGTTATTTCCCTAAGTCGGGATCGGGAGGGGAAATTTTTTTCCCGATACCGGTCCCAACTTTTCGGGATCCCGCACACCCCTACCACACACCGTCAATCACAAACATTCGAAACACAAAAACGATATCTTCTGAAGCTCAAACCTGTATTAAGCCCCTATCACACGGAACTTGATTTCTAGTTGGAATGCTCTAGTTGACGCTGGACTGGCTACCCATTTGCTAGTTTTCGCCTCACACGGTACTTGTTATACCGTACTTGTCGATAGTCTTTCGTTCCCATAATGGCGGCCGCGCGAGATGTAAACAACGTATCACTTCACACTTTTAAAATACGATAACTATCCAACCGAGAGGAATATCGCATCGCATTAAATGGTTTTAGGTAGAGAAGAACGGCGCTGATAAAATACATACTTTACAACTTTTACTATACACGTATGGAAGAATATTTTAGCTTTTTCAATTGTAAACATGCCTTTCGTGTTGTATGCACTCGGAAGCCACAGACAAAAAAAGGCTACTTTACAAACTCACAGAATATCTTCACATGGCCAAACTTTGCTCTGATTGGCTGTTCCACAGAATCTAGTCGAAGAAGTTAGTAGCAATTAGAACATGTCCTATTCCTCAAAACCAGTCAAGCAGTCAGCCAGGCGGCCATGATTACTAGCCAGAAAGTCAGTTCATCGCCAACTAGGGCATTCCAACTAGAAATCCAGTTCCGTGTGATAGGGGCTTTAGGCAAGGTTGAAGTTATTTCGGCGATTAAGTGAGCAACGCTCGCCGAGCAACGCTTTTTAAGCAGTCAAGTGGCTGAGCGATCGCGTTGCTCGCTGAGCGCTCAGATACTTGACGCGCCCCAGAGCTTGAAGTCGAAAATGTTAATGGACATTTCCACTCAATTTTTTTTACAACAATTTTAAAAACTACACCCTGGAAAAATGACCCCTGCAAGTTCTCCCGTTTCTCTGCGTCCAGTTTAAGGCAGAAACGAGACTTCCAAAGTTGCGAGGCTAGCGTTGCGCTGAAAACACGCCGCCGCCATGTTACTACGTCACTCCTTAGGGAGAGCTCGTTTGTCGTCTGTTTCGAGCGTCCAGTTACGGATGGGTAGACCACGGTGAGCGAACACGTGCAGCAGTTTTACAAATCTGTACCGATTTAAATAATGGAAGAAGGAGCGATAGGAGAAAGGAAAGCTATGTTTTGTAATGATCATTCTTCTATGAAATATCCGTGCTGCTCACGTGCAAGATAAATGAAAGGGTTCAGCTGCGTGTGTGTTCTCAGGCCATGCGAAAAATATTGCTTATAAAATTGGTTGCTGACCAGACACTCAAAATTGTATTGTTTAAACTTATATTTATCGATATTTACCGTAACCTATGTAGTGCAAAATAGGAATTTTTACATTCTTCACTTTATTTATAATGCCTATTTAACTTTCTTTTCCATAAAGCAATTTCAGTTTGTGTTCCATTTCTGTTGTGCAAATTATGATCAAATATTTTTGTGCAGATAAGAGAAAATACACTGAGAAGATTACATCAGTTGTACTGTACATATTAATACTTAGTTTATGTATAATTATTACAAGGAAATAATGTGTATAACCATGGGCGTATTTAAGGGGGATCCAACGCCCCCCCCTTTTTTGGTTCACTAAAATTACCAGTTTCCTTGTTCTATCCGCTTGTTCATAAAAAATTCCTTCGGACTTATTTCATTCTCTTAAATTAGATACATATACGACGGGATACGGATGTGAAGGATGTGGGACTGCAGACCAATATCTGCAATTTCCTGATAGTTTCGGAATTTCTGCGATAAGAAACTGCATTGAGACTGTCAAATCAGTTATTTTTCCCCCCCGAGTCATCTTACAGATATTTGGTTTTTAAAAACGCAGTGACACAAGGTGAACAGAAAAGTATCAATACTAGCGTGACTTCGTGACTACATACACACAACTTTGTCGGGTCCAGCACCCCCTGCTCCCCAACAAGCTTCCGGCCAGCAGTGTCCTGGATTTTCACTTACAAAATAAAGCAACCCTAATCATACCAAAAGTTGATCCATCCCCCCCCCCCCACGTGAACTATATATACACGCCCATGTTTATAACAATATTCCATACTGATATGGTACGATATATTTTGAATTTTGTACTGCAAAATAAGACGCCTCATCTCGTTATCCCGAACGCATTAATTGGTTGGTTCACAACTTCACCACTAAGGATCCTATCGAGACGAGACATGGCAGCCTTGGTCTCGTTCTCGTTGAGAGTTGTAAATGTCTGTCTCGTGTTTATTTGTAAATGTCTCATTGACAGTCTCGTCTCAATTTATAAACATCCGTCTCGGTTTCGGAGGGCAATTCTCGTTCTCGTCTCAAGTCTAAAAAAATATAGAATTAACAACGTATGCAAAGGCTTATCATTATAAATACAAAAAAAACAACCTTTCTTAACATTTTTTTTATTTTTTATTTTTGATCCCTAGTTTCGACGGTACAGCCCTCGAAAACTAAATATTATCCTGCTTATATATGCAAACCAAACTGCAGAATCAGAATTACCAGGAATGAACTGGCGTTGTAATTATTATACACAAAATTCATGATTTATCGAGGAAGTCGCATGTTCCAGCTTTGATTCTAGACCTGGGTATGACTGTTTCCTTGTGAGTGACATTTCATTGAACTGGACATTGTTACATGGGAGGATGTTTGCTCGAGACTTTGGGGACAGCTAGGGGGATGCTTCTATTGTTAATGTTAGTTGTGCTCATGTTCCGTCTCGTCTCATAAAAGGAGATGGGACAAGTGAATGTTTTCGAAATGAGATGGGACAGAAGAAAAAGTTCGTCTCTTATCATGGCAGGTTGGGTGATACTTAGATTGTGCAGTTGGTGGTAGTGTGTGTGTGGGGGGGGGGGTGTACTCCTGCACCCCGACTTCGAATACTGCTTGTAGTTATACTCATCTTCATTGTAGCGATTAGCCAAAAGTGGGAAGAAATGTGATGTTAGATATGATACATAATAAATGAATCATGCGTTCTCATCGTTGCGGTTAAACAAAGTGAACGGGAAAGCGACGTAAAAGTAGGCTAAATACAAAAATTTGCAATATATATATATATTAACTGAAGAAAATTGTCATTTATTGCAGGAAATTTAAAAACTCACCGTACCTTTTTATGCCGTATCACCTCTTATATTGCAGAAATTGGCGTGTAAACCAGTGTGTTCTAAATGTATTATCTTAAAATTTGTGAAGAAAATATTATGACGAAAATAATTCTAATTCCAGAAAAGGCATTCCTATAACATTAAGTTCTTGCCAGTCAGAACCAACCTATGTATTCGCAATGAACAAGGCTGTTCACGTGTTCAGCGATTGACTGTTACAAGGTTTGCTTTGTCACCCTAATGAGAAAACCCTCTACCGAGTGGCTGAATTATAGTAAATACTACTATACTGCTAGGGCATAATTCATCTCCAAGAAATAGAGCACAGATTTTTGCACTGGAAGTTGTAAGATACTTGTTTTACACAGTAACAAGTGAATATGCTGTCGCTTCCGCGGCTCATGCTAAGTTGACGGGACGAGCAGAAGCCCCGCCTGCTTGGATTTCTAAGTGATGACGTCAGAGGACCTCCTGTCTGTGGAGAGGACGTTTTCAAATCCGTGACGTAGTAGGTGAATTTCAGCGGTGTTTGAAGGCGTGTTTCTCGAGAACCGAAACAAATATCGCCGAGATATTTTGCACATCTCATGTTTGTGTCATTATCTGTAAAATGAATGGATTTAAAACGTTTTTCATGTCAAAGTGGAAATGTCCATTGAGGGCAGGCCCGTAGCTAGAGGGTGGCAGGGGGGGGGGCAACTGCCCCCCACCCCTGTGAAATATACAGAACACATTCCTACCTAAAATTCTCAATAATCTTTACAATTATATCATGTGTTACTCTAGCAACATAACAAAGACACTTATTGATTTTGTGATTTATTATGGTGTATGGGATTCCGTATAATGTCGTATCATGGTTTGGGGGAAGGGGAATTCCCTTCCAGATTCAGACTTCGGAAAATGATTTCGCAATTTTCAGTATCTAGAACAGTTGTGACATTTTGAGTAATTTTGTATTAAAAGTGCCTAAAGGTGTCGGATGTTTTTCTTGGATGTGTTGCTATGAACTTGGAACTGCTTAAATTTTTGTTTCATGTGCTAGAGAGAGGGAGTGGATATTTGATTTTTGTTACTTATCGTTGATTTTCTGCCACTTCTAGCTAATCGCAACAATGAGTGATGACGTGAAATTGATGAAGAGACACTCATAAGCAGTGCCGCAACCACAGGGGGCATTGTACCCCACCCCCTACCTTGGACGGAAGTCCATTCTAGGGGAAGCAAACACTGAAGTAAAAAAACAAGACTAGGAGAATCTAAGGATAGTAGGACAATTGGATACTCATGATGGAATTAGTTTTTACGTGTTCCTTCCATTTTTCTTCCAGACGGCCAAGGTCACTTGCAAGGGGCACAGAGGGGCAATTGTCCCCCGCCCATTTCAAATTTTATACAAATAAAAATACATTTCGTAAAATTTCCTTGCTCGCTTCGCTCGCAATGTCTGCTATCCTTGTAGTCCAAGTTCAGAGCCATAGCTATGGGGTGGCGGGAGTCGGCCCTGGGAGCCAAACAATCTATAGTATAAAAAAAAATGTTAAAAAGAATGCCATGGCGCCCCGTAAAGTTGTTTGCGCCCTATTAAGACAATTTCTTTCTATGAAACTTAATATGAAATATTAATGATGACACTGTAATCCAAGAAGTCATTGATCAATCAAGGGATTCCTATTTGTTTGTCAGGTGTCAAAAAACATGTATTTCAACTATAATATAATGCAATTCACACAATATTTTGCAAAATGGTTAACGTAACCAGTAGGCAAACATTGTCTGTAGTGATGCAAGAGTCTCCCCTCAATTGTCCTGACGATGCTGGGTCAAAACAGAAATTTTGGGAGTTCTCGCCAAGACTGGGACCGCTCGCATCAAAGCTAGAGTTATAACCACTACGCTACGCGTGACCCCTCTTCACAGTGTTAGGTAACCTTAAATTTAAGTTGCTTTTTTTTTATAAATCTAAAGGACCTTTCTTCTAATTTCATCTAACCACCATTCGTCATCACGATCAGCCCAATAATAGAAAAGTGCAACTTTTTTTCATTGTGTTGTCCATTTGGTTAATTGTTTTAGGAGGATTTAGTGCCTACAATACAAATCCACACCCCTCATTAAGGGGACCGCGAGAATGGGGACAAGTAGCGTACATCAAGAAGGTGAGCATGGTGGCAAGAAAGGGGTTGGCATGGATGAGGCTGGGGGGATGGAGACACAATTCAGTAAAAAAAAAAAAAAAAAAAAAAAAAAATGAGAAAGGGAGATATAAATGCCTATTATGCAATGGTGATGATGGGCCAGAACATTTATTCTTATGTCAGGACACGCGCGTTCTGAAGGAGGAGAAGCTACGCAACATAAGCTTGGAAAGTCTGTTCGAATCAATTGTAGTGCAAAGGAGCATGAAACTATTGGAAAAGTGGGGGTATATTTACAAACAGTTAGGGGAAAAGAAGTGTTGCACAGAGACGGGATAAGGAAGAGGAATAAGTGTTAGTTTAAGTGAGAACAGTTAAAACGACCAGAACTGCTATTTAACACCTATACGGAATGTAATGGAAAGTGTAGTCTGTAAGGAAAATCATAGTTGTGTAATACGAATAGATGTAGTGCGCACAGCCGATGGCTCGCACATGAGACGAGCAATAAATACTTACTTACTTTCCTTCTAAACAAGAGCGGTACGTGCTTTGCACCAAAGTCCATCGACCGCTAGTTTCCCTCGCTCCGAAGCAGGCGGCAAAGACATGTCAACAAACCTTTCTTTCATTCCTTGCACTAATGGGGTGGAGTATCAGACACTCGGAAGACAGTTTCATCTTGCCGTCAGAGAACCCCTGCTGAGGTTGTAAACACGGAGGCTTGAAAATAACCCAGCGGACTTTCAAAACCTTATTTTCATATTTTCTCAATTTAGCAACATCGTAAATTCCAAGAGCGCGGAGCGGCACACCCTCAAATTTGTTATCCCTCAGCTTCAAGAGTAGACAAATGACCATTTTATGACGCCTGTCCTCTGTCGAGCAATACTATACGACAGGAAATCAAGGAAAGCTGGATTCACAAATGCATCGCTGTTCCTTGTCGGCAACCTTTTACTGGTGGCTTCACAAGAGTGAACACACAGTTGTCCGTTACGAGAAATTCAACTTTGTTATAGCGAAATTTTTCTTTTCACAGCAATTATGTTTGTCTTCCCTTGTTGCGGCCCTGGAACTTTTGTTGGTAAGAACAGCGAGACAATCCAGATGTGAATTACCGTGCACGTGCATAGTAGATTTTGAGAACGGTCTTGGCGCGTTTCTCATTTGAACATAAACCCTTTACAGTGTCGTGTCGTTTGGGATCCGACGATATGTCTAAGCGATCGCAAAGTTCAATTTTTTTTTTTTTTTTTTTTTTTTTTTTTTTTTTTTTTTTTTTTTTTGCAAAAAGTCGCGTAGTGACTCTCGCGAGAATTGTGAAAATTCAACGCCATCGGAGAGTGCTTCGTGTGGTGACGTTATTGCGAACATTCTTCCCGGTAACGATTTCGCATCCCCATGTGAACTATCAAGTGATGCTGAACCTACATCTACATCGCTAAATAATGTCGAAGTGCTTCGTGAATCGCCTGGAAATGATAAATGTGTTGCTTTTGTTCAGGAATCATCTACATCTCCACGTTCTAATGAACCACACGCTTATGACATTGGACTTTACGTAGGAAGAAACTTGACCAATGAAAAAAAGTTGGACGTCTTGAACAATGTCTGGGAACCAGATCCAGGATTTGTGTTTCCACCAAAAGGAAAGCGAAATTTGCGATTTCAGTTTAAGTGGCTTTATCGCTGGAAGTGGCTTGCATATTCCGAATTTAAGGGAGGAAGCTTTTGTAAATTTTGCGCCCTCTTTGCTCCAAGTGATGGTGCTGGATCAGGTAAGCAGCCCTTAGGTCAACTGTGTAGTGTGAAGTTTGAAAATTGGAAGGACGCCGTCGAGCGGTTTTCAGAACATGAAAAGTGTCTTTATCAGAAGGAAAGTTTGGAGGTTGCAAGTACTTTGGGCGATATCTCGTGTGGTAAGAAACAGTTTATCGATGTTTCAATACATACTGCAGCTATGGATAAAAAACTTGAAAACAGGGAAAAAGTTGTTCCTATAATTGAAACTGTTCTGTTCCGCGGCAAACAGTGTCTCGCACTGCGAGGCCACAGGGATTCTCTGCGAATAGAAGTTGATCAAGAACCAGAAGAGAATGACGGCAACTTCAGGGCACTTCTTTGCTTTCGAAGTAAGACTGATTAAAAAGTACATTGACTAGTAATGCCGGAAATGCGCAATATATAAGTCCTAGAATACAGAACGAAATAATTGAAGAGTGCAACGACCTGATTGTTCGAGATCTTGTTAACGAACTTAATTCCTCCAGCTTCTTCTCTATCCTTGCCGATGAGACGTCAGATATAGCAGGCATAGAACATTTATCACTGTGCGTTCGTTATGTTGTCACAAAAAAATTCGTTGTGAGAGAAAACTTTTTACAATTCATACCATTGTATGATGTGACCGGAAAGGGAATCGCAAAGGCTATGTTGGACAAGTTGCGTTCATTAAATATAGACTTATATAAAATTCGTGGACAAGGATATGACGGAGCTGCGTCAATGTCAGGAAAACTGAACGGAGTCCAGGCACATGTAAAGGAAATAATTCCAACTCCCTTGTATGTTCACTGCTCTGCTCACAGTCTCAACTTAGCTGTATCCGGTGCTTGTGAAGTTGCTGCTATTAGAAACTGCATGGGCACAAACAATATCGAGACTGTATGAATTTCTTAATAGACCTAAAAGGCAACATGTTTTAAAATCGGCGATAAATTAATTGGAAACTACAACTTCACGGCGTGAAAATTAATGAAACTCTGTGCAACGCGTTGGTTGGAAAGGTATGACTCCGTGGCCGTGGTGGTGGAATCGTATGACCCTATTATTGCAACACTCCAAAACATATCAGAATGGAAAGACAAAGACTCGTCGACACAGGTAATTTCAATTTTATGTGCTCTGAGTGATTGTCAATTTGTGATATCTCTGTTTTGTATTCTAAAGCTGTTTTCTTTAAGTCTGCCTTTGTGTAAATTCCTGCAGAATTCGACCATTGATCTATTGGAAGCCGTAAACCTCGCTGAAGATATTAACAATGAAATGAAATCCTTGCGCGAAAATGTCAATGAAGAATTTCTAAAAATCTTCACTTGTGCTTCCGAAGTCTTAGATTGGTTGGGGTCCTCCATTCAAATCCCCCGCATGGCAGCACGACAGAGAAACAGTGTGAACTTGGACTTACCATCTGCGACGCCAGAAATTTACTTTCGCGTCTCTACTTTTATCCCATTTCTGGATGCCTTTATGTCCCAATTGGATTCTCGTTTCTTGAAACATAAGGACATTTTAAAGAGTTTTCAGTGTATTTTACCTAGCACCCCAGTCCCTCTGCCTTCTCAAGTTGCTGCTATCACTTCGCTCACGGAGTTCTATGCCAGCGACGTACGAAGCGATTGCCAAGAAGACCTGAACACTGAATTAAAATTACGGTACAGAAAAATTGCACGTCATGAGAAGGTAGACAAACAAAAACTGCTAAAATTGGATTAGTCATTTGCAATCCAAACATAATGCCAAATATATTTGCATTGCTAGAAATATTGGCTGTGCTGCCCGTGTCCACGTGCACAAACGAACGATCTTTCTCAACATTGCGCGGCTTAAAAACATATTTGCGCAATTCTACAGGAAATACACGATTAAATGGATTGGCACTCCTGTACATACATAAGAAGCACACCCCAACTGCAGAAGATGTGTTGAATGAACTAATGAAAAAAAGTCGTCGTTTGGACATTGTGCTGTGATTACCAATGTGTAGGGACAAATACGTACATATTATTTGATTTACAGTATTTATTAGTTTAAACTTACTTTTGAACGCAAAAATAAACTCAGTGAAATTGACCTACATGTATATAGTGAGTTTGAATTCTACATCGTGCCTCTTTATCCTCCTGCTGGGTGAGTTGCATACTTTGATTCTTTAAATTTGTTTTAATATATTTGCTTGTTCTCATGGATTTTCTTCACTTTTAAAATGTTTTACTTATCATATACAAATAACCGTTGACTAGACCGTTGTTAAAAATCGAATGACTAGAAGATAATTTCGTTCTCTTGCTTTCATAAGTATATTTATGTAGATCCCTACTACTTAATAGTAGTAGTAGTGATGTTAGAAGTAACAGCAGCAGCATTAGCAGTAATATTAGTATTAAGTAAACTATAATAAAACACTGGTAATATGAATTTGGCTTAACAGTTTTAGAAATAACCCCCCCCCCTTGATGAAATCCTGCGTACGCTACTGACCATATATCCAAAAAAGTCTCAAAATTCGGCAACTCAAAAGAGCCTTTCTGCCCACTCTGTCCTTGAACAATGCCAGCACAAAGGAACATCGAAGAGATTCAGCAAAACCTCACTGGAGGGCAGCACCAATCAGTCATAACAGCTTAGCAGGCATACACAATTGTGAGGGTGGGCAGGGAAAGTCATTCTTTTACAGTTTTGAAGAAAATATTGCAAGGGAAAATGAGCTTCACAATTGTGAGGGTATCTGCTGAAAGGGTTAAATCATTTTCCCTTACTTGTTTATCACTGTCATATAAATTAATAAATAAATTAATAAATATCACATCCAGAAGTGTACATTGATATTTTATATTTAAGAAATCGACTAACGAGATCTATCAAACAGTTGCCGTGGTGTGATTTATTGTCTGTGATGATGTGAAACGCCTGGTTTACAACTTGACACAAGAAGAAATTTTCGTAAAAAATATTCAAGATTGTCCATTCACAACGTGTCCATTTCGGTTGATTGTCAAGCTCTATTGTTATAGAATTGTAATCATTTATATGAATATAGTGTTATTTCACAATATAGATCTCGTTGCTTTATAGACTTGTTTTATTTACGTGTACATTTGAAAAATCACCATGTTTTTTATTAATCCAATGATAAATTTGTGGCCATAATCGCTTGTCAGTACTAATTTAAGTAATGTACATTATGTAAATTATGTACATTATTATTGTAGTCGGTAGGGTGTCTGACTGTCACTGTCTGACTGTCTGACCCTGGTTCGATTCCCGGTGTTTAGTGTTGCCCACGAGACGAGACGAGACGAGACTTTGGTCTGTCCCGTCCCGTCTCGTGAAAATGCTGTCTCGTCTCGTGTCTCGTCTCGAAAATATTCGTTTGTCCCGTCTCGTGTCCCGTCTCGAAGGGTTCTGTCTCGTCTCGTCTCGTCCCGTCTCGTTTTGTCCCGTCTCGTCTCGTAAAAGTGATCCGGAATATCATGCCAACAAAAGTCAAAAGTAGCAGAAACACGAAATATTTTTCCGGAAAGTGGGATAATGCTCCAAATATTTTACCCATTGCGTGGTGAGAATAAATAAGGTTCGTTAATCATGAGGACATCGCTCGACAGTTTCGGTGCCAATGAGAAACGAGAAAAAAGTCGTCTGCTGGGCAGCGAGGAGCGAATGGAAGCCAGAAGAGAGGAGCTTACGTAGACGTTGTTGCCACGTTGCGTATTTTAATTTGCTGCCTGGCTTTGGCTTTCCCCAGCACGGAGTTCTGGCGGTCTTCAGCAGCAACACCGCTTGGTTTATGCTAGAAAAACCAGCGATCAGCTACCGCGGGAAGCCGGACAGGTTGAAACAAACACGGTATAAGTGAGTGCTCTTTTTCATTACTGCTATACCTTTTGGAAGTCTTGAAATGTTTTCCAATAGACCTTCTTTCTTTCTGAATGTCGAACTTCCGTGCACTATGAAAATGTACATTTTTTCTTTATATTCTAAGCTTGGCGCTGGGAGCAACAAAAAAGTTTTTAAATGTGTAGTACGAACACAAAAGACTATTTAAAATTTCAATATTTAGTATATTACAAATAGAAAGCATTTATTGTTCTTAATATTGTTAAACATCTTCTATGACATAAGTTTCAACAAGTATTTCTTTGTGATATCGTGCTGTTTCGTATGCTCAGCTTATGACACACATACTTCTTTGTTTTCCCTTTAGCCTCTAAGTCCGGTACCACCACCGCTTGATCTAATTTATCCTTCGGCAGGCACGCATCTAGAAATATATGCCGAGGGAGGGTGTCCGAGCCAAGTGTTTCAGAAAAAATGATAATAATAACATTAACGATAACAATTAAGCATATGTTTAAATTAATGCATTAATATAATTCATAGGTCTATTCACTTGAATATGTAAATTAATCAATTCTATTATTGTTATTGCATGACATGTTACAAAGATGGTAGAAGAATAGTAATATAACAGCACAAATATTAGCTAATATCTAGCTTACGTGTAGTTAAGATCGTCAAAATCTGCATAAAAACAGCTGTCCTGGCAAGAAAATTAATGTAAAAAAAGGTGATGAATTGAATATTTGCTGAATAACAAAAAAAGATGTTACATCCAGTTGACGAAAAATAAAGTTCCTGATTAATATTTTATGTTCATTATTATAAGTAGTAGCGTACATAAAACTTCATTGGTGCTGTCATTCAAAGCAGTATGATCCCAATAGAATCCTTGTTTTCTAGTAAGTTCGGCAGGAATATGTAACCCTCGATTATGCTAAACAAATATATTTTTTGTTTAGCTAGAGCAAGGCCCCAGGAGGATGCAAGAACCCTTTCCTGCAAAAGTGTATGTTTTACGAAGCGAAGAAATGTGACAAAACCACCACGTATGGAAGGCAAACCTGCATTAATTTTATATCGCACGTTTACAGAGCCGTGCCTCCTGAAGTTATAAAAATCCCAACTTCAATGATTCTTTTAGACATGCTATAGTTGAAAAAAATATGTTTAGATGCACCCAAAGTGCATCATTATCAGATTATGCATATAACGTGTTATTGGAATCAACATATTTGTGTAATTTGGGTGCCTCCCCGATGGCGTAGTAATAACGTCGATGTCTTGTAATGAAGGGTCCTCGCGTCGATACTCAATGGAGGCACAAAGTGGATCGGATCGCACTTTAAACTGTAGGTCGGTTCGCGATTTAGCCTATTTGCGAATCAAGTGGACTTAAAAAAACAACAAAAAAAAAACAAAAACAATATCAACCTTAAGAATATTAGAATAAACTAATTCACCCGCAGGTAAGTCAAATTTCACATATCCTTCTTCATCTTCGTTCATAGACTTCCTGCAATACTCTTGTGTTGCATCCCACCAGGTGCGAAAAATGTGAAGTTATTTTTTCCCCCTACTGCGTTATTTCTTTTCATAAGAGTAAGGCTAAATTCTCGTTTTATCTGAACTTTTAAAAAATGTGCAAAATACGTCTCTATCTTTAAACAACCACCCTTTCCCATGTATGTGTAAAATAATCCCACTCTGTCTCAGAAAACCTCTTCCTAAGATCAAATGAAGGAAACAACTCTCAAGTCTCAACAATTATAAATTTTTGCTTAAATTTCCTATCATTTATACAAACAGTAGCACATATCACGTCATTTGGTGCAACACTGTCAATAGCTAATGTTACTTTCCTCGTCCTAATAAATTTACTTCCAACCAGTGACGGCGCCAGGGAAATTTGACTGGGGGGGGGGGGGAGGCTGGCAACAAAATATTGTAAGAGGGCAGTCACATTAAAACGCCCGAAAACACTACACATATATATACTTATATAATAATAATTATTATTATTATTATATTCATGTATGGTGTTTTGTGTGTGTGTCTTTTATTTAGAGTGGACGTTTACTGCCTAAATTTACTTCTTGATTACGAGTTTATCTCCACATGATTCGTTTTAATAAAGACATTAATTCTTTTTTATTGGTAAGTTGCGTTGTCTCTAGTGGCCTATTTCAGTATTGAAAGACATTCATAATTTTATAATTCATCATCTTTCTTGAGATGAAACTACTGATATAAATATTTAAGTTATAAGATAATAATATAAATGATGAAAATAATGCTTCTAAGAGTTTAATTTTCTTGCAAAATAAACGTGACGTTGGAAGAAATGAATCTTCTTAAGTATTAGAAACAATGTGAGGCACTTAGTGAAGTGCAATTCTCTTGTAGGAGAATTCTACTCTATGTGCTTTGGAGAACACATTGCGCACCTTTGGTACGTCCAGGACTTGACATTTCTTCTCAATGGCAAGAACAGCCAAATGAGGCAGTTTGCTTCCAGCATCCTGTTTCGAGCAAGCCTTTTCAAAGATTTTAAGGACAACCATCTTCGTAACGCTGAAGAGTTTTGGGCAAAATTTGTGTTTCACCTTTCAGGGAAATGTTATCACAGGATAAAAAATCAGACAAAAGGTTACAGTTATCTCATAATTCAAGAAATATTCTGACCCTGGCAATACTTACTCTTACTCTACCACTCCAACGTAAGTCTGTGTTACCCAATTACAGGCACCTATGGAGTTCGTGGGAAGAAGTTCTTCGATTTTGATATGTACGAGAAAGAGCGAACCTGCATCTAATGATTGAAGAGTGGCAAATCCTAATAAGCGTTCTTTTACCTGCCCGCGATATGTTTGAATCGAATTTTAAGTGTAATTTGCATTTTAAGGTTCACGTTCAATACATTTCCAAATAATATCCCCTCATTAGCTTCAAGAGTATCGAAGAAATTCCCTTTGTTAAGGTTTCCTCAGACTCATCATCTCGAAATTCAAGTCCCTGAATAGTAAGAAACCGCGATGAATCCACAACAACTGACATGTAGTGTCGGTTTTTCTTCGATCACCTTTGGTCCCGGGTTCGATACCCAGTGGAGGCACTTTAAACTGTAGGTCCAGTCCCGATTAGCCTTACTGTGCATAAAGTGGACTTCAAACGCCAAATCAACCAACCAACCAAATCTTGAATCAACTTTGAATGCCTTTTAATAATTAGCGTTGTCACTAACGACCACGATTAGAATAATTTGCCCGTGCTACAGATGATGTCTTGTGGTCCTGAAAATATTCGTGATGTTTTAAAATCATTCACATTCAACACTTTTTCCCAGTTCTTAAGACTGGTTAAAACTTAGGTTAATCTCGGCTATTACAGGACATAAATGAATGAGAAATCACCTATGCCCAGGTCGGCGCTCGAATCTTGGACGAAGCAAAATAATATTTGTTAATCAAGTTGGTATTATAAGCAGGAAAGTGATATCATGCAGAATACACCACTTTGAAAAGGTGAAAATCGTCATACTCTTATAAATGAACTCTCTTATTATTCGATATTTAATTAACTTCAGTTCGGGGGCCCGGGTGGGGGGGGGGACGAAGTGTCTGACATAGGGCGTCCCCCTGCCGCCTCTGGCGTCGTCACTGCTTCCAACCCTCTAATAACTTCGCTGCTGATAGCCTCACCTTCGAAATGGAAGCTTGTGTGTCGGCGAATAATACAAAGAACTTGTGTTCACTGTCCCGCTTTCATTCAAAGTCTGCCGTTTTCCTTTTCAGCTTTTACTGCAAAACTTCCTGTCAGCAAGCAAACCAAGTTACAGAATTTTTATTGCCCCTACCTAGCATCAACTTTCATTCCTACTTTAGGCCTGGATTTATGGCACGTACCCGCTACTGCAGGTTAACCTCACCCTATGTTTGGGGTTTGCCCCCTGAAGCAACGGTGTCCATTGTTCAAAGCGAAACCTTTGTCAGTGGGGAACGGCGAAAAATAGTCTCGGAATACACCCTGGTCGTAAACAAGCTCCCGCCACCCTGACATTGGTGTCAGCTTCCCTCTGAAGTTCGATAAAACTACTTTGTGAAATGTGTTTAATAACGAGTGAAAATGTAGACAGTAGATACTACATGTATTTTGATCACAAACTTGAAGGCTAAATTTACAGAATAAAAAGAACAGCTACAACATTCCTTCATCTGATTTACAGAAAGGCTAATCGGGACTGGACCCACAGTTTAATGTGGGGTTCAAATCACAATGTGCCTTCACCGGTATCGAACCCGGGACATCTTGATTACAAGGCGACGATACCACCACTGTATCATCGGGGAATCCCCTCATAGAACAAAGTTTCCTTCTACGACGATTATACAGAACTTAGTGCACTTCCTTCATTTGAAACCTATTCTATATCAGCCTCAGTATTTCGTTATTACAATCCAAGGAATAGTATTCTCCTTAAATAAGAAATAAAGAATTAAAAAAACATTGGAAATAATCTTCAAACGGACGTAAAAAAATCAAATCCAACCACCTGCAGAATGCCTGAGGGAAACAACAAGAATTTTCTCAACAAAGACATCCGAAATTTCCATAACATTGTAATAATTTCGCAACCCGTGCAAATAATCATGTGGTAAAATCTTGTCGTGGTTCCCTGTAAACACTAAAATCACCAAATTACTTCTTTCCATATTTCCCGTATTTTCTTCTCTTCTTTAGCTCTCACCTGTTCGGAGTGGGATAATGCAAGATTATTTGTCCCTAATTATCTCCTTCTCTTAGTCTTGCTTATATCTTGGACTCCTTAATAACTTTCCCAACAACTCCTTATCAATTTGCACTGCCATGTTTCCTACAATGCTTTTCCTACTTCCTAATAACAATCACTTCTGTACATCCTTTGATGTAAAAATTAAATAATAAAAATAAACCATATCCGTCTGTCCGTTTATCTTTCCAACCTATAGAGCTGAGACTATTTTTACAAGATAAATCTCGGACTCAGACACTCCACGATGTTTTGTCCCCTCCTTCCACCTTCTCTACCTGCCCTTTTACTTGATGTTATTCAGAATTGTATTAGTATCTGGAGTACTATCGTAACATAAAATTATTAACCTGGAATATTTTTTTTTTTAAAAAAAATGGGGAGTAACGCTGTGTTTCGAAAGAGTATAGGAAATACGTTTAGGTATTCATTCAATCCTCTCTCTAGAATAGTCTTCTTATTTTGACTTAATACACGCTTATCAACGTTTCTAATTGAAATACTTTATTCCAAGCAAACAAGTATTTGCAAATGATTAAAAATTTTGCTTTTATTTTTTCGAGACATTCGAGACGAGACGAGACTTTTCAAAAGCCGTCCCGTCCCGTCTCATGTCTCGTCTCGAAAACGAGACGAGAAAGGCATTCCGTCTCGTCCCGTCTCGAATTTCAAAAGGCTTGTCCCGTCTCGTGTCTCGTCTCGAAAACGAGACGAGACACGAGACGAGACGGGACATGTCCCGTCCCGTGAGCAACACTACCGGTGTTGGTGATCTAAAGTCGGAATTTTCCCTGCCTTTTACCCCCATAAAGCGGCCCCGAGGCTCATCCAGCCTCAAATCAATGTGTACCTGGGGGCAACCATGGGTGGGGGGGGGGGGAATAGGCGACCGGAGATTGGTGCTGATGATATCACCTCCAAAATGGCTGAGATCGAGAATGTGTGGGACCCTGTCCCCACGTCCCATAAACGTGCCTTCGCGGTATGATGCTATATGCACGTACATTCTATTATTATTACTATTAACATTGTTATTAGTGTTTTTATTACCATTCTTTAGGGAAAATTAGTTCACAAAAAAATGCTTTGCGAGCGTAGCAAGTAAGGAAATTTTTAAATCTATTTTTGGGAAATGGTAAATATCATTATTTTAATGACAAATATTTTCATTGTAATATGTAGAAATTCTGTTGTGGTCAAAATGAGCTACAAAATTGTAACTATATACATTTTTCATTTTCTAGTGACTCATAGAAACATAAAAGGCACGAGTGTAGCGAGCAAAAGCAAATTACCAAATTCTAGGTCAAAATTGATAATTTAGACCGACTTATTGGTGCAAATTTTGAATTCCACGGGGAAAATTTACCCTTTTTTGCTCTCTCTGCGGATGTCCTGGGGGGGGGGGGGGGCGAGTGCCAGTATCTGTAATAGCGGATAAAAATCAGTAAGCATTCATACACAATTATATTTAAAGGCAGAAAATTGTAATGAAAAATGAAGAATTGCCTACCAGAAAACGAAATACTCAAATATGAAACTACCACACACGTAGAAATTATATAAGAAATAGTAGATATCATATATAATTAAAACGTCGAAGAGAAAGATAAAAATCCTTGTATAAAATTCGAAGCTTGTTCCTGTATGAGTTTGCCTTCGTTCAGTGACTGGTGCAAATCAAGTTGCACTTAGTCCTATGAACGAGACAGTCGCATCGTATGATTTGTAACGAACCTGAGAGTTTAAGATTTTATATTTGTAAGATGTTAAGATTTTTAAAATGTTTGTTATTTCAAATAATGTGCAAGTTGTCACAGATAATTATAGTTGAAGGTGAAGGTGAAGGTGAAGGATCAACAAGAACGTGGTAACAGTTAATAGAATGCCGGAATAATGTAATTGGTAACTATTTTCGTTTCATTCTGGCTATACTCGAAATAATAATTAAGTACAGAAACTTTCGTGTATTTATGTTTGTCTTGTCCAACGTTAATTCTATAAGGAAGTGTCTTTAGTGATTGTGATGTGATTTAATATGATATAGAATTGTTCCTCGTCAGTCAGAAACGTAAGCAAATCTGTGTCTTTCTTGTAAGTACACATACGATAGGAAATATAAGTGCTTATAAAACTACGTTTAACTTTGAATACTGTGTAGTGTTTCTTTTTGGCCCAGCAAGCCCTGATGATTTGCAAAGATTCTCATGTTCCCGACTAAAGGAGTAGCGGACTAACTTTGTGATGACTGGTGTCCAACCGGGGGACGTTGCATAGTTATTTTGGCGCCCAACGTGGGGCTCGAGTGCATAGTTATTTTGGTACAATCGTGGGGGCTTGAGTGCAAAGTTATTTTAGCAATTAAAACGTGATACCCGATTTAGTGCATACTGAAAGTGTTCGTCCATAGAATTCACGAAGGTGATATTGAAAGTCCTTGGAATTCACGAAGGTCAAAGTGTGATAGTGAAGTGAAGGTATTAACTGGTAAGAGTCATAGACGGTGTTGTAGAATGGAGAAAGACGCGACAGGAATGAATCTGCGAAGCAGAGGAAGAACGACAATGGATGCAGAAACCAAGTTTGGATGCTGTGATGATCTTACCAATGACAGGGAATTCTTCCAGTGTTGCCAATGTTTGCTGAGGTTTCATAGTAGTTGTGATGGGCAGGAAGTAACGTTGGCATCAAATAAAGAGATGCGATGCACATCATGCTGGTCAGCACCAGAAACAGAACCAGAACCGAGCGTTCCTACCAAACCCTCATCAGATCACTGGCTACTTGATTGGTTGATGAAAGATAAAGCAGAGCGAAACCAAAAAGAAAAGGAGGATGAAGACCGTAGACAGAAGGAAAGGATAGAGGAGGAGAAACAGCGTAAGAAAGAGATGGCTCAGATAGAGAAAGTTCGAAAGAAGGAGATGATGGAGTTTAAGCTCATAGTTGAGTCTATAGAAGAAAAGAGAAGGAAAGAGAAAGAAGAGGAAGAAGAAAAGAGAAGGAAAGAGAAAGAGGATGAAGATGAAAAGAGAAGGAAAGATAAAGAAGAGGAAGAGGAAAGGAGAAAGAAGGAAAAAGAAGAGGAAGAAGAAAAGAGAAGGAAAGAGAAAGAGGAGGAAGAAGAAAAGAGAAGGAAAGAGAAAGAGGATGAAGAAGAAAAGAGAAGGAAAAAGAAAGAAGAGGAAGAGGAAAGGAGAAAGAAGGAAAAAGAAGAGGAAGAAGAAAAGAGAAGGAAAGAGAAAGAGGAGGAAGACGAAAGGAGAAAGAAGGAAAAAGAAGAGGAAGAAGAAAAGAGAAGGAAAGAGAAAGAGGAGGAAGAGAGAAAGAGAAAAGAAGACTTAGATATTTTCCGTTCATTGATTGAAAACCAGGAAGAAAGGAGGATGCAGGAAGATATAAAGCTAAGGTCAGAGTTACAGGCTCTATTCTCTCAACATAAACTTGAACAGGTAGAGAGCATCAGAGGAGAGATAGAAAAGCTTAGTATTAAAGTCACTGAAAAGGTGGACGAAAGGGTAAAGGAAATTGTGGAAGAGCAGCTAGGTTAACAGTTCGGCAAGGACGGTTAGAGAAAGAACAGGATCAATTGAAGAAGAATATGGAAACCTGCCTTGAAATTGTCCAGTCTGAAAGAGAATCTGAATGTGACCCTCCAGAAAGAGTTCAAGAATTAAAGAGTTCTGTAGAGTCATTTAATGTAGCACTAAAAACCTTTGGTGAACGAACAGAACTCATAGAAAATATAGTGCAAGAACAGAAAGTTGAAATAAAGGCAGCTGGAGAAAAGGTTAATTTTCTCCATGAGAAGGCTAAGAAGATGGAAGTATCTCTTCGCCAAGAAATTCAGGAACAGACAGTTACAATTATAAGTAGGGTCAGTGAACTGCAGGAAAAGATCCATAATTTACAGATTCGACCAGAAACCTCTTCCGATATAGTGCCTGATCCAATCCGAGGACTGAACCCAGAAGCTACTGCATATGAACCTGCTGTTGTACTTCCAAACCCATTCTTCCCCGGTAATACCACAACTTCTGATAGATGCAAGAGGCCTAGAGAAAAGGATAGTATTGACGGTTTTTCTCCTCGACGCAGAACAGAGTTTAAGATGCCCAGAATGGCTGATATCGCGAACATTCCAAAGTTTAAAGGCGATATCGAAGCTCAATCTGCCGAAAGATATCTGCGTGAATTAAATGTCAGTTTCGACTTAATGCAAGTGCCTGAGCACTATAGATTGGAATTATTACCTCGGGTTTTTACCGGCAAAGCTGAGCATTGGTTAGCTGGTAATATGGACAACTTTGTGAATTATGCTGATTTCTGCGCACGCTTTAAGGATGAATTTGCATCAGAAAAGGCAAAACAAAGACAACTAGCTGCTGTGAGGAACCGAAGGTATTCTCGCCTGGTCCACGACAACTTAGAGAGTTTTGCCTGGAGTGTCTACGCAGCGTACAGAAACCTAGCTGACAATTTTAATGAGAGTGAAGTTCTTAATTTGATCATTGGACAGTTGCCGTATCGCATTCGGAATCTTTGTCTGGCGCATGCTCCACGAAGTGTGGATGAATTGACACACTTCTTAAAGGACTTCGATATTTATGATGACCCTGATTCCTGGAAGAATAAAGAAGACCCTAAGAATAAAGAGGCTGCAGGCAATAAAAGTTTTAAGATCCGGAATATCCAGACGGATTCAGAGAGTCGAGGAGGAAATTTCTCACGACCTCGAAGATTCAACAGAGGATTAGGCAGGAGAGGTTTCAACTAAGATCAAAACCAAAGACAGCGAAATTTCTACAGGCCTCGTCCAGAGCAAGAGCGGAATTCTCCAGACGGATGGCGTTACCAAGAACGACGTAATCCTACTTCGCCCAGACGGTACTCTCCACCACGTAGAGGTGACAATTGTGGTTCCTTCTCACCAAGACATGACGTTGCCTCAGAGCAGGAAGAAGCAGTGGAGACTACTAGAGAGTTTCTGCAAAACCAGCGATCCCAATCATGTCAAACAAACTAAGACCTTGTCTAGATGTTTCGCTTCCGTTTAGGCAAGGAGCCTCTGAGGAGCGTCCCATACAGGAATTACATGTAAATTTTCAGTTAACAGAAATGGAAGAAATTAATTTACAAAGCCAATTAAAATCAGCTCGAACATCAAAAACTAAGTACAAATCTCCTGCAGTACCTGCAAAATTAATGGACATCCCGGTGACTTGCATTATTGATACTGGAAGTGAATGTTCAATATTAAGTTACGAGATCTGGACCCAGTTAATTAATCTGATACCAGGCATTCAAATGCAAATAGTTTCTGACATAAGACTGGTAGATTTTTCCGGAAGTCATAAGAAGAGAGTGTTCGGATGTAGACGGGTAGAACTGGAAATTGGTGGCATGAATTTTAGCACAGAAGTATTCATCTTAAAAGGTTTTCGTACCGATCTTCTTCTAGGTATGCCTTTTCTAAGACAGCACGAAGCAGAAATAAGTTTCAGGAAGAATTCAGTTACTTTGTTGTTCGGTAGGACTCCTGATCAAGAAGAAGGGAATCCTGTAGATATAGAAATAGTGCGGTACATCCAAAAAGTCCAGGATGAGGATGAGAAGTGGATGTATAAAACCGCGGACCTCAGAGAGAAGGTTGAAACTATTAATATTTTAAATGATTCCCAGAAGCAGGAGCTATTAAACGTGCTGACTCGTTATTTAAAGGTATTCTCTGAGAAGCCCGGAACAATGGAGAGCGCTGAGTGTGAAATACTCTTAACAAGCACCGAACCAGTCCATCGCCCACCATATCCCGTGCCACTTTCAAAAAGGGCTGCTCTGGAAAAGGAACTAGACTTATGGAAGGCCTGGAATATCATTCAACCGTCAGTATCTCCTTACTTAAATCCTCTATTGGTTGTAGACAAGCCAGATGGGAGTGTCAGACCATGCATAGATTTCAGACTGCTAAACTCTATCATGTTAATACCTAAAAGTTCGGTTCCGCCAATTGACGAGTCTCTTCAGAAGTTTAAAGGATCGCGGTACTTTACAAGTCTGGATCTTGCCTCTGGTTATTTACAGATTCCTTTAAAACCAGACTGCCGCAAATACACAGCGTTCTCATATAAAGGCAGACAGTATGAATTTTTGAAAATGCCTTTTGGTTTGTCAAATGCTGTGTCCACTTTTGTATACGTAATGCATCGAGTGTTTGGGCCAGAAACAGAGCATTTCTTAACAGTTTATATCGACGACCTGTTGATTTTCGATGCGGATCTTAACACTCACATTCAGCACATACAAGAAGTACTTCAAAGACTGAAAGACGTAGGTCTTAAAGTGAAACTTAGGAAGTGTAATTTTGTTAAGGGAGAACTAGTGTATCTAGGACACTTGATTTCTGGAGACCATGTTAGAGTTGATCCAAAAAAGAATGAAGCAATTTTAAAATTTCCACAACCTAAATGTAAGAAGGATGTTCGAAAATTTTTAGGTTTAGCAAATTGGAGGCGGAAGTTTATAAAAGACTTTTCCATCAAAACGGAGCCTTTATTAAGATTGCTCTCAAAGTCTGCTAAATGGAACTGGGGCCAGGATCAAGAAACTGTTTTTGACCAGCTGAAAATTGAATTGACAAATACTCCAGCCCTAGCTCAGCCTGATCTAAACAGAGAATTTTGTATTCAATGTGACGCCTCTACCAAAGGTCTAGGTTGCATCTTATTTCAAGAACAAAGCCGACGAGAAAACTGTCGTGCAGTACGCTAGCAGAAAATTAAAAGAAAATGAGAGACACTATTCTATTCACGAATTGGAATGTTTGGCTATTCTTTTTGGTATCAACAAATTTGAAATATATTTGAGAGGAAGGCATTTTAAAATATACACAGATCATCGTGGATTAATGTGGCTTCAAAATTCTAAAAATTGGAATTGCAGGCTTACAAGATGGTCTCTAAAATTGCAGTCTTACTCTTTTGAAATTAAATACATCCAAGGAAAGGATAACGTGGTACCGGATATTCTGAGTCGCTATCCCATCGATGAAGGCAAAGGGAAGGAAGAAGCTAACTATTTCCATGTAAATTATATATGGCAAGAAAGAGGAGAAATGGAGGACATAACAAATTGGGCTGAAGCACAAGAAGATGATGTTTTTTGCCAAAGCATAATAAAGCTTTTGAATCAGCCAGAGACTGAAGACTCTCCGACTGAAAGTAAGGTGAAAAACGTGTATCAGATTTATGGAAGTCTGTTATTCCGAAAAACCTCCGGTGAAGAATTAACTTGGAAATTGTGTGTCCCTATAAAGTTCAAAGAAAAAGTGCTTCGGGAAAATCACGACGAACTAGGACATTTCGGGGTAGCAAAAACCCTAAATAGAATAAAAAGTAGATACTTTTGGCCAAAGATGAAACAGGATGTTGTTAAGCACATTAGGGATTGCCTCGTATGTGCCAAGACTAAAATGGACAAGTTAGGAATCATCAAAGACAAGTTACATATTAATCAAAAGAGTCCTCACGAACTACTATCAATAGACCTGATCGGTAAATTGCCCATGTCCCAAGGATTCCAATACATTCTATCCTTGGTAGATTTAGGAACAAAGTTCGTCTCCGTTTACCCACTGAGACGTGGCACCGCCAGAGAAATAATCAATGTGATGGAGAAAGGGTACTTCACCCATTTTCCTAAAGTCAAGGCAATCTTATCGGATCGAGGTACACAATTCACTTCTGCGCTGTGGAAAGAATATTTCGACAAAAAGGGTGTTAAGTATTTATTCACTACGGCCTATCACCCTAGTAGTAATACTATAGAACGTATGAATCAGGAGATTGTTCGACTGCTCAGGTTATTTTGTCATCACGAACATCAAAGTTGGTCGAAATATTTATCAGAAATTGCCTGGTTACTGAACAATTCTGTTTCGGACACTACTGGGTATGCTCCTTCAGAACTATTTTTCAATCGCCCTGTGCCCAATGAAATATTGGACCACTTTTGTTGGCCTGATAACGACGATGATCCTCATTTAACTAACTGGGATAGAAAGATGTTTATGGCGAAGAAAAGGGAACGCTCGAAAAGTGATAGGAGAAAATTCAAAGTCAAGTGCAATGCTCTTCAGCTAAAGGAAGGAGATTTGGTGCTCGTAAGAAATCACAAACTAAGTTCTAGGAAAAATAAAACCATCGCTAAGTTGTTTGAGGTATATATTGGTCCCTACATTGCTACAGATATTCGAAGCAATACTACCCTACTGTTACATCCCAATTCCAAGAACCCGATCGATCGAGTCAATTTTGACAATCTTAGGATCTTTAATTGTTCTCAAGAACACAGACAAGCTTTGGTTGGTGAAGTTGACTGAGTGTCAAGATAATTTCTATATTTAAAGTTTCATGGTATACTCAAAATTTTTTCAGAACTTGTAAATTACAATTTCTTCAAAAATTTTCCACGGACGAGGGGCAATTGTAACGAACCTGAGAGTTTAAGATTTTATATTTGTAAGATGTTAAGATTTTTAAAATGTTTGTTATTTCAAATAATGTGCAAGTTGTCACAGATAATTATAGTTAGATTGATACAGTTATTGTTTGGAATTTGTGTAGATGTTTATAAATACGTCATAATCTGTTCGTGTTGACGTCACTTTCTCATCTCAGCAGAGGAAGTGAACACACCTGAATGTTTCTCAACTGACGACAGACTGAGTTTGGAAAACAGGTGAAGGTGAAGGATCAACAAGAACGTGGTAACAGTTAATAGAATGCCGGAATAATGTAATTGGTAACTATTTTCGTTTCATTCTGACTATACTCGAAATAATAATTAAGTACAGAAACTTTCGTGTATTTATGTTTGTCTTGTCCAACGTTAATTCTATATGGAAGTGTCTTTAGTGATTGTGATGTGATTTAATATGATATAGAATTGTTCCTCGTCAGTCAGAAACGTAAGCAAATCTGTGTCTTGCTTGTAAGTACACATACGATAGGAAATATAAGTGCTTATAAAACTACGTTTAACTTTGAATACTGTGTAGTGTTTCTTTTTGGCCCAGCAAGCCCTGATGATTTGCAAAGATTCTCATGTTCCCGACTAAAGGAGTAGCGGACTAACTTTGTGATGACTGGTGTCCAACCGGGGGACGTTGCAGATTTCAAGACGACAGTAGATATTTGGCATCAGTTTTCCATAAAACTAATTCCATCTTGAATATCCTCTTTCGTGAGGTTGCTCTTAGATTTTTTTGTTAGTCCTACTTCTTACCTCATTGTTTTCCCGTTCTTGCCTGTTCTCCAGATAATTTATTTCAATCTAAGGTTAAGGGAGCAATGCCCACTGACCCCACTGTGTTGCGCCACTTATTCAATCATACTTTGCAATAAGCTGTAGATTTTATTCCGCCGAGTGTCATATTTTTATTCTTATTATTCTTTTTCTTTCACTAAAAAATCATTTGCAGGAAATGAGTAGGACAGAATTTGCAAATGCAAATAATTACATTCCAGAATATTACTCATTATCATGGTCACGATATTTGCGCACATTTTGAAGAGCATATCAGTGAAAGGAAAAGGCCCAAAAAATTATGTAAGTCACAACGCAAAGTATTGGGCGTATGCTTTGACATTACAGGCAACTGGGATGAAGGCGTCCAGATTTGCGGGTGCTGCCGGATCTAGGGTTGCTAGACATTCGTCTTTTATCTTTAACCTCGCTGCTTATAATTGAAGTAATATCCAACATTAAACCACATCGTTTGTGAACTAAATAGTTAGTTTACACAGTTAAAATGAAATCCGTTTTGTTACACCTTAGGTCAAGCATTGTTGGAGCAGCACGGGAGTCGGTTTTCTTGCTTTTCTTTCGACCGCGGCAAACATAAGAGTCAGACGCAGCGGCAACCATGTCAGCGTAAGCTCCGCCAGAGCCGCTACTGCTATTTATAGAATATGCAAGGGCGCCCGTAGGATTTTTTCTCATGGAGGCAGTCATAGAAATTTATTACTATTATTATTGCTATTATTGTTTCTATTATTTTTGTTATTGTTATTATCATTATTACTACTAATACTACTACTAATGTTTTTATAATTAGCTACATACATCTGTAATTTCCATATTTTGTATATCTATATACAATTTGCATAACTGTAAACTTAATATATTAATTTATGTACAGTGGCGCACCCACAGGGGGGACAGGGGGCATTGCCCCCAACCTTCGACGGAAGTCAATTCTAGGCGGGGCAAACGTTGACGGCCAAGGGCACCCCTCTCGATTTCAAATTTCTTGCAAATAAAAATACATTTTTTAAATATTCTGGCTCGCTTCGCTCGCAATCCTTCCTTTTTCTCAGTGTCGTCAAGTTCATAGCCGTTGTAGCTAGGGGGTGGTGGAAGTTGGAAAAGGGGCCCGAATGATCTAAATAAAAAAATAAAAAAAAACTGTGAAAGAAAGAATGCCTTGGCGCCCCGTGATATTATTTGCACCCTATTACTGGCAAATAGGGGGCAAACATTGATGGCCAAGGGCACCTACAGGAGGGCACATAGGAGCAATTGCCTCCCTTGAGTTCAAATTTTATGCAAATGAAAATACATTTCGTAAAATTTTGTTGCTCGCTTCGCTCGCATTCAGTACTTTTCTGTCTCGTCAAGTTCAGAGTGAGGTAACGAGAGTCAGGCATGGACGCCAAGGGATCTAAATGAAAAAAAATTGTAAAGAGAGAGAATGTCATGGCATCCCGTGAAATTATTTGCACCCTTTAAATCAATATTGTTGTCAGTTGCAAAAATTGGATCTAAAAATTTTCTTCCTCGCTTCGCTCACAATATGCTTGTTTTCTGTAATGTGTTTAAATAATATGTGTTGTATTATGTATTGAATAAACTTTGAATACGTACACATTTTAGTGTTAGCATGTTGCATATGTACTTTATTATTTTATGTCGCTCCATGTTGTATATATGTGTAAAACATATCTTGAACGAGAAAGTTATACATGTTAGATACAAAATAATTATCTTTGGAATGCATTTATCATTCATTTTCTGCCATTCAAGAATATAGTTGGTGTTCTTGTTTTCCATTATTAGCTAATGTGAAATTGAACGTGTTGAAAAATTATTTAAAATAGTTTGTTCCAAACAAATGCTTTACCACAGACTTCTACCCCCTTTTTGAGTAATTTATGAGGATAATCACGTCTTTGATACTACTGCTACTACCACCATCACTAGTAATAATAATAATAATAATAATAATAATAATGCCATTATTGTTATTATTAGCTATTAGTATTAGTATAATTATTATATATTAATATTATATTATATATAATAATTATATAATACTAATAGTAATAACAATAATAATGACATTACATTTATTATTCGTTCGTTTATCCTGGTACTTGCCCTCCAGACAAAAAACCGTGGTTGCGCCTCTGTTCATGTAGGACAAAAAGCTGTTTTTTTTATAGCTAGATAATTATCTATTGATTATAATTAATGTAAAATAGACTGTAAGCTTAAATGTAACCCTACTTAAAAACAATAATAATAATAATAATAATAGTTGCTGTAACTTACTGTCTGTATGTCACAGAAAACAATACTTTTTGTTATAATATATTGCATCAATTTCACCATTCGAATTACATTAACTTTTCCCAGAAATCTCAGTGGGTCAAGTCCCCCCCCCCCCTTGGTCCCTCCCTGCGGGCACCCTTGAGAAATATGGAGACAACTAGTGCGCTTACTTTTGACGTCATTTTCATCGGTGCCAACTCCCTGTGATATGAACTAAATACTAAACTACGGAATAGCCTCTGGAAAATCCGAAGAGGCAAAAGAATGAAACAATATAACAAAAAGAAAAAAGCCGGCCCCCGTGGCGGAGTGGTTAGCACATCGCGCTACGACGCCAGGAGTCCCGGGTTCGAATCCCGGCATGGATGTTTGCGAGTGTCCGTTCATCAATTTCATCATACTATCGCTCATCCTCATCGTGGCGACTAGCCAAAAGTGGAAGAAAAGCGAAGTAAATGAAATCAACGAATCACGAGCATTGTTATGAATCTCGTTTCTCGTACTTCCGTTGCTCAGTACAGTAGCAACAACGATGTAAGGAAAAAGATAATTATATAATGTGGAACTTATACCTTGAAACAAATGGCCAAGTTCTTCTGCTTCGGGACTTTGCATTGCTTCCGATGAGTAACGTCACGGCATCGTCTGAACAGCAGATTGTCTGTAGATGTCGCCTCTGACTGTTGTCCTACGTAGTGCATATATATGCGAGGGTAGAATTCGGAGTAAGATGCGAAGGAAACCAAGTCTCGGCACTGCAGCCTTCGCTCAGGGGACTCAAACAAGGATGCATCCTTTCACCAGTGCTATTTTCACTTTTCATAGATTGGGTAGCGCATGAAACTAAAATGGACCAGGATTCTATCCCATGTGTAGGAGTGCAAAGTATACCAGTCCTTATGTATGCAGACGACATAGTCATCTTGTCCGAGACAATAGAGGGTCTTCAAAGGGGCATAGATAGCATATATGAGGGGTGCATCAAATATAAAATGAAGGTAAACATTAAAAAAACAAAAATTATTGCTTTCAAAAATGGCTACATATTTAGCAGACAAGAGACATGGACATACGGGGGAGAGTTAATCGAGCGGGTTAAAAACTTCACATACCTGGGGGCAACACTCTCCATGACAGGGAGTTGGACACACCACATAAGGGCAAGAAAAACTAAAACAAAATTTGCAATAGAACAAGTCATAAGGACAATAAATAAGGCACCCCAAATGCCTTTCCCGGTCATTCAAAACCTCTATTCATCAATAGTGTTAGGTACATTAAACTATGGAATAGAACTGTGGGGGTTAAGGGGGGACAACACAATAATTGGCATACAAACAGAATTTTATAAGAGAGTAATGGGCGTAAGCAGAGGCACGGCTAACTGTGGGATTCTCAAGGAATTGGGCCTGAACAGAGACGCGGTACAAGCACGGATGAGGGTTGTTAAATATTGGATGCGATTATCACAAGAGGGCCAAACTACGATGAGGGGACAATGTTTGGAAATACAGACAAGAGAGGATAACGTTTACAGCTGGGGCCTGGAAGTGAAAAATCTCTTATATAATAGCGGAATGGGTTGGGTATGGGAAGAGGGAGGAAGGGGGGGGGGGGGCATCTCAACAGAAAATCAAATCAGGGACAGGTTACTCGACATAGACAGACAAGAAATAATAGCAGACTGCCAAACAAAGACCTCAATCAGGGAACAGCTAAGAGTAAGAGAATGGGGGAAAGCGAAATATATCCAGGTGGTGGGAAAAAATTAAAGAGGCGCGCTGGCATGGTTCAGATTAGGGGGATGGAAACAACTAAGAAAGAAAAACGAAGCAGGGGAAACGATATGTCCTTTGTGTGATGGGGAGGAGACGGACAAGCATATCCTACTGAACTGCCCCTCTACACGGGACCTAAGGGACAAATGGATGAAAAACTTAACAGGTAGAGAGGTGATAGAAGTGGTAGACGACAGAATAAAGATAAGAGAAGCGGGGCAGCAAGTGGGGAAATACCTGGGGGAAGTAAGAGAACGGCGGGGGAAAGCTATTAGAGAAGGCAACGAAATGAGTGATCATGCTCCAGACGAGCCATCTTTATAGTGTAAGTGTGTGTAGTGTGTGTAAAGCAACATGTATGCGTGTTTTGGTGAGAGTGCAGGAAAAGAGAAGTGAGGAGAAAGACTGGAAGAAGAACTGTCGAGGGAGGGGAAGAATGTGTATATAGGGAACAAAGTAAGAGACAGCTTAAACGAAAACTAAATGTAACAAAATAGTGTAGAAAAATCAAAAACATGTAGTGCGTACAGCCTATGGCTCGCACAAAAAGAAAATAAATCTAATCTAATCTAATCATTACCGCCTCCAACGCAAGGCAGATTTCTTTGTTAGTTTCATTAGTTTCTTTGTCTTCGGATCATATGATTACCAAGACTGGAATTAACGAAACTCTATTGCAGAGTGCAAAAGCCTTTGGGGGAGAGGGGGATTTTCCCTTCACAAATAATATTGTCCTAAAAATATGCCCCCACCAAAAATTTCCTCTGGGGAGAGTTTTTCTTATAATAACAAAGTCAAGCAGTCAGTTTTAACTTTAAATACCCTATACTTTACTGAAGATAATATCTTAACACACACAAAGTAGTGTGTTACATCTATCTCTCTCTCTCTCATTAACAAATCTACATCTATAACAATTTATATCCAACAAAAATAAAGAAAAAGGAAGAGACACATTTAGCTATAAAATCTAGTTGATTTATATTAATGGAAAGCAAGAACTAAACAAATCGAATACATAATGAAACCATTTAAACTATATTGTAATTTTACCTAGTTAGTGAAGGAATTACAGTCCTGTTGATGTATCTCTAGGCGCGAAGACCGCCTTTATGGCAGTCACCCGCTGTTAGCCAATCGGGCTTATCGCTGCCAATCCCTCCTCCCAGGAGCAACCAGCAGGGAGACAGGATTTTGTCAAAATTGCCGATCTGTGCTGTGAATGGGGCCGCTTCTTACCGTGGCTCTATCGTAGTTTGCTTTCATATGTAATAACATAATAACTATGAATATCACATGCATATATATATATATATATATATATATATATATATATAGCTATATATGTGTGTGTGTGTGTGTGTGTACATTAAGATCCTCCCCCTAACAGGCTTCTATTGTGAGTTTCTTTTTGCGTTGGATTATACGGAAACGGAACTCGAGATTCGAATCAACGAGACTTTACTGTGTACATTTTACATAAAAATGCAATTCCTACCTGTCATCCAAGTCAAAGGACGAGTCAACCAGAACGGCGGAGATGGTAGCCATGAGAACGAGCAGCAGGAATATTGTCAGACCTAACATCCTGCGTTTCCAGCTCCCGAAAAGGATCACAAAGAATGATGAAGTCTACAACCTCTGTTCCCCACGGTTGCACTCCGCTGCATTTAACCGTTCTGCGACAACAAACTCCTGAGAGATTCCCGAACGGAAAATGGTTCGGTATTGTGGAGTTTCTGAAGCATGGGATTGTCCCTGAACCTTGCTTGTGAACCGTGCCGTTAACTGGTCACACGGACTAACACTTCCTTAGAGCCGAAAATCTTTAGCTGGATATGAGTTATCTAGACATTTGGACACACTGTTGCAAGACCCAGATAGCAAAATTTCCTATTTGAAAAATCAATTTTCCTTTCATCTAGGAAAAATTGAAATCACAATCGTAAAACTTTATGAACCACTATTATTATTATTAGTTTAATATTTTTACTATTTCTATCCATTCACAGATAACAATTAATTTACAGTTATATTAGGTTCATGGCCGTATATATAAATAAATACTTTGTACTGCAGCCAAGCATGATGCGTACTACAATTATATTCTTACCATTAATTCACTATGAATAATAACTTTTAAATTTTAACAAATAAATTTGCTTTGCACAATTTGGATGCAAATATGTGCTTAATGTACATTAATAACTATAAATAACAATATTATTTTTACATTTAACTTTGTTAGATCGCCTTGTAATAAAGGGCCTCGGGTTCGAAACCCGGTAGACGCAATACAGTAAGCCGGCCCCTGTGACGGAGTGGTTAGCACATCGCGCTATGACACCAGGGGTCACGGGTTCGAATCCTGGCCTTGGCATGGATGTTTGTGAGTGTCCATTCATCAATTTCATCATATCATCACCCATCCCCATCTTCGCAAATTAGCCAAAAGTGGCACAAAAGGCGAAGTAAAATAAATCAAATGAATGAATCAATCAATCATTACAGTGGTTCGGATTTTGCTCTAAACTGTAGGTTCAGTCCCGATTAGCCTATCTCTGCATAAATTGGACTTAAGAAATCTTTTTAAAAAAATTCAAACCTCGTTAGAATTGGGCTTTCATTACTTACTTTGTGACTGATATTAATACACTGCTGTTTGTGAAAATTGCAACACCCAGAAATAATGGCCCAAATGAATCCAAACTCGGAGGATGTGTAGAACAGTGTACCAGCAATAAATGAATAGGAATGCAGAGAGATGGCATGCACGTAGGCCCAGCAGCGCCTTCTCTTGTGTGACCGGAAAGGCCAGTGTTACGCCAAGCTCAGTCAGTGAAGAGCAGTCAAACGAAGTGGAAACGTGAAAGCAAGTGCTGGTATGTCTCGTCGACGTCAAAGGGTGCAATATCAGCATGTGAGTGTGTTCGAACGGGGCAGAATGAGCGGTCTCCGGGAAGCGGTATTTGTCATACCGTGACATTTCGGCTCGTACAGGGTATGCTGCTACAACAGTGATGCGTGTGTAGAGCCAGTGGATAGAAGAGGGTCGTACACAGCGACGAGCAGGTACTGGACCACGCAATGTGACCACAGCACGGGATGACCGCCATCTTGTCCGCATGGCTGTAACGTACCGTACAGCTTCGTCCACAGTGATGGCTGGACGCTGGAGCACTACAACGGTTGTGGACCTGTCTGCGTCGACGGTACGACGATGTCTGCTGCGGGTTTGGCTGGTTGCACGCATGCCATTGCGTCGGCTTCCATTGTCCAGAAACCACAAACGCCTCAGACTGCAATGGGCACGTGAATGCCGTCGCTGGCTTGCTAAGTAGCAAAATGTAGTGTTTTCGGACGAGTCCCGCTTAAACTTGTCCTACAGTGATGGCCGCATAGGTGTTAGACGCTACCGTGGTGAACGCAATCTGGCAACCTGCATTGTTGAGCGGCATAGCGGACAAACGTCAAGTGTGATGGTTTGGGGCGCCATTGGACACAACATGCCATCTCCCCTCCTACGTATTGAACGCAATCTGAACAGCAGCCGCTACGTGAGGGAGGTTTTAGAGCCCGAGGCACTGCCCCTCCTTCAGGGAACTCTACATGCCATATTTCAGCAGGTCAATGCCCGGCCACATGTGGCGAGGAATGTGCAAGCCGTCTTCGAAGAACGACAGTTACCACTGCTTCACTGGCCTGCATGTTCGCCTGACATGTCGCCCATCGAACATGTCCGGGATATGGTTGGTCGGCAACTTGTTCGTCATGGTCCTCCAGCAACCATTGTTGATGCTTTGTGGACTCGCATACAAACCGCGTGGAGGGAGATTCGCCAGGAACATATCCAGGCCCTCCTTGATTCCATGCCACGACGTGTAGAGGCTCTGTTTGCAGCACATGGGGACTTCACACCATACTGAATTCTCAATGTCAGAGATCAGATACAGGTCTGTAACTCTAATCATTTGTGTATTGGCATGTACAGTCGGAGAAAGAATTACCTGGGCCACGGGACCTAGAATTTCGTAACGTCTTAAAGCCTGTTGTTTATGCAACCCAAATAACAAATTATTCGCTTAAGTTTGTCTGGTGGATCTGAGTTCTCGGGAAGGATTGAGCATTGATAGCATGAGTCACATGACTCATGCCCCAGCAACAACAAACAACAGCTGGGTGCTACGTGGCCTCAAGAAGAACATTTTAGCAACTGTTTTCTTAACAAGATCTGCCACACGCTAATTGTTTCTCTATCTGGTATTGAATTCGGAAGCCTTTGATTACATGTCGAAGACGTTACCACTACGCCATCGGAGAGGCAATGGAACGCCTTGAGAAAGACACGAGTGAAACCATATTTAGCGTAAATTTTAAAAATAAGACAATATTTTGTGGTCACAGTTTCGAACCGTGGGAGAGGCATAGATTTTTTTTATCCCATCGTCCATTTCACGAGTTTATAATTCTTCCTCACAGACACATTTAACACGAGTGGTAGAAGAAAAGCGAAGTAAAATAACTGAAACAGAAATAAAAGAAAAAAGCGAAACAAATTTGATCCACAATATTCTGCAGTCACTTCAGTCGTATTCACGGAATGCTACCTTCAAAGAGAGCCGTGGTCTCTAACTTGTCTTTTCCCCTTCCTTTGTGCTCTCGATTCCCTCTGTCACGATTGGTCTAAAACTAATCAATGCGACGTTAATTAAACAATCGAAACAACGAAACAATGCACAATCAACTGATCAACATTCCAGTTTTTTTCGAATCGGAAAACAATTGAGATGCTGTAAAATGAAGCAAGATGCAGTAATAAACAGGGAATTTGGTACCGTATAGAATTAAATCGGTGAAGATGTTCAATTTGATTGGATTTTTGTTATTTAGTGTTGCTATTCTTTCACTTTTTGCAAATAGCGACGATGAAGATGAGTAATGAGTGATGATATGATGACATTGATTAACGGACACTCACCAAGAACACCCATGGCCAAGCCGAGATTCGAACCAGGGACCGATGCTGTCGTAGCGCGCTGTGCTAACCACTCCGCCACGGAGGTTGGTTAGGAGTGGACATTATATCATATTTTGTGTGCGCAATTGGGATCAATCAATGGAATGACTAGACATATTATATTATTAATATATTCATATCATAATATCAATTCATATTATTCGACACGAAGTAACATCAGAGACATTCCATCTTCCATTATTGCCTTTCAACTATTTCTTCGACTTCAGGTTAATAACATCAATAAGATAAATTATGAAACAAATGATAATGAATGTGGGATATTGACAGTTATTTCGAATTACCTGACACAAGCAACATTAAGCAGACTCGGTGGGCAAGCTCATTAAGTGGTCAACCTTCGATCTCGTCACCAAAGTTCCCGGATTTGAGTACCGTTCTTGTCACAGGTGTTTGAGTATTTCGTCATTAATTTCATGTAATGGTCACTCGTCCGCGACTAGGAAGAAAAGTAATGTTACGTAACAAAACTAATAAAAATAAACATGATCGAAGAGTACTTATTTCATCTCTCACGAACTCTATAAAACGGGGATATATGAAATATATGTATCTTCACATACTTTTTTCGATTTCTATATTTAACTAGCCGAGACCGAGAACGGGAGACCAATTTTCAATTCGAGAAACCGAGAGACGGAGACACTGTAAAGTCTTGTTTCTTTCTTGACATCTGCCTAATTGAGTGCCAGTGGCGTACGCAAGGGGGAGGGGGGTTACGGGGTTTAACCCCCCTTGAGCTTTTGAAATATTATGAAAAATGCTGTGGAAAAAATAAAAATGACAAATTTATCACTGTCAAGGACCTGCGGCAGTACTACTACTACTAATAATAATACTATAATAATAATTTGAATTATTATTCCCATGCGGCACGGAGAAAAGCACAGCATTCCAAACACGCGTCTTTAAGAGTGAATGCCTTGAAAATAAACACGAATTCTTGAAAATAATATATAAGGCAACTATGATTTTAAAGAGCAAAAAAGTTGTTTTGTATCTCGGCTGCAACAATGTTCAGTAATCATGTATTTTTGTGTGTGAACAATGAGCATTAACTAAAGAAAGTTCTTGGTTCGTTGAACTTGGCTAATGTATAGACAATGGCTAGGCCGACAAGAATAACTCAGTCACCAGTTCGTCTTCCCGCGGCACGTTTGAATTTCTGAATTCGAACGACAATAAGCTTAATTATTGTAAAATGTTATGTTGGTAACAACAGTGAGACAATCCAAATTTGAATTATCAGGGATATTTATGCGGCGACAAAGCCGGAAAAATTCCAACCAATTCCGGGAATCGAACCCTGATCTCCCGCATGGTTGTCAGATGCCCTACTGACCAGACCCTCCGCAGCTTCTTGGATGAGTTCCGTACTTTGATTATTTCAATTTATTTTAATATATTTTCTTGTTTTTATGGATTTTCTTCACACTTAAAATGTCTCATCTCGTTGAGTAGACAATTATTTCGTAAGAAAGGAAAAATGCTCTAGAATTTGTTAAAAATCGAATTACTAGAAATTAATTTCGTTTTATTGCTTTCATAAATATTATATTTATGTAGATCTCTACTACTTAATAGTAGTAGTGGTATTAGTAGTATTATTAGTAGTAATTCAATTAATTAATTATAAGTATTATTATTTAATTATGAGAATTATTATTTAATTAAAGTATCATAAAACAATGGTAATGTGAATTTGGAACAAGTTTTATATATAACACCCCCTTGATGAAATCCTGCGTACGCTACTGTGTTGTTCTGCTCGTTATTGGCTTTGTATTGGCAATTGTCATTATTCTTCCCCTGTAGGTAAACCATAACGACGATTTATGATGAAATAAAGCAGATAAAACGGCAAGAACAAGAAAGTCATGCCTGCCCGGGACTTCAACCCAGAACCTTACGTAACGAGATTTGAAATTCTGGAGAAGACATCCGTGTTTCGCTTAACTTTCTCTTTCCTCAACTTCTGTTATTTTATCATGCAAGTATAATTAAAATGGATCTTAGAAAATACGTTGCGATCCATAATTGTGTTGGCTATAAATGTGAACTCCAACATGGAATAAATTATTCCCTTTTGTATGTGGTTGAACATGAAATTTTCTTACACTGTGACAATTTATTTTTTATTTTTTCTGCACAGATAAGCTAATCTGGACTGGACCTTCAGTTTAAAATGGCATACGAACTACTACGTGCATCCACCGTGTATCGAACCCGGGATCCCTTGATTATAAGGTGACTACGTTATCATTACGCCATCGAGGAGGCCCCGTGAGAAAATATTATTCACTCGATCTATACAATAATTTATTTAAACATTTACATTTTCGTTTTCTTCTTTTTTGTTTGTTAACTACTCTTCTACGACTCTTTTTTTTTGTCTTTGAATTTCTTCTTGTTTCAGGAAAAAAATAATACATGCAGGCTGTATACCCCCCCCCCCGTGCAAATAGATAGAAAGCTCACTCTCGAGAACTAATTTATAAATAACGTAACAATTAGGAAACAATTCGAACGTTAACTGATAATAACTGCAGATGAAACAATACTTACAGACGCTAACGAAATATCTATTCTTGTATAAGCTCACAGGCAACAGGTATCTGGTGAGTCATTCACTCTTGCTTACTACGAGCGAAGGTCACTTAACCAAAGGGTGGCAAACAGGCGTCTGCTCTACGAAACTAGGGTGAGCAGGCGAGGCCCGTGTTCCTGTTATCAATGACGTACGAAATAAGGAGGAACACAGCTTTCATATCAAACTAGACCTGTGTTTCGGTTCCGCCATTGCATGTAAAACGCTTTCTCGTCGTGGCCTTGAAGGCCTACGTTAAGCCTTCTCTGAAAGAAAGATATCTTACCATTGAGGGGAGGAAAAGTGTGTGTGTATATCGAGGTCCTTCAACTTTCGTATTCTTCTTCATTTCAGAACGCGTGCTGTATCGTCGATTTAATCCAATCTAGCCGTTCTAGGTTTTAGGTTCTGTTTCTGTTCGGTAATTTCACATTGTCTTCCTGCTTGTGTTATTCGCGACGAAGCTTCTTATTTCAATAATCTGGACAATAACGGGATTGTGTTGGTTGGTTGATATGGTGTCTAAGTCCACTTTATGCACAGTAAGACTAATCGCGAATGCACCTACAGTTTGCCTACCTGCTGCTAGATATTTGCATGCTAAGATGTAGGAAGTGATACATTTTCAGTGTGTGGAATTAAGATTTATTTCTGATACGAAGAATCGGAGAATGGAGTAGTGAGAAAAGTATCACCTCACATGTTTGAATTTTAGCGCCCCCCCTCCACACACACACACACACATACACACACAGGATATCGGCCGTGGTTTTTATAACGAAATATAACATGGATGAATTGTGTCAAGAAAAACTGGAGCCTATTCACATCCCTACGGAACTTGGAAGAATGTTCACGTAGAAATTAGAAAGTTCTGTTCCGACAAAATCGGGACGTATAGTAAATGAAAAAGCAAAGTGCTACCTTGTGCTTTGAACCAAGCCATGAAGGCGTGTAGGGGGTGCGGAGTTAGGGTCCCACCTTTCTTGTTACGGCCGAAGGTGGTAATAATGTGATCAGCACCACGCCCCTGGCCGCCTTTACCTCCTCCCCCCCCCAAGCTTCCTACAGGTACCCATTTTATACGACGCTGGGTGGGCGCCGGAGCCACTTGAACAGGTGGACAAAATTCCAATTCTCCCCAGTCGGGGATCGAACTCAGATCTCTCGCATGGTAATCAAACTCCCTAACGACCGAGCTACTGCGGCACATATAGTATAGTAGCCTTATAAAATTAAGGCAAGAATTATTTTAGCATTTCGTTCGACGGTTTTAGGGGAATGATTTTCAGACATAGGCTATAACTCTTGTCGGTTCTGCGACCTGGCTTGAGAAAAGGCGATTTTATGACGAAGAACATTCCACCTGACAAGTCACGTGACTTTTCTACATTTCCTGTGTCTGTTGGCTATTGCATGAAAGACGAGTTGCTCCTTGAGACAGACTGAATCACCCGATCACCTAAAGGTGCAATGTGTGTTGCCTACCTTTCCGGCATTATTTACTGCCATTAAAGTCTTATGGGGAAGAACTTTTTTCCACCACTGTACCTAATCTGTGGTATAAAGTTCATTTCAATCATACGTTTCCTTCTTGGTGTTGCAATTTTCACGAACAGCAGTGTAACTTTCGAAACCTTTTCAACCAATGAAGTGTTTCTTCAGTTAATAACATATTATAAAGATTATTGACAACAATTTTCAAATTTTGCTCAAAATATACGAAATTTAAAAAATTCCAAAAACATTAACCTTGATGTCACAAATAATTTTAAATGCCCGATGATAATGGGAAGATATTACTATATGTTTATAAGCCAAACTTATAATTTTATTCATAGTTTGGTTTGGGTAAAGTAATAAATTACTCGATGAAGAAAATGAAGCTTTACTTCACATTGTAATAAGTTTGGATTTAATATGTGAACCGGAAATGTTCAACAAAGTTCTCTGCAGTTTGGATATTTTTCATTAAATTTATACATTTTCTTTCCGTTGAAATTCTGCCTAAATTTCCTTGTATCGAATAAAATTTACCTTCACCTGGCAACACTGCTTGGACGTCGTCCAAATCTTTATTTTTCGATCTGATTTCAAGACAGAAACATTTACCTCGGTACTCGTGAGAAATGTACTTTGGTTTACCTTCATCCTTGAAAGAGCTGTATCAGTTTCTGTTGTAGAGTGCTTAGCGTAACGTGCTACAGGAATCTTTGGTTCGAATCCTGGGTAAGGTATTGACGTGTCCGTGTCAAATAATCTTTCTCGTCAATTTATAATTAATTTTCGTCGTAGCGATGTAGGAAAGCGACGCAAATTTTGATTAAACGTTACCGAAAAATAACAAAAATATTTTCAAGCTTGTAACTAAATACAAGGGGCACGTGCATGACCTTCAACCTTAACAAACCACTGCATATAATAGTACGAGCTTTTTATAAAGAGTATATGTTGTTTGTGGTGGGAAGGTGTGGGGATGTAAAGGTAACGTTTTTCGAATGAAATCAAAGAGCTAACGAAAGTAAAGAAGTGATAGTATTTCTTTATTTTTTTCTGTTGAAATACAGGATGTTTCACCCTCTCTCGGCACTGATTTCATAATGTTATGAAATTTGCTACGGACATATCTTGGTGTATGAGAAGCATGGTGACGTCACAGCGAGTGTTGGAAGTGGTCGCAATTAGCATCAATGCATGCGTCCACACGCCTCTCCATTTTACAGAAGGAAGCCACGAACACATCAGGAGCCACAGCGTCAATTTCCCGCCGAATGCTGTCTTGCAGTTCCATCATAGTCTGTGGCTTGTTGCGACAGACCTTTCCTTTCAGCATGCCCCATAGGAAGAAAACCGGTGCGGTAAGGTCACGCCAAAGTCCTTTGGAAATGACAGGAACTTTAAAGAAGGACACAATTTATTGCATGCTGATGTTGAAAATGTGGAAAGTAGCGCCATCCTGCTGAAAATGACCATTATGTAATTCCTAGTCATCCAACTGGCCAAGAACTCAGACTGAAAGCATACGTTCGTACGGCAGAATCGCCCAGACGCACGCGCATGCCCACGAAAGAAGTAGAGAGACTATGGCGCCATCTCCCATGACGTCATCATGCTTCTCATACACCAAGGTATGTTCGTAACAAATTGCATTACATTATGACCAATAGGGCTAGTTTGATTTTTATAAGCAAGAATCAGGGGCCGAGAGCGAGTGAAACACCCGGTATTTGACTCTCGTTTCACATTATCCCTTAAATCTCACAAATCAATTATATTTTTTCTGCAGCAGGCAAGTAACAAATTCTTATACTACTGGGCACACCGAATACAATCCAATTCCACACATGTTGTTACGGTTGCGAGGGAGTTTAATGTACCCATGATCTCCCCAGCGTACGCCCCACGAATTTTTAATTAACCAGTAATCTCCAAATTTCTGATCGGTACCGTAACCAACCACCAGAACTGCGTGAGTCATCTTTTTGCCGCAGGTTGGGAGGTTGAACATACCTGAAAAAAGGTAAAGTAGAAATTATAAGTAAAATAGTTGCACAAGTAACAATGGATTAGGGTCTCCAGATAATTATAAGCTCAAAGTTGGACACACTGTCCCAAAATGCAAGACTTGGAGTCAAAAATGTATAATACCAGTAAATGTCAGAAAATAATATGAACTAGCTCGATTCCATTTAAAAAAATAATAACTCATTAACTCTCTGGCCTTCTTAAACCCGAAGGTTTATGGCTGCAGCAACACAAGCCTTCCATCTCCCCTATCCTGGGCTAGATCAATCCAATCTTTTCCATCCTTAACAATTTCCTTTAGTTCCATCTTAACATTATCCCTCCATCTTCGTCTTTGCCTTCCTACAGGTCTCTTACCATCAGGTTTCCCAATTAGAATCCTGTAAACTCTTCTTTCCTCTCCCATTCGTGCCACATGGACTGCCCTGCCCATCTGTCTTCTTGATTAAATTTTTCTAATAGTATCTAGACATGAATACAAATTATGCAGTTCTAAATTATGTAACCCTCTTCACTCACCTGTCTCCTCATCCATTTTAGGTCCAAATATTTTTCTAAGGATTATATTTTTAAATACTCCTAATTTATGTTCCTCTCTTAATGTAAGGGGCAAAGTTTCAAAAATAATAATTTTTAGATTAATTGTTGAGTTCAAAATTCTTAAAATTATAATCTTCAGCTTTTGCTGTGAGTTAACTTTAGGAATGAGCATATCCAGTGAGCGGCAAGAGCGGGAGGCACTTGAACCCCTTGGAAAATGAGTAGTGAACAATTTTATTCCGCTCATTTTTATATGCCATTCCCTTTTCAGACAATTCAAAATAGAGCATTGTCCTACCTTGGAAATTATTTTCCCCCATAGGGGATAAACGTTTGTTCCCTTCGCCTGGGGAAAGTCAGGGAAAGCGCACTTTGTAACTCAACGGTGCATCGAATCTGGAACCCATTGATTACAAGGAGACGACTTTGCCCCGTAATTGTAACCAATAAAAAGTACCCCACTAAATGTGGTCCATCACTTCCCTGAGGAGGGGGGCAATTCATTTTGAAAAATTTTAGTTTTCGTCAAAAATTAAAAATATTATCATCATGCAAAGTCGTCAAGCAGGAACAGCTTTCGATTGATATACTGAATACCTTTTTTTTATATTCATAATTTTCCTATGCACTAATTCTTGTGAGACTGTTCAGATATAATTCAAAATAGACATAATTTTTCAGAATCTGGAACAGCGCTGAAATTTTTTAAAGCAAAGGAAACTTTCTAATTTTTTTCCTTTAGACAAGCCAAAGTTTTCTTGAAATGAAAATTATATTAAAGAGGAAATAAAAAGTAGGCTTAATTCAGGAAATGCATGTTACTTCTCTCTTCGTAAACTTTTGTCTTCTCGTTTAATATCTAAGAAACTAAAAGTTAAAATATACAAAACAGTAATTTTGCCTGTAGTATCATATGGATGTGAAACTTGGTCCCTTACATTGAAAGAGGAACATAAATTGAGAGTATTTGAAAATAAGATCCTTAGGAAAATCTTTGGACCTAAAAGGGATGAGGAGACAGGTGAGTGGAGAAGGTTACATAATTTAGAACTACATAATTTGTATTCATGTCCAGATATTATTAGAATAATTAAATCAAGAAGACTTAGGTGGGCAGGCCATGTGGCACGAATGGGAGAGGAAAGAGGAGTTTACAGGATACTTGTTGGGAAACCTGATGGTAAGAGACCTGTAGGAAGGCCAAGACGAAGATGGATGGACAACGTAGAGATGGACCTAAGGGAAATCGGTAGGGATGGAAAAGAGTATATAGATCTTGCTCAAGATAGGGAAAGATGGAAGGCCTGTGTTGCTGCAGCCATGAACCTTCGGGTTTAAGAAGGCTAGAGAGTTAGTTAGTTAGTGAAAGTTTTCTTGATATCATAACAAACAAAATCTACTTATTTAATGTGCTCCACAAGAGAACCATCTATTGGGAAATATTGACAATAACATAATACGGACAAAAGGATAAACTGAATCAACCATTGGAGCTTTTTTGCTTCGAGAAGTCGACAAGTATTTAATAAAATATAGTGCATCTTAGAAAATATAGTGAGCTTAATACTGTTTATGCACGATTTTTTTTATTTGATCTCCTAGCCCTTTCTTCCGCCCCGTGATGAGTCCATCTTGAGACACAAGGAGGCAAATGTCGGTTACGTGTATCACTGGAGTACGCAGGGGTGAGCTGATGGGGCTACAGCCCATCCAGAAAATTTGAGAAAAATCTTAATTTTAAATGAAAGCATTAAAGAACTCGGTCAAAACCAAAGTGATAAATGCAAACTTTCCTTAGAATGAGCCCTGTGATACTTTATTTGGCACTGAACAACTTTTAAACCGAAGGTTATAAACAATAATTCAAAAATATTTTTAGGCGTATACCACTGGCGTACGCAGGACTTTTTCGGGAGGTGCTGGAATTGTAAAGATGGATATGGATACGCAGACCCGCGACTCCTGTGCACCGTACTCCCACGTGGAGGGGAGGGGGAGAGTGGACCATGTTTCCTTATGGCCCGAGCTGAACGGAAGATGGGAAAGCTGCGCGGGGACTTTTCGTCCAAGGTTTTCTCCCTTGTGGTCGATCTATAGTACCGTATCGCATCCAAGGCGTTGGGAGAGAGAGAGAGAGAGAGAGAGAGAGAGAGAGTAGAGAGAGAGAGAGAGAGAGAGAGAGAGAGAGAGAAAGAGAAGAGTGCTTTAAGAAAGGAAAGATGAAGTTAGAAAGATATGCTTCTTTATTTCTCTCTCTCTTTCTCTCTCTAGCTTTTGAGAGAGAGAGAAGAACGGCAAAAAATAAGGTAGAAAGAAGGACGGAAAAGAAAGGAAGGGAGAGAGAGGGAGGGAGAATGAGAGAGATCAAAGGGAGAAAGAGAAAAAAAGGGTCCGGAAAGGGGGGGAGGCAAGGGAGCTAAAGTGAAAGTCAGAGTCAAGAGAAGGAAAACAGAGAGGAGAGTAGGGGAGTGAGAGAAAGAAAAGACGAGAGAGAGACAGAGAGAGAGAGAGAGAGATAGATACTCTTCTTCTTCTTTCTTCTTCCTCCTTCCTTCTTCTGTCTCCCTTTTTCTCTCTCTCTCTCTCTCTCCGTTTTCTCCCTCTTTCTTTCCATCTCTCTCTCTCTTACTTTTGGAGAGAGAGAGAGATAGATAGAGAGAGAGCAAGGCTTATTTCCTTCTACTTTATCTCTCAGCTACTTTCTTTTTCTTTCTTTTCTTCTTCAAAAAAGAGAGAGAGGGAGAGATAGAAATATGAAAGAGAGAAAGAAAGAGAAATATAGAAATGGTTGGGAGTTGGGGGAGGGAGAAGAGGGCCCATGCCCAGGCCGGGATTTTCCTCCCAATAGAGATAGGGAAATGAGAAAAGCAGAAAATGATGAATGAATGAAAAGAAGAGAAAGGAAGAGGAAGGGATGGTAGAGAGAGAGAGAGGCGAGGAGAGAGAAAAAAAGATAAATGAGATGCCCCTTCCCACCCCCACCCCTAAGGGTGCGGAGGAAGAGAGAGAGAGAGAAGTCAGCGCATTTATTGCTTAGAAACTCTGGCAGACCTCCGCACAGCATGCTACGACGCCAGGGATTGCGGGTTCGAATCTCGGCCTGGGCATCGGTGTTCTTTGTGAGTATTAACTCATCCTTATCTTCGCGATTAGCCAAAAGTAGTACAAATGCGAAGTAAAATAAACCAATCTTAGGAACTCTGAATTTTTGTCTGCAATTTTAGTAAACAAAGTTCCATTAAAATTACCTCTTTCATTAGATTTCTATGACATATGATAGCGAATATTTTTCGATTTCTTGATCACGTTGGCACTACCCATCATACTAGCTGCCAGTCGACACTGTATATATATATATATATATATATATATATATATATATATATATATATATATATATATATATATATATATATATATATAAAGGTAAAGTTCTCCCCTTTGCTTAGCACCACGCCATGAAGGCGTATAGGGGGTGTGGGGGTAACGTCCCACACTTTCTTGATCCGGTCGTGAGTGGGGGTGATGTGATCAGCATCACGCCCCTGACCGCCTTTACCCCCCAGGGTTTCCCCCAGGTACCCATGTCATTCGACGCTGGGTGGGCGCCGGAGCCGCTTCCAACGTTAGAAAAGTTCCCGGATTTGAACCGGCCGGGGATCGAACCCGGGACCTTGAGCATGGCAGTCAGACATTATATATATACACGTATATATATAATGTCATTAAATATGTCAATTATTAACTAATCAAATTATATTATAAAATATACAATATACGAGGTGTGGCTAGAAAAAACCGGACTGTTGCTACAAAATCTTTTATTGCTTATTTTGTACAATACGAACATTATCACCTTCAAAGTACTCCCCTGCACTATCGATACACCGCTCCATCGAATCTTCCATTGCTGGAAATCATTTTCTGAAACCATGTTCATGACCTCCGTCGCTTTTGTTTTCACAGATTCTACGGTCATAAATCTGGTTCCTTTCAGTGCTGATTTGACCTTTGTAAGTAAAAAAAAAAAAAAGGTCGCATGGAGCAAGATCCGGCGAATAGGGTGGATGTTCTAACACTGGGATCCCATACTTGGCCAAAAAAGCCTTGACTGACAATGCCGTGTGGGCAGAAGCATTGTCCTGATGAAGAATCCATGACTTGCTTTTCCACAAATGAGGTCGTCGTCTTCTTACTCGATCACGAAGGGTCGTCAACACCGTAATGTAATGATGTTGTTTGACAGTTTGACCTTCGGGTACCCAATTCGAATCAATTCACCGACATTTGCAATGTTTGATTCCGTTTTTGACGTGCAAGGCCGTCCAGGATACGAGTTGTCCGCGATCACTTATCGTCCCTCTGTAGACTTTTGAAACCCCTCAAAGACTTGAGTGCGTGATAAACTCTCATCGCCGTACATTTCCTTCAACAAAACATAAGTTTCTGTGGCGGATTTTCCAAGTTTCATAAGAAACTTTACATTGATAGGCTGTTCCACTTTCCCACTTAACATTTTTTCGACGGAGCACAGATGTACGGTTCATTTCGTCCACAGGCTACAGCAGAACTGAGCGCCGCGCACCATGGGCAATCACACAGTCGATAGGCAGGTTATCACGTTATGCAGTCATGCACCGCTTGACCTTGACGCGCTTGCCGTTTTTTGACAGCAACATCAATCCGGTTTTTTTTCTAGCAACACCTCGTATTATATCGACTGTCTTTCATCCAAAATGCAATTGCAAATTGAAGATTTTAATGTACTACTGATGATATGAACAATGAGGAGGGACAAAAATTAGACGTTAAGAAGATAATAGTTTCCTGTATAAAATTCACATATAAGTACTATTACGTGTTTTATTAATATATTTATATATTATTATATTCGTGGTTGCTAACGAAAGGCGATGAGAAATGGAGAAGAAATAAGTCAGTCAAATTTCTGTGTTCCGGGGATTGCTGGATTCAGTGTCCTAAGAGATGAGGAGGCTCTGTCTAGTCCGTTCTTTTTGTATGTTATCCATATTATTCCAGTCAAGTATATTCGAATCTCAAACTAATTGATTATGTTCGTTGTTAAAACAAAAACTCTTCCCCCCCCCCGGAAGAGTTTGGCGGGGGGATTTCAGGACAAGATCGTTGGTGGGGGAATTTCCTCCCTGCCCCCCCCGGGATTTCGCACCCTGCCAGTGTGTGTGTGGTATTGCATCTTAATTACGTAACTGATCACATGATGGAAACATCAGATGAACTAAACTTACCTTGTTTGTACAACATGAACTTCCATTCGCTCGAATCAACCACAACGGACACTGGTCCTACAGCTGCAACTGTTTCTTTCAACTGTTCCTCGTTTCCTTTCTCAAGTCTGACGTAGTCGGCGAGTGGAACGGCATCATTGGAAGAATTGTATCGGCATTTACCGTCCTTGAAAGAAAAAAATATATGTGGGTTATTCCTGAGTAAACAAAAAATGATCGATCAGACAATTCGATTATTGATGGCGGGAAAAGAACTTCCGGTTTGGCGAATTTTCCAATGTAAACAAGTGGAATACAGATCGTCACCGAGCATATTTTCTTGTAAAAGATCGGAAACAAAATGGATCACTTGAAATTTTTGAGTGATATAGAGAAACAAAGGTGCCTAGAAAAGATTGGTAATTTCCCGGATCCTTTGGATGCAGATATAAGGGACAATACTAATATTTTCCGAGGCAATGTTGATCTTCTACCATCAGCTTCGTTTTTGAAAAGACTTCTCCAGGTTGAATGAAATTAAACTTACATTAATTATAAACATCGTTCACAACAGTAAAAGAAATAATAATAATTACTACGGTTAAAATTATTGTTATACACTAATAATATATACCTAATTAAATAAATTTTATTATTATTGTTGTTGTTTATATTATTGTCATGCTATTCGATCCACAAGCCGAGAGAATATACAGCACAATTATTTTCCATTAATACTTTTACATTTCATAGTTACTATACTGAAATGCACAGTTATTGTACTTTGTTGTTAACTTTTGCAAGTGTCGTTCAAGAAAGGACTTTAGAAGCTAGAAAAAAATATATTGTGTGACCTCTTCTAAAATTATAATTTTTCGAATCCTGAAAACTGTGGAACCATTTATTCTTTGAATTAAATGGTAGAATATGAACAAATATCCTGGTTCCTGTATTTTTCACTCATTTTTTCGATCTAATGCATATTTTACATTGATTACTCTGTTCGAATACTAACCAAGTGAACTTTATTTCTGTTATTAACAATAAAAATAACAAAATTCCTGTTTTTTTAAACTTGAGATGAAGGATGCCAATTTCCAGAGGCGGGATGAGGGGTCGACTGACCAACCGACGCCCATGGAGAAAGCGCTTATCAACAACCAAAGGGCAAATAGTTCCAACTTTTGAATTTGATCAACATGTGTGCGTTTGACAATTATAATTTTTGAAACACGTAAAATATTTTCATTTGATTTGATGAAGTGCCGACTGCAGAGCCTACTCCCTTGTGTTTGTGTTCAATCTTTTCGCTTTACTACCTAAATCCACTGATCTTTCAATATCGGGTCTGTCTGGAAACGATGCATAGATACCTGTGAACAATTGTTTGTTCCCTATCTCATGCTGAAACCAAAAGCCACACAAATATTGTTGCTTTTTCCGAAGACACTGCCTTTACACCTTTGAATTCAATGTTATTATTTTCAAAACCGGAAGTGCAGTCCCCGCCATCGCCAAGGAAGCACAGAAATGTAAACATCCGGTGAATAGCGCCCATACAAATTAGGCAACGATATAAATGTTTGTTGACATAGCTGAGTTATTTCTTAGTGCCTTACACATAAACAATATGTATTATGAAGTTGTATCACACAGTACAAATGAACGTTAATTTTTTAATTCAATTGTACACAATGTCAAAGAAATTAAGTCTATCCTCATGTACAGTCACGGACACTTTTGTGTTGCAACGACTCCATTTACTTTCAATGAAATCGTTACAACCCAGACGTGTCCGCGACTGTACAAAATGATGGATACAGCTTAATCCACAGCGTACTTGTCCATCTCACTGTACTCGTGACAAAAAGCAGGTGGCTCCTGATATGACAAGCTTTTTAAAACTATAACTCCATTAAGCCTTGTTTCCATGATTATGAAAAACTAAATATGCTGACCAAGGCAGTAATTTATTTTATTAAAAACATAAACTAAACGTAACGTTTCAACCTTCTAGCAAGGTCTTCTTCAGACTCTGTATCAAGTACAAAAGTAACAAGATACAAAAACAGGGCCTTATATATACACAAACATTACTCCCTCCAGACTATTTAGAAAGTTGTTTGGAACTTTCTAGAAGGTGACTTTCACTTTCACCAACTTTACTTTCACCTCAAAGGCTAAACTCAATTACTTCCATGTAGAAAGTGGTTGGATTTTTAATCTCATGAACTTTTCCCTTCATTTTTCCTCCTTCTCCTCTCCTCTTTCTCTCTTGTCCTTTCCACTCTTTCTAACAACTTCTTCCATTCTTTGTTTAACTTCAGTCCCCCATTCCAGTTCATTGTGTCTTCTTCACCTTTCTTCTCTATTTCCTTGGCTTCCTTCCATTTTCTCACTAGCATTCTCTTCTCCCTTCCTATCTGCTTAGCCTCATCCCACTCTATGTCATGTCCTGTTTCTCTCGTGTGTTTAAATATTGCATTTCTCTCTCTCTTAAGTCGTACATCATCCCTATGTTGTTTCAACCTGTCTTTCAGCCTTTTCTTCGTTTCTCCTATGTACACACTCTGACATTCTTTACATTTCACTTCGTAGATAATCCCTTCCTCTTCGTCTTCTCTGTTTTCCTTATTCTTCTTAGCATTCCTCGCTATTCCTAAGATGCTTCTCCCTCCCTTCCTGTAAGTTTTAATTCCCGCCTTCCTAAGCACTTTGCATATCTTTTCTGTGGTCTTCCCCATACTCCTTATTCCAAACCTTCTCTCTTTTTCTTTCTCTTCCAATTCTTCCCTGCCCGTTTTCTTCCTTCTTCTGTTTATGTCCAGTCTATCCTGCTTCTCATAGCCATTCTTTTCCAGCTGTTTCCATAGGCTATTTATTTTGCCTTCTTTTTCACATTCTTTCATGCATATTTTCTTGATTCTGTCCTCCATATTCTTTATAAAATTTATTTTTGTCACCTCACTTACATCACTTCTTTTGTGGCAGAATACCCCTGCTGCACACTTCTTCTGATGCCAAGCGGTTTCAATTTCTTGTCCTCTATTCCTTTTCATCAATATATCTAGAAAGCTTAACCTGTTTTCTTCTTCTATTTCAAGTTCCAATAATATCCCTCTTTCTTCATTTTGAATTTCTTTGGCAAAAATGTCAAGCTGCCTCTTCGTTCCCTTCCATATGCCAAAACAGTCGTCCACATATCTGCAAAACAGAATTATTTTGTCACCTCCCTTTTCTATCACTTTCTTTTCCCATTCATTCATAACCAATTCAGCCAATGCTGGGCTTAGACTGGAACCTATATTTAGTCCTTCACTCATTAACATTATTTTATCTCCCATTATACTGTAACCGTTATTCCAAATGGTTTCCAGCGCCTTCACTACCCTTTCACTATCCCATTCTCCTATAATTTCTTGTCCCATTCTCTTTTTAATAATGTCCAAAACGTGACAAGGGAGAAGGTTTGGAATAAGGAGTATGGGGAAGACCACAGAAAAGATATGCAAAGTGCTTAGGAAGGCGGGAATTAAAACTTACAGGAAGGGAGGGAGAAGCATCTTAGGAATAGCGAGGAATGCTAAGAAGAATAAGGAAAACAGAGAAGACGAAGAGGAAGGGATTATCTACGAAGTGAAATGTAAAGAATGTCAGAGTGTGTACATAGGAGAAACGAAGAAAAGGCTGAAAGACAGGTTGAAACAACATAGGGATGATGTACGACTTAAGAGAGAGAGAAATGCAATATTTAAACACACGAGAGAAACAGGACATGACATAGAGTGGGATGAGGCTAAGCAGATAGGAAGGGAGAAGAGAATGCTAGTGAGAAAATGGAAGGAAGCCAAGGAAATAGAGAAGAAAGGTGAAGAAGACACAATGAACTGGAATGGGGGACTGAAGTTAAACAAAGAATGGAAGAAGTTGTTAGAAAGTGGAAAGGACAAGAGAGAAAGAGGAGAGGAGAAGGAGGAAAAATGAAGGGAAAAGTTCATGAGATTAAAAATCCAACCACTTTCTACATGGAAGTAATTGAGTTTAGCCTTTGAGGTGAAAGTAAAGTTGGTGAAAGTGAAAGTCACCTTCTAGAAAGTTCCAAACAACTTTCTAAATAGTCTGGAGGGAGTAATGTTTGTGTATATATAAGGCCCTGTTTTTGTATCTTGTTACTTTTGTACTTGATACAGAGTCTGAAGAAGACCTTGCTAGAAGGTTGAAACGTTACGTTTAGTTTATGTTTTTAATAAAATAAATTACTGCCTTGGTCAGCATATTTAGTTTTTCTTTTTAAAACTATGTTAGTGATCTAGAGAAGTACTTTATGGTGTAAGGAATCTGACCATAATAGATTTGTGACAAATTTAGGTTTCTTGACTTTCTTCCTCGGAGGTACACGATGCAGTTTTGCCATACGCCTAACCCTAATGAAGTGTCCAATATTATACATACGGAAATAATGTGTTTACATTCCCCGTAGTGTACAGATTACTTACCTTAGCTTCATAAGGGTATGCTTTTTCGTATACAACTCCTTTCGTTGTCTTGACGTAGTCATAGGCAGAGTGAATCCATCCACCTTTGCACCCTCTGGTGCCATAAGGACTTGCACAGTCCACCAACTGTTGCTCACTCAGGGATACCAACTTGCCAGTCTTCCTGAAGTATTGCCCCTCAAGTGCCCCAGTCTGTAATGCAATAAAATGACACGTATATTGTTTCATATTTCTATTGATTGAATGATTGGTTAATTTTGATTACTTGACTTCACTCTTCTGCCACTTTTGGCTAATCGCGAAGATGAGGATGAGTAATGATATGATAAAATTGATGAAGGCACATTTTTTTAATTGCATAATACAGGGCTATTCTAAATGATCTTCACGATTTCAAAGTTTAATATCTCATGTTTATTTAGTCACAATGACATGCAAATTATTTGAAATGAAAGAAAAACTCAAAAAGTTTTAGTGTCTGTCAAAGCTGATGTTTAGTTACGCATTCTGCCGCTAGGGCGACAGTAAATCACGATGGCTGGAAACGAAGACAGGAGAGCATTTTGTGTCCTGGAATTTCATGTACAACAGTCAGTTATTTGTGTCCAACGAAGTTTTGGGACGAAGTTCGGGTTAGATCCACCAAGCGGTCACTCAATTCGGAAGTGGTATAGACAATTTAAAGAAAGTGGGTGTATCTGCAAGAGGAAATCAACAGGCCGGCCAGGAGTTAGTGATTAAACAGTTGATCGGGTGCGTGCGACTTTCGTCATAAGCCCCAAAAAATCAACGGTTCGTGCAAGCAGAGAATTGAACATTGCCCCCACATTGGCACCGGGATGTCAGGAGGGAACTCAACAGAAGTTTACCAAGTCAATGGATAGGACAAGCTAGTCGTGAGGATCAGGTTCTGTTTCCTTGGCCCTCCCGTTCGCCAGATATCACCCCGTGTGACTCTTTTTTGGGGGGTTATGTTAAAAACCAAGTGCATGAGCCTCCCCTACCTAACAACTTACCTGAACTTCAAGTACGCATTTAAGAAGCAGTTGCGTCCATTGACTCTGAGATGTTGGGAAGAGTGTGGCAAGAATTTGACTATCGGCTTGATGATTGCCGAATTACCTTTGACGTGGAACATAACACGTATGTATGTAAAAAAACTTTTTGAGTTTTTCTTTCATTAAAAATAATTTGCACGTCATTGTGACTAAATAAACTTGAGATGTTAAACTTTGAAATCGGGAAGATCATTTAGAATAGCCCTGTATATTAAAAACATGGTTTATGTGGCATATTAAGTATTATTTATATACAGTAGCAGTTTTTTTTTTTAAAAAAATATATAGTCACACGAGGTATCCAAAAGAGGAGTCTAATACACACAGCTCTGAAATTGTAAAAATATAACTGTTTACAAAATGAAGCTAGATATGTGTGTAAATGCTCTTGCCAAGGTTGTCTTTTGATCTATTCCAAGAAATGTACTTTTAGGAACTTTTGCTCTACTAGCACACTATTTATCATAGCGCTAACTCGCTCTTGCAGTTTATCAAGCAGGAGATGCTAAAAATGACGCTCATAAGCCAAAACTTGCGACATACCACACGACAGAATTACTTCTTCTAGTACTGTGACTTTCAAATTCATTATTTAATTTATTTTCTTTATATTAAACTTGCAATTAACGGATCGTGCACAGATTATATAATTTCGTTTATAATAAAGCCAGTGACCCCCCGCACTCCTGGGATGTCGAGGACTTTTGTTTAAAGTATTATCATGTTTCTAGATACAAGAGTTCGAGCTGAAATCTGGTGGATCCAGTAGAAAAGTTTCCCCAAGGCTATAATACTAAAAATAATAATAAAATGACAACAACTTTGCACCAGAATTATTTATAGTTTATAAATAGTTTAATATTTGATAATAATAATAAATAATAATATTCAATTTTGTTTGTTTGAGTTTGTGTTTTAAGTCCACTTAATGCACAGTAAGGTTAATCTGGACTGTACGTACAGTTTAAAGTGGGATCAGAACAAGTATGAGCCTCCACCGGGAATCGAACCCGGGACCCACCCCTTGATTACAAGGCGCCATGGGGAAGGCCCTATGTTCAATTTTGTGTCAACATTCTGCCCCCCCCCACAAATACTATCAAGTGGAAAATAGTCAAATAATTATGCATACATAAGCCCTAACAAACCACCTCACATTCATTACTTTCTCATAACGTGAATCTATATATATTTTAGAAAGATACCACCTTTACCAACAAAAATATGAAAAGTTATGGAATCCCAGTTCTGTTTATATTGACTGATGTGTTAATACTTACTGCACTGAAGGCCCAGCAGGAGCCGCACTTGCCCTGGTGCTTGACGGGAGTGACGGCACCCTTCTCTCTCCAGTCCACGTAGTCTGGGATGAGATCCTCGTCAGCACACTCTAGATCAACGTCCGTGGGGAGCAACTCGTTATCAATCGATCTGAATCCGTTTAAATACTTGTTGTATTCTTCAAGTGTCTGGAACGAAAATGACTTGGCGATCAGCAAAAATGTATTCTTACAGGCACGTAGCCAGAGGGAGGGCTGAGGGGGTTGAAGCCCCCCGAAATCCTACAAATATCTAATTTATATAGTGTAAAGTAGGTAATTAATTTTACTTCCTTAACATAATTAAACATCGTGTATATTAATGTGTAATATACTGAGAAATTCATCTTCAGGGCTTCTACTCCCAATCCCCCCCTTTAGATGGCGGCTGCTGATAAGGGATGAGCCCTTCCTGAAATAAAGTCCGGGCTACGGCCCTGTATTCTTACCTGTTGGCTTCAAAAATCCTTATTTTGTACTAACAATATACACAAGGAATTCGTAGAAAATGTCAATGGGGTAAATACCTTATGTGGGATGTGAGACAACAGGTTTACGTGCCATCAGAAGAAAGAAATATACTAAGGGAGAGAAGAAGTGACAGAGAAGTACAGAGAGAGAGATAGGTGGAGTAAAAATAAAGAAATGAGACTGACGTATAGAGAGAGAGAGAGAGAAAAGGAAATAAGCAAGTTAGACACAGACAGAGAGCATGGAAAAATATAAATGTACTGTAGATGCGAGGTGGAGACAGGCAGAGAGAGAGAGAGAGAGACAGAGTGCAACAAGAGAATGATGGAACGGAAATAAAGAAGGGAGGCAGAGACAAGGAGCAGATACAGAGAGAAGGGAAGATGAGGGAAATAATGAAATGGGACAGAAGCAGGGAGGGAGAAACATAAGGAAAATGAAATAAGCAATCGAGACACAAAGAGACAGAAAACATACAGTGAGAGAAGAGATGGGAATTAAAGCAGCACAGAGAGGGAAAGAATGAAATCCTCTCGTCGTCTATTCCTGAGTCACATTGCAGCGTGGCATTGCAATCGTGGCAGAATAAACAGGGGGTGGTCCTGCGAAAAGCATTACGCATTCTCCACAGTATGTTTCTCTCTCTCTCAACGCAAGTGGCTCCCTCAGTCCTGTCCCGCTGCGCTGACTGGCCTTGAGGTGCAGGCGGGAAGTTCGAACAGCACGAATCGCTAGTTGGCGGCCTCCACAAGTGCACGAGTGTTTGCTTAATCCTGGTGCAGAATATAAATGTGGTTCTTCCATGTGAGGAATACAGAGGTTGTTCGCTTTATATCCGACCATGTTTGACGGGTACTCACCTTAAGAGATACCGCGCCGCCACCACCAATCATGTTCTATTGGACCCCCAGCATTGTGGACTATCGCCCGGCATTGCAGTTTCCATTGCAGCAAGCTCCGGCGCAGGACAGGCATGGGAATTCTATCCCACTCCTCCCTGCAAGCTTTCCATAGACCATCCAGGGTGCGCGGGCGGCGATGTTGAAGACGTCGTTTCAACAGTCCAAATGCGCAAAAATCCATTGGACTGGCATCTGGGCTTTTCACAGGAATGTCCTCAAACGGAATGACACAAATTCCTAATTCCTCTGCCATTTCCTGATAAAAACGTAGTGATGATCTGGCGGTATGACTCGAAGCCTTGTCCATATGAATCATCACCTGGTTCGCGTCCATTCCATACAATTGTGGGATGTCTCTCCGATAGATAGGTGTCAGAATGGAGTCTTGGAAGTATCTGGCATTCACCTTCACGTTTTTGTCCACCTTGCGTATCATCCCTCATATCACAATCCCGTTACAACCATAAAGCCACGAGGGAAACTTTCCCTGCACTGACGAACAAAGTTGCTGCGCCCCTTAGCACTACGGGTGACACTTTGCTTGCAGCCCTTCTCCTGGTGGTTTTAGTGGGTGAATGTTTCGCAAGGAGAGCCTGTTGTGTGTAACGGGCCACAATAGCTTTCGCAGTAGTCACCCCGAGTGTTAACCCATTCTCCCGACACTGTTTCACAATGCGTACGTATGAAAACTTAGCATGGAAAAGGGCCATTACGTAACCCTCCCAATACCGGTTGATTTTCGGCGCCATTTGATAACATTCACTACCAACACTTACGCACCTGCAAGGTCAGACACAACACTGCTCCCGCCAGCAGACCCATAGTTCCAGCATGATACGCCAGGTGGCAGCACCGAATCGAAAATGGTCGGATATAAAGCGAACAACCTTACTGCACTCCTGAAACAAATATAGTTCTTAAGACTAAGCAAAGTTTTATTGAGAATGCTGACTTACCCAGTCTCCGAACTCGTTCATCTCAGTCTCGAAAGACTCCTTTCCTTCTAAGTAATCTCTGTTGTGATCTTTCACATTAGCGAAGTGATGGGTGAAGATTTTCAGCCTGTACTCTCGTTCCTCTGGTGTAGCGTAGGTTTTATTGTATTTTAACTGTAAAGAGAAGAAAAGTGTTTCTTGACCTAAATTTTCCAAAATATGCAGATATGACCTAAATACCCTCCAAAAAATGACCCATAGAATAAAAACATGATCTAACAATTTACTGTTTTTTTCTTCTTGTGAGGCGACGCGAGGAATTCCGGGTTCGAATCCCTGCCTAGGCTTGGTGATTGTCCCTTCATTCAATTTCATCATACCATCAGCCATCCTCATCGCTGGGATTAGCCAAAAATGGTTGAAAAAAGAGAAGCTAAATAATAAAAACAAAATCAAATCAGATTTCTTCTTATGAGAGTGAAGCATTTATGTCAGAAGGATGTTGGTTACTTTATGTTTAATTCAAATACTGAAATAAATAAATATAAAAGCTACGGAAAGAGAAAATTTGTATTTTTTTCATGTATAACATGCACCATACTTCTCTTTTGAATAACATTTTGGAAAGCGTGCGCGTTATGCATGCGTAAGTATGGTACATTTTATTCTTGTAAGCGAAAAACACAAGAATGGTGGTTTCGTTTCTCAGGTACGAAATGTGTTGAAATTCGCGAAAAGCCTACAATTTGCATTTTATGCCAAATTTGCGTTATTTCGCGACTTCGAATGGATAAAAGATGTGTTCAGATGTCGCTGAACATACATACACACTTATTTGCAGCAATTAACATTCATCGGTGTTTTCCCATTTGCGAAAAATCAAGTTCCCTGCTATTACCTATTGTTTCATTCTTAATTCATCTATGTACACTCAGCGACAATAAAAATAGGACACCCATATCCTGAAATTCTCGCTTCGTTGCAAGGCGTTGTGTGTGTTGCCTAACTGTACGGCGATGAGTGGATTTTAATAGCAAATTTTCAATGCAGCTTCTATCACCGCCGTGGAGTTAGGCAACACGCATAATGCTTTGCAGGGAAGCGAGTGTTTCAGGATATAGGTTTCTCGCTTTTATTGCTGGTGACTGTACCTGTGGAGTTAATAAAGCAAAGCCCTGCAACTAGATTATAATACTCTAGTTAAGAATGGAATGTCATTGTCAAGGGAATTATATTTCTAAGAACAGAGCTGCAATCGGAATTAGCCAATAGGACTTTTCGAAAGTCACGTGCGTTTGTTTACCTTGGGTTCCTTCTGATTGTGGACGGAGAGTAGTTCTATATTCCATTATCTATCTATCTAAAAAAAATAACTTGATTTCAACCTATCTCACCGTAAAATCCTCCCATTCTTCCGTTACATTGTTGTTGAAGTTGTTCGAGTTGGTGACATTGGGATCGGTGAAGTTGTTTATGTTGAATCCGTTGATGTAGCTGAAGTTGTTGTGGTTGGTGAAGGATGTTGCGTAACATAGCGATATTGCAGATCCAAATACAAGCAACAAAATTTTCTTCATTTCCGTGAATAAACCTATAAAGATGTAAACAATTCAGAACATTTGTTCAACCCTGAAAGAAAAACTCTGATTCCATTCACCTACTTCAAACGATTTAATAAAATAAATATTTACAAATTCAAATTTACCCTTAGATAGACTATAGCTATACTTGCTGGTCTTAAGGCGGGCGGCTCTCATGCTGGCAAGGGAAGTGAGGAGCGGGGAATACGCCGCAGACTAATCAGACAACAGCGGTGGCGCAGAGAGTTACGACGTCGCGGGAGGAGGTGCTCCGCGCACCTTCTTCAAGCTGCTGTGTTTCTCGATGCGCTGGATTGGTCGCTTCTCGGCTCCCCACTTCCCTTGCCAGCTTGTACGCCGCCCTCCGTAAAACCAGACATGAGCTACTGTGTGAGCTTACCCACAGTGTAGAGTGATACACCGGACCCCTTGATTTACAGCTACTGATATAATTAGGGCTCAGATAATCTGTACTGAAATATGTAACTTCAAAACGATCATATTGCCAGCATTTCCGACATATTTTCCTGAAACAATTTTCTCAAGTCAGACATACCGAGGAATATGAGTTTTAATTTGAAGTTCGTTTTCAAGTTCAGTTTATGCACAAATAGGTTAATAGGGACAGGACCTGCGGTTTAAAGTGGGCGCCTCCACCTGTTATCGAACTCGGCACCCCTTGACTAGAAGGCGACGACGTAACCAACATGCCATCAGGAGGCCCCTATAAGTAATTTTGTAACTAAGTCATGTTACTTAGGTTTATTATTTACTTTGCTTTTCTGCCACTTTTGGCTAATAGCGACGATGAGGATGAGTAATGATATGATGAAATTGATGAAGGGACGCTCACAAAGAACACCCATGCCCTGACGTGGATTCGAACCCAGGACCTCTTCTGTCGTAGCGCGATGTGCTAACCGCTCCACTAGAAGGTCGACCAAATAAATTGAGACACATCTTCACTTCCGAAGATATTCATTTACTACAGAATGACGTAACAACATTTACTTCCTGGTGTCTGGCATGGGACCTTACATTACATCCTGAAAAGTGAACTACACTACAGTCTGAACTACAGTCACTATCTCTCCCAAAAAGAAACTTGTTCAAGTTATCTTACTTCATCTCTGGCAATAACATCAAAGTAGCAGAGGCGTCTCCTGAACGCATGCGCAGCATGCACCGATATGCGTTCAGGAGACGCACAAAGACCTAGGCATTCTTTTCGACCGAAAGCTCACATTTGAAGAACATATTACAGGCACCACAAAAAAAGTTATGCGTCTTGGGTTTACTGTATCGTTTCACTGAAATTAGTGACATCTCAGCCCTCACCTTACAAGTCATTCATTTCTCCAATACGTAATAGAATACTGCTCTCCAGTCTGGTCCATGCATGTCCCACAGCTCTCTAGAATTGATTCACCCTTCAACTATTTCCTAGCTATAGTTCGTTACAGGGTTCCTTCATTACGCAATGTTGCAACTTCGCATCTCCTGTTCTACCTACACATACAGATTCCCTGTCAGCGCCGTTTGCACAATGGCTTCAATTATCTATACAAAATTGCCAATAGGAAAATCCGCTGCAACACGCTCCTTCAGGAATTCCACTTTAGAATGTCTGCGCACAAGACGTAACACAAGCCTATTTTACACAGAAAAGCTTTGAGTGGAATTTCAAAAAAGATCTCTCTTTTACAGACTTCCCACGCAATATAATGACCTCCCATCAAGTGTTGACATATTCAATACAGACTATGCCTTTCGGTCTTCCATCAGGAAAAACGTTTGTAAATAATGTATCTTGAATAACTGTTGTTAATATTTTTGTGTTATTTTGTTATTTTTAATTTATTTTCTCAATGTTGACCATTTCAGCGTAAAATGGCAATTTGTGCTGCGTCTGGAATTATCTCAATAAATAAATAAAGTTAGTAACTAATAGAAAAAGTAATTAAAATAGTTTTATTACAGAGAGGCTTATGAAGGCTGGATTTCACTTTGGACATTTGTATCGCCACCGATATAGCTGGAGCACTGTATTGTAATATGTACTACAGCAAGCGTCCACATACTACATCTTCATTTCTTACTTTTGTTATTATTTCTACTGCAATTAAAACTGCTCGCAGAAGGTGTTGCTGACCCGATTACATGAGGTGTTTAAGTACCATCTCGCGCTCCTGGCCGCTCATGATCCCGAGTCCTGGTTTCAAATTCTGGAAAAGGCAATGCTGAAGCTTGTTTTAAGTCCATCTTATGCTCAGACACGCTGAACGGCGTTGCACTAAAAGTTTAAAGTGGGTTCCGAACCACTGTGTGATGTGCCTCTGATGGCGATATTGTACTACCTCATTACAAGGCGATAGCATTACCACTACAGTACAGGAAATATTGAGAAAAGCAATGTGTTTGTTCATTGATACGCTTGACTATACTGAACGTCGCTATGTTGAAGCGGCAGAAATTTAACGTACATTACTAAAGTACAATACATAGGGAGTTTAATATGCGATTTGAAAACCAAGATTAACCATGCATGAAGACTTTTATCATTTTTACTTTACAAGAAAAGCTAGACATTTCTTTTCCGTGAGACAAAGGATGAAAATATTTTACTTCCAGTTGCATCGGCAAATAAACAAGCCTTACTACCTTTTACAAATTCGATATTTCATAAACGAAATTCTGTAAATAAGGTGGGATTAAAACTCAAGAAGAGGCTCTATCTGTCATTTTATTGAATAAGTTTTTTTCTATCTTGTACTAGTAGTTTTTGTGTTACCATTTCTAGAAAAAGCGTACACGTACTTTTACTGAGATTAAATAATTTTTATAAGTGTTCCGTGGTGCCATCTAGCGGAAATTTTTGTAACAAGTTTCATGATCTAACTGGATTGTTAAGTTTACTTTATTCACAGAAAGGCTAATCGGGTATGGACCTACAGTTTAAAGTGGCAACAACTGTGCCATGTGCCTCTACCGGATATCGAACCCTAGATCCCTTGATGACAATTTTCTATGTGTTTGCCTGTTGGTCATGTTCGTCGAAGGTAATTAGAGTCAAATATGTGCTTATCAGTGTCGACGATTGGATTCCAAAAGTAGGAGGACAGGGTGCAAATAGTGGGGTGGGGGCAAGAACAGTAGCTATATTTCCCTTTGTATATAAGGTTTAGCATAGTGCGGGGGTAAAGTGGCAAAAAGTGGAGGAGCAACTGGCCCCCTCGCCCCTAATCGCCGCCACTGGTGCTTATAACAGTTTTATATATATGTCGTGAAGCGACATCAACATTTATTATTATTATTATTATTATTTATTATCTCAATAGGGTTACAATTAAGCCATACAACATTTCATTTAGAACAATATTAATACAAATAATGACTTGATGCCCTGTGTGGTAAAAAAATATACAAAAGCTACATCTAAGGAAAATGAGATGAATTTACATGAGTATACAGTATAAAATGTTCTACAGTAGCAATGAAATAAAGAAAGTTTGAGAGTTATACACATTTAGAAGAAAGGAAAATATAAGGGTGTGTGGGTTTGGGTATGAGTGTGTATGAAATTAATGTTCGAAGCACATGGATGAAAATTTTAAAACATATGTGTTTGGCGGGAATGGTGGTGATGTGGGGGGGGGAGGTGAAGCACTGAAAATAATGTTACTGGAGTTGGAATTTATAGGCATGTGAACGTAGAAGACGACAGAACTGCGCTTTGCTGGTAGTGAGTTTCATCTTCGTCGGGAGTGAATTCCAGGTTACCGCTGCTAGGTACGAGAAAGACTTCTGACCAAATCTGGTTTTATTGGGTTTGGGGATTACAAGGTCTCTATGTAAGGACGATCTGGTGTTTCGGGTGCTGAACTCAGAGCGGAGCTTAATCCTATGATGCAATGGAGATGATTTGTTATGAAAAATATGGAATACCTTATTCAGGTAGATGTAATGTATTCTCGAAGTGACTGTGGGTATGTTGTAAATCTTGCGCAATTATTGAGAATTATATTCTCCACGCCCCCACCGCTTCCCATTCATCACGGAATCACGGTTGTCCAGTCTGAACGTAGCGCAGGAGGCACGGGTTCGACTCCCGCAGAGGGTGATGTAAACATGAAGAATTTCCCCAACCTATCCCTACATAAAACGGCTCAGAAGTTCACCTCTAATATTCTAATATATTGGTGCCTGGTACTTGGAGGTACTTGTTATTATAATTATTTCAATGAAATCTGGTGTCGCAGAAGGGGCTGCTGACTCGAATGCAAGGGGTGTGTAAGTATCCCACGCGCACATGCGATCCATGATGTGAACCAGGCCCGTACCCAGGGGTGGAGCCATAGGGGCCATGCCCCCCCACCCTTCGAACCATGAAATATTTAAATGTGAACCTATAAGAAGCCACGAAAATAGCATCTACGATTTTTCAAATATGTAAGAATTTCAATTTTGCCCTTGCGTAAATGAATGTGTTTGTTCGGCAGGCTCCAGAAGTCTGCATTCTGCATTATTGAGTAGTTTCAGCTTTCTAACCATTGATGCAAGGCTACCAGCAGTGGGGGAGATTAGGGGGCAGTTTCCCCCATGCTATGGCCTCTTAATGCTAAGTCTTGTTTACCAAGACCAGGTGAAGGCACATAGTCGTTCGGATCCCACTTTAAACTGTAGGTCCAGTCCCGATTAGCCTATCTGTGAATAAATGTGGACGTAAAAAAAACTCAAACTTTTCTACTAAGAGAAAGTAAATTGTCCTTGCCCAAATTTTTGGTATCCAATCGGCGCTATTGGCTACCAGATAAAAATGTCTCGTTTTTTTGTTAACTCACATTTCGAGTTCTTTATTGTAATAATAATTGCTAATACGTATAACTTACTAAACGTAGAATTATCGTGGCTGTTCAATGGTGCTGGCCCCTCCCTAAAGAAGATCCTGGCTACGAGCCTGATGTGAACTCACGAGTTCTGGTTTCGAATTTTGGAAATGACAATGCCAACGTTTGTTTTTGTGCTCAGATAGGCACTTTTTGTTCTAAAAGTTTATAGTGGGATCCTTACTACTGTGTACTGTGTGCCTCCACAAGGCTACAAAATTAACAGTACACCATCGGAAATGTTGGTAAGAGCAATCTGTTCATTCATATGCTTCATCATCCAACGTCAACGTATAAATCGGCAGGAACTATACATAAATACATAACTAACATACATACCTACATAGAGAGCTTAAAGTGCATTTTGAAAACCAATAATAATCTTGCATAAGTTAGTATATTTTAAGTTGTACACTTAGTTTACTTACTGTAAGACGTTAAGAGAGCCAACGTACTATTTTCAGTATAAAACTTAATTAAGAGCCTTTATTACCTTCTTCGAATTCGATATTTCATAAACGAAATTATGTAAAAAGGGGGTAATTGAAACTCAAGAAGGAGAACTATCTGTCATGTAGTTCCTCAGGTTTCTTTCTGTCTTGTATTACTATCTTTTGAGTCATTATACCTAGCACGTGCTTCTATATACTTGTACTGAGATCAAATATTTATATATATGTTCTGTTGTGCTACCTAGCGAGAATTTTTATAATTTATGTAGTGATCTGGTTATCTAATTCACTACATGTCCATTGGTCATGTTCGTCGACTGCCATGAAACTCATACATGTGTTTACATATTTTTACATGCATGCCACGAAGCAACATTATGTTTGACTGCTACGGGGAAGACTTGGGTTCAATTCCTGGGGTGCAAACCTGTACCCAGGGGAGGGGCCATGTCCCTCTCGAACTGGGAAATTTTAAAATGTGAACATATGTATATATAAAATCTACGAAAATAACATGGACGGTTTGTAAACATTTTTTATTTTGTCCTTGCAAAAATGAATGCGTTTGCTGTGAAGGAAAGCAGACTCCACCTTCCTCCAATGAAAAACATGACCATTTTGTATATTTACGCCTTTAATGACGATAAATAATGGCTTGACTTTTTAAATAGCTACTCTGACTGTTATTGTTAAACAACACGTTTATTGTAGGCATGTGTTCACTTAATATCAATGTAATTACATCAAAGTAACAGTAACGTAATCTCTTAGCTTATTTAAATTGCTACGTGATTTTGCATTACAGGCGTACCTATTATGTTATGCAGAAGTAACTTAAATTAATTCTTGTCTACTCAAATCCAAATCTTTCAAAAACAAGTAGCCACGGTTATGTAATCAGAAATAAGGTTTTGGCGCTACTCAAGGCGGATTTTGTGCCCCAAGGGCAGTCGCCCGACACTTAAGCCACCCCTGTTTTCTGGCATGACACGCCACTAAACTAAATGAAACGACATTCAAATACTAAGGGATATGAAAAATGGACTGATGAAAGTATAATATCTATGACTGACACAGAAAAAACGAATGTTATAGACACATGTGTACTTACCAGCCAATCAACAAAAAGATTGAATGACCTGTCTAAGTATATAGACCGGGTTAGAGGAAGTTAAAGAAAAACTGAAGATTTTCAAGGTAAGAAATTTTCTTCAAGTACAAGGAAAAAACACATAAGGAAACTTTATTTATAAATTCAAATAGCTACAAGCACTTTCTTGTCTTGAATAACAAACTATCTATGAAATGATCTTAGCCAAATGAGCTTCGAATGTTATGAAACTAATGACTTCTACTTTCAGACTTCTACTAATTTTGAACCATTAAGGAAGTAGGCAGGAATCTGTGATAAAAAGTAGAGCCACGGCAGTTCATTAAAGCTCCATTTTGGAGTTAGAATAAATCAGGTTTAGATTCATTCAGGCAGCGCCCTCTCGTAGATTTTTTTGGCCCCCTGAAGATATCTGTATATTGGGGCCCTTCCTGTATTTTATACACATAAGGTCTATACTAATTAATAAGTCTCTGAATGATAGTAACAATGTTTCTTCATTAGCATGCAATGTTAATTGGACATTATCCGTTGTCTAGTGTTTTAAACTATACTTATTCTAACACTATGTTTCTAGAGAGTACTTCTTCTATCGCCTTCAGGTGAAATTTTTTTGTCGGTGGTGGGAATCGAACCTACGACAGACCTGTGATCGTGCTACAAATCCAGTGCTCTAGCCAATACTCCATCGCTCTCGACGGTGGAACGGTTCGCCCCTCCCCTTTCCTCTCCCGCTGGCCCTGGTTCTAATGTAACACCCTGTATAACTGAAACACATTGCAATGCTGCAAAGTGTTTACCTGGCGAACACTAGGAACAATAAAGTACAGTATATGTTAAGGAACGATGTAAGAGAAGAATATAATTTTAACACTCTGTGATTATAAAAAGTACTACTAGATGGCACATAATTTTTCTTTATTACTTTTAACCTAAATAGAAGCATACATAAGTAGCTATAAAATGTATGGAAACACAAATTCTTTTTATCAAAGTGATGAAAGAATCTAGAATAACTGTTCGTCGAAAGTACTAATTACTATTTAAATCTACTCAATTAATGACATTTCTCTCATAGGAATGACAGTTGGTAGTTATTAATATAGACTTTCGATATTTTTCAATATTGTTTAAACATAGAATGTTAGACGGTTTTACGTCTTTATACTGTGTGCATGTGAGATTGCAGATATAGTGATTCTGAAATTTCATCCTCGAACTTATATTATTTTCGTATCTATATTGTTGTTATTTTATGTTGCTTTTATGCCTCCTTGGGATAATTGTGACAATGAGGATGAGTGACTATTCGTTAAAAAAAAAACTATTGGTGAAGAGTCCTGTACAAGTTTTCGTTTCGAGAGAGTACTTCAAGATGATACAACAAAATAAAATTGAATAAAATCAAAGTAGAGACATATAAGAGTATACAGAATATATACTCACAGAAACGACAATTGTAAAATAAACGAAAAGAAAATAAGACAAATATATGAAGGGAAATGTTCCTAGTTGAGCTCAAATCTCAAATTTTATTACAATTTCGTTTAAAATATACATAAATTACTATTAAATACAGAAGCTACGTATACTTGTAATTACTGTGCATTATTTCAATCTGTAAGCAGATAACAAAGACAATGGGAGAACATAAAATGCTTTTGTTTTCAAAAAATACTTCAATATGCCAGAAATAAACATTTATATAAAATTAAGTTTAAATAAAAGTACATAAGAGTATCTGAGCTCTTACAGAATATATATTTGTATAATAAATAAGAAGATAATAATGCAACTCTATGACTATAAATGATTCTAATTGAGTTTAAAACTTCCGTTTTAAAACAGTCTCGTTCAAAAAAGTAAAGTACGAGGAAGTTCATTATTTATTTTTCAACACAATCAGAACATATTGCTGTCAGGTTTGACAATAAAATACATTAAATTATACTTCCTTCTTTCAAACATCACTAGGCTGTTCAGAACCCTGACTCAAAAACCTTTACAAAAATTTCAGAAACAATCTTATGATTAGAACGTGTTTCTGATAAAGGATGCAAATATTATAACTTCATCGAAGGGAGTTATCTTATTTCAAATGCAAGTTCCAGCAAGATTTTAACACAGCGAACAATTTTAAGACCCAAACAGTAACTTGCTCGCAATTTTTAGTTACGTGAAACTTGATTAAAAATCGGTGACCAGATTTGTGACAACAAATCGGGACATTTTTCATATTTTCCTGAAGGAAAAACGGGACGGCAAATTGTACACATTTTAATATATATAAAGTGTTTCGTCATGAATTAAATAAATAAATGCTGTGTATATAACTTACATAAAATGGTGATATGCACTGCACTTCAACGTAGCAGTCCTCTAGAATTAGAAGACATTGATTGGATAGTTTGCCGATGAAATTCAGTACATCCTTCTCTTTAAATAACATTTTGTAAGGGTTTACACACGTGTGATTTGTTCGCCTTATTGATCAACTTGGCTTTCAAAATTTGTACTGAAAGGGCGTTCTTGTCACATGAACGAAAACACTCCTTCAGTGGGGGAATTAGTTCCAGGCAGTGGCGGCGATTGGGTTCTAAAACTGGGGGGGGGGGGGACAAGGACAGTTTACTTCCCTTTGTAGATAAGGTTTAGCATAGTGCGAGGGCAAAAGTAGCAAATAGTGGGGGTGAACTGTCCCCTCACCCCCTCTAATCGCCGTCACTGGTTCCAGGTAAACAGAATATCCAATCAAATGTAGCAGGGCCCTCCTCGAAGCTTCGTCTTCGATATTTCAAGAAAATTGGAATGTGACACATTTTTTATATTGAAATGTGAAATAATTTCACTTTTCAGTAATTCCATATCATTTCGACCAACCGGTGTCGCATCATCATTTTAAAATTTATTAATATTTTAGCCACTTATTTCTACATTTTTCAGGCTTGCTTTTGCATCTGCCAGCCATTTCCAATCAGCGGCGTGCGGTAATTTTAGCGTCTTCATACCTTGAGAACTTCTGTTCTATAATTCCAAATGTAATGATTCAAAAACTATTTTCTTCAAAATTAAATACTCTTTCTTTTCGTTTATCATAATAAATCCTACATATATATATATTCTTTTCATAATTTCTCATTTTTGGAGCACAAAATAATTATGATGGAGGCAAAACACCTTAACCATATTTCTTATGTTTACTGGTAGGTGCCAGGTAAGTCCGAAAATTGTTAAATATATGAGGTACCTGGACCACCTCTTTTTTCTATAAGCTCCCAAAAATTGAGAATTTTGAAAAAAATCGAAAGTTTGCTCTCTGTATCCACAAATGGAGGACGGAGGAAAAATCTGAAATTTGCCCCACAGTGAGAACACTTCAGGCCGAACATGATATTAAAATTTAGTGAAGGTGTTTTTCCGAATAAGAAAAATATTAAGGACTAAATTTACCCAAAAACAGACGCTTCACTATACTAAATGAAGCACGTGTAGAACTGTGAAATGAAGAAACTGCAAGACGTAGACTTATTAAGAATGTATATTAAATATGAAACTAAGTACTCCATGTAGATACAGTGTGAGTCAAAAGTCGTGAACCACGCGGATATCTTTAAAGCTCTTGGAGTGAAAATCTTGAAAAAAAATTGCAGGCAACAATACACTTTCTATACTATTACTTAATAGTATAGAATGTGTATTGTTACAGTAATTCTATGCTGGTAAGACATTGTCACGAAAAAACGGACATTTTGGCATCCCGTTTTACGTTAATAAAAAAAACGGGACAGAGACAAAGAAAGGGACTTTCCCGGTTACCTCAATTGAAATATATAGGCTTATACTACAGCAGGGAGAAACGGAAATATTTTCTACATGAACAGCCACATTTAGTACACAACTTAATACGACACCAAAATTAAAAAGAATGAACAAGACGATAATTTATTTATCTAATTCTTACTGTAGGCCCAGGGTGAGGCAATGGACGGAAGCAGGCTGGTTGAGGGGAAGGTGCTTGCCCTCTCCCCCTAGGGCACCTACCCTTCATAAGTCTTCATCTTTATTTGTTCAATAACTTATTTTTTTCACTTGAACAATTACATTCGCTTGGTCTATTTGAACGAAGTAAATAAAACGATTTTGAAATTTTGTTTTAAGGAACAAAGTTCATATTTTTTATGTAAAAAGGTTACAGAAAATTGGGACAAATTTTATTCAATCACTGGTTGCATGTCGGTGGGTTGCACACATCATTGAACGATCTGAAAAGATATAATATCAATTACTATTACAATTACTAGTAATGCGATCAGTACTGACATAATGCATTTTATCTTATACTTACTTACGGACGTTAGATTGTTTCTAATAATTTTCAACATTAAAATGGATCACCGAAATACAAGTAATTATATTATTTTTAATTTTTACTCTAGAAGTCTTATAAAATGACAGAAAGTAATTGGTTTGTGAGTAGAGATACATTGCAATATGTTTTTGCTTTATAATGGCGCTTTATGAGCTTTTCTGTCAAAGATTAAATGAAACGATAAAGGGACACTATCAAAAACTGGCAGAAATGTATGCATGAAATAGTAACTTCCAAACATTCGTAACGAACCTTAAAGTTCGTGGGATCTTAAGAGTATCTAGCAGGTTAACCAGTTAATTGATGGGGTGATGTAAACTACTCATCATTCATCCTCTTGATGAGACCACTCGTCATTGACATGACGAGTTATTGCTTGGCATGCGAAAGGTACAAATTACACAAAGGGATTAAACTACTGAAAAGACAATGGCAACTCGTTGGATTTTGTGAACCGTTGAACCTGTATCATGGCTGGGTGTAGGATAATTACCTGTCTAACTGAAGTCTCTGAGCTGAATCGAAATAGCGAAGTCCTCTGTAAGCTTCTAACTTGTTGACCAAAGCGTGCTTCCACTATCGACCTCCTGTCTTGCTGACCTCCTCTCTCTACCAACTCAATTCCCAAAGTCCAGTCACTTCCCAGCTTGTCTCACCTCTATATTCCCTGGCCATCGAGCTCTTCCTCGATGCCGAATCGCCGAATCGTGTTTATTATAATTGCTACCATGCAAACCGCTGACACCAAACCAGAAGTGTTACCTGTTCCTGAATGCTCAGGAGGTTTGCATGGCACAACACAATGCATTGTAAACATGCCTAAGAGGCTTGAGACAGCTGAGAAAAACAAGTGAATGCCCTGGTCAACATGAAGCGTTCAGAGAGACTTAATAAAATAAACATACAATCCTAGGGATTGATACGTTCGCGCCTCCTAGGAAAAATTTTCTCCTTTGAAAATTTAAAAGTCAAATCGCAAAGCTTGACATGACTCAGGTTCGCCAATTCCATATATTTTCTTAAAAAACCCAAATATACAAACGAAATCCACCATAACAGAACTCTTGTTTACTGCATCCTGAAGGAATGAAAATTTTCATTCCCTAAACTTTATAATGAATAATACCCTTAATACTAACAAATTCGTATGTTTATACGATGTAAAAAACAATAATATATACTATTATAAGACTAGAAATCACAAAAGTTCGTGTCGTTAAACAATAAAACTCTTAATGTATCACATTTTGTGCGTACGTAATGTGTATTATGTATAATTGCTCATCCACTTGCTCCTAGTCAAGAGTCTGTGATGCCTCGCCACGCGGTAACGACTCTGTGTGTTCCGCGAGGCTAACGGCTGGAGCGTCTTGCAAGATGGAACGAAATTCACAATGTTTGTTTATATTGCCCCTCGATATAGACTCTTCAAATAAATAGAAAAACCTTAAAAAGGTGCACAAGTAAGTACACGTAAGTAAGCATGTAAAACATTGTCACTTCTCACTGTTTTGTCCGTGTGAAAACCTGATCATATCAAAGTGCGTATGTTTTACGAACTACGTAGCCACTGCACTCCTAACATCGCCAAATATATAAACTTGCATGGCTGTGTTGCACATTCCAATGTGTTATTATACAATATTCAATGCATATAGTGGGTTACACTGAAAACTGTCGCTGGTAAAAACTTAATTATAGCGTTCAATTTTTCTTTTCTACGTTAAACTGTACACTGTATACATATATATGGCTTGGTGAATACCTTTGTATGACTGCACACAAAAATTAATAATCTTGCAAGTGTCAAAACTATGTGCTCGAGTTATAAATATCAAAAATGTTCCGCGAACAAATGTGTCGCTTTCAATATTCCATGTAGGTGAGAAGAAAAAAGAAAAAAAAAATATATCACACTAATAACTGCATGCAATAAACATATGCATAAAATATTGGCACTAAAGCATGCTTTCTAAAATGTTCGAAAGTGCTGTAATTATGTTATTTATTGCTTGCATGTCTGTTTGTTTATCCAAAAGGCACATTTTCATCTTAAAAAAAAAATATGCACTAATTGCATTGGTCAATTGACACCACTGGTGCTTGTCGCTTCCTTGTAGTATGATGTAAACTTGCATGCATATAAAACTAGTTCTTATGCATGACACAAAACTGAAAATGTATATAAGGACTATGGAAAAGTACTGTTTCCCATAATGCATGTTAAATGACCAAATAGATACACATGATAGGAGCTCGCATGTGTATGTGTAAAAACACTGTAGCACAATTCTGTAATTATTGTTTGTTACCGGAACTGCTGTTTGTAGAAAGTATGTTTTCTCTGCTTCCTCTTCTTTCTGGATTGCTTGTCGTCTTGACTGCATTGGGGCAATGTAAAAATGTAGTAAATTACCCGTAGAACTTGGGAGATAGGGAAAAGTTGTTGTTGGAACTGCAAACAGTGTGAAGGGAAATTTTATCTAGCTCCATCACTAGGTGTTGTTGATATTGTGTAGTCCGCTATCCTGGGAAATGTATGGTTGACTACACCCTTCCTGTAAAAGGTAGTCTCCGTGGAATAATAATTGGAAATGTCTGCATGTGTCCCTCGTAGAATGGTAATAAGTCTTTCTGCCTGGTAATAATAGACTGCCTGCGGATGTCCGTCATGAAAAATGCCCATGGATGGTGTAGGTATTGCTTGTCCATGGCGCTCCGTATAGACAGGTTAGGTTAAAAGGAAAAATTATGACAAAGAAAGGAAATTGCAATAGGATGGGTATATATAATTCAAGTATGCATGTACACAAAACCAACTAATTTCCACTGCCTTTTCTTTAAAATCAAATTAAATTGTCTCATCAAAATAAAATAAATTAATTAAATAAATAAAATAATTGCCATAACTCTTTGAAAATAAATAAGAAAAATTTAAATAAAATATCCAACCGTAATTAAAATATTAATGTCCATGATTAATGTGTTGCCTTAACCTATTAATTATTACTGCGCTGCTCTGAATTAATCTGTTTCGCAAGCTGATGATGCTTATAAAAATAATATCCTAGGGTTGCGGTTAATAACACATTCCAAATAACAAAAACTAATATAGACATAGGCAACGGGTTTAGAACTAATTCCTTAAATGAAATGTTCTTACTAATTGATTGATTAAGTTGCTTTAAAGCAAGTTCAAGCGGAGTCCATTGGGGAATAGTGAAATCAGATAAATTCTTGGGAATATTAGGTAGTAACTCAATTTCCTGCATTTTAACTTGTTCGAAAGCTAAAATTCTTGTGTGTAAAATTTGTTGATCCACAATAATTTGCGAAAAATCCTGATAATTAAAAAATATAGATTCCCCTTCGTTAAGCTGAATTGATCTGTGCGTATTCAAATTATTATTCAAATTCTGAATAACAATAAATTGACCTGAATCTGATATTAAAATACCATTACGTGTCCTAATAAACTGGAATAATTTATTGTCAGTAATAGATTTCACTTCAAAATTACAAAATGTAAAATTAATAAACAAAAGTAAGTGTTGCAAGCATGTTCTAAATTCTGTTGAAATTATAAAAATAAATTATTATGTTGTGAACCCTAAAAATAAATATATAAAATTTGTGTTGCGCAAAGCAAGCTATTAGAATGCTAAAAGGTTGCTTTGACAAGCCTCTAATGGCCTCCTAATAAACGATAGGCCGGTGCAATTTGCCGTGGTTCATTAATATGCAATGTAAGACAAAATTTCAGTAAATGCTACTTCTGAGTTTCGTTGAAACTCCAGGTGGTAACAAATAAAGCATCAGGGAATTAAAAAAAGTGAAATTCAAATTTTAAACACAATAAAAATAAGAAAAACTTTCTCAATTTCAAATTTTCTTTAAACAAAAGAAATTTTAACCACTCAAAACTTCTTGAGTCCGCCGTATACCTCAAATCACTTGGTCTTGTAAACAGACCCGCCGCGGAAAGGTATACTTGACCCATCTAAGAATGGTGTGTCAATCCCTTAGGTATGTTTAAACAAAATAGATAGAAAATAGTTATGCAATATATTAGAATATAAATACAAATTACTAATATTACCTACTGTACTAACATTAACACGAAGTTAATCAGTAAGAAGTAATGAATTTATTGCTGCATTGTCGAATAAGGTGCAAATTGGGTAAGTGAGCTAAATTTCCTAATAATAAATAATTAATAATAATAATAAATTCTCAAATTCAACATTTGTGGTAAACCATACTGTTTAAATTTGGAAAGGCTAACGATGCCGTGGCGACTTTTGCTGCACATGCCTGTGCCAATCACCGAGGCTTAGCCTGGCATGTTGCTAATAATCTTGATTACTCTAAGTGCATAAAGTGCTAAAATTGCCCTTTTGTAGAAATTTCCCTGATTTTATCAAAATTTCGTTTGACTTTATCCTGATTTAAACCAAATGTACGTCGATTTCCCAAAAATTTACTTACTATAAATATCTCTATGAAAAACGGGAAAATTTTGCGAGAAAAACCGCAAAAAAAATTTCGTCTTGTTGTTCCTTTGAAAAGTATTGGTCGTGATTAGTCTGAAGTGCATAAATGCGACGTTTTACGGAAAAAATTTATCTATATAAAACAAAATATCCCTAACATTGTTTACATGAACTACTATCGTGCAAATCAAATTCTGATGGCTATATGCGTAACTAAACTGATCCCCTAAAATTTTACTGAACAAACGCCACTGATTCAAAAAAAAATATGCAAAGCCTATGGTAAGTGTTTTCTGAGCTTCCAGCGTGTTCAAAGTACTCGGAAGAGAGCTTCAGTGCAGAAAAGGAATTTGCAAATTCAGCTGCAATGTATTTCTGCTTATCGTTGCATTCCGACGTTGCTTGGACTTAACTGACTGAGTTCTCTACAGCGACAGGCGTGATCGGCGACTTCGGGGAAGTTCGGGTTCCGTTCGGGATAGCGAACGAAAAAAAATCGTTGCTTTGGGCAACAAGCAAAGGTGCGGAGGACGAAAATGCAAGCTCTGATTCGCTGATACATTGAATGACGCGTAACTGTTTACAAAACTTTAACTTACTACGAACAAAGTGTAGTAACAGCTGCGGGAGTTCGAAATAAAGTCAAGGTCTTTGAAATGACGTAATAAATGGGATGGAAAGAGAGAAAATATATCGTTGCGCTTGCGACAGTGTGTTACTTGAACACTTCCGTGCTCGTAATAACAACAGTTGGGAAACTGTTAGCAAACTAAATGACTAATAAACCCTTGCATAAAGTATACTCAAACCTAAAAAAAAAATGAATTATACTTAAAATTTAAATCGTAATGAATATAAAAATTCTAGGCGAACATGAGGTCGTAGAAAATGTGGTCTGTAAACGAAACAACAGGTTCGGGAACCTGAAAATTTGGCTTACCTTCTGCTTTTAAAGTAACACTTGAAACTTTCTCGACTTTTACTGGTGACTGATTCGCAAATAACTCTTTAACTTTTACAACTGGCTGAACACAGGGTGAAATAGGCAATTCACTTTCCACTTTGCAACTGTTTTGATCAAAATTAGGACCCTTGCTTACGGCAAATTTCTGAACTCTATCTTTAACGGATAAAATATTCTTCGGCAAATCTATACTGTCGTCTTTAGTGACTAAACTATTTCTGGATAAATCTTGAACTTCTAGTTGTACCCTAGGTTGAATAATAATGGACTGAGGCAGGGGTGGGGGAATTGGCGGGTGACTCGTTTTTAATGGTACCACTTCAACAATCGGTGCAACATCGTCGTAAATCTGATCAATGGGCGGTGAATCATTATTAAGTTTGCTTAATGGTAATTCGTTGGTACACTCATGGTCATAAGTAATAGATTTCTTGCGTTGACATTGAAAATAACAGATTATGAAAATTATAAAAATACTAATAATAAATGTTGTTAATAATAAAATTGTAATTATATTATAAGGATAGTCAAAGGACTTGTTTAACAGATAAATAAAATTAGAAGCTTTTACGTATGGAAGAAATCCGTTTAAAATAACTAAAATCGCAATGATTTTCATGTTGCTTAGGCAATCAAAACAAACAGTTCTTCAAAGCTAATACGTACTTTAAGCCTGCCTAGTCTAAGTAGTAGATATTTTAACTCAACTTTTAATTATTTCTAACTCTAGGCTCAAATTATCTGCGTGATTTATTTATTTAATATAATTTATTTATTCTCTAAATTTATTAGCACTATTTAACTTATGTTATTTTAAATTTTACTGCAAACTTATCTTATTTTAATTTCAGGTGTTAACGTTATATTTAAATACTTTGAAATCAATCGAACCGTACTGAGGTACAAGGTAAGGAAAAATTGAATCTGATTTACTACTGACTACCTGAAATAAAATAATAATTATTATTTATGCGATCTTTAAATGCATTAAAATACTAACATCACTAAAACTTGAAGAATCTTTAATTCTCTCTACTCATTCTAAAATATGCTTAGCATATTATTGTGGCAAAGTTAAAAACTAAAACCGTTGTGGTTTACTCATTATCATTCTGCGATGGCAGAATGGATTTCCAGGATTATCGGTAGCTATCCAATATCCGAAGGAAAATACTTGTTAGTGGAGCGCAATAAAATCTTGACGTCGACGTCTACATATTCATATAATATAAATATTCTCATAATTGGCGCTTAAAATAAACTTTGCTAATATAAATCATATACCTTCTTCTGAAGAGTAACTATAAAATTCTAGTGATGTATTCGCTGAGCTAGTATTGTTACCTACTGCAAAACTTTTGTGCCTAAAGCACATTATTAAATAATAAGTCTGCTTTTAATTGTTAATATTATTAGTGCTATTTTATTATAACTTATTATTATGTCACGCGAGTGGATTTAAAATATTAGACCTGTTTCACTTTAATAAATGCCGTAACTTGGAGCAAATTTGCAATATTTATATTTAAGATTTTAAAACAATCTGCATTTTAAAGTTTTTAACATTCGAAGCTACAACGTGCTAAGGATAAATATTCAACTGTCAAACGAAATGTTTCGGACAGGAAAAAAAATATATAAATATATACTAACAAAAAAAAATCTCGTTAATATGTGAGAAACGTCCACGCCGTGTGATGCTCTCATAATTCTCTTCTAGTTATTCAAAATAAGTTGGCTGTGCCTAACTTTGCTTAAAGCATATAAGTATATGTATATCTGTGTACGGACTCATTCTCGTCACTACTGCTTACCTGTGAACGGACATCTCTCGTCACTGCAGCCTAATTATACATCTATTACTTCTCAACTAGAACTTTTAATTAATCGGGCGGTTTATACCCTAAATCACGGTACGAACATTGTACATGTGTGTCGAGGAATATAATGGGCGTTTTGTTTCTTTTCATATTAACATGAATTAAAATTTTCAGGCAATGTATGCGTAAGTTAAGGTAACGTAAGGCAAGTGACTATCTCGTATAAACTTGACTATCTCCTTAATCTAAGCTCCCTTCATGAGGTGCTAGGAGACTTCAGTCATTAAGAATATAAATGAGTGGTCCTCGGGGCCTTATACGTTCCCAAAACTATATATGTATAAAAATGTAATATCCTCGTTGCAATAATCTTAGCAGTTATAGTTCAAGCATTCTAAATCCTTTACAAGTTACGGTCAGTTTTAAACAAAATTTAAATTAAACTTTTAAGGAATTTCAATTAATAATAATAATAAAAACAAAATATTGACTCAAACAAGCATACTCTCTGCTATAACTCGTTAAAATGCACCATAGTGCCGATTGACTCTGACTCGGTGGCACTAATTTATTTTCCTCATTCATAAATAACTTTAAAATCCACTTTTAATCCACGTTGTTAATTAATTAAAATGTTAAGAGTAATATCGTTTACTGTTCACTGTAGCTTACTGCATCCTCATAACCAACGTTGTAATAATTTTCGTATTCAAGATTATGTAAAAAAAAAATCTAAAATCACTGTCAATGCAAGAAATCTTCAAATCTAAATGCCTTTCCCTTATTCCTTATTTAAAATTCTGGATGGTAAAAATTTCCCAGGTGGGAATTTGTCGTAGCCATGGTACCGGGTTCGTGAGTGAACCACAGAGCTACCAGGAGCAGATTGATAGGGAATCGTCCACGGACGTCCCTGGGCCGGCCACATTTTTAATGAAATGGGCCTCCCTAAAATCCGACATCGAACCTTCCGCCACGCGGAATGCCGGACGCTCCTGATACCATAGCGCCAGCCCGACGCGGGTAACCGCGACGGAGCTAGGGCGCAGGTTCCTCCGCATTTTACATTTCTCTGATTATCGACCCAAACTTGAAGTCGATAAATTTAATCGAATTCATCCTCATGTTAGACTAAACATCTATCATGGCATATATAAATTCTTCTCCCCCCATAAATTTTAATACTTTAAACCCTATGTATTTTCAAAAATGAAATATGGCAAGGACATACTAAAAGACTAAATAAATGAGCAAATTTTGGGGTGGGATTTGACCATGTGTCAATATTTGGGGTGGGGTTGAATTTAAAACTGATTGTTGAAACCTCTACTAGAGTCGTTTTCACGTTCAGAAGACACAACGGCGCTTATGGAGAAACCGCACAGTGTTGCCAATACAGCGCTAGCTCATGTCGCCGGGAAATGATGACCTTCCTTCACAATGAAGGTGTTACATATTTTGTATATATAATGATAATTATATGTAATTATTAATATTAATATTATACTGTGGACGTTACAGTTACCCTTTTTACTATGATCCATTGCGATCACTACACACGCGAGTGTAATGCACGAATATGACACTTCAGAAATCACTTAAAAAAGTAAAAATCACTGAGAGCTCACACAACTGAAAACACTTTTTCGGGAGAGGGAAAAAGTCTAAACAGACCAAAGCAGATCTCTCACTCAAGTAAGGGGAACCTGGCACATGGGTTAGATTAAGTTGCCTGATAAGACGTGAATGACTCAAGCAAGGCATGTCATATTTCTATCTTGAAGCCCCATATTTTGTCACGTGTTGGAAAGCCTTTCAAGGGTTAATATGGTGTCTATGAATTTATGTGTACGTTGGAAACTGAAAGGTGATCTTCATTTCAGTATTAATGTCGACAGTAATGTAAACGAAAACAACGTGTATTTGCGACAGCACTAATGTTGATCACAACAGCAGCATTGGAAATAATTGTCAATTATTAAATTTAAGTAATTTCAATTCTATTATAACAAACAGCATGAAGTTCATATTTTTACTGAATGGAAATAAAATAACTCGAAAACTTGGTGGTGATAGCCGGTATGCTGCGGTGAGTCAGCTCAAGATGGCCAGACAACGTCTCCTTACTTCGCGCGCGGTTCGGGTTAAAAAGAAACTCCAGATGCATGGAAGTAATATTTCTGGGAACCTCTGAGTGGTTATAAAAAATAATTTCATTATTTTCTCCACAACTTTGTCGCTGGAAGTTTTTACTTGGAATTACAGAACAAAAAATGGCCAGCGACGACCTTTTCTACTGCACAAATATAAAAAATCTCCACATACTTTATTTGAATATTTTTTAATGCAAATATGCTTTAAAGTACTGATAAATTGAGTACCACCGTCACCTATGACAATTAAAAAACAGTGTCAATTTTTTTCATAATGAAAGCTTCAATTTTACGGCATGTTTCAACGTTAGGAATGAAAACAATGTAAAAATTGTGTTTTCACAGAAAATTTGCGTTTTTAATTTATCTAAAATTATGTAAGCAAGTTACCAGTTTTTTGTGTTCACCATCGTATTCTCTACAAAATTTCCTGCAAAACTGCAGGTACCGATTTTACTTAAGCTAAATTTGTAAATCCAGAAATTTGACAACAGCGCGCTCGTATTTCCCATAAGAAAAGCATTGCCCATAAGAGCCCATTGTGTCTTCTGAACGTGAAAACGACTCTAGATAACATTCTATTTTCTCATGGCATTTCCGAGGAAATGGATGAGAAGCCCAAATCTCCACCACGTAACGAGATTTGGGGTGGGGTTGAATTTAAACCGGTTAACAATTTCTTTTCATTTCTAAAAAAAATTAAAAGACCCGCTAATCTCCACCACGTAACGAGCTGAAGATAGGGGGAAATTTCTAGGCTAACAATTAAGTGCAACTCTTTTCATTTCCGAAGAAAATGAAAAGACCCAAAGCAACTCCACCACGTAACGAACCTTAAAGTTCGTGGGATCTTAAGAGTATCTAGCAGGTTAACCAGTTAATTGATGGGGTGATGTAAACTACTCATCATTCATCCTCTTGATGAGACCACTCGTCATTGACATGACGAGTTATTGCTTGGCATGCGAAAGGTACAAATTACACAAAGGGATTAAACTACTGAAAAGACAATGGCAACTCGTTGGATTTTGTGAACCGTTGAACCTGTATCATGGCTGGGTGTAGGATAATTACCTGTCTAACTGAAGTCTCTGAGCTGAATCAAAATAGCGAAGTCCTCTGTATGCTTCTTTCTAATGCTGACCAAAGCGTGCTTCCACTATCGACCTCCTGTCTTGCTGACCTCCTCTCTCTACCAACTCAATTCCCAAAGTCCCGTCACTTCCCAGCTTGTCTCACCTCTATATTCCCTGGCCATCGAGCTCTTCCTCGATGCCGAATCGCCGAATCGTGTTTATTATAATTGCTACCATGCAAACCGCTGACACCAAACCAGAAGTGTTACCTGTTCCTGAATGCTCAGGAGGTTTGCATGGCACAACACAATGCATTGTAAACATGCCTAAGAGGCTTGAGACAGCTGAGAAAAACAAGTGAATGCCCTGGTCAACATGAAGCGTTCAGAGAGACTTAATAAAATAAACATACAATCCTAGGGATTGATACGCATTACAAATGAAGCGCTTAGCACAATAACATGACAACCACACTTTTCGTGAAAAATCGTTTTTCTCGGCTGGAGATGGTGTGTTGGTACCGCATCCAACTATTTCAGATGATATTTCCGTAAATTTCTAACAGATAGCGGCATCATTCAGACTGTCATGTTGTAGCCCAAATGACTTTCCCTCTCTTTCTTGAGAACATGACAAGCTACTGTGTAAGATGACGTCATGATGTGGCATGTATCTCAGTCACGGGAGGCAATTCCTTAATTTTGACACGTTGCCAAGCAATCTAGAAATACATTTCGGAGGGGGGACCAAGTGTCTCAATAATAATAATAATAATAATATAATTAGAATAATTAAATTAAAATATACCTAGGTATTAAAATAATATTAATTAAATATGTATATTAATTAATATTGTAATTGAAGCATTCCACCGAATAACGCCGTACGGCACATTTCAGTGAATGCGAGAACAACGGATAAAACCTGTTGTATGTTACTGGACTACAATAGAAACAACATAAAACCTTATGCAAACACAGTAGCAATCCAAAGAATTACACGTCCTCCAGTCGTCACGAAATTAGTCCGCTACTCCCTGTGTTGGGAAGATAAGAAGCTATGTGTATTATTTTTCGAAAAGATTTCAATTTCAGTAAAGCAACACTTGAAACATACTTTCGGTTTGAGCAGTGTCGCTTCCGTTCGGAAGACTGGATGATGATTACTAGGGACATTGAATTTTCGCGATGCGCGAAATCGCGAAATGTGAAAAAAAGATTCAATTTTGAACATTCTGCACGTAACTACACCCCCGTTGATGAAATATGCATAAGTTTTATTCGCGAAGTAATGCGAAATGTGTGCTTTTCCACAAAATGAACGCTTTTTCGCGAAATAACCGTGAAATATCATCAAATTGTGTAGAAAACACGCAAAAACCGGCAATCGAGGTTGTGAGCGCAAACTGTCGATTTGTAACGAAACGTTTGCCTAAAGTTTCCTACCACTTGCAGCTGAAGAACGTTTTATCTTCGATCACATCAGGAAGAAGCTGAAAATTGGGATTTCCCATGCACATAATCTCAGTTCGAAAACTTCGCTCCCTGTCAAGCTGCATTCCTTTCTTCCACCGAATGTCTACTCAACTTCCAGTTTCATTGAACTTGCTAGCTGTAGCATCGATAAGATTAGTCTGTTCCCGCACATCAAGGGAAACAATGGTGTCATTTGTTTTCAGTCATGAATGAATTTTGTTTATCATCATGTGATTTTCAACATGTGTTTGTGTATGTGCAGTAGTGATTATTTTATTTGTTGGACAGCAAGGATATCCTTTAAATACATACAATGAATAAATCACTTGAGATATGCAATTTAGAAATGATGTGATTTTGTGTTGATGTTTTATTTTTGGTTGGACAGCTAAGTACTTGTGTATGTGTACAGTATATAAAAATGAAGAAATAGTTTATCAATTTATAGTTCTTTTGTATGTTGTTTCCTCTCATGATGGAAAAGTGTGTGCCAATTTCTTTTTTTTTCCACCGCTGGTATATACGCTGATCTAACATTTTATTTACCGCTCTCCTCAGTTTTTATTTACCATAAATTTGTGTCCCTAATGATTACTGAGGGTTCGCTTCCACGCAACATTGGTCGCTTACCGTTTCGGTCCGTAAGCTCCCTACAAGTCACCAAATTTTGATTTTATAGTTGAAGACTAAAATTGGTAAACGCTGTAAGTGCCACAAAAATTCAAGCACAGTTTATCACTTTGATCTGTGAAATGAACGGGTTAAAGGTACAGTGGCGTAAGTCACTTTCTTAAAAAGATAAAACAGTCTGACTCACAGCACTTTGCTGATCAACACAACAGCTGTTTCCTTTATCACTAGACCTTAAACTGTCATCTGTTGACAGTTGAATGAATCTGTGATTTACTTCACGTTTTCTGTTAACAGATTGACTTATATAGATCTGGTTTCTGTGTCTAAGTTTTTTTTTTTTTTAAAAAAAGTGACTTACACCACTTCGCTTTTGGCACTTACAACGTTTACCACTTTTAGTCCTCAGTTCCTTAGCTTTTGGGATATCTACAGTTGACACGAACGGGTACTTTTTCACTCATCGCGGGTGCCCATTGTAATATTTTGATCCCTAATTGAGCACTACAACCTATTTTTACAATAGCCAACATACAGGGTGATCCAAATAAATTGGCCGAAATACTAACTAGTAACTTTTTGTACCACCTTCTACATACCTTACCTTACAGCTGCACAGAAATGCTTCACAATAGGATATTGAGATTTTCCGTAGTGCGTTCGGATAATAACGTCACTTCCTCAGCCTTTTCTGTTACAGAGTTATCACCAGGCCGTTCTGGGTTCGATTCCGTTGCTTCGTTCTTGGCAGCTTCGGACGAGGAGCTTGGTGCCGGAGTGCTGGTGGCCTGCAATTTTGGGTTCGATTTTATCCTTATCACTTCATGCTTATCCACGTGTTTTATATAGACTGGAATGTAGCCTGGAATGGGGGGCAAGTAAGGAAAACGCAGTGCTTGGCCGAATGGAGCTGGTTCGTGTTTGTGTGGACGCCCTGAAACGATATGATAATTATAAAGATATGTTATAATGTGATATATAGACTTCTGATTTTTAGGTTCTAAAAAGTGTTTTTTTAGGTTTCTAAAATAGGCTCTAAAAATCCCAAAACAGGTTCCTAAAATCCTAAAATAGGTTCTAAAAATCCTAAAATAGGTTCTTAAAATCCCAAAAAGGTTCTAAAAATCCTAAAATAGGTTCTAAAAATCCCAAAACAGGTTCTAAAAATTATAAAATAGGTTCTAAAAATCCTAAAATTGGTTCTAAAAATCCTAAAATAGGTTCTAAAAATCCCAAAACAGGTTCTAAAAATCCCAAAATAGGTTCTAAAAATCCTAAAATAGGTTCTTAAAATCCCAAAACAGGTTCTAAAAATCCTAAAATAGGTTCTAAAAATCCCAAAACAGGTTTTAAAAATTATAAAATAGGTTCTAAATATCCTAAAATTGGTTCTAAAAATCCTAATATAGGTTCTAAAAATCCCAAAACAGGTTCTAAAAATCCTAAAATAGGTTCTAAAAATCCTAAAATAGGTTCTTAAAATCCCAAAACAGGTTCTAAAAATCCTAAAATAGGTTCTAAAAATCCCAAAACAGGTTCTAAAAATCCCAAAATAGGTTCTAAAATCCCAAAATAGGTTCTAAAAATCCCAAAACAGGTTCTAAAAATCCTAAAATAGGTTCTAAAAATCCCAAAACAGGTTCTAAAAATCCCAAAATATGTTCTAAAAATCCCAAAACAGGTTCTATAAATCCCAAAATAGGTTCTAAAAATCCTAAAATAGGTTCTAAAAATCCCAAAACAGGTTCTAAAAATCCTAAAATAGGTTCTAAAAATCCTAAAATAGGTTCTAAAAATCCCAAAACAGGTTCTAAAAATCCTAAAATAGGTTCTAAAAATCCTAAAATAGGTTCTAAAAATCCTAATATAGGTTCTAAAAATCTTAAATTTTTCACGAAAAATCCTGAACTAGGTTCCAGAACAAACTTAAAATGCTTCAAAATTGCTGAAAAATACTGATTTGGTACACCTTCAAAAACAAAATTTCAAAAGAACCGTAAGAAATTTTAAGAGCTATATGTAACAAGCAAATATTAATTTTCCAACCAAATTTTCATTTGCATACATCATTTTCAAAATTATTCACAACTTATTGTAATCCTATATTTGGGTTGTTAGCCAAAGTTACTTGTTGATCTGAAGAATGAATTAAGTATCTATGATTTGCTGCACAATACCAGGGTGGCTAGTCACTGGGAATTCCTTGAATTCCGGGAATTGTCCGTGAATTATTGGCTCCGGGAATTCCGCGTGAATTTTCCTGCATAGACGTGAAAAATTGAAACTTTTATTAATCCAAATCTCATTGAATTTATACATACTTATAAATGCACTGACGCTCTTCACAGTTTATTTTTTATTTTTATCGAAGAAAGAAAGAAAAAGAAAGCTGCGTGGAAAATAAAGGAAGGGAAATCGACAGAAAATGTGTTTCAAACACGTTAGTCATTGATTCTTTTTGTATCAACCCGAGCAACTACCCCTGTGTGACATAAAAATCCTGAAAAACCTTAAAATCTATATAAAAACCTTAAAAAAAGGTCTGATTTAGGCGCATAAACCTAAAATAGGTTCTAACAAGCAAAATAGGTTATTTTAGGCACTACAAAACTTAGTCAGTTGTTTCGTTTTTTAATGAAACGCTGACGTAACTTGTTATTTCTAATTTACCTGCAAAGGAAAAAAATAGGTTAAAAACTTAAAATCCGAGGTCTAGTGATATAATACAGTACAATATGTACAGTCACCAGCAATAAAGATAAGACGCAAATATTCTGAAACATTGGCTTTCCTGCAGTGCGTCACCAACTTTTCTATAGGAAGTTCTGCTATCGCTGGAGTGTTAGGCAACATACATAGCCTAACGCATTGCAGAGAAACCGGTATTTCAGGATATAGGTGTGCCATTATTATTGCTGGTGACTGTACAAGGTGAGTGCAACTTGGAACAGGGTAATACTTTCGAAACAGATAAGAACTTGCTGAAACTACTGACGTCACCAAGAAAACGCAAGGATGAATATGATGGTTGCACTATAGGAGCGCAATGGATGGGAAACGGGGAGGGGGGCTCCATTAACCCTTTACATGTTAGGTTAACTACAATAAATATTGAGAGAAATTGTATTTTTAGTCAAGTTGGGTTTATTATTGTCCATAATTTCCCACGGTTTCCTAATATGAAGAAAATGTTTACGTTTTTTTTAAATATATGGATCACTTATTCTATGCTGTCGTTGTTTACTGATTCAGGTAATTTAACGACGCATTTCTGCCACGATGGGGCTGAATGGTTGTAAGCAGTGGCGGCGATTGGGTTCAAGAACAGGGGGGGTAAGGTGTCAAAACTGGGGGGTAAAGACAGTATATTTCCATTTGTACATAAGGTTTAGCATAGTGCAGGGACAAAAGTGGCGAAAAGTGTTGTGGGGGGGGGGGGACTCGCTCCCCTAATCACCGCCACTGGAAGATGAAAAGATGAAGGGAGAATCACAGACATTTACAGACGACATAACCAGACCCGTAGCCAGAATTTGATTTCGGGGGATGAAAGGACTCATTCTTTATCAGCAGCCGCCATCTAAAGGCGAAAAAGTGTGGGTAGAAGCCGTGAAGATGATTTTCTCAGTATATTGCAACTTATTACACAAGATGTTTAATCCTGCTAAAGAAGTAAAATCAATTACCACTATACACTCTTTTAATTAGATATTTGTAGGACATGGGGGAGAAGGCTTCAGCCCCAGAGGCCGCCCTGGCTACGTGCCTGGACACAACACAAGTACCACAGAGATAACACTGGCTGTAGGTTCAGGCTCCAGAGCTTCGTCGCGCTGTAATATGGAATTTGATTTGTGCTTTAAGTCCACTTTATGCACAGTTAGGCTAATTGGGACTGGACCTACAGTTTAAAGTCGGATCCGAAGCACTTACGAGGTGCCTCCACCGAGTATCGAACCCAGGACCGCGTGGTTACAAGCCAACGACGCTCCAACATTGGAGTTAGCAGAATGTACTACGTGGAAGTGAGGTTGAATTTTGACTGCCTGTAGCGAAGGCTATTCCTTACACCTTGGGCTGCAGTTAGAAATAAATTTTTAGAGATTTCAACTTACGAGGAAATCACTTTTTGGCTGCCCAATTGAATATGGCGATCATATCGAAAAATGTTTCCTACAAAATTTTCTGCAAAACAGGAGACCTATCGAACAATGGGTTTGTTGCTTCGTCTTTCCCATCTAAACTTTTCATGTCTCCCCCCCCTTCCCCCACGCCGAACACCAATCTAGGTTTGATTGATTGATTGAATTGGTTTATTTTACTTCGCTTCTTGTGCCACTTTTGGCTAATTTGCAAAGATGAGGATGAGTGATGATATGATGAAATTGATGAATGGACACTCACAAACATCCATTCCCAGGCCAGGATTCGAACCCGGCACCCCTGGCGTCGTTGAACACCAATCTAGGGAAGACGACAATTTTTTTCATAATGACACCATTCAACTCGTCCTCTGTGAGCTTCCATGTGCTGACGTACAAGATTTTTACGACGCGTTCAACATTTTAGAAATATTAGCCTCTCACAATGTTGCAGATCCATTGAGACCGTAAAAAGATTTTGGGCACTCATTCGAAAATCGACGACCAAATTTTTTAAAAAATGTTTGAAATAAGATCAAAGGATGTGCCACTGGACCCATTTACCATTTGAAATTTACCACACACCAATTTGACTCACCCCATGCGTTATCTTGAATATGCGTTCATAGTATATAGAATTTATTATGTGTTTCGAACTAACTAACTCTCTAGCCTTCTTAAACCCGAAGGTTTATGGTTGCAGCAACAGAAGCCTTTCACCTGTTGGAAATTTACAGGCCCTCGTGTATTTATATTTCGTGTTGTAATTTTTTTCTTATTTTTACACTTGGGCTAATTGGGAGAGAACAATGATTACATCAAAGTCTTGCTGAAACAATTAAATAACTTATTCTCAAATTAACGCCCATCCTTATACCAAGCGATTGTGAGTCGACCACTGAACCCGGTACATCACCACTGCAGCTATGATATATTATAGTGAAGCACATAAGCTATCAACATATGAAACACTGTGAAATACTCGCTCATCCTGACTGAAAAAAAGTTGTATTGATTTCTTAAATGAAAACATATGAATACAATTTTGTGAAGCTGTCCCTCTTCCTCAGTGTGTGAATTAAGCTTTTTGCTTTGGGGGATGCCCACTCAGTGCCGTATTTGTGATTTTATTTCCGCGAGGGGAGACTACTGAATCTAGGACATTGGCGATGGCGGACAATTGCGATGAAACCAAAATCACGGACAATTTCTATGATTTTGACGGTGAAGGTTATTTTACAAATTAATGGTATAGGACAATTGCGACCATTAGGACATAACGCTACCTAACCAATGGCGCCATAGAACTAATAATGCTGTAGAAGGTTGGAACAACAAAACAAATATGTGGCTTGGAAGACCGCATCCTAAAATTTATGATGTTCTGGCATATATCTGGCATGATGTGGTTGCAATGCAAGTACGTTTACAAGCTACCTTGCCAGTTTCAAGCCTGGATAAACTGTGAGAGGAATCTGTGTTCTATTCGAAAATATCAATATTTCACATAATTTTCTTGTAAGAGGTATTGTACGGGGTGTTAATCCACCCTTCAATTTGATACAAGATTTAGAATGTCATCGCAATTGTCCACCCGCCCTTTCACTTCAGTGTCCATCGCAATTGTCCGCCAACGTAATTGTCCGGCTACCGACTATTTTCTTCTTCTCTTTAAGGTATGCAAATTTGCTACCAGTTCCTAAACTCTACTATTGCCTTCCAGCTATAAGTACCTACCCCATATATTAAATCTTATGATAGCATTTAGACGTAATTTAGAAACAGTACATTTACATTATAAGAAAAGCCAAACCTATACACAAAAAGAGCTATTGAACTAATAATGCAGAGAAAACTTTACCAAATATCTATTGCGAGTTCATATCAATGATGTTTTAAAGGTTAATTAACTGTTTTCCCGAACGATTTTTCAATGGTGTTTATGATTTTTTTGTGGGGGGGCAGAAATCCCAGACATCACCCCCCCTGTTAATACGCACACTGCTCTTCCTTACAGAAATGTTTTTAGTCCACTTCTTAACTGGAAACTGTGCAATGCTTTCTCATATAGTCAATAGCACGTTTCAAGTTCTTACGAGCCGATCTCCGCAGTGAAGTGGTTAGCACAACGGGCTACGACGCCAGGGGTCCCGAGTTCGAATGCTGGCTTCGGCATGGGTGTTATTTATGAGTGCCCCTTCATCAATTTCATCACTCATCACCTTCGCGATTAGCCAAAAGTGGCAGAAAAGCGAAGTAAACTGAATCGAATCAATCCATCAAGTTCTTACGAATAATTTTCATACTGTTAGCAAGGGATTTTCAGGAACTAGAATACATAAATTTGCAAGGAGATTGCCGAAAGAACCACTTACCTATATCGTGCGGTCTGCAGGTTACTCCGCTCACAACCAGAAAGAACGAAGCCAAACAAGCCTGACGCCACATCATAATGATTGCCCACGGAGTAAATGACCTCTATTTTATATTCGCGGCAATCAAGTGAGAAAAGAGGTTTTTCACCTCCGCATCATCTCCAATGGCTGCCTGGCTACATTGACTCCTTCCTCCTCCAGTATGTCGTCCTTTTCTTCTTCTTTTTTTACCTCCCCGAGACATTTGAGGTCAATACACCGTGCTGCTGGCTGTGTAACTCAAAAGGCAACATAGATGGCGGGCCAGTACCGTTGCTTTCCCTGACGTTGTTCGCGTTATGTAAAAATTACGTCGTGCTGCACTGGATTCCTGAAAGAACTGCTAAACGTCTTCTTCTTTTTCTTTCTTGTTTTATTGCAGGAAGCTACTTTGTTTCTGTGATTTATAGTTTCCCCTAACAGCCTACGTGCCCGTTAAGTCTTTGAAACATTCTGCTTGTCTACGGTGATTTTTGCTGCAATAAATATCGCTCCGAGCAAAGAATATTGCAAGACAAGAATGCACACTTCGTAACGCATGGCTTACCTGACCGATAGATGGCGCTGCAGACCCAGTTCTTTTATCACCTACAATTGCTGGCTTCCAGCCATGGCCTTTTCTTGCATAAAAAAGGAAATGAACTAGGTCTTTGTGGCAAGGTTACAACGAATCCAGACTAAACATTCGAAGCTTGTTAGAGCTTCAAAATAAGTTATAATAAAATCAGGCAAAGTTTGCTACAGCACTGATTTACCGGGTCTGGAACTACAGCTAATTGTTTGAGTTTTTAAAATCCACTTTATGCACAGAAAGGGTAATCGGGACTGGACCTACAGTTCAAAGTGGGGTCCGAACAGCGGCGGCGCCAGGATTAGCTATCTATGGGTGCTGAGGGGATGCGGAAGTAAATTTAGGAGGTACAGTGGGATCCATGAGTATTATCGTGCAAATTGTCCATGACTATTTTCATTCCTTTTTCTCTTACATTCTATGTGTTTTTAAGCAATGGATTTTTATGTATGCTGTTGCAGAAGTTGTCAACAGCTTGCTTTGAGTTTTCTTGAAGCTCTTATTGGGTCAAATAAAGTGCACGAACATGGTGCTGGACAATTTGCACGTTAATACTCATGGATCCCACTGTACGATGTTGAAAATAAAGGAAAATGAAACAGGCGTGTATGATTTAACGGGTTTAGCCACTACATCAAATACCAATAAACTTGTAGTAGGCTTTCATGAAAATATCCAATGACTTAATTCATTTTTTCTTAATTCGCGATTAAAATTAACCGATGGAGAATATACGAGAGTTTCAGTTTTTTTGTTGCTCTAAATCGTTTTATGGGTCAGAACAAATTAAAAGTTTTCATGTGTTTCCACCCTGTGGAATCAACAAAATGAAATTTGTTAAATCAGGGAAAACGTAATTGACAGAAGATTGGTATGGGGGATATAACACACTGTAATTCGGCAAAGAAATTACGAAGAATGCATGAGTCTGCTTACTTTATTTTTCGAGAGATAAATATATATTACCATGAAAGTAAAGTTTTACATTGTACTGTATAAATAAAGCTTTTTTTTTCGAAAAATCATGAAGTGTCTTACCCAATGCGTCCATGTATTAGCGGTATTACGTATGTGTGAAATTTGGAACAGGTGCAAGTCGATTAAGAGAGAAGATGAAAATAGTTTGAGAATGAATTAATGTCAAATGTAACCAGAAAAAATGTGGACATGCTAATGTTACTGTTTCATTCAGTACGATGTCCTTTTTCAGTGAGTATAGCCTGGCCATGAAATCGTGAATATTATTATTAAACCAGCCTTTCTCTTTCGAGAAAGAACTGCAACGATATGTTCGCAATTTTCTCCTGTCTCAGCTTTTCAAGTACATGTAAATTTCAATTCCTTTATTTTCAAATAATTTCCGAGAACCCCAGTTACAAAAGACGTGCAGATGATACAGCACTGCTTTGGACAACCAGTGCGTATACATAGTTTCGTCTGCATTTTCCGTGTTATTTTTACCTATCATAATTATGTGCTTCGTTCTCAGTACAGCTTCACGTTTGTTAGAGTATTTAAAAATAATGCGTAATTTAAACGTTTTCTACCATACCAGTCATGACAACACGCTGCTATTTTGTACTACTGCTGAATGTAAACAAAGATTTATCCTACTTAGAGCGGCCATATTGGAAGCGACACTAGCGCTCAGGTGGTAATTTTAATCGCGAATTGCTTTGATCACAAAATGTACAATGAAGTAAATGTGGCTTCCCTTTGTGTTTGCCTGTAGTATACAATAATAGTGGTCTCTCGTCAATATCTAATATATACGCTCATAGACGACATGGTTTTCACAAGTCATAACGTAAATAACACTGCAACACAAAAAATAATGATTTGGTTGAATTAACAAAACACGCTTGGTTAAGCTATTTGGTAACAATAAACAAAACAAAAAACCTAGCATGTACCATTCACTAAAATTGTTAATTTTGAGCAAATTCTTTGGTAACTACAAGCACACGTGGACGATTACTAAAGAGCATTTAGTACTGGTGAATAGCCTAATCATTTGTTTGTTTCCTGTTGAAACAAATGTTTGGTTGCGAGAAACCACTTATGGTTATTCTAAACTTTTTCCTCTGTGAAGAGTGAACAGTATTTTCAGCTAAAAATAGGTTTTGAAAAGGGGGTGGTTAAGGAGGTACGCCCCTGGATCCGAACCACTATGTGCCTCCACCAGGTGTCGAACCCTGGACTCCTTGATTACAAGGCGACGACGTTATCTCTATTCAATCCCGGAGACGGACCTACAGTTCAAAATGGGACTAGAAAAAATGTATCACTTTGTTGAAAGTCCACTTTATGTTCAAGAGACTGATCTGGATGGACCTACAGTTTAACACGTTCCCTGCCAGGGTGGTTTCACCAAATCCTTCCTCCTGTGCCAAAGTTGTTATTGGCCTTTATTTCACAAATTCACAAATTCACAAATTTCACCTTCTTACCTGTAAAAAATTAAACAGCCAAAACACTTATGTGCACTCGACTCCCCACACCTTGTCGGCCATGCCTTAGCCTTTAATCTTGACTCTAATGCTTTTAATGTTGATTCTAATGAACAGAGCAGGCCCCGTGACGAAGTGGTTAGCATATCGCGCTACGACGCCAGGGGTCTCGGGTTCGAATCCTGGCCTGGGCATGGATATTTGTGAGTGTCCATTCATCAATTTCATCATATCATCACTCATCCACATCTTCGCAAATTAGACAAAAGTGGCACAAAAAGCGAAGTAAAAGAAAGCGAAACAAATAGAAAAAGATCTAATGAACAGAGTGATTAACGATTGCTGATCTGAGGCTTTCGAGTTGAGGGACACGTAGACAATGCGTTATCATTCTCCAGCACCTGCTTTTCGAGATAATCTTTGTGACATTAGTGGATAATTTTTAACTGTCCTCTCTCATTTCCACAATCTATTACTTGTTTACACGAAACACCACCAAAATGGTTCCATTTCGATAAGACGGCACGAAATATCCTTGGGTCACTAACAGAGCTGTTCGAACAAGTATAAATACTCAGTTGGATGCAATTCCCAATCACAAGACTTGTTGACTGTGAAGACTACCAAGATGATGAAGCTCGTGGTTTCTCTACTTCTCTTTGGGGCCGCCTTGGCTCTTCCAGGCAGGAAGAGTGAAGTGGAAAATACCATTGGTGAGTATCTTCTCTCTTTGGAATCAATTCTGATCTATATATGTACACCCTGTATCTGTAATCTGTGGAGCAGTCCGTGCATAACGGTAGAAAAGGGGGAGAAACGAGTGGTCGGAGTAAAGCGGTGCGCGCTGCTGCAAACATCTAGGAGCTGCAGCCGGGTTTTTGCCCTCAGTGAGGCCTATTTTTGAAGGAGCACAATCAGACTTTGGGGGAATGAAACTCCAAAAGCTTTCCATGTCATAAAAATAGCGTCCAGGCCTATTTGCTAAATAGCTGTGACGTTTGCGGAATCACAAATATAACTAATTGTTGCCTTGCACCTCCTAACTTGTAAATATTAATGAACCTGAATTTGTTTTGGGGGCGAGGTAAGTGTTTCTTTTGCTCCCACCACGTTACGCCTATGCATGTACTCACTTCATCTCTCACGCGTTCAATGGTCGAGCGCTCTATTTGCGCAGTGAATTGTTTTCATTGCTCCAGATATTCTAGGGATTGATTGAATGCGCTTTTGTTCTCGCGTCATAATGATCTGTTACATAATTTTTCCTCGAAAGCTTTGTTCTAATGTGACCTTTTTTTCACTGTTTTCCAGATGTGTACGTCGTGAAAAGCCAGGGAGTACACCCGGTGATCGGCCTGCCCAACCCCGAACCACTGAAGCCACTGGAAGAAGAAATCAAGGTCGTACCAATGACAAGCGACATGGACGTCTTCTTGGATCCATCCCCTCTATCAATCAAGGTACCCCAGATGGTCTCTTCACCAAACTTTGAAGAACTTCGAAGGAGCCCAGTGATGATAGTAATGGAGCTTACTTCAGATGACGACAAGAAGGGTAGCCAGAACGACTATGCATTCTACTACTGCCCAACAGGCCTCACCTGCTTGGAGAAGAGCGACAACTTCCAGAACATCAAGGAAGCTCTGATGAACGGAAACTACAACAAGGCTCTGTACTTTTACCCCAACAAGGACATCGTGAACTCTTTGTTCACAGGAAACGAGGACGTCCAGAGATTCGTCGTTCCTGAGTACCTCACTACTCAGGGCGTCATCAACCTTTCAGACTACAAGATCCCATTCTTCCTCGTGAGGACCCCAACCCAGTTCAACGAGGCAGAGAATGAGTTGCCATTGCAGAAAGTTGGCCAAGTGATCGTTTCAGAGGAAAGTGTTGAGATTCAGCCTTCTGGACATGGCCAAGTACCAATCTTGGCTCCAATATAACTGATTTGGAGAATGTAAAAGGAAATACTGGTAAGTAATTCTCGATGAAAACCAAATAATTTAATCAGTTATATTCTGCAAATTCAGTTTATTTTTTAAAATTTATTGATGTACGAACTCCAACGTAACTTTTGGCCTAACTTTGAGAAGGGGAAGTGGGCAGAGAATAAAGCCTTGTAAAATTGAAAAACTGAAAATCGGTTGCAGTTTGTCCTTCCTTACGTCCTTCGAGTTACGCCTGTGCAAGTATGATTTTCACAAATGTCGTACTTAAGATAAATAGAACAAACAGCGTAATGACCTTTTTCTTCTCTTATTCTAGAGAAAGATTCTACATTGACAACTTCTCTTCAATTGGAACAGGTAGATTCACATTAATATGTGTATTAGGTGATCAATACCATTATCTACGTGTTAACGGGTGTTGAAAAGTATTGAATATTAGAAAGCTAAATGCATGAAAACACTGAAATCCATATTTCAAACTCTTCTTTCACAAGATTGCAGGCAGTATTCAATTCAAACATGTCGTATGATCTATTTCGTGCCTATGTAATCTCTCCTCTTTACGATTTTACAAACATGTATTAAAAGTAGTGCTGATTTGAAGAGAAATCTAGAAAACGTTTTGTAAAACAACTAAATAGATTAAGAATGTTCTCCTAAGATCAATTTCGTGTAGATGCAGAGAAAAATTGCATGAAGTCACATTGTAAATATTAGATTGTCGAAAAACAGGTGATCTCATAAATGTATTAATTTTCATAAATTATAGGAACAATATAGGTGTTATGCGAAAAACGTAAATCGTTTTATTGATTCTGAGAAGTATTAGTGGTAAGTTAACACCGTATTGTAAATATTATTGTAGATACCAACCATCTGTTAGCAGTTCAAACATATTATTAATTGAATTGAAAATGAAAAAAAGTGTATATTTTTGGAAGGTTTTTATGTTAGAATGATGGATTTCAACAACACGAAAGGCAGATAACCAGCTTCTGCTTTCCATTGGTTAGCGTAATTTTCAGAAAAGCTAAATACAAACAATATAAATATTCTCTCGTGCAGTTTATGAGTTCATAATCATGTAAAGTGACATATTAACTTGGAAAGGCGAGAAGTTTACTGTAACTTGAGATAGAAGATATTCTTTTATATATTTTTCTCTATATATATTTCTTTGCAGGAGCTGCTTGAAGAAAAAGCAGAAACGTGAGGATTCTATGAAATAAGGACTAGTTCAAACTTGGACATGTAAAACATTATATTTTGAAACATATAATTTTGTATTAAATATTGAAATAAATACTTTCAAACAATACTCAAAAACTGTGTTTTCTGATTCAAACAAACTTATCCATTACAAGAATAACATTTAAAATGTAATTTTCATGTTAAATGCGTGTGTGTGTTGCATATTATGTACATTCGAAGTGGTACTCCAATGGGTATAATTAGCATACAATAGAACAAGTTAGTAGAGCCTCAGTTAGGTGAGGTGCGAGGGGGCAGTTCCTCTGGGCGTCAAGGCAAATGGGGGCGTTAAACGAATACAGTAGAAAGAGTAAACATCACAGCGTTTCGTTTGTTTGACTTTTGTTTTTAAGTATACTTTATACACATGGAATATATGAAACGGGAATGGACCTACAGTTTAAAGGGGGATCCGAACCACTGCACGCACTATGTTTTGAACCCAGAACCCCACAGCGCTTCGTTAAAGTACTGATGTCTTATTGATTTACTATTGCCGATTTGCAAAGAAAGACATCTAACAATTTTGTTACTCCATTTGTAATACTACGGTTTCTGTAAAAATCACATCAAATTTATAATTATTGCGTGTTCAGTGCTCATGATGGAAAAGCGTTTCGAAAGTAAGAAACAAAACAAGGAAACAACTGTTTTCATGGAAGTATATAGCTGCACTTCGTCTTGCAATTATATTACATTTAAAGCAGACACATCAATACACAATTCTTTTATTAGAAATGCTATTCTCTTGCGTTAAAACGATTATTTATATGCTTTAATGCTTACTAATAACGAATTATTACTTCCACTAGAATAATTTTGTCTTTACATTATGGGAACAAAGGTTCCCAGTGATTGTGATACGAAACCAACCGTGGCCGACCTATGGCTAAAGTTCAACGGATCATCCTATTATTTCCGTAATTGTTACCTTCCTATGTAACAGAGGCGAAATCACAAGAGAATCAACATAGTTGCGGCGAGAGGCGATAGATGGCAGTCCAGAGACCAGCAGACCCGACCCTATAATTGCAGCCAGCGAGTTCTTGCAGATCCAGCCGATAGTTGCGACAAGAGACGCTAGATGGCAACCCATCGAGAATAGTGTGAAAATTAAGATTTATGTATAATAAAAACCAAAGACGGCGAAAAATATATTAAATCAGAATTTGTATATTAATGTATTATGTAAATAATTCATCGTAAGAACAGTGTAGTGTAATATTATAAATCTCTATAAATTAGAACACTCATTTTTCTCCATTCGTATTTTCCTTTTTACATACAGAAATTACACAGCATAATTTTAAATTAATAGTAATGCAAACACAAGTAACCACCATATCATGTAATTTTTTTCTCAAGGGGCTTCTTACACCCCTTGTTTTAATCCCTTAAGTCAAAATTTTAGGTAAGGGAATATTTCCCAGAATATATTGAAGGGTGCAAAATGGTCTTAAGTGCCGACGCATCCAATCATTTTAATTAATTAATTCATTCATATCATTTCAACATAAAAAGGGTGATTCAAAAGTCCCTTAACAATCCTTGTAAAATGTGAAAGAGTTAGACTGGGTACAATTTATCATAATAGAAACAGGATAGACCTAGGGGGAACCATATTGATGTGTTCCAAGCAGACGTCCGCCATATTGGTGGCCACCATATTGAATTCAACCAAACGTTTTTAAATGGGAAAGGGGTTAGCTAAGTGATATATCAAATCAGGCTAGAATTGCACGAGAAGCAGAGTGGACTAGGGTTAGAAATATATTTCCACCGATTCCTAGAAAATCAACTGTCAAAAGGCAAAAGTGGTGTATTTTAGGGAAGCTACTTAGAATGAAGCCATATTTCCTGATGCTACTTCAAGCTTTTAACACCCGAGGTTCACCATCGAAGGAAGATTTTCTAAAAGTTGTCTTTAGACAATTGTAACTTACTGACTGATGAAATTTGAGCACAAAAAGTGCCTTCTCACTACGGTAACTCACCATCTTGCGAAACCTGCCTCCTAGCGGTGAAGTGCGTAACCACTGGACATAGATTGTAACAAAATAAAACTCTGTGGTCGTCTGAATCTGAAAACGAGCTGTTACGTTGCTTTCCTGAGCCCTCGAAGTTGTGCCAATCGAAAGGCTCCCGAGTAGCACAGTTGCCACTTTCCCCGCCAGGTGTCAGTTTGAGTTACCCACCGAGCTTTAGGGCCCAAGCGCACAATACGGAAGCAGAAGGCAAACGCCAACGAAACATCATAATGCTTTGAACCTATTTACTACTTAAATTGAAAACGTGGTATGTGATGTCTACGATTTTTGTAAATGTTTTATCGATAAAACGTCCAAGAAGCACGTCGTCTCTACAAAGTGAAAGTTGCAATATGGCTGCTAAGCGCAGGGCCATAGTGAGTTGAAGCGTGCACTGGTTGGGCCTTCCATCTATACCGCAGAATGTGAATTGTGTGTGCATTCTTGTTTTATATATAATAAACACCGTGTTTAAAGACATAACCTAAATATTAACTTACACTATGCAAAAGCTTTAACCAACTCATAGATAATAATGAGCGAAACACCCACATTAAAATAGGTAATAATACAGGGTGTCTCAAAAGTAATAGCGCAAACTGACACAGGTGAAAGTACACGATAATAGAAGCAAAAAAGTCTCAGTAAACTTGGGTCTGCAAACAAGCCGTTTTCGAAATAATCGCGAATGTGTGATTACAAGCCGCCACTGACTTCCAGTGGCGTAGCATGGACATTTCGGGTGGGAACGCCAAATCCGAAGGAAGGGTCGGCCCTTTCTTGCTTAATAACTTACTTATGGTATTAGTCGCCACAGGTATTGTTTATTTGCCTGAAGTCAGCTGGGTTTTCAATAAAACATCATCCATGCATGTGTTAGCTAGACAATTAGATGCCTCACTATGCCACAAATGTTTTGAACTCTGGTGTTTTATACCTTTCTGCATGACGCAAGTCATTAGAAAACCTACCTGAATCACAAGCGCCTTTGAACAACAGCAGACGTCATTGTTGTGGTTGATCCAACTACTCATTGATTTGGTTTATTTTACTTCGCTTTTTTACCACTTTTGGTTAATCGCGAATATGAATATGAGTGATGATATTGATGAAGGGACACTGACAAAGAACACCCGTGCTCACGCTGGGATTTGAACCAGGGACCTCTGTCGTCTTGGCGCACTGTGCAAAGCAGAGTGGATGATCCAAATATCGTACACTCTACTGACGTAACAGTGCCGATTAGTAATTCAGACCACTGTTTATTACATCTTGAGAATGCTGATAAACATTTTAAAATAATTTTGTCCATTTTTCAAATGAATGCTAAACATTTCCATTGACACAATATTAAGCAGTTAGGTAATAACGAAAAAATACAATAAAAAAAATAATAGTTTTGCGGGTTAAGTGGTAGAGCAGCAACACGCTGAATTTCTACCACGAGGACTTCACCAACTTACTTCACAAAAACTGTGTTGATCTTTTAGTTTCTAATGCACATCGCTGTTCGTGCGATAAATCATACAATGCAGTGACCATTAAGAAGCAGTATATTTGAGATTGGTAAAGTTACGTCAGTCAATATTGCGTATTGTAGCATCACATAGCACGCGTTGCATGAGAGCGAAGAACCGGGTAGGAATGCTACCGCTGTCGTCTGCTTCAGAAGGCAGGAAGGGTCACATGAACCAATCACGGTAGACCTCTCGTACGCCAGCGTAAGAGAGCCCATTTACGCGCGTGCTGTAGAAATGGAAGCTTTCCCTCCATAAAGGCATCAAGGAATATAGGAGTCCTGTACGCCCAACGTGCTCGGCGTCCGGCCGGGAAAGGCATTGAAAAGAGATGCTAGAACGAGTGTTGAGAGTGGAGCGTTGCAAGCGGATCGCGAAAAATAGCTATTATAATGCCATGAAGGTCAAACATATTTGAAATTAGTCACGTTTTACTTTATAATCACAGCATTTTAGCATTTTTGAAATTTTAAATCTGGGAACGCCGGGCGTACGGGCGTACTATAACGCTACGCCACTGCTGACTTCATTGCTTGTAAACGTCGCCCCAGTTGGTAAAATGTACTCTTCGTTGCTGTAAGGTTCCTTTTTCACTACGCAGTACAGCGCAACTGACGTGACTCCCACAGTACGATTAGACTGTGTACTGATTGTATCCATCCTGTTTGATTACAACGCCACCTCTCGGAAATGTTCTGTTTTGTAAACAAAGAGCAAACCTCGGAACGCGCAAGGAGTAAGGCGCTCGGTGTTTACAAAATGCAATCAGTCACGATTTCTAACCACACATTCGTACACATTATTAACATTTACCAACTAGGACGACGTTTACAAACAATGAAGTCAGTGGCGGCTTGTAATCACACATTCGCGATTATCTCGAAAGCGGCTCGTTTGCAGACCCATGTTTACGGAGACTTTTTTGCTTCTGTTATCGTGTACTTTCACCTGTGTCAATTTGCGCTATTACTTATGAGACACCCTGTATAAAATAGTAATTAATTAAACTTCCCAATTTCAATAAAGGTCTGTTCTGGATACCAGAACAAATCGTAATTATGCAATTTTAACATCCTATACCATATAGGTTATATTATGATTCATATTATATCATTGTATTACTTTGTAACGGTATATTTTGTGCTTTTAAGCCGATTCTCAGCAACATACACAATATACACAACCATACATTTTTGAATCCTTGTCCCGAGGTTCAAAACTTGCAGTACCTGAAGTTCTGTGGATGCTAGTTTAGGCAATAGACACGTATTTCTTCAAATTATAGCTTAACGCCCATTTCATTTTAGATATATATAGGTTTATTCATAATATATTTGCAGAAGTTAATTCTTGGCCGTTATTCACAAAATTACATTCCGGTGTACCCTGTCCCCCCTTCCCGAAGAGAGTGTGTAGACTCGCGTAGCCACTGGCTCCACGAGTAAAAAAGAATATATAACCCTCAGTACCAAAAAAGGTGGCTGAAGGTATGTGTGTTGTGTACCCGGTTTCCCACATGGAATAAACTATTGGAATAATATGAAAAGAGCAAGTGTGTGTATTAAAAGAAAGAAAGAAAGTTGAAGTATCCGCCTATTCATAGTATCAAGAAAAAATGTTCGTTTCGCCCCATAGAGAAGAGACACCTCTTTACCTCGCCGTATTGCACCAAAACATCTGGGCGACTGTTCCCTTCTCTTCCTTTTATAGGCCCCGCTAATGACCTAAACCGTTACTGGAAACTTACCGCTCCCCAACGGCCAAGAACTCAAACGTACAGGACATAGACATAGGCATACACAATTTATAACATAAAAAAGGATCCAGTAATGATCGCATCATTACAACTTACATTGTATTATTCGATTATATTGTAACTTATATTTAAATAAATTGAGCACAAAATACAACAGAAAACGGGGGGAACCAAAATTCGGAGGAAGCTGACTCCTTGGTATGTATTTATAGGCATCAGGGCATCAAGTGCATACCCCTGAATGTATACGGATAGAGGCGGAATCTTTCAGGGGGTTCCACCCTGTTGTTTAAAGTCCACTTAATGCACAGATAAGCAAATCGGGACTGGACCCAGAGTTTAAAGTGGGATCCGAACTACTATGCAATGTACCTCCACCAGGAATCGAACCCGGGACTCCTTGATTACAAGGCGACAACGTTACACCTTTGCTGCTAACTCGGATCACAATGGATCGGGGATTCCGTGTGTGGATCTGTGCTCTACTAGCCAGTAAAAAAGTAAAGGGCTCCCCTGTGCTTTGTACCAAACCATGAAGGCGTATAGGGGGTTTGGAGTTAGGGCCACTTTATACGACGCTGGGGGGGCGCCGGAACAGCTCGAACAGTTGGAGAAAATCCCGGTTCTCCCCCGCCAGGATCGAACCCGGGTCTCTCGCAGGGTAGTAAGACGCCCTGACGACTGAGCTACCGCGGCTCGTGTTCTACTAGTCAGAGGTGGCTAAACGATGTTTATGCGTGACTGAAATAGCTGTATTTCTCTGTGCTCACTTTTAAGTAATCCTATTACCCTGATTCTTATGAATACGATGATCGACATTGGACGTTTTAAGGATCACTGTGTGTAATGACCTTAATATAACATTGCAGAACAGCTAGATTTATCTTTGGAATTATGTGTTCGTTCATTTTTTATTTTTTTTTATTTTTTGTCAACTGTTTAGTATGTCGGGCTGTAAGGAGTTACCCTTCATGAAGAAGACCAAATATCAACCTCACTACCACGTAGTACACCCTGACTGCATTTTTGTAGACTAACGAGGCTCTGGCGACTGAACTCACGGCCAGTATAATCCTCCGTGAGGCCTGTGTTCTGTGTCGTCCATTTGTGCTTGTGATTGTCCCTTCATCCATTTCGTCATACCACGATTCATCATAATCTTCGCGATTAGACAAAACTGGCAGAACAGCGAAGTAAAATAATTATAAATCAATCAATCAACCATGTTTAGTTTGTCACAGACAACCAGTATCAGAAGGACAAGTGGATATACTGACCTGTAGATGCGAGATTTACAAGTAAATCAAGTAAACAGTCTGGTAATGACGATGCCAACGAGTTAACAGCGGTATGAAGACACGGAGAAATATTGCTTGTGTACGAAGAATAACATTTTTATTAAGGTTAAATCGAGAGTTTCGTTTGCCACCACGACTTGAGATTATCAGAGTATTTTGCTCACATTAGAAGCAAAGGGTAAATTCCTAGTGGAGACGAGGAAGCACTTTTGCTCAAACTTCAACAATTCATCCTATTTTAGTTTGGTGTTCTAAGTCCACTTTATGCACGGTAAGGTTAATCGAGACTGGACCTACAGTTTAAAGTGGAATCCGAACCACTATGTGCTCCCACCGGGTATCGAACCCGGGACCCCTTGGATACAAGACGACGACACTACCATTATAGCCCGTTGAATAACGTAGTGTGGAAAACGACCCAAGAAACTGGTTCCCGAGACGGATGACAACATAGATGGCAGTGCGATCAGTATCGGTGCTAATTTTCTTATGAAAGTAATGCGGTTTAGTTAGTTTTTGGAATATATTGTGTAGTCACGAAATGGCATTAATTTGGAAATAAAAGTAAAATAAAATAAATAAATAAATAGCATGCGCAACACAAGAAGAAACATCGCAAAGTGTTTCCGGACGTCAGGTGTTGGATTGTGTACTAGAGTTTATTTTTCTATGTTATTAGAATATAAATAGTATCCTGAGAGATATTTCATACCGAGGCGACAAACCACAAGTGTCGCCTGGAAGCGAGCAGTCGGTAATCAATGCAGCCTTTCGAACCGTAGGGACACAAGCTCTGACTGCACCGTTTCGTCAAGGAGATTTGAGACCAAAGCGACACGCGACAAACGATACGGGGATTTCACACCAAAGCGACACGGGTCCTTCGATGCAAGGCAACTTTCATACCGAAGCGACACGCGACACATGTCGCTTGGAAACAAGCCAATCAAGAGCAACATTTCACATCGTATCGGCATGACGGGCAGCACAGGCCAGCGTTCGGTTGGTAAAATCCTCAAGCGAAAAGTGTCGCGTGCCGCTTGTCGCTTTGGTACGCAATCTCCCTAAGTGTCTTACTCATTGCATCGTGCATGCGCAAAAAACAAACCACGGCAACACGTTGCAAGCTATTGAGGAAATGGCCCAGTTTGAGCGACACACAAGCGACACGTGTGTCTTATCGTGTCGCCTAGATCTGTTGTTGTAACGTGCGGTTTATCGTGTCGCCTAGATCTGTTGTTCGAATAATTAGCAGCAAACGCTTGCTAATAGACTTAAAGTATGTCGCTTGTCACTTGGTTGGGAACCCCCCCCCCCCCCTGTAGCGCGTCGCTTCAGTCTGAGCACCCTTCCTTTAAGGAGCTTTCCGACCGAAGTAACAAGTAGTACGCGAATACGCCATATGTACGTGTCGTTTGCTGTTTGGACCCTCATGCGCATTGAATTCTATTTTATAGTCTGGAAGTGTCTGTGTCACTAATTATATCAGTGTGAACATTCCGTGTCGCTTATCCCATTGGTCTGAAAGTTTCTTTACGCTCATGTCGATGTCAGTGAGGAAGTTTTGTGGGTTTCCCCTTGTCGTTTCATGCAATCACCATTATCATCATCGCCACGATTAGTTTAAAACGGAAGAAAAGAGACAGTAAATATAAAAAATACAAATGCTTCAGTGTGTATATCTTTAAAACAAATAATGATGATGATGATGATAATAATAATCAACCTAATTCATACACAAAAATTTAGTTACGAATAACATTCCACGCGTATTTTTTCTCCCGTATTATTAACGACAGTATAACGATAACAGGACGTGGTCGACTGTCTAGAATGTTCGTTAGTATCTTCGCGACCACTGTACCAAATATCATAGCAATTATCACATTCATAGAAATGCTTCATGTAAAAGAACCTGACGTTGCAGCGAAAACTCCATTTACTTCCATTATAAGCAGACGAATGCCATGCAGCTGTACCAACACCAGCGCCTCTAGCGGTATCATATTCGAGTGGAACCAGCCAGAGAGCCCAGAACAGTGCCGTTTTCCACACTACGTTATTCAAGGCGCTGTACTACCACTGCGCCATCGGGGAGGCCAATTCATCCTATTCTTTCATTTATCGAAAAGCTGCTTACATTTTTACAAGTTCAATGAAAACTCCGAAGTCACTATTAGAAATCTGCATATATTAATCACTTATTTATCTACATTAATTAATTTATTTTCTTTTGTCATGTTCAAAATTTATGTAAATTTATACGGTGTAATTTTATATTAGCAAAAAATTATACATCATATGCATTAATTCAACGTAACATTTTCGCTAAATGTAACAAAATGGCAATTAGTAATTACAACATCGATAAATAATAAATTTAATAAATTAACATCTTTAGACCAGTCTCTTTAACTAATTATATTTTTTTCGAGATAGACATTTGGCATATTAGTCGAGAATTTTATCTGTCCTCTGTCATTTCCACAGTCCTGTAACTTGTTTATACGGAAAATCACCAAATGGTTCCATCTCGATAAGAAGCCACAAATATCCTTGAGTCACTAACTGCGCTGTTCGAATCGAGTATAAATATCTAGATGGATACAATTCTCCAGTCACAGGACTTCTAGTTGACTGTGAAGATTATGAAGATGATGAAGCTTCTGGTTTCCCTACTTCTTTTCGGAGCCGCTCTGGCTGTAGCTCCAGCTAGAAAATATGAAGAGGAAAACACCATTGGTGAGTATATTCTCTCCTTGGATTCAATTCAATAAAGGTAGTGTCTGCTGCCACGTTCTTTTTCTGCTGTAACCTCAAAAAGACATGCGCAGTGGCAGAAGACTCGGTCTTTGTTTTATCGTGATTTCATCATGCTATGTGCAATTACGTCTGTAACACATACTGTGAAGTTTTAGCGATTACTTACACAAAAATGTTTTAAGATTAGGTCCCTTGGCATTCTTGTAATAATAAACCTAAATGCTCTCGTAGTTAGGTTAGGTTCTGTTAGCATTAAAATAATATCGCTAAATGCTTTCTTAAAAAGAAAAGAAAAGTTCTAAATTACCTGTACATTCATTCCCACTAGTCATAAACTTGAATTTTTCTCGTCTTCATCTGTTCTTAAGATTTGTAACATCCTCTTAGCAGACGGATTACGTGGCAGGAGCAAATTTGACGCTTATTCTTACTCCTGACACGCGCGTGGCAGCAGACTCGGCCTTCAATAAAAAGAGAAAAATCTTCCGTAGATTTGCTTCCTACTGTTCCCGAAGTGTTGTACGGTTATCGATCGAAAGATAAATAATTTGAGATATCTAGAACTAACGTTCTCTGATAGTTAAATCCCGCAGCTCGTAATCTCTGTTCAATAATCCAGAACGTACTCTAATGAACTAGTTTATGTTAGTTTTGTCAATAAACTTAACGCTGAATCACACGGAACTGGATTTCCAGTTAGTTGGCGCTGAACTGGCTAACTGACCGGAAATGATGGCTGCCTGGCTGGCTACTTGACTGGTTTTGAGGAATAGGTCGTGTTCTATAATTGCAACTTTCTTACGTTGACTGGATTATGTGGAACAGCCAATCAGAGCAAAGTTTGGTCATTTGAAGATAATCTGTGAGTTTGCCGAAGGAATATTTTTGTCTGTAGTTTCTGAGTGTTGGTTTGTTTCCTTCCCTTCTCGATAAAAGGAAAAGTAACCGAAATGATTCTCATTCGTGTTCAGTTCGTTAGGTATTTGTGCAAAGCGATGAGATTTATAGGTGACAAATATGATTAGCCGATAATGAAAATCCTTATTATTAAAAGGCATTGAATGTTTGATAAGTTGAAAAAATATTGTTTTAATGAATGAATCCTGCGAATATTGTGTATGAATATGCAATCGTTCGTTAAAAAGCTTTTCAGTAGTACGCATTTGTTACCATATTTTCCTTCGACACCAAATTTCTAGTCCATACTTTTCTTTTTTTAATTTTTAATACTAATTCTCCCATAACGTTATTCAAATTGCTCATCCATCTTTTTAGATTGCTCTGCGCAATGTCTTATGGGAACAAAAGTCTATCGACAAGAACGGTGACAAGTACCGTCTGAGGCGAAAGCAGATGGGTAGCCAGTCCAACTCCAACGGGGGCATTCCTCCTGGAAATCCAGTTTCGTGTGATTCGGACTTTACTTTAAAATTTTGTGTAATTATTATTTTCAAGTACTTCAAGGAAATGCGTGTGTCAGTAAATGTTTCAAACAATGACTACCAATAATATAAATGTATGTAGTCTTGAAGGGAAACGGAAATAGTATTTCTAATTCTGAGAATTTAAAACTGCTAGAATAGTTTAAACACCGTCAACATTGTAATAACTGTTGTCTGGGAATCTTCAATGTAGTATTTGAAGAAGGGAGGACGAGAGGGAACTCCTTTTGGACTTTAATTCATGATTTTAGAACAGAGTTGCGTGTAAAAACATAATTTCAGAATGTTATTGACTTGGTTAGATTATATAAAATACAATTCAAATGCGTACATGGCTCTTGACATGAAAAATCCATTTCTGTATTTGTATTTTTGTTATTTAGCGTCTCTTCTCTCCAATTTTTGGCTAATCTCGACGATGAGAACGAGTGATTAGATGAAATTGATGAAGGGGTACTCACCAATAGCATCCATACCCAGGCCGGGTAGAAACCAGGAACTTCGGTGGCGAGTCCAAAATCGACCATTGAAGGCACTCGACCATTTAGCTGGCCAAAAATGCCTTACTGAGAATTCATACTTATTATACAACCTTGGTGACAATGAAGTTCGACCAGAAAGGAATACGTGATTAAATGCACAGAGGCATAGGTGGTGGAATGGGTGACCCGCAGAAGTGACGCATGTGTGTAAGAGGAGGCGTGTGAGCAGGCAAGAATCGTGATCCCAGCATGTTGCACTCAAGGTCACGTAAAGAACGAAAACGGGGAACTATACGCGTGACATTGAACTTCGACCAGGCACCAGACCCATACGGATAATTTCAGATAGTGGCGCATTCGACGGAAGCATGACGTCACGGACACGATAAGGGAGTCCGCCGTATATAAGCGCGTGCTGTGCACCGAGGAACCGCAGTGCATCATCACCATGGCCAGGGGCAAACCTATTGACAACACCGTGAGGAGAAGAGTGGTGGAGTTTCAACGGGATGGACTCACTGAACGGGGAATAGGGCGCCAACTGAACTTACCCTAGTCAACCGTCCACTGCACCATCAAACACCACCAAAATACGGGTACTACAGAGCCAGGTAAGGCCCCCGGTCGAAAACGCCTGCTGAGCGTGCGTGACCTACGGATATTTAGGCGCTATATCCAGACCAACAATCATGTTTCTGTGGCCGAATTACGACTGTGGACTCGAGAACGCTTTCACATTGAAGTGTCAACCAGAACCATTCGCCGTTACCTACAGCGATGCGGTTACCGAGTGTACAAGGCGAAACGTAAACCCTTCCTTTCCATGTTGAACAAAGGCAATCGACTACGGTGGGCACGAATGTACCGGGGATGGACATTTCGGCAGTGGAACAAGGTTTTGTGGACGGACGAATCCATTTTCAATGTTGTGTACGGGAAAATACGGAAAACAGTCATTTGTCGGAAGGAGGAACAGAATGAAGCAAAATGTTATGCACGTCGGGTACAGAAACCTGCGTCAGTGATGGTATGGGGATGCATGACGGCATCTGGGGTTGGCCCACTACACATCTGTGAGGGCATTGTGAATGCACACGAATATATACGCATACTGGAGCGGCATCTTCCCACAGTGCGAAGGCACCTGTTCCACAGGCGGCGTCTCATCTTTCAACACGACAATGCCAGGCCTCATACAGCGCGGCTGGCAAGAGAATGGTTGACTCGCCATCACGTGCGAACTCTGCCATGGCCACCATCGAGTCCCGACCTCTCGCCCATTGAGAATGTGTGGCGTGTTCTTAAGCGACGTGTGCAACAGAGGGGACCCACGACAGTGGCTGCTCTTATCGCCTGCCTGCAGGAGGAATGGCACCGCATCGGTGTGGAATACCTTGAACGACTCGTCCGCAGCATGCCCCGACGCATTATTCGCCGACGGGGCGGCGTCACACCATGGTAAACAGGATCGCCTCTAACAATGGTCGAACTTCAATGTCACGTGTAGATGGACGAAAATGTTTTATTTTGTGTGGACACCATACATTGCTGCGTTGCAGCGGAACTATATGTTTTCCTTTGTTCCATGTAGCCTGCTGAATAAAATATGTTCAGCATATGTATGTGTTCTCCTTCTTTCACAACGCACTCCTATATTTGTGACTGGTCGAACTTCATTGTCACTAAGGTTGTACATTATTTGGCCACCTGACATTTTTTTCGGGGTAAGATTAAGTTGAAGTTGTTTAACAACCAAAAAGTTAAGGAAACATATACTAACAATTGAAGACTACAGGTGGAGAAGGAGGCAAGTCAGTCAATGGTCGAAAATGAGTTAACAGCAGATTCATGTAGCTTGAATGATGTAGTTTATGTGGACTCAATGTCAGAGCAACAGGGATGTTAGTCACTGAGAAATTTAATCTTGAAGATTTGCCTACAGGGGAAGAAGGAGGTAAGTCATCTGAATGCAGGGGGAAAAGGAGGCAAGTCATTTTACGAAAGTAACTTCACCGTCTGATCATGCATCGGGAACAGTACAATGCAGCATGGATTTCCACAATCGTGCGCGGGAAGAAAAAAAGACAGAAGCCTTGCACCTCAACTGGAATCTAACGAATTTCTACACCCTGCTAGAGCTTATGAGGGACTTCTACAAATATCAGACGAAAAGTTCAAAGATCTTCAGGAATTGAAAGTGTTCTGCACAATAGAGGCTCAGGTTTACTACACAAACCTGCCACATGGACCTAAGGGACAGAAACATTAAGGACAGCACTGCCTAAACCAGAAGAAGTGAATTTGTGCACCACTTCATAATGCTGTAAACTGCTACATTAAGAAAGTTTTTCTCATAACTTTTGTACTCTTCTTGAATCAATTTCTTTCATATTTCATTTTCATACAAAGAAATATACGCTTGCTTCATAATACATGTAATGAAGAACATACATCAATAACAATAAAGATTATTTGGTTTCAAACTTTAAATTTGCTATTCTGTACAATTATGAAAAACTGACTTGCCTCCTTTTCCCCCTGTAGTCTTCAATTTATATACTGTGATTTTAAATTTCTGGTGAAAGTATTAAATTATGCGGGAGGAACTCAGAAACAATGTTATAATGTCAAAGATATCCATTCATTGCTCCTTCAAGATGAAAGTTTCTAAATGTATGGACGGAATTACTGTTTGCTAGAATTCATATAAATTTGTGAGCTTGGCAACCAACAAACTACAATTGTAGAAAATGAAATCTGAAACCAGAAAACTCAAAAATGAATACGTTGGAACGTAGGTAGGCATAATGCAGGTAGGTTTCCATAAAGGTAAATACTGACTTGGGACAAGATTTTCCTATGTTTCATTAGTCAAGAAAGGTCCTAGTAGCAACCTACAAGATGCAATCCAATATGATTTTATTTACTACTTTTCAGATGTGTACGTCGTGAAAGGCCAAGGTCATCATCCTATGCCCGTTCTACCAAATCTTGACATTATGAAACCAATGGGTGAAATCAAAGGCGTGCCGCAGGATCCAAATGTTGCATCGATACGTCACAACATCCAAGTATTCTTCGAGCCACCATCCCCTCTATCAATCAAGGTACCCCAGATGGTCTCTTCACCAAACTTCGAAGAACTTCGAAGCAGCCCAGTGATGATAGTAATGGAGCTTACTTCAGATGACGACAAGAAGGGTAGCCAGAACGACTATGCATTCTACTACTGCCCAACAGGCCTCACCTGCTTGGAGAAGAGCGACAACTTCCAGAACATCAAGGAAGCCCTGATGAACGGAAACTACAACAAGGCTCTGTACTTCTACCCCAACAAGGACATCGTGAAATATTTGTTCACAGGAAACGAGGACGTCCAGAGATTCGTGGTTCCTGAGTACCTCACCACTCAGGGCGTCATCAACCTTTCAGACTACAAGATCCCATTCTTCCTCGTGAGGACTCCAACCCAGTTCAACGAGGCAGAGAATGAATTGCCATTGGAGAAAGTTGGTCACGTGGTTGTCTCAGAGGAAAGCGTTGAGATTCAGCCTTCTGAACATGGTAAACATTTGCGCTATAGCCCTATAGTATAATTTCGCGCCAATAATGACCATAAATCAGGCTCTGTTGAGTAATATTCCTAATAATTCAACACTGAGATGAATTTGAAATTATGCTGTATCTTATGGTTTGTAAATTTGGTACTCAGACATGTTTTATATCCATTTCGATTAATGCAACTAATACCTAAATACTAGTATTCATGATCTTGTTAATGCTAATGTATTTACTTCGTTTGCAAAAATAAGGAAATTAGGAAAGGACTGGAAAATAGACTGCATCGAACTCCATCTACGAAGTGTGCTTTCGTCAAAATTTAAAGAAAAGTGGCTAAATGTGGAGTGTACATGAACTAAAATAAATTCTTTAAAAATCAGAACTGTGTTTCCTGTTGTGATAAACATAAATACAGATCCGCCTGTTTTCGAACTCGCGACCCTTGATGTCGTACCGCGCTGTTCTAACCACACCGCCACGGAGGAGAGAGTAAGAAGGAGAAAGAGGATAGAGAGATATAGGAGGAAGGAAAGAAAGAATTTAGAAGAAGAAAGACGAAATTATCCTTCTGCCTCCTACACCTTTGCTCTGCATTTTGCAGACTACCTAAGGGTCTGACGTCTGAACTCACCTCCAGTACAATCCCGCGTGGGGCTCGTGTTGTAGTCCATATATATTTGTGATTGTCCTTTTATCCACCTCTTCACCAGTGATGTGCCGTAGACTATAAGTTTACGTCTACATTCGTTGTCTGCACGTAATCTACGCGTAGATTACATTGGGTTATAGTCTACATGGACAACGTAGACAATCTAAAGTGCATTAAAATTAATTTTCATGGCTTTCATGAAAGGAAAGTGACATTTTCAACTATATTGGTTCCTAACGAAATGAAAAGAATCGTATTTACAACAAATTTTCTCTTCTCTTCTATTATCAACTATTGAAGAAGATAAATAGTATGCAAAAAACAACAACAGATGGCAGTCGTGAGGCAAGAGTGGTCTTCTTCCCATAAAACACTAGAATATTTCCTATATTAGGTTTCTTCCTAGGTGAGAAATTGTTCGAATTTGGTAGAAAGAGTACGAAAAGTTCTCCTCACACATCAGCAATAGATACGCAGGGTAATTTTCTTTTGCTTCCACGGCGCCCTTTGCTAAGTTATCACCTTTCGCCATGTTGTTTACATAGATTACGTCATCTACGTGTATAAAATAGTCTACGTGTAGAATGTAGACTATCGTTGTTTACGCGTAGACGCACATCGCTGCTCATCACGGATCCCACTTTAAACTGTAGGTCCAGTCTCGATTAGCGTTACTGTGCATAAAGTGGACTTAGGACGCTAACTCAATCACTCAATCATCCATCTCATCTTATCATCATTCATCCTCGTACCTGCGATTAGCCAAAGGTGGCAGAAGGTCGAAGTAAAATAAACTAATCAACCTTCTTTCCCCTCCCCAAAAGCTTTAGAAAATAATATTTGAACTATCAATCTAATAATCTCTTATGGCATCACTGTAACAGTACTCACATTTCTGTATTAAGTTTAGAACTTCTGAGGATTCTTGTGCAGATCCTCCTACCACAGACAAATTATATAACAGACCGGGAACCTATATTTAAACATCGCTGCGCTTGGAAATTGCAGTACAATCCCCTCTCAACAGATGGCGCGGCGGTCTACTTTTGCTGTTCGCAGTAAAAGGGGGTAAGATTCTTTCGCCCATTGGTGTTCTCTCCACCACAGAAAGGTCCAGGAAAAACAGCCCCAGACCATGACTGGGTGTCCGGTGACTTTTGGCTCTATAATATTATACCTTTGGAAATATCAAATTACATGTATGTAGATTCTTTTGGTTCTCAAATATTATAAGTTAAGCACATATCAATTGTCTTTCCATTGTTTCACTGATAGACAGACAATTGGATTAATATTCTCTATATCATGTTAGGTTAATATTAGACAGGTGCTTCTGTTTCCTGAATTATATATTTCTACGTTTAGTAGTTTCTGAGAAGTCGATACCTACAGATTGATTCTATTGGTGACTAAATAGACAATTGAGTGGAAGTCGCATCATGTGGAGAATTCCGTTTTTTCAGCCCCCCAAATTTCAAATTTCTATTTTGGATGGTTTCGGAGATATCCAAGCTTTAAGAATATGACGATTATTTCATCCTCTCCGACAGACGGATGTGTCAATGAAAATAATATATATGTCGAATTTAACTAGTAACATTTGCTAGTGTCAGAGATATACACAGGTCTTTCTTTATCGGTTGGCGCTTCTCACGGTCAGACGGAAGGAGTGTTCGAGTTGAGTACAGTTTTGTTGAGCTATTATATTTAGGTATACCAGTCACCAAATTTCATCTTTATCTCTCTTGTACTTTCTGAGATATCGATAGTTGACACGGAGAGACGGACGGACAAAGAAACAGACACATCCGGCGCACAAAGATACTCCTTCAGCTTGTAATGTTTGCTACTCTAAAACAGGAAAAGCATAGAATAGAATAGAATCGCCTTTATTGAGCGTGTTTCAGCCTATTGATGTTTTACATGAAACTTTCTGAAAATCAGTTTTACACTAGAAAAGTTAAAATATAGAAAAATAATAGCTATATCCAGTAAAACCTCGTTAATCCGGACCTGATAAGCCGGACTTCGCTTAATCCGGACAGGCAAAAGGCAAGAAATAAAAGAGCAGAATGAAAGGTTTTAAATGTGGCTAGAAGTCAACAAGAGAACTTTCCAAAGACAAGGCAGTCAACCACTGATGAAATTCTGTTTCCCGCAGACTTTGTACTGTACTCTATAGTGTATTTAGGCCTATGCCCTTTAAATACTCCATAATAAACGAGATTTGTTGCTATAAACGGAGTTTTAATGCACTTTATACTGTTCTATTAGGTCAGGCATGTCCAACTTCAATCAAGTAGTGATCTACTTTTTATTGTCACAACAGGCAGTGAGCTACTATTTGATTTAAGTTATTTCAGTTTAACTTTACGAATGTCAGTTTTAGGCGGAAAATCGGCATTGTATTTATTGCTATGCAGTAGGGGTGTGCTGGACAGAATTTTTTGGGTCGGGACGGGATCGGGACGGGAAATGTTCGAAATTTCCCGAAGCTCTGGAAATCTCGAATTCTACACGTAATTTTCTCCTTCAGTGATTGTTTTTGCATTTCTGTTACAAAAACTAACAATTTCCGATAAGTTCCAGACATTTACAATGAAGAAAACGTCGAGAATTAACGACTTTTTAAAATGATCGTTCGGCATTTCCCGACTGGTCGGGATCCCGAAAAGTCATTTCTCGAAGTCGGGATCGAGACGGGAATTTTTTTTTCCCGATCCCGGTCCCGACTTTTCGGGATCCCGCACACCCCTACTATACAGTACTTTATAATGACACTCTAAATTGCCCTTCTTTGGCAATGTTATTGAGACGTTACAAATTAAACAACAACATTTGTCTTTTACCATTAAAAAAGAAATTCTCGCTTTCCCAATTTTGCTCTTTTCAGGAGCACTCATTTTCTATTATTATTCCTACCTGTTCAAACAACGATATTACACACGCACATACATATACGCGTTCGAACCTCAGTCACACTGTCACGCACTCGCAAAAACGCACTGTTTTCACCTCTTCGACAGGCAGTCACACAGAGGCACTCTAAACCCGCGAGCACAGCAAGGCGACAGGCAGTCAGCGCGAATCTTCGCCTACACGGCTGAGTCATACCCGCTGGGTTCAAAACTGCGCCACTTAAAAGAAGTGAAAGAATAGCACTGATAAATATTCAGAATCTGAAATTTGCATTAAAAATGGATCGATTCACTATACATTATGGAAGTTGAATTCAAATAACGTATATTCGTCTAATTACAATAGATAACTGCGATCGACCAAAAAACGTCCGCGATGGACATGACTGTCTTAGGTTATTTCAGTTAATCCGGACTTTCGTTAAACTGGTCAACTTATCCGCCCCCATTAGTCCGGATTAACGAGGTTTTACCCTACTTATAAATATGAACTGTTACTGTACTGTTTACACAGAGTAAAATCTAAAACCACAATTAGTATAATGTTATTGCAGAGTTAAAATTAAAATTGAACCCAATACCTCATTTCTGTACCTTACAGGAAAGACAATGCCAGGCACTATGGTTTGGACAGTAGATGTTCCCTTACGTTTAATTTGTATGTTGCAGGGTGGAGGGAGTTCATGTCCACAAAAATGGTCTCCTGTTTTTCACATTTAACCAATTAAGTTCCTTTAAGTACGGGAAAATACGTTATGCAACTGTTTTGAAGTTTCTGTAGCTTGTAATTCAGGGAACTGTTGTTTAAACACGGGGGAAGCATAATCAATTCTTGGCATTACAAGTGAGTTGACCAGGTGAGTTTTCATTTCTTTCCTTAGCATATGTTTGAGTGGAAAAAGTGATTTTAGTTTGGCTATTAAGTCCTTAACTGTTTGTGTGACATGAGACTCCCAATGTAGATTCCTGTCCAACATTATGCCGACGTTGCGTCGAACAAAACAGAACAAACTTAGCATAAAACAGGAAAGGAAAAGAAGAGGGAAAGGGGGGCTTATTGGGCTGCAGCCCGTCCCGAATTTTTGAAAAAAACAAAAGTTTCAACTGAAAGTATTAAATAATTTGGGAAAACCTAAGTGGTAACTGAAAACCGCCTCAAATCAATCCTCGATTAGCATCTTTGTCTTTGAACAACTCTTAACCGGTGGCATCAGTATCAGAAAGTACCGGTAGGGTTACCCAAAAAAAAGGAACCGAAATTTTAAACCGTTGTATAAGTTGCGGTTACCTTTTTTGGGGCCACCCTGTATTTTGCGGGGTCCGCAGAAATTCAGCGCGTCACTTTCGCGGAGTCCAATTATCCTGGAAATTATTAAATTTTCAACGTTTCCGTTAATTTTGTACCAATATTGTGGGAAAAAACCTGTATTTTGTGATTACGTAAATCTTGCATGTTTTAAAGCAAAATTCTAATAAATTTATCCACAGAATTGGAAGTAGTTACTTTCACACTAATATCAGTCAATATTTTGATCAACTTATAATTATTACAATTTTCAAGAAACGGTATCTGTGTTGGTATTGACTCAGCCACAAAAAATATAAAATATTTCATTGCGTATTCCGGCCCTCCACCCAAGATGCGCCTATGTGACATCCACGTTTACAATTCCAGCTCCTCCGCGACAAAATCCTGTATATTACAGTGATCATGGTCAAACAAAACAGTATTTAATACACAAGGATGAAGATAACATTCACACGGCAAGCGAGAGTGTCATGTTATCAATGTTTCTAATGTGAATAGGATTGCTTCAGGGATGTTAATAGTCTTGAACACGTTAGTGAAGGATTTTTTATCTGTCCTCTGTGATGGACGAACACATTATAATAAGCACAACGAAATGACCTTTGTTTCCGCTGCTCTTGATAAACTGCATGAAATGCTGTTTGGGCATTGGCAATTGGATAAAGTATAAATACTGGGTTGAATCCGGTTCCAAATCACTAGGCTTCCACTCGAACCAGAAGGATAGAAAAATGAAACTCGTGGTCACTCTGCTTCTCTTCGGTGGGGCTCTAGCCGGAATTCCATTTAGGAAAAACCAAGAGGAAAATGTGATTGGTAAGTATTGTCTAGTTCTCTTTCAGACAATGGCTAATGGCAATTCAATGTGAAATGGCTAACGCTATATCTTTGTAATCAGAGGGTACCGGGGTAGATCCTCCAGTGGATGTACGGTCACAGGCAATAAAAATGGGAAACCTACATCCTGAAATACTCGCTTCCCCGCAAGGCGTTATGTGTGTTGCCTAACTCTTCGGCGATGAGTAGATTTTAATAGCAAATTTTGAATGAAAAGTCCTGCCACATTGCACAGTAGCTCAGATTAAGAGAAAGTGAACACCAATGGATTCAACTGGTTGGTGAAGAGTCACGTATTGTTGTCACTGAACAACACAGAAAAAAGCAGATTTGCTTGAATTAACAATACACGTTTGGCTAAACGTTTTGGTAAACACAAACAGTTTGGTAGCTTTTACCAAATTTGGTAATTTTGACCAAGATTTGTGGTAAGTCTAAACAAATGTGCAGTTGCACTAAAATAATTTAGTTCTGGTGACCGATCGTTTGCTTGAAGCTTATTTAAACTAATGTTTGGTTACCAGAAACTATGTTTTAGTTATTACAAACAATTTCATTCTGTGCATTGTTTAACTTCGTAGATTCCGCATTGTCAACTTGTCATTTTATTTCATCTGGAAATAAAGAGACAGAAAGTGTACAAGGAAACCTGTTGTTTGATCTACTGGTAGATTTAGGCCTCTGTGGCCCATTACCACTCTACAAGTGACAATAGCCTGAGCAAAGTTCATGTAAGTCTATCACTGAAATCAGGAATGTTTACATTTTACTCATACCTCCCTATTTGTGTAATGATATCTCATAAATGTTCTTACTGTTATTTATTTCTGTATCTTTCCTTGGCATTTGATCAACAATTAGGTAATATAATAAATAACAGGACTCTAATTGTTGCCTTTCAAAGAATAGCTAAACATATAACATCTAAGAATAAAATATTTTGAAAAGCAATGATATCATGATTTCGTATTGCCACGTAAAGATAATATTTTAGTGATTATACCTGCTAATATTGGAGATAATGAGCAATAGAACAGTTCTGCAAGCAATAGCTGATATCTTGATTTCATATCTTGTCTGGGTCTCTGCTGCCTAACCTATTCGTATGTGTCTTGAGGCCCGAGACGAAGCATAAAGTCAAGTTTTCATGCGTTGTTCTCAGAGCTGTGTGGCCCATAACTATTATCGGAAATGTTCTGTGCATTTAGATTTGTCTTCAAAAATCCCTCGCAGGATGTAGTACCTGGAGGAGGGATTTGAGTCACCTCTTTGGATCACTAAACTGATGATGTTGGTTGATTAATTATTGGGCATTTCATAATTTAGTGAATAACAGTCATATAATTATTAGAATGCAAGAAAGTACATCACAATGAGATCTACAAAGGGTAAATTTTTTGACTAACAGTATTTTCCTGGCTTACTTTACTGTTATGTACTAAGCCATTACGTCATAAGGTGCTTTCATTCACCTTTCACTTCATGTTTTCCAGATGTGTACGTTGTACAAAACCAAGGAGGGAACCTGCTGACACCACTGATCGAGGGAATCAAAGATGTGCCAATGACAGGCAATATAGAAGTGCTCTTGGACCCATCCCCTCTATCAATCAAGGTACCCCAGGTGGTGTCTTCACCAAACTTTGAAGAACTGCAAAGTAACCCTGTTATAATTGCTAAGGAGATTACTTCAGACGACGACAAGGAGGGTAACCTCAACGACTATGCATTCTACTACTGCCCAACAGGCCTCACCTGCTTGGAGAGGAGCGACAACTTCCAGAACATCAAGGAAGACCTCATGAGTGGAGAGTACAACAAGGCTCTGTACTTCTACCCCAACAAGAACGTCGTGAACCATTTGTTCTCAGGAAACGAGGACGTGCAGAGATGGGTTGTTCCAGAGGACCTCAAGGTGCAAGGCGTCATCAACCTTGCTGAGTACAAAATTCCTTTCTTCCTCGTGAGGACCCTAACACAGTTCAGCCAGGCTGAGAATGAACTGTCCTGGGAGAGAGTTGGTCAGGTGGTCGTTTCAGGTTCTGGCGTTGATTTGCAACCATCTGGAGATGGTGGACAGGATAAAATTCCAATCAAGTTGTAGTGGCCACCTTAAATAAAGGCAGCTTAGGTAAGTGTGTCTGGTGCAAACTGAATATTGACTGCTTACCTAAGCTCAAAGTATATTAATATTGAGTGTATTTCATGGTTTAATGCAGGGACGTACACACAGGAAACTAAATGCATAAAATCTATACAAACAAACAGTCTTATATTGACAGTACCGTATATCTAAACAAAAGTTTGGGGTGTTGTTGCTTTCGAAAGATACAGCACTCCAAACCTACTTATATTTCACTTTTCATGAAAAATGGACGGTATGACCTTGAACTTTGACATTTTCTATAGGACAGGGAAATGTTTTTCAGGATCTCAAAATTGCAGAATATTCGTTTCTCATGACCTACTTCAACATAAAAAAAAATCAAGCCAAACAAAAGTTACAACTATCCAAATATCCCTTTCTTGTTCGAATTTCAAAATAATGGCCCTTAAGGTTTAGATGTTTGTGAATGCATATAATTTGCACAATTCTCCAATAAAAGTTACTAGCATCTGCAGCTTATATGCTTCACAGACAAATGAAGTCAAAATTTGACACATTTTTTTAAAGCGTTACACACGTAACACACTCTTGTTAATGCTTTCCATGCATTCAGGCTATGCCATCATACTCACGTTTTTCTTAATATGTTAGCAGACACCAAAAAGTACTTCATAATGCTATATCAGTTATTTATGAATATTTGAATTCAACCTCTTGTCTAGATCATTAAATTTTGTGTGCAAAATGTCACACACGTAACGCTGAAATGTCCCAGGTTCAGAGTTTGATGTACTTTTACGTGTGTCCAAACGAGATTCCGAAAGCGGAGTCTAAAATGCATTTCTATCTAATATATATTAATATTATCAATAAGGTATTTCAATGATTTTAACAAAGCATAATATGAATAGCGAAGTGTGATGCCAGGCGTCAGTATTTATGAGATAAAAAATTACACATTGAATATTTGCTAGAATACTTACAAGAAGCACATTATTACGAAAAGATTAAACTTAATCTACTGTACACCACAAGTAACAGGTGGCGCAAAAGTCATCAGCCTATTTGAACTGACCTTTATTTTGACATCTTGTTGTTTACATCAGTAGTGTTTTGTCAGTTAAATAGAAGATACTCACGACATTTATTGTGTGCGAAAATGAATAAGTATAACGCACATACAGCCCGCGAAACATTAGCTCCTTTGCGTGACACTTTTCCCGGGCAGAGTAATATCCCGTTTTGGTGATTTGCCATGGCCGACCAGGTCCCCCGATTTGACGCTCCAGATTTTTTTTCCTTTGGAGATATTTGAAGTCATTGGTTTATGTGAATAAGCCAGAGACGTTACAGCAATAAGAGGACAATATTCAGCATGAAATTGAAAACATTTCCCCGCAGATTCCTTCCAACACCACCAACGCAATTAAAAAAAGCCCAAATTTGCATCAATTCGAATGGTGGCCATTTATTGGATGTTATCTTTAAAAATTGAGGACATAAAACTTACAAGTATCATTAAAAGATTAACATAAAGAAATCTACTTTGTTTAATTTAAAACCCAAGCTATAGGCTAAGAAAACCAGGTGATGACTTTAGCGCCATCTTGTACAATAGCTGAAAAAAAGAAACTGTTTGTACTATCACTTTTGCTGTATAATAATGTACAATATAATAATAATAATTCATGAAACTTTTTACATGTGGAAAAATCTGCTAATACGTCATATCCAAAGGATTGGTTTTGTAGCTAGCATGTAATATCTAAGTTTGTTTTATGTTTGTGAGTATTTACGAGTAATGTCTTAGAAGGTGTAAATTTCTATTTTCATATTCTTTTCGTTACTTTGCAGCGTGGATAAAAAATGCAATAAAAGGGATACCATGAAACGAAGGAAGAGTCAAATTATGTATGCAATCTCTCTTCATTTGGTGATATATAACTATAACTATTTGTAAGAATGTACTTGTAATAACGAATAAAAACTTTCATCATGGCAAACTTAGGTTTTTGGCTGTTTCACACACCACTCTGTATAAATCACATGTAATGTGACTTTAAATATCGCCTAGAATATTGAATGAAGATATGCGATCATGAGAGTTTGGTATACGACATGTATTTCATCATTAATTGTGGCCTAAAAGAAATCGCCGGCACGAAAGAAAATAAAGGGGGGAAGGGAACAGAGAAGTTTTGTGACACGGAAGCTGGAATTCTTCTGATTTTCGATGGGTTAGTAACTATCAATACAATAAAACAGAGAGATGGAATGAGGTTTTTTCTTTTCGATTGAACTTACATCAAGGCTTGTGCCCCCCCCCCTTATTCAGAGGATCTGCGCACGGCTATGTTCATAGTGTGTGAATTTAAAGGTGAACTTTTATTTCTAACTAACGCTTTACTCATTAAGACCTCGTTTCCCTTCAAGGGAACACTACGAAACACTCACATTTCTTAAGGAATAATTCAATAATGGAACTACTACGTAACACACCATTTCTTTATGGACCACTAAGTAAGACATGACTTTCTTATTTCTTAAGCAATAATTCTTTATAACACAACCACGGAACACACCATTTCCTTATTAAGAAATAATTTACTATTGGGACCACCAATTCTATTTTTATGAACTTTTACAGTTACTTAATCAGCATAAGCTGTATCAACATACCAAATGACTCAATTTAAAATTTTCGGTGCGTCAGTACTTAGGCTATTTTGCACCCGTCACATGATGTGGGGTCCAGCCATGTTTGTACGAAATAAGAGAGTTAATCACTGGATCAGTCACTTCTGAAGTGAAAATCAGAGATGTATTGTATCCAGTTGATCCAGAGTTTTTATTTAAAATAATATTTTACTAAAAAATCTCAAGACCTATTCAGAGTACAAACTGTCCCATACCCGTTGTAGCTGATGAGGTAGGGCTGTGGAAAACCATTCTTAGCATTATATTCTCCGAACGCCTTCAAGGTTCCACAAGGGGCCTTGTAGCTGTAGAAAATTGGGCTAAAGTGTTCAGTGATCTGTGAACATTGCAAAGATTAACTGTTCAAAACCTGACACTGTTCTATACTCTGTCCGGGGAATATTTGGAGCAAGGTCGCGCGCATTATAGTAGAGAAGGGGATAAAGCGAGTGGGCGGCGCAAAGCACTACAAGCTCCTGTAAACGGCTAGTAGCTACTGTAGTTTTTCCCCCACCACGCAATTCTGTTCCGTCTTACGCAGAGGTTTGTAGTAGGGATGGCCAGATCCGGATCCGAAATCCGGATCCGGTTGGTTCCGGATCCTAAAATTTTTCGGATCCGGATCCGGATCCAGAACTTTCGAATCCGGATCCAGTACATTCGAATCCGGGTCCAGAACTTTCGGATCCGGATCCGGTACTTTCGGATCCGGATCTGGTGCTTTTGGATCCGGATCCGAAATTTTCGGATCCGGATCCGTTTTGCCATCCCACATGCGCTTCTTTGGAAAGTAAGAATGTGCTTATAACATATTGTTACCTACTAATATACATATATATATAATATACATACACACACACACACACACACACACACACACACACACACACACACACACACACACACATATATATATATATATATATATATATATATATATATATATATATATATATATATATATATATATATATATATATATATATAGCGATTTGTAATTAATTAATACACTTACAAGGGAGGTCTAAGTCTCCCCCTCCGATTTCCATGAAACTTGCAGGGCCCAAATGAAGAAATACGTGTTTTTTTGTTTCGGCAAAAAAATTGTTCTAGGGGGCAACCACCTCTCAAATGTCAAGATGAGGACAAATTGAAGTGGGGATCTGACCCCTGTGTTCCCCTCCGATTTCCATGAACGTGGCAGGTGTATAGTAGGGATGGTCAGATCCGGATCCTAGCGGATCCGAAATCCAGCTCCAGAACTTTTTTATTTTAATTTGTAGAACTGTAACTGTAGAACAATTGTATAATTTTTGTATAACATTTCTATCTTGTTATATGTGTTAAAGGTTTCATCCTGGAATGAAATGTCTCACATTTATGTGTGTTTTCATTCTCCCCCCCCTCAAATGTCAAGATGAGGAAAAATTGAAGTGGGGATCTGACCCCGAAACCACGTAAATATGGCATAGGAAGAAACAGGGGGCATACGGACTCTCTATACACCTGTCAAAGTTCATGAGAATCGGAGGAGGACACAGGGGTCAGATCATCCTGACGTCAATTTGTCCTCATCTTGACATTTGAGGGGATTTTGCCCCCTAAAACAGTTTTTAGCTGAAACAAAAAAACACGAAATTCTTCCTTTGGGCCCCTCTATGCACCTGCCACGTTTCATGGAAATCGGAGGGGAACACAGGGGTCAGATCCCCACTTCAATTTGTCCTCATCTTGACAATTGAGTGGGTTTCGCCCTGTAAAACCGTTTTTTAGCTGAAACAAAAAAAAAAAAAACACGTATTTCTTCCTTTGGGCCCCACTATACACCTGCCAAGTTTCATGGAAATCGGAGGGGGACACACAAATCAAATGCCCACTTAAATTTGTCCTCATATTGACATTTGAGAGGGGGTTGCACCCTAAAATCGTTTTTTAGCCGAAACAAAAAAACACGTATTTCTTCATTTGGGCCCGTTTATACACACACCTGCCAAGTATCATGGAAATCGGAGGGGGACACAGGGGTTCGATCCTCACTTCAATTTGTCCTCATCTTGACATTTAAGGGGGTTTTGCCCCCTAAAACCGTTTATTAGCTGAAACAAAAAAAACACGTATTTCTTCATTTGGGCCCGTTTATACACATACCTGCTAAGTATCATGGAAATCCGGGGGGACACAGGGGTCAGATCCTCACTTCAATTTGTCCTCAATTTGTCCTCATTTTGCCCCCTAAAACTGTTTTTTTTAGTTGAAACAAAAAAACACGTATTTCTTCCATTGGGCTCCACTATACTGCCAAGTTTCATGGAAATCGGAAGAGGATACTTAGATAACCTCCCTTGTAATTATTTAACACTACATATATTATAATGTTTTATTTTAATTTGTAGAACTGTAACTGTAGAACAATTGTATAATTTTTGTATAACATTTCTATCTTGTTATATGTGTTAAAGGTTTCATCCTGGAATGGAATGTCTCACATTTATGTGTGTTTTCATTTCCAATACATTGGAATGAATACATATTCGTTTCAATGGCATTTACAAAATCACCTCTGACATTTTATGTTAAACAAGTAAGATTATTTTTTGCACGAGTGTGTTAGCCGATGCGTAGCAAAGTATTTTAGGAACAACACTTGAAAAAAATTCTTGTAGGACTAACGAAAAATTTCTTTGTAATCGAAGATCATAATACCTTTTAAGGTGTGGTAATATTATAATGGGTTTGAGATACGAAACTCTCGGATCCGGAACCAGATCCGAATCTTTCGGACCCGGAACTCTCGGATCCGGATCCAGATCAGGAACTTTCGGATCCGGATCCAGATCCGAAACTTTCAGACCCGGATCCGGAATTCTCGGATTCGGATCCAGATCCGTAACTTCCGGATCCGGATCCAGATGCGTAACTTTTGGATCCGGATCCGGATCCGAGTGGATCCGGATTTTTCGGATCCGGATCCGTTTGGCCATCCCTAGTTTGGAGTTGGGGGGGGGGTGGAGTTAGGGCCCCACACTTTCTTGAGCACGGCCGAAGGTGGGGGGTGATATGATCAGCACCATGCCTCCTTTACCCCCAGTTTCCTTCAGGTACCCACTTTATACGACGCTGTGTGGGTGCTGGAGCCGCTTGAACAGGTGGGAAAAAATCTCCGTTCTTCCCCGCTGGGGATCGAACCCAGGTCTCTCACGTGGTGGTCAGATGTTCTAACGACTCATTTTTCCTCAAGGAATACCTATGCGGTAGTATTCCCAGTCATTCAGCATTTTCTCAACTTTCACACATATCACTTTTTACTAATATTCATTACGAACATACACAACCATCCATGTGATAGCCGGAATTCGAACCCAGGATCCCTGGCATTGCAGCCTGCTGTGAAAACCACTCCGCCACGGAGGTCGACGGGACTGAGCTACCGCGACTCATACATTTAGAATAGCTATTATAATAAGAAATAAGCCCTCAAGTTACCTTGTAAGAAAGTTTCCTTGTCTTTCTCTCTTGCAAAATAGAGTGGAGAAAAATAAGTGAAATTACTCGCTCCTCTAGCACCCTAACGGTGCTTCTTAGAACAAAAATGCACATAACCTTTTTTGTAGAGAATTGTATGTAGATTATTGTTCATCATAATCTATTTTGCTGTGAAGTGCTTTCCAAGCGAGATATTTGCAAAAAACTGACTTTGGGCGCCATTTTCAAAGATGGCGGCCAAATCCAGGGTGGTACAGGGGTGCAAAATTAATGTTGTTGAGAACCCTTTTAGGAAGATAATAAAATTTGTTCCAGCTTTGCCTGATTTTTTTTCTTATTGGACCCCAAAATCATCGCTTGTTGAATGGCCTATGTCTGTAAGATTGAATTGCTAGGAAGTGCATGCGTTTTTTCTTGGTTTGGGGCCTGTTTTTCGACAAGTTTAGGCTAATCGGAACGATGAAGATGAATGATGAAATTCGTGAAGAACACTCGCAAAGGAAAGGAAAAACCTTCTTTGCAACCGTCGATGGGAGAACGTGAGCCTCACTCAGTATCCGAGATAAGAAACGAAGTATAACACACTATACATCACACATTTACTGTACTTGGCCAGCAGGTTTTAGTAAGTCATTCGAAAATAGTAATTACTTATAATTACTGTAACTTTGCTTCCAAAGTAACGGCATACTGTTACCGTTATTTTGCTTGCAAGAGTAACGAGTTACCGTAAGTTTGAAATTTATCAAGGTCACTCAACTGTTTACACAAGTATGGCATCTGTTGTCTGTATTGCATTTCTTTGCCGATAACTTTACATGAAAAACATTGTTGTTTGATTGATTGAGTTGGTGTTTTAAGTCCAATTTATGCACAATAAGGCTAATCGGGACTGGACCAACGCAGGCCCGTAGCCAGAATTCATCTCCAGGGGGGGCTCACGGGTTATTAGGGGGGGGCTTTGTACATCAAGTTCATTTTTCAACAGTTTTAACTGTATTAAATGAAGGTAAATTATGTGTGGGGGGAGGGGGGTTATTAAGTTACATAAAGTTTAGAAATATCACACAAATACTATATTTTCTCTATATCTTTTAAAATATCGCTTGAAGTGTTAATTGGCTGATACTGAAATCACCTTTACTACACACTCCATACTACGTTTGATGATGCAGATATTTATATCACCCAAGAAAAGATGGACAATATTCAATCACAGTGCATACATTCCACTCCTCGGCCGAAACAATAAAACTCCCCTTCGTTCCAAAAACTTGAGAGCTGTTAACCTTTGACGCAGATGCGGAGGGAATTTGCATAATGACATCAAAGTCACAGATTTTTGTATACATTGGAGGTCGCAACAGGGGCAACGAAGGTACAGAGAAAGAAGCTTCCCTGTGAAGGAACTTCCTGAAGTCTAGAGAAGAGAATCTCCAAAATGCTTGCCGCTACTTAGACTCCTTCTTATAAATAAGATGAACGAATGTAATAGATGCTGTTCATGCTCCCTGAATTTATCCTTCATCAAAGTTGTGAGAAAAATAATATCTGCTGTCTACTTTTTCACTCTTCACTGCAAACAAATTACACAAAATAGTTTTACCTAATGTCAAGGGGGCTGACGGTAGTTCTAGGGCGGCTCAGCCCCCCCCCCCCCCCCCCAAACCTGGCCCCTGCCTGGCTACGGGCCTGGACCAACAGTTTAAAGTGGGATCCGAACCACTATGTACCTTCACCGCGTATAGAACCCGGGGACCTACATGAAGAAGATGAAAGTACCACAACAAACATGTATCGTCCTGGCAAAAAGATACAGTTCTGAATTTATCAAGGAGACGGAAGTAAAGTAACGCAAGGTAAGACGTGCTGTTAGAATGACTCATGTAATTTTGGTAATGCGTTACGAACGCAAATGTTAAAAAACACGCCTATCTAAAGCAAAAAGCGAAGAAGTAACGCGTTACTGACACAAGTACTCAAAATAGTAACGCGTTACTGTCGCAAATACCCCCAAATAGTAACGCGTTACTGTCGCAAATACCCCAAAAAGTAACGCATTACTGCCGCAAATATCCCAAATAGTAACGCGTTACTGTCGCAAATACCCCAAAAAGTAACGCATTACTGCCGCAAATACCCCAAAAAGTAATGCTTTATTGTCGCAAATACCCCAAAAAGTAACGAGATTCTGCCACAAATACCCCGAAAGAGTAACGCGTTACTACCGCAAATACCCCAAAGAGTAACGCGTTACTAACGCAAGTACCCAGCAAACGGTCATTGGAGAGAAGGAAGCTAATATTTTGTGTCATGAACAATGGTGTTTATGATGGCCCTAAATGTCGCATGCTAATGAAAAATGAATATTTTGGTTTAAAGCTTTCTTAATTTGCAAGTTTTCAACCGCTGTAGATGCTTAGGCAGCCCTTCCATCTCATCCAGGTCGGCACTGATTTTATGAGCATTTGTTACTATTGTCAAGACACATTGCTTTTGTTTTGGTGTCAAAATGAACCTTTTCTTGATTTATTTCTCTCCTACAACATAAACGAAGCTGGATGCACACTCCCAATACAGTGACGGTGCCAGAGGGGGTTAGATAGGAGGCGAATGCTCCTCTCCAGTCGACTGAGCCCCCCTTACCACCCTCCACCTGCAAGAAAAGAAATTATACTCTGTCCCGGCTATCTCTGAAGCCAGCGAACGAAAACAAGTCCCTGCGCAAGTAGTGACGCGAGACGTCTACACCAAACAACGCGCGAGATGGAACGGGATTGCGTGGAGGAGGGAGCGAGTGCAGTTTTCAGCCTTTGCTGCCCGCTCGACCCCCCCTCCCTTCTCTGCCATTATGAACGGCCTTGCCACACAGATTTCGGAGAGCATAAATTCTGTTTCACCACAATGCATTTTTGATCGTATTTAATGACGTACTACGAAGAAAAAGACCGCGGCCAACTCGCGAATTATAGTGAACAGTCATTTGTTTATTCCTATCGCAGTCACCGCACACGAAAATGTTTCCCTTCGCTTGTGTCCACGTGTTGCCTTTAACTCGTAGAGAAATTCAAATACCTTAAATATGATGTCTCTACTTCCGTTATCACACAGAACGCTACGACGTCAGAGATGCCAGGTTCGAATCCCGGCTTGAGCAAGGCGCATGGGTGTTCTTTGAAAATGTACATTCACCAGTGTCATCATCCTCACCTTCGCGATTACCCAAAGTGGGAGAAAAGCGAAAAAAATAAACCAACCAATCGCTCTTCTTCCGTTGTGCACTTGCACAACCATGATGTGTTGAAGAATGCCGAAGATTTTGGCAACGCAGTGGCAGGGTTTGCAGCTGATTCGACGACAGCGCCACAGGTTGCTTCCCCCCTTGAAAACATTTCAGTTCCCCCTTCTGTACCTTCATTCATTTGTTTTCTTTTCTGGCGCCATGATTATCCCAAGTAGATTACCCTGTTAGTATCAGTGTTCCTAATGTATACATGATCGATTCGTGGAGGCAGATATTCCTGGACCCATTAACGTAGACTTTTATCTCTCCTCTGGCATTTCGACGAAGGCAGTATTTGTTTACAAGAATCACAAAATGGCTGTTACTTTCCACTGCTCTTGATAAAGCTGCCCAAAATGTTCTGCAGCGTAGTTGGAATCTAGTATAAATACGAGGTTGGATTCAAATTCAAGTCACAATACTTTTACTCCAGTCAGAAAACTATAGACAAGATGAGGCTCGTGGTTATTCTACTTCTCTTTGGCGCCGCATTGGCAGCACCTACGGTTAAAGAAAGTGAACCAGATAATGTGATTGGTGAGTAACGTACTCTCTCTCATACCACAAAAGTAAGTTCTAATATTTGCAAATATTTAACAGATTCTGAGCCTTTCTTATTGTTAATAACAGGAATAAAGTTATAACCACAGTATAAACTGCACTACATCGAAAAAAGTTTAGTGTATAATAGAGAAACCAGCTTATAGTTTCATATTCTACCATTTAATCCAAAGAATAAATGAATCCACGGCTTCCAAAACTTATAGTTTTCTTTGTGAAAGGTCACAGAATATAAACTTTATGAGTAAAATTTACCACTAACTGTTAAAGCCATTTTTTGAATGATTGTGTAAAAGTACAAAATATAAGAAAAATAATGGACAACAATTGTGTTAGATATTCACTGATACGGTGGATCGAGTAACAAAATCTCTCCATTTATGTAATAATAACAATAAATTTGGATTGAAATTAGTATATTTTAATAACATATAATAGTTATTATTGTAAAATAAGAATAATTATTATTGTCATTATTTTTCTACCAATCAAGTTTTATCAGTATCCTGACCCCCTGTACAAATATTTCTGGCGATGCCCGTGCTGATAAGGGGTGAGCCCCCCCCGAAATACATTTCTGGCTACGGGCCTGCCCCTAACCTATCTCCAAATTCGACCAAGAACACCCCAGCTAGGAATTTCCAAACCGAGCACTGATCCTCTCCATAAGTCACCATGGACGCTCGCATGGAGGGTAAGGGGGGGGGGTGCACTTGACCCCTTTTGGAATAAGGAACATTTTGCCTACTTCTCCTTTCCCTCCCTCCTTTATTTGTGACTCTTTTATCTATTTCCTTCCTTGTTCATTCTATCTTTGATTATATTTTGTGTCAGTCAGGCACGTATCTAGAAATATGTTTCGGGGGGTCCGAAAAAAGTGTCTCAGGAATAATAATAATATTAATAATAATAATAATAATGTTGATATTAAAAATATATAAATCAAATTAATACTAATTACAATAATATAATAATATATTATTATTACATGATTAGGTAAAATGCCTATAAGAGTAGAGATATAACAACGCATATTCATTGCGTAGCTTACCTGTAGTTAAGATCGGAATAATTTACATAAGAACAAGTGCCCTGGCAAATAAAATTAATGTCAAATAGATGAATAATTGAATATTTATCGAATAACAAACATGATGTTACATGTTGGAGAAGAGTAAGTTTCTGATTAAAATTTTATGCATATTATTTTGAGTAGTAGTGTACATAAATCTTCTTTGTAATGCCATTCAAAGCCGTATGATCCCATTATAATCCTTGCCTTCTAAAAAGTTCATAGGAAATTAACAACCATCGATTATGCAACAAATGCTAATATTTTCATTAATTAATTTTAGTACTTGGTGAGTCTTTCGGGGGGTTCGGACACCTGGACCCCCCTTAAATACGTCCTTCCTGTCCTTCAAAGGCATATGATTCCACCTTGTCTTCCAATAAGTTCAGAGGAAATTACAACAAATGCTAAACGAGTATATTTTCATTATTTTCGTGTGTGTGTGTGTTTGTGGGGGGGGGATCAGGACCTCTTAAATATGTCCTTCCTGTCCTTCCTGTCCTTCAAAGCCATATTATCCCAATAAAATCCATGTCTTAAAATAAGTTCAGTGGAAATTATACAACAAATGCTAAAAGAGTATATTTTCAATATTTAATTTTCGTACTTAATAAGTCTTTTTCGTAGGGGGGGGGGGGGGGGCGGACCCCGAAATACGTCCTTCGTATCCTCCAAAGCCTTTCATCTTTATTCTTTCTCCATTAATCCTCTGCTATTTCTCTTCCTTCTCTCTTTTCCTGCCTGTTTTGCTTCTTCATTTGTTTCCCCTTGAATCTCGTATCCTTATTTCTGTATCATTCTTTCTCTCTCTCTCTCTATATATATACTGTATATCTCGCGCGCGCGTCCTATTTATTTCACTTTCTTTGTCTCTTGATTTTCCAAAACTTTCTCTCTCTCTCTCTCTCTCTTTCGCTTCCCTATTTCTTTCTTTCTCTCTCTGCCATATTTTTATTTCTCCCTCTCTCTTTGTGTGTTTACCTCGCTTCTGTATTTTACTTCCTTTGTCCCATCTCTCTCTCTCTCTCTGTTTCTGCGTGTGTGTCTCGCTTCTTTATATTTCTATCTTTATGTCTCTCACTTATGTCTCTCTTCTCTTTCCCTTTCTCTCTCATTCTCTCCCGCTTCTTTCATCTCTTTTTACCCATCTCCCTTGAAACACTTCTTTCTTAAGATGACATTTAACCATCATGCCAGTATGTGTAACTAAGGTCACAAATTTTCGATTTTACCCTCATTGGAAAATAGCGTGGCGGCACCCATACATTGTATGGACTGCCCGCCTAAACATGTATGGTTAATGATAGGCTTACCATACGTCCGGGATTAACCCGGGCAGTCCTGGTTTTTTAGTGCTGTCCGGGGTGATGTCCGGGGTCTTGAGAATCTGAACATGACGTATACCGGTAATGAATATTCACGACCAATTTTTAAGGTGTTTCAAAAGACTGATATTTTATGTACCAACATTTCTAGAATGGTTGAGTTTGTTATGTCTTTGCCTGGAACATCTGCTCCAGTTGAGAGAGTATTTTCAATGATAGGGAATATTTGGTCTGCAGAAAGCGGTAGACTTCTAGTATCCACTGTTAAACATCTGCTGAATGTTCAAATTAATTCAGAACTTTCATATTGTGAATTTTATGATGTTATTAAAACAAACGAGCCATTTCTAAAAAAAAAAGTCATGTCTAGTGAAAAGTGCAACTAAGTCAACTAACAGATAATGCTACCTAGAACAGAGAGGTTTCCTAAACATCAGAAAATGTATTATTCAATTAAACATTTGAAAATTAATTGATTGATTTTAGAAAATAATGTTAATATTTTTTCTTGTACAATTTATAGTTTAATGTTCCAATAAAATGTTAAGGCTTTTAAGTAATTTCATTTTTTTTGTAAAAAACCCTGAAATTCAGTAATAACGAGTTGATCACTAATATGTCGTGGGTTGGACCCAAAAAAATATGATAAGCCTAGTTAATGATGACTTGCAAAACTATTAACGAAGAACCAAGTGAACAATATGGAAGAAGACTGTGACCATGATTTCATATTCCCTCGTTTCAGATGTATACGTCGTGAAAAATCTACCAAATCATCATTTGCCTGGACTACCAAGCCGTGACCCTATGACGCTTCTCCTGGACCGCGTGAAGAACATCCCAACGACTTCGAAAGTTACAAAGATACGCTACAGCATGGAGATGATCTTCAACCCAGCAACCCCTCTGTCAGACATCAAGGTGCCGCAGGTGGTTTCTTCACCAGACTTTGAGGAACTCAAGAGGAGCCCGGTAATGATCGCAAGGGCGATGACGTCAGGCGACGAGGACGAGAGCACTTACAACGATTATGCATTCTACTACTGCCCAGAAGGCCTCACCTGCTTGGAGGAAAGCTCAAATTTCAACAACATCAAGGAAGCCATGATGAGTGGTGATTACAACAAGGCACTCTACTTTTACCCGAAAAAGGATATCGTCACTCATTTGTTTTCTGGAGATGAAGATGTTCAGAAGTTTGTCGTACCAGAAGATCTGAACGTACAGGGAGTCTTCGATCTCTCTGATTACAAGATTCCATTCTTCCTTTTGAGGACTCCAGCAGAGTTCAACGAGGCCGAGAATAAGCTGCCATTGGACAAAGTCGGTCAAGTGTTTGTTTCGAATGAAGGTGTCGAGATGGAGCCTGCCGATGACGAACATGTGATGATCCCGATCATGGTCCCACCAACATTGATGGACAGACCATGAAGATACTTTTGGTAAGAAATATTATTTCTAGAAATCAACATTGAAATGGAGTTTGCACTTAGTTTCTATGGCACAAGATATAACCGAAATATTAATTTTTCCTGTGTAAACATTTATATTATTACCCTTGTTACAGAATTCGATTCAGATAATGTTGGCAATAGCTACATTCAATATTTATAAGGTCGGTATTGCTGCTAGAACAATTTTCGTCGTCTTCTTCTTCTAAGAGAACCAAACCCAACTTGCCTAACCAAGCCATAACCTAACCACCACAGGCTATTTACTACCCCAAAAAAGCTACCAGCCAATGGGAATGCTTGAAAAGGTTGTAGCAGCAATCACTACCTATTTATAATGATAGTGACTGATGCCACAACAGTATTAAGCAATCCGATTGGCTGACGTGACGTGACGTTATTAGTATGAGCACAGACAAATGCAGGTTATGTTATGTTAGGTTAGGTTAGATTAGATAGAAGAAGAAGAAGAAAAAGTGTGGTGGTACTAATTCCAACCATTTACGAGTATAATATGCTCATTTTAATTTTTTATTTTCTTTGCAGCTTTACTGCTTCGATCTCCTATGAACTCTGATTACTTTAAAATTTATAGAAGAAATATAAAATGTACACACAAAATAAAATAAATTGCCTTTTAAAATCTGAAACTGAGTTTCCTGTTGAAATGCATAGGCTATACATATAGATATAGACATGGACATTCGCAGGATTTTTTTCCCAGGAAGGAACAAACAAAGTAAATTTTCTAAACGGTGCAAAGAAAGCACGTTATTAATAATAATAATAATAAGGAAACATAACATTCCTACAGTCTAAAATTGCCATGTTCCTGCAACACACTTACAATAATTAACATAAATGACTGTAACTGAAACAAAATTATATGTGTGAAATATTCATTTTCCAGGGGGCGGCTCCACCTTCCGTGAGTGAGATAATCAGACAACTTTATTTATGCGTCAGAATTATCATTCACTTTAGTGATATATATCAGATTATGTGCCTTGATAGTGTGCCAATTATGTGCTCATTTGAATGCTTAGTGCATCAACTTTTCCCTTCATTTTAATTTCTTTGTTAACTTGTCCAAATCATTCCGCCTTACCTCACTTCTGAATTAAAGCAACGTAACACAAGGAGAGAAATAAAATGACAGAAGGGTTGATTGATTGATTAATTGAGTTGGTGTTTTAAGTCCACTTTATGTACAGTAAGGCTAATCTGGACTGGACCTGCAGTTTAAAGTGGGGTCCGAACTACTATGTACCCCCACCGAGTATCGAACCCGGAACCCCTTGATTACAAGGCGAAGACTTTAATTTCTCGTTGTGCACTAGAGAACATTGCGATTCCTAATTAAAGAAGATTAATAATTGTCATTGATTTATATTATACCACACATGGAACTCCTGCCGCTTCGAGGAGACGATGACAGTGTTCCAAGTGACAACGATAGAACATTTTAGGCATGGTTGTTGAAGGTCCGGGAATTTGAAATGAATTTAATTCCGGTCCAGGAGGGAAAATCAACAAGGGGAAACGGGTTCTGGACCGTAAATAACCATTTTATCTCTGGAGTATTTCAATTCGGTCCAGGAACATCTTTTCCGAATGAATTTAAATACGGTCCAGTACCGAATTTAAAATGTGCGAGAAAAAAGCTTCCGGTCCTGTAGCGGAACCTAATAGAACCCATTAGTTTTTATAGGTTTCTGGACCTCTAACAACCCTGGATTTGGGACGCAGTTAAGGTTTTGTGCGAAAACAGCGTACAACGCCCCGACGAATCATTCATATCCAGGCGTGCCGTAAGGAGATGTCTTACTCCAAGATGTTCGAAATCAAGTAATAAAAAGGGGTCGCGAGCTGATATATTAAATACAGGGTCCCAGATAAAAAGAACCTCAGTAATTTATTATTTCAAATTCCAATTTTGTAAATTTCCTAGAACTAATGCCCTATAACTTCTCAGCGTATTTTAGCATCCCAGGTTTCAAAATCAAATAAAGCATAATATTCCAGGGTGCGAAATCATTGAAGATTGGTGGAGGGAGGAAGATCTTAACCCCCCCCCCAACACACACACAAAATATTCGATACACATGTAATGTTCAATATGAAAGTAAATTACTAATATTTTTAAAAAATGCATCATTATTAAGTACATATAAATGAATTTCTTTTGTACGCATTGAAAATGTAGCAAAATTATTTCTTCACAAACGGGTTAAGAAAGTGTTAAAAATTATGAAATAGTTATCATGTTTAAGTTTTTGTTCAGTTTTTATTTGATTGGATTGATTTGTTGTTTTAAGTCCACTTTATGCACAGTAATGCTAATCGGGTTTACAGTTTAAAGCAAAGAGAATGGGATTGAAGTGGGATCCGAACCACTATGTGCCTCCACCGGGAATCGAACCCGAGACCCCTTGATTACAAGGCGACGACGGTACCACTGCGCCATCGGGGAGGCCAGGTTTTTTTTTATTTATTTTAATACATAAAGGTTCTATTTGTCTTGCATTTTTTCTTTACTTTTATTGTGCGTGTATTGTTATTGGTGTATATCTGTTAATGAAAGAGAAAGGGGGGGGAAGGTAAAGTATCTACGTGTAGAAGTCAAAACTAATTGCTTATATTTTGTTGTTACAACAAAACTCGCCCTCATGGAAATTTTTGAGGCCAAGATTGGTGGCGGTGGAACCCCCCCCCCATATCCCCCCGGATTTCGCACCCTTTTACCTTCGTGTGGATTACAAAATGTGACGTAATGCGATGCACCGAGCGCCGTCCTTGCTGCCATCCGTGCCTGGATCTCCTTTATTGCACTACGCTACAACAACGTAGTGCTCTGACGTCATACTAGTACATCCTACGTTGTCAGCTTAGGTCTGTTAGGTTTGGTTTCCTTAGCATAAATACACTGAAAATGTATTATCTATGCAAGAGAACTAAACCTAAATAGTCTAACCTAACAACTTAGGCGTCTCGTGAACGCATGCGTCAATTGTGGGAGAAAGGACAGCTTGCTCTGCGACGACATTAATGAGCATTTCTACATTCTAATTTCTTCATATAGGAGAAGTATTTATTTTACACGAGAGCACTCAACTAAGCTTATATTACAGTTCTTGGATCTGAAGTGACGCATGCATCAATTGTGGGAAAAGAATTATTACTTTCTTTCACTTCAGATCCAAGAAATGTAATATAAGATTAGTTCAGCACTCTCGTGTAATATAAATACTTCTCCTATATGTAGAAATGCTCATGAATGTCGTCGCAGAGCAAGCTCTCCTTTTTCCCACAATTGACGCATGCGCAACATGCACCGAATGCGTTCACGAGACGCCTCTGCTGAACTTAACCATTTTGCAGTGCATAACGTTGTCCTAGCGTTGTGCGATAAGGGAGACCCGTCCTGTTTATCCCGGAGCTGACGAAACCAGTTTGTGTCGACTGTCGAACAGTGATGCCAAAAGCAGGGAAATTTCCCTCGGCACAGGGAAATTTGAGGGTGAAAAAGGAAAAGGGAAATTTAACGAAAAATAGCTAAAAAAACAGGGAAATTTAAACTCACATTTTCGTTTCATTCTTTTAAAAAGTTCGAAAATATTTTTTTCAGCTTGTACTTTTTCCAAATGAATAGTTAGCAACAGTGACACTTTTCAGTAAGCTTTCATTCTCCCTGTTATAGATGACCTTGACGGGTCAGTCTTATATTTGTCACGTTTCCTAGAAAGGCTTCAAGGCACGAGCCGCGTTGCACCTGGAAATAATTTGGGACGCGATTTTCAATTTTTTTTTCTTGTTCCATCCATAATTTCAGAACATGTCTTAGTGGCTGTGTGTGTCCTGTATCGTTGCAAGGAGAATGGAAGAAGTGACTGATAGGAAGCTATCTGCAACTCCCAAAAAGGTTAGAAAACGTCTTGGGGATTTATCTGCGGATGAAAAGATATCTGGGAAACATGTGAAAAATTGGTCGGTTGCAAAGTCTGACGATCATTGCGCCGCAGACGAAAATATTTTTGGTTTGGGGATTTTTTCAATACATAAGTGTTTTATTTTAAAATTCAAATGTTTATTTTAGGATAATTATATTATGAAACTATGATCATTTTCTAGTATTTTATTCAATGAAGGGGGGGGGGGTGGTTGAACCCACTAAACCCCCTTATATACGGTCCCGATTAACAGTTATAGTAATACAAAGATACAGCTTCAGATGTGTTTTGAAAATCGAGGGAAATTATGGTCGAAAAAGGGAAATTTTACACTGGTAAAAGGGAAATCCTGCATTCGGAGATTGGCAACACTGCTGTCGAAGCGAGGAGATTTGCCGGACGCCCGCTTAGACGGCCGTGTATTAGTCGAATGGAACTTCCCAGCCATGGGCTAGAGTATAGAAAAGGCTAGAGACAGCAATTTGAATGTGACAGGAGACAAAACATCAGCGCACGCACCGTTATATATATATGTATATATATATATATATAAAAAGGTAAAGTGCCGAAATGTGTTTTAGATGATAGAATTTTTACTGTCAAGGAAAATATTGAAGATTTTGCTTTTGTCTGCTATTTCAATGCATGTGACAACTATGTAGCTTTTATCGTATGAGTTTTTAAGCAAAAGAAATGGTGACGGTTTCGATTGTTTTGTGATTTTTTTGGTAAACATTTACTATCCTTCGGACACCTACAACTTCTTCGTTTCGTCAATTTTTGGCATTCGTACTTATCTATCTGCTTCGCGGAACATTCCTTAAGGTGTATTGACGTTTTTTTGATCAAACTAATTGCAATTTTTCACATTACGAGTACTTCTTTCTCGTAGTCCTTTCACTTACCTGAGACACAATATGGCGCATACACCTTCCCACATAATTCCGCGTCGTGCTTGTGTTTTGTCGATTTTCATTCGTTATGCAGTGTTTCAATCTTGGGAACCCAAGAAATACCCGTGAAAAAAGCTCATCTGATCCATTTTTTCCCCGCATTGTTTTACGAAGAAAATTGTAATGTTTCGTGGCGCTATCCGTGAATGGTTTTTTTGGTTATCCGTCCCGGAATCGGTGGGAAATTTAAACTAAAAAAATATTTTCGTTTGAAATTTTTGAGTCCAAATTTCCCACCGATTCCGGGCTCCGCCCCTGGGGTAATTGACCTAACGCCCCCTACCGCTACCGCGGCCCGCCTCCGCTCCGACTCCCCGGCTTTCTCTATAGAGTTCCTGTTAAAGGCATGTTAGAAATTGGCCGGAGTCACCTGCCCCCAAATGAGCCCCAAACTTTTAAATTTGAAGAAATCCGTTTCCAGGATACGGAAAACTTACCTGAATTTCACCACGCATCCACGACACGTCATATTAGGCATATACCCACAGCCCATGCCTTCTAACGAGTAGCTTACATTCACTGCCACATTTTCGACATTCCTTTCCTTTCTTCACGATCCCGTGTACAATTAAATTAAAAAATCCACTGGATCTTCCACACCCGGTACGAATTTCACCACGCATCCAAACCCTGGATACCCAATGAACATGAACAAATCACAACCACGACGCGTGATGATGTACGAAGGTGTACGCGCCAAAGCCTATTGTTCGTCAGAGAATTAATTTTCAACAATGAACATGAATTTCCCCTATCATACATTCCCCCCCCCCCCCCCAGTTTTGGCAACTTGCCTCCCCCAGGTTTTGGAACACATTCGACGCCACTGAACACACATAGGGAACCACCCATGCTCAGGCCAAGAATGGAGCTTATGACATTTACACATTTTATTCACACACACACACACACACACACACACACACACACACACACACACACACACATGCATGTAAAGAGTTTCTGAGAATAAAATCAAACTAGATATTCGGACCTGGAACAAATTAGTATCAATTAACAGGTGAGTGGAGAAACTTACACAATGTTTAACTGTTAAATATTGTGTAACATTCTCCAGTATCCTGTTCAATCTCGCAAAAAATTGAGGTATAATATATCACAGTTTTTGAAGTTCTTCCGCGCTACTCCTTATCCCATACCTCACCTGCAAAACTTGTTCATTGTGTGACTTATATTCTGTTATATTTTGTACTTTACGTCACTTTATTGCCTCTTTAGTGTAATCGCGGGGATGAATGATAATCAGAGGAAATTGATACACATCAAAAAACATCCTTGCCGTGATCGAGTTCTTGAATCGAATTCGGTCAGCCACCTTATTGTTTTCATGTCTCAAGTTCATTTAAATCCTCATAGTTATTTCATAAATACTCTTCTTCTTGTGTTAATAACACCCGAGTTGTTCTTTTGAAAAGAAGCCGAAATTTCATACGACGTCAAGTGACGCACGTGCAGTAGAACAATTAGTCACGACCAGCATTGGAATGAAGTGAAAGTTGTTGTGACCGACGACAAAGAAAATTTCGGAACCTGAGGGAAATAATAACCTAAAACTGAAAGTGAAGGTCCGGTTAGTGTACGATTGTCTTTTGTTTTGACAGCAATGGGGACGTCTCTGCTGAGGACCGTCAACTTGTGCGTGGCAATTTTGTTAACCGCCGCTAAAGGAGAAAGTAAGTGTTTCCAAATGTTGTAGTATTTCTATGTTCAATCTGATACATTGTACCAAATAGCTTTTTATATAGATTACCAGTCAACAAAGTCTGACACATGTACCTTATGTTATGTTCTTGCTCATAGGCGCCGATCTTGGGAAGGGCTGCGGGGGGGGGGGGGGAGAGGCAATGCACTTTCTGCCCCCAAAAATTCACGTAGAAGGGCACATTTTATGTATATTTACATATATAAAGTATTGCTTATGCCGATCTTCCCCGCAAAATTTACTTTGCCCCCAAAACTGTATGTTCTTGTTTGTTCGTCCGACAGCTATGGACTTCTCAACTTAGAAAGATGAAATTTGGTGTACTGATGTCAGGCACACATCTAAAAATATATTCAGACAAAGGTCTGAACCAGAAATAATAATAAAATTAATATAATACGCGTATTATAATTAAAATAAATAAGAACATTAATTAAATATGTAAATTAATAATTGTTGTACTGTTATTGTTACATGAATAGGTACAAAGATGGTTTAAGAATAGAGCTATAACAGCACGTAAGTTTACGTGTAGTGAAGATCGCCAAAATTTGCATTAAAAACTACTCTGCTAAGGCAATTAATATCGAGTAATTAAAGAATTGAATATTTATTGAATTAAAAAAGAATGTTGGATCCAGGTGACGAAAAGTAAAGTTCCTGATTAGTATTTTATGCATTTTATTAAAAGTAGTAGTGTGTATAAATCGAATCGATTGAAAGTCTACGCCGTATGATTCCGATCTAATCCTTGCCTTCGAGTAAGTTCGGCGGAAATAAATAACTCTCTGCTACTACTACTACGAATGCTAAACAAATTTTATGACTTGATTTGACTGATATAGCTACGCGGGTCGCGTATTTAAAAACCCTAGAGTGCTGCAGAACCAGACGTACACAACGCTGTCTTACTGGCTGTGCGCACCGGAAGAGTTTATGTTCCTTGTCCGTCGTTCCTTGTTTGTCTGTTTACAGGATAAGAATGGAAAGATCACACTCGTGATTATTTAGAAATAAAATTTGTAATCAAATTGTCGAAATTATGTTAAGAAATATATATTTGTATGGAAAGAAATGTTAAAAATGTTTTTGAATCGTTTTCAGGTGACTAAAATCAATATGAAACCATCGTGAATAATAATGTTGATATCTCTGAAAGCGCTTGTAGCTTATACGAAGTGATTACTGCATTAAAGGAGAAATTTCATATCTTTGAATCTTGAAATATACTAAATAAATCCATTTCTGTATAATCAACCATGGACGTGAAATAGAAAATATATACGTAAGTAGTTACAATGTTTGCACTGATGTGACTTTAAATAAGAAAACCATTAACTTCTAGAAGAGTTCTGATTTTCTGTCTTTCAAAACATTAATTTAAAAAAAAATGTGCTCAAAATTAAGCTAAGTTTGAAGGGCTTTCTTATCTTATTGGGATGGATCTCTTAAATCAACAATGTCAATTTCAACCCTGCCATCTAGCGTTACCTTGAGGGAACACTGGATTAACTTCCGGAATGAGAGCCAATCAGAAGCCACATATCGCTGGAGGTTCTGCAGCACTATAGGGTTTGTAAATACGCGAACGGGTCTACCTTTTTGGACAACACTAGAGCAACTTCGCATTCTGACGTCACAGGGGAATGCTTTCATTGTTAGGCTAGCTAGGTTTATTTATTTATTTATTATTTATTTAATTCTTTGTTTACATGGCGAAGTTAAAGCATTAATGCCTTCTCTTTCACTTAACCAATAACTATAGTGTTAAATTTTTCTTTACAATTAATTGTATTCAATTAAAAATGAAAAATATAAATGAAAAATAAAGTTACAATCGAAAAATAAGTAATAAAAGTAAAATTAAAATAAAATAAAAGTAATACAGTTTGCATACGGGGAGTCAAAAACTGGATTAACCATTAATCACAGTAGATCATTTTTTACTAACACAATGAAAAATATATCTGAAGATAAAATTAAAAAATGCAGTACAGTTTCTATATGAACATACACACACACACACACCCCCACACACACACACACACACACACACCCACACACACACACACACACACACACACACACACACACACAACTACCTATAGAGAAGGCAAATTTCGTTAGCTAAAGGTGTTATTCATTGTTTTCTTTGAATTCATTCTAAGTCCAAAATGTTAAACATGTGTAATTTTAATTTTCTTTTGAATATTACAATTGAGGAAGAGGCTTGGATTTCGGGGGGCAGTCTGTTCCAGTGTCCTGCAGAAGTAACGGTAAAAGAATTGGCGTAAAAGTTAGATTTGTGGAGAGGAATGGATAGCATAGTTTTATCACGTGATCTGGTGTTGCGGGAGTGAAAGTCCGAAAGATATGAAACCGCCTGGAAAGGTATTTAGGATCTTTCATTTGTAGGGCTTTGTACAGTAGGACAAGGTTGTGGTAAATCCGTTTATGACTTAATTTCAGCCACTCTACCTTCGCATAATACGGCGTCAAATGTTCAGAATATTTTATGTCAAATACGAAGCGAATGCAGGCATTCTGGATTCTCTGCAGGCGTTTAGCTTGCTCGTGATTAACGTCCGAATAAACGGTGTCAGTTTGGTTTCTATACATTCGGGGAGGAAGTTTTTAAGCCGGTAGAGAGAGTGTAGTGCACCAAAAGCTCTTTTACATACTGATGTCACGTGGCTGAACGTAATATAAAATTATTTATGCTAATGGAACCTAACCTAACAGTCCTAACCTAACAACGTAGGCATTCCTCGTGTGACGTCAGAATGCAAGGTTGCTCTGGTGTTGTGCTATAAGGGAGACCCATAGCTGAACCAAAGACGTATTTAGACTTAAAAGACTTACCATGTCAAAAATTTAATAAGCAAAATAACTAGTTTAATGTTGCATAAAATGAAGTTGATTTATTTTCGAGGAACTTAAATAAAGATAAGAATTAGATTGTAATTATACAGTTTTGCATTACTACTAATAATAATGACATGAATAAAAATAATGATCAGGGACTTTAATTTTCATCAGCTGGACTTAACAGTCTCTTCTCGTATTCTATAAATAATCCATCTAAACAAAATAAACTTAACTCCTTTGGTAAGACAGTTGTTTATATACAAATACGACATAAGCTAGATAATGATTACAAGCTGTTATATTTCTATTTCTACATAATCATTTTACTTATTCATGTGATAATAATAAGAATAATAATCACCTCCCAAAATAGTCTAGATCGAGAATGTATGGGGCCCTACTCCCACATCCCCTAAATGTGCAATATTCAAACATTATGTTTTATATCATTTCATACACTTACTAATTACTATTAGTATTTAATTATCAAATTTTTGATATCTTGAAGATTACAGAGATAACTAATATGCCCTCCCCGATGGCTTACCGTAAAGCTCTTGGCTTGTACATTAGGTGTTGTGGGTTCGATACCTTGTGGAAGGAAGCACACAGAGATTCGTATCCACTTTTAACTGTTGGCCCGGGGCAAATTAGCCTATCTGTGCATAAAGTGGACTTCAAAGAAACGTTAAAAAGACTTGAATTGTTGTTTTAAGTCCCACTTTATGCACAGATAAGCTAATCGGGACTGGACCTACAGTTAAAACTGGGATCCGAACCAATATGTGCCCCCACTGGGTATCGGGACCTCTTGATTACAATGCAACGACATTTCCAGTAAGCCATCGGGGAGGACAAAACTTTAAAAGTAAAAGAAATGCTACTACTCTTTATATATTTGTATAAATAAATTATTTTATTTTCAGGTGGCGAAACAAGGGAGACTACAGACGCCCTGCAAAACCGCTGGCACACCCTCAGATACATCCCCGAACACCCGACCGCAAGGCTGGTCCTCTCGGACAGCTCCCGGACAAGCCGGACGGACACCAACTCTGCCACGGTGAACTGCGACAGGGTGGACCACCTGTACCCAATCCCGGCCCAGGACAATGAGACGCAGATTGTCTACCTGTGCAGAGACCCGGAAATCGGTGACCCGCCCAACAGCCGCAGAGGAAGACCTGATTTCGACCACGTCCTCGAGTATCAGGACCGCTACGGCCTCCTCTTCCTCCCGAAAGATGTCGTGGCCAAGACTCCTACGTCACAGCCTGGGAAATACCTTTCCAGGAGGCAGGGAAAGGACATTTCCTGGATTTCCGTCGAGGAGTTCATAAGCAATATCGACCTAGCCGAGCTACCGCCTGAGATATTTGACGATATTGGTCTGTTTACGGATGACAACGTTGAGACACAAGGTGCTGACGTAGATCCAAGCAAGGCAACCATTGCGTAATAGTGTGTCATAGCCATGGATGTACTTAAGAGGAACCTCTCTCATTTACTTAAACATTTTGCACTATTTGTGTACTAAAATAAAAATATCTCAAAAATTTGTCATAACATTACGTCAAACAAATTGAAAGTTCTATGAATATCACACATGAACACGAAGAGATTTTTGAAAATAATAGCTTGCTCTAACAAAGCTCAGTGGAAAAACAATATTCTAGTGGCTAATATAATTTGTGCATGTCAAGGTAGTATTTTATCCACATTGTTTGGAGACGAATGTATTGGCTATAATTAATAAATAAAAAAATAACAGTATAAGTATTAAAGTTGTACCATCCTTAAGGTACAGTGGGATCCATAAGTGAGGCCAAGCAAATTGTCCATCACCATATTCACTCACTCTGTTTTACATAATGAGAGCTTAAATAATTGAAACAATTGACAATCTCTGTACCAGCCCCCCTCGCCCACCCAATCGCCGCCACTGAGTGTGTCTCTTCATCAATTTTATCTGATCATTATTAATTCTCATCGTCACGATAAGCCAAAGGTGTTAGAATAGTGAAGTAAAATGAGATGAATACTTTACATTTTGAGTTTGTTTTAAGTGCACTTTTTGCACAGAAAGTCTAATCTGGACTGGACCTACAGTTGAAAGCGGAATCCGAATCACTATATGCCTCCACCCGAACCCGAGACCCTTTGATTACAAGGCGACGACGTTATCACTACTGTATAGGGGAGACCAAGATGAGTAAAAATGTACAGCATGTATGCAAACGAATTGCTATCGTACATGCTTCTATAGTTTAGTAATACGACATCCATCTTTCCTATTTTCCAAGACTGTTACGTATTATATAAATATAACAAAGTATGCCTACAGCATGTCTTATTTTGCAACGCTTTTACAAATGTTCAGATTAATTGTGAGAATGACGAAGACGCTGTTGGAAAGATGATAGCGATTACGTAAAGCTACCTTAGCCGCAGATTCGAACTTCGTTCCCTTGCTCGTAGCGCGATATGCTAGCCATCGTCTCAGGGAGACCAGCTTGTAGGTAAATTTACACGGACAGAAATTAATATAAAGGAGGATTTAAATTCCATGAGAAATGATACCAGGATTTTGGTGACGTCATCTTTTTCTTGCTTATGTAGTACGCATTCCTCTTAAGTTTTTAAAATGCTGAACCTCTCGTTATAAAAAATGTGAATTTTATTGTGCATTTTTCGTCAGATTTTCAATTTTTTAAGTCCTAGGTCATTTTTCGCGGGACTGCAAAAAAAAGTAATGTAATTGCATTACTTTTCACTCAATCATTTTTAGCTAGGAATTGACCTTTATCGCCTTGATGTCGGTAACAATGAAAACAATGCTGCAATAATTCTGAATAAGGTAAGATTTTTACAGATTTTCATACCTAAATTCACATACACCTTACAATTTCAGTTCTAACGTTACAGAAGTACGAACTGTGCTGTACTGTCATACCCTGAAATAAATACAACATTTTAAAATCATTTTTAGGTCATTTTATTGATATTTTTAAGTCATATTTTCGGGTCATCAAAATCCGGTCCCTGCTGATAACCGTAGAATACGTATAAAATTTATTTAATAGGAAAATACTTTAAATATACAGAACTATGGAACTCTGAACGCCCAGTCTGAGAATTCTCGGGGAAATCTCGTGGCTTTAAACCTGTTGCATTTCCACATACAGAGGCTTGTTGGGCGGACCGGAATGCACTGCATCGCTCGAACTGAAGACGACCGTATTCGGACGTTCCGTTGGCAATCTCTGGAGCGGTCTCTTCCCAAACAACCTTCCGAACCAGTCCCACGAGAAAAACCATCTCCCCTCTCGTTCGGCAGACCTGGCGACTTCGTTGTCGGTGATTTCTTCGACGTTGTCGTCAGAAGCGTCTTCTTGCTCTTCCGGACTAATGGTGCTGGGCATTGTCGACGGTTCTTCTGAAGTTTCCCCTGTTGGTTTCATTGGTGCCGATAACTTCTCTTTGATAACGCTGGACAAGGAAGCTGTTTTGTTGACCAAGCTGGAGAAAAAGTTTGTCTGCTGCAAAGCCGACAATCCCTCAGCAGGACTAGAGGCACTGGGGTCTTCAGTGTCCGTGGAAGTCTGGTTGGTGAGGAAGTTGCTGGCCACCAGCAACAAGGCCAAATCGTCAGTCTTCGTACCACTTTCCTTCATTCGCTCCATCGAGCAAAGATATATAGTTATCGTCTTTCCATTCTTGTCTTCGTATATGTTGGTCAAATTGGCGCATTTCATGTGAGCTTTGTTAGGTTCTAGATCTGAACGCAAGGTTCTTGTGGCCTTCTGTTTCTGGAGTGTCACATCTTTGTCAACCTCTATCTTCTCTTCTGCAAAAGTAGAAATTTATTGTCATTATTAGAGGAATACAATTTATAAATATTGAAGACTTAAACTGTACGCATGGAGGCCTCCCCGACGGCGCAGTGGTAGCGTCGTCGCCTTGTAATCAAGGGGTCCCGGGCAGGCACGTATCCAGGATTTCCTTTCGGGGGGGGCTCAACACCATTTTTTTAAGGGATGTAAGAACCTCACAATTGTATGTTCAAGACCAGTGGTGGCAATTGGGTTCCAAAAAGGGGGAGGGGGTGCGGAGGGCGTTGCAAGGAAAGTTTACTTTCTCTTGGTAGACAAGGCTTAACATTAGGAGGCCATAATGTTGAGGCAAGAAAATAAAAAATGGGGAGCAACTATCCCCTAAATCGTCGCCAATGTAAGGCTGTCATTTTAATCAGAACGTGAAATCAGAACATTTTTTACCACTCGACTCCTCTGTCTCCATGCATTAACATTGTGCCGTAACCATCTCAGTATGTGTGTTTGTCCATTTCTTCTCATCAGGCATAAAAACGTCTATGGTGTCTTTGAGTGTTTTTACGAAGCACATGCACGGGATGGACAATCCACTCGACAACGCGAGATTCAAATTGTGGGCTGCGAACTGAACGCAGACAGCTCTCGAATATTTCTCTCAGATTCGAGCCTGAACACCACTAACGTGTCTTGTCCTCCCATGTTTGCAGCTCTTATAAAAGCCGAAACCCACCAAATTGTTCAGATTCAGGACTTAGCACTCACAAGTGTCCAAAAATGCCTGTCACAGCTTCTGCTGTCTTGTCATATATCGGCACGAAACAAAGGAAGTCTTCTCGAATACAGGTGGATCACGAAACAATTAATGCACAGTGAAAACCCTTCCGTTCCCAACACATCTAATGTTTCGTCTCCCAGTATGATCAAATGCTTACACAAGGGAGGGTTGGTGACGTCATAACCCCATTTGACCCAATATTCCTTTTTTTTTAAAAAAAAAAAGAAAGAGGAATATCAAAGACAGGAAAAAATTGGTAAAATAGTATGCGTAAGCCCTCTCCCTTCCGAAAATTCTGGGCACGCCTCTCTTTATCTCGGACACATTTTTTTAAAATCAACTCACCAGAAGTTTTTATCATTCCGTATTGGAGATTGAAGTAAGATGCATTCTTCCTGCAGGATTGGATATGGTCCTTTAGGGTGCTGTCGTCAGCCTGCCTTCACACCTAACCTTAACAAGGCCCTAATTTTCCATCCTTGTGACTTGGATTTTCAAGACATAGGAAGGTTTCAGACCGAAGGGACACGCGATACATGTCGATTGGAATGGGCCAATCAACAGCATCGTTTTACACCGCAGAGACACAAAAGGCCGCACAAACCTAATCTTCAGGCGACATGGTGTGAAATCTCCCTTATTAGGCCACTGTCATTGTCACCTCGAAGTAGGTAGCTCTTGTTGACCACAGAAAAAAATTCTTCTCAACCGGTGGGAATGCTCCTCAGTTTTCTTCTCTCTCCTATATTTTCTGTGCTTGTTCACTATACAGGCAACACCTTACGATTTGATATACACAGGACATGTACTATGTAGACATTTTAACGAAAAATCGGTTAAAGTCAAGGATGGCTAGGTGGCTCAGTTGGTAGAGCCCTGATTTGGGTCCTGGTAGAGCCTGCAATTTCCACCTAAAATTTCTACATATGCAACATCTTGCTTTCTCTTCTCGACATTCATAAAATTTTCGGCTGTCTCTTTATGATAGTTAAGTGTTTGAATGTGTTTCGAACCCAGTAGGCTTAAACAGAAGTATTTTTTTATACCATGAAATTCTCGGACTGCATATACGAAATTTAGTTCTAGATAAACTAAATCATCACTGAAAACTTTGATTTTCAGTTTATCTATACAGCTTATTTCTGTTTTAATAAACCACTCCAATATCCGGTACTGCTGAAAATATTCACTTTAAAAAGAAAGAAAGAGAGAGAGAGAGAGAGAGAGAGAGAGAGGAGGGCAGGTAGGCAGGCAGAGGCAGGTCGGCCTTGATCTCTTCGGCCCTCGACCCGAACTAGCACTACACTGAGGCCTCGGAAGTTCTGCTGTCGTCAATGTCTTCATTTTCGAATCACTATATCTTATAAAGCAACCAGAGGACGCTGACTGATCACTAATCGACTGTAAGAATTGTCACACTTACCTCTGAAATCTCATTAACCAATTCTTTGTACAGATCAACAGAAAAATTGAATCCGCGTATTTATATCCTCATTATATTCTAGAACGTTCCGCAGATAAAACGATTCGTTAATATTGCCAGTAGTTGACTCATTCTCTCATTCAAGAACGTACCCTCTCCTGCCTTCCAGAGATTAGAAATTACAACGAATCGCCCTACGTGTGGCGCTACCTTTGTTGTGCAGCTTCCAAATGCTGACAAGTTTCTACATAGTGCTCAAGTGCGCTTCGACAACACCGAAAGTGCAAGAAAAGTTTACGTGCAATATTATCAACAACAGGGTTATAGAACATTCTCCGTCTTGCCTCAATAATTGTCTATCTCCTTAAATCATCGTCACAAAAAGCCAAAAACCTAATTTTATCTAGTGTAAAATAAAAAATTTCCTGGGGGGGGGGGGGGGGGCTCGAGCAACCTCAACCCCACCTTGGATACGTGCTATTAACAATAACAGGGTTATAGAGCATTCTCCGTCTTGTCTCGATAATTATTTCTTCCAAATTATCATCACATTATTCAAGAAGCCAAAATCCTGATTTTATCTAGTGTAAACAGAAAAAAATCCTGAAGGGGGGCTCGAGCCTCCTGATTCCCACCTTGGATGCGTGGTATGGACAATAATAAGATTATAGAACACTCTCCGTCTAGTTTCGATAATTATTTCTCTCAGATTTATAAATTTATTATCTTCATATTATTCAAGATGCCAAAATCCAATTTTATCTAGTGCAAATTAAAAATTTCCTGAGGGGGCAGGGGGGCTTGAGTCACCTCATCCCCAGCTTGGATAGGTGCTATTAACAATAACAGGGGTATAAAACATGCTTCATCTTGCCTCGATAATTATTTCTCTCCTTACATTATTTTCACATTATTCAAGAAGCCAAAAACCTAATTTTATCTAACGTAAACTGAAAAATTTTCTGGGGAGAGGGTGGAGCCCCCTGTGCCCCATCTTGGATACGTGCTATTATCAATAACAGGGTTACGAAACATTCTCCGTGCCTCGATGATTATTTCTCTCCTTAAATTATTGTCACATTATTTTATTTCACATCACAAGAAACCAAAAACCTCATTTTATCTAGTGTAAACCTAAAACTTTCGGGGGGGGCTCGAGCCCCCTAAGCCCCCCCTCTGGATACGTGCCTGGTCCCGGGTTCGATACCCTATGGAGGCACATTGTTGTTCGGATCCCACTTTAAACTGTAGGTCCAGTCTCGATTTGCCTTACTGTGCATAAAGTGGACTTAAAACAACAAATCAACAACAACATAGCACCCATGGAGGAGGGAATAATTGAGTTTAGTTTTGTTTTAAGTCCACTTTATGCACACAGAAAGGCTAATCGGGACTGAACCTACAGTTTAAAGTGGAATCCGAACTACTATGTGCCGCCAGAGAAGGGAAAGAGTTTGTAGAACTCAGTTGAGAAAGCTAGTGGTAAGAGACCTGTAGGAACAAGTTAATAATGATTATAATTATTTCTTCATTTTAATGGTCGCACTCCAGTTGTTTCTTTGGCAATAAAGCTCCAGATTTAGGAAAGATTCAGGTAATAGCTCATAACTATTGTACACATACATCATAATTTACATAGTTACCTTCCGTATGCTTGTTTCTAAGTCCACTTTATGAAAAGAAGGGCTAATCGGGACTGGGCCTACAGCTCAAAGTGGAAACCACCGGGTATCGAACCCGAAACCTCTTGATAACAAGGCGACGACGTTACTGCTACGCCATCAGGGAGACCCCGCTATCATTTCGAAGTACACCTACCATTGAAAAACATTAAGGTGTACCCAAAAGGTCAAATATTTTTTTCGCTAGCTTGTTAGGAAATTCGGTAGTGGAATCGGTAGTGGAATCGGTAGTGCACCTGACTGTCAGGCGAGAGATTTGGGTTCGATTTTCGGAGTGGGTTATCTCAGCTGCGGAATTTTCTGGGGCTCAGCCAGCCTATGATTAATGGGCATCCTTGGAGGGTAAAGGTGGCTGGAGCGTGGTGTGGATTACATCATCTCCACTACAACAAAGATAAAGAATGTATTGAGACCCTTCCTCCCTACGTGCCATAATGGCAAGATGCAATGCACAGGGAGTGGTGTAAAGAGTGACCCTTTCCGAAGCCAACCAAATACAACCTAGTACACACTGGACTTCATTTGCAGCCTAACGAGACTCTGGCGTCTAGACTCACAGCCAGCATGTGATTGTCCATCTCACCTGATTACCATTCATCCTCATCTTTGCTTTTCTGACACTTTTCGTTAATCGCAAAGTAAAGTTAAGCAAACAAGCAATGCACATGTGGTTTATCTTAACATTAGGACATTAACCTTTATTATTAACAATAAATATGTTTCTCAGACTTCTTGAAGCTATCCTGGCATGGACGTCCGCAGGATTCTTTCCTGGAAGGGGCAAGCAAGGTAATTTTTTTCAGGGGGGTGCAAAGGAAGCATATTTTCCCCCATAATACTGATGCCCCCTCAAAAAACACTGCTTTAGTCTGAAATTATCATGTTCCTTCAACACCCTTATAATAATTAACATAAATTACTGTGACTGAAATGAAATTGTGTGAAATATATACTTTTTAGGGGGACCTTCATTTTCCGGGGAGGGCCGCGGCCACCCCCCCCCCCCTCGGGACGTCCATGTTTCCTGGTGGTGAATAATGAAGAGATTAAATCTAAATATGGGGACGTAACGTCACTCCCATTTTCTGGATTGAAGTCTTGAAGATGAGAGTTCCTATATCCTTAGCGATCTTCTGCAACTTGTGCGCACTATCTATTCAGGAATTTTGCAGTTTTGCAGGCCAGTTTGTTATGAATCTACCCATAACTCTATAAATCTCATCGAGGTATTTTACATCTAATATCTAAATAAATGAAAGAAAATATACCTGATTCTCTTATTGCAGTAGGCGAAGTAACACCACTTGAAGATAATTGTTCACTTTCTTCTTGTACAGCAATTTTGTCTTTAACGTCTTCAACGAAGTACTCGTCAGGAACAATAATTACTGCCAGAGTTTCATTGGACAGAAACTGCTCCTTGGTCTTCCCACAAGCATACACACTGACAGGTTCATCTTCATCAACTGTGTACTGAGAAGCCTTAAGGCACTGCAGATCAGCAACGGACTGGTCGTGGCGGTGGAGTTTCGCTGTTAGGCCAAAAAAGGGGGAGAGCAACTGAGCTATGATGTCGATTGTTGATGCATCGAGTGTTGGCCTTAAAGAGCTATTGATGTCTTTGCCTACATCCGGGAACTTGTCATCTGAAGCTGGAAGAAAAAGTCACATCTTTCAGGGGTTAATTGCAAGATTGTGTAATGAACGGGAAAAACACTTCCAGGAAACTAACTTTGTTCTATTTTGTGAAAGTGTTAAAAATGGGGACAATTGTGCGTTAAACTTACCTAAGTTACCCTCACCAAATATTTTACGTATATTACTATAAATAGAATGCAAAAATCTGATATTATGGCTATACTTTGTTAATGAATGTAAAGGTAAGATGTATGTACCTGAATATTTGTACACACACAACCAAATATATGTATACACGAGGGGGTACCCAAAAAAAAAAAAACGGAATAGCGCTGCGCTGGGCGGAGCATCCATAGTACGAATTTTTCTCGCTAGGCAAGCGTCGAGCAACTAATTGTGAGTTCAGTACACTCAGTGGCTTCGCTGGGGAAGGTTGTCTCTGTTCACGGTGATTTTTTTCGTAAAAGCAGTTTCGCTCGCACCTCGTCTTTTGTGATGGCCGATGTAAGAGAACAGCATGACTCTCTTTCCGCACGCCCCTTACTCACCTGACCTTGCTCCGTGCGACTTTTTTTTGTTTCCCCGAATGAAGAGGGACATGAAGGGACAGCAATTTGACAACATAGAAGAGGTGAAGAGAAAAACGACGAAAGAGCTGTCAGCCATCACAACCGATGAGTTCCCAAGAATGGAATCACAGATTGGACAAATATATTAATTGTCATGGAAAGTACTTAGAAGGTGATAAGGTTGTTTTGTAAAAAATACAAAATACATGGCTTTAAAAAAAATCCGGTTTCTTTTGGGTACACCCTCGTATATATATACTGCCATCCGTGGCTGAATGGTTAGGCCACCAAACTACAGGGTGTACAGGGTGTACAGGGTGTACCGGGCTCGAAACTCGGTCTGGGCATGGGTGTTCTTTGTGAGTGTCGTTTCACCAATTTCAATCAAATCATCATTCTTCCTCATATTTGCGATTAACTGAAAATGGCAGAAAGACGAAGTAAAATGAACCAAATCAATCAAACAATCAATAAGGGCCTCCCCGATGGCTCAGTGGTAGCGTGATCGCCTTGTAATCAAGGGGTCCCGGGTTCGATACCCGCTGGAGGCACATAGTGGTTCGGATATAATGCAGTTTTATGGTTAATACAGTGCGTTATTTCATTGGTGTTTTTTTATTATATTCTGGTTAATTCGAATTTTTTGCGTAGCCCCTTGGAGTTCGAATTAAAGAGAGTCCACTGTATGTATATATATATAGTGGCTTAAAAATTATGCTTGTGCTCAAAAAAACATATTTATTCATGTTTCTACATCTTATTAGAGAAAATTGTTGGTGTCAAACTTTTGATTGTTGACATGCATTATATACAGTAACGATGAATAGCCGACATCCGTGGAGGACTGGTCTGCACAGTCCTTACGACACCAGGGGTTCCACAATACCTTAAATGAAATGGCTGCTGGCTGTCCGAGACAGTTCGTTTTCTGCATGGTTCATCTGAGAGGGATTGGCTATATTAATGTAGTACACTTTGTTAGCTATGTTAAATACTAATATGATTTTCGTGCTGTGGACCACCTTGGGAACACTGGCTACATTTGGCTCACCTACCTTATTAATACACACACAACTTCCTTTATAGGTTTTTTCATGGGAAATGTTAGTCATGAAGTTTTATAATCTCGCACATAAAAATCTATTGTTTTTGTATAGATCGATAAATTCATTAAGTTATCTACCTATGGATTGAGTGATGGTAGACTCTATCAGGTAGACTGAGATTACTTCCGTAACATCTCTGTCTGTTCTGCCTTTGCAGCTGAGGAGCGAGTCGTAACTGCCGAAGCCACCAATTAACAAGCGATGCCGCTGACGTAATCTCAACCCAGTACCAATCGCTAACCTCTTTGTTCACGCTGTAGGCTGTCAGGCTCGCTAGCTAAACTCGTGAAGTCAGCTGGAGATGTTTTGAAAACAATAAGAGACTAGAGTAAGAAATATCTGATACGATTCTTGCGTTTTTACACTGAAATTTCCGTACATAATATTTTCTTGCCTTTGGTTAATTTACTGAAAAACCAGTTAGCTGAACTTTATACCTCTTAGCTACCATCAAAGTAATAAGCTCTATTAAATTTCTTATATCGGACAAACGGATTTTTTCAAATTTACAGGAGAAATTACTTACCGAATGCAGTTTCTTTATAGTTGTGGAAGTTCGGGGAAGTGTTTTCTCGCATCGTTCATTGAATTTTGCCGGTGAATCATCTATTTTTCGATATAAATGTGTGACCGATGCACGAAAGCTGTTGCATCCATTTCCTTCCATTTCCTTGTTGCCTGTGTGTGATGACGTAATCACGGTCAATGCCGGTCAGTGTTTCGAAACAAGTGTTTTTGTAACTGAAGAAGGTACGTTTCCGCAAATGGTTTGTGGGGCTGTGTGTCAATGGTTCGTGGGGCTATGCGAGAATGGTGTGTGGGGCTACGCATTTTTTTCTAAACCAATTTTTAACTATTGTAACCTAAACGTGACCCAACCTAACCTAAGTTTACCGGAAATGGTTCGTGGGGCTATGTATGAATGGTTCGTGGGGCTATGCGTCAATGGTTTGTGGGGCTGCGTAGGTATTTTTGGGTGCAGTGGGGGTGGAAACACTGCATGCCGAGTACGGTTCTGAAACTGTGACCGGCATTTTGCATGTTACCGAAGGCAAAAAGAAACCAAGAAAACTTACTCGATCTGTCGCAAATAGAGCTTATTTCCGTGACGTAAGCGAAATACTCTCAATGCAGAATACGTAAGTATGAATATTGAAATTAAAAGAACTAGCACATTTCAGCCGTTTGTCCGATATAAGAAATTTACCAAGCTTATTTTCTAATTTGACTCCCCCCCCCTTCATGCACAGGTGAAGTGCAATCATTTGAAATGTCCTTACTTACAAGGATTACTGGGTGCCAATCCACCAGGCAAAGCAAGCGCATATCCAGTGAACCAGAGAAGAAGAAGCTGCTTCATGGTTGGTGACATAAGGAAAGAAACGGATTTTATCATGGAGACACGATTTATAAGTTATGTTCCTGACGAAACTGGATGTTTGTTGTTTACCCTGAAAGCCACAATCGTGTCCATTCACCATTTCCAGACAATCACTTGGAAAACCAACACTTATTATTCCATCAAGAGTTATCTTGGAGATTAGACTAATATAGTGACAAGACAGTGGACTGGACACTGCGCAGAACTTCCTCAATCCAAAGTTCATACCATCGGTATCATTCCCCTAATCTAAACGATTCCAGACCTCGTTTCGAAACTCGAGAAATGGTCGACACGATTACAAATTCAAACGAGAACGAGACTTGTCGAGAAAAAGCCTCTGTAAGATTCGGATGGGAAAGAGGAACAGACGAGTCTAGTGCGGGGCACATCCAGTTTCCTTAAAACGCCAACACTAAATGCTAAAATATCTAAACCGGACCCTTCTAACGTTATTAGACCTAAGTGGAATTGTAGGTTTGGAAATGTCAGTTTAGGAGAGCGAGATTTAGAGCCGTAGAGACGTAGACTTACTGTTTGAAATTCTTTGACTCGTTCAAACCTAGGTATGACACTTCAAACAATTTACCCAAATCCAATTCACTTTCCAACTGAACTTCAATAGAATATGATCTAGATTTCAATATTAACATCACTGCATTCGTGACTTGTATATTATACATATTCAGAACGTAACTTTTTTACCAACTGTTTACTTTTTACGAATGTCAGTTGTTCTTTTTTAGAGATAGACGTTCATAAATTCACGTTGTAAAGTCATCCAAACTTAACATTCTTCTCGTCACACAACGTATTCTGAAGTACCAAATTGATATCTACCTGATTATATATTTTGTTTATCCTAATTGAAAAGTGAATCTGGCAACTGTGAACTTGTAAGTTTGCGCGATAACATGCTGTATATGTTTTTTACACTTTGGCCAGCGTGTTATTTTAATTAGCGGGTGGTCTGTTCGTATGGGCTTTGTCATTTGTGATCACATGTTATTTATAATTTGTAATTCGTAATTATTTTATATTTAATACAATTAGTGTACTAAAATAGTTAGTCTACTTTGTTATTAACTTCTACAAGCCTCAAGTTAACGGGAAATTTTAGTTACAAAGTTAATGTTCTGTGACCTCTCACAAAAACTTTGCTATTTGAAATTTTTGCAAACTGTGGAATAACTATTATTTGCATTAATTGTAGAATATGAAAAAAATAACATGGTTCCCGTGAATTATACACAATTATTTTTATTTAACGCAGTGTTTACTTTTATTGTCCTATTACCAACTAACTGAACTTTATTTGTGTTATTATTAATAACTTATTAATACCACAAATAACAAATTTCTACTTATTTATAACTTGAAAAGAACTATGCCAATTTCCGGGGAGGTCGAGGGACCAGTTCAACCCCCCCCCCCCCCCCCCTTCCTCTCATCCCGACGCTTATGCGATTGCTACATCCTACTTAGAAATTTCAGGCTCATGAACTAAATCGGTCAAATTTTCCATCTTACATTTCTTGTCATGTTAACTATTGAAATTATTGTCGTTTCTATAAAGGTTATTAGAAGGATTAGAAGTATGGATATCAAAAGTTGAGTACAAAAATGCAGATATGAAAAGAAAATACTTGTATCAGCCATAGCTACCTGGCATATATTGCACAGTGGGATCCAAGAGTATTACCGTGCAAATTATCCATAACCACATTCGTGCACTTTATTTGACCCATTATGTACATAGAAACTACAACATAGCCTATATATTTGAATTACTGCAGTTTATTTGATGTGAAAGGTGTATATATGTTCATTATTTTCAATGTTTATATGTGAATGAAATTATGTATGTACCTATATTACATTATGAACTTTTTGTGTATGGTTGAGGGTAAAACAATGCACGAGCCCTAAATCTCCACCATAAAAATAACAGGTAAATAAATATATAAGATTGAAATTATAGCCGATTCAGCCCAAGGATTTACACTTGACATAACAGTAACTTTGGTATAGGTTTAATAAAGCTGCAAGTAAATAAATTTAATGTTCTTTTAGGTGTTTTTATTCATTAAAATATGATGCTTAAGAACGATCAGAAAGATGGTAAAATTTTTGTTGTCAGTAGGCCTAATTACATGTGTACATATTTCAATATGTGCATATCTTTTTACTGGTGTAGTAACTTCTCGAAGACCCTGTATCATATTAAATTCTTCTCATCTCCACGTATAAAGGTCGAGTCCCGGTGGCGGCAACTCCGTGCAAGATGTGTGAGGACTGTCCATGGAACGTCTGCCAATGTCCTTTGCCGAACCATCTCTCTAACCAGTTCCTGGTAAAGAAAAATCTGGCTTCAGGTTCATGATTGGTTACCGGGTCCCTCCTGGTAACGTCGACATTTGAACCAGCTAGAGTTTCTGCTACAACCGCTGATGGTTGTCCAGCATCTTCTACACGCTCCGTGCTCTTCTGCATAAGGGCACTGGCAGTTGCAATGCTGGACAACAGAGTTTCTCCATCTGCCAATCCGGAATCTACCATTGTTTTCTCCACCGCAGACAGAGCCTCAAAAAAACTAGCATAGCTGGTTACCTGAGCTTCCATCAACTCTCCTTTGTTGATGAAATTGTTGGCGATCACCAGAAAAGCTATATCATGTGCTTCTTCCTCGCTACCATCAACTTCTTGCACCAAACATACATAGGCCGTTACAGATCTGTTCTTGTCATCCTCATATATGGTACTGATGTTGCTACATTTCATGGAAGCTTTGAGAGTTTCTACTTCTTGTGTCGATTGTCTTATTCCTCCAAAAGATGCAGAGTCTTTTCCCTGAACTATGAAATTAACTGTCCGAAGCTTTCTTGTTGCAGTCGATCCTACTGTAAAGATAAATAACGATGTAGCATACAAATGCAATAAAACTAAACAGACTACTACACAATAGGCCTACTTTAAAACCATTCACGACATCATCCATCTTGTTACACGAAAGTTAACTTGCAAATTTGAGTAGTGATTAAGAACCATGTGCGAAAACAAAGGACCAGGTGTGAAACAATAAGTATAATCCATGAAACCAATATGGAGGTCATAGATTGTCCAAGGATTTTAAATGAATGCAAATTTATGAGTGGCGTCAACAAATAAAGAATCGACATGCCCACTTTTCTGTAGATACTTCGTCCTGTGTGTACGCATCGCATATATTGTCCATCTTGCAATCAACAAACATATTGATATGTTGTGATGAAGTGATAATGCACGAGAAGAGAAAATTATCACTAAAATGATAAATAATAACAATAATTGTTATGGTAATAGTACACTCACATAGACCCTAACATTGTAATCATCAATTTTAGTACCTTTTTTGTATTTTTGATTTTGATTTGTTGTTTCAAGTCCACTTTATTCACGGTAAGGCTAATCGGGACTGGACCTACAGTTTAAAGTGGAATCCGAACCACTTGTGCCTCCAGCGGTTATCGAACCTGGGACCTAAATTTTAGTACATGGAAGATGTTATATTAAATAATACAATCAGTGGCGTGCCCAAGGGTGGTTGGTGGGAGTTATAACCCCACCTTTGGCCCAGTATTCCTAAAAAAAGGACGTCAAAGGTAGGAAAAGATGGCAAAATGAAGGCTGACTACCAGAGAAAGTGTACATAACCCCTCCCTTTCGAAAATCCTGGGCACGCCACTGAATACAATCCATACAAAACACTCGGTACTTGCTATTAATAGTACTTTACTGTTATTATTAACTGCATTCACATCATTCCATAATATCAACATCGTCTGCATATGCTCACAACCTAGTTACAACAATTCGGTCCCCCTTTAATTTCTTCCACCTTCCTAACTGCATATTCTGAAGTTAAATTTAAAAGTAGAGGCGATGAAGCATTTCCTATGTTGAATTTGAAGTTTATCAGACATAAAGTCACCTACAAGGATTTTTACTGTTGGTTTCGTTAAGGCACACTCTTACTTCTTCTTCTTCTTCTTTATTTGATGGCTCACACCGCTTTTGCAGTTTCTAGCCAAAGTTGCTGAGTTCAGGTTCTAATAGAACCTCCGTTCTATTGTTAATATATATGTTCCAAACTATGCACACTCTTACCATATTTCATTTTTTTTGTATTCCAGAATCCACTAATATAAATTTCTTATATTTTATCTATTTCGTAATTACCTGCATCATCTACAGCAAGTCCATTTGGAAATGCAAAGACGATTGGAACAAGAAAGAGCAGAAGCAAGTTCCTCATCTTGTGGTTTCACAGTGACTGATCTTTTTGTGACGAATGCTCACATATCTATATCTATATATATATATATATATATATATATATATATATATATATATATATTCTTTGTGACTCAGAGATTAAGATGTGACATTTGTTTATCATGTGAACAAGGGGCCATTTAGGCCTACATGTCCGGCACATTACAGATAATGACATCACATGTGAACACGAATACTTACCGTCTGTTGTCGTGCGTGCTGATGTCTGGACGAAATACGGAACTACGATTCAGATCCAAGGGTCGTAGTTAGGAGTGGACAAAGAGGGCCGTTGCCCCCGGCTAGGACAAAGAACGAACAAGAAGAGAAAAAGAATAGAGTAGTTGCCACGGCGCGCTGTGAAATTATGGCGCCTTTTAAAATTAACATTTATGTCACTCCCTTCGCTCGCAGCGCAAACTTTCATCTGGTAAAATTTAATTTTCTTGCTTAAAAGTAGTTATTGTGTAGGCCTACCATTTGCTCATGAGAATGTAATGTCCAAGGTACTGAGTAGTGAATAATCAATCATATGTGCAAGGGTGTTTAGTAATTCGGTAACCACTAAAATCACGACACACATGTCTGATGTTTTGTTGAAGTTATTAAGAAGGAGTGTACTCTAGTTACATTTCGAGACATAGAAAATATTTTTAGCATTGATTAATAATGTCATGTTTAAAATTGTATTAAATCGTTTTTCTTCACTTAAAACACATGCATCATGTTTAAAATGCTGTTCTATTAGAAAGAGTGGAGAGTGATCTTATGAGAATGCACCCAAAGGTGAACCTCACTTTCACTTAGTATATCCTGGTAACTGAAATCTCGCAGGCCAACGAGGCTCTGGCGTCTTACAGCCAGTATAATCTTCTGTGCGATTTGTGTTGGGATGATATGTCTATGAGTGTTTGTGATTTTCCTTTAATCAATTTTATTTTATCACCATTCGTCCTCATCTTCGCAATTTGACAAAAGTGGCAGAAAGAGAAGGCACAATCAATTGAATCAAATGTATCACTCGAAATACTATTGTAATAATGAATCTTTCTGTGCCGTACTTAATACATATCTACTATATAATAAAAAAATGCAAATTTCCTCATAGAACGGGGAGATACATAATAACAAACATGCATTCCGAACGTTTCTAGAACTACACTTTCATGTTGAAATTTCAGCGATAAATGTAGTCTTGGCCAGGACTTGAACCCCCGCCTCCCTCACACCGTTGAGCCAAATTAACTTTTCTTCTCTTTTTATATTCTTTATCTTATATGCTTTTACTTTCTAATTAAATAATTCTGTGGTTACATAATACATAAGCAGCATATATATTACATAATGGATTAACATTGTGGAATTAAATTAGGACCTGTAGGAAATTCGCATGCTGTGATTTGCAGGCAACTTTGTCCATCGGTTAATATCTTCAGTAGTAGTATTGCAACTATTCTTTCAGTGTCACTGAATTATGTCCTAAAATATAATAAATATGGTCATAGTCGTAACTTGGCGGGGGCAAGGGGGCGCTTGCCTCCCCCCAAATTACCAGGTTCATTAAAAGTTACAATTTAGGGGACCTGATCTGACGAACAAAATAATAAAGAGTAGCTACTATTTGTGATTTCGAAAATGTCAGTTATTTAGCAAATAATCCTGGACGCTATTCGTATGAGATGGAAAATTTTTCGAGTGTCTTCCTCCAAAGTCAAGATCCAGATTTGATTCTGTCTCCTCAAAATTAGGCCCCAAGTTACGCCAATGAATATGGTGTTCTTCTAAAAACTGGACAGCCGTTACTTTAGTAACAGGGAAGTATACACAATGTGGGTTTAGTGAGTGCTCTACAGTGAAGGTATCAGGCGTTGTTCCATGTAGTACCAAGGATCGTACACATGTGTTTATTTCCATTGCTCTACCGCTGTGGTGGTTCATTTCAATAGGCGTGGCAGTGTGCCTTCTTCATATCAAAAGAAACACACAATACTGTCAGTCAATTGGTATCAGTGTCGCAGCAACATATCGCGAGGCCCTGGGCGAGATTAGGATGCGAGGGCCCCATCAGTTTTTAAATTTGAAATCTCAATGTGAATCGATAGAAAATCATCAGGGTATGATATTTAAATAATAATAAATTACTGAAGAAGATTATATTTAATAATTTCACTCACCCTAAAAATGTCTTTCTTTGTTTTTCAGGATCTGAAATATGAAGCTGTAGGACTGTAGGAAGGAAGTAAGAAATGCTTATATTATCCAATGCCTTTTTGAGCTGCAAACAATCCAAGTATTTAAAAGGCTCACACTTGCTTCGTGGCAGTTGGAGGTGTTTTATTGTTAACAAATTAAAATCGAGAGTGCAAGGTCGAGAGAATGAAGAAAAGACAAGATAAATTGCTTTTTATTCGAGAAAAAAATAAATGGGTAAAAATGTCCACGCCACTCCTTTATCGTGAGTTTTTGCGTAAATATTTCACATGAGAAATATGACAACAATTTTTACTTTTTCCGGCTCCCCTTAGGCTTAGAGCCATCCCGCCTGTATGTTACGCCCCTGATTTCACGTATTATAACGTTTAACTAGAATTTAAAGCCAGATAAAAGCTGAATGTATTAATTTTATTGCCTACAAAAATTAGCCTTTTCCATCTTTTTTTCCCCTCACTTCTATTTAATACATTTTTTGTATCAACCCCATGAGACGCGAGGCCCATTCACGCGCAAGGCCCCGCCCACCTCGTCCACCCCTTGCGACGCCACTGGTTGATATCGCTACTTTCTAGCGCCAGTTGCAATTGCATCATGAACTACCAGGTACAGTGAGATCCATAAATATTGCTCAGCAAATTGTCCATGACTATTTTCGTTGGTTTTTATCTTCATCCTACGTATTTTTAAGGACTGCATTTTTACGTATTCTGGTTCAGAGGTTGTAAGCAGATTGTTTGGTGTTTTGTGTCAGATCTTGAAGCTCTCATTGCATAAAACAAGGGGATTAAACGTGGTGATGGATAATTTGCTTGGTAATACTTATGGATCCCACTGTACTATCAAGATCTAACACTGCTGGGAATTTGAGATGCAGGTATATTTCTGCCCACACTGTATTTTGGTGGTATTCGTGGCATGTGATGTATCCTGTCGGCCAACTATGCATATAAAAATGTCTCTTATGTGAGGGGAACCTATTGGCAGGTAGAAAACTCAAACTATGCTTGTCCTGAAATTGTTATACGTATTTGGAAGGGATCTTCCCTGGATAAATGGGTATTTGAAGGTCCACGTCAACTATCAGAGTATGTACTACCATTACAACCTGAGTACACTTTGCAATCAGTTGTGTTTCATCTCATCAATAAATCATGTCCTATCAAAACAAATTGAAAATCACCAAAATAAGCGAATTTCTTCCAGATATTCTTTACTCAGTAGGTAAACAAAAGAACATCTTAGAGTTTATGTCAAAGGAATCCCAAATGCAGATAATCAGGTTACCATAAATAAAACTACTTCTCTGAAAATGCATCAAGAACTTTTATTGTACAATAAATGTTGGAGACAAATTATTCTGTATAGTTCACATACACTACAAAGTGAATTACATTGAAATATCATTTGTTTTTTATACTGCAGATTACTATCTCTGTTGTAGCCCTTCTAACAAATAGATTTGTTTGATATTTCATTAGGCTCACCTATCGAATTCTGAGTCTCATATCTCGTATAAAATTATATTTTAATAATTCTATGCAGCCAATATTCACAATATTCTTACGATAGCTAGTCTAAATTAATTTTTAATCTTTTCAGTCCTTTCAGTCTTTTCTTCTCTTGATGCGTCCTTCTCGCTCTCGGCTTTATCTTCTGAAAATAGTAATAAATTAGGTGCTTTTATTATTTGACCACAAAGCTGAATTCGTAGTAGCTTCAATAAACTTTGATTGTGTGGCATCAACTAGATAACTCAACAAATATAGTCATGACACATTGAACTTCTTTCGTTAAGCATATCAAAATTAATTTGTTCCTCTGAGGAAAATAATGTTGTCAATATATTTAGACATAGTATACGAATTAAACATTTTCATTCGACGAAAGCCATTTGTACAATTTTCAAGGAAATACATTTTTGTGGGAGATATTAGCAGTGGTACTAGCATAATAAAGAATGACGGAAAGAAAACAAACAATGCAAAATGTCCAAAATTAATTTCTTCATACTATCTTCACCAAACATTTACTGTATCCTTGGGTTGACTTAGGTGTGCACAAAATACAAAATGAGAAAGATGTTGACTTCAAACTGATGTTGGCAACACTGTGCTAATAAACATAGATAACTCAGAAGGTTTGAAAATAAATTACAACGACAGGAGAAGAAAGCAACTTTTTGAACAGCATATCTAAATGTTTTTGTATTGATTATACTACCTGACAAAAGGTTCATCTCAAGAAACAACGTTACGAAAAGAAATCTTAGCGTTAGTACTAATTGAAAAAGAGACCGGTAATTGTTAATCACATTAGCACCTACCATTATGATGTCATCGGTGAAGAATCGCCCTCTCTTGAAGAAACTGTATGATCCACGTCATGGATATCTAAAGGGAAGATGCATTGATGAGCATGATTTGTTTGATGTTTATTTGATGTTCCCAGTTAATCTTAAAATTATAAAAAAGTATTCCAAAAGTTCGCTTGTTACCTTTTAATAGAGAGATGAGGGACAGTCTCCCCCACTTCCCACCCCCTAAGAATCAGCAATTTCTCACTTTGTTACCCCTCTTATCCTCGACGCACTGCTACTCAGTGTTGTTTGTCCAATCATCTATATGATCAGTTCATCTTTGGTCTTCATCAAATAATAAACAAAATAGGAAGAAAAAAGGACATTTCGTGATTTAAATAATTTCAAAATATATGATTAAATCAGATAATTGCAGGAAGCATATATGACCTTACGTGATATATTGTCTAAAGCCATCCCACGTATGGGAACCGGAGGAACATAACTAAAAAATGTGGTTTTCCACTTCTGTTTTTAAAAACTCCTCTGAAGAGCTCCATTTGGAGTCAGATTGACATATCTCCACTTCTGATCCTTAGCAGTAAAGTGGAGTCACGTATCTCCACTTCTGATCTTTAGCAGTAAGGTGGAGTCACGTATCTCCACTTCTGATCCTTAGCAGTAAAGTGGAGTCACGTATCTCCACTTCTGATCTTTAGCAGTAAGGTGGAGTCACGTATCTCCACTTCTGATGCTTAGCAGTAAGGTGGAGTCACGTATCTCCACTTCTGATCCTTAGCAGTAAAGTGGAGTCACGTATCTCCACTTCTGATCTTTAGCAGTAAGGTGGAGTCACGTATCTCCACTTCTGATCCTTAGCAGTAAGGTGGAGTCACGTATCTCCACTTCTGATCCTTAGCAGTAAGGTGGAGTCACGTAGCTTCAATTTACTTACTCTTTTTAAGAGTCAGATATATACATAAGAATACTGTACATTATTTCCTATCTCCTGTAAATTTTATAAATTGAAGTTACACCCCTCTGGTCCTCACACGGTTGATAGCTTAGCTCCTTAGGAAGTCAAATGTCCTGTGTTTAAGTCCCGAGTACTCCTTAGGAAGTCAAATGTCCTGGGTTTGAGTCCTGAGTAAACATGGACGTTTCATTGCGTTTCTTACTTCACCGTTCATCCTCATTGTCGGGATTAACCTAGAGAGGTATAAAGCGACGTTAAATGTCTCAAGTACAAGTAGAAGTAAAAAGGAAATTGATTTTGAACTGTCGGCGCGGTTACATACCAACCTATAAATGCAATGGAGAGAACTCAAAGAAGAGGAGGAGTTTTTTGCAGTGGCTGCCGAATGTATCCAGGAGTATTGGCCGTTCAAGGCAAAAGCTGGCCGTCGTGGACGAACACTACGACCGGTTTTAATTCTCGGGGAGGCATTCGGGTCGTTTCGTTCATGTTGGAACTGAAGCTAAAGGTACAGGAGAACCGTGTGATCATTGGTTTCCTTAAAATCAATTTGCAAATGTCGAACTGTGCCTTGCCGACCGTTCATGATTCATTTCCTGTTTACTTGAAAGGAAGATTTAATCTTTCTTCTCCTAAAGAACCAGAAATAATTACTTACCAACAGGAGAAGGAGCCGTTGTGCCTTTGCCCGAGTTAATTGTATGGCCAATGTCATTTAAATCTGAGGAAGAGATTAAGAAATTAAGAAACAAAAAGCAATGGTGTATATCGATCGAGGTATGACAATAATTTCCTTCATAATGTGAAAGAAAAACTAATTTTCTATAACTTCTCGTTCTAGCAAGAGTACATAGCAGTGACGACATGAATGCGCATGCGCTCACGATCACACACAGATTTTTCCCTAAATTAACTGTTAAATTCTAATGGCAGAATTTTGCAGTTACTTCTGACAGCGTACAAGCATATTTGAACATATGTTTAAATCGATATGAGAGATTATGGAATTTTTTTATTCTTCAGAATGCTACTTGTATATTACAGTTACACGTTAACACAACTCCAACCTTTTGTTCCTACTAGTAACGCGAGAAAATAATCAACACCTACCAATAGCAGAAGAAGGTAGTGTGCTCCCTCCCGAATGAACTGTGTGGCCAATGTCATTTGAACCTAGGAAGAGATTAAGAAATAGAATCAGTAGTGTATCATACTGATAAAAATTTAAGAGAAAAATACAGGCTCTAACAAGACTCGAACACGGGTCTCTGGTAAACCGTGCCATTTCTCTACCAACTAACCTAAAGAGTCATTTATCTGATTTTTAGAGTCCGCTTGCGGAGACAATTCTACTCAGGAAAAGCAGCGAAAGAAAAAAATCCACTGATAAGTTTGTTACGTATCTTTCAGTCTAATCAGGAATTATCCCTTGGCTCCTCAAGCCTTTGACACAAGACTCTAGCAATCACTAGGCGTGGAAAACAAAACGTACTATTTCACCTTTGTAAAAGGTGTATTCTTGGAAACACACACTTAACAGCAATTAAATAAACTTTAAACCACATATTACAATTATTCACATCTTTTTCCACTATATCCCTTGATGCTATGTTTTTTTTTCTTGCTTGTTGATAAATCTCTCAGTTTGATAAATGTTGCCAGGTCCCGGCACGTATCTGTCCATCTGACACTAGTTGTCTATGACATCATAAATATTTGCCAAATTAAAAAACGAACAAACACAACATCTTAACTAAATAACAAAAAATTACAATGTAATGTCCAGGGCATTACAAGGTAAGCTTAGAGTTGGCTTAGAAAATGATGCTTGTGCTCAAGAAAACATATTAATTCATGTTTATTCACGTTTCTACATCTTATTAGAGGAAATTGTTGGCATCAAACTTTTGATTATTGACATACATTTTATACAGTATGAACGAATAACCAACCTCCGTGGAGGACTGGTCTGTACAGTCGCTACGACGCCAGGGGTTCGACAATAACTTAACATACTGGCTTCTGGCAGCCTGAGACAGTTAGTTTTTTACATGGTGTACCTGAGGAGGACTGGGTATATTAATGTAGTGCCATTTGTTAGATGTGTTAAATAATAATATTTTTTTTGTAATGTCGACCACCTTGGGAACACAGGCTACCTTCAGCTTACCTACCTTATAGAAAATTCCACACAGCTAAAATAGTAGAAGCAAAAATTCTCTGGCGGACAATGTTACTCATTAAAATTTTACTAAGTTGAAGCTCTAATTATGTTCGTCTTACGTGAATCAGAGGAACGTAGCTCCAAATAGACGTTGTTTTCAGTTTTGCTTGAATAAACTCCTCTGAGGAGCTCTTTTACGTAGTTCACAGATCGACATATCTCCACTTCTAATCCTTAGCAGTAAGGTGGAGTCACGTATCTACAATCAACTGACTCTTTTTAAGTCAGACATATTCCTAAAAATAAATAGCTTCCTCTCTCCTCTAAATTTGATAAATTTGCGGTACTTCCCTCTGGTTCTCGCACGACGTATTCTTGAAAAGCAATTGAATTAAACCTTAATAGATTATTTTATTTAGGTTTTTATATTAATATTAACAAATGCACTTACGTTACAAAATATTTTTTTTTGTTTATTGTATTATTAAATTATTCTAGCGTCACCTCGCAATAGATGTTACTCACTTTGGAAGTGAAGATGTGTACATTGAAAGTTACCTAAAATGATTATTATTTCTTAATTTGTTGCTTATAGCAAACATTCATATTTCCTACTTGACATATATGAATAATTAATCCATGTATACACCAAAAAATCTGAAATTCGGAAATCTGCAGATAGGTAGTATTCTGTTACAGAAAATAAAATTAGAACCACTTGGATGCGATCTTATGGGGTGGATTTAAATCTTGGTAGAGACGCTTCTTCTTGTTTCATATAGCAAACAAATAGACCAATTACTTACCAATAGGAGTCGAAGTTACAGTGAATATATCTGAAGGAACTGTATGGCCGTCATTGTCACCTGATGAAGAGATACAACCATTAGAATTATATTTGTAGGAGTAAAATATTAACAATATTTCAACAACAGTTCGACTTGATTTTATTTTTGTTACTTAAAGGTAAAGTGCTCCCCTGTGCATAGCACCACGCCATGAAGGCGTATAGGGGGTGTGGGGGTAACGCCCCACACTTTCTTGATCCGGTCGTGAGTGGGAAATGTGATCAGCATCACGCCCCTGACCGCCTATACCCACCAGGGTTTCCCCCAGGTACCCATGTTATTCGACGCTGGGTGGGCGCCGGGGCCGCTTCCACCGTTAGAAAAGTTCCCGGATTTGAACCGTACTTGTTACTTTGTTACTTGGAGTCTCTTTTATGCCACTTTTGGCATTCCCCAGCTAGGATAATTTGCATAAGCATCGCCTCACCTCTTGCACTGTCTCCTCCCAACATCCCGAAACTCGGCCAAACATTCTTCCGCCCCCTCAGCTTGTAATTTCCACTTCGAGCAATGCCTTGATGTTCGTGTAACTAAAAACAGATCGCATAGAGCACTCCTAAGGTACGATATTAATTGTGATGAGTTTTCCTTCAGATTGACGAAAATCAATTACCACTCTGATCCTGTTTATTTTAAAATAACCCTTCCACAAAAAGAAAAAGAAAAAAATATTAAAATGGAGATGTTGAAGTTCGTATGTTTTTGTTTTTTTCTAATACCTACGCCCTTCTGCTACTCGTGGCTAATCGTGACAATGAAGATGTAGAATGATTAGATGAAAGTGATGGCTGAAGACACGTAAAGAAACACTCATGCTCCAGCCTCAACTCGGCCTGTAGCTTTCGGTGGTGAGATTGTGAGCCGAACACTCAACGAAATCGACTACAGAGGCAGCAGATATTGATTGGTGCAGCTATAGTATAGACACATATAGCGCACAGAGCAAGCTACCAATAGAATGCATGTAGAATCGCTATGACACTGCTATTTTTATCAGGAAATTAATTACATCTCAGGCACTGTGCGAATTAAGCTTCTTGCTGGGGTAGGGTGCCCACTCAGGGGCATAATTGTGATTTCTTTTCGGGAGATTTTTTTTTAATGGGGTATGCTAATTTGTATATGTTACCGGTCAGGTATTGCCTGGCGGTTCTACTAGTAAGTGCCTTAGAACATTGACCTAGGCCATTAAATTTTATGATGATATTTACAAGTAACTTAGAAACACTTAGTGCATGTATTTACATTATAGGTCGCATAGAGCTCACACACAAAAACGGGCATCGAACTATGAACACCGAAAACATGCCCAAATTTCTATTTTCAATCTACCTACAAGTTTCTGGTCAACTTTAATGCATGTAAAATATCAGTTGCAAAATGGTGTTTTTTTTTTTTTTAATTTACAAGGCTACATACTCTTAAACAAGGAAATTTTCATAACTGAACCATTAATGGACACAAAGGATTTTTCAATCGTGTTTGTTACAAAGTTAAGAAATGGTATACTACATGCTTTCAATTCCATTTTGTTTGAAAAGGGGGGGGGGGGACAAAAACATCCCTGGCTGGGATAAATATAATTGTCTCTTGCCAGGCATAAAATTCTTTTGGGGGGGAAATCCCCAGCATCCTCCCTGTTAATTCGCACACTGATCTCAGGTATACAATTCCACACAAAAAAACAAACATTAGTTTCCTAGCAAATTAGAGTTACAAGGGTAACAATTATAGTTAAATTTCTAATAGTAACAGTAATCGCAATACATACCGTGATGAGTCGAAGGTCGAGTGCTGCTTCCTGAAGGTATGGTGTGGTCTTGGTCTATTGTACCTAAAGAAAACATTAACATATGAATGGAACTACAGCATGTTCATTTCAATATGCTTTGTAAGAGCATAAGATGATTGATTGATTGATGTGGTTTATTTTATTTAGTTTTTCAACCACTATTTGATAATTGCGAAGATAGCATAAAATGAAGTAATGCAGTATTAATGTTATAAATTACATAATTAGAGGAAAAGGTCCAAATATGGCCCCCCCTTTTTATATTGTCATTTTCGGAGGGGAAAAATTAACATATCAAGCACCTGCCTTTAAAATGCATATCTATGAAATATGTACTTAAATGTAATAGCATGCTAAAGTATTTTAAAAAAAGAGCAATTTCCGAAAAATGGTAAAATGATGTATTTCAAAATTGTGGTCTAAATATGGGCTACTAGTGGTAATATCACAAAAAGCAATTAAAATTTAAAAAACAGTCATTTATCGCTAAAACATTATAAAATTCATATTTATGAATAATCTGTTGTTTTGAAAGTCGCGCGGAATGGAAAAAATCGAAATTAAGAAAACCATCCAAATATTTGCTAAAAATGTGATCTCAACATTAGACCTAATGTCATAGCCTATATTTAGACTATCACGCTATTTTTCTTCTTCAATTTACTTTCGCTCTCTGTGGTACATATTTCACAAGCAAATCATGGCATTATAAAAGCCCACATTTGTTTTATGTACCGCTAATATCATAACTTATACAAAGGAGATGAGAATTCAGAAAACGCTGAGTTAAAACATACCTGCAAAAAGTTTTCGAAGGTCGCAATTCTATAACAGCGTCCAAGGCCGAAACTAACCACCACTTTCTCTTGCGAATTGGCGCCGCAACCTTTGTCCTTGACAGATAACCACTTCCCATAGCCTTCGCCAGGCTGCAGCACCCGGTATCACTGATAATTCCAAAAACCCATATTTAAACCTTCGCCCATATTTAGACCTTCTCCTCTATTAGTATTATGTTAATGTGAGAGACATAAAGCTGGCCGCGTCCCCGCAACATCTGTTTTTTGGGTCCAATAATAGAAAATTAAATTATCAATATCCGGGGAAAAAAATCCAGATATGTAATTTAGTGGAAGGAATACATGCAGAATTCCAACTTCATACTCAATGCAATTCGAGCGTTCTGCATTGATTCATAAATTTGTTGTTCGATTCAACATTCCATCTATTCGATTGCTGATGGTTATTCTGAAATTACTACAGCTACGAAGATAAAATTCCATGGACTGAAATACCAGCAACATATCAATTCTATGGAGCTTTAGTTGTCTTTGTTTATTTAGAATTACGGGAACTATATACACATATTATCTGGTGTACTGAAGAACTTCATGTAATACTTACTTGTCTGAGTTGTGTATGTAGTTGGTCTTTTAGTTGTAGAAGTCCCTGGTTCATCAGTAGTAGAAGTCCATGGCCAGTCAGTAGTAGAAGTCAATGGTCGATCAGTTGTAGAAGTCCATGGCCAGTCAGTAGTAGAAGTCCATGGTCGATCCTTAGTAGAAGTCCATGGACGATCCGTTGTAGAAGGCCATTTATCAGTAGTAGAAGGCCATGGCCAGTCAGTTGTAGAAGTCCATGGACCATCCGTTGTAGAAGGCCATTTATCAGTAGTGGAAGGCCATGGACCATCAGTTGTAAAAGGCCATGGACCATCAGTTGTAGAAGGCCATGGACCATCAGTTGTAGATGGCCATGGACCATCAGTTGTAGAAGGCCATTTATCAGTAGTGGAAGGCCATGGACCATCAGTTGTAGAAGGCCATGGACCATCAGTTGTAGATGGCCATGGACCGTCAGTTGTAGAAGGCCATTTATCAGTAGTAGAAGGCCATGGATCTTCAGTTGGTCCTGGTAGTTTGGTAGTAGCTGTAGAAAATTGAAATATGTCATCGATCTACATGAGACTAAAATATAATATCCACTATTTAATTCGAAGTTTCGTCAGCGTTCATTTTCCTTGTTAAATTTACCAATTATATTTCTCTCCTCGTAATTAACAAAACTGTCATTCAACATGAATGGAATATATATTTTCTGTATGTAATACGTGCATGTAATCACAGTTAGAGAAAAAATTCCTCCTCAGTATTCTATTTTTCATGCAATTGTACAGACACAGAAATTTCACAGAATACTTACTTTCCAGAGTGGTAGGCTTGATGGTAGAACTCGATTGGATAGGCTCTGTAGGAGCTGTGGAAAACATTTCAAAATAAGTGAAAGATTTAGTGAAATATTTACATTCTCCCACATTCCACGAAGCTAGAAAATAAGCTTATGAACTAGTTGTGAAAATACACAATCAAATAGGTACAATAGATCAACACCACACAATACCTTCAGGAAAATATCATTACACCTTCAGTTCATGGAGGTATGCATCACATAAATATTTGCACTGATCTATAATTATTTTATGTTATATTACAATATTTTGTACTCAATGAATATTGAAGTTTTGAGTTCAGCTAACAAAAATATACAAACAGTAGTAGACGAGATTTGACCTGTAGTTGTGACATGAAACATACTTCATATTCCAATTGAACAATGGAACAACAACTATAATTCCGTATTTAATAATAGCTCTGTGCTTTAATTTTGTTATATATGGGTAAAAACTTTTCCAAATATAAGTTGGAAGTATCATGATTTCAATAGTGTTTACGATGTCATTTTCAGAAAAGAAGCAATAAATACAAGGTTAGCCTAAAAGAAATAGACACTTTCAAAGTTTTACAGAAAGAAGAGTTTTAAAAATAGGGCTGAAATAGTTACATGGGTTGAAGAGTACGTCCCGAAGCTTACATTGGTAAATTACAAGTGTTCTACGTGTGACCCTTTTGTAACACAACAGATATCAATGGGATAGTCCAATTCTCTCCCAAACACGTCTCAGCATGAGCATGTCCATGTCAACAGTCGCAGCAGCTTCTGTGATGCGTTGTTTGAGATCGTCCACACTTGTGGGTGGTTGTTTACCATGCCGTGTTCTAAAACGACGCTGCACGATAGTAACAGAATTTGTTTTTGCAAATACAATCACGCAGAAAGCCTTCTCCACCTGGCTAGCGGCCATACTGCTCGACTTACGTCAAGGGCGCTCACGTGATGCTGACGCCACGAAGATGCTAAATGCTTTCTGATGTAACAAACAAATTTCAATTTATAAAGCGTTTGAACTATTTCTCTTAGGCTAACCCTGTATATTAAACATCTGCTTATTGGTTTGTTACTAGCATATTTTCCCCCCGGTCCCCAATATCATTTCTAGCCAATGGGAATTTTCAAAAATTCAAAAATTAAAATAATCAATCAGGAACCCTGAAGGATAGTGTACTACACAAATAACCAATATATGCCACAAAAAGATATGGACACATATGGGTTATTAACACCAGATAACAAATTCAAAATAACAATGTCTTGGCTATAACGAATATTATGTTGAAAAATTGTACAATTTGTAGCCTATTCATGTCACATTATTATAATGATTAAATCTAGAAGACTTAGGTGGCACGAATGGGGGAGGAAAGAAGAGTTTACAGGATTCTTGTTGGGAAACCTGATGGTAAGAGATCTGTAGGAAGGCCAAGACGAAGAGATAACGTTGAGATAGACCTAAAGGAAATCGGTAAGGATGAAAAAGATTGGATTGATCTTGCAAAAGATAGGGACAGATGGAAGCAGTGGATGCGATTGGGAGGCGTAGGAGGGCAATTGCACCCCAGCCCATCTTTTTGCCACTTTTGACCCCGCACTATGCTGAAACTTATGTATCAAGGGAAAGTGTAAATTGTCCTTACCCCCCAGTTCAAGCACCTTGCCCCTCCGCCAGTTTTGGAACCCAATCTCCGCCACTGGATGTAAGGATTGTGTTGGTGCAGCCATAAACCTTCGGGTTTAAGAGACTAGAGAGTTAGTTATGTTGAAAATGTCCTTATCAAGAACAACAACAATATATATATAAACAACACTTCTCTGTTGATAAGGGCAAAGTGTGAATTTGTGCTCTGGGTACATGTCTTACAAGAGGCAAAAATACTATCTGTGAGTCGATCGCCCGTGCCTCGTTGACCTGCTATGATGTAATTTCAATTGTATGCTGAATATTAGCGAGTTCAGATGTCAAGTAAATGTGACTACTTACCAGGTATTTTGGTTGTTGGTCGGGTAATGCAACGCGCAATCGCATGCCCGAAACACAACAGGAAGACTATGTTGTGTTTCATGGTTCAAAACAACTGAAGAACGTTCAATGCAACGTCATGTACTTTATAAGAATGGAAGAAGTTCTAAAACCTGATTGCTTTTTCCTTGTTCAAAGTTGAATGTTTGCTAGTCTTCTCCTCATCTTATAAACAAAGTCATCAGCACTAATGACCTTAAACTGTTAAGAAAAATAATACCAAATTTGTCGTTCTTATCTTACGAGCCTGGGAAGAACTGCAACATTTTCCTTCACGCGCCACATTGACCAGTGGCATAGTAGTGGCATAATGACAAACTCTGTCACATTTTAATGAAGGGATACGGTTTAGATTCCTGTTGGATTCACGTTGAACATGGGCAGTAGCGGCGATTAGGGAAGCGTGGGCTGGCAGTTGCCCCCCCCCACCCAACTTCTTGCCACTTTTGCCCACGCACTATGCCAAACCTTATCTACAACTTGCCCCCCAGTTTTGGCATCTTGCCCACCCTCCCAATTTTGGAACCTTAAAGCCGCCACTGCACACGGGTACGAATTCTGCTTGTAACTTTCCTCTATGGCAAAGTGATAACTAGGGAACGGAACTTTATGTGCTAAAAAACTCAGAAATATTTATTTTTTATGTCTCATAAATGTTGAAAATATGTGATAAAAACAGGAAAATATGTGACAAAAATAAAAACATTTGGTAACAAAAACAAACTATAACATGCATTTTAAACACCTGAAATTAGTTTCTAAATGATTATCTCTTAGCGAGCTATTTTTTGGAAGAGTTGCAGTGGATCACCATAGTTTTTTTCCAAATTCTCCATTGTAAATCTGTGACGATTATCTCTACAAAGCATCTTATATTGTGAGAAAGATCGCTCCACGTCACAAGAAACAATTCTTTCATATTTGAAGCACGAAATGTCACTAACACTGAAGTTTTCCAAAGCTTCCTCTTCCTCTACTTCACCTCCTTCCAAAACACATGCAATTTGGCACAATGTTTGAAAAACTTGGTTTTTCCCCAAAAATTCTGTACATTAAGACATTTAAATCCAGTGAGTTCTTTCAGTTTCGTTTCTACTGTACGGACTTCACCAATGGAAGCTGCCAAAGTGTTCGCGGACGATTCCAGCTTTCGTATGGAATTAGAGAGAATGGACAGGTTTGTTGAGATGTATGCCAATTCGACTTTTAAGGAGGACTTCATCAACAGTTCTTGCAGAATTCTTCTTTGTCGAGATCATTTACAACAGATACAATTTTTTCAAAGTTCTGGGCATAACATCTGCATCCAACCAAGTGCCCCATCGTGTTACTACAGGTGTAGGGGGAAGGGGAACCTCAGGACATTTTTGTTTAAAAATGTCTATTCTTCTAGGCGACTTGATAAAAACTTTCTTCCCATTTGAAACCAGTTTATCGACATTGGGATAAAGAGCTCTTATCTTTTCACATATTCTATGCAACGCATGAGCCACACATGTAACGTGCACCATTTTGGGGTAGCTAACGGCAAGACCACTGCATGTAAGCTGCAGCATCTGTCAAGAGAACATTGTCAAATTTTATGCCTTCTGGCCACAATAGCTGCATTGCTTCATTAAAAAGCCTTGCTATCGTTACGTGTAGCCAGCCCCAGCTACTTACAGCTATTTTCTCCCAATAGGATCGTAGGCGAGGTGCCAGAAGTCTGCCAGCGAGGGTGTTCAAAGACAAAACAAACCTAGCACTCTTGATATGAAAGAGGTGCGGAGAATAAACATCTTTCCTTCGAGGATTTCGAGGTAGATGAAGTCAATGAGCGATTTTATGTATTTAAAATGAAAATTCGCAAAATATGTATTTACATACGGAAAACTGGAAAATATGTGTTTTTATGTAAAATAAAATTTGCTGTGTTGACATATAAGGCTATGATCAGAATTTTGGCAAAAATGAGGGTCTCTATCTTATCGCAGAAAAAACATTTATTTACCTGAAGTTCCTTTCCCTAGTGATAACATCATTATTGCTTTGTAATCAAGGTGTCCCGTGTTCGATTCCATGTGAAGTCAGATAGTGGTTCGGGTCCTTACAGTTGTAGATCCAGTCACGATTAGCCATCATGTGTTTCAAGGTTGCTCCTCTTAAAAGACAGCAAAAATCTCATTTGCGAACTACTTATTCTAGTTTTATCACTACATTCGCTACCATACAAAGCAAGTTTTAAAATTATGCTATGGTATCTAATTTGAATATCTTTTCTAATTTTTTTCCAGGATTCTTTTGAAAATTCCATTTAATCTATTATATTTTATTAAATTTTTCTCAGCATCTTTTTGTTGTTTGAACTGTGAAATATGGGTTCCCAAATGTACAAAGTCTGTTACCTGTTCAATTATTTTCATCGTTTATCACAATTTGCACTGTAGGAAGTTTTTACATTTTCATGTTCACAAGTAAAATTCAGGAATTTTTTGCTCAAAATTTCTGGATGTTATTTATCGACATTGTAAAATCCTTGAGACCTTGTGAAACCCTTGACGCATTATCCCCATACATCCCCAAAGTACGAGGTGCAATTTAATGCACCAGAAGTACAGTAATACACCATTAGAGGAGAAGGTCTACATATGAGCGAAGCTTTAAATATGGGTTTTGGAGTTATCAGCGCTCCCGGGTGCTGCAGCCTAGCAGAGGCTATGGGAACCGGTTATCTGTCGAGGACAAAGGTTGCGGCGCCAATTCGCAAGAGAAATTGGTGGTTAGTTTCGGCCTTGGACGCTGTTATAGAATTGCGACCTCCGAAAACTTTTTGCAGGGATGTTTTAACTCAACGTTTTCTGAATTCTCATTTGCTTTGTATAGATTGATATTATTAGCGGTACATAAAACAAATGTGGGCTTTTATAATGCCATGATTTGTTTGTGAAATATTTACCACAGAGAGCGAAAATAAATTGAAGAAGAAAAATGGCATGATGGTCTAAATATGGGCTATGACATGAGGTCTAATGTTGAGATCACATTTTCAACAAATATTTGGATGTTTTTCTTAATTTCAATTTTTCCCATTCCGCGTGATTTTGAATTTTATAATGTTTTAGCGATAAATGACTGTTTTTTAAATTTTAATTGCTTTTTGTGATATTGCCACTAGTAGCCCATATTTAGACCACAATTTTGAAATACATCATTTTACCATTTTTCGGATATTGCTTTTTTTTTTAAAAAAATGGAGACCTTCTATACTTTAGCATGCTATTACATTTAAGTACATATTTCATAGATATGTATTTTAAAGGCAGGTGCTTGATATATTAATTTTTTCCCTCCGAAAATGACAAAATAAAAAGGGGGTCCCATATTTAGACCTTTTCCTCTAACAGTTATGCACTTGAATACGTCACTGGGGTCAACAGATTTGTGTCAATTGATTAGATTTGATTTTTGGTTATTTAGAGTCGCTTTTCCGTCACTTTTGATTAATCGCAACGATGAAATAAGAGATGATATAGTGAAATTGATAAAGGGACGCTTCCAAGCACACCCATTTCCAGGCCGGGGTTCGAATCCGATACCCCTGACGTCGCAGCACGCTGTAATAACAACTCTGCCATGGTTCTGTGTGCTCTACAAGTTTATGCTACCATCGTGGCGGAGTGGTTAGTACATCGCGCTACGACGCCAGGGGTCATGTGTTCGAATCCCGGCATGGGCATGGATGTTTGTGAGTATCTATTCATCAATTTCATCATGCCATCACTCATCCCTATCTTCACAAATTAGCCAAAAGTGGCACAAAAAGCAAAGTAAAATAAAGCAAATCAATCACAATCACCAGTGGTGGCGATTAGGATGGGGGGGTTGAGGGCAGTTGTCCCCCACTTTTTTTTACCCCATACTATGGCCTCTTAATATTAATCCTTGTCTACCAAGAGAAAGTAAACTTTCCTTGCCCCCAGTTTTGGCACCTAATCGCCGCCACTGCTTTCCACGTTCATTTCACTAACACTATTCTTCAATATGTCAATACTAAACCATTGACAAAATCATTATGGATTGTCATGAAATAAGGAGACTCACATACGTAAAAAAATGCTACAAAAATCATTTTATTACAAAATCACACACATACACATTTTGAAAGTAACCAACAATTGTCTATTCTTTGTACTTGCACTTAGATACTACATCTCCGTTGGCAAATGTGGAAAGTGGCTACAGGGATAACATAGCCAATTAGCCACACACTGGGAACTCTCACTAAAATATTGCTGGCCTTAGAAAATCCTTCCAAAACTTGACGTTTCAAATGAATTGCATTTCAGTAGACTGATTTCGTATTGGTTTCACATGTAGGTACCTTATCGCTTCTTCCACCTAAAAAGATAAGTAAAAATGCAAATTTATTATTTTTGTAAGTGCTGCACGTTGCAATATTATTTTATTTTATTGAAGAATTAACACAAACATATACAATGAAATCAAATTGCAGGTAGGTTAATAGGAAACAGGTAGGAACATTGTGTAAAATCACAGGCCAGCGAAAATATAAATATTTACATAAAGATTCTAAAGTAAGTTAAGGCACAGTGGCAAGTGTAACTCGCTACGAATCACGGGGCCCTGGGTTCAAACTCTGGGTGCATCATTGTGTTTGTCCTACTACCCATTTCACAACTTCATCATTCATCTCCATTGTTTAAAAAGGAAAAAAAATACTAAATGACGTTTTTCTCTTTGAAGTTTTGGTTTGGTTTGAGTTGCTGTTTTAAGTCCACTTTATGCACAGTAAGGCTAATCGGGACTGGACCTACAGTTTAAAGTGGGATCCGAACCACTTGTGCCTCCACCGGGTATCGAACCCGGGACCCCTTGATTACAAGGCAAAGACGCTACCACTGCGCCATGGGGGAGGCCCGTCTTTGAAGTTTTGTTTCGACGTTTAAATTCACTATATACACAGATACACAATCCGGACCGAGCCTACAGCTTAAATTTGGGTCCGAAACACTACGTGCCTCCACTGGGTATCGAATCCCTTGATTGCAACGCGACGACGTCCACTACACCATCGCGGAAACCACGAACATTCGGAAAACATCACTTTATTCTGAATGTATGAAGCACGCTGTACAGTCACGGACACTTATGGGTTATAACAATTCCATTAACTTTCAATGGAATCGTTACAACACAGAAGTGACTGTACAAGTTCACAGGGCCATCAATGCCTCAAACATTTTCGCCTTTCATTTGTTTGTATGCAGTGCTGCTCTCCAGTGGCGGTAGTGTATAAACGCGTTGTTGCCTGAATATGAACGTCTATGTATTTTACATTTTAGTATCAATCTGCATTTCTCACGATAACAATAAACGTTATAAAACAGATTTATAATACATTTTAAGTTGTTTAACGTCATGTAGGCATACGTTATTTGTAATTCAGAAGATGGATTTAGTGTTCTTTATCTTATTTACAGTGAAAATACCGTAGAATGCTCTTACGGTAAATTAGTAAATTTTAGGGAATCATCATCGTACAGTCACAGATATTTTTACAGTGCAGTCATTACCTTATCCCTAATTAGAAACGAAGAGACCACTTTTTTTATTTCGTTTAGAATTTTTTTTAGCGAAGCTTTCCTGCCACTTTTGACTAGTCGCGACGATGAGTGATGATATGATGAAATTGATGAAGGGAGACTTATAAAGAACACCTATGCCCAAGTCAGGATTCGATACCGGACATCTGGCGTCGTAGCGCGCTACGCTAACCACTCCAACACAGAGGTTGGCTGAGGTTTGGTTTCAAAATACATGAGAGGCTATGAATTTATATTTACATGAAAGGCTGTTGATATTAGACTATATACATTGGTTACAATAAATAACAGGTACACACATTAGTTTATAGTTAACATGAGACATAACATGCAAGCAGTTGTAAAAATAGAAATAGAGTTTCATGTAATATATGTTCAAATATGTACTGAGTGTATGTGTAGAGGAGGGAAAGACAAAGGATAAGTACATTAAAGGTAAGTTAAGGTATTAGAAATTAATCGACAAAAGTCCGCACGACCAAAGAACGAACTTGGAATTCAATTTTTCCCTTTTATGTCGGAACGCAGGGAGGGTCACCCTTGAACCAATCAGTTAGTCCAGTTGCCGTGGTGACGGAAAATTCTTGTGTTGTACTGCATTGCCAAACTTAAGCCTCGGAGCAACAGTTCGGGTCCAAGACGCTGCTAAGTGTAACGGTCGCCGCTGGTTAGGAAATGAATGAGTGTCTTATTCAATTCTCTGTCTATCCCTAAACTGCGAGCGAAAGGTGCATGTTGACTGGACAAAAAAAAAACAGGCGTGTGGCAACACTGCTCTATGCACTTCGGGACTCCCACATCTGGAGACGAAATGTCTGGGTATAGTGGGGCAACAAGAAAAAAAACGCGCTGTCGACCGCGTCGTACTCGTGCGTGTAGGGGAAGGGCAGAGTGGAGCAGCCTCATTGTGGTCGAACTGAATGGATGGAGGGGAAGATGCGCGAAGGCTCTTTTGTTTGTGGTTGCTCTACAGGTTCTTTGGTCTTGTGGGCTTTAGCAAAAGATATTTCAGTAGGTGAAGGAAGAAGATACACGTAACAGACTGAGAAGAGACTTACCATCCACCACCACACGTGTTACACCCTCCTCCTCCTCCTCCATGGCCACCACCTCCATAGCTTCCGCTAGAGCTGGAAGCATAGGCTTGACTCGATGCGTAACTCCCTCCCCAGGCGGAACTACCAGCCTGGCTGTAGGCAGCATTGTTACCATGGCCTCCTCCGTACCCTCCAGACGGATATCCACCACCACCCCCACAGCCCCAACTTCCACAACCACCTCCATGGCCTCCACCATAACTTCCATAATTCCCTCCATAACTACCATGTCCACCTCCTGATGGCGTAACGACTTTGATCACCTTGACCGTTATTGGGACGCTACTGTAGCCACCACCCCCGTACCCGCCATGGCCACCCCCGTATCCACCATGGCCTCCCCCGTATCCACCATGGCCACCCCCATACCCACCACTACCACCCCACCCACCGCTACCTCCCCAGCCAATCCCAGCAGTAAGGCTGCCACCCCACCCTCCATTCCCACCCCATCCACCCCCTCCGTACCCGCAGCGTTTGCATCTGAATGTCCTCTTCTGCCTGACTTTGGGTTCCAGAACCATGTTCTTCGTACTCTTCATCTTGCTAGACGTTCCAGGTTCTTGGGAACCGAGTATGCCACGGTTTGCCGGATACTGCAGCACTGGTTTCAAGTCGAACAAATAGGTGACCTTTCCTCCTTCTGGTACTGGAATGAGTGCGCTGGGTGCCCTCACAACTTGGCCCTTCCATGTCGGTTCCTGTGCTCTCTCGGTTACGGTTGAGGCTTCTGTATGTACTGTAATTAAACAAATTTGCTTTTTAACAAATCTGAGTCCCGTACTAGGGAAATAAATTCATTCATTATCACCAATAAAGTTATATTTTTTAATGAATCTACGTTACGTGTAACTTCCAGCTCTTCTGATTGATTTGCTTTATTTTACCTCGCTTTTGTGCCACTTTTGGCTAATTTGCGAAGATGGGGATGGGTGATGATACGATGAATCTGATGAATAGACAATCACAAACATCCATGCCCAGACCAGGGTTCGAACCCAGGACCCTGGCATCGTTGCGCGATATGCTAACCACTCCGCTACGGGAGCAGACTCCAGCTCTTCTGGCAACCAAGGATGAAGAGATTCTCTCGCGTGTTAATCACCACCTTTGATTTATTGATATGTTTTATTTTCCTTCGGTTTTTACCACTTTTGGCTAATCGCGAAGATGAAGATGAAAGGTGATAATATGAAATTGGTGAAACAATCACGCACACAATCAGTGGCGTACCCCAGAAGGGTTGATGGGGGTTATATTCCTAAAAAAAGAACGTCAAAGGTAGGAAAATGTGACAAGATATGGGCTGACTACCAAGAAAAGGTATATAACTCCTCCCTTTCGAAAATCCTGGGCACGCCACTGCACACAACTGAACAGGACTCAACACGAGCCCCACACAGGATTGTACTGGCTGTGAGTCCACACGCCAGAGCCTCGTTAATCTGCAAAATACAGTCCTGAAAGTACTACGTGGCATGAATGTTGACATTTACATCACTTTCGAAAGGGTCACCCCTTATATATTTCAGTGGAAGTCTGAAAATTAAGCCCACGTTATACAAAGTAGTCTAATCGGGACTGGACCTACAGATTTTAAATTTATGCATTTCACAAATCTGCCATTCATTCTTATCGCCACGACAGGGGCAGATGCGCGATTATGTGTTAAGACTGGCATTGAAATTCCTGCATCAATGATAAAACTTTTTTCTATGTATCATGTTCATTTCCTATCAATTGTTTTAACTTACAATACAAATCCCATTTTACAGCCAGTCCCAGTTATGCATGAGCAATGCTATTCTCTCTGGACCGGTTGGTATTAAATGTATGTGTCTAAACAACGGGGTGCGACACCAGCGCCCTGCAGCGTTAATTTTTGGTAGTTGGCGCGGAAACTCGTACAAGTTGTTGCGACAGCTAGAAAAGTGTGTCTGTATTTACACGTTAGTTTTGTAACTTAACAAACAAATTAGACTCTAATAATATTCTATCCGTGTGTGTACATTATGTTTGTGAAGCGCTAAAGTTCGTGTGCGTGTGCATCGATCGAGAAATACCCGTCTTTCGTGCAAGTTTTTCTGCACTCAGACCATCACTACAGGTAAGGAAATTAACAGCATAAATGTCCAATTGATGTTGTGTTTTGTTGCTTACTGTAGAAAATCGTGAAAAATTTTCATTTCGTTAATCGTTAACCCCATCACACCTGCAGCGAAGTGAATAATTGTGGATTGCTTGTAAAGATTGTTTGTCGTAGAAAAGATTTACGATCTTACAACCGTGTCTCTGCACTGCAGTATAGCAATAACCTGTTGTTTATAATCGTCATTACGTTCAATACGTTACATATCTGTTTAGCTTAGCTTGGTTGTGTTGTCTTAGAATTTAGCATATTATCTTGATTCCGTGTGTGTGAGTACACGATTATTGCTTTGTAGTACTTTAACTGCAAAATATTAATGGCAGTGAATTGAGAAACTGAACTTAATTGACCTAATCAACAGATCATGTTAAAAGACATTTTCATTGTGCAATGTGCAATAACATTCATGAACCACACATAACAACATATATGCAGAATGCAGCATAAATATTCGAAAAAGGAAAGTGTGGCATGGAAGTATACATTTTTTGACATCGATTCACAGATTTCAGGATGATTAGCGGCATTGTGTTGTATATGGTGTTGCGTTGGGTTGATTTTCTTCGTGCAAGGAAGCAAGTTCCAGCTTGCTTAAAGCCTCACGCTTTCAGTGACCCACATTCCACGCAGTTTGTTTTGTCGTTGAAAGACTCCAAATGATTGCTGTGTGTTTTCTAGGTGTTCGTTTCAGGGTATCCACTCCGGCACGTACACTCCCAAAAGTTTTGCCTGGATTAGGTCTGTAAAAGTTAATAATGAACAAACCGTTTAAAATGTAAAGAATAGGAAGACATATTTATGCTCGATATTCATGTAATGCATTGTGAAAATCAGTTCCCCAAATATATAAAATAATATTTATAGTTATAATTAGCAATAAAAGTAATACTTTATTAGCATTAGTTTATAATAATAATTATGTAAGTTTATACTATTCAATAATGCTTCCGGATGACAAAGTTGTACAGTTGTCGCATTGTAATCAAGGAATCCCTAGATCCAGAGGCGCAACCGCGAATTTTTGTCTTTGGGGGGGGGGGGGAAGTACCAGGAAAAACGTACCAATAATAACAATAATGTTAATAATAAAAGTGTTATTATTATAACATTATTATTATTGATTTGCTTTATTTTACTTCGCTTTTTGTGCCAATTTTGGCTAATTTACGAAGATGGGGATGTGTGCTAACATGATGAAATTGATGACTGAACACTCACAACCATCCATGCCCAAGCTGCAATTCGAACCTGGGACCAACATTATTATTATTATTAGTAGTAGTAGTATCAAACAAAGACGTTATTACCATCTCAAATTATGCAAAAAGGAGGTAGAAGTTGGTGCTAAAGCATTTGTGTTCGAACAAAGAATTTGAATTATTTTTTCAACACGTTCAATTTCACATTAATAATGGAAAACAAACATAAGCTATTTTTGAAAGACAGAAAATGGTTGATACATGCATTCCAAATATAATTCTTTTTTACATTAACATGTACCTAATAACTTTCATGCACGATATATAGAAATAATTTCCATCTAAGGTTGGAGGGCATAGCCCCCCCCCCCACCTGTGGTTGCGCCACTACCTAGATCTATCCCCGGTGGAGGCACATTGCACAGTGGTTCGGAACTCCTAAGTCCAGTTCCGATTAGCCTAACTGATCATAAAGTGGACTTGAAACAATTTTGACGTCTTTGCCTATTATTAAGTATTGTATCAACTACTAGAACCCCAACGAAACATTCTGCCAACGCCCATAAACATTACATGTTTTCTTTACTGTCCCGTCTTAATGTTAAGTAAAATGCACATACAACAGAAAGAAAGGAAAAGGCAATTAACATTAATAATGAGCTTTCATTTATGCCGACAAAGGAGTAAACCTCAGAAGTTGTTGAACCCCTGCTCTGCAAGAACAATGCTGTAAGTTCCATCGTTAATGGGTTTTCTGGATACTCAGAAGAACGAAAGTTCTGATATTTGCCCAGAAACCACTTAAAAGTTTTTGTTCTAAGTTCTGAACTTTTTGCAATTGTCTTTCGCGGTAGCATTATTTGCAGTGGAGTGGCGTAGTCACAGTGGGAGAGTGACATGGGCTTGAGCCATGAACTTAGGAAGGGGATCGAACCGGTCTCCCCCTCCCCCTTCAACCCGCATGGAAATTGGCATTGTTCATTTCAATTTAGGAGAAGTCTTTTTATTCTGATTGTTATAACAGAAATAAAGTTCAGTTAGTATACGAACAGAATAAGCAAAGTAACAACTGAGTTAGATCGAAGAAAATGTAGAGTAAATTGCAGGAACCAAGTTGTGTTTTCATATTATACCATTTTATTCAAATAATAAATGGCTCCACAGTTTCCAAATTCCAAAAATTAGATTTTTATGCGAGAGATCACACAATATAAACTAATAACTAAAATTGTAAAGCTTTTTTCTTGAACTAGATGTATAAAAATTATAACAAAATATAATAACTAGTCACATCAGTGCCCTAACCGTATAAAATGTAAAGAAGATAAAACAGTTGTAGATATTCCTTCATCTGGTGGAATGAGAAGCAAAGAATTAATAACTTTGGAATAAAATTGGTTTATTTGTTAGTATATAATAGTTAATATTCTATTATAACAATGATAATACTAATATTATTATTTCTACTGTAGCGTACAAGTTTTATCAATGGCTACCTACACAAAAGTTTCTGGCAAATGGCTCCATTAGCGTATTCAGGAAGTGCTCAAGATAGGTATATTATTCTAGTGCTGGAACTATTATACAGAGCGAGAGAGGGAGGATATTCGGAGAGAAAGAGAGAACATGTAGAGTTAAGTGCACTTTATGCACAGAAAGGCTAATTGGGGCTGGGCCTACAGTTTTAAGTGGGATCCGAACCATTATGTGTCTCCATCAGATATCCAACCTTGAACTCCTTGAAAGCACACATTATGAAGAATAACAAAAACGTAATGATTCAATCCGCACACACACACAAACAGTGTGGTATTTGACAAATACCGAGGTGGGGGGAGGGGGTGATTCCAATAACTTCTGTTGTAAAATTTTGTTGTTTCCCTCCAAGGGCCAAAAATTAGCAATCAGAGGAAATCCCTTCAAATATCACCCAATACACACGCAGCATACACTACAAACAGAATAATGTAGAGCTTGAGAAGAAATTTCAAGAGGGAGATTCTCTCGTTTACCCCTTCAATTCAATAAGTGAGAATAACTATCTTAGATCTATTGCTCCAGCTATTCTCACGTTTTATCGTAGTTGCAATCTTATTTGAGAAAGACCGGAAGTTTACCGGATGTTCCTGAATCGGTGAGGTACGCGTAATAGAGCTCAAAAGTTAGACACAAAATGAACATCGAATATTGAATAAGAGACATGAAAGACTCCAAACCACATTTTTAATTTAATGAAATAATTCTGAAACAAGCATTCGGCAACAGTATGGTATAGTGAAAACACATTTCACTCGTTTATTTCCTAATTATTTACATTTGTACTTACCTTTTATGCATAGCGGAACATTTTTGAACGTGGGATTTTGCTTTTTTCACTGAAAAAAGCGTAATTTTTCACATTACAAGTATTTATTGTTCGTTGCTAATTCTCTTTCGTTACACACAATATGGCGGGAAAATCTTGACTCACGTTGTCTATCGTCAGCTACTATGCAGTGTTTCCAAACTTATTAACCGAAAAATGCCGCACAAACTATTCACAGAAGGTTTTTAAACGAAAATAGATCCACAAACCATTCACCGAAGGTTAGGTTAGGTTCAGTTAGGTTAGGCAAACAGAAAATTAAATTGAAAAAAAAAAACCGCTCACACGTCATCTTGTAAAACTACCGCGTGGTTGCTACACTAACAGGGGGTTACATAATCGAACGCACGGAACATTTGATTCACGTAGTCGACGGTAATGGTGGCAAGAGCTATGGTGCATCGGAGATACATTAATGTCGAAAAATACATGATTTACCGGCCGAATAAGTAGAACGAAGGGAGAAAACACTTCCACAAGCTTCCAAAAGTCTACAGAAACCCAGTTCCTTAAGTAGTTTCTCCTGTAAATTTGAAGAAATGTGTTTTTACTATACCATACTGTTACCCAAGCATTATTAGTACCTTGTTAGCTTGTAAATTTCAACCGCAATCCACCAATTATATTATGATGACGTCAGCAATGAAGTAACACCTCTTTTACACAATAACGCCTTTATTATCTCCTAATCGCATATTTCTAGTCTTTTTCCAACAATGTAATTCTTTTTTGTTTAACTTTACCTCCTAGTGGAAGAAAGATGAATATTCGAAAATTGCATTGTTGTCACCATATTGACTTTAGTTTTCTATGCTTTGTACGCATGGAATTTTGAAACGAGACGATATGAAACAGCATGTAGTCTCGTCTTGAGAATGCTGAAGTATTGTCGGCTCCGCCTTAATATCGTCTCGAGTTCTCTTGTTCGGACATAAAACGTTCAGTCTCGTTCTCGTTTATTCAAGTCTCGAACGAGACGCTTGCTTCAGATCAGAAATTCCCAGGTCAGAGTGTATTTTCTTCAAATGATTTCCGTACCGCTTATGGATAACATAGGAACCTCCTTCCCTCCCATGCTACAGGCCTACACGGACATTTTCTTCGTGTATTAGATGGGTGTTTATACGCTTATTGACTACCCTGTATAATGAAATATGATGGGAATTGACTCGGTAATTTCCGGTATACATTTGCATTCCCGTATTTACTCAGCTGTTAGACCAAATCTGCTTCCGACTTCTTAATTCTCAAGGTCTCCATTTGCACTTACTCTTCGCAGCCATCTTGTCACATCATGCACCGTGCACGTGTGACTTCCAACGGAACAAAGAGAATTAATTGAGGAAAATCCCAGCTAATTAAGAAGCAATTACAGTTTTACATGGAACAGTACGTGCACGTGGTGTTTCTCAACACGTCACTTCCTGTCTGTATAATACATACCTGTAAATTCAATTAAAACAATCCAAACTTTGTGCACATTTTAGACAAGAATAAATTTGTCTATGAATAGCAATTATGAATTTGATGTTTTTTAAACTAATACTGGGCCAAGGGGGGGAGGAGTTAACCCCCACCAACTCTCCTTGAGCACTCCAGTGTACAGGGGTGCATTGTACCACCTCAAATTTTAGGAAAGGGTACAGTACCCTCTATAGTTCAAATAAAATAAGTACAGTTGGTAAAATATTCGCTGAAGATGCGTTTTTTTTAGTGTCTAAAATCGTTTAATACTCAAAGCTTTATCAGTTAGACAAGTATATTAAAATTTAAATGTACATTTCTCGAAATTATAATAAATGGGTAAAATGATATATGTACTGTTGAATAGAGTTTAATTTTGTTAAAGTATATAAGTATATATATATTGAAATTATATTTGTTTCGCAGATCCTTTATTATTGTTATTTAGAAGCAGGTTATTATGCTGTGAACAGTTTTATTCTTTCAGATAGTGCTTCAAGGGTTTCTGGATTCAATATCCGGTGAAGGCACATAGGGGCTTGGATTCCACTTTAAACTGTAAGTTCAGCCCCGATTAGCCTATTTGTGATTATAGTGGACATAAAACACAAAAGCTCGAATAGTGTGTACAGGCCTCTACATGAACATTTATAAAACATTCTTGTGAATAATGTTTGCAATCGCGTATCGTATCAAAATATTAGTTTGAAAAACGTGTACAATCACGAATTGTATAGTTAAAACTATTATTTTGAAAAGTGCATGGCAGTCACGTACAATCACAATGTAGGCTATCCAAAATCCAAATATTATTTTGACAAATGTAAAGAGTAATGTATCATATAAAAATCTTAGTTTGAAAAGAGTGTGCAATCTTGAATGTCATGAAATGTTTGAAGTATTTTGAAATAAACGAGGCAATTCAGTGTAAAGATAGTTATATCATTTAACAAATATTTACAATAACTTATCGTGCACTTATTATTGTAAGAAGTGAGTTTCACAAAAGTGAAAATGTTTTTATTACTTCTAGTACTTACATGCAATTACTCTATTTCACAACTACTCCATTACTTACATGCAATCAAGCAATGTGGAAAGGTTTATTCTTTAGGGAATTATGTGATTTAATATTTTGAAATATTTTAAGTATTTTACTTTACATGGTAGCATAAACTCGTTCATTCTTGTTAAAAAGATTATGAATATTAGAATATTTCATGTTCACTGACATCTTTTTGTTGATAATAGTCTTTTGACTGATGATGTTCTTTCTTGTGGGAACTTGAACCTATTTTTTTTCTTAGGTAGGTGACACGCTTTGTTGCCTTCAAGAATGCGGTTTAAAGCCGTATCTCTCTTTTTTGTATCCTTTAACACAGATTGATATACGTATATGTCTTGACGTGTGTGGTCATCTATACTGAAGTTCGTTTTTGTTTGGCAGTGTTCGACCTTGGGTAAAATCGCACGGTAATTGTTCCAGACAGTTTATATCCCTGGAGCTAGTTCTACGTGCTCGCCTGTTAACAGAGAAACCTGCACTCTGTAGGAACAGAAGATTTCTGTAGATCTCATCAGATCCGGAATTCTTCTTCTTCATCTTCCTCTTCTCTCGCTCTCTATCTCACATATTCATCATTGGAACAGCAAAAGCCTTGTTGGGAAATAGTTGTTTGTTTGAATTGTTGTTTTAAGTTCAATTTATACACAGATAGACTAATGGGGACTGGACCTACAGTTTAAGGTAGACCTCGAACCATTGCGTAATGTGCCCCCACCGGAGGGAGGGGCAGGGGGGAATTGTTGTATAAATAGAACTGTTCAGGTAATTTTGTAAAGGTGAAGCATAATGTTGGACAATAAATTGTCAGACCTCCCCGATGGCGCAGTGGTAGCGTCGTTGTCTTGTAATCAAGAGGTCCCGGGTTCGATACCCGGTGGAGGCACATAGTGGTTCGGATCAAACTTTAAAATGTAGGTCCAGTCCCGATTAGCCTTATTGTGCTTAAAGTGGACTTAAAACACCAATTCAATCAATCAATAAATTGTCAGGTGGTGCCTGGCCGTTCGTCTTGGATTTAACTCTCATCGCTCTTCCATCCTTTTTTTCAGCATTTCTGTCCGTTGTAATCCCTTCGCAGTGTAATCAAGAAGTACCGGGTTCGATACCTGGCGGATCCACATTTCACCGTTTTTCGGAATTAGAGTTTAAGCTGAGATCCGAACCACTATGTGCCTCCAACGGGTATTGAACCCGGTACTTCTTGATTTCAAGGCAGCGACGTTATCACTACTCCATCCAGGAGGTGTCGAAGTCCATGGTGGAGTGATTAGCACAGCGGGCTACGACGCCAGGGTCTTAAGATTTGAATCCCGGCTAAGGGTGTTTCTTGTGAGTTTCCTTTCACCAATTCCATCATATCGTCACTCATACTCAACGTCGCGATTAGCCAAAAGTGGGAGATAAGCTACGCCAAATGACAAATATCAAATTAAATCAAGCCATCGAGGGGGCTGCGCCAAGTTAATGAATGCCAGTTGAGATCTTATTACAAAACTAGGAAATGAGCAGACAAAAACAATTTTATGCAAAATATGTTAAAGTGCAATATTCCGAAAGAGCTCCACATCCGTAACACTTCCATTTGATCTAGACATTCCTTCCAGAAAAAAATCAAGTCGTTTTTCTACCTTTTGGGTTAATCACGACGATGGCGTCGAGAGTAACGATCTACTGAAATTGATCACGAGAAAAACACAAAAAAACACCAGGCAACAAACAATATTAAGCTATCTCCAATGTATTACAGCGTCTCATAAAGCAGCGGGAGGTAGGGCTTCACACATTATCGATCTCGGCCCATCAAAGTTGATGTAATAAGCATCTCCTTTTACAGTTGCCCCAGGTGCCCATTGATAAGTGGCTAGTTAAGCCTCAGAGCCTCTTTATGCAGGGAAAGAGAATCACATCTGAGATCATCCACCTTGGGAGTTGAACCTAGGTCTTCCCCGTGGCAGTCAGTCATGGGGTCTAATTTGTAAACATTTTGGCTTTAAATCTATATTGTAACTCCTACGAAAACGTAATTACAACCTGTCGGAAATAAAAAAAAAAGGTTGGATTATCCACGGCTGATCGAGCTGGACAGTAAAAGTAGATTAAAGTTTGTTTTAAGTCACTTGATGAACACGTAGACCAATCGGCACTGGGCCTACAGTTCCAAGAGGAATCCGAACCACAGCGCAATGTGTCTTCACCATGAACTGAACCCAGAATCCTTCGATTACAAAGGCGACAACGGTATGCCACCAAAGGCTCTAGTAACACACAATTAACTCGCAGTTCGTTTGGTGGTTTACGTTACAGGGGTAGATAAATCACCCAAATGTCAACTTCTCTCTTTCACGTATTACGCCCTGGACTGCATTTTGCAGACTAACGGGGCTGTGGCGCTTGGAACTGCAGCCAGGATAATCGCCTGTAGGAATATGTGATTGCCCCTTCATCTCTTTCATCCTATCACCATTCATCTTCGCGATGATCAAAAAATGGCAAAAATACGAAGTAAAATTAAACAAATCAACATCGACTACGTTTTGTCCCGGCACCAAAGTTCCCGGGTTCAAGTCCCGGCCTGGACTTGGGTGTCCTTTGCCAATGTCCCTTGGCCAGTTACACCTAATCATCACTCATTCTTATCGTCGCGATCAGCCAAAAGTTGCAGAAGATCGACGCTAAATAACAAAACTACAAATACATACACTTTTATCACGGTATAGTTCCAAAAGTGTGCAGTGAGCAGTTCCAGACAGGGTTGTAAAAGGTCCAGGAATTTTAAATAAATTCAATTCCGGTTCAGGAGAGAAAATCAGCAATCGTAAACGGGTTCTGGACCGTTAAGAACCTTATTATTTGTAAAGTATTTCGATTCGGTCCAGAAACTTTTTGTCCGGATCAATTCATATACGGTCCAGGAACCTTTTTTTTTCGGATCAGTTTAAATGAAATGAAACAATAAGCAACTTGGACCGAATTTAAATCGTCGTAGTAAAAGGTTCCGGTCCTGTTACGGGCCCCAACAAAACCCATCACAAAGTGTGGTTTCCTGGATCTTTAACAACCCTGGTTCCAGGATGACTTCCGGAAGAGAGCAATAGTTATTGTGCCACCTACCTGTGCTATCAGATGCTGCAATGGTAGCCGTGACCTCCTGAGCCTTCAGCGGACACACGACCAGCAAAACAACCAGAAGAATGTTCATGGTGGCGTTCGTCGCAACCTCACGTGAACTCAGCAGGAAGAGCGAGTGTAGTCTTTCTTATATGCGAAGCCGGATCAGAATCCTCCAGGCTGTTGGCTTATTAAGTGTATTACCTCCGGAAAGTCCGCACGAACACCAACTCTGTCCCAGGGGAATCCCGACTGAGAGCGAGTTAACCGTGGGTTCGTTACAGAAGGATCACGGAACCTTGAAGATTTGCGGGGGTGTTCAACCCAAAGGGTCACCGAAGCGTGCAATCTCATGCTCCTTTTTGTTCCTCCTCTTCAACATTATTCAACTGTGCTTACCAATCTTCCTCCGCTTTAAGAAGCCCATAGTCATCTCCCTCTTGAATATTCTTTTACCTTTGTGATTTTCACCGGTTCCTACTTCCGGATGTCTTCTAGAAATCGATAAAGCTTTTGCGTTAGGTGAAGGTTACGTTCTCCAAAGACCAGAGCAGGTTTCGTTCTTAATGTTAGCTATTAACTTTTAATGCCTCTTGTAACACTGATATAATACTGAGTAGTGTTAATGCTTGTCTTCATTACTATTACGTAAAAGCAACGGTTTTGTAAATGACAACACAACAACATCAACATCGTTTACAGTAACAATGCATTAATTCAGCTAATGATATTCTATATTTTTAGTGGTCCTTGAGAGTGTTGGGAACGCTTCATTTTTTGGTACTTATGCTAGTAACGCTTTACCGAAATTACACTAGCAAATTGCAACGGTGTTTTGTTACTAAATATGTGTTACCTTCATAAATTCGGAAGTGAAGGATTTATTTGCCATGACGAAACTTGTATTATGATTTGACACGCTCAGGAAATGTACTTCGTAGATATTTAAGCGAAGAATGCACAGTCGATGCTGACTCGAACCAAAGTGCGTGACGTTCAAACGGAAATAAATTGAGCTCACCGGTAGCTCCCCTGCCCCTGACCCCTCGACAATCAGCAACACAGTCGCTTACAAACAACGGATGTCACACGCCGTACAGCTTATTGCTTACTGTTAACATCAAATTCTCAGAAGTGTTCGAATACTACGAGCTCCACAAGTTAAAAATGTTTTAAAAATTCCTTTAATTTTGTTATAATTCAACATCCATGATAATCCTATGTTTACAAAATAATGTATGTATAAATTAATGATACGTTAACAATGATTCTTATAATGAAGAACATGTCTGAATGGGAGTTACCGCCCCAAAACGGACATTTTGGCATCATGACCGCAGTTCGAGGACAGGGATTGAAAAGAATGGGCTATCCCGACTAAATCGGTATATCTGGTAGCGTTGCATCTATGGTAATAAGGCTGGGAAGTTGAAGACCTATAAATTGCCAAAAAAAGACCTATTAAAAGACCTAAAAATATATATATAAAGAAGGACCTAAAAACGATCTGAAGTCTGAAGACAACCCCTCCCTCAGCGCGGCACCTCCTTATCTGACTTGAGATCTTTTCAGGCGCGTGCTGTCTGGTCATATACAGCATGCTGAAAGCTTCAAAACAAGATAAAGTTGCCACTTACAGCGCGATCTTCCAGACAAGACCTTGTACCACCGTACCTGCTTCAGTCGTCCAAAAATGTTTTTCTCTCGTTTCAGGGATGGTTCAAATATACCGTGCGTTCATTTCGATCTTCAGCCGAGAGATCGGGAGAAGCGTGGCGGGCGGCGCTGACGGAGATGCAGACATTTGCGGCCTGTACTGTCCGCTTATTTTTATGGACATATGCAGACATTTATATAAATATTGCAAAACGAGCACTAACCTGTGTTATAAGAGTACGGTTTTAATTTTAGTAGCTTAGTGGCTGTATGTGCTGATGATTTTGACACGCCCATCTCCTGTGAAACACGGCGTAGAGGTTTGTTTGGGGAACGTTCTAACGCTGCACCAATATCATCGAGTTTTGCTTCGGTTAGAATCCGTCGTTTTTGCTTAGGTGTTTTAAAATTTAACGATCCAGTTTCTAATAATTTAAGGACAAGATGTCTAATCGTATCTCTATGTGGAGGTGAAACGCCTGGGAATTTCTGTACAAATTGCCTACACACGTCTCGACACGAGTCTGTTTTCAAGTAAGTGCCATACATAAAAATTCTTTGTTCTAAAGTGAACCTTGCGGCTGGCATTCTAATCGTCTCACTGAACACAACACACATACACACTGCAATAACACAAACAAGTATCGGCAAGTAACCAAGAATAACACTCTTGCGGACAGTACGAAATTAACATGCTCTGTGTTTAGATCTGCTCGCCACTATATTCACAGCTCCGTCTTCATCTAGTCGCGAAGGAACAAAAAAACTCGAGCTCAGAGATTTCGGATTGCAAGGAAGCTTACGAAAACCATTGACTTTTAACGGTTTCGTCTGCAGCGTAATCTTGGTACAGTGTTGCACATTTGAAACCTCCAAACGATCCCCATCGACACAAAACTCTTTCAAGGATATAAACTTAAGCAGGACGTTACTGGTCAAAACTATGATTAAAATGTTTTATTATCTGTGGCTCTTAACATCGTTTCTAAAGCGTATTTATTTGTGTGATGAATTACAGAAGAACTTTTGCGTGTTATAACACAGGTTAGTGCTCGTTTTGCAATATTTATATAAATGTCTGCATATGTCCTTAAAAATAAGCGGGCATTACAGGCCGCAAATGTCGGCATCTCCGTCAGCGCCGCCCGCCACGCTTCTCCCGATCTCTCGGCTGAAGATCGAAATGAACGCACGGTATTTATTTATTTCTTTTTTTTTTTTTTTACTACAGAAAGGATGTTTAAGAGGTGATGAACTGATGATGATTCGAATTGAGAATGGGCAGTAAAAACGTAGTCGAAAGAAGGTGAACTTGCAAAAAAAAAAAAAAAGCCGTTAAGAACTAAAGAAGGCTAAACAAGGACCAATAAGCCAAAAAACGCCAAAAAAGGAAAAAAAAGGACAAATAAAACCCACCTTTTTCTGGCCTACAATAACCCAAAATGAACATATATTATGTTGGGCCTCGTCTTCGGACAATAGGAAAAAAAGGGTTTTTCCTCAACTTCCTAGCCCTAGTAATAAACTTAAAATTACTATAAACTGTAGGTCCAGTCCCGATTAGCCTATCCGTACACAAACAAAAACAAAACAGAAACCCGATAAAACTAAAATTTTCAAAGGTTGCAGACTTTCGAAGCCTGCCTCTCTCCACACATAAATCTTCATTTATGCAAGATCGAAGTCGAAATTCTTACAAATCTGGAAAATCGTCAATGTTATTTTCGTAGGTTATTTACAGGTTCACATTAAAATATATCATAGTTCGAAGGTAGGCATAACCTCCTAGGCCCTCCTTGGGCACGGTGTGGACCTAACAGATCGTCCCAAGCAACACTTTAATTAGCTTACATCATAGGAGGCAAAGGCAATCCCGGAACTGTTTAGAAGTGGGACTTCACGCCTGATGGAGACCTGCATAATATATAACTTTGTATAAACCATTTATTCCCTCACTTCTGCTTCCTCCTGATAGCTAGAATATGTTGAATGGCGAAAATGTAAACGCGACCTTATTAATATTTCATGGTTTTGTGTATTATGGAAGAACTTCCCGTTCAAATGTTGTTTCTATGTTACTATTTTAAATACACTCTACCCTTTCAAGGTTGTCTGTTGTTTATCGTTGATTGTCGCTTCTGTGGTCAGGTCCTGAAACTAATAGCCACAACTTTTATGCACGCGTCTGTTTAATTTTATCCCGTTTAATTCAAGGTTAATGTACATAAGGTATACACAGATTCTTACCATGACCTATGGCTTCCGAGCATTGGGCGTCTACAGTTCAATCATGTTTTCTCCACCAAGCAAGAACTGTGTAGTGCCAGGACCAAGGAAGTAAAGCTTATGAATATGCATTTAAGACATTAACTTCGCGGCGAGTTTTGCATGTAAGGCGAATGCTTGAATGTAAATTGGCGTCAAAATGTACTTTAAACGCTTTAAATTCACAGAACCGGTGATTTTGTAACTTAGTCTCTAGTGGCATAGCTCATATTGCTTTGCTTTTATTGATGCAAATTGTTTATCAAATTCATGCAATCATACTACTGGAGTAACTTTATCATATATTTTATGTCTCTTTAGGCTAATCGCGACGATGAGGATGAAGCGTCAGAAAATTTCGTTCGGGTGGAGTGAAGGGTGGATGAAATAATTTACGATGGACTTTGTTTTGGTGGTCATAAACATAGAGATCCTCTTTCTCTTTTTATTTCTCTTCCCCTCTGTTTTTCTCTATATACGGTTTCTCTCTTTTTCCCTCTTTCTTCCTCTGTCTTTCGTTCTAAATTTATTTCTTCTTTGTCTTTCTTTTTCTGTGCTCTCTCTATTTTTCTTCCACTCATTATTTCCCTTTTCTCTCTTCTTTGTTCTATATTATGTTTTTCTGTTTATCTTTCTCTCCTTTTTTTCTCTCATCCTCTTTTTCATTCGTTTCTCTCTTGTTCTCTGTCTTTTTCGTTATATATTCATGTCTCTCTCCCTCTTTCTTTATCTTATACTCTGTTTTTCTTTGAGTAATTCATTGCTCTATCTCTTTCTTTAGAATTCTGTGTATGATTCCATGGACGTCCGCAGGGAGGGGCAAGGAAGGTATTTTTTTTCAGGGGTGACAAACAAGGTACATTTTCCCCACTAATATTGTTGTTCCCTCAAAAAAACATTGTTTAAATTTAAATTTATCATGTTCGTGCAATAATTAACACATATTATTGTGACTGAAATGAAATTATATGTGTGAAACATATAATGTTTGGTTGACTTTCATTTTCCAGGGGGGCCACAGCCTCCCCTTCTGGACACCCATGTCTGATTCATTCTTCCTCTCCCTCACTGTGGTATTTCCTATTACAGAAGATTTCTTGCTCTCCCCGATGGCGCATGGTAGCGTCATGGCCATGTAATCAAGGTGTCCCGGGTTCGATACCCGGTGGAGGCACATAGTGGTTGGGATCCCACTTTAAACTGTAGGTCTAGTCTCGATTAGCCATATTGTGCATAAAGTGGACTTAAACACCAACTCAAACCAAGCTAAACCAAAAGATTTCTTAGCCAAGTTCTCTCTGTATGTGTGTGTGCGTGCATTTATATGTGTACACGCATACAGGCAGTCAACCTTTTACCCCAGATAAGAAAGAAACGTCGGTTTAGATAAATGTACAACTTCAACAGGTTTGTAGTAACGTGAGAATATCAACAAAATTCAGGATGGTACTTGAAGCGGTCATGAGTGGGAATTTCCCTCTGATTTCTTCATCCCCGCTTTTGTTTCATAATTTTTTACTTACTGTATGGACGACAACAGGATTTCTTTTCAGGTTGAGGAATGTAAGGTATTTTTCCCAGGGGGAGTGAAGAAACAATTGACTTTTTCATCATAATAACTTTACCCTGCCAAGAAACACTCCTTCAATTTGAAGTTATCATGTTCCTGAAACCCCCTTACAATAAGTAGCATAAATTAATTCACGGGACTGAAATTAAATTATATGTGAGAAATATATAATTTTATATTGACATTCATTTTTTCGCGGGGCCTTGGTCCCCTTGCACCTCTTTCGAACGTCCATGACTATTTGTGTAATTTACATAAAATCCCGATCCTTTGAGACTGGTTACAATAATTCTCCGCATTGACAAAAGGAAAAATATTTCACAAACATGGTACTAATTGCATTGGTACCAGTGCATGTTTGAACAGAAATTGTAGTTCGTGAAACTGTGGTGGTCCAATGAGCAGCTAATGCGAGAAACGTGAGACCCTCCCGGGCATCATTTGGGCAAAATCCTTCTTCGTGCCATCGTCCTGAAGATGCTGATGGCTGATATCAACTGCTCCACGATTCTGCAGGTACTAAGCCAAGTTTTTTCTTCCATCGTCGTTTCTTTGCTAAAATTTGCACAAAGAACACTGATTCCTGAGAAACGCTGAGAAATATATAATTTAACGACACACAGGCATTAGATTTCCAAGTACACGACAGTATTTTGGGCCAATTATGTGTTATGTAGGGTGAATAAAAATTATTATTTTTATTTTCAGAATCATTTTTGATGTTTTTTTTATTTAAATCGATTTTTATATTTTTTTCATCATCATACTTAAATTTGCTAGTATGTTTTTGGCACCGTACATTTTTTTTTTGTAGAAAGTCTTTCTCTGGTAACCGACCCTGTAAAATATTTGCAGTTTGATTGAAGCAAATACATATTTCTGTTTCTGTTACTGTACATATGAACCTACTATGGAAATCTTTGTTGTCCTAATGAAACAATAATAATTTATATACAGTAAAACCTCGTTAATCGGGACCCGATAAGCCGGACTTCGCTTAATCTGGACAGGCAAAAGGCAAAACGAAAAAAAAAAAACAGAATGCAAGGTTTTAAATGTGGCTAGAATACAACAAGAGAACTTCCCAAAGAAAAGGCAGTCAACCACTGATAAAATTCTGTTTCTTGCAGACTTTGTACTGTACTGTATAGTGTATTTAGTCCTATGCCCTTTAAATCAGTAGCGTACGCAGTATTTCATCAAGGGGGGTGTTATTTCGAAAACTTTCTACAAATTCACATTACCATTGTTTCATTATACTTTAATTAATTAATAATAATAATTAATTAATTAATAATTCTTATAATTAATTAATTAATTAGTTTAATTACTACTAATGCAGCTGCTATTTATGAAAGAAATAGAACAAAATTACATTTCTTTTGTTTCTTTGTTACAAAATAATTGTCTAGTCAACGGTTATTTGTATATGATAAGTAAAGAGACATTTTAAGTGTGAAGAAAATCCAAAAAAAAGCAAATATATTAAATTTATTGAAATAATCGAAATATGAAACTCATTCAAGGAGCCGCGCTGGTCTAGTCTGACAACTTCGTGGGAGATCCGGTTTCGATTCCCGGAATTGGTTGGAATTTATCCAGCCTTGTCTCCGCACCCAGCCTCATAGCAATGGGTACCTGAGAGCAACCCTGGGGGATGAAGGCTGCCGGAGCATGGTGCTGATCACATCACCTGCAAAATAGTTCGAGATCGCGAATCTTTGGGGCCCACCACACCACTACGTGTGCCTTAATGGCACGGTGCTATATGCACGGGGGAATTTACATTACCTTTACCTATGGAACTCGCCCAGGATGATGATGAAGCGCGAGAATACATGTTGCTAAATTCCTCTGAGTCTATGTTTTCGTTGAAAAGTAAGTTTATAGACATTCCAACACATTTATCACTTCTAGGTGATTCACAAAGCACTTCTTCAACATTATTTAATGATGTGGATGTACTCAGCATCACTTGAGAGTTCACAAGGGGATGTGAAATCAGTACCGGGAAGAACGTTTGCAATAAGGTCGGCACACTGCGACGAAGCAAGGAATTTTCACAATTCTCGCGAGTCACTGCGCGACTTTTTGCAAAAAAAATTGCAAAATTGAACTTTGCGGCCACTTAGATTGTGTTTGGAATGTTGTGTTTTTCTTCATGCTGCATGGGAATAATAATTCAAATTATTATTATTATTATTATTATTATTATTATTATTATTACTGTCGCAGATCTTTGACTGTGATAAATTAGCCATTTTTAATTTTTTTCTACAGCATTTTCCATAATATTTCAAAAGCTCAAGGGGGGGGGTTAAACCCGGTAACCCCCCCCTTGCGTACGCCACTGCTTTAAATACACTATAATAAACGTGTTTTGTTGCTATAAACTGAGTTTTAATGCACTTTCTACTGTTCTTTTAGGTTATTTCAGTTAATCCGGACTTTCCTTATACCGGTCAACTTATCCCCCCCCCATTAGTACGGATTAACGAAGTTTTACTGTAATATATAATGAGCAATTTCCTAAATTTTAAAACTAAATACATACAAATGTGTGAAAATGTGTGATAAACGCGGTAAAATGAAGAATACGCCACTGAATGGATACAATAATTCAACAAAGAAATCTTGTGGCTCCTCGTGTCGGAGATTGAACGCGGAACCGTTCGCCTCAAAGGTCAGAGCCCAACTGAAGTGGGAAATTTAGTTCTGCTTGAAAACACAAATGGTTGGTTTTGTAGGCAATTTGCGAATTGGGCGTAAACAATGTTGGCAGGTAACATTATGTTTTTCTAGTTTTTTTTTCCGTCGGATTTCCCGTTTGTTCGATTTGTTATCTTTCTTTCAGTCCCTTGCAACCAGACACCGGCATTTTAATATAACTCTGGTGGAAAGACTGGCCATTAGTTAAGCCATGAACATCCTGTTTTGTCTTCATATGCTACGGAATACTTGGGGAAGTCCTAGTGGTTTTCCACTGTGAAACAGTGTTGCCATAACCAGTGTGCACAATTTCCCCTCTCCAAGTACAAGAATTCCCTTTTCCATACAAATATTCCCTTCGTATCATAAAAATTAAAATATCCATCGTGGGAATTATTATTATTTTCCATAGCCCATTTGAAAACGTCAAATTCACTACTATGATTGAAATAATTATTTATCACAGCAGTTAATATTATTAGGCTAACATTAGCTGTGTTATTACATTAGTTTTACAAGTTCAATAATTGAAAATTATTGTCTTCAAGCAAAATTAAGGTCGACCTTCGTAGCGAAGTGGTAGTCGACCTCCGTGGCGAAGTGGTTAGCAGAGCGCGCTACAACGCCAGGGGTTCTGGGTTCGAGTCCCGGGTAAGGCATGGGTATTTGTGTTCGTCCAGTTGATAAGAAACAAAGAAAAATGGAAGAATTGAAAAGTGTAAAAGTGAGAAAAAGAGTGAATGGTGTGGGATACCTCCGTGTAGGGGGTATTTCCTTAAAAAAAAAAAAAAAAGTGGTTAGCATAGCGCGCTACAACGCCAAGGGTCCCGAGTTCGAATCCCGGCCTAGGCATTGGTGTTTTTGTGGGTGTCTCTTCATCAATTACATATCATGACTCATCCTCATCGTCGCGATTAGACAAACGTGTCAGGAAAGGGGCGTTAAAAATAACAGAAATCAAATCAAGCCAGTCTGCAAATTACAATTGAATTGTATTTGTATGTACGTTATTTAGCGTACATTTTCTGCCACTTTTTTCTAATCGCGACGTTGTGTGATGATATGATGAAATTGATGAAGGGACAGCCGGACCTGTGGCCGAGTAGTTATCACATCGCGCTGCGACGCCAAAGGGTCCCGGGTTCGAATCCCGCTCGGGCTTGGTTGTTTGTGAATGTCCCTTCATCAATTTCATCACTCATCCCCATCTTCGCAAATTAGCCAAGAGGCACAAAACGGGAAGTAAAATAAACTAAATCAATCAATCAATCAATCAATGATGAAGGGACCCTCACAAAAATACCCATGAGAACGCCAGGATCCGAACTCGGGACTCCGTTGCGCGCTGTACCAACCACTCTGCCACGGAGGTCGAGAGATTTTAATTGAAGTCTGTTTCGAGAGAATACATTATAGGACGAAAGAAATGGAAAAATGTCATTTATACTTCAAAATTACTTGATTCCAATATATACACGTATGAATCGAATATCTTCAAATTTACCTCTAATATTGATATTTTTCATCAAATTTGTTTTTTTGTCTCCTTTTTCACCTGTTATCTGAATTTCCTTGCGCAGAGGGAAATTCCATTTTCTGTGGCAACACTGCTCTTAATTTCCCTGCGCAGAGGGAAATTCCTTTTGCTGTGGCAACACTGCTCTGAAACGTGTAGCACTTTCAACTTACTTTCATTCCCAAGACGCACCTGCTAAATTTATCACAAGAAGGCCTCTCCCTCCCCTGCTTCGGAAAGTGAAATTCCTTTTTTTTTTATGTTCTCTTTTTCCTCGATGCCAAAGCCTGATCAGACAGAGGTCAAGGCCAATGACGTCACACGGAACAAGAACTTCTCTGCATTTCATTATTACTGGAGCGCTCCCTCCGAGAAGAGGGACTTGACCTTGACATATTGCACAAAGAAGATGAGCTTGTTTTGTTTCCATCGCCTGCTGACGTGAATAATTACCCACCGTGCTTTCCCTTCTGATTGGAAAAACATAGCAAGATTCTTTGCCAGGATATTATGCAAGTTATTCCCTAGTCAGTTACACTGCACGTGCTTCTGGGTTGTTCCTAGTTTCGGCCATTGCGTCATGAGTGGTAAATGAACACCGTGGGATCTGTAGTTTTTTGTTTGTTTGTATACATTTGTTTTATTTTTTAACGCCGCTCTGTTATTATTTTTGCGAAGATGTGGATGAATGATAATCAAACAACATGCGCAATGATGAAATGCTTGAAAGTACCCAGTCAATTGTAACTCTGCAACCAGTGGCGTAGAAACCGTGGGGGGAGGGGAGTTACAAGGGTACATTGTTCCCAAATTTTGGGAAGGGTGTTCAGTACTCCATGCTTGATCTGTCCAAACTGTACCCTTATATAAGTAGGCAAACGCAAGAAATACTGATTGAGTCTGAAATACTTCCGGGCAAGGCCTGCTTCGATGAGAATGCCTTCTAATGTGTAAAGTCTGTGGCCAAAATTCTCCATTTTTATTTTCACTATGTCGTTTTTCTACTTATTGGGTTAATCACGACAATGCTGAACTGATAAAATGGTGGTGGGGTAAACACAATGCCTTGACAAGGTTCAAACCCGAGACCTCCAACTTCGTAGCGCTTTACGCCGACCACTGCACCATGGTTAGCTGTCCAACATGCACACCCAGTAGCGGCGATTGGGTTTCAAAACTGGGGGGGGGGGGGGCAAGGACAGTTTACTTTCCCTTGGTAGATAAGGTTTAGCATAGTGCTGAGGCAAAAAGTGGAGGGGGCAACTGCCGCCCCTCGCCCCCCTCCCATATCGCCGTTACTGTGCACAATTAAATTACGAACAATATAAACGATATTTCATGATGGTAATATAATTGTACATTTTGTTGCCCGAAGCAGCTTTGTCTTTGGTTTTCGAATTTTGGGTGAGGATGAAAATTGTAAAATTTTATGTGATGTTAATGTTTGTGATGTTGAGATATTGAATTAACTCTTCCCAATTTATCATCTGTTTATCTTCTTCTTACAGGTAAGTATATCCGCACCCGTTTGGCAGACAATGTAGAAAAATGTGAGTACAATAATCTGTGTCACTAGATATTCTACTGCTATAGTGAAGTGCAACCGAGACTGCCGGCGTTTTCAAGAAGCGCGGGAAAGTACGAGCCAATAACAGCTGATGTCCAGCAACCAACGTTGCCTAATTTTCATACCAGGTGTCTTAGTTCTAACCTGATTAAGAGGGGAGGAACATATCCATTCGTGCCATGTAGGATTTTGTACTATAGAGGGAAGGAATGTGTACAATTTTACAAGAGCGTTGTTCGTTGTCCAATCATATAGTAGGAAGTATGAACGTTGAACGCCATCGTGACTGTAGTATGCAATAGTACAATCTACTAAACTTTGATTTCTATCCTCAATGCCCATCTGCTATTACTAACGACTTCGAGTTTTCGGTAATTTTTTTTTTTTAAAAAATGTTATTTTAAGTTACTTTTCGGTGTCGTTTCCCACCAAATTCGCGTTTTTACTTTAGCACACTTTTCTGTCAAATATACCTAAAATTTTACCTTTTTTTTACCATCTCCCCTGGGATGGCTAATTTTAGAAACAAGAGCAATGCGTTTGTCTTACCCATAAAAAACAAATTGAAAGCAGAAAAAAAATTAACCATTCACCTTACCTGATGTGCAGAATCTTTGTTGGACTTGTATATCGACTGTTCCCATGTGGAATGTTTTCACTAAGGTCTAATTTACTGTCTGAATCCCCTGCCGGTTCTTAATGTCCCTCCATGGTAGGGCTGTTCAACCTGCAATATTTATGAAATAACGCTATTTTATGCACGTGTGGACTGCGGAGTAAGCATCGGTACTGTAGCGTTGTAAGAGGGGCGGAAAAGAGGCTTCGTCGGTCGCGTTCGTGCAGGGTGGGGAAGCCTCTTGTCATTTGATTAGCGAGTAACAGTGCAGCGTGGAATTGTAAACGTGGCAGATGAAACAAAAGGTGGTTTCGTGAAATGGAGAGCGCCTTCCCGCAATCGGCTCCTCTGCTGCTCACTGGCCTTGAGGTGCAGTGTGCAGGCGGGAAGATCACTGTGCACGGATCGCTTGCTTCAAGTGCAAGCGAGTTGCTGAAGCTTTCCTGGAGACTACAATGTGTACATACATGTGGATATATAAGTTCAACAAAGATTCTGCACATCAAGTAAGGTGAATGGTTATTTTTTTTTCTGTTTGCAAGTACCTTCACGAATGATTCTTTCCAATTCTTTGCAAATTTCTTTCCATCTGCCGTCATAACTGTAAAAATACAAGGCAATATTATTTAAACCTACGAACCAATCCAATTCAAATTTTACTCACCTGACCTTTCTTCCAATTAAAATTTGATGGCCAACATCGTCTCTGATGACATTTTCCAAAAAAGGAGAAAATAACATTTTTTTAAAATGATTGATTGATTAATTTATTTTACTTCGCCTTCTCTGCCACTTTTGGCTAATTTGCGAAGATGATGATGAGGAAGGGCCGGATTTATATGCACTAAAAAAAGCAAAAATGTGCACTAAAAAAGGCCAAAATATGCACTGAAAATCTGCACTAAAATTTTTCAAAACAACCTATTTTAAGGTTCTGTACACATTACATGGGAAGTAAATGTATCGGTAAGTCACTGAACGCAATCATAGAAGTGAAGTGTGAAAAATTGTGCTATTTAGGTTCAAACAAAATATTAATTTACAAATATTTTTAGTTCCATCTAACAAAATTATTATATTGCATGCATTTCTTTGGAGGCTTGCTTTAAAAACTGCAATATTGCAATTATAATTATATACGTATCTTGTTTGAAACACTATACTCTTTTAGTTGCATTAATCAATATCCTCTTCTTTTACATTAGTATTTTAAAAAATATATGTTATTTATCAATGTTTTCAGGTTTCCGATTGTCAGAAAGTAAGTCATTGTATTTTGAAAATGATCTTTCCATTTCACAAGATGCCACTGGAGAGTATTTGTTCGTTTCATTTCTTGTGTTGATATCCTGATGTAACATGGATTTTTCTGTATTCATAATTTCAAATAAATAAATAAATTTCAGTTGTGGCAAGCCCTGGACAGGTTCCCCCAGCAACACCGAAATCATCTGTCTCAGGAACTGCAAACCTGGGTTTCTGGAAGCTATTGCTAACTGCTTCTCTAATTCAGCTATCTCAACTTCTATTGGTACTATTTTCTTTTGAACAATATCGAAAAGAGATTGGATGGACAAAGAAAGAAAAAAAACTAATCTTTGTTCAAAACTATCAACGAAATTTTACCCCATTTTTAATACTTCATGTAAGATTCAGATGAACTGCATTTTCAATCAATTAATAACGCAATGGTACAACTACAGACGTACCACAATGGTCTGGATGGCCTAGTGCGGGGATTCAAACTGCAAACACTCCGAATGTGAATCCATCACTTTAACCATCAATTCAAAGGAAGATAGTTCGCACAGAGATAATTGCAATATAAACAAAATAATGCACAACGATAGACCAAGAAATAATAAAAGCTTTTTTTTTTGCATAAATTGTGTTGCAGATTATATAAGAGATATAATTGTGACAATTTTCGTTATCAAAACCAGGACGGTATTACACACCCATAAAAATGGCATTATACGTATATATCAATAACTACACAAATCACATGGAAGCTATCTCAGTTTCTATAGAACTGCCATTCATCTTTCTCCTTCCAAATAATATATTAGTAAAATTAACACTTCAAATCACTACTACTTTCGTGAGGAAAACACCCAAAATTATGTGTAATCCTCACCAGTAGGTTGTTTGAATATTTAGCTGCAATCCAAAGATAGACATAATGGCAAAAATTTATTCTATTTTATTCCCTTAGTTTCAACTGTCTTCTTATTTTGTACTCAAATAACAGAACGATCCTTTATTAGGTTATAGCAGCATTGTCCGCAAAAATTAACATAAGTTTATAAAAATCACAGTGTCCAGGTATCCGCAGGCAACAAATGTTTTCTATTACCAAAAATGAAAGCTCTGTTTGAGCATTGTAAATTTGCATTTCGCCAAATTTCCATTTAAGCTGCCAAAAACTACTCTAAATACCTAAAATGTATTACGCACATATTTAGAGCATACTTGACATTAAATAGGTCTGGCGGAAGTGGGAAATGCATCGTTACCTTCTACCCACTGTTGGAGCAATATGCTGTTATTTATCAAGATGTGACATTAGCAGATAATCCTCAAATAACGCGATCTTAGTGTTTTCACCGGAATTTGGAAATGTGACTCACATCTCTGAAAGGTCATTGGTTGATGAAAGGGTGGGGTTTCTCCATCTTCGCAATCAGACCACCTACAACGCTATGAGATGAGTTTTGGAATGTTCTTGATCCAACTAGTGCCCATGGCCAGACAGAAGTAGGCTATTTTGTAATGCTGACAGAAAGAACGGGGAAAATGAAGCAGACAAACTTGAAACGAACAATTACATGAAAATTACTCCCAATACCTATATGCAAATTATATGCACGTTAAGTTAAAATATGCACTAACGTCCAAAATATGCATTTATATGCACTATAAAACTTTACCAGAGTAATCCACATCAAGTGAAATGGATAAATCCGTTGAGAGCATATCAATTTTCCTTAAGGAAAAAAGCATGCAAATATGCAAAAATCCGTCCCCTAGTGATGAGTGATGATATGATGAAATTGATGAATGGACACTCACATACAACCATGCCCAGGACAGGATTCAAACTGGGTACCCTGGCGTCATACCACGATGTGCTAACCACTCCACCACGGGGGCCGGCAACATTTTTTAAATAGAAATTAGCAATATGCATATGCCAGGAAACAACATTTTAGTTGCAAATAAAGACATTTTACAAGTATTCATCTTTATTATAAAAATTCGTGATGCTTTCACTAAATATTGGAATGTGTTTGCCCTATGGCCATCTAATGACATATAATTATCTACAGTGTTACATATTAGAATTTTATCATGCATTTATCATTTGAAAATGTAAGCCGTCAGTAGTGCTAATGTCATATAACTTTTGGGTTGGTGAAGCTTGACATATAGAATATTTACATATATAAATACGTATATGTAATATTGATTTTTTTAGGAATTTTGGGGGAGGGGGCAGAACGTGTTACAACCCTCCCTCCCCCAAGTCGATGCCTATGCTAATAACACAATACTGAGGCACACTGATAATAAGGTTCATATTGTATTGTTGTTATTGTAGTAAGCCGAATGGTGAAAACGTAGGGTTTTCTCCGATTAAAGCAGATGAGTTCTGAAGATGCTTCAGAATTTTGGAGAGGTAGCGTCACTCTCATCTTCAGGGACTGAAGATGAGGTGACAATGAGTCTGTATTTATTTACGTATTTATTTGACTCTCAATGGGTTGTACCAGGTTTGTCCATCAGAATATTGTTTATGTAGAGTGTAAGATCGTTTTTAAGGGAACGTAAGGCAAATTTAGTTATAGGATGGCCATTAATTGGGGTTTGTGGAACATTGTATGGGGGGTGTTGGCATTTGTATGGTTGGTCGATAATATCACTGGTTGCTGATGACAACTACTGGTAATATATCACTGTCGACGGGTCCTAATTCGAACAAGACTAGCGCACCCATTCCTTCGGTATCTTCTAGGACATCCACGTCTGTTCAGAAGTCCAAAGTTGGACCTGTACGGTCCAGGAGGCCGTCGTCCAAACCCAAATCCTCCTGAACTCTGGCTGAACGAGTTGCTGTTAGCAGCACTTGCCGACAGTCCTCCTGCTGAGATGCTGGCAGCATTGCTAGCAGCGGAGGCCGCCGAGGCACCTCCAAGACCAGCAGCAAAGGAGGAACTCTGACTGCTGGCTTGACTAGCGGACAGTCCGAGAGCTCCTGACTGGCTAGAAGCTTGGCTTCCGGCGAAAGAACCGGAAACGCCATGCGGAGCGACGTTGACCGAGAAGGACTGGCTGGCGGAGTGGCCTGCCGAAGAACCGCCGCCGAAACTCGCGCTGTGGCTTGAAGAGAAGCTTGCTGAGACGCCGTTCGGACCGGAGCTGATGCTGTGTCCGAAGCTGCCGCCATTGGCAGCATCTCCTGATCCAAAATTGTAAGTTCTTCCGTTAGGTTTGTCTCCACGTTTTGGCTTCACTGAAGCGTCGTTGTCGGCTTCTTTGGTTGCGATTTTTGGTTTTGGAGTGGAGCCGGTGTCCTTCGTTGAGTTTTTCGTCTGTGGTGCGGTGAAGATCGCTTTCACTCCCTGGAAGATGATGCTGGAGACCAGATCGTCATCTTCAACTGGTTTGCTCGGTGGAGGGTCGTCATCTGAGTATTAGAAAAGAGCATATTGTTAGTAACACAACACACGACTCATGTAAAATCAGAAATTAAAAAAAAGTATACTATGCAGAATGTTATTTTGCGTTACTAACCATTGGTACCCGAAGGTTGACTGATTGATTTGTTGAAATTAATGGGCATGTCAGTACTGACTATTTGCACCCGCCCTCAATATGTGGCCGACCTCCGTGGTGGAGTAGTTAGCACATCCCGCTACGACGCCAGGGGTCCCAGGTTCGAATTCCGAACTGGGCATGTGTGTACATATTGGAAATGATTGGATTGATCTTTGCCAAGGATAGGAGCAGATGGAAGGCTTGCGATGCTGCAGCCAAAAACCTTCTGGTTTAAGAAGGCTAGAGAGTTAGTTAGTTGCTTGTGTGTTCATCACATCACCACTCATCCTCATCTTTGCGATTAGCCAAAAGTGGTAGAAAAACGAATGAAAATAATCAATCAAACCTTAATATGGGACAAACCCAGTGACTAAAACAAAGTTAGGATAGTTAATTAACAAAGTAATAAAAAACATTGTTTTAAAATTCACTCACTAATTTCATCTGATTTGCAGAAATCAGAACTAAAATTACATCATCTGAGGCCAACACCGCTAATACTCTTGATAAAAGCTGAGGTTGTAATGGAGCATTCAGTACATGTAATGTGAAGACAAGGGAAAGCACAACCCCACATAATACGAGGTGGTATCAAAAAGTTTTGCCTGTTGAGGTATAATTTGTTTAATAATGGAAAGATTGAAACGATGAACATGCATATAGTTTGCCTGTAGCGTCCTCTACTCAGAGTTACCCTTCCACACAGTTGCCATCACGTTCGATGAATTTGAGCGAGCGTTTTATCCAGACCTCAAGACCAGTTTAGAAAAATTACACAGAACACTCCCTGCCCCACTGTTCAGAGCTATTTTAACCTCATGTAGGTCCTCGAATCTCTTGCCACGAAGCACAGACTTTATGGTATCCCAAACTCTCAATTATTGCATGTGCTGACCCATAGGACATGTGCACTGCATCAGAAATTTCCTGGATGGTGATGCGTCTATCATCTCGAATGAGCTCATCATCCCTGTGGCGGTGGTCGTCGGTCAACGACGTTCATGGCCTGCCACTCCTGGTCATGTCCACACTTTCGGTTTCTCCCACTTTGAACTTAACTACTTAATTCTGAGCCAAGTCTGTGCTTCGTGGCAAAACTTTTTGATACCCCCTCGTATTATACTGCCTGAAGCTTCATGCAGCAGAGACTCGTTGGCCTGCAACAATGAACTTACCGTGAAGTACTACGTGGAAGAGATTGATTGATATCTGAGTGCCTTCACCCCCCAAAAGGGACATTCACGCACCCCTCTGTCACAGAATATTAAAAAAAATATATATACTTAATATTCTCTTCTCCCTTTTGCATGCATCTATCTATTTTTATTTTTCTCTTTTACTTTCCTTGTACTTTCTTTTAAGCTTTTGTTATATTTTGCTCACTCATAGTTATTTTCAGACCCAAGAAACAAGCTTCAAGCGGGCCTGACCTTAATTGACACAAACGATATTTTATAGACATAATAAATGCCTCTTTCGGGTAAAGGAAGGGTGCTGTCGAATGTGTCCATCAACCTCCCCCCCCCCGGAAATTTTTACAAAAGTTTTAAAAAAATCAGAAAGCTAGTTACAGTGGCGGCGATTGGGTTCCAAAACTAAGGGGGTCAAGGTGCGAAAACCAGGGGGGGGGCACAGACAGTTTATTTTCCCTTGGTACATAAGGTTTGGCATAGTGTGGTGGCAAAATGTGGGATGAGCCCCCTCGCGCCCCTCTAATCGCCACCACTGGCTAGTTATGCTTATAGTTAATTACAGAAATAAAGTTAGTTATTGTTCTAACAGAATAACGAAATTAAAAATGTGTTAAATCGAAAGTAGGCTATTTAGTATAAAATACAAGAACCAGTTTATGTTTTTCTATTCTACCATTCATGATGGTTTAAAACAAGGAGATGCATTATCTCCATTGCTCTTTAATTTTGCCTTAGAATATGCTGTTAGGAAGGTAAAAGAAACTAAAGATGGACTAAAATTAAATGGTGTGACTCAGTTGTTAGCATATGCAGATGATGTAGACTTATTAGGGGATGATATAAATACAATTAAGAATAATGCTAAAATATTTTTCAAAACTGCTAAAGAGATGGGTTTGGAAGTTAACAAAGAGAAAACTAAATATATGCTTACAGGTCGAAACCAAGTGTTAGGTAATAATCAAAATCTAATTATTGATAACAACTCGTTTGAACCAGTTTCCAAATTCAAATACTTAGGAGTAATATTAACAAATGAAAATTATATTAAAGAGGAAATAAAAAGTAGGCTTAATTCAGGAAATGCATGTTACTTCTCTCTTCATAAACTTTTGTCTTCTCGTTTAATATCTAAGAAACTAAAAGTTAAAATATACAAAACAGTAATATTGCCTGTAGTATTATATGGGTGTGAAACTTGGTCCCTTACATTGAAAGAGGAACACAAATTGAGAGTATTTGAAAATAAGATCCTTAGGAAAATCTTTGGACCTAAAAGGGATGAGGAGACAGGTGAGTGGAGAAGGTTACATAATTTAGAACTACATAATTTGTATTCATGTCCAGATATTATTAGAATAATGAAATCAAGAAGACTTAGGTGTGCAGGCCATGTGGCACGAATGGAAGAGGAAAGAGGAGTTTACAGGATTCTTGTTGGGAAACCTGATGGTAAGAGACCTGTAGGAAGGCCAAGACGAAGATGGAGGGACAACGTTGAGATGGACCTAAAGGAAATCGGTAGAGATGGAAAAGAGTATATAGATCTTGCTCAAGATAGGGACAGATGGAAGGCCTGTGTTGCTGCAGCAATGAACCTTCGGGTTTAAGAAGGCTAGAGAGTTAGTTAGTTAACATTTAAATCAAAGAATAAGTCGTTTAGAATCCAAAATGAGAGTTTTATATGATCGATCACACAACATAAGTACTATGTCTAAAATTTCCTTTTACTTTTAAAGGTTTTTCTTGAATGAGGAGTATAAAAGTTAATAACAAAACTACTCTAATAATAATAATAGTAATACATTTGGTATGTTGTCATTAGTTTGTAGTTATTGTTGTATGGTAATCATAAGCATGATGATGATGATGAGAATAATAATAATTAGTATTATTTCTATTATTCCTGTTTTATCAACTGCCTGACCCCCTAAAAATAATTCTGGCGACGCTCATGGGCGAGGGGTGAAGAAGGTGTCTCCCCCTCTAAATAGGCAACAACGTCTTATTGAGCGACAAACATAATGGAACAGACTTTGCAGCTCACAATACATTGATGGTAGCATGTAGTTACTTTGATTCACACTAGATGGCAGCAGAATACTGGAAGGAAGGTTACGGTGTAGTATGCTTGAAGATTACACAAATGTTCCTTAAGTTTGCAAAACTAATTCATAGCAGTTATTTATCTGCACACATTCAACAACCCCCTCCTCCACCGTGATCCGCTTGCCAAATTTTTCACGACAACCTCTAAAGTATCTCAATAAGCAATGTTATTATTTGATACATTACTAGTCATTCTTTAAATGTTACGTCATAGAAATCCACTCCGCTTACATGTTGAACGTTCTATTTCTAATCTGTGGTTCTAGGCATACATTTCATCCTAAGAGAGATATCAACCCGAAACGACCCTCAGTAACCAATGCAACCTTTCAGATCGGAGAGACACGGCAAGCTGCCCCATCGTATCGCCTCGGCATGTTGTTCGCGCATGTGCAGTGAATGATTGGCTTTATACTGAATGGTGCCGTCTCGCTTTGGTCTGAAATCTCCCTAAGGCAGTTTTCATGTAAAGCGTTTTGTGCAACCGACGATACGACCGCGAAAACGGTCATGTTTTTCAAATCAACATAAACCAATGGGTCGTTTTTATGCAGTGCTGTCCGTTTTCACATGCCGCCGTGTTTAAGAAAGAAGCTTTCCAGTCCCGATTAGCCTCCCTGTACTGTGTAGATTTCACAGTGTTGTGAAACCACATTAAAATAATAATAATAATTAAATCGACAATTTACGTTCCAGGTGAAACGATTGAATTCTAAATAGACCATAGACATAAAGGCCTCAATTTGTTTATAATTTGGAGATAGAACATTTTCATTTTAACTGGACGATTTAACACTATTTTCTGTTCCCTCCACTCCCTTTGAACACCTTGCATTTTCTTTTACTGACATTGTACACTGTAATTCTTTTCTTTGCACATATTGCTTTCCATCCTCTTCTTATGTTTTAAGATGTCTGTTTTTCACATTTCAAGATATTCCTTCGTGTTTTTTTTTACATTTTAAGATGTTTCCCTCGCAGTTTTTCACTGTTTAAAAGGTTTATCCCGTCTATTTTCACTCTTTCCTACCCTGTTGCTCATCTAATTCAGTTTTGAAGCGATTTTCCTCTTATAATCTATTCGTAAGCTGTTTTCTTTCTTGTATTTCAGTGTTCTTTCCAATAGTTACTATTACCCGGGTTCGATACCCGGTGGAGGCACACGGCACAGTGGTTCGGATCCCACAAACCGTAGGTCCAGTCCCAATTAGCCTTACTGTGCATAAAGTGAACTTAAAACACCAACTCAAACCAAACCAATAGTTACTACTTGCTAATTGTCTTATTTTATTCTTTATGCTTTTTTCATAGTTCTGGGGGCCTCCCCGATGGGACAGTGGTAAGAGTCGTCGCCTTGTAATCAAGGGGTCCCATACTCGAGATCCGATGGAGGCACATAGTTGTCCGCATTCCACTTCAAACTGTATGCCTTTCTGTGCATAAAGTGGACTAAAAACCTGAAATGTTTTTTTCAAAGTTCTGAACTATTATGTTTAGTATTTTTTTTTACATTTAACCTTTGGTTACTATTTTAGTGAGTGTACTATTCCAGAAATATTCCACTGCTCTTCAGTCCGTGCAAGTGATTGAATTTCATAAGCACAAAGAATATCCACTCTCATAAGTGGCCGGATGGTTTATGTTGAAAATACGACAATACACACCCTGGTCACATAGTGCTACACCTCTGGAAGAATGTCACGTACTGGTGATTATATTAGAAGGTTAGAAGGCGGCGTTTATACGTAGCGGCGATCAACGTGACGTGTAAAGCTTTGTCCTGTCCGTCTTCCGACATCTTTGTCTCAACATGATCGCTAGAACTAGAGTCGTTTTCACGTTCAGAAGAGACAACGGCGCTTATGGAGAAACCGCACAGTGTTGCCAATACAGCGCTAGCTCATGTCGCCGGGAAATGATGACCTTCCTTCACAATGAAGGTGTTACGTATTTTGTATATATAATGATAATTATATGTAAATATTAACATTAATATTATACTGTGAACGTTACAGTTACCCTTTTTACTATGATCCATTGCGATCACTACACACGCGAGTGTAATGCACGAATATGACACTTCAGAAATCACTTAAAAAAGTAAAAATCACTGAGCGCTCACACAACTGAAAACACTTTTTCGGGAGAGGGAAAAAGTCTAAACAGACCAAAGCAGATCTCTCACTCAAGTAAGGAGACCCTGGCACATGGGTTGGATTCAAGTTGCAACCCAAACAAACAAATGAGTTGTGGCCCACGTGAACTGATAAGACGTGAATGACTCAAGCAAGTCATATTTCTATCTTGAAGCCCCATATTTTGTCACGTGTTGGAAAGCCTTTCAAAGGTTAATATGGTGTCTATGAATTTATGTGTACGTTGGAAGCTGAAAGGTGATCTTCATTTCAGCATTAATGTCGACAGTAATGTAAACGAAAACAACGTGTATTTGCGACAGCACTAATGTTGCTCACAACAGCAGCATTGGACATAATTGTCAATTATTAAATTTAAGTAATTTCAATTCTATTATAACAAACTGCATGAAGTTCATATTTTTACTGAATGGAAATAAGATAACAACTGGAAAACTTGGTGGTGATTAGCCGGAATGCTGCGGTGAGTCAGCTCAAGATGGCCAGACAACGTCTCCTTACTTCCCGCGTGGTTCGGGTTAAAAAGAAACTCCAAATGCATGGAAGTAATATTTCTGGGAACCTTTGAGTGGTTATAAAAAATAATTTCATTATTTTCTCCACAACTTTGTTGCTGGAAGTTTTTACTTGGAATTACAGAACAAAAAATGGCCAGCGACGACATTTTCTATTGCACGAATATAAAAAATCTCCACATACTTTATTTGAATATTTTTTAATGCAAATATGCTTTACAGTATTGATAGATTCTGAGTACCACCGTCACCTATGACAATTAAAAAACAGTGTCAATTTCTTTCATAATGAAAGCTTCAATTTTACGGCATGTTTCAACGTTAGGAATGAAAACAATGTAAAAATTGTGTTTTCACAGAAAATTTGCGTTTTTAATTTATCTAAAATTATGTAAGCAAGTTACCAGTTTTTTGTGTTCACCATCGTATTCTCTACAAAATTTCCTGCAAAACTGCAGGTACCGATTTTACTTAAGCTAAATTTGTAAATCCAGAAATTTGACAACAGCGCGCTCGTATTTCCCATAAGAAAAGCATTGCCCATAAGAGCCCATTGTGTCTTCTGAACGTGAAAACGACTTTTTTCTAGAAAAGTCAACCTCTCTTTCACACAGTACGTCCTGGAAACTGCATACTTGCAGGCTAATGGGGCTCTGGTGGCTGAACCCACAGTCTGGTGTTTTGTGTCCGATCTGTTTGCGTTTGTGATTCTCGCATTATTTTTGTCAAACGAACATTCCTATTCGTTGACACGATTAGCATATAAACGCAGGAACGTGACTAAAATAGGAATCATGCAAACATAATCTGTGTGTAAGAGTATTTTTACTGATTATGACACTAAAACCGAAAAAAACTAGTTGTACAGTTGTCATGATTGAGATGGCTAAATGCTCTTGGAAGCGAGACCGGATTTGCACTAACAGGTTTATATTCTGTGGCTTTGTTGATATGAATTTGTGAAGCAATGGTGTACAGTAGGATCCATGAGTATTACCGTGCAAATTGTCCATGACTATTTTCATTAATTTTTCTCTTACATCCTATGTGTTTTTAAGCGATAGATTTTTATGTATGCTGGTGCAGAAGTTGTCAAAAGCTTGTTTTGAGTTTTGTTTTAATCCTTGGAGCTCTTATTGTGTGAAATAAAATGCATGAACATGGTGATGGACAATTTGCATGGTAATACTCATGGATCCCACTGTACATGTTGTAGAGTTGTAAGAAATGGTTATTTAAAATATTAAGTGTCAAAAGGGTCAATTCGGATAATAGATAATACGAGCTTTTGGCCTTGTTTGATTTATTAAAGTACATGTAGTTACATTTTAAAATTAATTAATGTACATACCTTTAGTTCTGTTGCAATACCATTGGCCAAGGGAAAATGAACAAATCTGTAACCTGGAAATTTTCATACTAATCTCAATCTTTAGTCCTTAATTCTCGTCGACAATAAAATGTAACTGTATGTCCTTTCTTAAATCAAACAACGCCATAAGATCGTATTAACCCAATTTATCATTTTAACGTTGAATTTTTAAAATAACCATTTCTTACAACTGTGCAACATGTACACAATTGCTTCACACATTCATATCAACAAAGCCACAGAATATAAATCTGTTACTTCAAATCTGGTCTTGCTTTCTAGAATATTTAGCAACCTTCAATCCTGACAGCAGTGATATCCTAAATGTAATCATAGAGTAATTTTTCAGAATATTTGTTCTTGAAATCAGTGTCTTTGATTATTGACGTACTCCCTCCCATTCACATGCGTGCCATGAAGATTATAGCAAAGGCTAAGCCTATTCCTTGCACTTTACAACATGTCCTGAAGGCGGTAGTGCTCTACACATTCACAGTACCAACCATTTGTGGAGGTGATGTGATCAGCCCCACGCTCCTACCACCCAGGGTTGTCGCCGGGTGCCCATTTATTAGATGCTGCGTTAACCAAAGAGCCACATATGCTAGAAAAATTCGCATCTGAAATCGCAACCCTGGGAATAAAAGCTGGGTATTCCACCTAACACTCAGACACTCTACCAACTAGACCACCGCGACCCTGTGACATGAATATTACACCCATGTTAATAATCTTACACATTGTAAACAATTGAAAGTTGCATACGTACCTTTGAATATCACTTTAAACTCTCCCAGTGACGTCAAAGTTATCAGAAGAACTAGAATCACAAACTGGCGATACATGCTTAGCGCGCCGATGTCCACATAAGATTTGCACCAAAGTAACAGAGGGCAACGGCACTGCTTGCACTTTATATATGCTGACAGAAAACAAGGCTGTTGACCACAAAGAACGGGAAAATGTTCAGAACCTCGCAGCTAATGCGTATTCAGCAATACAGAAGTTTGCATCCGGTGAAGAAGATGGTTTCCTCTCAAATATAATGATCTTGATGACAATGATTCATCATTCGTAGAGATTTCAATGTCTCAGGACGTTTACAGACATTGGCCTTTCAAGATAACCTCACCAGATGGTTCTGCAGTCCGGTACTGGAGGTTTTTGTCCAAGATGGACCCTATTTGTGTCCTCAGTTTCTTTACCTTACAAATCACGCACTGTCCTTGGCAACAATGAGCAACAGCGGGTGCTGATGGAATGATAATTACCACAGTGGGCAATTCCATGAATAATCCCGGTGTCAATTATTACACACGCATTTCCTTGCAACAGTGTCCGAGAGACACATTGTTGTGTCATTATCAGTAAAGCGTATCATATTTTTTTCCCAAATGTGCTTAGGGAAAATTCAAGGGGGATTTCCCCGTTGACTTGACATTCAGGCGACAATGTATGATGGAGGTTAATTTCTACAGGTGGAACTACAACTATAATAGATTTCTTTGTGTAGGTTTGCACAAGTTTGCAACATATTAGCACAAACCTATTGCTGATCTACATATATACTCAACTTTGAGTTAGTGCTTGTATGCCTTAAGAAGAATAAGTCTTTGGGATCCACGTGCAGTCACTTCTGAGCCATCTGCCTGAGAACTGAGGCCATTGTCGCAATGTCTCCTACATTAGTAAAGTTGCTGGTGTGGTAAGCATGTACAGAGAGATAGAATTTTCATTTGCCGAGAAATTTCTGTAAGTTTTAGGCTGACATAGGGCAAGAAACGACTCCTCTTCACTGGTGAAAGTGTGTAGAGGAGGCGCCATCTTTAAAATAGCAAAAATGACGATTTGAAACTCACTTGATTAGTATTGCAGCCTTGAGGTCGTTTTGTAAATAACAGTTGATACCTCATGTAAATTTAAGCTGTATACAGTTTGCCTTCAATATTTATTGGACTTTTGAGGTTTTCATTTGACTCTTGTAATACAAGGTAGTTCTACAGTCGTACCAAGAAAAGAAGAACCGTGCTCAAAGCAGGAACTAAAGAGGACAGTCATTTGTTTACCCCTCTCGCAGTGAGCGCAAATAAAAGCCAGTTCACTGGTGCCCCAGTGTTGCCATATTTAAAACTTTCCTTTCTTACTTCGCTGCCAAACAATTAAATAACGTTAAACATTGCTTCTCTACGCTGCCTGCGGTTTTCCCCTTCAACATGACACAAACACTTAGCACCTAGAAAGATTACGACGATGTTTTGGAAAACTCTGAACTTTTTGGCAACGCATGGGCAGGATTACATTAATTACATATGAATAAGTAAATAGAACTTACCGTCACATTTGGAATATTTTTGGTGCAGTTTTTAACAAAGTTTCTTTGTGAACTTTGAGTTCAAAAGCTACTAAAGTCAGTTTCTTATAAGTAACACTACCATCCTCATTGTTCCTCTTTATTATCAGTGAACAGTGGCGCTCCCAGGATTTTAATGGGGTGGTTGTATTTTCATGTTTTAGCGGTCAGTCCTATATTTTGTTATCCTTTCCAGAATTTGACATTGTTTCTTTTTAGTAATGCAGGAGCCAAAAGGGGGGTGAGCAACCTCCGAGGCGGAGTGTTTAGAATAGCTCCCTAAGGCTCCGGGTTCTAATCCCAGCCTGGGAATGGGTGTTGTTTGTGAGTATCCCTTCATCAATTTCATCATATCATCACTCATCCTTGAACAAACCTAAGGCGGGGTTTCCCTACTAAGACCCACTTGGGCACGTCACCGTCAGTTAACGACCCTGAAAGGAGATGATAAAGTCATTCCACGGGCAGCATTGGCTCGACTGCTGGAAAACATACCGTGCTTCGAATGTAGCTACGTTGTTTAGACGCATGGAATTTCCTAAGCCCACACTTGCCAATGCACTCATATGCACTCCAGTGGCGATTTCTCTGGGTGTGTAAGTCGTGTGTCAACGGCCAAAGGAAAATGAAATAAAGAAGAAAGTATCTGTAGTTTTATAAATTACGATTTTGAGCGTTTTTCTTCAATTGTCAGTCACGAGCGCCCGGTAGATTTCGAACGCGGCGCAGCGCGCAGTGGTTGTCAGGCAGGCAGATCGGCCCGTGAAGGGCAGGGCGTTGCGAGGAAATCCAACGTCTTACCACAGCCAAAACATAGCATGACCGCGCATGCGCACCCTGCCACCCACCAGCATGGTTACCTTCTCAAGGCGTTGTATTTGTTCCCAACGATTTGGCTTTCATCCGCCCCGCGTTCCGCGTTGTTTTGCTCGTGATTGTTGTGCATTATTTTTTAAACGTGTTGTGTGAAGTGATGTGATTATTTTAAGATGGAGAATAGTGAAAGTGTTGTGCAAAAGTATTTAAATAATTTATTTTCTTCGCTTTCGTATTCAGAGAAGAAACAAGTGATTGACAATAGTCGACCATGTTCGAATCTCACGATGTCAACATGTGTTAAAGGAAAAAGTTGTGCTGGAAAAGGTTTTGAGAGACATTTTCGAAAAGAACTCTATGAAATTTCAGACTGGCTTTGCGGGTGTGATGTGGTGAATAAATTTTACTGTTGGACATGTTTATTATTCTAGACTAAAAAAGGTGTTGGGAATTATCAAGGGTATGCGGATTTGAATCATCTCAATACTGCAGTGAGAAAACACAGCGAGTCTGAATTGCATCTTTATAATAAAGTTTCTTTAAATTTAGTAGTTTTGTTGCCACCCCTACTAGAATTGACGTTCTTTTGGATACTCAACGAAAAGCTGAAATAGAGCTACACAATGAAAAAGTAAAAGAGAACAGGGAAATATTAAAGAGGTTGATTAACGCCGTCTGCTATTTAGCAAAGCAAGAACTGCCATTCCGAGGCCATGAGGAAAATGCAGCATCTCTAAATAAGGGCAATTACATGGAATTCCTTATTGCAAGTGCCGAGTTTGATCCCTCATTAAAATAACATTTATTAAATTCTACAGTTTTTCGCGGTACTTCGGCAGGCATTCAAAATGATTTAATAAATCCAGTTTCGGATGTTCTGAGAGATGAAATCTACAATGAAATTCAAAACACAGACTTTGTGGCTATCATGGTCGATGAAACATCAGACATTAGCAAAAAATCTCAGGTGTCAACAGTGTTACGTTTTTTCTCGGCCTCACAGAAAAAAGTCATTGAAAGATTTCTTGGATTTCATGACATGAGCGGCGATAAAACTGCAGGAGCTCTTTTTAGTCACGTGACTGAAATAATGGATAAATATAAGTGTGGGAATAAATTAATTGCCCAGACATACGCTGGGTATTCTGTAATGAGTGGTCATTTGAATGGACTTTAAAGTACATTTTTGGAAAATTATCCGAAAGCTTTTTATACGCATTGTTATGTTCATGTAATGAACTTGGTGCTGCAACATTCGTTAGAATGTAACGAAGAGCTTAAGGTGTTCTTTTGTGGTCTTAAATCACTTAAATCTCATTCTCCAAAGAGGTTACACGAACTTTCTGCTTTCATGTCCAGAAAGCTCCCGTTATTAGCTCCTCCCAGATGAAATTTTACCTCTAGGCTAGTGTGGACAGTCAATGACAACAGAGAAGCACTGCTTATGTTTTTTGAACATGTTAGTGAAAGTGGAGACTTCGATCATTTGACTGCAATGACTCCAGAGGATTTTTAGCTTCTTGAAGGACTTCGAAAATATATTTTTAAAAAAGGCTTTATCCAACTTGCTTGCCTTTTCAGACGTATTATTCAGTATATTGCAGTCTAAAAATGTTGATATTTTGTATTGCAGTAATAAAATAACTGAATTTCAACAACAGCTGAAAAAGGAAAGTGAGAATTTCGAAACACTATGGAATTCTGTAACTGGTGCAGTAGAAGAGGAAGAGCTTGTTGAAATGAAAAGGAGGCGACTGAACAACGAATCACAGAAAGACCACTGCCGGAGGCTTTACTTTGAAATCATTGATAATATCAGCAACCAGATAACAATTAGATTCGCATCATTTGAAAAATTACAATATTTTGATTTACTAAATCCCACAAAACTTGAATAAAACTTGAATAAAAGAGAAAACTTTCCTCATCATCTCGTACATCAATTGTAGGAAATTTATGGCAGTGTGTTTAATTTAACCAAACTGCAGAAGAATGAACTTTATGTTTGGTATGCTTCCACTGAAGGATCAGAGAAAACACCAATTGAGATTGTAAATTATCACGAATCTAGTGGGTGAGTTTACATAAATATATAAATTACCAGTGTTGATCGCAACAATTCCTTCCACGACGTCATCTGTCGAGAGATCGTTCTCATCACTGAAGAGGATCCACACATTCTGCCGATCTACTCAACCGGATGACGAATTTAAGTCTTATCTCCATCCAGAAAGAATTACTTTCTAAGCTGCGAGAAGGGGATAAATCCAAATTTTATGAGGCGGTGATCAGCGCATTTCTCTCTAAAGAAAGAAGAATAGACTGGAATTCAAGTAACTAAGTAATGAGCAGTTGACTTTTCAAATTTTACTTTTTGGAAAGATAAATGAAGGGTAAGGGGAAAAACCGGGAATGTGCATTTTAGCGATTTTTCAATGAACGGGTCATTCTTATGTCCACGGTGTTTTTTTTAGGGGTGATAGGAGTTCCACCAACCCCTCTGGTTGCAAACTCGTGCTTTAAAAATTAATTGTATGGCGAAGTATTGAACATATTAATTTTCTCCTTACCCTTCAAATATATTAATACTTTAAATGAAGTATTTACTTCATCTAAAATAATTTATGTAATTTAATGTTTTTCTAAATATTTATAAATTTACACCAAAAAGGTACGGAGAAAATTTGTAATATTGGTTCATAGAAATGAGAGGGGGAGGGGTTAACATTCCTTCTTTGCCAACGCCTGAAGTTCAGGGTCAGGAGACGCCACTGATTCAGTCAACGAATGATTCCTCTTCACCTTGGAGACACGTGAATCATGTGAATAGTAAACATGTAATCAAAGACAAAGTTTAATACTTTTCTCTGTGTTCTTTTCCTGAGTATATGAAGTGCAATTATTCAGTTTATGCCCTGTGATCAATACTCCCATGTATTTTATTCTGAATTAATAATCCCTCCAACATAAACTATTCAACTCGAAGACAAAGAAAGTTTGAAGTTATACAAATGGCAACAGAAGACTTGTGCACAAAGCGTCTGTAGTTGTTTCTTTTCAATAGAAAGTATATTCAATTGGTGAGAAAATGCAGTAGTTGAAGATACGTGTACATGAACTTAAATCGAAACCGGGAATTCTGTTCCACAAAACATCTTTTAATATTGAAGATCTTTTGAACGGGACTACCACAGGCAGACCCAGACCCGTTAGTCCCCTCATATCCACGATGATATGAGATCACAAAGACCAAGATGGGTGACCTTTTTTACCTGCTACAGTTTTTTTCACAGATTCACTACCCTTCTTACAGCAGTGACATCAGTGACGACATCGATGGGCCGGATAGACTTATGGTATGCAGTTGAACATTGTTCCACATCAGTTGTACAGTCGTGAAAAGAAATACTTTCCCCATAAGACTATACTGGTAATATGGCTCTATGGGAGAAGTACTTTTTTCCATGACTGTACACTAAATGCTCCTATTTTTACATTTTGATAATGGTTTCCAGTTTAATATCGCCTTTCAAATCAACATTTTGAACCTAAGATCAGTTTCGGCTTTTGGGAAAATGCCACATTGAAATATCTACAATACGATATTTTTATGTTATATTTAATAGCAAATCTTGCATATTCCTCTTTTAAATTGTTACATAAAGTTGTAACATTTGAAAATCCATTTTATACGAAATATTAAATTAAAATTAACAACAAAAACTTTTGGCCTGTTTTTCTCATAATTTTGTAAGATGTCATTTGCTCCATCTTGATTCTAAATGTCTTTGAATTTTAAAAAAAGTTTTTTGTACAACGTAATATTTAGCGGTAGAATACGTTCTTATTCACCTCTTCACTTGAGAATTGCATGTTACATCTGTTCTTCAACGAGAACGGGCTTTGGAGGGGGGTGAGTGCAATTTTTCCTCCTTTGCACCCCTGAGTCAGGTCATCGCACTCGAAATAAGATGTGACTGTCTTCTACATTCACAAATAACTAATATTTACTTGATTTCTATTGCGTACAAGTTTATAAAATTAACAGGGAACTATTGAGATTAAGAACGCTGTATCAATGTCGATATTTGTTTTAAGTTGTTGATTTCGATTAGTTTTTTATATATGTAAGAAGATTAACTTAAAAATGTCTTGTGTCAGAAATCGAAAATGAGTTTATATCAAGTGAAATAATATTTTGGAAGTTGAGTTGTGCTTTTTAATTCTTGCAATGTAAGTATAATAACATTATGAAAACCAGTTGAGCGCTGAGGACTTGCAATTTAATTTTAAAATTGTATTCAAGTCTGCTCATCCTTCGCGTACAATATATATTCAGTGTGAAGTATCGTTGCAAAGAACATGGTTCGAAGCCAAGATATCTGACTTTGGAACGCACTAGCATAACGACTACCTTATGCCATCAATACGTTTGATGACCAGCTTCTAACAACAAAATTTAAGGAATAACAAGAAAATAATGTATTATACATTTTTATTTTCTATTAAGTGTATTGAATTTCTTTGATCATATCTACACCAATTATATCACCTAAAGAGTTTTAAAAATAAGTTTTGGACATTCATTATTCATTTGAATTCTTTATTTTCCTCTAATATGCACAAACAATATATATATCTTACAATATACTTTCACTTTCCAATAACAAAAGTAATTTGACTTCTTAACAATTGAGAATATTTTTCTTTTTTTAAGTACAAATGCTAGGGCACATCTGAAGACGATTTTGGAAAATAATGTTTTGGTGAACCCATAATTTGAATTACTTTATTGTTAGTTATATTACGCAAAAACTTATTTAATATTATAACCTTTACTAGAACGCAGTTCTTCAATCAATTGTATTGTGCAGTAACCATTAACATAAACCCAATTATTGATATAAGTATAATGAGAATTTGATAATTAATATATACATGATAAATTACATAAGTGCAAACATTGATAAGCTTATATATGCCTAATACGTATATAATATTTACACATTTATATAGCTACATTATCTGAATAGTTTCTAATATTTTCAAAAATATATTGACATTCTAAAATTTTTTAAAAATTTTCTGTCGCAAAACATTCAGACTCATTATATGTTTTGTACATGTTTGATGTTGAACCAGTGATATTCCCGCTGGAAAAACTTCACAGGAACATGAAATTTTGTAGTCCAAATTACAGGAAAGGGGAAAAGAAAGAACATGGAAAAATGTGCAAGAAAATGGGAATAAAATAAATTAATATTCAAAGTTCGACGTTGAATATTAATGCAATGTATTAATTATTTTGTCTGAATCACGCTTTTCTTATGTTTCTGCTTCTAAAGGAGTATAAACGTTTCGGTTCTTAGTTAGCTGATTGTAATTGAACTAAAATATGTAAGAACTTTCCAGTTATAACTTTAATGAATGCTATAGACTGAATATAAATCAAATTTTGCAAATTTAATGTTTCATATAGAGAAATTAAAGTATATAGTGGCAACACATCTCCATAAAAGTATTCAAACAAGGCGAAATTCGGTGTCGAATTCGTCCTAAAATAGTGCCCACGCCCTCCTATATCGAAAGTTCTGGAAGAAACCATGAAATTAGTGACCATTTATTTTCTATTTTGTTTTCCTATTTTGTAAAAAAGCAGAGAAGTTTAAGGTCGAAGAGGGTGGTTTTTTTTTCATTCGCCATGGAAATTCCCCTGAAGAGCAGAGATATCACTGGTTTGGACTCGGGTGCGAGTTACATTTATGAGGGGGCGATGCAAAATTACATTTGCCCATTGCTTACAAAGTTTTAGCCCAAACAAGTCTTTAAGATAAATCAGTCTTAATAACGAGCAAAACAGGGTAAAAAACTAGGTTGTGGTAATGATATTCCTGAAAGAGACGAGGAAAATATAGCTTGTGAATAACCGGTCTGATTTTAAACTCTACGTTAAGATAAATCAGTCTTAATAACGAGCAAAACAGGGTAAAAAACTAGGTTGAAATATTAACAACTATAATACAAATGTCACCTCGTTCACCCTTGAATTCATCCAACACAAGAATCTCTGCCTACACAAAGTCCATTTTTTTCACAACAGTTGGTATAATAATTATAATGATATAATACATTTATTAACGGGCGTGCGTGTAATGTATAATTATAAGGTGTACTCTATTATATTAGGAATAAAGAATATTTAAGCATATATATAAAGATAGTAGATACATTGCGTACTAATACATATATTATATTGAATATAATCAGTGCTATTTTAAAAGTGAAGGGTGTATTCTGGGATTTTTTCTCATCTTCTAGTTCGTAGATGCCGGCATGTGAATATTATTTGTATGTTTTGTAAAATAATTATGAAGAGCAAGAAATTTGATCAAGTTTTTATGTTGTTGTTTTTTTTGTTTTTTTTTCTTTTGTGGTAATGATATTCCTGAAAGAGACGAGGAAAATATAGCTTGTGAATAACCGGTCTGATTTTAAACTCTACGTTATGCCAGTTTTTGATTATGTGTTGTAATTTGTTTAATATTCACGGAACTTAATTTGCTCAACATACCCTATTTACTGCAAATCCCAGCGTCCAGTTAACGACCCCTTCAGTGCGGCCCTGTTAGAAAAGCGATTCCACAAAGAGTAGTACTATGATCATACCGTTTTAATAATACTAATAAATGTAAAGCTAAAAATACATTTCCAAAATATTCTCCGTGCAACTGATTAATTTTTCGTTTACTTTTATGTAAAGCTTATGCTATTGCCGGAGTTTCCAATTGAATTAATTATTGCATCTGCTTTACCTCGGAGCATATTTTCATACTTTTTCCATTGATGAATCCATACGTTGTCTCAACATCTGCCCAAGTTCCAGTATAGTATCTTTCGAATTTTAAACAAATTTCGGTATAGGATTCTTCAGGATTATCGGAAGTTTAGTCGGCATACACGTCGGCGTCGTAGTTTCAGTTTCCCGTCGTACATTATTCAGTTGTAGTCGTCGTCGTACTTTCTTCAGTTGTACTCGTCGTCGTACTTTCTTCAGTTGTACTCGTCGTCGTACTTTCTTCAGTTGTACTCGTCGTCGTACTTTCTTCAGTTGTACTCGTCGTCGTCGTCGGAGGTTCTGAAATAAGAAAAACGAAACGTTAGACACGGTAGTAAGTAATCATTGAACACACAAAGGAATTACAATGCTTCAAACAACGGAGTAACAAAAGGACAGTAATGCATTTTCAGTACATGAAGGAGTTAATTTGCTTGACATGATAAATGAGTTTCTTCTACTTGTTCTTCTTTTTTTTGTAAGTGTATGTTTTTAATCCACTTTCAGTACAGTGAGTAGGGCTGTAGTCGCGAATACAGGGGCTATCACAGGAAGGAAGTGCCTTCGAACGGACGCCATAGTTGTAGCAGAACAACTTCCGGTCCGCAGGCTCACAACATGCAGCTACAGGGAGTTAAGATTGTGTCATGTAGGAAAGGAACGAATGGTGTGTAGCAGTAGATTGTAAACTACGATCAGGGCTTAAATAATCTTTCACAGATCTCTCTTCATCTATTTCCTCAAGATCTAGGGCGCCAAAATTATTGCATTCAATCTCTCAGGCGTAAAAATTGGAAGCCCATGAGCATCTGTAGACTCCGCAGTAATCATAACGGATGTGCGGAACCACATAAGAGTCGGGAACGGGAAAAAATCCGCCCCGATCACAACTTAGGGAAAATCTAAATAATACTGTTTGAAAGTGGTTTGTCTCCTACATATTCTTTTTCCGTTTTTTCCCGTCCCGAACATCTGGATTTTAAAACTTTCCCGTCCTGACCAAAACTTATGCGTCCCGCAACCCCCTACTAATCACTTAATTAAAAGTAAAAGTGAAACTATTCCAATCTCCATTTTCTCTCTCTGTTTTAATGATAAGATTCATTTCAAAAATGCTCGGTTAGACTGCAAAGTCAGTTACGTAACTACGTTACACGTTATGTTCTTTAAGACCTTATGAACAGCAATAAATTATTGTGTAAGGAGTAAACTAAGTGGAAGTATTAATTATTTTTTTTGTCTCTTGCATTTGCTAATCTCTGGAACATTGATAGAGAAAGGGTCTTAGGTTTTAACACTGGTCAGGAAATGGTGTATCATAGTTTTTGTCCCATCATTAATTTTTGCAGTTTATTATTCATCCTCATCATTATGATTAACACAAATGATAGAAAATTGACTTAAAATAACAATGAGCGTTTTGTATTTCTGCGTTCAAACAGGAACGAAACCAGCAGTGTGCATTTCTGCATCCCGCTGACTCGCCCTTACTGAAGAAAAAAAGAAATAAACTTCTTTTTCTGCTTTCTTATACGTACATCTCGCACCTTCTAACTTTAAAACGTACTTTCTATTAAGTATGTAGGCCACAAATATCGCCAAATGTAAAGACGGTCAGCAAACGGATCTCATCCTGGAATAATCCCGTATTACATTCTAGTTTCTCATCCAATGGATATGGAAAACCATCTACTTTGTCCAGATATCTCTTCTTCTCCTTCCCATTTCATCTGATTCACAAAAAGAGAAGAAAGCACACATAACAAGTACGCGCTTGAATTGCCCAGCGGCAGTGAACCGGAAGTTGCTGTGCTTTAGTTCCACAATTGAATGTGACACTCGATATGATTTTGTTTACTCGTTGATAGCGCCTGTATGCCGTACCCCTCTGGTAGAACTTACTCATTAGCGAATACCTTCGTATACTTTCTAATTTTGAATTTTGAATTTCTGTAATTTGACCATTACTACAGTGGCAGCGTGGCTGCTCAACGAGAATTCCTTGAATTCCGGAAAATATGCATGAATTTTTCTCCGTAGACGTGAACAATTGCAGCTCTTATTAATCCAAATAACATTGAACTTATACATATCTATAAGTCCCGAGACACGTTTTTGCCAGTTTAGCTTATATTTTTATCCGGAAGAGAAAAGGAGAAATGCGTGGAAAATTAAACATAATTCTTTCAGTCCGTTTAGCATAGGCGTAGTTTCGTCCGTCCACTTGTGTGTGTGGGTGTGTGTGTGGGGGGGGGGGAGGGGGTGCTGACATTAATCATGCTTTTATATGGTCCTTAAAATGCAAATTAACTTCAACTTTTATGTAGAATAAATCGCACCCTACATCTGCGTTCTGTTGTATACTCTGCCTGCATCAATACATAATTTGAACATCTTTCCTGAAGTGCGACTGTCACACCGTGAGCAACACAAAGATTTCATGATGATTTTTACAATTTTTTTGTGTAGTTTTTCTTTCCTGAATTATTTTGTCCAAATGTCGCATGTTTTTTTTGGGGGGTAATGTCAGGGTGTGGGGGTGCTTAGCCCCCACTAACCACTACCTAACTACGCCTAAGCCGTTTACTTTGCTTTGTTAGTGTTCTTTGCAGAACAATCCATCTGACAAATGGAAGACTATTCGAAGATAAGATATCTTGAAGTTGATTAGTTAAATCTGAGTTTCAAATTCTGAAACAATTAACAATATTTCGTAGGTTAGTGTGTCCTGTAACATTTGTGGCTTGAGTTTGTGGATGTATTTTGAGTCTTTGTGTGTGTGGAAAGGCAAGTGTTAACTCCGCACCTTGAATTAAATATTTTAAATATATATGTATATCCTTTAATTGAATTGAACAAGAATGTTTAGATACATTGGAATCACACAGACCCCTTATATTGTTAACATATGTGTGTGTATTTATGTGGATCGCTAGAGGCGGTAATACGTAAGGTTGAAATGAAGAAAATATCCGCTTACACGCTTGAATTTTTGGAAAGTTCACCTTGAAAACCGAGAATTATACTTGAATGGCTACCCTGAGTGCGCTAATTAGGCTAAATACGACTTCTTTCAAGTAATCGGAACATAATGTTGAGAAGGCGAGAGGAGATGGTATGAATGCACGATGCACGTCAGTATTTTTGCATCATCATTTGACTACTGCAACAAATTTGCAAAAATTATAAAATTTCATGTCGGTTTTTAATTCTTTTATTAACCATGACGATGACGAACAAAACGGATAATGAGATTCGAAACTGCATTACAAGTGAGCAACAAGTTGGATAAAAATTATGATTTTTATTGAAAAATTCATTTTTGATGATTTTTTAAATTTAAATCGGATTTTTTTAATTTAAATCAACTTTCTCATTTTTTTAAAAATGAAACACGCTTAAAATTGCTTGCATGGTTTTTGGCACCATACTTATAGATATGTTTCTTTAGAAATGCTTTTTCTGGCAAAATGGCCCTGTAAAATATTTTAACAGTTTGATTACAGCAAATAAAAAAATATATATTATCTTAAATATACATTTTTCTGTTTCTGATACTGTATATATCAACCTACTATGGAAATGATAGTTGGAATTGCAGTAACTTGTCTTCCAGTGAAAATAGAACAAACTCTATAATTTGTAACTTCATTTCTTTTTTAAAGTCTTTGTAGCTGAATTTTGGCAAGTTTTTTAATGATAGTTTGCAATACATCATCAGCCATTTTATTTACAGTTTAATGATAATGATACTACTTGCTGTTTAACATGATTAGTATTTTGTATATTTTTCTACACAAAATGTTTGCTATTTTTGCCTATAAAAGTTATTGAATTTTAAATCAAGATACAATTAAATGTGTTTATAGTTTACATATTACATTTCCTTTCGTGTACATATATTTTGTTTCCTCACATAGAGCCTAATAAACACCGTTAAATGTCGAGATTAATCTACTTTCACCAATAATATACTTTGATATATACAAAGTCCTTATGTACATCATTCTATACATTATTTAAAGTGATTTAAATCAATGATTTAAAAAAAATCACCTGATTTAAATCAATCCATCTTGGTGATCAAGTAATGTGACAGACACAGTCTTGGAGACACTACAGTCTGTCGTATTTATTTGCTTTCATATAGTTTTTTCTTTATTTGTGTTGTATCAAATACCTTAGGTATTTTCACAGGATACGAAACTATGCAATATGTAAGTATTAAAGATTATTCTGTCAAATATATCAGTTTTTTTTTTTGAAATTGTTTTTTTCGTATTTTTTCATCCAAACTCTTAGGCCAGCCACATACCGGATCCGACACGACGAGACGCGACGACTCATTTTTGTTGCAAACCGATTCGGGGAACGTTTAACATGGGGCTCTTATGGCCGCCGCACACCGGACGAAATATTTGACTCGAGTCACGTTGCGACGGTTTGCGACAAAACAGTGAATGTCTGGGGAATTTGGTAAGGCAAGGAGCAGCTTGCGACAAAACGATCTGCGCATGCGTGAATCCATTCAATTCAGTCACAGACATCTAATTACAGACCGAAATCTTCAGGCCAGAATTCCCGAACTGTGGGACAGTATCATGGTGGCAATATTTTTATTTAATTGCAAATGAATAGTGATTGTATTCTGACACAGGAGATCGCAGCGACAGAAAATCTGGATGACTAGATTAATGTTGGTGCATATGTTTGTGTTCAACCTGTGCGAGGTTCGACATTTAAGAATTTGTAAACATAGATTATTGCTAATGCTGATTACATGGATTTCTAACCTCTAACTACCAATAATTCCTTTATTTAATGGGAGAATAATGTTTATTGTGATTTGTATGTCCGTAGGCCTAACATTGTGCGTACGTTGTCGGAAATTGTGCAGTTCAGTGGCGTATTCCGAAAATTTGACCCGGCTTACCGCAACAATTATTATTTATTTTGAATATTTATTACATAGAAATAAAACAGAAGTCAGACAACTTCAAATTTTCCGGCGATATATTTAAAAAGTTGGTTTACTTGAGGTAAAACAGATAACTGGTGCAGTTCCAAGTGTAAAGGTCATTGTTAGTGACTTAAGCAATACATTTAAGGCAGGGTTGTTAAAGGTCGAGGAACCCATAAATTCTATTAGGTTCGGCTGCAGGACCGGAACATTTTTTCTCGCACAATTTAAATTCGGTCCAAGTTGCGTATTGTTTTATTTTAAAAACTTTCCTGGACTGTATTTTAATTGTTCCTGAAAAATGTTCCTGGACCGTATTGAAATTGATGCGGGAGAGAAGGTTTCTGGACCGAATTGAATTTCATCCTGCAAAAAAGGTTCCTGGACCGAAATTAAATTCATCCGAAAAAGAGGTTCTTGGACCGAATTGAAATGCTTCAAATATTAAATGGTTGTGTACTGTCTAGAAGACATTTACTCGTACGTTTGCTGATTTTCTCTCCCAGTCCGTGATTGAATTTATTTACAATTCCTGGACCAGGGTTGACCGATTAAAAGTTGCCTTCTAAAGATGCCCGCGAGTACATTATACATTGAAATGTTATACTGCGGTTGTAGAAAACGTAGCTCAGGGAATAAATCTCTCGTGGGCCAGGTTCAAAAAATCCCTTGTCGAAGAGTTAGTGTACATAGCGTAATGGACTATATTAGTGTGGCGTCACATTGAGTTCAAACAAACCCGTCACGTGTTGCTCCGGCTACCGATCCAGGAACCGCAGCCAATAGGACACGTCGATGAGGTAACGTGAGTCTGGTGTGTTCCCATCAGATATCTCAACAGGGAAGGGCAGTGTTGCTACAACCAAGTGTAGGAACGCCCGAGAGAGAATGGGGCTACATGGAAGAAGGAAAACGTGACTGCAGCGTTTGCGTTTTGCCCTTTACCTTAGATTCTCGAGACAGCCAGCACCTGTATTAGTCTTTGATGTTCACAAGTTGATAATTGTTTAGCGTCAGGTCCGTGTTCGATCCGAGTTGCGTATTGTTTCATTTTAAGACGGAACTTGAACCCTATTTAAACTGATTCAGAAAAAAGGTTCCCGGACAGTATTTATATGCATCCGGAAAAAAGGTTCCTGGACCGTATTCTAATTAATTGAGAAAATAGGTCCCTGGACCGTATTTAAATTCACTAAGAAAAAAAGGTCCCTGGACCGTATTTAATGAAGTGTGGCTGGCTTATTGACTTGGGGATCTTAGAGTCACAGAGGATGTAACAAATTATGCAATGCGAGAGGTTTCCATTTTATGGTTAATTTGCCTATTCTGTCAATGAGAATAAAGAAGAGGAGTGACAGAGCGAATTTCTCTCCACGCTTACCTAGACCCGACCGTGTAGTATATCCATGTAAAGTCCTTGGTTCCAGGTGCATCTTACTGAGGCGTCTCCCGACATAAGTTATACGCCGCCTCGAACTTTCATGGTCCCTCACCCACTGTAGCTTTACCCTGCGGGACGTTTTATACTCTTTTCCATAGCCTTTGTTCTTACCTCTCAACTATTAGGTCAAAGCCTCTATCTTCCACGGAAAGTCCCCAGAGGAAGTGAGGTCTGGATTATATACGCACCGGTAAGCAGCTTAAAAGAATGAACCTATTCTCTGTGGAATGCAGCATTGTCGACGAATGGTCGCGTCGTTGGTCGGATGTGGAGAGATAGAAAAGTAGAACTTTTACAGACTCTGCTGTGCATCACTCTTCATTAAATTGATCGGTAAGAAAGTTTCCTGGATCGAATTTAAATACTTTACAGATACGAAGGTTCTTTACGGTCCAGAACCCATTTACTCTTGCTGATTTTCTCTCCTGGACCGGAATTTAATTTATCTAAAATTTCTGGACCTTTAAGAACCCTGATTTAAGGTAATACAAACTGACTCGATTCACAACATATAAAATGATACATTAATTCCAATTTGTAGCCTCCATTGACGCATTGATTCAGCTGTAAACTGCTCTGTACCGTTAACCCGCTTCCTAATTATAAATGACAGACCTAAACCTATTGCGTACATGGACGAAATCTGCTATTAGATTTTAGCTAACTAACAAAATGACTCGTCGTGTCGCGTCCTGTCGGATCCGGTGTGGGGCTGGTCTTAGTTTTCCAAATACAAAATAGCAGAAAATCATAATTTGGTTTCCTCGTGACGAATGTCGAGACTAGGTCAAGGTTATAGAAGGCATTCAACACGTTACAAGGGTCGAAACCCAAGCTTTTTATGGTAATTATTGTAGACGTTAGAGGCAGTTAAAATTTATCCGAAATTAAATATTTTATTGTGTTTTACATAATTCTTGCTCTCTCCTAAGATGGATTGAGGTTCTGAGTTCTGTCATTACACACACACACGCAGACAGATACGTGTGTGTATATGTGTCTATATAATATATATATATATATATATATTTCCACCTTTCCTAGGCCACTCAATGTGGAATGCCTTGAAATACAGACTTCCTTTACTAACATGACTTAATTATTTGCCAAAATTGGGTTTTTAGGCCATCATAATGAACACAAATACTCTATAATACACTTGCGTGCAAAGAAATAAATCTACCTCACATTTTTGACACAACATGTTTACCTGTTCTTACTTTTTCTTGTTGAGAAAAGGTGTGTATTAGTCAGCAAGAACCAACATTTCCATAGTAAAAAAGAAATTTGTTCTCTTCGTCAAGTACATGTTGACAATGTAAAGAACGTAGGGACGGAATATAACACAAACGTGAGTCAATGTTAAGTTGTCCCTGATGAAACACTACTCATCGTCCATTTCCCCCTCGTTTGGCATTTCTTGGATGTATGGTAAGGGACCCAAGTTGTCTTCCGCGGTCGTAGTATTTAAATTGTTGAAAAATGCATGATGGATGGGTGGTATGAACGGCAAGAGATCAATCATATCCTGTTTCTTTTTCAAGGAAATTGGCCGGCTGTCCGGGTACAACATTGTCTTCTGTATGTTTTGCAACAACACAGGGCGTCCTTTCCGTCCAGTTGGGGTGATGTCTAACGTAAAGAAATCCACATTGTCTTGAAGTGTTTCCTTGTATTTAAGACTATGTGGCCGCGGTGGCTCAGTCGGTAACGCGTCTGACTACCATGCTCAAGGTCCCGGGTTCGATCCCCGGCCGGTTCAAATCCGGGAACTTTTCTAACGATGGAAGCGGCCCCGGCGCCCACCCAGCGTCGAATAACATGGGTACCTGGGGGAAACCCTGGGGGGTAAAGGCGGTCAGGGGCGTGATGCTGATCACATCACCCCCACTCACGACCGGATCAAGAAAGTGTGGGGCGTTACCCCCACACCCCCTATACGCCTTCATGGCGTGGTGCTATGCACAGGGGAACACTTTACCTTTTTAAGACTATGTGGACGCTCTTTTTCAACCCTGATCCACTGCATTTTCAGCCAGTTTACCGGCTGTTTATCAGTGCTCTTCTTTCTCTTGCTGATATTCCGCTCTAAATTAGCAGTAGAATGAAACTCTGCACAGGTCGTAACGTACAACCATCCGCTGCCCACTGACTTACACCAATGTCATTCTCACCCACTCACCAGTTCTGTTCCGTGCGAAACGTTCGCGCTGCTCCTAGCGGCCAGTAAACGTACTCATGACTTCCATTGTTATCACACTGAATTGCCGAACCGCTCAGGAACACAAACCTGTGCGTAAGTCAGTTTCTCATTTTTTTTACTTACACCACTGTCTTTCTGACAGGTTCTTATGTAGATATAGTTCAGTAATAAATACGTATGATGTTAATAAAATTAATAACATTTTATGTCAAAAGTGTGAGGTGGGTCTATTTCTTTGCGCGCAAGTGTATATTTAACTAATTAGGTTAGAAAATGTCCCATTGCCAAATTTGCGAAATATGGGTGTGGACACATTTACAGTCTCGTGTGATGTTCTTGTGTGCTTGTCCATGCGAAATAAAATCAATCAATCGTATACAGTCCTGAGGAAAATGTAATTCAAATAAATTTTCTACATGTATCATAGTTAAATGCATTTTCTACCCCAGACTGCGCCATTTTAAAATATAGTACATTATAGAATTAATTATGGTAACAAAAGTAGCATTACCTGTTTCAGGGTCAATACATATAGGACCATCTGCAAATACAAATAAGATCCATCTTAAGAAAGAGGAATAGGTAAACATAATAAGAAGTATGCAATAACATAAATTATGAAAAGTACAACACCACTGTAAAAATTACCATAAAGTGTTTGTTATTTGTAGTAAACAAGTAACAGCATACACCTACATTTCTCAAATTATTTATTTTTCAAAATTATTGTTGTAGCAGTAAGGGCAAGCAAGGTTCAATATACAGTGTCCCAAAATAATATCTACAGTCTTTGAATGTTACTAGAATTATTGAATATAACTTGACTGGACTTTTTGTATTTGAAGCTGCAATATCTATATTGAGTGTGAGTGTGTGTACGCATTCTGATGTTTCTTGTTCCATCACAGCTCACCAGGCGGTAGATATTTGTGTACCCGAAGTGGCAGAGGTGAGCAATTATTCTTTTGAGAAATGTAAGAAGTGTCAAATAACCACCCAGATTCTCCGAATTTAACACCGTTAGATTTCTACCTCTGAGAAACTGAAGAATAATGTGTACCCCAGAAATCCATGGCCACTGGATGTCACTACTTGTTCTTCTCTTCTTGTAAAAACCATATCTGCTGTTTGCTAATTTGTCGACCTGTTTTACAGCATTGTAGACAAAGTATTGCTGCCAATGAGCATCTATAACTTTAAGGTATGTGACACGCAAAAAAGTTCATACTTCTTGTTATTAGTGTTCCCATTGTTAACGTTCAAGGAGTGCAAACACTATTTTGGGACACTCTCTAGACATGGAATGTAAACCTATGTACCTTTTTCTCGTGTATTTGTAGTAGCTGATTGTAAAAAGCTACTTTTTGATAATAACTGTCACAGTTAATGCTATTTCAAAAGACTGAATTCGTGAATAGTTGTCAGCTTGCCAAACTGGGTTTAAAAAAATAAAAATTAAACCAATCTATATTCACAATACTCTGTCTTAATATTACTTATTTAAAAATCAATTTGTACAAGTTAAAGATGTTTCCATGTTGTTATTTTTCGTAACTAACTCTCTAGCCTTCTTAAACCTGAAGGTTTCTTGCTGCAGCAGCACCAGCCTTCCATCTGTCCCTATCCTGGGCAAGATCAATCCAATATTTCCCATCATTACCGACTTTCTTTAGGTCCATCTCAACGTTATCCCTCCATTTTCATCTTGACCTTCCCACTGGTCTCTTACCATCAGGTTTCCCAACAAGAATCCTGTAAACTTTTCTCTCCTCTCCCATTCGTGCCAAATGCCCTGCCCACCTAAGTCTTCTTGACTTCATCATTCTAATAATATCTGGAGATGAATACAAATTATGCAGTTCGAAATTATGTAATCTTCACTCACTTTGTCCCTCATTCCTTTTAGGTTCAAATATTTTCCTAAGGGTTTTATTTTACGTTAGTCTTAATTTATGTTCCTGATGGGGAATTGGATTTATTGTTTTGACTGACTTGGAGGATGACTGTTGGATTAATCTGTGAGGATAATCGAATCCACAGGACACAGTAAATAATAATAATAATTGACAAATAAAAAAAGTAAAAAGGAATACTACAAGCCAGAAAAAGATGAATGCAACGTAAACGCCACCATACTCTGCTAATCTACGTCGTGGCAACAATGCTTCTCCACGTAGAGGGAAAGCTTACATAAATGCTATAATGTGTAATATTAAATATTATTAACAATTTTGGTTCACACTGAAAAGGAAAATGTAGTGATATATCTAAAAGATTACGGCCCGTTTCGCCTTATTGCGTTTTCACCTTCCCCAATACAATTTCAAATGATTTGTATGACACTAACTTTCTAAGGCGAAACGGGACATCCTTTTCGCGAAACGGGAGGACGCCATCTAAAAACAATAATAATAAACGAACGGAAATGGGAGATGGAACGGGAAGGTTAAAGATATTCACGAACCGGAACAGCGTTCCGGCCCGCTCCGGTCCATTTAGAATCATATGTGTATTTACTATCAATATTCGTATATCCCCGTAATTAATATTAGGCAAATTATCCATTAATTACATTATTCTCTCCAATTATTTTCTTTTGTACATACGTCGTACTTAAATGCAATATTTCTTCTCCAAAAGTCGGCTTTATCACATTACAGTGTGTCCCAAAATAGTGTTTACACTCTTTGAACTCAATAACAGGAACGCTAATAACAGCAAGCACGAACTTCTTTTGGTGTCGCTTACCTCAAAGTTACAGATGTTCAAAAATACCACCATTGGCAGTAATACATTACGTGCAATATGAAAAGATCGATAAACAGCAGAGACTGTTTCTGCGGGAAGGGAAGCGTAGGTTGTCGTAATTTCATGCCTCTGGCTTTGTAGCGTACACAGCATTCATCACAGTTCACCACAGGTAGTAATTTAACTGTGTTAAATCAGGAGATCTGGATGGATATTCGACCGTTCTTACGTTTCTCGAAAGAAAAGTTTCTCCCCTCTGCCATTTTGTGTCCACTAATGACTACCGCTTTGCAGGCTGTGACGGGACTAAAAACAAAGGAAGGTCTATATGCCCTCACACATGCTCAACATAGACATAAAACAATCTACCTGACAGACTGAAGAATATTGCAAGATACTTGAAGTTGTTTCGGTATATTTGATTTTTTAATTAACATTTGTGACTTGTGTTTGTACATGTATTTCGAGTATGAGTATATGAAATAGCAAATGTAAAATCTGCACCTTAAAATAAATATTTTAATATTTTGAATATATATATATATATATATATATATATATATATATATATCGTTTAATTGATTTGATTGATTGAGTTGGAGCTTTAAGTACACTTTATGCACAATAAGGCTAATTGGAACTGAACCTATAGTTTAAAGTGGGATACGGAACATTATGTACCTCCACCGGGTATCGAACCCGAAACCCCTTGATTACAAGGGGACGACACTACCACTCCGCCCTAAAATCAATCAATCAAGCTTATGTAATTAAAATAAATTTTCTACTTGTATCGTAGTTAAATGCATTTTCTATCAGACAGGCCATTTTAAAATAAAGTACATTATAGAATTAATTATGGTAACAAAAGTATCATTACCTTCTTCAAGATCACCTAATTCTGAAAATACAAATAAGATACATTATAAGATAATAGGTAAACATAATAAAAAGTATGCAATAACATTAAAAGAAAGGTAACGTGCTCCCTGTGCTTAGCACCACGCCATGAAGGCGTATAGGGGGCTGATGTGATCAGCATCACGCCCCTGACAGCCTTTACCCCTCAGGGTTTCCCCCAGGTACCCATGTTATTCGACGCTGGGTGGGCGCCGAGGCCGCTTCCAACGTTAGAAAAGTTCCCGGATTTGAACCGGCCTGGGATCGAACCCGGGACCTTTAGCATGGTAGTCAGACGCGTTTACAACTTTTTTTCTTTTTAATATTCTTTATTTTATGTAGTAGTGACTACTTACATGATCCTATGATAACATTACACATATATCAGATCTTGATTACATAATTAGATGTACTTACAAGAAAGGGGCCTGCAAGAAATTTGCATAGAGTGTTTTGCGGTTAGCTTGTTCCATCTGGTAATAATTCTCACTGTAGTGATATTGCAGCGAAATTTGCATTGACACCGAATTATGTCCTAAAATATAATAAATGTATTGAGCTACTAAAAACTGGACCGATCATACTTTAGTAAGAGGGAAGAACACAAAATCTGGTAACAATAAATGATCTACTGTAAATGTATCAAGCGATGTTCTACATATAGTACCAAGGCTTTTACACAAATACTTCCATTGATCTACCGTTGCGGAACATGTTACGAGGCGATGTCGTAAAGTGTCTTCAGCTTGATGACAATTGGAACATACAGCACTGTCAGTCATTTGGTATCGCCACTTTCGAGCACCGGTCGCAATGGCATCGTGAACTACTAGGTACCACAAAGATCGAACGCGGTTAGAAAGATGAGATGCAGATATATTTCTCCATACGTTTGACCACACTACATTAGTTCTGAGAAGCACAATTCGTGGCTGGTGGTGTAACCTGCAAGTCAATTGGTTATAGAAAAATTTCACCGTCATGCCATCGACATCCATGTGAGGTGAAGCGATTAGGAGATAGCAAAACTCGACAAGAGTTGTCCTCAAATAGTTGTAGTGGGAAGGGATCTTCCCTGGATAAATGGGTGTTCGCAGTTCCACTTCATCTATCAGAGTATGTAGTAATCTTGCTGTTATACTATCAGGGTAGTGCAGAAGCAACTCAATGTTCCATTGTAGAAACAAGGCCGAGGCTTGTCTCTCCACTAGGCGAAAGTTCAGTCCTCCTTTACTTGCTGGGAGGCATAACGTTTATGTGCGACATGAAACAAATGTGCATGCCATATGAAGCGCGTTATCATCTTTCGTACTTGCGCCGCAACTTTCGCAGGGACAGGCAAAACTTGCGCAGCATACCACAACTTCGATAATGCAAACATGTTCACAAGTAGTATCGGAACGCGATAGTGGCTGTCGCTATTTAATATTCGCAATTCATTTGTATGTACTTATAACTAATTTGCACGAGTTTTAATTAATTTGCGCGTACTTAGAATTCATTTGCAAGTACTTAGAGTACTTTACATTTATGTATTTGCATGTTTATAACTTTTTATGAATATATAAATATTTATTTTATGAAAAATATGTATATAGAAGGTAATTAGAGGTACTAAACGCTATGCATATGGTTTTATATTCATTACTGCAAAGTATGTAATGTATGAAACTATAATAATTAATGTTTATAATATTGAAAATAAGTTTTCTATGGTTTATGAACCGCTATGAACGGTGGTAATGGTACGAAAGAAGACGGTCCCGGTACTCGAACCCGAGATATGTAATGTTAATAATTAGTACTATGCAATAATTGCATTATATTATGAAACACGATGGTTTCACACGCCAGACAGAATACTGTCTCCGAATCTCGACTCCGCTCTGATGCCAGACAGAGAGAATGAATTAATATTCAGCGCAGGTAGAGGAGAAAGGAATTTGGGGAGTGTGCGTTCAAGGTCAAATGACGTCAGAACGTCAGAACAAAGAAGGAACCCGATTGACCAATCAGAGATCGCGTCGGTAGGTTTTCAGAACCGGTTTTTTTTCCCAAGGTTAACCAGTACGCAAGAACAGGGGAAAGCTATGCAATACTGTAGGGCAGGGGAGGGATTCAACCAGACAACAAAGGATGTCTGGAATGCGCAGCAATGGTCAAATTCTGAAGCTATGCGTTGCTTGTAGAACCGGTTTCCGCCGCCAATTAATATTCCGCTCAGGGTTGCCCCAAGGCACAGGACGCTTTAGCGAGGGTTTTAGGGTAGAAAGCTTGCATGTTAGAACAGGTTTCTGTCAAAGTAGCCCAATGTTACCGAGAACACAAGAAAGAAGGATTTTTGGATACCCAATTAGATTGGAGCGAGAATTTTATTTTGAACAAGGAGAACGAAGCGTAAGGGTTTATTATCTGTACTAGGAAGAAGGGAGAGCTCTCAAGGACTGGGCCTACAGTTTTCACTATTTGCTTTTATCACGGGGTATAGAACCTAGGACCCATTGATTATTGACTTAGGTAGTAAATTTATGTTACTGGGTGCTATTTAACATAATATTGAGTTTATTTTTTACCAAACTTTGACTTTATGTCAAACATTTTCCCAGCTTATTTTTATTTTTACCAAAATAACACAATTCAATCTGTTCAGGTAACACTTTTAGTTATATTTTCGACACACAAAGTGTGTGTTCTCAACTTCTATCTGTTTATTTTACAATTTTATGTTAATTTTTTACCAAAATAACACTATTTATACTATTCAGGCAACATTTTTTCATTAAATTTTGGATTCACAAAGACATTTTTTTCAACTTTTAACTTATTATTTTACAACTTTATGTTAATTTTTTACCAAAATAACACTATTTATACTATTCAGGCAACATTTTTTCATTAATTTTGGATTCACAAATACATTTTTTTTCAATTTTTAACTTATTATTTTACAACTTTATGTTAATTTTTTACCAAAATAAAACTATTTGTACTATTCAGGAAAGATTTTTAGTTACATTTTCGACACACAAAGACATTTTTTACAACTTTTATCTGTTTATTTCACAAATTTATACCTATTTTTACCAAAATAACACTATTTATACTGTTAAGGAAAGACTTTTAGTTATATTTTCGACACACAAAGTGTGTGTTCTCAATTTTTATTTGTTTATTTCACAAGTTTAGCCTAATATTTACTCAAATAACACAATTCAATCTGTTCAGGAAAGACTTTTAGTTACATTTTCGGCACAGAAAGTTTGTGTTCTCAACTTTTATTTGTTTATTTCTCAAGTTTAGCCTAATATTTACTCAAATAGCACGATTTGATCGTGTCTTTTATTACATTTTGGACATACACACACACACACACACACACACACACACACACCTACACACACACACATTATTTACACACACACACACACACAGAGAGAGAGAGAGAGAGAAAGAGGGAGAGAGAGAGAGATATATTTTTTCCAAGTTTACAGAATTATTCTCCAAGTTTACTCAAATAACACAATTTAAATGTGTTTTGAATTAAATTTTGTACACATGAAATGTGTTTTGTCAAATTTTACCCTTTTATTTTACAAGTTTAGGCCTAATATTGCTCAAATAACACAATTTAATCCAGCCAGGAAGGATTTGTTATTATATTTTGGATGCACAAAGAGATGTTTTCAACTTTTTTACTGATTTTTTTTGCAGGGTATGTATTAATTTTTATTTATTTTGTTTTGTATCATATATACAGTTACAATTTTAACTTAGAGTTTAGTATTTATTTAAATCTTTTCAAAAACACTAAAGAAAAAGTACTTTTAGCTAAAATGTAAGCCACAGAATATATCATTATTATTATTATTATTAGGGTTTACTGATTTCCACTATGCTATTTTTGGTTCTGTATTTCTATATGTATTTATTTAGGTCAGGTTACGCCTGCTACGTAGTAAAGTTTGTTTATTTTAGAGTTTGCTGAGTATTTTGTTACTTTTATACTAGGTAAAGTTTTCTAAATATATCAGGTAGGGCTCCATCCATATACTTTTGTTTTTGCTGTTTGGAGATGATGTGATCAGCATCACTCTCCATTTGCTTTTTATTTTATGTACCCAATTTTATTTTGAGGCTTAGTGAATTCTAGAGCTATTTATGCAGGAGAGAGGGCTTGAAAATTTTGATCTCAGATAACCTACTACTTTTTGTCAGAGTATTTTAAAGGATATTTTATATTTATTATGTGCCACTAGAATATCAAAGCTTGCTTAATTTTTATGTCTGTAACGCTGTTATTGTATTTCTAGCTAAGGCTTACTGGATAAAGTACACGAAATGTTTATCATTTCGACTATTTACCTTTATACGAGGCCAAATTTTTAGTGTAACGAAAATTATTGTGTGTCTATAAAGACTGAAATTCCTTTACCGATGGATCCTTAACTGGACGCTTACCAACATTGTTCCTTTTTTTTTAAAAAAAAAATATATAACCATTTATCAATATATTGACAATTCACAGGACAAGACGAAGTTCACAGACGACTGACTATATGGATCATAGGTCCACTTGCTAAACTTTTTTCTATGCTAGAAGAATAATTTAGCTTTATAGCCTTTTTTCAAGGTATTTTTGAAGGATTTCTGGTTTTTGGGTGCATCAACATTTGGGTTATTTCCATTTGGTTTATTATACGAGGCTACAATCACTATTTGAACATTGAAATCCTCTGATTGAAAGTAAAAGCTTAGATTGTAACTAGGGACTTAGTATGTATATCGACAATTTATAGGACAACACGAACCTTACAAAGGATTATAGGTGACGTAGGACCACACGCCAGAGCTTTGTTAATCTGCAAGAAGCATTTACAGCTAATATTACGAGGAAATGAGGTTGATTTTTACTGTTTCACAAGAATGCTATCCTTTATACACCCAATATTTGCTTTTTCAAGTAACTACTTGTACCAGAAGCACTTACAGGCCAACTCTAACTAGACTTCGACTTATTCTATATCAGGTGCTAAATTTATAAAGAACTATGATTGTGTATATTTCTGAGGAAGTACGCAAAAGCAGATTACCCGATTAAAGTATCTGAAAAACAGATTTTTCTATGCAAGTATATTTTTATTGACTGGATTATTTAACAGATCAAACAGGAAGACTGCAAAATTTATTAAATGTAGTTCTATAGTATAGGTGGTTTCAGAGATATAAAAAGAACAAATATAAGATTTCGCTTTTTTTGCTTCTGAGGCTAATCGCGACGCTAAGGGTAAATGGCGAGGAAATGTAACGGAGGACAAACAGTCCCAAAAGTTATGGGCTGCATGTAAGTTAATACCACAGAGATATTACAGTAGGTGTAGGTTCTACCACCAGAACTTTTCTATCATAATAATACTGGTTATGCTGTAGCCTACTGTTAGCTAAAGATGCTGATATTTGAGAAACTCAAAAGCTTATTTGCAAAATTTTAAGATAAATAATAATCTGTTAGACTGTAAACATATTTTATATCCATTCTGCACAAGATCCGATGACAAAATTTAAAAATTGTAATCGCCGAGACAGGGACTTGAACCCTGGACAGATAGATTAAAAGCCTAACGCTATACCAACTAAGCTATCTGGGCACAAGGTATTCTTTTCTTGAAAAGTTTGTTATGTTAAGAAATATATTGAAACACTTGAGAACACTCTTGGTCTGGTTCGACAGAGAAGGAGACAACATTTCCAAATTTTTACAGACTGGGTGTATTTTTCCACTATAGAGGCCTTCACTATATGTAATTCGTAACACTAAAGTTCAGCTAGCTTCCAAAATTGAGGTAAAGATTGTGTTTGGCGAGATTAACAAGTTACAATTATATCCAGTTACGGACAAATAAAGCTAAAACTCTCAGATTTACTGTACTAGCCAAGTTTTAGTAACATTTTCTTCACTTTAGTACAAATACCAAAGAAATAGGTATTTTTTATTTATAATTTGACAAAATGTACTAGTATTTAGTTCACAAAGTTAGGTAAAAAACAGTATTTTTTAAAAATATTGTTACCGCCTTCAAATTTTATGTTATTTAGCCACTAACAACTGGTTTACACTGTTTGGCATCCTTTAAAAAGGAAAAGAAGGAATTATTTGTTTAGTATTTTTACTACTTTATATTTATTTAAGAAAACAATTCTACAGTTTAACTTAATTTTAACAAATTGTTACTAATTTATATATCAAAGTTATGTTATTTAGAGTGTATGAAGGCGTATAAAGTTAATATTTGTACTTATCAGTTCAACTAACAATTATATTTTACACACAAAAGATAATGTTTACAGTTAAATTACTTGAATCAGAGAATAATATTTTACAGTAATTGATTCATTCAGCACTAGTCAGTACTTTTATGCATCAGAAAGTTTTCTTAATTTTCTATTACGCATGCTATTTTGGGCTATTCTTAAAATGTATTTCTAGGGCAAACTGGTTTAAATTTCTGCTTATAATGCAAAGTTGACAGTTTTCGCACAATGCATTGTACATTTGTTATATTCTCTACTTACAATCCAAATATTATGCTTATTTAATGTATAACTAACTAACTCTCTAGTTTTTTTAAACCCGAATGTTCATGGCTGCAGCAACACATGCCTTTCATCTGTCCCTGTCCTGAGCAAGATCTATATACTCCTTTCCTTCCCTACCAATTTCCTTTAGGTCCATCTCTACATTATCCCTCCATCTTTGTTTTGGTCTTCCTATTGGTCTTTTACCATCAGGTTTCCCAACAAGAATCCTGTATACTCTTTTTTCCTCTCCCATTCGTACCACATGATCTACACACCTAAGTCTTCTTGATTTAATTATTCTAATAATATCTGGATATGAATACAAATTATGTACTTCTAAATTATCTAACCTTCTCCACTCATCTGTCTCCTTATCTGTTTTAGGCCCAAATATTTTCCTAAGGATTTTATTTTCAAATACTCTCAATTTATGTTCCTTTTTCAATGTAAGGGACCAGGTTTATTTACTGTATTTAACTTTCATTTTTTGTAATTAACAAAAATTAAAAGCTTATACTGTAGTTATTATATATTTTTCTATCAGCTTATTTTGAAATTAATATTATTAGGTATAGTATTTGATTTATAACTATATTGCTTTTTTATCAATTTATCTAAGAGTACACGCAGACAAACACATGTGTACACACTTTTATGTAAATAGATATGCCTTTTTCAATATTTTAGTATGAAGATTGCACTTTAGCTATTTAAGCAAGGGTAGGAAAGGTAGGATTTCTGAGAATTTGTTGTAGGATTTTGTTGTCCAAGTATAGATGAGACCTGAGCTGGGAGACTGTTTTGAACCTTTTCATGATAGTTTGCATGTGAACTGTATGCAAACTGAGCACTATTGACTGTGCATGCTTCTAAGTTTTGCTGTTATTTTACATCAAGTCTCTGAGACTGTAGTCAGTTTCCCTTTTCAAGTAGTTTTTATTGATTGTGTTTGTATATGTTTTGGGGACTTAGCAGTTTTATGTTATGAGGCAGTTTGTTGTAGAATATTTTTACATGATTGTTTTGAGATATTGAGTGTCTGCTGTTTTACTTGTAATTATTTTCCTTCTTGTGTTGTGTATTTGACTATATTTTGTTTAAGTTCGTAGTATTTAGAATAATTGTTGTTGACTTGTAGATGTAGGGAGTAATAATCCTTTGCAAGATGCCCTATACTTTAGTCTGAACATTATTCTTAGTGTTCACTTTTGAAGCCTTAGTATTCTGGTAGTATTATTAATGTAGAGGTAAATTAGGCTGAAATGTAGGCATTTTTCTGATAAATTATACTCACTTAGTTGTTTCAGCAGGTAGAAGTTGCATGATGGTTTACTGCTGATGATGTTAATTTGCTCTTCTTATGTACTACGTATGATGTAGCTTACTTGAGTAATTGGAATTTTCTACTGAAAAAAGGATTGCTTGTCTATTTTATTCCTATGTTGTTGAGTTTGTCCATAAGCAAGCCATGTTTTTACTCTATCCTATGCCTTGGAAGAATCTAGATATATTGTGTTTGCAGTTTTATGTTTCTCTAAGGTTTCAGCTATGTAGTTTTTTAAACTGTGCTATGGGTGTGACTACTGATTTCTCTTTCTGGATGCCATGTTGGTTTCTGTGTATTCCTCTTGCTGTTTGAATTTGACTTAGGTTGTTTGCTTTTTTTCTTAGATCTTTATTTGTTTATTTGTTCAGTATTTTTTATTTTTTTTGAATTTTAATTACTTTAATTTTACATTAACTAACATATTTTACTTTAACAACAAAAATATTTACTCTAGTATAAAAACTTCTACTAACAAAAATGAACTATTATAACTTTTAATTTTAGAAAATTGTATTTTTAAAACTTTAACTTTGAAAAATTGATTTTTAATTACTTTAATTTTACATTAACTAACAAATTTTACATTAACAACAAAATAATTTGCCTAGTATAAAAACTTCTACTAACAAAAATATACTATTGTAACTTTTAATTTTAGAAAATTGTATTTTTAAAACTTTAACTTTGAAAAATTGAATTTTAACACACTTTGACTTTAACAATGTATTTTGAATTTTTATATGTAAAAGAATATTAAAAAATAAAAAATACTGAACAAATAAACAAATAAAGATCTAAGAAAAAAGCAAACAACCTAAGTCAAATTCAAACAGCAAGAGGAATACACAGAAACCAACATGGCATCCAGAAAGAGAAATCAGTAGCCACACCCATAGCACAGTTTAAAAAACTACATAGCTGAAACCTTAGAGAAACATAAAACTGCAAACACAATATATCTAGATTCTTCCAAGGCATAGGATAGAGTAAAAACATGGCTTGCTTATGGACAAACTCAACAACATAGGAATAAAATAGACAAGCAATCCTTTTTTCAGTAGAAAATTCCAATTACTCAAGTAAGCTACATCATACGTAGTACATAAGAAGAGCAAATTAACATCATCAGCAGTAAACCATCATGCAACTTCTACCTGCTGAAACAACTAAGTGAGTATAATTTATCAGAAAAATGCCTACATTTCAGCCTAATTTACCTCTACATTAATAATACTACCAGAATACTAAGGCTTCAAAAGTGAACACTAAGAATAATGTTCAGACTAAAGTATAGGGCATCTTGCAAAGGATTATTACTCCCTACATCTACAAGTCAACAACAATTATTCTAAATACTACGAACTTAAACAAAATATAGTCAAATACACAACACAAGAAGGAAAATAATTACAAGTAAAACAGCAGACACTCAATATCTCAAAACAATCATGTAAAAATATTCTACAACAAACTGCCTCATAACATAAAACTGCTAAGTCCCCAAAACATATACAAACACAATCAATAAAAACTACTTGAAAAGGGAAACTGACTACAGTCTCAGAGACTTGATGTAAAATAACAGCAAAACTTAGAAGCATGCACAGTCAATAGTGCTCAGTTTGCATACAGTTCACATGCAAACTATCATGAAAAGGTTCAAAACAGTCTCCCAGCTCAGGTCTCATCTATACTTGGACAACAAAATCCTACAACAAATTCTCAGAAATCCTACCTTTCCTACCCTTGCTTAAATAGCTAAAGTGCAATCTTCATACTAAAATATTGAAAAAGGCATATCTATTTACATAAAAGTGTGTACACATGTGTTTGTCTGCGTGTACTCTTAGATAAATTGATAAAAAAGCAATATAGTTATAAATCAAATACTATACCTAATAATATTAATTTCAAAATAAGCTGATAGAAAAATATATAATAACTACAGTATAAGCTTTTAATTTTTGTTAATTACAAAAAATGAAAGTTAAATACAGTAAATAAACCTGGTCCCTTACATTGAAAAAGGAACATAAATTGAGAGTATTTGAAAATAAAATCCTTAGGAAAATATTTGGGCCTAAAACAGATAAGGAGACAGATGAGTGGAGAAGGTTAGATAATTTAGAAGTACATAATTTGTATTCATATCCAGATATTATTAGAATAATTAAATCAAGAAGACTTAGGTGTGTAGATCATGTGGTACGAATGGGAGAGGAAAAAAGAGTATACAGGATTCTTGTTGGGAAACCTGATGGTAAAAGACCAATAGGAAGACCAAAACAAAGATGGAGGGATAATGTAGAGATGGACCTAAAGGAAATTGGTAGGGAAGGAAAGGAGTATATAGATCTTGCTCAGGACAGGGACAGATGAAAGGCATGTGTTGCTGCAGCCATGAACATTCGGGTTTAAAAAAACTAGAGAGTTAGTTAGTTATACATTAAATAAGCATAATATTTGGATTGTAAGTAGAGAATATAACAAATGTACAATGCATTGTGCGAAAACTGTCAACTTTGCATTATAAGCAGAAATTTAAACCAGTTTGCCCTAGAAATACATTTTAAGAATAGCCCAAAATAGCATGCGTAATAGAAAATTAAGAAAACTTTCTGATGCATAAAAGTACTGACTAGTGCTGAATGAATCAATTACTGTAAAATATTATTCTCTGATTCAAGTAATTTAACTGTAAACATTATCTTTTGTGTGTAAAATATAATTGTTAGTTGAACTGATAAGTACAAATATTAACTTTATACGCCTTCATACACTCTAAATAACATAACTTTGATATATAAATTAGTAACAATTTGTTAAAATTAAGTTAAACTGTAGAATTGTTTTCTTAAATAAATATAAAGTAGTAAAAATACTAAACAAATAATTCCTTCTTTTCCTTTTTAAAGGATGCCAAACAGTGTAAACCAGTTGTTAGTGGCTAAATAACATAAAATTTGAAGGCGGTAACAATATTTTTAAAAAATACTGTTTTTTACCTAACTTTGTGAACTAAATACTAGTACATTTTGTCAAATTATAAATAAAAAATACCTATTTCTTTGGTATTTGTACTAAAGTGAAGAAAATGTTACTAAAACTTGGCTAGTACAGTAAATCTGAGAGTTTTAGCTTTATTTGTCCGTAACTGGATATAATTGTAACTTGTTAATCTCGCCAAACACAATCTTTACCTCAATTTTGGAAGCTAGCTGAACTTTAGTGTTACGAATTACATATAGTGAAGGCCTCTATAGTGGAAAAATACACCCAGTCTGTAAAAATTTGGAAATGTTGTCTCCTTCTCTGTCGAACCAGACCAAGAGTGTTCTCAAGTGTTTCAATATATTTCTTAACATAACAAACTTTTCAAGAAAAGAATACCTTGTGCCCAGATAGCTTAGTTGGTATAGCGTTAGGCTTTTAATCTATCTGTCCAGGGTTCAAGTCCCTGTCTCGGCGATTACAATTTTTAAATTTTGTCATCGGATCTTGTGCAGAATGGATATAAAATATGTTTACAGTCTAACAGATTATTATTTATCTTAAAATTTTGCAAATAAGCTTTTGAGTTTCTCAAATATCAGCATCTTTAGCTAACAGTAGGCTACAGCATAACCAGTATTATTATGATAGAAAAGTTCTGGTGGTAGAACCTACACCTACTGTAATATCTCTGTGGTATTAACTTACATGCAGCCCATAACTTTTGGGACTGTTTGTCCTCCGTTACATTTCCTCGCCATTTACCCTTAGCGTCGCGATTAGCCTCAGAAGCAAAAAAAGCGAAATCTTATATTTGTTCTTTTTATATCTCTGAAACCACCTATACTATAGAACTACATTTAATAAATTTTGCAGTCTTCCTGTTTGATCTGTTAAATAATCCAGTCAATAAAAATATACTTGCATAGAAAAATCTGTTTTTCAGATACTTTAATCGGGTAATCTGCTTTTGCGTACTTCCTCAGAAATATACACAATCATAGTTCTTTATAAATTTAGCACCTGATATAGAATAAGTCGAAGTCTAGTTAGAGTTGGCCTGTAAGTGCTTCTGGTACAAGTAGTTACTTGAAAAAGCAAATATTGGGTGTATAAAGGATAGCATTCTTGTGAAACAGTAAAAATCAACCTCATTTCCTCGTAATATTAGCTGTAAATGCTTCTTGCAGATTAACAAAGCTCTGGCGTGTGGTCCTACGTCACCTATAATCCTTTGTAAGGTTCGTGTTGTCCTATAAATTGTCGATATACATACTAAGTCCCTAGTTACAATCTAAGCTTTTACTTTCAATCAGAGGATTTCAATGTTCAAATAGTGATTGTAGCCTCGTATAATAAACCAAATGGAAATAACCCAAATGTTGATGCACCCAAAAACCAGAAATCCTTCAAAAATACCTTGAAAAAAGGCTATAAAGCTAAATTATTCTTCTAGCATAGAAAAAAGTTTAGCAAGTGGACCTATGATCCATATAGTCAGTCGTCTGTGAACTTCGTCTTGTCCTGTGAATTGTCAATATATTGATAAATGGTTATATATTTTTTTTTTAAAAAAAAAGGAACAATGTTGGTAAGCGTCCAGTTAAGGATCCATCGGTAAAGGAATTTCAGTCTTTATAGACACACAATAATTTTCGTTACACTAAAAATTTGGCCTCGTATAAAGGTAAATAGTCGAAATGATAAACATTTCGTGTACTTTATCCAGTAAGCCTTAGCTAGAAATACAATAACAGCGTTACAGACATAAAAATTAAGCAAGCTTTGATATTCTAGTGGCACATAATAAATATAAAATATCCTTTAAAATACTCTGACAAAAAGTAGTAGGTTATCTGAGATCAAAATTTTCAAGCCCTCTCTCCTGCATAAATAGCTCTAGAATTCACTAAGCCTCAAAATAAAATTGGGTACATAAAATAAAAAGCAAATGGAGAGTGATGCTGATCACATCATCTCCAAACAGCAAAAACAAAAGTATATGGATGGAGCCCTACCTGATATATTTAGAAAACTTTACCTAGTATAAAAGTAACAAAATACTCAGCAAACTCTAAAATAAACAAACTTTACTACGTAGCAGGCGTAACCTGACCTAAATAAATACATATAGAAATACAGAACCAAAAATAGCATAGTGGAAATCAGTAAACCCTAATAATAATAATAATAATGATATATTCTGTGGCTTACATTTTAGCTAAAAGTACTTTTTCTTTAGTGTTTTTGAAAAGATTTAAATAAATACTAAACTCTAAGTTAAAATTGTAACTGTATATATGATACAAAACAAAATAAATAAAAATTAATACATACCCTGCAAAAAAAATCAGTAAAAAAGTTGAAAACATCTCTTTGTGCATCCAAAATATAATAACAAATCCTTCCTGGCTGGATTAAATTGTGTTATTTGAGCAATATTAGGCCTAAACTTGTAAAATAAAAGGGTAAAATTTGACAAAACACATTTCATGTGTACAAAATTTAATTCAAAACACATTTAAATTGTGTTATTTGAGTAAACTTGGAGAATAATTCTGTAAACTTGGAAAAAATATATCTCTCTCTCTCTCCCTCTTTCTCTCTCTCTCTCTCTCTGTGTGTGTGTGTGTGTGTAAATAATGTGTGTGTGTGTAGGTGTGTGTGTGTGTGTGTGTGTGTGTGTGTGTGTGTATGTCCAAAATGTAATAAAAGACACGATCAAATCGTGCTATTTGAGTAAATATTAGGCTAAACTTGAGAAATAAACAAATAAAAGTTGAGAACACAAACTTTCTGTGCCGAAAATGTAACTAAAAGTCTTTCCTGAACAGATTGAATTGTGTTATTTGAGTAAATATTAGGCTAAACTTGTGAAATAAACAAATAAAAATTGAGAACACACACTTTGTGTGTCGAAAATATAACTAAAAGTCTTTCCTTAACAGTATAAATAGTGTTATTTTGGTAAAAATAGGTATAAATTTGTGAAATAAACAGATAAAAGTTGTAAAAAATGTCTTTGTGTGTCGAAAATGTAACTAAAAATCTTTCCTGAATAGTACAAATAGTTTTATTTTGGTAAAAAATTAACATAAAGTTGTAAAATAATAAGTTAAAAATTGAAAAAAAATGTATTTGTGAATCCAAAATTAATGAAAAAATGTTGCCTGAATAGTATAAATAGTGTTATTTTGGTAAAAAATTAACATAAAGTTGTAAAATAATAAGTTAAAAGTTGAAAAAAATGTCTTTGTGAATCCAAAATTTAATGAAAAAATGTTGCCTGAATAGTATAAATAGTGTTATTTTGGTAAAAAATTAACATAAAATTGTAAAATAAACAGATAGAAGTTGAGAACACACACTTTGTGTGTCGAAAATATAACTAAAAGTGTTACCTGAACAGATTGAATTGTGTTATTTTGGTAAAAATAAAAATAAGCTGGGAAAATGTTTGACATAAAGTCAAAGTTTGGTAAAAAATAAACTCAATATTATGTTAAATAGCACCCAGTAACATAAATTTACTACCTAAGTCAATAATCAATGGGTCCTAGGTTCTATACCCCGTGATAAAAGCAAATAGTGAAAACTGTAGGCCCAGTCCTTGAGAGCTCTCCCTTCTTCCTAGTACAGATAATAAACCCTTACGCTTCGTTCTCCTTGTTCAAAATAAAATTCTCGCTCCAATCTAATTGGGTATCCAAAAATCCTTCTTTCTTGTGTTCTCGGTAACATTGGGCTACTTTGACAGAAACCTGTTCTAACATGCAAGCTTTCTACCCTAAAACCCTCGCTAAAGCGTCCTGTGCCTTGGGGCAACCCTGAGCGGAATATTAATTGGCGGCGGAAACCGGTTCTACAAGCAACGCATAGCTTCAGAATTTGACCATTGCTGCGCATTCCAGACATCCTTTGTTGTCTGGTTGAATCCCTCCCCTGCCCTACAGTATTGCATAGCTTTCCCCTGTTCTTGCGTACTGGTTAACCTTGGGAAAAAAAACCGGTTCTGAAAACCTACCGACGCGATCTCTGATTGGTCAATCGGGTTCCTTCTTTGTTCTGACGTTCTGACGTCATTTGACCTTGAACGCACACTCCCCAAATTCCTTTCTCCTCTACCTGCGCTGAATATTAATTCATTTTCTCTGTCTGGCATCAGAGCGGAGTCGAGATTCGGAGACAGTATTCTGTCTGGCGTGTGAAACCATCGTGTTTCATAATATAATGCAATTATTGCATAGTACTAATTATTAACATTACATATCTCGGGTTCGAGTACCGGGACCGTCTTCTTTCGTACCATTACCACCGTTCATAGCGGTTCATAAACCATAGAAAACTTATTTTCAATATTATAAACATTAATTATTATAGTTTCATACATTACATACTTTGCAGTAATGAATATAAAACCATATGCATAGAGTTTAGTACCTCTAATTACCTTCTATATACATATTTTTCATAAAATAAATATTTATATATTCATAAAAAGTTATAAACATGCAAATACATAAATGTAAAGTACTCTAAGTACTTGCAAATGAATTCTAAGTACGCGCAAATTAATTAAAACTCGTGCAAATTAGTTATAAGTACATACAAATGAATTGCGAATATTAAATAGCGACAGCCACTATCGCGTTCCGATACTACTTTCACATACTGTATTCTAGAGCGTAAGGATAATTGTCTATAACCGTTCATGTTCAACACTGGCTGGATTTTTGGGAGAATAGTTGTAAAAGTTCTGGAGACAGTCTCTATGATGGTCGTAGTGAAGTTTATTCCCAAAATTGTCACTTTATATACAATGGGTATAGTTACAGGTTCAGTCCACAGAGTGGGGTTACACCCTAGGGGTAAGATTTTAGATTTCTTCTGGTTCAAACTAAGTCCCGTCTGCTTTCGTAACGTTTCAAGTACTGCCTCCATACGAGTCAAGTCCAGCCGATCTTTCACGATTACGGTCACATCATCTGCGTACGCACATATTTTGTGGTCTCTCCCAAGAAGCCTGAGTCCCTGAAGTTTTTCATGCATCATTCGTAAAAATGGAGCCAGAGCTGCGCAGAATGCAAATAAGGAACAATGTGTACCCCAGAAATCCATTGCCACTGGATGACACTACTTGTTCTTCCCTTCCTGTAAAAACCATATCTACTGTTTGCTAATTTGTCGATCTGTTTTACAGCATTGTAGACAAAGTATTGCTGCCAATGACCATCTATAACTTTAAGGTATGCGACACGCAAAAAAGTTCATACTTCTTGTCATTAGTGTTCCCATTGTTAACGTTCAAGGAGTGCAAACACTATTTTGGGACACTCTGTAGACATGGAATGTAAACCTATGTACCTTTTTCTCGTGTATTTGTAGTAGCTGATTGTAAAAAGCTACTTTTTGATAATAACTGTCACAGTTAATGTTATTTCAAAAGACTGAATTCGTGAATAGTTGTCAGCTCGCCAAACTGGGTTTAAAAAAAAAATAAAAATTAAACCAATATATATTCACAATACTCTGTCTTAATATTACTTATTTAAAAATCAATTTGTACAAGTTAAAGATGTTTCCATGTTGTTATTTTTCGTAACTAACTCTCTAGCCTTCTTAAACCTGAAGGTTTCTTGCTGCAGCAGCACAAGCCTTGCATCTGTCCCTATCCTGGGCAAGATCAATCCAATCTTTTCCATTCTTACCGATTTCCTTTAGGTCCATCTCAACGTTATCCCTCCATTTTCATCTTGGCCTTCCCACTGGTCTCTTACCATCAGGTTTCCCAACAAGAATCCTGTAAACTTTTCTCTCCTCTCCCATTCGTGCCAAATGCCCTGCCCACCTAAGTCTTCTTGACTTCATCATTCTAATAATATCTGGAGATGAATACAAATTATGCAGTTCGAAATTATGTAATCTTCACTCACTTTGTCCCTCATTCCTTTTAGGTTCAAATATTTTCCTAAGGGTTTTATTTTACGTTAGTCTTAATTTATGTTCCTGATGGGGAATTGGATTTATTGTTTTGACTGACTTGGAGGATGACTGTTGGATTAATCTGTGAGGATAATCGAATCCACAGGACACAGTAAATAATAATAATAATTGACAAATAAAAAAAGTAAAAAGGAATACTACAAGCCAGAAAAAGATGAATGCAACGTAAACGCCACCATACTCTGCTAATCTACGTCGTGGCAACAATGCTTCTCCACGTAGAGGGAAAGCTTACATAAATGCTATAATGTGTAATATTAAATATTATTAACAATTTTGGTTCACACTGAAAAGGAAAATGTAGTGATATATCTAAAAGATTACGGCCCGTTTCGCCTTATTGCGTTTTCACCTTCCCCAATACAATTTCAAATGATTGGTGTGACACTAACTTTCTAAGGCGAAACGGGACATCCTTTTCGCGAAACGGGAGGACGCCATCTAAAAACAATAATAATAAACGAACGGAAATGGGAGATGGAACGGGAAGGTTAAAGATATTCACGAACCGGAACAGTGTTCCGGTCCGCTCCGGTCCATTTAGAATCATATGTGTATTTACTATCAATATTCGTATATCCCCGTAATTAATATTAGGCAAATTATCCATTAATTACATTATTCTCTCCAATTATTTTCTTTTGTACATACGTCGTACTTAAATGCAATATTTCTTCTCCAAGAGTCGGCTTTATCACATGACAGTGTGTCCCAAAATAGTGTTTACACTCTTTGAACGTCAATAACAGGAACGCTAATGACAACAAGCACGAACTTCTTTTGGTGTCGCTTACCTCAAAGTTACAGATGTTCAAAAATACCACCATTGGCAGTAATACATTACGTGCAATCTGAAAAGATCGATAAACAGCAGAGACTGTTTCTGTCGGAAGGGAAGCGTAGGTTGTCGTAATTTCATGGCCCACGTCACTCAGTGCCTCTGGCTTTGTGGCGTACACAGCATTCATCACAGTTCACCACAGGTAGGAATTTAACTGTGTTAAATCAGGAGATCTGGATGGATATTCGACTGTTCTTACGTTTCTCGAAAGAAACATTTCTCCCCTCTGCCATTTTGTGTCCACTAATGACTACCGCTTTGCAGGCTGTGACGGGACTAAAAACAAAGGAAGGCTTATATGCCCTCACATATGCTCAACATAGACATAAAACAATCTACCTGACAGACTGAAGAATATTGCAAGATACTTGAAGTTGTTTCGGTAAATTTGATTTTTTAATTAACATTTGTGACTTGTGTTTGTACATGTATTTCGAGTATGAGTATATGAAATAGCAAATGTAAAATCTGCACCTTAAACTAAATATTTTAATATTTTGAATATATATACACAGGGTGACTGGTAATTAGATGTATTCGCTGAAAGCGGTTAAAGTAGAGACAATTTACAATAAATTTGACCATATGATATCCCGTTCGAAAATTAGTAGTTTTCGAGATAATCGAATTTCAATTGTTTTTTTAAAAAATGACAATTTTCCACCTAAGAAGATGAATTGAGAAAAAACTGCTCATTGTATGGAACTTTTCTCAGCGTTTTCTGATAGCTAACGAATAAGTGGTTCGTTGAAAAAAAAAGTTGTTCCCAAATAACAATCACATGTATGTACCGGGTGGGTCTAAACTTACAAGTGATGATAAAAAAATGCACTCTTAATTTACTTGGCAACGTATTAATAACAAAAATGGTATGACACGAAGCGTACAAATTACTTAAATTACTTCATTGTGCCATCTGCTATCCAACAAGGTACAAATGTTGCTGACATTCACATTTGTGTACAAGAAATAATACTTCATTCATCTTCATGTGAATGGAATCAATGAACAATACAATTAAAGAACATTATATGTCTTGCTCAAAGTGGGCACCTCCGTTACGAATGCGGGCACGCAGGTTTTTACGGACATTTTGTCTCTTAACTCGTGATGTGATGGTGTCCTTGATGTGTTGACCAGCTGTTAAGATCCTCTCCCTGAACTCTTCTTGCGAGTTTACCTGTGTCTTGTCATGTGGCTCCAAATGTAGAAGTCGCAAAGCGGGAAATCGGGGGATCGAGTCGGCCAGGGAAACGGACCGCCTCGGCCAATCCATTTCTTTGGGTAATTTTCATCCAGCCACTGTCACACATCCAGGCAGAAGTATGGATGGGCGTCATCAACCATCATTTGATCGGGCCATTTTTCCTGCCCCAAATCTTAAATGGCATCACTTACGAACATTTTTTGAGGAACGGGGTGGCAATGTTGTTCGAGGATGTGCCTCTAGCTACAAGACGTGACATGATTTACCAGCATGATGACTGCCCAGCTCGATCCCCCGATCGATTTGACGCCTTGCGACTTTTACATTTGGAGCCATATGACAAGACACCGGTAAACTCGCAAGAAGAGCTCAGGGAGAGGATCTTAACAGCTGGTCAACACATCAAGGACACCATCACATCACGAGTTAAGAGACAAAATGTCCGTAAAAACCTGCGTGCCTGAATTCGTAACGGAGGTGCCCACTTTGAGCAAGACGTGTAATGTTCTTTAATTGTATTGTTCATTGATTCCATTCACATGAAGATGAATGAAGTATTATTTCTTGTACACAAATGTGAATGTTAGTAACATTTGTACCTTGTTGGATAGCAGATGGCACAAGGAAGTAATTTAAGTAATTTGTACGCTTCGTGTCATACCATTTTTGTTATTAATACGTTGCCAAGTAAACTAAGAGTTCATTTTTTTATCATCACTTGTAAGTTTAGACCCACCCGGTACTTACATGTGATTGTTATTTGGGAAAAACTTTTTTTCAACGAACCACTTATTCGTTAGCTATCAGAAAACGCTGAGAAAAGTTCCATACAATGAGCAGTTTTTTCTCAATTCATCTTTTTATCTGGAAAATTGTTATTTTTAAAAAAAAACAATTGAAATTCGATTATCTCGAAAACTACTAATTTTCGGACGGGATATTATATGGTCAAATTTATTGCAAATTGTCTCTACTTTAACCCCTTTCAGGGAATACATCTAATTACCAGTCACCCTGTATATATATACACACACACACACACACACACACACACACACACACACACACACACACATATATATATATATATATATATATATATATATATATATATCGTTTAATTGAATTGATTGATTAAGTTGGAGCTTTTAAGTACACTTTATGCACAATAAGGCTAATTGGGATTGAACCTATAGTTTAAAGTGGGATACGGAACACTATGTACCTCCACCGGGTATCGAACCCGAAACCTCTTGATTACAAGGGGACGACACTACCTCTCCGCCATAAAATCAATCAATCAATCATATGTAATTAAAATAAATTTTCTACTTGTATCGTAGTTAAATGCATTTTCTATCAGACTGAGCCATTTTAAAATAAAGTACATTATAGAATTAATTATGGTAACAAAAGTATCATTACCTATATCAAATTCACCTGGTCCTGTAAATACAAATAAGATACATCGTAAGATAATAGGTAAACATAACAAAAAGTATGCAATAACATTAAAAGAAAGGTAACGTGCTCCCTGTGCTTAGCACCACGCCATGAAGGCGTATAGGGGGCTGATGTGATCAGCATCAAGCCCCTGACAGCCTTTACCCCTCAGGGTTTCCCCCAGGTACCCATGTTATTCGACGCTGGGTGGGCGCCGAGGCCGCTTCCAACGTTAGAAAAGTTCCCGGATTTGAGCCGGCCTGGGATCGAACCCGAGACCTTTAGCATGGTAGTCAGACGCGTTACCAACTAAGCCACCGCGGCGATATGCAAGAACATAAATTATGAAAAGTACAACACAACTGTAATAAATTACCATAAATTGTTTGTGTTTGCAGTAAACAAGTAACAGCACACACCTACATTTTCTCATATAATTTATTTTTCAAATGTACAGTTGTAGCAGTAAGGGCAAGCAAGGTTCAATATACAGTGCCCCAAAATAGTATTTACAGTCGTTATCCTTCCATCTTCGTCTTGGCTTTTCCACTGGTCTCTTACAATCAGGTTTCCTAAAAAGAATCCTGTAATCTTCTCTTTCCTCTCCCAAATGTCCTGCCCACCTAAGTCTTCTTGACTTAATCACTCTAATAATATCTGGAGATGAATACAAATTATGCAGTTCTTAATTATGTAACCTACTCCACTCACGTGGCCCCTCATTCCTTGTTGGTCCAAATATTTTGCTAAGGATTTTCTTTTCCGTTAGTCTTAACTTATGTTCCCGGTGAGGGATTGGATTTATTATTTTGACTGACTTGGGAGGATGACTTGCTGATAGCTTAGCGGTAAGGTGCAACTATTTGGATTTTACGCTTTCAAGTTTGGATCTCTCGAAACTCTCCTGCCGTTTGCAAGCCACAATCTGGTGGTAAAAGACCCCTCACCGCCCGTTGCACTCAATACTTATTCACCCGCTTTTCTCCATAATGCCGAGTCATTACTCTATAATACCTTTTGGCTCAGCACCTTATTTACCTGTTTGCAATACCACTAATTCAGGAAGGTTGGTTAACTTCTGACATGGCATTCCTTAGATACCTATGAGTGCAACGGCTGGTAAACTTGTTTATGAACTTCATGCCTAATAAAGTTTCTCAGTTTAATGGGGAAGTTACGGTTAACCCCTCTGGAAAGAAAAATCCTCAATTGAAATTTGTATGTGGGATCCATCATTGGAAAAGTCGAGTTTTATGGAAAAAAAACACACATAAAATGTAAACCATATCCTCCCGCCGAGAACCTTGTAAGTAAAACAGAACTATAATTGAATATATGATAGATGATGCAAGAACAGACCATATGGCATGAATAGAATGTCTTAGGTAATTGGCCCTGAAATAAAAGCAATCACATGGCCTGAGTAAGAAAATACACTTAAATACAATTAACAATATTTCGTAGGTTAGTGTATCCTGTAACATTTGTGGCTTGAGTTTGTGGATGTATTTTGAGTTTGTGTATGTGAAAAGGCAAGTGTTAACTCCGCACCTTGAATTAAATATTTTAAATATATATGTATACCGTTTAATTGAATTGATCAAGAATGTTTAGATACATTGGAATAACACAGACCCTTTATATTGTTAACATATGTGTGTGTATTTGTGTGGGTCGTGAGAGGCGGTAATACGTAAGGTTGAAATGGAGAAAATATCCGCTTGTACGCTTGAATCTTTGGAAAGTTTGCCTTGAAAACCGAGAATTATACATGAATGGCTACCCTGAGTGCGCTAATTAGGCTAAATACGACTTCTTTCAAGTGATCGGAACATAATGTTGAGAAGGCGAGAGGAGATAGTATGAATGCACGATGCACGTCAGTATTTTTGCATCATCATTTGACTACTGCAACAAATTTGCAAAAATTATAAAATTTCATGTCGGTTTTTAATTCTTTTATTAACCATGACGATGACGAACAAAACGGATAATGTAATTCGAGCCTGCAACCTCTGATTTACCATTGCAAGAAAACAGAGAGCAACAAGGTGGATAAAAATCATGATTGATGATTTTATTTATTTAAATCGACTTTCTGATTTTAAAAGAAAAACACGCTTAAAATTGCTTGTATGGTTTTTGGCACCATACATATAGATATGTTTCTTTAGAAAGGCTTTATCTGGCAAATGGCCCTGTAAAATATTTTAACAGTTTGATTACAGCAAATAGAAAAAATATATTTAAATATACATTTTTCTGTTTCTGATACTGTATATAAAAACCTACTATGGAAATGTTAGTTGAGTGTGTTAATGAAATTGTATAATAGGGCCTCCCCCATGGCGCAGTGGTAGCGTCGTCTCCTTGTAATCAAGGGGTTCCGGGTTCGATACCCGGTGGAGGCACAAGTGGTTCGGATCCCACTTTAAACTGTAGGTCCAGTCCCGATTAGCCATACTGTGCATAAAGTGGACTTAAAACACCAACTCAACAACAAATTGTATAATAATTGCAGTAATTTTTCTTCCAATGAAAATAAAACAGACACTATAATTTGTAACTTAACTTGTTTTTTAAAGTCTTTGTAGCTGAAATTTGGCAATTTTTTAAATGATAGTTTTCAAAATATCGAAGCCATGTTTAATTACAGTTTAATGATAATGATACTACTTGCGGTTTAACATGATTAGTATTTTGTATATTTTTCTACACAAAATGTTTGCTATTTTTGCCTATAAAAGTTATTGAATTTTAAATCAAGATACATTTAAATGTTTTTACAGTTTACATATTACATTTCCTTTCGTGTACATATATTTTGTTTCCTCTCTTTAGAGCATAATAAACAACGTTAAATGTCGAGATTAATGTACTTTCACCAAAATTATTCTGATATATACGTAATGCTTATGTACTCTTCGCAACATCTTAATTGACCGCCCTGAAAGAATTCAAGTCCTGAATTCGTAAATTTGGCAACATAGCGCTTCAAAGTCCACAAATAGTATCCAACTTAGCAACACTTTTTCTTTCGAAACGAATACGCTCTTGTGAATTTATTTCATTCTTTCACATTCCATGAAGTTAGAAACCCTACACCAGTAATATAATACGTAATTAAACAAAAATCGTAAATTGGAATATGAATATTGATATCTTTTTAAGAGTATACGTTCTGAAATTGAAAATAGGGGAATTTATGTGAAATTGGAAACACTGATCTGGTTCTCCACCACCTGGAGAGAATTGACATCACGGGCGTTTCTATAAAGTGCGTCTTTTCCCTGGTCTATGGCGAAAATGGTTCGGAACTCCTTCAAAATGTTATTTCAACTGAGATCAACTTGTTTTACAGAGTTTCACGTTAGTAATCTCCTGGAGTAGTTGGTTAGACGGTCGTCTTGTTATACTTTTTCGCCAAGAACGAAACATCGTAGGTTCAAATCTCACACACTCCTGATTATTTTTTATTGTTATTTACCGAGTACGAAGTGTTGTAATAATGTAATATAAGATTATATTAAATCACTGTAAATATTTATGCCAAAAGTTATGTTAACACATATTAAATATTTATATGTCATAAATATATGATCTTAAACAGGATGTTGTAATCAATGTGTCCCGGGTTTTATATCAGGTGGAGGCTCATTGCACAGTGGTTCGGATTCCTGTTTAAACTGGAGGTCCAGTCCCGATTAGCCTATCTGTTCATAAAGTAGACTTAAAACAACCACAACAAAAACAACAACACACACACATATACACAAATACGATGTTCTTTGTTTATGCTCTTCACTACGGACCAAATATATACGTTGGATTTTCAAATGATACAACCACAGATATTATGGTATATTCAACGTTTGAAACTACCCACCTCAGAATTTACATCGCATGTTACTGCATCCGGAAATGCTGGACGTAAATCGCATAAATATCAACGGAAATATCCAAGAAACATAGATAAGCATTCTTGTCCAAAGCCGTTTACTTTCCGAAAAAGATTTTGCAAAGAAGTAGGTGTGAACCCACGACCTTATATCGAAATAATCAATATTTTAGGTGTCAGTGAAGAACATAAACAATAGATAACTTAAATAACATTACATTTTGCATCGTGAATACATATATGTGATTTGTAAATTAATCATGATGTGTGTGTTCACACAACATATGAACATTAACTATAAAAAAATAACCTTCTGCAACTTCTAAGGGAAAAATGCGCAGAAGGGACGTCTCTCAAGTGTGCATCGGATTCGTTTTTTAAGTAAAATATTCTAATATCAACGGTCTCTGTTCAGCTAACCAAAATAAAAAGAGAGGAGAGGGTCGAATTTGAACCCGCGACCTTTCACGCTTGAACAAAAAAAGGACAGTAGCGTCTAATCAACTTTTTTTTTTTTTTAAAAAAAAAAAAGGAATACCCCTATTCGGCAGTATCCTCCGTCATTCACACATCCGTACACTTTCACACATGTCAATTTCCACTTTATTCACGTTGTTTCTCATTATTCGGACGAACACAAACATCCAAGCCCGAGCGGGATTCGAACCTGGGACCCCTTCCACCTGCTCTACGTTAACTTGGCGACGTTGTACCATTAAAAACATGTTGACGTTTTATGAAAACTCTCACCTTCCTGTGTTCCAAGCACATTTTCTCGACAAGTCGTGAAAAATATTATTTTTTGAAAACTGTTCGATATTATGCAAGGTATTGTAAATAAAATGTCGCAAAAACTCCTCACAAATTTGCTTCTTTCTGCTCAAACTTGATGGCTATTTCCTTCAGGTGGAGAAAATCTCTATTCAGGGTTTCAAACTCCTCTGATTTCAAGTCGAGCTAGCAGAATCGTAAAAATTCCTCAAAGTTCTTTATCCAATTTTTTATTTCTGTTTGATTGTGTATTATAATAACGGGTTATAGTTTCTAATTTCATGGAAAGTGCGAAATAGATAACCTCTCTCCGCAGCATTTTTCGTCTAGTGGAAGGACCAACTCAAAGTTGGCTACTCTCACCTGGAACCGAAGTGCAATATTGCTAAGTTTAGGAATTCCGGACTTGGAATTCATCCGGGGCGGTCAAATAACATGTTGCGAAGAGTACATTATTCTATAAATAATGATTTAAAAAGAATCACCTGATTTAAATAAATCCACCTTGGCGATGAAGTAATGTGGCAGGCTGAGTGTTGGAGGCACCACAGTCCGCAGTATTTATTTGCTTTCATATAGTATTTTCCTGATTTGTGTTGTGTCAAATGCCTTAGAGTAGAGAGGCAGCACTTCGTTCCTACGCGTCAGCAAAAATTCGATGCGACTGGTGTTATGTTACATCCGGTGTAGCGGGGTACGAGCTGTTTTATTGTTGAGTCAGCAGAACGTGTCTGATCACGTTGAAGACATCGGAAGCGGGGGGGAGGGGGTCAATGGATTTGTTACGTTGTTTCTTGATGTATGCTAACCTAACACGTGCGTATGTTTGTGTGTGTGTGGAGGAAATGCGCGCGCAACTATTGCGTATGATTCAAAGACATGAAGAAATGATTTAAAGATGGCGCCGAAGGTGCTTTACCCCGAAAGCTTAGCGGCTAAGGTTATTGCTCTGTAAAACAAGAGGCGTCGAGGGTTCGATTCCTGGTAGAGTCAATATTGATTGATTGATAGATTGAGTTAGTTTTTTTAAGTCCGTTTTATGCACGGCAAAACTAATCAGGATTGGAGCTACAGTTGAAAAGTGGTGATTCGGACCACCATGTGCCTCCACCGAGTATCGAACCTGAGACCCCTTGATTACAAGGCGACGATGTCAATATTGAATGGTCTCGATTAGCCTGTGTGTAAATAAAGGCAACAAAATGGTTGAGTTCGAAAATCGAGTTGGGTTAGTGGTTAATGTTGTCACCTGGCAATGAAGAGGTCGCGGGTTCGATTCTCTAGGTAGTTAAATTAGGCCAATTGTTTAGTCCCGCCATTATAGGTCCCCGATTAGTCCATCTCTGCATAAATAGTGTTTGAATAAAATCAATATGGCGGCTTGGGTTAGTGGTTATTGTTGTCGCCTGGTAATGAAGAGGTCGCGGGTTCGATTTTCTAGGTAGTTAAATGAGGCCAATTGTTTTGTCCCGCCATTATAGGTCCCGATTAGTCCATCTGTGCATAAATAGTATTTGAATAAAATCAATATGGCGGCCGCGTTTTGTGTTTAGCGGCGGCGGCGGCGATCGGGCGCGGCGCGGGGCGGAGCGGAGCGGCGCGGCGCGGGGGATGTTTTTATTCCGCGAGATGTTTTAACCAAGTGGTTGATGGTTCGATTCCCAATGTTGGTGAAAATTGGATATTCAATTGTATTTGTTTAAAAGTTCCGATTAGCTTTTTGTGCACAAAGAGAAAATGAACTAATTGGAAATAGGATGTTTATGCTGTAATGAAAAGGTCCCCGGGTTCGAGGCGCGGCGAAGCGCGGTGTGGGGTGTTTTTTATTCCGCGAGATGTTTTAACCAAGTGGTTGAGGGTTCGATTCCCAATGTTGGTGAAAATTGGATATTCAATTGTATTTGTTTAAAAGTTCCGATTAGCTTTTTGTGCACAAAGAGAAAATGAACTAATTGGAAATAGGATGTTTATGCTGTAATGAAAAGGTCCCGGGTTCGATTCACAATGTCAAATTGGCTGATAATGATGTTGTTTTTAAAATAAAAAAAAGAAGTGTGTTGAGTCCCCATTAGTATTTATGCAGGAACAGATATTAAAAGTGAAAACAAAATGGCTGTGACTGGTGTTTAGTATTCGAAAGGTTCCAGGTTCGAGTCCAAATGTTGGCAAATTTTTAATTTAATAGTTATAATTTTTTTTTTAGTTTACAGAATTCTTTCCCATTTATTGCATTTTGCCGAACATGTCCCCCCCCCCCTTGTGGCATTTGGACATGATGGAGATATACATAGAAATTGTTGTCAAAGTGCCTAATAATGATTTTCTGTTTAAATAAAAAAAAAGTGTGTTATCAGTCCCGATTAGCACGAACAGATATTCAAAAACAAAACAAAATAGCTGATATTGTTGTTTAGTATTCAAAAGGTTTTGGGTTCCAATGCTGGCAAATTGCAGAATAACATTGATTTGTTTAAAAAGTGAGTTACTATTCCCGATTATCCTTGATACACAAATAGAAAATGGGTGATTTTGGAGTTTTGCAACCAACGGGTGGGGTCGAGGGTTCGATTTTCACTAGGGGCTAATGTTGGCGTTTTTTACGCAGTCCCGATTAACCGTAATGCATAAAGCTGTTTCAACGAATATCGAACCTGGAACCTTTTGATTACAATGCAAAGATTTTACCACTAATGTATGCTATGTTTTAAAACAAAAAATAAATAATAGTATCGAATTTTTTAAAAGATGCGTTACCACTCTCGATTAGCCATTATGCACAAAGAGATGTGTTTTGAAACCAATGGGGTCGAGGGTTCGATTCCAACTGGGTATGTGTGTTGAGGAAACTAAAGGTCAACAGGCATGGAAAGTGTTTACTCGCCATCTCAAAATAGGTTTTTGGGCTTGGTACAGGTAGCTAGCTTTTTGTAGAAAGCCCCACAACGGCATCAACGTGGCTACCATCTGTGGGGGCCTCTTTTTTTTAAGTTGGAGAGGGGCACAAGGCCGCTTGTACCATACAACATTGCACCGAAGAACCAACTTGTCAACTAGTCACTCACTCCATCATTAAAGTGCACAACATAATATCAGATTTGCACTGATAATAAGCAAAAAATTATAGCGGCTGCATAATTATATTTCAATGACAGCAAATGGTTTCAAATGAATGGTTTTCATTTTATTTTTTACTAAGTAACAGATTTGGTAATGAAAAGCTTTAACATTTGCATATAACACTGTTCAACAATGAAATTTTTACAGAAAGGAAAATGCCCAATCTTTTGGTACGCTGAATTCGAAAATGACAATAGTTTTTGTTTTTTAGCTCCCGTTTTTGAGATAAAGTAAAAAAAACAATCGTAGAGATTTTGGTACGCTTTCGTAGAAGACCAGTCAGATACATGCCATCCTTCTACATCTAACGATCCCACCTTTACACCAACATCATCTAGTGAAATGCACAAAATCACGCAAAGTGAACTCAATGATCTTGTTAGAGACTTGGACCTTCCAAAACATAAAGCCGAAGTATTAGCTTCTCGTTTAATGGAGTGAATCTTCTGGAAGATAAAGCTCGAGTATGTACTTTTCGCCAATGTCAAAAGCCACTCGAAAGGTTTTTCAACACAACAAAGGAAATGACATACTGTACGGATGTTGAAGGTTTGATGCAAGAACTCAATATCTTATACAAACAGGACGATTGGAGACTTTTCATAGATGGTTCGAAAACTAGTTTGAAAGCAGTGCTATTACATAATGGCAATGTGCTTCATTCCATCCCAGTGGCATATGCAGCCCTAGCAAAGGAAAGTTACATCATGATGAGAGGTATTTTAAACAGCATCGACTATGATAAGCATCAATGGCTCGTATATGCTGATTTAAAAGTCATCGGTATGCTTATGGGCCTACAAGATGGGTACACTAAGTACTCCTGCTACATTTGTGAGTGGGACAGTCGTGCTAAGAATTTACATTACAAATAGAAGGACTGGCCACGACGACAAACTTTATTGCCTGGCAAGAAAAATGTCTCGTGGGAGCCACTTGTAAATCCCAGTAAAGTCCTGTTACCACCACTACATGTGAAGCAAGGATTGATGAAGTCATTTGTAAAAGCAGCGAATAAGAGCAACGAACGAGCATTTGAATACTTGCGTGTAAAATTCCCTGGACTGAGTGCTGAGAAGATCAAGCAGGGAGTATTCATTGGTCCACAAATACGTAAGGTCCTTGGAGACCAGCAATTCGAGTGTATTCTCAGTCCTGATGAGCTAAACGCGTGGCAATGCTTTCGGAAAGTTACGTCATTGTTCTTGTGCAATAGGAGGGCTGAAAATTATATTGAACTTGTGAACGACCTTATATGTGCCTATGAGAAACTGAAATGCAACATGTCACTCAAAATGCACTTCATTCACTCACATATCGACGTTTTCCCTGAAGATTGTGGGGCGTTTAGTGATAAACATGGTGAGAGGTTTCACCAAGAAATCTCTGTAATGGAACATCGATACCAAGGAAGATTCAGTGCTTCAATGTTGGCAGATTTCTGCTGGACTTTGCAGAAAGACTTTCATCTTCCCCATAAGCGGCAGTTGAAGAGAAAACGCGTGTTGTAAAGAAGGTAGATGTTAATAGTGTATCTTTAATTTAACTAAATTGACTAGCATTTCATGTACTTAGTCTAAAGCACTTTGATTTATTTTTCACATGATTTGTGAATAGGTTACATTTTACTAGTTTGCATTGTAAAAACTAGTCTGACAAAAATGATGTGATATATGGAATCAGCAAGTTTGTCATTCAAAAATTTTGAATAGAATATGAAAAATATATGTATCAGTATTTCAGTAGCAATATTAACTTCAACACCCTGTATCTTAAAAACTAGAGCCATTCGAGAAAAACGAACTCCATATTTGTGATCAGTGCATCGAATTAACCCCAAAACCACTGTCAATTGTTTGGTAAGTAAATGTGTGCTAGGCAGTGCTACGCTTGTTAGACTATGGCCCATTATAATATGTGAAGAACATAAAAGTTTCAATAACTTCCAAACCTGAGCTAATCTAGATTTTTAATTGTCATTTCCAACTTCAGTACACTCAAATCCATATAAATCAGCTATTTTGGCCTCTGTAAAAAACAAAAAGTTAAAATTTGTTGTCTAGTGTAATATGAGATTTCTTTTGGTATCCAGTTTGTATGTTGACCAAATCACAGATATACTATTACTAAGGATAGCATTAACTTAATCTAATAAAAATATATTCCAGTGCATTACAAAATTAACACATTCTGTTTTCTGTTGTTTGAATCCATATGGTAAAGTCTCGAAACTTGATGCACATCTTTTTCTTTTGGTATATACCACCTGAAAAACCCTTATTTCCGGCTTACTAACAACGGAATGTCTTTTTGTGCGTACGATTTTGTTCGAGTTGAGTAAAGTTAAAGAGGAGGTGTTGTTGAGAATAGCATTGGTGAGTGATTCGAAATTGATTGTGCTGCTGTTTTTATGGTTTAGACATATGCCTTTCACCTTGCAAACAGTAGTAACATTAGTATTGTCTGGATTTACTACCTCAAATGCATAACTTTTCGGCCCACTGGATGAAAATGCTCTGATATAAGCATTTTTCCCATAGAGTTCTAGTTCATTTGTTAACTCCCCTAGGTAGTCTCCAACAGGCAGATCAACATCACCTGGCCTTTGAATATAAATGACACTATCGGTATCATAGTACAATACATTTTCGCCTAATGTATCCAAATATTCATAAAGCTCTAATCGTGCATGGGTTGTAGTGTATGCTGCAATAACTACATTTACAGTCGATAATGGAAGTGCAGATTCTTCGAGATATTGCCAGTGAACTATCAACATATCTTCATTTATAGGTATAACTTGATGTACTTCAACATTGGGACTTTCTAGTTTATCGAAAAAATACTTAGGATTGTTGATAATAATAACTTGACCAGGGTTTTCTCTCTGTCCAAATTTTCCCCAAAATGAATTCAGCATAAGTTTTGCTAAGCTTCGTAATCCAGGATTAGCACATATTCTGTTTTCATTCAACAACACACCCTCCTTTTCAAAATAGTCAGCTATGTATTTTTTTTTTTGGTCAAGTTATTATTATCAACAATCCTAAGTATTTTTTCGATAAACTAGAAAGTCCCAATGTTGAAGTACATCAAGTTATACCTATAAATGAAGATATGTTGATAGTTCACTGGCAATATCTCGAAGAATCTGCACTTCCATTATCGACTGTATTGTAGTTATTGCAGCATACACTACAACCCATGCACGATTAGAGCTTTATGAATATTTGGATACATTAGGCGAAAATGTATTGTACTATGATACCGATAGTGTCATTTATATTCAAAGGCCAGGTGATGTTGATCTGCCTGTTGGAGACTACCTAGGGGAGTTAACAAATGAACTAGAACTCTATGGGAAAAATGCTTATATCAGAGCATTTTCATCCAGTGGGCCGAAAAGTTATGCATTTGAGGTAGTAAATCCAGACAATACTAATGTTACTACTGTTTGCAAGGTGAAAGGCATATGTCTAAACCATAAAAACAGCAGCACAATCAATTTCGAATCACTCACCAATGCTATTCTCAACAACACCTCCTCTTTAACTTTACTCAACTCGAACAAAATCGTACGCACAAAAAGACATTCCGTTGTTAGAAAGCCGGAAATAAGGGTTTTTCAGGTGGTATATACCAAAAGAAAAAGATGTGCATCAAGTTTCGAGACTTTACCATATGGATTCAAACAACAGAAAACAGAATGTGTTAATTTTGTAATGCACTGGAATATATTTTTATTAGATTAAGTTAATGCTATCCTTAGTAATAGTATATCTGTGATTTGGTCAACATACAAACTGGATACCAAAAGAAATCTCATATTATATGCAAATGTTAAAGCTTTTCATTACCAAATCTGTTACTTAGTAAAAAATAAAATGAAAACCATTCATTTGAAACCATTTGCTGTCATTGAAATATAATTATGCAGCCGCTATAATTTTTTGCTTATTATCAGTGCAAATCTGATATTATGTTGTGCACTTTAATGATGGAGTGAGTGACTAGTTGACAAGTTGGTTCTTCGGTGCAATGTTGTATGGTACAAGCGGCCTTGTGCCCCTCTCCAACTTAAAAAAAAGAGGCCCCCACAGATGGTAGCCACGTTGATGCCGTTGTGGGGCTTTCTACAAAAAGCTAGCTACCTGTACCAAGCCCAAAAACCTATTTTGAGATGGCGAGTAAACACTTTCCATGCCTGTTGACCTTTAGTTTCCTCAACACACATACCCAGTTGGAATCGAACCCTCGACCCCATTGGTTTCAAAACACATCTCTTTGTGCATAATGGCTAATCGAGAGTGGTAACGCATCTTTTAAAAAATTCGATACTATTATTTATTTTTTGTTTTAAAACATAGCATACATTAGTGGTAAAATCTTTGCATTGTAATCAAAAGGTTCCAGGTTCGATATTCGTTGAAACAGCTTTATGCATTACGGTTAATCGGGACTGCGTAAAAAACGCCAACATTAGCCCCTAGTGAAAATCGGACCCTCGACCCCACCCGTTGGTTGCAAAACTCCAAAATCACCCATTTTCTATTTGTGTATCAAGGATAATCGGGAATAGTAACTCACTTTTTAAACAAATCAATGTTATTCTGCAATTTGCCAGCATTGGAACCCAAAACCTTTTGAATACTAAACAACAATATCAGCTATTTTGTTTTGTTTTTGAATATCTGTTCGTGCTAATCGGGACTGATAACACACTTTTTTTTTATTTAAACAGAAAATCATTATTAGGCACTTTGACAACAATTTCTATGTATATCTCCATCATGTCCAAATGCCACAAGGGGGGGGGGACATGTTCGGCAAAATGCAATAAATGGGAAAGAATTCTGTAAACTAAAAAAAAAATTATAACTATTAAATTAAAAATTTGCCAACATTTGGACTCGAACCTGGAACCTTTCGAATACTAAACACCAGTCACAGCCATTTTGTTTTCACTTTTAATATCTGTTCCTGCATAAATACTAATGGGGACTCAACACACTTCTTTTTTTTATTTTAAAAACAACATCATTATCAGCCAATTTGACATTGTGAATCGAACCCGGGACCTTTTCATTACAGCATAAACATCCTATTTCCAATTAGTTCATTTTCTCTTTGTGCACAAAAAGCTAATCGGAACTTTTAAACAAATACAATTGAATATCCAATTTTCACCAACATTGGGAATCGAACCCTCAACCACTTGGTTAAAACATCTCGCGGAATAAAAAACACCCCACACCGCGCTTCGCCGCGCCTCGAACCCGGGGACCTTTTCATTACAGCATAAACATCCTATTTCCAATTAGTTCATTTTCTCTTTGTGCACAAAAAGCTAATCGGAACTTTTAAACAAATACAATTGAATATCCAATTTTCACCAACATTGGGAATCGAACCATCAACCACTTGGTTAAAACATCTCGCGGAATAAAAACATCCCCCGCGCCGCGCCGCTCCGCTCCGCCCCGCGCCGCGCCCGATCGCCGCCGCCGCCGCTAAACACAAAACGCGGCCGCCATATTGATTTTATTCAAATACTATTTATGCACAGATGGACTAATCGGGACCTATAATGGCGGGACAAAACAATTGGCCTCATTTAACTACCTAGAAAATCGAACCCGCGACCTCTTCATTACCAGGCGACAACAATAACCACTAACCCAAGCCGCCATATTGATTTTATTCAAACACTATTTATGCAGAGATGGACTAATCGGGGACCTATAATGGCGGGACTAAACAATTGGCCTAATTTAATTACCTAGAGAATCGAACCCGCGACCTCTTCATTGCCAGGTGACAACATTAACCACTAACCCAACTCGATTTTCGAACTCAACCATTTTGTTGCCTTTATTTACACACAGGCTAATCGAGACCATTCAATATTGACATCGTCGCCTTGTAATCAAGGGTCCCAGGTTCGATACTCGGTGGAGGCACATGGTGGTCCGAATCACCACTTTTCAACTGTAGCTCCAATCCTGATTAGTTTTGCCGTGCATAAAACGGACTTAAAAAAACTAACTCAATCTATCAATCAATCAATATTGACTCTACCAGGAATCGAACCCTCGACGCCTCTTGTTTTACAGAGCAATAACCTTAGCCGCTAAGCTTTCGGGGTAAAGCACCTTCGGCGCCATCTTTAAATCATTTCTTCATGTCTTTGAATCATAAGCAATGGTTGCGCGCGCATTTCCTCCACACACACACAAACATACGCACGTGTTAGGTTAGCATACATCAAGAAACAACGTGACAAATCCATTGACCCCCTCCCCCACCGCTTCCGATGTCTTCAACGTGATCAGACACGTTCTGCTGACTCAACAATAAAACAGCTCGTACCCCGCTACACCGGATGTAACATAACACCAGTCGCATCGAATTTTTGCTGACGCGTAGGAACGAAGTGCTGCCTCTCTACTCTTAGGTATTTTCACAGGATACGAAACTATGCAATATGAAAGTGTTAAAGATTATTCTGTCAAATATTTCCGGGGTTTTTTTTCTAACTATTTTTTCGTATTCTTTTTCATCCAAACTCTCAGGCCAGCCACACACCGGATCTGACGCGACGAGACGCGACGAGTCATTTTTGTTGCAAACCGATTCGGGGAACGTTTAACGTGGGGCTATTATGCGCCGCTGCACACCGGACGGAACATTTGACTCGAGTCACGTTGCGACGGTTTGCGACAAAACAGTGAATGTCTAGGGAATCTGGTATCGAAAGGAACAGCTTGCGACAAAACTATCTGCGCATACGTGAATCCGTTCAATTTGGTCACATACATCTAATTACAGACCGGAATCATCAGACCAGAATTCCCGAACTTGGGAACAGTATCATGGTGGCAATATTTTTATTTAATTGCAAATGAATAGTGATTGTATTCTGACACAGGAGATCGCAGCGACAGAAAATCTGGATGACTAGATTAGTGTTGGTGCATAAAATGTTTGTGTTCAACCTGAGCGAAGTACAACATTTAAGATATTTGTTACATGGATTTCTAACCTATAACTACCAATAATTCCTTTATTTAATGGGAAAATAATGTTTATTGTGATTTGATGTCCGTAGGCCCAATATTGTGTGTACGTTGTCGGGTTTTTGCAGTTCAGTGGCGTATTCCGAAAATTTGATCCGTTTTACCACAATAATTCTTATTTATTTTGTATATTTATTACTACATAGAAATAAAACAATAACAGAAGTCCGACAACTTCGAATTTTCCGGCGAAATTCCGCGATGGCGCAGTGGTAGATTCACCTTGAAGACCGTGAAATTTTACTTGATTTTTATAATGGTTTTCATAGTGGCCACCCTGTAATAGAAGATTCGCATGTAAATGTCACGTCACACTGACATGATTTCAGTAGAAATTTCAAATTGTTGCGTAGGAGTGGAATGAAAACGAAAAATGAAATCTCAGAAACTAGCTACTGAAGTTTGTTTTACTAAAGCAATTTTCTAAAAATATGGTTTTCTCTAACAACAGATATACACTAAATAGTGTACTTAATACAGTTTTGGCCGGCCCCCGTGGCGGAATGGTTAGCACATCGCGCTACGATGCCAGGGGTCCCGGCCTGGGCATGGCTGTTTGTGAGTGTCCATTCATCAGTTTCATCATATCATCACTCATTCCCATCATTGCAATTAGCCAAAAGTGGCAGAAATGCGAATTAATATAAACTAAATCAATCCAATTAATACAGTTTTGAAAAGTAACACTTACCCTGTGCTTCTGCACTGAAAACTGCAAAACTGACAAGTAGAAGAAGTGCAAAGCACTTAATCACGTTTGGAAACATTGTTTCTTCTTAGATTTGCACTAGAATTTCAAGAGCTGTTTCGCTTTATATGATGTGTGCAATGTAGCTCTTGACTAGAGTATATAATGTATACTTCAATACTTTTCAATATTGCAGAACGTATACAGTATAATACACGTAGTGAATTTTGTATTCTGAAGATGAAGACGCTGTAAGAGTGACCTAGATGTTAAGCTGAGAACTCACTGAAGAACGAAATATGCTCGACACTTATATACTACACCCGCCACTAAATATTTGAATGATTGTAGCAATGTCAACACTTTCAAACATTATGCATTATCTTCAGTTGCACGAAAACAGGTGTTGGAAGTTGCATTACTATCGTAAAAAACAACTTGAATAGCATTTCTATCTGTGACTTCGTGATATAATGAATGTATTTGCCTCGAGCAATGGCAATTTCATGATTTAGCTTCAACATTCATAGGAGAATGAAATAATATTCTCAGCTCTTTAAACTTACCTGCATGGATAACATTATCGGAGGTTATGAAAATCCAGCCATAAAAACAATATGATTTACTTTTCGTGACATTCCTAGCTGTAGAATTATATAATGTTTACTGTGCTCAGTGCAACATTCTCAAAGATATTGCGCAAGTCACCTACCTGCTGTGTTTTTAGTGTAAGATTGTATCCCAGTCTAATGGTATGACGTCACATCGGTTGACACATGGAAATACTGAAGATAAACATAAGAGAGAGGAAAAGAAAGGAACAGGGAAGCGAAAGAGGGAGAAAAATACACAGAGAGAGAGAGAGAGAGAGAGAGAGAGAGAGAGAGAGAGAAAATAAAGGAAGAGAGAATGAAAGGGTTAAAGAGACAGAGAAAGAAATAAAAACAATGAAAAGAGGAAATAGAGAAATTGAGGAAGAGAGAGTCAGAGAAAGATAGACGGAGACAAAGTAATAGAGGAAGAAAGGGGGAGATGAAAGCCAAATGAGAAACGGAGGAACAGATAATGAAAGACAAAGAGAAAGGAATAGAAATAATGGGGGAGAGAAAAATTGAAAGAATGATAGAGAGGAAGAAAGAAGGAAGTAGGGAGGAAGAGAATTAGAGAGAGAGAGAGAAAGAAAGGGGGATCTTATAACCATGACGACTTAATCGGAGATTGTGTGAAAATATTTCGGCCGCCCTTGATCCTCACAAATAAAACTGTCTACAGGGGTTACAATGTATCCCCTCGCCCCACCCTCTTACGGCTCACAAAAATGGTAGCATTCTGTTCGATACGAGGATAGATATGTTAGCGTGGACAATTTAGAAATTTAGATGCAGTATGTTTACTAGGCAAAATCTAATTGTACAACACTTGAAGTTGTCCAGTATGGTTGAGGCGTTTCGGCTACTCTCTCGAAAACCAATAGTTGATATACAATCGATGATTGTTTCAAATTTAGTTTCAATATTCTTTTTGTGTATTTCAATGCGGAAAGTGGTTTGCTGTTTTGTCAGTGTGTTACCGACCTCAAGAGATTGCACTATTACTCACATTTAGTTTACAAATTATTTTTCGTGGTATGCAAGTATCTATTACGTGGGCAAGTTCAATAAATTATGAGAAAAAAAATCTCATACTTCGAGTGCGGAGGACTTTTCGAACGCATTGCATTTGACTACAACATGGCACAACGTGTCAAGTGTATGCAACGCCGTTGAGATCAAAATTCCAGCAGATTGTTTCGATTGATTGATTGATTTGGTGTTTTAAGTCCACTTTATTCACGGTAAGGCTAATCGAGACTGGACCTACAGTTTAAAGTGGGATTCGAACCACTATGTGCCTCCACCGGGTATCGAACCCGTGACCTCTTCATTACAAGGCGACGACGCTACCACTGCGCCATCGAAGAGGCCCTCCAGTAGATTGTGATCCTCTATTGTATTTATTTTTTAAACATTGGTCTCTGAATGACATCGCGGTAGGACGTCAGGGGTCCCGGATTCGAATCAAATCCAGGGCATGGGTGTTCTTGGCAAGTGCCCTTCCTTCAATTTCATCTTATGGCCGCTCATTTTTATGGTTGCAATCAACCAAAAATTGCAGAAAATCAACGCTAAATAAGAAAAATCGAATAAAACCCATTTCTGGGTTTGGTGAATTACCGGGTCCTTCACTCCAGCCAAGTTCATACATAAATGATAAATGTTAAGTCTGTCTGAAATGTCTTGCACTAAAAGATTTTGTCATAAAGAAGTCCTCAATAACACAATCATGTTCAAGTTAAAAGGACGTTCCCGCGGATAAAGACAACTTTCCGAATATCGAACGCAGAACTAAAACTCAGGGCATAAGCATTCTTCCAGTTGCTTACACGGCAAGGTACAGTCATATATTGTGACATGGCGGTGGCTAAGCGAGAGCAACGACCGCTATCGTATCTGGCCGGAGCGACAAGTGCGTTGCTTACTCGGAGTCTGTAGCATAACTTCAGAAAAATCTAGTCACGCTGATTAAAGGAGAATTCACACCGAAGAGAAACGCGACACGAGACACGTGTCGGTTGGAAGCGAACCCTTAGTAATCAATGCAACCTTTCGAACCGAAGAGACACGGCAAGATGCACGTGTCGCATGTCGCTTACGTGTCTCTCGGACTGTCACGTTTTCTCAGTACAGGCCGGTCCACACGCTACGTCCTGCTTGCGCATGCACGAACTGTGCATGCAAGACATAACGTGTGGAGCGGAAAACTGGGCAAATTTTAGAAATGTGCACACGCGGAAATTGTCAACCAAAGACTGACCCCAAGAGCATAGATGTCTGCGCAAATCTCAACCATCTGCGCAAATAGGTCTGTGCGTGTGGACGCTCCCCTCAGTCTTTTGTGCAACTGTCGTTCAGTTTCCCTTCTACCTACCCTACTTATTAAGAGAATTCGAAAAATCTTTTTCTTTTTTCCTTGATAAATTCGTTTTTTGTGCAACGATGACCAATCTTCGTCAGTGTTCACGCGAGTTTTTAGCCGAGTTCACTGAACTCTATAAGAAATGTCCGTGTTTGTAGCGAGTGAAATCGAAGAACTACAGTGAAGAATTAGGCCTAGGAGAATCTGAATCTGCCCCCGTCTTCAGGGTAGTGTGTAATCTACTAAATCGTACGGTGTCTATATAGACAGTGAGAGTAAATGGTTGCCCTGGAGGATTATTCTCGGTGGCCAAGGGTCCACCTCGTCTGTCGGTCACAAGGACCTCTGTACGTACAGTCACGGACACTTCTGGGTTGTAACGACCCTATTGAAGAAGCACTCAAGCAAGCCACCCATGTCTGACCACCAAGCGCCTTGTGACTAGACAACCCAAACAACATTATAATTCTGCGGCTTGTATACCAGTCACGGGTATACATTTCTGTAAATTGAGCAGTGATGCCAAAGAGAAATACGAGATGAAGATTGTCGGAAGTAATGTATCGTGTTCTCGACATGGAATAATACTCGGTCCAAGTTACGTTCCTTTATTTAATGTTGTTTGGTAACGAACCTGACGGACTGGGTTTATATTTTCACTCCTTGCATTACACTAAGTTCTATATTTTACAATTATATTAATGCTTTGAACGAAAATAATACCTAGAACAACATCCAACACACGTTCACACCACTCTTGTCACACACATGCACGTGAAAATACACACACAAAGCTAAATTTTAACTTCCAAGTGAATGTCCAAATGACAGTAAACGGAGAAGCATGATGTGCGAAACATGTGATATTTCACAGAAAGAATGCGTCTATTAATAGAGAATGAAACAATCATCAGAAATTAAGATGCATTTGCTTTTACATGTGCTGAGGAAGGTAACAGACTGATTGGAAAAAATAAAATGTAGTGCCATTGATAGTGTGTTGGTTAGCGTGCAGAGCTTTCATCAGCGAGGCCTGGGTTCGATCCCCACCATGGGCAAACTTTTTTTATTATTTTCTTGCAGTGAACAAGTTTATTATATTGTTTTCTAGGCATTTTAAATAAAGGATACACATCAAATTTAATATTTTAATCTGTCCTTTCATTCTTCTAATAGGTTCTCTATCACAAGGGATGTAGAGATTCTCTATCTTGGCGAAGGATATTTTCTCAATAGTTCCGTAGCTACGATTCTCCAGTCCCTTCCACCCACTTATTTATTTACTTTCTTCATATCTACTCACGAAATACCATGAATCTAACGAAAACACACAGATATAGTTAGAACAAGAAACACACCTCGCATCGAAGGTTCCAGGTTTGAGTTCTGGATTTATTGCGAGGGTGGATTATTCCTGTGTGTCTATTTATCATCTTCGCCTAAAAAACATTCCTCATTATTCCCGTGATTATTTTAGGGAGAGACCAAAGCTACTCAAATAACAAAAGTACAGAAAACGCAAGACACATCTGGCTACACATGTTATACCTTGGGAATTAGCAATCTGAAAATAAAATTTCGTTTTGGTGGACTACTTGCAAAATTGTTTCGTGGCACCGCTTTGCTTGGCCTTGTTGAGGGTGCCACCCAGGACCGGCGCTAGTCATTTTGCCGCCTTGGGTGGTGGCGGCAGATGCCGCTCTCTTTCGAACCTTCCCCCTCCCCGTCATTATGCAGCAACAGAAAATTGAAAATCAATAAATTCCTAAGTAAAACATAAAACTATAAAATAAATAATGAGACTTGTTACGCCATTTCGATACTATTAAGCACAAATGGATATCTCGCTCGACCACAGTTACACTTTAAAAAAATGCGACACAAATTTTACATTATTATTATATTTTATGAAAACTCTCTCGCTCTCTCTCTTAAACGTATCGTAAATGTAACAAGTATTACGAAAGAAATGAAGTCTTGACTTCATATGTTTACCGCTGTAGGTCTGTAATATATGATTGGATTTTTAAAAGAATTACATGTAATATTCCCAGATCTCCGCGTGGGTGATCTGAGGTCTGAATTCTTTCCTGCGTTGTCCCCGCATAAAGCGGCTCTGGGGTTCACACAGCCTCAAATTAATGGCTACCTGGAAGCAACCCTCCGAGGTAAAGGTGGCCGGGTAGTGGTGCTGATCACATCACCTCCAAATGGTCGAGATCGAGAATGTGTGTGTCCCTACCCCTGCATCCTCTAAATGTGCCTTAATGACATAGTTCTATATGCACAGGGAACTTTATCTGTGCATGTAATATTCTTTTTCGTGTAATGCTATCTTGCATAAAATGGAAACAAGCGTGTTTCAGACATGCTTGATTGAAGATAGTATTTTTATTAGCCATAATTTTAAAAAAATAACTTTGTTTGCCACGGTTACCGACAAAGTTAATAAATTCCAAGTTCTACACTCACATTAGCTGCAAATCCATGATCCTTTATCAGTTTAAGGTCTCCTTTGGTGTAATTGTTTATTATAGCCGAAAACACTTTTAGTTCATATTTTAATTCAGTAGCCTTCATGTGTTAACATTCCGGGAGTTTTCTACACTTTTCAAACAAATGATCAGATGGCATGTCTTTATGCTTACTAATATCATAAAATAAATTGAAAATTCACTATGATGTCTAAGCTACTCAAATTTTTCTTTTAGAGCTAAAATAATCGTCTAGGACCTGGTAATAAAAATCAACTCTGTACAATTTTTGTGGATCTTCAACAGTTTCATCATACTGAAACTGCTTCTTCTTTCGATTTCAGCCCTGTATAGTTTTGCCTATCTTTGGATCATCTATATCTAAATTCGATGCCAATTATTGTTCATCAACCGGGACTCACAGGTCGCCGCCCCCCTACGCCTCCATGAGTGGAGGGAGGGAGGCCCTGCCAGGCTGCCAAGTTGCGTCTTCTAAGAAACTTTTGAAATTTTTCATCACTCCTGCTTTTTTCAAAGCGCTGATATGCTTGCAAGAAATCATCTAACAACATCTAACACATCGTAGATTAATGTTTTGAAGACATTTGCTCATTACATTACATGGAGTAAAAGTCATATCAGATAACTAGTGAGCAAAGGAATGTAAAGCCACACAACTGGTTTGCAATACACTGAACCTCATGCACGACCATTTTGGCAGTTTTGTCGCCAATTATTTGATGGAGCGCATCATAGACCTCTCCTACTTTATATGAGAACGGAGTTAAGGCATCGAATTGAGAAAAGTTTTCTATGTTTTAAGTACAAATGGTAGGGTACATCTAATACTTTGGTGAAATCATAATTTGAATTTTTTTTTACTTATTTATATCACACAAAAAAATATTTCGTGCAATAACCTGTACTAGAAAACAGGCATTCAATGGTGTTGTTGCTGTACCATTAAGTTAAACCAGATTTTGTGTTGAACAGCATGGGACCAGCCCAATCAGCTCTCATCTGAAACTACCACTGCACAATAGCGTTTACATTATTCTATTCACTCACCAACTGTTGAATTGGACACAACTGAAAGGTTTCATTATTTCAATGCTTTGTCTTTGTCTGAACTCGAACAGGAATAAAAACTTGAACGTATTAAAGCATATGACAATCCAAGAAAACATAATCCTTTTCAAAAATATATTGTTATAAAATGTATTTTCATTTGTAATGTGTAATATTAACAAATGAAAATTATATTAAAGAGGAAATAAAAAGTAGGCTTAATTTGGGAAATGCATGTTACTTCTCTCTTCATAAACTTTTGTCTTCTCGTTTAATATCTAGGAAACGAAAAGTTAAAATATACAAAACAGTAGTATTATATGGATGTGAAACTTGGTCCCTTACATTGAAAGAGGAACATAAATTGAGAATATTTGAAAATAAGATCCTTAGGAAAATCTTTGGACCTAAAAGATGGATGAGGAGACAGGTGAGTGGAGAAGGTTACATAATTTAGAACTACATAATTTGTATTCATGTCCAGATATTATTAGAATAATTAAATCAAGAAGACTTAGGTGGGCAGGCCATGTGGCACGAATGGGAGAGGAAAGAGGAGTTTACATGATTCTTGTTGGGAAACCTGATGGTCAGAGACCTGTAGAAAGGCCAAGACGAAGATAGAGTGACAACGTTGAGATGGACCTAAGGAAAATCGGTAGGGATGGAAAAGAGTATATAGATCTTGCTCAAGATAGGGAAAGACGGAAGGCCTGCGTTGCTGCAGACATGAACCTTTGGGTTTAAGAAGGCTAGAGAGTTAGTTAGTTAGTTTTATTTGTAATGTGTACATAGAAAAGTGATATTTTTAAAAATGTATTTGTACATATTTGTCACATATGCCTCTCATCGTTTTATAACAGCATGTCGAAAGTTCAGAAATAACCGGAGGACACTGAGCAGGTTCTGGGGAATCTGAAAACATAAATATGACTGAACGTAAGACGCAAGATGCATTGAATACAGCACAGAAATTGCTACGCGTATTAAAATGACCAGAAAGGATGTGTACGAAAAGACAGGAAAACAATTTCTTTAAATGGTACTCCAATTTTGTCCAGCATCTCTGTGAGTCCCATCCAATTCACTCTATCGAATACTTTCTCCAGTAACCCAATTTCATCTTCTGTAGCAGCTTCCTGAAATCAAACTAACTCTCCTTCGATCTTGACACATAAGTGTCCCAGTACTTCTAGTCCAGGGGCATTTGTAATCCCGTGGGTTCTTGAATGAAGGGAATATATGACTACCGGTAATACATTGCTAGTTTGGTATACAATAACGTACTACCAGGTGTTTTGCCCGCAATTGTGGCAGAAGGCCTGTGTGTTGGCTACCGCTTCATGCACTAACTAAGATAATCCATCATAACTCCTTTAATAGTGGTTTTGGAAAAAAATATAGAAACATGTTTTGTTCAGAATTAAAAAGGAACAAATTTGATTCATCCAGTTTTTTTTTTTTTTTCATATCTCGCACTGTTATGGAGATATATCTAGTGAAACCATTTCCTGCCCTTTTCTGCAAGGATTCTATGCATATTTTACACTTACTTGACATTCTGGCATGTAAATGGGGAAAATTACTGCCTGTGATATTTTGTTGATGACTACTATTGTGGCGTATTGCCTGTGTGACATCATAAGGGATGTCCAAGATGGCTACCTCTGCAAATATTAACAAACAAAATAGGAGTAATTTTGTCCATTTGAAAGTTTGTTGGGTTTTTAGACATGTGTATGGAGGATGCTTTCATTTGGAGGCATGCAATCATGTATTACAATATGTCAGAAACCATACATGAAATCCGAAATCCAAGATGTCCACCTTGGAGGTTCTGCACATGAAATACTGTCCATAACCTGATTTAGAGTTCGTGCGTGATTGTAACAAATGTACCTATCATTTTGCAGGTGTGAGAAAACAGTGTACTATATATATATCACTTAACCAGCACCCTTTCCACTTAAAAAATATTGAGTTGAATTTTGAGTTTGGTGGGTGTGTGTGGGTGTAGGTAGAGGTGCCTTTGGTAATATTTTGCGAGTGAGCCCAAGGCTTGTAGATCCGGCACTGGGCATATGCATGAACATTTCCTCTTTCCGCAACCACATTTTAACTGTAATCTTCTCTGAAGTTCTAGGTAGTGTGAATATGACAAGAATGATCATTTTGTCATCCTCATTTTCTTCTTTCTTCATTGAACAGTCTATTGGGCTGTGTAGATTTAGATGTTTCTTTTCTGCTTTTATTTCACTCCAATACTTGGAAGTAACTCCTCCTGGTGAAAGGTGTGAGGGTCACTGTGGCGGCAGCGTTCACACTATCTACTAAAGGTATTCCAGTTTGTGTTTGTACTTGCAAAGAATCCAAAAAAGTGGTTGTTGAACACATTTGATGGTGCAGAAGATGATGTGCTTGAATCTCTTGCAAATCTTGGTTCTCCTGGATTCGATGAACCAGATGACAGAATGAAAGAATGAATTGTTTTATTTTACTTCTCGTTTCTGCTACTTTTGGCTAATTTCAAAGATGAAAATGAATTATAAGATGAAATAGATGCACACATGTGGGCAGCACACAACTCTAGTCCCATGGGTCTAGACACCAGAGAATTGATTGATTGATTGAGATGGTGATTTATTTAAGTCCACTTTATGCACAGTAAGGCTAATTGGGACTGGACCTACAATTTAAAGTGGCATCTGAACAGCTATATGTGCCTCCACCGGGTAACGAACTCGAGACCCCTTGAGTAATAGGCGACGACGATACCACTGTACCATCGGGGAGGCCCTAGACGTCAGAGCTATGTTCGTCTGCGAAATGCAGTCATGGGTGTACTTCGTGGAAGTGAGGTTGATATTTGGGTGTCTCTTACACCCCGAATATGATGACAGGATTTTGCATGACACTAAATAAAATATTTAGGCAAATTACCATGGTATCTGTTCGCGAAATGGGATGTTCAAGGCTCACGTCTTGCTCCAATCAAATTTCCCCTCACGCTTTTTATCAGATGGAGTTATTTCCAAGTATTGGAGTCAAATAAAAGCAGAAAAGGGTCATCTAAATCTACCCATCTCAATAGGCTGTTGATGGGAAAAGAGAAAATGAGGATGACAAGAAGATCATTCCTGTCATATTGACACTGCCTAGAGCTCCAGAGAATGTTGAATGAGGAAGTCACCGGCGACGTCATTACTCCTTTACCATAATACGGTAGTGTCCAAATAGTAGCAAAATGGAAGGGGGGAGACCTGCACGATCACCATAAATAATCATCAAGGAGTGTAACTCACCTTACGCGCATAGGCAACAGTGTCAAATAGGTTCATGATTGAAAGGTAAACAAAACACAACATATCAGAACAAGAGTATCGAACGCTCATTGTGATCGGAGGACAATCTCTTGGTAAAGTGTTCCATGTACAGTAAGAACATAGCTCAAAGACGTCAGCGAAGAATCATCAGACATCTGGAAGCAGGTCAAACACAGACTGAAGTCACGGCAGTGTTGACTGTGCCACAGTCATTTCCAGGTTTTGGCGACGGTTACAAGAAACAGTATATGTTCATGACAGGCCAGAACAAGGTTGTCAACCAGTAGCAACGGCACAACAGGGCTTTAACTGCACGACGAAACCGGACGATGCCTGCAAGACAACTGTCCTCAAAGCTTAGAGTTTCTCTCGCCAAACTGTGTACCGGAGATTTGATCCAGCTTGATCCAGTGCACAGAAGGGCCCGCTTACTGTGGAGTCAGCATCATCGAAATTGGAGCCTGAACGAACGTAGGAACGTGCTCTTTCACAGATCAGTTCAAATTGAGTTTGCAAAATGATTTCCATCGCACATTCATCTGGAGATATTTTCGATCACGATTTTATCCAAGGAATATCGTGGAAAGGGATCAGTTTGGTCGGGATGGAATACTGGTATGGGAAGACATCATGCTCAATGGACGTACAGAGCTGCACGTCTCTGCTGGAGGTACTCTTATGCCCAGAGGCACAGCAATGAAGTGCTCCAACAACATGTGCAACTTTTCAGAGGCGCAGTCAGCTCAGACTTCAACTTCAAGGATGAAAAGATGATAATACATCAAACCAAATTGGTGGATGACTTTCTTGCAGGTGAATAAATCCACCACATGGACTGGCCACAAGACATATATCCTGTAGTGTCTTAAGCAGACAAGTTAGCTCGCGATCTTCCACCAAAGACATTTCCAGAGCTCCGCACTCCTCTTCATGGGAAATGGAACCAGCTGCCCGTAGAACTCTAGAACCACCTTGTAAATAGCATGCTACGTCGTTGCAAGGTTCTGTAGCTGTTAGGGGTAACTTCACCACATGCAAGCCTCTTATTTTCGTCAAGGAAGTATCTTCTATTTTCTTGTTCTTTGCGTGTGTGTCTTTGCACTAAAGAAAAGAAACAATTGTTAATTTCATGCATTCTACTCTATTGTATACCATATAACATTTTGATTAATTTTCACTATGTTTTATGAAGTTCTGTCACTTCATTAATAAAACATTTTCTCATATCTTAGTTATGCTTAACTTTTGGACACTACTGTAGTTATAAAAATTATAATAATATTTTTCACTTTTTAATTATTAGCAGAAAATGCCTGTGGAGAAATCTGATAATCGAACTCTAAATCAGGATATGGACAGTAAGTATATCATGTGCAGAACCTCCAAGGTGGCCATCTTGGATTTCGGACGTCATGTATTGTTTCTGACACATTATAATACATGATTGCATGCCTCCAAATGAAAGCATCCTCCATACACATGTCTTCCCTTCGTGTAAAAATCCAACAAACTCACAAATGGTCAAAATTACTCCTAAAGGAGTTAAGGAGATATGGTCGTTTTTCTTTGTTAATGTCTGCAGAGGCAGCCATCTTGGATGTATGATGTCACACAGGCAATACGCCACAATAGTAGGCATCAACGAAATATCACAGGCATTAATTTTCCCCCTTTATATGCCAGAATGTCAAGTTAAGTGTAAAATATGCATAGAATCCTTGCAGAAAAGGGCAGGAAATGGTTTCACTAGATATATCTCCATAACAGTGCGAGATTTGACAAAAACTGTAAAAAATCAATTTTGTTCCTTTTTCAATTCTGAAAAAAAAACATGTATCTATAATTATATTTTTTCCAAGACCACTATTAAACAGTGGCGAAGCGTGGTGTCGCTGGAAGGGTAGGCACAGTTGTGGGAGTTCGTGTTGTTAAGGGGGCGACTTTTTGAAAATATAAAAAAATATAAACTTTAAAGTTATTTTTGAAAATGTAACAATATATTCTTGCATCTATCAACGTACCTGAATACTAACGCTTGATGTGTGCTAACTCGTAAATTGTATTTCTTCATTTTATTGTAAATTGATGCTTTAGATGTCATTCGAGTGGCAGTCCTCAATGGGACCGTTCCGAAAGTCGAACGAGTTTAACGCGTTAAACGAGTTATGGTAACTGGCTGTTCCATAAGTCCTTCCGTGCGTTTCGTGAGTTTCATTATGCTGTCCCAAAAGTCGCATTCCGTGCATTTCGTACAAGAACGAGATTCACCAAAAGCACGGGCCAGGAGGCTGGTTTGTTCCGTGAGAATCGTCTGCTCCTTGCAGACAAAGCGCCTGTTGATGGATTCAAACTGCACTAGTTCGGAAAATATATTATAATTTTAACAGATAGCGAAATCAAGCAACATGCAGAAGATGAGTGTGTCTATAACCGTTCTTAGAATGTGATAAAAATGAGTAACAGTGTCCACAGTAGAGTTAATTTTTGCCATAAGGGCATTCCTTCCGCTGACGACATGCGGAAACTTTCTCTAAACAAAACGCTGCGCCTGCGCTTTTGCCTAGAGTGTCCCATAAGTAGGGAGACAAATTTATGGTAAATAAAAACTGAGGAGAGCGGTAAATAAAATGTTAGATCAGCGGTATATACCAGCGGTGGAAAAAAAAATTGGCACACACTTTTTCATTATGAGAGGAAACAACATACAAAAGAGCTATCAATTGATAAACTACTTCATTTTTATATACTGTACACATGCACAAGTACTTAGCTGTCCAACCAAAAAGAAAACATCAACACAAAATTACTTTATTTCTAAATTGCATATCTCAAGTGATTTATTCATTGTATGTATTTAAAGGATATTCTTGCTGTCCAACAAATAAAATAATCACTACTGCACATACCAAACACATGTTGAAAATCACATAATGATACACAAAATTCATTCATCACTGAACACAAATTACACCAATGTTTCCCTTGATGTGCGGGAACAGACTAATCTTATCGCTGCTACAGCTAGCAAGTTCAATGAAACTGGAAGTTGAGTAGACATTCGGGGGAAGAAATGAATGCAGCTTGACAGGGAGCGAAGTTTTCGAACTGAGATTATGTGCATGGGAAATCCAAATTTGCAGCGTCTTCCTGATGTGATCGAAGATAAAACGTTCTCCAGCTGCAAGTGGTAGGATACTTTACGCAAACGTATCGTTACAAATCGACAGTTTGCGCGCACAACCTCGATTGTCGGTTTTTGCGTGTTTTCTACTTAATTTGATGATATATCACGGTTATTTCGCGAAAAGGCGTTCATTTCGTGAAAAAGCACACTTTTCGCATTACTTCGCGAATAAAACTCATACATATTTCATCATTGGGGGTGTAGTTACTTGCAGAATGTTCAAAATTGCATCTTTTTTCACATTTTGCGATTTCGCGCATCGCGAAAATTCAATATCCCTACCCATAAATCTGTAAAATAACTGGCTTCACCCGATTCACGAGCCCAGTTATTTTCGTTGAATGCGTTCGTTTCGTTAAGACTTTCGGAACGCACCCAATGTTCCGATGCTCCTTCATTCTTCCTATGGCCGGTAATAGGTTTTCATGCTTGTTTTTGTAGCATTCCAGAGTAATACAAGTCATTATTCTCCTTGCTCACGTCACGCTCACAACAATGAAATCCGACCCCCGTGGCGGAGTGGTTAGCACATCGCGCTACGATGCCAGGGGTCCTGGGTTCGAATCTCGGCCTGGGCATGGGTATTTCTGGTTAATTTCATCATATCAACACTTCCCCATCTTCGAAAATTAGCCAAAAGTGGCACAAAAAGCGAAGTTAGAAATATAAATGAGCGAAAAAAAAACGCAACAGGTGTAAATCGAGAAACTAACGAAAACGCAGAACGCTGGGATAGAAACATTATTTTCGCCCTCGGAACAAGTTGTCTTTGCCATTCTACCCTCACCTTCTCTTCCCCCTCGTTGGACAGGCCGCGCTGGACAAGAAACAGATGTCAAGCCCAGTTTGTACCTTGTCTCCAGCGTTACCAACCTCCCAATCCGGAAAAGTGTGCTGATTTTACTCTTAAATTATGCTAAATGCAAGCAAATTGTGCTCGGATGACTTAGGTCTTAAGTTCATTTTATGCATCTATTTTGGGGGCAGTTGCGATGTGAACATGCGTTGAACATGTTGATTAGTTAAACAATATTGGTAATTTACTCCATTAAATTAGTTACAATGGTTTAACCAATTTAATTGGTTCAATATAACGCTTGAAAAAGTTTGAGAAAATTCGACGACTACAAAAAAGGCTGCGGCTTGTTTTATCTGTGAACCCAACTTTCATCAATTTCTTTCAATAAAATATTCCTCGTGAGTTATGTAAGGAAAGATAAAGAAAAGATGAAAAGAAGACGGTGGACGAGATGTAGCTGGATCGGCATGCTACCTTTTGTTTGAAACAAATAAGATTTGCGATTTTATTTAAATTTATTTTTTCAAAATATATTCCTCTGAATTCAATTTATCTGTCTCCCAGGGGAGCATGTTTATAGATGATGCTATATTTTACCATTATTCCAAACATAGGGTGCCAGGTGCCATTGAAGTTCAAATTGTACTACGTTTAGCACAATTATGCTAGGGTTGGCATCACTGCTTGAGGCGGGACTCACTGTGTACATTTCGGGCGAACGCGCCCCTGAAATTATGCTTTCCCGCATGAATCGCAAAGAATGTTATGGGACCAGCTGAGGACCTCGGAGAAGTAGCTCAACATGCGACGATATAGTCTCTGGCAGGGATGGAAATTTGTGAAAATTATCGTAAGGCCTAGAATTTCAGTTTTCTTGTATTAAGGCGTCGTTTAATGAAATTATAAGTAATAAAATAATCCGTAATAGCCAATTATATTAGGGTAGGCCCGGCCTCCGGGCCTCTTATGACGCTTCGCCACTGTTATTAAAGGAGTTATGATGGATTTTCTTAGTTAGTGCATGAAGCGGTAGCCATCTTGGATTTATGACATCACACAGGCCTTATGCCACAATTGCGGGCAAAACACCTGGTAGTACGTCAGTAGGGGTAAAAAGAGAGTTCTACGCCAGAAAGTGGTGCTTTTTTTGCAACCTTAACGGAAAATATCGTAAGGCAAACGCGAAAGTGGTGCGCTCGTGTACTTTTCTTAGTCTAACTTAACCTAAAGCAAGGAGCTGGCAACCTTGCTTTAGGCTTGCCTTATGTAGTTCCAGTGCATAAAGCAATGTTGCCAACCTACTGGGCTCTTGCCGTAGCCTTTTACGATGGGGGTTTCTAGAAAAAAAAATGAAAAAGTTTTGGGAGTTGGCCCACCCCCTTTGACTTAAGACCACCAAACTTGGTATACATTACCTAAATCGACAAGGGTGGCATCTAGCAATACCCTTTAGGGTATTACTATTTTTATTTTTGCCCCTATCTGTAACCGTTCTCGAGATATGGTCCACTGACGAAATTTCGGGGGTGGGCCATATTAATCGTAGCGCGCTCAAACTTGGTATGGGTATTCTCTACTATCATAAAATGCTTCCTCGAAGTCAAAATCGCGGTCTGTTTTGCTCTATCTCTTACCGTTTTCGAGATATGGTCCATTAAATTAAATTTTGGAGGTGGGCCAACATGGTTCTCAGACAACAACTATTGAAAACATCATATACAGGTAGCTTATACCATGTGCTTTTCGTTAAGCTTTTCTGATTTTTTAATCGTTTTTGCTCTATCTCTAACCGTTCTCGAGATATGGCCCACCCCTGAAATTTCGGGGGGTTGTTCATATTAATCGTAGCGCGCTCAAAGTTGTTACTTTTCTTCTGTAGAGGTCTTCGGGTCAGTCACGTTTCTAATAGATTTCATAGCATAAACGTAATACTGTGCGTTCGAAAAGTCCCCGCACTCATACTTTTTAAAGACATTCACCTTAATGAGTTGGCAAGCCTGCCAGCAGGGATTGGTATGACCTTGAAGAACGAGTTTATGTAGTGCCGCTGTAACAGTCCTCGGTGTGACACATACAATCACAGTTTGTCAACAATTCCGTTTACGCGCACACAGCGAATCGCTTTGTTGGAAGCATATTTTGAGTTTGTCACGTGAAAGATTTGTGGAGAAATGGAGAAGCCTATTTCCCGATAATTCAGGTAAATGCGCGGTGTATGTTTACTCAAATGTAGTTTCAATATTATTTTTGTGTATTACAAAGCGCGGAAAGTAGTTTGCTGTCTTGTCAGTGTGTTATTGACCTCGCAGATTGCAGTATTAGTTTACAAATTATTTTTTATAACAAATGTATGCATTCATTACGTTGACAAATTCAATGAAGTATAAGCACAAAAATTCAGTGTTCGGAAAGTTACTTTAAAGAGGTAAATAGTTATAGTTACTTGCTTAAATAAAGTAACAGTTACAGTTACTCATTTTTGAAAGTAACTCAGTTACTGTACTTCAAAAGTAACTGTAAGTTACTTTTATAGTTACTTTCTGCTGAAAATTTTCTTGCAACCAAACTACACAAATCGATCATTGATTGTAATAACATATTTTGTGAAGAGTAACATGTCTTTTACTTATGTTACTGGTACATAATATAAGTCTTCGTATATTTATATTTATTACAAAATAAAGTGCTCTCCTGTGCTTTGCGCCATGCCATGAAGGCATATGGGAGGTGTGGAGTTAGAGCGTCACACTTTCTGGATCATGGCCAAAGGTGGGGTGATGTGATCAGCACCACATCCCTGGCATCCTTTCCACCCCAGAGTTTCCTTCAGATGCCCACTTTATACGACGCTGGGTGGGCGCTGGAGCTGCTTCAACAGCTGGAAAAAATCTCGGTTCTCCCCCACCGAGGATCGAACCCAGGATCTCTCGCATGGTAGTCAGGCACCCAAACGACATTTTTTAAAAAAAGGAATATCCCTATGCAGTAGAATTCCCCGATATTCACATTTTCTCAATTTTCACGTATGTCAATTTTCTGTTGTTTTTTATTATTCTTATTGGAACAAACACAAACATCCATGTCCGAAATGACCTAGGATCCGGGACCCCTGACATATAGTGCATTGTACTAATCACTCCGCCACGGAGGTTGACCTGAGCTACTGCAACTTAAACATTTGTATTTATTATCATTGTTGTTCTTAAGGAATGTCCATTGGAGTGGAGGGGGGGAGGTGGATTCTAGAAACTGAGAAAGAGATATATCACTCACGCAGAATATATTCTAAGAAGGCAGGTCTGTTTCGCATAAAGGGCGTGTCAGAGAGAAATAAATTTGTTGTACAATTTCAAGTGTTTATGAACCAGAAAATGATAAAAATTTTAATGTACAGAGCATTCCCTGACATTCGCTACGAGACTCGGCGGCAAGCGGCCCGGCATCAGCGCTTGTCTTTCCTGGTGAACGGTCCCCGACAGTCGCTTGAGTCGGCTATTAAAATTACAGTTTTCATATTGTGTACTAACCTTGACTACAGAAGATGTTGAAAATTATGTCCCTCTGCTGCAACACATTCCTGGCAACTCCGAAGGAAATTGGCATTTACACATGCAACTTCGTCTACTGTAATTCTACGGATTTCTCGTACGATACTCTCTTTTAACTCACGGATGGTGTGCGAATTGTCTTTGTATACTTTATTTTTTAGATTTCCCCATTTTTCTTTACACTTTTATTCAGAACTGACCCTGTTACTCTAAACTTTTTTACGAGGTTTAATATAGTGGTCCTATGTGGAACGGGAAAACCAGCAAATTTCGTTGCAAAACGTCATCGCACTTCTCCACAATTCCTCTTTCCGAAGTAACACTCGACAAGATAAATCCTTTGTTGTAACGTAAACTTTTGTGGTGCCATATTAAGCCGCAATCTTCAGCACACAAACACGACACAACACAACTTCCGAGGGAGGATTATACTGACGTCAGTCTGCAACGTCAACAGAAATGGAAAGAGAGCGAAGGCAGGGCAGGGAGAACGAAAAAACAGACTGTAGCGTGCGACAGTCGCGGGAAATATAAGCGCTGATGACGGACCGCTTGCCGTCGAGTCTCGTAGCGAATGTCTGGGAATGCTCTGTAGTAGCAGCCTATAATTGTACGTTATCCATGAAGGTAAAAATCGCATTTTAAACTTATCCCTTCAGTTCTCTCTGTGACGATTACATAAACAAGCGAGAATGATCGTTAAGGCCGGGTTCTAATCCCAGCCTGGGTAAGGGTGTTGTTTGTGAGTATCCCTTCATCAATTTCATCATATCATCACTCATCTTTAAACAAACCTAAGGTGGGGTTCCCTACTAAGGTCCGCTTGGGCACGTCACCGTCAGTTAACGACCCTGAAAGGAGATGATAAAGTCATTCCACGGGCAGCATTGGCTCGACTGCTGGAAAACATACCGTGCTTCGAATATAGCTACGTTGTTTAGACGCATGGAATTTCCTAAGCCCACACTTGCCAATGCACTCATATTCAGTCAACGAATGATTCCTCTTCACCTTGGAGACACGTGAATCGTGTGAATAGTAAACAAGTAATCAAAGACAAAGTTTAATCCTTTTCTCTGTGTTCCTTCCCTGAGTATATGAAGTGCAATTATTCAGTTTATGCCGAGTGATCAAGACTTTGCGGATATCACTCCCATGTATTTTAGTCTGAATTAATACTCCCTCCAACATAAACTATTTAACTCGAAGTCAAAGAAAGTTTGAAGTTATACAAATGGTAACAGAAGAATTGTGCACAAAGCGTTTGTAGTAGTTTCTTTTCAATATAAAAGTATATTCAATTGGTGAGAAAATGCAGTAGTTGAAGATACGTGTACATGAACATAAATCGAAACCGGGAATTCTGTTCCACAAAACATCTTTTAATATTGAAGTTACTCACGGGACCACCACAGGCAGACCCAGGTCCGTTTCAGTGGCGGCTGGCCAAGTGCAACAAGTGCAGATGTTTTCACCTAATTTTCAAATTAATATTGACATTTTTCATTTGCTTGTTAAATTAAACTATTTCCCAGCAGAACGCACACGATAATACTCAAATAATACGCCGCTCGGCGCTACGCACGTGAAGAGTTCGTCGTTGCATAAACAAACCAAGAGCAGACGCCGCCAGGTTGCGGAAGACTTTAGCCGGTTGTCATGGCAACGGTGACGTCACCTAGCGTTGGAATTGAACGGGTGTCGTCATCTAGGTGCAGCAGTTCTCTCGTCGACAGAAAACATTGCATCCAGTGGTTGTGGCAAAATCGTTGCGAGATCTTGTTTCGCGTTTCCTATCGTGTGTTGTGTTCATGTGTTGAGCTGTGGTTTGTACAATGAACCCAGTAAGGGTCATTCCATGTCAAATCATCCAGAATTTTGTGAAAATGTCACCCACCATCCCCGATTTTGATGAAATTCGGTATACTTATAGAATGTTTAATGCTGATTACAAAAATGACAATTTTTTTTAGATTTGTCAAGGGGTTCAGAAGTTACGCGCTTTTTAAAATCTCCGTGTACGCCACTTGCGGCTCCACTTTGAATGACACGCATTAGGTTATAAATGATAGTATCTACCCTCAGGTTTGCCGTAGAAACTTCAAGTTTCTTTTCTTTTGTTAAAAATAGTGTAAACTTTCATTTTAATAAGGTTTCAGATGATTGTATTAATAACCATGTATTTTTGTGTATAGTTTCATGTATTTTTTTTAGAAGAAAAAATGACTAACTTCAAGAGCAAATTTCGTACAATGCCCCCCCTTCAATTTCCCCCCACTTTTATATGTAGGTAGCTCAAAGTGTCTACTAATGTCTGATGGAAAAATTGAGATGGGCGGTTCAGAGACAGGGTGATAAAAAATAATTTGCATAAAATGACATTAAAAGTTAATCTTATTAAAAATGCTTATGTATTTAGCACAAAGCCTGAAGTACAATATGTTTTAAGGTATTTTATTCAAATTTCTGTTCACTATGTGTGAAGGTAAGCATAGGCGTAACCTGGCAGGGGCAAAGGGAAGCATTTGACCCCTCCAAAATTTATAGATTAATTAAAATTTGCCAGTTAAATATATATTTTGAACTTTCTGTCACTTGAGGAATAAACAAATAAAGAGTAATAATTGTGATTTTTCAAATGTATTTAGCAAGTAATCTTGGACACTATGTTTATGGGATAGAAAACCTTGTGATTCTTTCAACCCAAAGATAGTTCCCAAGTTACACCATGAAGATAGTACTAATAATAACTTACATTATTGTACTCTACGCATTGCCAAAGTTTCATGTAGGATTGTGCCCTTCAAATTTTAGAATAATATTTTGACCATTTGGAACACTAAAATATTTGACTTATCACTAAATACATAGAGTATGTCCTTCCATTTGTGTTGTTAATGTCCACTGGACACAGAATATTTTGTGGCCAGTAGTAGGAAGTTGATGGATCAAGTGGATGCAAGAATTTAATTGCTGCATTTCCTTTTTTTCCCCATTGACTTTTGAAGCAATCTTACAAACAAGTTTTAGTCACACACACAAGCTACTACATAACTGTTGAGTTGGAATTCAGAAACTTCTTCACAACAGTGAAACCACACAGTTACACAAAACTTATTTCATCAGCTCTTATTATTTTTGCATTGACTGTTAAACAACTAGTGTTTCGAAGTAACTGGTTGCAAGTAACAGTTACTTTTTATTTAGGAATTGCTGGCCTGGCAAGGAAGCTATGCTTTGTTGCATGCTGACTTTAGAACATCCACGCTTTACTTCAATTCATTTTTAATTATATGTGAAAAGTTCAGTGTTTTTGGTGGTCTGCTGCGTTCGTTTGGAATGTGGTTCTCAAGCTAGGAAAATGTAATTGTCAAAGGAGTGGACCTTGTTGATCTTGGAATGGAGGAGAAAGAAATAGGTGCAATTGGAATCAATGACATCATATTCAATATACCGTGGTTAGCATACTAATGATTTCTTAATTAAAATCGTTTAAGCAAAGCTGACTCTGTGTTCCATCATTTATTTGCAGTAGTAATGTAAATATATGAAGGCATATTATGTACTAGAAACATAAATACGAGAAAACACTCAAGTCTTCATGATCATTGATTTTGTGTAATTTTTACACAAATCAATGATCATTAACTGTAAGTTACTTTCACAGTAATTGTAAAGTAATTCATAATTACTTTCAAAGTACCAGTAACTGTAACTGGGGTAGTTTTTAAATGAGTAACTGTAACTCGGTTACTTGTAAAAAGTAACTTACCGAACCTGTAGCCTAAGTTCAAAATAGTGCATACTTATCTTTCCTGGTTCTGTTGTTTATTACTTTGCAATCGCTGACACATCGTACTGCGAGTTTTGTCATTTCATCTTACATGATTAATAAGTAATTTATGCCTTGAATACTATTTCTAATTGGTACATCATTGCCGCACTTGTTTTAACTGTTCCAGCTAGCCCGTCACAAGAGTTTCTGTGGTATATGGCAAAATCTCCATGGAAAAACTTCAATCAGCACAAATGTGTATTATTAATTCTAACTTCATATTACGTATCCCCGTGAAAAGTAGCCAAAAATAGAACTTCCATATTGAGATAAAATGCACAAAAAGAATATTCTCGAACATAATTTGCTAAACTTGAGAATGCTAATAATGATGATTATATTTCTTAAAAAAAATGAAGACAGTTGAAATTGACTTAGATACAGTGGAACCTCGATTTTATGTTATTCAGGCGACCAAGCTGAAAAATCTTAGAATGCGGGAAAATGTAAAGCGGAGGAAAATATCTTAGCAATTTGCTATGTTGGGACCACCAAGATTGAATATAGAATGCAGGACAATGTAAAATCAAGGAACTTGAAATCGGGGTTCCGCTGCAATTATTAGGCATATTTGTAAATTTAATTTAATTTATGAATATTGGAGGGAGCAAATGCTTCCCTTTGCCCCTGCCAGGTTACGCCTATGCTTAACTTCATACATAGTGAACAGAAATTTTGAATAAAATACCTTAAAACATATTGTACTTCAGGCTTTGTGCTAAATACATAAGCATTTTTAATAAGATTAACTTTTAATATCATTTTATGCAAATTATTTTTTTATCACCCTGTCTCTGAACCGCCCATCCCAATTTTTCCATCAGACATTAGCAGACACTTTGAGCTACCTACATATAAAATTGGGGGGAAAATTGAAGGGGGGGCATTGCACGAAATTTGCTCTTGAAGTTAGTCATTTTTTCTTCTAAAAAAATACATGAAACTATACATAAAAATACATGGTTATTAATACAATCATCTGAAACCTTATTAAAATGAAAGTTTACACTATTTTTAACAAAAGAAAAGAAACTTGAAGTTTCTACGGCAAACCTGAGGGTAGATACTATCATTTATAACCTGATGCGTGTCATTCAAAGTGGAGCCGCAAGTGGCGTACACGGAGATTTTAAAAAGCGCGTAACTTCTGAACCCCTTGACAAATCTAAAAAAATTGTCATTTTTGTAATCAGCATTAAACATTCTATAAGTATAAAGAATTTCATCAAAATCGGGGATGGTGGGTGACATGGCCTGGATGAATTGACATGGAATGACCCGTAAATGACTTAGTGTGTAATTTGTTGCAGACACCATTTTCCGGATGAAGACAAAAAAGACGTTTTAAATTGTGGGGGCCACTGACACTTACTATTTGTTTTTCATTGCCTATAAATGTACTTCTTCACCTGTTATTTTAGGCACGAGCCACTTCTGGTCCGTTAGTCCCCCTCATATCCACGATGATATGAGATACAAAGACCAAGATGGGTGACCTTTTCTACGCGTTCCGAAAGTCATAACGAAACGAACGAATCAAGCGAAAGTAACTGGGTTCGTTAATCTGATGAAACCAGTTATTTTACAGTCTTATGGGACGCTCTAGACGAAAGTGCAGGCGCAGCCTTTTGTTTATAAAAATTTTCCGTATGGGGTCCAGCGGAAATCATTTCCTTCCGACAGAAATCACCTCTACTGCGGATACTGTTACTCATTTTAATCACATTGTACGAGTAAGAACACTTGAGGCACACTCATCTTGTGCATGTTGCTTCATAACGCTCTCTGTTAAAATTATAATACAATTCCGGAACTAGTACAGTTTGAAGCGATCATGCACCCGGGGTGTCTGCAGGCACCAGACGATTCTCACCTAACAAACCAGCCTCCTGGCCCGTACGTTTGGTGAATCTCGTTCTTGCACGAGACGCACGGAATGCGACTTTTGGGACAGCATAATTAACTTCAAGAAACGCATGGAAGCACTTGTGGAACGGCCAATTGCCATAACTCGTTTAAGGCGTTAAACTCGTGCGACTTTCGGAACGGGCCCCATTTGTTTCACAGATTCACTACCCATCTTACAGCAGTGACCTCAGTGACGACATCGATGGGCTCGGACAGACTTATCGTATGCAGTTGAACATTGTTCAACATCAGTTGTACAGTCGTGAAAAGAAATACTTTCCCCATAATACTATACTGGTATTATGGCTCTATGGGGGAAATACTTTTTTCAATGACTGTACACTAAATGCTCCTATTTTTACATTTTGATAATGGTTTCCAGTTTAATATCGCCTTTCAATTCAACATTTTCAACCAAAGAGCAGTTTCGGCTTTTGGGAAAATGCCACACTGAAATATCTACAATACGCTAATTTTATGTTATATTTTATAAGCAAATATTGTATATTTATCTTTTAAATTGTTACATAAAATTGTAACATTTGAGCATCCATTTTATAAGAAATATAAAATTGAAATTAACAAGAAAAACGTTTGAACTGTTTTCTCATAAATTTGTAATATGTCATCTGCTCCATGTTGATTCTAAGTGTCTTTGAAATTTAAAAAAGTTTTTGTACAACGTAATATTTAGTGGTAGAATACGTTCTTATTCACCTCTTCACTTGAGAATTGCATGTTACATCTGTTATTCCACCATAACTGGCTTTGGAGGGGTGAGTGGGGATTTTTTCCTCCTTCGCACCCCTGAGTCAGATCATCGGACTCGAAATAAGAACATGGTTCGAAGCCAAGATATCTGACTTTGGAACGCACTAGCATAACAACTACCTCATGCCATCAATACGTTTGATGACCAACTTCTAACAAAAAAATTAAGGAATAACATGAAAATAATGTATTATACATTTTTATTTTCTATTAGTGTATTAAAATTCTTTTATCATATCTGCACCAATTATATTCACTTAAAGAGTTCTAAAAATAAGTTTTCGACACTCATTCATTTATTTTAATTCTTTATTTTCCTGTAATGTGCACAAAAATATATATTTTACAATACACTTTCAATTTCCAATAACAAAAGTAATTTGACTTCTTAACAATTGAGAATATTTTTCTTTTTTTAAGTACAAATGCTAGGGCACATTTGAAGACGATTTTGGAAAATAATGTTTTAGTGAACCCATAATTTGAATTACTTTGTTTGTTAGTTATATTACGCAAAAACTTATTTAATATCATAACCTTTACTAGAACGCAGTTCTTCAATCACTTGTATTGTGCAGTAACCATTAACATAAACCCAATTATTGATATAAGTATAATGAGAATTTGATAATTTATATATTCATGATAAATTATATAAGTGCAAACTTTGATAAGCTTATATATGCCTAATACGTATATAATATTTACACATTTATGTAGCTACATTATCTGAATAGTTTCTAATATTTTCAAAAATATATTGACATTCTAAAACTTTTTAAAAATTTTCCGTTGCAAAACATTCAGAGTCATTACATGTTTTGTACATGTTTGATGTTGAACCAGTGATATTCCCGCTGGAAAAATTTCCCAGGAACATGAAATTTTGTAGTCCAAATTACAGGAAAGGGGAAAAGGAAGAACATCGAAAAATGTGCAAGAAAATGAGAATATAAGAAATTAATATTCAACGTTCGACTTTGAATATTAAATTCTTATGTCTGAATCACGCTTTTCTTATGTTTCTGCTTCTAAAGGAGTATAAACGTTTCGGTTCTTACTGATTGTAATTGCAGTAAAATATGTAAGAGCTTTCCAGTTATAACATTAATGAATGGTATAGACTGAATATAAATCAAATTTTGCAAATGTAATGTTTAATGTAAAGAAAGTAAAGTATATAGTGGCAACACATCTCCATAAAAGTATTCAAACAAGGCGAAATTCGGTGTTGAATTTGTAACGATTGAAAAATTTTTGGCAAATCTTTTTAATATTTAATAGCCCTCGTATAAATTCATTTGGAGTTTTAATCTTTTGAATGTACATTTTTATCTTTTATCTTTGTTAACATTGTAACGCAGTTTCGGCCCAACGAGAAAGAACGCAAAGCAAGTAGAAGCTTGCGTTGTTTTTCTTCCTTAACAACAATGAGTTCTTTTCGTTCGGCGCTGCGTGGGTTTGTAAATAAGTTTAGCTTGCATTGTGTTTCTGGATATGTCTTTTGGAAAGGGTAATTGTTAGATGCTAAAAATAACTTTTCAGTTTGTCGAAATCTTTTGTTGAGAAATAGGATTGCGCAATCTCGCAAGTATAAATATCAGCGTTCTCGCTGGCAGATTAAATCAGTATAGCAGTAGATTCCGGAATCGTTAGGTGATTAAATCGCTTGTCGAGGTCCAGGGCTGGGAGAACACAGGCATTGTGAGGGGAGTGGCTGGTCAGCTCTCCCTTCTACAATGTCCTGAGTTTTCCGTAAGCCACCTTTCTGGATTTGTGCTGGTCAGCATGATCCTTAAAGGGGATTTTGGCAGGCTTGTAAATAATTTGATTTATACATAATTAATCTTAATAATTTAAAATTTTGTTTCATAAATTCTATCGAAGTTGGCACTGGTCAGTGTGACTCCGATATAAATTCAAGATATACATCCTTCTCGTCGAGTTAATTTTTATTCTAAATCATTCTGAATTCTCCTGGTCAGGAGGTTCATTTAAATAAATTTGTTTCTTTGATACTTAAATCCGAGAGCATACCTCTGGTCAGAGGATGTCTCTTAAATCTAATAACTTATATAGTTTTACGTCCGTTTCTAAAGTCTGAGTATCCGGAACGTTTAATGGGTTTTCTTATTTTGGTTTTATGTTAGATATAATTTTCAAACACTTATAATAGGTGACCGGTCGAGTAAATGTTTTTATAGAAATTCGTTTTATGTAAAAGTCTATTGTTTTGCTTTTGCAATGTAAGTAGCCAAAGAGGGTAGACAGTGTCCCCTGTTATGTTATGGAATTCCAAGCGAACATTTGTAGTTTGTGGCCGAGAGATGGCTTTGGTAATTGGGTAGAGACAGGCTCCCCTTATCTTTAGTTATGAATGTTATTGGAGGTTGGCCCCGAAGAGGGTAGTATACCTCGAGAGTTCTAAAGAACATAATACTGAAGTGAAAATATGACAGAAGCACAAATAGATATTTACGGAAAGAAGTTTATGTAATTTTCTTTTGGTTTTGGTTAATGGAAATTGTCGATCATTACTGTTAATTTGTCACCTGTTTATTGAAACCAAGTTAAGCTGGGATATGGACGATATATATATAAGAGGGAGCTCTCTGGATTGTATTTTATGAGAAAGCAAGTTTCAGTCTATGTTAAGGAAGTTATTTGAACAGAAATTAAATTTTGGCATTGTAAATTTTCTCTCGATCTGAAGATTGTATACTTTCTTTTATCCTAACGTATATATGGATTAGTAAATAAATTTATAATCGTTATTTGGTATTTCTTTGTAGTAAGTTTGCCTAATAAGTATAAATTAACTGACTTCCTTTTGGTTGGAGAGGTGTCCCGCCGTTACTGGTCAGTGAGGCGGAGGCCTTATCAATCCAAAGGACGCCAGAATTGATTATGCTGATTTCAATCGCGAATCGTATGCGTATCCTCACTGGTCAGTGGGATGCGGGTGCGATTGCGGTGGAGTTCAAGCATGAGAAAGGGCTAATATAATTTAAAGTCTTGGTTATGTAAGTGTAAATTTAACTTTTGATTATATTATTATCTTGAAACAGACCCTTACCCGAACTTTGGGATGCGGGGTCCCATGCCCCGCAGGAACTGAGCGTAGTCGTGGCATTTATATATTTATAACAGAAAGATATTTGGTAGGCAGCGACGCCCGGTCTTTGTCTGTCGAGGGGACCGAGCCGGTGTGTCGTGTGTCTTGGCAACGGGCTATCCGCCTACTTGTTGCAAATTCGTACTAAAATATTGCCCACGCCTCTTATATCGAACGTTCTGGAAGAAACCATGAAATTAGTGACCATTTATTTTCTATTTTGTTTTCCTATTTTGTAAAAAGCAGAGAATTTTAAGGCCGAAGATGGTGGGCTTTTTTTATTCGACAGGGAAATTCCCCTGAAGAGCAGAGATATCACTGGTTTGGACTCGGGTGCGAGTTACATTTGTGAGGGGGCGATGCATAATTGCATGTGCCCATTTCTTACAAAGTTTTAGAACAAACAAGTCTATGAAATAAACCAGTCTTAATAACGAACAAAACAGGGTGAAAAAAATATGTTGAAATATTAACAACTGTCAAACAAATGTCACCTCGTTCACCCTTGTATTCATCCAACACAAGAACCTCTGCCTACACAAAGTCCATTTTTTTTACAACAGTTGTATTATAATTATAATGATATAATACCTTTATTAACGGGCGTGCGTATAATATATAATTATAAGGCGTACTCTATTATATTAAAAATACATAATATTTAAGCATATATATACAAAGATAGAAATACATTATGTACTAATACATATATTATATTTAATATAATAAGTGATATTTTAAAAGTGAAGGGGTATTCAGGGATATTTTTCTCATCTACTAGTTCGAAGATGGCGGCATGTGAATATTATTTGTATGTTTTGTAAAATAATTATGAAGAGCAAGAAATTAGATTGTTTTTTTGGTATCCTGAAAGAGACGAGGAAAACATAGCTTGTGAATAACCGGTCTGATTTTAAACTCTACGTTATGCCAGTTTTCGATTATGTATTGTAATTTGTTTAATATTAACGGGCCTTTAATTTGCTCAACATAAACTATTTACTGCAATGCCAGTTGCCGGCCCCCGGTGTGGCCCTGATAGAAAAGCGATTCCACGTAGAGTAGTAGTGTGATCATACCAATAAATGTAAAGCTAAAAAGAAAATTCGAAAATATTCTCCGTGCAACTGATTAATTTTTCGTTTAATTTCATGTAAAACTTATGCTATTGCTGGAGTTTCCATTTGAATTAATTACTGGATCTACTTTACCTCGGACCACATTTTCAGACTCAGTTCCAGTATAGTATCTTTCAAATTTTAAATAGAAATATTCAGGGTTATCGGAATACCAGTCGGCGTAGTAGTTTTAGTCGTACTCGTCGGCGTAGTAGTTTTAGTCGTACTCGTCGGCGTCGTAGTTTCAGTCGTACTCGTCGGCGTCGTAGTTTCAGTCGTACTCGTCGGCGTCGTAGTTTCAGTCGTACTCGTCGGCGTCGTAGTTTCAGTCGTACTCGTCGGCGTCGTAGTTTCAGTCGTACTCGTCGGCGTCGTAGTTTCAGTTTCCGTCGTACTTTCAGTTGTACTCGCCGACATCGTAGTTCTGCTCTTCTGGAATAAGAAAAACGAAACGTTAGACACAATAGTAAGTAATCATCGAACACACAAGAGGAATTACAATGCTTCGAACAACGGTGTAACAAAAGGACAGTACAGCTAACTTGATCTCGAGTTAGGTTAGGATAGGTTAGGTTAGTTTAGGTTACCTATAGGTTTATGCTCCCAAATTGGCAGCCATTTCTGCGATTCGCCAAGTGTTTCGACAGAAATCAGTAGGTGCTCCTTCCATTTTAAGAAATGCCTTTGGCGTAAAGTTCAAGATATAGGACTTTAAGTCGAGTATCGAGAGAATGAGGAAATCAGTTTCAACATACGCATGTGTGCATCTCTGGCCTTCTTAAAAACCGTGGGGAAATGTAATAACAAACGACACGATTTTTGATGCAGTCCCATCAAGTGGTACGTTTTGTCGCATCGCAAATATTTTAAGACTCATTAGAAGACCCTTCGCAGGTAGCCGCCCAGGTGGTAAGTACGTTTTGTCGCTGGTACGTGTTGTCGCGTATTCAACTACAGGGAGTAAGATTGTGTCCTGTAGGAAAGGAACGAATGGTGTGTAGCAGTAGGATGTAAACTAAGATCAGGGCTTAAATAATCTTTCACAGATCTCTCTTCATCTATTTCCTCAAGATCTAAGGCGCCAAAATTATTGCATTCAAGATCACAGGCGTAAAAATTGGAAACCTATGAGGAGCAGTAGACTCCGCAGTAATCATAACGGATGTGCGGAACCACAAAAAAGTCGGGAACGGGAAAAAAATCCGCCCCGATTACAACTTAGGGAAAATCTAAATAATACTGTTTGAAAGTGGTTTGTCTGCTACATATTCTTTTGCCCGTTTTTTCCCGTCCCGAACATCTGGATTTTAAAACTGGACCAAAGCTTTTGCGTCCCCCAACCGCCTACTAATCACTGATTTAAAGTAAAAGTGAAATTATTCCAATCTCCATTTTCTCTCTCTGTTTTAATGATAAGAGCAAAAATTTATTTAATTTCAAGAGGTGCTCGGTTAGACTACAAAGTCTGTTACGTAACTACGTCAAACGTTAAGTTCTCGAAGACCGTATGAACAGCCATAAATTATTGTGTAACCAGTAAACTACTAAGTGGAGGTATTAATATTTTTTTGTCTCTTGCATTTGCTAATCTCTGGAACATTGATAGAGAAAGGGTCTTAGGTTTGAACACTGGTCAGGAAATGGTGTTTCATAGTGTTTGTCCCATCATTAATTTTTCCAGTTTATTATTCATCCTTATCATTATGATTAACACAAATGGTAGAAAATTGACTTAAAATAACAATGAGCGTTTTGTATTTCTGCGTTCAAACAGGAACGAAACCAGCAGTGTGCATTTCTGCATCCCGCTGACTCGCCCTGACTGAAGAAAAAAGAAATAAACTTCTTTTTCTGCTTTCTTACACGTATATATGTCCGTACATCTCGCACTTCCTCACTTTAAAACGTACTCTCTATTAAGTATGTAGGCTAGAAATATCGCCAAATGTAAAGACGGTCAGCAAACGGATCTCATCCTGGAATAATCCCGTATTACTTTCTAGGAGTGCGCGTGAAATCTTCTGCATATGGCCTTGAACGGCTGAACAGCACCAGCGAATCACAGACGCGCAGAGTTGTCTAGTTCAGAACCTGTTTCACCTCGCTACTAAATCGTGTACCTGGCGCTCGGATATAAATATATTATTTCAAGTGTCAGTAGTTCAACAGATGGAAAGATAATGAATTTGCGAGTATGTACGAAAAAGAAACGTGATTGTAGCTTATACCGTTCCCTCTGTAGAAGCAATGTTATCATAAACGTATTTGCATTGTATCGTTTTTGCACTCCCTTCGTTTCTGTTGCATTCCGAAACTTTCCGATTAGCGAAGGGAACAGGGCACGTAATTTCCCAGTGATGGTAGAAGAAGTTGATGAAGAGGATTCCGTCACTGTTCGTTTTTTTTCGTGTGTTAAGTGGATGTGTGCAGCATGTCGTTGAGTAAACCAAGTGGTAGTGGTAGCGAGAGAAGAGAGAAAAAATACAGTATTGTACGAATCCAGACACGACAGATGATTTTTCAGGTGTACAATTTTTTTAAAATATGTTCGAGTGAAGAAGAGAGAAGCAAAATTGACCTTAAGAAGTGCCAGGCTCTAACAGCTCAAGCGTGTAGTGTGAATCAAGCTACTGTTTCTCACATATGTTCGGGGGCAAAGCTATGTGGATCGGGGCATGTTTCAATCACAGCAAAATAACGTACCGAAAAGAACAACAAATTTAGATGACTTTGAAAAAGACGTAGTTCATAGAACCGTCTTTGAATTTTACGATCGTGGCGAATTCCCTACTACCAAAAAGATAACGTACTCTTGTTAACGAAGAACTTGACAATGTAATACAAGAACATGGGCCGCTTGTGTTAAACATGCACAACAATTACAGGAAAACGATTTTGTAAGGGAGATAGGTCGGGACGAAATTTTGGACCCAATTATAATACATTTGAAGGACAGTGACACAGAGGGCGAAAGTAGTGTGGTCAGTGACGATGAGGGCAACGACGGCAGTTGTTGGAGTGACGAGGAGTCCCTGGCAGTCCCTCTGGCATAATCAGGTACTATATTCTTTTCTCCCATTGAGTTTATTATATGTTCTATTATCAAATGTTCCGTGCTCGCCGTGACAAAGCGTTTCGCTCAACCACGCTGTCTCTTTTCCGTGTGAGATTTCGACGTGGCACGGGCACCGCTGCAGTGGGCTGCTATTGGCTATCGCCATATGCAGGAGATTTGACGTGCACTCTACTTTCTTATCCAATGGATATTGGAAAACCCTCTACTTTGTCCAGTTATCTCTTCTTCTCCTTCCCATTTCATCTGATTCACAAAAAGAGAAGAAAGCCCACATAACAATTACGCGCTTGAATTGCCCAGCGGCAGTGAACCGGAAGTTGTTGTGCTTTAGTTCCACAATCGAATGTGACACTCGATATGATTTTGTTTACTCGTTGATAGCGCCTGTATGCCGTACACCCTCTGTTGAACTTACTCATTAGCGAATACCTTCGTATACCTTCTATTTTTGAATCGTGTACATTTTTTTCTGTAATATGACCATAACTACAGTGACAGGGTGACTTTCACCGAGAATTCCTTGAATTCCGGGAATTATGCGTGAATTTTCTCCGTAGACGTGAACAATTGCAATTTTTATTAATCCAAATCCCATTGAACTTATACATATCTACCGTGCGTCCATTTCGATCTGCAGCCGAGAGATCGGGAGAAGTGTGGCGGGCGGCGCTGACGGAGATGCCGACATTTGCGGCCTGTAATGCCCGCTTATTTTTATAGACATATGCAGACATTTATATAAATATTGCAAAACGAGCACTAACCTGTGTTATAACACGCAAAAGTTCTTCTGTAATTCATCCAAGTTTTGCTCTTATATACACAAATAAATACGCTATAGAAACGATGTTAAGAGCTACAGATAATAAAGCATTTTAATCATAGTTTTGACCAGTAACGTCCTGTTTAAGTTTATATCCTTGAAAGAGTTTTGTGGTCATGGGAATCGTTTGGAGGTTTCGAATGTGCAACACTGTATCAGGATTACACTGCAGACGAAACCGATAAAAGTGAATGGTTTTCGTGAGCTTCCTTGCAATCCGAAATATCCGAGCTCGAGTTTTTTGTTCCTTCGCGACTAGATGAAGACAGAGTTGTAAATATAGTGGCGAGCAATGTAAACCAAGAGCGTGTTAATTTCGTACTGTGCGCAAGAGTGTTATTCTTGGTTACTTGCAGTTACTTGTTTGTGTTATTGTAGTGTGTATGTGTGACGTGTCAGTGAGACGATTGGAATGCCAGCCGCAAGATTCACGTTAGAACAAAGATTTTTTATGTATGACACGTACCTACGTGAAAACAAACTCGTGTAGAGACGTGTGTAGGTAATTTGTACAGAAATTCCCATGCGTTTCAACTCCACACAGAGATACGGTTAGACATCTTGTCCTTAAATTACGAGAAACTGTATCGTTAAATTTTAAAACACCTAAGCAAAAACGACGGATTCTAACCGAAGCAAAACTCGATGATATTGGTGCAGCGTTAGAACGTTCTCCAAACAAACCTCTACGCCGTGTTTCACAAGAGGTGGGCGTGTCAAAATCATCGGCACATACAGTCACTAAGCTACTAAAATTAAAACCATACTCTTATAACACAGGTTAGTGCTCGTTTTGCAATATTTATATAAATGTCTGCATATGTCCATAAAAATAAGCGGGCATTTCAGGCCGCAAATGTCGGCATCTCCGTCAGCGCCGCCCGCCACGCTTCTCCCGATCTCTCGGCTGCAGATCGAAATGGACGCACGGTATAAGTCCCAAGACAAGTTTTTCGCAGTTTACTTTATATTTTTATCCGGAAAGGAAAATAAAAAATGCGTGGAAAATTAAATATAATTCTTTCAGTCCGCTTATCATAGGCGTAATTTCGTCCGTCCACTTGCGGGGATGGGGAGAGGGGTCCATCTCAACGTTATCTCTCCATCTTCGTCTCGGCCTTCCATCTTACCATCAGGTTTCCCAACAAGAATCCTGTAATCTTTTCTTTCCTCTCCCAGATGCTCTGCCCACCTAAGTCTTCTTGACTTAATCATTCTAATAATATCTGGAGATGAATACAAATTATGCAGTTCTCCACTCGCTTGGCCCCTAATTCCTTGTAGGTCCAAATATTCTTCTAAGGATTTTATTTTTAGATAGCCTTAACTGGGGAAATGGATTTATTGTTTTGACTGACTTGGGAGGATAACATGCTGATAGCTCAGCGGTAAGGAGCGAGAGGTTAAACACACATTCATGAGATGGCAAAACACAACTATTTGGATTCTACGCTTTCAAATTTGGATCACACATGGTTAGATAAGGTAAATACCTGTCTGTAGCTGACAGCTCTGATCTCCGAAGTAAACACTTAGGCGTGATCCTGTACAGTTCTCCCAAAACTCTCCTGCTGTTGGCAAGCCACAATCTGGTGGTAAAAGACCCCTCACCGCCCGTTGCACTCAATACTTATTCCTCCGCCTTTCTCCATAATGCCGAGTCATTAATACCTTTTTGGTCAGCATCTTATTTACCTGTTTGCAATACCACTAATTCAGGAAGGTTGGTTAACTTCTCACATGGCACTCCTTAGATACCTATGAGTGCAACGGCCAGTAAACGTGTCTATAAACTTCATGCCTAATAAAGTTTCTCAGTTTAATGGGGAAGTTACGGATACCCCCTCTGGAAAAAATCTTCAATTGAAATTTGTGTGTGGGATCAATCCTTGAAAAGTCGAGTTTTATTTTAAAAAACCCACAGAAAATGTAAACCATATCCTCCCGCCGAGAACCTTGTAAGTAAACTGAACTATAATTGAATATATGATAGATGATGCAAGAACAGACCATATGGCATGAATAGAATGTCTTATGTAATTGTCCGTAAAATAAAAGCAAACACATGCGCTGAGTAAGAATATACACTTAGTAAACACAATTAACAATATTTCGTAGGTTAGTGTATCCTGTAACATTTGTGGCTTGAGTCTGTGTATGTGAAAAGGCAAGTGTTAACTCCACACCTTGAATTAAATATTTTAAATATATATGTATACCGTTTAATTTAATTGAACTGGAATTTTTAGATACATTGGAATCAGACAGACCCTTTATATTGTTAACATATTTGTGTGTATGTATGTGGGTCGTGAGAGGCGGTAATACGTAAGGTTGAAATGGAGAAAATATCGGCTTGCACGCTTGAATTTTTGGAAAGCTCGCCTTGAAAGCCGAGAATTATACTTGAATGGTCACGCTGAGAGCGCTAATTAGGCTAAATACGACTTCTTTCAAGTGATCGGAACATGATGTTGAGAAGGCGAGAGAAGATGGTATGAATGCACGATGCACGTCAGTGTTTTTGCATCATCATTTGACTACTGCAATAAATTTGCAAAAATTATAAAATTACATGTCGGGTTTTAATTCTTTTATTAAGCATGAGGATGACGAACAAAACGGATAATGTAATTCGAGCCTGCAACCTCTGATTTACCATTGCAAGAAAACAGAGAGCAACAAGGTGGATAAAAATCATGATTGATGATTTTATTTATTTAAATCGACTTTCTGATTTTAAAAGAAAAACACGCTTAAAATTGCTTGTATGGTTTTTGGCACCATACATATAGTTATGTTTCTTTAGAAAGGCTTTATCTGTCAAATGGCCCTGTAAAATATTTTAACAGTTTGATTACAGCAAATAGAAAAAAACATTAAATATACATTTTTCTGTTTCTGATACTGTATATAAAAACCTACTATGGAAATGTTAGTTCAGTGTGTTAATGAAACTATAATAATTGCAGTAACTTTCCTTCCAGTGAAACTAAAATATTATCTATAATTTGTAACTTAACTTATTTCTTAAAGTCTTTGTAGCTGAATTTTGGCAATTTCTTTAATGATAGTTGCAAAATATCAGCAGCCATGTTTATTTACAGTTTAGTGATAATGATACTACTTGCGGTTTAAAATGATTAGTATTTTGTATATTTTTCTACACAAAATGTTTGTTATTTTTGCATATAAAAGTTATTGAATTTTAAGTCAAGACATTTAAGTATTTATAGTTTACATATTACATTTACTTTCGTGTACATATACTTTGTTTCATTTCTTAGAGCCTAATAAGCACCGTTAGATGTGGAGATTAATGTACTTTCACCAAAAATGATTCTGATATATACAAAATCCTTATGTAACATTATTCTATAAATTACACTGGGGAACAGTGAAATTGCGGCACAGTGTTTGAGAGCTAATTTAGGGCAATTTCATGCTGCTGAATAATGATATAATAATATATTTCCTGAATTGGCTCTAATTTATGAAATAAATGCAACTAAACCAAAATGGCGGAAACATAAGATATACATGTAAATGAACTTCCAACAACAATTTAATATTTCTTTTTGTGATTACAATCATTATTATAAAAATAAATGTATATAGGCCTATGATCCAAATAATTAAGAAAATATGTACACAATGAAGTAACAAACTATGTGAAACGTTTTCTATACGATTTCCTGCTGTATTGCTTTTTAGCACAATCCCTCTGTAAGCTCCACCAGTAGTCGGCCATCACGTGGCGATCCCACCGTCTCTGGTACCTTTCTTCCATTATCCTTATATCCTGATGGAACCTTTCTCCCTGTTCTTCACTAAAATCACCAAGGTTCTCAGGGAATCTGTCAATGTGACTATGTAGAAAATGTATCTTCACACTCATATTAGCTCCCAATTTCTCAAAATTTTTCAACATATTTCCAACTATATCGGGGTACTTTTCTGCGCTGTGATTCCCCAAAAAGTTTTTGACGACGGACACAAAGCTCAGCCAGGCCTCAGATTCGATGTAAGACATGTAAGTTGTAAAATTGGCATCATTTATAAGTGTAAGAATTTGTGGTCGTCCGTCAAAGATTCCTGCCTTCAATTTTTCAATACTTAGTCCTGGAAAAGTGTGGCATATATATTTGAAACAATCACCACTTGTATCTAAGGCCTTGACAAACTGTTTTATCAACCCAAGTTTAATATGCAGTGGCGGAAGGATGATTTTGTCCCTATCTATCAGCGGTTCATGAATGATATTAGCTTTTTCCACTAATATTTTCCCTTGGGGGCCAAACGTTTATCGTCCAATGCTTTTCTCTAGCACGACTATCCCACAAACATAGCAAACAGGGATATTTTGTGTACCCACTTTGCTGTCCTAGTAAAAAATTCACTATCTTCAAATCCACACACACGAGCCACTTATGTTCAGCATATTCAATTTCTTTCTAAAACTATTTTTATGTTTTGGTATTCTTCCTTAAGGTTTGTTGAGTGTCCGATATATTGCCTAGCAATGCTTCATAAGTTGCCTAGCAACAATTTACAAATAAATAAATAAGTTTCTTATGGGAATTTCAGCCCATTATAAATTTTGATATTACCGAGAAAAGCGTAGAGTAATTTTACCTCCTACATTTTCCATAGTGTGTTTATTTTTATAACTGGAGTCAATTCAACTGAACCAATCATACAATTGGCAATCACAGCTGTTTTGTGTGCTGAAACTGTTATTAAACTTTATGCCGCAAAATAAAATCTTTTTTTTGTTCCCCAGTGTTATTTATTTAAAGTGATTTAAATCAATGATTTAAAAAATCACCTGATTTATATCAATCCATCTTGGTGGTCAAGTAAGGTGACAGACACAGTCTTGGAGACACTACAGTTCATCGTATTTATTTGCTTTCATATAGTTTTTCCTTAATAGTGTTGTGTCAAATACCTTAGGTATTTTCACAGGATACGAAACTATGCAATATGTAAGTGTTAAAGATTATTCTGTCAAATATTTTCGGTTTTTTTAAAAAAAAATCCTTATTTTTTCATCCAAACTTTTAGGCCAGCCACACACCGGATCCGACACGACGAGACGCGACGACGAACGTTTAACGTGGGGCTCTTATGACTAGGGCTCGGATTTTTAGGTGCTAAAAATCAGAAAATATTTATTTTTTATGTGCTCAAAATATGGAAAATATTTACATTTTATGTACTTAAACATGGAAAATATGCATTTTTATGTGCTAAAAATATTGACAATTTCTGCTTAAAACAGCTCTACTCACCAGATGAAATTAGCATGTTTTGGTGAATAATGGTGAAGTACAATACACCACGACTGTCATCATTAAATTGTCCATCACAAAGGACTGACGATTGTCCCGAAACAGTGCCTTATACTGCGAAAATGTTCGTTCTACATCACACGAAGTCACCCTCGCATGCTTAAGGCATGATATTTCACTCACACTTAAATATCTAATATTTTCTTCCTTTTCACCGTCTAATACATTTGAAATGTTACACATAATTTTAAAGCCAGAATTTTTTGCCATAACATCCTGGAATTTTCTGCGAAGCAATTGTGCCTTTGGTCCTTTAAGTTTATTGAACTAGTTCTCCACCTCACGAACTTCTTTAATTGCTTCTGACAAAGGAATGCCCGTTGCTTCTTGGTCGTATTACATAGGAAACTGAAATTGGCAGAAATATAAGCCAGGTCATTTTTTTTAGTGCAGTCACTCAACATACCTTGAATAATTTGAAGTGAAGAAGCATCATCTTTATTCAGTCCATTAACAACAAATGAAAAGGCTTCGAAATTTTCTGGATAGTATGTAACAACATTAAGCCATGTTCCCCACCGCGTAACTACAGATGTGGGTGGCAAAGGTGTTTGGGGATTTTCCTTCTTGAAGATTTCAATTCTTGTTGGCGATTTGACAAACACTTCTTTTCCATTCGAAACCAATTTATCTACATTAGGATATGCATTTCTGATTTCTTCACATACCCTATGCAATCCATGAACAATGCACGTAACATGAGTCATTTTAGAATAACTGACTACAAGACCTTCTGCTGCTTTCTTCATATATGCTGCAGCATCTGTCAGCAAAAGTAAAACATTATCGAACGCTGCACCTGCAGCAATATGTTTATTGCCATTCACACGTTGGGTTACCTGAGATCGCTGTTCTGCTGTTATGTCTTTCCCACAGGGCTGACAGGGTATGTTAGGTTAGGTGATGGATGATAACAGATTTTGATAGACATATTCCTAATATTCAAAAGAAAAAGTCGATCAGAAATCAAATACAATATTGGTTGAATTCCCGTTTATTAGAAATGCAGGGTGACTCAAAAGTTCGGTTCCATATGCAACTCCTCCCAGGTTGGATTTTCGGTGGAGGCACATAGTGCTTCGGATACCACTTTAAACTGTGGGTCCAGTCCCGCTTAGCCTTACTGTGCATAAAGTGGACTTAAAACACCAAATCAATCCAATCCAAAATCATAGGCAACTCCGTTATTAGTGCACATAGCGAGAAATGAAAAGAAGGGGAAGTTGATGCAAGTAGATGAATTTCAATCTGAAGTGATCAATTTTCAACGTAGAATGCATCGTATTAAAAGTGAGTAAAACTTATAAGAATCAGCAAATTTCCAAGAAGGATTGAGTGACTACTCGGAATCAAATAACGTTGTCAGACCCTTCGACCACGAAAGTCTTGATTTTGACTCTAATTTCGAAATTTTAAGCCAGGCCGGAACAAAGGTAGAATCACAGTTATTGCAAGAATCCGCAATCTTGGAAAATATCACTAAAATATCGCACCAAAATCAAGATGCCTACCCAAGGTATATCTTCTTTCTCTACCTCTCGAGAATTTACAATGTCCGCAATCCCCCGACCCAGTTTTTTTTTCCCTTAGCCATCTCTTTATTTCTTGAAATGTCTTCTCTATTTTTATTTCTATTACTTCCACCATGTCCTCATATGGCTTCCTTGGTGTGCTTCTGGACCTTCCTCCTTTTTCTATTTATTACCTTCAGAAATTGCTTGTGTATCACTTCCTTCTCCATTCTCGTTACGTGGCCCAACCATTTCATTTGTCTTTTGATGATTTGGAAAGACAAGACGATTGATTGATTTAGTTTATTTTACTTTCCGAAGATGGGGATGAGTGATGAAATGATGAAATTGATGAATGGACATTCACAAACAACCAAGCCCGAACGATATTCGACCCTTGGCGTCGCAGCGCGATGTGCTAATCACTCGGCCACAGGTTCGGACGGAAAGCCAAGACGAAGATGGAGATATATATATATAGTTGAGATGAACCTAAAAGAAATCGGTAGACATGGAAAAGAGTGGATTTATCTTGCTCAGGTTAGAGACAGATAGAATGTCTGTGTTGCTGCAGTCATAAACCTTCGGTTTTAAGAAGGCTAGAGAGTTAGTTAGTTGGTTTGAAAAACCTTGATTTTTTATTCCATATTAAATTTTCTGGCCCATTGGATCAAAAGATAAGTTGAACTTCTTTCATTGACTGCCATTTTTTCTATTTCATGTTGTTAAAAATGGCGAGTAAACTGCTTGGAACCCAAACTGAGTGTCTCAAATATATCGGCCATCAAACTAAATTTTCGACTTGTAATTCGAGTTGTTAGTCAAACTGGATCAAAAATAAGTAGAACTCATTTTCAAAAACTGGTAGATGCACTATTTCGAATCGAAGCTTTTTCAGACACAGAATGCTTGATTTTGACACTCAACTCAAGTCTATATTTTAGGCCAACTTGAAGATGATATACAGAGTGGCTCAAAAAGTCACTTAACACCCTCGGTACAAGGCCACTGCAGAGCGCAACATGGAAATGGTGATGCCCAATCGTTATGATGCCAAGGGGGAACCACACTGACGCCACCCGCACGGTCGGCGGCCATCTTGAATTCAACTTCAGAATTTTAAATGGCAAGGGGGTGATATGATATATCAGATCAGGTTAGAATTTCACGAGAAATGCAATGGTGAAGGTTTTCTCGACGTATCTTTAACCAGTAAAAAGTTATGACTGAATTCTTGTACCAATTTGCTCCTTTTCGAGGTGTTAGAAAAATGCCTTAAAATTTGTTTAGCGCATCGGTAATGCATCGAGATCAAAGTGATGTCTAGGGAGAGAAGTTCGCATGCCATTGCACAAGATTTTAATCGAATACATCCACGAAGAGCTGCGCATTATGAATGGTTGTCGCGAACAATTTAAAGTGTGACGCTTCCATTGAATTAAAAGTCCTTCACAGTGACAAGGCTAATGTTTATGTTCATAAGGAAGTTCATAAGCAGAATATGTGACCCTTGTCATCTGATAACTAACTTTGAACAGAAACTGCTTCACAAGGTTCCCATAGTGTTCTGGTGTTCCTCCCTATTGAAAAAAAGAACTGTAAAAAGTACCTTCTTCCATAACCAAGGATGAAAAAAAACCTGTTTATTTAACAAATCCAAGTAGCCCTAATCATTTAAGGTTCCAGTGATGGAAAATTGACTAACCAATCGTGTTCCACACAGCACGCCACACCATTAACTTACCAGCACGAACCATTCAGCTTTGATCTGTCGAAAATGGGCTATCAGATAAAAAAAACACCGAATATTCTGTTTATAAACTTCCTTATGAACATAAACATTATCCTTGTCACTGTGAAGGACTTTTCATTTAATGGAAGCGTCACACTGTAATTGTTCGCGAAGTCATAACTTTTTACTGGTTAAAGGTATGTCGAGAAAACCTTCACCATTGCATTTCTCGTGAAATTCTAACCTGATCTGATATATCATATCACCTCCTTCCCATTTAAAATTCTGAAGTTGAATTCGAGATGGCGGACATCAAGATGGCCGCCGACCGTGCGGGTGGCGTCAATGTGGTTCTCCCTTGGCCTGGCAACGATTGGTCATCACCATTTCCATGTTGTGCGCAGCAGTGGCCTTGTACCGAGGGTGTTAAGTGACTTTTTGAGCCACCCTGTACATTAATGGGGATTGTCAGATAAAGGCAACTGTTGGTGGCAACACGATAGTTGTATCCTTGCGCTTCAGACTGGTCTATACGTCCAGTTTTCAATTAAATGTGTTCTTCGTTCAGCGTCTGATTCTTGTCGCGTTTTCCTAATCATAATTTGCAAATCCATGTCCCCTTCATGAACCTAGAACATCGCTTCAGGAAAAGTTACCCAACTCCAAAATAGCAAGCCACCAAACTCCTAAATGAATTTATCTTAAATACATCATCACATAAGGGTCTCCTCGATGGCGCAGTGGTAGCGTCGTTGCCTTGTAATAAAGGGGTCCCGGGTTCGATACCCGGTGGAGGCACATAGTTGTTCGGATCCCACTATAAACTGTAGGTCCAGTACCGATTAGCCTTACTGTACCCAAATTGGACTTAAAACACCAAATCAAACTAAACCAAATATCATCACATAAGCGAAAATGAAACTATTTGAGAATAAATTATAGATTGATTGATTGAGTTAAAATTTATGGGTGCGTCGGCACTTAAGGCCATTTCGCACCCTTCTGTGTATACGGGGAAATGTTCCCTTATCTAAAATTCTGACAGACTTTTTTTTAAAAAAAAAGGGTGTACATAGCCCCTTGGGAAAAACTAAAAGTGCAAGGTTGTAAAGAGACCTGCACGAGACAAACACGACACATTAAAAAGTCAGAACAAACTAAAAACCTCCTTACAGACGGTGGAAGAGTCCAGCTCTTCGCAAAAAACTAAAAACACGTGATAAAATGCTGCTGTCATCACCCAAGAGGGATGACAAACAGCCGGAAAGGTTAAAAGTCTGCCGGAAGTAAGCAAGATCGACACATTCAACGAGAATGTGTCGGATGCTTAAAATAACATTACAAGCACGATACAACGGAGGGTCCAGCCCTTGCAGTAGGTGACCATGCGTGAGACGGCTGTGTCCTATACGCATGCGGGTAAATTAAAACCTACAATATGCAATAAAATAAAATATTATTTTTTATTAATTTTACTAAACTTGCACCACACACCACTGTTAGACAACCAATGAGAACGGATAGAGCCACTTATAGATGTTTTCTTCAGTTAATAATTTACTTTGGAAGTAATACTTTTTCTGTTTCCTGTTGTTTGTTAGTGATACAAATGAGCTATGATGCATTTATACCTTAAAATGTTCTTTCCTTGGCTGATTAATGAATAATGAACATCTTATCAGTATCTGAAGGATTTGATGAGGCACTTGCAACATTACTATCTGACTCCGATTCTACTCAGAGTTCACCATCGATACACCTGAAGGTGCAGTGTTGCCTGAGGCCTTGAACTTGTCCAGCCTGTTGAGAATCTCCTGTTGAGTTGAAATCATTTGCTGCATCTGGGAAATGATTTGGTTGAACATGTTGACCAGGGGCACGGCCGTTGATTGGTAGATGTTGGGGATGAAGTTGCTAAACAGGCCCGCGTTGTCCCTCAGTGGCATGCTTCCTGGTACTGTTTGTGGCAATATGCCCATGGGAGAGACACCAGGATATGCTGCAGGCACCAGACCCCAGAGGTCAGGTCTGTTCCTGTAACGATCTATGATATCTATCTGTGATCGTTCAGTATTTTCGTTTTCGGTTGAAAGAGGGGGACTGAATTCAGTAGACACAAACGGTTGCAGTTCCTCCGCTGCAAGAAATAAAAGGAAAGAAATAGAAATGTTATTGTTAGAACTCGGAAGTTCAGGCATTTATTTGGGTTAAAATATGAAGGCAAAAATATATTTAGAGTGTGGAAAATAAACACCAAAAGCCAAAGAGTAGGCATAATAAACCGAAAAAGTTCAATTTGCAATTAATTTATATCTATATGTCTAATTTCATTCAAAAAAGTTAAAATCTGCATGCAAATAACATATTTATTTTCTATTGGGGGCTGTTGGCCCATGGAGTTTCGTTTGGTTAGCTACTAAGGTATCAGACACAAATATTGGGAGAATTATTAGAGCAGAATTCTTTACAAAATTTGTTACTTTGACATTTACACTAAATCCAGAAAATAGTGTCTATGTGATATGATTCCGTTGAAAAATCGTAGATGCCTAACATATGTTGCAAATGTGTGTCAATTGTGTAGGTTAGGTAACGGTAAAGCGTTACTACTAAAAGGTACAGTTACCCCCTGTGCATTGGAGTATGTGTGGAGGCATATTGCGGGTGAAGATATGGCTCGACACATACACAATATCGGCCATTTGTGGGAATGTGGTGTGTTTAGCGCGTTGCTTCGACTGCCTCTTCTCCTCCAGACTACATTTATTTAAAGCTGGATAAACCCCAGAGCTGCTCCATCATGAGATAGTGCAGGATAGGAATCCTACTTGAAAAGACCCACCTCTGGAATCGAACCTGCGTGCCAGTCAGACGTCCTGCCAATTTTTATCAGTTATTATACAGACTTTTTCTATCATTTGCAATTATATTTCACTTATCATCTTGATTTTCTTTAAATTTCTTACTTTTGCAGTTAATATATATATTACTAAATATATGCTTACAGGCCGAAACCAAGTGTTAGGTAATAATCAAAATCTAATTATTGATAACAACTCGTTTGAACCAGTTTCCAAATTCAAATACTTAGGAGTAATATTAACAAATGAAAATTATATTAAAGAGGAAATAAAAAGTAGGCTTAATTCAGGAAATGCATGTTACTTCTCTCTTCATAAACTTTTGTCTTCTCGTTTAATATCTAAGAAACTAAAAGTTAAAATATACAAAACAGTAATTTTGCCTGTAGTATTATATGGGTGTGAAACTTGGTCCCTTACATTGAAAGAGGAACATAAATTGAGAGTATTCGAAAATAAGATCCTTAGCAAAATCTTTGGACCTAAAAGGGATGAGGAGACAGGTGAGTGGAGAAGGTTACATAATTTAGGACTACATAATTTGTATTCATGTCCAGATATTATCAGAATAATTAAATCAAGAAGACTTAGGTGGGCAGACCATGTGGCACGAATGGGAGAGGAAAGAGGAGTTTACAGGATTCTTGTTGGGAAACCTGATGGTAAGAGACCGGTAGGAAGGCCAAGACGAAGATGGAGGGACAACGTTGAGATGGACCTAAAGGAAATCGGTAGGGATGGAAAAGAGTATATAGATCTTGCTCAAGATAGGGACAGATGGAAGGCCTGTATTGCTGCAGCCATGAACCTTCGGGTTTAAGAAGGCTAGAGAGTTAGTTAGTTAGTTTGCAGTTAATAGCAACAGAAACACTCATGTATTATCAAGGATTCGAACTCGGAACCTCAACCTGTCCGCAGCGGATGTCGACTCCAACTGGACTTCTGCGACTCAAAAAGCATTAATATTAGAATATAAAAGTATAATAACATATAGCACGTTCAGCGACCGCGATTTGGTTCCAAAACTGGGTGGGCAAAGATGCCAAAATTGGGGAAGGCCAAAGACAGTATATTTCCCTTTGAAGATAAGATGTAGCATAGTGCGGGGGCAAAAGTGTCGAAATGTAGGATGGCAACTGTACCCCCTCGCCCGCCCTAATCACCGCCACTAACCACGTTACTTGAAGTAACTTCCTCTACTATATTTACTACAGACCCTCATGGTAAAATACTTTGAATACTCACGTATGTTTTCCATCGCATCCTCACTCAGGGCATACCCTGAGAACAGAATGGCTAGAATCATCAATTTCAACATCTTCAATGTAGTCGTGTTGTGCAGCTAGGAGGAACCGTAGAATTCTAGGCGCAACAGTTGCTTTAATATATACTCTAATCACAACGAGCCTCTTATCTAAAGAGTCGTTAGCAGAACCGAAACGCATTTTTAAGTTCTTGTACGCAGGTGTCAAAAATGCGTGAAAACAAGGCGATTTTAAGAGACAGAGAATGGTTGAGACAAGAATTAGGTTTCTGATACGAAACTCGTGGAAATTCCCCTCTGACCTTGTTGACACAGTAAATAATGAAATATTATGTTACACGTAAAAATAGCAAATGCATCAATTATAATGCATAAAAAGTATACAGCGTGTTTCTGTTATCATATTTCGGACTTTCAGGGAAAATGGAAGTGAATAAAATCAGGAACATGAGATAAGGGCAAGTCCTCGGTGGTTGTAACAAGGGCACAGGGTTTGCGTTTAAAGTAGTAGTATTGATACTACAACCAGTGCGAGAAAGTACGAACCCCTCTCTAGCAGCTTTGGCCATACTTAAAACTTGGTCAACATGCCCATATGAGTTTTTGCTCAAGTGTGGAGCTCTTATAATTCAAGATTTTTGTAAAAAATGCCCTCGGGAATTTTTCAGAAAGTACGAGCTCTTCAGATTGATTTGAGCATACTTACAAAAGTTGCATCAGCCAGATTTTTGTTCATAAATTTGTCAATTTTTGGCTACACCAGAAATTAAGCTTATAGTATGTTTTTCTGTCAAAATCCCATGAATCTTGAATTGATATCTATTGGGTTCTGAGACCGAGTGGAGTGTGGTGCATTGTCTTGTAATCAAAAGGTTTGGGTTTGAGTCCTCATAAAATCTGATGGCAAAATGTTAATATTGTTGTTTTGTAAACAAAGGGGCTTTGGGTTCGAGTCCTGATAGATGTGGCACTCCATATGTGAGATTTTGCTCTGTTGATAGCTCCCAGATCTTAAATTTGGTAAAAAATATTGTACAACAGAACAAAATTATTCTCTATTAAGAATCACCAGAGTTTTGTTATCTGGGTAACAACAATACGGGGCAAAACTGCATAATCAATACAATAGAATGGAGGTCAAGTAAACATTGCATGTTCTTTCCAATCTTTTGATCAGTCCCATGTTTCGGCCAACAATTAATTATGCATGGCCGGGGGTTGTATGCCAACAGATATAATCTACACTGCGTCTTTTCAGAGAGTTATTTATTATTAAAGAGTAATTGCCTTCTTTCTGTATGCCTGAGTGATTATATCTATTGATATTACCTCTATTGTGCCTTTTCCGAGGGAAATTACATGTTATTTGTCATGGAACTCAAAGAGAAATTCTTATCTATATTATGTACCCTTTCAGGGACCATCCATCATATTGAGGAAATTCCTGGATATTGTTATTGCAAACTGAATTGCATTTAGGCTTGGTCTTGATGTACACAAGTCTGTAACTTACAGAACAATATTTCTGTATTTCAGCTTTTGGCAGTGTTTTAGGTAGGTATCTGCTACGAGCAGAGATGGTATAAAATGGGTAGGTAAATATATTTTCTGACGGTAAAGTATTGTTTTATAATCAAGGGGCCTCTGTGTTTGAGTCGGGTCTTTAGAACTGCTCTGTGACCCGCTCATTTCTTACATCATAAATATATGATTTCTCACCTATGAGAATGACGCTACAAATGGTGTCTTCAGGTAATGCCTCGTGGAATTCACAGATAATTTTAATGTTTGTCCTGTCATTCACCACAACTTGTTTTCTTTTTGAAGTGTTAATTACAAACATGGGTCTCTGTGCTTTGAATTCATCTGGTGTGTAATACATGTCGGTATTGCCTGTAGTGACTCTTTTGAAAGCCGAAAATGCCTCATATAATTTGAGAAAATCATCCTTGGACATGTCTAAATTGTAATTTTCTCTAGGAAAGACCTCATTTCTGCCATTTTTAAGATATATGTTCTTGATGTTGCAGCTATCAAATTTACTTGAATTTTTTTCCTGATTGTTGTGTCTTCCAGTCTGAAACAGTACCACTACAAAATCGGGCATGTCAAATTGAATACTAGAGAATGAATTTGTAGCATCAAACTCATAATAAGTACCAGAGGCAGGCTTCTGTACGCATTGATATGTGTAAAATTGCAGAGGAACCTGTGGATTTTTTATTATATCAGCTTTGTATTTAAGAGCGTAACTGGCTTCATATTCAACAACTGGGATTCTTAACTCCATAGTCTGAATAATGCATTTGCCTGCATCAGGTAAGGTATTAGGCAGAGCTTCCCCTGTAGGGTTTAATGTGCTGTACCTCATCAAAGCATTGTTATCATTTGCAGCTCTTCTAAATGTAATTCTTAACCCACCCTTCCACATAATATCTTTGTAATCTGAGAAGAATCCTGGCAACAGGCGCATAGGGAACAGCACAGTGTGGCTCTTAGATAATATTTTATCACCAGCTTCAAATCCACCTATTTGGTAGTATGAAGCCTCGGTCTTGGATAATTTTAGTGTGGCCAAAGCCGTGGATGTAATGCCGGGATAATCCACTCTGTTTATAACAACACCATGCTTTCTGATCTCAATTTCAGAGAACAGATGCGGTACAAAATTATCTACCAATCTTATATTTGAATTTGCCGGATAATCTGTTCCATCGAGCTTTACAACATCAAATTTGATGTATAGATCTGCTCTGTGGGGGTGTATAAAGCCGTCCCCTACATCAAGATCCACCTCTATCTCTGTGTTGGGTTGATTTAAATTTGCAAATGTCCTCCTGTTTGGGGGGAATGATTGCAGCTCATAACTCTCAATATTTTCCATTGTATGTATTTTTATTTAAATGTTAATCTCTACGATTGCAGTTGTTGTGGCTCCAGCAAAATCAACTAATTCTTCTTTTTCATTAGTGACCATCAATTCAATATAATCTATTCTATTATGGCACACAGGAAAATATAATGTTGGGGATGGATTGTAGATGATGGGCTCCATGAATTCGGAATTAGGTTTGAATGTTGCAATGATGCCGGTTTGTTTGTGAGTGCCTATGCCATTTGATTTGGTGATCATACCCTCGGCCACATTACAGTGAATATTCAGAGTCTCTATGGCTAAGAATTTAGGTATATTCATAGCAGTGTGTTTGATGGCCGGTTCGAGTTTTGTGTTGTTCTCAAAGCCTAACAGCTCTCCTATAGTACTCAGATCCACTGTTTCTGTAGCAGATACAATCTCTACTCTGTGAGTGACAGAATTTTGACTTAACACTACACCTCTGGGTAATTGAGCATTTAAAGTGGATAGATTATATTGCCCTGGAGTGATGACAATTTTTTGATCCCCTACTGCAATTGTATTGTTGTGGTGTGTAATATTAGGGATTAGGTACATGCCGTAAAATGCTCTGAGAGCTATTGTTTTGGGATACACTATGTCATCATGTAATTTGAGTTTCAATATTGAATTTTGGCTGGTGAGATGGAATACCCCCATGATGTTTTAAATACCACAAGGCTTTTTGAAAATTTTCAATTGATGGTTTATTTATTTGAGACATATATCTAAGAACAGATAAACACAAATGTCCGCAATTAACATCTTTGAAGTTTTGAACACGGGCATTATTGTAATAAAGATTAGCTGATTTTAGATATTTTACTAAATTTTCAGGTGGAACACCTCCAAATGAATCAAACACAAATGCCTCATCTTTTAAATATTTAAGATAACAGATCCAGTGAGTGCCCTGATTTTTGTACTCATCCAAATTAACAATGCCACACTCTTTGTTGAGTGGTTGTTCCGGTAAAGAATCAGACATGTACACACCTCTAAAATGTTTGATGCCCAGTGGCTTGATTAAAGCTTCAATATCTTGGTTTGTAAGCGGCTCTTGTTTTTTTTAAACTTATTCATGGCTCTCTTAACACCTTTGCCTTGTTTCTCCATGGCAAGGTTATGGCGCCTCTGCTCATCTAATTCTGCCCTATTTTTCTTGGCATCTATTACTGTTTTTGCTATGGCGGCTGATCCCCCGGCCAAGCTCCCAACAGCCCCGAGAGCAGCTAAGATGGCAGGGATGGTAAATATGAAGCCCCCTGTATGCGATTTTTTTCTTGATTGCTGTAATTTTTTTAATTGGGGGGTGCTAAGCAACAATTTCATACCATGTCCTTTTGCAAGACAAGAGCTTTTTTTCTTCCGCTGCTTTTTGGTCAAAAGACTATCAATAGTTTTAAGAGATTTGAGACCTGCATAAGGTATTTGATACATAACACCCTTGGCCTTCATTGTAGGTTTATTATATACATATTTACAACCCCCACCCCAGTTTTTGTTTGGTGCTCATAGCTATGGTGGTTCCCAATGCTGATATTCTCTCACTCAAAGAAGCATCTTTGCTTACAAATCTGCCAAATGCAGCCTCTTCTAATTTCTTGTCTGCAACATGTCTCTTGTCAAGATCAGAATGTGTGTTGTATGCTATGTCATGGTCTCTACAAGCAGCATCTAGGGGATTAACACCAGGATCACCTCTGTTTAATCTATGCTCCAATTTTGTGCCTGGACCACAATACTGATAACCTGGAATGTGTAGTTCAAATGGCAGCTTGTTTATAATGTCATTAACCAACCCCCGGCCCTCAGAAATATTCCAAAATTTAGGTGGTAGAGTATTAATAATTTTTATGAGATATCCAATCCCCTTAGGGTCATTCACTATAAAATTAGACAATTTTGTGCTTATCATGTCCATAATTCCAACCTTTTCATTGTAAAAATTGTGGTTCCCAGCATTTTCCTCCCCAGCTATCACCAATAACCTGTCTACAAGTTTCCTGACATCATCAACCCACACAAATTCTTTGGGCAGGGTGTTGTATTGTTTGATTCCACTGCCAGTCTTGATCTGTGACCATATGGGCTTGATTAAATTGTTGTATTTTGCCCCACTGCTCGACTTAACCCTTTTTTGTGTGGGATCATTGTTCTGGTACAGAGCATCTGATTTTATTAATATTTCCTTGTAATGCTCATAATCTTGATCTGTATAGCTGCCAGGTCTCTTCCTAGTCATCAGTTCCCACAATCCAGGTGTTCCGGGGTACTTAACAAAAGCACCTTTTTCTCCGAGACGAGATTCTGAATATACAATCAGATCATCTCCCATAAATGTTACTCTGAAATTGCCAATTCTATGTATGATGCTGCCATCAAGCTCTGTGTCGGCATATAAGCCAAACACCTCATCTTTATTGTCTTTAGGTGTGGTTAAATATTTTTGAGCAAGAAGACCCAATTCAATAGGATCCTGAGTAGCTTCAATTCTTCGAGGAGCAACAGGACTAGGTGTATGAATACTGGAAAGTGGGGTGAATGGATAATCTAATATGTTCCTTGCAGCTACAGGTACAAGCTCTGTGATCAAATCTTGATTTTGCTCTGTAACAGTTTTGATATTCTTACCTAAATTATTAATAGCATCAATTACAGGCTGTTCTGTTTGTTTGTGTTTTTCATAAATTCCACGGTTCTCTGATTTCCATCCCTTAAATCTTTTTACAAGATAATCTCTTAACTTAAGATCATCAATGATTGGCCTTTTCATGGTTATTTATATACGTCTCAACGTCTAGAAAATCGTTGATTTTATTTCTGTATTTGCCACTACTGGGTGTTCTTGTCATATCAATAGTGACAAACCCATAACTGTCCTGGTTCCAGCACCTACTGCAAAACTTGGAAAAATCATTGTAGCTCAAGTCCCCACCTACATATTCATCATGTATGTGTTTGAGGTTGGTATGATCTTGATGAAACACACATATAAAATTGCTGTTGTCTCGGATCAGCTGCTTGGGTATTTTTGAAAAAGTCTGTGCCAGGTAGAAGCAATCAATATTTCTGTGTCGGCCCTGTGTAAAGAAATTTCTAACCTTGTTTTGATTATCCAGTACAACGTCATCAAACACAACAACAGAATTATCGAGACATTCATGGAGTGGCTTAACATCTGGTTCAAAAGTGGCAATATCCAATCCATCATATAGCTTCATCAGCTGCTGATATTTTAATTGTTCCAAGCTCTTAGAGAAGACATACAAGTGCCTGTTTTTCCAGTCTAACCAGTTGGGTGCCAATAAAAAATTATCAACCATTAGTGTAGTTTTACCACAAGCAGATGGCCCAACAATAAGACACCTAATATTTTCAGGCAGCAATTTTCCATTTCTCTTATTCTGCTGTTCAGGTTCTGGCAGCCTCTTTATAACATCCCAGGTGCTCATATTATTATTTTGTCTGCATCGATCCAGCTGTTTTCCGGATGACCCAGCCATTTGACAAGTAACTTGTTGCCTTTTCTGCGGATGATTTTTTCTATGAGATATGTGTCAGGCTGTTTAGTTTTGCTGAGCTCTTGTTCATAGAACCTGCCTTTGAGAATTTCTCCTCGGTGATCTTTTATTATATATGTGTTAAGGGTCCCGGGTTTAACTTGAACTACTGTAAATAATTCAGTGCTCCAGTTTCTTGTAAAGCCTCTTTTGAATAAGTGCTTATATTTGCTGATTCTTACTTGATCACCCACCCTGTATTTGGCCTTTCTTGTTGTTGGCTGGTATTTAGGATAATAAACAGTCCTGATCAATTTTTGCTCATCAGATGAAGTTACTTCAGAGGGTTTCATGTTGATTGTGGAATGGACCGAGTTGTTATATTTATGTAGAAGTTCTGGAAGAATATTAATCCATTTATAATTACCTTGGAGGGTAAATTGTTTATACATAAGATTTTTCAAGGTTCTGTTGAATCTCTCTACAATTGAGGCTTTGAGATCACTGTAACTCGAGTAATGTTTTATTGCCTGGCTTTTAATAAATTGTTGAAACACTGAATTATAAAATTCTTTGCCATTATCTGTTTGCAAATAGCGTGGGGATCTTCCACTCTGATTGATGATTGTCCTGAAGGCTTCTGTAACACATGCTCCAGTCTTGGATTTGAGTGGCAGAGCCCAGGCAAATTTTGAAAATGTGTCTATTACAGTAAGTAGATACTTGTAGCCCTTGTTGATTTTGTCTAAGTTTTTCAACTGCCCACTTGACAACTCAATCAAGTCGCTCTGCCATAAATCATCTATGCCCTTTGTGACTACTGGGAGTCTCTTAAAATTATGTCTGGCTTGTCTGTGTAATTCATCAACAATAATTTCTCTAGACATAATATGAAAACAAGAATATTGCAACTATGGGGTGTTCAGCAGCTGAGACTGCAGGATTTTCTAAATATAATTTGTCTCCTATTTGTATATGAAATTCCAGAGAGCCATCATCTTCAGCATAGGCTGTTTCTAATGTATTGGGGTCTGTAAAATCCTCTAACTCTACACTGGTGATTTTCACTTTGTTCTCAGCATTTGTTATTGATAAGGTGGGGTAGTGGTGTGCCTGTGGCTGATGCCAATATTTGATCTTGATTGGTCTCAATGTACCCCCAACAAAAAACTGGTAATAAAATTGTGCAGGGGACAGCATATATATTTTGCCGCCTGGTGTAAATGGAGAATCATATTCTTTGTTGGGGATGCTGTACAATTCAAGAATTACCGAATGTTTTGGATTCTCGATTATGCCTGTTATTTCCTTTTCTGCTGTGAGCAATCTGCTTGTTACAGATTCAAGGTGCTCATTGATGGTTCTAACAACATCATCATGGCCTGGCTTGATTTTTATGTCCACAATAAGTTTCTTGTATTGTTGCACAATTTCTTGAAGCTGGGTGGCAAAAACAGACAGAGCATTTGCTTGATTGGATTCCATGGTCCCTAGCTGTTGCTTGATATTAGCTACAATTTGTTGCAAATTTTCAACAATTGCCAATTTTGAATTTTGAGCAGTAAGGTCATGGACCTGTCTTCTGATATCCTCAAACAGGGCATGCAGTTCATTAATATGTTGATTAGTTGGTAGAGTGGCCACTGTCTGAGTGAGATGTTTGATCTCTGTCTGGATATTCTTGATATCTTCTGATTTCAATATGCGATTCACTGCCCTCTTAATATTTTTAAGTTCCTGTGATGTAGGAAGATTTGATACTGTATTTTGCAAAAATTCAAGTGCCAATTTCACATTGTTTAATTCAGAAGCATCAGCCACATTTTGCATAGCATTTTGGAGCAGGGCTATATCTGCCTGAGAGGGTGTTGATTGTTGTAAAATTTCAAGCTTTGTTTGGATATCATCGATCAAGTGATGAAAATGAGATAGTTCAGATTCAGTGTTGAGGTTTTCAAGCTTTGTGATCTGTTGCTGGACACTAACAAGGGTATCTACAATCCCAGGCAATCTGGATTCTAGTACATTTGCCAAATCACTTTGCACTGCTGCTATTGTACCCTCAAGATAGGTTATGGAACTTTGAATTTTTCCAAAATCTTCGTATGTTTCAAGTTGCAGCTTAATGTTTGCTACACTCCGAGTTATTGCATTCAAAGCATCAGAAGATGGCAAGTTGTTCATAAAATTTTCAAGTGTTTCAATTTTTTCTTTAACCTCGGCTATGGCATTGTTCAGAGGGTCCAGATTAGGTATTTGGAGTGATTGAATCTGTTCCTTTAGAGTGGAAATCACTAGATCAAAATCTTCTTGTGACTTTATGCTTTTGACAATTGTTTGGAGTTGTGTCTGGACATTATTAATCTGTTCTTCCAATTGCTGTTTCAATTGCTCAGAGTTGGTGGTCTGGGTCTTAAATTTGGCTTGAAGAGCTGCTACAGCCTCTTCTAAACTTTGAAAATTATCTAATGTTGCCAGATCAGTATATTTCTGAAGCAGCACTTTGAGTTCGGAATCAATTTTAAGAAGAGGGTCCATGCATTGTGATTGTAAATTTGTAATTTCTAATTGAAGACTGGCATTGAGTGTGGTTTGTAAAGCTTGCAAATCACTTCTTAATTTCTTGACTCTGACATCAAGCATCAGAATCTCATCACTGTGATCTTCATGTCTTGTATGGCCAAATATATCATTAGGCATTTTCTTTTAGTGGTTATTTATTATAGAGTATCTGATTCTTAATTCTATAAAAAAGGGTATAAGCTTGTCATAAGATCCAGGGACCTCGATATATAAGCAGTCACCAGCAGAAACAGTATATACAGTGCCAGAAATCATGTTTGAGTGCTTAATTCTGTAAATATTTCTCCCTACTGAAATCTTGACATCACCCTCAGGAGTTGTAATAAATTGCAATTGCCCACCTACAGGTAATTGGTAATGATTTAAATTATTGTTAAATATGTACAATGTTTTGCCTGTTTCATCATCAACTTCTGTAAGTATGCTGTTCAGATGAATAATTAACAAGCCACTCAGTTTAGACAGCATATCAGGAGAGGGTTGTGGTGTTGGCAGCTCCATAATAGCCTGTTTTTTGAACCCAAATAAGTTCATAGGCATGTTTATTTATTTCAAATCATGCTCTGTAATTGGGCATTGTTTGCCACTTTTCAAATCACAATGCCCCCAAGGTAAAGTATGTATGCAACATGACAAAATGCATCTCTTGTCATCATGTGGGTCCAGGGCCACTTTTGTTACAATATTTGAAGTCAGCAAGTGATTCTCACTCTGAATTCTATTTTCTGATGTTCTAATTGAACTCTGTGATTTGATGCAATTTTTATAATCTTCAAATACAAGCTCTTTGTCAACAGTCACTCTGCCAATGCCCTTGGCCTTTTTGACAACAGCACTACATGTTTTAAAACTGTACATCTTGGCACTTAACCCAGCAAATTCCACAATAACATCACCAAGTGTCTCATCTTTTAACTTGCCAGGCACCTTTTTGTTGTGGTGGTGTTGAATTCTTGTATGTTCACTGGTATCAAAGTATTGAAACAATTCAGGCTGTGACATATCTTGATAAATATCTTCTGTTTGAATATCAAGAATAAAACTATCCGTATCCATGTACATCAGTTTTACACGATCACCATAAAAAGGTTTCAGCACGTCATAATACAATATTAGCATATGTAATTTGGACAATTCCAATATCACAGCCCCTACATAAATAGGTTTATCAAACTTAATCTTTGTTTTCATCATGTTGAAAAGTGCCATGTGCTCATCATAAATTCTTCTGTAATTGAAGTTGGGCTTTGCAACCAATTTTTTGCTCCGGCTGGGGTCAGTAATTATTTTAACATCGGTATGTTTCCTGACATTTTCAATTGTTTTGCCATACACAGAATTCACCATCAATTTAAACAAGCCCTTATCAAATTCGCTTTTTGCAGATGTTCGAAGCTCTGTATTTGTATCAATGTATGGTTTCAACCATCTTGAGTGCCTGAACCTTAAGACTTTTCCAACTTTGGTTACTTGAACACCATGTTTCATCAGGAACTGGAGGTTTTTGTAATATGTGACATACCCCTGTTTCGGCTCCAGAGTCATCATGAGCTTCTTCTGTTTAGAGCCAGGTGAGCACTGAACCTCGGGAATTGGGGGCAGATCAGAAAATTTATTGTGCAAATCATCAGGAATTGCCAGATCAACCTCTAAGAAGAGTCCATAGTTACTGTCATCAAAGTCCTTAAGATCATCAATATTAAAATCTTCAACCCATTCAAGCTCTGCATATGGCAGTTTATCCATCATGGCATGACCATAGAGGTTGTTCGCATCTACAAACAGTATATAATTTGATGGCCGTGCTGGATCATAATCAGGAATATATTTGTTATTTGCTCTGGCATATCTCTGAGGACATTGCACCATCCCTCCTCTTATACCTTTCTCCACAAACAGATACGTATCTTGATCTGGGATCAAATCCAATTGCTTTTTGGTGTTGAAAAATGTTGCAGACCATGCTAGGCCCGGGGCACTGTAAAAATACACTGGGTCCAGTCCATAATTTTGCATGCAAGATTTTCTGAATGCTTGCAATATATCAGCTGAGAGCGTGACATCAAGTTTTAAATAAGCCATGTGATAATCACCAAATGTCTTGCATTTTAAACTGTTCCACATCAATTTGGCATGGTGATAATCTTCATCTGTGATTCCAGATCCTCTGATTTTGCTGTAAAATGCTTCTTGTGGTGGCAGGGAACACTCATCAAATTTAGAAAAATCTGTGACATAGTCATATGGATATACACCCTTCCGCCTAATTAATTTCAGGTCCTGATTTGGAAACAATGCACGTGTGATTTTCAAGTCATCATCAGATAATTGAGAGGCCAGTGTAGCCAGGCTAGCAGGTAAAAATCTGTAAGAATCAAGAAATCTTAATTGAATAGAAACACCATCAACTTTAATTATCTTGCTAATAGATATATATTTCTCATCATTTTCAGCTAAAATATTTAAATTCTGCTTGTCAAACCCCTCGTACCTGATCAGATGATGGAAATCATAATTGGATGCTCCATGGCAAAATATGGGGATAAATCTTGGTCTCTTGATCTTAATATTACAGCTATTACACAGGGCCATTAAGAATTTACCATCCGTATGAGAATGGTGATGAACCTTGATATTTGTATCTGAAAATTCAGAATCACATACCGGGCATTTTTCTGCATTGTTGAAATCCTCAATCTGTTCCTCTGTTAAAGGCAACATAGGCTTTGATTTTAATAAGTTGTTAGATGCTATGTCACGGCACACATTTTCTATTCTATGTGCAAATATTTTGATGGCATTTGGTCCCATGTATGAATATTCTTTACTAGCTACACCATCCCGTACAACCACACAACAAAAGCTGGAAGGTTCATGTTGCTGGTATGGTGTAATTGATGATTCTTCTGGATCTGGGCTACAGAATGCAATAGGTTTGAGGTTCGATTCGAAATCACAGACAATATATGCTGGGTGTTCCAACAAGGCTTCAAACTTTTTGAATTTGCAATTTTCACTTGGATTGGGCATCACCATATGAACAGGTTTATGGTTCCCACAGTATTTCAGATGCTCAATTAACTTGTTTTTGGCAATTTCAGCATTTTTTTCACGAACCCCTTTCACCATTTTTTGACCATCAAATACAGTTAAACATCTTCTACACAACTTGAATATTGTATGAGTTTTGTCTAGTTGTGTTCTCACTAAAGCTTCAAGATTATGTATCAGAGTGTAATGGTATGTGCAATCCCCTTCAATTAAGAGCAGATCAATCGGAATTGCAGATTCATCATCAATTGTACTGATTCTGAGAGGTGCTATCGGGCAATTGCCAGTGGAACAAATAAATACATTAATAGATAATTGTTTGCCATTGATATGCTTGGCCTTTTTTTCAAATTTATCAATATTCTGAACTGACATTGGATATTCCAAACCCTCCATTACATCGTCAAAATCATGTTCATGCTGTTTGTAATAAGTTATTCTCTCAGGATTTCTTGAAACTGGATACAAAGCAGCTAAAATACACCACAAAAAGCATTTCTGGTCGGTGTTTTTTATATTAACCACGGCTTGTTTGTTTTTGATATTGGCAGGTAATAGCACATATGTAGATCCTTGTAATGGGCTGAATTCAGAAATATTAACATATAATTTGTGTGATGAACCGCAAAGGCTCCATCCTGACTCTTTTGCCGCAAATTCAGAGTGTTTGATATTTAATTGATCTATCAAATTGCCTATTATTGTGTCTGAATTTGAATTTGAATATACAGGTACAGTTTCTGTTATGTGGGGCTGTGTAAATTTTGTGCCGTTTGGTTTCTTATATTGTACAAACAATTTGAGGGATAGCTTATAAGAGCCATTTTGTGCATTTAGAATTGCCTGGAGATCAGGATTTACACTGTTCAAGAAATTCTCAATGTCACATCTTGGCTCTGATACAAACCGGTGATCTCTTAATTGGCCGTTAAAACTGCTACGGATAGGTTCATGGCGTGGCTGCTTTGCTGCTCTGGCATTAAGAGGTGCTTCGTGCCTTCTTTTCAGACCAGATGTGGATGGTTGTGCTGATGACTGTACAGAGCAAGTATCTTTATGTTTATATGTAAAATATTCCATGCTATATTTTCTATTGCATTTGGGGCAAATTTTTGTGGGAGTTTTGTATTTGTCTGGATTACAAATTTTTTGATGCTTGGCCCAATTAGAGCTAGATATATTTTTATTGCACTGATTACAATGTTTTTGATTCGGCATTTTTGCTGTTGTTTATTATATACAATTTCCTGGGCTTCAATTCAAAACTTTATACTGAATAAAAAATATCAGTTGGGTTCAGCACTGTAATTTGTATGTATATATGTATATATGTGTGTATACACTTAATATTTTTGGCTTTGGTATTTATATAAAATTTCCTGGGTTTTAAATATAATCTCTATGGATTAATATTATTAATATTAATCTTATGACAGGTTGTAATACCAATAGCCCACAAGTGGAAAATCCTTCACACTGACCCTGCACAAATGCCTGCACGAACATGCATGTATAGAATGGCAATAATCTTGTTATGTATAACAGGCTGGGACAAATATAAGCTTGACTCTAAATATGAATAGATTACAACAAATATCAGATTTTATATTATTCAATATGAATTTAAACCAGTAAGTATGAGAAGCACTGTGTCAACACGTCTGTTCTCCTCAATCAGTATTGTGAGACTGGCTGATGCAATATTCGGGAATTTCTGTAAATACTGGCGCTGAGGAAAAAAATCAATACTACGGTCTCGGGAATTGCGCACACTGACGCAGAGGAGAAACATGCAAACACGAGGCAATTCTAGAGGTAGGCTCTGCATATTGCATTGTTTTAATATTAGATAAGCAAATTGAGGTTGGGGTCCAATTAAACTTAAACTGGAAGTAAATATGTATAGGTAGGTATGGATACAAGTTTATAGACAAACTGATGCAATTTTGTAAATCTGCTTTTCCGAATTATAAAATTCTTGTGTTAGGCAAGTGCTACACTTAAACAAATAGACATGTTGAGCAAGTTGAGCTATCAACCAGCAGTAATTATTCTCAAAATCTCACGTATGGAGTGCCACATCTATCAGGACTCGAACCCAAAGCCCCTTTGTTTACAAAACAACAATATTAACATTTTGCATGAGGACTCAAACCCAAAACCCTCCTGATTACAAAGCAATGCACCACACTCCACTCGGTCTCAGAACCCAATAGATATCAATTCAAGATTGACAGAAAAACATACTATAAGCTTAATTTCTGGTGTAGCCAAAAATTGACAAATTTATGAACAAAAATCTGGCTGATGCAACTTTTGTAAGTATGCTCAAATCAATCTGAAGAGCTCGTACTTTCTGAAAAATTCCCGAGGGCATTTTTTACAAAAATCTTGAATTATAAGAGCTCCACACTTGAGCAAAAACTCATATGGGCATGTTAACCAAGTTTTAAGTATGTCCAAAGCTGCTGGAGAGGGGTTCGTACTTTCTCGCACTGGTTGTAGTATCAATACTACTACTGTTTAATTTTAGTGGACCTAGATGTGAATTCTAGGGTGCTCGGGAAAAAGCACTTAAGTTAGGAAATGCATTTTTACAGCAGACTTATTCTTTTAATAGCAGACGTTACACACGTGATATAAGTCTTGGATCATAACGGCTTAGAATTTTACACATACCCAATATAAAATTATATTTATAATATTTTTCTTTAATTAGATCAGTGTGACTTAAATGCAAGCAATCGAAAATCGCAATTTGTCATTTATATGCCTTTTTCTGAGCATCTTCGAATTATACCTAACAATGGACTTTCTTTTTGCTATACCGGCGAATACACTTTCATTAAACTTTTCTGGATCGAGACTTTTTTATATAGAATAGATCGTTTTCAACACATTGTGGCCACAGAAAATCTCGTTCGATAGAAGTGTCACTAAAACTTTTATTTTACGGAAAAGTTAAATATTTTTGTAAAATAAAATTTAATTATTGTTTTCTAGGTATTTATAAACTGTATATTAAGAACTAACAAAACTATAGTGGCACCACAAGCAAAAAACCCTGTGCAGTCCCGCGACTCCTGTGCACCTTACTCCCGCGTGGAGGGGAGGGGCAGAGTGGAGCATGCTTTGTTATGGCCCGAGCTGAACGGTGTAAGGGAAATGTCAGCGGAGACTTTTCGTAGAAGGTTATTTTCCTTGTGGTCGCTCTACAGATGTTTATTTGTTCTTATTTATCAATTTTTAGACGATAAGGGGCAATTTCCTGTGTATAACAATATGGCTAAGACAAGAACACAGAAAGACATGATTGTTTGGAAGAACAAAAGAAATGCTGCTAGTGATTGTGAAATAGCACTTTTTTTAAAAATTAGAACCAAATTTGACCAATTTGCTTAGAATTACAAAAAAATTTGTCAGGATAACCAAATTAACAAATGATTGTCAAGCATATTTTTTAGTAATTGAAACCAAAGCGGACCAATATGTTTACAATTACAAAATACGAGTAATTTAATAAAGATAACCAAATTTAGTAAATCTGCGACAAATAAACAATTGTTCACAATCACATTTTGCAGTAATTTTAACTAAATCTGACCATTTTTTTCGAAGTACCAAATAAGTTTGTCAAGATTACAAAATTTACTATACGATAAAAAATTAATTGTTAGCAATCACAATCGTTTTAGGAATTCTAACCAAATCTGACCACCTGGTTTACGACTATCAAATAATTTAGTCAAGATGATCAAATTTTTGTAAAGGTAACCATTATGTTTTGGTTAGCAAGAATATTTTCTTGGGATTCTAATAGAACTATGACACAATATTAGGTTTAATAAAATTTATGGAATATTAATTTGTGTCTTAGTTCTTAGGCTACAACAACAAATGATCAACGTGTCTCTGATGATATTTTCTTACCTATTGTAAGCTTACCTTGACCTGATAGGGTTCTCGATTCTAATGGGATGTCTTCAAAATCAAAAATTTCTTCGAAGGAAGCTCCACTACTTTCAGTTGTAGTTGCTGTCGGGCCATCTTCAAATTCATGAGTTACCCCAACTGGAATAGGATAGCCTGAGGGAAAAAAATGGATAGAAACTCTTGTAATTAAACGTCTGACTGTAAACGTATGGAATGCAATCAATGGTGTTATGTTTTCCTGGTGAACATTGCTGAAGATGGCTTCTCGAGCTTTTGAAAAGCATTTTCATGGAATGACGTAAAGAAGTACCACGGGTTAACTTCCGGAGTAGTTTAGAAGCTTTTGTCGAATGAAGCGAGGAAGTTCTTTGAGTTAAGGGCTAGGTAAGTTATGGGTACATTTAATAATTATCACCATGGTCATCTTCAGGTACTGAAGTGCGGGGTCACGAGTCACAAGCCCCGATTTCCTTCTGCAGGCAATACATTTTGGAGTGTCAGTATTTGTGGACACCTTGCCTCATACTTGTATTGTTCTTGATATAGTACTCAATATGCCATTAATCTTGCTTCCACTTCTACAGCTATCTATCCTGGTCGATAACTCGAGACGAACTCTTCACTTCTGTCCCATAATACGTTTGTATGACAATGATGTTAGCTGTTGAAAGCTAGCGATCTTCTCCAGAACTCACCTGGATAACTCAAGATTACCTAAGAGAATATTCTCATTTCAGTCCCTGAAGATGGGAGCGAAGTTAACTCCCCAAACTCAAAATCATATTCAAAATTCATCTGGTCTGTAACAAGATAGAATCTCTTCACTTCACTCCCTGAAGATGAGTAGCATTTGCTCTCGAAAGGTTTGAATTCTTTCCAGAGCTCATCTGTTTATCATCCTGAAAGGATATATTCATAGCCTGTGGTCTGTGAATTTTCGACTCATACTTCACACAGTAATCTGGTTGTGAATCTGCACTATAACCAAGGATTATATATAAGAGGATAAAACAGTCCCATAAGTCAGGCCGACTGCAGAAATCTCTAGGCGGATACGGAACTTGTTATACGACATTTCCGTTGGAAACGGAAGTGGCTAACGCCCTCAAACCTAACTCTCTAGCCTTCTTGAACCCGAAGGTGCATGGCTGCAGCAACAGAGGCCTTCCATCTGTCCCTATCCTGAGCAAGATCTATATACTCTTTTCCTTCCCTACCACTTTCCTTTAGGTCCATCTCAACATTATCCCTTCATCTTCGTCTTGGTCTTCCCACTGGTCTCTTACCATCAGGTTTCCAAACAAGAATCCTGTGAACTCTTCTTTCCTCTCACATTCGTGCCACATGGCCTACCCACCTAAGTCTTCTTAATTTAATCATTCTAATAATATCTGGACATGAATACAAATTATGTACGTACTTGTTATGTAACCTTCTCAACTCACCTGTCTCCTCATCCCTTTTAGGCCCAAATATTTTCCTAAGGATCTTATTTTCAATATATCTTTAACTGCTTTGAAAAATATTTCAGCATTATTCTTATTGTATTTATATCATTCCTCAGTAAGTCTACATCATCTGCATATGCTAACAGCTGAGTCACACCGTTTAATTTTAGCCCTTCGTTAGTTTCGTTTACCTTCCTAACAGCGTATTCTAAGGCAAAATTAAAGAGCAATGGAGATAATGCATCTCCTTGTTTTAACCCATCATGAATTGTAAATTTGTCAGACATATTAATATCCTCACCCTGAAACCTTTTGGACGAAAACGAACAGCCTCAAAATGATGGACAATTAATAGGATCTGACCTGACAATATGTGCCAAAAGTCCATGACCAGAAGCTAACTCATAAAATGATCGTATACATTCAAGCTATTTACACTGTATAGTATATTTGTATTAAATTGTGTGTGGCACTGCGTTTTCTCGTGCACATTCAACACAACAAACTGTTGTAAAAGTTTTAAATTTTGATGGGAGATTATGACGCATTTATCTACTCTCAAAATTGGTTATTGACCAACCTGTGGAAACACACGGGGGACCAAGAGTTCTTGTAAGTGCGTTCGGATTTTGTGTTTCTATATTTTACTTTCTGAAACAAAATTTGCGTTCATTGTGGAACATTTTAAAGCTTCTGTAATTTATCTTATCCCATTCCTGTCATATTTTAGAAAGTAGTATTTTGTAATTAAGGCCTGTGCTGTAAAAGATGGATTTTGCCTTTTGGCAAGCACAATATAGAAAGACTAAGAATTGTTTTTTTTATGTTTTACATAGACATTTCATTACAGAACTTTTACATGCGTCGCTAACTGAGTATTATGTAACATTGCACTAGCCTGATTTCTACCATCATAATGATTAAATTCCATCCTCTAAGAAGTCTCAAAGCAGACGGGTTGAGTTTGATCGCTCCAAGCAAAGTTAGAATCTTCTACATTTTTTGTGTGTGTGTGTGTAATTTAAATTGATGTAGAATGATATTTAAGTTTAGTTGGAAAATAAATTTCCCTTATATCCTACAAATTAGCTTTGCCTGCATACGTGGATAGTTATTATTTTTTAAGGAAAACCTATACATATTTACAAGATATTGGAATAGAAAATAATTTTAATTAAATGTACAGTGGGATCCATGAGTATTACCGTGCAAATTGTCCATGACTATTTTCATTAATTTTTCTCTTACATCCTGTGTGTTTTTAAGCGATGGATTTTTATGTATGCTGGTGCAGAAGTTGTCAACAGCTTGTTTTGAGTTCTCTTTTAATTCTTGAAGCTCTTATTGGGTCAAATAAAGTGCACGAACATGGTGATGGACAATTTGCACGGTAATACTCATGGATCCCACTGTACAAGGTAAACTTTGACGAATCAAATGAGACGGGTAGTTTGTTATTTTAGTGCAAGGGGAATATATTCCGGTCCTATTATTGTTAATCTCATTGCATATCACGTGGATTGCAATCATTAAACTCCAATGTAAATAATATAAACATCCTGAAATCTATTGCAGTAATGAACCATCAGATAAGATTTTTAGTGTAAGACTTAAAATGTTGTTTCTTGTCTTATATTTTACGAAAACCAGAAAATGACCCAATATCATATATATTTAGTAAATGTATAAGATATTAGAATATTTTCTAGGTATTTCCTTTGAACAATCCAAGACGAGAATCAATAAAATTAATTATTCGTTTTTTTATTTATTGCATTCCGATTCGAATGAAAAAAGTCTATTTGCTTTCCAAGTATCGAGCTCAATCGATATTAATCGATAGTTCCTCACTGTAGAGTACTTTGTCTTCCCCCGCCAGATGGTTCTGCTTGCACTGCCTGTGGTTTATAAGGCACTAGCTGATTACCCGGCATTGTCTGGGTATTTATTTATCCCAATCTTGTATTAGAGAGGAAAATTATGAATTCTGACTATAGTGTAAAATGTAACTAATTTTAAATGTGATCGTGAATGTCACCAATTAGCTTAGCGACTCCGAAAACTATGGATTAGACACTAATCTAGGTCATTTGTGGCATTTTATTTTTCACCCCCTCTCACCCCCCATACCGATAGGTGATAAACTTGAAGTTGAACCGCATTGGGAGTGTCACGAAAACTATGCATTCCATTCGCAACACAGCCTGAATGTTAGACAACCCGAGAAACACTATCGTTGTGCTGGATTGCATAGAGTCACGAATGTATGTCTGTGCGGAATGTAATATCGGTCGTTCTTGATTATTTTTACATGTCACCCCTTCCCACTCCACCCCTAGGGGTGCAAGGGCTGTCTTACTCCAAAAATATTCTTTCCAGATTGCAAGTGATACATGTACCAAGTTTGGTTTAAATTGCTCCAGGCGTTCGAGAGTTATGCCGGAACAAACATATACACACACGCTCACACATACATCCATTTTTTATATATATGAGATAGATAGATAGATTAGAAAAGTGTTCGCTAGACTCAATAGAGAATATGCTCAGTGTCCCATCCTGTAATAGATAGCTAATCCTTGCAAAACCTTTACTAAAAATGTGGATTTCATTATGCTCCTGTCCCTGTTTAAATTATTTGTTCACGAATAAGCTTCTGAGTGTGATCTCAAATATATGGTTTCACATGTGAGTTTCCGTTAGGAAGTCAGGGTTCTTGATTGATTGATTGATTGATTTAGTTTATTTTACTTCGCGTTTTGTGCCTCTAGGCTTATTTGCGAAGATGGGGATGAGCGATGAAATGATGAAATTGATGAATGGACATTCACAAACAACCAAGCCCGACCGGGATTCGAACCCGGGACCCTTGGCGTCGCAGCGCGATGTGCTAACCACTCGGCCACAGGGTCGGGCTCAGGGTTCTTGAATTCGAGTACAATGCAAACCATAGATGCTCCATTTTCTTATCTTGCTCTCTCATTTTATTCATGAATGTATTATTCAATGCCATAGTCCTGATTAATCTGAAGAGGATGAAAAGCGACGTAAAATAACTACAATACTAATATAAAAATGAAGCACTTACTAGGTTTACTAGGGATCTTTCCTCCCTCTGTATATGCACAAGCTATGAAGAAGAGAAGTAACATGAATTTATCCATACTGGACATTACAACATTAGTGTGTGTCCTCCAAACTTTCGTACATTTATATTCTTTCTCGTAAAATACGATGCTTTAAGCCTAATGGCACTATTATCATTGTTATCTCCATTTTAAGCAATGGCTTCAGATAAGAATGTAAAAACGAAATGATCCCCATAAGTGCCTTGAGAAACATTAGACTGTGGTAAAGTTAAGGTAAATTTTCTCATCTATTATCATGCAGGTATTCCCATATCAGCCTTCCTAACCAAAATCTTAATGGTTACCTTCACTAGATTTGGTCATCTTGACTAAATTATTTGGTAATCTTAAACCAACTGGTCCCATTTGGTTAGAATTACTAAAACAATTGAGGCGCTCAGAATAATAACGGCAGATCCCAATCAAAGTTCATTTTAAGAAAAATGACATTATCTGTTTAATTTCAAAACTCAGGAGATTTTTAACATTGTGAAAGTTTGGCCCCCCAATCCCTCGTTTCTATCCGGCCCTCTTGATTTCTTCCTTTTTAAATATCTCAATCTCTCCTTTCACCTCACCCTGGGTGCCAAGCGAGCAGATTATATTTGCGCCGGAATTACAAAAAGAGAGTTTCACACAATAATTTATACTTTTATGTTCCGTGGTTCGTTTATACATATACAGAAAGTGAATATACAACTTGTTAAATGGACAGTACCGTAGTTCTTTAAATCATAACACTCTAGTAGGATATATTGGTTTATTATACGTAGTTATATATATACATATTTTACACAGCGTTTCCATGTGTATCTTGCATAGACCAAATTACAAATCTCTTCTTCTTCTTCTTATGGCGCTACAGTCCACTGATGAACCTTGGCCTCCTCTGTGATTTGTCTCCATCTATCTCTACCTTTCGCCACAACTTTCCAATTTCTATACTGGAGCTTCCGAACATCCTCATCCACTCCATCCACCCATCTTAATTTAGGCCTTCCTCGTTTCCTTTGTCCACCTGGGCTATCCAACATCACTCTCTTTGCAGGGTCACTATCACTCATGCGCATCACATGACCTGCCCATCTTAATCTAGCCGCCTTTATTACGCCAATAACTGTTGGTTCTTGATATAAGTCATAGAGCTCCTTATTAAATCGCTTTCTCCATTTTCCATTCTCACATACTGGTCCCAATATTCTTCGTAATATCTTTCTTTCAAAGGTCTCTACCAACTCTTCATCTTTCCTTGAACTGGTCCAAGTTTCCGCAGCATAAGTCAATACAGGTCTTATCAGTGTCTTGTAAAGTATTAACTTAGTTGTTCTGGACAATATGGTGCTCTTAAAATGTCTCTGTAGTCCATAATAGGCCCTATTCGCTGCTAACAAATCTCTAAATCAATATAATTGCGCACCTATTGCATAACTATCGGCACTTCCTTTACCACAGAGTTAGCATAACTATCTCGGTGGGCCTACCCTCAGCTTAAATGATATTCCGTTCCTTACAAATGCTTTTCCTTACTCCTTCACTCTTTCTTTTGGGCATCAATTAATCAATACGGAAATATCCACATAATCAAAGCTTTTTCTAAAAGGGGACTTGGGACAGCAACAGGAGCTGGCTTAGCCAGATGCTACATTATTATATCCAGTTTAGCCACCATAAGTGGACTAAACTTGAGGAGACGTTCCTCTTTCGTCGATCAATGGGGAAACACTGTTTTTTTGCTGAAGCCCACTGACCTTTTTTTATAGTCGGGGTAAACGTCTGTGGACGTGGACCCCGTAGCATTGGAAAATTCCACTGCAACGGTCTTTTGAAAGACAGCTAGCTCCCCCAACCGGGGAGGTAAAAAACAGGGGAATCTAACATCCAGCAAAGCACAATCCAATAAGCACATACACTTACATGCAATAATAACATAAAAGTACATTCATGGAAATATATTACTTAACCCTACACCTTGTAGCTGGCCAGCAATTAAATATTACAATATACCAAAACCAGTAATGGTCAATCCGACCGTTACAACATTTAGACGTAATTTCTTTAGGTTATTTTAAATATGGTTTTTCAAGTTATCTGCAAATTCTTGAACCATTGTGGTTAATAGTTTCACAGATTTTGTGCTGTTTACTAGGAAAAAATATACACAAGTGAAAAATGAGGTAAAACTTATTTATTGAGTTTACCTTTATTTAACATGTATTAATCCACTCCATTCCCTGATTTTCACATTCTTCTTCAACATCAACACCATCATGAACAAGATTTTTATAAAAATCATGTATATAATTCAATAGTTACATCAGGTCATTGTATTTAGCTTTCTTAATTTTTCTGTTTACTGTACTTCTGCTGTAACTTAAACAATGAAACATCTAAAGTTTTACCTCTTTTCCTAAAACTGTTTATCAGAATAAGATATACTAAATTTTACAATATCAGGATTTTCATGTTCCACAATAATGGAAGTAACCTTACGTAAAAGCAGAGGAGCACCTTAAACAACTTTTTTTCTGATGACAAGGTTTGAACTAATACCATTTTGAATATCAACAAAATGTTCCCTAATCATTTTATTAATAGTAAAAGGTTTTTTTACTCTTGCTGCTTCAATGTTATCACACCATTGGTTGGGGCAATTCACACACTGTATCTTCCTTTTCTTCTTCTCAATATCTGCAAAATATCTATCCGAAGCCATGTATGAGTGTCCTGGTACAAAAATCTATGTGCTATTGAATCAAAAACTTTCATTTTTGCTAAGTAAATCCAAAGAGCAATAATATGAAAATTTTTGTTTTACTTATAGGTAAACTTGTGCCTACTTTCGTCTCTGATTATTCTGTCCTTTTTGTATGTCTTTCGAGTCTCATTTTTCTCGATTAAATTAAACAAATAGGCATCCTGCTTATTATAATCACCAAGGCCACAAAACTCTAAAACCAATGTGTCCTTCACATCGCCAGATAAACGTTGAAACACGCAAGTTGAATCAAGAAAGTTACAGCACTTCTCTAATGGTTGACGTCTTTTTTCTGGAATCACAGTTCAAGTTTTTGTTACATATGACCAGTGGTCGGAAGTAGCGTGCTACTTGTAGCAGCGCTACTGTAGCTAGCTACAAAATTTGTAGCTGTAGTTGTAGCGGCGCTACATTTAGAAAATTGTAGCTGTAGCGGTAGGGAAGCTACAAAAGTCCTGTAGTTATAGCGAAAATTTCGCTACAGCTACATTTCTTCTCAGCATTTTGAGGCAAATTTTTAATGTGGCAAAAATCGGCAATAACGTTTACGCTTGCAGGAAGATATAAAGACAGTCTATTACATGGAAATATGGATAATCTACATTGTAGACATCCGCGAAATTAATTTTATTAGTGTCTGAATAATTCTAGTATCCAGATAACTAACTGACTTATATTACAGCGCCTTCAATAACGTAGTGTGGAAAACGACCCAAGAAACTGGTTCCCCAGACGGATGAGAAACATAGATGGCAGTGCGATCAATGTCGGTGCTAATTTTCTTATGAAAGTAATGCGGCTTTGTTAGTTTTTGGAATATATTATGTAGATTTGTTTGTCTTGAAAGGCGGTACGTGAATTGATGGAAACAGTTATATTTGTGGAGTGATTTGCAGTCACGAAATGACATTAATTTGGAAAGAAAAGTAAAATAAAATTAATAAATAAATAGCGTGCGTAACACAAGAAGAAACATCGCAAAGTGATTCCGGACGTCAGGTGTTCGATTGTGTACTAGAGTTTTATTTTTCTATGTTATTAGAATATAAATAGTATCCTGAGAGATATTTCATACCGAGGCGACAAACCACAAGTGTCGCTTGGAAGCGAGCAGTCCGTAATCAATGCAGCCTTTCGAACCGTAGGGACACAAGCTCTGACTGCACCGTCTCCTAAAGGAGATTTTACACCAAAGCGACACGCGCCAAACGATACGAGGATTTCTCACCAAAGCGACACGGGTCCTTCGGTCCAAGGCAACTTTCACACAGAAGCGACACATGTTGCTTGGAAACAAGCCAATCAAGATCAACATTTCACATCGTAGCGGCATGACGGGAAGCACAGGCCAGCGTTCGGTTGGTGAAATCCTCAAGCGATAAGTGCCGCTTGTCGCTTTGGTGCGCAATCTCCCTAAAGCAAGACACTCATTGCATCGCGCATGCGCGAACAACAAACCACGGCAACATGTTGCAAGCTATTGAGGAAATAGCCCAGTTTGAGCGACGCACAAGCGACAAAGCGACACGTGTGACTTATCGTGTCGCCTAGATCTGTTGTTGTAATGTGCGGTTTTTCTTGTCGCCTATCTGTTGTTCGCACAATTAGCATCGAACGCTTGCCAATAGACTGAAGTCACCATGTCGCTTGCCACTTTATGCGAACTCCCCCTGTAGCGCGTCGCTTCGGTCTGAACACCCTTCCTTTAAAGAGCTTTCCGACCGAAGTAACAAGTAGCACGCGAATACGCCATATGAACGTATTGTTTGCTGTTTGGACCCTCATGTGCAATGAATGCTATTTTACAGTCTGGAAGTGTGTGTCACTAGTGTGACAGTGTGAACATCCCGTGTCGCTTGTCCCATTGGTTTGAAAGTTTCCTTACACTCATGTCGATGGCACTAAGAAAGTTTTGTTTCTTGTCGTTTCATGGAATCATCATTATCATCATCGCCGCGATTAGTTTAAAGCGGAAGAAAAGAGACAGTAAATATCCAAAATACAAATGCTTCAGTGTGTATATCTTTAAAAGAAATGATGATGATAATAATAATGAACCTAATACATACACAAAAATTTAGTTGCCAAGAGCATTCCACGCGTATTTTTTCTCCCGTATTATTAACGAAAGTATGACGATAACAGGACGTGGTCGACTGTCTAGAATGTTCGTTAATATCTACGCGACCACTGTTCCAAATATCATAGCAATTATCACATTCATAGAAATGCTTCATGTAAAAGAATCAGACGTTGCAGCGAAAACTCCATTTACTTCCATTATAAGCAGACAAATACCAAGCACCGGGTTGAACACCAGCGCCTCTAGCGGATCATTTTCGAGTGGAACCAGCCAGAGCGTGCAGAACTGTGCCGTTTTCCACACTACGTTATTCAAGGCGCTGTACTTATATTAATATATTCCGGCTAACAGCTATGTTGTTTTGAGCTGCATCTCTATTTGCTGAACCCTTGGAGAAAAATGTCTCGTTTGCGGCAGCGCCAGAACATATCGTGTGGATATCCATGGTGTAAGGGACAGAAAATGTTATTAATTACTGTGTAAAACAACTTGCAGTGGAAAAACGAGCGATTCATAGCAATGACACAGCAATAGTGCTAGCAACCAATAGCTCAGTACGTTAACAGCATTGACCATTATTAGGATAGGATATCACCAGCAATAAATTATTGTTACATGAACCATAGACATACACTTTCTGGAATTACAATTATTTTCGTCGTAAGTTTTGATCAAAAAAAAAATGTAAATAATCCTACCAAATTTTATTTGTGTATAGTTGTAATCAATAATTTGGGTATCATCCTAATTGTAATACTCATATTTGTGACGGTCCTGTGAATCCGCACAATATTTTTATATGTTTATTGAAATTATTAATTTCATATTATACAAATCACTTTATATTAACGGATAAAAAAATGTATAATAATTACTTTGTACAACATTAATTATGTTTTATGTTATTTATTGCTGTATACGCTGTATAAACGAGATACTTGGAATTCTAACGTTGCTAAAGCAACGAGAATCAATAGTCATTATGTGGTAATGTGTGTGACAAGAAATGGAAATATAGGTAATAGTGAACTGCATATTGCTCAGCTATTTCACTAATATACAGAACCATAGAAGTTGTATCTTCACCTTCGCGTTTTTAGTTTCAAATATTTATGAACGAAATGTAATCGTGCTAATGATTGACTAGTGAACGTCACATCTTATATCAAATTTGAAATTACATAGGTACATTATTCTCAAACACTATAGTAAAAATAAGTAACTGAAGTAACACTGCTATCAAAATTATCGAATGATGGGAACCATGATAATAAATAACAATCAATTTTCCAGCAAGTACAACTATCATACTAGGGGCTTCCTTTGGATATCCATATGGTTGTTTTCATTTTTTTATGCAGAAGGCGCAAAAGTAGCAAACTAGCGAGTAGCGAACAGGAGCAGCTTAGCGATCTTCTTTTTCGTAAATGTGGCTGTTACTGTAGTGAAGCTACATTTTGGAAGAGTAGATGTAGGTGTAACGAAGCTCCCGAACCACCCTTCCCGCTCAATAACGAAATTGAAAGTGGGATACAAGAGGAAATAATAGTAACAAGCACAGAGAGAGATCAACATCCAGGAGTGAGTGACGAAGGCCCCACTTACACTAACATGTCAGAGAAGAAAACGACGAAATTAAATCCGAACGCCCGTGCCTTTCATCCGGAGATCAAGTATAGTAATTTCAGTAAACCGCAGACTCTTCATCCGCCATTCTCTCCGGCGAGTGCTGAACCGCCTTCGGGTCTGGTCGTAGAAGAGAAATGTAAAATAAATCCAGCAAAAAATCTACAACAACTTTGAAGAAGCGCTGAGACAAAGCAGGCTCGAGGAAAAAGAAAAGTTGTTCACGGCTTTGAGGATTTTGATTAGAAATAAGCACGAAAAGGGAAAATCTATCACCTTCCCGTACCCGGAGGCGGTCGACATGATAACTCTAAAGTCTAACAATATTCCTACTGAAACGGAGGAATTATCATCATTGCTGGAAAAAGTTTTTGCTCGCCGAGGCGTCTCCCTGGATATAAACGAAATTTACTCAGACTTCGCGAGGGCTCACGGGAGGGTGGTGTTTATCCCAAGAACAGAATGGCCGCAGTGCTTTCAGATAGCGAGACGCCCTTAATGGAAAGGTACGTAAGCGTTGCACAGGCAAACCTAATGGGGGCAAAACTGTCAACCGCGGAAATTTTTGACTTCGCTAAAAACAAAAAACTGGATATTCTTGCATTGCAGGAACCATATATTTTTAAAAACAAGATTCCATCTGCACCGATAGGGGCGAGAATTATAATGCATCATCAAAATGCCAAATCTGCAATAGTTATTCTAAACAGAGAGATTGTACCAATTAAAATCGCTCAGTTTTCTACCAGTCACATTAACTGTGTAGAATTGTCCTTGGAAAATTTATCATTCATAATTGTAAATTGCTATTGCCAATATAGCCATAATATCGAACAGTTTCTGGAAAAAATGGGCAACGCGTGCAACGTCTATGGCAGCAAAAGTCTCCTAATAACAATGGATGCGAATTCCTCCTCCCCGTGGTGGCACGGGCGTGAGACGAATCCCAACGGGGAGCTGGTGGAGAAATTCGTGGCAGGAAATAATCTGTTTGTGGAGAATCTACCAGACAATCCTCCAACTTATAGAGGCAGGGCGGGGGCATCCAGTAACATCAACGTAACTTTGTCCAACAATAGATTACTGGGAAAAGTAAAAGAATGGAAAGTGAATGACATGAAAACTACCAGCGATCACAATGTGATTACTTTTAAAATATCCAAACATTCAACGGAAGAAGAAAGATCACCAAAAATAAGATATGACTGGGGAAGAACAAATCAACAACTTTTAATTGAATCAATACACCTCCCCCAACAGGCGGACTCCACGAAAACGATAAACGAATGGGCAAGAGTGGTGACAGAAACGATACAAAACGCAATAGAAATTGCAACGCCTAAAAAACAGATTAAACATAACAACAAGCCATGGAACAAAAAGCTAACTAAGCTCAGAGCATTCATGAGAAAAACACGGAAAATTTGTCAAAAAACAAACATTAATGAAATGAGAATTAAAAACTTGTAATTATACAGGGCGGCCAAAAAAAGATACGAAAATGAACTAAGATCCTACAAATGTAAACACTGGAAAAATTTCGTTACAAACAAATTAACAATTGATAAATGGGGACTGCCGTATAAAATCGCATCTGGGAAAATTAAATTAGGAAAAGCTCTCTCAACACTAGAGAAGGAAGATGGAACACACACAATGGATTTGCGAGAGACGGCAGAACAATTACTGCATGGACTCCTGCCGGACGATGCGATGGAGAATGAGGACGACTACCACACAAATACAAGATTGAAAATCCAGGAGACTTACAACAATGATCCAATTCTGCCTTTCGCGGAGGAAGAAGTAGCTCTCCAGATAATGACGTTGAAAAGAAAAAAATCGCCGGGTCCGGATAATATTCCAGCAGAAATAATCCAGATGGCGGCGCAGAAGCTCATTCCAAACCTAACGTCCTTTTTTAACAGATGCTTGGAAGCTAAAAAATTTCCCACGCCCTGGAAGGAGGCTAACGTTATTATAATACAAAAGGATGCTGATCGTGACGAAACGCAGTCGAGATCGTACCGCCCAATCTGTCTCATAAATGTTCTGGGAAAGGTTTTTGAAAAAATGATAACAAAAAGATTATTAGAATTCCTTGCTTTGAAACCAAATACAGGACTCCAATACGGCTTCACAAAAGGGAGATGCACGGAGGATGCAGTAAATACTTTATTAAACACCGTCGCTTCGAACGAAAACAAATACGTGGTGGCAACACTGGCGGATATAACTGGGGCGTTTGATAATCTGTGATGGCCTCACTTACTCTGTACTCTCAGAGAAATGAAATGCCCGGGCACCCTGTATAGAATTCTGGAAGACTCTTTCAGGGATAGAAAAGTCACCCTACATATTCCGGACCAAGATATCGTTAAAACAATGACAAAGGGTTGCCCACAGGGTTCCGTTTTGGGACCCCATCTATGGAACGTAAACTTCGAACCTTGCATCAAGACCTTGCAAGAAACACTGGAAGTAGTTAAGTGCATAGCCTACGTCGATGATCTGATAATTATCACCACAGGAAACTCAAGAGAAGAAATTGAGAAAAATACTACCACCGCGTTACAAAAATTGACACAATGGTGTGATAAAGCTAAATTAAAATTATCGGATACAAAGACCAAATACATAGTTTTGAAAGGAAAATTTAGCCAACATCGGAATCCATTAATAAGAATGAAAGGCAAATCAATAAAAAGGTTAACTGAGATTAAATACTTGGGAGTGACGCTGGAAGAGGGCTTACTTTTCAAAAGCCACATTGAGAACATAACCTCCAATGGGGAAGCTCTCATGAACAAAATAGCTACCATTGCATCCAACAGCTACACACTTCCTCCGTCAGTTATTAAAACTTATCTAGTGTCCATCTATTTTTCAATCATCACTTACGGTGCATCGGCGTGGACCTCGTCGTCATTGCATAAAATAACGTACGTTCGTAAGCTAAGATCATCTTACAGGAAAGTAATTCTCAGAGTTACTGGGGCTGTTAAAACTACTTCGTCGGAAGCGCTCTTTGTCATGATGGAAACTTTGCCAATTGATTATCAAATTAAGCTGAGGGCAATGACTTATCACTTCAAACGTGGGAACGAGAGGGAGATAACCGAACAAATGGGAGAATTCCTCCCCACCGTCCAGGAGATCAAGGCGAAGATTCATCGAGACTGGCAGCGAGAATGGGACGAGTGCGAGAAGGGTAGAAGACTGCATAACTTCCTCCCCTGCACGCAGGAGAAGGTTTTTAACAGGGACGTCACGCCATCCAGAGGACTGATACATCTTCTAACAGGGCACGGACCATACGGAAGTTACCTCAAAAAAATAGGTAAAAGGGAAAGCGACGTATGCCGAGACTGCCGGATGGAAAGAGACACGCCAGAACATAGAGTTTTTTCCTGCCCCGCCTCGGATGAACAGATAATATCGGCCAGAAGAGACCTGCCGAATAACAACATCTTCGAACTGATAAGGAGCGAACATGTAAAGAAATTATGCGACCTCGCAGATTTAGTGTCCAATATCGAGTTGCGGAGGTACCTGACGGAACCGGAAACCCGGCGCCCACCAGCCCCCCTCCTCAACAGGAGCCCCGCAGAAGCAGCAGGATACGAAACCAAGTCCCCACACCCCCTCCCCGGAGACCGTCACAATCGCGTCGGGAGCAGATACCAGAGGAAGAAGAGGAGTCGGCACCGGAAGATTCAACCCGAAGGAGAAACTTCAGAGTGTCTACTGGGAGACGAGGAGCCGCCGCCAGGAGAGGGTTACGCCCGTCCAATCAGCCTGGGGAGAGCCATGAAGGTTGCCCGGAGAGAAGTCGTCGAAGATGAAAATGACCTAAAAACCATCTCTAGGGATAAAATAATACAATAGCATAATAACGAAAAAAAAAACACTTTAAAAGTAATATCAGAACCCCACATTAAATCGTGACTAAATTTTCTTTAATAATAAATCCAAGATGAGGGACCATAAACACTTAGAAATTTTAACTTGAAAATTGCTAGACTTGGAATCTGCTGGAATCCAGTAGGCACCAAAGAGACTTAATATAAAAGGAAATTTCGAAAACACAAACAAATTAAATTTAAATTAATTTCTTAACAATGTAAGTGTAGTAAAAACCATGAACATACATTTATATACTTATTATTAATTAATATAATCTAATATAAAAGTTTGTTTATCTTTTCCCTTTTTTAATTTTTTTATTATTATTATCAAGTCTACATATAATTATTTACGTATTTTATGTCATATTTATTTATCTATTACATATCTAACAATTACAGTTTCCGCAAAATTAGCATGCTATTAAAACTTAGTACCCTGTATTACTGATTCACGTGAAATTGTGCGGCTGTGATTTCATTCTGAGATCTCGTAGCAGCCTCAGTCTGCACGGCCACTGTCGCTCGCGTGGAATGCAGAGTCAGCTTTATGTCGCATAACCAAGTTGACACGGAGTGCTGACGCCGGTATCTTATCGGGCGTGTGTCTTCAACACATAAATGCAACAACGGCGAGATAAATAAGAAACTACATAACCTCTTACAGTAAGTGTATATTAGGAATCGACATCACTAAATTAATGAACTAGCCCAGTATTTCAGTGCATTTAACTTCCAAATAGCAAATTCTCCCCACACACTACAATAAAGCCTGATCTGGAAACCAGACAGGGAACTTGCGTCCGTGCAGACTAATCCAAGCAATCATTCACCCCAATCTAAACTCTCACCCCATCATACTCTCCCCTCAAGCTTGAAACAGTTCTGGATACCAGAATGGTTGTCCCTCCTGTAGATAGCATTTCCTATCGTACTATCTGTACGATAACTAAAACTAACCAATAAACTAACATAAATTACTCCATAACTACTATCAACAAATTTAATTAATTACCAATCATACAAATGCACAGTAAATTTACAAGAAATCTTTAAGACTTGTTCCGGTCACCAGAACGGTCTATTAAAATAATACAAACTAAAAATTATTAAATGTAGCTATGTATAGAATCTCCATGTATTTTCTTTTTATTTTTTTGTACTTGTATTTTATGTATGAAAATAAAGACGAGAAGAAGTAGGATAAAAAGGCGGGGGAACCGATTAAATTCAGGAAACTGACGTCCTGGTTTATTTAAAGGTACCAGGACATTAAGAGCATACCCTCGAAAGTACGCGGGTGGAGGCGGGCTACTTCGGGAGGTTTCCCCCCTTTAGATATGTATATGTGTTTCAAAAAGTATTATATTATAATGAGATGTAGTGAAAATGTAGTGATCCAATGAAATATATGATAAAGTTATGAATGTATACATTCTAAAGGTCAATAAAATAAAAGTATGTAACGAAGCTACTTTTAAAATGTAGCGTTCTGATCACTGCATATGACTTGCCACTGTTTCTGCATAACTTCCGTTTGTTTATTACCCATTCAATTGAGTTTTTCACTCGTTTTTTTACCTTTTTTCGGAGATTCTGGCATAACAACACACTCAGTCACGGACGCTGCCATATTGTCTACAACGCCACCGAACTCGTAGCGGACATAAACAAAAGCACATACAGTTGGGATATGTCATTTTTTCACTGATAATATTTCCATTTTACTTACGGACGAATTTTAAAGGTGGAATTTGAGAGTTTTGGCATATCCCAATTCTTTTGATACTTCAGCATATGAAAGGTAGGTGACAGCAGTACACCGTCATACTTATATCTCAAAATTCGAGGTCGGTTGGGATCTACCGTTATTATTCTGAGCGCCTCAATTGTGATTATGAACAATTATTTTTATCGTAACTAAATTTGATTACATATACTAATTGTTTATTTGTAATTTGTACAGTAAAATAATGAATACAGGAAATGTTTCGTATAAAACTTTATTAATATTTAAGTAAGTTAAATATGTTACAGTTGTTGCATGACTATTCTTACATTATCTCTAAATAAAAATTACAAGTCATTTTAATTGACACGGATCATATTCAAAACCCTTCACCATATAAGACGCTTTCATCATCTGCATTTAATCATTGTATTATATCGTAGAAAGAGAATCAAATAGACAATGGATATAATTACTTCCTTAGATGATTTAATCACCTGAAATAATAATAAATCGGATTAGATTATTGTGTGATGTAATAACGTCTTAATTATTAGTAATATGTAGAGTGGGATGCGTAAGTATTACCAAGCAAATTGAACATTACCATGATTATTTGCTTAGTTTTAATGAGAGTTTCAAGAACTGAAACAAAACGCCAAACAAGTTGCTGACAACCTTTACACCAGCCAAGCAATACTTGTGCACCCTACTGTACGTTGCCAGCATTTTGTATTTAATCAAGGCAACAAGACTTTTCACAAGCAACAAACAAATTCAATGCATTATACAAGATCTACTTATATCTACACAAAGTCAATTCTAAGAACAGCTCAAACAGACCTAAGATATTTGGCAACCTATTTAAAAAAAAATACAAATTAAGAACAAGTTATTTCTAATTAACTAGACTATAACCAAGATTGACATCTATTGTTCAAAGTTGGCCACATGTATCGTTACAATTATCTTATGGCTACGCTGTTATATGATCAGCCTTCTTCTGTGAATTGTTCGAGAATTTGATAAGCGAAAAAATTATGTTTTTTCACAAGTCACGCGGAATTGTTATACTATATTTGTGCAAGAACTAAAAATACTTACTGCTGGCAGCTTGAGATCATATAATTGATAAATCCTTGTGCAGTTCACAGAGTGAGTTTGTCATTACGCGGGTAACGTCCACCAACGTATTTAACACATTTCTACTCTCTGGTTTTTCACTATTAACACCTGTGGAAATGAAAGAAGCATAGGCAATTAAATGCATAAACGCCAAAAAGCGGGATTTAGCTGGGGACAGCACAGGAATGGGGTAGAAGTTGCAGTAAAACACGATGAGCAAAGAAGATTTCCCCGTGGGCGTGTAATTGAACATGTAGGGGTAAGTACAATGTAGTTTCGACGACCCTTGCCGTGACATTGCATTCCTGAAGCAAATAAACTAAAATATAAAAATTAAAAACTTTGTACCGAGAATGCACATACCCCAAGAGAGAGTGTGAACAAACTGAGAAATGCATAAGACGAAAGCAAAATGATGCATAAACATACATTTTAATGCACACACATAAACCAACTTCATAAATTTGTTACGCCTTGCTTTCTTCAACATGTATACGTTTTATTTGTTTGTTATTTTCACGCTAATACATTTAATGTGTGTTTTCATATTGTTGTTTATGTTGTTGTTTAATTTGTACTTTTCAAATTATGTTAAAGATTAAACACAATGGAATGAAGTGTCTAAGCTGAAGCCATTTCCAGTTTTTGAGAAATGCAGTGTGTCCCAAAATAATGTTTACACTTCTTCCATTCTTTGTTTATCTTCAGTCCCCCATTCCAGTTCTTTGTGTCTTCTTCCCCTATCTTCTCCATTTCCTTGGACTCCTTCCATTTTCTCACTAGTACTCTCTTCTCCCTTCCTATCTGCTTAGCCTCATCTCACAATATGTCATGTCCTGTTTCGTTCGTGTGCTTAAATATCGCATTTCTCTCTCTCTCTCTCTCTCTTAGGTCTTACAAAATCCCTATGTTCTTTCAACCTGTCTTTCAGCCTCTTTTTTGTTACCCCTATGTACACACTCTGATTCTTTACACTTCACTTCGTAGATAATCTCTTCATCTTCCTCTTCTCTGTTTTCATTTTTATTGTTTGCATTCTTCGCTATTCTTAAGATGCTTCATCCTCCTTTCCTGTAAGTTTTAATGTCCGGTTTCCTAAGCACTTTGCATATCTCCTCTGTGGTCTTCCCCATACTCCTTATGCCAAACCACCACTCTTTTCCTTTATCTTCCTCTTCTCCCCTGCCACTTTTCTTCCTTCTTCTGTTTATGTCCAGTCTATCCTCATCCTCGTAGCCATTCTATTCCAACTGTTTCCATAGGCTATTTATTTTGCCTTCTTTTTCACTTTCTTTCGTGCATATTTTCTTGATTCTGTCGTCCATATTCTTTATAATTTCCTTTTCACCTCACTTACATCACTTCTTTTGTGACAGAATACCCCTGCTGCACACCTCTTCTGATGCCAAGTGGTTTCAATTTCTTGTCCTCTCTTCCTTTTCATCATTATATCTAGGTAGCTTATCTTGTCTTACTCTTCTATTTCGAGTTCCAGCAATATCCCTCTTTCGTCATCTTGTGTTTCTTTAGCAAATATGTCAAGCTGCCTCTTTGTTTCCTTGCATATGCCAAAACAATCGTCTACAAAACATAATCATTTTGTCACCTGCCTTTTCCGACCACTTTCTTTTCCCATTCATTCATAACCAATTCAGCCAATGCTGGGCTTAGGGCTTAGCTAGAACCTATATTCAGTCCTTCACTCATTAACATTATTTTATCCCCCATTTTACTGTAACCGTTATTCCAAATAGTTTCCAGCGCCTTCACTACCCTTTCACTGTCCCATATGACGTAATTTTTCTTTATGTTATTATTTTTGTTGTTCATTTTCTACTGTTATACATTCCAATGTAAAATGGTTAAAACTGTATTTGGAATTCTTCTTAAATAAATATATAAAAATATAATTTCTTGTCACATTTTCTCTCTAACAATGTCCAAAACGTGTCCCTTGATGCTTGGGAACATACTTTTCACGTCTAAGCTAAACATTGTCGTCTTCTTCCCTTTCAACATAAGTATTTTTATGAGTTCCACCACTTGTTCACTGTTCCTCACTGCTCTGCTTTCTTGCTGTCTCACTAACGCTTCAATAACTTTATTGAATTTATTTTCCAAGGGTTCAAAAATATTGCCTGTCAGATGAAACAACAGTTGACAGGAGAAGGTATCCTGCTGGAACACCTGGAAAGGAATGTTCCAGATAAACAACTTTCTAATAATCTTGTGTCTGGAGGGGAGTGATTTTTGTGTATATATATATACAGGGTGGGCCAAAAGTCAGGTGACAGCATTGTCATAGGAAAGACTGGTGTGTTGGAGGTCCACTTTGGCTACATATGATGTTTGGGGGGAGGGGCAAACCCAAGGACACATGTGACCACCCCGGGCGCCATCTTGGAATCCGCCATCTTGAACGCAACTTAGGTTTCTTAAATGGAACCATAGGCATGTGGCATATCATCTCCAATTGTTTTTTCGTCGGGAGTTCAATGCCGCAAACCGTTTTGTCCTATCTTGACCCTTTTCCTAATTATGGCCTGTTTTATCTATGCAGGTATCACCGACTGAATAATGGTGCTGACGACCGAAGAACGTGTGGGGATCATCCTCATGTGTGAAATCGGAGCTCGCGTGTAGTGGCTGCAGAGTTTAATGCATTACACCGCGATAGGGAGCCCATTTCGCACAATGGTGTGGCCAAACTCATCAGCATATTCCGAAAGACGGGATCTGTGGCCGATAAAGCACGCAGTGGTCGCCCGAAAACTTGAACAGATGAGGCAACCACTATCGCTGCCCTCGCATCCTTCTCCATAAGCCTCCAACGTAGCACCAGACGTATCGCCCTTGAATCTGGAGTTAGCCGAACGTCCATACGGAGGATACTTGCCGTTAACAAGTGGCACCCATACAAAATTCAGATGCACCAGCATCTGACAGAGGGCGATCCTGATCGTCGGGTACAGTTTGCCGAATGGGCGACGGAGGAACTGGAGACCAACCCGGATCTCCCCTTGCAAGTGTTGTTCTCCGATGAGGCACTTTTTTACGTAAACGGAGAAGTGAACAAACAAAACCACCGTTACTGGAGTGACAACAACCCACACTGGATTGATGCATCGCGGATCGTTGGTTCCGAGAAGGTTATGGTATGGTGTGGTATTTTTGGCCCGATGAACATTGGCCCATTTTTCATCTTCGGCATGCTGAACGCCGACCACTACCAACGACTGTTGGATGAGGAGATTTTTCCGTCGGTTTTGTCGGAGGACGTTTTTTTTTTTTTTGTAATGGTATAGTGGGGTCTAGTTGTGATTGCACGCGATATTTTGTCTGGAAGCGGCTGCGCGGCAATCGCAACTTCAAGATAAGGTTGAATACCCACACTATATATCACAAATTACAATTTTGTGTCGCCCTTCTCGCACGACAATGCAGGAGTCAACAAGCAAAATCGACGAGAAGCGCGAGACAAAGCCCTGTAAGAAATATACACACAATATATAATATAAATGTACGTATAATGTCAAAGGGTCCGGCAATGAATAGCACACCGTGCCTTCTCCATTGCGTTTGTTTGTCCTCGTAATTACTATATTATCCACTCTTATTATTATTATTATATACGTCCAAGATTATCCAATAGTGCTTTTGGTTCCAATTTATATTTACCACGTAACGCGTATTTCATGCATGTATCTATTGACTTACACACTATAAATTCCAGGTAAGGTAAAGTTGCAATCTACGATGACCGATTATCAACAACAAAAATGCATTACTCAAATATCATATATTTCATAAACAACAAACAACTCGTGAAACAGCCCAATATTAACAGGTCGGTATAAGTCAAATTGCAAATTCACGAGAGACGTGCGTCCACGACAAAATTCCCCACACGTCCTGCGTGCATAAATTTCATTTACAACAATTAATCAAGCACCATTAACAATACGTAACAAGTACGCGTACGTGTCTTTCACTCATCCCAATCAGACAATAAACATTTGACAATTAACAATGTACCCCACCTATCTTCTACACGTGTTTAATACACAGCTAGTCTTCATTCATATCATCACGCTAATTTACTTTACAATAGCCGTTTTTCCCATTGAATTAATATTATCCCAATTCTCCCGATTTTTAATGCTACCGTCAAAATGGAAAGGTGTAAAATGGAACAGAGGTCCCGAGTCAATTAATGAAGGGGGAGTGGAGGTTCGTAGATTTTTCCTTTTGCAAGCGAGGACTTTAACCCGAAGCCTTTTTTGACCATCAGACCACAACGTCAAACGTGAGTCGAAGAATTGTGTTACATGATCGACGAGATGCAATAAATACGTTCGCCCACTCAAAAAGGAGTTCACTTGTTAAGAGATCACATACGAGAAGAATAAATCTTTAGCGACGGAATAGTATTTTGAACCAAAAATCAAGTAAAAGTTAAGCAATTCTGTTCTCACTAATTTGGTGAATACATATCTTTCGTTTGTCACTTAGTACATTCACTGCACCCAAAAAGGTGACACACAACAAGGGAAAGAGGGGAACAAGAGTACAAAAAAAAAAGGTTTTTTTTGTACGGCACCTTATGCGTAATAAAAAGGGACGACGTGGAACGTTGGCACGATGTTATTAAGTCCTTATAGCACAGCAGAGAGTTTTACGTACCTAAACCAACAGTGTTCAACCTCAATAGCCATGTAATGCCGCACTCCGATTATCGTCCTTATTCTCTTAGTAGGGGCCCATTTCACGAGTGGCAAGCAAGGAAGGCTTCCGTCCACCAAGGCAGCACGCTAGGTACGTCTCCCGCCGGCTAGGTCGAGCCAAAGGGTTGTTGTCGTTCCGTTCCAGTCGATACAAGCGTCTCTGAAGCACTGCTGAGGTCACAATACGTCACAATACCCAACGTTCTTCCAGCAGGATGGAGCTTCTCCCCACTACGGACATTGTGTACGGGACTACCTGGACCAGTAGTTCCCTGGGAAGTGGGTCGGGCGTCGGGGACCGGTAGAATGGCCCCCACGGTCACTGGACCTCACGCCTCTCGACTTCTACCTGTGGGGCAGCCACAAGGCCATGGTTTACGCCGTGAAAATCCAGAATTTACAGAATCTGGTGCAGCGGATTGTGAATGCCTGTGCTGCTGTGCGTCCAAGTACATTGCTGGCTGTGCATGAGGACTGGAAGAGGCGTGTGGCACAAACCATTGTGCACGAGGGTGGTCATTTCAAGCATGTGTTGTGAGGAGACACAAAGAAGGAAAGACAGGCCGTACTTAGGAAAAGGTTCACGATAGGACAAAACTGTTTGCGGCATTGAACTCCTGACGAAAAAACAATTGGAAATCATATGTCACATGCCTATGTTTCCATTTAAGAAACCTAAGTTGCATTCAAGATGGCGGATTCCAAGATGGCGCCCGGGGTGGTCACATGTGTCCTTGGGTTGGCCCCACCCCTCAAACATCACACGTGGCCAAAGTGGACCTCCAACACACCAGCCTTTCCTATGGCAATGCTGTCACCTGACTTTTGGCCCACCCTGTATATCTGTTTTGTACCTTATTTTATTTGTATTTGGTGCAGAGTCTGAAGAAGACCTTGCTAGAAGGTTGAAACGTAACATTTAGTTTGTTTTAAAATAAAATAAATTCTGCCTTGGTCAGCATATTGAGCAATACTTTGTTTGCAATGATGTAGAACAGATCCACAAATCAACAAACAGCAGATATGGTTTCCACAGGAAGGGAAGCACAGGTAATGTCAATCGCATGTTTCATGTCATCCAGTGACCATGGCGTTGTGGGGTACACATCGTTCTTCAGTTTCCCAGAGGTAGAAATCTAACGGTATTAAATTAGGATAATCTGGGTGGTATTTGACACTTCCTACATTGCTCAAAAGAAAAAACGCTCACCTCTGCCACTTCGGGTACATAAATGCCTACCGCCTGGTGGGCTGTGATGGAACTATAAACAACAGAATGCCTACACACTCGCTCACACACACAATGTAGATATTACAGCTACAAATACAAGAAGTCCAGTCAAGTTATCTTTAATAGTTTCTCTGTTAATAACATTCAAAGAGTGTAAACACTGTTTTGGGCCACTCTGTATCTAGAACTGTCCAGTCTGTTGTTGAATCAGTTGCCAGGACAAGAGAGACTGAGGAGACCGAACGTTGATTGACATGTGAGAAGATGCAAGGTTTATGAAGACAATTTTAAGGGGATCATTGTATTGATATTGTGTGTCGTTAATGTTAATGGTAACAGAGGGCTCAGCGTAGCAGTAACTTAAAGGAGAGTCCCATAACTCTGGCGCACACGGAGATAGGCCAGTTGCCGTTACGTGTCAATCCTGAGGCTCCCACCAAAACGAACGTCACAAATTATAGTAAAAGCATAGAAAAATTGAAGTTTCCATGAATATATTGCGCGACAGAAATAGCAATTTCACTTGAAAACATGCAGTTCAACTTTTAACCAATCCGATTCTGCCAACTGATTTTCACACTCTGAAGGGAAGAGTAGCTTTAAAACCTTTACAAACCTTACCAGGTCGATGATACGAAAATTCACTATAGTGCCAGTGCATTCAAAGGCATTATAGTCACCTTTCCTAGTAATGCTTTTACATTTCGGTTTTTAATTAAACATCTACATTATGTACTAGTAGAGTCCCTGTATAGAAGATACTGTATCTGCTTACCTTCAATGGGCATAGATCTCTTATCGAAAATTTTGCCAACCATGTCGCACACAGCGTCAACTTCACCTTCTTTCGCCTGGATCTGGCCTTCAAGAGACTCAACCTGGCCCATGTTCTTTCGGCTGCCGTTTACTGAACCTGTAAAAAATCATATTCAAAGTCTTCATCTCTTTCATGTAAATCTAAGAAGGAAAGTCCTTCGTATAGCTGTGATTAATCTACGCCATTCCTTGAAATACCTACTCTATTGCAGACAATAACACCTTCGTAAAGAACCCTCCCTATTTTTTTTCTACCAACGTTCCTGTGCCTACCCTAATCACTGAAGAATGAAGTGAAGGGTCGGGTACCCTATTCTACACCCTCGAATTTTGAAAGTTTTTCTTTTTTTTCATTATGAAGATTATGTGATCCTATTTGTGAATTTAAAAAAATTGGAGAGCGGAAAGAAGTATTTACGACTGTAAAACCGTTTAAAGTTGTGATTTTGTCGTTTGAAATTGTTGAGTCCAAATTTCCCACCGGTTCCGGGCTCCGCCCTGGGGTAATTGACTTACCGCCCCCTACCGCTACCGCGGCCCCGCCTTTATCTACAGAGTCCCTTTTAAAGGCATGTTAGAAATTGGCCGAAGTCACCTGCCCCCAACACTATTTTTCACTGTTTTCCGCCTTGACACATGACAATACAAAAAATGAAGGCTAAAATTACACCAAAGAAGGTAACTTACCTCTTTTTACCAAGGCCAGGTATTGAATTGTGGGTCGAAGTTCAGTTCGTAATTCCAAAAATGAAGTAACTCCTACGTTGAAAGTCCTTGTTGTCCTTTTAAACAGAATACCAACCTCCACTCCCTTCCCATCATAAAAATAAGAAGTCGCAAATTATCCCATCCCACAAGTCATTTAAAAAAAAAAACCTCCCCTTTACGGCATGCAGTTGCAAAAAAAATAATTATTTCCAATTTCTGAAGTCGCATAAATGAAATCCAATGTCTGAAATGTCCAATCCGCCAATATATCACACAAATATCATATCGCAATCGCAAATGTTCCTATTGCACAAGTCAATTATAAGAAGAAAAAGAAGAAAATCAGACGTGCGCCTGTAACATCAATCGATCATCCGAAATCTTCAGACTTGCGCCTGTGACATGAATGCATCATTCGCCATCATAGAAGTTCTGAAAAACGTTTTTGACGTTACGCAAGGAATTTTAATTTCATAAAAAACGTAAGTTTCGTAGCACGTAGATCTACAAAATTACTTTCTGCGCTATTTAGAAACATCGTTTATTATGAAGAACTAATTTTTGTAACGAGAATATTTGAAATGTGCGAAAAATCGAGGGTGTAGAAAAAGGTACCGGAGCCGAAGTGAATACAAACAGATACACATTTCTTGTGAGGAAACATTTGTTATTCAGTTGGCTGCTATTCAGAAATCTCGAGAATTTTAAACTCAACGCAACGTAGCAACAATACTGAAGTCAAACATTTTGTTTCACTACAGTGCATATTGTTGGGGTCAATGTTTGCAAGAAATATTTTCTATGGTACCAATGTTGTTTAGAGCAGAAAACCTACCAAGAAGCTATAGTGGAGATGGTTGGTTGGTTTCAAATTCATAACTTCATTGCCATAAATAGTCGTGAACTATTTTAGGAGCCTATTCTAACATCTACTTACTTTCTACTGCTGCAGACATCTCCTTGTGCACGTCGCAAAGTGACTGCGTTAATCCTCCAGTGACTCTCGTGATGATTGATAAAGGGGTGTGGTTTGTGACTTTCATGTCGTCGGATATAATTGCATCTGCGAGAAGGAATTTGCTATGAGTTTAATACTATGGATATACAAGTATTTTATTTACATTCTTCATGTATCTAATTTCCTTATCCTATTCTGACACAGAAACCTTTCTTTCACTTTTATGTATCATAATTATGTAAACGATTTCTTATTTCTTATCTGCAGTGGCTTTCTGAGTTACCAACCTTTCATTTACAGTAAAGAAAATGACAACTGCGTATTTGACTATAAACATATATCCTTCTGCCTCGGCTTATTCAATTAGTTACCTTCGTTTTACATTTCGAAGTGGTATGTTCGAACTTCGAAGTTAGTTCCAGAACCTAACTTGACTGAAGTTTAAGATGCTATTAAAAGGCTAAAGAATAACAAAGCAGCTGGCATTGATTTAATACCAGCTGAGTTAATTAAATATGGTGGAAATTCATTAATATGTCAAATTCATAAATTAATTTGTTTAATATGGAATAAAGAAGAAATCCCTCAACAGTGGAAAGAATTCATAATTGTTCCTGTGTTTAAAAAAGGTGATAAAATGAACTGCAATAATTACCGTGGAATTTCTCTACTCTCAACAACATACAAAATATTGTCTAACATTCTTTTAACAAGACTAACCCCATATGCTAATGAAATTATAGGTGATTATCAATGTGGATTTAAACGTAACAGATCAACTACAGATCAATTTTTTCACATCAAACAGACACTTGAACAAAAGTGGGAATATAATCAAAATGTCCATCAGCTATTCATTGATTTCAAAAAAGCATATGATTCGGTCAAAAGAGATAAATTATATAATATATTAGTAGATTTTGGAATACCTAAGAAGCTTGTTAGTATGATAAAAATATGCACCAGTGAAACAGAAAGTAAAATTCGTGTAGGTATTAATATGTCTGACAAATTTATAATTCATGATGGGTTAAAACAAGAAGATGCATTATATCCATTGCTCTTTAATTTTGCCTTAGAATATGCTGGTAGGAAGGTAAAAGAAACTAAAGAAGGACTAAAATTAAATGGTGTGACTCAGTTGTTAGCATATGCAGATGATGTAGACTTACTAGGGGATGATGTGATTACAATTAAGAATAATGCTAAAATATTTTTCAAAACTGCTAAAGAGATAGGTTTGGAAGTTAACAAAGAGAAAACTAAATATATGCTTACAGGCCGAAACCAAGTGTTAGGTAATAATCAAAATCTAATTATTGATAACAACTCGTTTGAACCAGTTTCCAAATTCAAATACTTAGGAGTAATACTAACAAACGAAAAGTATATTAAAGAGGAAATAAAAAGTAGGCTTAATTCAGGAAATGCATGTTACTTCTCTCTTCATAAACTTTTGTCTTCTCACTTTATATCTAAGAAACTAAAAGTTAAAATATACAAAACCGTAATTTTGCCTGTAGTATTATATGCGTGTGAAACTTGGTCCCTTACATTGAAAGAGGAACATAAATTGAGAGTATTTGAAAATAAGATCCTTAGGAAAATATTTGGACCTAAAAGGGATGAGGAGACAGGTGAGTGGAGAAGGTTACATAATTTAGAAGTACATAATTTGTATTCATGTCCAGATATTATTAGAATAATTAAATCAAGAAGACTTAGGTGGGCAGGCCATGTGGCACGAATGGGAGAGGAAAGAGGAGTTTACAGGATTCTTGTTGGGAAACCTGATGGTAAGAGACCAGTAGGAAGGCCAAGACGAAGATGGAGGGACAACGTTGAGATGGACCTAAGGGAAATCGGTAGGGATGGAAAAGAGTATATAGATCTTGCTCAAGATAGGGAAAGCTGGAAGGCCTGTGTTGCTGCAGCCATGAACCTTCGGGTTTAAGAAGGCTAGAGAGTTAGTTAGTTAGTTATTTATGTTCGAAGTTGACGAAGAGATTCTCTAGGGCTTAAGGACAAGATGAATTCTGAAGGAGAATCCGAGATTTCGAGAGCAAATTAAATGAAGAGCGTCAAGCAGAGTCTGCTTCATTATGTGTGTTCGTTGACTCTGTAGCTCGGTAGATGGCAGATCAGTCGTTTACAGTGTTTTCTAGGCGGTCCGCGCTCTTGTCTATATAATGAAACGACCTTCTTTGACGAAAATTCGAAATGTGAAATAACACATTGTAATGTTAATTTTTCATGTTTCTGAAAGGTGTGAGGTGCATTTTCCTACCCTGTTTTGTCACGAAATAATGCGAAATGAACTGAAAAATGCGAAATAAACTCTTAAACACGAAATTTAGAGTTTATTTACTGACACAACACTTTCTGAAGTCAGAATTATCCTGCGAGTTATGCAATTCACGGAAAATTGATTAATTCTGCTGTAAATATTTGAGAAGCAAAAATGGACCGACCTCTTTATACAGGAATAGACTTAATATTCTGGTAATGATTTAATGTGTTATTAGAAGATATATGTTTATTTTGTGTAATAGTGCAGTTTTTAAATCAAATTTGGGATTATATTCACATTTTTAAAACCAAAATGTCATTTTATATGCCGCTTTTTCACCGCTATAACAGTGAAATTTCATTTTATTTACCGCTTTTGAACCCGAAATTGACTCTGTTTTTGTATCGAAATTTTGCTTTATTATTTACCAAAAATATGTGATTCTACTCATTGGTAATGCACTTTCCGTAGAATGAATCTTGCTGAAAAACTTTTATACGAAGATACAGAAGTCGACATGAACCCACAGTTCGCATCATACAGCTACACTAAGACTTCTGGTTTTCATATCTAGAAGACCTTATGGAGGAATGTGCGGTCAGAATATGGGCAAGAAATGGCGTCCACAGTAACCCAGTTATCCACGTCAGTCCACATTCCCTGTTTCATCGTCCACGCCGACTAGTAGCTTCAATTCACATCGCCCAACCTCATCGTCTGATTCCACCTTAGTGACTTGCTCCATTCAACACACCAAGATACACTGACTCGCCTCTTCTCTGCATGTCATCAATGGTTGCCATTTCTCCAATCTATCTTTACACATTTCTTTACTCTTCTCGCTACAGCAGCGAGAAGGAGCCGCTCCCATAAACCCACGCATCATCAGTCACGTTTGACTGCAACTCGATGAACATTGGGAACAGTTACACCCTACCTCCCTCAGCAGCGAGCTCACAGCACCAGGGACAGAGAGCAGAGGACAAGGTAACATAACCCAAGACTAATAATCTCCCTCAGAGGTAGTGTTAATTAACTCGACAGAACCTCTTCATTTATACAGTATAACTTACCTTCCAACCGTACTGGCTTGGTGAAAAGATCATCCACCAACTTGCAAAGAGATTCAATCTCTTCATTTCTTCTCTGCTCCCGCAACTCTACAATTGAGAAGGATATTGATAAGTTCTAGCAACAGTTAACAAAATTATTTATAGTCTGGTCAGTATAATATCAACATTATGAATGCAATCATTATAAAATCAATTATTCTATGTAATTCCAACTGTAAACTTTTATAAGTAAATTAATTAATTAAATATTGTTATTGCCATACCTTTTTGCCTCATTATTGCACTTGGAAATCTTTTATCTTAGGTGACTGTAATCATTTATAAATCACTGTGGTATATAACGGGGTTGGGAGGGGGTGAAAATTAATTCTCCCCCTGGTTTCTATGCCCCCTGTCTGGCTGCTGTAATATATTCTTCAATGGATATTCTTCAAACATGGCACTAATCCTCACGTTTTATGTACCCACTAACTTTTTTCTTCAATACATAAAATTTTATGTGTTCTAAATATTAACCAGTGAAAGATATCTACTGTAATTATTATAAGTAGGGAAACATATTCTTAATAGAAGATTTATTGAATTGAATATATGAAATTATTATAAACCGAAAATATAAGAATAAGTTTTAGAATATTGCTGTGGTTAGGATATTTTAAAGATATGTGATAAACAAATTTGAAGTAAGATAAATAAATGAGAATTAATATTTTCATTCTTAATTGTTTATTCATAGATACAAATATTACTCAAGTTTCGAAAAGGGTATTAAAACCACACTAAAAAATTACACCCCGTAAACTGTTTCCACCTAATTTTGCTTAATAATAATAATAATAATAATAATGGAGGAAGACTTGAATTATTTAACAACAGATCAGATCAGATCGGTATCGTGTATCACTAAGCGGTTCCATTCTTATCTAATATTAGTTATTTTTAAGATCAAAATTATTTGTCTTGCCTAACATTTACATTTTTATTAAAATTTTAAGATTTTCCTATTATTAATATTATTATTAATATATAGTGTGGCGAGTACATTGAAAGTAGGATAAATCTCGTAAGTGCAAGAGGTATAAACTGCGAACGATGGACTTCGCTTCATTTTTCATGCCCTAACTCCAGAAGGGCCAGACTGTCAATCTTCGAACTTGGAGGCATGAGAAAACCAAACTCGGTTCGAATGTTTGACCACCACGGGCGTGAAAGGAATTTCTCTTACTGCAGTCAAAACGCAAACGAATGGCCGGCCATCGTTGCGTTTGGTTGCCAGCTTGCACTGGAAGTCGCTTCATTCTTTCGTCGGTTATTCAAAACGGGTCCGGCGGTGTATTGCCAAATTTTGAGGCATGAAGGAACCAATTCAAGGGCATATGCTAGGTGGTTAATTTCTGCACACACGTAGGTTCATCACACAATAAATATCATCACGAGAATTCATAATAACAACGACCCAACTATTTACAAATTTTCAAGATGTCTGAACTTCGTAACAAAAATCTTTACAAGCAAATGAATGTTGATAATAAATTATGATATAAAACAATTGCAACATTATCCACACTTAATATGATTTTCCTTATAGTTAACAGAGAAAATTTATAAGATCTTTCGAAATTAGTTTTAAGAAAATTCCTGAGAAATTAACTCTAGCTGAGCTTGTACGTACATTACTTTTCTTAGAGCATACTTTCCTCACGACTTTTTCTGTATTTTCATCCTATCTTTCGGGTTTAAAGTGTTAAAGTGGAAGGGCTTAAGGGAAGTGCTCCTGTTGAGTGAACGTGAAAACATTTTTCTACTTACCAGATGCTTTGGGAATCTTGCTCGGCTCTGCGAGTGCAGAAGAGATGAGCAGAAGAGAAACCAGGATGATCTGCATGGTTCAAGCTTGGGGATGACTGTGCTGCGTTCAAAGAAAGACCGTCATTTATACCGGTGGGCCAAAGTAGCTCTGGCGATAAACAATCGATTTGTTTACTTGAGCTTATCTTCCATACATTTGTGCCTTGGGAAAGAAACTACACCACATTGAAAGTTTCTGACTATAATTGGAGAATACCAGTTCCAGTTGGCCTCGAGCTATGGCGTGCAAAATTTCATTTTTATCGCACGATAGCGGATTACTTACTCTCAGGTGGTCGCTAACTGGTTATGATTCGTGGAAAATGCTATAAACAGAGCTTTAAATTTTGGTGCGTCAATTGATATAGTTAATAAATATGTAATTTTCATTCATGGAAATTGTTGCATCAGATCCTTATCCTTGTATTATTTTTATTCCTGTTTCTGTATCATGTCATCTGGAGCGAAGACATTTTGAACTGCCGGCTCCGTGACGGAGTGCTTATCACAGCGCGCTAGGGTGTTCGGGAAAAGGATCGTAAGTCCCAAACTGCGATTTACTGTTGCTTTCATTTATGTCACACTGAAATAATTAAAGAAAATATTATAAGTATAAATTTATCTTTGGCATGTGTAGAGATTCTGAACACCAGGCACGTATCTAGAAATATGTTTAGGAGGGGGGATCCGAACTAAGTGTCTCAGCAATAATAATAATGTTTAAATTAAAATAATTATATTAAATCAAATTAATACTAATTACAATACATAAATTAATATTACATTATAATTATACGAATAGATAAAAAGACTGTATAAGAATAGAGATAATAACAGCGCATATTAATTACGTAGCTTACCTGTAGTTAAGATCGGAACATCTTACATAAAAACAAGTGCCCTGGCAATGAAATTAATGTCAAATAGATGAACAATTGAATATTTATCGAATAATAAAAATGATGTTACATGTAGTTGGAGAAAAGTAAGTTTTTGATTAAAATTTTATGCATATTATTTTAAGTAGTAGTGTACATAAATCTTCTTTGTAATGTCATTCAAAACCGTATGAAACGTAAAAACGAGTATATTTTCATTATTTAATTTTCGTACCTAATAAGTCTTTCGGGGGGGTCCAGACTCCCTGGAACCCCCCTCTAAATACGTCCTTGCTGAACAGTGATTATCGAATATGTATGTCATGTCTAGAATGTTTGCTATTAAAAGAGCAAAAATAGATAACTGTGCTGTAAAAGTGCATTTTTTGAGGGGGGGACTGTTAAACATGGTCGTCGCCGTCGGTAAGGGGGGTCGAACGAGTCGAAGACCTTCCTGGAAATTGGCATTGCTTACAAATAAGCAGGAAGCTTGTTATTTTTATTATTAACATAAATAACGTTCATTTAGTATCCGAGCAGAATAAGCATAATAAATATTCATTAGATGGAAAAATCGAGTGAAAAATACAGGAACAAGGTTATACTTCTATTTTCATTTTCTACTATTTAATACAAATAACAATTTTCTCCACAGTTTTCAAAATTTAAAACTATCTACTTTTAGGTGATTGGTCACATAATATAAACTTAAGAGGAAAATTCCCCAGTAACTTTTAAAGTGTTTTCTTGAAGGAAACTTGTAAAATTTAATACGAAAATACAATAACTGTATAAAATGTAAAAAAAGTAATGGGAAACAATTGTGCTGATATTCACTTGTCTGGGGATCGAGTACCAATGATTTCTCACTTATGTAAATAATAATAATAATAAATTTGGAATAAAATTGGCTTATTTTTATTACTTTGTAATGTATTATTGCATAATTACAATTACAACTGCGGTAATAATAATTATTATTGTTGTTAGTATTTCTACTATTGAAGTTTTATCAGTGGCCTGACCTGCCCCGCTGCAAAAATTTCTGGCAACGTCCATGCTGTTAAATTTTCAATAGAATATTGTAAATTTTACTGCATTATCTAACAGTGTAGGAGTTATTAACCTTACTTTACTGTTAGTTCATATTTGAATACAACTTTACATTCTGCGAATATCTTCATGAAATGAGCTCATAATGTCTGTCCTTTCGTCAGAAAAAATTCCCTGGCATTTCTATCTGTTTAGACAAAACTAGATCTAAACCACGTGGTAACTTCTGTGAGTTCAGTAAATAAAAAACGCATTTATGTCTATCCGTTATCTCTACCGTCGAGCTGATGCAATGATTTGAAGCAATTGCAAGATGCCGCCGTGAAATTCATATCGTTGAAGAACAGATTACAAATGCAGATTGTATTCACAAATTACCTGTTTGATAATATCACCAAGAGGTCAATTTATTTATTTATTTATTAGTCCTCTTAAGCTTGACCGAGACGCGGAGAAATGCGACAACAGAAAGCAACAGACGCATTTCCGACGTCTCAATGGGCGATAATGTTTTATAGTCCACGCGTTTACCTCGTTAACGTCGAAGAACTGAAGAAAGCCGCCGCCACGAACGTGGGTGGGGTTAAACAGCGGGCGAGTTGTTTTCGTCCAATCACACTCAACCTTCAGCCAATGGGCGCCGCTGTCATTTTGCTCGTCTACTCCACGTGGAGTCTCAGTCACATGACGGCGGATACGCTGTTGCCGTACTTTGCAACTTCAATGTGGAGACCGTGGGAAGGCGGAGGGACAAGGTGGCGTAGAGTAGATGTGTGTCAACACTGTACGTTGAATGTGATTGTTGCAGCTGGTGGGCGCGCTCCGTGGACTTCAAAGCCCGCCGGTCGTTAACGTAGCTAGCGCGTCGACTATAAGATAACCTGCAGACTTCTGGCACGGAAATTCCCGCTTCGGTTCCGCGCGTTTCCCTGCACTGGGCGTTACATCATTTCATTTCAATGTAAACAGACAACAGAAGTCCTGTTGCATTCTGTTCCCACGTTTTTCCGCGTCTCAGTGGACGTTAAGCATTACTCGACATGCTGAGGGGGTGCGTAATGAGATTTAGGGGCGGGTGCGATGTTGTAAACAAACATAACATGACACATGTATTAACGCTTAAGCCACTACATCAAATACCAAGCAACTTTTAGTAGACATCTATGAAATTATGTCAAGGTTTTTGATTAGTTGATTGAATTTGTTTATTTTACTTCGCATTTCTGCCACTTTTGGCTAATCGCGAAGATGAATATGAAGGGACAATCACAAACGTTCATGGACAGTCCACAAACAGAAGCCCCACTGGCTGTGTGACTCCAGACGCCAGAGCCTCCTTATTCTACAAAACGCAGTCCAGGGTTGAAGAGAGATTAATATTTGGGTGTCTTCGGAGAGCGTCATACCTTAAATCTCATCCTTGCTTTTAAAAGCACACTCCTTTGTTCAATTTGCGTGCGTTGGGTAACAAATGGTTCGTATCTTCACGTAATGTGACACTTCGAGAGTTAATATTGACTTCGGTTGAGAATAGGTTTTGAAAAGGGAGTGCGGAAGAAAATTCCCTTCGATCCCCGCTGGCGCTGCCCCTGCTTACGAATGTACTTGCTTCGAGTCGCCAGTGATTCGTCTCGAGATTCGAACTTGACTTATTTCTCGTCTCGTCCTCGTTGAAGTATCGAAGTAATTTGCTACAAAAATGTAAAATGTATTACTGAAGAAATATCAAAACTTTTTCACATTACACAACATAATAAGAAAAACTCAATATGCTGACCAAGGCTGTAATTTATTTTATTATAAAACATAAACTAAACGTAACGTTTCAACCTTCTAGCAAGGTCTTCTTCAGACTCTGCACCAAGTACAAATGTAACAAGGTACAAAAACAGGACGATATATATACACAAACTTTACTCCCCTCGAGACTATTAGAAAGTTGTTCTGGAACATTCTAGCATCCCTTGTCAACTGTACTTTCACCTAAAAGGCTAAACATACGTATTTACTTCCATCTAGAATGTGGTTGAACTCTGTTTGTGTGTGTGTGTATATATATATATCGTCCTGTTTTTGTACCTTGTTACATTTGTACTTGGTGCAGAGTCTGAAGAAGACCTTGCTAGAAGGTTGAAACGTTACGTTTAGTTTATGTTTTATAATAAAATAAATTACTGCCTTGGTCAACATATTGAGCTTCTCATATCATGGGAACAAGGCTTAATGGTGTTACAACGTAATAAGTATCTATAAAAAATCACCCATTGTCGTGTCTTGAGAAGTGAAAAATCTGTTTACATTTTAGCCAAATTTTCATACACATTAAATTAGAAATTACTGAACGCTCGGAGTGGACGAGTTTCCGAGTAGTAAACCTTGGTGTCGTCTTGAATTTTGACTTTAGACCTAAACTTATCCCTACGACATATTTAAATAATTGCAATCAACTATTGATCTCAGTGGCGTAGTGAGTGAGGATTGCGTTTCGGTTGGCTCAAGTGGAGATAAAGAATGTTCATATAGTCCCTGCTTTAGTGGCCTTGGCTGCTTGGATTATCTCTGTATTCCTCATTATATCTTTCTGTCATACTTTCTTCCTCTGTTTATTTATTAATTTCAGTCATTCTCTCTCTCTGTCTTTTTTACTCATCTTTCATTATCTGATTCTCTATTTCTTTATTTTCATTATCCTCTCTCTCTCTCTCTCTCTCTTCTCAACTTTCATTCCCTGTCTCGCTAATTCTTTATTTCTGTCATTCTATTAACTCTCTCTCTCTCTCTTTTTCACTATTTTTCCTCTGTCTCTCTTTCTATTTTAATAATTCTCTCTCTCTCTCTCTCTCTCTCTCTCTCTCTCTTCCTCTATCTCTCTTTCTCTTCTTAAATTTCATTTTCTGTTTCTCTATTTATTTCTATGTCAATATTTATCCTCTATCTCTTTATTTCACTATCACCCCAATTTCTCCCTCTGTTTGCCTATTTATTTATTTCAATCATACTCTGTCTCTCTCTCTTTTCAACTTTTATCCTCTCTGTCTTTATTTCTTTCTTTGCCGTTCTTTGTACCCTCTCTCTCTTTCTTCCATTACTTTCTATTTCTTTTTTATGTTATCTCTTTCTTTCTTTCTATCATTCTCTGTTTCTCTACTTCTTTTTTCAATTATTTTCTCACTCTCTTCTCAACGTCCATTCTCTGTTTCTCTTTTTTCCTTCTCTTCTTTCCTCCTATCTCGTTTTCTTTCTTTTAGCATCACCCGCTATTTCTTCCCCTGTTTTTCTATTTCTTCCATTCTCTCTTTTTCCTCTGCTTCTCTAGTTCATTCTTTCCATAATTCCTCGCTCTCTCTTTTCTGCCACTTTAGGCTAATCACAACGATGCTTATGAAGTGACTACTGGATGGAATTGACGAAGGGACACTCACAAAGAACACCATGCATGTCCGGGACTAGAACCAGGGAATTTCCTTGTCGAGATCCAAATTCGACCACCTCATGCGCTCGGCCACCCAGCCACCAGTTGTTTGACAAAAATTCAACTGAAGCGTTCTTACTTCATCTCCAGGGAAGAACGTTCCTCTAGGGCCATGGTTCTCAACCTTCGTGAGCTCGCGGCTCTCTAAAAGTCGATGTTTTCCCATCACAACAATTTTACTCCTTAATAGCTTTCTATTTTTTTAAAAAAAAAACAACTTTATGCGTTCTTTAATAAGTACCCTTGAAATGTAAAATAAATTCTGTCATAATCATAGAGTATTAGTTCCATTATATCTAGTATTAAATTAGTCGACAACGACTGGGTATAATGTAATTTTTAGTCTCTTCTGGCCAATATCATTAAGTTAATTTGGCAAGTGCTGATTTTTATTGGCATGTTCCATTTCAGACACCGAAAAATTCCAATGAATCAGAATATTTCCACTTCATTATATTAGTTAATGAAATTTGCTGCGAAAACTAAATTGACCGTAGGGGTCCCGAGTTCGAATCCAGGCCTGGGCATGGATATTTCTGAGTGTCCATTCATCAATTTCATCATAATATCACTCATCTCCATCTTTGCAAATTAGCTAAAAGTGGCACAAGAAGCGAAGTAAAATAAAGCAAATCAAATCACAAAAATTAAATTGACCATGTTGCCCGTCCCTCAACCTCCAAATTTGGAGGCGGGAAGCAACGCGGCCCCCGGTTAGATCGTTTGTTCGCTCACCGCCACTGTCGCGAAAGCGTTTCCTGTTATCACAGTAAAAACCCCATCGAAAGGCTATCAGGGAACATTGACGCCAGGGCCCAGTACCGGGCCGCGGCCAGGCGGTTGGTAACACTGCTTTAGGGCGTTGCCCCCTACCTTCGTACAGGAAAATCTTCCACCCTTTATACTTGCCTTCAAGGGTCAAGCACTCTCACCATCACTTGCAAGCAACTGCTAGTGTGGATCATGTAATACCAAGGGATGATAATTATTTATGTTGCTAAATTAGAATCTCAAAATTGTATTTCAAGAAAGAGAGAGAGAAAAAAATTGTGTTGTGTAAAGTGAAAAATTTCGCGCCGGCTTGAGACCATAGAGGCTCCCCCTATACTGATATCTGATTTTCACAGGGGTATTTTGACATGTAGGAGAACTAAATGGGTGGACATTTTACCCCTCCTCCGAAAAAAGAAAAATATTTATTCATCCTTCTTCTCTCTCTTCTATTTTAATCCATTTCTTGTTTTTTCTTGTCGCCTTCCAAGCTTTCTCAGTATTAATAATGATAATATGATAATTTCTTCGTCAATTTTTTTCTCTTCCATAGCTTTTCATATTACTTCCTCCCTCCATCTCCTCCCCTCTCACCTCCCTCGCCCATTTCTCTCTCTCTCTCTCTCTCTCTCTCTCTCTCTCTCTCTCTCTCTCTCTCTCTCTCTCTCTCTCTCTCTCTCTCTCTCTCTCCATTACTTCTATTCTCAGTCATTTATTTGATCGCACCCTATTTCACCCAATGGCGTTCAGCACCCGTCAATCAGATCTGACAGCTGTCCGCCATTTTAGGCGAAACGGGATATCTCAATTAGCCTAATCCCATTTCACCTAAACCGGCTGGATGGGAGGGGAATTTTGACGTTCTCTGATGCAGCTAACGCACGGTGATCAACGAAAACACCTAACAATTCGGAACATGTACAGATGCCAAATTACGAACAGTCACAAGATTGATTGATTGATTGAATTGCTTTACTTTATTTTGCTTTTTGTGCCACTTTTGGCCAAGTTGCGAAAATGGAGATGATTGATGACATGATGAAATTGATGAATGGATATTCACAAACATCCATTCCCAGGCCGAGATTCGAACCCGGGTCCCCTGGCGTGATAGGGCGATGTGCTAACCACTCCGCGACGGGGGCCGGCGAACAGTCACATGAACCAAATGGTCGAGTGTGCCAGGCAGCCTCATGAGCCAAAAATCAGCAATATAACAAACAATAGCTTTAGTCGTATGATAAACGCTAATTAACGTAGTTATTGTATTATTAACGTAACCTAACCTTAAGCGCTAATTAACGATGAATTAACATGACCAATCAGAGTACGTATCTCACTGTTGAGACAGTTAAATTTCCCTCATTTTGAATATTTCCATTTCAATTAGTTTTGACGAAATGGGATTTGGCGAAAAGGGTTATCCCGTTTCATCTAAAATGGCGATCAGGTCATAAAATAACATTATCTTCTGCTTATAATAAGTAATTTGGATAAAGGGGATTAGACGAAACGGGACTACACGGTTCATTTCCCTTTCTCTGTCATTTATTTTCCTTTCTCTCTCTCTCTCTCTCTTTTTCTTTCTCTCTATGCCTACCTAGGTACATTTTTTGAATCTATTACTTCTCTGATAATTCATTTATTGCAAGAAAATTTTGAGCACAATGTAATTGAAGAAGTAATTTTCAGTGACTTTTTTAAGTACCAGTAACAATAAATGAGTTACTTTTTAATGAATAGCTGAAACTGTAACTCAGTTACTTTTGAAACAAGTTAATGTAGTTGTAACTTACTTACTATTAAAAAGTAACTTTACGAACATTGGTTAATTTTAGTTTCAATGGATAACAAATTAAGCACGCCACAAATAAAATACACTATTTGCGAACAGATGGCACTCTGGAGACACTTATATTAAACTGGAAAGCAAATATTAATTTCGAAGATTTTAATAATATTTTATTACAAGTCTTCAAACAAAATAAAAGGGTATATTAGGAAAACTTAAAAAAATCAAGTACACTGTAACATTTACAAATATATCTTTTAATCACTGTGGTATTAACAAACAGAAATTCTGAGTGCAATTCTCTTATTTACTACATTCGGCATTAATGGAATTATTGAACTCAAGTGGAAAAAGGAAATATTTCTTTGTTCTTTATGAAAAGTACATTAATATAAAATGTTACTAAACATCTCAAACGTTAATCAAGATATTGCTATAATTATTTCTAATGCACAATGACTCATTTCAGAAAAGGACGAAAGATTTGTTTCACTTTCTAAATAGAAATTATTTTTTTGTGATGAAATTCTGTGGAACGACTATTGAGAGACTGACAATTCTTATTACAAGCAGTCGTTTTTAATTATTTCATAAGAAAACTAAATGTTATTGCTCGTAATCGGTACAGTTTGTATTTGAATACTAATGTAATATCAAATCTGAATGAAGATTTAGAACTGTCATCTAAAACTTCATATGGGGTGCTGCCAGAATTAGAACTGTCATCTGCAACTTCAGATGGGGTGCTGCCAGAGTTAGAACTGTCATCTGCAACTTCAGATGGGACCTGCCAGAAGTAGAACTGTCATCTGCAACTTCAGATGTGGTGCTGCCAGAATTAAAACTGTCAACTTCAGAGAGTGATACCAGACTAGACTCCGCCTACAACTTCAGATGAGCTGCTGCCAGAATTTGAGCTATTATCCACAACTTCGGATGAGGCGCTGCCAGAATTAGAGCTATTATCCACAACTTCGGATGAACTGCCGCCAGTACCTGTGCTTGGAATTAGTCCCATTGAGAAACACGTTTGCAACTTCTCAAAAATTTCCTTCTGTGTTGACAGTACGGTTTGCAGTTGCTGGTACACTTGGCTGAACGTAGAAGCGAATGGAACGTTTGATGTGTCAATGAATGAAGGAAGTATACTATCCAAAATATTTTTCTCTGCTGGATTAACGTTAGAGCTAAGTCCAGAGCTAATGCATTTCTGCAGTTCTTTCAGAATCTCCGATTGCGTTGACATTATGTTTTGTATTTGATCAAAAGCTTGCGTGAACATTGAAATGAACGGAACATTGGATCCGCTTCCAATAGACGGGAAAATGCTTCTGATTTCTCCTGTAGAATATTTTCCAAGAGGGTCATTAGGTTCTGCTACTGCTGAAAGTACACAAGAACAAGATAAAAATATTTATTCCAAAAATTAATTATTTTAACATGAATTCTCAATCTTTACTTCCTAAAAATTTTGAATAATCATACTTTCAGCTTCACTTTACACGTAAAAATACACGAAGGGAGGGGTCAACGGCTAGTGGGGTTTTAATAACATAAAATAAGAATTACACTCACAAAGTCATATTTTTCTGCTAAAACGTTTTTCAAATGAAACTTCGACTTGAGTGTGGTATTTTCATGCAATATGACCTGTTTAATTAGTTTGCGAAAATATTTCGAACTCCCCCTCCAAAATGTGCCAATATTATTCTTGCATTGTAGCACAATATTCCATATTTTGAAATCCCCAACATTGGTGCAGAACAGCCGAATCTGGCAGTACGGTTCAAATAGTTCAGCAAAGTGTCGCTAGATGTCAGCAACAACCAAACTGTATAAGATATCCAGTGCTTGACACAATGATGCAAATTGAAAACTTTCCTTGCGTATGTTACAGTTTAAACTAATTGCATGTAATAAGTACTTCCGATATTCCGATTACCAAATTGTCTTATTTCTTAGGGTTGGTTTACATGTACTCCGCAATGAAAGAGTTCTGAAGTTATAACATGTAATTGTGAAACCTCTGCTTTCTCTGTCAAGCGTAATTTGCTTCTTTTTGAACATCAGAGCATTCATGTACGTATATTGAGTTCGAGTTTTTGTTTATGCACAGATAAGCTAATTGGGACTTGTCCTAAATTCGACCCCTCCCGCCTCTCCGTCCAATTCGACACCCTTTTCTTCCTTGGCCTTCCTTATAAGTATTCGAGAACAAGCAGCTATTTCTCACTATTTCAAATGCTCACTTCAGTCAACAGAAGAATTGTTGTTTCTTAAATAGAGCAACGTTCAATACACACTGTCTTGCGACAAAACGTTGTAAAGTTCTTACTTATAGCTTTGTTGATTGATTGATTTCGTGTTTAAAGTCCACTTTATGCACAGTAAGGCTAATCGGGACAGGGTCTACAGTTTAAAGTAGGATGCGAACCACTATGTGCCTCCACCGGATATCGAACCCGGGACCCCTTGATTACAAGGTGACGACGCTACCACTGCGCCATCGGGGAGGCTTATCGCTTTGTTGTAATGGGAAATTTACAATTGCGTTACTATGTTAGTTATTGTTGTATAAGTATTACCGTTAATATAACTTTATTTTAAGCAGAATAATATTGCAAAAAATATGCACATTTTTTTTATTCTTTGATCATTTAATCATTATTCATTTAGATTGAGTATTTTTATATCTCAAAATGCGGTTATACTGTGTAGGTTTGTACATAGTATGTATAGGCTATACCGTCATAATCGTTTTATCAAATGTGGAACCTATATGGCATATTTTGGTTATGCATATGTATACGAACATACATACATACATACATACACGAGGTAAGGTTATTAAATAACAGGAATTTTACTCTAAAGTACATGGACAAGTAAGCACATATGAATATCTTATTTCGGGACTCAAAAATGGTTCCTTGCCAAAAATGGGGAAGGGGGGGGGGGTCGTGATGATCGAGCAGTATGCGCCTGCGCAGTAGCTCGTACAACATGGCGGTTCCACCGGACCAAGTTTGTTGCGAAGCAGGGCGACTATGTCGAAGACAAACGCAATTTCTGTAAGCACTCTTGTAAAAAGTTATGACTTACCCTCATACTGTTTGTTCGTTGTTTCTTTTTTAAGTTCTGTGCCCATTCCGACGATAATGAAATAAATACATGTCTGGTGCGAACCTGTCACTCTTCAACTTAAGAATTAACTTGATGCAAAACTTACAGGCAGTTATCTCAAGCAGAGTGACCCCCCCCCCCTTTTGGGTAATCTTGATACCATTCTTGCCGGTAAGAAGATTTAAAACAGTAAAAAAAAACTTACATTCAGCTGCGACATAATGCAGATGTATAAGACATGCTGCAAGTAAAATCCTTGGAATTGTAAAACGCATTTTCTCTTTTCTAACAACTCTGAAGGAATTCTGTGAATAAATCGTCTTCTCTCTGGTACAGATCAGATGTACTGAACTGCTTTGTTCGCAAGGGTACCTTTTTTAATAGCTCGGCATAATCAGGAAGCATTTGGAGACAATATTTGTTTCCCATCTACACCTCATTTTAGATTAGTGTCCAATCAAGAACCGGAACCCATTATTTTCACATTTAGGCATTATCGGTTGTGTAGACTGTTAAGGAATAAACACACACGAGATGGTACTCAAGTTTGACAATCTGAAATTGGACGAGAAAAAGCGTGATTTAGAAAATGCAAACGAAATAGAGGAAAAATCTTATTTGACAAGAAATCATTGCATTAAATGAAAATTAAACAGAATACCTTTAAAAAAGAATAATGTTAAGAATTTATTTTGCATACACATTCATATAGTAATATTTGAAGAAAATAGAATAAGAAATACACAGAGTCTTGGCACAAGCATAAGTTTACGAGATCCATTATGTGACTGTTTTCAAATTGTAAAATGTATAATCACTTCTTGTGTAAAAGAAAAATAAAGAAATGTTATAGCATACTGTTTTGTTGCTTAGCAACCAGTTGTAAGAAACAAGTGAAAGGAGATAACAAGAACGTTTTGCATATAGTTCGAATCATAGTAATTGGTGCATAATTAATGTATTTATTCAGTGCAAATAATAAGTATACTCATCAGAGAACAGTGTTGTGATTTTGAACTATATACATTATTGTTATTTCATAATTTGCTGTGAAGTAGAACAGTGATTTACTGAGTATAATGTAAAATGCTCAAGCCTCTACGACACTAGCAAAAAGTGGCGACCGTGTGACAGGACTCTGAAGTTAAGTAGTTCTTCGGATAAATGATGTGAAATATAATCTCAGTACGTCTGGGATTGATTTAAGTGTGTGTAAGTTTTTTTTCGTTAATGAAAAATGTCTTCCAGAGATTCATCTAAATCTCGTAGCAGAAAGAAGACTGCTATTCAATACGAGGGCACATATCTAGCAACGTTTACAAACGTTCAAGGTCAAGAAGTTAATTCTGATGATAAGACTGATACCAGTACTCGCAAGGTGGAATGTTGTGGTGATACGAAAGCTGACATCAGATTTGTTCAGTGCTATAAATGTCTTTCATGGTTTCACTTTTCATGTCTTAAGTTGTCAGTTGTTCATTGGTCTATTTATTCTACTACGGTAGAGAATTACTTTTGTAAATGTTGTGAACCTAGTTATAATCCATATGAATTGTCAGCTTACAAAGAGAGTATTAGTCCTAATTTTAACGATCTGCTAGAAACAATCAAGAACATTCAGTTCGTGGTAGTTAATTCTAGTAAAGAATTAAAATCTCAGCTTGAAGATTCCAACAAGGAATTAAAATCTCAGCTTGAAGATTCTAACAAAGAATTAAAATCTCAGCTTGAAGCTTCCAATAGAGAATTGAAATCTTCCATCGAGGAAATAAAATCTCAGCTTGAAGCTTCCAATAGAGAATCGAAATCTTCCAGCGAGGAATTAAAATCTCAGCTTGAAGCTTCTAACGAAGAGTTGAAATCCAAAATTGAAGCTTCCAATGTCGAATTACAGTCTAAAATTGAATCTATGAATTTTGATTTTAAGCAGGTTAATAACCGTATAGATATGTTGGCTTCTGATGTAGCAATAAGAATCGAATCTTTAGCAGAAACGTGTGTAAGTTCAAATGCAGAATTAAACCAGAAGTTGCAAGAAAGCATGCAAAATTATGACTGTAAAATATCAGACATTCTTAGTATACAAGATCTTCGTGAGAAACAAATAAATGACATTGAAGGTTCTTTGCAAGGTGCAAAAGACGATATAGGTAAACTCAAATGTGGATTTGATGATTGTTGTTCGCAAGTTGAAACATTCGATTCTAAGGTTTCACAGTGTTTCGAAATTGTTAATCAGTACGATAATAATTTGAAACAGCTTGCATTACGTGTTGATGTCATTGAGAATAATATGCACAAACCAGTTAATGTAAATTATGGTGGTGCTGATTGTACTGTTACAGATACTTCTCATAACAAATATTCTAATACGAACACTCAAGTTCATGGTATTGATAATATTGCAAATCGCCAATCGAGAAGATTAAATGTAAGGCGCGATTCTGGAACTGGTCATAATCATGATTCTGGTTTGAGTGATTCAGATGGAAGTTCTATTAACTCTACGGATACTACTAAAGTAAAGACGTTTTATGTAAGGGAACCACATCTTAAGCATGTAAGTTGGAAGCAAAATCGCAAACATTCTACGTAGTTTACATAATTCTAGAAAGACGCAAGTAAATTCTAATTGCTCTTGTATGAATAGATCTAGTTGTATTTTAAACGAACACAGGGTACAAACTGAGAATAACATTGATTTTTCCTCGAATAACGCATTTCCTGAAACAACATCAAATATGTTAGGTAGGCCAGAGGACTTCCGCAGTTATGGAGGATATTGTAATTTGAATTACACAAACTATCCTTGCACTTGGTGTTCCGGTTCTACTAATTATACTCAAATTCATCCAGACAGGTCTGATAACACAGGTTCAAGAATGAATAATACACAGAGAACATTTAATTCTCATAATGATAACGATGAGTCTAGAAGGAAAAGGTTTAATCGTTCTTACCCTTGCACATATTTTGCTGGTAATCAACAGTCACCAAACATTCATGATAGTGCATTTGTGAAAGGAATAGAAAATTGTAATGGTGCACATAATTTTCAAGAAGATTGTAATACAAGACCGAACTCTGATTCTTTGCCCTTGTACATGAGGAAAGATAGACATTTGAAGTTAAATGAATTGTCTTTATTACCAAAGTTTTCAGGTCGAGTTGAAAAGCAATCTGCAAGAGAATACTTGGAACAATTAAACTCAACATTAGATCTGATAGGAGTGCCTGCTGATAAACGATTGCAGAGCATTAAGAATTGTTTTACAAATCGAGCAGCTTATTGGTTTAGAACACACAAAAGATATTTCTGTTCTTACACTGATTTCGAAAGTAAGTTTATTCAGCAGTTTGCTTCGCCTGAAATGTTACAGTCACAGTAAGCTATTTTAAGGAATCAAAAATACGACCAAAATGCACATGGAAGTTTAGAAACCTTTGCACTAAAAACACATTCAACATATTGTAATTTAGTGAACAATCCGAATGATGTTGATGTTATACAATTGATAATGAACCAGTTGCCTGATAATGTTGCTAACAATATCGCTTGTCATAGTGTTCAGACGATGGATCAGCTTACAAATATGCTTCGTAAATTAGATGTTATTAGAACTAGTAGGAAAGGACTTATGTATTTACCTGAAGATTTAGATTGCGACAAGTCTAACAAAGGTCTTAAGAAGAATGAACATCAAAGATTAAATGTACGACAAGTAAATATTCGACAAACAAGAAGTACTAGTTCTTCTTCTACTCAAACTCTGCCTTCTGATAATTTGGGTGCCTCTGTTGAAAATACGTTCAGACAATGTAAATCAATGTATGAGTTCAAGATATAATGCAAGTAATGCTACTAATTTTGGAAATTTCCGACGAAATAGAAATCAGATGTTTCCTAGGAATTTTTACAATACTGGCAGGTTTTACCGTAATAATAAGAGAAATATCCCGAATGAGAATTCCAGACAAGATAATGGTCTTAATTTTAGGCAGCCTAATTACAGATTTTCTAGGAATGGTTACTTTAATAGTAACAGATCTTAGTTTTCCTCTGTTTACGAAAACTGTCCACCACAAAATCGAGATGTGCCAGTGGTGAGTGATACAATGAGGAATCAGCCCAGCAATATGCAAAGTAATATAATGACGAGTACATCTAATACTGGTGTAAATCCTAATTTGACTCAAAATCCAACTTCTGGTGTTCAGTCTTTACAATTTAATGATGCTAGGCAACAGCAGTTGGAAAGGCAGTCTACTTTAAATTAAAGTGGCAGTCGGAAGAGCCTCTTTCCCTCTGCACTACCTACAAGAGGCACAAGGAAAAGTCAAATGATTTATTTAATGTTTATGATGCTATGCAATTTTCGAATGAAAATGCATTAAGTAACTTGCAAATTAATTTTTTGTTAGAATGGTTTGAGGAAGAACCTGACTGGGTTATTAACGATGAAGATATTCCTGTACCTTTAACAGAAGTTCCAATTGTACATGGAATTATATGTCAATTGCCTATCATTTGTATAGTAGATTGTGGTAGCCAAGCAAATGTTATGAATTATGAGGTTTGGTGTAAGATATCATCATGTATTGGTAATCTTACGTTGGACAAGGTGGATGACATTAGACTATCTGGATTTGCTGGAAATAAAAAGTGCAAAATTGTCGGTTGTAAGACGATAAATATTCAGATTGACTGCGAATACTTTCCAATGGCATTTTTCATTTTAAAAGAACTTAATGCAGACATTATTTTAGGTGTTCCTTTCTTACGAAAGTACAAAGCAATTGTGGATTTTAGGAATCAGAATATAAGTTTAATAACTTCATCAGAAAAGCAAGTGTGTACAACATTAAATAATAAGAATTCTAGTACGATAAGTGTTGAATCTGACAAGCTTGTATCTGATGTAAAGCACGATACTGACATAACTGAGAATAAATTCCAGTCATGTAGAATGTTAAAATATGTACATATGTTAGATATTGAAACAAATTATATGCCTTCCCAGAGGGATATTCACGAGAAAGTATTTGCAATTGAAGATATCGGTGACTCACAGAAACGTGATTTATTTTCACTCTTATGGAATTATCACGAACAATTTTCTGACAAACCAAGACATGCCAAGGTAGAACCATATAAGATACAGTTAGACAGTAACGTACCTATTGCCACGGCACCTTACCCTATACCAATTTCTAGGAGAAAGAATTTAGAAGAAAAACTTGCCAAATGGGAAAGTTGGGGTATCATATATCAAGAATCTTCCCCATATTTAAATCCTCTACACATTGTGCCAAAACAAGGTGGTTTATGGAGACCAGTAGTGGATTTTAGAAATTTGAATAAGCATGTCATCAGTCCTCAAGTTAGAGTTGAACCAATTCATGAAATGTTACAACGATTTTTGGGATCAAAATATTTCTCTTCTATTGATTTATCATGTGGCTAACTCCAGAATCACATCTTTATACTGCTTTCTCATATCGTGGTAGACAGTATTTATTTCGATATCTTCCCTTCGGCATACGATCTGCTGTGTCCATTTTTCAAGATAGGACGAACAAAATTTTCACGAGAGAATTCAACAACTTTGTTGTTTGCTATTTAGACGATCTCTTGATCTTTAGTAAAACTTGGCAGGAGCATTTAACACACCTGGAAGCTGTTCTGCAAAAATTGAAAGATGTTAATATGTCCATCAAGTTTTCAAAGTGCAAATTTGCTTCTAAAGAAATTGCTTTTCTTGGACATATTGTTTCTGGAAATGAAATTAAGGTAGATAGTAGCAAGAATTCTGCTATAATAAATTTTCCAACACCAAATAACAAAAGGTCACTTTGAAAATTCTTGGGTTTAGTTAACTGGAGAAGAAAATTCGTGAGTAAATTTGCAGAAGTTGCCCATCTACTTTATGAACTTCTAAAGTCGAATATTCTCTGGACGTGGAAGGAAGTGCATGTAGAAGCTTTTGAAAGGTTACGTGATTTGGTTATATCTCCAGAAGCTTTAGCACAGCCTAATTTTTCTAAACCTTTTAACATAAATGTAGATGGTTCAAAGAAAGGTATTGGAGGTGTTTTATGGCAAAATGGAGAGACACCAGAAGATAATCCCAGGATTATTCAATATGCAAGTAGAGTTCTTCGTGGTAATGAGTTATCTTACAGTACACATGAAATCGAATGTTTAGCAATTATTTTTGCTTTTAAGAAATTTTATATTTATGTAGCCGGAACTAAAATTAATTTGTTCACAGATCACAAATCTCTTTCTTGGCTGGAGTCAGCAAGAACTTTAAATCCACGTTTAAATAGATGGTGTTTAAACCTCAAGGTTTTGATTATGATATCCACCATGTTTCTGGAGTAAACAATCAAGCGGCTGACACATTAAGTCGATATCCCGATACTACTACAGGAAATATTTCTTTATCCGAGTTGTTTATTAATAACTTAAAACTGGAGATTATTGAAGAAGATACTTTGGAATTCTGGAAGGAGTCTCAACATCGTGACGCATATTGTAGTGCTTTAATTCAGAAGATAGAGAACGGAAATCTTTCCAAGTCTTGTAAGACTCAGTATGCTTTCCAAGATAGCATTTTATTTTTAAAATGTTTTTCTGAAGATAATTGGAGATTAGTTGTGCCGTTTCATTAATACCGAAAATCTTACATAAACTGCATGATTTGCAAGGACATTTTGGATATAGAAAGGTTTTCAGTAAATGTAAGAAATTATATTATTGGCCAAAGATGAACTTCAGTATTAAACAGTATTTGAATAATTGTTTAACTTGCGCCAGAACTAAACAAGCTGTTTTGAAAAATGAAAAGGATGATTTACACGTTTATTCTACCAGTCCACATTATTTGATTTCAGTTGATTTGATAGGACCACTTCCGAAATCTCAAGGTTACACATTTATATTGACTGTAATAGATGTAATGTCTAAGTTTCTTATGGCATATACTTTAAGGAAAGCAACATCTAGAGAAGTAATTAATAAATTTAAACTGCAATATTTTTATCATTATCCTGTATGTAATAGTCTACTGTCTGATAATGGTTCGCAATTCAAGTCACAAGAATGGAAAACTTTTGTGGAAGAATTTAAAATAAGGCATATCGCAACTTCAGTTTATTCTCCGTTTGCCAATCCTATTGAACGATACAACAAGGAGTTAATTAGATTATTAAGACTGTACATAAGCAAAAATCATGAACATTGGTCAAAATATTTAAGTTTTGTTTTAGGACTATTAAATAACTCCGTATCTGAAGTAACGGGATACACTCCAAATGAATTATTTTTGCATCATGAAATAAGAGATTCTGTTTTAAACCAAATTGATTGGCCTGAGACATTGAAAGCAGTTCCTTGGAAATATAAATGTTTAATTGCCAAATCTCGTTTGAAGGAAAAATATAAAATCAAGCCTAAGGAAACTAGTGATAGATACACAAGGATAGAGACAAATGATTTAGTTTTAGTCAAAAACCATGGACAAAGCAGTGCTGAGTGTAAACGAATACACAAATTTATGGACTTGTGGCTTGGTCCATATTTAGTTAAAGAAACCAATGGTAACTGTTGTGAACTGTTATCGTTGGATGGAAAGGGAACTGTAGAAACACATAATGTATCCAATTTAAAGAAATTCAATTGTAGTCACGAAAGAAAGGACGAATTATGTAAACTTAAGTAATTTCAAAAGATTTCAACAGCCTTTTATTAAGAAATGTTAATATGTTTTAAATAATTATGATACGTTTTAAATATTTTCTGTGTTAATTAATGACAATATGTATGTCATGAGAAAATTTGTTTTCTTTGTAATTTTTCATGTTATCTAAAAATTTTAAAACTAATGTTCTAAAATTTTTCTCCGAAGGAGGGAGAATGTTGTGACTGTTTTCAAATTGTAAAATGTATAATCACTTCTTGTGTAAAAGAAAAATAAAGAAATGTTATAGCATACTGTTTTGTTGCTTAGCAACCAGTTGTAAGAAACAAGTGAAAGGAGATAACAAGAATGTTTTGCATATAGTTCGAATCATAGTAATTGGTGCATAATTAATGTATTTATTCAGTGCAAATAATAAGTATACTCATCAGAGAACAGTGTTGTGATTTTGAACTATATACATTATTGTTATTTCATAATTTGCTGTGAAGTAGAACAGTGATTTACTGAGTATAATGTAAAATGCTCAAGCCTCTACGATACTAGCAATTACCAGGTCCCGTCCCTTTTATCAATGAATATCTTTAGTTTGACAAGTACTGTACTGGAAGTTGCAATGTCTGTTAAGGGAGTACTATAACCAGAGTGACGTATAGGCTCAAATTCCCAAACACAGCCCTATCCTATCAATATTACAGATTATAAGGAAGTTTTTTTTTATGTATAAGACTGTATTTATTATTCACTACAGTTTCAAATATTTGTAATAAAGTTAAGGGAAAATATATCATCTCAAACATGTTCAAGCTACTGCGTACAGATGGCGCTAATGTGGTAGTTTTTGTTAAGAGGAGCAAAATTTTAGCTCTTATAGCTAATTGGTAGCATTCTTATGTGAAAATGGCAATATCAGAATGTTGCTTTAAGTATCTGAAATGTTATCTGGGAAGATGAACACAATTCACACCAGCAAGAACACCTTTCAAATACTTCACTGTAATAACGAAATATTTAAAGTTGATATTAGATTCCAATGCAAACTTCATTTGTGCCGATCAGTATGTCATTCCAAATATATTAATTATTATTTTCATGTTTTGCACATTATGAGCTACTATGGTAGAACGTTTGAGGAAAAACACACCTTTTTGGGACGCTGAATTTCCAGTTTTTTGAGTACGAAATTAAAATATTTTTTAGACGGGAAGTTTAAGACTAAAAAAAAAATAAAAACGAAATGCAAATTTAATGCTTTTCAAATTGAAGTTTGAAATAATCTTTGCGATAGAGCAAGTTCCAGAACCAGACTTTATTCTACCAGTCCACATTATTTGATTTCAGTTGATTTGATAGGACCACTTCCGAAATCTCAAGGTTACACATTTATATTGACTGTAATAGATGTAATGTCTAAGTTTCTTATGGCATATACTTTAAGGAAAGCAACATCTAGAGAAGTAATTAATAAATTTAAACTGCAATATTTTTATCATTATCCTGTATGTAATAGTCTACTGTCTGATAATGGTTCGCAATTCAAGTCACAAGAATGGAAAACTTTTGTGGAAGAATTTAAAATAAGGCATATCGCAACTTCAGTTTATTCTCCGTTTGCCAATCCTATTGAACGATACAACAAGGAGTTAATTAGATTATTAAGACTGTACATAAGCAAAAATCATGAACATTGGTCAAAATATTTAAGTTTTGTTTTAGGACTATTAAATAACTCCGTATCTGAAGTAACGGGATACACTCCAAATGAATTATTTTTGCATCATGAAATAAGAGATTCTGTTTTAAACCAAATTGATTGGCCTGAGACATTGAAAGCAGTTCCTTGGAAATATAAATGTTTAATTGCCAAATCTCGTTTGAAGGAAAAATATAAAATCAAGCCTAAGGAAACTAGTGATAGATACACAAGGATAGAGACAAATGATTTAGTTTTAGTCAAAAACCATGGACAAAGCAGTGCTGAGTGTAAACGAATACACAAATTTATGGACTTGTGGCTTGGTCCATATTTAGTTAAAGAAACCAATGGTAACTGTTGTGAACTGTTATCGTTGGATGGAAAGGGAACTGTAGAAACACATAATGTATCCAATTTAAAGAAATTCAATTGTAGTCACGAAAGAAAGGACGAATTATGTAAACTTAAGTAATTTCAAAAGATTTCAACAGCCTTTTATTAAGAAATGTTAATATGTTTTAAATAATTATGATACGTTTTAAATATTTTCTGTGTTAATTAATGACAATATGTATGTCATGAGAAAATTTGTTTTCTTTGTAATTTTTCATGTTATCTAAAAATTTTAAAACTAATGTTCTAAAATTTTTCTCCGAAGGAGGGAGAATGTTGTGACTGTTTTCAAATTGTAAAATGTATAATCACTTCTTGTGTAAAAGAAAAATAAAGAAATGTTATAGCATACTGTTTTGTTGCTTAGCAACCAGTTGTAAGAAACAAGTGAAAGGAGATAACAAGAATGTTTTGCATATAGTTCGAATCATAGTAATTGGTGCATAATTAATGTATTTATTCAGTGCAAATAATAAGTATACTCATCAGAGAACAGTGTTGTGATTTTGAACTATATACATTATTGTTATTTCATAATTTGCTGTGAAGTAGAACAGTGATTTACTGAGTATAATGTAAAATGCTCAAGCCTCTACGATACTAGCAATTACCAGGTCCCGTCCCTTTTATCAATGAATATCTTTAGTTTGACAAGTACTGTACTGGAAGTTGCAATGTCTGTTAAGGGAGTACTATAACCAGAGTGACGTATAGGCTCAAATTCCCAAACACAGCCCTATCCTATCAATATTACAGATTATAAGGAAGTTTTTTTTTATGTATAAGACTGTATTTATTATTCACTACAGTTTCAAATATTTGTAATAAAGTTAAGGGAAAATATATCATCTCAAACATGTTCAAGCTACTGCGTACAGATGGCGCTAATGTGGTAGTTTTTGTTAAGAGGAGCAAAATTTTAGCTCTTATAGCTAATTGGTAGCATTCTTATGTGAAAATGGCAATATCAGAATGTTGCTTTAAGTATCTGAAATGTTATCTGGGAAGATGAACACAATTCACACCAGCAAGAACACCTTTCAAATACTTCACTGTAATAACGAAATATTTAAAGTTGATATTAGATTCCAATGCAAACTTCATTTGTGCCGATCAGTATGTCATTCCAAATATATTAATTATTATTTTCATGTTTTGCACATTATGAGCTACTATGGTAGAACGTTTGAGGAAAAACACACCTTTTTGGGACGCTGAATTTCCAGTTTTTTGAGTACGAAATTAAAATATTTTTTAGACGGGAAGTTTAAGACAAAAAAAAAAATAAAAACGAAATGCAAATTTAATGCTTTTCAAATTGAAGTTTGAAATAATCTTTGCGATAGAGCAAGTTCCAGAACCAGACTTTTGAAATAAAAGGGCAGCTAGCACAGTTTCCATCATACAGCTCCAAAGACACATTGATTGATTGATTTAGTTTATTTTACTTTGCTTCTCTGCCACTTTTTCGGAATCGCGATGTCCCCCCCCCCCGAAATTTTTAGAAAATAAAGAATTCAAATGAAGGTGGTAATGAAGTCGGAAAAAAATTCAAATCACCCACGATAACCATTTTTTTGTGTTTGAATAACTTTTAAAACGAAGGTTTAAATGGTAATTGGAGCTCATAATTATATCATGAAAATAAAACACAGAACGGGGTATCACTGAACGAATGCATTCTGTGATCCAAGAAAATATTTAATATCACTCTGTTCAGTAAAAGTTAGATACAAAGCACTGGACCCGCGTTCATATTCAGTGTAGATATTGGTACAATTTCAATTGAATTCACACAATCCTGAGTGAGGTGTAAATGTATTTTGGATTTTCTTTGTACGCGTAGATGTGAAAGTCTTTAACTAAGTACGTAGTTAACGGACACATGCTTTCGATTAAACTAAAGTTCACCTGACTCAAAGTTTCAAGAGTAACCATGTCAACTTCTTGCTTTGCTCAAGAACTGAAGGATTTAGGATTTGCGTATACAATGATAGTAGAGAGTCCTAAAATATACCAAATTCTATCATAAATAACTACGTACCTTGTCAAATGTTTTACCAATCCTTCAACCCTGAAACTCCTGTGAGTTTTTAAGACATAACAAAACACTACAGATCTCAAGAACGGCTCGAAAAAGGTTAAACAACGAAGCGAGCCAAAGTACGTCAAAATGAGAGCCCAGTTTTAGTATTCGATACAAAAGTACTTGTAAAGCACCTGAAGTCCGGCATATAAAAGAGAGAGAACCGGGGCGCCAACTATGCAAAAACATTATCACATTCGAATTGAGTCCAAAACGTGCAACGTTCTCCCACAAATAACACAGCGCAGGAGCACAGGTACTGGCTGCGTTCAACACACTAAACCCTGCAAATTAGGAGGGTGGCAAAAGTCTACCCATAGGTGCTAACTTTTTAAATACAGTCGGTGAACACAGACTCCAAAATATTCTCAGGGCTTTTGGGTTAAGGAAAGGTTTCACCAGTTTAATTTATGTATTTATTATAAACACAATATATTAATATCTGTTAGCACACTTACACACGTATCTTTTACCTGACTCTCTTACGTTCATTTCCCTGCACTACTTCTGTTCTCGTAGAGAGAAGGGGCACAGGGAACATCCAATTTATTCATCACAGTGAGGCGCCAGGGGAAGTATAGGGTCCTAATTTTATTTAGGGCTTTGGTCGCTGATGTCGTCACGGGCTCCCCTGTAAAAGAAAGTAGGAAGCACGCGGTACCCGCCAACCTCAGCTGGGAACTGGCCGTAGCCAATCGGCACCCCCGACGAGCGGGACGTAGGAGAAGCAGCACCCCCCGGTCTCTAACCGGTTTGATGCTTCCGACAAGCGGGCGTTAGGTCAAGGATCAGGGGATGCCGCGACACCTCCGGCGTCAGCTGGGAATTTGCAAGCCAACCAGTGTCTTCAATAAAGGGACGGCAGGATAGGAAGGAAGGTCCTGGTACTCCCAGTCAAGCCGGGCAGGTAGAGCTGAGTACCTATCAGCAGAAGCGATTGGATTAGATTGCTGCCAGGCTCTTGTTCTTCTCCTTCCTTCTGGGATGGCTGTTAGGCTTCTGGCTGGAGGGCCGATCGATTGACCCTGGATGTTCGCCAGTTGACATCAGGGAGCCAACTGAGCTCCCGGTTTTTTTTCCATTCCCTTGTTAGCCAAGCTAGCTACCTGTTAGAAGGTTACGCCCTCTGTAAGGGAAGTGATATTTAGCATTTTTGTGTTTCAAATTCCGATTGTTGTTCTATGTGTATTTTGAATAATACGTGGTTGAGTGAGAGAATAATTAAAACTGTGCATCGTAAGTTAATGTGTAATTTTATATATTTGAGTCAGGAAAAATATTAAGCCTGTCAGTTTTGATGACAGGGTCGTATGGAATATTAGGCGAGTGTGGAGTATATATGCGGAAGAGGTGCATCAACATTATATATCTCGAAGCGGTCTCTATCAGGATGATTTGGAGGTAAGGTATTAAGATAAAGCATGAGGAGCAGTGATAACGGAGTATGGTAATAACGGGGTGGAGTGTCGTGAAGAGCATCATAATAGGCCGTATTCTGCAGTAGTGGATGTTCCTGTGCAACCCGTGAGGTTATGTAGCGGATGCGAAGTGTTTCTAGATGGAACAGGATGTGTGGAAAAGTCATCCTGGCATACAATAATCTGGTGGGGCTGGGTAAGGATATCCTATAGGCAGTGCGAAGAGCATGTCTTTCTAGTATTTAAAGTTTTTCGTAGAACGATGGTGCTGCAGATATCCAGGCTGTGAAACCATAGGTAAGAATTGGACGGAGCATAGCTTTATGTCATGATAACCAGTTCAGCCTTCAAGCCCCAGGTTGTCCCACACACTCGTTTCATTAGGTTTAGTCTTATTTTTGCTTTACTGGTTAAAATGTCAAGGTGAGCTTTCCAAGTGAGGTGTTGATCGAAAACAACACCGAGGTACGTCAATGTTTTGGAAGATCTTATTATGGAGTTTTGAACCTTGATAGCTAGCAAATCTGGATTTCTATGGACCCGTGAACGACAACCCTTTGACAGGAATACTATTGCTTTTGTCTTGCTACAATTTATTAGGAGTCTCCAACGGCGGCACCAGGAAACAAAGACATCGACTGTTCTTTGTAGGTGCTGATTCAATTGATGGATTGTTCGCCCTAACGCCAGAAAGGCTGTATCGTCAGCATATTGGAATGTATGAACATCAGGTCGGGGACAAGGTAAATCTGCCACATACAGTAAATATAACAACGGTGAGAGTACTGAACCTTGTGGGACTCCCGAGTGGAGAAATATTGGTTGTGATAGGCTATTGTAGATAGATACATAGGATATTCGATTTGATATGAAGTTATAAATCAAACGAATATAACAGGCAGGTAACTGAAATTTGGTTAGTTTATAGATGAGGCCTGGATGCCACACCTTATCAAATGCCTTTTCTAGGTCGAATAACAATAAACAGGATGGTTTTAAGGCATTGTAGTGATTGGTAATCATAGTAGTAAGCCGAAGGAGTTGATCGTTAATACAAAAGGAGGGTCTAAATCCTGCTTGTTGGAGAGGAAGTAAGTTTTTTGTAGTCAAGTGTGCATGGAGTCTCTTTACCAGAATCTTTTCGAGAATTTTACTGAACACAGATGTAAGTTGTATTGGTCGATAGGAGTTTATCGATTGTGGGGATTTGTTGGGTTTAAGAAACATCAAGGTTTTTGATGCTTTCCATGCTATAGGAAAAAAAACAGTGCGAAGGATGAATGTGTATGTCCCTGCCAAGATGGTAAGCACAGCAATTCTTATTCTTATTTTATTCTTATTCTTAACTTATTCTTTAATAAGTCGGTAAGAAAGATAATCAAATCCAGGGGCAGTATTTCTTCTGTGTTGTAGCGTCAGTTGTATATCTCCGGCGCTGATGGGGTTGGTTAATATATTATCGTCTGGTAGAGTGTGAGTATTTGCAGGTTTTAAATCATCATCATTGAAATTAAAAGAATCCACCGGGCGACGGCGTATTGGTGGTTCTGGAGAAATCTGAGTGAATATGTCTTGCAGATTGCCAGCGAATGCGTCAACTTTTTCTTCATCAGTTTGCAGAGGTATTTCTTGAAGAAATACAGGGTATGAGGTGGATGATTTTTGCCCAGTTAGACCTTTGAGTCTATACCAGAATTGGGTTGTATTTGAAGATCTATTCAGCTGGTTGCAAGCATGAGTCCAGTTTAACCTTTTGTAAGCAACGATATAATTGTGCACAGTGTGCTGTAATTGATGATGATGTCGCAGGGAATCAAGGTTACCGGTTCGAGTATAGTCCCTGTACAGCTGACGGGAACGAGTTATCATGGTTAGATATCGAGGAGGAAGATTTGGTTTGTTGGGAAGAACTTTAGTTCGTGGCACATGCAGAGAAGTTGCGGTTTGAATTTCTTGAGTAATCTAATCGACCACATTGGTAAGGTCTTCTTCTGTGGTAGGAATTATTAAATCCGATGTCGCTTCTTGGATATGATCTCTGTAGGCTAGCCAATTCGCTTTATCGTAATGGAGAACATATCGATAACGTGAATGACCAGTCGTTACATTGTTTCTGCAGCAAAATGTAAGTTTTATTGGCAGGTGGTCACTACCTAGTGTACCAAGAACTTTAATAGTGCATTTCTGTGCGAGATTTGCAGAAGTGATAACAATATCTGGAGTTGACTGAGAGATGGGTCTTGTATGCTCTGGAATATGAAGTTTTATTCCAGTGGTTTTGGTGGTAATGAACTGAGAGAATTGCGTTCGTTCTAGAAGAGATCGTCTATGTATATTGATGTCGGCCATTATGATTCCTAAATTTTTGTGATACATGCTGCATAAAGTCGTAAGGAATTGGCAGGTTTGGTCGCACGTAAATTGTGACCAAGGTAATACTCATACTTTTTAGATAGAATGTAGTTACATTATGTTCTGGTATATTCATAAGTGGAATTTGGTGATGTCGAAAGGGGATTTTTGGGAAGAAACCTATTGCTGTACCTCCACTTGCCCTCAGTCCTGGTTGTGGATTATCACATCGATGTAGCGTATAATATGGTATACGACAGGATGTCCATGGTGTGAGGAAGGTTTCATTCAAGAGAAACGCTGTTATCCCTTCTTCAACTAATAGTTGTTCAAATAGAATTTTATGGAATGGAAGTGAACGGATATTCAAAAATAAAACCTTCAAATCCATTATCAATGTATTATAAACAACTTCAAACTGTAGTTTCATGTTGGTTCGAGTAAAAGTGCACATGCGGACCAGAATAGGTAGCATGAAATTGAACATTAAATATGCTCTTAGCGGCATAGGTGATTTGCTGTAATATATGGGGTCTTATAAATGGGTGGATATTTTGAAGAGTCACCGTCACGAAGTTGAACATTTTTCCTAGTGTAACTGGTGTGTTGAGAAGGTCTTCCGTGTTTGATTCTGGAATTCGAATTGGAACTGTCAGCTCTGGGTGATCTTCTTTAGGTTTCGGCCTGGATTTGCAGCGGTAGCTGTACGTTGGGTGTTGGTCATTACACGTAGCTCATTTTGGTGGTTGTTGCAAGTTTCTACATTCTTTGGTGCTATGGTCATCTGCGCAGTATCCGCACTTGGGTTGTTTGTGACATTGGTTGGTGTGGTGAGTATTATATTCTTGACAATTTTCGCAGCGGATTGGAAGTGGTGCTTGTGATTTGGATGGTTCCACTGTATATTTTCCTTTATATATATAAGCTCCACTTTGAAGAAGATTGTCTATGGTGTGTTGATCCGGTGTTAAAACCCGGATCATATATGTAGGACCGTGGTTACTGTGGATTCGTAGGCAGCGAGCTATGATGCGTCCTTCAAGTTTCAGTTCTTCAGTTACTTCTTCATCGGTAAGGGATGGATCGACTCTTCGAATAACTACCGACAACATTGGTGTCCGTTTTGGTAGGGGGGGGGGGGCTTGTTTTTGTGAAGCCTGCTTGAGTTGAGAAAATGTGGCCTTAGGGCCGAATATTTCGTAACTGACCTTGTTCCTTATGGTGGTCATGAGGGTTGCATCACGGGATTTTATGATAATCCCGTTCCTGCTGAACAATATCTGTTCAATCATGGCTCGTGGCAGATACTTTAAGAGCTGGTTTAGGACTTGTTTTGGATTGGAAAATTTAGGATCGTAATTGGTGAATAAAAAGTTGTGAATAGGATTAACTTGGTTTTCATGGTATTGAGTGGAAGTCTTCTGATGGCTGGGTTGTTTGGTTTCTGTTGCCACTATCTTAGTTGGGGACCTGGATCGAGATCTATCTGTCACAAGTGATCGTTGAGAGTCTCTTCTCCTAAGTTCTTTTTCATGGGAACGCTTCTCTTGGGCGCCACTTCCAGATGGTCGGGGAGGTGGGTCTGGCATGATGGCAGGTAGTCCTATATGGTACCCGTAAGGTTCCATGTATGTTGAGCCGTCGGGCTCAAAGCGGAATTATTAGCAACGAGATCCCAGGAATCTTTGAATTTCTTCTAAACACAGAATTCACACAAGTGCTGCAAACGGGGTTGCAAAACACGGTTTGCTTCAAAATAAGCAGTATTGGTATATCTAAGTACTGTGCCCTGGAGGATTAGTTACTGGTGACCAGAGCTCCACCGGTGAAAGTTTGGGGCTACAACCTAGTTGCTGCCACCTGAAAGTGTTGTTCGAGCCAGATATCCCTTCGCAGCAAGGCGTTCAACAAAGTACCTCGGAAACACCAAACCACTGTGTAGACTGCAATTACCTCCAGTCGTCCGTCCCAAACGTACTGAAATTACAGTCACAGCGAATGTTCCAAGGGGTTTTCTCTCGACGCACTGACGTGTCTGGAGCTCCCGGATTTGACGTCAGGATTTGTGTATCCCAGCATATTGTTTATTTAACATTAACTGGAATCGACAATAATTTACAATACTGTTACAATAATTACTTTTCTTTACATCAATATTTTACAAAAACTAACGCAACTGTCGCGTTAGTACAATTTACAATGTTCCCAGAAAATCCACAAAATCTACTCACTACTACATATATATAAACATTCACAATCACAATCATTACATTAACTTGATTGTCATTTCATTTATCTGGTTTATATAAACAGTCATGGACGGGGAAGTGAAACCCTCTCTATTCTGGGTTTTATTTGACCTATAGCTTCCACTAATGGGTTTGGATGCGTCGTAATCCGCCTCCACAGGTTATCCCGGGCAATATGTAGTAAATCTTCAATCCTGGGCTGGTCCATGTCTTCGTGGAGTTGTTGTATACGTGTCGCTAACGGGTAATGTCCAATGTATCTAGTTCTCTGTTTTGTACATATTGCCATTTCTGTAAATGTGTTTTAGCGGCCTGTAACCATGTAGGGCCGGCATATAATAATATAGGTCTAATCATCATTTGATACAGATGGAGTCTTGTTTCAATTGACAACGCTGGTTATCTTAGTAGAGGCATGAGGTATCCTGTTCTTTGTTTTGCCCTTCTTGCCACCTCATCTAGATGTGGGCCAAAAGTCAGTCTTGTATCAAGGCTTATTCCTAGGTACTTTATCTTATTGACCGAAGGGACTGACGTCTGGAATATTTGGAGTTTGATTTTCTCCCTAGCTCCACTCGATGCATAAACTATGGTGTTGCTTTTTGTTGGATTTATTTTTATTTTCCATTTCTGAGTCCATTTTATTAATTCTGGCACATACTTGTTAATTCGTTTTTATCAAGTGGACAGTAATTTTGCATGTACTAACAATGCAGTATCATCTGTATATGTTGCTAGTAATCCTTCTTTCGGATATGGAATATCTGCCGTATATAATGAGTATAACGTAGGGGAAAGGACAGAGCCTTGAGGCACCCCTGCTTAAATAGATCTGGAAGTAGATTTCTGCCCTTGCACAGTTACTATGAACTTTCTGTTTTCCAGATAATTCATCATAATTTTTAAGTAGCACTGAGGTAGCGGAAGTTGTTGTACTTTGAGCATTAGTCCACCGTGCCATACACTATCAAATGCTTGCTGCACGTCCAGAAATAAACCAGCGACACGATGCTTTCTGTTGTTATGAACAGCAATATAGTCAACGACTCTGACAAGTTGTTCGGTAGTACCGTGATTTTTCCGAAAGCCAAATTGGTGGTTTGGTATTAGCTGATGTTCGTCTATAATAACTGTGAGACGCTGGCACATCACCCTTTCGAAAAGCTTACTAACATGAGATAATAGACTTATAGGCCTATAGTTTGTCTTCTCGTGCGGATTCTTTCCCATTTTTGGAATAGCTATCATCTTTGCCATTTTCCATTGTGTTGGAAAATAGCCCAGTAGTAAATGTTAGTAAAAAGTTTGGCAAGATACACAAACCCCTTTCTTGTGAGATTCTGAAGTGCCGCAGGTGAAATACCATCTAGACCAGGTGCTGCTTTCGGCTTTAGCTTTTTTGTCAGCCCTTGGAGTTCACAAGGTGTTACGTGTGGAGCATCAAGAGTCGATGGAAGTTGTAGAAGTTGGTCGTATATATTTTGAACCTCTTGCTCTGTTTCTTGATCATTAAGTTCTGCATTAAGTTTGAAATGCGTTTGGAATTGGTCTGCAAGAGTTTCCGCTATTTCCTGAGGATTCACTATAGGTCCTTCTGGAGAATTTAAGGAATTCAACGTTGGCTTATCTCTTGCATTGAGAGTGCGCGCCAACTTCCAAAATTGCCTATCTTGTGGTTCCAGTTTTCGTAGACGTTCATCCCATTGGGAGGTCCGCTCTCTTACTAGGAAATTATGTAATTCTTTGGCAAGCAACCTCCATTCGTAAAGATGGTGGGGTGATTGAGTTCTATACCAGCGACGTCGGGCCCATCGTGTCAAACATAGTAAAATTTCCAGTACTGGAGAAGTGTTTGGCGTATGTAAAGTAGACATGGTAATCGTTGTTCGGCTCCAAGATGTTTTAATAACCTCTGTAAAGTTGTTTACTGCTTCTTCGATCTCCTCAGCCGTATTCATTGATTGATTGAGGTTCAGTCTCATATGTGATTGCCGGCGAAAAGCATTCCAATCTGTTTTGGGTTCCTGTAGTGCCTGGAACCTATGATAGTAGATGCCCTGGGCAATAGCTGCGATAACAGGGAGATGATCCGAGGTAAGAGCGTCTTCAACATGTGGTGCAGTACTAATGCCTACTCCTTTGTTCAAAAGTACGTCTAAGACCTCAGGTGTTCCTCTACCCCTAGGGTAGAAAGTAGGGTCCAGTGGAGCAGATATAGAAAATTCAGTATCTGGCAGCGCTTGCAGTAGAATATTTCCAGACGGGTTAGATATTCTGGAATGCCATATAGGATGTTTGGCATTAAGATCGCCTCCAACAATAACGTTGGATCCCAGTGTGTCTAATTGTAGTACTTCTTGATAATCCAGCACTGTAGCTGGAGACCGATACGCTGCAACTAATATCAGATCTTCTGAAGTAGTATGCACCTTAATTGCAATTGCCTCATTTGATGTAAATGTGGGTAGTGCTATTCTTGCAGCGTTGATTCCTTGTCTTGTTAATATGAGAAGTCCGCCTTTTCTTTGTTGGAGTCGGTCTTCACGGAAAACTCTGTAACGAGATATGGTCCATTTCATATGTGGTTTGAGGTGAGTCTCGTTAATTAATGCAATATCTATATTTTTATTGCAAAGTAGATGAGTGAGTTCAGGTGTCTGATTTGCTATGCCATCGGCATTGTATATCAGCAAATTGATATGTGGAAGCAAATTATGTCGACTAAAAACAGCCATCAGATTGCATTTCTATCAGTATTTGTATTATGATTGGTATTATAGACATTCCCGAGGTTGCTTGGGAAATCTTTTGTAGTCCTCGGGATACATATTGCCATATCTTGGTAAAGTTCCATGTATTAGCCAGATCCAGGAGTATTTGCAGACCTTGGCCAGCTTGCCCAGTATTTGTTGTAGGTTGGTGACGTTGTCCCATTCGAGACTGTGTGTCAGCTCTGTAGGCATAAGATGTATAACGTGCTGCTTCAGTGGGCCTGATAGATGTTGAAGCTGGAGCTGGAGCTGAATCTGCTGGAGCTGTAGTGGTGGTTCTGACAGGTTGACTAGCAGTTATCATCTGAGGTTTTCTCTGTTGTTGATCTATTACAGTGAAGATCCGACAGCCTCTAAAGTTTGCGGGATGTTCTCCCCCACAGTTCGCACATGTTGGGGATCATCCCTCTTCTTCTGACATATATATGCTTCATGTAGTTTACCACATTTAACACAGCGTGGTATGGTAAAACATTGTTGCTGGGTGTGGCCTAGACGTTGGCATTTATGGCATTGTATGACTGTTGGGGGCAGATATTCTACGACCTCAATCCTATAGATGTTAATACTTTCCAAATCGTAAATCGTTGCTGGTGATCTCTTGAGAGTAATCAGGAATAGTGGTATGTTCTTCCTTCCGGGACCTTTTGGATTACGTTGGCTCATTTGGTGAACAGTCATAACTTCAAATCCATAATCAATGAGCTCGGACATGAGGAACTTCGTATCTAGATCTATAGGAAGATGTCGAATGACAACCCGAAGTGGACGATTTTGACGATTCGGAGCTATGGCGAATCTTTCTCTGTTTGTTTGAAGATATGTTTTCAATTTGTTGAAATCATTTGATGAAGTACATTGGAAACGTATACTATCCATTGTGTAACGCACTCTTGGGTTAGGGCCTCCCCCATGGCGCAGTGGTAGCGTCATTGCCTTGTAATCAAGGGGTCCCGGGTTCGATACCCGGTGGAGGCACAAGTGGTTCGGATCCCACTTTAAACTGTAGGTCCAGTCCCGATTAGCCTTACTGTGCATAAAGTGGACTTAAAAAACACCAACTCAACTCTTGGGTTAATCTTGGTAGTTTCGATAGTTTTCATGACAAAATTATGAGGTGCCGGTTGATGATAGACAAAGATCAACGGCTCTCTGGTAGGTTTTGGTGTGGAAACGGAAGGTATTTCGTTTTCTCCCTCTGTTTGAATCTGCATATTTTCAGGTGGTAATTCCGGTTGGTCTGATGTGAACGCATCATATCTATTTGATGTTTCAATTGTTGATGGTGGATCAGCAGTCACATTACTGGCAGGAACTTTCTTTCTTGGAGGTACGAGTTGAAACCCATCGGGATCAACGGTCTTGTTTTGTGTGGATTGCATATAACGTTCTCTCCTATCCGTTGGCTTCATAAATAACTTTTCGCAAGATCTGGAATATACTCGTCGTGGTGGGCGCATTTTCCCTCCTTGCGATTTGGAGATGGCTCCCGTGTGAGCGGATACTCTTCTCTCTTCATTTACAACAGAATCTGATGTGTAACCGTACTCCGATGCAGCGCCCTGAGGTTCCCGGTTATCGATATTGTGCATTTCAGAATCGCTAAGGCGTTCTGTATCTATCATTGGTTGCCTCGACAGACTATCAGAGGGAGGAATTTGGAACACGAATTGTCCCCCCTGAATGGTTGAGCTCGTTTGCCTATCGGATGATTGGTTTGTTGAACGTCTTCCATTATTTCCCTGGACGGGGTCGGGTAGGTTGAAGTTTATTACTGACATCGCGCGAACGCGTGTCTACTATGCCGCGGCGATCTCGACGTTCGATGGTCTGGAGCTTCGTTGGGCACCGTGAGGTTTCCACTCCAGGTCCCTTCGGACAGAGGGAGCTCCCGGTCTCGCTGCGCTGGATTTATACTCGCGGTGGTGCATGAGCGGCGAAAATTCTAACTAAGAGTACGCGTTGCCAACTCCCTTTTTGTTTACATTTTGCAAACTCCGTACTGAGGATTATCATGGTTTGATAGTGAGAATTCACTAGTGGAAAAATCACTAGATGCACGTGTTACCATAACAAAAGCCGTGTGTTTTATGACAATACAATTAATAATGAGTCGTGCAGGACTCTGCAATATTAAACAATGGATTTAACAATTAAAATGACAATAATTAATAACGTTTACGGAACAAGTTAAATTAAAAACTAAACGTGTATGCCTCGCAGGGACATCCCGCTCAACTCTTTCAACTCATTTGTTAATTTAAACGGAACATTGTGAGCACGCAGAGTCTATTAATATGTTAATGATGACCACGCAGAGTCTATTAGTAAATGGCGACCACGCAGGGTCGTTACAAACGAGATCTAGAGGAGCTTTATATACTTCGGAATTATCTGTTAAAATAATAATATATAAAATAATAATAAAATAAAAATAAATCTGTTATAAAATAACCATAAATTCTAAAAAAATAAAGAAATGAAATGTATTTGTGTAAACGTTCGATTAAAAAACAGGAAGTCCGTGTGTGCTCTTCCAAAATGTAATTTTCCATGCCCCAACATTACATGCACACACACACACACACACACACACACACACACACACACACTATATATATATATATATATATATATATATAGAGAGAGAGAGAGAGAGAGAGAGAGAGAGAGAGAGAGAGAGAGAGAGAGAGAGAGAGAGCGGCTCCTAGAAGACCCGGGGAAATAAGCGGCTATAATATGGACAAGAATTGACGTCCACACTGAATTACCCACATCAGCCAGGGAAACGTTCATCATCTACCCCGACTATACGCTGTCCATGGAATATCTGGAGTAAGCGAACGGAAACAAGTTTCTGCGCAAATAGTAGTTCCAGCAACGAATGAACACGTGAGAAGGGAACAGGATTGCGTGGAGGGGGAAAGGCGACTACAGCTACGAGCTGTTGCAGCGACGTGTACTGCTTCGCTCCGCTCACTCGCTTTCTCCCCTACTCTGCCTTTATGCGCGGCCTTGCTCCATAGATAGAGTGCAGCAACTTAGCTTCACATTGGCCGACCTCATCGTTTGATTCCTCCCACGACTACCCAATAGCTTTCACAATTCATAATGCAAGGAAGTTAACAAATAAAAAGTGGGACACTGATATCCTTAGAAATCATTGTACATTATCTGCTCGCTTAGGAGAGTTTGACTTACTGAAACAGCTACTATGGCTATTACACAACGACGATTTTGTTACCAAGACAAACAAGTCTACCCTTGTGCAATTTCTATTAATGACGTATTTTCTGCTACCAATGATTGCAGATCAATTTACATATTTGATGGGATGGCCATAACTCCTGCCCAATTTCCAACTGCTCCATCTGACACCGTTAGTTTCAAGGGCTTAATCACTAAACCAGTTAGCTTTGATTCCTACGGTTCAGCACCGAAAATAATTGAAACCGGAAGACGAGTTAAGGAACGGAAGTAAATGACTGAGTTCTTCAACACGTTTTATCAAGCAGCGGTGTTGGTTTCTGTCTGAATAAGCAAAGTCGGGTCTGATGCTGGACGCCATCTGTTAACAATTACTAAAACTAATTGCTGAGAGCTCTACACCTGGTCCTTCTAATCTAAGCACATATGCATTATTATAACTAAGCGGAATTGTAGGTTAGGAGTTGTTAGATTTGAAGCGTCAGGTTTAGAGCTCTCAGCAATTATGCCTGCTTTAGACGAAAGCATTTTCTTTAGCATTTTCCTTAACATGTTATGGCATTTCAGATGCCATGACATATTTCATGGCGTTTTTCAAGGATAGGTTCGGTCCGTAGCATTTTTCATAGCGGAACCAATCAGAGGCGACTTCTAGGTCACGAGTGCAGTTGTAATGGCCGCCGCGTGAGATGTAAACAATGTATCACTTCACATTTTTAAAATTAGATAACTATTCAACCGAGAGGAATATCGCTTCGTATTAAATGGTTTTAGGTAGAGAAGAATGGCGCTGATTGAATACATACTTTACAACGTTTACTGTACACGTATGGAAGAATATTTTAGATTTTTCAATTGTAAACACCGTGCACTCACCATAGACGGTGTAACTCGACGTGCCTTTCGTGCTGTATATATTATACATTGTAATTGCAACAGCTAACGGAAATGTTCCATAAAATGCTTGCGTGGAAAGTACTATCTGTTATAAGATTTTTGGAAGCATTTACATAGCATTTATGCTAGCAAAAATGTTAATGGAAATGCTTTCGTCTAAAGCCGGCTTTAGTTTTAGTGACTGTTAGCAGCTGGATGTGCCTCGCACTAGACCCAAGCTAAATCAGCATTCGTTGAAAAAACTTCATACTGAAGAGAAACAACTCTGTCCCAGAGTTCTGTGCAGCAAGCGAATGAAAATTAGTTCTCTGCGCAGGTAGTAATCCTAGAGGGCTCGGCCAATGAACACGTGAGAGGCAAAGGGATTGCACGGAGGGGGCAATGCGACGTTCGCAGTAGCGCGCACTGTTTTGATCCACCCACTCGCTTTCTCCCCTTCCCTACCGTTATGTGCGGAGTTGCTCCATACACTCCTGGGACGTGGTGTTTACAAGTGTTGTGTGCGGGCGCTTACAGGATGGTCGATCGGGATTTTTCCATCTCGTCATCGAAGTTTTCGGGTTCGAATCCTGGCCAGAGCATGGGTGTTCTTTGTGAACGTGTCCTTCATCAATTTCACGTAATCATCACTCATCCTCATCATCGCAATTAACCAAAGGTTGCAGAGAAGCGACGTTAAATAACAAAAATACAAATTACAATACTGGGTTGGCTAATCGGAAGGTCACTTAATACTGGTGCAATATGGAGGAATCGCTTATATTAATTTCTTGGTTAATTTGCATTCCATTTTTGTATTTGATTTTTGTCTTTCTTTTTCTAGATTTTCGTCTTACTTCCTGTCTTAGAATTTAATTCTTCTTGCTTTCTTCCTCCCCTGTTATTTCTTTTACTCCATTTTTCTGTCTGGATTCTTTCTTCTCTCTCTCCCTCCCTATTCGTTTATTTACTTCTCTCTTCCCCTCTCTCTGCCGTCTCTTTTATTTTATCGCCCGTTTTGTATCCCCACTCTTTTATTTATTTATTTATTACTCCTGGGTGTGACTGTTTGTTTGTTGGTGTCTCATCATCACTTTCATCATTATTCATCCCCATCGTAGCGACTTTGTGGCAGAGTTGATATATGTAAAGCAATACAAATCCAATGCATTGCTTCTTGGACTCCAAAATTTTAAATAGAAACGATATTCATGTGACCAATCAATTGCCTCCCAAAATATTCAACGGTGACGTATCTTTATTCATTTGGTTATTGATGGCGTTGCAAACCATATATCCTAAATCGACATTTTAGGATGTATCCATTTTCTGTGCGAAGTATCCAAGAAATACCTTTTGGGATGACCGTTTCCATGACCATTCTTTGTATTAGAGTCATTTCATATGAAATCAACACAGCCCACAACCTGACCAACTCCGATTTTCATGAAATTTGGTGAGTTGAATCTATGCATGGAACTTAGTAACTGAAAATTTTGAGTCTCGTGCGTCTTGTAATTGTTAAATTATTCAAGGTCAAAGTTCGCATAAATTGTCCTTTTTGAGCCCGCTTAGCTATACGAAATGTGCTATAACTCCGCCCCTATTTCGCCTAGGAAGCTCAAATAAAGCTTATTGTACAGGGAATTGAACAAGCTTTCCAGTGATATTAGGCTAGAATTTCACGAGAAATGAAGCGGCGAAGGTTTTTCCAACGTATCTTTAGCCAGCAAAAAGTTATACGCATATCTTTCACTTACGATATATGCACATTATTATGTTGTCAATGTTCCTGTGAGCACACTCGTTGACGTCTCTAACACCCACATAGAACATTTGGCAATGTAGCAGGTGCAACATCATCGCAAGCAGCAACTATGCCTTCTCTCAGATGGTCAATATCACGGACTTTTAATGCATGCACCATTCTCTTCAAATGTTTCTGAAGGTAAAAGTCCTCCTAAGATGTTAGATCTGGGGAATATGCAGGCCTTTTAATAGATCCCCGTCTGCCCATCAATCTACCTAGAAATTTACCGTGAAGAAATTGCCACTGTCCACATCGTAGTGTGGTCACACTCTGTCCTGTTTCAAAACTCTGGAAAAGTGCCATATCCCGTAAGCAAGGATGAAAAACCTATTCTCTTAACAATTCCAAGAAGGTTCCGTTGTTGAATATGGACCAACCATTCCCGTTCTCCATACACTATACCACATCATTAGCTTACCAGCAACAACCATTCGGCTGGGATCTGTCTACTGTAGATTATCACATCACAGGTACTGCATATTATTTTTATTAACTTCACCGTGAACATAAAAATTTGCCTCGTCACTAAAGAATTTTTCATTCCAGAGGAAGTGTCACGTAATTGTTTGAGATACTTTTCCCAATATTCTTCAATGTTCAACTATTTGGTGAATGTCACTGATTAAAATCATATGCAATGGTGCGTATACTTTTTTCTCTCCCGAGATGTCAGCGTGATCTCGATGAGTTCCTAACAAGTTAGGAGCATTCTAATGTTTGTTTTTAACACCTCGAAAAGGAGAAAATGGTTACAAGCATGCAGTAATAACTTTTTGTTGGTTAAATATATGTTGGAAAAACTTCGCCGCTTCATTTCTCGTGAAATTCTAGCCTGATTTGATATATCACATCACCCCCTTTCCTTTGAAATTTTTGCGTTGAATTCAATATGGCGGTCAACAATATGCCGGACCTGCGCTTGACACACACAGCTAGGGATCTCCCTGTGCCTAACCTATTTCTTTCATGACCAGGATAAATCCTTTACATTTTGTAGGGGGTGTTAAGGGACTTTTGACTCTTCATAGTTCATGTAATGAAGCTCTTATCAGTCACATAGTTACACATATTATTTTGTATCTTCTGATCCCATTGCAGTCGAAGAATGATTTTTTTTTATGTTTTACAGTATGGCATCAGGGACCAAATATATTTTGACGTGTTTTGAGATATTCAAGGTCAAAGGTCAAAGTCACGTGACAAAATTATATTCTTATCCAGAGGTAGGCTTGTTATATATCACTGGAAAGCTTGTTCAATTCCCTGTACATTAAGCTTTAATTAAGCTTCCTAGGTGAAATAGGGGCGGAGTTACAGAACATTTAGTATTGCTAAGCGGGCTCAAAAAGGACAATTTATGCGAACTTTGACGTTGAATAATTTAATAATTACAAGACAAACGAAACTAAAAATTTTCATAGTTACTAAGTTCCATGCATAGTTTCAATTCCCCAAATTTCATGAAAATCGGGGATGGTCAGGTTGGAAATTGCACATATCTGAGTTGATTTGGCATGGAATGACTCATTAATGAAACACTTTTAATTCAAGATGGCGTTTTACAAGATAACAGCAGATTTCGGTGATTCCCGAGTTCTGATTCGTCCTTTACAAAGCTTTGCAAGTTGTTCATTGCAGCAACTACTCATAGATATGTAGAAAGTTTATTGTATGTAAAATATGTCAAATTGTTGCTGTTAGGTTTTAAATTAGCAAGAAGCACAAAATCTATAAATCCTTTTTTTAATAATTAAAATGTAGAAATAACTTACGAGTTTCATGTATTACACCATATCCCATAATAATACAACATTTTAAAACAGTAACAGTGTTAATGATGTATCCTTCTTCTTATCAAATATTTTTGTCGTAACAATAAAATTGTGAATGTTATAAAGAATGTAGCATATTCACGTCTAAAAGAAATGGCCTCTTTATCGTACCATGGACGTCCAGAGGAGGGCCAAGGGAGCATGGACCCTCCCCAAAACATGCGTGACAAATTGAAAATATGTACTTCACACACATAATTTAATTTAATTCACATTAATTTATGTAAATCATTGTAATAGTCTTGCAAGAAAACATAACTTCACACTGAAGGAGAGTTATTTGAGAAAGTAACACTGCCTCGTTTGCCGCTCCTGAAAAAAAAAATAACTTCTTGCCCCTCCCTGGAGAAACTTGTGTGGACGTCCATGATACATACAGACACAACCATTCACCAAATCAGGAATCTCATCATGATTAACATGCTTTGATAAAACACGAAAGTGTTCTAATATTCTGGTAAATTTCTGGAACTGCCAGCAAAACTTGGACGATAAGGATCATTGATATTGCTGGAACCAGAAATTGGTCGGTTACCACCTGTAGGCAAACTACTTCCAATTCCACTGCTTCCCATACTTGGCCGGCTACCTCCTGTAGACGAACTACTTCCAATTACACTGCCGCCCACACCTGGTCGGTTACCTCCTGTAGACGAACTACTTCCAATCCCACTGCCTCCCACACCTGGCCGGTTACCTTCTGTAGACGAACTACTTCCAATGCCACTGCCACCGAGATTTGGGCTGTTGCCAGGCAAAAAATCGCTGCTGGAACCAGGGTAGTTACCAGATGAACCACTACCTATGCTACCACTGCTGGAGCCTGTATAGTGACCACTTCCAGTTGAAGAACTACCTACACCACTGCTGCTGGAACCTGGGTAGTTATCACCTCCGGATGAACCACTACCTATACCACTGCTGCTGGAGCCTGGGTAGTGACCACTTCCGGATGATCCACTACTTATACCACTGCTGCTGGAACCTGGATAGTGACCACTTCCGGGTGAACCACTATCTATACTACTGCTGCTGGAGCCTGGGTGGTGACCAGTTCCGGATGAACCACTACTTATACCACTGCTGCTGGAACCTGGATAGTGACTACTTCCGGAAGAACCACTACCTATACTACTGCTGCTGGAGCCTGGGTAATGACCACCTACGGATGAACCACTACTTATACCACTGCTGCTGGAACCTGGATAGTGACCACTTCCTGATGAACCACTACCTACACTATGACTGCTGCTGGAGTCTGGGTAGTTGTCACCTCCGGATGAACCACTACTTATACCACTGCTGCTGGAACCTGGATAGTGACCACTTCCGGATGAACCACTACCTATACTACTGCTGCTGGAGCCTGGGTAATGACCACCTACGGATGAACCACTACTTATACCACTGCTGCTGGAACCTGGATAGTGACTACTTCCGGATGAACCACTACCTATACTACTGCTGCTGGAGCCTGGGTAATGACCACCTACGGATGAACCACTATCTATACCACTGCTGCTGGAACCTGGATAGTGACCACTTCCTGATGAACCACTACCTACACTATGACTGCTGCTGGAGTCTGGGTAGTTGTCACCTCCGGATGAACCACTACTTATACCACTGCTGCTGGAACCTGGATAGTGACCACTTCCGGATGAACCACTACCCATACCACTGCTGCTGGAGCCTGGGTAATGACCACCTCCGGATGAACCAGTATCTATACCACTGCTGCTTGAACCTGGATAGTAACCACTTCCTGATGAACCACTACCTACACTATGACTGCTGCTGGAGCCTGGGTAGTTGCCACCTCCGGATGGACCGCTATTTATACCGTTGCTGTTTGAATCTGGGTAGTGGATATTTCCTGATGAATCACTACCTATACCACTGGTGCTGGAACCTGGAGAGTGACCACTTCCGGATGAACCACTACCTAGACTACTGCTGCTGGAGTCTGGGTAATGACCACCTCCGGATGAACCAGTATCTATACCACTGCTGCTTGAACCTGGATAGTGACCAGATCCGGATGAACCACTGCCAATACCACCACCTGCTGGTATTTGGTTTGAACCTACATTGAAATACCTGTCTAATCGGATAAGAATTTCTCTTTGTTTTAACATTATATCCTGAAGTTCCTTTAACACTTTACTATAGAATGCATTACTTGAGATTCCGTCAGGTGTTGGAAGAGTCAAAAATATATTGTTAAAAAATCCCTTATCTTCAAATTCTGCATTCTTCAAAGGCATGCGTGTGTTCCTCTGTTTTGTAGATTCAGTTCCAGATAAAGTAGAAACCAGTGAAGATGATTCTGAAATTACAAGAAGAATAAATGAGATTAATATGTGAAAATATGTTTGCACCACTTCTATTCTTTTTCTAAAGACTTTGGAAAGAGTTAACATTTTGAATACTGAAAATATTCCAGTGACAGTGTGGTTTCTACCGGAACTACCTGTTGATGAGAAAAGATGCTGATGCTATCATTGTTTGCTGGAACACAGTGAGTTACCACCCTTGAATTATTATTATTTAAAGATCTCAAGAAGCCGTTCAGCTAGTTGCGTATGAAGCTAGCAACCGCTCGACAGTCCTTGCGTCAATAGGAAACGAGGATAATGTCTTCTAGACAGCGAGAAGCGAATGGGAAACAGAGATTTAGCGCTTACGCACAAGCTGTTGCCACCTGTAGACTAGCCATATCAAACTCTATTTGTAAGTAGGGCCACATAACGATAATGTATGGCACATTTGGTAACCATCCCCTCTCAAGTCCAAAATTAAGATTAATGGATGATATTCAGCGAACAACTTCCCCCACAATTCATTGCGCGAAAGCATGCCCGCGGCCATGATTCCGGCAAACATTTCTCAGCACAGACGGAGCTTGTTGATAAGCATTGCGCTCACAGCTTTTGTGGCAGCGATTCAAGGTACAAATATAACGATTATAAACCAAATGTAGACTTTCACATTACTATACAAAACGTAAACGTAGACTTCAACAATGACCAGAGTATCTAAAAAGCTATTTGCCACAAAACAACGTTGTATAAAGCTATGTAATATACGAAAAAATACAGGACTATAGAGCATGTTATTCATGGAATCAATCGGACCTATCCGATAGTGCAGTGGCTAATATTATCCCCTTGTAATCGATGGATCCGAAATTCGATTCCCATTGGAAGGAATTTTATAAAAAAATAAAAATATATTTTTTTTAAAAAAATGAATTAAAACAAGCTTTGTCTCGTGAAAATGATAATTTATAGAAATGTTCCGAAATACAAAATTGTGTACTATATTTTTTAAGGCCGTAACGTATCACTGTCACTTTTCGTATGTGTATTGAGACAGGCATAGAAGATATGCTGAAAAGTATATACAAATATACGCATGCTCTTCGAACGCACCCGCTGACAACCACCCTCTACATCATTGCCTACCTTGTAATCAAGGGGTCCCGGATTTCAGTACCGGTGGAGGCACATAGTGGTTCGGATCCCACTTTAAACTGTAGGTCTAGTCCCGATTAGCCTATCTGTACATAAATTGGATTTGAAACTAACAATAGTCAATATACAAAATATCTAACAACTAACAACAAACAATGGATAAAGTTGGTGACAGCTTAATAATAATCCACACGAGGAAAAGTATCGATGACGTATCGGTCAAATCCATCGCCTTGAAATCAAGGGGTCCCGGGTTCCATTCGCCGTGAAGGCACATTGCACAGTGTTTCGGATCCCACTTTAAACTGTAGGTCCAGTCCCGATTAGCCCATGAGCATAAAATGGACTTAAAACACCAATTCAATGAATCAATTCTTTATGTCATTGGTGTTCAAGAGAAACCCTAACGTTTTCTCAAAAGTAAGCTTACGTGTAAAGTTTTCAAGAAGTTTCGTCATACCTTGCTGACATATTACGGATCCCGTAAGGATTGCTAGAGTTGGAAGCAGGAACATCATCTCTGCTTCCGCGCTCTGAAACTTGTGAAGGATTCTTCACTGTCTTGTCTACAGCCAGTGATAAGACCAGCATTCGCCCTCCTAATCTTAATGTCTTTCATGATAGGAGTTAGAGATCGCTAACGACATTCTAAACAACTTTCGAAAGAGACCAAACCTAGGAACAATGCAGTGTGGAGGTGAGCAACCTTTCTTATAGCTCATGACTTTCAAGTGACAAATGTGTTAGATCTCCTAATCTGTTATTAAAAATACTATTTTTTTTTTCGGAACGTAAAAATAGAAGGTAAATGCTCTATTATTTAGCTCAACCTAATATTCCCAACCGTACATTGGCAGATACCGAGTTCATTTACAATATTTACCTTGTTTTCTAGCGTGAGACACATGCGTTTTGTATTAATCCTAAATAAGTATTTTTAATAGGAAATACCGCATTTAGTCGAATCTAATCAAAGGCTTGAAACAAAAAAATAAATGCTCATAAATGTAATGCGCACCTCTAAAAAAGTTAACTTTATACAGTAACACTATTTTATGCAGAATGGATTTATGTTACAAATCTTTACCGCTAATGTTATTACTAGGGCTCGGATAGTTATGCACTAAAAAAACGTAAAATATGCACTAAAAAGTGTAAATATGCACTTTAAAACCCCGTTTAAATTTATAAGTACTGTATATTACAAACTATGAAAGATTACATGCCAGGCAATGAATATGCATTATTCTGAATGCTCATTCGCTACACAGATTTATTTCTATTAATATGATTCTGCGTTAAATGAAATACAATACATTACAGATCAAGATCATGATTACATTTGCTAAGAACATGATGTCTCAAATTTTCCAACTTGAAACTACTTCTGTTTTCAGCTAGAATAGTCTTATATTCAGAAAACGCACGTTCCACTTCGCAAGATGCAAGTGGACTGTATTTTAGGGCATCAAAGTCACACACATCAAGTTTCAGATCATTCACACGTTAGCCATTTGTATGCAGAATTTTGCAAACTTTCACCATTGTTGCATACCCACTGTTCTTCTTCAATACTGCATCCAATTTCTGTACATACACAGGATCTTCATCCTGGGCTAGGACCTGTTTAACGTCTTCTATAATTTTGATGCTTGTTTGAAGTTGTTGAAAGAAGAAAGACAGAGAAAAGATAAAGAAAAGAGAAGAGAAGCGAAGAGAAGAAAAATAAATACAATATATGCTCGGTGTTGGTTGTGGATACAAAAATATGCACAACAACTTATTTTCATACAAATATTCATTTTTAGTTAAAAATCCTTAAATATGTATTTGCATATGCAATATTCAAAATGCATAATTATCCGAGCTCTAGTTATTACAATATAACATTATTCTCTTAACTTTCCTTTCTTTCTTTCTCACCTTCATCCTCTGCTTCTTTTTCTCTCGTTCTTCTTGTTATCTCTTTCCTCTTCTTTTTCCCATTATATTTCTCTTCATCTTTCTTTCTTTCTCTGTTTTGCTTTCTATCGTTCCATCTCTCTCTCTATCTCTCATCTTCTGTTTCTCTCTTCCTTTGGTTATCTCCGTTTCCTTACTTTCTCTATGTCTTTCCCTTAATCTCTCTTTCTTTTTGTTTCTTTCCTTCTCTCTCTCCACTCCTTTTTCTTTCTTTCATTCATTATTATAATCTATTTATCTTTCTTTGTTTGTTTTCCTTTCCTTCTTTCTCTCGTCCTCTGTTTTCTTTCTGACTTCATTCGCTTAGTTCTTTCTTAATTTGTATCCCCATCTCTTTTTATTCATCTACGTTTCTATGCTTGCTTTCGTTGTTTCTTTTTCTCTCAATTTTTCCCTCTTCCTCCCATTATATCTTTCCTTCTACCATTGTTTTACTTTCTCTTCTTTCTCTTTTTTGTTCTCTTGTTTCCCTATCTCTTCATCTTTCATTCTCCTTTGTTTTGCTTTCCCACTCTCTCACTCGACGTTCTGTTTCTTTGTATTTTCTTCTTCATCTGTGTATCTCTTAATTCGTTCCTTTGTTTCCCTATCATTTTATATTCATCTATGTTTTACCTTTTGCTTTCGTTCTTCCTTTCTTTCTCTCTCTCTCTCATTCTTGTTTCTTTTTCTTCCTTCCTCCATTTATGCTCTTCTTAATACTTTCATTACCTATCTCTTTCCCTTGGTCTTCCTTTGTTTTGCTTTCTTTGTCTCGGCGCCATTGCTCTGTTTATTTATCTCTTTTCATCTTTCTTCTTCTATTTCTCTGTCTTTCTTTCTTTCTCTTTACTTGTTCGAAAACTTTGTACCGTTTCTGTCTCATTCTTTCTATACCTATCCTTCTTTCTCACATTTGTTTATTTCTTGCTCTGCTTAAAATAATCCTGAACCCGGCTGTGCTCTAGCCTTTTTCCCTCCCAGTAACTACGCCCCTGCTTGCCCCCCCCCCATAAAAAAAAGAAAGTTGAAACCAGGAAAAGATGCCAAAATACAAAACGGACCGTTAAGAAGAATCTAAACATATTACCGCCTCTTAAATTCGAAGGCACACAAATGAATGCAAGGAATATTAATGAAGCCCTTTGTGTGTTCCGGGAATCAAGAGCAGAAAGTGAAAGTAGTTTAAGTTCAAGGCCAGATCATCTTTCGCGCGTGTGGAACAAACGCCTTTTTCCTATCCGCAGGCTTTAGAGCAGTGTTGCCAGACTATCGAAAATTTCACTCGCGAGAGGAAAATTCAGATAAACTTTGAGGTGAGGAGGTAACTTTTGTGGACAATATAAATTCCAGTGAATTCGCCTAACACGCCTATTAGAGATTCAAATTCCTTTCTGTCTTTTCTTACTTATAAAATATCATAATCCACTGGCTTTAGAACAATCAATATGAACCTTCCTGATGATGTAGTGGTAAGGTCATCGCCTGTAATCAAGGGGTCCTGTGTTCGATACCTGGTGGAGGCACATTGCACAGTGGTTCGGATCCCACTTCTAAACTCTGCGTTCAGTCCAGATTACTCTTTCTGTGCACACAGTGGACTTAAAGAACAAACTGAAACAAACAATCAATACCCTTCCGTTCGGTGTCGTCCTATTTGCGAACAGTCCTAATTGCGAACACTTCTTACCTGGATACCAGTAATAGTATATTTACCTGGAAGTGTTGAGTGCAATTTTATAATAAAAATGTCAACTGTTTTTTATGCGACTACGCGCTGCACAGTTCTTAACTGAAAAGAGCTTCAGTATTAATAATACAATTATTACTTTACATGGTCAAATTACGAAACATATGGGACTGTTTTTAAAAATTTAAGGATGTCACCACTCTCCTCACCCTTATCAGTGTTCCTCGCTATCATCTCGTCCAATGAATGACATTTCTCTTTCCGCTTTACACCTTCGAGCGAAGAAGCTCTCGATTTCGTACGCTATCTAGCGTCGTTCGTGCGAACTATTTGGCGCTGGAGCGAAATCCTCTCTCTGCAGCATTCTATTTTGCTACGTATGGACTAACCACAGCCAGTATAATCTTCCTCCCCATGTATGTTTGTGATTGTCCATTCATCCATTTAATTTCATAACCATTCAATCCCATCGTCGCGATTTAACCAAAAGTGGCAGAAATGCGACGTCAAATAAACAATCGATCAAATCAACGAGTGTTCTTTGTGATCACCCATTCAGCTATCATCACTAATCGTCGCGATTAGCCAAAACGTTACAGAAAAGCGACGCTAAATAAGAATGCAAATACGAATCTTTAGTCAATGTGCATTTCAAGGTTTCTATAGCCGGTCCCAGTGACGGAGTGGTTAGCACATCGCGCTACGACGCCAGGGGTCCCAGCTTCGAATCCTGGCTCGGGCATGGATGTTTGAGTGTCCGTTCATCAATTTCATCATATCATCACTCCCCATCTTCTGAAATTAGCCAGAATTGACAAAAGAAGCGAAGTAAAATAAAGCAAATCAATCACGTTTTCTAAGATGAAGGGAAAATTTCACGAGAAATGAAAGTTTGTTCTCATGTTGTGGCAACACTGCTTGAGAGACCTCCATCTTTCATGAGAGATGTCATGTCATGAACTTGCATTCGGCGTGCGGTGCAGATTATAGCGAATTTTGAGGCAATGCAGCATGCAATAATAGCATACCCGAACTGCAGTCAATCATGCATTGCAGTCGTAATTATTTCATTGTCTGCGGGCATAGGGTTCGTGCCAGAGCCAATGGAACTTCCTATGTGAGTGACAGCCAATTAATGTATGCTTGTTCTGCAGACAGTAAAGCGTCTGGCACTGTTGGGTACTGTTCGATAACTGATGGTATGAGGAATCTTTACCATAGATGCCACATATAATTTGTCTCCAAGTTCAAAGTTGCTCTTTCCCTTTATCAGAACCACTGCCTGCCTCCTCCACTGGGTATCAAACATGGGACTCCTTAGATTAGAACGCGACTGCGTTACCATCACGCTATCGAGGAAACTAACTGAAGTGTAAATGTTGTATTAGTGCTATTTTACATCTGTTTTCTGTCACTTTGGCCTAATCGCGACTATGAAGATGATTGATGATTAAATTGATTTTGCAGGGTTGTGAAAGGTCCAGGACCCATAAATTGTAATGGGTTCCGTTGGTTCGCTGCAGGACCGAAACCTTTTTTCTTGCACAATTTAAATTCAGTACAAGTTGCGTATTGTTTCATTGCAAAAAGGTTCCTGGACAGTATTTAAGTCCATCTGGAGAAAATATTCCTGGACCGAATTTAAATTCATCCGGAAAAGAGATTCCAAGACCGAATTGAAATACTTTAAACACAAAAAGGTCCTTTACGGTCCAGAACCTATTTACGTTTGGTGATTTTCTCTCCTGGACCGGAATTGAATTTATTTAAAGTTCCTGGACCTTTAACAACCCTGGAATTAAGGAATACTTATTAACACAAGTAAACAGGATACAGACTACAAAATTCACAGATGATATTCTGGCTGTGGGTCAAGCGTAATGGCCTCGTTAGCCTGGAAATAATACAGTTTTCAGGTTATACTGCTGAGAGAGAATATAACAAGTTAAGCCCCTACCGATAGGAATTTTTGTCCACTTATGAAGATAGGCTAATTGGGACTGGACCTACAGTTTAAAATGGGGTCCGAACAACTTTGCAAGGCACCTCCGCCGGAGATCAAACCCTGGACCCTTTGGTTACAAGGCGACGGCATCAACCAGTGGCGTACGCAAGGGGGGGGTTACGGGGTTTAAACCCCCCCCCCCTTGAGCTTGTGAAATATTATGAGAAATGCTGTGGAAAAATTCAAAATGGCCAATTTATCACAGTCAAAGATCTACGACAACACTATTACTACTACTACTACTACTACTACTACTAATAATAATAACAATAATTTGAATGATTATTTCCATGCAGCATGGAGAAAAGCACAGCAAACACACGCGTCTTTCGGAGTGAATGCCTTGAAAATAAACACGAATTCTTGAAAATAAAATATGAGGGCAACTATGCTTTAAAAAAGAAAAAAAATGTTTTGTATCTCAGTTGCAACAATGTTCAATACACTGCCGTACGCAGAATTTTTTTTTTCGGGAGGGACTGGAATAGTAAATGTGGATAGTACATGACTTCGTTTTGGAGGGCAGGATGCATAATAAAATATTTCGTATTTTTGGAGCTTTTCAGTCTATTAAAATTGTATTCAAAGATAAAAATGGTAATCGGGATTCACTTTAAAAGAGGTTTCGCATTTACACATTTTGATTTTTTAAAGTTCTTCACGGATTTTTATTTGAAATTTTTGATTTTCTCAAAATTTCGGTAGGGGCTGGAACGCCATCGGCCACCCCTCTACGTATGCCAGTGTTCAATGAACATGTATTTGTGTGAACAATGAGAATTAACTAAATAAAGTTCTTGGTTCATTGTAATCGGCTAATGTATAGACAAAGGCTAGGTGGACAAGAATACAGTCACCATTGTTTACCGCAGGACGTTTGAATGTGTCTCTTTAAAATGTCTAACCTTGTTAAGTAGACAATTATTCAAACGACAATAAGCTTAACTATTGCAAAATGTTTTGTTGGTAAGAACAGCGAGACAATCCAGATGTGAATTATCGGGGACATTTATGCGGGGAAGAAGCCGGAAAAATTCAAAACCAATTCCGGGAATCGAACCCGGATCTCCCGCGTGGTTGTCAGACGCTCTACCAACCAGACCACCACAGCTCCTTGGATGAGTTCCATACTTTGATTATTTCAATTTATTTTAATATATTTTCTTGTTTTTATGGATTTTCTTCAAACTTAAAATGTGTCACATCGTTGACCAGATAATTATTTCGTAACAAAGAAACAAAAAAAATGCTCCCAGAATTTGATAAAAATCGATTGACTAGAAAGTAATTTCGTTCTAATGCTTTCATAAATACTATATTTATGTAGATCTCTAATACTTAATAATATTATTAGTAGTAGTAGTAATTTAGCTAATTAATTAATTATAAGTATTATTAATTAATTATGAGTATTATTATTTAATTAAAGTATAATAAAACAATGGTAGTATGAATTTGGAGAAACTTTTAGAAATAACCCCCCCCCCCCTTGATAAAATCCTGCGTACGCTACTGGCATCAACACTACTCCATCGGGAACGTCCTCCTTCCGAAAGCGTCAACCATTTGAAATTTTTCGAATTGTAAAGGATCTATTCACTCTTTCAAATACCAACCTCGTATCCTCACATACAGTACATTCTTGGGTGTTCCTCATCGTAGGATAACCAGACTATGGCGTCTACAAATAGTTAAGATAATAGTTAATGTTAATTCTTCTTTCGTTTATAGTTTCAACCTCAGTTCTTGTCATAAACACAATGATTATTTATCTTAGGCCGCACATATTAATTGTTTTTTTTTATTTGATTTATTTTGCTTCGCTTTTGTGCCACTTTTGACTAATTGCGAAGATGGGGATGAGTGATGATATGATGAAATTGATGACAGTCACAAATATCCAGGCCGGGAATTGAACCCGGGACCCCTGGTGTCGTAGAGTCCGCACATATTATAGTAGCGTTGTTATCCCTGCATAAAATAACTCTGGGACTTCTAGCAAAGTTTAACTTATTATTCCCCCTTGGAGAATATTAAGGTCGCCGGAGCGCGGTTCTGATCACCCCCCCCCCCCGACAAAAGTGATATCTAGAATGTGTGAAGCCCTATCTCTACACCCTCAATGTTCATTTATTCCATAGGGAATGGTATTACCTTTAGCGTTTGTTTCCATATGGAACCTTTCTCTGCACGGCATGACGATTCAAATAGCCTAAGGGCTGGCATACCCATGCAATTTCCACATCAATCCTGACGTGTTCATGGATTCTACAACGCGGGAGGGTGGGCAAGTATTTACTTTTAACTTGTTATTTTCTTTGCAATCTCCTTTGATGTCAGGACCATCATCCGATTCCTTTGCCTCAAGGGCAGCGTACCATGCGAACCAACACGACGATCTAACACGCTTTCAGAATCCGAACACCCTTCTAAATCATCGCCTACAGCATACAAGAAACATGACAAATACAGAACTGGTTCTTCTAAGTTCGTTGCCATCTTTATAATAACATATCATACACAATGCACGCAATGAGGCTCTCACACATCATTGCAAGTAGCGCTTATGTGTCAGACAAAAGGCTGTTACGTACTTCTCACCTCTGAAAGGCTGACTCGCCGACTTCCTCCGAGGAATTGCCACCAACAAAGAAAAGTCCTTCGGGGCACGAGAGAATGCCGGGAACTGATCTTATCAGTTCATGGAAAATTATCTTTTCATCAAGCACTCGCTCTTAATAGCAGGTGAGCTCCTTCTCGGTGCAAGGAATAAGAACACTAGGTGAGCTTGATTCTGTTTCTGAGGTTGAATGACCACCTAATTTCTTCCATGACAGGCTCTATGTACTTATGCGAAAATGGAATGAACAAATCATCATAATTCCCAGGAACAGTGAGGTACAGTTCACCCTAAAGCCATTGTACCATGAAAGTTTGTTTGGCAAGTGCAAATATATAGTTGGTAGATTTTAGTAATACCGACCTCCGTGGCAAAGTTGTTGTTATAGCTCGCTACGACGCCAGGGGTCCCGGGTTTGAATCCCGGCCTTAGCATGGGTGTTCTCTGTGAGTGTCTCCTCATCAATTTCATCATATCGCCACTCATCCTCATAGTGGCGATTTGCTAAAAGTGGCAGAAAAGCGACGCTCAATAGCAAAATCAAATCAAAAATTTTAGTAATATAAAACTTTTTTCCACCTATATTATCTTCAAGAAACACACAAAGAAAAGTTTCGAAACGCGTGAATCTAGAGAACATCTTCTGAGTTCATTTGAAAGCTTAAAATAAATAATGGTGTGATATATGTGATTGATATTTATTTTTATATATATATATATATATATATATATATACAGGGTGTCATTTTAATGGCGCCCACGGACCACAGATTCGTATAGAGGACATCAAAACAAACAACTTTTCCCAGTAACATTTTTCTCGTTGGTGCATCGATTCGACACTACAGCTGTTCAAAAAATACCGTTTTGCCGCCTGAATGCTGGCAACCCAACACAACATTTTATAGTACCTGTGACGTCATATCCTGCGGCGAAACAGCGCACGGCAGGGTTGCAAGGAACACAAATTTTGTGAAATGACAAACTTCCAACCGCTTTATTAGCTTTAAAACAAAGCGAGAAACGCGTCCAGAAGACCGAACATCATAGCCTAGCAGCCAGAAGATCAGCAGTCATCTCAGGGGAAGGGGGAAGTGAACCAACTATATGAGAAATGGTAAAAACTTATTCAAAATGAAATGTCAATGTCGGATTTTGTGTCAGCCTACATCTAAAATATCAACAATAAATTTTATTGGACTTACAGCTTACACGTGGCTGCTTACGCCCAACTACATGTCAAATATTTGCAAATCTTGTTGCAAGGTTGATACCTACAGATTTGTGTCCAGATGCCATGCGGTACTTTTGTGCTGATAACGGAATTATCCGAGGTTCACGTTGTTACATTACGGCTAAAAACACGTACAACCACAGTAACAACGTAATGATGAATCAGTAACGAATATACTGCCCTGTTCACATTTGCAAACTATTACATGTGTATCCGGTGCATAGATAAACACATAGTCGTCTCAGAGCTTGTATTACTACTAGTTATATCCCTGTATTTTCAATCATTTTTGCCACTTGCCTCATAATGCTCTGAATATACATTATATTATCTGTTGCTTACCTTTGGAATTTTGAGTTCTTTCATTTCTATTTTGTCATCCGTTCAGTGTGTCACAGACAACTAGTATCAGAAGAATGAAGTGGATAGAGTAAATTGTAGATGCCAACTTGGTAAGTAGATTTGCAAATATTTGACATGTAAGCTGAGACAAAATTCGATATGACCACTTCCACTTGAATTCTATTTTCTTTCTACTATTTTTCGTATCGTTTGTATACTTCCTGTTAGGTTACAGAACATGTTTTCTCGTTTTGTGTTACGGTACATAATGTGGCTGATTGTAGCTATGTCATTTTTCACAGAGTATGTGTGTTCCTGGCAACCCTGGAACGGATCGCTTCACGACGGGATATGACGTCACCAATGCAATCAAATGTTGTGTGTGGTTGCCAGCATTCAGGCGGCAAAACGGGCTTTTTTGAACGACTGTAGCGCCGGCACGACACACCAACGAGAAGAATGTTACTGAGAAAAGTTGTTTGTTTTGATGTCCTCTATACGTTTCCGTGGTCCGTGGGCGCCATTAAAATGACACCCTGTGTGTGTGTGTGTGTATATATATATATATATATATATATATATATATATATATATATATATATATATATATATATATTGCTTGAAAAGAAAACCAAAGTGCAAAAACGTGTGGGAGTAGCAGTTGAAAATCTGGACTATGTCGGTTCAAATAGACAAAGTATATGTTGGTTTTTACTTGAGGTCCCTTTGTGCTCAATCTGGCAACAAACTATGGGAACTGGATACACTGTTGGGCTTTCAGGGGAAGGAGATGACAAGCCTTCCGTATAACCGTGTGTTACCTGCCACAAAGCTACAATGAAGCCACGTTGCCAACTCATAAGAAGTTAGGTTGTCAAATCCTGAAGCACTATTTTCTTAATAAAATGAACAATTTTATGCACATTTCCTAATCGATTTGTCTTTTGTATTTTTTTGTCTCTAGGTTTGGGCTTCACAGATAGTCGAGCTAGCTTAATATATACGCCCCTGAGGAGTGGTAGAAGTAAAGTTGGGATTGGCTGCAACTTTTGAGTAATCGCGAAGTTGAGGATGAGTGATGATATGATATGAGAATTATGACGAGACACTCACAATGAACACCCATGCCAAGGCCGGGATTCGAACCCAAGACCCCTGGCTTCATAGCGCTATGATAACCACTCTGCCACGGAGGTTGGCTCGCAGGATGAGAATAAAACTTTATAAAGATAGAGAGGGCATTGAAACAATATTAATTGTTGTTGAGTTCTCAATTTATGAACGTAAGACGGTGTGACGTATAATAACCAAGATATAAAAATAGAAATCATTGCTATAGTAAGTAAATATTCTACAATTAAATTAGTATTCAAAATTAAAAACACCCTGATTTGACATCCAAAGCATATAAAATGTAGATCTAGAAATTAATATCATCAATTGGATATCCAATTTATATTCAGTTGGACATTATTCAATCTTATTTGTCTTTTAAAGATTTCTCCTGTGTGGGCAAAGGAATGTATGAGTCATAAGAACCAATCATATGCAGTGAACGAAAACGAAAGTTTCCGCAATCATAAAAGAAACCTGTATGCGGTTTATTGCGGGTGGTGTGACCGTTAGTCCAGCCTTTTTTCCTCGTAAAGAACACAATACCCACGGTCTACCTCAGACCTTAAAATAACCAAATGACGAAACTGCGTTCCAGGGCAGTTGTTAATATCTTGTGCATGACTTTTGCTGGGGCTACATGTGTCACAGGCAAAGTCAGAATAAATTTCCGCGAAGTCACAAATATAATTGCAAATTGTGCAGGTTCACATTTGGCCAACGTGCATGGAGGAAATTTTACCTCTGGTTCTTAGTCATGGTTACTTATCTGTATCCGACTTGTTCAGGCATTGTAAGACACTTTCCTTCCATATATCCTGAGTTTTTCTGCACTAGTAGATAAGTATGACATGTACAGTGGGATTCATGAGTATTACCGTGCAAATTGTCCATGACTATTTTCATTAATTTTTTTGTACATCCTATGTGTTTTTAAGCGATGGATTTTTATGTATGCTGGTCAACAGCTTGTTTTGAGTTTTCTTTTAATTCTTGAAGCTCTTACTGGGTCAAATAAAGTGCACGAACATGTTGATGGACAATTTGCACGGTAATACTCATGGATTCCACTGTACCAACATGAGGTCGGTTCAACATGAAAATTTCTGTTTCGTCTCAAAGCTGTACTGTAGGTCGAGTGTGTCCGCGTTTAATATTCAAGAGATTACCAACATCATGTTTACTTCTTTCTCAGTCAGAGCTCAGACAGTTGACATGAATATTAACACAAGTCTAAAGCAGCGAATGAAGAAGAAAGGAAGATATTATAGCGGGCGATAGAGTCAATTGCATAGTCAGAAAATTACATTCGAGTGGGCTCTCTTCGGTGGTCATGATTCCCAACATTCATTCTCTCTCTCTCTCTCAATCTCTCTCTCTCTCTCTCTCTCTCTCTCTCTCTCGTTCCCTGTTTTATATTTCCTTCTTTCTCTTTTTTCCTCATTTTCCTATTCCTTTCTTTCTTTCCCTCTTTAATCTACGATTCCTCTACCTATTTCTTTCTTTCCCTCTTTCTTCTATGATTCATCTACCTAATATCTCTTTCTCTCCCTATTTCATCTACGATTCCTTTACCTATCTCTTTCTCTCCCTATTTCATCTACGATTCCTTTACCTATCTCTTTCTCTCCCTATTTCATCTACGATTCCTTTACCTATCTCTTTCTCTCCCTATTTCATCTACGATTCCTCTACCTATCTCTTTCTTTCCCTATTTCATCTACGATTCCTCTACCTATTTCTTTCTTTTCCTCTTTCTTCTACGATTCCTCTACCTATTTCTTTCCGTCTTTCTTCTACGATTCCTCTACCTAATATCTCTTTCTCTTCCTATTTCATCTACGATTCCTCTACCTATCTCTTTCTCTCTCTCTCTCTTCTACAATTCCTCTACCTATCTCTTTCTCCCATTTACCTGTCCTCTACCTCTTTGTCTATTCTTCTGCTTTTTTCGCTTCTTTCGCTCTCCAATTTTCACATGTTTCTCCTACTACTTTTTTCTTCCTAACGTTCCCTGTTTCGTTTATCTCTTTATTCCTCTTTTCTCTATTTTTCTCTTCTTGCCGGTCCTCTTGAGGAGTGGTTAGAACATCGGCTGAGTCCCGGGTTCGAATCCCGGCCTGGGCACTGGTGTTTGTGAGCGTCCATTCATCAATTCCATCATACCATCACTCACCCCCATCTTCGCAATTAGCCAAAAGTGGCAGAAAAGCGAAGTAAAATAAAGTAAATAAATCAATCTGTTATCTTCTTTCTCTCTCTTGATTCTTCCACAGTTTCTCCACCCATCTCTCCCTTTTTATGTTCCCTGTTCGCTCTTCCTCTTTTTCTCACTTTTTCCTTTTCTTTATCCTTCATCCGTTCCTCTCTCTCGTTCTGTCACTTTCTTTATTTGTCCCCATTCTTTCTTGAGCCCTGTGTGTGGCTGGAACTCACCCTCTGGGAACGCCCCTGAATACACTACCGATTTGACCAATTTACTCCATTCTTATGATCCATTTCTAAGCTTTCACTCTCAGGTTTCATAAAACAGTTCTATACCTATTGGCGTTACCAGTAAATTTTGTACGGGGGCGGGAGGTCAGGCCATTAATAAAAACTTGAATAGTAGAAATAATAGAAATTATAATAATTATATTTCCTATGGTTATTATTATAAAATACCAGCTCTTGGTATAACTGTTATAAACTAATAAAAATAAACATATTTTTTTCCAAATGTATTAGTATTATTATTATATCCTTGGGGAGGCTATTCTACTCGATCCAGATGTGTGAATATAAAGCACAACTTTTTATTATTATTATTATTTTACATTTCAAACCGCTAGTGCATTGGAATGCATAGTTGTTCTATTTTGTTATTAACTTTCACACGCTTCGGTCAAGAAAAAGTTTTAAAAAATAGGGAGGAATTTAGTCTGTGACTACCCCTGTTCGGTAGTCACACATCCTACCGACTTTTTAAATAAATTACTTTCTTATACATATTATTATCATTTCTTTTACTTTCTATAACTCATTAAATATTCCAGCAACTTCTTTCGAAAAATAATGCTATTATACGTGCATATGTATTATCCCTCCAAAGGGCCAAACGAGTGTGACTAGAGGGAGTGTAGCAGTATCCAGGAGGGTTATTCCCCCTCAACCCCCTCAACCAGTCACTCTGGTTTTCTTTGTCCCCTCGCCTATTTCATCAGTTCATCATCCATCGTGGGGTGTAAGGGATGGCCTTTTTGGAAACCACTAAAATATCATCCTCTCTTCCACACCACTGCGTTCTTGCAGACTAACGAGTCTCTGGTGCATGGACACAGGCCAGTATGATCCTCTGTGAGACTTCTGTTGTGTCCTGTCGATGTTTGTGATCAGTGGCGTACGCAAGGGGGGTTTCAGGGTTTAACCCCCCCCCCCTTGAGCTTGTGAAATATTAAGAAAAATTCTGTGGAAAAAATTAAATGGCCAATTTTTCACAGTCAAAGATCTTGGACAATAATATTACTATTACTACTTCTACTTCTTCTTCTTCTACTACTACTACTACTACTAATAATAATAATAATAATAATAATTTGAATTATTATTTCCATGCATCATGGAGAAAAGCACAGCATTCCAAACACACGCGTCTTTCAGAGTGATGCCTTGAAAATAACCACGAGTTTATGAGGTTAGGTTAGGGTAACTATGATTTAAAAGAGAAAAAAATTGCTTTCTATCTCAGTTGCAACCATGTTCAACACACTGGCGTACGCAGGCTTTCTTTTTCGGGATGGGCTGGAATAGTAAATGTGGATAGCAAATGGCTTCGATTTGGAGGGCAGGATGCATAATAAAATATTTCGTATTTTGGAGCTTTTCAGTCTATTAAAATTGTATTCAAAGACAAAAATGGTAATCGGGATTCACTTTAAAAGAGGTTTCGCATTTACACATTTTGATTTTTTAAAGTTCTTAACGGATTTTTATTTGAAAATTCTGATTTTATCAAAATTTCGGTAGGGGCTGGAACACCATCGACCATCCCTCTAGGTACGCCAGTGTTCAACGAACATGTACTTTTTTTGTGTGTGAACAATGAGAATTAACTAAATAAAGTTATTGGTACGTTGTAAGAGGCTAATGTATAGACAAAGGCTAGGCGGACAAGAATCAGTCACCAGTCCGCCTTCCCATTGTATTTTTTACCGCAACACTTTTGAATCTCTCTCTTTAAAATGTCTCACCTTGTTGACTAGACAATTATTCAAACGACAATAAGCTTAACTATTGTAAAATGTTTTATTGGTAAGAACAGGGAGACAATCCAGATGTGAATTATCGGGGACATTTATGCGGGGAAAAAGCCGGAAAAATTCCAACCAATTTCCGGAATCGAATCCGGATCTCCCGCGTGATTGTCACTTTTCAGGCGCTCTACCGGCCAGATCACAAAAGCTCTTTGGACGAGTTCCATACTTTGATTATTTCAATTTATTTTAATATATTTTCTTGTATTTATGAATCTTCTACACCCTTGAAATGTCTCACCTCGTTGATCAGACAATTATTTCGTAACAAGGAAACAAAACAATGCTCCCAGGATTTGATAAAAATCGAATGACTAGAAAGTAATTTCGTTCTATTGTTTTCATAAATACTATATTTATGTAGATCTCTACTACTTAATAGTAGTAGTAGTGGTATTTGTAGTATTATTAGTATTAATTCAGGTAATTAATTAATTATAAGTATTATTAATTGTGATTATTATTATTTATTATTATTATTATAATAAAACAACGGTAATGTGAATTTGGAAAAAGTTTTAGAAATAACACCCCCCTAGATGAAATCCTGCGTACGCTACTGTTTGTGATGGTCCTCCTCATCGTGGCGATTAATCCAAAGGGAAGAAAAACGACGTAAAACAATCGATATAATCATAGTCATCATCGTTGCGATTAATCCAATTGGTAGAGCCGACCTCCGTGGCGGAGTTGTTATAACAGCGCGCTACGAGGTCAGGGGTCTCGGGTTCGAATCCCGGCCGGGCATGAGTTTTCTTTCTGAGTGGCCGTTCATCAATATCCTCACTCCATCCTCATCTTCGCGATTGGCCAAAAGTGTCAGAAGAAGCGTAGTATAATAAACCAAATCAATGAATCAATCAAAACCAAGACGTAGGAAATAGCGGGAAAATCATTCATCCTCATCGTCCTGATTAATCCAATAAGTAGAAAAGCGACTTAATAGAACCGGGGGAAAGTACAGATCAAATTTTGCTTAAAACTGCATTTAGTCTGGCGTCCGAGAAATTTTGTGTTGCGAAAATTTTGCGGGTGCGGATCAATCAATGTCCTTGGCTACATCTACGCTGCAGCAAGGATTGTTATTTTTACACGGCGTAGCATTTAGATCCGTTTCCTCGAGGAAAAAGTGTGTGGCTGTTGAACATTCGGGTGCAATCGGAAATGCTCGTGCTGTGAACAGGTACACTGTGTTGGTCGCCGCTCCATACGTCAGCCCCACAACCACCAGCAGATCCCCTCGCTTGGGCTCAGAACGATTTGAAGGTTGGAGGCCGAGACACGAGGAAAAGAAGCATTCTTTGGTGAAACATGGGTCGCGGGACATTGACCGCGATTTTACTGGTGTCAGCTGTCATCTGTGGAGAAACAGCGTTCGCCCAAGTCCAACCAGGTAAGCCTTTAATGTTCTGTCTTCTTTCTTTTTTAAGCCTACGTTTTATCAGGCGTTGTTCGGTTGTCACGTGTGCATCGTTACGCTCATTTGGGAATCATTGTGCGTGCTATGGAGCGTGTCAGTGCGTGAAAATTGCCGTTTACGAGTAGAGCAACAATCGCTTTTTTCAGCTGACATCGCACAACCGGAATTGCTGATGCAGTGAATGGCAAATTCCTGTCTGCAGTGTGCGATTTCTTTTTGCTTTTGGATGACGCCCACTCAGTGCCGTATTCATAGTAGGGATGGCCAAACGGATCCGGATCCGAGAGTTTCGTATCTCAATCACATTATAATATTACCACACCTTAAAAGGTATTATGATCTTCGGTTACAAAGAAATTTTTCATTAGTTAGTCCTACAAGATTTTTTTTTCAAGTGTTGTTCCTAAAATACTTTGCTACGCATCGGCTAACACACTCGTGCACAAAAATAATCTTACTTATTTAACATAAAATGTCAGAGGTGATTTCGTAAATGCCATTGAAACGAATATGTATTCATTCGAATGCATTGGAAATGGAAACACACATAAATGTGAGACATTCCATTCCAGAATGAAACCTCTAACACATTTAACAAGATAGAAATGTTTATACAAAAATTATACAATTGTTCTACAGTTACAGTTTTAAAAATTAAAATAAAACACTATAATATATGCAGTGTTATATAATTACAAAGTGTAAGACTAACGTAAGTGTATTATTTACAAATCGCGCAAGCGCGCGCACACACACTATATATATATATATTGTTATAAACACATTCTTACTTTCCAAAGAAGCGCTCATGTGGGATGGCCAAACGGATCCGAAAAATTTTAGGATTTGGATCCCAAGGATCCGGATCTAGCCATCCCAAATTCATAGGCGCTAATTATTATTTTTTTGGAGGGGGGACAAGGCACTTTCTGCCCCCATATTCAGGTAGAAGGTCACATTTTATGTATATTTACATATATAAAGCATTGTTTATGCCGATCTTGCCCCCCCCCCCCAAATGCTCCTCTGGCCGTATTTGTTTAATATCCGTGAGGGGTTAGGTTTTTTTAGATATGTAAATTTGTATGTTGCCAATAAACTCTATTATTGCCTGCGAGTTTTAAATACCTCGGACATTAAATCTTATGATATCATTTAGACGTAATTTAGAAACAGTATATTTACATTCTAAGGAACCCCTCCCCCAAAAGAGCTATTGAGCTAGTAACGCCGAGAAAACTTGACGAAATATACAGAGCATTCCCTGACATTCGCTACGAGACTCGGCAAGCGGCCCGGCATCAGCGCTTGTCTTTGCCCGTGAACGGGTCCGCGACAGTCGCTTATATTAAACCTCGTAAAAAGGTTTAGAGTAACAGGGTCAGTTCTGAATAAAAGTGGAAAGAAAAATGGGGAAATCTTAAAAATAAAGTATGCAAAGACAATCCGCACACCATCCGTGAGTTAAAAGAGAGTATTGTACGAGAAATCGGGAGAATTACAGTAGACGAACTTGCACGTGTAAATGCCAATTTCCTTCGGAGATGCCAGGAATGTGTTGCAGCAGAGGGACATCATTTTCAACACCTTCTGTAGTCAAGGTTAGTACACAATATGAAAACTGTAATCTTAATAGCCGACTGTAGCGACTGTCGCCGAGCCGTTCACCGGGAAAGACTAGCGCTGATGCCGGGCAGCTTGCTGCCGTCTCTCGTAGCGAATGTCGGGGAATGCTCTGTGTATTGCGCGTTCAACTCAATGGCCGCGTACGGCAAGAAATGTGATCTACGCACCTCCAACGAATTAAGCTGACGAAATGAGCTCTTCTTGCCATGGCGGTAGGCTTTCGTAGTTTACTTGACAATGGACAGAGCAACCGCGTTACTCTGGAAACTATCACTGTTATGGGGGGAAATATGTCTCATTTTCCCCCTCCTGGAAAAAATTACCTTGCTTGACACTCCCTGGAAAAAATCCTGAGGACGTCCATGGTCCTCACACGTCCTAAAAGCGGGTATACATCTGGTTTCAGATCGGTTAGTTCTCATGAACTCTCCAGCCTAACTATTGCCTATTTTGGGGAGAGCAGGCAAAAGGTATTTAAAGTCCTTGCCTTGACTCATTCTCACCAAACAGGTCGATAGGTGCTAGTGTTCGGAAAGTTACTTTTGAAAGGGTAACTGAGTTACAGTTACTCATTTTAAAAAGTAACTAACTGAGTTACTTTTTGCTGGATATTTTCTTCCAAATAAATTATATAAATCGGGAGATTTGTTGCGCATAAAGAGGGTGACAGAGAGAAATATATTTGTTGTAATATTTCAAGTACTTATGAACCAGAAAATGATAAATCTAGTAGCCTATAATTGCGCTTTATCAATGAAGGTGAGAATGGCATTTTAAACTTACCCCTTCAGTTTTCTCTGAGACGATTACATAAACGAGAATGATGGCTATGTTCGGCCTGATTCCTTGGTTTGCCACATGAGTATTGTAATTCACTGTTGTGTCAATAACAATGGTGTTTATTAATATTATTGCATCCAAAGTAAAGATCTATCTCGTCTGTCATTTCAGCAAATTGGGTACTCATTTTCATCTTAAACCAAATTCTATTATTTTTCCAAAATTTCCAGAGGTGTTGAATAATCGTAAATAAGCAAATTCTAACCGGAAAGATTTTTACTTCCATTTTTAAATTATCAGGAACTGAGTTAAATTAAATCACGTAGAAACAATTACATTGTTTTCTATTCATATGAGCACTTCCTCGCTCTCGCCTTTTTCAGTTTCGTTCATAGTACCAGTAGTACCATCTAGTTCTTTCGTAAAAACACTGAAATATTGCAGTGTGTCCCTTTTCATTTTAATCCGGTATTCTAGCAAAGAGAAAGAAAACTGTGGCATGCACAAGGAATGCACTACTTCTCCTAATCTTATCTTCTTGCTTCTGGGAAATCCGTCCCTCTTCCGAGGTATGCATATCGGTTTGGAATGGAGGGCTACCAAACGAAAGATGGAACATGTCATAAAACTGTCACCCTGAAATACCTGGCACCTGGAGCCTACAAAGTACCAAGTACCTGCCCACCGACAGGAGACAAATTTAGTACAACTTTCTCATTTCCTCTTCATCTGTTATTTGCAAGAATTAATGTAACAAAGGATGGACGTTTCTTTCGCGGCAGATACTGAGTTCCTGCTCAAATCGCTAATAATTTTCATACCAATTTAAGAGTTTGAAAGTAACTGTAAAAGTAAGTGTTGAAGCGTTACTTCCATTGGAAAAAGTAACTCTGTTACAGTTACTTACTTTTAAAAGTAACTAGTTAGTTACATTTCCTAAAAAGTAACTGCTACTTGTAACTAGTTACTTCCAAAAAGTGGTAGTAGCCGGCAGTAGCGTACGCAGGATTTTATCAAAGGGGAGGGGTTATTTCTAAAACTTTCTCCAAATTTACATTACCATTGTTTTTTTTATACTTTAATTAAATAATAATACTCATAATTAATTAATTAGCTGTTATGAAAGCAATAGAACGAAATTACTTTCTAGTCATTCGATTTTTATCAAATTCTGGGAGCATTTTTTTTTTTTTTTGTATATTTGTTACGAAATAATTATGTAGTCAACGAGGTGAGACATTTTAAGTGTGAAGAAAATCCATAAAAGCAAGAAAATATATTAAAATAAATTGACATAATCAAGGTATGGAACTCATCCAAGGAGCTGCGATGGTCTGGTCGGTAGAGCGTCTGACAACCACGCCGGAGATCCGGGTTCGATTCTTGGAATTAGCTGGAATTTTTCCGGCTTCTTCCCCGCATAAATGTTCCCGATAATTCAATCTGGATTGTCTCTCTGTTCTTACCAACAAAACATTTTACAATAGTTAAGCTTATTGTCGTTCGAATAATTGTCTTGTCAACAAGGTGAGACATTTTAAAGAGACATTCAAAAGTGCTGCGGTAAACAATGGGAAGGCGGACTGGTGACTGTATTCTTGTCCGCCTAGCAATGTCTATACATTAGCCGCTTACAACGAAGCAAGAACTTTCTTTAGTCAATTCTCATTGTTCACACAAAAAATGTACATTTTCATTGAACCCTGGCGTACGTAGAGGGGTGGCTGATATGGTTACAGCCCGTACCGAAATTTTGAGAAAATCAAAATTTTCAAATTAAAATCCGTTAAGAACTTTAAAAAATCAAAATGTGTAAATGCGAAACCTCTTAAAGTGAGTCCAGATTACCATTTTTGTCTTTGACTATAATTTAAATAGACTGACAAGCTCAAAAAATACGAAATATTTTATTATGCGTCCTGCCCTCCAAAACGAAGCCATGTCCTTTCCATATTTACTATTCGAGCCCTTCCCGAAAAATAAAATCCTGCGTACGCCAGTGTATTGAACATTGTTGCAACTGAGATACAAAACAACTTTTCTCTCTTTTAAATCATAGTTGCCCTCTTATTTTACTATCAAGAATTCGTATTAATTTTCAAGCCATTCACTCTGAAAGACGCGTGTGTGGAATGATGTGCTTTTCTCCGTGCTGCATGGAAATAATAATTCAAATTATTATTATTAGTAGTAGTAGTAGTAATAGTATTGTCCCAGATCTTTGACTGTGATAAAAAAATTTCCCCACAGCATTTTTCATATATTTCACAAACTCAAGGGGTAGCCGGGCTTGCCCCAAGTTGATACCTTATTGGAGATGAGGCCTACTCGAGAAAAGGTATTTGAAGTCCTCACACGTCCTCACCCTCACAAGTCATTCGAAGGTGAGGATAAATCTGCATCTGGGCAGCAAAATTTTCAGAATCATTACTCTAGAACAAGAATCACAGTACCCACGCATACACAAAGAGAGAGAGAGAGAGGGGGTGGAGAGTAAGAGATGGAGAAGTTGAGAAAGACAGAAAGAAATAAAGCAACACAGGAAGTAAAGAGATAAACAGAGAGAGAGAGAGAGAGAAAGAAAGGGGGAAGATGGAAATATAGAGAAGGAAGAAAGAGATAGAGTATGGGCCCGAATTGATCCTACCTTGAGTTAAATTAATAATTTCGTTTTTGTAGGGACATAGTGCCATAAATTTCTCGGTAGTTACATTCAGGGACTCTATGAGCAACTCGGGGAAGCTTTCGTCACAGTGAGTGACATCGGAGAATGTAAAATCGCGCCTTCACTTTTTGGTTTATATGTCAAGTCAAGTAATAGATGTACCTTCTTCTACCAGACACATGAACGAAGCGAATACGCCTTCCATCGTGAGTCCTATTGTGTTAGTAGGAAGTGAAGTGGAACCTGAAACAGTGTTGACTTTGACCTCGACGCACCAAAAGTGGGCGTGGAATTTTACATTAGTTCCGACGACATCTCTTCCTGTGACGTCAGCTTTCTTCAGCTGCTCAAGATTTTGAGTTTTGGTTTTGAATGCGCTACGGGACTGGACCTACAGTTTAAAGTGGGATCCGAACAGCTATATGCCTCCACTAGGTATCGAACCTGGGATATCTTGCTTACAAGGCGGCGATGTTACCGCTGTGGAGGAGGAACAAGAGTGTCTTCTATCAGGACTACACAATAAATAATAAAACTATATACTGTAGTCAATTCTGGGTAGGATCATCGCTAGAGGTAGAGATAAATAAATGGAGACAAAGGAATGGAGGAAGATAGAAGATAAGAAAACAGAGGAAGAAAAGAAGAGAAACATATGCAGAAACATAGAAAAGAAAGAAATTAAGTAAAACAGGGGAAGATAGAAAAATAATCGAATTATTTCATTTTACGTCGCTTTTCTGACACTTTTGGCAAATCGCGTCAATGAGGATGAAATTCATTAAGGGACACTCGCAAAGAACAACCATGCCCAGGCTGGGATTCCATCCCGGAGCCCCTTGCACCATAGCTAGCTGTGCTGACCACCCCGCCAAGGAAGTCGGCTAAAGTAGAGTGATAGACAGAGAGTTTGATTGATTTGCTTTATCCTACTTCGCCTTTTGTGCCACTTTTGGCTAATTTGCGAAGATGGGGATGAGTGATGATGTGATGAAATTGATGAATGGACACTCGCAGACATCTATGCCCAGGCCGGGATTCGAACCCGGGACCCCAGAGCCTACCTCAAACTTTTTCATCCACACTTGAGCCCCCACCAAAAAGTCTCTATCAACGCAACTGCTCTACATTGTTAACATTTAATAAATTAAATACCACACCATGGACCCAGTGGTTTTATCTTCTCGCAAGAACATTTTGCAGTAATGTAATTGATTTCTCTTTCCCAGTTTTTCTCTGGTTATATTGATTATGTTACGATATAATCTTATAATACGATCTTATCGACGCTTGCCATTGTTCATTTTCATGTTATGTTAGTTAATATATGTATTAAGTACTACTTAAATTGTATGAACGTGTTGTATGCATGATAAAACATCATAGGCGTAGACAGAAAAAAAAAAAACAATAGTGGGTCACCAAGAATTCATCCTTTTCATAAGGCTCCATTGGTCCTTTGACCTGCGAACAACCAAGCTTTTAGAATAGTCGTCTGCTTTGGAGAAACCACTTTGATATTGTAAATTCCAAAAAAATTATGTTCGTTTAGAATTATTTCCAGGCCATTCACATGAATCTTCCTATGGGTTTCTTTCGCTGTGGCATACCTATCTGCCATGAAAAATAGGCTTACGTATCCACGAAAATATTGTTAATATAGTTCTTCAAATAATAATTGTGCTAAAATCTCATAGTGTTCGTGTTGAGCAGATGATTTTTCATTGCGTTACTAAGAAAATTGTATTTTGACCAAAAACAGAGGAAATAAACCTGATTTCATATTGCAAAAGAACTTAAAATACTTTTTCAGAATTGTTAGTTTCGTACACCGTATAAGAGATTTATGTCCCCAACACATTCCATTAGCGAGGCAGCTGCGTGCATTGCACCATTGTTCCCGAAAGGGTGTTTTGTAAACACACTGCTTAGGTATGCACCGAGTATTGTTAATTGTTACGAGACAAGGTTAACTATTGTTCCGCGAATGGTATTGATGGTGATTAAAGATTTGCTTTGTGTGTGGGAGTTGAAGGTTGGGTCATATCTCTCTCTCTCATTCCCCCTTTTCCATCTGTTTGTTCCTTCGTTTTCTCTTTTTCTCTCTTTTCCTGGTTTTCCCCTCCTTTCTTCTGTTTCTTTTTTATCTTTTTTTCATTCTATCTTTCCCTCCACTTCTCTTCCGCCCTTTCTCGTTATTTCTATACTATATTTCCTCTCTTAGCTCGATCTTTCCTCAAATCTCTCTCCTTTTCGTTCTAGCTTTCTTTCTCTCTCTCTCTCTCTCTACTTGTATGTCTTTCTTATTCTCTCTACGTATTTTTGTCCTGTCTTTTCTTCTCTCTCTCTCTACCATTTTCTTTGTTTTTATCTATTTTTTGCTTGTTTCCTTCTTTTTGTCTTTCTTGTTTTACTCTCTCGTTCACACCTCTCTCTATCTTCCTTCTAAGACTCGCTAGCCAGATCATTTAGTACTTTTAGGCTGGAACTTTCCTTATATCTCTCACGCAATCTTTTTTCTCTATTTCCTACTCAGGGGCGGCGCCAAGGGGGTGCGAAGTGGTGCTTTCGCACCCCTTAGTTTTCTTCCGCACCCCCTGATCAAAACTTATTTTCAATCTAATGAAATATTATGCTATTAAGACAATACCATCACTTCGAGCGTAAAATGATTGGTATTAAAGGCATGCCGCTATTATTGTAGTCAACAGGCGTAGGCGCCGACTCCATGGGGCTTGGGGGGGGGGGCTCGAGGCTCCCCAATGTTTACGATGTGGGGGCAGAGCCCCCAAATAATTTTGCTTAAGAGGATCTAATGTATTATTTTGCTTCTCTTGTAAAGTTTACTCTGAATTGTTCCACATGAACTTAACTTTAAATACACATTTGAAATGTTCTACACCGTCAACTTTGGGGGGCTGAGACCACTAAACCATCAACTTTGGGAGGGCTATGACCAGAAACAGCAAAACACAAGACTTATTACTATATACTAAGTATGTAATTATGAGTATTGTTAACATTTTTACTAAAAAGAGTTTCAAAAGAAGATGTGCATGAACTAGGGGAGTGGATGGGACGTTCGGGCTAAAATGACTCTCACATGACATTCAGAACGAAATCATTGATACAGTATATTAGGGAGATCTGTTTTGCGCTCCGTGGTAGCAGATATTAAAACTCGGCAATATTTTGCTATTATGGTTGACGAAACTTGTGACATATCCATCCATGGACAATTAATATTCTGCATTCGAACTGTGAATAAAAATTTTGATATTTTTGAGGAATTCATGGGCTTTTACGAGATTCCGAACACTGAGGCCAAAACTTAAAAAAGGAAGAGAGCGAGTCATTCATTAATTTATTTCAGTGATCAGAGCCCCCCCAATAATTTTGACAACAGACAATCCATTGCTCCTGAAAGAGAAGTCGCATTTACTTTCCTGTAGTGGCGGCGGTCTATACAAATATCAGCGGCTGTTGTTTATACTTTTGTTTATTCCGTTGGCGTTTTCGATAATTGCTTATAGCTCAGTGTCAGTTGTGTCATTTACTTTTTTTTTAGCATTGTTGATGAAACACGGTTTTATTTTTCGCCTACTTGTTCTTCCTCTATTCTCAAAATCGAACTGCAACAAAAATTTTACATCATCCGGTTGTGCCCGGGAAATTATTTAACGCGAGTTGTATCGAGATGGGTTTTTTTCCGTTGTTGTTTTATTTATGTACCCTTCTACGTTAGGGAAGCAGTCTGATAATTACATGAAACTGACTACATGATTTTCTAATTTTTTGTACGTGTTAGTTTATTTGCAAGTAGTAGAATTTCAGCTTGGATAGCAATATTTTTTTTACCCAACGCACACAAATTGAACACGCAGCAGTAGTCTCTGATGTCTGTGCATCGTGAAAACATACAAAAAGGACAAAGAACTGTTCATGGACAAAATGTTAGATGTTTGTGGAAAGGATATGAGGTGAATCCAGTTTCTATTTACCGTAAATAATAGTGGGCTCAAGCCTGAACTTGGGACCAACGCCAAAGTATTTTCAATGGAATTTCAATTTTATGATTTGTATAACAACAGCAACAATAATGAACGTAAAATATAAGTTCCTGGAAAGATATGACATCTCACCCCCCTTTCCCCCCACACCCCCCACATCGTCGGAGAAAAAATCCTGCGGGCGCCCTTGCAGGGATGTTTGATTTCTATATTGTAAACATCGCACCCCTAAATTTAATTCCGCACCCCCTCAGCATCCCTTGATGATTAATCCTGGCGCCGCCGCTGTTCCTACTGTCTTCTCTCTCGTCTTCCATTTTCACTCTTTCGCCGTTTCTTATTCCGTCCCTTACCATCTCTCTATTTTCTTATTTCTCTCTCTGCACTCTCTTCCTTGTCCCATCTCTCTCTTCTCCCTTTTCCCGAAGAACTGAATGACTCGGAGGAGCAGTAGCAGAGAGACCAAAGAGAACCGAACCGTATACTTGCTAAAAATAGTGATTTAGAATATTAAGATGGTCGAAATAAAGTTTTCAGTCACGCTTTGCGACTTGTGTCCTCTTGTTTCGAACACTGCTTTGAAACCAATTTGCAGAATCTATAGGGTGTTATTTTATTTGTCTTACGCAGGATTTTCTATTTACTTTTGGTTAAATGAAAATGTTAGTGTTTCCAACTGCAATAAATTTCCTCAAAGCCAGATAAAAATGAACAAGTGTTCCTCAAAATTGAATTTCTTGCAGCGAAGGGAATCCGGTGGATATATATATATTTCATGGTAGTTCGGATTTCTATTTCAACTGTAGGCCCAATCCCGGTTACCTTATGTAACTATAAAGAGATAAAGGAGAGGGAGAGGAAAATTAAAGAGAAATACAGAGAGAAGAAAGAACAGAGAGAGAGACGTAAAAATGAGAGAGAATAGAGAAGTGAAGAAAAGAATAGGAAACATAGAAGGTGGCACATGAGAGGAAAAATATAAAAATGAAAAGAGAGAAATGTGTAATATGGTAGAAAAAGTGATTTTTAAAAAAGTTTTTAAACACTTAAAAATCATTGAAGTGGCTATCGCTGACGACATGTCACGTCGCTCTCATTACCCGTCAGGTTAACCCCGACCGGGAAGATCAGCGCAAACTACAAGGTGGACTAAAAGTCCCGCACCATAGGCGTATGAAGATAAATGTGGCTGGATGAGAACCTCCATCAGTGGATTGGATGTAGGGGATCTGTGGAATGGACTCCCCGATCCCCGGATTTGAATCCAATGGATTTTGCTGTGTGAGTCTACCTAAAATCAAAGGTGTACAGTGTGAAAATCATCAGGGACAAACAGCATCTGTGTGAGCTAATTGCTTCTGAGTACCGTGCTATTTCGCCAGACTGGTGACCCAAATCCTGCGAGCGAATGGTGACCGCCTACTGTTGTGTTTTGACAACGGTGGCCCACCATTGAACAATTATTGTAATCCAGCCCATGGTACGGACTTTTCGGCCACCCTGTATAGTAAGAGTAGGGTGCCAGGAAAGATGAAACATTGCTCGTGGCCTGAGTCGAAGGTTGCATCCAAGCATCTCGCTGAAGATGACCACGGATGAACCTCGCGCAGGATGACCAGGAAAAGTCACCAAATAAATCAGGTCTGTGGGTGACCTTGTTGTCACAGACATCCAATGCTCGTAATAGGGTCTTTCCCTTAGCCTAGCGCTTACGGTAACACACTGGGAATGCCGGAAAAGGCCTTAATATTTCTTCATGTTTGTCCAAGAGTAACGACTGTGCTGATAAAGTAAAGGTGTTGGGCTATTCCATTGAATTCATGTTTATGTGTGACTGGTGGAAATTTCCAGGATTTTCGTATTGTTTCCGCATTTGGAAATTGCGTCAGAAGCCAGATGTAGCAGAATTCCTCAGTTCTCTGACGTACACGGAAGCAAGGCAGGTGCTTCTGAGTTCAAAGCAATGTAATGCAGGATTAGAGGTGTGTAGTACATTTTCATGTTTTGCATCGTTCTTTATACCCTGTCCCAATCATCTCTGGAGCAAGGTCGCACATAACGGAAGAGAAGGGGGGGGGGGTGTCGATGGGCAGAGCAAAGCAGTAGACGCTACTGGGATGGCTGGTAATTGCAGTCGCTTTCTCCCCTCCACGAAATCCCGTTCCTCTCACGTGTTCATTGGTGGGGCCGTCTTGCGTCACTACTTGCGCAGAGACTTGTTTTCGTTCGCTTGCTCCAGAGACAGCTGGGACAGAGTGTACTTAGTTTTATCTCTGGTAGCACTGCTATTGGAGACCCTATGCCTGCCCTAGGTTTCCATTGTGAAATGTTTTTAATGGGACTAAAGTACAATAGGTTGTGTTTTCTGAAGAGAGATATGCACTGGGGTAGAAAAAATTAAAAATTATTCAGGCGCCAGGCCCCCTTTTTCTCACGATACTGTTTTTTTTTCCTTCAAATACAGGACAAGAAAACCATGAAGTCAACTAAGATAAGCTCTGAAGTGAGAGCTTAAAACATTTAATTTATTAATGAGTACAAGATGGGATTAAAAGTAATTGATTGAATGTAGCGTGAATAACTACGCAGTACATTCTAATATATGGCCGACTATACTGTACATTAGGTCGGGGGTGCTCACAGAAGGGATTCGTGATGCGCCTGTTTCATGTGAATTTTTGGGAGGGACAAAATTTAATAGTTTAGTTACCAATTCTTATATTCACACAAAAATGAGAGGGGGGAGGGATCGTTTTGTTTGATTGACTTGTTATTGATTTTTAGTTATGGTTACTAGTTTATCTTCCTACCTGTGGGTGATCGCGGTAATTGGGTTGCAATGAAACCATCACCTCTTATGCCTTTAGACTCGGTTTGAAAGGGGAGGCGTGCTGTTCGCATTAATACAAGGTTAGTCAAGCAGACAAAGTGTGAAGAATAAGGTTCAGGGATCAGTTCACTAACAATGGCAGTGAGCCTAAGCAGTTTTGCACGTTTTATGTTAGCAAACATCCAAGTGAGCCGTGGTTTTTCTTTTTTAGTTTCTTAATTTGAACTGCAATGAAAGGTTTGGAATTTCATGCTCCTTTCAATTGTTGGCATCTCGACAAGTGGTAAACTGTCTGGTGTTTGAGGAACGATTTTGGGGGGATGCGTCCTCGGCCTTGCGGGGGTGGGGATGGGCACCCCTGCTGTGCATTGCTGAAGATTTCAAAATTCGGCTAGCAACAGTGCAAACATTTACAAGGGCATGTTTATTATTTTCTACCCCTGGATATACGTGTGGAGCTATGTTTCGGGGTCATTGTAAATTATAAATTGTTTAAGTGGAGCGAAATGGAGACAGAGAGAGAAGTAGAATACATCATAGTAAGAGAAGGGGACAGATAAAAATGGCTGTGTGTGTGAGAGAGAGAGAGGGAGGGAGAGAGATTTAAAGAGAAAGAAACAAAAACTCGATAGAGGAAGAGACGAGAGCGAGATGAAAAGAGGAAAGGGGATAAAATAGATAAATTTAAAGAGGGACAGAGAGATTTAATAGAGAAAGAAACAAAGCTCGATAAAGGAAGAGATGAAAGAGAAAGGAAAAATATGAAGAAAGAAGAAACTAGAGAGAAATTTGAAGAGAAAGAAACGAAATTCAATCGATTAAGGGGCAAGAAGGTGAGGTAAAAATGGGAAAAGTGGAAACGAGATAAAAATAAGAGAAAGAAATTTAAAGAGAGAAAGAAAGAATAGAGATAGAAGAAAGGAAAGAGAAAGTTATTGAAGTAGAGACGTTAGAGTGAGTAAAAGTATGTGTTTTTGGGGGGATGAAATAAGTAAATGAGACGAGCGGGAAAAAGGAACAAATAAATGTGTGTGCGCAACGACGCTATGTCCATTCCCTCTTCTCCTGTTCAAGCAACGAGAGACGAGGAACCAAATGACCAAACATTGGTTTCAGTCGTCAGAACAAACTGCATAAAGCATGCAGAATTCAATCATACTTGTCGCAATGGTACAATTGATTATAGTTCTCATATCTGCCAAACGAGCGTGGTGGTCTCTTGTCTCAGCGATGACAGCAAACCCGAAACATTTGAGAAAGTGCAAATGCCTCTAAAAATGTTCACAATGGCGTTCAGCCAGGTGCGGGGTTAAGAGCTCATAAATGGCATTATGCGCCATGCTTTTCACCCAATCGCCATGTTGAAGGTTGGGATTTAGTCATGTCGATTTTGAAATGTCCATACAGGCGACAAGGAACAATGTAATCTCTCCACAGAGCCATAAACCGCAAGCCGTTGAACAATTTGCACTTCTCTGTGTTGACATACATGCCGCATTTACTGAGATATAAACCTGTATTTAATAAGCACAGGTCTTGGCTTTGAGGCACGCACCTCTGTGTAACAATGGCACCTACAAAAATTCCCGTAGATAAGGTAAAATTCAATTTCTACGAAATTTTCTTTGTCTTCAAAAATTTCCACTATTCTTCTAGACTTCAGAACTGTTTCTAAGAACGCCATTTAATGTATGTGCTAATAATATTAAAAGTATAGTTACTGTTCCCAGGTTCGATTGTTTGATTCAATTAGGTTATTTTACCTCGCTTTTCTGCCACTTTTGGCTAATGGCGAAGATGAGGATGAGTGATGATGTGATGAAATTGACGAGACACAAAGGACATACATGACCCAGCCTGGGATCTCACACCAGCAACCCCTGGCGTTGTAGCGTGCTATGCTAACCACTCCAACACGGAGGTTCGAGTCCTGGTGTAGGTATGGGTGTTCTGTGTGTCCCTTCTCATTCTCATCATTGTAATTAGCCAAAAGTGGCAGAAAAGCGACGTTATAATACCAAAAGCACAATGCAATGCAAATGTTACTGTAAAATCATTACATGACTCGACGATTTGTCGCACACGGGAGATGTACTGTGTGTGTTTGTACTGAAATCCAAGCGGAAAATCCAGGCTTGTCCAGGATTCGAAGCCTGGTCTCTGGCTTACCATGCCATTGCTCTATGAACTGAAGATAACGAGCCACCCTTGGTTTTCGCTGTCGCTGTTTTACCTCGTTGGAATTGTCTCCGTCAGTGAGTTTTTTCGCTTCCGCTGTTTTACCTGCTCAAAGTAAACCTTCGGGTTTATGGTTGCCAGAGGGAACTGAAGAAATCCATATTGTATGACAAAGTAACGCGTTATTTTTGGCTGAGAGTAGATTCCAGTAGTTTCTCCGCATGTCTTCCAGCTATTTGAACGCAACTCAGTTGCTCCTTGTATGCATATAGGTTATTTGCAGAAGGACAAACATGACTCGGAGGAAACATGTAAGCGGCTTCTAATTGGAGAAGCGAGTTGATATTAATTAGTCAGCGATTTCTCTTCCCGGACGATGCGATGCAATGCGCCAGACGTGACATCCTCATATCGGAGAACCAGGAAATAGCCTTGGTTGGTTCTTCGTGGCAGATGCGATGTTAAACAATCTTCGGGATTTCCCAGTTCCCACGCAGTTCAACGGATCATGACGACAGCGAGAAACGAGATCGCATCGCAGGGCTGTCTTGAGCAACTGACGGGAACCTATTATAGCTGGGACGGTCTAGGATCCGGCGTGAAGACCTCCTCTTTGGCAGTGACCCTGCCAAAATCTGATGATTTTGTCAAAATAACCATTCTGAGCTGTGAATGGGCACCGGTTCCTAGCGTGACTTAACTCTAGACGGTGATGTTCCGTAGACTGCTATGTCTCCTCGATGGAGTGGTGGTTACGCTATCGCCTTGTAATCAGAGGGTTCCAGGTTCATATCCGGTGAAGGCACAGAGCGGTTTGGATTCCACTTTAAACTGTAGGTCCAGTCACAGAAGGTGCCATTCAAAACTTTCTTCAAAAAAACATATTTTCTTTCTTATATATCAGTCGGTTTTTTTTAAAAAAAATTGTAAATGTTACTTAGAATAATGTGTAATAAGTACATAGTTTATAACGATGTTATCTCTTCAAGCAGACTTGAATAATTTAAAATCATTTTTTTTCTACTGAGAACATACTGCACACTTTATTAATTGTAATCATAACTGCAATATTCTTAAATATACAATTTTTTTTTAACAGAACTGCAAACTATGAATCTTTAAATATAACTTGCTGTGTTACTTCTTAATAAATTTTCTTTGTTTCCTGATTTCAAAACTTGTAGGATGTAAATATCACAAATCATGAAGAAAATATCGAATGACACGCATAAAATGCTGATGGGCTGCCCCTTCCCCGCCTCACACACACTCTTCTCTGATAGAGTGCAACACACATTATCTTTGCCGTTGCGCAGACCCCTATTTTCGTTTCGTCTCCCTCTCTCTCTCAGCATCACGTGTTCTACCCTGCTCGCCAACCTTCGCCATTGTTGCTAATTGTCATTCCATTACTGGACACACTCGCGCAAACATCATTGAAAACAATTGAATAGCGCTCCAGGTCGCGGTTCACATCGTTCGACAGGGACGGTAATGTGGCAATATAGCATGACGTAGTGGTTGTTTCTTTTATGCAGTGCATGTTCATTGGCTAGCTAGTAACTAGTGTTGCTAACTGTATTAATGAAGCACTAATTATATCACGGCAGAAGAAAGGCAAAGTGGCTGTGAGTTTCGTTGGATTGGAAGCACCATATTTTTATTTTAAGTTTTTTACTGGTGCGTGTGTGCGTATATGTGTGTGTGTATGTGAAAGGGTATGTGTTTGGTTAGTAAACGTTAAATTCCATATGCCTCCAGTACTATTGTTCATATTTCATCACTTTAGAATTGCTCAAACGAAATAACTTATGTGGATGCATGAGAATTTCAACTCTCGGCTCCGGCACGTGTTCTTGTAGAAATTGTATGACGGAAGCTGTTATTTTTGCTGCTAATGCGATGTATATTGCTTTCTTTTGTTAAAATTAGCATGCTTTGGTGTGTGACAAGTTTATAACAAAGGAAAAAGCCGCGGGGCTTATTGTCTCGTGACAATATATGAACTTCTTATTCTTGTTATTGTTGCGAAAGCCGGCATCGTTTTTAAATGTACAACAAAGGCAGCCGACTGTCGCCCATCACAGAGAGGCAATAATACTGCTTAAGGAGTGTTTGTGGTCCAATTGTCGCGGTTTAACACATTTGCAGGTTATTAGTTCCCAAATCAGTGGTAAAAAAAGTCCGCGCGTTCATTATATCCCCAGCGGTTAACAAAGGGAGCGGTACTCTTTGTTAAAAGAAACACCCAAGTTGGCGGTTTTCTTTTGAAGTAGAAGCAACAAACTGGAGTAGGAAAGCGATGTTGCCAAATTGAAAAGATAAAGAGGAAAAGAAGGAAATTGTAAGGAAAAAAAAAGAAAGAGAAACAAAATTAAAGAATATGGAAAGAGAAAATAAATACAGATAAAGATTAAAAAGGAAGTGTTTAAGGGTATTATCGAAAGGGGGGGGGGGGAGAAATATCCAACTCTTACATATTAGGCCTTAATTGGCACCGGGGTTCTGGGGGGATTCTGAATTAAACGTGGGGGGGGGGGGGCAGTATCCAACTCTAGGTCTTACATTATGGCTGGTATTTTAGTTAGAGGGGGATTGAACATTAAATTGAGGGGGTTTCCAATTCTTGTGTATTACTATTGTCTTAGACTGTTGCGGAAATTCTGGTGTGGAGACTGAGAATTAATTTTTTTGGAGGAAGCAATGCTGTCTAAAACTAGCATGGAAATTTTGGTGTATTGTATTAAATTTAAAGGAGGAAATAGGAAGCTCTTGATAAAGTGTTAAACCTTAGATTGTCGAGAGATTTCTGTAGTGGGGAGAGAGTTCGAACATTAAATTTTGGAGACTGTATTTTGCGATATTGTATGTAGTACACGTTTTCGACCCCAAACGTGCCAAAGGAGAAGCTGGAAAAGACAAAATATCTCGGGATCTTAAGGAAGTATTGACACCCCATTAAATTAATATTCTTGAAAGCCTGCAAAGAAATGGGTGTAAACATTTTCTTGCTTGCTTCACACGCAAACATGTGTTGCGAGAATGCGTGTTTGGCGCTTTACTGAGGTGAATGTGAAGTTTCATACTATAGCTGCATTACAAGACACAAGCGATATTCTCGATATTCATTAATAACATCACTTCTTAAAATATAATGCTTAGTGTTGGTATACTGCTTAATGTAAAGCAGGTGCATCATTTGGGACAAAAATAAATCGAATCCGTATTTCTAACTTGTCACAGGGAAATTTTAAATTTCCACTGAAGATAAAATCCAAGTAATTATTGTTATGCATTATGGTTTGTTACTAAAATAATTATATTTACCCGAGGAAAACTGGGGGTGAGTTCTTTGAAAGAGGAACCCTGTTATATTATCGCCCTGAGGTTAAGAATTTCTAGCTAGGGTTCTGTAATGTCTCGTGAAACAAATTGAATCTCCCATACGGCTGGAGCATATTATTTGGTTTGCCAAGGTTGAATTATTCTATCTTTATCTTAAGTTGTGTAACAATTTGTGTTAAATACTCAAATTGAGTTTTATTAACAAACTCAAAAATACTATTTATATGCATATTTACATATTTTAATTTACTACATTTAACCAATCAATGTGCTAGCTTTAAGTTTTTTCGAACAATCAAAAATTATGGACAATGTAACATGGTATTTCATTCAAATAGACATCAACTATTACACATTCATCCAAACTATTTTCGGGGGTTTATGAACGATTTTAGGGGTGGTCGTAAGTGATGGGCACCCCTGTTTAGGGAATAAGGACATATCAAGTATAGTGTTCTGTAAAGCTAAGAAACAAGTTACTTTCGGTAGACACACTGTCGTAATTAAAAACTTTGTGGGGATTACGATATGGTTTTAGGGCGCGAATGATGTTTTGGTGGGGGGGGGGGCACATGATATAATCTGGGGGGACGCATGACATGATTTTTGGGGCGAATGCGCCATTGGCTTTGAGGGGGGTGGGCACCTCTGCTCTCCATGAAGGAAATAATATCCTGCAGTTTTGTCTTCATACTTAGGATTTTCACTAGCAGCCGTGAGTGATAACTTGCATTATGCAAAGTCTAAGGAAAAACTAAAAGCACAACACTATAACAAAGCAACAAAACAGCACCATAACACAACACAACTAGTTAAAAAGAATCAACCCCGCACGTGGTTATGGAGCAAAAATAATGAGAGGCGCCTTGCAACTACAAGAAATGTAAAGAAAATGTGGCAACAACGTCTGAGTGCACGTGCTTATCGGGAGCGGCTTGGCTATTGTTTGCTATTGTTGTCAGTGTTAAGTTTTATAAAAGGGTTGCCGATGGGGACATAATAAACGCGCGGACTTTAGTGTCAGTCGTGTATCAATCACATATCGTTGCAGTTCCAGTACCAGTATGGACGGGCTTATTGGGTGTGAACAGTTAAAATGCCACCAGGTCCATTAATGCAGTGGAAAAATATATATATATTATTTTACTTTATTTGAAATCACACAAATAATGAATCACTATGAAGACGTCTTCTTTTCATCATTTTGGGTAACCACTCTTAACCACTCTGTCACGAGACAGGTGATATTTATTCCTTTGTATTTTGTGTGTGTAGCCTAAAAAAAAACAACCGCGATGCAAATAATTCCGAATCTAATTTACACACACAGACCTTGCACTCTTCAAAATGAAACGCAACACATTCGTTTGTGCACGACAATTCAGTCAAAAGTATGCTCGTAAATAACTTGCCTGCGAATCTGCTGAAGTATGTAATATGTAAATAATGTATAAAAGTATTCCAGTAAAACTGTGATGGTGACGTTTTGCAACTCACATTCCTCCTCCACGTTCCGATATTAATGTATCCCGATATTTAAGAGCCTCATATCTCAGTACTAGTGACGGCGATTAGGGAGACGGTTGCCCCCCCCCCCCCACACACACACACTTCTCGCCACTTTTGCCCCTGCACTATGCTAAACCTTATTTACATAGGGAAATATACTGTCTCCCCCACCCAGTTCTGGCACCTTGCCCCCCCCCCCCCCCGGTTTTGGAACCCAATCGCCGCCACTGCTCAGTATCATGCGAATGTAACTTTTTGGAGGTTGGGGCAGGATATGCTATCCATTATTGGACACAGACGTTCGTAATAGTATTTGTTAAACGTTGCATTTCTTCCACTTTGGTCTAATTGCGCCGATGAACATGATGTGATGAAATTGATGAAGGGACACTCAAAAACAACACCCCATGTCCAGGTCGGAATTCAAACACGCGACCCAAGGCGTCGTAGCGCACTTTGCTGACCACTCCGTGGAAGTTTTTCCATGTATAAGGATCTCTTGTCCTACAACCGACAATCATTCACTTTTAAAAATTTGCATATGATTTTCGTTGTGTACTGCAACTCAGTACTTAAAGTGTAAAAGATGATAAAAAGTGAACTTTCTTACTTGTAGACATACGCAATGAACATGTGATAGATACTGTAACGTTGATTTGTAATTTGAATTTCTCTTGGTAGTTTATAAATTTGTTCTACAAATTCTTCAAAATTTTTAGGTCATTTTTCTTGCATGTGTTAGGTCATAAATGCATTCTTTAAAGGTCATTTTTTGGCAATTTTAAGGTCATCAAAATCCTAGTCCTAATTATTACTATTAATAACAATAATTATAAGGGTTAAAATAATAAACTACTGGTCCATTTCCTCCTCCAAATACCTACCTCCGTGGCAGAGTGGATAGCACTCCTGGGAATAGGTGTTCTTTGTGAGTGTCCTTTCATCAATATCATCATTCATCCTCATCTTCGCGATTAGCTAACGGTAGCAGAAAAGCGAAGTAAAGTAAACCACATCAATCAACACTCCTCTCTTTCCCGAGTTCATTGTTCCATCTACGGATTTATCCCGAATTTTCTATCTGGATTGATTGATTTGGTGTTTTAAGTCCACTTTATGCACAGTAAGGCTAATCGGTACTGGACCTACAGTTTAAAGTGGGATCCGAACCACTATGTGGCTCAAGCGGGTATCGAACCCGGGACCTCTTGATTACAAGGTGACAACGCTACCACTGCGCCATGGGGGAGGCACTTTTTCTATCTGGAGAAGGGTAAATTGAAAGCCACAGTGACTATAAATTAGGCCTTTGTGAAAAATTTTATTGGGCATAGAGAGAATTTGGGAATCAGGGGTGTGCAGATAAAACATTCATTCCACTGCTTGCTTGTTGTAAGGATTTTTCAGTTTTCGAGAAAAGTTATCTGATCTTGTAACAAATATATTACCGTAACTTGTCCCACTTGCATCAATTTTTTTTAGCACAAACTAAAGAAACTACGAGATTATTATTGGATCATTGTTCTTTCTCGTATTCAGTATTAGAGAAATTTATTTACAGAACCTTATTTAAGGTTCGTGCAGTTTTAAAATTCTCAAATGAATTATTCAAAATTTGGAGCAATGTTACCACGACAAGTAGTTATTTCGGTCCTATTTCATTACTCTCCGGATGTGAATGTATTACGTCCATGAGCTAATTTTGGATCATAAATAATGACTTAAAACTTACAATCCATAAAATCTGTCAAACTTGAAGTATCGAGTACCACGCAGAAAGACATATCTCTATAACTGGTGCTGCAATCTACAATTTCACTTACAATTCAATTCAGTCAAGCAATATGCAGTGTTGAAACATCGAAAATAAATAGTTTCGACCTTAGTTACCCCCGCCCACCCAAATTACGGTAGCCATTAATCTGTTTTTATATAATTGTGCATTTAAAACAAAATTTTCCTAGATTTTTTTGAATTTCCACACCCAAAACCCTAACATTTTAAATGTCAAACTACTCAATTATGAAGAGGTGTAACATGTTATAGCTGTTTTAATAATTTAGTTACAGCCAGTGCTTCTTTTTTCTGGTAAGAAAGTTTCCGGTACTTTTCGTTTGTTATCGTGTAGGTTTTTCATATTTTTCATCACAAGAACTACTCAAAACATTGAGGTACGTTCATAAATGATCGTGCATCAAAATAAAATGTTACTAGTATTATTCTCACCTATAAAAAAATAATAGAACAGCGTACCGTTGCCTACCCCTGAAAATAATCACTGGTTATAACTGTTATTCCAGGTTATATTAGATAGTTAGTTATTTATAATACGTATTTTGATCATATTCAAATGTCACACCCCTTTTCATTGTGTGTGGTTATTTTCAAAGCCATTTCTCCTAACATAATTGTTCGAGAAAAGTAAATGTGACAAATGAAAATTACTTTTTTATAAATTATTCAGAGGACTGGTAGAGACATGCAGTATTTCACGTACTGAAAAATTTACTAGCTGCATAGTTCGTGGGGAATTTGTTGTGGCAATTATCGTTCTACTTCACATGTCTTAATGTTGGTTTAGTTGTGTAGCAATCAGTGACGTATGCCGGATTTCTTTTCGAAAGGGGCTGGAATTGTGAATGCGGATATTACAAGCTGTGTTCTAAGCGGGGGCGGTGGGGGGGGGGGGGGGCGAGATACACAATAAAGTATTCTGTAATTACCATTTTTAGTCTTCTTTTTAAAAGTTGATTTGTTATTCAAAGACGAAAATTGTAATCGGGGGTCATTTTAAAGAGGGGGGGGGGTTGCATTTACAACTGGTTTTTCCCCGAGTTCTTCATTGCTTTCTTTTGAAAATTTTTATTTTTCTCCCCCACCCTGCGTACGCCGAGAGTGGCAACAATTTCATCATTTGGTCACTCATCCCCATCTTCGCAAATTTGCCAAGAGGCACAAAGCCCGAAGTAAAATAAACTAAATCAATCAATCAATCAAACAATTGCTGGGAAAATGCTTCCTCCACAGAAGAGGCAGTACTCTCATTCGTAGACTTGTCTTGTCCCAGAACCTACATTTTTCCTTTTATCTGCTGTGAACGTTAGCCATTAGTACCACGTCATTTCCTGTAGAACGAGTAGCAATTCAACGTCATATTTCATTGTTCTCTTAATAATCACAATGCATTTGATAATATCTCACAAACAATAAAGTTGATATCTGCTCGTTTCTGTTACTAATCGTGATAGCAAACGCATGGTTGTATGTACTTGGAACGGTGACACAAAATAACAGTGATTATCTGGAGACACTACATGCCTCAACAACGACTGATGCCAATTGTATTTGTTTCCATGTTCCATTGTAAAAGCAAATGCTTGATGATTTTCGATCGTTTGGATCATGTTTCATTTCATTACGACATACAGAAAATATATAGAAATTCTTAGGTTGATTATGATTTTAAGTACTTACATCAAACAACATTTTTATTTCAGTGTTGATGACTGGATATATACATAGGTAATTGAAGGCAAATTGTCCAAAGCTATTTTCATGCACTGTTCTGTTTCACATGTCTGTTTCTAAAGGAAGAACTTGCATTATTTCTTGGGGAAATATTGTCCTCTGTTTAGGTAGGATTTTCCTCTGCAATGTCCCTACATGAAAAAAAGAATGATTTTCACCCAGCCTCTAATAAATGGATGCCTGTGATCTATCCTGAGGGATTAAATACGCTTGGAGCATGGTACTGATCACATCATCTCAACAAATTGACGACATTTTGACTATGTAAATTCCTACCTCGACATTCCCAAATACGCCTTCACTACATGTTCCAGTGTGCATAGGATATATGTGCGTTTTATCTTGTACTTCATTTCTTGTCGCAACTCGCAGTTAAACCATCAGTAATGAACAAATTGGTGTTCAGCAGAATAAAAGTTAAAGTGAGGCTGAAACTAAGCTAACCATTGTGTTTCTGGTAAACTTGTAGCTCATTTTGATATATCACATGACCATCTTTAGATTTTAAAAAGAATAATCCAAGATGGTGGACTTTCAAGTTAGCCGCCATGTGTGTGGTCCAATTCTTTTCTCGTTTTACTCTGGGTTCATATAGCAATTTGGACTCTTACGCTCAGTGATGTGCCGTAGACTATAAGTTTACGTCTACATGCGTTGTCTACACGTAATCTACGCGTAGATTACATTGGGTTGTAGTTTACATAGACTACGTAGACAATCTAAAGTGCATTAAAATTAATTTTCAAGGGTTTCATGAAAGGAAAGTGACATTTTCAACTATATTGGTTCCTAACGAACTGAAAAGAATCCTATTTACAACAAAAATTTATCTTCTCTTCCATCATCAATTATGGAAGAAGATAAATAGTATGCAAAAAGCAACAGATGGCAGTCGTGAGCCAAGAGTGGTCTTTTCCCCATAAAACACTAGAATATTTCCTATATTATGTTTCTTCCTAGGTGAGAAATTGTTCGAATTAGGAAGAAATAGTATGAAAAGTTATCCTTACATATCAGCAACTGATACGTAGTATAATTTTCTTTTAATTCCACGCCGCCCTTTGCTAAGTTATCACCTTTCGTCATGTTGTTTACATAGATTACGTAATCTACGTGTATAAAATAGTCTACGTGTAGAATGTAGACTATCGTTGTTTACGCGTAGACGCACATCACTGCTTACGCTGTGCTCCAAGTTAATTATTATTAATAACTTTCAGGCGAAACACTACGCGATGCTGGGGATCAACCATCCCCTGAAGCAGAGTCGCAAAGATATGGTGCTACCAGAGGCAGAAGGAACGTGATGCCACCTTTCGGAGGGAGTTTCGCAGGAGGAGGACTCATTGGGGACGACAATGGCTTTGTCTACACCAGCTCCACACCGGGAGGATTCGTCGGAACCGGAGGATTCATAGGCACCCCGTTCTTTGGAATGGGTGGCGGATCGTGGCCCTACGATGCCCGCATGACGCCATATGCACCTTACGGACCAGGACTGTCTGGATTCCTCAGTAATATTATGAACTTTGCTTCACAGGCTGCTAATTATCCGATACCGCAGTAAGTACTGAATATTTTTAAACCCAGTAATGCTTTTGCTTAAGTTACACACGACTGCTTTTACGGTGCAGGCAGTGTTGCCAACCTCTCAACGTGTCAAAACGGTACACACATGTCAAATTGACTGGTTTTTTTTGCCTCCTGGACCGTACAGTTATAAGGACTCTTTTAGTGATTTTTATATATGTGTACCTTCAGTACATACAAACACATATCTATATCTACATACGTATGTTGGATAATTGAAAGGTATAGCAATAGAGTTCAAACCCTAATGGTATATATAAATAGCCTGGCGAACTACATTATCAAATTACGGTCGGAAAACAAATAACTTTAAATTGAGAAGCACGTTTCAATATATTTTGAAGGCTTTCTCTTCTTAAGCTGATTATTTTAGTTTATGTTTGTATGCAGGCCGACAATTGTTTCTTTCTTAAGAGTGTTACCACTCAGTTCTGTTTCATGCTTTCTTGTGTTCCAAACACTTTATTATTGGCATTTATTTAAAAATAGTCGGAATTTCTTATGACAATAGTGTCACATCATTCCTAATTATTTTCGATGTATCTCAAAATATCTCCAGAATTGCATTTATCGTACGGTCCAAAGTTTGGGTCTCAAAGGTTGGCAACGCTGAGTGAAGGGTAATCATATTGTATAGTGCAAGGTACAGCTGGATTATTTGCACATCATTTGTGGTCTCTTTTTTTTTATGGGTACATTTAACGCGAGTCGAATATCTTAATGTTGTAGTAAAGAATTCGCCCATACACAACCTTTCGTCCACCTGCGCATGCCACTGCGCATACCCACAAAGTATGTTCCGATAAGGCTCCACCGACTCGAAGTTTTTAGCTCTGCGCATGCGCAGGGTGATGTTGCGCGCATTCTTTGCGCATCCTTGCTTTGACGTTACACTGAACACCCCTTCCTATCTATTTTCGTTTAACTGTGCACATAGACTCACAGATTGTCTTTGGGCGCACTTCTGAAGCTGGTGTTGGGCTTTACACTTATTCCAGCTACATGCGGAGCAGCATTAACGTTTTATTAGTATAACTGTTTCATTTCTAAACCAGTCACGTGATTATTTTTCACGGTAAGGCCGCAATATATTGACTTTAACACATGGTGGTAATGAAACCAGCTGCTTTACACAGTGAATGGCAGTTTTTTTTCAACGTTGAAAGCAAATCTCATGTTCAAGTTCTAGCGTCTAGATTGTACGTCATATTACGAGGATTATGCGTACGTAATACATGCATAAATGTTTCAATTAGAATTGTTGTCTACATACTGATGTTAATGCATAGCTTACAATTATCGATGGACATTATCCAGTGTTCTTTATTTTATGTTAATCTTTCCTCACTTTCTCTCACAACTGCGATTTAAAAGAGTGCCTGTTCTGCAGGTTTCCGAACATACACATAAAGTGGTGCCAGGGCTAAGGGTAGCAATCTGCACATAGAATTAAACTCAGTGATGAGTTGCCACCGGATGGGTGATGATGTGAAATTGTCTCAGCAACGGGCCTACTCAAGCAGCATGCATGATAAATCTTAAAATGGCTCCAATAAGCATTTTAAGACAATTGTTTATGCTGGAGAGGAACTCGGGGAGAGAGAGAGAGAGAGAGAGAGAGAGAAAGAGAGAGAGACAGGGGAGACAAATGGGCAAAGAAATGGAAAGAAAGAGATGGAGGAGAGAGAGTGAGAGAAGGTGGGATCTAGAAAAAGAGAGAGGGGGAGAAAGGGAAGAGTGAGACGAAAGAGAGTGAGCGAATGTAAACAGAGAGACATGGACATGGAAAAAGGGAAAGAATGAAGAAAGGATAGAATGAACAATTGATAAAGAGAAAGAGAGATAAAGAACAGGAAAATGGAGAAAAAGAGAGTAAGAGAGAGAGAGAGAGAGAGAGAGAGAGAGAGAGAGAGAGAGAGAGAGAGAGAGATAGTGTATGAGTGAATGGGTGTGTGTGTGAGAGAGAGAGAGAGGAGACAAGAGAGGAGAAGAGAAGCAAGAACCAAACCAGTCATTACGTCATAGAACTCAGGTAAATGTGATAACTCTTTCCCAAGAAATGAGCTAATACCAAGTGAAGTGGAGTAAAAGAAAATGATAAAAAGCCGAAAATGTAAGCTCTACCAGGGCTTAAATACAGGGTGTTTCAATCGCTCTCGGTCCCAGATTTTCGCATATAGGAATCAAAGTAATGGTTGTAATGCAATACAATTTACTATGGACATACCTTGGCGTGTGTGAAGCGTGGTGACATCAAAGAAAATATTGGAAGTGATCGCCATGAGCATCAAGGCATGCCTGCACACGTCTCTCCATGTTACGGAAGACTGCCGCCAACATATCGGGAGGCACAGCATCAATTTCTCGCCTAGAACGACTGCGGCGCTCGTTTTCATGATTTCACCACGCCTCTCACACACCAAGGTATGTCCTTAGCAAATGTTATTAAATTACAACAATTAGTTTGATTTATATAAGCAAAAATCTGGGGCCGAGAGCGAGTGAGACACCCCGTACTTGGTCCATAGAAACAACTAGTCAGCCCTTCCTTCGCTTCATTTTTCTTATGCAGTTCTCTTCATTAATGTAATTTGACCAGTGACGTACCCAGGTGAGAAGTTTAGCCAGGATTTCCTATACAAATGAAAGCCAGATACGTGAAAAGATAATAAAATATAACACTGTATAACAAGAGAAGCTGTAGTCCCTCTTAGTCAAATCCTTAAACAAATTCCTGTCACGCTACTGGTTTACAACGAAAATAAATGAACGGAAACTAAAAATGAGATTTCAACATTTTTAAAATGTTATTGGTTCTGTTGATATCACTGTAGCATATTGCATAGAATGCAGAAAGAGAAGTATTTATGTAATGTAGTGCACTGGTTATGGTAATGACGATTTGGTACATTGTTGCTATTAGCTTTCTAAGCTTTTATCTTATCACCCTTATTGTGGCAATGTTGTTACAATGAACATTAATTACTGCATCTTGTAACAAGTAGACGATATGTGTAAAATTCTGTTTCAGCTAATGTTACTTCTTTTGCAGCATTATAAATTGAATGTTATACATGTGTCAATGAAAATAATAATATGTTTATAAAGCAGATCTGCTTCTAAAATCTTATCTATGCCATAAGTAGCAATTTTGTTGTGTAAACAATTAGTACAATGTATGTTTTTACACTAAACATTAATATGCTATATCTCCATTGCTAAGAGCGGTATCAAGATGTTCTCAAAAGAAATCGTTGGGATTCATTGCTTGTACAGTTGGAACGCAAACAACAGATTTGTTGTGGTTGACACGTGCTGTTATATGGTCGCGCGAAGTGATTCAATTGTTACACATGGTTTACACAATTAGCACACTCCAACAGTTCAGATACACTTGAATGCAGATCGGTGAAAATGGACAAGAACCTAACACTTCCCTAGTTTTGAATTGCAAACGTGCAGAGACTTCAACGTCCTATGGGAGAATAGAATCCTGCTCCTCCTTGCTTGATGTGCACAAATGATATGAAGGGTACAGGGGAAAAAAGATGAATGTCACAAGAAACTTGAATGGAGTTAAATGAATTTTAATGTTTGAAACGCTCTTACATCTACAATATGGCTTAGCACTGTATGAAATTTTTACATAATCTGAAGCATTATATTTTTTAACTAATGATATAACAGTGTGTCTAATAATGTAAAGACGAAGAAGACATTTTTGGCAAAATTCTTACTTAATGCACATTTTGCAGGTGAAAAATGATGAATGTCCATTATTCGCACAGAAAAAAAAGCAAAAAAAGATGAATGTCCATTTGAATTGTAAATACCTCAATAAAGAATATGAATGCTTTGTGAAATACACGAACAAAATGCAAATTCATAAAGTCACTCATTTGTCACTATGAGGAAGTTCTTCATAGAACCTTCTCGCATATTGTCCACAGAATTTCTTCAAGTCTTGCAAGTCTTTATATTTTTCAAGAGAAATTGGAAGTGCCATATCATATTTTCTTGATGGATACACAAATTCAGCTTCTTCTAAATAAGGCTGGATGTTTCTCTTGCATTTTGCAAGTGTTGTCACACTTGAAGACCAAGCGCCGTTATGTGTGTTCCTGTGTAGTACAAGTTGAGTTGGTTGAGTGAGTACAATCTGAAGCTCACGGATGCCTTGTAACAAACAGGTAACTCAGCCATTACTCCATCTCTAAGTACACGGACTTTGTAACTGTATGAATGTGTATGTAAATTGGCGTCATCCTGATTTTGTCTTGGCCTTCTTCGTGAAACATCGTTAACAGTAATTAAACCCCCTAAATAACAGTTTTGTGAATTATAATTGTCCATTCTATTAAATTGCACAATTATGTTATTTCTTTCTGTAGGAGGTATCACCGCAAAGCTTTTCAAATGAGAGCACTTGCAGTCTGTCCCTGTTTCATGAGTACTGCACAGCATTTTCTTTCTAACATCACTCACCCTTTGTTCTCCCAAAGTTATCATCCACTTCTGGGTCACTCATGGCGAACACTGTGAAACCAACAAAACCTGTATTCAAACTGACAATGTCAGAACTGAGACGACAATGCGTCTGTGAAGTAAAGGCTGTTGTTGTTATATTGCGCAATGAGTCCGTATCGTACGCGACGATCTATTCCTACACAATGGATGGACAATCATCATTTTTGCCCTGTAAGCCTAGGACATCTATCGTTTTCCCCCTGCACACGTTTTTTTAAACCTTCATTAAATATGTCTCTCTCAGCACTTTTAGCCTGTTTTGACATTTTAACCGTTAGTGTGGACTGCCTTTAATATCAAGGAAGCAAAATATCAATTTTTGTGATTTTGTGACATTCATCTTTTTTCCCCTGTACCCTTCATATTATTTATCTTGATAACATGAAAACAACTCTCCACCCTGTAAGGCAGTGCTTCTCAACCGCCGGGTCCCTGCCTGCTAGCGGGCCCTGGCTCCAATTACAGTAAAATGCCGTTAATCCGGACCCCGATAAGCCTGACTTCGCTTAATCCGGGCAGGCAAAAGAGAGAAAAAAAGAGTTGAATGCAAGGTTTTAAATGTGGCTAGAAGTCAACAAGAGAACTTCCCAAAGAAAAGGCAGTCAACCACTGATGGAATTCTGTTTCCCGCAGACTTTGTACTGTACTGTATAGTGTATTTAGGCCTATGCCCTTTAAATACACCATAATACACGTGTTTTGTTGCTATAAACGGAGTTTTAATGCACTTTCTACTGTTCTTTTAGGTTATTTCAGTTAATCCGGTCAACGTATCCCCCCCATTAGTCCGGATTAACGAGGTTTTACTTTATATCGGGCCACGACAGGTTCTCCTGAAGTTTGCGACTTGCAGCCCGAACTGGCAGCCACCCGGAAATATGGCCTTTGGTTTCGGTTGCACTGCGATAACTGAGAATGCTTTGGCGACAGTGATGGTGATGGATGAAAGGATCTAACGGAGATGCGCCTTGCTTACAGCCTCCAAATTTGAAAGTTGACGGACGCGTACCACGGTCAATTTAGTTCCGCAGCAATTTTCACTAACAAATATATTGAAGTGGAAATATTCTGATTAATTTAAATTGTCCGGTGTCCGAAATTGAACATGCCACTGGAAATCAGCACCTATCAAACTAATTTTATGATATTGTCCAGAGGGAACTAAGAGATTCCATTACATCCAGTAGTCCAGGCAAATTAGAAAAAAGAATGGAAAAAATTCAAACAGAGATAAAAATTGGTAGATATCACGAGTATGGTATTTCAAACAACATACTAAAAGTCCCCGACAATCCGAGTTGTGCTCTGTCCGCCATATTGGAAAATGGCGGATGGACGGTGACGTTTGATCATAATTTCTTTATTAACTAAAAATGGTGAAGGCTGAGCCGAAAATGTGTTCAGACATAAATTAAAGAAAATAAAATTTCCAATAACTGTAAGAAGATATTTTTTTTGTGATTTAACCTACCATTTCACTGTTAATAATATATGTAATTTCTTTAAGGGTGCTGCCCGTTGTGGAACTTCGATGTAATTGATCTGATCATCAGAAAACAAACTGAATAACCTTTTTGGCAAGGCAACAATGGATATAACCCAATATTGTATTATTTGTGAACAAACGTTGAGTGAAGGTGACACTGTGGTTGTGATAAAAGGCTTAAATGCTATAAAGAGCAGCAGTTTACGTCGAAAAGATGGAATATTTGAGAAATTGGAAAATGAGACGAATGTGAGGTTACATATTAAGTGCCGTAAAGACTATACTCGTGAGAGTAGTATTACTGCTGCAAATAATCGTTCACCACAAAATTCAATACTCCTTTGATCAGCAGTACATATATTTGACTTCAAATGTGATTGCTTGTTTTGCAGTGAAGTTTGTGATTTTCAAGCAGAAACGAAAAAAAATGTGAACAGACGAGTTAAAATATTTGAAGTTCGATCCTTAACATTCAAGGATCAAATCATTGAAGCTGCTGCCATCAAGAGAAATGATGATTGAGGAAGGACAGTGCTTGATCGAATTCGTACCGTTATTGATCTAGTTGCAGTTGAGGCTAGGTATCACCATCCTTGTTTTACTAAATTTTACACATCCTCACCTACATCGGGAAAACGTGGTTGGCCTGAAGATGAGTGTATTTCTATAGAATTTCTGCAGTTATGCTGCTACCTTGATAATGATAACGACGAGTGTCAGTACTCGATGAATCAACTTATGACGAAGATGAAGGAATATCTTCCACAAGATACTGGTGTCTCAGAAACAACTCTTAAGAAACGCCTATGTGATCACTATGGAGAAGACATGATAATAAAACACGTAAAGGGCAAACCACTACAGTATGTTTCCGTGATACAGGATATAAAATATTATCCAAAAGTTGGTACACAGAGAAAGAAGAAGATCCAAAGAACGAAAGACTTAGAATTGTTAGAACTGCTGCCGCAATAATTCGGGAAGATATACGATCTGAAACATATGCTAAAGATATGTATCCAAATCCACATTAATGCTTGAAAACAGCTGATGATATGGTTCCAGAGACATTAAGGGTCTTTACAGAGGGTGTGATTATGAAACGAATAAAAGGAAATGAAGACTCCATCAAAAGAAAATGTGTGTGTATTGAGCATGCTATTATATCAGCAGTAAGACCACGGTCATTCAATTCAATGATTCAGATTGGACTTGCAGTTCATCCACATAGATATTTTGGTTCAAGAAATATTATTGATATGTTATCAAGCATGAGTTTATGTGCATCCTACAATGAAGCCATATTGTATCTTAGTTCTGCAATGTTAAGTGATGAGGAAATTGTTGTTGACAAGGAATTATTGAATCAGTTTGTTTTTGATAATGCAGACGTCAACGTTCGGACCTTGGACAGACTAGGAACTTTCCACAATACGGGGAGCATTATGTGCACTACTCCTGCAACATCTGTTCATCCCAGAAAATAAATTGCTCGATTGAAGAAGCAACCACCAGAATGTTACCTTGCCAAATTTGGTAATGTTCCATTACGCACGTACGTTGTGCCTGCTGTCCGTGGCCTGCCGAAAATCAAGATTAAAGAAATTGAATACAACAAACAGGTAGGACCATCAGTGCATGTCGCATCACTTCATTATTTTGTATGGATGTGTGGAAATCACCTTACCTTGTCACCAAGTCCAAGTTGGAGTATTTATATGGAGCTTGCCACTGAAGGTAGCAAGGAATATCACATTTCTGAAATAAGTATATTACCATTTATAAAACTGCTGCCGACAAGTCCAGATGCCATATACTCATCCCTTATGTTCGCAGTTGAAGAATGCATGAAACATAGTCAAAAGACATGTCTTGTTGCTTTCGACCAACCTCTATATCTGAAAGCCTCTGAAATTGTTGCGGCTTCTCTAGACAACGGAGATATGTCGTCAGTTGTCCTTCGTCTAGGTGGATTCCACATGCTTATGTCGTACATGGGAGCGATAGGATACATGATGAGGGGAAGCGGATTGGAAGAAGCTTGGTCAGTAATATATATATTATTCGTTACAAGTCGCGAAATAAAAGTGTAAAACTTCAATCAACACCAGGAAAATTTGATTACAAAATAATGGGAAAAGTTTCCACAGAGTTAAATTTATTTTTTACATTATTGGATTATATTGGTTAAATTTATTTTTAACATTATTAGATAGGTTGGTTAAATCACAAAAATTTATCTTCTTACAGTTATTGGAAATTTTATTTTCTTTAATTTATGTCTGAACACATTTTCGGCTCAACCTTCACCATTTTTAGTTAAAGCAATTATGATCAAACGTCACCGTTCACCCGCCATTTTCCAATATGGCGGACAGAGCACAACTCGGATTGTCGGGGACTTTTAGTATGTTGTTTGAAATACCATACTGGTGATATCTACCAATTTTTCTCTCTGTTGGAATTTTTTCCATTCTTTGATGACATTTTGCCTACTTTTACTGGACTACAGTAGTTGTCAACTAATTCAAAACAAATTTTATATTTGTCAACAAGCGTAGACTCTCTATGATTATGCCATAATTTATTTATTAATATTAAATTTCAAGGGCACATGTTAATTAACGTATAAAGTTAAAAATAAAATAGAAAGCTACTTACGAGTAAACTTTTTGGGATCGGGGCATCAACTTTTATAAACGAATTTACCGGGTCACGGGCTCACGAAGTTTGGGAAGCGCTGCTATAAGGAATTCAGAACAAGAATTATTTAAATGTTGTGTCAAGCGCCAGTACACTTCTTAGGAGGTATCGAGAGAATCAATAGAAGAGAGAGAGCGCGATTGCAAATTAGAATAATGATGAGAGAGATGATGTAGACTTATTAGGGGATGATATAAATACAATTAAGAATAATGCTAAAGCAGCTAAAGAGATAGGTTTGGAAGTTAACAAAGAGAAAACTAAATATATGCTTACAGGCCGAAACCAAGTGTTAGGTAATAATCAAAATCTAATTATTGATATCAACTCGTTTGAACCAGTTTCCAAATTCAAATACTTAGGAGTAATACTAACAAATGAAAAGTATATTAAAGAGGAAATAAAAAGTAGGTTTAATTCAGGAAATGCATGCTACTTTTCTCTTCATAAACTTTTGTCTTCTCGTATAATACGTAAGAAACTAAAAGTTAAAATATACAAAACAGTAATTTTGCCTGTAGTATTATATGGGTGTGAAACTTGGTCCCTTACATTGAAAGAGGAACATAAATTCAGAGTATTTGAAAATAAGATCCTTAGGAAAATCTTTGGACCTAAAAGGGATGAGGAGACAGGTGAGTGGAGAAGGTTACATACTTTAGAACTACATAATTTGTGTTCATGTCCAGATGTTATTAGAATAATTAAATCAAGAAGACTTAGGTGGGCAGGCCATGTGGCACGAATGGGAGAGGAAAGAGGAGTTCACAGGATTCTTGTTGGGAAACCTGATGGTAAGAGACCTGTAGGAGGCCCAAGACGAAGATGGAGGGACAACGTTGAGATGGACCTAAAGAAAATCGGTAGAGATGGAAAAGAGTATATAGATCTTGCTCAGGATAGGGACAGATGGAAGGGCTGTGTTGCTGCAGCCATTAACCTTCGGGTTTAGGAAGGCTAGAGAGTTAGTTAGTTAGTTAGTTAGATGAGAGAGAGGAACACGGAAAGAAACAGTCAAAAAGAAAGACACACATAGAAACTAGTAATGACAGAAAGATGGGGACAGAGAGTGACTAGGGCACGGATAGAGAAAGTGTCTGTCAAAAAGAGAAACAAAGAGGAATAGTAGGGACGGAGATAGAGAGACAGAGGAGATTGGGACGCAGAGACAGAAGCAGATAGATAGAGAAACAGGCAGAATGGTCGAAAGAGACAGAGAGCAGTAGTTACGCCACAATATCTTTGTAAACCTGGCAAGTAGGGCCAAAGTGACGGGTGGACATACAAATTAATCTAATTATTATTCAATAACATTATTTGCTTTTTTAACTTATATAAATATGCACTACTTTGCCCAATAACTTTGCACCTTATGATTAGAAGAAATAAGTTGAAACCAGTCCGAATCAAACTGAAGCGAGAGAGAGACACGCACAGTGAGATATAAAATGTAATGTTTTTTGAGACGCTACTTGCTGAACGCTACTACAGGACGATTACTAACAATTAAACAAGTTATTTCTTCAATCTGAAAAACAAATGTTCGTTAAAACTAGATCCCGGATCTTTAGGTGCTAACTTTTGACCGTTTAGGTGCAAAATAATTAAGAAAACCTTAAATTAGATTCATGTGTAACATGTAATCTTTCATTTTAACATTACACAGAAAGTATTGTGAGAAATGAAGATATAATTTGCCTACATATACATTCACCAGTAGAGAATCCTTGAGTCTTTTCTGTTCACTGATTCTGACATGGGTTTCTGAAACTCGTAAAAGGAATGAGTTGAACTGATCTATGTTGTACCTTTCTATGTTGGTGAACTCAAAGCTTAATCGTTTATCGGTCAGGAAGTGTTTGCATGCGGAGAATCACCTCTCCACGTCAAGAGAGACTAAGGGAACAAACTACAGAAAAATCCTGTCCTCTAATGATAATCCACTTACAACTCGTACAAGTACCGGGCTCTATAGTTACAACAGTATTTTTCACCACTTACCCATTTTATATATAGGGTGAGGCAGTCAAACGGGAAGATTTAAAAAAATCCACAAAAAATAGAGAGAGCAATTATTAGTTATTTTTTGAACATGAATGTACTCTACATGAGTTGAAATTACTAGTGTACCTGAAAAATGTTCATTTTTTTGAATATGGTGTCGGTAAGATGGCGTCCTTGGTTTTGCACAGATTGTCGGAGTCTCAGAGTAAATCCGCCCATGACGTTGCGTAGCATATTCAACGGAATGTTGTGGATCTCTTGCCGAATTCGCTCCTTCAAATCATCCCTGGTTCTTGGAGGGTTTTCCTTGAATACTTGGGATTTGAGGTAACCCCAAAGGAAAAAATCAGGAGCCAGCAAGTCGGGTGAACGGACAGGCCACGGAATATTGCCGAATCTGCTGATGAGACGACCATGAAATGCGAGTCTAAGCACACTCTGGCAGTATGGCTAGTTGCACCATCTTGCTGGAAGCAAGGAGCACGCGGGGGTAACTGAAACTCTCGACGGAAAGCGTGTTGATCTCCAACAAAACTATCCGAGTTTTTGTAATACGCCTTTACAGCAATGTGTGCAACACCAAGGACGCCATCTTACTGACACCATATTCAAAAAATGAACATTTTTCAGGTACACTAGTAATTTTAACTCGTATACAGTACATTCATGTTCAAAAAATAACTAATATTTGCTCTATCTATTTTTGTGATTTTTTTTAAATCTTCCCGTTTGACTGCCTCACCCTATATATACAAATTAAAAAAATTAAAAAAACTTTGCGTTCCTTCTCTTCTACTTCTGATAAATAGAATACTCTGTAGGTTAACCGGTTAAGACTGAAACTCGCTTTTCTCTAATGTAAACCGATTAACTGAAGTTTCAAAGTAGCAGAAGCTGTGTAAGTATCGCTTGATGTTATAAGCGGGATCAGAGTTGTTTTACAATGTGCCTTCGTCGAGAATCGAACCGGAACAAGGCGCCAGCCCTAGCTCCTAAGCTATCATTGAGGGCCGGCCGGAGTGGCAAAATGTCCTCCTTAACAAATTTGTAGGCAGTCAAAAAGTGCTTCGTACCTCCACCCCGAAGCAGGTGCCTATGTACTTAATAAATTTTCGTAAATTTATGTTATAACAAGTAGATATTTGTAAGTAAGTAGATTCAGAGACTAAGAATTACCGTATTTGCCGGTGTATAAGACGCATTTCCCTTTTTGGAACACATTTTTCAGGAAAAAGCTTTATCATTGAATTTATAATTAATTTACAGCACTTGAAACCTAAAGTAATATGTATGTACCTATGTATATTTTCAACCAATAACATACCTAATCTAAGTAGGAAAGAATACGTTTTTATTTTCTTCGTCACACACAGCAAGGAAGCAAGAATGAAATCGTCTAACTCGGAACAGAGTAAAATTTTCAGAAATGAAGGTAATAAAAAACTGAGTAGCGGCGTATAAGACGCAACCTGTTTTTCAAACCTATTTTTAAAGGGGAAAAGTGCGTCTTATACGACGGCAAATACGGTATATCAAAATACTAATTTGGGTTCTAGAAAAATACATGATTGATGGATTTGGTGTTTTAAGTCCACTTCATTCACAGTAAGGTTAATCGGGACTGGACCTACAGTTTAAAGTGGGATCCGAACCACTATGTGTAGAAAAGTACATGTATTTGGAACTCTTGTATGTATTTTAACAATCATTCTAATCTATGTCGGTCATTTTACCACCTAGGTTAATCGTGGCATTTATGATGAATGATGAGCTGATGAATGAAGGAATCAACCTATACCTGGACCAGAGTTCGAATCCTAGACCTCTGGCTTCGTAGCGCCAGACGTTGACAACTACGCCACGGTGGCCGGCGTTACTAATCGTAAAGTTTGAAGAAAGAGGAGATTCTTTTATTTGTCGAGTCGAAATCCAGATGTAACTCCTGAGCTACAGCACATGAGAGCTAGAAGGTGATTTAAAGTGGGAGTACGTCACTTCAAGAATGTGCCTCCACCTGGGATCGAATCCGGACTCTCTTGATTACGAGCCGTTAGCGTTTCCTCCGTCACGCTATTAGGAAGGTCAACTGTTACCAATAGCAAGTCAACTGGTAATAAGTATGAAACTTGGCGGCGGCTTAATCGGGGGTGAGGGTGGAAGGTGTATTGCAAGCATGGGTGCAATACAGAAGGTCGACGATGGATCACTTGCCTCTTGCCTGGAATGAGGAGAAATGCATTACTTTTCCGTTTTACGTATTTGATTCTCTATTCCATTTCTCTTTTCCTGTGTGTTTTTTCTAGCTTTCAATCTTTTCTCCGAGTTAGTATCTCTTTGTTCATGCCTACTTCCTCTTGTCTTGATTATTTCTTTCTCTGTTTTCTCTCCTGTTTTCGGTTTCACTTTTCTTTATTCTCTCTTTATCTAAATTCTCCTTTTTCTTTCTTTCCCCCTCTCTCTTTCTTTCTCTCTCTCACCGGCTTCTTTAATTCTCTCATTATTTCATTATCTCTGTCGCTTCAGTGTATGTCTTCTTCTAACTCCTCCTTCATTCCTTTCCCCTCTCTCTCTCTCTGTCAGTCGCTTCTTTTCTTCTTTCCTCCTGTCTTTATTCCCTCCAATCTATCTCTCTCTCTCTCTGTCTGTCACTTCTGTATTTAGTTTCTTTCTTCTCCACTCTTTTCCGTATCTTTCTCTTCCTTCTGTGTGTCACTTCCTTACTTCTTTCTCCCTGTGCTGCATTCTTCTCTTGGCTCTTCCCCCTCTCTCTATGTGTCGCTTCTTTATTTCTTTCTCTCTGTCAATTCTCTATTTCTGTTCATTTTTCTCCGACCTCTTTCTGTCTCTGCAAAAATATTATATTGTCCATCTCTCTATCTCTCTTTCTGTCTGTGCCGCTTGTTTATTTTTCTTTCTCTGTTTTTCACTTCTCTACTTTTCTCCTTTTCCATTGTTCACTGTTTCCGGCTGCTTTAATTCTCTTCCATTCTCTCCTTCTCTACCGCTTCTTTCATAGCTCATCTTTTCTCCCGCAAAACTTGTATTCCTCCTCATGACACTCAAAAGCCTACGTAAGCGTAATTTTCGGTTATGACCCGCCCCCACTGGAAAATTATCTGTGGGCGCCCATGATTGCAAATTAAAATTTCTCGAACGTAGGGAAAGGAGCGTCAAAATCATAGCTTGTCCCGTGTAATTTATTCCTCGCAACGCCTCTGTCGTGACATTTTCGTTATTTCTATCTGCAAATATGCCTTTGTTATTCGAATGATATTTCACAAAGCCGCGTAAATGACTTCTACAACGCCACGCCATTTAGAATGTCGCAATCGTGCGAAATGATGTCTGTACCTGACACGTCCTACCACGCTTCTTTGAGTTCCAGAACCTTCATCGGTCGGTGATATCACGGCTATTGTTACACCGAGATTTACAACGTACAACACTTTAATCTCGTTTCGCTATTGTCTATAAAGGCTAGCCTTGCTCTGCGTGGATTCCACAAGTTCAGTTGTCTAGCCTGAGGTCTACAAGCGACTTTGAAGAATGGAGAGAAACTGTAACGGATTTTCGTGTTCTTACAGGTACATATTTATATAATTTTGCTTGGAGTTCGTGTTTCCGCAGTTTGTTTGCTTCGATGTAACCAATTTGTTCACGAGCTGCTACAGTCTGCTACAATGCACCTTATTTATTTCAATATTTAACTATTTTCTTAATGTTTGTAATATAGAATTTTCATCGTGCTTCTGTAAACTATGTTTTCCTTGTTTAACTGCCCACAAAAATTAATAACTATTACTGGCAAAATATTGTGATGTTCTTTCGATATGCACTCTTCTGATTCTTCAATATTCTTTTACAGCTGAGAAACATAGTTACTTTTTATTACATGAGTCATTTGCACTATTTGAACTTTTAGTTCAATGCAAGGAACTTATAACTGTACTTGTGGAATTTCAAATATTTGTTAAAAATTGAAAATGTTTTTTGAATATGGACTTCAACTTTCAATAAATGCACTTGTCCACGAAGAGAAAAGTTGTCTAAAATTGTTCATTGCACTTGTGAAAATTATGGACACTTTTCAAAACATCAGATAAGGACTTTTATCGTCAGTTGAAAAGTGGTTTTGCAGAAAAATAATGAAAAAAATCTCTCAAATTAATATTACATTTTTATTTTTATTTTCAACAATCATTTATTTGCTTCAATTTAATAATTTTAAGATAACCTTCCATGGGGACCATCGTCAAATGCCTCGTTTCACTCGACCTTGCTATTCATGGTTTTGGGTTCGAGTCCTGACCGGCAAAAGACTCCCTTGCGTGCGTTCTTTTATCAATTTCTCCTAATATCACGCCCATATCGTCGGTATTAATCTGTCGAAGTTAAATAGTACAAGTACAATGGAAAACAAGACATTTCAAAGTGTTTTTTTTCCTGGCTACAGCTAGAATATGGCACTTTAAGTATATTTTCACAACTTTTTTCAAGGTCTTTGCAAATGAAGTTTAAACTCCTCCATAAGAAATTTGAATTTTTCCTTTAGTTATATACTCGAGGGTAAAACGAGATTCAAGAAATTATGTAGGAAATATGTCATTCGTGTCTACATAATTATTGATCTTAAAGTTAATCACAGAACACCTGAAATCAAATAAAGTACATTTACAATAGGTGATAGATTCCTTCAGTGCCACATGATTTCACTCTTTAAATGCACAGCTACATACTAAAGTATCTAACTTCGTTTCTAAGTTCATTCTGATTCTGGAGCATTTATTTAATTATAATTTTAATGAATATAAATATATCCATATCATATTTAGGGTCGAGTTCAATAGAAAGTAACTATTCAAATACTACATGTTTGAACCTAGTTATAAAATAAATTTAAAAGTATAATGGAAGAATGACTTATGTCGTATTAACATAGTTTCAACAAAGGTAAGAATGTATTAATTGTTTTGTTGTTTTGTATTCTCGTTTGCTTAATGTTCCAAATGTTAAATATGTACAGAATTTGCATTGTATGTGTACATTTATGGCATACCAATCTTCATACCTCTGTTTGTATCTCTTTTCTTATGAAACCTTAATTCATTTTTCTATTTGTGAATGTAATCATGTTTGTCCAGGATATACTTTTAATATGAGAATTGGAAATAGTTTTAGTTTTAAAGAAAGAGAAGAAAATGGAAACCCATGTATATTGTTTTTCAGCAATTAAAAATTACTCCCTTTTACTTATAATAATACCCCTGACCGATCACCAAGGATCAGAACTGACATTTTTAATTCCTTGCACGCATGATGTAACGTGCATTGTTTAAATTGCTGTAAATATGCCTATTGCACAACATTAAAAATAATTAGATTCATAGAATTCAATAACAATATCTGTTAACTTTTATGTTTATTGTAATTAACATAGTACGAACACGCAGAATGAACGTACTTCATGTTATTTTACTTTAGAATAATAAATTAACAAAACATACAATGTAATGTTCAAGTTGTAAGAATAGAATTGGTATTCATCGTAACGATAAAAAATACAGACGGTTATTATTTGTGTAATAATCTTTTTAAAATCGACAATGTTTTGCCATGTTTATTTCTAGTCCAAGAAGAATCCTGGCATAGTATATTTTAAGGTGTCCACTTTGTGGTATTGTGGTTAGCGCAGTATGCTACAAAACCCAAGAGTTTTAGGTTCGAATCCTGGGTAAGGTAATGACATTTCGTTGTGTGTTTGTTCTTTTGCCTATTTTCATCCATTCACTCTTAACGTAAAGTGATAGAAAGTGGCGTCAAATAACCAAGATATAAACACAAACTGACACTCCTGTACATACTTACATTCACATTCTTGCTAATTAAGCAGTCATATTGTAATCCTAATTATATTTTCTAATTATTTCAGCTATGGAAATGGATATGGGAGATTTAATTTTCCTAACCAGAATTTCGCATCAGCAGGAGCTTCGACTGGAACGGGATTTGGAGGCTCTGGAATTGCTACTCGATTTGGAGGCTCTGGAGGCGGTGGAGGAAATGGATTCCATGGAGTCTTTGCGTCGTCCTCTTCTTCAAGCTCCAACGTAAACGGAAAGACCACCAGCCATAAGTCTGCAACTGTGGGCGTTAACGACAATGGAAAAGTCAAGTTCTACACCTACCACGATCCCTAAACACCACAGTTGAGACGGTAAGGCTATCGACTGGGCAATTCTCTAAGAAGTGTCATAAAATTGATTTTATGCTTAGTCTGGGCCCTCGCACCGAGCTAACCTACTCACAAGCTAGTGTATGCTTACCTGACGAGGTTAGGCAGGCCAGGTTTGGTGTTCTTGGGTCACGTGGGACACAGAAGGGCGGGGTTTCTGTATCATCAGTTTCTAGAGGCCCCACAGAACGCATAACAATACAATTTTCAGACCTTGCTTGCAGAACAGCCCAGTCAATAGCTTTACCAACAGCATAGAAGGATGGATAAGGGATACTGCAGAATTCATTGCATTAAAATCGGAATCAAATTTTCTAGGCAGTAATCAAAGATTTTGAGTAAATAATGTAAATTACTTTTGGAATCGAATGACTGAATGTGAAGTAACACATTCAAAAGTTTTATAAAAAATAATAATTCCTTTTTTAAAATTTTTAATGGATTAGAATACAGAGCATTAAATGGTTGTTAAATGTCTTAAAAATACATAAAAATGTACAGATTACTCTTTAAACAGAGTAGCTCGACATATTTGGACATCTTTCTTCGGCTAGGAAGGTATATCTGTACGTAACAATGTGCTTCAATACATATCGAAACTGGAATCTGTGCATATTTAAATTGATACGTTAAAATTTGTCGTTTCTGTAGCAACGTATTAGCACTCGTTGATCGTTCGAGATAAATTTGTCTTTGTACTTTTTCATTATCTGATAAAGTTTTCGTTAAACTACTTTCGTTCATTAGAGCAAAATAACTCAAAATGTACAAATAAAATCACAATGATCCAATAATTTAAATGCACTTCCATTTCTTAGAAAATATATAAACAATACTACATACCTTACTTTTGGTAATTACGTCATATCTCTGATACGTGTTTCAAAAAGGATTGTTTTATTTTCATATTTGCAATCAAAAAATCTTCACATATTCGCAAGAAAATTAATTGTTCATATTTAATATTTAAATTATTTTATATTTTAGGAAAGTGTCATTTGAAATAATATTTTCTAAAATATCTTTGTATAACGTACTTTAAATAAAAACAATTAATTGGTAGAAGTGTATTTTTTTATGAATTTTTAACTATGGTCATGTTCCATCAAGTTTGTGTTCAAATAATCCATGTTCACTAGAAACAAAGCTGTCCTTTGTCATGAAGGCCCACAGGGGTTGTAGAAGTAAGGTGCACATATATCAGGCCTGGAAGTGGTGTTACCAGCACCACACTCCGTCTGCCTTTAACCTCCAATGTCCGGATTGTGCGGGGTTACAACATTGTTAGGTCACCTTCACATTTTCATGTATAACTTTAGGACAAAGTATGCTGAGTTTTTCCTATGTGAAAATATACTTTTCTTTTTTTTGCCTCGATTAACATTTTCAAGCAAAGTGTGATTGATATTCAACAAAATACTTATCTGACTGAATTCCTCCATCATTTGTTAAGAATGCCTACCAATTGTATGTTGGGAAAAATAAATTGTCAATAATTATTTTATTAAATTCAGCACCGCTGTTACGCACAAATCACACATTTACAGAGCTTGAAGGGTTTTGCACTTCCAGAACCAATATGGGTTGCACAGGTATGTAACGCATGCACTTTCATTTTTATGTCAGAATAATTATTCCACACATTCAGCTTTGTAAATTGCAAAATTAAATTCTACCATAATTTTTTAAGTTCATAATAATTACTAATAAAATTTTTATACTTCATATTTAAGAATTTGTAAATAAAATGTTTTTTTATTACAAAATATGAGTATTTGTATTAAATATGTACCTAATTCGATAATGTCACTTTGCAGGAAAACTGAACGCTTACTAGATGAGTAAATTAGTAAATTTACTTAATTCTTCGAAATACTTCTTTTCGAATAATCACGGTTTTTCAAACTCAAGCTACAGCAACAGACTATATATTGAGTTCTAGATTTTATCGAAAAATCATAGTTTTGCCTCTAAATCTGTTTCAGATATCGTTTTTTGAAAATTTTGCTTTATTGTAACAACTATAAGATGATGTTATTAACTTTTACTGTAATATGTAAACATGTAAGCCTTTATACAAGTTTAATTGAATAATCGAAAAAATAATTTAATCTGTGAGAGTAATCAAGATAGTCTAATTGCTTTCTCTTTCAATTAACATGTGCATTTCGTATCCAGCTATCGCAACAATTTCGTGTTTTCTGATATCAAGTAAATAATTTATCAATTTACCTATAATCTCAAGATTGTCTGTTTTACGGAAGATTTAAAAATCAAAATTTTGCCAGCTGTATTGCATTAGTATTTTTTCGTATTTTATATTTTTTTTATATTTAGTGTCGCTTTTCTGCCCCTTTTGGCTAATTGCAACGATGAGGATGTGTGATGATCAGACGAAACTGATGAAGTAACGATAATGGAGAACAACCATGACCAAACCGGAATTCGAACTCGAAACTTCTGTTTTGTGTTAGTAATATCCAGGTTTTTAAAATGTAGTAATTTTCTTTAGATGTTACTGGAAGAGAAGAAAATAAACTCGGGTGTAGTTATTTACAATTTATAATTAAATAGCACATGTTTAACTTATCAAAAACCATAATAATGTTATATTGTTATTGTAAAAGTAGGATCCATTTTATTGTTTCTGTGGTAGATTCTGAAACACATTTCATTATCCTATGGTAATTTGTTCGAGAATTCAGAATAAAATATTACCTAATAATTATCATGAGTCACACAAACTGTTAGCACTAGATGAATGATTGAGGATGTTTATTACTAGGGTTTGAAATGGTCTGTCCGATGACGTTTCATCTGCTACATCAGCCAAGAACTTTAAAGAACTTGTTCCATTATTTTTTCATTGCAAAAGCTACAACTGAGCGTTACCTCATTCGTCTAAGCAACAAAAAAAAATAGCTAGTCACACTGTATTTTGCTAACACTTAACCTGACACCACGTATATTTCAAATTATAAGTTATTTTAGTCGATTTGGGATGGGTATGGATTTGTGTCGCTCATTCTATTCTCTATTTTATTTTATTTTTTATGTTCAATTTGTTCACATTAAGTAATTTATTTTAGTATTACAAATGCATGTATTGTTCTTTTTATTTTCCAGAGTTAGGTTATAGAGCAGCCTAAGGCTGAAGCTCGCTCTATACTAGATAATAAGATTTTTTTCTATTCTATTCTGTAACCATATCGAATTCTTTTAACACTGTATTTGGTTAATAGGCAGTCGAGACGGGGCCCTCGGCCAGGAAATGGTAATATTTTGAACAAGAGAATTCCCAAGAAACCTGGAAGGTAAGTTTAGACTTCTTCAAGTAGACAAATCGCTATTTCCAGCTGGCTCACAATTGGGGAAGTTGAGAGAGTCAGGTAGGTGAAATTATACCATTGGCTGCAATACCCGTAATATATTGATAGTATTTATGGATCTTATATTGTCCCTTGGAATGAAATGTGTATCCCAGTTATGTCAGATTGTTATATATATATATATATATATATATATATATATATATATATATATATATATATATATATATATATATTTATCACGTTTGAAATATTTTTTTCTATTTGCGGCCCTTTTGAAGGAAATTTGTTCCCTAGTATAGGCCCCTTTGTAGATGGGGGCCCGGAGCTGTAGTCGACCCAAGCTTCCCCTGCAAGGCGTTTTCCCATAATTTTTCATCTGGTGGTGTGAATTCATATTTAATATATACGATATAATGGTAAATTTGGATTCAATATGACCATAAATTATTTTTTGTGAAAATTTCAGGCATGTGTTAAGAAATTTGGAGGGGAAGAGTGTTAGGGTAGCATTGGAGGTATTGGACAGTGCCGGATTAAGGTGGGTGCTGTTGATGCTGCAGCATTAGGCCCATTCCTGAAATAGGCCCAGATGAAAACAGACGAGAATTTACCGAAAGCTGAACAGTTTTCTCTTGCTATATTAACCTGAAAATAAATCTTAGAATGAAATTTGGAGCCCTAATTTCGGACGCCTAGACACAGCGTTAGTTATTATACAGTTACTATTTTTCTTTGCGCTGTGACGTAACTATAACGTCGTTGTGTTTATTGTTCACCGAAGATTTCAAGTTAATGCCATCAAGTTTACGTTAAACAGTTTACTTAGTAATTTAGCTGCGATTTTTACAATATCTTGGCGATTGTTGCCACTTTATTATTGTTCGGTAAGTGCGACGTAGTAAATTTTTCACCTTGGAAGTTAGTTGTACACAAAAAATCGACGGTATTGCATTGTTAGGTTTTGACGTGACAGCATGAGGCCCAATTTCGTGTTTATTCGGCCCTGTATAGATATATCCAGTGCTTTCATTTTCTTCGAAGAAAGGTTCCGGTACTGTTCAAGTTGGTTTGTTATGATGTTCATGGTCGTCCGGAAGGGGGGGGGCAAGGGGGGCTGTGGCCCCCCCTGGAAAATGAAAGTCAACCAAAAATTATATAATTTTGACCTATAATTCCATTTCAGCCACAATAATATGTGTTAATTATTGCATGAATATGATAAATTCAAATTTAAGCAATGTTTTCTGAGGGAACAACACTATTATTTTGGAAAATGTGTCTTGTTTGCCACCCCCTGAAAAAAAAATACATTTCTTGCCCCTCCCTGGAAAAAATCCTGCGGACGTCCATGATGATGTTCATCATAAAAACTACTCAAAATATTGTGGTGTGTTCATAAATGATAGTGCATCCATTTTCTTGCACACAGTTTCTATTGTTAAAATAAAATGTTATTAGTTAAGCGGTTCGGGAGTAAAACTTGATAACTGAAGGAACTTCAGTCACTATCGTACAGCAATTGGAGACTGCAGCTACTGAATCAGATGTTAGCTAAATTTTGAACGGAGTGTGGGTCAAGTTTTACTCCAGAGCCGCTCACCTTTATTCTCTTATAAAAAGCTTCCAGTACGGCGTACCGTTACGTATCGACAGGTTAAAAAAAGTATATCACTCCCACTTGCCCTATATTTGGGCCTAGGTGGAAGGAGAGCCATGTTAGTTTTTTTTTTCCCTCTCTCTCTCTCTCTCTCTCACGAACACTTTGTCATCTCACCTTGCGCGACTGCAGTTACCAGCCTTCTCAGCAGCGCGTACTGCTTCGCTCTGCCCACTCGATTTCCTCCCCTTCTCTGCCGCTATGCGTGGCCTTGCTCTACAGATTCCGGGGAGAGAGTATAAATAGAGAAATGTTTTAAACGAGTAACATAGATTTAAATGTGTGGGAGGGTTCTTTCGTTGCAAAAGAACACTGGAAGAAATTAAATAACGAGAATATCTGCATAAACTGTACACTACAATATATTTCGTAAATAGGTCCTCCTAATTCTTAGATTGGTGACTGCCGGTTAGCAGTTTAGATGAGGAACCCAAACGGATTCTTTTTCAGCAATCAAGTTGACGCTAAAAAATAATACAGGAATAAAGGAAACTACCGAAGTGTACGAAAAATATTCTTAAATATTTTAGTACACTTGCATATACACACACACAAACATATTATGTTATGGAAAGTTTACGTAATCTCGTTGAAGTCTGAAGTTTCTGAACTGATGTTTCAAAACCAATTTTGAATTCCATGGAAATACTTTATATAAGAAAGGCATTTGTCTTCGCCAAAGTAAAACTACTTTTGTTTCCAACAATACCATGTCAGAGCTATTCCATTGTTTGAATATTGCATTGTTCACTTTATTGCTACAAGCAGTGAGCAAAGTTTTGTTCTTAGTCCTTTTTTTTTTGCTACTTTTTCTCTCTTCACATTTTCAGCATCCTCGTTCGTTCTCATTTCGATTAGTCAGTTATGGTGCCACATCAAAATAAATTGAAAGCAGGGGCAGTTAACCCCCCCCCAAAAAAATGTTTCCCCGTACTATGGTTTCCCAATGCTAATCTTGTCTACCAAAAGGAAGTAAACTGTTGTTGCCTTTCTCATCTTTGAGTTCTTCGAGATACCACTACATGTCCTGTTGACAGGAAGGAGAAACCTGATTGATTCAAAAAGATCCTGTTTTCAGACTATTCTCATTTCCAATCCGAAAATATTTATTCACAAATCTAAGAAAACGAATTTGTCAGAAGCAAGGGGTTAAAAACACACTATTTGGAGATTAAATCGAATAAATTCGACTGTATGCAAGTATTAACAAACATGTGAAAAAATGTTCAAAGTAGCACACGAGTTTGTTTTTAAAATAGTGCTGTTTGCGAGAGCGTAACAATAAATAGGCATTCGTCTGTTCAAAGTTATGGAATGATATGGTTATAAAAATAAAATATACTGATAACAAACCTCTCGATTGCTAAGTGAAGAACATTAATTTTTTATCAGCTGAACAATAAACGAACTGCATAATTTCGTGCAAAGAAAACATTTTCTTGATGTGTTGAGCCGATTGCACTGCTATAAAACCAAAACAAAACAAATTTGTAATTGTCTAATAAAAATTATCTTTCCAGTTGATTAAAAAAACAACAAAATGGGATTGAAACTATAAATGTACGTATCAATGCAAATCACTATATAAACATAAAATCAGAAGAAACAAAGCTTTGAGAAATTTCTAATTAGAACATTAAGAGCATTCTTTAGAATCATTTATTTTTACAAACGATTATTTTACACCCTAAAATATTTAAGTACCTACATATCGAATTTCCATTCGATATCATTAATAATTCAATTTTCTAAAGTTTTTCAACATAAACATTTTTTTCTTTCCTTATTGGTTTTATAGGTGTTAAACCCGCTCTATACCAATTGTTCCATAATTTTTTTGTTCTTCATTATGTAGAATTATACGTACCGGTACCTCTTTTACATGATAACCATAATGTTATATCAAATTACACTTTATTGAATAAATATAATTTCATATGTCTACATTACTACCATGGAAAAAAATTAAAATTATAAACGGAATTCCTGTATCCAGTGTAGATATTAAAGAGAATAAAGAAGTTGGTAGAGGTATTAGACTTTTGTAAAAGGTTACCCTTTGATGAACAGAATTTCTCGTGCTATCAACCAGGTGAGTTGTGGAAAGGTTTCCGAACTTTCGAGAGCTGATGGCACTCTCATCTTCAGGGTAGCAGTGAAGATTAGTGACGTTAGCTCTCGAAAGTTTGGAAACGTCTGCAGAACTCACCTTGTCAATAACCCGAGAGAGTAAATTCATTCGTAGCCAGAAAAGCTTCAAGACTGGTTTCCTTTTGGTTTGTATAAAGTGTACATTGAAATATTACGCAATGAACTACATTTGCATATAGGTGAATTTACTAATATAATTTTATGTAAATGATGATTTAATTTTACATGACTTGATGTTATTCTTAGGATTAAAAAGAACTTTCTGGATGTATCAAATGTGTATAAAACAATTACAATAAATATTGTATTACATCAACCCCTTGTAACAATTTTAGTATTGTTGGCAGTGTGTGTGTATAGCAACACCTTAGGAATATAAAGAATGAAAAACTTGATTGCATTTGTACACTTCGCAACATCTTATTTGATCGCCCCGAAAGAATTCTAAGTCCCGAAATCGTAAACTTAGCAACATTGCACTTCAGCTCCAGGTGAGAGTAGCCAACTTTGAGTAGGTCCTTCCACTAGACGAAAAACGCTGCGGTGATAGGCTTTCAATTTAACACTTTCCATGAACTTAGAAACTATAAACCGCTATTATAATACACAATCAAACAGAAATAATAAATTGGAAAAAAACCTTGAAGGATATTTACGATTCTGTTTGCTCGACTTGAAATTTGGAGGGTTTGAAACACTGAACAGAGTTTTTCTCCACCTGGAGGAAATTGCCATCAAGTTTGTGCACAAAGAAGCAAATTTGCGAGGAATTTATGCGATATTTTATTTACAATACCTTGCATAATATGGAACAGTTCTCAAAAACATATATTTTACACGACTTGTCGAGAAAATGTGCTAGAAACACAGGAAGGTGGGAGTCTTCATAAACGTCAACATATTTTTAAGGGTACAACGTCATGAAATTAACGTAGAGCAGTTGGTTAGGCGCTGCTATCCTTATTTTTCATCAAGCGTGAAAGATCGCGGGTTCAAATCCCACCCTCTCCTCTCTTTTTTTGTTTGCTGAACAGATACTGTTGATATTAGAATATTTAAAAAATGAATCCGATGCACACTTGAGGGACGTCCCTTCTGCGCATATTTCCACTTAGAAGTTGGAGATTTCCAGTATTTAAAGTTAAAACTTTTCTTTTTAGTTATTGTTCATATATTGTGTTAACACACACATCATGACTAATTCACAAATCACATATATGTATTCAGGATGCAAAATGTAATGTTATTTAAGTTATGTATTGTTTGTTCTTTACTGACACCTAAAATATTGATTATTTGATTTGATATACTAAAAAAAGATACACAGTTATGTTAAGTAGTGATGTAGTGCAGTACTGTAACGAAGGAGAGCATTTAATGAGTTCAAATTGCTAAGATTGGTAATTTTATGCCAGTTTCTTCGTAATGACTGTTGTCAATCCCCTCACCACCATCTTACCATGCGTCTAAAAATAATAGTAAATCACCAATTAACATAAGTAAATGGTTATTGCGACGAAGGCCGATTCGATAAGAAACTACTAATAAGTATTTATATAGTAAGGTGACAACCAAAAAATTCAAAACCTCATACTGATCGTTAATTCATCACTGCTTTGTATCTAAAATGTTTGTCTTCTTTGAACAGAAAGTACGAGTATCAGATATAACAAACTTTCCGCACTAACTTTGCAATATTCGAAACCACCATTACAGACTTAGCTCTATGTAACTTGATTCTGCGCATTCCACGTGGCATGTGACTTCCTTCTATCATCGAAATAACTTTTTCTTACTATTTCCTTTCCTCTCGTGAAATACAGAGACCAATGTTAACTTCTTAGCACGGTGGATAAACTTTACACCCAACGATATACTCCTGAAAAAAAATCCTGCCTAAGTGGAGAATCGAACCTACGACCTCCCTCGTAAGAATCAAGCACGCTACCTCTTCTCCAGGTAGCTCATGTTAAAATTTGCTACCAGTTTGAAGAAACCAATTCACACATAATGTCATATCTATAATTTCCTCATGGCAATTTTCATGAGGAAACGAATTCAGATAAAATCGAGAAACGCTGAAAGGGAAAGATGATGAACATGTCTATTGACATTTTGTCATATTTTGTAAATTGTGTAAAAATTCCGTGTTTTGAACAAGCAATCGTTTAGTTACGAAGTATTTTGTTGTTTGTTTAAAGTAGGAACAGGAGAGCGAAAAGAGTCATTTGAACCAGACCCCGTTTGACAAGAAACTTCAGCTTTTTTCCAAAGACTGTATGGAAAGAGAGAGGAACGTATGAAATATAAAATATGTGTGAAATTTAAAAAAAAATGGAAACCTTGAAAGATAATACTAACGAACTTCAAACTATGAAAAACATATTTTCGTGGTGGAAAACTCCAAGTCATTTTCGAAATATGAACTTGATGTTTTTCTTTATTATGAAGTGGATATATGGGACGATACGATCCCTCAGCAAGAAAATTTTAAGTAACCTACCTCCAACTTTTTCAATGGTCATAATTACTAATTAGGGTCCGGAAGTTGATGAAAAATCAACTTTTTTCTGACCCTTAAAAACAATGCTAAACCTGATATCATGTCCCTTCAGTTAGAGCCGGAAAGCACTTTCTATTTTACATTTTTTTTGCATTTTTCTGTCTTTTTGGCTTTTAGTTTATTTGTCAGTATTTTTAAGTTTTTGTTGCATTTTTACTTATTTTTGAGGTTTATTTTTCTCCTCCCCTGTTGTTTCGTGCATTTTAAATGCATTTACTAGTAAAACTTACATATTTAGATTTCTTGACATGGTCCTTTTAGCAAATTCACCATGAATCGAAAATACGGTCAATGGAAAAGCTTAATATTATTCTTATCTGAAATGTTTGGCAATGGATTAAAATACTTTGTGTGAAGATCTACTTTGAGGTTCTTTTTCTGGACACTATTATCGCTTTAATCTGTAGTTTTAAAGTAAAATTAGTCACAATATTAAATGCAATTACACTCTGGTATACGCGAAGCAGAACTGTATTTTCGGATGCTGGCCGACTACAGTATCATAGAAGGCCCACTTTTAAAGGAGATTAATTGGTTCATTTGGTGTTTTAAGTCAACTTTATGCATAGTAAGGCTAATCGGGACTGGAACTACAGTTTAAAGTGGGATCCGAACCGAGTGCATAAAATAACGTGAACCGTCTGGTGTAGATTTGCTTATGGAATGGAAGGTCATGGGTTCAAACCTACTTCTTTGCAAAATCTTTTTCTGAAGTAAACGGCTTTGGACGAGAATGCTTATCTACGTTTCTTGGATATTTCCGTTGATATTTATGCGATTTATGTCCAGCATTTCCGGATGCAGAAAGTTGACATGTAAGTTCTTAATATGTGTTAACTTATAACAGCTGAATGAAAAGAAAAGTATTTCCTAAAATCCTGCCAATCACTGAAAGATTAAAAACATTAGTAGAAGCATTAGTTCAGGCATGCACAGTGGCGGCGATTATGGAGTGTGAGGGGCAGATGACCCAGCACTATGCTAAACATTATCTACAAATGGAAAGAAACTGTCCTTGCCCTCCTCCCTCCCCCCACCTTGCCCCATCAGTTTTGAAAAACAAACGCCACTGAGCATGCATCGCATAAATATTTTACAGTAATATCATATAATATTATATTACGTTATTAGAACACTTCGTACTGGGTAAATAAAAAGGAAAAAATAGTAAGGAAAGGGTGGGATTTGAACCTACGATGTTTCGATCTTGACGAAAACAGAAAAAAAACGAGAGTGTTGTCATCTAACCAACTACTCCAGGAGATTACTAATAGAAAGCTCAGTAAAACACGTTAATCTCAGTTGAAGCAACATTGTGCCGGAGTTTCGAACCATTTTTCGCCAAGAACCAAGGAAAAGACACACTTTGCAGAATCGTTTGGTGTTGTGCAAGGTATCTTTACTAAACATTTCGCATAAAATCATCATAAATTTGCCTTCTTGCATTCAAATGTGACCGCAATTCTTTCCAGGTGGATGAGAACCTGTTCAGTGTTTCACAATGCACATACATTTTCCTATTTTCAAATTCAGAACGAAGAATCTTGAAATATTTTCAACATTCGTATTTCTACTTAACATTTTTTAGTCTACTCATATATTTTATTACTGCTTTAGGGTATCTTTACTTTATGGAATGTGAAAGAATGAAAAAAAAAATCACGAGCGTTTTCATTCAGGAAGAAGAAATGTTGCAAAGTTGGCTACTCTTAGTTGGCTCTGAAGCGCTATGCTGCCAAATTTACGAATTCCGGACTTTGAAATTTTTCAGGGCGGTCAAATAAGATGTTGCGAAGTGTACTTCGGTTACCTACTTCTAAAGGTTAATCGCACAGAGGTCTCTGGTAATGTAATGAAAATCTGACGATACCATGATACCGGCTGTTCCATTTACAACGCAACCCGGAGTTGGGTATAGTACAACTTTTGAACCGGAAGTGGTACACATATAATCCTTATACCAAATTGAAGCCTTGGAAATTTTAATGAAAATAGTGTTACTTACATGCATCTGGCAACCATGCGATGAGATTACATTTTCCCCCGCTTGGAAAGAAACAGGAAAAGCCCATCGTGTTCCATTCCTGATGCATCGCGTGGTTGCCAGGTGCTGTAAGTAACACTATTTTCATGAAAATTTCAAGTTTCTTTTTTATTTGTTCAGTAATTGCATGATGTATACAAACACATCTTTTGTGGCACTGAAACACCAGCAGTGTTGCCAATGCACAGTCTTAATTTCTAAAAACAACGATTTTCCTAGTTTCCCCTTAAAGACGCCTCATCCGATTGGCTATAGGTAGAAATGAACATTTCTTTTTTCACTGCCATAGATGCCGAGTTAATCCACCTAACCAAACTGAAAATTACCGACGGCATTTCCGTACATGTGTGTTACGTGCCATTGTTCATGCTTTGTAAAAAGTTTCAATTACACTTCCCGTTACATCTTGCAACACTGCGTTGAAACTAATGAAATCCAATCATTGTTCCCCGGTTTAAAAATATGTGCATGAACAAGGCTTCAATTTGGTATAAGGATTATATGTGTACCACTTCCGGTTCAAAAGTTGTACTATCCCCAACTCCGGGTTGTGTTGTAATGAACCTATCCTGTGTTCGTTTCGTATGAGTGGTTCTGTTTATTTTCAATTTACCCATCTGTGAATACATTGATGACGAATAATTTAGGCTAAAAGAATTGATAATATTCCAGAACACTAAAATTTACAATATTCTATCGTGAAGCAGTCTGCCTGTTAATTTACAAAAATGGAACGCAACAGTCTCTTTAAAATTTAAATATTAATATTTATCATGATTAAAGATAGATAATGATTAAAAATTACAATTGGGTGCACCATAAATATATTTTTAAAAACTGAATCATTAGAATTACATTAATTAGAGTAACTATTTATTGGTTGCTAATGCTTTAAAAATGACCATGGTCATTTTTTGACAGTATTTGGACGACATCGGAAATTGACGGTGTTAAAATCGTCATTTCTAGTCAACTTTGTACGGCGTAACTAATGAGAATTGCTGATTCGTATTTCGTATTGACGTCGGTTAACTAGCTTATGAAGTTAAATGTTAATTAGGATGATCAAAATAAAATTTATATTGGATGGAGAGATAGAGCAGAGAAACATCCACCAGTCTTGTGACCAAACATGTTGAGTGTTCTATTCCTGTTTTCGATTTCTACAACTCGAAGCCTTGCCAGCAACATAAAATAACCCAATTACAAAATATTACACATTGTTTACAGAAGATTCGAACACAGGACCTCCCACTGCTTAATTATAAACATGAAATCAGCTAATGACTATCTCCATGCAATTTTTTTTTGTTATATATTCGCACAGGAAACTACTAAATTATTTTTAAGAATTCAGAATCTCTAAAATGTTCTGCTTATTTTACGTAAGGTAAAATTAAATTTATTATGTTTAAAAACTAAGGACACTAAATGTAGGCATTTTTCTAAGTGCAATATCAATTTTTGACCAAATTCAAAAGTTCATTCACGACAAATTAAGAAAATTTAATAGAAAAATACGTTAATTTATTAACAAGAACAAATAGCTGTTCCAGAGATAAGTTCATTCATAATTGGAAAATTAACTACATGTTACTGTTAAAATTATAGTACCACTATTAGGATCATCCAAGTGATGAAGTCATGAAATCATTTAGGGGTCCACCTGTAGAAATTGTTTCCTTCCGTCCTCTCACAAATTGGCCTCCATTTCGGACAGTGTCTAATATGGTTCTTTACCTGTATCGTTTACAGTTTTACACCCTTTGGAGGTTACGGAGGATTCTTCGGCCCAGCCTTTCCAGGGGCGTACCCCAAAGGGGCGGCAGGAGGAGGGATCATCGTAGCTCCGGGGCCGGAACCACTCAATCCTCCAGAAGCGTCGGCCCCAGCGATGCAAGGTACTTCAGCCGGAAATCCCGAAGCCTCTGGTCCTCAGCGTTCAGGTGGTTTGTTTGGTGCCGGTGGTGCACCAGGGTTTGGTGGAGGGTTCTTTCCAGGGTTCTTTGGTGGCATGGGTTTTCCACCAATTGGTGGCCCTGGCTGGAAAGGTGTGTTCTCATCGTCTCAGATGTCTAGCAAGAATGTTGGCGGTAAAGTTGTCACTGACAAAAAGGCAACCACTGGCTTCTCTGATGATGGAAAGGTAGTTTCCTATACGATGCAAGACCCTTGAAGTTGTTCATCAAAACGTTTCCTGATCATTTTGCAAAATTTTCAATCTAAAATTTGTAGAAAGTAGGCCTATCCATAAGAAAACAACTCCTTAGCTCCAGAAAAGCAGTTAATAATTAATATTATGACATAAATATATTCAAATTTTAGTTGTACCTTTCCAGAGTACCAGTGTACCAATAATTGACATTTTTACCTGTGATAGTATTCATGCAAGGGGGAGACGAAGTAAGTAATTGTGTAGTAGTATACACATCGCAACTTGTATACCTATATATGTTTATTAACGTTCATTTCCAGGTCAAACCGCTTAATAAAAATATATGTTGAATGTTGTGTAGTTACACAAGCTACAAATATTATGAAACTACGCAGACCTGAGATAATACTCAATTAAATAACAAACAAAAATTATAAAAAAATATGATTACTTTTTTAAAGTACGAAAAGTTACCATTGTATGTCGAATAAACTTGTATTATTGAGTTAAACTGAATATAAATTCACAAATAAGAAAAGCCTATTTATTTATTTCAATATAGTTAGTTCTTATTTTATTTTTATTTAATTGTTATAATGGTTGATGTATTACTGGACGAGGTTCAGTGTGTGGGCAGTGGCGGCGATTAGGGGGAAGAGGGGGGCCAGTTTCCCCCCACTTTTCTCCATTTTTGCCCCTGCACTATGCTAAACCTTATCTACAAAAGAAAATATACTGTCTTTGCCCTCTGTTTGGGCACCTTGCCCCCCCCCCCCCGGTTTTGGAACCCAATCGCCGCCGCTGTGTGTGGCTCTTCTAACAACAACCTAAGTATGGGCGTTGCAAAGGGGAGGGGGGACGTCAAGCGCCCCTCGTCCGAAAATTGACATAATTTAGTTTATTGTAGAAAAAGGGGGATAGTCTTTGAGTTAGTTGAAGGGGCGGGAGAAAATGAGATTATTGGAATGGTCACGCACCATAAGCTTGGTGTTCTAAAATTTTCCCCTTAACTTTCAGATATTCCGTTATTAAACTTTCTAAAATCATTAATAATATTGAAATGATAATCATTCTTGTAATTTGTTAAATTTTTGTACAAATTATGTACAAAATATGAGAATGTTTATGTATTTCAAAGAATAAATTAAACCTATTTGAAGCTAATGAAAATGTAGAAACATATTGATTGATTTTTGTTATTAGGAGTCATTTTTCTGCCACTTTTGGCTAATTGCGAACATGAGGATAAGTGATAACACGATGTAATTGGCGGAGGGACACTCACAAAACGCCCATTCAATCATTGGGTTCCGGGTTCGATACCCGATGGACACACACAGTGGTTTGGATGATTGGATCCCACTTTAAACTGTAGCTCCAGTCCCGATTAGTCCTTCCGCGCTTAAACTGTAATTAAATACAAACCTAATCAATCAAACAGAAACACGTAAGGACTGATTTTTAACGTCAGGTTTAATTTAACAATATGCCTGAAGGGCTTTAGAATGCAAAACAAGAAAATAATATAAACCTCGGCAACAAATAATGCAATAAGATTTTTACTTTTAACAGAATTATTGTGAACCAGCTTATATAAACACCATATGATACTCTTGCCACAGGATCCTTTACTTAGAGACTCAGAGAATCCTAAAGCCGATTTATGCAGGAACAAGGTCGGAGAATTCCCACCTAAGAACACTCATGCCGATAATCGAACCCGGGTCTCCACGTAACATTCAGGCGCCATACCAACTTTATTTTTCAAGAAAAAGGAAAAACTCCTAAGCAGTGATTTTCCCTGCCATTCTCTTCCATTTCACTTTTACTCAACTCTCTACGTTCACATTCAGGACAAGCATAAACATCATACCTTGCCCGGGATTCGAACCCGGACCCTTGGCATCGTAGCTGCTGTTCTAACCACTCCACCACGGAGGTCAACACTGGGCCACCATGACGTGGGATTTGAATGCCAACAATCTTTAAACGTGAAGGACCAAAGCAAATATCGCCAAGATATTTGACACATCTCATTTCATATCATAGTGGACATGCCCAATGAACTAAAAACAGTAAGAACTTTCAGGTTAAAAGCTTCAATAATAGTGTCTAACGATAAAGCACATTTTGTAAATTTCTAACTTAAAGGAAATAAATTAGATGCATAGTAAGTGATTTATCAACCTTCACCTAACGCGTCCATCAAATTTTTCACGACACGCCCCATAACATTCTTCACAAAAACCCAACTTGGTACTAAACTCTCTTAAATCGTACTTACACCCTCCTAGATCAAATGTTGTGAATAAACCCTGCAATTAGGAACCATTTATTTTTCCTTTATTTACTGTATTCCTTCCTTGTAAAAAGCAGGAAATTTTAACGTCAAAAAGGATATTTTCTTGCACACAACAGATAAATTTCCCTCTAGGTCAAGAACTTTACTGGAGCACAAGGACAGGTGGCGCTGATTGCTTGATGAACACGTGATAGTTTTTTCTTTTTGTTTGGTGAAAACACGATGATAAAGCAGATGGTCTTCGACACGAGTTTTGCTGAAATCCGTAAGTACACGTTTTAAATCTTCTTTTCGCGTATACTTTTTGTTCGTTACGTAGAGCCAGTTTTCAGATTTCCGTAACTTGTAGTATAGCAAGAGTTAAAACAGGACATTTTTACGACTCCCATTTTCATTAAACGTGCGTATTATGTAGGGAGCTAGAACTGAATGTGTACCTTGCTACGCCCTTTGTGGATACGTACTTAGATGTTATTTACCACGGCTACAGATATCTTAATCTCAGGGGGATAGGTTCTTTGTTCGAGAATTCCAAATAAGAAAGCGTTTTATAGCCAAGAGGATATAGTTAAATGCGGATCTATATTCTGAGAACTATACAAAATACAGAGAAAATATATATATATATATATATATATATATATGTATAATTGAAAAGGCTTCTTCTCCTTTGGTTATCAAAAAGGCTTCTTCTTCTTTGATTATCGAAAAGGCTTCTTCTTCTCTGACTGTCAACAAGGCTTCTTCTTCTTTGATTATTGTAAGGCTTCTTCTTCTTTTCTTCTTTGATTATGGAAAAGGCATCTTCTTCTTTGATTATGGAAAAAGCTTCTTCTTCTTTTCTTCTTTGATTATGGAAAAGGCTTCTTCTTCTTTTCTCTTTTGATTATAGAATAGGCTTCTTCTTTTTTATTATTTCTTCTATATACAAGAAAATCTAGTAGCGTCGTCTCGCTTCCTTTTCTTTATGCCTTATACATGTTTTCTTTCCTTTCCCCGTGGGTCTTTCTCATTACTTCCCTGGCAATTCCCCAGCAACCAAGCTATACTTATATAAAGGAGTAGGGTCGGCTAAACTGACACTAGCGCCACCTCCTATGTAACGACCAAAAGGGGATAACCAGGATCGCTAATAAAAAGCGCTGCCATGGCCCAGTGCGACTAACAAAGAGCGCAACCGAAAAGTGCTTCGGGGCGTCTAATTTGACACAGCGCCACCGGGGACAAACAACCAAAACACTGACGATGTTCTCCTCGTCAGAGAAATTAAAAGAGATTGAGATACATTTCTGAATTCATTAGCTCACTTAATAAATTTCCTAAACGTTTCATATGCGGCTATATTCTTAATTCTTTTAATTTACTATATACATCATTCTATTTACTTCTATTATAGTATTTGAACTCTTCTTTTATATATTTCTCAATTTACTATAATATATATAATCCCTCTTCTCCGCTCCTAGTTTGTACAATGAGCTCTGCTCTTCTTTATATGGCGTGCTGCCATCTATCGTCGATTCCGAGAAACCATTCCTCCTTGCAACCTTCATTGTGTCATCGAAACTGGCACGTGACAACTTAAGATACTGCCCTACAAAATGCGTGCTTTGCCTTTAAATCTTACAATTGTGATGTTATATTAAAATCGTGCCCAGTTGCATGAGACCCCCCCCCCCATTTAAATTCCTTATGACGAGGGCACTGCATAAAGTAGAAGAGGAGAATACATATTTTCTCACGACTGTATTAATTACAACTCATTGTTCATTTCAGTTTCAAATTAATGTGATTCGATTTTCATATTTCTACCGTCACGGTACTAGTTTACTATCCTTCGGACAGATTTCTTCATTTCTACAGAAGAAACTACTTACCGTAATAAGTTCCTGTAGTATTGTCTAACATCGGGAAGGTGTTTTGTGTGAAATTCAGGCAAGTTTTCCGTATCCTGGAAACGGATTTCTTCAAATTTAAAAGTTTGAGGTTCATTTGGGGGCAGGTGACTCCGGCCAATTTCTAACATGCCTTTAACAGGGACTCTATAGGGGCTATCCACCGGAAGGAAGTGCCTTCGCGCGGACGCCATACTTGTAGCACAACAACTTCCGGTTCGTAGGCTCATAGCATGCCGCTAAAGGGAGCTGAGATTGTGTCATGTATGAAAGGAACGAATGGGTGTGTACAAGGGGGATGTAAACTACGATCAGGGCTAAATAATCTTTCACGGATCTCTCTTCATCCATTTCCTCGAGATCTAGGCGCAAAATTTATTGCATTCAAGCTGTCAGGCGTGATAATTGGAAGCCCATTAGCAGGAGTAGACTCCGCAGTAATGACAACGGATGTGTAGGAACCCAAAAAGTCGGAACCTGAAAAAAAAAAAATCCCGTTCCGATCCAGAGTTCGGAAGAAAAATGATAGAGTTTAAAAGTAGTTTATTCCATACATATTTTTTTTTATACTAAATGTCCGAAATTTATTGAAATTAGCAGTTTTTATTCCAGAAATGCAAAATAAATCATCACCCAAAGGGGAAATTGTGTGTATAATTAACATTTTTTTTAGTATCGGGTAATGTTGAATATTTTCCGCTCCAATAATCTCCCAATTTAGTCGGGAAATAACATTATTTTTCCCGTTCTGAACGTCAGGACTTTAAAAATACCCCGTCCTGTTTCCTTCCCAACCAAAAATTTTGCGTCCCGCACCCCTTGCACTTCATTAAAGGTAGACGAGAAATCATTCAAATCTCGATTTTCTCTCAGTTTTAGTGATATGAGCAAAAATATTACTTTTCCTTTCAAAAGATGCTCGGTCATAGTCAGGTAGGTTACACGTTACGTTCTTGAAGTACACACGAACTACTAAATTTTTGTGTAACCAGATATTATTTTTGTGTGTGTGTAACCAGAGGAAATAAATTTTTGTGCAACCAGAAGAAATATTTTTTTTGTAACCAGAAAATTAAGTGCGGGTACTATTATTAATTTTCGTATTTTGCAATGGAAATCTTTTCAACATTGATAGAGAAGAGGTCCTAGGTTTGAACACCATGGCCAGGCAATGGTGTGTCATTGTGTTTGTCCCATCAGTAATTTTTCCAGTTTATTATTTATCTTCATCGTCATGTTTAACACAAATAGCAGAAAATTGACTTAAAATAACAATGAGCGTTTTGTATTTCTGCGTTCAAACGGGAACGAAACCAGCAAGTGTGCATTACCGCATCCCTCTGACTCGCCCTGACTGAAGAAAGAAGAAAAAAGCTCCTTTTCCGTTTTTTATATGTCCGCACATCTCGCATTTTTTCACTTAAAACATAAATGTATGCATCCAAAGATTTACATGCTTTAAGCGCTCTCGCTCTGTAGGAAAAATTACTTTCTATTAAATATGTAGGCTACAAATATCGCCAAATGCAACGACGATCAGCAAATGGATATCATCCTGTAATAATGCCGTATTACTACCTATTTGCTCATCCAATTGATATGGAAAGGCCTCTACTTTGCCCTGATATCTCTTATTCTCCTCGTCGTCAAGTGGTTTTATATGATCCATTTCATCCGGTATACAAAACGAGAAGAAAGGCCTCAAGTACGCGCTTGAATTACCCAGCCGCCGTGAACCGGAAGTTGTTGTGCTACAGTTCGACAATCGATTGTGCCGTTCGATATGTTTTTGTTTACTCGTGGACAGCCCCTATAGAGAAAGCCGGGGAGCCGGAGCGGAGCGGAGGCGGGGCCGCGTTAGCGGTTGGTGGCGGTAGGTCAATTACCAAAGGGGCGGAGCCCGGAATCGGTGGGAAATTTCGACTTGAAATTTCAAACGAAAATAGTGAAGAATTGCAATTACTTTGATCGTCAATACGCCTTAAGGAATGTTCCGCGAAGCTGATACATAAGTACGAATGTCAAAAATTGACGAAACGAAGAATTTATAGGTGTCCCCTTTGGATTACAGAAAATTTATACATGAACAATGTGCACACAATTATTTCTTGAAAATAACACATTTCAAATTACTTCCCTGGCAGGCAACACATTGTGCAAGACGGTCTTGAAAGCTACGCATGACCCATGTTCTCTGGTGTTCTGGCTGTTCTTTTTCTCCCATGCGATTTATTTTGAACACTTCCAACTTCACGCCATTGTTTCCAGCATTCATTGATTGTTTTCCTGTTAGTAACTCGTCCACGGCATTGTTGATCACCATTCTCCCTGCGGAATGAACGATGCACCGCTACAATTGACTTCGTCAACGCTTACTGCTCCACACAAAACATACGTTGCTGTAGAGGTCAACGCTCCATTCCTACTGAAATCCAAAGTCCCAGTGTACACGAGGCAGGAGGAAACCGCCCTCCCAATGCATTTGTTTTGCAGTGTTGCCAACCTCAAACTGTGTAGTCGAAAATGCTCCACCATGTATTACGTAAAACATCGAAATCTGTCTATAAAAACATTCAACGTAATTCTCGAGAGGGTACAGTGGGTAAACTGTCCGAAATTTGTATAAAGACGACTGTCGTGGTAAGGAAATGAATGTCAATAAAGTAACAAATTGAATATGTATTGAATAACGAAAAACGAATGTTAGGTCCTGCTCATTTCAACATTCAGTGCAGACATTTGAGGGGTTAGGGGTGGAAGTAGAGCTATACACATAGCTACAGAATCTCTGGAGGTGAAGTGATCAGCAGCGCAAATAGTTGAAAGGCGGATCTGAGCGTAGCTGCGGTTAACGTAACGCAGATAATTAATTACTTTCTCAATAATTTCGTTATTTTGGGGCCTCCCCTATGGCGCAGTGGTAGCGTGATTGCCTTGTAATCAAGGAGTACCGGGTTCGATACCCGGTGGAGGCACAAGTAGTTCGGATCCCACTTTAAACTGTAGGTCCAGTCCCGATTAGTCTTTCTGTGCATAAAGTGGACACCAACTCAAACCAATAATTTCGTTATGTCATGTTTCAGAAATTATATCAACTGTGAAGCCAAAGAATGTAGATAGGCTAATCGGGACTTTAATCTACAGTTTATTGTGGGATACGAACCGGAGATCAAACCAGGGACTCCTTGGTTACAAGGAGAGAGCGTAGCCAATAGGCCTTCTGAAAGTCCTGTATCCCTGTATGTATCCCCAGAGAAAATGTCATAGTAACCAAATTATATATACGTAATATTAATATATCAGAGGTAAGGGGTAATTTAATGTCATTAAATTAAATTAAGTGCATATTTCGATAAGACTGCAGAAGCATGTCACGACCATACCACAAACTGTTGACTGACTAAACGTTAAAATAGCCGAATGAAGTTGAAATTAGTTACACCGCGGTGGCTCAGTGTCGACCTCCGTGGCGAAGTGGTTAGCAGAGCGCGCTACAACGCCAGGGGTTCCGGGTTCGAGTCCCGGGTAAGGCATGGGTATTTGTGATTGTCTGTCCTGAAAAAGTCCTGAAATAGAAATGTGAATGAAATGATATGAGTGAATGTGATGGGGGGAGCTTTCGCTTAGGGGGCTTTCCTTTTAGTAAAAAAGAAAAAAAAAGTCGGTAACGCGTCTGACTACCATGCTAAAGGTCCCGGGTTCGATCCCCGACCGGTTCAAATCCGGGAACTTTTCTAACGTTGGAAGCGGCCCCGGCGCCCACCCAGAGTCGAATGACATGGGTACCTGGGAGAAACCCTGGGGGGATAAAGGCGGTCAGGGGCGTAATGCTGATCACATCACCCCCACTCACGACCGGATCAAGAAAGTGTGGGGCGTTACCCCCACACCCCCTATACGCCTTCATGGCGTTGTGCTAAGCACAGGGGAACACTTTGCTTTACTTTTTTACACGAGCCCTGCCGCTCTTCACGTGTCCATTGTTGAATTTCAATGACGGACGACAATTTAAATTTGTTCAGTATTTTGATTTTTAATTATAAAGAGGCCTGAATCATTGCTTATTATTATGAAAAAGACAGAAAAAAGTAGGCTCTGCGTTACATTAAAGTAAATGAGAGAAACCAAAAGTGAACATGGTTGCGAGATTTCTTAACTGTTGTCCGTATGCTCTACCAAGTTATGGATTTTTTTTTGGGAGGGGGGAATTTTCTAACTCCGGACAGTGATGTGCCGTACACTATAAGTTTACGTCTACATGCGTTGTCTACACGTAATCTACACGTAGATAACATTGGGTTGTAGTTTACATAGACTACGTAGACAAACTAAAGTACACTAAAATTAATTCTCAAGGCTTTCATGAAAGTGAAGTGACATTTTCGACTATATTAGTTCCCAACGAACTGACAAGAATCCTATTTACAACAAAAGTTATCTTCTCTTCTATCATGAACTATGGAAGAAATACAACAGATGGCAGTCATGAGGCAAAATTAGTCTTTTTTTCATAAAACACTAGAATATTTCCTATGATAGATTTTTCCTAGGTGAGAAATTGTTTGAATTTGGAAGGAAGAGCATGAAAAGTTCTCCTCACACATCAGCAACTGATACGCAGTATGATTTTGTTTTACTTGCACGGCGCCCTTTGCTAAGTTATACCTCTCGCTAGATTACGTCATCTGCGTGTATAAAATAGTCTACGTGTAGGATGTAGACTATCGTTGTTTACGCGTAGACGCACACCAATCACTGCTTCCAGAGATCTTTCCCCAGGTTACCCCGTGAAATCATCATTGCGCAAGTGTAACACGTTACATTCGAAAAGCAAGTATCCTTACTTTATATTACTTTGCTTATGTTTTCCTTTTATATTGGAATGAAATTTATTGTTTGCAAATCAAAAATTGTTGTTTTGCTCTTCTAATGAACAACCAGCATCGTTGTACCACGTTCACACAGAGGATATACAGGGTGTTTCAATAAAAAGGTAACAACATGTGTTTTGGATACTTTCATTCACCATTTTATTGAAACAACCTGTACTATGTAGAAATATAAGCGAAAAACACTTCGTTGCAGTATCACAAGCTGATGCGATTTCCACTCAGGTAAAACAGCGGAAGCAAAAAAAAACAGGCGAAACAATGGCGGGTTCAGTTCACAGAGCCTACTGTCGGATAAAAAAAATATGTATACTAAACTCCAATTAAAAATTAACCAGTAGACCTACATAAAAACGAATTACATCCAAATTTAGCTTATTCAATTCTGCGTTAATCTATGCTAACCAAATTGTTTTTCAAGCATCACTTCAATTTTTTGTCGTTAGAACAAAAGTGCCGGTATTTTTGTGTTTTCCAAACGACCTTTTTTTTAAAAAATTATATAAATAAAAAACGCGTGGTCCAATAGTAATGAAATTGAAATGGGATGCCTGCAGATAGCTTTTTAATGCAATCATTAATTTTTTTTTTTAATCGGACAAAAGAAAAGTTCTTATCAATTTTCTGAAACCACTTTTTCTTAGTATTGAGTAAGTAATCCTATAGCGCTAGAGCCCAATATTGGGCCCTGGCTTACCTACCGACTGCTGGCCTCCCTCCCATGCAGGCCATCAAGGGGGCGTGGAGATCTGCAGCCAGACTAGGGGGACGGGCGGTCGGCCCGACCAACTCCCAGCCGTTGTAGGACTTCGCGACCAGATTACGCTCACTCACTCCGAGCTCCCCAATTTCTTCACGATGGTGGGTTGCCACCGGCCCTATACACAGGCCGAGTATTAGTATTGAGTAGTCCTACAAATTCAATTTTGCTCTTTGTAGTTTTTATCACTGTAAACTCACATTACGAAACCGATTTTATACAGATTAATAATTAACGGAGTAGCTATATGCTTTGTACGTTCGGAGTCCAAACTTGAATATCCACAATTCTTAAATCCGATATAGACCATATTCGATCCTTCGTTTTTCGCTAGTATCGTAACAGCGTGACTGATAATGATGGGAACGTATTATGTAGGTTCACAAATTATGGGGTAAGGGGGTCACTTGACCCTTTTATTTGCATCTCTGTCGATTTTCTAAATTTATCTAATCTTTTCTGTCTTCACTATTTCATTGTTTAGGACTTCCTTTCCCTTTTATTTGAACATAGTTTGCTGTAGATCTTCTCTTGTGAATTTATGGATGTTGTTTATTTAAAAGAGCCAGTAAAAACTTTGATTTCTTGTTATTATCACATAAAATACACTTTATTATCGTCTCATGTCTTTTAGTAGTGAACAAAAACTGTAAAATATCTGCAGACTTTTTATCTATACTTCATTTCTGTGACTAACAAATGCTAATAATTCTGTGCTACCATCTATGAACAAAAATTTCACACTTAATATTTTAAAGAGTTCATTATCAGTAAAAAGTGGGTTAATGAAGATAGATATAATAGTTATAGGCTATTAAAGTTTTTAAAACATTATGAAATCAAATCAATAATACAGTATTCTAAGTATTTCATTTAACCAAACAAACAGTACATGAATTAACATTTTTTTATTGCAATGTACTGCACTATTTGATTAAGGTGAAACATACAGGCAAGATTAACGTTTCTTTCTAACATCGTACCAGCTAATATCATTTGTTTAATAATCCTCGTGCTTAGACAATAGGCAGTGTTTTGGTTTAATACATTCCGATAAAATCCACAACCGCTACAGCGAAGTCAAGTTATGTGGATGATTTTCAAATCTTAAGTTATGCACTGAACTTCAGCAAATAGTATTAGGTTACATTTGTATGAAACTGTTTCGTGCTAACTTTTAAAGCTTTGTATTGTGCTCTACAACTATTATTCTCTCCGGTAATCACTATAGTTATAAAATTACATGTTAGAAGTTCCTTAAAATTGGCAATATTCTACCGTTAAAAATTAAGTCTGCCTATTAATTTAGAAAACAGGACGCAACCGTTGTTTATTTAAATTTGAATATTTTATCATGCATAAAGATTCATAATAATTATAAATTACATTTTCGTACACCATAAATAGATTTTTAAGAACAAAATAATTAAAATTGCATTCATTAGGATGACTGTGTAATGACCGTTTATACTTTAAAGGGGTCATGGTCATTTTTACCGTCGTTGAATGGCAGCTCAAATTGACGCTGTTAGACAGTCTTTCTCTGGTCAAATTTTTACAGCGTATTTCACTTCTGGGTTGAAAGCCGGGACAATTAAGCTTTTCGAAGAAGAAAAAAGATACCTTGACATCTAGGTGCAACCCGGGACTGTCCCATCAAAACCGAGATGTCTGGTCACCTTAAATTAGGGATGTGAATTGTTTGACTATTTTAACTTCAAAAATGTTGGATTTTAAGTTCCCTCATTTGTTTCCAAAACACTATATTTGTAATTATAAATGTATAAAAAACACTGTATTTGTATTATTGTAATTCGACCTTTAATAAATAATGTAGTATGACCTAACTGTGCTTTGGTGTCCAGATGAAAGCACATATGAGAGTTTGACTTGCAATTGAACAAAGCGCCCTGGCCAAAACGTATTTTTTTTCTCATTTCAAAATCATTGTTCGCCTTTTTTGTTGAGGGTACCATAAACATTTGTGGATACAAGGCTTTAAATAAAACTACGAACTGAATTAGGTAATTGTTTAATGCACACTTGCATATTTCTGATAAGAACGTCGCTCTGAAACAATTTACTATTATCCTCAACACCATCCTAAAAATTTCACAAACTCCCTATTTAAGGTCCTTTGGCTCTTAAATTTACACTTACATCCCCCAGGTGGGAAATTCTGGATATACCCTTGAAACAAATAATGAGGAAGGGTTACTCACAAGTAAGATATTACTTTGAACAGTAAGATATGCGAAATCAGGCATTAATGTGTACCTTTTGAAATTCGTTGCAAGGCTGAAAACAACACGAAACAAAGTTAATTGGTGGTTTAATGAAAAGGAATAAAATGGGGAATCAGGAAAAAATCAATACCTTGGAGATAACTAACTTTTAAATATTTGCAGCAAAATTTAATAAGCAAGAGCGTTTATGTCACACAAGGGTTTATAGTCATATTGAATATCCTGGTGTGATAGATTTTCATCTAGGGAATGACGTTGGAAGTGGTACCATTATTTTGGGAGCTTGAGACTCAAGAGGATCACCCAGTCGACTCCCGACTGCTAAACTTCTTCCAGGAGAACCCATTGGCCCTAGTTTCCCACTGATTGATACAAGTCCCGGCCTCACCCGTCGCCTCGAATCGAACTTGGTTTTCCCACTAACTGCAATCTTCCTGTGCGGTCTTGGATAGTAACAAGGAATGGTGATTTCAGTCACTATCCCGGTGTAATAGCCGTTGTTCGTGACGCTGATCGGCCTGCGTCTTGCACAAGGACGGCTAGGCCTGTTTGGGCGCAATGGTGGGTATAGTCCTGGGATGTTGTTGTGTCTAGGATCTATTGGCGGGGCTTCTGTTGTGGTGGTGCAGCAGCAGCTGGGCTTCTTGCCTAGTTTAACACGGTCGGTTGGAGACGTTGCTGATGATATTGATGTGCAAACTGAATTGCATATGGTTTGACAGCTTGGAGTGGTCTGATTGTCAGTGGGAGGTGAGGGGAGTTCCAAGTCAGGATCTTTTGTTGGTTTGGTATTGGTGTTTCCAAAGTTGACACCACCAGAAGGAATGATTGAGCCAGGGTACATACTAGATCCTCCACCACCATCGACATTGCCATTGCCAAAGTTGACAGCACCAGAAGGTGAGATATGGCCAGGATACATACTAGATCCTCCACCACTATTGACATTGCCATTGCCGAAGTTAACTCCACCGGAAGGTGACATAGGGTCAGGGTACATACTCGATCCTCCACCATTGACATTGGTATTGCCGAAGTTCACACCACCTGAAGGGATGATAGAGCCAGGGTGCATACCTCCACCAACATTCCCACCCATGGGGCCGTTGACAATTGAGGGCGAATTGGTTGGCTCATGATACGGAACGTACCCACCACCACTGAAAGTCTGCGCACCCTGGTTCCCATAAGCACCACTGTAGCTGTAGAACCCTGGAGAACTTGGATCCCCAGCAAACCCTGCAGTCAGAGCAGAGCATTTGCCATTGACGCACACTGCACTAGCATTGCTGGCTGCCTGTGCTAACTTCCCAGACTTCTCATAGGCAGCACTTGTGCTTGTGCTGACGCTGACCCGTTGGCCGTTGACCCTCCCGCTGAACGTGGTACTCTGGCTAGAGCTCCCGGAGTACTGTCCAGTTCGGTAGTACCTATCTTGAGTCTTGGTCCTGCTTGCAGAAGCCCCGGACACTGCACCTTGCTGCCGAAGAAGCCTTATGATGGACTGGATGAGTTCTTGGTCCTCGGGTGACTCTGCCTGCGGACAGGGTGGTTGGGAACATCTGATTGGCTGAGGCGAGGAAACGAACGAGCTGCGGTCTCCGGATCTTCCCTGCACAGCAGCAGCCGTCAATGTACTCATCTGAGGTTTACCTTGCTCGACATCGAGAGAGGATAGTTCAAAACTACCAAACCTAGATGAGACTCTTCCATCTCCTTGACCAGTTTCAACAGGAGCTCTTCTGAAACGCAATGCTCTATGTGCTGCTGCATCAGGAATGGTTACAGGACTGCAAGACACCCGATCTGAAATTCAGAAATAATGACTTGAAAGTATCCCAGAACCAGAAAATAACTTACACATACTTTGAACTGACATTGCAATAAGCAGAGTTATGTTTGAATTAGTGCATTACATCTGACTTCAAATTTTAGGACTTTATTTTCCTTCAAGATATTAAATGTACTGATCTACCACATTTGAGGCTCAAGTGGCAGTAGTGTCTAAGGTGTAAGCTGTAAGCCATAGGGCAGTGGTTTTCAACCTTCTTGCGACCGCAGCCCGGCATTTTTTTCTTTAAGTCAAAACCTCGATGTCAACAATTTATAAAACACTGCTCCACTGATTTATCCATGGGCCGACCTCCGTGGCGGAGTGGTTAGCACAGCACGCTACGACGCCATGGGTCCCGGGTTCGAACCCCTGTCTGAACATGGTTGTTCTTTGTGAATATCTTCACTCCATCAATTGCATCATATCATCGTCTACCCTCATCGATTAGGCAAAAGATAAAGCGACTCTAAATAACAACAAAAAATTAAATCAAATAATCCACACCCCAAAATTTCCTCAACAAACCTCTAAAAAGTTTCACGTGGGCCAAAATTTTGGCCATTTTGGGTCTAAATTTACCCTGCACCCCTAAATACGACCTTACACCCCACTCCCTCAGATATAAAAATCTTAATAAACCTTTGCACTACTTAGAGGCTTTACATAATATGTTTTGTGAGGGAAAGGGTGTATGTGTGTGGGTCATGTAGTATACATTTTAAGAACAGGTCAGCCCAGGGAGGTGCAGTCTGGCGTTCGGAAAAGTTCGGAACCATTCGTAAACCTCCACGGATGACGTCAGCCACGGGACATGTCAAAGACAAGCACCAGCAACGGCATAGGAAATCACACTTCTTCCGTGTTTTCGGAAATAAATTTGTTATAAAATCGAATGAATGTTCTAGTGTGTGTATATATAAATAAATGTATATATATATAGAGCAGACTATATCTAGTAAACTGTGTCGCTGAAAGTTAACTATCAATAGAATTACATGTAATGAAAAGCGGGAAAGCCGGCTCGGAGGTGGAGCAGAGAGATTTGTTCAGAATTTTCTATTTGAGTGGTGTAAATTCGTGTTTATGGGGGTGAAAAGTTATAATTAGAGCCAAAATGACCACAAAGTTGTCCTTTTTAAAACATTATGTGGGGTGTTAGGGCGAAGTTGTTGGATAAATCACTGGGGCCGAGATATTACAACTTCACGTTTATAATCCAAAAGTTAATTTTTTAGCACTTTCATCCTGCAGTGTTTGCAGTTTCTTTATTTGTTCTTCACCACATTTTAATTTCTTTTTCAGAGTTTCCAACACACTATCTTGTTGGAGATTGGGTATATTGGGTATATTTCCAGTACTCAAAGTCTCTGAATTATGTGCCATGCAAATTCTTTTGCGAGGAGACAACTCTTCAAGTGTGTCCACTGCTCGCTTTCGAATCTGACGTTTATTGGCACGTAAACTCCGATCAATTATGCCATTTGGCTATTGAACACTACTACAATTCACCACACAACCACGCAAATTTAAACATGATACAGCGTTTCTATTAAGCTGCGGTCTACAGGTAATAATACTCAGCAGTTCTGCTTTTAAGTTCCGTTCGTAATCGGCATACAGAAAATGCGATGAGCACACTGTCGCTGTTTTGGTGTTAACAGGATCTAATCTCTTCACTTTGAAACCCACATCTTGCATGTAATCGGATCCTTTAGGAACGAAAAATAGCTTACACCCAGGCACGTATCCAGGAATTCCTTTAGGCGAGGTGGGTGAACACCATTTTTTAAGGAGTATTTTATGTTTAAGGCCAGTGGTGGCAATTTGTTTCCAAAACTGGGGGGTTTGCAAGGAAAGTTTACTTTCTCTTGATAGACAAGGCTTAGCATTAAGAGGACATAGTGTGGAGGCAAGAAAATGGGGAACAACTATCCCCTAAATCGTCTTCTAGAATACAGTTGGATCGCGAAACAATTAATGCACAGTGAAAACCCTTCCGTTCCCAACACATCTAATGTTTCGTCTCCCAATATGGTTAAATGCTTACTTATTTATCTCCAGTGATGTGCCCAAGGGAGGGTTGGTGGGGTCATAGCCCCATTTGAACGTCAAAGACAGGAAAAGATGGCTAAATGAGAACTGACCACCAAAAATAGTATACGTAACCACTTTCTTTCCCTTCCGAAAATTCTGGAAACGCCACTCGTTATCTCGGACACATTTTTTTAAATATAGTCCCCAGAAGTTTTTATGATTTCATATTGGAGACTGAAGTAAAGCCCCTTGTACACGATCAAATAAATCATGAACAAGTCTTTGAATTGAACACTTAAAAGGCAATGAAGTCAGAAACAACGCAATTTTTCTCATTGGATCCAAGGTCCGGTCAAAGTATATCTATTTAGGAATGGTTCTAATTAACGCATATTTATCCTCATTATATTCTAGAATGTTCCGCAGATAAACGATTCATAGATATTGCCAGTAGTTCGACTCCTCTTATTCAAGAACATTCCCTCTCGCGTCTTCCAGATATTAGAAATTACAACGAATTGCCCTACGTGTGGAGCTACCTTTGTTTACAGCTGCCAAATACTGACAAGTCTCTACATAGTGCTAAAGTTCACTGCGACGACACTGAAAGCTCAAGTAAAGTTTACGTGCAATATTATCAACAACAGGGTAATTCTCAGTCTTGCTTTCATAAGTATTTATCTCCTTAAATTATCGTCACATTATTCAAGAAGATAAAAACCTAATTTTATGTAGTGTAAACTGAAAAATTACCTGAGGGGACTTGAGCCACCTGATCCCCATCTTGGGTACGCGCTAGTAACAATAACAGGATTATAGAACATTCTCAGTCATATTATTCACTAAGCCGAAAGCCTAATTTTATCTAATGTAAACTGAAAAATTTCCTGGAGAGAGGGTGGGTCAAGCCCCTTAAACCCCACTTTGGATGCGTGCTATTATCAATAACAGGGTTACAGAACATTCTCCGTCTTGCCTTGATAATTATTTCTCTCCTTAAATTATCGTCACATTATCTTATTTCACACAACAAGAAACCAAAATCCTCATTTTATCTAGTTTAAACCGAAAACTTTTGCTTAGATATGTGCCTGTCCTACTGTATTTCTTGCGTTGTTTGGGCACAAAGCAACAGCACAATTGCGCGGCATTTTCCTGAAATGTTATTGTTGTTGAAAAAAATTCTCCACTATCACACAAGAGCTACAGAAAAAGAAAACACAAGGCACTTTCACGTTCCCTCACACAAATGCAGATCCTATAACAAGCGGAAAGGTCTGTGACAGCGTCAGTTCTGTCCCGTGAGTGACGTCAGGGTTGGGAACGCCCACGACCCTCTTTTTTCAGCTTCGGGAGGGAAGACTGCGCTACTTTCTCAACTATATTATATACTTACTTTGGGTCAGCCGCCCTGGTGTTTAACGCAATGATGCCAAAAGCAGGGAAATTTCCCTCGGCACAGGGAAATTTGAGGGTGAAAAGGGAAAAGGGAAATTTAATGAAAAATAGCTAAAAAACAGGGAAATTTAAACTCACATTTTCGTTTCATTCTTTTAAAAAGTTCGAAAATATTTTTTTTCAGCGTGTACTTTTTCCAAATGTACAGTGACACTTTTCAGTAAGCTTTCTTTCTCCCTGTTATAGATGACCTTGACCGGTCAGTCTTATATTTGTCGCGTTTCCTAGAAAGGCCTCAAGGCACGAGCCGCGCTGCGGCTGGAAAGAATTTGGGACGGAATTTTCATTTTTTTTCTGTTCCGTCCATCATTTCAGAACGTGTCTTAGTGGCTGTGTGTGTGACTTTGTGTGTCCTGTGTCGTTGCAAGGAGAATGGAAGAGGTGACTGATAGGAAGCTACCTGCAACTCCCAAAAAGGTTAGAAAACATGTGAAAAAAAATCTTATTGAGTGGCTGCCCATTACTTCACACTTTTATGATTTTCATAAATATTTAACAATAATAATAATAATAAAAAAGTTTGTTCCTCAGGCAAAACAGGCGTCAAAAGAAAAATATTAACAGCAGGCCCCTAGCTAAGCTTTGACAATGGGTGGGTTTCAAAGTCCGACAATCATTGCGCCGCAGACGAAATTTTTTTTTTGGTTTGGGGATTTTTTCAATACATTAGTGTTTTATTTTAAATTCAAATGTTTATTTTAGGATAATTATATTATGAAACTATGATCAGTTTCTAGTATTTTATTCAATGGAGGGTTTGAACCCACTAACCCGCCTTATATACGGTCCTGATTAACAGTTATAGTAATACAAAGATACAGCTTCAGATGTGTTTTGAAAATCGAGGGAAATTTAGGTCGAAAAAGGGAAATTTTATACTGGTAAAAGGGAAATTCTGCATTCGGAGATTGGCAACACTGGTTTAACGTATTTCAATTCGGTCCAAGAACCTTTTTTCCGGATGAATTCAAATACTGTCAAGGAACCTTTTTCCGTACGAATTTAAATACGGACCAGGAACCTTTTTTTCCCGGATGGATTTTAATACGGTCCAGGAACCATTTCTCAATGAAACAATACGCCGCAATTTGGACCTAATATGAATTGTGTGAGAAAGTCCTGTTGCGGAACCCAATAGAACCCATTAGATTTTATGGGTTCCTGGACCTTCAACAACCCTGGTTAACCCCCCCCCCCTCTCCCTTGCGTTTTTGACCTCCACTGAAACTTTATTTCATACACAAGTATCCCAGAAGGCCTTGCATTAAGGAAACCAATCTCAACAATCTCGACGTAACGCCTCGCATATGTCTCTCAACGTGGCTACTCCACGCGAATCCCATTGTCCAATTATCACGAAGACACAGTAATTGCTTTCCCTTGCTGTCAAGGTCGTGTTTGCCTACTGCGACGACAGGTGTGGTGACCGTCGTACATCCTCCAGAGGACAAAGGACACTTTTTCCCGTGAGTCATTTCGAAAATAGCACCCTGGGATTTCAAGATGAGGTCGGTGTCGTACAAAGTGTGCAAGTGGACGCACAAAACAATGAAACAGTGGTCATTGGTCTTCAAAAGTTGATTTCTGTGGAAAATCGTCGAGGTGGAAATTATTATCTGCAGTCGGTTAACGTAAAGCATTTTGAATGCAGGGTCTGGTTGTCTCAGATGGGAAATTTTTCGACAATTTCCCTGCATAAACTGCCCTGAGACTGGGGTTTACCCAGAATAAAACACATGGGCATCGCCAGAAATGTTTGTAGGAGGGGTCATGGCTATTGATAAAACTTGAATTGGAAACATAGCTATAACGACTGAGGGTTTGTCGTGCTGACCACACGTCACCCAGTAACTGTTTGGATGATCACAAACCTCTGGTGGTGCGAGTGAGGCCAGCAGTCTGTAGGTAGACACTGGCTCTCACAGGCTGATACGCCACGGGTGGTTGTTGTTATTATTGTTATTATTATTACTTTTATTATTATAGCAAAACATTTATGATTTTCAAGGTGTTACGCGCAAAATTAAAGTATGAAAAGGGCAAAATGTGGTGAAATTCGCGATATAAACTAAAAATTAGGTAAATTAAATTTGCATTATTTTCAACTTAGGATGCACGAAAAATGTGATTTTATCAAAACATTCCGGAACAATAACTTTCTTCCGTGTTACCGTCATTGTACAAATTAAGGTCTCCACGCCTACAGGACATATGATGAAACATTTGTTGATTTTTTTTAGGGGGTGTAGTTACGTTCCTCAAATTACTTGAAAACAGGAGTCCAATCAACAAAAGTTGATTCTATTCTCGTTATTTAGCACCCCTCAAATCTATAAAAATCGTCTCTGTACAACATTGTAAAACAGCGAAATCTGGAAAAATTCCTGGAAAGAGGCTCAGGTTCGGTGAGCTAATGCGTGGCTACGTCAGAGCTCTGATAAATGGTTTTCTGGTGGCAACCCTGGAGAGCAAAGACGGTCAGAGCCAGGTCTACAACCCCCCCACCCCCGTTTAAGTGTCTTAATAGAACTGTGCACTGAACAAGGAGTCAGGGTTGTTCAAGATCCAGGAGCTGTGCCGCGTGCGGAGGAACCAAAACCATCAGATTTCTGTTTAAAATATTTCAATTTGGTCCCGGAAACTAAATCAAATGTAAATGTAATGTAACGAACCTGAATGTTTGCTTAATATTTGAAGACGCAGGGGGGAAAACGATGAATGTCGATTTTCGCCCATTTTGGAATCGCAGCGCCATCTGACAGCTCAGAAGCTGTACTATAAGAATGAGAACGGCCTTGGCTGGGAAACGGTGAGAAGTGACTGAAAAACGCATTATTATTTTGGCATATATTGACGTATTTATGAATAGAAATACTTGTTTTTCATTTCCTGGCAAATCGTCTCGAATGAACATTCATCGTTTTTCCCAGGGGGTGCTCGTTCGGCGGCGCAGATCGTATGCGCAGTTGTCCGTGGATACATGACGTCATCGTCGAGAAGCTCGGCACGGAAAAGGCTGGTTCCTTATGCAAATATTGAGATATTTGACAACGAATATCTTCTAAAATATAGTAGCAGGGGAAAAGTTACAACTTTTACTGTTAAGATTCATCCTTTCTAATCAATTTATCACAAAGTTGATTCAAATGTGTAAAATGGTTTTCAAGAAATCGTGTTACGAAGGAACCCCTGTTTTGTTCTCTCCAGGCTTCCAATATAAGGGAGTTTTAACTTAAGCGCGTTGGATTTCTTTTTGCTGTATGTTTTAAAATAAGATTATTTTGTTCTTGTCAACTGAATTCATGCCTAAATGCTATGGGAAGCTGTGAAAACTATTATCAGAAAACTAACGGAAGAAATCTAAAATATCACAGCCTTTCCAGTCGGTAATTGCGTAAGTAAACGAAAAGACAAGATTGTTATAAAAAATGCGGGATTGCCCATTTTTGTGAAAAAGGCATTGTGCGAGATCTAAAATCAGAACTTTTTAATATTTCATGTAAATGTAAGGGTGTAATAAACGTGACTGCTTCCCGTAAAATATCACTGCACTCTCCACGTTTCTCTTCTGTCTTTTCTTTGGCGCCGTCAATAGCTTCAACACGTTGTTTATATATATATATATATATATATATATTTGTCACATATTTGTTTTAATTAGTATTCTGCTCGTTCCGCCACTTGAACGCAGCAGCTAGGGCTCAAAGGGCAGTGCAGTTACACCGGAAGAAGGCTCGGAAATGGCAGGCTTCAGAAGTTAACTCATCCAAATTAAATTAAACAGGTATGTGCTCTCTCTAAATTTAAATCATAGTTCACAAATAATTTGATTAAAAGTTTTAAAAGTATCTGTTTTATTTAATAACGTATTAATTGGTGCATTCTTCTCCAGCATAGCTATAGGCAGTGACCACACTACAGGGGGAGGAACGCCCCCCTATTCTCGTTCGACAATTTCTCTCTCTCTCTTATCTGCCCCCAGTAAAACGACAGAAATAAATAAATGAATGAATGCTCTTTTAGCCAAAATATGCATTTTTGTGTCGTATGTAACGGAATAATAAACATGATTGCCCCGGAAAAATACGATTTACCCCTGCATCTTTTCTATTGCGTCGTCACTAGCTACAACATACTTGTTTTGATTTCTATTGTTCCCACATATTTATTTTAATTTTAGTATTGTGAATCATATTCCACTGTGTTACCTCACGTAGCCACTCCCCCCTTCCCCACACACACATGTACGATTTCAGTTGTAAGTTTTAGACTAAGCTTGTCAAATGTCCACTTATATCTTTCTATTCTTGAGCCATTTAAAAAGAATCATTTCGCCCCTTCTTCTGAACGATGTTTTTCCACTGGAAGCCCCTTTCCAGATCGAGATCCGGGGCTATAGCCTTCCCAAGCCACCGTCCCCTCCAAATACTGTCCTGGCCTCATGAAAGAAAAATATATGTATTTATACGAAATTTGACTTGGCAGTTTCTTTTTTCGAACAGGAATAAGTTTTAAATTTTAATAGCTTATAAATTTACACTAGCAATTTTGAGTAAAGGTTTTGCGTAACCCTAAAAGTACATTTAGAGACTCCAAGGTCAATTCTCGATATTTCAGATATATTAATAATTTTCATCAGAACGTCCAGTAATAATTATTTGTTACTTCAATAACCTTCTCGCAAATGTTTCTCGCATATTAAAACATAGATGCCATTTTCTGTTTATTTCCTTGTAATGCTGACCTCCGTGGCGAAGTGGTTAGCACAACGCTGCCAAGGGCCCCCAGGTTCGAATCCCCGCCCGGGCATGGGTCTACTTTCCTTTCATCAATTTCATCATATCATCACGCATCCTCATCTTTGCGATTAGCCATATGTGACAGATAAGCGAAGTAAAATAAACTAAGTCTATTAATCAATTATGTTTTTAAACTCTTTAATTCTTCTTTAGAATGCCACGTTTTTGTTAAAATTTAAATCGATTTGTAAAATGACGAAATTCTAAAGGAGAACACGCAACTTTCTTTGTAGCGCATCGGTCAGAAAGTTTCAGGAATGTGGATATTCAAAATACATTTTTTCACATGTACTTTGCCCCCTTTTAAATGTAGCGCGTTTTCAATTATGTTACTAATCATTAAAAGGATGCCTCAATACCATCTTGGAGGATGAAAATTAATATTTTCCCCCTCCTAAAAGTAATAATATACTTTCGCTCTCTGAATCTCCCATATAAATGCTAGGGGCCGTCTGCTTCAGCCGAGCTCACTCCCTCTGTGGTGACGTCACGCGTTCGTGCAAGATCGGCAATCTTCGGATGGCTTTACCTAATCTCTATCTACCTTGGTTTTTCCCCCTGGCCCTTCATTTGTTAAGATATTAAGATTTTTAAATGTTTGTTGCTTCAAATAATGTGCAAGCTGTCACAGACAACTATAGTTAGATTGGTACAGTTTTGTTTGGAACTTGTATATATGTTTATAAATACGTCATAATCTGTTCGCATTGACGTCATTTTTCTATCTCGGCTGAGGAAGTGTATGAATGTTCCGGTCGTTGTTACTGAACCCATTAAAATTTATGGGTTCCTGAACGTTTAACAATCCTTTATCCAGCTAGTGTGAGGCATATCGTGATAATAGGGCCTTTAGGTTCGAATCCCTAATAGAATATGTCATCAGTTTATCATTCATCTTAAAATTCGCGACCAACGAAAGAGGTACGTAAAAGAAAGCTACGTGGAGCAGCCTAAGTAGAAATAGAAATAATTATTAAGATTGATTGATTTGGTTTATTTTACATCGCTTTTCTTCCACTTTTGGCTAATCGCGAAGATGAGGATGAGTGATGGTATGGTAAGATTGATCAAGGGACATCACAAGGAGTACCTATGCCCAGGCTGGGATTCGAACCCGGGACCCGTGGCGTCGTAGCGCCCTGTACTAAACACTCAACTACGGAGGTCGGCAGAAGTATTAAGAATTAAGCACTTAAAACTTAGTGTTTTGTCTATCCTCCAAGAAAGACAGCACTACATAGCCAAATGTCGATGATAAATAATGTAATAAATTACCTAAATATAAACACAATTTAATTTAACTATTGATATGATTTTTATAATGTTTTATGTCCGTCTGCATAATAGTTAGGACACCCTAAGAAAATATTTAATTTAGATTAACAGCATGAACACACATTGGTGAAAAATAATTATTAATTTCGATTTTATATAAAGTTGTAATACTTGTAACATGGCCAGATCTCATTCGTAACATTAGAACCGAGCCTCTTCAATAGCGTAGTGATACTGTCGTTACCTTGTAATCAAGGGACACCGGGTTTGAGATACCTGGTGGGAATCACATAATGGCTCGGATCTCACTGTAGATCCAGTGAAGCCTAGCTGTGATTTTTTAACTTTAAAACTAATACATTTCTAATCCCACTTAATCTAACAACTAGACTTTTTATTATTAGGCCTACTTGAATAATGGACAAATTTACAATAGTTTCTCCCAGCTTCTTATAATTTTAATTGGTACCTTGCGAATATAATCAAGACCATCTGAGAGACTCCAGAAGGCTTGAGAAGGTAATGATATAATCCATTCAGGATCTCACTTGTGTTATCGAAGGTTTTGAATGAAATATTGGAATATTATAAGTAGAGACCGGATGTTAGGCAAAATGCCTATTCTTTCCTCTTAGAGATATGATGAAAACGAATGTTGCGAGGGCCAGGGGGGAGGGATTAGCTTCATTTAAAGGCAATTTAATTTTGCCTATTTTGCCTATTTCATACGATATTGCCTATATTATTTCATAAATGCCAGATATTGCCTATTTTAGGCATTTTCTTTAAAATTGGGACATGACTGAACTCTGTGCATACAATTTCCTGTTCCCAGGATTAGTTTCCGATGCTTCCAAGGAATTTAAAAAATAACAATTAGCGAGTTATTGCAGCTAATAAGAACTTGGACAAATTAAGGGCAATTCAAAAAGTTCTGAAAGGTGAAAATATACAAACTGAGTTAGATCCACATGTTCTCGCGTGCTTTAAGTATGCTCCGGTAGCATCTGTGGAGGTTGAAAGATCTTTTTCAATTCTAAAAAAAATGTGTTGTCCGATCGCAGACATAACTTGTCGGTTGATCACCTGAAGAAATACCTTGTTGTGATGTGCAACCGCAATTAGTGCTTCTTATTCAGAGACTGCCAAACCATACAGTACAAACTTGAAATGCATTTAAACAGTTTCATAGTTTGAACTGCTGTGTAGAATATATAGTGTAAATTTTTTAACTGGAATAACCGTGTGTGCAGTGATAAAGTGTATAATTAAATAATTTGCGTACTGGTTGGAAGTAGCCAACAATTTCTTTTGTCAGACTATTGTGTGTAGCCATTATACAATATGGTATGTTTCTATATTATTGAAACACCTATTTCTTTTTGTATGTCTATCTTCATTATTTTGAGTTAAATTTCATTGCCTTTTTTATTGCCTATTTGTATTTTAATGCCTATTTTGCTCCCTATTTTGAAAATTATAAGTGCTTATTTGCCTGCCTATTTTATATGTTTTTAGTGCCTAAACATCCGGTCTCTAATTATAAGCAACAAACATAAATGTAATTGTTAAGAATAGCATGGAAACGAAATGCACGTATTCAGTAAATTAATGAATTGAAGAGTAGTGGCAATTTTTCTAGTTCAACGAAGTATATGACAATAAGGTAAGAAAATGTAACCGTACTGATTTAGGAAATTAGTTGAAATTCAAATTCTTTATTTCCGTGGTCGAGGTTCTCTTTTGAAACCTAACCTGAGTCACAAATAACTTACATTTCCGATCTGCAGTTATAATAGTAATGTGTATCATACAAAAGTTACGATTAAACAATAAAATGTTAGTATTTGTCACGTAATGGTAATTGTTACTGGGTAGTTTAGTAGTTAATTAAATGCCTGTAACTTATGATATAATCTATATCTTCTGTATGTCATTCTTTAGTTTCTTAGTGTGAGTTTTTAAGTCCTCTTTATTCACAGATAGGCTAATCGGGACTGGACCTACAGTTTAAAGTGGGATCCGAACCACTTTGTGCCTCCATTTAGTTTCTTAGTATTCGTTAAAACATGATAATAATTATGTAATATTATTATTTGTACATTATCTTTCTTTATCCAAAGAAATTGATTTATTTTAATAGGTTTAACTATTTTATTTGTATTTCTCGTTGCTTTGTCTGTCACATTTGGTTATTCGCGACAATTTGTAATTTTATTTTTGGTCGTTTTTCTGCCTCTTTTTTTAGTTTTGCGGTGGTCCATTCGGTGTGGCCACTCGGGAGTCCCGAGTTTGGATTCCCGAGATGGTGACAGCACCATAGATAGATATTTTGACGCTGTAAGCAGGATTATGCTTCCCGCACTACCAAGCACCGACATTTTATGTACGTCTTTCGATATATTCTTCCTGTACCATGGTTTGTGATATATACATCCTACAAATTTTGAAATGAGTAATTTTGTTATAATGTTACATTTAAAGATTCGTAGTTTGCATTTCTGATTTTTTTTTTTAAAAAAAAGTTGAGCATATTCGGAATATTTCATTTATATCTTAGTGTATTTTCCCCTGCCAAGTGCAAATATCTCCGTCACATATTCTGACTTAGTTATCTTCTAAAAAAAAAATGTTGAATGGCGCCTTGAGCTAGCCCCCCCCCCCCTTTTCAACCTTTAGCCTACCCCTTTGTACGGGCATGTAAGGTGAGAATTTTTCCTGCAAGGAGCGGCTCTGGGGTTCACCCAGTCTCTTAAGATCGTGACAGTGTGAAGCACTATCTCCACAAGCTCCCCCCGCTCAAAAGTGGAATTGCCAAATATCGTAACGGAAGTCTGAAACGAGACCGAGATAATCGAGCAGCAAGTCTTAGTCTCGTCTCAACAAGTCTTCAAGGTTATGGTCTCGTTCACATCTCGAGTTTTACAAGGTCGGCTCGCAACCATTCCCATATCAGACAACAATTTGCTCAGTGGCTGAGCACGTTACGTGGTAGAAATTTCGATCTCACCACATGGCTGTTTATGGGTGTCCATCAATTTCAACATTTCATCACTCATCCTCATCGTCTCAATTAGCCAAAAGTTGCAGAAAAGCACCCCTAAATGACAAAAGTACAAACACAAAAATAGACAACAATTAGATTTACCTGGCCAATAATCGAGGAGTAGAATGTCCACCAGGAGGAACACTTGTAACCGAATGTTCATTGTTGAATACGAAGACAGACTAAGATGGACATTGCTTTGTCCTCACAACACAAAACAACACTTATATAATAGTTTTTCTTTTCACATGGCAAATTTCCCTGGTGACTGACTGTCTTCACTTAATAATCATGCACTGAGGTGGAAGCAGTTTTTTGTGAGATTCGTGACGTCACATCCGTTGACAAATTGGAAGTTTGTGCAGGCTGTGTAAGCACAAAAAAAGAAGTGATTGTCTTCTTGAGGTGTCAACGATGGTCGACCGAAATGCACTGATGTTGCAGACTGGAGAAAGAATCAGAACTGGGGGGTGGAGGAAACAGATTACGATCTGCTGGAGAAGATCTGTGCAACGGATTTGCATGTTTTTGAATCTGTCTGAGCATCTTACCTCAGCTGGGAAGTGTGGTAAGAAGGAGGAAGCCCATGTCTTTGATGTTTCCTGCGTGAAGCTTGAGAGACCAAGGTCGTTGTGCTGCTGTGCATCGGATAAATATTTAACCCACCATAAGTAGCATTGTTAAATGTGGGAGGTGAGGTATGGCTATAAAAGACGTCTTGTGTGGTCGACTCACTATCCTGCCACCGATGGTTGCGGGTTCCAGTCTCTGTGTAAATTTGTGAATGTCCCCCTCTTCAATTTCATCTGATGATTCTCATCGTCACAATAGCCAAACGTGGCAGAAACCCGACGCTAACTTAGAAAAATACCTAACACTATATGGCTCTAAAATGCAGTGACGTGCGGTGATGTCGACACTTGGAGTAGCAATAAGTGGCGTGCCAAGGGAGGTTGGTGTGGGTCATAATCCACCTCCCCCCTTTAGGGCCCAGTATTCCTAAAAGTAGAGTTCGATACCCGGTGGAGGTACATGGCATAGTGGTTCAGATCCCACTTTAAACTGTAGGTCCAGTACCGCTTAGCCTTACTGTGCATAAAGTGGACTTAAAACAACAATTCAATCAATCAATCCTAAAAGTAGAACGTCAAAGAAAGGAAAGAATTGCAACATGAGGAAGGACTACTGAAAAGAAGCACGTGTTAATCCCACCCACTTTCGAAAATCCAAAACATGTTGATTTGACTATTAAGCCAGAGATCCCGGTTCGAACCCCGACCTGGGCATGGGTGTTATTTGTGCTTGTCCCTTCATCAATTTTATTGTATCATCTTGACGATTGGGGTGTAAGGGGTGACCTTCCACGTAGTACACCCAAATGTCAACCTCACTTCCACGTTAGTGCACCCTGGACTGAAGACTAACGAGGCTCTGGCGACTGGCCCCATGACCAGTATAATTTTGTTTGTATTGTCCTGTTCATTTTCCTTGTGTGTGCTGAGTGCCCCTTTGCAGCCTCAGCTTTTAACGAAAGTCAGAACATTTTAATATTTTATGATTTTAGTTCTGCAACGTTAGAGTTGTGATTTGTAACGATAAGGGGCTGGACCCCGTATAATGTGACGGGTGCAAAATAGCCTTAGTGCTGGCGTACCCAAAATTTTAAATTCAAATTCAAATTCATCTTGACGATTAGCCAAAAGTGTAGGAAAAGCGAAGTAAAACAAACCAAATCAAACAATCAATCAATCAATGATTTAATTTAACTTATGAAAGTTAGCGTCGCTGACACATTTGGTTAATTGCGAAGATAATACAATACAATTAATGAAGAGACAAACACAAATAACACCCATGCCGAGGTCGGGGTTCGAACCCGGAACTCTTGGTGTCATAGCGTGCAGTGATAACCACTCCCCCGCGGTTGGTTGATTTGGTATTTTACGTCCACTTCTACGTTTATCCAAAAAAAATGTGCATTGCTTGATTTCCCTAATTTCTCCATCTCACGATCTCGTTACTGAATTAGCTGGGCTCGAGCTCTGGCCTGTGCATGAGTGCTCCTTTGTAACCACTCTTCATCCGTTTAATTTAATCAACGTTCATCGTCATGGCAGAATTTAGGTAAAGTGATGGAAAAGCAACTCTAAAGAAAGGGGAAAAAATACAAATAATATCCTCCCAGTGCATCTGCAGGGCACTGTGAAATCAGGAGTCTAGAGTTCTCTGTTTATGATTGTCCCTCGTGACTTCCATATGCTCATTAGCTACTTATCGCGATTAAATCTATGCAGCTAGAAAAAGAGGAAGGTGGCAAAAATTCAATATATTAGAAGAGATAAACAGGTAACAAAACACACTTTTTTCTACTTTCTTCAATGATATTCATTTGGCTTTTTTGAGTTCTGGGATACATTTTTCATTCCAAATTATTTCATTATTCACAGCAGAGTACAACACATAGGAACAAGAATGCGCGCTCGTCATGGGTTCGAATTCCGGCCTGAATTGTTCTTTGTGAGGTCCCTTCATCAATTTCATTATATCATCACTCATCCTCATTTTCGCGATAACCAAATGTGGAAGAAAGGTGAAGTAAAATAAACCAAACCAACAACAATTAGAACGCGCGCTTTCTTGCCCAAATTAATACATCCGTATTTATGACTGTTTAGCTTACCCATTTTTTTTTTGGACGCCAAATTATTAGTATATTTAAATATAACACTACTAAAACGAGAGCGAGAGGGATCGTGAGCAAATATTTGTTATTTAATCATTATATATTCCATACTTGAAAAAGGAGAGAAGAAACCATAACATTTTTGTCTGCACATAATACAAGTACGTTCCCATTCATATACAAATAAAACTACATACCATATTATACGTACATATTGTACAACGTTTAAAGAGAGAGCAATGGAGGTACACGTCCCTTTCTCTTCGGGCGATTGTCTATACCTGGAACTGGTAAGGCGGAAGAAGAGCCAGCTAGGGTATCCAGCCTTGCCAGCTGATCACATCGAGGGACGAGAAGCGCGTGGAAAGAAGTGTTGCATATGAACTGAGGCTTGAAGACAATAAATATTGTGATTTGAAAATAATTAGAGACGTGAGATTGATTGATCTATCTCTGCTAGACTAGCTACTCCTCAGTACACGTCACTGCTAAAATGGTAGTTCTGTTGTACTGGCTACTAACCAGCTCAATTTCCACTGGTATCGACACTGTGGCATATTTTTTTTCAATGGATATCACTCGAAAACTTTTTATTACTGGTGGATCGGCATGTCGGAACATTTTGTAGCGAAGGATCACATCCCGGTACTTTTAGATGATGGCGAATGTCTATTTCGGAAAGTTCCTTTTTTTTTATGGATTACACACACGTCACTGTTTTCCGTACTAGTGGATCTGCGTTTCGAAATATTTAATGCTAAGAAGTCACATTCCAGTTTATTTAATACGGTTTCCTTCACGTCCTAGAACTTTTACTGATGCAGTACATTTTATTATGGCAAGACGGGCTAGTACAGCCAAAGACGAACATAATAAATAGTCCATTGTCTATCACTGTTTAATTTTTTTCTTTACTTTACATCCTGTATTGTTTTAAATAATGGATCAGAGGTTCTAAACTTTTTATACTTGTGGATCAGAGTTCATTTTATATTGGCGGATTGACTTATCAAAACTTTCGATAGTGATGGCTGACAGGCCAGCACTTTTTATATTGGTGGATCGGCCATTTTAAACTTTTGATTCTGAAATATGACAGGCTAGCACTTGTTATACTGGCGGATCGGCTTATCAAAACTTTTGATACTGATGACTGACACGCGAGCACTTGTTATACTGGCGGATCGGCTTATCAAAACTTTCATACTGATGACTGACACGCTAGCACTTGTTATACTGGCGAATTGGTCATTTTAAACTTTTGATTCTGATAGGTGATATGTTAGCACTTATTATACTGGCGGATCGACTTTTCAAAACCTTCAACACTTTTGGCTGACACTCTAAGCACTTTTTATACTGGCGGATCGGCCATTTTAAACTTTTGATTCTGATAGGTGACATGCTAGCATTTATTATACTGGCGGATCGACTTTTCAAATCCTTTAATACTTTTGGCTGACACGCTAGCACTTCTTATACTAGCGGATCGGCTTTTCAAAACTTTTGATACTGATCGCTGACACGCGAGCACTTGTTATACTGGCGGATCGGCTTATCAAAACTTTCATACTGATGACTGACACGCTAGCACTTGTTATACTGGCGAATTGGTCATTTTAAACTTTTGATTCTGATAGGTGATATGTTAGCACTTATTATACTGGCGGATCGACTTTTCAAAACCTTCAACACTTTTGGCTGACACTCTAAGCACTTTTTATACTGGCGGATCGGCCATTTTAAACTTTTGATTCTGATAGGTGACATGCTAGCATTTATTATACTGGCGGATCGACTTTTCAAATCCTTTAATACTTTTGGCTGACACGCTAGCACTTCTTATACTAGCGGATCGGCTTTTCAAAACTTTTGATACTGATCGCTGACACGCTAGCACTTGTTATATTGGCGGATCGGTCATTTTAAACTTTTGATTCTGATAGGTGACATGCTAACACTTATTATACTGGCGGATGGACTATTCAAAACCTTCAATACTTTTGGCTGACACGCTAGCACTTATTATACTGGCGGATCGGCTATTCAGAACTTTTGATACTGTTGGGTGACACCCTAGAGATTCTTATACTGTTGGAACGTTCTTTGTGTACTATATAGTGATAGTTCACACTCAAGTCATGGGCGCCAGTAAGATTTCTTCCACGGTCAGCAAGAAGGACTTTATTTTCAAAGGGACAAGCAACGCATTTTCCCCAAAGCACTGCTTCTAGACAACCAGATTCGTCGCTACATTACCGTAGGCATTTTTTCTTTCTTCGCGGATTTCACGTTATGAAAATATGACATTCAACGCCTCCTCATTGCCCCCATTTGGACGCTCACGACTTCAGAACTTGCAAACCGGCGGCGGACTTACAGAATTTTTCATACTTATGTATGGGCCTTTTGGAACTTTTTATACTTGTGAATTGGCGCTGCGAACTTTTTTATGAAGGTGAAACGCTGCGACAAGGATAACTCTTATAAACTCTTCTTCAACGTCATAATTTCATGGAGGAAATTATTCTGATCTGGATACGCATCAATACATTGTTTTGGTTCCATTGCATTTCTCTAATACCCTTAGCTACAGTGCCTGGTAACAGGCAGTAATATGCAAATATTCATTGCTTTCAAGATTGCTGTATTGTGCAAGCTTTGCAGCCATTGTTACTCCTGTCTTTCGACTGTTATTTTGAATACATTGTTTCATGTTGAAATCTTACTTTTCAACAACAAAGAGGCTGTGTTCCAATGGAAACACAATAAGTGGTGATAACAGTAAACAGATATAAGTAGCAGGGAACTGTAAACAACTCTTTAGCAACCAGGATGTGGCACCGTTGCGCGAAGATGAAGCTTTCTTGGTTGCTGAATTTATTTTTAATATTACAGGTAGTGTGTTTTATTTAGTTTATTTCTAACACTAAAAATTTAATATGCTCTATTATTTTGTCTATTACTTTATGTACTTTCGGTTTTTTAAATTTTATTTTACAGTCAGACCGTAAATTTATAATTTATTACAGTCCAGCCAGAGATAATGTAAGCAATTTCATGCCTTGGAAAAAACGAATGCAATGTGACACTTACTTTATAATTGTAATCGTATTTATGCTTGCTTAACGACGAATAATGAATAGATTATTTCGGGTAATCGACCAGGTGAGATTGCAATCTTCAGAGCTGACGTCACTCGTACAGGGATGGAAATGAAGTAGATATGGTCAATTATTTGTTCTTAATACGTGCATACTTTGTGGTAAAAATGGGTAATTCATCAACTAAACAGTTCTGCAACCACTGTATGGAAAGTGGACATTATGCCTCATCAGGGGCCTGACGACATGTGTGGTACTGAAGCCTCGTCGTGAGATGCACCACGTGGCAAAAACGGGATGCCAAGTACACCAAAACTGATCTGCCTAACCTACTCACATAAGGGGGAAGTATATTAAAAACAGAGAAAACAGAGAATCATAGTGTGTGTAGGTTAGGAGGAGTGAGACCTCAGTAAAGACAATTTACTTTCCCTTTGTATACAAGGTTAGTAACTAAGAGGTCACAGTGCGGGGGCAAAAAAGTTAGGGGCAACTGCCCCCCCCCCTTTAATCGCCGCCACTTGTCTACAGTCATTTGTCAGTCGCAAGCATGGTAATTGTTCTCCGCGATTAGCTTCCTCATAAGAAAGGGATCGGGGGGCGATATAGCATACAGACATCAGAACCAACCGCCTCTTTGGTGTCCGATGTCTGAAAATACATGCCCAAACTACAACAAGCCTAAAAGTAGCAATAAAGTCACCAATGTACTTAAGAGTAAATGATTGCTCCTCTTTTGCGATCAAAGCTCTTGAAACATCTAAAGCCATGTCCATACTTGTATCCGTAGCCTATCGTATATCGGTATGAAATCATGCTATAGGCGAGTTGTCTGATATGGGTATTAGTATTGAACCCATATCCGTATACTGAGTCTTTTTTTTTCACCAACATATCGGCATCGTTTAGATTGAAAGATCATAGAATTCAGGACAAACCATATACAATAATTGCTTGTAGGCAATTACAAATTTGATGTTACTCTTGCAGGAACCGTTGCAGTTCGAACAATATGCACAAAAATATTTATTTCGCTGTGTCAGTTCCATAGGGAGCCAATACTTTTACGTTACAGCGTAACGTTATCTTTCCCCCAACTAAACGCACGACATGAAAATAGGCGGCTGGGCAGAATTGCGCCGGTGCCACATATGGGAAAAGCAAAGCGAAAGCGGGACGAAAGTCGCTGGTTCCCACGCACTGTGTGGCAACGTCAACCTGGCTGCGTTGCCTAGTTCGAGCGTCAGACCGACCTCTCTCCGGGACACTTTTGTGTCATCCCTGACCTTTCGAGCAAATACCGTCAGTTTGTATCGCTTAGCTTCCAAAGACCAACTCTACAACGAGATCTTTCATTCTCTTAAACCTCCAAACACACGGGGTTGTGCTCCGACGTGGCAAAAGCGCGAACTTCTGCCACCCGCCTAATTTCATGGCCGTGGGTTTAGATTCGTTTATATTCGCAGTTTGACGTTGGACTTGATACACAATCTTTCTTCTCCAACCTGAGTGGGGCGTACCCGATGGCGCATTGTTAGCGTCGTCGCCTTGTAATCAAGGATTCCCGGGTTCGATACACGGTGGAGGCACATAGTGGTTCGAATCCCGCTTTAAACTGTAGGTTCAGTCCCGATTAGCTTTACTGTGCATAAAGTGAACTTGAAACATCAAATCAATTAATCAACGAATTCTCCAGGCTGATAGTTCAAGACAGCGGCAGTAGTAAACGTATTATCCCTTTCCTGTGCAGATAATACAACTTTAAAACGATCTAATATAAGTATGCAGAATATTATTGAGGAAAATTACTGGAATGGAAGCTATAGCGTACTTCCACTTTCTTGTGTAGATCCACATGCGAAAGTGTGTGCCCTTCGACAGTGACAGCACGTACGGCCGTAGGCCAGGAGCGCACAAACAAAAGGCTGCGTGCGCTTGTGTATACCACGAGCGCACAAAATCCATGGCGATGTTGCCACGTTATCAACTGTTTTTGCCTTTCAAGGGACCCCGGCTGGGTCTTTATAAGTTGACATATTATGTATCATATATTATGTGAATGGCTATATTCATAACATAATACGGGCAATGTATCGCTGTAGAAGGAGGAAGACACCAGCAGACCGCAGAGACATAGTCGAAGCTAACCTAACCTAACCTATCTTAACCTTATAGTTGATCACTAAAGAGGAAGATATAATTGGTAATATACTGTATATGTGTAATACTTCTTGATATTTGACTTTTTATGCAATTAAATGATCCTCTACACAGGCCAGCCATTACATAGTCGAAGATGTGGAAACGCAGCATTGGATGTTGTGCGCTCGTGGCACCTTTCATCAGGGTGCGAAATCCTGGGGGAAACGGGGGGATTTCCCCCCACCAACAATCTTGTCCTCAAAAATCCCCCCACCAAAAATTTCCGGGGGGGAGAGTTTTTGTTATAACAAACAAAAGATAAGCAATTACTTTTAATTTCAAATATACTATACTAAAAATAATATCGAAAACACACACAAATTAGTGTAGTTGTGAGTATTGAATGCATTCTGTCTCAAGAGATCATTAACAAATCTACATCAATACGCACAATAAAAGTAAAACAAGAATGCAAGACAAAAATAACTATAAAGTCTAATTGATTTATATTAACATAAAGCACAAACTAAACAAAAACTTACACATAATAAAATCACATGAACTTTTTCTTAACTTATTACACATCTTTAACAGTTAGTAAAGGAATTAGTTAGCTGCTTTGCAATATCTGATATGTATACAAGTAACAAATTAATATCCTTTCTGTACTTAATAATAATAATAATAATAATAATAATAATAATAATAATAATAATATATTTTAATTGAGTATTTTTTTTTACTTTTAATAACACTACAAATATGTGTATCGTATAATTTACACATATATTTGTGGGGGAGGGAGTTTGTAAATTAAGAACTTTCTCCCCCACCAGTTTTCGATGATTTCGCAACCTGCCTTTCATATACCAGGAGTGCACGCTTTCACATTTTTGTGCTCTAGTGGACTGCACCCGCACGTACGTCCCTCCCCCCTCCCTCCCACTCGCTTGTTGTGAAGGAAATATTGTAGAAATTGTCCACAGCAGGCACGTAGCCAGGGGGAGGGCTAAGGGGGCTAAAGCTCCCCGAAATCCTTCAAATATCTGATTTAAATAGTGTATAGGTAGTGGTAATTAACTTTACTTCCTTAGCAGGATTATACATTACATCGAAAAAAGTTCAGTGTTTAATAGAGGAACCAGGTTACATTGTTATATTCTACCATTTAATCCAAAGAATAAATGGATCAACAGCTCTCAAACTGTAGTTTTCTTTGTGAGAGGTCACACAATATAAACTTCATGAGTAAAATTTGGCCCTAACTCTTAAAGCTTTTTTTTTAACGGAATATGTAAAAAAATAATAAAAAATACAATAACTATGCATTTCAGTACACTCACTGTATAAAATGTAAGAAAAACAATGGGTAACAGTTGTGTTGGATATTCACTCGTACAGTGGATCGAATAGCAAGGTCTCTCCATTTTATATAATAATAATCATAACAAAACGATAACATTAATAACAGTAATAAATTTGGATTACAATTGGTTTGTTTTTAATTAATTATAATAGTTATTTTTTTAAAATGACAATTATAGCCGTGGTAATAATTATTATCATTATTAATTATACTAATCAAGTTTTATCAGTGACCTGCTGCCCCCATCTACAAATATTTCTGGCGACACCTGTGCTGATAATTGATGAGCCCCTCACCGAAATAAAATCCTGTCTACGGGCCTGGTCCACATTGCTCGTATCCATAGCACGCGTAATTTATTTGATGTTGCGGCAAAAGATGGACTACCATGCGATCATCCGTAGCGATACGGAGTTCCGTTCATACTGGGGTGATCACTAACCTAGGCACGGGAAACTGACACGCTACCACTGCGCCACCGGGCTGCTTGGCAATAGGACAAAATATTCGCCTCGTGATTGAAAAATTGCACTTTTTATCAGCGTTGTAAAATAATTTTAGACGTACAACTATAGCCTACGGCACATAACTGGTTCGTGTGCAACTGTCCAGGCGTGGCATTCTTGATTGTAAAGATATCGTTGAGGTTCAGTAGAGCTTTTCTTTCTCATCATTTTCTGGAAAACTTTTCTTGAAGCACATTGATATTCTAAAGCCTCCTTAGGCTGTCAAGTGCAGTCTAGGGTATACTACGTGGAAGAGGGGCTGACATTTGGATGTTCTAGACAGGTTGGCCTTTTACATCCCGTAAGTTAGAGCAGGCCCGTAGCCAGGATTGTATTTCGGGGGGGGGGGGGGGGCTCATCCCTTAGCACAGGCATCGCCATAAATATTTGTAGAGGGGCAGTCCACTGATGAAACTTGATTAGTATATACATCATAATTATTATTACCACGGTTACAATTGTCATTTTACAATAATAACTATTATAAGTTATTAAAAATAAACCAATTTTAATCCAAATTTATTGTTATTATTATCATGGAGAGACTTTGCTACTCCATCCACCGTATGAGTGAATATCCAACACAATTATTTCCCATTATTTTCTTACATTTTGTAGTTAGTGTACTTAAATTTATAGTTGTTGTATTTTGTTATTAACTTTTACACATTCCGTTAAAAAAAGACTTTAAAGGTAAGGGCCAAATTTCACTCATAAAGTTTATATTGTGTGATATCTCACAGAGAAAACTATACATTTTAATAGCTGTGGATCCATTTATTCTTTGGATTCAATGGTAATAATAATAATAAATATAACCTGGTTTCTCTATTATACACTAAACTCTTTTCGATCTAATGTTTAATCCTACTATGGAATTAAAATTAATTACCACTATAAACTAAATTAGATATTTGTAGGATTTCGGGGGGCTTCAGCCCCTTTAGCCCTCCCCCTGGCTACGTGCCTGAGTTAGAGGGAATACTTTATGCCCCCCCCCCCCCACTCCCCCACGTCCTCAATACATAAGTTTCATTCTTCCGTTCTCTTTTCTTTTGTTGATCATTTTATTGTTCTCCTTTCTAAATACTTTCTTCTGCTCTATTTTCGTTCTCAACACTCGCCTACTACGGTTATAGTTTATTCTGTTCTTTATAGTATTTCCTACTTTTTCTATGCAATATTTCTCTCGCATTTTTATATCTATCTCTTCCTGTTCTGCCCCTTAATCATGCTTTGAAATAAAAGAAATTATACGTAATATTGTTTGTTTCTCTCAATCGTGCGATTAACAATGATCCAAAACCAGGAGCCACGCATGATGACACCACAACATGGTGCTGGCCTGTTTCTGCATATCGACCATTAACTTTGGTGCATTTTATAAAATTTCTGCAGGTACCCTTGGTGTGTTTACATTGTCTACATTAGAGTGCTGCAGGAAGAGGATTTCGCTCCACCGCCAATTAGTTTCCATGGACGACGCTAGATAGCGTACGGAATTGAGAGCTTCTTCGCTCGAGAGAATAACGCTAGAACAGGCAAAACGAGCGGTGTACACTCGAAGCCCAGTAGTACACGTATAACCGCCATCTGTCTGTGGTAGTGGAGACTCAAATACTTAATTTTATTATTTTTTTTTTATTGATAGAGGCAGAGCCCAATTATAGTGCTTTAATTACATAATATTACTACAATAGATTCACTTCAGTGTTCCAGGAATATTATTTTTAAAATTGTATAAACTCATTGTAAAAATGTTATTTACACTTGAAATTGTGTTGAAAGAGTTGCACTCTCTCCACACCGGAGAGGCATAGAGAATTAACGTTTTCGCTCTCTTTCAATGAAAGATTTTGTGCTTGGGACGCGTTTTGGAAACTGGAACATTGAACGATACGGCTGATAACAAGTTGGAATCGTCTATTATACCGTTTATTACTTTATACAAAAAGAGCAGGTCATTTACTTGTCGCCGGAGTGCTAGTTTGTTGAAGTTGTTCTCTGAAACTAGATGATCGTATGAATCGAATGTTGGCTATTCTCCACAGGTTTTGAATTTCAGGTATCTAAAGAAATTTGACTGAATACGTTCTAGTCTATGAATTAAGTATATTTGAGTGGGATTCCAGATTACTGACGCATATTCTAGTTTTGACCGTACGAGGGAATAGTAAAGTATTTTCACTGGTTCTATTTTCGTGAAGTCGTGGCTTGACCGAATTATGAAACCTAAGTTTCTGAAAGCGTCGATAGTAACAACTTCAATATGCTTATTAAATTTGAGCTTGGAGTCGAAGGTCACCCCCAGGTCTTTAATATCATTTTTGCGTGTGACTTGTATATTTTTAATGCGGTATGGAAAACATACGGTGCCTTGCGTTTTGAGTGACTACGCTGCATTTTGTTGGGTTAAGATCTAACTTGTTATTTTTGCACTATATCTTCCTGTAGTTTCAAGCAATCTTCAGATCGTGAAGTGAAAGACGAGGTGAAATTGAAACTCTCAGCGTAACTGGTTTCAGGTATAGACTGCCTTTAGATTTTTTTTTAGAAAAGGTTGCTAAAGTAGCTACTTCCAGCCTGCCCGTTGATCGTAAAGAGGGACGAGAAGCGCGTGAAAAGTGTCACTTATGAACTGTGGCTTCAACAAGACAATAAATATTACTATTTGAAAACAATAAGAGAGGTGATATCGATTGATCTATCAATTTTAAGATAACAATATATTTCTTGTGTACCTTCATTCGAACGTTAATTTGAGTCCAAAAAATAAAGTATCACTGTAAAACGAGTTATTTCTAATTTCAAGAAGTAAACGAGACCTCCCCGATGACGTAATGATAGTCGACCTCCGTGGCAGAGTGGTTAGCACAGCGCGCAACAAAGCCAGGGGTCCCGGGTTCGAATCCCGGCTAGGACTTGGATGTTTGTGTTGTCAGTAAGATGAGCAAAACCGAGAATAAAGAGAGAAACTGATAGGTACGAATGTTGAGAAAAAGTGTGAATGACGGGGGATACCACCTAATAGGGGTATTCCTTTTAAAAAAAGTGGTAACATCGTCGCTTTGTAATCTAGGGGTCCCGGGTTCGATACCCGGTGGAGGCAATTTGCATCTCTGTGCATAAAGTAGACTCAAAACAAATATTCACAAGTAGTAAATGAAATCTACAGGTAAAATGCCAATCCGTATATTTTATAAAATGTTCAATACAATTTCGAAAGTGTAAGTATCAACTGATACAATTCAAAATTTTTCAAATTTTTCAAAACTAGCATTCAGCCAAGTTGTTAGAAATCTATGTAAACCACACTTGTCAAATATGTTCTGCAACACAATTTCAGATTTAAAAAAAAAAATGATGTATTCCTAATCGCAATCTCCGCGGCGGAATGGTCAGCACACCGCGCTACGACGCCAGGGGTCCCGGGTTCGAATTCAGGCTTGAGCATGGATGTTCTTTGTGAGTGCCCCTTCATCAATTTAATCATATTATCACTCATCCTCATCCTCGCGATTGGCTAAATATGGCAGGAAAGCGAAGTAAAATAAGCCAAATTAATGAATCGATTCGAAATTCCAAATTTGTGTTGTAACGCTGATCAATTGAAGTAACATTTTGGCGTGTGTGAGTATGCAAGTTCCAATTTTTGTTATCTTTATGAATTAATTTGTATTGTATGCATGAAATAAAATGAATTTACTTGTGGGATATTTACAAGGAAGATATATGCTTGTTATATCATATCATATAAGAATTTAATAAACGTTACACTTTCTAATCGCTGCGATTAATGGAAAAATATTATTGTGAAAAATACGAATCAGTAACTACATATCGGGATTTTTTTACAATTGAGTAGAAACAGAACCAAAATAATTTATTTTCAAAAACTAGAATAGTAAAATTTTCTGCAGGTTTTAGCCATTAATGATACAATAAATAACATTTTTCTTGTAACAGTGTATTTGTCAAATGCTATGTGGTGGAAATGCTCCTATTTTTCCTGTTTTCTCTATTGATTTTATTTAAGTAAACATACCCTCTTGGTATATAGTTTGACATCGAGAACAATAGAATCTATTAGTTACACTTTACGTAAAAGTTTGTTGTATTTTTGAACAATGGTTACAACGCATTAGCTCGCACAGTGTATGTTGTTTACATTTTTTGTTCAATGAAGTACCATTTCACAATTTAAATAATAACGTACACGTTTGAAAACTTGGTAACTTGGAGAAGGTTATACCGATATCTACCCATCAGACGGTAACTAGACGTCCTCAGAGCAAGATGAAAATTCGGTGGCGCCTCTACTCATGTCTACTTCAACTACTTCTACTTCAGGTATTCATATCTTTCCATAGACCTCAAGTAGTTCAAAAGTTGCCAAAGCTACAATTAGTTTTTTCTTTATACTGCTTTAAACAGTAACTAGTAAGTATAAGTAAGTAGTCTTACCTGCAATCTTACAGAAAAATTGTCATGGAGGATTTCAAGTGTGACGTCATCAAGATGGCCGACAGATCTCTTAGCTTCCATACGTTTAAATTGCTTAACTCCTCACTTTTTGGGAGCAAATGGCAGTTCCTAAAATGTTCGAGACAAGGATTAACATTTTAGTCATTATTAAGCCCTACTTCTATTGTAACATACTGATTCTGGATTTTGGAATAGTTTAACATAAATAAATTTGGAACTATCAAGCTCATATGAGCTCCACCATTGAAGCTTTCATAAGGATTACATTTGTACCGAAACTATATGCTGATACAAATATGTTTCTACGTGTTAATAGAAATAACTTAATACCGTCTGGAAATTATCAGAGACTGAAATTATGAAGTGAGCAAAATTACTCTTATACACTACTGTATTAGCATATAAGATGCAGCTCTTTTACTTTTGGTATTAATGGGGCAAATAAAAGTGATCGAATTTGACTATTACCTGCACGATTCGCTTATTCGAGTAAAGGCTATATGAGCACATTTACTTGGCTTTGAAATATGCTTTTTAGACTTAAGTTTTATGTGACAATCAACTAGAACTTATTCTAAATAAATATTTATCTCTGCAAATTTGTTTCTCCTTTTATAACTTCGTGGAATTGCTTTTAATTCTTGAAGGAATACAGAAGCTGGGAATGTACCTCTACACTCGAGCAATAATTGTAGACCACCCTTTTTGTAAGGTTGAATATATTTTTTTTAAAAAATAAATGCTTCTGTAATTTGCAATCAGAATGATACAGGAAAAAGACTATGAAATGTAGAAAATTGCCTTTGTTCCACTAATAGTCATTCTATACATAGACTTATTGCATGATAAAATAACAGCATTTTAACTGATAACTTTTCACAAGTAAATGGCACATAGAGACTGCAAAAATATCTTCAAAATAACAGTGATCTCTGTAAGTTTATGGACAAATTTCAATGTAGCTATTTGAAAATATTTCCAATCTTTCCTATATATTTTGTATGTTCTTAATTTATGGGTGTCCAAAGCGGGTGAATACAGGTAAACAACGGTCCTTGTGCCAACTAGTTTACTACAAGTTTTGTTTTGTAGAAAGAAACTGGATTCATAATATAACATTGAAAAGTTGACCCAATTTGGAAGCACTATTGAATATTCAAGGAAACTGAGCTTTTGTAAACATAGTAAAATATCTATTTTGGGTTTAAATCGACGGTCATACCAGTACCATTATCAGCGGAAACAATTGGCTTGGAGAGTTGAAACACTAAACCTTGATTTCTTTCTGAAGGAAATATTCAGAGGAGTAGTTCTGAGGGTTTAAGTACAGTAGATTCCACTGACGATACTAAACGGCAAGCTTTGTAAGGGCATTTCGCCAAAGTAGAAGTTGGAAGATGTTTAGCACTACTTAATAAACTTAGTCACCGACAAAGTTTGATTTATTTGCTTTATTTTACTTCGCTTTGTGTGCTACTTTTGGCTAATTTGCGAAGATGGGGATGAATGATGATGAAATTAATGCATTCACACTCACAAACATCCATGCCCAGGCCAGGATTCGAACCCGGGACCCCTGGCGTCGTAGCACGATGTGCTAACCACTCCGCCATGGGGACCGGTTCGCCGACAAAGAGAAGTAATATTCTGGTAGAGAGAGAGAGAGTAAATGCTCAGAAAGATTATTAATGAAGAAATGCAGGCCTAAACTTTGCGCACACGGAGTCGATTGTTCCTGTACGTCTCCACACCGACCCGATAATCCTTGAAGCATTCAAATGGTTTGTTGCTGATCCATGTGACCACCCAGTGGCGTGCCTAGGATTTTCGAAAGGGAGGGGATATGTATACTTTTTCTTGGTCTTCTAAGCATCACCAGTTCGGTACCTTTGACACAACCCCAGAGGAAAGCCGACCGGCCACGTATCTGGTTTCGAGTCACCACCTGTTTTTCGTAAAACCAATGTTGTCACTTTTGCCTGCAGTGTTTAGACATCCATTTATTCACTGCGATGTTATACTCCCATGGTTTTTAAATTGTATTAAAAAATAGCACACCACAATAACACAACCTTGCAAAGACAACGCAATCGCAACCTCACCTTCAGAAATGCCTAAAGAAACTGAATTGGCATCATCTCATTTACTCCACGTTGACTTGACAAGAGCTGTCATTTCTTGGACGGACGCTATTGGTGGGAAAGGTTCGAGGGGACGATTTATTGGACTCCACGTGGACTTGACATGTTGTTGTTAGAGGGAAAACTGATCTTTCGGAACTTTCTTTGAAGTAAAGTGAGGTTGCTTTGGGGACGACAACTATAGTCAGCACTCATTTTGTCTTATTTACCTTTGACGTTCTTTTTTTTTTTAGGAATACTGGGCCAAAGGGGGGGTTATAACCCCTATCAACCCCCCCTTGGGCACGCCACTGTGACCACCCATCCAGAACGACTCGGAACGTTCGGGCGATCTTCGACATCTGACGTGGCTATTCGGTTTATTGGTTTGGTTTCTGCGCGCGCATCCTCGTCTGCGCATTGTGGTGTCGGTTCAGTGTGCGCAAAACTTGGGACTCTTCTTTGAGCACTCCCAGGCGCAAAAGCCACAATGGTCTAGTAGGTAGGGCGTCGAACTGCCACGCGGGAGACCCGGATTCGATTCTCGGGGTGGGTTATAGGTGGGTAAAGAAAAGCAGATGTGCTGAAACAGGCGCGCACATATAAAATTTTTAAACGGGTGGTTCAACTGCTGAAATATATTTTTAAGTGCAATCAGCAATAGAAAATTGCAAAGACCAATAGACCAAAGGGGAGGAGGTTTCTAAACCTCATAACCTCCAATAGTGCCAGATATTCACTCACATGGTATATGAAAATTATTTTCCTTAATTTTACTGTTCAGTGGCTATATCATTAGACCTCAATATTTTTTTCGGGTAGATCTACATAATAAAAGGGAAACATGTTGAAACATAATACGGGGAAATTTAAGCTCGGAATTTTTCGTCGTTCGTAAGGGAAATTTCAATTGGGTCCAGGAACAACAATGCGTTTAGTTCGAGAGCGCTGTATCAATGTGAATGTTTTGTAGGTTGTTGATTTCGATTCGTTTCTGTTTGGCAGGAAAATTGATTTCGAGAAGTGTGTTCTGCTAAAATCCAAACTGAATTTGTACAGGATTATTTGAAGTGAAATAAAAATTTCAGAAGTATAAACTATTTCTTTAAATTCTTGCAACGCAAGTTATATTATGGAAAATCCATATGAGCGCTAAGTTCTTAAAATTCAATTTATAAATTGTGTAAGTGTACACATTGTTTTGTGATTGTGAATACAAATGGGTACTATGCAGGGATGTAGTCCCAAAAATTTCAGAGGCTATAAGGAACATTATTTTTTTAGGATTTGTGAGCATTAGAAAGAGTGGTTTCTTGCAACGTTAGGAGAAGATCCTGTTTCCATTAAATTTTTTAAAAAAATGCATTAAAAAAAGGCCACTGATGCTCGAATACTCATGACGATGATGATATACCCATAATTGTTTGTTTTGAGGCATGTGTCAATGGAGATGGTCATTTTTAAAACATGAAACAAGTGTTTTATTAAGGGAAACAGTAAAACGTGTTATATAGGTATTTTACTTTCTTGTTGATACTGCTTTTGTGAATTGTCAGCTTATGTACTGTTAATAACTTTAATAATTCTGCTAATGACACAAGAATTAAAAACTAGGTACAAATACTTCGAAGACCTCACCATTTACATTGAGCAATAGATTCTCCGGTAACGGTTCCGATTTTTTTATGATTTTATTCTCCTAGCAGAAAAACTAATTATCATATAATTTTGGAAATCATTGTCACACGAAATTTGAACCTTCCTTAAAGTAATGAACACTGTGTGGATTAGAAAGAAAAAATATTTATGTTGAGAAGTAAAACACTTAAAAATTACCTTACGCAAGCATGCACACTTCCCATGGACAATCATTTTCCATTGACAAGCGACAGTAAGTATCATAGTGTGAATGAATGCAAAAGTAAATCAGAATCTCAGTACAATGCATTTAGGGATTTTCTTTTAATGCTAAGAGAACCAAACCTTGCAGCCTTACCTTCAGGGTCATCTCAGATTGTAGCAGAAGGTATACGTGAATGGGTAAGATTTACCAGAGTGTATATGGCATATACTGCTGTACCTAGTCATATCATAAATTCTGTTACAAAGTTAATAATGAACTACAGGCACATTGAGCAAGCTAATGTATTAATATTTGAATGTTACAAAGGTACAGGTCTTGCCAACACAGAGCACCAATCACTGTTCAAAATGACCATCTCTGGCCTTCACACAGGCCCAAAGTCTCTGAGGCCAGTCATTGTTCGCAGCATGCATGGTCTCGAGGGGAAAGACTGCCACTGCCTTCACAGAGAACGCTTGAGACTCATAAGGTTTGGATGCCTCTTCCTACAGACCTTGCCCTCCAAAATGGACCACAACCTGTAGTCAAATGGGCTGCTGGAGGGCCAATCAGCCGGAGCAATGAAATCTGGCACATTCCTCTGAAGCCGCCTCTGTGTGCTCTTTGCTTTGTGGGCCGGTGCTGAGTCCTGCTGGAAGCTCCATGGCTCATTGTTGAACATTGTGCATTTCAACGATTTCACAAGTGGCTCCAACACTGTCGCTTGGTACACTTTTGCAGATATTTTCACAGTAGTGGAGGTAAGTTGTGCCATCGACGAAACCCTCCACCAAACCATCACTGAGGTGGGATGATGGCATCTGAGGATCCGTGGCGTGTTTTTACGAGCTTCCTGGGATGTCGAGGCATAAACACGGTTGTTTTGACGATTGTAAGACTCTTCAATCGTGAAGACTTTTTCGTCCGTGAAAAGGATCCTTCTGTGGCCACCATTTGCGTAACGCTGAAGGAGTCTTTTTGTTTTCTGCTCCCTCTGGACCTTAAGCTGTGGAGTGAGGAAGTGACCAGTACTTCACCGATAAGCATGGAGTTCTAGGCCACTTCGGAGCTCACGCGACATCAACATTTTCGAAATGTTCAGCTCTCGAGCCAACACTGCTCGTTTCCTGACAGGATTTAGTCGAATCTGCACCGCCACTGCCTTGAGGAGCTTCTAGCTCCTCACGCTGCGAGGTCTACCTTTCCTGGGGCGGTCCTCAATTGTCCCTGTGGCACAGTATCTGTTGATGGTCTGATGCACGAACATCCTGCTGATATTCAGCTTTCTCAGGGTGTTGAAAATGTCAAATGGTGATTTGCCAACTTTGTGCAGTGCGATTACTGCTACATGGTTCTCGTATAGCTACACCCCACTCCATTCGACTTGCAGTGAAATTCACCTTTCCGCTACCACAGCCAAACACACAATGATACTGATTGTTGTTTGATCCAACATTGCGGGGTTACCTTGCCAACCAGTGTTGCCATCCCTGTCTAAACTTTGCAACAGAATTTATGATATGACTAGGTATGACTACAGCCCTGGTAGTTCGGATTTTAATGATCAATTACTGGTCATGTTTTGAGGATTAAAGGAATCAAATGGCAGTGTAAAAGAGAATTTAGAGAATTAAAGGAATCGAATGACAGTGTGAAACAAGAGTTTAGAAACACCCATTTGCAGAACTCACAAAATCTCAGAAAGAGCAGTTGACAGAACTTGAGGATAGAACCATGATGTGTATGGAAGATATGAAAACATTGTTAGAGAGTTTGGCAACTCACTCTGAATGGAGATTGTTCAAGTATAGAGCGACCACAAAGAAAAGAACCTTGGACGAAAAGTCCCCGCTCAGCTTTCCCTTCTTCCATTCAGCTCGGGGCCATAAGGAAGTATGGTTCACTCTCCCCCTCTCCTCCTCGCGGGAGTGCAGTGCACAGGAGTTGCGGGTCTGTGCAGGTTTCTTTCCTTGTGGTTCCACTATAGTTGTAGCTTGCTAATTAGCAAATGATCAAATAAAGGAACAGCTATGGACGAAAGTTAAAGTGTTGAAGGAAAATTTTGAGTATAATTGGTAAAGTGAATACTAATAACATTTGTAAGTTAGAAGATAGTGTAGCTGGGCTTACAGGTAAACTAACAGTGAAATTCTATCAGTCGGATTAAAGAAAGTAATAGTGAAGGTTTAATTCAGTGTGCTGAGATCTGTGAAACAAAGTTAACTGGAGTAACAACTAAACTGCTGATGACAAATTCTTCATCAACTCATAATGCTGTAGTGAACAATAGCAACATTCCTGAAGTTTCATGTGACACAAGAGTATCTTATCATAATCATCTTTGTCATCTTCCAGTTCTTCAGAAGACGAATCTTTTCAGGTTCATATCTCAGGCAAACATAAATCTATTCTAATTCTGTTTTCTTGGTTCCTAGTTCGTCAATTAAGGTACAAAAATCTCGATATAAGAAGCCTCATAAAACTACACATGTTAGTTGTGTTGATCAACCAAATAATATTTTACATTCTAGTAATGGGTCAGAATCTGATATGTCTGGCAAACTATTTAAACCAAATTATAACTTAAAGCACTATAGGCATACTGAAACGACTAGTAGTGATGTAAATAAATGGTCTACAAATACAAAATTATCCAATTAAATGAATTTGATATGCTGCCTAAATTTTTTTGGAAAATATACGTAGAAGATTGTGGTCCTGTAAAATACATCAAAACATTAACTTCACATCTAGATTTGCTTCAGATTCCCAATGTTCATAGATTGGAATGCATTGAGAAATGTTTTCAATAGCCATCCAGAGGATGGTAGATAATATCCACATGGAATCCTTTACAACATAACAATATTTTGTACAAGAGTTTCTGAACCAGTACATGTCATACTCATTGACACAAGCTCAATTGTCGGAATTGAGGTACAGAGAATATGATCAAAATGGTGGTATGAGTATGGAGGTGTTTGCCACTTGTACTTATTCTATATATTATAATTGGATAGAATATCGTAGAGATGCAGGAATGACAGACATTTTAATTAATCAGTTTCCATTGCTTTCGGCACAGACTTTATTAGGTGCTGGCCTAACGAAGATGGACAACATCATTAATTTACTGAAGAGACTGGATTTAATCAAAACAAGACTGGCAAGAAGTTCAGTTTACCTAGTGAATTTGAAATGAGAACATCTAGGTTCACTTAGGATTCCAATGTGCCAGATTTCAGACATAAGCAATGATACAAAATACAGACAGTTAACATGCAACCAAAGAATAACAAGCCAAATCAGATGAATAAAGAACAGTTTTCCCCTAACAGTAGACACTCAAATTTTGGTTCCATATCTAGCGGTAGCTCTTATAATGCACAAAATGTGAATGACAACTATGTTCGGCTACAGGATTTTACGTTTAGAAAAGGGAACCAAAATGATTATGGTAATCAACAATTCTTTAGAAGAAACTCAAATGTAAATATCAGAAATTATAATAATCATAATGCTCAATTTGGGCAAGAAAAGTGCAACACTACAGAATGGTAGATGTTCTAATTCAGGGCAAGGCTATCAACGAACGAGATCCAATTCAGATTATTGTGATCCTAATATGGCTTGTTTTCCTGAATTCCCCAGACAATAACCAAAGTTTTGACAGTAGTGTAAATTTGTGCTCTAATTGTCATCGACCTTGTGAACAATTCATAAGCTGTTTGATCCCTCAAAGAGTGGGAGACTGTGAATGTCTTCTACACTCACAAATAATAAGTATTTATGTATTTTATATTGTACTTATGCATAAATTAACAGAGAGCTGCTTAGTTCAAGATTGTTGTTTTAAAGGTGTTGATTTTTATTTGTTTTTGTTTGGTAGGAGGATTGATTTTGAGTAGTATGTTGTTAAAATTCAATCTGAATTTGTACAGGATTATTTAAAGTGAAATAACAGTTTTAGAAATTCTTTAAATCCTTGTAACATAATTTATATTTTGGAAAACCCAGTTGAGCACTAAGGACTTAAAATTCAATTTTTAAATTGTATAAGTCTGCTCATCATACACACATCATATGTACTGTAACTATATACTCAGTGTAATGTGTAGTTGCAATGTCATGGTGACTATGGTCGGTCAGTCAATCCTGATCCATTGATTTCATAGATGCCAGCTTCACACTCAACATTTCACTTGCAATATACGAAAACGAGATCACATACACTCCGTGATTCTACCCTCATGTCCTTACAGAAGCTATATAGTCAGAAATTCCTCTCAGACCATCAAATCCTGCTTCACACTAGCTGACAGTCAACAGTTGCCAACCAAATCAACAGAGTGGGGTAAAAAGCAGAAGAGGTTTCTTGGTAAATACATGCGAAGTTACTAACAAACAATGTGAAGTCGGTACATTACAAATGCTTATTCCTTTACCTCAGCCTGATGCTGTAAAGACAGTGGAGTTGAGGGACAGGAGATGGATAAGTTGAAGCAATAAAACTCCAACCTCAATGATGTGTGAGGAAACCTGAAAGAACCACCTGACGGCTGGCATATTTCTCATTCATTCAGGTGAAGGTAAAAGGGATAACAGTAAAATTCTATATCTGGTTTGTTTGCTCTCACCACTGTCATGTGAGTCATCTCTTGCCATTTCAGAAGCATGGGAATATCCTTGCCGAACCATAAAAAAATTAGCCCAGAGAGATCTAGTCACCTGCAGCTAGAAGCAGCAGCGTTAACAAAAACTTCTTTTTTGTTGCTGTTTTGGCAGTCATTGTGTCAGTGCAGCTGTTATGAAATCCACCTTGACACACGTGCAGTATGACAATATCCATAATTCGCATAAACTGAGACCGGGATAAGAATCATTTCCAAAGAACTTTGGAAGGAGCTATTGCGAGCTAAAGAGAACATGGACATCTGTTACCACATACCAGTCCATTTGGCGGAATATTTCACCTGGTGGCCAGGGAAAGAAAATGCATTTTCGAAAGGTCTCAGATCTACCTGAATGGAACTGGCCACAAAACCATTAATGGCAGCTCCTGCCAATGCATCTCTTTCTTGCTTGAGTTTCTTGCCATGGAATATTCAAGAGAAGTGTTTCACATTGTAAGTAAAATTTACTGAATAACTCTTTTGCAGTATTTACCATCAAATAAAATTTCAAATATAATACAGAAGTTTGCCGGAGCCACATGGACGTCTTCGCAGAACTTACACAGAAGTAAGGAATAGTATTCAGCTTTGCGTTAACAGAGCCTGTGAAAATTGCTGAAATATGTAACTATTGCAAATGAACCAACAGGAAATAGTTAATGTGAATATGATGTCAAAAGAACAAAATTTAACAGCCTAATCTAACCACTATCGCATGTGATAAAATACATATTTATTTCCAGAGGAAGATAAATTCTTGCTACATAATCAATCCACCATTACATCACTGCAATTGATCAAATAATATATATTTTTTAAGAAGACGTAAGTGAGTTACTAAATTATTTCCGCGAAACTTACTTCTAAATGTTTGATTAATTTCGGTGGCCTCTGCCACCATCCACTTGGGAACTCGTTGCTCCACTGTTGGGTTGACTTCCGGTTCCTATTATTTCCTCGCTTACCTCTAAAGAAGCGCTGGTGTAGTAATTTAGTAACTCACTTATATCTGCTTATTATCAACCACGTTTTTATTCCCCCTAACATAAATATATTTTTTAATGTAGCGTTAGTTGTTTATCACCCATAGTTAGTTGCTTAAGTGGCTGTTGAAATGAACTGAAGAAAATGTGACCAAAAAAATATCATGGTCCAAAGTGCTTTGTGCCCCTTTGCCAGTGTCTGCACTGGAGGAGGTGCAAGTGGGTGTAAATGTCCACGAAGCTGACCACTCTCTCCTGACTACTTCCCTCAAAACAAGAAAAATAGATAAATATATGCTCTTTTAGACCAAATATGCATTTTTTTATATATCATTTAGGCATATACTAAATGTGACCACCACAGAAAATATTTTCATCTCCCCTCTGCTACATCACTAATAATTTTCTGTCACTGTCACTGGCCCTTGCAAGTTGCTATTATTATTATTGTGCTAAGGAAGTAACTCGAGCTATTACTTTCAAAAAGTAATTTCTGAAACATATATTTTAAGAAGATTAATTTCAATTAATAGTAATGGAGAATATGGAATTTTCAGAGTAAAAGATCATATCATGGTGAACCTTTACATTCTAACCATCTTACACGTCTCAAAATATTTATTCTCACAGTGAAAAGGTTTATTATTACGATCTTTATGTGTACTTACAAAAGACAATAAGAGAATGGTACTGAGTTTTAATCTGTTAAACTTATTCCATTATGCATTGTGTTGGAAACCATAACAAAAGATAGTGATTAACATAAACCATCGCACTTCATTAGTTGGCAAGTTCTAGTTGAGACGCGCTATGTCACGTCTCTACACCATGATACCTTTAAAAGTATTAGGACTTTTATTAATATTACAGGTATGGTATTTATTTTATTAAAATTTATTAGTAATTTAAAATTAATATTTGAGACTTCTAATCAAGAATTTTAATACTTCTGTGATAGGTTTGCTGTATCGTGTACCAATATTGGGCCATGTAGGAACTATTTAAGATTTGCCAATTCATTGCTTTTGATATCATGTTGCAGTTTATTTATAAGTATCATCTTATTAATAATGGTGATATTGCTCTTTATATTCGTAAGACATCGTATTGTAAACTCCTCATCTTAACTTCTGATAATGTGGTTTGGTGCAATTTACTGCTTCAATTAGTACAAAATGAACCAGTCGCATGCCCAGGATTTTCGAAAGGGAGGGGTTATGTACACTTTTTCTGGTAGTCAGCCCTCATTTCACCATCTCTTCCTACCATTGATGTTCTTTTTTTTAGGAGTACTAAGCCAAAAGGGGGTGGGGGTTATAACCCCCCCTTGGACACGCCACTGAAATGAACTAATTAAGAGTGAACATTTCTGTACGATCAACCATAGATTATTATAATGTATTTTCTGACAGAATTTAACTTAAGCACCCACCCTGTTTGCCAGACCTGGCTTTGTGGAATTTCTTATTAGATAAAATGAAGCCATTCTTTGCCAGTTGAAAATGAAAAACTGTTGTCTTTCTTATCTCCCTCTCAATAGTTTTATATTATATATATCTTATCTTACATGAAAATCTGATATATTTCTGAATGTTTTAATAGCAGGGTAGGGCAAAATCTTTTCTTTTGTTTCAAGATGCATCAGTGGATCTTAATGGGATATTTTTACCTGTGAAGTAGCTACATTTAACCAATGTGAAATATGAATAAATTCCAAAGGAATAAATATGTTGAAAGTATTGTCTTGATCCATATTTAGGTTAACAAAACTGCCTGATAACCAGGTAGAATCATAATTTAAAGTCTTCCATGTTTGCAAATTGTTACTATTTACTTTTTCCATACAATATAGCCTTTCAATTGAACTTAGAAATATATATTTTACGGCTGATATAATCATGATTGCATTTTTAAATATTTACTAAGAGAATGTTAAATTTACCTTTAACATTCATCTTTGTTGCACTTAGAAAACAATTGTTAATGCAGAAGTTTATTAAACTTCACTTATTGTTTAACTGTAATGTAAACATAATTGATGTTAGAGAATGAGGATGTGGCACATTGTCTTGCCAGACAAGCCAGCTGTAAGATGTCCTGTCCTTTCACTATTAAGAAGAATCCTTTAAAATTATTTATATTAGTTTCATTTCTGCAGGTATGTTAAAGATAATTTTATTTTTGAAAAATTGCAACTATTTGAAAGTATAAAATTATTTTCATGTTATAACAATAATTTGACCATCATGGAATTTTTGAAAACTTCATCAGAATTTTAAGCAATGTTTAGCTGTTCTATTCAAAAAATAATGTAAAGGTTTAAAAAAATTGCCATGTGATTGAGAGTTTTTAAAATTTTATATTTATTTTCTATAACGTGCATTAGACATGTTCAACATGTGCGTTTGTTTTTGTCATTCTGCAGATATCTATTGCATTCTGTGATCTGGTTCATTTTTCCTTCTAATACTAAAAACAGTGTTTACTTTATCTCTTACACATAAACACTGTATCCTGACATTGGGCAAGCAACTTGTGAATGCCATTGTCTGAGGGTGCACGTTTCCGAAATTGCCACTGGAAATGTTAACAAGCTGACATTGATGAAACCCGAATGCACAAAATGCCTTCAGCGTACTATTTTTTTTTTGGCATTTGTGCTTTATTTTAGGGCTCCGGTGTAACCTAGTGTTTAGTGCTGTCACCTTTAATGTGAGTGGTCCTAGGTTCAATTTCTGGTGGGAGCCCCCAAAATTTCGGTGTTGACCCAGCATTGTGAAGACAATAGGGGAGTTACTTGAAAAGAAGTAGTAACGGGCTATGGTCATTAAAAGCATGCATCACTCAAGGAAAAAGTCACTCTGGCCCTTAGAGGGCTGTTGCAAAATGGAGTTTTAATTAGTGTATTCTATGTTGCTTTTCTGCCACCTTCTGCTAATTGCAATGATGATAATGAGTGATTATTAAATAAATTTGATGAAGGGACAGTCACAAAGTACTTGCATGTCCAGGTCAGAACTTGGTGGCGAGTTCGAAAGTGCTGCTTATTATCAGCTGCTGTAGTGCCGAAGCTACATCCTAGTGACCAATTCACAACCTAGTGAATGATGTTTTGTTCAAAACGAACTTTTCAGACCCTCTATATCCACTGCTGTGTTTACAATTTAATGCATCCCTGCCCCCTACAAAACGTTACAAATCCTGACACTCATTATAATTGAACAGCCTTTTATTGCTGGCTTGGTGGCAAGGCGCTAAGTGGTTGACTTTCCATTTTACTTTCCAAGTTCCTGGGTTCGATTCCTGGCATGGGTGTAATTTGTGAGTGTCCCTCCATCATCATCATCACCCATCTTCATCGTTGTGATTAGCAAATAGTGGCAGAAAACTCAGGACTAACTTCCAAAATTCCACTTCAAATCTGCCTTATTTTAACTCACACTGAGAATTTCAGATACTGTTGCAATTGAATTAATACTGTTGTAATTTGTTCCGCAGATATCCTCATCATTAAGTCAAAGGATACCAGATGCAAATACACGTTCAGTTAGATCATTAGGTGAGTGTTCACAGAATTGTTATAATGTAGATTTCACTGTCTACAAAATATAGAGTTTCATAAGTAAAAATTGTGGTAAAAGAACTAAGAGCTACTTTGCGCATCCATTGTCCTAATTTCTATGATTTACTTCAGGATATAAAAATGAAAAAAATGTTTTTATTAACACCTAAGGCCGGTTTGACGTACAGCGTACTGACCTACATGTTTCTACCATGGGTGCTTTTTACCATACATCCACATCATGGTTCTAAATGAATGTCTGTTCCATGCCATCTATTGGCATGGAAGGAATCAGATTTTCTTCTGCTTGCTACTGAGACTGTATTTTACTGCCACCTAGTGCCCTTTTGCAAACATATTTCGAAAGTTACTTTTGTTTGCCCCTTGTTGTGGTAGTTTTTCATAAAAAAGGATGGTGGGGAGCAGCAGATTGAAGGGTCTTGTAAGTGACAACATTCGTGAAATTATTGAAGAAAGTGACGATGATTCATCCTCTAGATTATTGTCAGGTAGCGAGGAAAGTGATTTAGACTTGATACATGCTTCAAGGTGTTTCACACAAAATTGGACTTCTAAGAGCAAAAGAAGAATGAAACAGGAACTGATGCACAGGCAAAGTAACAACATAATGTGAGTGCTTAACTTTGCTTATGTTGAAAGTTTCGATTGAATTACATTAGTGGTTCCGAAGATTCAGCATTTTAAACAATGTTGTCCGAATCTACCGTGTTTCTGAGTTTAAAATTATGGTCCAGGCGCTAGACTTCTGGGTATTAAAATCCCGGCCTTAGGGGTTAAAGTAGTTACATCCAATCAATGTTAAGCTGTATGGCAGAGGGATTAGTGCAATGTGTTATGAACCAGAGGTTTTGGATGCATTTGTGAATATATTATTTTTATTATTAACACTGTATTATTGAAGGACTACTTATCAAACTTTACTCAGTTTTAGGTAAATATATGTGTGATCATTAAGGGGAGCAGTATCAGAATATTTTATATTTCTATCTTTTCTATGTTCAAAAATTTCAACAAAAGTAAAATGTTCTTGAAGAGTTGTTTTGGATGTACTTTCCTGGGAAATTTGAGTAGCTAGCTTAAATAGCCCCAATTCTAGAACCAATTTTTGAGATTCATCTTTCGGATGGTGACTAACCTGTTTTCTTTAATGATGAAAATGGAACAATTTTTCAACATTACTTTGCATGGTTTTAGGTACATAACCAGGTTACATTGTGGAGTTTTATCTGCTCACATTTGTTCATTGAGAGGGTTATAGTGATTGACTCAGAGATTTTTCAAATCGCCTTTTCTTCTATTTCTAAGTGCACTTGTGAAATGTTAAAATTTCAATTTCTGACAGAACCTGGTTCTTTGAAAGAATTCTGCCCTCTGTGATGCCTTCCAAATAGCATAGTAGTAACATTGTCACCTTGTAATCAAGGGCTCCAAGGTTCGATATCTTTGGTGGAGGCAATTGCTCTGTATTTCAAATTCTAATTTAAACTGTAGTCCCAGTACAGATTGGTCCATCTTAACAAAAAATTGACTCAAAAAGAACTTTATGATTTATGATTGTTAAAGAATTTTTTGTTCATGTCTAACATTTGAAAGCTTCACTCTAACAAGTTCTATTTGCAAAAAATTCAAAACAATTCATTCCTACAAAATATATTTTAAAAATATTTTATTTATGTAAAATTAATAATAATTTATTACCTTTTTTATTTCAGGTTACGATTATGGGTGTAAGTATTTTGTCGGATGATTAGTTTTGTCTTGCTGACAATGCATACTCAGATATTGCTCACAATTAAGTAATTGCTTCTTCTTCTTCTTCTCTTCCATTCCCTTATGCCGTTAAGCGTTGGGTACCTCATTCTGCCCATCTCATCCACACCGTCCGGTCTCGACCCATTCTTCTCATTTCGTTCTTAGTTTTTCCATATTTTAATCCTATCTTTTCTATTCTATCTTCCCATGTATTTCTTGGCCTGCCTCTTCCTACTCTACCCTCAACCCTCATCTCCATCACTTGCTTGGCTTTCCTATCTTCATTCACTCTATTTACATGTCCATATCACTTCAGCTGGCGTTCCTCTACTACTTCAGTCATTGTCTTCTTTTGTTTTACCTCTTCTCTTAATCTTTCATTTCTTATTCTGTCTCTTCGAGTTTTCCCCACTGTTCTTCTAAGATATTTCATCTCTATTGCTTGAAATTTACTTAGATGTTTATCTTGGAGTGCTAAGCTTTCTGTGCCATAGCCCATGATGGGAACTACAATTGAGTTGTAGAGGTGCATTTTTGTTTTTGTACTGATCTCTCTTTTTCCCATTAAAGTATTACTCATTTGATAATATGCTGATGCTGCCTTCTTTGTCCTATTCATTATCTCTTGATCAATTTTCCCACTGCTACTTATGATAGTTCCTAAGTATTCATATGTTTCTACTTTCTCTAGTTGTTTCCCTCAGCATATTACATTCAGGGCTTCATTTTCCTTGTCCTCTTTAGTCACCTGCATGATCTTACTCTTTTCTATATTAATCTTCATGCCTTTCCTTTTAAGTTCTTCATACCATTCTTCCACTGCTTGCTGAAGTCTCTCAGGTGTATTTGATATCAGTACGATATCATCGGCATATATATATATATATATATGTCATTGCTAAAAGAGTTAAATTGTATAGTGGAACAACAAGCAAAAAAGCCTGCGCAGACCCGCAACTCCTGTGCACCGTACTTCCGTGTGGAGGGGAGCATTTCCTTATGGCCCAAGTTGAACGGAAGAAGGGAAAGGTGCACAGAGACTTTTCACCAAAGGTTCTTTTGTTTGTGGTCGCTCTATAATAACGATGAAGAGAATTGTACCACTCTAAAAATACAAATTTCTGAGAGAGACATTTTGAAGGAACAGTTGACATGAAAATTCTCTGAGCTTACAGGTATAAATGAATGTCATATATTGTAGTAGCTTAATACATTGATTTCATTGAAAAAAAAATAGTTCATAATAACAAGTGTGTTTATACATCCATATTTTGATGTCAGCAATTTTTGTATTTCACGAACTTAAGAATGCATTGCTATTATTGAAAAGATGTAAATCTACTCATGAATATGAAATTGTATGCATAAAAAACACAAGTTGTACTAGCATGCTACTTCATTGCAGTACAAGTTTCAAATGCTTCATATCTTCGTAGAATCTCATTAAACCTAAAAGAAATGGCCTAAGGGTACCAGAATTTGGCCCAGAATTCCTGAAACAAGAAGAAAATCAAAAACAGGAAATATGACTATATAAAATTGACTACTTAAAAAAAAAAAATACCCTCCCCCCTCTCTATTACAGCTGTATCTACCTTTAACAAAAATCCTTTGTATGCCATTGCCTACAACTATGGTTAGGATGTTCAAAATTTAGAAAAATAAGCAAGATTTTTGTAGCTAACAACTTTCAAGTTTCAATTGCTAAGTGCTACTCACCTTAAAATAGTTGTTTTCTTAACTGTAACATATTTATCTTTTGGTTTTGTTTCTGAGAGTAAACATATGTTCATTAAGAAATCATTATTTTTAAAAATATAAATTTTCTTCTTTCCAGCTATTTACAATGATGCAGGTAAGTGCTTTAAATATCTGTTAATGTATAATTCCTTTGAGTAATAGTCCTACCTATATTCTGAGAGTATGAAAAGTTTATACTATTATTGTTGGTTGTGCGAGTAATTGTAAAAAATAAAGGTCATATTGTGATTCTTCACAACATCGTATAACAGTACCTTATTTCTAGTTTGGTTATTTTAGATTGATTTTCTATCTTTTTATTTTGAGAATGAATGCTGGTACAATCATCATCCATGCACAGCTATGGATTCTCAAACCTTGTAGCGTCTATGAATGCCTGCTTTGCCTTTTTGCTAATACCCACGATTTTTTGCTATTTTTTTATCTTAAATATTTGTGAAAGTCACTTTAACAACTTCATTTAATAACTATTCATCATCATCATGCTTAGCCAAAAGCAACAAAAAAGTAACAAAAATGAGAAAATATATGTAATTAAATACATAAAATTTAAGTCGATAAGCGTGCAACTAAGAAAATTGCATAACAGTGCTCTTTTATGTGCCTATTTTCTTAATTTATGTAAAGTTGAAGTCCTGATTCAAACGCCAGTTTGGTATCTTTGACACAGCTCGAGAGGAAGTTGACCGAATGCTTATCTGGTTTCGAGCCAGCATGTTTTTCTCAAGAGCTCTCTCTTTTAACCTGCAGTGTTTAGACATCCATTCATTTACTGCGATGTTATACTCCCAAGGTATCCACATTGTATTGAGAAAATTGCACAATACAATAACATAACCTAACAAAGACAACACAACTGTAACCTCATGTTAAGAAATCTCTAAAGAAACTGAATTGGCAACATCTCATTTACTCCACATGGACTTGACAAGAGCTTTCAGCTCCTTAAACGAACACTATTGGTGGGAAGGGTTTGAGGGGAGCATATACTGGTCTCGACGTGGATGTGACAGATGGTTGTTTACTCCTGTAACAGAGGGAATTGATCTTTCAGAGCTTTCATTGAAGTATAGTTGTGTTCGAACCTGGACTTCAACTATACCTACTTGCCTATTTTGTAAGATTTTTGTGCCTATAAATCTGAACCCAAATTATAATCATGAGTGAGTACTGTTGTAAGTTAAGGGAATTTGCTTTTCAAAAGTAACTTCAAATAGAGGACTTAGTCAATTCCATTCACTCTCTTGCAGCTTCTGCAGCGGGTGCAGCGGCAGCTGGCGGTGGTGGTGGAGGTGGTTATGGAGGAGCAGGAGCAGCTAGTGGTGCGGCTGCAGGTATGGAATCGACATGTGACATAATGAAAGACCACAGTATTTGATTATAATGGGAGAAGTATTATGTCTAGGTCTGAGCTGATACTACTTTGAATCAATACCAACATTCTCTGAATGTTGGTGACAATGGTTCCACATTAGCATTATAACACCATTAAGCCTTGTTTCCATGATTATGAAAAACTAAAAGAAGACCTTGCTAGAAGGTTGAAACGTTACGTTTAGTTTATGTTTTTAATAAAATAAATTACTGCCTTGGTCAGCATATTTAGTTTTTCACATTAGCATGCAATGTTAATTGGGCATTATCCATTGTCTGGTCCTTTAAACTATACTTATTTTAACAAAACATTAAAATACTGACCAAGGCAAAATTTTATAGTATAAAGAAATATATACACTAAAATCGTAACGTTTCCACCCTCTAACAGGCTCTTCTTCAGACGACACTGCATTTCGAGAGACCACCTCTTCTTTTGTCTTCATGTGAAATTTCTTTTGCCGATTGTGGGAATTGAACCTACGACAGACCTGTGACTTTGCAACAGATCCGTTGTTCTAATGAACTACTCCACGGCACCTCCCAAAAAATATTTTTTTGTGAGTAACACAAAGAACCAAATTGGAAACTAAGGAAAAATCAAAGCAGCAGCCTTCATAAGAATGGTCCCAAACCCAATAAGCCATTCCAGGGTAGCCCCTCCATATGGGACTGCCTTGACGTGGCTAGGGGCTCAGTAGAGAGGTTTTTCATCATTTCATTCATCTCCATCTCCATTAAACCTCCCTGTAACTAAGGGTTTTAGTAGAGGAGACAACTTCTATAAAAAAAAAACCTATCCCAAGGTGTTAGTTGCACGTGCCGATGGGACAGTGTTGGCTGCAGGGGTAGTTGCAGTCGCGAACGTGGTCTCGGGGATTTCGGTTTGGTCCTTGAGCAGCCATCATTTTTGGGGATGGCCTTCCTCGACATGGAGGGCATATCGAGGTGACAATGCTAATTACAAGGTAACGTGGCACTGACGTGACGTTACTTGTCCTTTCCAATATACTAGGTGGGCTCTGGGGCCTCGCACGTTTTGGAGGTTTCCATCCATTTGAAGGTGATTTTGTACCCATATACTAATTAATATTTAAAGGAGGGTCAGCTTCTCATCAACTCCAACTGGCGATAAACTGTTTGGTTGAGTGGTCCTCCCAAACTGGTTTCACCTTCTCATCCGAGAAATCCATGTGCATCCACTTTTGCCATCAGCGTACATGTCATCTTGACCCTGACCTGTACATGGGGAAATCTCCACTGTGCTTCGTGAATGAGGTCCGCTTTTTGGGCCTCATTTTTGATAAGAAATTATCATGGCTACCTCACCTTCGCCAGTTAAAGTTCTCTTGTCTTAGAGTTCTCAACCTTTTACAAGTTTTATCTCGTACTTCTTGGGCTGCTGATAGTACTGTACTGCTCCTCCTGTACCGTTCACTTATCAAGTCGAAGTTCGATTGCGGATGTGTTGTCTATTCATCTGCCTGTTCATCTAGGTTTCACATCCTAGACACCGTCCACCATGCTAGTATTTGTGTGTTGTGGTGCTTTCCATACCAGTCCAGTTGCCAGTTCGTACGTCGAGGCATCTGAGCCATCGCTGTCTCTGCGAAGACAGTGGCTGGTAGTGAACTACTTCCTCCATCTTTGCTTGATGCCCTGACATCCTTCATATTATACCGTCTCAGACGAGAGTAGGCTGGCAAGCTATCAGCTCCAACATAGTGCCACTAGACCCTTTGGTGTTCGTGGAGACGAGATCCTGTCTACACTTGGTGTTGACAGTGATCTTCCTGGCACCTCTTCACTCATTCCGTGTCTCCCGACCTGGGAGTTTCCTCCACCTTCTATCGATTTTTCTCTGACTGCCCTTCCAAAGGCAGAAACACCAATGGTCGAATACCAGCTGTGGTTTCTACAACTTCGTGCAAAGCACCCCTCTTTTAATGTGTTCTATATGAATGGGTCCAAGACAGTCAAATCAGTCGGTTGTGCTTTCGTCCTAGACTCGCAAAGTTCCAGTTACTCTCTACAACCTGCCTGTTCCATCTATACGGTAGAGTTGTATGACATTCTAAAGTCAATGGACTTTGCAGACATCAATGGTCTGAAGAAAGTCCTTGTGTACAGTGATTCGACCAGCGCGTTGCAGACTCTGGATTTGCTGAATTCCCGGCAGGAAGAGTAGAATGCGGAAATGGGGAACAAGCTTCATGCTATTAAGCCCACCATTGGTGTTTGGCATTCCTCCGTCCCTCTCGTTGTGAAGAAGTTCTTATTACTTGACTTCGTATTGGACACAGCTGTCTAACACACGGTCACTTACTGCAGGGGCTGGATCCTATGATGTGTCGTATTTGTGATATTGTCTTAAGTGTCTGTCATATTCTTATTGAATGAACCGATCTTTTTTTCCTCCGACAGGCTTTTAATATTCACAGCCATTTGTAATGACATTTGGGCGATGACGACAATGTTTTATCACGTGTTTTTATCTTTTTGAGAAGAGCTGCCCTTTTCCACAGTCTGTGAGAAAGCTTTTAGTGATTCTGACTTTTTAATGTGTTGTGTTTGTCTAGTGCAGATCTCTTTACAACCTTCCACTTTTAATTTCTCCCAAGGGGCATTTTACACCCCTTGTTTTAATTTTTCATTCAAAGTCATAATTTTAGGTTAGGGGATATTTCCCCGAATATATTGAAGGCTGCAAAATGACCTCAAGTGCAGACGCACCCTAATTCATTCCATTCCAGGGTAGAATTCAAGCACATAAGGTACCCATCTTGTCAAAAATTACAAATAGTATCCTAAATGGAGCAAAACATATTACAGAATTCAGGTGGGCACCGTGGAGTAGTTGATTAGAGCAACAAATTTGTTGTGAAATATATCATTTTTGAAATATATCATTTTTGAGCCAATGTTTTTTTTTCAAGAACAAATTGATTGCTATATCTGTAATAATAAATAGACAAACATAAGTAATTATGTAAGGAAAAGAATGTCACTTATGCTTGTAATTATTCACACAAATGATAGAAATAGCTGATAAAGTTCAGTGTTTATTTTTAAAAAGTTAACAGACTTTAGAATTGCATGAAGTGTCTTAGTATAGATGTAAGGAAGGAAGGTAATTGTAACATAAAAAATTCAAGAGATTTGTTGTTTTTGTAAGGTAATTTCAATAGACCTTACAACTACATTGGATTGATAATTTTATGCAATAACTGTACTTTTCTGTATTTTATTAATGTTGTCCTTTTTTCAGTACTAAGCATTCTAAGGTATAATTTTTTAATAGTTTATTGTTTCAGAGTTAAATATATTTACCATGAACATGAAGACAATTGGCAACAATGTTTGCATTGTTTGATTATATCTCTATGGAAAAATTAATCTTTATTAAACACAAGCTAAGTCCAAATTTCTTGGACTTAGAGTGTGTGTCTTTGGAGTTTGGAAATGAAATTTAAAATTATATACACAACATGATCTAATTGGCGAAAACAACATGTGAATCTTATTTATATGATCTATGCCCAAGGCTTCCACATATTTGGTTATGTAAATGACATTCCCTTCATAAGCACATGCACTGTTTGCACCACCAATTGGTGTGGGATTTCTACTAATAAGAATTTTTCTTGTAGACAGTGAGGAGGATGATTCATATTCAGGTGAGTTTAAAAATGTAACTGTGAATTGTGTCATGTGTGCTAAGTTATGAGCTATTAAATAAAACCAGCTGTAAAATGGGTTATTGTAATGCATCATTCGAGATAGTAGATGAAACACATTCTTAACTTCGCAGAAATTAACATCTTACTTCCTATTTCACTGCTGTCAAATCGTCGTACCAATGACAAAACCAGGAATGTACTAAATCTTACTTTGGAGATAAAGCATTTTATTATTATTATTATTAATAATAATAATAATTAATAATAATAACATTGGTAAATGTCATCATCGGTAAAATATGTACGTACTTAGACTGCTCTTTAGTAGGTTATATAAGTTAGCATAAGAATCTTATCAACAGAAATTTCACTAGATAAAAAAAAATCAAAATTTCCACATTCGCAGTTTTGGCATTGGTGCAACGAAATACTTTTGAGGAATTATATAAAAATTACCTTTTCATTAAACCATAATAATATAAAACTCCTTATCCTCACGATTAACCAAAATGGCAGAAGTAAAATAAATCAATCAATATAAAATCATCCATATCTCACTCAGTACACTACTTAGAAACATGTAGGAGTCTCACAACACTAAAAGTTCTGGAAAAGTCAGGGAAATAAATCTATGATAAAAAACTGGAAATTTTAGGTGATATTAAGTGTGATTGCTAGCTTATGCAAAGTCTGATGGTTAAAGCTTAATTTTAGGAATAGACTGAAGTGAAAATTTTTGCTGATATTGGTAAAATAGACAAAATTTAGTGATACCAATAACTGATATACCGATCAGATATATACTGCTGCACAATGAAAACCGGACACTTTAATATTTGACATCTGAATTGCAATAACAGCTAGCAGGTATATTACAGAATGTTCGGCAGATCATGTAGTACCATATGCACCATTCATAGGCTCGGACTTTGTTTATGCATTCGTACTTAATTCAGTTTCTGCAACATTTAGTTAGCCCTAGAATCAGAGCTTTTATCGACCCATATCACAAAAAATGCAAGTGTCCGGTTTATTTTGTCCAGCAGTATAGAATTCCAAAAGTTCAGTGAAGAACCTGAATTTCTTTTTCATCTCTTTAATTTATAAATTAACCATGTATTGGAAAGGATTCATCTATTGGAATGAAACTATCTATTTTAGACACTTACTTGATAAATCAAGGTTATATGAATTATACCTTTAAATCCATATAAATACTAACAAAATGGCAGAATTTTACACTAATTTTCAGTCTATTTATAGACATATTGAATCAGTAAATCATTTGTAATTTTACCAACAAACTAATATCAATCAAAAATACCTGTTTCAGATGATACCAAGAGAGTAGTGATAAATCAATCGCATCCCCTACATAACTTGTAAAGACAAGTGTTTACTTGTGTTCCAGAAGGAATTTTTATGTAAGAAAGACATTGGTAGAAAATAACGTCACATTCCTCAATGAGACTGGGATCAAATCTGGGTAGTGTAGCTCATTCATCACTCATCCTCAACAATGGTGTACTCGCTATTCATGGAGAGCTTAATGGTAACGTGTGAGAGGTAATAAATACACACGTGAATGGCAAAACACAACACTTGAGTTTTAAGCCCTCAAAGACTGGACCAGCATAATGATTAGGTATACCTGTTTCTGTCTGTTAGACGAGAAGTTCTGCAGTGAAGAGTTGTACTTGAGACTGTACGTTGCATAGAGAGTCTGACTGACAACCGTCTCACTGCTTGTACTGCCCAAAGCTCACTGACCGATCTGATCTGACTGGTCCCTCATCGCCGCTGTTCCGCTTATTTATTGCAATCGAATTTGCTTAAGTAATGCCAAGTCAGTCTGTAGCTTCTTCCTCGATTACACCTGTTTACATGTTTACAACGTGATGACCTGGTTAGTTTAGGCAATGTCTGACAAGGCATTCCTTAGATATTTCCTGTCTGGGATACAATGGCTGGTCTAGTGGTTTGGAGTTTTTTTCATATTGTCATTTTCCTATTTATGGATTGTTACGATGACACCTCTCCCAACTAAAGATAATTCAACATCTTAGTTGCTTATACTATGGGAATGAGAGACGCGGTAATAGATAATTAAGGTACTCATGTTTTCCGCGAAGCTGTTTTACATTATTTTTTGTTAATTTCGGTAGCCACTGCCACCATCCTCATTGGAATTCGTTGTGTTGTTGCTTGGCACGCCACTGATGGCAGTGGCTACCGAAATTAATAGAAAATAATGTTAAACAGCTTCTTAGTTGTGCGAGTGGAATCCTAGTCAGTATACTGATATGCTACCATCACAGGAATTAAACAATTTTGATGCTAATTTCATAAACTATCACAAATAGTCATTGAAGATCTCTTAAGATAACTAAACATACTTCCATAAATTAAATTACAGTCTATTTGACTAATTTATGTTATTTGAAATTCATATGAAACAGAAGTGTGGTAACCAACAAAATATTTTAATCTGTAAATTTTAAAATATTTTAATTTGATTAATTCCTGCTTAACATATGTTTTAATTGCTTACATTTAAAACGTAAAACAATTCTTTTTTAGGTACAACCTCACTTGTAGCAGCAGGTAGGGGAATTTATTATTTGTTTATTTCTAAACATATTTTCATAATTTATGGCTTATATTAGCATTAAAATATTTGTTTTCAGCAAAATTAACTATTTGCTGAATAGGGCGATGCTGAATAGGGCGAGTTTCATAGGTTCAGCATTTCCTAGAAAGTTACAATAATTTATCCAGACTATTTTTTTTGCTTTTTTGGCAATTTTGTGGAAATATAATAAATGAACATAAACAAACATAATTATGACATACAAAATATTTTGGTAATGAACTAATGAATTTTGGAATTTCTGTTTGCTATTGCAATAGATTCATGTTTATATGTACACTGTAAACATTTTTTTGTGCACAAGAGACTGGTAAGACAAACTCATATTCAGAAGAAACGTATTATGAAATTTATAGTAATTTCCTTCTGAAAGGTTATGGATAAAAGCTTGGCTGAATACTGATTTTATTGAATGTTTTACATTTTCAATTATTAATGCCTATGAGTTGAAAATTTAGAGGTAGGGGTTATTAATGAGAGGGAATAACTGTTTATACTGTATTGTACAATTTTTTCAGGTTCCATAGGTGTGGTAGGTACACAGGCACAAGGAGGTTCAATAGGTAAGCACATACTGTTTTGCCTTAATTTTTTAAGAGAGAATATGTGTGTGTGTGTGTGTGTGTGAGAGAGAGAGAGAGAGATAGATATCGAGATCATTTCATACAAAATTACAGTTTTACATATTCAATGAGGGTTACATGTTCGATATCATGAAAATCTGATAAGCACTTATGAAAATATATTAGATTATTATAAAGTAACAAATAAATTTTATTTGGAAAGGTGTTCAGAAAATAAATACAGTGTCTTTTCCGGTCGAGTCGCCTGCGGAACAGCGGTTAGCGCAGCGAAAAGTAAGATTGCGTCTGCCGGCAAACAGGATGCAATATTTGCATAACTGGAGCCGCTGTATAATTACATTGACAGTTACAATTAAAATGAGCATGTACTTTGTTACACGAGGTGTTGGAAATGATGTCCTCCTGCATCCACACATTTACGGATGGCATCACTAACACAATCAGCTCCTCTTCCAAAATTGCTGCAATTTCCCTCCTGATATTTTCTTTCAATTTTGCTAATGTATGGTTTCAGGTTTGAAAGCTTGATAGCTTGCCATGCAGTTGTCATGAAAATGTCTGTTTCTTGTGCAAGGTGCCGGAAGGATTTCTGAACGTACTTCAATGTTTCTCCTCATTAAGCACACGCCGTTTTACCCTTTGCTTCTTATCAAGAACAGGCCCTGATTACCTAAATTTGTTCACAAGTATCCGAACACTGTCTCCGTGTGAAACAGTAACATCTGGGAATTGTGCTACAAAACGTATTTTAACGTCCCTACAAGAATCCGTAATGAGGTAAGAGTCTTTCATAAAAATTCATTGTTTCAAATTGTACAGATAGCGTGGCATTATTAGATTGCAGAAAAGCACCTGTAATACATAAACTAAAGCAAGACAAACTAAAACACTTGTTAACACCTTAACAATTCACAAACACGTGCAAACTGGACACCAGCTTTCTGGATAATGAAGCACTGACCCGACCAGTGGCAAGTCAGCGTAAATCTGTGGGTCTAAATGCCGGCAGATGCGATCTTACTTCCCGCCGAGCTAATCGCCATTCTGTGGGCGACTAAAAAAGGCACTGTATAACTGTAATAGTTTGAGTACTGAGTGAAGGTGATCCAGTTGAACTGCAATTGAGAGACTTTGCTGTTCCCAGGGTGGGTGATTTCATGTTGCAAATATTAAAGTAAAGCAGCTTTACTCTAATAAATGGGTACCCAAAGGAGCAACCCTGGAGGTTAAAGATGACTGAACCATTGTGTTGACATTCGGGCAGAGATTTTGAATGTGTGGGACCCTACCTCCCCAACCCTCATATGCCTTCATGGCATTTTGTAATGTAAAAGGGATTGATGAAAGAATATTTTGAGCACATATTTTGCAAACTTTATGTAAAATCTATTTTTTTTGCTAAGAAAAGAAAGCTCAGACAAGTGCTTGAAGATGTCTAGCTGCTATAAAAAAGTCAACTCAATAGTTCTAAATTTAAAGACAATTACAGTGGTCACTAAATTGGTATTTAGTTGCACTTGCAGATCCTGCCCTTGCTAAATTACACTCTGAATTTTAAATATTCTAATGTCAAACTGTAACTGAAGTGATGTCAGAAAGCTAGTGTGATTTTCAATATCTAATCCTGAAAATTGTCAAAATGTGCCAATTCTGAGAACACAGCTCAAGATTAATACATATCACATGGTCCTGGACACTATGAGAATCTTCACAAATGCATTAAAAACAGTTAAATTATTTTCAGAAGCTATTTATGTAATAAATCATATTGTGTAATAAATTTGCATATAATTTTCATGGATATGATTTTATTATTTTACAGGAGGTGGTTCTTCACAAGCAGCTATGACTCAATCTATAGCTACTGGTATGTAAAAGTTTAAATATTTTGATATTTGTAATACAGATCTACAAGTCTTCCTTTTATTATATTATATTGTTATTATAGCAATAGTATAACTAACTACTGATTACAAGATTGTGGTCCATATATGCAGAGCTAGCTAGTTCATTCAAAATATCACATTTCTACCAAGGCTTCATGTATCTACATTGTACTGCTTTGTTTAATTGTAATTCAGAACTAGGTTCTAGACGGCTTCAATTTTGATACACCATACTCCATTGCCTCTATTTTGTGCACATAAACATTTTTAAAGAGCACCTCAATTGGCTTCTGGAACACACCTCATCATTCTCTTTTCTGTGATAGAGATTGATCTATTGGACAAAACACCATTCTGTGAGAGAGATTGAAATGCCAGAAACGATGGTTAAAGATAAAAATTATAATAGAAAACTGAATGTAATTTATTCTAAAAAATAAAATGAGAGAGAGACTTACATGACACAGATACATACCCGAAAGTCTGATCTTCAATTTTTTTTTATAATATCCTGTTAATTTTCTTCAGGTGATAGGAATAGAAGCTAAAAACATACATACGATTCAAAGGTACAAATTAATACATATAATAGTCCTCAACTTCGTTAAATGTCCTCTGTTTCCCCCAATCAAAGGAAAACCACAGCCATAAATCTGGGGAGAAGGGGGTGCTGGCCTCTGTGGCAGAGTGATTAGCACAGGTTCAAACCCCATCCTGGGAATGGGTGTTCTTTGCGAGCGTCCCTTTATCAGTTTCATTATATGCCTGATCCTCATCTTTGCGATTAGCCAAAAGTGTCTGAAAAGCAAAGGAAAGTAAGCCAATTCAACCAATCAAATCTAGGGATGTAGGCAGGCATGTTCCGAGTTACCAAGCATCTTGCCACTCACTCCCCCTTAAACAGGACAGGGAGAGAAAAGATGTGACAATGCTTTCTACTGTCAACCGTGGTATGCTGTGGTTTTGGCAGGAAGAGGGATGGGCTAAGGATGCTTGTGTGCCACAAACAGAATGGAACAGATCTGATACATTTTTATCTGTTCATTTCTAATACACCTTTTGAAGAGTATGCAAGGTTTTAGCTTATCTTTTCATCCCCTGGGAAGAATAATGGATGGTTATTGATAATTTGAGGAACAAACTTTTTAGTGAAATTTGTTTATTGCATTTTTATTGCTATGAAATAAGACGAGTATCTAATAAATCCATTCTTTTTCTTTGCAGGTTCTGGATATACAGCCACTCAGACAGATGCTATGTCCAGGGGTAGACAGACAGGTAATTTTATGATCATGCTTCGTGAGAATTAAAGACAAGGGGAATTTTAACATCTTACGTACTTAATTCAAAATTAGTGTGAAACACACAATAATATATTTTTGAAATGTTAATTACCATGTCCTATGTATGTCTTTGATACATTTCCTCATCTATCTGAGCAGTTATGGATACTGTGGTGGCAGAGCACCCACAGACTGAACATAATCTACAAGTAAAGAATTTCAAATTCTAATATTTATTGTAGTGGTGCACCTGTTAGAAAGTGCTTTTCATCCATTCATACAACAACAAAATCATAAAAGTAAATGTAATCTTAATTAAATGTTTTAATGAGTGTGACTCAATTATCTTAAGATAAATGAGAAGTAGTAGTATATCTGTGAAAAAGACGTTTGTTATGGATGTGACATTGTAATAGTATCTAGTGAAAAAATCTCTTTCGTACATCTAAGTCACTAAGTCAATGGGGTTGTTACAACGCAGGAGTGTCCGTGACTATAGTAGGTATAAAGTATGTAAAATGAAATGATTTTGCCTAAATGCAAAACCAGACTAGTCCTTTGAGGTATCTAGGTGTTAGGACAATTTCAGCTCAGAGGATCTAGATGGTGGTCTGTCCTCCTAGTTCATGAACTATTACAAAATCTTCATTACGGAATTGTAGCTCAAGTGGTGTCATTTCTTAATCTCCAAAAATATAGTTCAGTTACAAATTTGAAAATAACATCAAAATTTGGAGTGTTAGCAGGACAGTGATAATCATCTTTACATTAATCTTGAAATGCATTGATGGATTTTACATAAATGCCACACTATACCCTGTCCCATCTAACTGTAGAGCAGGGCCGCACATATCGGTAGAGGAGGAGGAAAATCGAGTTTTGAAAGCACAGTGTTGCCAAATGTATGGTCCTGACCCTACATGTACGGTCCAGACCTTAGCCCGTACGCTAAATGCATGGCTTGTCAAAATTTGCTCTTGCAGTTTCATCCTTAATATTTCCCTAAGAGATTCTTAAACCAATCGTTTACGGACCTGGAGACAAAAATACGGTCAGTTTGCCATGTGCGTTCGGTATTATCTTTTTCAAAAGTTTGCAATGCTGCATAGCAGCAAAGGAGAAAATTGGGTAACTCCCATCGCCCATTACACAATCCCGTTTCTCTCACTGTTCACTGGTGGAACAGTCTTGTGTCACTACTTGTGCAGAGACTTGTTCTCGTTCGCCTGGTCTACAGTTAGCTGGTACGGAGTTTAGTCCAGTTCTCTAAGGTATTTAGTTTGCAGCAGTTATCATGGTTAAAAATACCCTGACACTCCTACTTCTATCAGTTGTGTTCACCAATGCTCCAAAAATATAACCTATACAGTGTTTTGAAAATGTCAAAAATGTGCAAATGCCATTCATAATGTCCTCTGTAACAATATATTTAAATATTTTGATGACACACATACATACATACATACATACATACTTGTGTGTTCTTCACTCCAAGATCGATGGTTTGGGGCTCTCATTCTGCCATGAAGGAATAATAGTATATTTTCAGGAAAATGCACTAAAAGAAATAATATTTTCCTTTTATTGTCATGAGTGCTCCTTTGCAAAATATTGGGGCATGCAACTGAATGTAAATAAATGCAAACTCTTTTGCTTATTTGCAAAATAATTTCAGCAAACCTACGAGGGCAGATCGAAAAGTCTTTGCCCCAATTTTTTTCAGCCGAAATAATAAACATGCAGGGAAATCAAAATATAGGAATTGTTCTATGTACCTTGCACTATTTTTCCACGTAGGCACCACAGCGGTTCAGGCATTTGTCCCATTGCGGCACTAGTTTGGAGATGCCGCTGTTGTAGAATTTGATCGGTTGATCGTGTAACCATCGCCAGACAGCGGTCTTCGCTTCGTCATTGCAAATTAACCTCTGTCCTGCCAGGAACATCTTCAGCAGACCGAACATGTGGAAATCACTTGGGGCAAGGTCTGGCTATAGGGTGCATGCTCCAGAATCTCCCATTCAAATGACTGAAGTCTGTCGATGGTCCTATTTGCCACATGAGGCCTGGCGTTATCATGGAGGATAACCATATTGTCCACATCGAGCATCCCTTGGCGCTTTTTTCTGATGGCAGCTCACAGGCATGAGAGTACGCCACAATAACTGTTAGCGTTGATGGTGTCATCTCGTGACATGAAATTCAGCAGGAGTGGTCCTTGGTGATCCCAGAAGACCGTGAGCATCACCATGGCAATGTTTTCTGTTGTGAGCGAGGATGCTCCGACCAGTCATTGTCATGAAGGTCTTCTCAGCCAATTTCCAACTCACAACACCCCCATCCACCGCACACTTCTTAAAGCGAGACACTTGTACCCATATGTCGGCTGCATTTCCCTATGGATCTTGATGGGCATTCGTCCCTTGCTTCATAGAAAACAAATAACACTTTGCTGCTCATACAACGTGGACGTGTTCAGTACTACAGCCATCTTTGCAAACTGACAGCAGTGCCATACCGCGGAACAGCCGAGAGTTAAATGGGCCGTTTCAAGAAAAACCTATTACATTGAATGTGTATCTCAGTTTTTCAATCTCGCTAATATTTCGGCTGAGAAAAAATAGTGGCAAAGACTTTTCGATTTGCCCTCATATTTGAAACTAAACTAATTGCCAAGAATATTATTCTTAATGATTGAAGGCCATTTAAGTTCCACATTCTCTGCTTTGTCATTGGAAATATATTTCCACTGGCACATATTAGTTGTACCTACAATCTAAAGAAAATTTTATCTTGTGTGTTAGTATTGTTCATGCTTCTATAAAACATTGCAATTGGTATTTTCATATATCTACACGAGATTTATTTCCTAAAAATTCTTGATGTATTGAATCCTGATTTACAAAACTGAATTTTAAACTTTAACATCAATAATTGCAAAATTTAAGGTTTAACATAGACAGAAACACTAATTTGGTTTCAAACTTTCTAATACATATTTAAGCTATCAACAATTAATTTGACAAAGTCTATTCTCATCTAGGAATATGCTTAGGAATAATTCTATGTTTGAAGAACATCTGTAGTTATTTCAGAAATAAAATTTGTAACTGGCTGAAAGTAAGTAGCTATGTAATAGTGTTAAATTGAATTAGTAATAAATTTATATTAACAGATGAATGAAATTGTGCATTAACTGCATTCGCAGTTTTGTGTATGAAAACATTAGTTTTCAAGTAACTACACATTCGTAAATTTCTTTGTAACTCAAACATATCAGATTACTGGATGAGTTACATGGCAGGAGGGGGAGTAATGACGATAAGATTAATTTATGTAATGTTTTTGGGCCCATGATCACAGTTGAACACTCTGTAGATTTCCGAGCTTACTTGAACATTATTCCTGAGAGCTTGTATTTATTTTGGCCATTGTGTATGCATCATGAATGGCTTTCATAAAATAACAATTTCCGCATGGTCAAAGAGATCATTCAACAATGCGAAAAACATTTGTTCAAAGTTGAAATCTGGTTGAAGCTCGGATAGACTAACACTGCATTTCAATTGGGATCTGAACCATTGTGCAATGTGCCTCAACTGGAAATAGAACTCAAGGCTCTTTGATTTCAAGGCAAAAGTGTTATCACTATGCCAATAGAGGAAGCCCTTGCATTCAGCAGGGATCGAACCCCGGGCACCTTGAGTACTAGTCATTATTACGATACCAAAAAGGGGGTCCACCAACATGGAGAAAATTACAGGATATACATGACACCATATAATTCGTATGTATCAGCAAATTAAAGAACATGTATGATACTCTTTCAGAATGGAATCATTTATGTAACATACTGTTCTAAAACTGAAGTAAAAGTTGGTTTTAAGTTCACTTTGTGCTAATCAGGACTGAAACTACAGTTTAAAGTAGATCCGAACCACCACATTCCACCACTGGGGATTGAACTCATTAGTGTAAAAGTAGGTCCCACTTTTGAATAGTGTGTTCCAGATAGTGCGGTTATTAAATATAAATAACAGCTTATTTGTGATATTATGACATTTAAAATATAAATGAAAATTCTTTTTTTATTTTCTACATTGTAACTAATAACATTTTAAAAATATATCCTCAATAAAAATTCAGAAGTCTATGTATATATTAAGCTAAATATGATGTTAACGATATAAGTGCATAATTACATTGCAAATATTGGAAGTCTTTGGCATGGATTAAATACTTTTGCGCCTATCATGAAAGGCATAATGCATTGAGAAAAATATCAACCTCTAAGCTCCTTTTGTATGCAAATATTAAAATCAGTATATTTTTAATACATAAACTTTCTTGTTCACACTATTTCTAAAACATAAAATTCATTTATACTCTGTTCTCGTTTATCCTCAGGTGGATATGGAGGAGGAGGTACGTGCTCAATAGGATTATTAGTAGTAATATTTAACATATGAATTAAGCTATGATCGTTCAAAAGAAAATTTATTTGCATATATGATATAGCATTATAAATAAAGTGAAAATAAAACAAGAATGGACCATCACAAACACAATATTCGCAGAACTTACTTGATTGGCATTTCTGTAAATCTGTGCGGGTTTTGTTTTCCTTAGGAAGACTTTTCAACTTCCAAATTGTTTGTTTGTCGTCCTTGTCGGGAAATGACGACAGAGTTTTAACAAATGCTTTTAAATTTTTATGAAAAGCTGGCCTCTTCCACAGTCTGTTAAGAAGTTTTAATTTCTTTCTTACTTCTTAATGTGTTGTTTGTCTTGTACATCTCCCTTTACAACCTCACAGTTTTAACCTTACTCAAAGGGCTTCTTACACCCCTTGTTTTCAACTTTAAGTAAGAATTTTAGATAAGGGGATATTTCCCTGTATACATTGAAGGGTGCAAAATGGACATATATGCCGACCCACCCACCAATTTTAAATTAATCAATCAATCACTAATCAAAATTTGTTCTATTATTTTTACAGGTTATGCAGGTGCCAATTCTTTAGCTGCAGGTAACTATCAGTAATTATTTTTACTTAGAATACTTTAATGGAATATCATAAATGTTCATTGCAACTATAGTGTGAAATAACAGTTGTAAAATATTGCAAGAAGAAACAAATTGAATTGAAAATGTATTTAAAACTTCTTATCAATGGACTTCACAATGTAAAAGAAAGATCTTCATAAAATAGTACCAAGTATAAGGAAACTACCCTGTTTTTTTCATTTTTCTAGTAATTTTATTGCATATTACATTTCACTTTCTGATTACTCAAATGCACCTTATTTATGCACTACTGGTTCTTGAAAACATTTTACTCTTTTCGCTGTTTTATGTGAAAATGCCAAGAAGAGGTTTCTTCTATTCAATGTTATATACATAGAAGGCGCACACTAAGCTGATAATGTAACCAATTCATAAATACAAAACTTGAAATGGAAAAAAAAACTTAATAAAGTAGTGCAATGTTTCTGAACACTACTCAATACTCATGTTTTCTGTGCATTTGGTACTTTACTGTTTTTTATGTTATTAAGTTATGGGGACTGGTCAAAACAGAAGCATGTCAAATATTGATGATGATGATGAAGTGGTTAACATTTTTAAAATTATTTCTTTTGCATTTTAGGTGGAGGAGGCTATGGTGGAGGTAAGAACATATTTTTACACAAATTTTAAGAAATTGCAGAAACACAATATTAACATCAGTCAAAAAATACTTTAAAATAAATGATATTCTCTTGTGACAAAAGTAAATCAGAAAATCGGTGAGTGTGTGTTCATTAATAAAATTAACAGTCTCAGAGAATACAGCTGGCAAATGTTATGCAAAGGAAGACCGGCTTTATTGTTCTAAAGCAATGCTTTTCACTCCCGCCTGGTAACTGCATTCGAAGGAAGCTTGTTCATCAGTATCCGATGTCAAAATGAAAGTTTTCCATGTGGGCGCAAGCAGGGGGTGGGGGTGGGAGAGGGGGAAGACCGGTTGTTGAATCAGCATTGTGAGAATGGAATTTCGAGGCACGCTGAAGGAAACCTTAGTTTTTTAGCACAAGTGTTCCACAAGTTGCAACACAGGTATGCTGAATGTGCATAAATTATATATCGTCTGAATCTGTGATTCATTCTGCATATAACGGTATATCTTTCATATCTCTAGGGCATTTAGTTTCTGAGCTATAGTCATTTCATTGTTACTCTGCATTTCACTCAATTCCGAAGCTTGAGACAGTGGCATACAAGCCTTTCGTTTCAGGGGTTCAACTCGCGTTACATTGGTCATATGACAATGATGCAAAATTTTTCTGTTTCTTACATGCCAGCGATAATTTCTATGTGCATTTTGAACTTTTCATATCCTTTTTTTTTGGGGGGGGGGGGGGGAGAGAATCCCCATTTTTTTAAAAAAAAGTATTTTTCAGTATTTTTTCCCCCCTTTCCCTCTCCATATGTACGCCGAATGTGCATAAATTATATATCGTCTGAATCTGTGATTCATTCTGCGTACAACGGTATATCGTTCATATATCCAGAGCAAATAGTCTCTGATCTATAGTCATTTCAAGGTACCGCTGCATTTTGAAGCTTGAATCAGTGGCATGCCAACCATTTCTTTTGGGGGTACAACTCACGTTACATTGGTCATATGATAATAATGCAAATATTTTTGTGTTCCTTACATGTCAGCGATCATTTCCATGTACATGTCGACACTGTCATGTACTTTTTTTTGGGGGGAGGGGGACCCCATGTTTTTAATTTTAAGTTAGCCCCCTCCCCCCACCACATATACACCGAATTTGCATAAATTTTATATAGTCTGAATCTCTGGTTCTTTCCACGTACAACGGTATATCACTCATCTTTCTAGGGCAATTAGCCTTCGATCTACACTCATGTAATTGAAACTGTGCATTTTGCTCAAAATCGGCTCGGGACCAAGGGGGTTACATATGAAAATGGCCTTGGGACTCGAGAGGTTAAGGATGGGATCGAATAATTGGTACTCTATTGATATTGATCAAAACAGGCATATCGATGAATTGGTTTATTGGCAAAATTGTCGATATTTAATTGATCCAGTATTTTTAAAAAAATACTCAGAAACTTGGTGTATTAGTATTTGTTATTACTTTCATAATAAATATAAATATAATTATGTACGCCTTGAAGTTTCTTTTCAAAAGCAAGGTCCATTGCAGCAACTTAGTTATGTACATTGATTAAAGTTGGGAATAAACCATTGAAGATCTTCATGGAACATTTGAAATTTTATATGGGATCTGTAGATCATTAGGCATCTATATCATTAAATTTTATATTGGTACTTTATTGTATCAGCAAACAATTCACACTGTGTTTCATCTGTACTAAATATTATTTGATACTTTTATGAGATTTCATTACGTGCAAACACAAATTCAATACCGTAAAATTTGTCTCCTCTGTTTCTTGCAGGATTTGGTATGGCTCAATCTTCAGGTAATCTTTATATTAAAAAATATTTAAGGGAAAGGACTTATGTTAAATTAGTCATGTTTTAAAAAGAATCATCAGAATATGAATCCCCACAGTGTTTTTTTTTTTCTACCTGCTAGATATTAGTTTCAGCTAATATTTTTTTAAGAACTGAATATATTGATTGTAAACTTACAAACGTGCCATCTCATGTTATCCTAATTGAAGGTTCAAAGTGTGAGTATTGGCTTGGGCATGGATCTTGTTTTGTATAGTATGTGTGTGTGTGTGTTGATCCTCATCAATATCATCTAATCACAACAATAATTAATTAATAACAAATAAATAATAATGATTGTGAGTAGCTGAAAGTGAAAGAAAAATTAAACTAAATAAAATAACAGGTAGTAAATACTGTTATAGAGCAGTGTACAAAATTCCAATATCAATCAATACATTTCTCTGTAACTTTTCTGATTTATTTATTATATTCAATTATAGCATTGGCAGCTGGTGAGTACTAAAGTTTCTTACATTTCCTCCCATTGTTAATGTTGGAAGTTATTTACATATACTACAACAACATATTAACTCAATTATTGCTTATTGTATTTGAAGCAATCTTTTATGAACTGAGTTTATTTTTTAAAATTATATTCTTATGCAGTTTTACATAAGTGATTATTATTACTCCAAATCTTGTTTTTCTATGGAAAATACTGAGAGTTTACCTTCATATATAATCCTATTAGAGCAATGTTTTCTATGTAGAAACAAAAATAGCTCACATCTTGACATGCTCAAACTATCTGTATTTTTATTTACCAACTTTTACTTTAAAAAAATAATTTTTAATATTTCAATTTTGTTTCAGGTTCAGGAGGTAACTATGTTATTCTAAGTTTTGGATGATTGTAGGCATTGTACACTATTTTTAAGCTTTCTAGTTATTTTGGAAATGAAGTTATAAACACTATTACAACACTTCTTTGTTGTCAGTGCGCCATTCAAATTTTTCATACATTTTCAGAAATTGAAATCTACCATAGAAAAATTACATTACCTTTAGCTTTAACCTGCTTTATGTAAGCACTAAACCTAAAGTTTTAATTAATATTTTTGCAGATTAATATTGCAGTAATATCTATTAAAATAAGTTAGTGGCTCTTACCTCACATATTTTCCCATATTTTATAGTGATATTTACATGCATTTTTAAGCTTTAGTGAGGAATAAAATAAAGACTAACATCTGTTTCACAGTACACAACTCTTCACAAAAACATTTTTAAAACTTATCATTATTTTATGTAAAACTTGTTGCTCAGCCATATATCAAACCTGGATATTTTGCACACACTGCTAATGGCTTATCTCTGTCATCATCTCACTTTCAGCAGATTAAAAGACTGATTACCAGTGTCATCTCAGGAATTTTAAGAACAAATACAAAGTTAGTAAGCTATAAAAACATGTGAAAGGTCAGAACTTGGCTTCGTAGCTTAATGGTTGAACGCTGATACCGAATGCCAAAGTCCCAGCTTGTATCCCTGTTCAGCCACATGACTTTCATTAAGTTATAACAATGTCTGAGCACCTTAATATATTTCATATGTCTATTCAAGTTTGAAAGCATCTCTAAGCTTGAAAATAAATAATATTCATCTGTATAACAAGGAATAACAATCTCCAAAATTAATATTAACATTGGAACTCATTGCATAAAGGAAAGTGCTTTGTAATGGGGCAAAGTACACCACTGTGTTATCGCTAGTTCAATTCCTTGACAGTATACATTATCAGTTTAGCTTGCACTTTAAACCGTAGCTTCAGTCACTTTATTTACTTTACTTTGGACTGACAATGTTTCTGATAGTTCTTAAATTACTTAATATAAATTAAGGGTGTAAGCTTTTAAGAGAGTTTTAAGAATATTGTTGTAAACCAATACATATTTTTTATGAATGAACCTGTACACCGATGAGCCATTACATTATGACCACCTACCTAATACGGTGTAGGACCACCTTTAACCTGCAGAACTGCAGCCACTTGGTGAGGCATCGATTCAACGAGGTGGCGGAAGGTATCCTGGGGTATCTCATGCCACAAGCGCAACAGCAGATCCTCCAGTTGGCGTACAGTGCGAGGCGGCGGTGATGTAGCATGCACACGCTTCTCCAAGTCAAACCACAAATGTTCAATGGGGTTCATATGTAGGTCAAGGCATTAAAGCAAATTCACTGTTATGTTCCTCGAACCAGTCCTGCACAATCCCGGCAGTGTGGCATGGTGCATTGTCCTGTTGGAAGTAGCCGTCACCAGCAGGGAACTCTGTTGGCATGAAGGGATGGACTTGGTTCCCAATAATGTCCAGATACCGGAGAGCTGTCAGGGATTGGTGTACCGGAATAATGGGCCCCAGTGTGTTCCATGAAAACATTGCCCAGACCATCACACCTCCTCCACCGCCTCTCTCTGCCCAACCGTACAATGACGTGCCACAGCCTCCAATGGAAATCGGTGTACATGCTCTCGGCCGTTGATGTGACGAACCAGGAATCTGGATTCATCAGACCAGGCGACGTTTTTCCAATCATCCACGTTCCAGTGTCTATGATTTTGTGCCCACTTTATGCGCTGCTTTCGGTGGAGTGCAGTCACAGTCAGCATTGGGGTATGACTGGGCCTTCGACTCCGAAGTCGCATGTGCACCAGTGTTCGATGAATTGTGTGTTGTGAAACATTGTCCTGGTCACCATTGTTGTACCTGTGGGCGATTTCTCGCACTGTGGCCTTGTGGTCGCTCCGAACAAGGCGCGAAAGTCTGTGCTGGCCTCTGGCATCAATGAGCTGCTGTCGATACATGGCTGGACGATGTGTCGTTATTTGCCCATTGTTGCACCACTTTCAATACTTGCTCACAACAGCGGCACGAGAGCAGCCAATGAGCCGCTCGGTTTCAGAAATGCTGGTACCTAGGTGCCATGCCATCACAATTTGGCCTCTATCAAACAGGGAGAGATCGGCCGCTTATCCCATTTTGATGCTGGAGACACTACTAAGAGCGAGCCTGTAGACCTGCCCATTATATACCATGCTGCCAGCCTGTCACGTGTTACTCTCTGTGTTCTAGGCATACTTAATGTTCCCGGTTCGGGGTGGTCATAATATAATGGCTCATTGGTGTATATGTTAATTGAATTTCTAAGATTATCATTATTTCTTTTTAACAGGCTATGGACGATCTATTGCTAATTCTCAAGGTATGTGGTGGAAAGACTGCAAATATTTCTTAATGTTTTGTTATGATTGAAAAAAAACAACATGTGAACAACACTGTGTTGTTGCTGATATTTTTGTATCCACCATATTGCCAATAATGACTGGACACTCCCTGAACTGTAGGAGGATCGCCCATACACCATCAATACACATCATGTACTACTAGAATGACTCATGAAAGACAGTGAGTGTGCTTAGATGTGTATACTGCTGCCAGCAGTCAAAATGAGCAGACAACGCAAGCTGACAGGCTGAATAGGGTATGATTATCGGTGCCCACTGATTCAGGCATTTCATCCGAGAGATTTTGGACAGGTTCCAGATACCAGGTACAACAGTCGGTGATGTAGTTGTGAAATGGAAATGTGAGAGTGTGATACAACCACGGCCTGGAAAGTCAAAAAAAAATGAGCAATAGGGATCAGCAAGTGCCCTGATATGTAGTGAAGTCAAACCAACAGGCTTTATTGGACACCGTGACCACAGACTTGCAAATGGGATCAGGAAGTGACATCAGTACTTGTACCATCCATTGAGAAGTGGTGCCACTGGGTCCATGGGAGATCTGCAACACATAATCCAATGATTACTACCTGGAATGTGCTTGATTACAGTGGTACAAAGAATGTGTCTTCTAGAACAATGGAAAAACATTCTATGGAGTGATGAATCATGCTACATGTTGTGGTAATCTGAGAGATGTATGTGGACATGGTGAATGCTCAGCCAGTGGTTCTTACCGGAGTGTATTGATCCCACAGGGAAATTCGACAGGGATAGAATCATGGTATGGGGCTGTTCTTCATGGTGTTGGTCCCATGGTTTTGGTGCCTGGAACCCAAAATGAAAATACCTATCATGCAATACTAGACAACTCTGTGCTCCCCCCATTGTGACAACAGTTCAGAAGTGGCCCTTTTCATTTCCAGCATGACAATGTACCCATCCATGCAAGGGCCATAGCTGAGTGGTTTGATGACATGGGAGTGAATAAACTCAACTGGCCACCCCAAAGCCCATTGAACAGCTGTGGGACGAGTGTGCCACCCAAACACCATTTTGCAGAAGGAACAGAAGCCAATACTGGCCGACATTTACTGCAGCATCGTGGAAAGTCTTCTTCAAAGGATAGAGGCTTTAATAGCAGTGAATGGTGGACCAATCTCATACTGACACCAGACCTTCTCCAGGTAAGCACATTCCTATAAGTGTCCGGTCATTAGCGGCAATATATTAAAATAGCATCTAGAAATCTTACGAAGGCAAATATTTCTGTGTGCCCTTATTAAACAATTCCAATTCAGATTATTCGCAGCCAATGTAATTATATCATTCAATTTGTCCAAGAGCGGAAGGTGGTTGATAAGGGTTACATTCTCCATTGACTAAACTCTTTTCTTAAAAAATATATATATATATATATATATATATATATATGTTGCACGTGTGTGTTTCTGTGTGTAAGTGGTATTCAATACTAAAAGTAGGGGTGTGCGGAACAGACATTTTTTGGTCGGGACAGGATCGGGATGGGAAATTTTTTAAATCCTGACATTCAGGGTGGGAAAAAAATCGCAATTTTGGAAAATTTTTGGGTCGGAAAATGTTCAAAATTTCCCGAAGCTCTGGAAATCTCAAATTCTACACATCATTTTCACTTTAAGTGATTGGTTTTCTGAAAAAAAGACTAACAATTTTCGATTTCAATTAAAAGTTCCAGACACTAACAAGCAGAAAACATTGAGAATTAACGACCTTTTAAAATGACCACCTGGTATTTCCCAACTTCTCGGGATCCCAAAAAGTCAGGAAGTCATTTCCTGAAGTCAGTATCGGGATGGGAAATGTTTTTCCCGATCCTGGTCCTGACTTTTTGGGATCCCGCACACCCCTAACTAAAAGTATTTAAAAGAGCTCATAACTCTCCTTATGAAATCTGCACCCACTACTGGATTATTTTTTCTATTAATAATAGTTGACTCAATGTTGTGTACAAATTACAACTTATGAAACTCTCAGTTTCTGTGATTCCATAGACAATATACGTAATTATGTAATAAAATTGTATCTTCAAAATAAGGAATTCAATTTACTATGAAGTATTCAACCTAATTTTGGTACGGTTTCACATGTGTTTTATTTTCTTTCTAGCATTGTCAGCTGGTATGTACTTATTTATTACAAGAATTTGAGTGTTTTAAATATAATATTATGCTTGACTGTATACCAGGCTAGACTTAGGACAAATAGTTACTACAAGACTTACAAATTTATTTTTGTTTATGTTCTAATTAAATTAGGGTCAGGTTCAGAATTTCAGAGCAATTAAGTTACTTCTTCCCTTTATCAAAATTCATGTCAACTAGATAAAATTTCTGCAACAGCATTGATATACTTCATAAGCATTCATTCTTTGCATTTCGTATTTTTACTCGGCCTGAGTGAAAATTAGCAACGTTAAATGAAAATTTCAAACTTTTATTCAAAATAAAATGTGTGATTTCTTTTAATGTTTTAAGAGGTATAATATGATCTTCTGTTTTATGAATTATGATTTCATATTTCCTTTCATTTCAGGTGGAATGGGTAATTGATTTTTATTTTATTCTTTACTTATAAGTGTTATGGAAACGAAAAAGTTCTCTAATACCACATAGAGAATATACTTTGTTAGTACAACTATTCTTATTAATTTTATAGTAACAAATATAGTTTATAGTGGATTATAATAGAATGATAGTTTGTTTCCTGGGTGAACTCTTAATTCATAAGAATAAACGAGAGTACTCTATGTGGAATATTTCTATTTCAAGGTAACAAAAGGTAATGCATCTTATTCATTACAGAAATAACTTCCTTGGATTGCAGGAAATGTTCAATGCAGATAAGGGGCACTGCATTTAAAGCTATCATATAGGTTGAAGCCTGAAGGATAGGTTTACAAATCCAATCCCTAAATGCAATTATGTCTAGTTCTAGTGCCACACAAAATACTCTTAACTACTGGAGAGGTTGGTTACTAAAAACTGTGTTTTATGGTACTACATAATTCGATTTGGTAACTTCAGTATCTACCTTATGAGTAAACACACGTAGGCTATGTTAGTGTTAATATTTAGTGGTGTTTCATGTGTATTTCTAAATATGTTGTGATTCTTTCATTTCTTTACTTCTTGTTCTTCAGCTTAGTGAATTGAACAATAAAAATTATATCTTTGTAATTGTTATATTTTTTCATGGATGAGTTTTGATATTTCTACATTAATAAGGATAATTATTATATATACTAAGTGGTATGATTATGATATGTATAAAAATATTTTCTAAGTTAAAGTAGTACATATTATAACTTGAATGGTGTATTATTATTTAATATCCACTCAACCATGATTGTGTAAGAGTTAATGAAGATAGGAACATTGTTTGTAGATTACTTCGTGTCAAATGGTAAAAGGATTGCAGTATGTCTAAAAAAAGTATGAGCATTGCCTGCATTATGAACATTGTTACAGATAATGCTAATGATTTTCCGTGACACAACTAGGAGGTACTACATTTAGTATTTTTTTTAAAATTATGAGTTATTTATTATTTATGCAGGTGCCATACTTTGTTAGTAGTACCAATTCTTTTACCTCACATAATGTAAAACATGTTTCATTTTCTGTTATTTTTATAGTTTCAACAGCAGAAGGATATAAATGCATAAATTCTTCAACAGTGCATAAATGATGTGCTTGTAACATGTTTGTGTGAATATCAAACTTCCTTAAAATTTCCAGGGATGTCTCATTCACTTGCAAATTCAAGAGGATACGGAGCTGGTAGGTGTCATGTTTTTAATTCATGTACATAATTTGAGAAGCCAAATGTTTGAATAGTAACTAACATCAGATCAGTTGATGTTTCAAGCCAGCTGTGGTGTGCCCTTATTCAAAATATATCTAAGATTTCTCTTCTGTTACTCAAAAAAAGTTTCATTTTCCAAATCTGCATTGACAAATTCCATTTCTGAATCACTTTCTAAGGCATATGTTCAACTAATCACGTAATATAAATACTTGACCTTGCTAAAGTGCAAAAGATATCTGAAAGAGAGAATAACTATAAAGTTATGAAAACCATCTAACTAACTCTCTAACCTTCTTAAACCCGAAGGTTCATGGCTGCAGCAACACAGGCCTTCCATCTTTCCCTATCTTGAGCAAGTTCTATATACTCTTTTCCATCCCTACTGATTTCCTTTAGGTCCATCTCAACGCTATCCCTCCATCTTCATCTTGGCCTTCCTACAAATCTCTTACCATCAGGTTTCCCAACAAGAATCCTGTAAACTCTTCTTTCCTCTCCCATTTGTGGACATGAATACAAATTATGTAGTTCTAAATTATGTAACCTTCTCCATTCACCTGTCTCCTCATCCCTTTTAGGTCCATATATATTTTCCTAAGGATTTTATTTTCAAATACTCTCAATTTACTCCTTTTTCAATGTAAGGGACCAAGTTTCACATCCATATAATAATACAGGCAAAATTACTGTTTTGTATATTTTAACTTTTAGTTTCTTAGATATTAAACGAGAAGACAAAAGTTTATGAAGAGAAAAGTTACATGCATTTCCTGAATTAAGCCTGCTTTTTATTTCCTCTTTAATATCATTTTCATTTGTTAGTTTTACTTCTGAGTACTTGAATTTGGAAACTCGTTCAAACGAGTTGTTATCAATAATTAGATTTTGATTATTACCCAACACTTGGTTTCGGCCTGTAAGCATATATTTTGTTTTCTCTTTGCTAAGTTCCAAACCTATCTCTTTAGCTGCTTTGAAAAATATTTTAGCATTATTCTTAATTGTATTTAGATCATTCCCTAATAAGTCTACATCATCTGCATATGCTAACATCTGAGTCACACCATTTAATTTTAGTCCTTCGTTAGTTTCTTTTACCTTCCTACAAGCATATTCTAAGGCAAAATTAAAGAGCAATGGAGATAATGCATCTCCTTGTTGTAACCCATCATGAACTGTAAATTTGTCAGACACATTAATGCCCACACGAATTTTACTTTCTGTTTAACTGGTGCATACTTTTAACATATAGCAAGCTTCTTATGTATTCCAAACTCGACTAATATATTATATAATTTATCTCTTTTGACTGATTCATATGCTTTTTTGAAATCAATGAATAGCTGATGGACACTTTGATTATATTCCCACTTTTTCTCAAGTGTCTGTCTGATGAGAAAAATTTGATCTGTTGTTAATCTACTACGTTTAAATCCACATTGATAATCACCTATAATTTCATTAGCATATGGTGTTAGTCTTGTTAAAAGAATGTTAGATAATATTATTTATGTTGTTGAGAGTAGAGTAATTTCACGGTAATTATTGCAGTTCATTTTATCACCTTTTTTAAACACAGGAACAATTATGGATTCTTTCCACTATTGAGGGATTGATTCTTTATTCCATATTAAACAAATTACTCTATGAATTTGACATATTAAGGAATTTCCACCATATTTAATTAACTCAGCTGGTATTAAATCAATGCCAGGTGCTTTGTTATTCTTTAGCCTTTTAATAGCATCTTTAACTTCAGTCAAGTTAGGTTCTGGAAATAAAGGTTCTGCTGTGTGTACTTCATTTACTTCTGATTTATCTCCTACATGAACATTTAAGAGGTCATTAAAGTAGTTCTTGCATCTATTTAAAATATCGCTTGGATCAGGCAAAAATCCGTTTTTATCTTTTATCAAGTTTACTTTAGGTTCCCACCCCTTTCTAAATTCATTTACATCTTTATATAAATCTCTGATATTTTTGTTTTGAAAAGCGTGAAAATTTGAATTTCTTATTCTGACTCAAAATGACTTTCTGCAATCTAATAAGAGTCTTCAGCCATCAAGAAAACCAAGAAACACATCCATAGACACACCAAACTCCTGCCTATATTTTAGTACACTATTTCGATGTATTTTGCTAATAAAAAGGCATTTTTCTCACTTACCAAAGTCTAGAGAAGAGGCTGAACTTACTTTCAAGCATTTTTTGTGCTGCATAGAGTATGCAGTAAAATTCTTTTAAAACTATTTGATGAGAAAGTTGCAACTTAGTAGGTTAGGTACTTTAGTTTGGATGTATGTGAGGACTTGCAAACAATTGATCACTTGGCAACTGATCGACTTCCATTTATTGCCTGAATTTTAGTCATTGTTATCTCAGTATATGAAGAATGTATTGTTTCAAAAGCAATAATTACGTAGGTGATTATTTGCTTGACTGTTTTTCACTTAATTGTTTTCTCATTGATCATCAAGGGTCCTAAAATTTCTCTCTAATATTGCAGTATGATACTGATCGCTTCTTCCTTCCTCTTTATTTCTTATGCAATTTTTTTCATGGCTGCAACTCGGTGAAAATGTATTTGATCAATTTTTGGTGCCTACTCTAATTATATTAAAACATTTAGGACTCATACTGCACATATGAAGATGATGATGATCAAGAGATAAGAAGAAACCATAAATTTTATCAGTTTTTGAAACCTGAAATTGAAACACCTTACATTTGTTGGAATAATTTCCTCTCTGAATTGTTGTGGTATTAATCATGTTTAAACCTTGAAGTTGCTGTAGGCACACTCAATTTCCTCCCTTTCCTTATATTCTCTCTACATCTTCTGCATCTAATTTGAAGCATTAATTATAAATGAACTCTGAAAAATGAATTGAAATTATTTTTGTTCTTAATCGTGATACAGTTATTCAATATTTTCTCTGAAAAATATGTGAAAAATATATTCCAATACACACGAAATACTTTTATTTCAATACAATAAAAAAATATCTTTCAAATGCACATAATTATAGGATATTAAAATTCTCTACGATATTCAATTTATTTTCTAGGAACACAGCTTCTGGCTTGAAATATTCAATATTGATCTCTCTTGCTAACTATTTTTTCTTTCATGTTTCTCATTTCAAATATTTTTTTCAATGTGACTAATATTATTCTATTCTTACAAACCAACTAATATTGAAGCAGGCTTATGGGAAACAAAACAAAAATGATATTGATAATAATTTTGGAACAGAAATATTTACCTGTATTAAAAACTATAAATAATAATGTAATATAAATTTTGCTAGTATATTCTATTATTACCTCAACTTTATGTGTATATCTTTTACATAGATAGCACACTACTGAAGCTGTTGGTGAAAAAGTTTTCTAATGCTTTTCTTAATTGAAGGGCTCGGTGGTAAATAATGGTGACATTTTGGTTATTATTGAATTACAAAGTAAAAATAGAAATCCTTCAATTTTCACGGGTAATTGTCATGTCATGCAATTTGTGTTGGACTCATTGAACGCTTCTGAAATTTGTAAGCACAACACAAGAACAATTTATCTACAGTATAGCTTCTAATAACCTTTCTGCTTAATAGACTATAACCCTTGTCTGGTATTACGGCAGGTGGCCTACATGCTGGGTAAAGAATTGAGGAGTGGAGAATATGCCACAGACCAATCAGACAACAGTGGTGACGCTGAGAGTTACAAAGTTATGGGAGGAGGTGCTGCATGGACCTCGTTCTACAAGCTGCTGTTTTTCTCACCTTGCTGGATTGGTCACTTCCCCGCTCCCCAATTACCCTGCCAGCATGTAGGCTGCCTGCCGTAAGACAAGACAAGAGCTATAATAAGACCAAAATGTCATTACACCCGAGCCCTTCAATTTATCTATGGATAATTTATCATTTATTTGTTACAGTATTGTTATATAAAAAAATCCTGCAATATTCCTTCAATGTTTCAATATATGCTACCTTTATAAAACTTGCAGTTTATAACCGTTTTATAAAGTTTTTAAGCCAGATTTTTGTCATATCGTGAAACAAATGTTTGCTTGATAGAATAGGAAGCTTGATGACAGTTGACATCTGATGTTGTTTGCTTTGAATCTTATTACTGCAATACATTTTTAAATTTTAAAAATCTATGAGATTATTTAAACTTGAATGAAAAGTTATGTTAATAATATTAGATCGTCATGCATGAAAATAGGATAACAGCATTCACAAAATTCATGCATGAAACATGTTACCTGAAATAAAGTAACTGTAAAAGTTATTAGTTTTAAAAGTAACAGTAATTGAAACTGAGCTACTTATTGAAGTAATATTAACTGATTTACTTTCTAAAATGAGTAATTTGTAAATATACCTCAGACACCCTTAATCGTTTTTTTCAAATACTGGTATTGACTAACACACCCTATAATATTACAACATATGCACTGCTATTCTGTGCTGAGATAGGTTAATCGGGAATGTATGTATAGGCCATAGTTGAATTTGAAGCAAGCTTCAACTGTGAACTGAAATTAGTATTCCCAAAATGACAGGGTGCAATACTAGCCACTGCATTATAATATATATGTATATCACATTTTACCACTAATGAAAGTTATTTCTGAAACAATTTACTCCACATAGAGATATAACAGTCTTATTAATTTTGAATAGGTAAATTTTCCTTCTAGAGCCGTATCTTGTACACTGATTTTAATATAGTATATTTCTAAAAAGCTACTGTATATAAAGGAATACATTTGATATTTGTACAACTATATACGAGGGCTATTTTTTTTTCAACCTCCGATAGGGGATGAAATCTTAACCACACTAAATAGCAAAATGGGTTTATTGTCAAAAGTTACGTACACGTATAATCTACTATTCAACGTAATCACCAAGAAGATTCAGACATTTATCATACCGATGTACCAGCTTTCCAGTACCCTCTGCACAGAAAAGTGCCACCTATCTGTTGAACCAGGCCTGCCGAAGCTTTGCATTTGTGTGGAAGCACCGTCCTCCCAATCACTACTTCATCGCCCGGAAAAGGTGGAAAGTCACGGCACCAGGTCTGGAATGTAGGGAGGGTGATCAAACACTTCCCAGTGGATTTGTTGAAGAAGGTCTTGTGTTGATGCTGCAACATGCGGTCGGGCATTGTCATGAAGGAAGACAATGCTCGAAGACAGCATGCCTCTCCAGCACACAGCTCATTCGATGGTGAATTTCCGCTGTATTGTGCCCCTCTGCCTGTCGAAATTGTATCACACTTCAACTGAAGCGTTGGCCTTAGCAGTGGTGGTGGTAGTGGCAGGGGGCATGCCAATCACGCTGCAGGATGCCCCACTTCCTAGCGCTTCACGGGCCTCCTGGCGGCACCATAGGAGGTTGAAAAGAAAATAGCCCTCGTACATTTGTTAAGGGAAATAATACATATTTAAGTTCTTGAACTAAATATTTATCACTCTTCATGAAATTGATGCATTTTCTGCATCATCAGTACTTTCTCATAACAGTAAAATGTTTATAGTTGTGCAGTACTGATACATTTGAGGAAATAATAATGGTATGAGGACAAATTTTCTAATAGATATTTAAATGTATGTTGGTATGTTTTGTCATTGTTTTCCCTTCTTTTACTTCTTAAAATTATTACTGCGCTACAGTTTCTACATATTTTCATTCAAAAAATGATTTAAAAAACTTGTTAATTATTGGCTTACAATTAATTGAATGTAACTTTCCATATCAGTAAGTTAATAGATGAAAGATAAACTTAAATATATTTGTGGCAAGCAATTATTTGAAGGATACATTAGTTTTTAATTATCCCACAGAAATCAATGAACCCAGGGAGGAAATGTTTTACTCCAGGGCTCAATTTTATGTGAAATCCCTTTGGTTTTGGCAAATACTGAATATTGGCAGCAATAATGATATGTCTGCTACATTTTTGCAAAAGGTACTGATTAACTCATACCTCAGAAATGTGACCACCTTCAGGCATGATCTAAATATTTTGGGAATGATCACCAAAAGGTTTATGCACATGCCAAACTTCTGATTATTGTAACTCTTCCTGCATTAGGAGGCAAAATCAAAATGTCTGTCAAGAAAGTTTTAAAAAAAAGATAAGAAAATAAGTTGATTTCCTTGCATGTATGTGTTAACTACCCACCACATGGGATTACCTAGACTTCACTTGATATTTGACTTTGATAATCAATGCCTTTTCTTCTCTAATTGAAAGACGTGTGTTCGTGCATGTGCATGTGGGAGGGAGATAATGCTTATCCCATAGCAAAGGACTGATCACTTTAAAAATACTGTAAATAGAATATGATGGATTACTACACAGTCAATCAAAGTGCCATTTTTCCTGTATCTACCGCCAACCTCTGTGACTGACATGCTATGATGCCATGGGTTCCAGCTGAGGCACGGGTTTTCTTTGTGAGCATCCATTCATCAATTTCATAATATCATCACTCATCCTCATCTTTGTGATTAGCCAAAAGCGAGAGGAAAGTGAAGTAAAATAAATCAAATCAATCAATTCTATGTCTTTTCACTGTAATACCAGAATTAGAAGTTGAAATGTGTCTTAAATACAGTGAACAATCTTTGTACTGTACATGTGGATTCTGACCTAGAAAAACAAAGCAAAATTTGAAAATATTATATTTTCATAGAGAACATTCTAATCACATAACTTTTGCTGATTACATTGGAAGGGCGTAGCATGATATAACTGTATCCAACAGCCTATTATACATGAATTAATTAATAGCATAGAAAATAAAAACACATAAGTATTATCGTCATTAATAAAACACTTTTCAAATCTCATAATAGTTTGTGTACTTTAGACAAAAAAATTATCAAGATTTGCACTAATGTAAGTTCATTTTATGATTTATAAATTCTCATAGTAAGAATAATTATGCATACAAATAATATAGGTAAAGAGGTTTCATCTAATTTTCTGTTTTCATATCTAGCTACACAAGGTTTATCTGCAGGTATGTAAGCCAGGGAAATTAATATCACACTGAGAGGACATGAAAATCTACTTTCATTAAACTTACAAAAGAAATTAACACGTTCCTTCTCATTTCTACACTACCTATCTATAATGCTTTCGTATCTCTAACAGATTAATTGAAATTATTATTTGAAACGCTTGCTGTAAACATTATTACATTGTGACAATAAATTGTTGTTACAAATCTTGTAGCATCTATTGTATAATTGAAGCAAATTAATCTAAACTTCATTTTGCATTGTTTATGCTTAAACAATGGGCAGTTGAATTATGGATTACTATAGGTTAGGAGTAAAACTAAAGAATGAGAAGGTTTTGTGAATTGATTCCAAAAATTGAAAAATTAAACTTTAAATCTGTGCCCTTGTGCACATTTGTCTGCCAAATTAATCATTTAAATAACTCAACATGGTGATTAACTTTAGTTAGAAAATATTTTATATTGTGAAAAGTTTGAAATTATCTAAATAACATATTTCCATTTAAATTATTTCATAACAGCAATAAATAAAACTAGAACAGTTGATTTGTTAAATCACACTGACAAACAAATGTCTCTGCTTTAATAGTATAAAGGTTACATTTTTATTGATCTGAGTAACATACACACATGCTAAAATTTACATTTTGGACAACAATAATTCTTAAATTTTGACATAATTGAAATATAAATATTATGTGAATGTTTACAAATTGCCACTGTTTACAGCTTTAAATTAATCATCTTTTGATTTCTACCTGTTGAAAGTGCATTATATTTAAATATATTTGCATTAGTTGATGCATATGAAATTTAAATTACTTGTTACGAAGGTTACATTAAAAATACTTGCATATCATTTTTGCATAAAACTTTACTTTTAGTAATTTTTAGGAACAATTTAATTTTCATGGAATATTTTAAGAGAAATGTCGACATTTACATAGTTCTAGAAATTCATGGAAAATTTTGTGTATTTATTTTCTGTTTTAAGTGCACATTTTATAATTATAAAACTGAATTTAATTCATTTGTATTAAGAATTGATGTGACACAGCAGGAAAGTTGTCGATTTCAATGACTTTAAAAGTACATTTGTTAGGTTTTTATTAACATGAAAACAGTACAAGATTGTACTGTAAGTTGGAGTTTTATTGAGTCTGATTTTATTGACCAGTATTCACATATTGGAAACTGACTCTGTTACATCCTACTATTAATAGATTGTTAATAAATTATAAATAATCTTGCTGAAAACAATTTGTTGAAATATTATATCTAAATGACCTACATGGAGAATGTTTTGGAATATAAATTAAATACAAGATTGAAATGTTGTTTGATTTCTTAGGTGGGTTATCACTATCTCAAGGCATGTCATTAGCTGGTATGTAACAACTCATATTAATTTTTAAACAATCCTCCATTCTTCCACACTGACATTTCCAGACAACTCTAAAAGATTTGTTGGATCTATATTCCAACATTAGAGCAAATTTTATATGGATCACATAGGCTCAGTGAATGAGGACATTATGTGGTCAACTTTGAAGTCCTGATCTGGGCATAAACATTCTTTGTGAGTGTCCCTTCATGAATTTGATCTAGTCACCATTCCTGTATCGGACAATCTACTTTTTCCAAGTAGGAATTTTTATATCAGCAATTTTTGGGTTTATTATGCTTGCCAGTTATCAACTGTTGGCACTTCTTACACCAAAAAGAAGAAATAACCAAATTTGCTGGAAGCATTTTCAAAGGGATTTTATGTTTTTTTAGAGCATAGAAGACATCTTTTTTAGTACTTTTTATTAATCCACTTCAATTGCCAACCTAATTTTCAACAAGAATAGAAAAATAATGCCAAAACTAAGTGTTTTTTAAAGTACAGCTGACCTGAAACATTTTAGTTGGCTTCACAAACGTTTGGTCATCTGTGGCTATTAATATGGATATAAACAATTTATTTTTGTAGCTTATTTCTGATACAACCACATCATTTGCTCTGATTTTTTATGAGCTTCATTATATTAAATATGTCGTTTGAACACAAGCTATGCAATTTTCCCCTGCACGTAAGTCCAATAGACCTCCTCAGTTATAACAGCGCTGCCTTGCAATCAAGGGGTCCTAGGTTAGAGCTCTGGTGGTTTGGATCTCACTTTAAACTGTAGGCCCAATCTCAATTAACCTATCTCAGCATGAAGGTGACTTTATACAAGCTTTGGACATCTAAATCGAAGATACATATATCCGCAATATGCCTTTCATTTATCATCCAATTAATTTGATTCAGTAAAGTATGTATGCACCATACATAAAACACGTGTTGACTCAAGCATAATGTTCAGCATTTATCCAATATGAATTAATGTAAAGTTAAAACATTATAACCAACAAAAGTTCAATTTCAGGTACAAATAAGTACATTCCAAACTATTCTAGCTACTTATGTAAAGTATAAATATTAGAGATTAACAAGCTTGTAAGGACAATTTACATCTTAAGGCACTTCCATAGTATTACAACTTGAAGACATTGAAAGTAAAGTGATTATAATGTTCAGAAAGTTTCAAGTTTGTACTAAAATTCTTTTAAAGTATGATTTTTGCATCTTTGAGTGTTCTTATATGTTGCAATAAAGTAAACTTGAATATTTAAAATTTAAATGAAACCGCAAGAAAATGAATCAGGAAATTGATTCCTGTTTGTGCATTACAAAAACAAATCTTGTAGATATTTTTTTTACTATCATGACTACTTTTCCATTCAAAATTCTCATACATAAATTCGTCTCCATTTTGTAGGCGATGGTAGTGCCTTAGGATTAACTAAAGGAACTGCAATATCTGGAGGTAATTGAATTCTTGTACTATTAGCAATTATTATAAAGTATAGTATGTCCAGATAATAATCTTACCTATTGAAGATTCATGCAATCACTGAACAGCAAGAAAGCAAACTATAAAATAGGACTGTGAGAAGTGAAATTTACTTTGTTATTTTTATAAGAAATGTATCTTTGACTACTGTTAAATCATTGTTGCAAACAATCAAAAATCCAGCCTAACAATATAGATCCCTACAATGCACCAATGCCTACTTCTTGCAGTGGCAATCTTATTTATCCATGTTTCCACACAATGCTTAAAAAACAACAACTTATTGACAGTGTGATATTTTATAGTGTGCTTTTATGTGAATCAGTGTCTATCACTATGTAGAGACAAGTATTATGTTTTTCAATAGGTTTTCAAGTTTATCAAAGTTTTAAGTCCACTTTATGACTAGAAAGGTTAATCAGGACTGTATCTACAGTTTAAAGTAGAATCCAAATGGACGACATTGTCCACTATGTCGTATTGCAGTCCAGAACCAAACATGGAATTTTCAACTAAGAATTTCTGTATAATTGTCTGTTCAGATTTTGAATTTGTATTTCCTAGGACAATGACAAAGCATTTTTCGAAATACATAGCTACATTCATAAAGTTGAAAATTAAATTTAAGGTCTGAATAAGTTCAAAAATATAAAAACGAGTTGTATATTTACAATCTTCGACATTAAACTTTTCAAACTAAATGAGTTTACAAAACTTATATATTCTAAAGACACATAGTCTTACTTTGTATGTTCTAGACACACACATCTCTAGTTCATATATTATAGAGAACTATCCTTGGTTCATAATTCAGGCATATTATACATAAACCTGAAACAAAATCAATGAGATTATTGTGTTTATCATGTTGCTTAACACAGCTCAGAATATTATATCTTATAAATTCTTCTGCAACCTGTTAAATGGATGATATATACACCAATATTTTCCTTGAAACAAATAATACTGATTATGTGATGAAAGTGTTAAATTGAAATTGAATTTTGAGCAATGCAAAATAAAATTGTGTTTTATACTCTCACTCATATCAGTACATCATATTGCAGAAGATTTTATAATTTGATTCATTGATTTATGTTTTAACTTAGTATCTTATAGAAAATAAGATGGATTGTTTAAAATAAAATATTATTTCTTTGAGATGGTGACCTAAAGGTTTTGATAAGCATTTAAAAGATTAAGCTCTTTGAAACAGAAATACTGATATGCAAGTATTTTTATGTAAAATATACCACCATTTACATAAAATGAAGTTCTCATGTGTGAATACAGCTAATGTTACTAAAATAATTACCACTTAATTCTTATACCATCATCATGTTTATTTTCCTTTTGTCAGTTTCATGAATTTCATAAACTTTAAAAAACAAGATTCACATCTGTACATGTTCATTAACTTTCTTCATTATCAATGTCCTCTTAGTGTGATTATAACAACAGTTAAAATGTGCATTTCTGATTTAGAAAAGCAAAATATTAGATGAATGATTATGTAATAGTTCCAATCAGCCTGCTTCTTGTAATTTACCATACCTTTAAAATGTACCAGATTTTCTATTCCCATCTATCTCCTTCTTTGTAACATATGTGCTTGTGGTTCTCTGTGCCAAAATAGTTGCTTTTAGTCGACTTTTCTAATTCATGTTTTAACATTTTTCAGGTGGTGCATCATCAATGGTAGGCTCAAATCCATATGCTGCTGGTAAGATTAATTTCTATGTTTAATTTTTAAAAGTAAGAGGGCAATGAAATAAATTTGAATTTGCTTCCCTGATTGGCATGTATTATTTTTAAATGGGTGTTTACACCTTTGTTGACCATCCCATTACTGTATACACAAAAACCTTTGGAAATGGGGGAGAATGGCTCACCCATAATTGGTCCTGTACTGAACATTATTGTGCACAGTCACTGTGCGCTAGAGTAATGCATGGGACCATTTTCACTCGCTTGTATGGTACCTCTGACCCCCTGTACCCCCTAGAGAAAGTGAAATATCTTGCATGGTTTATGCCCGAAGGCTTCGCTGAAGTGAATATAGCACCCAAATGACCATTCACAACAGCAGCTTTAATTTTACGTAGTTAGGTTAGGATTGTCAGGTTTGGTACTGATAGTTATTTTCGACTTGTTCTTTCGCTATTTTAGTGTGCATACAAATAGTTTTTACTAACAAAAAGCAGCGAAAATACTCTGAAATTACAGGTTTTAACTTACGTGGGCCATTCTTTGGGATCAAATATCTCCGTTATTTGTACTTTCCTAAAGCTGGAATCACTTTTACATTACATAAAACATTGAAATCTGTCGATTAAAAGAAAAGTCGACGTAATTCTCGAGGGGGTACAGTGGCTCGACGGCCCTGCTTGTACTTGTATTCAAGTATCTCAAGTTCAAGCATGCTTGAGTTTCAATTTCATTGTGTCTTTCATGTCACAATCCGTATTTGAGAGCCAGCTACCAGACAAATTACAGTTATACGTGTACGAATGGGCTTCGAGTGTATACCTCTTGTTGTGCCTCTTCAAAGAGACAAAATTATTCGATCGAGCAAAGAAGCTCCCAATTCCGTATGCTGTCTAACTTCGTCCATGCAAAATATTTGGTGCTCTAGAAAAATGCTCTCTCTGCAGCACTATACAAGCGTATGTTTTATGGAATCCAAATTTAGGCTGAATCTATGTACTATGCCCACAGCTGAGTGGAGGGAAGGGGCAAGTTGATCATAAGCCAGAAGCGACAAGTCCTAGGTTTGACCTCTTGTAAAGAGGGATTCAAACCATATCCATCAATGCAGGGAATTATGAGGCAACTATAAGTGAATTTTCAGCCTGAACCAAGAACAACACTGGAAGAAGGATGGTCATAAGTGAAAGTGGAGAGCTTGTGGGTGGGCTGTGCTTTAAAGAATAAAAACTGTTTCGCAGTGGCGCAGATATATATATATATATATATATATATATATATATATATATATATATATATATATATATATAGAGAGAGAGAGAGAGAGAGAGAGAGAGAGAGAGAGAGAGAGAGAGAGAGAGAGAGGCAGGCTCTGTCCGAAAGGTACAAAGTACAGACTTGAAGTAGTATGGTCTTGGCAGAAGTGACGTCACCTAGCACAGTTCAAAAGCGCCAAGAACAGAAGCACACAAGTGCACAGCTTGCAATGCAGATGGTTGGTGACTAGATCACGTGGTTTTCGCACTCGTTGTTCATTTGTTTTATATCACGGAGGTAGAAAGCCAGCAACACAGGTAGATATATACATTATGGGCCAGCAAGTTGTTGGTTATAGTTCTTCTAATGTGTGGAAATGTATGTGTACGAACATTTGAAAATGCTATGTGATTTCTATGGTGAAAAATAAAAGTGTTTAAAACGCGAGGAAAACAACAAGTACTCGGTTTTATCTACTGATCGTATTTGGCGCTGCAGTCGAAGTGCAATTCGAAAGACGTGTACTTCCAGTCCACGACTTGAAGACCACACTCCAAGACCATACTCGGAGGATGCTCGCTTCAAGTACGGTCCTGCACCTTTTGGACATGGCCATAGTGTGTACGTCACACATATATGTATACCTAGGTGAAATGTGGGGCATGAGAAATTCAATTTTAGATGCGAATATGGAGTTTTTAATGCAAAATTTGCCTAAATAATTTTTATTTATTTTTGTTATTGTTTATTTTTTACAATTTATGACTATTTTATAAAAACAGGTTTCAAGACCAAATAGCAATTCCAAAACATAACAAGTTCTGGAGCTTCTTCTGAGCTCATTTTGAATTTAATGGGATTGAAAATCAGGAGTTCGTAGTAATGTGAAAATTGCAAGTAAAACCACATCTATTCATTTTAATGCAGGTTGCGATTTAAAGGGGTTGAGGAGGATTCCCCCACCTCTAACTTGAGTCATTCCAAATGAGGAATAATCATTTCCCACCCACTGAACATGAAAATCATATTTTTAAATATATCGTACTTAACAGAATTTCACTTCAGTTCAGTTCACTTTAGAGCCCGATAGCTATATATAAAATATCTTTAAATTAATTTATGGCAGATATGTACCATATACAGTGCCTTTTAGAAGCCATATATTCAGTATTTTCTCAGACTTCTAGGAGGTGCTTTACAAGTACATTTTTTTTATCAAATACGAAAACGGTGCCCTGTCTTGAACGTATGTTAACAGTACTTTTTGAATGCTTGTGGACAGCTATAGCATTGTGTTGTTGTTTTTTTAAAAAATACTGAATCGAGATGATTCCCGATCAACTCGCAAGAGATCTAACTTTGAAATATTTATAAAACATTTGACATAGTAATTATTTGTAATGTAATTAGCTACATTTTATGATGCTCTTCGAACACTGAAAGTACTATCATTGCATATGCAAAACCAAAATCCTTCAGGTCTCAGAGCAAAATAATTTTTTTGGTGGGCAATATGAAGAGGCGGTTTGTAGAGTTAGGTTTCTTTCCGGATGTAGTCTTATTAAAATCAGATACATATGTGTGTTTTATGGTGACATGTTAATTCCTCGTTTATATAAAAAGTTGAACTTTAATGTAAGCGAAATATCTACAAAGAAAATTCAATACACATTCACACCTCACTTAAAGACCTCGTGAATCCAATCTAAATTGTACCAATGCAGCCACATTGTACAGCCAGAGCTGAATGTGAAAGCGGGTTCAGTGTCATGAACCTTACCTTACTGATTAGAGAAATCATTTAGAAGTTTAAACCTGCTTTTCATTTCAATAAACTCTCAGTGCATTGTTTTTATTCTGAAAAATTTGCAACATAATGGATCAAGTCAGAAGCATTAAAGTGTCCTTGAAAGCCAACTGGCAAATCATCGAACCTGCAGTGAGTTTCATATATTTCGTGCATTCAACTGACTAATGCAATTTTCTTACAGTTTGACTTTAGAATTTAACTTAAAATGGTGACACCATTAAGTTTAGTTTATGTTTTTAATAAAATAAATTACTGCCTTGGTCAGCATATTTATTTTTTTAAAATGGTATTGTGTTTGTGTTGCATTACATACCAAAATTAGATTTTAAGCAATTTATGTCCAATTCTAAGCATACCTTTCTGCTTTACGTTTGTTCGATGCTGTGAACCATCGAAATACAGAATTTTATCCTGAATTGATTAAACCGTGCATCACAGGTTCACAATTGTTACTAATGGATTAACTTTGAAATTACAATAAACATAAAGGATTTATTTGAAATATGAACAAGATATACGCTTGGTATAGTAGTTTAAATTTATTTTAAGTAAAATATTCAAATGTGATACCAAAGTTTCGAAACTAGATCATCTCAGACATCAAGTATCGTCTCGTTTTGATATTGCAGAGATTTATTTCAGTCTCGTCTCTAAATTTGAGACTTTTTTTGTCTTAGTACCATCTCTATTTTCAAAGAATCTCTTAATATATAGGTTTAAGTACAGTTTTCCGAACACCCTCTGACAAAGTTAAAAATCGGTGAGGTACAGGAGTACATTGTACCCCCCAAATTGGTCGTCTGTCGTGTTGCGTCTCGAAAACAAGACGAGGCAGAAATTGTGGCAGTATTTGGTTTCGGAACATTCCATTGAAAAATTCAAAATGAAAGATGGTCAGTCATATACTCTTCTGATGCAGGTTTATATCTTCGAATCGACGCGATCACTTGTTTACAAAACATGTACCCCTGTTACATGAAGGGGCATTCATCTGCAGCGTGATTTTCTGAAAGTAAACTTTAGCTCATTCCATCATTCCACACACATTTTAAACAATTTCCATCCCCTTAAAAAGATTTCCAGACACAGGTCAATGAACTAACTAGTAACAAGCACAATGTAGTAGAATAAGTTTACAATAGATTGAATTCCTATGGTAAGGAAAATAATGCTTATAAACAATTTACACTTTTTGTATTGAGCAATCAGAAATTACTAGGTTATTTTAACAGTATCGTCTTGTGTCTATCAAATAATCTGAGAGGAGGATACAAGAGGTACAACTAGAATATTCGATTTAGGGGGTGCAGTACCCCCACCTTCAAAAATTGGGGGGGGGGGTACAATGTACCACTGTACTCCCCCGTTTCTGTGCCACTGATGTTTCGTGAAAGTTTCAAGATTTGCAAATGTTTGAAAACTCTAGCTCTGTCGGCCTTGTTTGATAGCCTAATATACTCTGTACATCCATTTGCATATTCGAGATGTGTAAATGATGATTGGTTCCACCAAAATGACAGAAATGTTCTACTTATCTAGAAGGGAGATCATGCATGTTAAAAATTACAAAATAACACTTCAAATTGTTAGCGAAAAATGCAGGCTCGACCAGGACTCGAATCTGGGTCTCGAGCATTCCGTGCCATTGCTCTACCACTGAGCTACCGAGCCAGGCTGGCTTTGCCTGATTTTTCACTTCTGCTGTTTTACCTGTGTGGAATCGTCTCTGCTAGTGCTACCACAACACACAGTAGACGTTGACTTTGCCTCTTTCCTCCCAGTATAGAGATGTTACTTCATTAAATGAGGCACACACACAGGAGATGTACTACATAGAACTGTTAGCGAAAAATGCAGGCTCGACCAGGACTTGAACCCAGTCCTGAACTGTCTCTGATCTCTACACTTTGAGGAAAGAGGCAATATTAATGTCTACTGTGTTTCAAAGGCAACAGATCTCGTTGCAGTAGCACTAGCTGAGACAATTCCACACAGGTAAAACAGTGGAAGCGAAAAATCAGGCGAAGCCAGGCCGACTCGGTAGCTCAGTGGTAGAGCAATGGCACAGAATGCCAGAGACCCAGGTTTGAGTCCTGGTCGAGCCTGTATTTTTCGCCAACAATTCTCCGTAGTACATCTCCTGTGCATGTCTAATTTAATGAAACACTTCAAATGTTATGAAATTCCTTTTTAAGGCCTGCTTCTGCAACATGTCTGGCATGCATATTATAATGTGATAGAAATTAACAATTGTCAATGTTTATTGTAAATATAACCATGCTAAGGATGTAGAAACTGAAGTAAAAAATAGTTGTATAGATGGGAAAGGGGCATCAGCTTTATTCTCTTCTTTTACTATTATTTGTTTAAATTTCTGAAGTGAATCTTGCCATTAAGTGTTTTCAGAATAACAGAACTGCTTGATGGAAATTTCTACAAATACAATGTTTTATCAAGAGAATCTTATACTTATGTCTTTAAGCATATCAGTTTTGTTTAAATAATTATTTCCAAACACAATTTTCAAGTATTGAGTACAAATGGACTCTCATGTAGTACATAATCATAATAAAATTAAAGTTAACGCAAGAATCTATGAACACATGCAAGTATTGCACGAGAGTTCAAAATTTATTTGTTGTCAGTATTCTCGCTAAGGCAACCAAATTGATTTGTAGTGATATCAAGAATTACTATTAGCAATAAGTTCATAAATGTGTTTAATTTTTCTCCAACAGGAGGATATGGTGGATCTTATGCAGGCGGTAGTTCACAGGCAATAGCTGGTGAGTTCATATATTATTCTTTGCTTATGATTTTGATCAAACTTAAGCTCTTTATTAATGTATACATTTATACTTTTTTTGTAAAAAAAAATGTAATGGAAAATATTTAAAATGCCCAAAATTGTGCTGCAGCAAGAAATTTGCACATTGTACTTTTTGTTATAGTGAATGTACGAGGGCTATTTTTTTCAACCTTCGATAGGGCATGAAATCATAAGCACAGTGAATAGTGTAATGAGTTTATTGACAAAAGTTACGTACACGTATAATCTACTTTTCAATGTAATCACCAAGAAGATTCAGACATTTATTGTACAGATGCACCAGCTTTCCAATACCCTCTGCAAAGAAAGGTGTTGCCTGTCTGTTGAGCCTGGTCTGCTGAAGCTCCACATTGGTGTGGAAGCACCATCCTCCCATTCACTTCTTCATCGCCGGGAAAAGGTGGGAAGTCACTCGGCGCGAGGTCTGGGATGTAGGGAGGGTGATCAAACACTTTCCAGTGGAGTTGTTGAAGAAGGTCTTGGGTTGATGCAGCAACATGCGGTCGGGCATTCTCATGAAGCAAGAATGCCCAAAGACAGCTCATTCGACGATGAATTTGTGCTTCATTGTCCCGCTCTGCCTGTAGAAACCGTATCACAATACGCACCTAACACTTGGCAGGAGAGTCAATTGTAGTAGACATCTCTACGTGCCTGTCACTCAGCTTCAACTTAATCATTGGCCTTGGCAGTGGTGGTGGTAGTAGCAGGGGGTACACCAATCATGCTGCGTGATGCCCTGCTTCCTAGCGCTTCATGGACCTCCAGGCGGCACGATCGGAGGTTGAAAAAGAATAGCCCTCGTACATACATTTGTTACTCCAAGAAACATTATTATGTTTCATGTTATTTGTAGTGGTGGTCTATTGGGGTATTGATAAAGTTGATTAAGTATAAATGGTTACATTTTCTTTTTACAAAATTACCAAGTATAATTCCTGTAACAGGTATAATCAATTACAGGAACTGTGCTTGAACTATGTTAAACATAACCTTAATGTTAAAAAATATCAAATTTTACAGTAAATAAATTTTAACAAACAATTAATTGACATGTTTTTAACTAACTGGTTACTTCCGAACACTGATGTAAATACTATTTATACATTATATTGCAGGAGGTCCTGGTGCTTTGGCAGACACATCATCATTGGCCTTGTCTCGAGGTGTGTATCTTGTAGAATATTCCAAAATATCTCTTCCTCACGTCAATTGTGCCAAGTATATTTTCCAAAGCTTTGTCACAATATGTACATCTATCAAGGAAAGAAGCTCCCAATTCTGTGCGCTGTACGTATGTCCATCATATTCAAATTCTGATTTTCAAAGCAGTCATTCAAAGAATTTGGCTGCTATGCACATTTCAAATTAAAAGTAATTGTGGTTACAGCATTGGTGATTTGCCATTCCAATTTGGCAGTCTGATCCTCGACAACAATGTACTATTGTTCAAAGTGCACATTACCAAACTAATACTTAAGGGATGTCCTAAAATTGCTGTGAAATATTTTCTTTATTCTCCGGAAATGTAAACATGACAGCACTTTGACAGCAGTTTGAAAATATCAAGTTCTTGCTACAATCTTGAAGTGATTCAAATGATTTTACTCCAATTCTATATATCCAGCAAAAATATCTAGCTATTCTACATAAATATTGTTTAGAGAATCGAAAATATCAGCAGACTATAGCCTGCAACATTACAAAAATTTATTATTCATCTGCTTTGACCAATTTTACTCAAAACAATACTGGATCAGCCATCAAAAGTATCTACAGGTTGGCTCAAAAAGTCACTTAACACCCTCGGTACAAGGCCAGTGCAGAGCGCAACATGGAAATGGTGATGATCAATCATTATCACATCAAGGGGAAACCACATTTACGCCACCCACGCGGTTGGTGGCCATCTTGATGTACGTCATCTTGAATTCAACTTCAGAATTTTAAATGGGAAGGTGTGATATGATATATCAAATCAGGCTAAAATTTTACGAGAAATGCAATGGCGAAGGCTTCTTCGACCTATCTTTAACCAGTAAAAAGTTATGACTGAATTCTTGTACCAATTTGCTCCTATTCGAGGTGTTACAAAAATGCCTTAAAATTTGTTTAGCGCATCAGTAATGCATCAAGATCAAAGTGATGTCTAGGGAGAGAAGTTCGCATGCCATTGCACATGATTTTAATCGGATACATCCACGAAGAGCTGTGCATTATGAATGGTTGTTGTGAACAATTTACAATGTGACGCTTCCATTGAATTAAAAGTCCTTCACAGTGACAAGGCTAATGTTTATGTCATAACTTTTTACTCGTTAAAGATACATAAAAAAAAAACCTTCACCATTGCATTTCTAGCCTGATTTGATATATCATATCACCCCCTTCCCATTTAAAATTCTGAAGTTGAATTCAAGATGGCCACCAACTGTGCGGATGGCGTCAATGTCAATGTTGGCCTGGCAACATTGGTCATCACCATTTCCACGTTGCGTGCTGCAGTGGCCTTGTACCGAGGGTGTTAAGTGACTTTTTGAGCCACCCTGTAGTTATATATGCTATGTGAACTTCTGCTAAACAAATCTCTAAAAATGTATGACTTCATATATCTGATGACTGATGAAATCAGTCTTCTAAACAGTGCAATATAATTTTTATTGTGAAATTAACTATGCAGAAGTTTTTGATAATTATGGTTGTTGTTATTGGTGACGGCTGTGCAATCTGGGATCTGATTGAAAGAGCTGAGGTTACAGATGATGGGGATGAGAGTGGTAGATATTTTCTCTAAGTCAGTCATCACAGATATCACTGATGAGGATGTAATTCTCTTTGAAAGAGTAGCTGGTCTTCTTATGGTGCAGGTGTGCAAAAATGTTGGTTGATTTGATTTTTTTTTTTTAGTTTCGCTTTTCTGTCATTTTCGGCTAATTGCAAGGATGAGGATGAGTGATGATATGATGGAAGAACATCCATGCTCAGACCAGGATTCGAAAGTGGGACCCCTGACAAAAGTGTTGGTTAGGGGAGGTAATAGATGGGGCAAATTTTGCATGTCATATTATTTTTATTTTAATTTTTATGAATAGGAGGGCATGAAGTGTGGAGCATATATATGTATATTTTTGACCAAGATATTTGTGAAGTTAAGAGGGTGATGAAACACAATCCTAGCATTGCCTGGAAATATATCACAGTGACTGAAATGGTCACTGTACAGGATATGTTGTCCCATGAGGGCTAGGGAAAATGTACTGGCCCTATTAGCGTTATAATGGTGAGAACTGCAAATATGGAGGTGTTAGAGGTGAGTGGTGTGGTGGTAATTTACCAAATGTACAAACGTGATTGTAATGACACTTCATTACTTTGTGTTAACTTGATAAATCCAGAACTGGAGGATGTGTTCTAGAACATGCTTTGTTGTGTTATTTTAAAGTTATACATGTAAAGTTACACTGGGAAAACCTACACTACATAGAACAGATGCGATACTTGTGTGAGCAGTTTAATGACCTTATTGCAGTGCTTGAAGTGACGGGAATGGCTTTTCCTGTCTGCAAATTTCCACAAAGCATCCCTTTTCCCCCAGATATCTCATTGTCACCATGTTAAGCTATTGGAGCCTCCCCAGCTAAAGCTTGACCACACATCCCCCAGACAACATTTTCCACTTCAAGCACTGCCTTATTGTGTTGCTACTGGCCTTACCCACAACAATCTGTAGTGGAAGAGAATCACATGATCACGGAACCCATAAGTAGTTCACTGTGCTGCTAGTGCAGAGAAGAACCAATTCTACTGTAGGGGCACTAGGAACAGTGGGGCTCAAGCCCGGGTCCTATCCAGAGGAGCAACCTATGACCATCTGCTTGACCCAGCACTGAGGATCGACGTTGGACCCAGAGGAGGAGGACAGCAACCCAGATAAGTAACCTGCTCCTGTTGATGTGTTCACTTACTCATCCTTGCTTACCTTTGTCATAAGCTGCATCATGAGTGGGGTACTTTTCTTCAGTAACAGGAATTCACATATACATATTTAAAAAACTTATAATTGTAATTACTCTCCAACATTTCACTGCATAATCGTGACCATCGTTTTGGGGGCCTCCCATTCAAGGGGTCCCGGGTGGAGGTGCATAGTGGTTCGGATCCCACTTCAAACTGTAGGTCCAGTCCCGATTAGCCTTACTGTGCATAAAGTGGACTTAAAACACCAAATCAATCGTGACCATCGCATAATCATCACACCTCTTCTTTTTAGTGCAAAAATTAGTTTATAACCTTTCATCGCATAAATGTTGTATCAGTGCATCAGATAATGAAACCACTGATAGAGGTTCAGAATATTTGGACACAGAAGTTTAAATTTTGTAAGTCCGTAATTCACAACACTGTAGTAATTTTTTTCAAGTGTAATATATTTCGACTGTAATGCACAAATCAATAACAAATAATGTGTTAACTTTTTCGGACCAGAAAGTAATAATATGCATCAATTTGTACTGTTCAATTTCAACATTCGCTCATGAGCATTTGGTGCATCCTAATAATGGAATGACAGTTTACTAATAAATAATTTTTAAGTACCAGTAATACCGGCACAATTTTCTTTAAAACTTCACATTAAGGTCCCACCCCATTTTTTGCAAAATAATTTGGCATAAAATCTGTGATGATTATTCAGTGAAATATGGCACTTTAAAGAGACCTAGATTCTAGGACATAAGATAAATACTCAGTTGGGGTGATTGGTGGGGGGGGGGGGGGCGCTCTCGTTGTCTCCAAATTTTGACACCCAAATACCCATATATAGGTCTTGTGTAATATTACTTTTGGAAGCTAAGTAACAGTAACTGCAATACAGTAGTGTCTCGTTTATCCGACCTTCGCTTATCCGACATTCTATATTATCCGACATACCACCGGGAAAAAAAAAATCATCAATCTGCAACAAGAACTGCAAGTTGTGAGCGTAGTCTATTTTTTGTTTCTCCCGACTCTACAGCGTGGAGCGCACACCTACACTATGACTCATGTGTCTGTCATTCGCTACTCAGTGCAGTGCAGTTTAATGTGTAAAATTATAACATTAGTTTGACGTTGAATAGGCTTTTTCTTAACACCTCCCTATTATTCGACATTTTCGAAGTTTTGCTGGCCTGTTTATGTCAGCTAAGCGAGACACTACTGTACATAATTTTTTGGGATAAACTTCCCAAGTTTACTGTTTTGAGCCTTGTGCACTAAAAATCATTCCTCGGATACATTCTCTTCCAATTTGCACTATTAGCCTTATCTCTGAAATATACTTTTTTCAATTAATTACTTCTCTCAATTGTATTTTATGATGAAAATTTTCCCCTAATTATCTATATAGGCTATCGAGGTGGTGGAATGGGACTTGTTGCTCCAGCTAGACCCTTAACACGTAAGACTATTTTTTACTCAATTCAATAATATAATTATACTAACTAAGACACCATTGATACTGCCTTGAACAGACTAAAATACTGATATTGATAATCTTACGTAATAAGTAAAACGTAGCAAGAAATTGTGGTCGAAAAGTTATAAACCATTAATATATTATGTTTTCAACAAGAATACGCATTATTTTTGTTTGATGGTTTTTTTTAATATTTACAAATACAATTAACCCTTCGTTGGTTGCGTGCGGTATCTCGTTCCAGGTGTGTGATTTTAACCTAATTATTTATCAATTATTGTTTTGTCAACACCCTCCCTCTGTCTAGCTGAGTTTGTAACCTCCCTCTTTTACACCACAATTTCGTTTTCAGTGTTAGTAAGATATTCGAGCCACTAGGGGGGGTTCGTTGAAGTCACTTGCTCTCTGAGTCCATACGTGGCTATAGACGTACTACATAGTTTTCACTGAAAATCTGATATGCCATTCCATGCCTGATTAAATAAGAGTACCTTTTTATAATTTTATAGAATTTCAATTTTTATAGTTTTATAGAATCTCAATTGTTGAAAGAAAAGATCTAATCGTAATAATTGAGGATTTGGTGTTTTAGAACATTAATTTGGCATATTTTATAAACCTGGTCTCTGAGACCATGTGTGATGTATGTAATTAAAGGTTGTCATACCTTCATATGCATATGTGTAAAAAAAACAAAAAAAAACTAATTATCATGGCTTTGGATAAATAGCATTCAGACCAAATACTATGAATGGTTTACAAACAGTGATACTACAGTCTGAGGGGAGCCTCCCTGATGGCATAGTGGTAACATCATTACCTTGCAATCAAGGGGTCCCAGGTTCGATACCTGGTAAAGGCACATCGCACAGAGGTTCGGATCCCACTTTAAACTGTAGTTCCAGTCCCGATTAGCCATCCTGTGCATAAAGTGGACTTAAAGCAACAATTCAATACAGTCTGAGGGAATGTGGATTATCATGCCACTCATGAGTTAAATATTCCTCAGCTTTGATTTGGAAGGTGTTTGACAACAAACATGAAACCATACAAGTTTGTAGCTTCTGCTTGCAATCATGATGACTGACAAAGGGCAGGATAATGAATTCACACCCAATATGTGAATTGCTTTGGCTCGTAGAGACAAGAAGGGGGGTTGATTAACTTGATTAACTTTCAATAAATTGTTACAACCCAGATGTGTCCATGACTGTAAATGCTGCAATTTTATATCAGCTTTTAGTATGTTGTTTGACAACTGGCATGAAATACCAATGGTCACTTTAATGGTTCAAGTGGGCCAAACTCACAATCTGGTCACACCAGAAGTCACAACCAGGACCCCTTGATTACAAGATACAGCATAACCACTGCTTCAAAGTAGAGATGTGCAATGTATTCGTATGGCTGATAAAAAGTGATTTTCACTCAGAAATGAGTATTCATTCTTAATACCAGGCTCATATTTGTCTGAAATTGGGATATTTTGCACAACTTGTTTAACCCATCGGTTTAATGATTGGTTGCGCTTGCTTGAGTCACGCCTTTGGTCACAGGTGAGCACAGTGCTCACCCATGCTTTTCAGGCATTTTCACCACATTTTAATTTTTTAAAACTTATTTTTTGTACTTCTAGTGATCTGTTAATTATATCCCTTCTTTATTACATTTTTGTTTCAAAATGTTTATTTGTTTTCAAACAGCATAATATATCATTGAAGCAAACAACTCTCAGTCCTAACAAAACGAGCATGTTTCTCAAAGCTGCCCTGAAGAACTCTGGGGCAGTTCCATTTGTGCTTCACAAATCTGATATAATATAAAATTGCTTCGACATTCTTCATATTTTCTATTAATACGTCAAAAACATGTAGGTACAAAAACTCACTAGAAACAGTGTAGAGTTATTGACTAAATAATGCACAAACCTAAATAAAAATAATAATAATAATGTAATTGGTTTGTGAGTGAGCTGTGCACAACACTCATGGTCTCTCTCAAACTTCCGTTTACATCATCTCATTAGAATGTGATCAGGTCATGTAACACATTAAAAGTCAGCTAGGGAGCACCACAGACCAATATTTTAAATACAGTAAAATCTAGTTAATCCAGACTAATGGGTGGGAGGGATAAGTTGACCAGTTTAACGAAAGTCCAGATTAACTGAAATAACCTAAAAGAACAGTAGAAAGTGCATTAAAACTCCGTTTATAGCAGCAAAACATGTTTATTATGGTGTATTTAAAGGGCATAGGCCCAAATTCACTATACAGTACAGTACAAAGTCTGCGGGAAACAGAATTTCATCAGTGGTTGACTGCCTTTGCTTTGGGAAGTTTTCTTGTTGACTTCTAGCCACATTTAAAACCTTGCATTATGTTTTTTTGCCTGTCCGAATTAAGCGAAATCCGGATTAACAAGGTTTTACTGTACTGTTAAAATAACACTTCATTAAAATAAAAGTGAGTGCAGGTTAAGTGCGTTTTATAAGTCAAATTCACTTTTACTTTTCTTATCTATTAAATCATTGCAATATTTCAAATAATTGTCTCTTGCCTTACAGCTAACTATGGAAATGGTTATGGATCATATGGTAAGAAATTTTTACTAATGCTCATGATAACGAAGTAAAGGTATACATTGACCATTATCAGTAGTATATTAATCTGAAGAAAAAAGAGTAAACATATGCTAGTTCAGTCAGAATATACTAGTACATAACTGCAATATTTATTCTCTTATCAGTTGTTGACCATGGAAATAATTAGAGGTGTGTCGGATAGAAATTTTTTGGTTTGGATGGGAAATGTTTTAAATCGGGAAGGTATAAATTCCCAATTTCTGAACTAACAAGAAGAGGCTACAGCTTGGAAAATTGAGTATGGACAGTTCTTTGTGTAGTGTTAGGGAACATTATAGGTATGAAGCTAGCATCACTAGCCAGCCATTTCTGAGGAAAAGTGTTACAAATTTCAAAGCTTTACAAGCATGCCTCATGAGACCAACATATTGTCTGACTGCCAAGGGGTTCCGTGGTAGCACATCAGTTTCACATTCTGAATCTTGTAGGTTTCATTTCCATTCAATTTCTCCTACTTTTTTATTAACTTGAGCAGCACTGTGAATATCTTGAATGCTACACACTATTTCATTTCTCAGGAATAAAAAAGGACATTCCTAAGAAATGTCAGACATGTACAGTGCGGAAACGATGAAGAATTAACCACTTTCATTACGATCATTTTGAATTTCCCAACTGGTTGGAAAAACATTTCCCAAAGCTGGGATCGGGCAAGAAATATTTATCCCAATCCCAGTGTCAAATTTTGGAGATCTCGCACCCTAGAAATAATTCATACTGAATATGTTTGCTATAATAATAATAATTTTCGCTGCGGGAGCTCAGTCATTAGGGCATCTGACTACCATGCGAGAGACCCGGGATCGATCCCTGGCGGGTGAGAACCAGGATGTTTTCCAGCTATTCAAGTGGCTCCAGCACCCTCCCAGCCTCGTATAAATTGGGTACCTGGAGGAAATTCTAAGGCGTAAAGGTGTCCAGGGGCCTGATGCTAATCATATCACACTCACCTTTGGCCATGATCAAGCAAGTGTGGTGCCCACACCCCTTATATGCGTTCATGGCATCCTGCATAGCACAGGGGAGCACTTTACCTTTTTTTAATAATAAAAATAATCTTCACGGAAACATAACAAAAATAATTCAACTGACTCTCTCTTGTATGTAACTACTGTATTATTGCCACATTTTTTTACAGTTGGGTCTGTTGTGTTTTTTCTATTTCAGGTGGCCCAAGCACTGCTTATGCACCTAATTATGGAGCATATGGTAAGAACCTATATATGAGTGTCTGAAGTAAATCTTCACTATGGGGTGATTCTCATTTAACATATAAGGATGGAATGGATGACCTACTAAATTACCACAATATCCACATTTTTTTGAAGAGGAGTAGGGCGTAAAGGTGGCCAGGGGCATGGTGCTAATCACATCACACTCACCTTTGTCCATGATCAAGCAAGTGTGGGGCCCTAAACCCACACCCCCTATATGCCTTCATGGCGTCGTGCATAGCACAGGGGAGTACTTTACCTTTTTTAAATATTAATAATAATAATCTTCACGGAAACATAACAAAAATAATTCTACTGACTCCTTCTTGTATGTAAATACTGTATTATTGCCACAATTTTTTACAGTTGGGTCTGTTGTGTTTCTTCTATTTCAGGTGGCCCAAGCACTGCTCATCCACCTAATTATGGAGCATACGGTAAGAACCTATATATGAGTGTCGGAAGTAAATCTTCCCTATGGGGTGATTCTCAATTAACATATAAGGAGGGAATGGATGACCTACCAAAGCTTAATTACCACAATATCCACATTTTTTGAAGAGGAGTAATGATAAATACAGTTTCTTTGAATATAATTTGTTGATGACAACTGCATAAGTAGATCATTCAATCATCTACATTTTCATACTGCTTTCTGAGTCATTCTGTTAAAATCAGGATGGATAAAAATCATGATTTTTTATTAAAAAATCATTTTGATGCTTTATTTTTATTTAAATCGAATTTTTTAAATTAAAATCTATATATATATATATATATATATATATATTTTAAAAATACAGTTAAAATTCCTTGTATGGTTTTTGGCACCATACATATAGATATATGTTTTTTGTATAGAAATGCTTTTTCTGGTAAATGGCCCTGTAAAATATTTGAACAGTTTGATTAATGCAAATAAAAAATATATGTAAATATACATTTTTCTGTTTCTGATACTGTATATATGAACCTACTATGGAGAAGTTTGTTGCATGTGTTAATGAAACTATAATAATTTCAGAAACTTTCTTCCAGTGAAAATAAAACATTCTGGATGTACTATATGATTGTAACTTAAAATATTTTAAAAAAGTCTTTGTAGCTGAATTTGGCAATTTTTTAATGATAGTTTGCAAAATATCAACTACCATATTTATTTACAGTTTAATGATAATGACAATATTTGAAGTTTAACATGATTAGTATGTTATACATTATTCTACACAAAATATTTGTTATAATTTGCCTACAAAAATTATTGATTTTTAGTCAATAGCAATGTAAGTGTGTATATAGCACCATATTACATTTCCTTTCCTATGAGCTTCACCCCATCAGTACATATATTTTGTTTCCTTTCTTAGAGCTTAATAAACACCATTCAATTATTGCGCGATTAATGTACATACTTTCACCAAAAGTGATTCTGATGTCTACAGAATCCTTATGTACGTTAATCTATAAATTATTTACTTAAACTGATTTAAATCAATGATTTAAATCAATTCACACTGGTTATAATACAAGTAATATTGACATTTTGCTCTTCAATTAACTCTTGATTTCTACTGTTGTCTCTATTATTTCAGGTGGTGGAAATCCTGCTTACAGAAATCCTTATGGAGCATATGGTGAGGATGTGTTTCCGTGTATTTGTTCAAAATACTCTTAACTAGAGCTAAGCCGATACCAACACTGATACACATACAGTTCAAAGTAGTTCAAAATGGTATTACGTGGGCGAATCAAAAAGTAAGGTGCACCCGAGCCATGTTCCTGTACTAAAAGAGAGAAAATAATCACACTTGGTGGCAGTGCTGTCCGGAATGTATTCTCCCCATATCCAAAGCAGCCATGCTGCAGATACTTTTATATGAGAGTAGTCACCTTGTCTGTATGGTGTGTCATATTGAGGTGGCGTCCAACATTGAGTTGCGCTCAGTCGTCCGATTTTTGTGGACACGAAGGCATAATCAGAGTGAAATCCATCACCAAATTGTCGAAGTGTATGGTGGGAATGCAATGTCACATCCCATGATCAGGAAATTGCCAGATGTTCGAAAAAACAAACGTGAACGATGAACAGTGTGTCAGTCTGCCTGCAATTGGAACACTATCGACAAAACGGAGTATGTGAATGCAATCATCCGTGCCAACCACCATGTGAAAATTAAAAGAGATTGCAATTGAATTGAACATATCATACAATAGTGTGTGTAGGCTGAGTCATGAGCAGTTGGGTGTATAGTAAACTGTGCTCTCACTGGGTGCCACGATTGTTAACCGATGAGCACAAAAGTCAACTCAATTGAAATTGGATGGAATTTTTACACGCAAGAGATAAAAAAAACTGGTCACACGATTCGAAAAGTGCTTGGAATACCTTAGTGACTATGTCGAAAAAAGTTAAATGTTCATGCATTTTTCTCCAATAATTATTTTCTTTCTTATGTGTCTTGTTTGTTTTATACAGGGGGGGTGTAACTTACTTTTTGATTTGCCCTAGTATGTAAGCACTCCAGTGGAACTCTATCATTGACTTAAAATATTCATAATTTCATGTGTCATGATTATTTAGTCACTTAGTTCATTTCTCTCCACAATGTTTTATGAATAAATATTATGCAGTTTGCATAATTTCCAGGATATTCCAGACACTGTGAAACTGCACAGACTACACCAGCAGTTCAAGTGCATACAACAAGCATTCACCAGTATCTATGGGCTGCTTCACATGCCACCCCTATCAAAATGCACAGGCTGGTGTGCAGTAATTTGGTGACAAACAATTAATTACTTATTTATGTAGTTCATGGTCAAATTTCCAATTTTGAAAGTAACACTTCTCTTGATTTGTTTTTGAGATATGTGTATTGGACTTAATGTATGTTTTCAATTCATGTAATGGTCAGCCATCTATTCACTTTTTGAGAAACTGAACTTGTTGCAGATTTGTTCCTGTAGAAAAAGATCAAGTGAATGCCTTCTTTGTGAAGCTTGGATATTACAGAGTGTCCGAAAAATCATGCAACCCGGTGTTTCCGACCGTATAACGGAATAGCAAAATTGAATGAGAAGAAACGCTTTCTGCCAAGAGAATGCCCTGTATATTGGGAAAATTTAGAGAGACAAACATATGTAAGAACATGCATGTTTTAATAACAAATAAGTAGTGTTGCCAAAGGCGGAAATTTTTTTTTTTTTGCAAATCGTGTGTATTGATGCACAGAACTCACTGAGGTAAATTATTATGACATTTCACAATACCAGTGAACAATTTGGATGGCAGTCTATTAAATTTGACAGAAGAAGAACTTTGACGAAGTTTCAAAAACATTGCACAAGGAAATAAATGGGCTGTTTCAAAAATCGATGTTTTCACAATATTACGAAGGACACTGGCAACACTGTTGCTGTCACGTGTCACTAACAGACGTGTTTCACCTCAGGCTGTCACACAAAGACACTTTTAACGACAAAGGAGAAAGTTGGTTATTCTCGAACATATGCAATAAATTACATACACCTTGCAACCCTGAAATGTGGGTACAGAAGAAATCAATTGTTATGTTTTCTGTGCTGTTTGCCTCGAAGGGCATTCCAGATTGTGTCTACTTATGTTGATGTCCTGTGTGTGTTTTCAAAATGCCATAAGGCACAGAAAACATAACAATTGACACAGGTTCTTAGTGTGATAGCCTGAGGTGAAACACATCTGTTAGTGACATGTGACAGCAACAGTGTTGCCAGTGTCCCTCATAACATTGTGAAAACATCGATTTTTGGAACAGCCCATTTATTCCCTTGTGCAATGGTTTTGAAACTTCGTCAAATTTCTTTTTCTGTCAAATTCAGTAGATGGCCATCCAAATTGTTTGTTGGTATTGTGAACTGTTGCAATAATTTACCTCACTTCTGTGCATCAATACACACGATTTGAAAAAAAAAAAAAAATCCGCCTTTGGCAACACTTTGCTTATTTGTTACTAAAACATGCATGTTCTTACATATGTTTGTCTCTCTAAATTTTCCCAATATATCAGACATTCTCTTGGCAGAAAGCATTTCTTCTCATTCCGTTTTTCTATTCCGTTATACGGTTGTAAACACCGGGTTGCGTGACTTTTCGGATACTCTGTAGAATGTTTTTTTTTGTGTGTCTTTTTCTAAGTCCACTTTATGCACAGAAAGGCTAATTGGAAATGAACCTATACTTTAAAGTGGGATCCGAACCACCATGTTTGGAAGGACCTCATTGATGGCGTAGAGGTACTGTCATTGCCTTGTAATCAAGGAGTCCTGGGTTTGATACCTGGTGGAGGGACATAGTGGTTTGGATCCCATTTTAAACTGTAGGTCCAGTCCCTATTAGCCTATCTGTGCATAAAGTGAACTTAAAACACCAAATCAATCAATCAACCACTATGTTTGGATATTATTGTATAAATGTATTGACTAGTTGTATATTTTGCATTACAGGAGGTGGAAATGCTGGTTACGGAAGAGGCGGAGGAGGATATGGTAATAATTATTTCATAACATAAAATTGGAAATAATGGTGAATTTTATTAGATATTGGTTAAATATGTTTCCATATATACAGCGTTATTAAAAAAGAATGGTACAAAAGTAAGGTTAATTTATTTTTAAGTGAAAAGAGATACAAAAACAATTCTGGTGGGAAAGATGAAAGGAAGGTTTTCACTTAAAAATAAATTAACCTTACTTTTGTTCCATTCTTTTTGAATAACCCTGTATATACACAATAATATTTTATAAAATGAATTCTACATGCACATTGAATGGGGTGGGAGGGCCGCATAACCTGGGAAAAAAATGGTGTGTACATATTACAATTGTTTGAATACTTATATTTTATTATCCTGCATCGAATTGATAGTCAAAAGTTTTGTAAATTATTGCTAGCATTAGATTTCCATGTAATTATTTTGTAAATCTTTTGAATATATGCCGTGTGAATTATTTCCTAATATGCATCAGCCGAACCTGAAAAATTACTGCTTTATTTAACAAATTCCACTTCGTTCCCTAAAATATAAGTATGAACAAACTCAGGTTTCTTAAAAAAGGAACTCATGATTTTGGAATTCTTTGCTTCTGCATGCTTGTGAACATACACACACAGAAACACTTACTTATTTGTATGCTCATCCCCCCAAAATTTGTGTCAATTTTCTTTGGAAATAAGGAAATGAAGTTCATTTAGTTTTACTAGAACATGCTTCTGGTTGTTGAACTATATTCTGAGATTGAAATACTTCTTTCCATCTTGTCTGTTTTTACCAATGTGATCATGTTCTTTATTGATACTCATTTTTGTGGTCATTGCTGGGAGTAGCAAATTTGAACCAACATTCAACCAGATTTTTTTTTAAACTAAATGTAAGTGTCGCTTACATGGATTCACTTTATGTTCACACTTTGAAAACTTGAGGAAACTTTTCACCATCCCAAAATAGAATGCAAGATCAAGTACAAGAAAACTAAGAATACAACCCTAATGGTGTAACAGCCTTCTGAGGCCCAGGCCCTCACATCGAATCCCATTGCTGCTGCTTTTAGCTTTCGAGACCAGAGCCTGCTACTTTTGTCCTATTAACACCAAAATTTTGGGAATAAAACCCAGGATGTAAGGCATTTCGCTACACAGGAGCTGTCAAGTTCACAAAATATATGGAAGATATGTCCTAAAGGAAGTAGAAAAATTATCAGTTGATTTGCATCTTTTGCAAATATGCTGTGCAATCACCTGTGCATAAACTATTGCAATGTTAAGTAACATGAGCAATGTAATCTACTAGTCAAGTATCAATTTGATGTCTAATTCAACAGACTAAATTTTTCTAGTGGAAAATCTAGCTCCTTTGCCAGTACGCTTAAGCTTAAACTCATTATAGGTAGCAAGTAAAACTAGTTAGGAGATGAATATCCTTATTTAAAGTAAAAGTAGTTAGGAGATGAATATCCATCTTTAAAGGAAAAGTAATGATTGCAAAGGTAACTTCATAAAAGCATTGTAATTTGTATATAATTGAAACTAAGCCTAGAATTTTACTAAGTTTCCAAATTAGAATGAATGTATTCTGTCCTCTTTCCTGAAAATGAATTACAACTTAAGTAATATGTTTTGTTTGAGCTTTTGAAGATTGAATATATTCACCAGCTGTGTGTTGGTTTTTTTTGTAGGTGGTGCAAATACTGCTTACGGAAATGGACTTGGAGCATATGGTAAGATATTTTTTGTACATGTTTCTTCAAAATCTGCGTATACGTACAGGGGCATAGGAATATTGAATATTGAAATGGTTTCTTGGTATCAGAGAATATTCGGTCAGATTTAGTCGCTAGTGTCAGTTAATACTTTTATGGTTTACAAGAAAACTACTGACATGTACTCATAGATCAATTATCCTAGACATTTTGCTGGACAAGATGGTGATCATACCTGTGCTTGAACATTGACTAAATAATTGGGGGTTGGTGTGGATACCTGTGTCAGGTGGAGTTTTCAAAATTTTAGTAGGTTAAGGAAAGAGATCTAAGACAAGGGATTATGTTTATAGCTGATTTGCTTGAGCACAGTGCATCTGTTTGCATATATATATTCATATTTGTCGCTCTTGTCTTGTAGGTGGTGGAAATCCTGCTTATGGAGGTGGTCAAGGGCATGGAGTATATGGTAAGAATTTTCTTAAATTGTAATGTGTAAATTCATTTCTCCAATATCTTGCTTTCTGTTATCAATGATCTTTACTTGGTAAAACTCTTGAAAAACATCAAACTTTTCCTATGAGTTGCAAGTAATTTTGATTATGATCCACCTCAATATAAGAATTTGATCATCAATATAGATCACGGTTTTCTAGAAATAGTTAATTGCTACATAATTTTGAAATAAATGTCTATAAATGATATACATAATTCAGTTTGGTGTCATATTTCACATGATTTAGTTTATGTACAAGAATGAATGAGAATCAATGTGGAACACCTTTGTCAGCATTCCAATAAAACCATTCCAATATCCCATTTTTCAAAGTAGCCCTGTTGACTGCATTATACTTTCACTCATAATCTGGTGAAATTTTGTAAGGTGCATACTACTTTTTGAAGAAGACTTTTGATTATCCTTGCATCCAACCATGCACAAAGGTAATCTCTTCATCACTATTCTTGTATCATTGAACACTCAGAAAGTACTTCAGTGGTCGAAAGAAATGATAGTCTAAGGCAACCAAGTCAAGCCTATGTACAGTCAGAGGAGGTAGTTTATCTGCCACGTGACCTACGATATCGTAACATCTTAAAGCCTGTTGTCTATGCAACCCAAATAACAAAATTGTCACTTAGGTTTGCCTGGTGGACCTGGATACTCGGAAACGATTGAGCATTGACAGCAGCGTGAATCATACCCCCAAGCCCAGCCATAACAAAACAGCTAGGTGCCATGAGACCTCCAGAAAAAGTTTCAGGAACTGGTTTCTTAACAACAGCTACTCGTAAGGAAATGTTTTCTTTACTGATATTAGAGGCATTGTCAAGAAAGGTCACTGAAGTGGTGGTTTTCATCGAATCATTATCGCGCAACACACATGCTGTCAACCCAGAACTCCTTGAAAAAGATTTGAGTTAAAAACTACTACTTGACAAATCATAAGACGAATCGATATCCGTTAGTTTTGTGTAAGGCATGGATCATCAATTTCATAACTCATTAATCATCCTCATCGCCTTAGTTGCTGCAAGTGCTAGAAAAGCAATATAAAATAAGCAAATTTACGAAATAAATAAATGACATTTTTAGCGATTTTACGCAGCGACTCAGTTGCATGTAGAAATAGTTCATTTAATCGAGAACCAAGGGCTCCTCATTCTGCTTCCTTGTCATTTTCCCTCCACTTTCCCTGCCGTGATTAACCTGATGTTGATTAATGCAACATTAAATAAAAGCCGGCTCCCATGGCAGAGTGGTTAGCACATCGTGCTATGATGCCAGGGGTCACGGGTTAGAATCATGGCTTGGGCATGGATGTTTGTGAGTGTCCATTCATCAATTTCATCAAATCATCACTCATCCCCATATTCGCAAATTAGCCAAAAATGGCACAAACGTGAAGTAAAATAAAGGAAATCGATCAATCAACATTAAATAAAGCAACCAACCAACGACACAATCCACAAGGTGCACCAAAGTGGCGCACATTATGAATAGGTAAACTATGTGATATGATAATTTAGAATTTAGTAATAAAATGGGAATTGGAATCCAGTTAAGTGGCTGCATGATTCATGCACATCTATTATGTAATTGTGATACAATCAAATTGTATGAAGCGTGTTGATATAATATGTGTGGTGCAAAGCCAGGGCTTTAAGATCAAATTTGGTTTGTTATTGTTTTTATTAGTAATTGCCTCAATTTTATTCCTCTGTAGGTTAATTTTTCATGACAACGACTTATGATTACATTAAACACATAAATGAACATATACAATGAACCTATTTTGGTCGGGACTCAAACTCAGAACCTTGTTCGGCGAGAAATGCAAGTTCTCGATAAGACATGAGTGTTCCATTGTAGTTGTTCCTCTACTTCAATCTCTCTCTTAAATATACGAAAATTAATAACAACTACCTAAAAATAAATTTTATATTGTATTTTCACATACATATGTTTTTTGACTGTTAGAGTTTTAACTCGCACCTGTTTTATTTACATTGTTCTTTTTTCGTGTGTAGTTAAAGATAGGAAAAATTCTTGTGGAGTGGGAAGGCTATAAGAATTCCGACCGTGACAGACTGGTTAGCACAGTACGCTGCGATGTCTGGTGTCATGGGTTCGAATCCCGCCATGGGTAGGAGTGTACTTTGTGAGTGCCCCTTCCTCAATTTCATCATATCACTGATTCTCATCATCGCGATTAGCAAAAAGTGACAGAAAAACCATGCTAAATAAGATAATATAAAGGGGATATAAGAAGCATTCTTATTTTCGGGCGTGTTCTACATTTTAGAGTTGTGTCTGGCCTCCGGAAGGAATTTGAAAGAAATCACAAATGTCTTATATTTTGTGTATCACGTAACTTCAAATTAGATGGAGAAACAGATAATCTGAGGGAAGTCTGAGCTAGCCTGGTTCCTTGGAGAAGTATGCTTAAGACAAGGACTTCACTGTTGCTACTGGATGTTTTTTAAAAAAAAATCCAATCCTCATATCTGACACACAACACAAAATTTGTCTTTTGAGTTTGTGTCAAGATGCAGGAATTTAAATTCTTGTTGCAGATCCATATCCAAACTACATGTACCCTTCTTGGCCATGCTTATTCACTGCTCTTCAAATAACAGAACCCCACAAAACAATACAACTTGCGATGCGAGCTAATTTAAACAGAAAACTGCTGTCTGCTCAAACAATGTTGACGACAAAGGAACATTTTGATTGTTATGAAGTGCTTGAAATGCTGTGTACCTATTTTGCCAGTGTTGCCATGACACTAGTTTAAAAATTCTATCAATTTTTTTTTCAGCATGAAATATCTCAAAATACATATTCAAGCTAACTCCTAGACTTTTATAGAATGTGACAAACAGTGATTTTCTAATAATATTGACATGATGATTGGGAGATGCCTACGAAATGGGACTGTCCCGATTCTAATGGGACGTATGGTCACCCTACTCCAAAATAAATTTTTACATTGGTATGTGCCAGGAAAATGAGCTAATTTTACTATTTCCTACACTTTACAAAGGGTAACTTCAATTCAGGTACATTCTGAAGAAAAAGGTAACAGTTTCAAGAAATATATTTAAGTAACTTCTTCTTCTTGCTGAGTCCTCGACATCGTATTTTCATTTGTTTCTCTTGTATTGTAGGTAGCAGAGGCATTGGTTACTTAAACGGGTATGGAGCATATGGTAAGAATGACTGCATAGAGTGTGTCAAACTCTACTTGTGCAAGGTATATCCATACAATCCAAAGCACATTTATGCACCCATCTTATATGTTCACATTAGATATAATTCTAGTGAAAAATTCGTGGACTTATTAGTAATTACACTTTATATTAATTTTGAAATAAGATAAATGAGTGCTTTGCTTGAAAATTAAATTAGTACATCCATGATACAAAAAACTCACTCTATTGTGAAGTAGATAAAATGTTTTACACTGTGATTATAACAACGTCACAACATGCTGGTATTTACTTGTAAAGTAATTTTTGAATTTAGTATTGATTTCCTTTTTTGAAATGTGTTACACCTTAATTTCTATGATGTCACACATTTAATATAACATCAAAAAATTATTATATTGTATTATCTGATTGTAAATTTTATACATATTTCATTTTATAGGTGGTGCAGGTGCAGCAGACCCTGTAGGTTCAGGTATACATTAAAAAGTAAAATTGAGTTTCCTATGAATCACAGGTAACTTTTTCAAACTTTCCTAGCTTGTAAGGCTCCTAAAGTGGAATCACACTTGTTGCAATCATTTGTCCATTTGTGAGTTACGCAACATACTAGTTACAGCAATATTAGTTGAATTTAGTGTAAAATATACATTGTCCCTGTGATATTTAATGTTTAATATATTACATTATCAATTATAAACACATCAATCTTGTATATATGTTGATATAGAGAGGCAAGAAAACTTCTGTTTAAGAAAAATATAGTTAACTATGTAGATCACTTTAGTGATGAAACTGAAATATCTTTGTAGCTGATAAAATATTACAGAATTTATTGTTACAACTATTTCTTCACAAAGTGTCCATGAAATATGAACATCTTTACTGTGATTGTATGATCAAGCTAATGATGATTTGCAAATGCAACTATTAGATACGTATTTTATTATATGTAGCGAGTAAAAGCTATGCGACTTTTGGTGTATTTCTTCTACAAGAATAATAAAGGGATTCTGATACAATATTTTCTTCTTAGATATAATCAGTGATGTGAACAAGAGTGCATTGGTGGGGGTCATGGCCTCTTGATTTGTCTTATCATACTTTAAAAAATGTCAAATGCAGGAAAGATTTCAAGCAATAGGACTAACTAACTTACTCTGTAGTCTTCTTAAACCCGAAAATTTATGGCTGCAGCAACAAGACTTGTCAAGCCTTCCATCTGTCCCTATCCTGGGCGAGATCAATCCAATGTTCTCCATCCTCACCAATTTCCTGTAGGTACATCTCAACATTATCCCTCCATCTTCGTTTTCATATAAGAATCGTGTAAACTCTTCTCTTCTCTCCCATTCGTGCCACATGGCCTGCCCACCTAAGACTTCATTTAATTATTCTAATAATATCTGCATAGGAATACAAAATGTTCCGTTCTAAATTATGAACTCTCATCTGCCTCCTCTTCTCTTTTAAATCCAAATACTTTTCTAAGAATTTTATTTTCAAATATTCTTAATTCATGTTCCTCTTTTAAGCCAGACAGAGAAACCAGATGATATAAAACTGACTAATAAAAAAAATGTAATGTTTGCTTATAATCATAACACCCCTTCTTCTTCCTGAACACATCACTGCAGATAATAGAAGGATTTGACTTAGACAGCCTCTGATATAGCTAAACTATGCTATTGATAGAGAACTAATGTTGGCAAAAGTTACTCACAGAGATTTAATTTTCTCTTTGCATTGGATACATATAATGGTAGAGAATTGTGTTGGGCGATATATTGTCCAGACGGTATATTGCAATATTCAAAAAATATTGTCCAGGTGATATCAACTAGATGATATATCGTCACAATATTTTGCGATATATATCATGTCAGCAATATATCCTCATGATATTTGGAAATATATATCATGTTGGTGATATATTGTCACAATATTTTAGGAATATATATCATGTCAGTGATATATCATCACAATATTTGGTAATATATATCATGGATATCACCAATATCACGATACAGAAAAATATCACATCATATCATCTGTGATGATATTTTCTTTATATATTATGATATTAAATTTCCGATATCATCGATCCCTGGTAGAGAATACATTTTTATGGGAGCTCAACTTCAGTGATTATTGCTATGAGAGTGCAACCTTTTATAGTTGAAGATTCTATCACATTTTAGGTCTGAAATTTCTTAACATTCAAATAACCACTAAAGGTTTAGGAGGGGTGCAGAAGTGGGTGAGGGGGGAGGAGTTGAATTGTCTGTACTTACTTGTGGCTGATAACTTTGCTCTTGGGATGATTCAAAACTACTTCCAGTTTCTTGTTTTGGAGAGGGCACGAATTAAAACATTAAATATTAGGAATGGGCTGATTTGAAATTTTGGCCGATAACAATAACCAATATTCTACTGATCCTATATAAAATTCTAAATGGTCCTTGAAGAACCTGAATAGTTCATTGACCTCTTCAGTAAATATTTTTAACTTTTTTAAAAAGTAAGGCATGGAGATCATACATAAAAATTATAACAAAATGGCAGAATTTTGCACTAAATTATAAGATATTTATCGACATATCAGATTGGTAAAATAACCTGTAATTTTACCAATGAACCAATATGCCTACATCGGCTGATACAGATAGAGTACCGGTTAATCTGCCCCATCCCTATTAAATATAATTGAAAGGATAGAAAGATAGCAGGGATGATATTGACAGCCCTAATTTATATTTGTATGTATTTGTTATTTTACATCACTTTTCTGCCACTCTTGTGTGATGATGAGGAAGAATGAAGATTAGACATTATTAATGAAAGGACACAAAGAATACTCATGCTCAAGTTGGGACTTGAACTCTGGAATTTTGGTGGTGATCTGCATGTTCAGCCATGGAACCAGCACAGTCCTAATTCAGCAGGGATGCTCACAGTAGCAGGCTTGTTCATAGCAGGTCTGCTCCCACAGTCTCAACTAGGGATGGACAATATCGGAAATTTGATGTCGCGGTATATCGTCAAGAAAATATTGTTACGATAAGATGCGATATTTTTATCGTCTCCACGATAAATATCTTGATGATATATTGCTGACATGATATATATCACCAAAATATCATGACGATATATTGCCAACGTGATATACCATATATCACCAAATATAGTGACGATATATCACCTACACAATATATATCGCCAAAAATATCATGACAATATATCACCTACAAGATATATATATCCAAAATACCATGACAATATATAGCCAGCATGATATATATCACCAAAATATTGTGATGATATATCATCTAGTTGATATCACCTGGATGATGTTTTTTCAATATCACAATATATCATCTGGATGATATATCACCCAACTCTAATCTCAACCCTAGAATCCCTGTGATAAAAGCCAGAAATGATTTCAGAATGTTGCAACAAATTTGAGTCACATATAAATGCATACATCTTCATATTTTTAGACATTTTTATTTTTAACTTCAGACCTGCTTCATACTTTTTTCATACTTTGTTTAAAGAAATTGTAAATATAGATAATGTTCTTCCTTGTGTATTGCACTTTAACATGAAGGAACTTGGGGTGTGTTCAACGGGGGCTACACTGGTCCTATACCGTTACAAGGTTTCCAACTTTGGGACCTCTTGGAGGACTGAATAAAGGACCCTGTATAAATCGAGTGTTGTAACTTTTCAACTATGGTTCGAAAAATTAATATCTTCTAAATCTAGATTACCAATATTACAACAGTTCTTACAAGCATATAACAACAATTTTCAATGTAACTTTCAGAAGAACATGCACTTCCCTTCATCAGATATTTATTCTTGTTTGATTAATGTTACAGTTACAACAATGTAGTCAAGTTAACAGAAAAAGAGGCAGTTATGCAATGAATCCTGTCAACAGTGGGACATTGTTGGAACATAAGAATTGTTAAACAAGAATTATTTACATACATTAATAACATTACAAATTAAGATGTTATAAATCTTCAATCATCGATCCTACATACCATCAGGCAATTCAAAATCATTCTCCTCTCTACAGAAATTATTGATCTCTTCTGTAGGACTAAATTTCAAAGGTGGCGGCATTATGATCTCATAAGAAATATTGAAATTTGACTAATTTTGTGGCACTAACTTAATGATAATTAAGTTCGAAGGAATCATTTGAACTCTTGCATGAGATTTTTGTCAGAATGTTTCAACTAAAATAGAAGTCAGTGGTCAAATTGAAGTAGGAAAAAGGGGATATGCTATTCTCCAGCTAGGAAAAATACGCGAAGCTCTTCTTCCCTCCAAATAGTCCCAAGGCTTGTGCAAACATCCCTCCAGCTAACAATTCCACTTCAAGCACGAATTAAGTTCTCTTTAATTGTATACATTGGTTGTTAAAACATTTAACTAGCTGTATATTGAATTAAGCCATACAAAGTTCCAAGCAAACAGTACTATTATTTTGTTATGGTAACAAGGAACACAAATGTAGTTAAATTACAAAATCGACAAGTAAAAATGAACCTATTCCTCCCATGTCATGTTTTATGTTATACTTGTATTTTTTTAAAGAGTATCACAAAGCTATGCTTTCAGTTTACGATTATTTTTGAACAAAACTCACTGTTACCCTACACTATTATTGATGGCATTTGATCTGATGGAAGCTTGATGTGATAATATGAAACGGTGACAACAATAAAAAAAAACACTGTTTGCCTAGAATTTTGTAGTAACTAATTACAATTTATGTCAATGACATTGAAACTTTTTGTTATTTTGTTTCATGTACTATTTCATCAGATTTAATCATTGTTTTTCTTCCCAACTTGGCTAATACATCACTGGCAACAAAAATATATTTTGTACACATTTTGTAGAAATTATGATATTGAAATAACAGTAGTGATGGCTTAAGGCAGCTATTTATTAATGCTATTTTATTGTCCCTTATCTGGATTGAACACTCCTTGAAAATAATACACATCTATTAGAAGTTTATTCTTAATGTTATGCATGATGAAAAGGAAGAAATATTGTCTCGTGCAAAATAAAAGTTCACAAGGCATGTTGCAAGGGTAGAGGGAGAAAAAGAAAGGAAAATATAAGAATGAAAGTACATACCTGCATTGCATTAAGATAGAAGCGCCACAAGTCACACCGCACAAATGTAGGAACAATTAAATAAAATACAAGTCTCGACTTACATGTCGTTTAACAAGTTCTTTCTAAAGAATGCCATTTTGGATCTGTTGCCAGACCCTTGTTTGTGGTAGTCCAAAGAAATCACACTAAAAGAATATAATACAAGAGTCAAATGAAAGCTTTAAAAGTCCAATATAAAATTTAGGGTAGACTGTATACAGTTGAAATTTACATGAGGTATCGACTGTTATTTACAGAACTACCTCAAAGCTGCAACACTAATCAAGTGAGCTTCAAAACACCATTTTTGTTATTTTGAAGATGGCGCCTCCTATACACACTTGCACCAGTGAATTGGAGTGGTATCTTGCTCTCCTTCAGCTAAAACTTACAGAAATTTCTTGGCAAATAAAAATTCAATATTTCTGTACATGCTTACCACACCATCAAGTTTACCAATGGAGGAGAGAGTTCAACAATGGACTCAGTTCACAGGCAGATGGGTGAAAAGGCCTGTGAAGAGGCTCAAAAGTGACTGCACATGGGCCCCGATGACTTATTCTTCTTAAGGTACACAGGCACTAACTCAAAGTTGAAATATATGTAGATCAGCGACATGTCTGTGCTAAAATTCAACAAACTTGTGCAACTGTACATACATAAATCTACTATATAAGAAACAAAAACAAATTAAGATTTTCATTTGACTCCCTTGTAAATGCAATAAAGAAAATGGTGAAATTGATAAAAAAACAAAGGATTAAAAAAAACTGCATCATGGCCACCAGCTTCTCTTTCGTAAAAGACACATGTCACTATCTACCGCCTTTGACACTGACATTTCAGACCCATTTCTCGTAACAGTTCCAAAAAATTGGTTTTTGGAAAGAACCTGTTAAACCACATATAGGTAGTGACTTGTTTGTGTTTTTTTATAAATAATTGCAAGCTGTGGTTATGCGATCATTTAGGAAATTTACGTAAGTATAGGGTATCTTAAAGGTATCAAATTGAGACATTGATACCTTTTTGTGCTTTTTGTCCTTGCGATGTGTGGTGCTTTTATCTTGATTTTAATGTATAAAATTGTGTACTGTTCTAGACATTGAGAGGCATCTTTTCACATGGAAGCAAGAACAAATGTGATGCTATAACATCATGCTTCTGTGAGCTTCGTTGCATGAGATTGTCCAAAATTGTAATTTAATAAATTAAAAAGTTCTGTAGGAAAAATTCAACATTAGCTCGTAAGGTATATCTGCATGGAAATAAGGACTTTCACTATGTTCAGACTATTGTAAACATACAACTGTTATAATTATTGTATGTGATAGAGAATATAACATAAATTTACTCATTTTCTACATGTTTATGAGAGCACTGTGGTACAATAACTTGTTCATGTATGCTTATATCAATATGTCATTCATTATCTTCAACAGCTCAATTACCAGCTTCAGGAGGTAAGTTGTTTTATAAATTTTGTGTTTGATTTAGATATTACAAACACCGGAGTGTTTAAAAGTAATCATCATGTTTTAAATTTATTGGAGTGTTGTTGTGACCATTCTTTGGAAAGTTACTTTGCTCAAGAAGTAACTGAGTAATAGTTACAGTTATGCATTTTGAAAAGTAACTCATTTAAAAAGTAACTAATTACAGTTACTGTAATTTGAAAACAGTAACTGGCATTTGTCACTGCATTACAATTAACTGTAACTTCCAAACAATAATGTGACAACTGATCCTTGTTGATTAATACTTGCGCCACATGGTTAAATAAATGGTTTAATTATGTGTATACACCATGTTTCAAAGTTATTTGAACAATAAAATCACGTTCCATGAGCAACACAACATTATCACCAATCGAATATCCTGTGAAATACATTCGAACACATACTTATGTTTTTTTTTTTTTGGAACAGTCACAGTAGTTCTAAATTCTAACGCAGGTGCCAGGCTGACCAGTTGTAAAATGGCTGCCAGTGGTGAGGAGAAAGCATTTTGCATCTTACAATTTCACGAGAGTAGTTCGGTTGTGAGTAAACCATGTCAGTTTCGTACAGAATTTCATAAAGATCCACCAACCAAGAACTCTATTGCATTAATGCTACAGTGTAAAACATTGATGAGAACATGCTGAAACATGCTTATACGTGTCTGGATGGAATTACATTACCGTATTGACTTGTGCAGAGTAACGAAGGGTGCTCACATTGAGCATTTGAGAGTTAACTTCACGAAAACCACTGGCACTTAAACTTGTACAGTTACAATACATATATGTGAAATTTTATCTTATTTTGACAATTTATGAATAAACTACGACGAGTTGAAATCATTCAAATCATTTTGAAACATCCGGTATATATTACAGGTTTGATACCAATCACAAGAATTGATTCATAATACAATGTATTGTAACACTAATTGAACTTGATAAGATGTATTAGTGAATACTTTTTGTATTTTTTTTAGGTCGAAGTGATGCAGTCTCCAAATCAAAAGCAGTAGCAGCTGGCGGTAAGAATTTTGTTTTGGAGTAATGTTGAGAAATATCCAATTAGCATGCAATAATTGATTGGCTCAGAAACATTTGGCAGAAAAGTAGAACAAAATGGGGGAGTGTCAAAAACATTAGAAACATCCAAGTGCCTTGTTCTTTCAACCCAAGTAACCAAAAGTGGTTGGCCCAACCGTACTGAAAATGGTTGGCCCAACGTAAAGGCATACCGTTGGGCAACGGTAATTTTGGCCATGGTTCCAACGTTGGCTCAAAGAGTGGTTTTTACGTTGGCCCAAAGTGTGGTTTTTACGTTGGCCCAAAGCATGGTTTTTACGTTGGCCCAAAGTGTGGTTTTTACATTGGCTCAAAGCATGTTTTTTACATTGGCTCAAAGCATGTTTTTACATTGGCTCAAAGCGTGATTTTTACATTGGCTCAAAAGTGGTTTTTACGTTGGCCCAAAGCATGGTTTTTACTTTGGGCCAATGTGTGGTTTTTAGATTGGGTCAATGTGTGGTTTTTAGATTGGGTCAATGTGTGGTTTTTATGTTGGGCCAACATACTGAAAACTAAAGAATGGATAGGTTTGTGTTCAGATATATACATAATTTATTGTGAGGCCAAATGTAAACAATAGTACTATTTTTTTATGAAAATAAAAATATACACAGCACTTTCTCAGTTACTTGGTATGATTGTTTTCAAGGCACTGTACCTCCAAGTGGTAGCACAAACATTTTCTACAGTTTACTTAGTTTTACACCTTTCCTGGAATTTAGTCTGCACATAACTACCTTCATAATAATACCTGTAAGAATGCTCTTCTACTACTGCTAAAGAGACAAACAATAAGCAATTACCAACACATCCATGGGGGCTGGCAAAAAACTGGCGAGTGACTACAAGTTAAAAATAGCTTCTACTTTCATTAAAAATATATTATATTTCGAGTATGTGCTGTGACTGAAATATTCGAAAAGCAACACTGTTACATGTCACTTAGTTTACACTCTAGAATTTACAGCACACTCCTGAAAGTTGTTTAACAGGAAAAAGTTGTTTTTAAAACTGATTTTGACTCACTTTTCTATGATTGGGCCAATATTGGCAACCACCGTTGGCCCAACGTAAGATCAACATCAATTTGCCAACCAACGTAAACCCAACCTTTCCTACGTAAAAACTGACGTTGGCCTAACTGTTGTGGTTACTTGGGAAAAGAAGCTAATTCCACTCGAGAATATTGGGCCAAGTTTACAAGTGAGCAGTTTAATAGTACTCATGACAGAAAACCATGCTCTGTCATGTATTTGCTCTTACAACTATATAAGCGCACTATTAGAAGAGAAATGTTTGTGTTATAAGTATAGTTTTTCAATCAAATGTAGGATTATATTAACCATTTTAACATCAAAATGTCATATTATATACCACTTTTGATCTCAAAATATGCCCAGTTGCACTGAAATCTTGATCTATTATTTACCATAAATATGTGGCTCATTTATTTATTTATTTTATTTACTAGTGGAAGCTCCAAAAGGGAGCTACTCGAAAGCAATATTAATGTACTCCATTCTTGAGAGCCAAGTAACTGTGGCATTTGGATGCAATTCTCAGACCAAGTATTACCCAATGAAAAAACACTTGGCAGGCCTTAGTCCTGTGGGGTTTGTTAACAAATATAATGGTAGGCAAATTTTCTATCGCTATTTACTCCTGAGCCTCTTCAATGATATGGTATTAATGCTGTCGAATAAATGACATGTATTCTCTTTAACAGCTATTTATAATTGAAGGGTCATTGGAAAAAAACGAACAGTTAAGTCAATTTTCTGTTGTAAATGAGGTAGTGGTGTCATTTTCTCCCATGTTGATGCTGTACTGGACTTTATAACATGCTTTCTTTCATTAAATTAAACACACACAGGAGATGTATTATGTAGAATTTTCAGTGAAAAATGCAGACTACACCAGGACACAAACCCGGGTCTCTGGCATACCCTGCCATTACTCTACCACAGAGCTATTGGGCCAGCCTGGCTTTGCCTGATTTTTTTGCTCCTGCTGTTTTGCCTGCGTGGAATCATCTCCACTAGGGCTACCGCAATGGGATCTGTACTTTTGAAACACTGTAGACATCGACGTTGCCTGGTTCCTCCCAGCGTAGAGATGTTCATTTTATTAAATTATGCACACACAGAACTTGTACTACATAGAATTTCTTTCGTTTCATGCATTTGACACTTTTCATCAAGGTATATGTTTCTTGTACCTTTTCATTTACATGTTCAGTAACATTTTGAAATTAAAAGTTAATTTTTTTTGGAGTTTGACAAGTTTTGACTTAATTTGTTTTGTCCTCTGATCCTTCAATTTTTATATTGCTACATGATTTCCATGTTCTGTACCAATAACATAACTGAGTAATAATTAACTGTTGATTTTTTTTTGTAGGTGGAAGTGCCCATTCCAAAGGAACTGCTATAGCAGCTGGTGGTGAGTACCTAATGCACTCACCATCAAAGTGTCTATTCATGTGAAGAGTATAAAAGGTTATGTAAAAGTTGTTATATGTTGAAAATAAGGGGAGGCGCTTGGGGTTTTCTAGCTTGTGCTGCTTAGCCCTCAAATGCAGTTTTCACCACTAGGTTTAATTGTACATGAAAAAGCCTAGTGTTAAGAATGCTACTTTCAGGTTTAATACACGGCAAGTGGAAAGGAACAAAACAACTTTGCACATTTTGTATAAAAGTTTGTATAAATGCATAAGGTATCAATAAATAAAATAACCCCATGGCGCAACAGCCCATTGAGGGCCTAGGCCTAACTACTGACTGCCACCCTCACTCCCACCTGATCCTACTCACTCACTAACCCAAGGTGGGAAATCATCCAACCAGTTAAGGAGTGACATGTGGTCAGCACGATGAACCCCCAGTCATCGTTGTAGGTTTCCATAACCATGTTACGCTACTCATTCCCAGCTCCCCAATTTCTTCACGATGGTGGGTGACCACCGGTCCCATACCCAGGCTGAAATCTCATTAGAAAAGTTGTTACGCTTCTTCCTGGAGACTCGAACCTGCATGCATCCCATAGTCTGAGCCCAAGGCAAGACACCTTAGACCGCACAGCCACGGTACGGGACATAATGTATCAATAGACTTCGGAAGTTTTATTAACATCACAATTAGCAAACATTCAGAAAAACCCAGGCGATTATAGGGTTCTTGCCATAAATAGGACAGCACCATCACATCTGCAGGTATAATTCTGGTAGCAATTGCAATACTCTGTTGTTGGAACCAGTAGTCACTGGCAAGTATTGGCAGGACTTCCACTTACGTAGCATCCTTCACAATAAGCCTTCTCCTGATAATTTTCCATTTTGTCACATTATTGTTTCATTCTTTTTGACTCTAAAGCATTCTTAAAGCAAACTCTTGTGAACTGCAACGGAGTACCTGGAACTTGTATATTTGTATATGTTGTTACCAAATTTAGATTGTTACAATATTTAAGTATATAACACAGGATCACTGGAAACTGGTAATACACTCCGTGGCAAAGAGAATCGCCCCCTAGTGATAAAATCTAATATTTTATTTCAAGCAGTGTTTTTTTTTTTTAATTATTTTAACAATTGTACATACTGTACGTAATTTTAACATTTTCTGATATTTTACTTACTCTAACAATGAAGGTAATAATGATTTAGTTGATTAAATTGTTAAGCTTTATGGCCTTTATTGCCTTCCATTATTGTTTAGTTACCTTTGTTTGGTCTGATGTATAGTTCAATCGTTACATTTGTTTAGGGATTGGTTTTATAACCTCGCTGAAACGTTTCTTGATCAGAAGTCTTCCTTCTTGCTCACACAAAGTACAGTAAATCGAAATGGGTAGAAAGCAGGGTGTTACAGATCTTAGTCCAAGAAAGCAAGGAAGGATACTTCAAATGTTAGAGGATAATGTGTCCAAGAAAGAAATTTCACGAAGATTTTATATTCATCCAAAATCTGTCACAAATGTTGTTTGGCGGAATACAGAGACTGGAAGTACAGACCATAGAAAAGACAGTGGAAGGAAACGGGTTACAACACCCAGGGATGATAGAAAATTGATTAGCTGACATTTGGAGTGGTGAAATCTGGAAAAAGGTATCGGAACGAACAATGAGAAGAAGGTGTGCAGAGATGAAACTGAAGAAGAAACCACATCAGCGAGGTTATGAAATCAATCCCTAAACAAATGTAACAATTGAACTATACATCAGACCAAACAAAGGTAACTAAACAATAGCGGAAGGCAATAAAGAAAATAAAGCTTAACAATTTAATCAACTAACCGCTTTCTTCGTTGCTTTTTTCATTATTTCCTTCATTGTTAGACTAAGTAAAATATCAGGAAATGTTCAAATTACGTACAATATGTACAATTCTCAAAATAATTACAAAAAAAACAACAAAAAAAACAACCTACTGCTTGAAAGAAGTATTGTAGTATTGGCATCAATTTTGTTTTTATGTTGTGTCAAGGCAGCCAAAATTTCCACTCTGTTTGAAACACTTTTGTAGTTTAAGCAATGAAGTTGATAGGACTTTTAGGCCATTACTTTGGCTATAATTTGTAGAGGTACATATTTTCGGTAAATATAAAAAGCAAAATTTTATTACACAACAGATTTGATTTCAAGTTCAAAAGCAGTAAATAAAATAAAATGTCGATGTTATAGCGGTAAAAAATCGGATCAAGCAGTATATAAAATAACAGTTTGATTTAAAAGTTGTGAAAATAATCTTAAATTTGATTAAAAAACTCCACTTATTACACAGAATAAACATATTCCTTCTAACAGCACAGGAGTATTAAGTTCATTCCTGTATAAGGGGGTCCATTTTTGTATCTCAAATATTTACACCAGAATTAATTAATTTTCCGTGAATTGCATATCTCACAGGATAATTCAAACTTCAGAAAGTGTCGCATCAGTATGCAAACTCTAAATTTCGTGTTTGAGTTTATTTTGCATTTTGTAGTTCAATTCACATCATTTCGTGACAAGACAGGGTAGGAAAATTTACCTCACACCTTTCAGAAACCCCGGTGAAGGCACATAGTGGTTTGGATTCCACTTTAAAAACTGTTGGTCCAGTCCCAATTAGCCTTGCTGTGCATAAAGTGGACTTAAAACGCTAAATCAACCAACCTTTCAGAATCATGAAAATTTAACATTACAATGTGTTATTTCACATTTCGTGTTTTCATCAAAAACGAAATATGCATGCTTCTAATAATTTGGTAATAAAAACAATAAAATGAAATTACTGGTTTAAAAGGGGATGGGAAATATGAAGGAAAGAGGGCAGTGTGGTTATGAATTCCAACTTTGTTAACATGATTACTGCCATATATATAGAGCCTTTCAGCTAGAATTTTTGTGGCAGCTATATACCTTCGAGGACTCGTCTGGTTTTACATCAGAATAAAATTGGTCAATGTGTTTTCTAGATTGTGGATGAAGAACTTATTTGCCTTCTGTTGTATGCCCTCTAAAATTTGAGTATATTTTCACAACTGCTTGAACTACATTTTTGAGTACTTCAAGAATGAAACTATTAGAAGTTTTAGAATATTACTCCTGACTGCAACTTGATAATAAAAAATTCAAATGTGACCAGTGGTTTAAGATGGGTAAAGGCAGTGGTTATTTATCCACCACTAACACCCTCGAAAAATACTTCTATGCTCCCTAATTTTTTTTTAAGAAGGCTAAATTTATGGCAATTATGCTCTAAATTTGCCTTTACACTTTTATAAATACAAACTTACATCCCCCGCATGATGGCAAATTCTGGCGAAACCCCTGAGTAAGAGCAGATTGAAGGTAGGTCACAAATGTGACTGATCTAACTGCAGTAACTTTTGAGCTGAAAATTTTGTAGCATCTAGATACTTTGGACTACTGGCTTGGTTAAATGAGCAAAATCAGTTGTTTCATCTCAAGATGACAAAAATTGTGATTTCCTGTATGTTATTGATTTTATAATATCTGGATATCTTCGAGTATTGATCCAGATTTACATTTGAGAAAAATCAAACAACATATTTCAGTATGATAGAATTTTAAACATATTGTAATCAAACTTTGGATATATAAGATATATTTTAATTTAGTTTTAAAAGTTGCTCTTGACATTTTCTTCCTTCGAGAAAATCTACTAAAGTCAGATTTTGTCTCAGTTAGATGTATTTCATCCATTATTGCAATTTATAATTCATTATTCTTATGCTAACTCTCTGGCTGAGCATGTTGACTACTTGCTCACACTCTTGTCATTGAATGTTCTGAATTTGAATCCCAACCTCAGCACAAGTTTTCCGTTGTATTTTTCAGTTCACACCAAATTGTGATCATCATTCATCCACTTTCAGTAGAGATGTAGCAATATCAAAGTAAAATATGTATTGTGTTTATGGCTGTTAGCCTACAAATAGCATATGAATGATGTATGAGACACATGTTGCCTGCACTTGTGCTGTTTCATGTTTTCATTATGATTTTGGTATGTACCTCTTCCGTTGTTAGGTGGAAATGCTGTTTCTGGATCAACTGCTGCGGCTTTGGGTGGTGGTAATGCTAATTCTAAGGGAACTGCTATAGCAGCAGGTGGTGGAAATGCTAACTCTCACTCAAATGCCCTAGCCGCAGGTGGTGGAAATGCTAACTCCCAATCAAATGCTGCAGCTCTAGGTAAGCAAGATATGTTCTGTAAAAAATATGATTAATTAAATTATTTATAGACTCCCACATATTCCTCATGAACAAATAACTTCAACTTCAAGTTACAGCTAATCAAATGGAAGTTTCGACTTTTCCTAACACAAACCTAAATCTACAAGCTGTGCTCTTCCTGTTCATGTGTTTTTCTACACCATTGGCAGTTTAATATTCTCAAGAGAACAAATAAAGTAAAACTAAGTTTTCTCCCCCTCCTACAACCACCCAGTGCAAAGACATTTCTTACTCTAGCATTCCACATGGAAAGGTCAGTGGGAAAAGGAGCAGTTTCAGGTCCATGCATCTTGCTGGACATGGAAAGTGTTCCTTGTGCCTTTAATGAGTTATATCTAGACCTCGGATTTTTTGGTTCTAAAATGTGTGCTTCTAGGTTCCTAAAATAAGCTCTAAAAATCCTAAAATTGGTTCTAAAATCTTAAAGTAGGTTCTAAAATCCTAAAATAGGCTCTAAATAATCTTAAAATGGATTCTAAAAATCCTAAAATAGGTCCTAAAAATTCTGAAATAAGTTCTAAAAATATTAAATTAGGCTCGAAAAATCCTGAAGTAGGTTCCAAAAAACTTAAATGGTACAAAATTCCTGATAAGTGCTGGTCAGATACAATCGTTAAGAAAAATCACAAGAACCGTAAGAAATTTTAGTAGGTATATGTAACAACCAAATATTAATTTCCTAATGAAATCTTCATTTGTATGAATCATTTTCAAAATTATCAACAAATTATTGCGATACTATACTTGTTCTATTAGCAAAAGTTACTTGTTGACATGAAAAATGAATTAGTATGTAAATTGGCTGCACAATATCAGGGTGGCTACTCACTTGGAATTCTTTGAATTCCGGGAATTTTGCGAGAATTACTGGCTCTGGAAATCATGCATGAATTCTGGTAAAACATGAAGGGAAAAAAAAGTACAATCAGATGATTTTATTTTAATTATCTTTCAACGGAAACATAGTCAGTGGTGCAAATTTGAATGTTGAAATGTTACTTCGCAAGGCGTGAATGCCAAGAAAGGACCGAACTGACGCGAAAGTGAGCAAGACCACGTGGATCACAAGTTTGGGCTGTGCAGGATCACTTTGGGCTCTGCAGGCAGTAGAGGCGATTGGATGCCAAAACTGGAAAGGGGAGGGAGGGGGTGCAAGAAGTGTTCTCTTTCTCTTTAGACAAGGCTTAGCATAGTGTGGGGGCAAAAAGTATAAGGCAACTGCCCCCTCTAATCGCCACCACTGTGTGCAGGTAACAGTGGTGTCAGACATTTTGTTTTGTTTGGAGCTTAGAAAAACATCATAGTCTTGGAGGGAGGAGCGAAACAGACAGAAAAGTTGTTTAAAACACGCAAGTCATTGAATTGTTTGGTCACCGAACCAAGTAAATACCTCTGTGAGATATAAAAATCCTGTAAAATCTAAAAATATATATAAAAGACCTAAAAAAAGGTTTAATTTAGGTACATAAACCTAAAATAGGTTCTAACAAGCAAAATACAGTCCCGTCCAAATTAATCGGAACAAGATATTTTTATGCATGATAGAGTCTCAAACTTTACTATGGTTTCATGATGATGAATCTATGACAAATCGTGTAATACAAATTATATAACAGAAAGAAGAACATATTAGCTATTAAGAAATATTACGAATATGTAATTTATTGTTTCTGAAAAGTGTAATTGATGAATTGGGGTATAAGTACAAAACAACACATAATTTGTGTAGTTGTTGTCATATTTCAATTAATTCGCACGGGACTGTAGACCTCATTTCTGATTGGCCTACTTTATTTGAAATATTTTCTCAATGTTCGTACATTTATTAGTGGGCGAATTCACACATACGTACAGTCTCGTGCGAATTAATTGAAATACGACAATAACTACACACTTTATGTATTTTTTGTACTTATACCCTAATTCATCAATTACACTATTCAGAAAAATAAATTACATATTCGTAATATTTCTTAATAGCTAATATGTTCTTCTTTCTGTTATATTATTTGAATTACACGATTTGTCATAGATTCATCATCATGAAACCATAGTCAAGTTTGAGACTCTATCATGCATAAAAATATCTTGTTCCGATTAATTCGCATGGGACTGTAGGTTATTTTAGTCACTATAAAACTTTGTCAGTTGTTGCATTTTTTAACGAAACACTGACATAACTTGTTATTTCTAATTTGCCTGCAAAGGAAAAAAATAGGTTAAAAACCTAAGATCCGAGGTCTAGTTATATCACACAACTCGCAAAGAGCACATACCTGGGACACCTGGCATCAAAGCTTGCTGTGCTAACCACCCCACCATGGAGTTTGGTGACACTTAGACAAAACTAATGATATAACACCCATACCATGATTTGAACTCTGATCTTTCGTAGGCTACATAGTCAATCAAGACTTAATGTGCTAGATGCTGAGCCACCGTGACAGAAAGTGTATTAATTTTTTGCAATGTTTTTGCTGCAGCTATGATATTTTGCAACAATTATAAAAGAAGTAAAGTAAAAGTAAACTGCTCCCCTGTGCTTTGTGCCATGCAATGATGGCGTATAGGGAGAGTGGAGTTAGGGCCCACACTATCTTGATCACTGCCGAAGGTGGGGGTGATGTGATCAGCACCACACCCCTGGCTGCCTTTACCCCAACAGAGTTTCCTCCAAGTACCCACTTTATATGATGCTGGGTGGGCACTGATGCTGCTTGAACAGGTGGAAAAAGATTTTTTGTTCTCCCCTGCTGGGAATTGAACCCGGGTCTCTCCCCATGGTAGTCAGATGCCTTAACAACTGAGCTAACGTGGCTCCCTAATGTCGACAATTATACAAGAAAATATTTTACAAAAAAATAGCAATGCAAATTTAATTATTTAATAAAATGGTTAATTTATTTGCTAAGCACAAATCACAAATTACCCACTGATCAAGATCTTAATTTACATCAGACTAAAAATGTATTTCCCTTTCTAGGAGGTGGTGATGCACATTCACATTCAAATGCTATAGCCACAGGAGGTGGTGATGCAAATTCAAATGCAAATTCTTTAGCAAAAGGAGGTGGTGATGCATATTCAACTTCAAACTCATTAGCCATGGGAGGCGGTAACGCAAATTCAGCTTCAAACGCAGTAGCCGAAGGAGGCGGTGACGCACATTCAAGTTCAAATGCAGTGGCTACAGGTAAGGAACATTTTGCTTTCTTCGCCTTTCTGTAGCACAGAAACTACAAAGTTGTAACTACATAATACCGTATTTACGCATGCATAATGCAATGTGCACGTGTGCATAATGTGCACCATGGTTTTTGATGGGGAAAAACAACAAACAATTATATCTCATGTGTAATGTGCAGTACAATTCAGATTCAAGAAATGGTTTCTTAGTTGTAGGTCGTAAAGCTGTTGCTATGACGATCAAGACCAAATTACATCATCAATGAGTCACCTGTCGCTATGTGAACCAAGTGGATAATATCATCTTGAAATATACAATCAGTCACCAACCTACACCACCTCTCCCTCTCTGCCTCCACTGTTTTTAGCTTCTTAAAGCTTTCTCTTCTGTAACCACCTTGTTTATTCTGTAGTACAAGGAAGCGAGATCAAAATTACATTATGCATTTGCAGTGCTAAGGAAGTTATTTTCTATTATTTCTTACCCAACAAGTACTGCTGATACGCATCACATGCAATGGGAGGTGCATGCACAAATTCTGCTAGAATGGCACGGTGTCGCAAAATGTTCGCTTACAAAGTGGAAAATCATGGAAAATGGCCATTTCACTTTTATAATGTATTTTTTTAAAATTATTATTACTAAAGAAATCCAACCTGGTAATTTGTATTTGCAGCTGTTGATATATATACGGTCACATAATTATTCGGACAGATAAGATTTCTGAATATTTACTGACGTAGTCGTGATATAATACGATGAAAAATATTTAATATTTATTTAACAAACAAAACACAATATGAGCACACTGTTAATTATCTTCAATTATGTTTAATATAATATATTAGTAAATGTTTTCATTAAACAAAACAAATAATTTTGTGGGTTAAACAAAATTATTCGGACACATGGAAGGAGAAACAGGAAAACACGCTTGAAAAGCAACGAACAGAAATGTCAGTATCTGGTAGGCATCCCTTTCATTTTTAACATCTCGGATAAACGATTTGGCATACTTTCTACCAATTTTCTGGTGTACACTGGCGATATGTTGGCCCATTCATGTTGAAGTCTCTCCTTGAGGTCTGTCTTCGAGGTTAGGTGTTTTCCTCACTTCTTTTTCCAACTTACACCAGAGGTGCTCAATGACGTTCAAGTCTGGAGACTGCGGTGGAGGAAGGAGCACTTTTGGGCAGTTGTACAATAACCATTCTTGTACTATGCGGGAAGTGTGCTTCGGGTCATTATCTTGATAAAACATAAAGTTACAAAGAATGCCCATCATTTCAGCACTAGTTTTTAGATTTGACTTCAGAATGTCAAGGTAACGGTACCTGTCCATTGTCTGTTCGATGAAAGCCAATTTACCAATGCCTTGGGCTGACATGCAGCCCCAAACCATTACGTGACCACCCCCGTGCTTCACTGTTGCTTGCAAATTTTTCCCTCGGTGCTCCTCATTTGGTTTACGCCACACTGTTACCCTCCCATCTGACTCACAAATATTGAATTTACTCTCGTCAGTGAAAATTACCCGATTCCACCATGTCTGATCCTTTCCTAAGTGTTCCTTTGTGAACATCAGTCTTTTTGTCCTGTTTAGCTTACTTACAAATGGCTTTCTCCTGGCTACACGACCATGATAGTTTGCCCTTCTGAGCACTCTTCGTATAGTTTCAGGATGGCTATGCTTTCCACACTCCTCAGCTACCTCAGCACACACCATTGGAGCACTCATCTTTGTTTTTGTTTTTTAATTTTCCTCACGATTACTGTCTCTTCTCTGGGGGAAAAATTCTTGGTCTCCCTGTGAGACCGTGGGACTCGATCCTGTCTTCATCTTTAAATCGCTTAACAATATCTGCAACTGTACTTTTTTTTCATTTTCAACATTGAGGCAATTGCACGGTAAGTTTTACCCTTAGCGTGGTGCCATATCACTAACTGACATTGTTCAAATGAACTTTCCTTTCCTCTTTGCCCCATTTCTACATAGAAAATGTTCTTATATCACAACTTTGTTAAACAAAATGCGATCGTAATTGCTATAGAAACCTACAGGAAACCAGAGTTAATATATATGAACAGAGTATACATACATCAATCAATCCGTAAATCGAAATTGTCACTGTATCGCAAATTTACGTTAACATTTACTATGTGTCCGAATAATTTTGTGGCACTATTTTTGCAATGGTAGGGATTCATCCTTCGTTATATTGTTGCTGATGTTCGTTTTTTAACTTTTTATCGTCCAATTTTGTGCTAAACATGACATTTTTTAAACGAAAACCAACTTCAACGCTGTACACAGATTTCACTCCCTTCCGGCTCTTAAACGTTAGAAATTTACTGTGTGTCCGAATAATTATGTGACTCACTGTGTGTGTCTATATATATATATATATATATATATATATATATATATATATATATATATATATATATATATATGTTATATGCAGCAACATAGTGAAAACATGCGTGGTTTAATGTTAATTACCGTATTTACTCATGAATAATGCACACTTTTTTTTCCAAAATTTTTGCCTCCAAAAACCGTGGTGCATATTATGCTCAGAATAATTCAGACAGCCAACATTAAAACCACGCATGTTTTCACTATGTGTTCACTATATATATATATGTTATATGCAGCAACATAGTGAAAACATGCGTGGTTTTAATGTTGGCTGTCTGAATTATTCTGAGCATAATATGCACCACGGTTTTTGGAGGCAAAAATTTTGGAAAAAAAAGTGTGCATTATTCATGAGTAAATACGGTAATTATTATTTATTTTTAAAATTTAGTTTGCATTAGCAATCGTGCATATTAATTGGTGTTCTAGTAATACCGACCAATATAACCTTGTCAGTGTGTCATCAGTAAACTTAACATGGGTATCATCAAAATGTACATATTAGTGCATCCACTATTTGTATAATGTAAATTAAATTATTTACATTGATACTTTATTAGAAATACAAAAAAAGCAGCAAAATAGTATTAGATTAAAGTACATGTTTTATTTGTTTAATTTTTCTTTAAGTATTTATCCAAACTAAATATTTTCTATATTTTAGCCTTGCATTGCCCGACTTAAAATAGGAGTGTCCATAAAGTCTCATCTCACCCTGGGTATTGTGAGAATCGCTGTAAATAGGAAGAAATGGCAAAACACGTATTCCATGATGTTCAGGGGGAAACGTTTTGAGGCCAACCATTCCCTACCTGGGCCCCCCCACAAAGAGGTAGTAGGCTGGGGTCGACTCAATTTTTTGAAATAGCAAGGGGGTCGAAGAATATGTCGTTTGAAAGGTCTTATCATAACAACAATAATACAGCAAATCTGGGGTCTCTACGTAGCTCCAATTGACAATGGAGTGAAATCAAATGTGGAACATGACCAGCATTGAACAGGACTCCAACTCAGACAGTAATAATCCTAGACAACAGTGGGAGCTGGAAAAATGTTCCTACACTGTAGCATGATTTGGAGATATCCTAGCAGTGCCTACAAATATGTACACCCCCCCCCCCTGCAAGAAATGGATAGCGTCCGTACACAAAACTGCATATCATCGCACCCCCTGAGATTGCTACCAGGAGGACACGAACTGACATGCACAATCGCAACTCAAGGCAAATGGTGAAGGAGGCACGTAGTTACATGTACAATGTCAACTGAAGGCAAATGGGGGGTTACAAGATGTTACAACACGTACACCACTAAAAATCAAATTGAGCTTACCTACTATTTACAGAAGATGTTCGAAATGAGCCCCATTCACTTGTTTGAAGGAGAATGCAGACGGAGTATCGAACCAGACCAAGTAATCAGTGTTACTACTGCGATGAAGATTCAACAGGAGAGGACTTGTGTTCTCGTAAGCAAACAGACTGGATCGCAAAAGTTTAAAGTGACTTTGAAATACTGGACGTAGAAAAGTTGTAGTGTCATACACACTGTGTTCTACTAACGTGTTTCCTGTATCTTCCGTTACCGTGGTTCTGTTTGTGTGTGTGTATTGGTGGTTAAAGTGTTTGCAACGATGAGAAAAATGAATGGTGCCGAAAGGGCACGTTCTGGCGCAGACAAAGTGGAAATTATCTTTATTTTCGGTGAATGTGGCAGAAACTACCGTGGCACTGCTAGATGATTTAACGAATTGTATCCCCAACGCCCTAGTATTGACCATAAGTATGTTTCAGACCTAATGAAAAAATTCCGTGAAACGCAAAACGTCAATGACAGATGACATCCAGGACGACCTCACATAGATGAGGCAACAGTGTTCGAAGTTATAGGACACGTAACTGTAAACCCTGAAACGTCTCTCAGACAAATAGAAGAAGCAAGTAACATTCCACGGAGTTCTAACAGTAAGGTGTTAAAATTACACAAATTTCATCCTTACAAAATGCAGATAAAGCAAGAACTAGGAGATGATGATTTCGGTAGACGAATTGAGTTTTGCGAAATTATGTGCAACAGGATTGCTAACAACGAGAACTTCTTACACAACATCTGTTTCAGTGACGAAAGTTCTTTTTTACCTAAATGGCTGTGTTAATAAACACAATGTTCGAGTATGGGCAGATGTTAATCCCCATGTTGTGAGGGAAGGCCATACGCAAAGACCTGAGAAGGTTAATGTGTGGGCAGGTATTTAAGAAACCACATAATTGTACCCCTATTTCTTAATGGCAATTTAAACTAATCTGTACCTGCAAATTGTACGTGAGACAGTGGATCCCTTGGTAACGGACCTTGTAGAAAACTCGGTCTATGTCAATGGTGTGCCTGAATTTGATGCGGACAATATCGTTTTTCAGTAAGATGGATGTCCTGCACACTACAGCCAGGACGTACGCGAGTACTTGAATTAACATTATTCCAATAGGTGGATAAGCTGTCATGGTACCATCGAATGGCCTGCGAGATTGCCTGATTTGTCTCCGAACGATTTTTTCCGTTGGGGACACCTTAAATCTGTTGTGTACAAAACATAACCTAGTAATCTTGCTGATCTCCAACAAAGAATAATAGCAGCCTGTAGAGACATTTCAGCAGAAATGTTCAGCAATGTGCGACGTGCATTTCATACTCGTCTGTTCTACTGCCAAGAAGTGAATGGGGCTCATTTCGAACATCTTCTGTAAATAGTAGGTAAGCTCAATTTGACTTTTAGTGCTGCACGTGTTGTAACATCTTGTAACCCCCCCCCCCCCCTTCCCCATTTGCCTTCAGTTGACATTGCACATGTAACTACGTGCCTCTTTCACCATTTGCTTTGAGTTGCAATTGTGCATGTTGTGGTTTTGTGTACAGATCTTGCCATCTCTTTGGAAGGGGGTGGGTGTACATATTTGTGGACACTGCTAGGATATCTCCAAATCATGCTACAGTGTAGGAACATTTTTCCAGCTCCCACTGTTTTCTAGGATTACTACTGTAGGAGTTGGAGTCCTGTCCAATGCTGGTCATGTTCCACATTTGATTTCACGCCATTGTCAATTGGAGCTACGTAGAGACCCCTGATTTGCTGTTGTTATGATAAGACATTTCAAACGACATATTCTTCGACCCCCCCTTGCTATTTTAAAAAATTGAGTGGTCCCCAGCCTACCTCCTTGTGGGGGGCCCAGGTAGGGAATGATTGCACTCAAAACGTTTCCCCCCTGAACATCATGGAATACTTGTTTCACCATTTCTTCCTATATACAGCCATTCTCACAATACCCAGGGTGGGGTGAGACTTAATGGACACCCTGTATATTACATAGAAGCATTACCAGCTTAATACCATTTTATGATGAGGATATTTTTAAAAAAAATCCATTTCTTCTATTATATTATTTTATGGTGCTATCTACTACTTGAGTTAATCACAATAATGAGGATAAACTTATAGAATAGGTGATGGAACAAACACAACCATCGCTTACCTGAGCCAAGCATCAAGTTAAGTTTTCAGCAGGTTTTCGCATATGTAGATCCAATCATGCGTGCAAGAATATAGTTCCACTGAGATGGGATCTATTGCGATATCAACTGCATACTTGCAAGAAACCAGTTATTTAATTTGTAAAATACCGACAAGATAATATATCCATTGGCAGGCATGAACTTGATCGGTTGCAATCACTGTGCAGACGAACTTGGATCCGCAGATTTGCCAACTATGATCTCTATTGTGCTGAAGAATCGCTGAAGCCCAAGAGCTAGTCGAGCAAGACTGAATGCGTTGCTGAGTGTGTGTAATCCGTGATACCAGTGTTGCACATCCAACTATTTTAACCCTATGTTTGTTGTGATTAATAATCGTGCTATACAGCGGCAAGAATGGCTGAATCTCCTGTTCAGCGTGCAGTTTTACTAGAGTGTTATTTTGGACTTCATCCAAAGGGAAATGCTCTTCAAAGTCAAACAAGTTGTTTTAAATGCATAGTCCTCCTTGCGGCAACAAGATCAAAGTAAAACAGAGCGTGAGGTGATTTGCCGTCAATGTGCGCATGAACTGTATCACGGGTGTTGAATGAATTTGCAGTTTGAGTTTAGCATGTCTATTATTTGGACGAGAGGTGCTTTTACTTGGTGGGGGGAGGAGGGTGTACATTGAATCAAACATTGAAGGATACCACCATGCAAAACCACCGCCAGGGCTGAAGAAACAGACTAGAAAGGGAGAGGGGAAGGGGAGGCTTATTGTTTCACCCACTGGTGACGAAAGCTTTGTTGAAGGTGCATATTTACTGTGCCGTGCAAAGAAAGGGAAGGGTGATTATCAGCAAGAAATAGACAGACCAATATTTGAATCCTGGTTTAGTGAAATGATTCATAAATTGAAACCAAAGTAATAGCAACAGACAATGCACCTGATTGTATATATCACCAATAACAAATCATGTCTTTTTTGGTGGTATAACTTGAAGTGCATGTGTCTTACAGTAACGGGTGTATTGCGAACGAAGCAACCAAGTTTTTCATAAATGTATTTCTTCCTAAACCAAAAACAATAATTTGTCATTAAATTCAAGAGAAGCCTATCGTTGTTTACTTTTATCTTTGTTTATTTTTCTTTTTGCGTGCTTGAAATATACACACATGCTCTCATGTTTTGAAGATATTTCGCACTTATATTAAGTAATGACACATTTATTAAATAATCTATGTGCAGAAAGTAGTTTTAAAATTTTATGTTTCAGGAGACAAAGAGAAGCAAAAATACATTCCGCTTCACATGCATGCAGGTTTTGATGTGTTGTGCGGTTGGCAATACTGTGGATTTTCTCAGTGTCTGCGATGTTCGCAGCTCGGCGGTTGAGGAAAGACTGGCACGGAAGATTCTGAGCTCAGTTCTCGTGCAGATTGATACATAAAACCTGCTGCAAAGTTAGCTTGACGTGCGGCTTAGGGTTCAAACCTAACTATCTTAGCTTCATAGCACATTACACCTTCCTGTTTATCAACTTATCACACATGTATGTTCATGCATTCACTGAAATTTGTTATTTTTATATAGCTCAGGACGTGATTGCATTTTCTCTTACGGAATTGGCAATTTATTTTTAGTTTCTAAATTATTCTACCCTTTCTTGAATATGCCTGTTGGTAAAGAAGAAATTCTAAATAATTGTACACATTTTTTTTTCATGGTAGGTCGAGGTGGTCCATGCACCCCTTGTGCAATGAGTGACTACTTAGGTAAACAGACTATACCACATTTTTGTTATTTAAAATCGTCAATCTAAATTTACAATTAGAATTAGAAAATATGTGAAGACTTACAAAGGGTGCTTATGAGTGCAGTGGAATTCTGAACACTGGTGAAAATCAGTTATGTTTCATGGCAAAGTCAGCTTGGACACCATTTTGTTCATCATGTCTAACATCATGAGCAAAAATAGAAAGGGCTGTCTTGATACCAGTAATATCTATATTAGAAAGAATCGGTTGGATTTTATTACCTAAAGAATTGAACACAGGCAATTTGCAGCATATTTTTTTTGTAACATTGGATACTTTGAGTACATCAAATGGATATATTCATACTTGCCTGAAAATATATGGAACAAAATATATATATATACATTAAGGTGTTAGGTAATCTAAATAGACAATTTTTTTAAGTTAATTCTATTATAAAATATCAAATTACTTTCTCTTCTCAAATATTTGATTCAATGGAAAATTATTATACTATTAGTTTTAAATTTGTTTGCTTCATGCGCATAACATTTTAACATTCTTTAATAAAGTGTTAATTAAAATATTTTTCTCTTTAAGCAATTTTGAGAGAATTCACTCTAGTAAACTTACAGTTCAACAGTTCATTTTTAAGTGTTTTTTTTTTTTTGTAATCAATTTCACTACATCTTTAGTAGTTCCATCAGACACGTCCATTGTATTAGAGTGAAATACCTCTCTACGTGTAACCACCAAACAGATATCTTTAGATACAAAGCAATTTTGAGGGTTTAAATTGATATGAGTTTAATATAAATGAAGCCCAACTTCATATTTCTAATTTAATATATGAGAATATACTTTAAGAAATTGTGTATTTGTCTTACAATTGTTATATTAAAAAGGAGAGAACCAGCCTCCATGGCAGAGTGGTTAGCACAGCACTCAATGGTGCCAGAGGTTCCAGGTTTGAATCCAGGCCTGGGGATGTGTTTCCTCTGTGAGTGTCCCTTCTTCAATTTCATCACTCATTATCATATTTTTGATTTGCCAAAAGTGGCAGAAATGCAAAGTAAAAGAAACCAAATCAATCAAGCAATCAATAAAGGAAGGAGAACTAAATGCTAGCAAAACTTGTCACATATCAATTACCTCTTACAGCATTGAAACAAATCATACTTTTACTGTGATTGTGTCCTTAAGATTAGTCCTGATTTCAATACCCAGTGGAGGTATGTAGTGGTTCGGCAGCCTATTTGCGCATAAAGTTAACTAATAAACTCTAACATATCCTTATTAATAAAGCAGGAATTAAGTAATTGAAATTATATACATCCTATTAATTTTCATCTATAGAAAAGTTTTGTATTACCTGTTGTATGGATGGGACATATATTTATTTGCACTGAATCAGAATCAACTGGTTATCATATCAGCCAGCTTCTTCGTGAAATTGCTGATAATTTTTATAATATTTCTATGAATATGAAGGACAATCAAAAGATACTTTATCAGCATCAGCCAATACAAACATATTGATGTGTTTGCAAAATTACTGAGAATTTTAGCAATTTGGTATTTCTATCAGTATCCTGCAATTTCCTGCAAAATTACATCATTTTGTTAATTTATGATGAATATGTAAATATAATTCATGTACCCTGGATTTTTTAGTATGTCTCTAAATTTGCAGTTTCTATTCTATAAGATAAAACCAGGATTGCATGCATTATTAAGTAGGAGAATAAATCAGGTTGTTCACGGAGCATTTGTAATTTTACATCAGATTAATAGAATATTTGATACCTAACAAATATATAGCGTGTCTAAATAAAATTTCTGCTCATTTTTTTTATGTGGGTATAGAGGTCTGAGATATCATTTTGTAAAGTAAATTTGCACAATTGTAGTCTCCATGTTGCAAACATTAATTAAAGCAATGGTCATCCCAGGCTTCATCAAGGCATATTTGATAGGCAGAACATTGGTATTGATAATTGTATAGTGTTACATTGTTATTATTAATTAAGCTTTCAAATTTACTTCATACCTACATTCTTGTAATAGAATATCGGAGTATCAAAAGTAATTCATTTAATTTTCAGTATGAAGTTATATTTGTTTCTCGTCCCATACTTACCACTGGGGTTATGATGTATCTACTACAAGTTCTTACAAATTCTCTTTAGATTTTGTATAATCCTAGTAAAGAAACTTTGTATCTGAAAATTCCAGTATTATGTATTTACAAGAACTAATAATATTGAAGATAGAATAGATTGATTTATTAATTGAAAATTTACCCATCCAATAGCATCAAAGCAATTTAGATTAATTACTTAATTTGATAACTTAAGTATAAAATAACCTCACTCCAATGTTCTGAAATATTTTTCTTAAATTTCAGATGGACATGGAACTAGATTTTTCTATGGTGGTAATTTTTAATTGTGTGACATGTAATATTTTGGTTAGCATGCATATTGTACATTTGCGCAAATTAATGTGCATGACAATTACATGCCAAATCGTAATACTAATTCAGTCAGGAAGTAAATGCACTAAATAGGAAGGAAATTAAGCTTGCTCTATTGCAAGTAATTTAAAATATTGATATATTCTTGCTTGCTGTGTGTTTACTTTTGGATTTCTATGTCAGAGTTATAAGTGTAATATTAAATATGAAAATAAGAATTTAATGCAATTTCCTTATCTGATATTCTCTTGCTGAACACAACTAAGGGCAATCAAAATTCATGTTTCAAGTCACTAAATATCCTCTATTTATTTCTTCACCATTATGTCTTCACTTCGATAATTCTGTGTAAACACAATCATATAACCACGTAATTTTAAATTGACAGTATGTATTAAAAAGTGCAGCAATACAATACCTTTGACATGCTTGATAATATGTATATCCATTACTTCACATAAACTATATTTAAGCATGTTCATTCATTCTTTTTTCTAATTTCATTCAGTTAATAACAATTCTTGATTGGTCATAATTCTACACTGCTGTACACTTTAATAATATTGCACACTTCAACTTGGTTTTTGTAACACTTCTCAACACATTAATTACAAAAGTAAATACATGTACTTCAATAATTTATATGATTAGCACAAGCATGAAACTTTTTTCTGTAATGTACAAGTTGCATTACCAAATAGCAGAAAATAAAATATTTAGTATTAGAATTATAGCCCTTTGTAACTTATTACTATCTAGAACAACTTAAACAATACTTAAACATAAAAGTTAAAGACCATAGATATTTATATACCTTATAAAATTCATTAATTACAAGAGTTCACCCAGGATTCTTTGGAAAAAAATGTAGATATATTCATATAAATTGTATTTTTCTCTTTAAATATTGGTTATATTTATTAATTTTACACAAAGTAATCTAGGTAATATTTCACATGTAGTTAGTTAACTAAGTATTAATTCACTATTTGCAAGAAAATAATGATGATTATTGTCAATGAAAGAAATAATTGACAATATTCTTATGGTCATATGGTACATAATTGTAGTAATAGTGGTCCTAAAATATAATATATTTATACATATATTTCTTTTAAGATATGCTAATTTTTGTCATCTTTATTCATATTTTTTTAAGATTGCCAGTGTTTTAAAAAGTTATTCTATGTTTTCATACATGAATGTTGATATCAGATTGCACCTCTACAAAATGATTGTTTCTGTAGGAAATCAACATTTCAGAATGAAGTCAAATATTCTTTCTATCATGTGGTTATAATGCCTGTGTATAGAGTAGTACAGAGAGACATCAAATTTGTGGAATATTAATTACAGAGCATCCTTCAGACAGTAGTTTGTAAAAAAAAAACATTCTGAGATGATTAAGCTAACCTGCAATTATTTTCAAATTTCATTTGGGAAGGATATATTCTTGGATATTATTAATCAAATTCTTTTATGGCCTCAACAAGGAGCATACTCAGCAAATGATTTTATGAAGAGAAATAAGTTTGTTACAAGGATAACTATATTAACTCAAAATGCATTGAATATGCTCAATATTCTCAGTTCATAATCATTGTGTTCATATATTTCTAATATTGCATCTAACAAATGTTCATAACAGTAAACAAATTTGCATTTAAATAACACAGTTCTTGAACAAATCATGATTCCTCAGATTGAGACTATTCAATTAATTCAATCTAGTATCCAATGAACAAAGAATGTGTTTATACACATGGATGGAATTCTCCAATACATTCTCATTAAAAAGGTGCTAAATCCAGCCTAATTACAACCTTAAAGATAAGTTACATTATTGCACATGTTGATAAGGAGAAGAATTACACTTTACTTTGAAATTCATGATGTTAGAATTAATTTTTCTATTAATCGTAAACTTACACAAGTTCTTCTTTATTTTCTTTGCTTTCAACAGGTGGTGGAGGTAAGTTGCATTTTATTTTTAGGAATGTATTAACATTAAATGTTTACTGATAGTGATACCATTAACTGATATCGAACTGATCCACTATAGATTTGCAAACATATCTTGAAAAAATAAAATAATTTGAATAAGTTTTATTTCCATTAAAATCAGGTCAGTAAAATTATCAGAAATTTTGCAGATTACATATGTTATCTCATTATGAGCATATTTAGATAAGTACCAATACCTGCAGTCTGATAATGAAACAGTTTCCAGTGTGTGTGTGTATCCATATGGAGTTCAATACCTGTCATCAATTTGAACATACATTTTGCTTAAAATCACAATCATGGTGAAAAGTCCTTGCATCAATAAATGTTTTCTTATGATTCCTGTCATTATTACATATTTTTAAATATCTTTTCATTCTAATTTTTGTAACAAGCCTAAAAATATACTACAATACAATTTTCACAGGTCATTTCCATAATAATTGCAGTCTGTATTTGAATTATGCTTAGTTTATTACATTCTGCCTCTGCATGTTCATTGCACAATGAGCTTGAATGATGATTATTGCTTAGTTAAAAATTAATCAGGGGACAAAATGTCCATTCCCTCACTAGCAGAAACTCGAGGCCTTTACTAGTAAGATCAGAATCTGAGCCCTCGATGAGTTACATTAGCAAAATGGCCAGTTTAGTTGTGAATAACCTACTTAAATATATATTCAGTAGAGATTAAATTATGTTCAGACAGAAAGCAAAAATAAAATATATATGATTTATATTTTCCACATTCAGTCTTATTAGCTTAACTTACTGGTTAATTCAAGAGACTAGATGTTCATGCAAGTACTTCTGCTTTATACAACGTAGTTTTACTGTTTGCCAGTAAAAATCGGTAATTATTTTTACTTAGTTTGGATTGTAGCAGAAGTTTATTAAAGTTTGAAGAAAATAATTCTATTGTTACCAATATTTTCACTATAAGTATCAGGGCCAAAAGCAGAAGTAGGCTGGAGTATATTTATAAAACACAAAGGAAAAGTAGGCCTAAATTTTGAATGAGACAACTATGATAATTTTTAAAATTCAGTAATCTGCTTTCCACTGGATAAAAAAACAAAGATGATAAAGATAGACTACAACGGAGATGAGTAAAGTTTGACATGTCAGATGAAAGAAGAATAAATATTTCTTCTGCTCTTCATCCATTGTAAGATTGAAGCTAATATAATACTAAATCACGAGTCTTTTGAAATATAGATCCTTTCCTGTTTGTTGGTTCCATTGTTATCTTGTTCGCAGACATATTGGTCATAGCTCATTATATAAGGGTCCCATTATCTCAATATAATAGCTATGATGATGACCATATGCACTACAAGGGAATATCATAAAGTTTTAATTATCACCATGAACAGAGTGAGATAGAAAGATAAATGAGGTATGTTGTACTTAAGTCTTCTCGAAGTCGCCCTGCAGAGCCACACATTTCTGCCAGCACTTAGTGACATTCCTCAACCCATCATTATAGTAGTTGAGAATTGCCTCGAGAATCAGTTCCACCTACATATTAATATCATCTGTATTGTCAAATCCGTAACCCAAAATGGCTTCATCATCTCCATGAAGAGAAAGAAGTTGCTAGCTGCAAGATCAGGCATATAGGAGGGATGAGCAAAATTTCTTACCCACACCTGTCAGCTTCCACATCAGATGCTTGGTCGGAACATTCAAGTGAATCTACACATTATTTGCTTTCACTGTTGTCTACGTATTTTTGTATCACAGATATCAACATAACAATGAAAGCAAAATTTATTAAATTCAATTCAGTGCACAAGAAGGAATATTGAACAGATTTAATTTTTCAGAATTTGGAATATCATAGCACTTTTTTAAAAAAGGAGAGGAATTTTCGAAGATAACCTTGGCTGCATAGGTGAAAGGTCTAGTAAAGTCACCTGTGAATATAATGCCATGCCATTAAGGTGCATTTAGGGGATGTTGAGGTAGGGCCTCATGCATTCTCAATCTCAGCCATTTTGGAGGTGATGTGATCAGCACTACAATTCAGCCACCTTTACCCCTCAGGGTTGCCCCCAGGCATGCATTGATTTGAAGCTGGGTGAGCCCCGGAAGCGCTTTATGCAGGGACAAGGCTGGAGAAATTCTGACCCGACATCACTCACTTGTATTGCAACCCTAAATCAAATTCCATGTTCACTTAGTTACATTATTTACATTGAAACTCCAATCTACTCTTAGTCATTACTGTACACTTAATATGATGTTCAAAATTTACTATAATCTTTGCAGAATTCATTGTGCTTTTCTTATGCTTTCCACATGTTATTACTCTTTCAGCTTCTGCCGCAGGAGCAAGTGCTGCAGGTGGTGGTTTTGGTGGATATGGTGGATCTGCTGCTGCTGCTGCTGCCGCTGCTGCTGCTGGTGGTGGTGGTGGATATGGTGGATCTGCTGCTGCTGCTGCTGCTGCCGCTGCTGCTGGTGGTGGATATGGTGGTGCCGGAGCTGCTGGTGCAGCTGCTGCTGGAAGTGGTGGATACAATAGGTTCTATGGTGGTGGATCTGCTGCTGCAGCAGCTGCTGCTGCAGCTGCTGGAGGTGGATATGGAGGAGGCAGTGCAGCAGCAGCTGCCGCCGCTGCTGCTGGTGCAAGGCATGGATATTACGGAGGAGGAGGTTCTTCCGCTGCTGCTGCCGCGGCAGCTGCTGCATCCGGTGGTGGTTACGGGGGATATCCAGGATATGGTGGTGGTGCTTCCGCAGCCGCAGCAGCAGCAGCTGCTGCTGGAAGGAGACAAGGTGGTGGTGCAGCAGGTGCTGCTTCTGCTGCTGGTGCTGCTGGCGGTGGATATCCTGGGGGATATTTTCCGAATGGTGGTGGTGGTGCAGGAGCTGGTGCGGGAGCGGGTGCCGGGGCTGGAGCTGGTGGATTTGGTGGTGGTGGTGGTGCTGGTGCAGGAGCTGGTGCTGGAGCAGGTGCAGGGGCGGGTTCTGGAGGTTTTGGTGCTGGTGGTGCTGGAGCTGGTGCAGGTGCTGGTGCTGGCGCAGGGGCAGGAGGTGGTGCATTGTTCTATGATGCACGTAAGTTACGATAACTAAATAATTATATTTCTAATTGTCAAAATGCTAAAGTTCATTTTATGTCCACTCTGCTCAGATGGTCTAATGAAGACTGGATGTGCAATGAGTCCTGGATAGGACCACTTTCACTCCACCCTCGAGTGTGGTATGCTTGAGCATACTGCATTCATAATTGAATGTTTGGCAGGCGTTATTACCATGTGAGAGGTTGTTCCGTATTACAGAGCATAATACGCAGCAGTGTCAACCTAAAATGCACACATGGAAGCATACTTCTCCATGCAATTACAATTCAAAATAATAAGTCTGTACATACTATGAAATACCAAAATACAATATACAGAGAGTATGCAGTATCTAGAGACTAAAATGTAAAATGGAACCCTAGGCACACATCCTAACAGACCTACCTAAACAATTCAAAATATCTCAGTGCACCAAATACCTGTACATGATTGTTTACTATGGTAAAGGTTGATTGATTGATTTGCTTTATTTTACTTCACTTTTTGTGCCACTTTTGGCTAATTTGCGAAGATGGGGATGAGTTATGAAATTGATGAATGGACACTTTTAAACATCCATACCCAGACCGGGATTTGTACCTGTTACCCCTGGCATCATAGCATGATGTGCCAACCACTCCACCATGGGAGTTGGCTACTATGGTAAAGGATATTCTGTAAAATAAAATGAAATAAAATGTTACAGTAAAAACATACAATCAAGCATCATTTTAATGTGGCAATAATAGTAAAAACATGAACTATATGTGAAATTTCTGCTTAGGTAGTTTCAGCCCACAACTATGTACTTCATTTTCATATATCCCTTTGTATTAGTAAGATGGACTAAAATACATTTTAACATGGAAATTCCCTGGGTCTCTTACTTCACAATCCATATTTGAGAATATTAAGTATTTAAAAAAATATATTTAAAAATACCCCAAAAAAATAGTTTACTTACGGTTTGTGAGTATGTACAGTATGCCAAAGTATGTTTCAGGACTCAACTCCTCCCTTCCTCAGGTTATCTCCTTGGGTAGCGAAATTGCTTCATAGCCACGTCAAATAGAAGTAAAAAACAAGGAGTAAGTTGATGGGTGTTACTATGGTAAAAAAGAAGGTTTCCTAACAACTTGCCCATTCTTGATAAAACTCCCACGCCCACATGCCTTTCTTTGTAAAGTTCCGAAAGCATAAACAGCCAAAGATAAAAAGGCTTTAAAACTTGAAACATTAAGAAGCATACACGCGACTCCACACTTGCCCACAAGGTATCTGGTTAGCCTTCGTGCAGAATGCAAGAAGTCTCCCGGTTCCAAACTCCACCCACCAGTCCCCCCCTCCCCCCGTATTATGTCATTTCATTCTCGAAATCATGAGTCTCCTGAACCACACGGACTACGTCCAGTGTGACATGAAAACCTATGGGCAACTTGTTAGGAAACCTTCTTTTTTACCATAGTAACACCTATCACCTTACTCCTTGTTTTACTTCTATTTGACGCAGCTATGAAGCAATTTCGCTAGCCAAGGAGATAACCTGATTAAGTGAGCAGTTTACTCCCAAACCGTAGTTTGGCATACTGTACATACTCACAAACCGTAAGCAAACTTTTTTTTTGTATTTTTAATTTTTTGTTTTAAATACTTAATATTCTACTAAGTGAGTAATTCACACACACGCAAGATATGAGTCAATATTTGAGGGCCCGCTACCACAGAGTTTTGTGTGAAAAATTGGATTTTGTGATAAAATAACATACTTTTTAATACTACGATGATTTTTTAATATTTTATAGCAAAACTCTTGGTAAATAGATGTATAATAATAATTTAGTGTTTAGTGAAATTATTCACATTTGTTTATTTTTTCAATTAGAGGAATATTATGCATAGATTTTACTTTTCTCATTGATTACATTAAATGTATTTACATATATCACTAATTTGACTTCTCTTTCTTTTTTTACAACAGCTGCAAGAGGTATACATTTTACTTACTTGGTCAATTTGCTTTAGCATTTGATTTGTTTAGAATTTACAAAGGAAGCGTTTTTAGGAATAAATGTAATACTGCTGAGTGCCTGAAGAATATTTTCTAATGAAGACTGTGGGGAGGTTAAAACTGAATAGTTGTGATGTATTGAAGTCGTGTTTGTATATCATCAGAAGAAAGAAACAGTTTGGAGAATCAATAGAGGAATTCTATGATGTTTGGAAAAAAGCACTAGTCAAAAAATGCAATTTTACAGCAGACAGATTTACTATATATACGTATATATACAGCATGTCCACAAAAACACTCCTCGATTTTATTTGGTTATAAAATGAAAACTTTGAGGAATATTGTGTTCATTTTTTGGGTAAACGTGTAAAAACTCATAAAGTTTCATGTGATTGAATTTCATTACAGACACTCAATGTGTGCCCCACCTGTCACACGGCAAACATCTAGGCGATAATCGAGCTCATTCTAGACTCTGGAAAGCATATCGGGCATGATTGTGTTTACATCTTCTGTGATTCTGTCCTGCAGAATTTCAATGGATGCAGGTAGGGGAGGTACGAACACTATGTCTTTGATATACCCCACAAGAAAAAATCGCAAACACTAAGGTCCGGTGACCTAGGAGGCCAGGGAAGAAACACCTGATCATGGCATCCAGCACGACCTATCCATCTGTTTGGCAGGACCTCATTGAGAAAGTTACAGACGTTACGATGCCAGTGCGGTGGTGCCCCATCTTGTTGGAAAAGGTAGTCACCTACCTCAGTAAGTTGAGGCATCAACCAGTTTTGTAACACATCCAAGTAACTGTCGCCGGACACAGTTTCGCCTTCAAAGAAAAAAGGACCATAAACTCTCTGTTCAGATATGGCACAAAACACATTACACTTAGGAGAATCACGTTGTATCTCCAGCGTGGCTTGGGGATTCTCCAATCCCCATATCCGCACATTGTGTCTGTTTACCTTACCATGCAGGTGGAAGGTTGCTTCATCACTGAAAATGATCTTCGACAGAAGATTGTCATCATTTTCCATTAACTGCTGGAGATCCGAACAGAACTGCTGTCGCTTTGGACGGTCTTCAGGTTTTAACTTCTGCACCAGTTGCAGTTTATATGGCTGAAAGTGCAAGCGTTTTCGTAACACCTTGCTAATCGTACTTTTTGGGATTTGTAGTTCAATACTCGCTCTGCGCACTCACTTTTTGGGACTCCGAACAAAGGTTTCCCTCACACTCTCAACAACTTGCTGTGGGACTGTCGGTCGGCCAGAGTGCCCTTTCCGCTTGTCACAGATGCACCCTTCTTCGACGAAATCCTTGTACCACTTCAAAATGGACTTGTTCGAAGGTGGTTCCACACCAAATTTATGCCTGAACGAACGTTGAACAGACACGACACTCTTTGTTGTGTGAAATTGTAACACACACCAACTTCGTTGCTGTTTTGAAAGCGCCATCTTGAATTTGCTGCCCTCTAGCGAAAAAATGGGTCAATTTCACAACCTGTAGGGAATAAACAAAAATATTTTGAGTTACTACACCTTCTGACACCATACTTACAAACATATTGCAAAAAGTTTTCATTTTATAATCAAATAAAATCGAGGAGTATTTAAGTCTTTTCACATGGCCAATATAAAATTATACTTATAATATTTTCTTTAATTGATTCAGTGTGACATAAATGAAAGCAATGGAAAATCACAGTTTTTGACTTAATGTGTGTTTCCCGAACACCCTAGTGTTATGAAAGAGGAGAGAGAGAATCAGAAAAGGGAAGATGACGAGGAAGAATGAATTGAGACAGAGAGAATGAACAATAGAAAAAGTAATGGAAATTTAAAAAATGATACACTTTTACATGTAAAGCAAGATAAAAATGAGGGTTCCTTGGTTGATTAATTGATTTGGTTTAGTTTACTTCACTAATAACAAAGATGAGGATGAATGATGACATGATGAAAATGATGAAACAGAACACACCCATGCCCAGGCTGGGATTCAATGCCGGGACCCCTGGCATCTTAGCATGTTGTGCTAACTACTCTGCCATGGAGGCTGGCTAAAAATGAGGGTTGAGAGAGGGGGATGTGGGAGAGAAAGGAAGCAAAATAAACAGGTAGCCACAGTGAGAAATTAGTAAAATGAAGAGATAAAGAAAGAGAGAGGAAGACAAGAAGTAAGAGGCAGACGGAGAACAGAGAATGCAAGTGTGTTAGAGAGAGACAAGGGCAAGAAATATGAGAAAATCATTATCATTGTGTGTGTGTGTGTGTGTGTGTGTGTCTGTGTGTGTGTGAGAGAGAGAGAGAGAGAGAGAGAGAGAGAGAGAAACATAGGAAGATGTGATCAAGGAGAGAGAAAGATTTGATTTGATTTTTTGTTATTTAGCGCTGCTTTTCCACCACTTTTGGCTAATCGCGACTGTGAGGATGAGTGATGATATGATAAAATTGATGAAGGGCCACTCACAAAGAACACCCACACACCCACACCCATACCCAGGCTGGAATTCGAACCTGGAACCCCTTACGTTGTAGTGTGCTGTGCTAACCACTCCACCACGAAGGTTGGCAGAAGATAGAAAGAGTAACCCTGAATGAGAATATACTTTGATTAAGATAATAAGGTGGGACTGTATGAAGTAGATACAATAACAAAGAACATAATAGAGATGCAAATAAAAGGGAGAAGGAAAGAATAATTTTTGCAACTTTTCTCTTTTCCATCCAGGAAGGTCAAGTAACCACACACAATCCTTCCCTGTGGATACCCACAAAAGTATCTATAACGATAAATGGTTATTAAATAAAATGAATATGAATTTTAAAATGTAATTTCCCTGCCAATTAAAGTAAACATGATTTTATATCATGATAAATAAATCACACCTGAACTTTAACTTAATGATTATAGTGATACCATACATCTCTTTTCAAAAGCATCTCAAAACATGAATTGAGTTTGAATTGTTGTTTACAGTCCACTGTATGCACAGATAGGTTATTCAGGACTGGACCTACAGTTTAAAGTGGGATCCAAACCACTGTGCAATGTGCCTCAACTGCATATCGAACCCCAGAACCCTTGATTACAAGGCAATGATGTTACCCTATACTATAAGAAAGGCCCAGTTACCTACGTTATTTGAGTTCTGCCAGTAAACAAGATATTTCCTTTTATAGGAAGACGATTCTTTGGAAGTAAAGCCGGTGAGTCATATTATCGATCCAAAGAAGAAAAAAATATCTAAAATTTCTGCATTATATCGTTCACTTATCTCGAAATGTAAGGACAGAACAGTTTAACTGTCCTCCTTGGTAAAGTGGTTATCACAGCGTGCTGCGAAGTCAGGAGTTCCGGGTTCGAATTCCAACCTGGGCATGGGTGTTCTTTGAGAATGTCCCTTCATCAATTTCATCATTCCATTATTCATCCTCATTTTTGTGTGAAATAAAATAAACCAAATCACTCAAAGACAGAACACTTGTATTGAAACTCCATCAGTATCAGATGATATAAGCTCATCAGTACAGCAGTTTAGGTAAAATTATGGGTAAGTTTACTGACTCAATGTATAAATTAGTAATTTAGTGCAAATCCCTCCATTTTCATTTCTCTCCCAATGAACATTTAAAAAGAATAGTATCTTACAAGTAGAGGGCACGTCATGAAAATGAAGTTTTGGACGAGACTTCGTGTAGTTGTAGAGTACCCTTTATGTATTGATATGCCAAGGTACTAGTGTGCATTAGCCAGCTATTTCCAAGAAGCATTTCAAAGTTTTGAATATTTACAAGTACGCCTCTTGAGGCGAATATATTCATCGATTGCCACGTGGCCTGGTGATGATGTGCAATGTGTCAGTTTCACATGCTGAAGGTTCTATGTTCAATTCCAGTTCGAATGCATCTGGTTTTTTAATGAAATTGAGCAACTATTTACTAAATTTTATTTAATAATTTGTAGTAATAAAGATGAACAAGTTTTATTTCAATATCTTGAGAGAAAAATACTCCTTTTTAATGTTTTTTAAATTTTATTTGTTGAAATGATTTTTCACGGTTCTTTTTCAATATTCGCATCATTTTACAAATATTTGTGTTTTAAATTATCGATATGTTATATTCGACAAAATATTTTCAAGAAAATGATTAAGAAACTAAACACAATAAAACTACTGAAAATCATTGCTTTTATTTACATTTCTTCTACATGATCCACAGAGGTAATTATTATAAATCATGGGAAACAAAATATTTCTTGATAATTTGAACAGCAAATAACATATGAATTTCTGCAATAAATGGTTGCTGTCATTCCAAAGTAACATGCTATTATAACATTTGCACCTAAACTAGCCATAGTCAAAGTGGTTACTACCAACTTCACCATCACATGCAGACCAGCTCTAAAATTAAGAATATATTCTTTTGAATAATTATATAATTAAAAGATGGGTATAACTTTTTTTTCTATAAAATCTCTAACCTCTTGCAATATGTATTTAATCGTTGTGTATCTACAGTGACATTCATAAATACAAGAATATATATATATTCTTGTATAATAGAAAATATGAATTCTACTAGTGATAAGTACTGAAATATTTCAGTACACAGATATGAATGATTATCGAAATGCAAAGAATTTTATTTCAACTTTTGTTTTACTTTTTTAAGAGTCAACATTTTATGTAGAAATTATTTGCGAAATCATTCTTGTCTCAAGTAAAACTTCAGCTTGTATAATATATATAATAATAATTATACATAATAAATAATATATAATTTTTGGATGCTAATGTTGCCTTAATTATTTCAACAGGACTTGGAACACGATGTATGTATTCCTTATTTTTATTGTTACCTTTAATGTTCATATTCTTGTTTCATCATTTTAGGTAGGTTAGTGCAAGTAGAAAGGGACATTCAGTCACAGATGTTTCTCTGTACTGCCACATGCGAATTGAAATTAATATTTCTTGAATAATTGTATTAGAGCTTTGGATCATGGAATTAATGAAAAGAAGGGCAACCCAGGAGGTGGCTCTGATCGCATTACCTCCAGTGTGGTTCATTTACAGAAGTTGTGGGACCATACCTCCTTCATGGCACGATACAATACTATATGTTTGTGTGTTAAAGCATGTTTTTGCTTACTTATCTTGTGTTTAATGTGCAAGTAAGAAATTTGTTTGGTTTGTGTTTGAAATTATGAGAAAGTTTCTGGTCACATTTAGTTTTCAATCTTAGCATGCTTCATAAAAAATCAGAAGTTACATCTGGAGAGTGATTTATGGAAAGAAAATAAATAAAAATTTTGGGTCACCATTAGATATTGGAGAAGATAAACTGACATAAAAAACATAATTCATTACAAAAAGTAACTCATGTTTGAACAGTTATATAAATGTATTTTACTAGTCTACTTATGATGATGTAGGACAGACACAAAGATTGTCATGTAAGGATTTACAAGTATAATGACACAGATAAATGTAAATATATTAGAAGTATATATATATATATATATACAGGGTGACTGGTAATTAGATGTATCCCTTGAAAGGGGTTAAAGTAGAGACAATTTGCAATACATTTGACCATATGATACCCCGTCCGGAAATTAGTAGTTTTCGAGATAATCGAATTTCTATTGTTTTTTTAAAAAATGACAATTTTCCACATAAAAAGATCAATTGAGAAAAAACTGCTCATTGAATGGAACATATTTCAGCATTTTCTGATAGCTATCAAATAAGTGGTTCGTTGAAAAAAAAGTTTTTCCCAAATAACAATCAAATGTAAGTAACGGGTGGGTTTAAACTTACAAGTGATGATAAGAAAATGCACTCTTAGTTTACTTGGCAACGTATTAATAACAAAAATGGTATGACACGAAGCGTACAAATTACGTAAATTACTTCCTTGTGTCATCTGCTATCCAACAAGGTACAAATGTTGCTAACATTCACATTTGTGTACAATAAATAATACTTCATTCACCTTCATGTGAATGGAATCAATGAACAATACAATTAAAGAACATTGCACGTCTTGCTCAAAGTGGGCATCTCCGTTACGAATGCAGGCACGCAGGTTTTTACGGACATTTGTTCTCTTAACTCGTGATATGAAGGTGTCCTTGATGTGTTGACCAGCTGTTAAGATCCTCTCCCTGAGCTCTTCTTGCAAGTTTACCGGTGTCTTGTCATGTGGCTCAAAATGTAAAAGTCGCAAGGCTTCAAATCGATTGGGGGGATCGAGCTGGGCAGTCATCATGATGATAAATCATGTCACGTCTTGTAGCTAGAGGCACATCCTCCAACAACATTGCCATCCCGTTCCTTAAAAAATGTTAATAAGTGATGCCATTTAAGATTTGGGGCAGGAAAAATGGCTCGATCAAATGATTGTTGATTACACCCATCCATACTTCTGCCTGGGCGTGCGACAGTGGCTGGATGAAAATTACCCAAAGAAATGGATTGGCCGAGGCAGCCCGATTCCCTGGCTGGCTCGATCCCCCGATTTGAAGCCTTGCGACTTTTACATTTGGAGCCACATATGACAAGACACCTGTAAACTCGCAAGAAGAGCTCAGGGAAAGGATCTTAACAGCTGGTCAACACATCAAGGACACCATCACATCACGAGTTAAGAGACCAAATGTCCGTAAACACCTGTGTGCCTGCATTCGTACCGGAGGTGCCCACTTTGAGCAAGACGTGTAATGTTCTTTAATTGTATTGTTCATTGATTCCATTCACATGAAGGTGAATGAAGTGTTATTTATTGTACACAAATGTGAATGTTAGCAACATTTGTACCTTGTTGGATAGCAGATGTCACAAGGAAGTAATTTACATAATTTGTACGCTTCATGTCATACCATTTTTGTTATTAATACGTTGTCAAGTAAACTAAGAGTGCATTTTTTTATCATCACTTGTAAGTTTAGACCCACCCGTTACTTACATTTGATTGTTTATTGGGAAAAACGTTTTTTTCAACGAACCACATATTTGTTAGCTATCAGAAATCGCTGAAATAAGTTCCATACAATGAGCAGTTTTTTCTCAATTGATCTTTTTATGTGGAAAATTGTCATTTTTTAAAAAAAAACAATTGAAACTCGATTATCTCGAGAACTACTAATTTTCGGATGGGGTATCATATGGTCAAATGTATTGCAAATTGTCTCTACTTTAACCCCTTTCAAGGAATACATCTAATTACCAGTCACCCTGTATATACAGGGTGATTGGTAATTCGACCTATTCCTGGAAAGGGGTAATACTAGAGCACATTTGCAACAAATTTGACCCTATGCACCGGGGGTCGGAAATCAATGGGTTTCTAGTTATTGCAGTTTGTAGATTTTCGTGACAAATTCCGACTTGCGACCAAAAATCTACTTCACCCAGGCCACTTGATCGACATGGATTGGGGGATTGGGGGAAAAATCTGAATAAAAAGTGGAGAAGGCGCGTTGTAGACCCCAATCATCTGACAAGAATTCTGTGGACAGACGAATCCAAATTCGACCACGATGGTATTACGAATTTTCGTAATGAGCATTTTTGGTCCCCTAAGGGTCATAACCTCAGAAAATCTAAAGAAAAGGCTCACCAGAGAAAATTTGCACTAAATGGGAATCATCCACAATCATGTGATCGGGCCATTCTATCTGCCACAAAACCTAAATGGCATTACCTACGAAAACTAAGGGAAGAATTGACGACGTTGCTGGAGGATGTGCCGCTCGCCACAAAAAGGGGCATGTTTTACCAACATGATGGCTGCCCAGTCCACTATTTCTGGGGTGTGTGACAGTGGCTGGACGACAATTATCCCATTCGATGGATTGGTCGAAGTTGCCCGACCACCTGGCCGGCGAGGAGTCTGGATTTGACGCCATGCGACTTTTACATTTGGGGTCCCATGAAAGAGTTAGTCTACAGTACACCAGTGGATTCCCAAGAAGAGTTGAGAGAGAGAATTGTGACAGGCGCCCAATACATAAGAGACTGAGTGTCAACGCGAGTGACTGTGTCTGAAGTACGCCGCAGGTTGAGTGCTTGCATACGTAACTGGGGAGGCAATTTGAACAGCATTTGTAGTTTTTGTAACAGTTAATTCTGACAACCTGGAATCATGAGAAGGTAAAAAACATTATTATTTAACTAATTTTCGTTCCTTTATTTCTCACAACCGACAACTTCTTTTTACTTTACAAAGAGGTCTACAATGCGCTTTCTCCACTTTTTATTCTGATTTTTCCCCAACCCATGTTCCAGTTGACAACATTTGTATCTTTTTGGAGAGCTTATGAAACGAGGAAGTGTGTTACCATTCTTTGAGTAATCCTCTTTGATTTAATTAATTTCCAAATTTCTTCATGACGTGTGCTCCAATGACTGTTTTGGGCATGAATTATTTTTCCCAGTAGTCACTCATTCGTCAGCTGTTAGCAACATGTCGATAAAGTGCCCAGGGTGTAGTAGTTTTTTCACAATTAGTAGTTTTTTGGTCACAAGTCGGAATATGTCAAGAAAATCTACAAACTGCAATAACTCGAAACCCATTGATTTTCGACCCCCGGTGCATAGGGTCAAATTTGTTGGAAATGTGCTCTAGTATTACCCCTTTCCAGGAATAGGTCGAATTACCAATCACCCTGTGTGTGTGTATATATATATTATATATTAGAAGACTTTAGAAGTACACCTTTTTGATATGCTTTCTTTTTATAATTTCAGCTGCATCTGGAAGACGTAAGGGTCATACTTATATATCTACATCCTTACTAATATCTAATATAATTGCTTGAAAAAAATGTGGATCTTCATAATTTATTCAAATTTTAATTTTACTAAATAAAAACTCATGTATAAATTATCATAATTCAACATGAATCTTTGATAATATACTGGGTTTGTTTCATATAACATTGAAAATGGCAAATCATGAACTTTGAATTTTATTTTTTAGTGAAGTTTCTTATGTTTTATACAAGAGCATGCTTTTCAATTCTTAAAAAAAGTATATATATTAAATTTCACCCTTTCTTATTTATATCTCTCAAACCACATTTAAGAAGCTGGGACTCCTTTTTAATATTTTTATCCACAAGCACTGTGCGAATTAAACTTTTTGCTTTGGGGGGGATACTCACTCCAAGGCCGCCCACAGAAATCTTTCTCAGGAAGGGTGGGAGGCATAGTATAAATTTCATATCTTGCCTTTTTCAGTCATAGAAACTTGAATTGTTATTATTATTGTCATTATTACATTGTTATTTTTGCTATATTATTATTAAAATTAATATTACTTTACAAAACATAAAATTCAAATTGAATTTAAAATACTTGGGAGATGTCTGCTATCTAGATTGAAACTGGATTCAGCTTACTTCCTTTCCATAAACATCTAATCACTTTGTTGATGAACAGTTCTTTGTCTTTTTGTACTATTTCACGAAGAATAGATATCAATCAGACATCACTTAATCCAATGTCCTTCATGGAACTTCTGATCCATGTTTTTACATGCCGAAAAGTACTGTAAAAAAAAGTAATAATTGAAAATTACAGGTCAGAACTCGACTTTTTGTAACCCCGAACAGCCAAGAAATTCCAAAGTATATCTTATTTAAAATAGGCTAATTCTTGATATTTTCTGCACTGTAAATGTCTGAAATTTCTTGAAATCAACAGTTTTTATTCAAGAAGTGCAAAAACAATCACTTGAAGATGAAAGTGTCCACAATTCGAGATTTAAACTGCATCGCGGAATTTCGAAAATTTACAGTTTAGAAAATTTTCCTAAATGATCGGGAAATGGAGAGTTTTTTCGGTTATGAACGTCTGAATTATTAATATTTCCTTACCAATCCCATCCCGACCAACATTTTTCCATCCTGCACGCCCCTGGTTACGGCAGTCAACATGATTCTAATGGATCTTATGAAAACGTTATCTCATTATGTTGTTGGACATGACAGTTAATTGCTGTAACCGACAACCTGTAAATCGCAGAAGACAATATTCTTTATAATAAAATTTTGCTACAATTTCACCATTTGAATTATATGGACTTTTTCCAAATATATTTGGGGGCAAGCACCCCCTACTGGTGCTGATGGCCCACTCAGTGGTGTATTTGTGATTTTATTTTGGGAAGTAAATTTTTGGGTGTGCAAATTTGCATATTTGTTACCAGTCAGTAAACTAAACTATTCCCTTGCGGTTCTAAGTACCGTAGAACATTGGTTCTCACGTACGTAATTAAATCTTACTTAATTCTTAATTATAACGTAATTCAGAAACAGTGTATTTACATTCTAATAAACCCCAAACTCATACAGAAAAGGAGCTATCGAACTAATAACACCAAAAATTTATCCAAATTTCTACTGCCAGGTTCAAGCTTAATGAACACTTGAGGTTGGTCAGTTGCAGAATGGTCCTTCTTTAACCCACAATGCTGCACACTTTTCGGCATGGAAAGATTTCCATGACTTCTCAATTAATTGACACGAATGATTTTTCAGTTGTGTTCGTTACAGTAAAGAAATTGTATACTGTTTGCTTTCAATTCCATCTTCTTTGAGGCAATATAAAAATAATCCCTGACAGGGATAAACATAATTTTCTTTTTCCGGTGATAAAATGTTTTGTGGGAGGGAAATCCCCTGCATCCCCCCAATTAATTCGCACACTGTCCAAAAGTATGTGTTATAACATGAATGCTTGAATATGAAATGTACAAATGTTACCGGAATAGTAAGACAGAACTATAATTATTGACAAATAATTAGTAACATTGGTCTATCATTGAATATATGAAGGTTTGTTTTCTATTTCAAATATTTAATACTTTTGAGAAATCTCTAGAAGTAAATATAGTCTCATTTACGCTTTACCTTTGTTTTTACAGGATCTGCAGGTACGTTGTTTAGTATTTGGAAGGAGAAAATAATATATATATATATATGTTGGATGGCACTTATTGTTGAGAATATTCCCATGGTAGAAATTCATTATTGGTTCTTACATAGAATGCTAGAGGTATTAACTTCAATTAATGTAAGTACTTATGTTTCTATGTGTGTGTGTCAAAATTTTCTGGTGAAAGTTTTAAAATTGTAACTGCAGTAGACTGTTTGTAATTCAAACTCCAAGGGGACATGAGACAGGAAATGAATTATCCAAAATTCGAATTAATAAAAACATGCATCATTATGGATGATTTTGGGAATTTGAATTATCCAAGTTTGAATTTGTGAATTTAAGTTTGCTAAAATTTGCCCATGTAACTATAATTATCACACAATAATAAAATTAAATCAACTGTTTTTCATAGCTACTAAACTTCTTTAATATCTTAGCATTTCAATGTATTACAATTGAAGTATTTTAACCTCCTCAAAACAGTGGTTATTCAAAAATATTGTAATTTAACAATTAAAATAAAAGAGCATATTTTATAAAGTAGTCATTAAACAATAATTGGTAAAAAATTGTGTGTTATTATTCTTCAATTACTACACACTCCAATAACAACAACTCTTGAAGCATTGGGGTTTCACATAAATTATACATATAGGGTCATAAATTAGCAACCAGAGGGGACAACTATCAAGCAAATGAGAAGTTTAGCCACTATGGAAACAATGATTATTGATATTATTATTTCTACGATTTCTGAGGCTACACAGAGAATTTTTTAAAGTCCAAAATAAAGTTATTGCCAAATTAGACTTAGCAAAATTCAAATATTTTAATTTTAGAAATAGCTGCTTATGACGATATATTAATTTGTTGCTTGTTATAAAAATTGATCATATTTATGCTAAAGTTAATATGATACAAAGGATATAATCCAAAGATATTATATTTTCCTTTTCAGTGAAAAAATATCTAACTTGTAAATCCTGAATGAATAGAAGGAAACTGTTCACAACATTATCATAAGAAAAGCCATAAATATTAAGTGCGTGAACTTGTATCTTACGGATCGAAATTTGCTGTATAGCTGTTCTATATCACATTTGTACTGTCAATTTAAAATGTGATAGAATATCATATGTGCACAGATAAACTAATTGGAATGATATGCCCCCGCTGGGAATTGAACCTGAAACCCTTGGTTGCAGTTGATAGTATTAATCATTATGCTAAATATTTCTAGAAGCTTGCCTGGTAGAGAATGAGGAATAGATTCCCTCAGGATATCAGCCAGATCAGTTCTGGATAATCTTCTGAGCTTTCAAGATCTGATGAATCATGGCTTACACTTCAACTGTTGACGATGGGAGTGACATTAGCTCTTGCAAGTTTGAAAGGATATCCAGAGCTCATAACCCGAGAGAATATTTTCATGAACCATTATGCTGTTGTAGAAGTGATTGCTTCATAGGAAGTTACATCCTTTCATGATAAACCATTAAGTCTATTAGGTTGTAATGTTCCTTGCCTAATTACGGATACAGATTAAATAGTACTTTTCCCTCCGAGTTAGTAACAAGCCACTTCTGGAACTGACTGTACATTTATATTGAAATCATAATTCTGCCCACATGGATAGGAATATATTAATGTTATAATATTGTTATTCCACAAAAGCTTCTGCAATGGGTATGGCTGCTGCTGGTGGAGGTGGTAAGTAGCCAGATTAAAAACTAAAAATTGGAGCAACAACTCTGTAATTATCTTTTAACTATATAAAATGCACATATAGGAGAACCCCAATTAAAATTCCCAGATTTTACACTTTCCCACATTGTACCTTCAATCTGAATGATCCAAAAATAGCAAAATGTTCATTGGGCCATAATTTTCCAATCAAATATTTTAAATATAATAAATGCATAGTTGAGAAGCCGAGTGGGAGCCCCAGGCCCAAATATTTTTACTGTGATAACTGTCATTAATTTAAAAACTTGGAGCTGAAATTTTATAGCTTGATATCTTGGAGGATTAGTCTGGTATTGCATTTCAATTAAATTCAGCAATGTTTTGAAGCTAGTTGACCAGAACTTGATTTTCCCTAGCTTCAGATTCTGTTCATATTTGTCTGCCTTACATTTTGTAGATTAACAAAAGGCATCACTTGAGCTATTAGTTTATAATTAAAGAATATAACGAAATGTGTGATTTAGGAGAGGTAAGAGGTCAAATTGAGGATATGTCGGCAACATTATGACCACAATAACTGCCTTAAATTTAGAACGTTTAACCTGAAAGTATTATAATATATATGTACCTTGGACACTACTGGTATACTATTGCATTTGTGAGGAATCTTTCAATGCATTTTAAATGTTGGATAACAAATTATACTAGGTGCTCCAACTTCTGATCATAATTACAATTTTGTTTACATCACATTTACCTTCTAACATCCCTCAGAGACCATGTTTGATTTCTTTGCTAAATACATATTAGAAACTAATATTGAATATATAGTTTATTAATTGTATGAATATAGTATGTCTATTATTTTGCATTTATTTTATTATTTGGCAGATATTTCAACAATTATAGTTTAAGAGAATGTTATGGAATTGAAAAATTAAACTTTGTTTTTCATTTTGTTAGGATATGGTGGTGGTGGAGCTGCTATGGCTGGATCTGCTGCTATGAGTGGAGGTGGAGGTATGGTTATATTCCCTCCCCCCCAGAAAAACTCAAAACAATTTTACTGAATCATTTATATTTCTTAATTCTTCAATTTTTTTTCAATGGTACCTCTTCTCTTATCTTCAGATGATGTTTTTTTTTTGTTTGTTTTTCTGATGGCTGGGATAAAACAAATGAGAGATATGTAAATTACCACTGGGGAAGTTTGCTAACTATTAGTCTACCATTAGGGCAAGATTTATACATTTAGGGGCCTGTTGTTAGCAACCTTATGTGCACCCATGTATAAATGTCATAAAAGAAACACATTGCCACTCGACTTACTGTTTTTAACCCCAGCCAACATAGATTAACATTTAAAAGGAAGATGGAAGCTTGAAACTCTAACCCCCACCTTTAAATCCAAGCCTAATTTTCATTATTTAAATTTAGAATATTGTACAATATTTTAATTCATTACCAAAAAACTGCCGTATATGATGGCCAATGAATGGCACTTTGCATGGCACATGGTAGTCATGTGTGACAACAAATCCACATCACTTGTATTGCTTCTTTTATCGAAAGCATGGTCACCAGGAATTCTGGCAATATCACTATCTATATTCCGCAGCTTTCTCAGTCTGCCTGGATGGCCATTTGCCATCATATGTAGCGATATTTATGATGAATTATGTATGTCTAGAATGGCATGACTCCTGGAGAATTTGAAATAGAGAGTAAAGCTATACTTACTCAACAGGGGCAAATTTAGTCTCCTGTATAAGACACATATTTACACACTTGTGTTCAGGATACTACATAAGAATTACTTTTTCGATATAAATTATGATTTTTTTTATATATAATGATTAATATTTATCTGACAATTATGATTATTGCATTTCGATTTTGAGCCATGGCACATCCATTGTTATGTTTCTAAGGCAAAAGTAATTATTATTTCAAAGCTAAAAATTGAATAACCATGGATACAATATTAACTGAAAAATACATCAAATTATTTTTCTCTTTTCAGGATATGGAGGTGGAGCTGCTATGGCTGGATCTGCTGCATTGGCTGGAGGTTCAGGTACGTTTCAGTGTCTCTTTTCTTGAAACATGTATATATTTTAGTAAGTTGCAGATATTTTGAATATTATATAATCCCTCAGCATTACCAGTAGTAGTTCAAAAAGTTTTCTATCTGCATAATGCTAAACGTTGTCAAGATGGACACCCCTCAAGAAAAAGCTTTCTGGATATCGTCTAAAGTCTTAATATTAAGAGGATCATTGATAGCCTTATGACAGCCTTTAGCCATTCGCTTACTAAGCGAGAGGGGACGTTGTAAGAAAAAGGGGATAGCTCTGAAGAGCTACGTCTACACTCAAACTGCAAGGGGACTAGCCCCGTGAAATAAGAAAACACGGACATCTATTTAAAAACACTACCTTTGACTGAACAGGCAGGGTGAGGAAAGACATATAGAATGTTCGTTTACCTGAAGTTCTGCGGCAATCTCTTCTCCGCTGGTCCTCGTTGTGATGTGGCCCTACTCTGTAAGGAAACGGACGAGGGAGCAACTCCAGGCTCCAAACTCTGTACTTTCGTAGACCAATATTCTAAATGATAACTTTAACTTCCCGATCGTTCGTTCCTTTTTCTAAACTTATGATGCCTGTTGAGCTCTCTCGCAATAACTGGATTCAACGTAATCTGAAAACAACTAGAAACTGAGTTCTTTTGTAACTACTTCATCTGACGGAAAGCGGAAGACAACTAAGAAAGAGATTTTCTCTCGCGACCTATTTAAATGAAATTCGAACTATCGGCCGTTACGATGGTTGATTCGATCGCATCCTTTGGCAACGGCAATTCTGAGGAAAAACGCTGATACCTGATTTCATTTTCTAATGCAATGTCAGCGTTTTTTCAACTTCGCTGAAGGTCGCTGTCATGATGAGCTTTTAAGAAGATATTTTTCAATGCTTCAGCGGGACCCTTTTTATAACATGATTAGCTTATTTATTTATGATGCCCGGGTCCTAGGTTCGACTCACGCCTGCAGAGTGATACTTATGAACAACTTCTTCATAGGTGTTCTTCATACTCCCTTTCATAGTTGAAGAGTCCAGTCTCTTGGACCTGCTTCATTTAAAATCAGACAGCATTGAAAGAGGAATCTTTTTACATTCTGAGTTCTGTAAAAGATATTATAGTCAATGCTTGAAGTGGAAATTCCCAGTGGGGAGATGTTTGCTTGAACCTCAGGGCTAGCTCCTAAGTTAGCCAGTTATTTGAGCTATTACCATAGTTTACTGCCATTACATCTCTGTTACAGTGATGTCACCAGGTAAAAAAAATGGGTAGTTGAGAGGGAGGTGAGTTGAGGATATTTTTGAGGGGAGGCAGCCATATTTAGTGTACACCTAAATATCATGCCACAAAATGCATGTGCATTCTAAGGGAACATTCATTTATAAAGTTTTTCTTGGTTGCTCGTTGTCCATTATATGGTGCGGTCACTGTTCTGTCACAAAGAAACATTGGTTACAATTGTCATTTCATCAGCATCAGTTAAAATTTCATATCTGTCTATCCCAAGTCATTGAAAAAGATGTCCGTGATTTCAAAATGACATAGCTAAACTAATAGCTTATGTGGTAGGTTGCGGTGGCTCAGTCGGTAATGCGTCTGACTACCATGCTAAAGGTCCCGGGTTCGATCCCCAGCCGGTTCAAATCCGGTGACTTTTCTAACGTTGGAAGCAGCCCCGGCACCCACCCAGCATCAAATGACATGGGTACCTGGGGGGTAAAGGCAGTCAGGGGTGTGATGCTGATCACATCACTCCCACTCACGACTGGATCAAGAAAGTGTGGGGCATTACCCCCACAACCCCTATACGCCTTCATGACATGGTGCTAAGCATAGGGGAGCACTTTACCTACTTTTTAACCTTATAGCAAACAAATTATTTATTAATATACCAAAAGATGCAGAAAACATTCAAGATTTTTGCATTACCTACAAAGTTTTCGATGTGAGCTCTCCCAGTTGCTCGGCAAACATCTAGGCGATAGTCAATCTCTGAAAATGAACGCTGAAGCATGTCCGGAGTTATAGTTGTTATCCCAGCATTGATTCCTTCCCTTAAATGGTGCAGGTCCCATATTTTTTCAGCGTAAACAATGTTTTTGAGATAACCCCAAAAGAAAAAGTCCAGAAGACTCAGATCGGGACTTCTAGGTGGCCACAAAACATAACCCTTCCTTCCAATCCAATGACAAGGGAACCTGTTATTGAGAGCTTCTTGTACAACGAGACTGTAATGAGGTGGCGCACCATCTTGCTGAAAAATTACACTTATTCCCTTTTCTCTTTCAATGTCATCAATTTGCGGGAAAACATAAAGTTTGAGCATATTCAAATAAGTGTCACCTGTAATCGTGTTCTCAGCAAAAAATAATGGGCCTACAACACGATTATGCAGTGGTAACACAATCACCTTGTAATCAAGCGGTCCCAGGTTCGATACGCAGTGGAGGCACATAGTGGTTCGGATCCCAATTAGCCTTTCTGTGCATAAAGTGAGCTTAAAATAACAAATCAATCAATCAATCAAAGCAAGTGATGTATTGCTTGTCACTTGTCCCTTTGGTCTGAAAGCTTCTTACAGTGGTTCCGGCCAAAGAACGGACTTGGAAATTATATTTTTGTCTTTTCTGTTGAAAGCCATGGACCGCTGAACCAATCGGCTTTGTCCAGTTGCCGTGGTGAGGGGGAATTCTCGTGGTATTCTGCGTTGCCAAATTTTTCGTTTTGGTTCGTTTTCGAAACAGCTGGCACCCTCATCACAGCCAGCACGACGAAGCCTAATGGTTGCCACCACATAGCAAGCTAATGGGTCTCCGATTCCCTGCCTCTCCCTGAAATGCATGTGAAGGGGGGTTGTTGACAGGAATAGGTGTCCTGTACGACTGGACAAAAGTCAGGCGTGTAGCAACCGGCAGCAACACCGCTTTTCACCCCTTGAACTGGAGGTGGAAAGTCTGGGTTTCCTCAAGTCTGTTCTTTGGCCGGGCGGACTTTAGAGATGGTAAAACATGATGAAGAAGAGGAATCATGATAGGCCAAGGACCTACTGTGCTGAAGAAAATTAAGTAAACTTCTAGAAGAGCTCAAGAAGATGATGTAGAATCAAGCATGTTGGAAATCCTTTGTTGAAAAGGTTATAAATATTGTTTTCAGTCCATTTCAATCATAGATAGGCTAATTAGGGCTGGACCTACAATTTAAAGTAGGATGCAAACCTCTATATGCTTGCACCTGAATCAAACTTGGGACCCCTTGACTGCGAAGCGACATCATGACAAAAATGTTACTCACAAAATTAAAATAAATAAATAAATCAAGTCAATTTCAGTTCGGTTAATGCATTTTAAATATAAAGGCAGTTTTGGGAGAAGTACAGGGATCCCTCTATAATGCGGCACTTCGCCAATCCGGCCCCTCCAGTAGTCCGGCATTGAGTGAGTGGGGATCGTGAAAGGGAAAACAAGTTACTGCATGACGGTGTCAGAGACATTGGCATGAGGTAAACACTAGGCTTAGTATAGCGATATAGCGATCTTTTCGCATCCTTGTTACACACACAACTCCACGTGCACCATTTTTTGTCTGCTTGTTAATTACATATTTTGCAATATTTTGTGCAATGAACATAAGATTTTGCTATTAAAATGCGATTTTTTAAATGAACCTCCACTAATCCGGCATTTTGTTTAATCTGGCAGTCCTCTGGTCTGATATTTGCCGGGTTACTGAAGGATTACTGTATTAAATTATATATTATTATTTTTTTTTTTTTAGTAAATTACAAATGCTCATTTCTTCTTTCTAGGATATGGAGGCGGCCGAGCTGTTTCTCAAGCACAAGCAGCTGCAATGGGAGGAGGTGATTAGTAATGTATAATATAGGCTTAGGAAGTAGCCATATCAGTTCCAACCTTAGAATGAGTAAATATCAAATTTTTTAAACTTAAGGCTTAGAAAGTAGCCGTATCAGATCTAATCTTAGAATGGGGAAAAAACCATTTTTTTAAACTTAAGGCTTAGAAAGTAGCCAAAAATCCTAGAATGAGTGAAAATCCAATTTTTTAAACTTAACCTATTGACTACCAGTACCACTACGTATGGCCCATACGTAGCTGGTACTATTGGCTGACAAGAAAATATTCTTGCATGGTAATGGCCAAGAAAACGTACGAATGCCTCTCGTTGGGAAGGACTGAAGTGTATGTGTTGCTGTACGTCATTTGAGCACGTGAGCAAAGCATGCTTGTTATGCCATCTGTTGCTGAAAGTACGTAACCGTGGTATTGAGGAGACCTGTGTGTTTTTGTTTTGTTGCATATTTTGTAAAACAAAAACACAAAAATATGGAGGAGAAGGATAGTCGGATTATGTCCCGGAAGAAGAGGAGAGTGACTGTAGCGAGTCTGAATATTCAGATATATCCGATGTGGAAGACGAGGCAAAGTCTGTCGGAGATTGGACATATGTGAATGATCCTTTCAGTGATGCACGTGAGAATTCGTCATGTTCTTTTTTTTTTTTTTTAAAAAAAAGAAGAATTATATGAATAATAGAGTTAAAAAGAAATAATTGATTGATAGATTTAGTTTATTTTACTGCCATTTTTGGCCAATTGCGAAGATGAGGAGGAGTGATGATATGTTGATGTTGACGAAGGGACGCTCACAAAGAACACCTATGCCCAGATGCAGTGGCGGCGATTGGGTTCCAAAACTGGGGGGGGGGGGGAGGTTGCAAAACTGGGAGGGGGGGTCAAAGACAGTATAGCATATTTCCCTTTGTATATAAGATTTAGCATAGTGCGGCAAAAAGAGTGGCGAAAGTGGGGGCACTGCCCCCCTCGCCACCACTGCCCAGGCGGGGATTCGAACCTGGGGCCCTTGTCATTGTAGCACACTGTTATAACCAATCCGCAGTGGAGGTCAGCATTAAAAAGAAATAAATACTAAGTGGCGATCATGTTATCCATGTCTTTAATGTGAGAAACATTTACGAGTCTGCAAAACTGAGGGGGGGGGGGGGTGTCAAAGACAGTATAGTATATTTCCCTTTGTATATAAGATTTAGCATAGTGTGCAGAAAGAGTGGCGAAAGTGGGGGCAACTGCCCCCCTCGCCACCACTGCCCAGGCGGGGATTCGAACCTGGGGCCCTTGTCATCGTAGCGCACTGTTTATAACTAATCCGCAGCGGAGGTCAGCATTAAAAAGAAATAAATACTAAGTGACGGTCATGTTATCCATTTCTTTAATGCGAGAAACATTTGCGAGTCTGTTATTGAAGTATCATGGTCGTGGGATCCTGCTCTCTATCTACAGACTGGGATTCAAGGGGTTAAGGCTTAGAAAGTAGCCATATCAGATCTAATATTAGAATGAAAATCATTTTTTTTAAACTTAAGTGCAGCTGTACATACGTAACATCTCTGAGGATAGGAATTGTAGCTTTCCTGGTGACGTGATTCAAACATGTGTTCTTGGTAACGAGCCAAGTTAAATTGGTGTTAGCGTCCAATGTTCCATTCCCTGAAGATGAGAGCAATATTTGCACTCCAAAAGTTGGGCACTAACACCGATTTAACCTGGCTGGTTACCCAAGAACTTGTTCGAATCTCTGAGGAATTGTGTAATGCTAATTTTATAGCATTTTTATTTGGAAGTGTCATAGTATCATTATATACGAACACAGATATTATATATACATATAAATAAAATTTATTTTAGGCTATGGTGGTGCTTTAGCTGGATCAGGTGCAATTGCAGGTGGTGGTGGAGGCACGTTTCAAATAATAATAAAAATAAGTTTTTATTTACCCATCTTTTAACAACAGCTTTATCTTTAAATTAATGTAGGTAAACAAATATTTGCAATGTATATTGTGGAGCTTATGTTTCGAACCCAGAGTTTATCAACCATTCCTTTACATTCATAAAATTATAAAATGGCAGAATTTTCCACTAAATTTGCAGGCTATTTGTAGAAATATCCGATGGTTAAAATTATAGTAATTTCACTGAAAAACCAAATACACTAATATGTCTATATCAGCTGATATCAATAGAATAGCGATTAACCTGTCTCATCCTCAATTTTATTTAGTTACTGATATTTTTACTGATCTGATATATCTGTAAATAACCTGTAAGTTGGTGATAAATATTGATATTTTATGTCCTGGTTGGGTAAAATTAATGTATAAATATGCAGTTCCTTTTTCAAAGGAAAAACCCATCGCCTTGTATTACATGCTTAATGAAGGAGGTTAATGGATCATTTATGTTCTTAAAAGACATTTAAAACTTTATATTAGATAGATAGAATATCGGTTATCAGTATAATATTTTACATTGGCACTTTATCAGTATTGGCAAAAATTTACATCTTGTTCTATCCTTAATTTAATTAATTGGCAATGGCACCATTTTATGGGTTAGAAGTTGACTTGGTGGCCAAGCATGCTAAGTGACTGATTTTGGATCTCACCACTGAAGTTCCTCGGTTCAAATTTTCGCCTGAGCATGGGTGCTCTTTGTGAGCATCTTTTCATCAATTTAATCTAATCATAACTCATCCTCATTGTTACAATAGTCAATAATGGCAAAAAAAAAAAAAACAACTGAAAATAACAAAACTACATGAAATATAAACATGAGGAGATTACTTTTGATGTAAGGCAGATTTCTGGACACTTACATTTCGAATTGAATTCTCTCCATAGGATATGGTGGTTCTATGGCTGGATCTGCTGCATTGGCTGGTGGAGGCGGAGGTATGTTTGCAATGATTTCTTATTAATATTTATCCTTGATTAATATAAACACTAATTTGTAATAATATCTGAGTGAAAAATGCCAGCATCAAAATTTAGTTAAAATCTTGTTTGATAATAAATCAAATCTATATTATTATTTTTCAAAAGAGAAATATTAATAATTATTATAATAGCACATTAATTACAGTGATTTGGATATTTTTTGGGCACAACTACACCTATAATACTAATTGGAATTTCTTTCTTAGGATATGGTGGCGCTATGGCTGGATCGGGTGCATTGGCTGGTGGAGGTATGCTTGTAATGATTTCCTATTATATTTATGCTTTATTCATACAAATACAGTGAAACCTCAACATCTCGAATTCCTTGATAAGTCAAATTTTTTGTAATCCCCTTGAATTGTCCATAACACTCAATACTAATTTTACCTCAAACAACTCGAATAAATCCTTTATAAGACAAATTTTATGGGATGCCTTTCGAGCTCAATAACTCGAAGGTAGACTACGAAAAATCTCTATGAGTCGAAGTTAAATTCTAATCACCTCTACAACTCAAAGTTTTAGTCACACGGACCTCAATAAGTCGAAGTGTAGGGTGCGTACGGACAATGTCAGGTGATCAAAAATCATGTTGGGACTTGAACTCCCCCACCCTGCCATGTAAAATGATGCTACATACGTTATAGGCATATGTAGTGCCAAGGTTCAGAAGGGTCAGTAAATTTTAGACCTCTATAATTCGTAATCAGAGATTTTGGCCCTCAATAACTCGAACCTTGGTAAGTCGAAATCCTTGATACCTCGATTTTTTCTTTTCTCCCTCAAAGTTCGAGTTACCAAGGTTCCACTGTACTAATTTCTTATCATACTTCAGTGAAAAGAAAAATGCTATTGGCAAAATTCAGTTAAAATTTTAGTTAAGAAATCAAATCAATATCATTATACAGTGACATTTGAATGTGGCCTGTGTCGTGGCTGGGAGCATGTTGCTTGCTGGCAGAATTGGATACACATTACCCTTCAACTCAAGCACATGGCTTTATTTGAATTATTCTAATTAAGTTATTTCAGAATTGCAATTAATCACATACCTTTGATGCAGAATATGCTGGAATGTATGTATGTTCTAGCATTTTAACAACACTATCAACACTTAAATGCTTGACAGTTATCACCTTAGTAAACTACACTGAAGTGAATATAACTCCTGCAACATAACACATCCACCCATATCAAAGCAAGATACAGTGGAACCTCGATTTTTACATTTTTCAGGGAACCAACCTGAAAGAACTTAAAATCGAGGACAATTTTACAGCATTTTGCTGTGCCGGGCCCATCAAGATTGAATATGTAATACAGGAAAATTTAAAATTCCAGGAATGTAAACGGGTTTCCACTGTACTGAGTTCCATGTCAGGCAAGCAAGCAGACAGAGAAATGTCACGTTTCAACAGCATGAGGTTGATTCTCGATAACATGTTGTAGGTCAAAAATGAGAATTTGAGCTGGAAATTGTTTGAGGCAAGCACTGCATAGAAAGTGCAATGCTTTTTGTTTATTGTCCACGAACTTCGATTAACAACAGAGTTATACCCTGTCCCAGGCATCTCTGGAGCAGGCGAACGAAAGCAAGTGTCTGTGTAAGTAGTGATGCGAGATGGCTCCACCAATGGACATGTGAGAGGGAACTGGATTGCCTGGATGGGAGGAAAGTGACAGCAGTTACCAGTCTTAGCAGCAGAGCATTCTGCCTTGCTCTGCCATTTCCTCCCCTTCTCTGATGCTATGCATGACCTTGCTCCAGAATAGCTCCTGGTTTCTCAGAAGTCTCAAGCCGATATGACCGCACACTACAACCTTACATGAGTAGTCACTCTTCACTTCTAAGGAATGTATAGTTTGTATCCTTGTTTGTTCCTATGAAGACTGTTTTTTTCGCCTTGCTGTACCTCCTCAGGTGTCAGAACTGGTTGTTTCTTCCCTTTTCTCTTCATCCTGCGACCTACTCTTCTTGTCTTCCCTCCCCTCTCCTCCTCCTCCTCGTCCTGATGGCATTGACCTCTACTTTTGTGGTTAACTGGACTGGCAAGTCAAAATCTTCCACTTTTGTGCTGAAAATTGAAGGTGGCTCTGGAGACTTAACTAAACTGAGAAACCAGGATGAGACGTTGCATGAAAAATAAAATAAAAACCACTTGAGATAACTACATATTATTTTGCATCTATAAAAAGTGCTTATGCAAACCTTTAAGAACAACCTAGAGTTAGCCCTCTTGCAGTGTACGTTCTGCTGTGTGCTTACCAAGGAGAAACTTGATGAAATCTCAGCTTGGAAAACTACCAAATGCATTATGCACTGTATTTCGACAGAGACAAGAATGATTATTATGATAGCACATGAATTATGATTATTATCAGCAGATGGCAGATTTCAGGGCACTTACATTTCTAATTGAAATTTTTCTCTTAGGATATGGTGGTGCTATGTCTGCATCAGGTGCAATGGCTGGTGGAGGTGGTATGTTTGCAATGATTTCCTATTAATATTCAGGCTTGATTTATACAAATACTAATTTGTAATCACTCTCAAGTTGCTATGGCCTTAACTTGTAGCATAGTTCGGTCAACAAAATTAATTGCCTTCAGTGTAGGGTGAAAGAAATAACTAGGTTTATTGTTTGTTTTTGTAACTTTGAATTCATAGTAAGTTATGCTCTATTGTGTGTTTGATGTCTATATACTGTAAATCGGTCCTCCAGGACTGAAGTTCTTTGTATAATTTGAGTTTGTAAACATACAATACCCAGATAGCACAGACAACTTGCTGCAAGCCTGAAGCAAACTTGCATCCAACTTGCAGCAAACTTGTCAAGTCAAGCCTGCATTAAAATTGTCATAACTAGCTGTAAGCTTTCAGCAGTAGCCTCACGTGCTGAGTACCACTTACATCAAACTTGCATCCAGCTTACCATATCAAACTTACTTTGACAAGCTATAAGCAAGCTATCATAAGCTACAAAGAAGCTTACATGCTGTCTGGGTAAGGTTAATAAGTTGATATTGGTGTGGTTGTGAGCATGCAGCACTAAATTATCTCAACAGAGACATAATATGCTCAGTGCATCACAATTTGCAGTCAATAGATGCCAACTCAGCAATGCAGAGCACTTAGTTACACTTTCACTTTCTGCCAATGTGCTCACTGTCTCTAACAAAAAGGTCCCTTAGAAGGATGATGAAAAAAAGGATCCAGAGAAGATGCAGCCAATACCTATATCACTTGTCCAATCCTAGTCAAATTTGACCGAACAGAACCAGGGGCAATCCTATTTCACTTTATTCATCCATACAAAAATGATGTGCTTCTTTTAACCTTTTATCTGATTCCAGTTGTTTGTGTCAAACCAATATAACTTTCTTTTACTTCATCTTGTCTGTTTCCAATCAGTTGGCTGCAGCCATTTGTTTCATTTTATTAGATGGATTTGATTACATAAGGGGTAATATGGGCATTAGCTTTTAAAAGGGAAAGGTGAATAAGCTTTTTCCTTCATCATGCCCATAACTGAGATAAAATGTAAATGGTTGCTAAGGAAATTATGTTACTAACTGAGATAAAAAACTGTAATTTGTATAGATCTTGAAATTGGTATGCAATTATATTGGTATTTAACAGGTTAATTTTCCAACTGAGATAAAGATAAAATATTTTTTTAATTTGATTGTGTTGTTCCTAAGTGATATAAACATTATAATTTCTCTAAATTGCAAGTCAAAGAACATAATGTGAAAGGAGGAAATTGTGAAATAATCTTTCATGTATAACTGAGATAAACTTTAGAACACTGTCATGAGATTGTAAATTGCAATTTGGTATTGCTACTATTATTGAATTTAATGCAGGTTCTTTTACAACTTGGCATTTTAACCTTTCTTAAGGGTCTCTTTACATCTCTTTTTTTCTTATTATTCTAATTTTAAGGTAAAGGAATTTTCCCTGTATACACTCAAGGGAAAGTGGCCACCTAAAAATTTTAAATCAATCCGTACAAATAAAACAACAATAAACAAATAAATTACAACAATTAATAATTTTCTATTTATTTCTCTTTTTGTATCACTCCACAGAATGTAGTAACACTGACAAGGGAGGTTATCTAAGTGTCCCCCTCCGATTTCCATGAAACTTGGCAGGTGTATAGAGGGGCCCAAAGGAAGAAATACGTGTTTTTATGTTTAGGCTAAAAAAAGGTGTTAGGGGCAAACCCCCCCTCAAATGTCAAGATGAGGAGAAATTGAAGTGGGGATCTGACCACTGCGCCTCCCTCCAATTTCCATGAAACTTGGCAGGTGTATAGAGGGGCCCAAAGGAAGAAATACGTGTTTTGGTGTTTCAGCTAAAAAACTTTTAGGAGGCAAAACCCCCCTCAAATGTCAAGATGAGGAGAAATTGAAGTGGGGATCTGACCCCGAAACCACGTAAATATGGCATAGGAAGAACACACACAGCACAGAGCTGTGTTTGCCAGTGATATGCACTTCATATCTCAAGTGTCCCACTTGTGTATCTGCCAGTGATATGCACTTCATATCTCAAGTGTCCCACTTGTGTATCTGCCAGTACTATTAGCACAGAACTTCAACCACCATCATCCTTCACGATAGTATTTGCGTTTGGTACCTACAATCGTACAGTTCTGCGCTTTTAAAATTCAGTGAAAATCTTCTTTGTAAGAAATCAAATCGATATCATTATGTTTCTACACAGAAAAAAAATAATGTTACGATATATTTGACAAAGTGACATTACAGGGCACTTACATTTCTAATTGAATTCTCTATCTCTTAGGATATGGTGGTGCTATGGCTGGATCAGGTGGATATAGTAAGAAAAAGAAGTAAAGTGCTGTGCTATGCACGATATCATGAAGGTGTATAAGGGGTGTGGAGTTATGGCCCCACACTTTCTTGATCACGGCCAAAGATGGGGGTGATGTGATCAGCACCATTCCACTGGCCACCTTTACCCCCCAGAGTTTCCTCTAGGTACCCACTTTATGTGATGCTGGGTGGGTGCTGGAGAAGCTTGAACAAGTGGAAAAATCCCGGTTCTCCCTTGCCGAGGATTGAACCCAGGTCTCCCGCATGGTAGTCAGATGCCCTAATGACTTAGCTACCTATGGCTCAAGCACCAAAATAGAGTTTAAAATAATATTTGATGAGAAATCAAATCAAGATGTATACAGGGTACAGGGTGTGCAATGTAACTAATACTACATTTAATGAGACAAAAATACAAACACAATTTTACACATTTCCATTTGCAAAATGTGCAATTTCACAGCTAATCATATTCACATGTTCAAAATTACGTGCTGCAGGTGAGCATTTCGTTGTTGACACTTGGTCGATCCGTGCTCAAAGTCGTCTGTTGCACATTCCAACATGCGAATAGACAAATTTCTGCTTCAGTGCACTTCCTCTAGTTTCAAAGTTCTTTAGGCACATCCTGATTGCACTGGCCGATGGAATAAGATCATGTCTACCGAGATGAAAATTATGCTGATATTCTCATCTCACAGTGACAACAGAGTTGCCATTTTCATAGAATGCCCTCAGACCTACAAAATGTTGAGCTCCGATTCAGTGAACAATGTCTGTAAATTTATTTATTTATTGAAATTTCCAGTACAGCAGAAGCCATTTTAAACTGGAAAGAAACAACAGTAAAACAGTACACTAGTGTTAAAATGAACACACCAAACAAGATAAAATAAAATAAAATAAACAAAATATAAAAATAAACATAAACAAGTCAAGACAGTTCCAAGGTAAACAGATGTGTTTTACAAAAGCATTACTTATATACAATTTTTTCTATGTTGGTGATGAAAGATGGATATGAACTGAATATATCGGTTTGGTTTGAGATTACATTGAACTGATTTGGTAGCCTATGAAATAGTGAACGTTGAATGAGTGAGAGTCTTGGAGTTGGAGTGTGGAAAGTTTCCTTGCTCCGTGTTTTATGTTTGGGCACTCTGAGGGAGAGTTCGTGGAGTGGGATGCTGCATCTTAGGTTTCCATTAATTATCTTATGTAGGTAATTTCATATCTGCAACGTATCTACGTGATTCTGGAGTATTTATGTTTAAGTTTAGAAGCAGATCTCTCTTAGGTAGATGTCTCAGGGCCGGCACTCTATATCGAACGATAGAGAGGAAAAAGCTGAGAACATTACCATTACATTGGTAATGCAAATAACAATCAATAAGTTTTGCCAACACCATTATAGAAACTCTCCCAATGAAAACAATAGCATATTAAATGAAGTGAATGTGAATATTTCTAAATGAAGGCATATTTGAGGACACTTATATTATTGAATTCTCTCTTTCTTAGGATATGGTGGTGCTATGGCTGGATCGAGTGCACTGGCTGGTGGAGGCGGAGGTATGCTTGCAACTCATGTTTTCCACAAAGCTATTTTTAGTTGTATTTATGAGGATGGTTGCAGTGGTCACTGGAATTAATAGAACAACTGAAAACAGCTTCGTGGAAAAAGGGTAGTACTAAGTTTCTCTGTAATTATTTACTACCACATCTCTTGTTTCAAAAATATCATAAGTCAGTTAAAATATCAGAACACTCACATTTCTAATTAGAATTTCTCTCTTAGGATATGGTGGTGCTCTTGCTGGATCAAAGGCTACAGGTATGCTTGTGATGATTCCATAATAATATTTATGAGACGTAAGCGAGTAACTAACGTTATATCCACAAAACTTACTTGTAAATGTTCTATTAATTTCGGTGGCCTCTGCCACCATCCACATGAGAACTCGATGCTTTACTGTTGGGTTGACATCCAGTTCCTGTTGTTTCCCTGCTTACCGCTAGGGGCGCTGATGTAGCCATTTTGTCTGCTGCGCATGATGGGTTTGAGTTGTTGTAATAGCGGGAGCCAAACTTCATGTGCCTGACCACTGTCAATGTTCAGCTCGTGCGGAAAGTGCATAATTGCATGTGTCTTTGATTTTTGTGTCGATTAGGGTGTGCGATGTATGTCTAACTGAACCTTTTTGGATCCTGTGTTTGTTAAAACACAGTGAGTTGGGATTTTTTTTGCATCTGTTAAGTGCTGTTGTATAAGCTCGTTGACGGATTTGATGTATCTACCAATGTAATGCACGTTGCACTCACACTGGGCATCATATACACCTGGGTTGTCAAGTGGTGAAAGGAAGGATCTCTTGTGTTTGCTTAGGACACTGGCTATTTTGTTCACTGGTTTGTGTGCGAGTTTGATGTCGTACTGTTTCAAGGTCTTGGCTAGGTGGTTGGATGTAGTCTGGTGGTAAATGAAGGCAATCCATTTAGTCTTATTGCTGCTGGCTGGGTGGTATTGGTTTGGTTGTCGTACTTGCATTTCAGCTTTGGTGCACCATGTAGAGAGTTGATGTACTGTGTATCCATATTGAAGTCCAATGTCCGTAACTATGGTAACTTCTTCCTTCAAATCTTCTTCACTTGAACAGTGTGAGAAAGCTCTTTGGTAGAAGTTAAGCCATACATTAGCCTTATGTTGGGGTGGGTGGTTGGAAAAGGAGTGGATATATTGGTTCCCTGCTCCTGGTTTTCTATAGACCGTGGTGGTGAATTTCTTGCCCATTCTTTTGATGGTTAGATCTAGGAAGTTAATGATGCCTAGGTCTTCCCATTCTATTGTAAATTTCAACCTGGGGTGAATGTTGCTAAGTTTTTCCATAAGCAGATCTATTTCCTCTTCCTTTTTGTAAACGACAATAGTGTCGTCTGCATATCTGGCATATCGTATGTATTGGAGTTCTGGTGAGTGAAGGATATATTTTTCTGCTAGGTGCATAACAATGTTGGCTATGTGAGCAGACAAGGGGTTGCCCATGGCTAATCCTTCTGTTTGTAAGAAATACTTGTCTTCAAATTGAAAATAGTTGTGCCTGAGGCAGATTTCCAATAACTTGGATACCTCAGACACTTCCACTGGTGAGACCTCATTGGCAGAAAGCCATCTTTCCACTGAGGTCAGGGCTAGGTCGATTGGGATGGAGTTATACATTTCGACGATATCAATGCTAGCAATTTTGGCATGGTTGGCTTGCACTATTGAGGTTATTAGTTCTTTGGCATCTGTGCTATTTCAGAAAATGGATTGCCTTCCCTTACCACCAGACTACATCCAACCGCCTAGCCAAGACCCTGAAACAGTATGATATTAAACTTGCACACAAACCAGTGAACAAAATATCCAGTGCCCTAAGCAAACACACGAGATCCTTCCTTTCACCACTAGACAACACAGGTGTATATGATGCCCTGTGTGAGTGCAACTTGCATTACATTGGCAGATCCATCAGATCCGATTCAGTGAACCATGTCTCATGTCTGTAAATGGTATACATTGGTAATGCAAATAACAATCAATAAGTTTTGCCAACATCATTACAGAAACTCTCCCAATGAAAACAATAGCATATTAAATGAAGTGAATGTGAATATTTCAGGACACACATATTTCTAATTTAACTATTGAATTCTCTTTCTCTTAGGATATGGTGGTGCTATGGCTGGATCGAGTGCACTGGCTGGTGGAGGCGGAGGTATGCTTGCAACTCATGTTTTCCACAAAGCTGTTTTTAGTTGTATTTATGAGGATGGTTGCAGTGGTCACCGGAATTAATAGAACAACTGAAAACAGTTTCATGGAAAAAGGGTAGTACTAAGTTTCTCTGTAATTATTTTACTACCACATCTCTCGTTTCCCAAAATATCATAATTCAGTTAAAATATCAGAACAATCACATTTCTAATTAGAATTTTTTGTTTAGGATATGGTGGTGCTCTTGCTGGATCAAAGGCTACAGGTATGCTTGTGATGATTACATATTAATATTTATGTTTGATTGATTGTTTTAATTTATTCTACGTACTTTGTTTTTCAGCCACTTTGGCACGATGAGTACTGGTAACAAAATTGACGAAAATACACCCTCAAGGAAAAACTGATGCCCAGGTTGGGATTCAAACCCAACACCCCTGGCATCGTAATATGCTCGACCCTCTTATATGTCTTCCATTCCCCCCAATAGGAGAGAAAACCACAGCCACAAATCTAGGGGTGTATATCACACCAACAAGAAATGCTAGTTTGGTGTTAATAAACATCTTGCCACCCTCTTCCCCCAAAACAAGACAGGGAGGGTGTGGCCTCAGTGGATATACTTCCCTTGCTTCCTTGAGACTTTTTCCGAGAGTCACGAAAAGTTCCAGTCCCTTTCATTTTTAACCTTCATGTCTTCATCCCTTCCTCCTTCGCATACGTGCCTCTGGGTGATTCAGTAGCCATACCCAGAGAAGAGCTGCTGATAGACAACAAGAGGGAAAAGATTGTCAACCCTGGCATGCTCTGTGGTAATGGCAAGAAGAGGAATGGGGTAAAATGCTGGAGCTGCTTGAACAGGTGGAAAAATCCCGGTTCTCCCTTGCCGAGGATTGAACCCAGGTCTCCCGCATGGTAGTCAGATGCCCTAATCACTGAGCTACCACAGCTCAAGCACCAAAATAGAGTTTAAAATAATATTTGATGAGAAATCAAATCAAGATGTATACAGGGTACAGGGTGTGCAATGCAACTAATACTACATTTAATGAGACAAAAATACAAACACACAATTTTACATATTTCCATTTGCAAAATGTGCAAATTCACAGCTAGTCATATTCACATGTTCAAAATTACATCCTGCAGGTGACCATTTTTTTGTTGACACTTGGTCGATCCATGATCAAAGTCGTCTGTTGCATTCCAACATGCGAATACACACATTTCTGCTTCAGTGCACTTCCTCTAGATTCAAAGTTCTTTAGGCACATCCTGATTGCACTGGCCGATGGAATAAGATCATGTCTACCGAGATGAAAATGATGCTGATATTCTCATCTCACAGTGACAACAGAGTTGCCATTTTTATAGAATACCCTCAGAGCTACAGAATGTTGAACTCCGATTCAGTGAACCATGCCTGTAAGTAGTACATTGGTAATGCAAAATAACAATCAATAAGTTGTAATATAATTAAGCCTTGTTTCCATATTAAAACCAATAAGTTGCTGACCAAGGCAGTTTATTAAGATAAAACACTTAACACGTAACGTTTCGACCCTGTATCAGGGTCTTCCTCAGACGAAGAACTAAACTAATTTTTTTTTTTTTTTTTAGTTTAGTTTAGTTTAGTTTAGTTTAGTTCTTCGTCTGAGGAAGACCCTGATACAGGGTCGAAACGTTACGTGTTAAGTGTTTTATCTTAATAAACTGCCTTGGTCAGCAACTTATTGGTATCAATAAGTTTTGCCAACATCATTACAGAAACTCTACCAATGAACAATAGCATATTAAATGAAGTGAATGTGAATATTTCCAACTCAAGACATATTTGAGGACACATATATTTCTAATTTAACTATTGAATTCTCTCTTTCTTAGGATATGGTGGTGCTATGGCTGGATCGAATGCAGTGGCTGGTGGAGGCGGAGGTATGCTTGCAACTCATGTTTTCCACAAAGCTGTTTTTAGTTGTATTTATGAGGATGGTTGCAGTGGTCACTGGAATTAATAGTACAACTGAAAACAGCTTCGTGGAAAAAGGGTAGTACTAAGTTTCTCTGTAATTATTTACTACCACATTTCTAGTTTCCCAAAATATCATAGTTCATATACCATATTGGTTATGTACGTGTTACTCACGAGCTATAAATAAAAATACGTTAGAGAATTGAATTTCGTCTACTTATGTAAGTGAGTATATGTTCGTTGTAAACTACGTTTCGGAAGCTTTACTGCTTCCTTCTTCAGATGGTCATATTTTAGGATCAGAACATCAAGCCGCATCAGAGAAGTGTCATGTGAGGATACTAGGTAAAAGGTTGGGGTTAAAACACTTCATGGTGCTCGATACATACAAATTTAAAAGTACCTTTATTAAAAACCCTTTAAACCCATGAAAAAGCACGTTAAAATCACCACCACAATGTGCTTGAGTTGCCATTGAAAGCCCTAGTTCCTTTCCAAGGTGAAGCGTGCAAGCAGCTTGCGTCGCACTACAGATTTGTGGGGTACTTCCTCTCCCACGAGTGGTCCCTACCCCCCTTTTCCCCCCCGTCACCAATCCAAAGAGAATTTGCGTTCCACTTTGGCTGCTTTCTTTACCTCTGATGTGACATGGAAGCCTATTGGGGCACTTTTGTCATTCATATTGTCCCATTTTTTAAAAAAAGCTAATCCATACATCATCCACATTGCCGTCGTCTCGGTTCAGTTTATTTCTATTTCCTGCACAAATAAGTGCCATTTCGTATACGTTCCTATCCAATTTACTATTACTTATTTTGATAACCTCCCTTTTTATGATTCTATGCCCACTGTTTATTAAATGCTCTGCAAGCCCCATTTTCGGATCCCTTTCCTTGATATTCTTATCATGTTCCCCCCATCTAACACGCATGTTCCTGCCTGTGTGCCCATTATATTCCATACCGCAGTCGCACTCGATCCTATAAACCCCTTTTTGTTAATCAGGGTTGCTTCAGATTTTTACCCCCCTTCTTATAATCTGTGAAGTGCTTTTCAATATTTCTAGGGGCTTCCGTCCCACATTTCACACCATACTTTTTTACTATTTTCTCAATTTTCTCCGTGAGTCCTTTCCAATACGGGATCCCAACGTAGTGAACTTTACTATCCGACTCTCCCTCCTCAAATTTCTCCTTTCCTAACCTGCTATCAAAATCTGAGTTCTCCTTCACGGTATTCTTCCTCACTCTTCTGGCTAACACATTCATTTCATATTCGAAGTACCCATTCTTCAATCCTACTTCTATTATCCATGATATTTCCTTTTCTTTTCCCACGGCATTACTACATAACCTCTCAGCCCTTACAAAAATGTTTAAATAAACATTTGATTTGACCCTACTAGAATGTTCGGATTCTTTATTAATATAAAGATTGCCTGCTAGGTTTTTATGGAACACCCTCATTCTTATTCCCCTTTTCAGTTTTAGTAATCCTTAGTCCAGGTAGATAATTTTACCGTCTACCAAGTTCTCGCTGGTGAAGCCTATTCTGTCTTCTTATTTCTCTAATTCAGCAAAAACAGCGTTAAGATCTTTTTCTTTTCCGATTATAAGGATATTGTCTACATATCTACCATAATACTGTAAGCTTAATCCTACTTGTTCCAAAACAGCTTTGTCTAGGTAGACGAAATTCAATTCTCTAATGTATTTTTATTTATCATAATTCAGTTAAAATATTAGAACAATCACATTTCTAATTAGAATTTTTCGTTTAGGATATGGTGGTGCTCTTGCTGCATCAAAGGCTACAGGTATGCTTGTGATGATTACATATTAATATTTATGTTTGATTGATTGTTTTAATTTATTCTACGTACTTTGTTTTTCAGCCACTTTTAGCACAATGAGTACTGGTAACAAAATTGACGAAAAGACACCCTCAAGGAAAAACTGATGCCCAGGTTGGGATTCAAACCCAACACCCCTGGCATCGTAATATGCTCAACCTTCTTATATAACCTCCATTCCCCTCAATAGGAGAGAAAACCACAGCCACAAATCTAGGGGTGTATATCACACCGACAAGAAATGCTAGTTTGGCGTTACCAAACATCTTGCCACCCTCTTCCCCCAAAGTAAGACAATGAGGTGTTGGCCTCATTGGATATACTTCCCTTGCTTCCTTGAGACTTTTTCCGAGAGTCATGAAAAGTTCCAGTCCCTTTCATTTTTAACCTTCGTGTCTTCATCCCTTCCTCCCTCGCATATGTGCCTCTGGGTGATTCAGTGGCTATACCCAGAGAAGTGCTGCTGATATGCAACATGAGGGACAAGATTATCAACCCTGGCATGCTCTGTGGTTTTGGCAAGAAGAGGGATGGGGGTAAAGACACTTATTCATGGCACAATAAGTGTGCTGTGCTAATACTAGATTGATCGACTACATATACAACCTTGGTGACAATGAAGTTCGACCAGAAAGGAATACGTGATTAAATGCACAGAGGCATAGGCGGTGGAATGGGTGACCCGCAGAAGTGACGCATGTGAGTAAGAGGAGGCGTGTGAGCACGCAAGAATCGTGATCCCAACATGTTGCACCCAAGGTCACGTAAAGAACGAAAACGGGAACTATACGCGTGACATTGAACTTCGACCAGGCACCAGACCCATACGGAAATTCCAGATAGTGGCGCATTCGACGGAAGCATGACGTCACGGACACGATAAGGGAGTCCGCCGTATATAAGCGCATGCTGTGCATCGAGGAAACGCAGTGCATCATCACCATGGCCAGGGGCAAACCTATTGACAACACCGTGAGGAGAAGAGTGGTGGAGTTGCAACGGGATGGACTCAGTGAATGGGAAATAGGGCGCCAACTGAACTTACCCAAGTCAACCGTCCACTGCATCATCAAACACCACCAAAATACGGGTACTACAGAGCCAGGTAAGGCCCCCGGTCGAAAACGCCTGCTGAGCGTGCGTGACCTACGGATATTTAGGCGCTATATCCAGACCAACAATCATGTTTCTGTGGCCGAATTACGACTGTGGACTCGAGAACGCTTTCACATTGAAGTGTCAACCAGAACCATTCGCCGTTACCTACAGCGATGCAGTTACCGAGTGTACAAGGCGAAACGTAAACCCTTCCTTTCCATGTTGAACAAAGGCATCGACTACGGTGGGCACAAATGTACCGGGGATTTACATTTCGGCAGTGGAACAGGGTTTTGTGAACGGACGAATCCATTTTCAATGTTGTGTACGGGAAAATACGGAAAACAGTCATTTGTTGGAAGGAGGAACAGAATGAAGCAAAATGTTATGCACGTCGGGTACAGAAACCTGCGTCAGTGATGGTATGGGGATGCATGACGGCATCTGGGGTTGGCTCACTACACGTCTGTGAGGGCATTGTGAATGCACACGCCTATACACGCATACTGGAGCGGCATCTTCCCACAGTGCGAAGGCACCTGTACCACAGGCGGCGTCTCATCTTTCAACACGACAATGCCAGGCCTCATACAGCGCGGCTGACAAGATAATGGTTGACTCGCCATCACGTGCGAACTCTGCCATGGCCACCATCGAGTCCCGACCTCTCGCCCATTGAGAATGTGTGGCGTGTTCTTAAGCGACGTGTGCAACAGAGGGGACCCACGACAGTGGCTGCTCTTATCGCCTGCCTGCAGGAGGAATGGCACCGCATCGATGTGGAATACCTTGAACGACTCGTCCGCAGCATGCCCCGACGCATTGCCACAGTTATTCGCCGACGGGGCGGCGTCACACCATGGTAAACAGGATCCCCTCTAACAGTGGTCGAACTTCAATGTCACGTGTAGATGGACGAAAATGTTTTATTTTATGTGGACACCATACATTGCTGCGTTGCAGCGGAAATTTATGTTTTCCTTTGTTCCATGTAGCCTGCTGAATAAAATATGTTCAGCATATGCATGTGTTCTCCTTCTTTCACAATGCACTCCTATATTTGTGACTGGTCGAACTTCATTGTCACGAAGGTTGTATCTCATAGATTGGCAGTCATGTGGTCTGACAAACCCTCCCCTTTTTAGAGATGTCACCAATGAAGAACTTTGCCTACTGGATAATTGAAAAGAATTTTTCCTTGTAAAAAGAAACTACATATTTAGAACTTCACAAAATCCAGGTAATGAACTACACAGTTACATTCATGCAAATCAGAACAAAATGGCGGAATTGGCACCAAATCCAAACTATATCATGGATGTTTCAACACCTCCAATTTCAGAAATGCATAGTATGTAGTGTATACAGTGTTGCACGTCCACGGTTAAAGTCAACAGTGGTGTGGCCATGTTGTACGATCTGCTGTGCAGACATGTATCGCTTGATCATTTTGTGTCCTGAAATAATTCTTTCTTTTTGTGCATACTTTTGCATTCACTTTACAATAAAATTCCTGTTATTTAAGGACTTTTCTTCATGTATAACCAATATACATAATATAAGTATTATGTCAATAAATATGATAATACATTTATTGTCCTATATTATTATTATTATTATTATTATTATTATTTTTTTTTACAATCATGCTGACTTTAAATAAATGAAATTCTATGAGATATCATCCGTGATGGAGTGGTTATTACAGCATGATATGCTGTGCCAGGAGTCCAGGGTTCGAATACCAGCCTGGGCATGGGTGTTCTTTGTAAGTGTCCCTTCCTCAATTTCATATCATCACTCATCTTCATCTTCACTAGTAGCCAAAGTGGCAGAGCATAGTAAAACAAATCAAATCAATCAACTTTAGGTACAATATAATTTACAAATAATGATTGTAGTACTACACACTTCTGTATCAAAAGCATACGAATGTGTTCATGGGAACAACTTAGGTACATGGGGCAAAATCCATGCTCTAGTAACTATTAACTAATTTTATTTCAAATTTTCAAATTTTTCTAGGATATGGTGGTGCTGGATATGGAAGGGGTGGTGGAGGTAATTATTAATGCAATAGTACCAAGAAATGCAAATTTTTAATGTTCTGATAGTCTTTACGCATAGATGTAACTGTTTTATATCAATCATTTCTCATTCTACTGATTCTCTACTAGGCTGTGTAGTAATCAATGCATTAACCAAATGGAGTTCATGTGCTACCAATGGAGTTCATGTGCTACCAAAATGACAGTACTATGTGTACTATTAACAGGCACTCTCAATCTATCTATATATTATTTTTTATATATATAAAAATGGATCTCTGTGTGTTTGTGTGTGTGTGTGTGTGTGTGTGTGTGTGTGTGTGTGTGTGTGTTTGTGTTTGTGTTTTGTTTGTTTGTTTGTTTGTTTGTTCCGGCATAACTCTCGAACACCTGGAGCAATTTCAACCAAACTTGGTACACATATCACTTGCAATCTGGGAAGAAATACTGTGGGGTAAGACACACCTGGAATTCCTAGGGGGTGAGGGTGGGAAGGGAACATAAAATAGCATTCTGTTGCGAGGCATTTTCATGTCATATCCTGCAAGTATGCTTCCTACTACACAGCATGGCAAAGTTGGTTGCTTACGCAGAAGGTGCGATATTGCTATCCTGAAGCAATTCCAAGAAAACTTGATACACATATCACTTACAATCTGGAAATAAAAACTGTGAGGGTAAGACACCCCTTGCACCCCTAGGGGTGGGGGTGGGAAAGAGGTGACATGTAAAAATAATCGAAAACTACCGATAATAGTGTGGAATCCATAGTTTTCGGGGTCGCTAAGATTGATAGTGACACTCCCAATGTTGTTCAACTCCAAGTTCTTACACTATAGTTAGAATTCATTATTTTCCTCTCTACTAGAAGATTGCTATGCTGGGCAATCAGCTAGTTGGATATTATTCATTCAGCCACTCTAAGTAGTGACAATTTTGTCATCTTGGGAAAGGAATTGCTCAATTGTAGTTGCCAAGGGAGAATCGTAGAATCATTTCTACCTGTGACTGAAGTTAGGTGAAGAGCTAGTAGGAAAAAATGTAGTACATTCTTTTTATCTTTGTGTTTCCAATAAGAAAATGGGATTTCTAAGAAAACACACAGTAAATCATGAGCAGGATTCATATGTCACTTAAAACTGCATGGAAGGGAAAGACATGGATAACAATGTGCACTCAGTTCAACTCCTTGAAGGCAAGTGCAGTAGTTTGTCTTGTCTGCCCTTAGCTCTGCAGTCATGTAAAGGCAAAGCAGTGACATCACTTGTTGTAATGGCAACCAACGTAACACAGCTACCTTTGTGTGCATTGATATCGCTTACCGAGCTAAAGTTGTGCACTAAAGGTTTGTGCGGCAGAAGCTGTTGCCGAGAGCACGCACCACTAACAGACTACAGTGCACAAAATATGTTTCTTTTTATACTAATACAGTAGAGTCTTGCTTATCCGACATAAACAGGCCAGCAGAATGTCGGATAATAGGGAGGTGTTAAGAAAAAGGCTATTAAACGTTAAACTAATGTTATAATTTTACACATTACGAACATAATACAGTAATCAAGTTTTACAACAATACAGAAAAAATTAACTGGAAAAATGAACTTACAGTTACAGAATTGTCTGAAGTCAAACACTTCAAGAGTTCAGTCCTGTGATGATTGAAATAAATTTTTGATCCTAGTCTGCTTTCCTGACGATTGCTATTTCTTTCACGTGGTAGAGTCAGGAGAAACTAAAAATAGACTACACTCATGCTCGCAACTTGCAGTTCTTGTTTCCGATTGATGATTTTTTTTTTCCGGTGGTATGTCGAATAATACGGAATGTCGGATAAGCGAAGGCCGAATAAATGAGACTCTACTGTATATGTAATAAGGATAATTTAATAAAATCATTTTCTACATTAATATGTGGTGAAGTGCTGCTGCACTTACTTCACTTGAATAGCCATCCACAACTGACTAGATATTAAGGGAGTGTTACTTTAAATATCCATAGTTTTAAAACCAATTTATGCACAGAAAGGGAAGTACAGTTTAATGTGGACTCAAAGCACTGGCATCCAGGATTCATTGATTACAAAGAGACAGTGGCATCGAATGAGCAGATGCAGTACATTATACAAATTATAATAGCTATTAGAGATGAACCAATATGAATCTTTGCCAATATCGATAAAGAACTGATATTAAATTTATGGATACCAATAACTAATATGTTACTGATCTGATAAATAATTGCAAATGTAATTTGGAGGAAAGCATTATTTCTTCTTTGGGTTTATCAACATCCTTAATTAATACAGGCCATAATGTTACTGCATTTCCTTTACAAAACTAGGTCATGTGGATTGTATGTTATAAATAAAAAAATTATAACAACATTTTCCATAAAATTACAGGTATTTATGTACATGAGTAAATTACTGGTAGTTGGCAATTTTACCAATAATCTGATACAGTGATATGCCTGTATTGCCACTACTGAGAATTTGCCAATTAATGTCCCACCTGAATAGTTATACATAAGTTACTGTATAAATATATTTTATAATGATATCCTATCAGTAAAGATATATTCATATCAGTATATTCATATTATCCAGTGTTTTCTGCCAATTCTTAGTCATTTTGAGCATAAATAATTAGATACCTTAGGTATCTTACAAAATGAGTAGGGACAGGATGGGATGAAACCTGCCATTATCCATAAGAATATGTGTGTGTGGTGGCTCAGTCGGTAACACGTCTGACTACCATGCTAAAGGTCCCGGGTTCGATCCCCGGCCGGTTCAATTCCGGGAACTTTTCTAACGATGGAAGCGGCCCCGGCACCTACCCAGCGTCGAATAACATGGGTACCTGGGGGAAACCCTGGGGGGTAAAGGCAGTCAGGGGCATGATGCTGATCACATCACCCCCACTCACGACCGGATCAAGAAAGTGTGGGGCGTTACCCCCACACCTCCTATACGCCTTCATGGCATGGTGCTATGCACAGGGGAGCACTTTACCTTTTTTTTATATGTGTGTGTGTGTGTGTGTTTGTATATACTTGTTAGATAGTGGTATATTATACAGCATGTCCCCTATTATATTGTAAAATATATTTAAAATTGGATTTGAGTGTAATTTTATTTGAGAAAAATACTTTAAATTATCGACTCTGAGGCATGCACACATCACCCGATGCTCTCATTTATGTACACGAGGTTAAGTTGTAACGAATAGGCATATCAGAAAGTGTGCCTTGCCAGTTTTCAAAATCCCTGCAAAAAGTCAATGGTAGCAACTTCTATGGTATATTGTACTGTTTTTCCATCACTATAATCATAAAGAAGACATATTTTGAACTATCAAACCGTAATGGGCAATTTTTTCCCCTCTTTTCAAGGATATGGAGGAGCTATGGCTGGATCAATGGCAATGGGAGCTGGTGGTTCAGGTGAATATTACTATTATTAATACATTTTAAATTTTGTGTACTTGAGAATTGAATCTATTTTTCACACAATTCACATTCTTTAAAGGAAAATAAGCTGGCCCCCATGACGGAATGGTTAGCACATCATGCTACGACGTCAGGGGTCCTGGGTTTGAATCCTGGCCTGGGCATGGATGTTTGTGAGTGTCCATTCATCATATCATCACTCATCCCCATCTTCACATAGCCAAAAGATGCACAAAAGGCAAAGTAAAATAAAGCAAATGAATCAATGAAATTTAAAATAAAATGACAGTACTCTAGTTGGTAACAGATTTGGAGGCAAGGAAGTTGTTTATAATAATTAGGGCTCGGAAGTTGAAGACCTATAAATTGCCAAAAAAATACCAATAAAAAGACCTAAGAATATCAAGAAAAGGACCTAAAAACGGAAAAAAGGACGTATAAATGTGATCCAAATTAATTAATCACTTCAGTTTTAATTACATATTTAAAGAATAAAAAAAATAAAAAAATTCTGGTGGTATGGAACACACAGTGCGAATAAACTATATGAATGAAATGCATCTTCTTTCAGACATTATATATATTTTTAGACTAACATAATTAATTTGAAAAATCATATTTGGCCTAACCACACTAGGGTTACAGAAATAGCACTTCGGAAACCTTACCTCAGATATTTACAGGCGTGTGCTGTCTGACATCATCACTCATTCACAATTATCCGAAATTGGCCGAGAAGTGATGGAAATGGGCCAGAGTCACCACTAGGTACAAGTTTTCTACATTCCAAACATTTCAAAGCTGGCTGGATAGACTGAGCACATTAGTCAGTTGACTTTCTATCTCACCACTGAAGTTTCATTGTTGCAATAAATGCAAAGTGGCAGAAAAGTCATGTTAAATAACAAAAAATGCAAATACAACGTAACAGAGAAGAAAGCAGATGGAGAATGCAAATGATGGAAATATGATCAATAAGTGTATTAAAATAATCAAGAAGAAGATTAAATAATAATAATAAAATAATAACCTGTGGCGCAGCAGCCCTTGACAGCCAGGGCCTACATACCAACTGCCAGCCTCACTCTTAAATGCAACAAAGGTGGGTCGTCATCTAAGGTGACATGTGGTCAACATGACGAACCCCCAGACATTGTAGGTCTCCATGACCACGCTACACTATTAATTCGTAACTTCCCAATTTCCTCATGATGGTGGAGGGTGGCGACTGGTCCCAACAATTGGCTGAAATCTCAGGAGAAAAGTTGTTACGCTTCCCCCAGGAGACTTGAACAAGTGTGCATCCTGTAGCACAAGCCCAAAGCCTGATGCCTTAGACTGCGTTGCTACGGTGTACAGTGAATATCGAGTCACCACAATCTTGTCACGACTAGCAGACATGAAATTTTTGCATAAATTCATTAATGGAAAAATTAAAACCAAATTCCTAGTAAACCAATTTCCTCTACTAGTACCCGCACGGCCAACTTGCAACGTAAAGCTCTTTCACATTCCCGCTACAAGGCTCTCTCTTCTACAGCAGTCTCTTTACTATATGCTCCCCCATTTATATAATAACCTGCCTGTAAATATTGATATTTTCTTGTCAGAACACTGTTTCCGACAATCGCTAAGAATCGTACAAACACCCGAATGTTTTAAATTAAGGGATCGTAGATAGGCTATGTGAAGCCTGATATTCGAAGTTATTTGGCTGCGAGAGGTGTATCATAAGAGGGGGGTATAACTCTGAAAAGCTATGTCTACACTTAACCAAGCAAGGGGGCTAGCCCCGTGAAATAAGAACACTCACGATTAACTTTAAACACTACAATTGACTGGTCTGGCAAGGGTGTAAGAGAATGAAAGACAAGGATAGAGGAACGTTCGTTACCTGTAGATCTCGAAGTGACGATCGACTCGCTGGTTCGTTGATGAAACTCTCTTGAAATAAAACTCCTTTCCGATATTGTACTACTCCTCGCTGTAACTCCTTTTGTAACGTTCGGTAACAACTATTCACGCCATAACTTTCTTATTTCAACGTTGTATAATTCCGAGTCACTAACTGTGCACGCGATAGATTTCAGATACCGACTGGGGCGAGAAATATTCTCTCAAGCTATTTAAACGAAATTCGAACTTCGGCCGTTGAGAGGACGCGTCTCTCAATAACGGTGCTTCCAGCATAAAGCTGTGTTTGCAGTATCTTTCCTGCGATTCCCGAAGAATTCGTATCCGCTGAAGATCGCAGGTGGCATTTGCTTGAAAGAAGCTCTTTCCAGCTTCTTTCATACTCGGGCCCTTTTTATGAAATGATTAGGCTATCGGACTATGGCGCCCGGGGTCCCGGATTCGAGTCATGCCTTGGGCATGATACGGAATGTACATGTAACATTTTTTTCCTCTGCCATCTTATATTGTCTTGTTTTTATTTTTATTTTATTCTTGTTGCTACACTTTCAGTATAAAATGGTCTTTCAGTACTGTATCTGAAACTTTAAGTAAATAAATAAATAAATATTTCCCTCCACACATCATATGTTAAATATGATAAATACAGAAGGGAAGTAAGAGGATAGATAGAAAAAAATTAAAATTAATTGAAATAATATAACTGGGACATTCTATTGTCATTGGTGGGACATGTGGACTAAATTTTTGAAATTAAAGTAACTATTCTGCTCATAATTAAGCAACATTTTTCTTAGTTTCTGTGCAATGAAATATGAAACTTGACACTGTTAATTAAGCATAAATACCCTTAAAATATTTTGCCAGATTTGTAGCTACATGAACAATTTTGTGTCATGTGTGGGACAGACAAAACACTGCCTCTTCACTTAATAAGAAATTTATTTTAATTTCTGTGAATTGTCAAATGATGAAAAATAAATTATTTAAGGCAAATAGAGAAGGTAATTGACCTTTGAATATTCTAGTGGAGGTGAGGGGAAAATGTAACACTTAAAGGTGAAATGAATTGCTTTTTGGTGTCACGGGTGGGACACAATAGAAAACAGAAATAAATAAAAAATTTGAAATAAACGAACAATATATTAAATACCTTCTGGCTTCTAACTTAATTATGTCCCAGATAACACATAAGTTAACTGCAAGTTAAATCAAATCTCGATTTAACATGCAGTCAACTTATGTGCTATCTAATACTTGAATTTTTATGCAAATGACAATTTGTAGATTGCCCATTATTGTTTAATAGTTCAAAATATACAGCATTGTATACATCCCATACTTAGAATAATGAAGTCTTTTCTTTTTACTTTTTTAAATTTGGGATAAATAAATCCTCAGGAAATATAGTAACATAAGTTTTTAATACTTGACTTACCATAAATTGAAATAAAAGGTATGACAATTGAAAATCTGCGAAATTTCATTGCAAAAGGTTTGATTTATTAGGTACCCACGACCAGTTGGTATTTTCAGCTCCAAAACTGAGCTTCCCCCATATTTTTATCAATGTAGCAGTACATGCAGCTTAAGATAGGCAGTGGCATGCCCAGGAATTTCAAAAGGGAGGGGAGGGGGTTACATATACTTTTTTAGTATACAGCCCTGTTTTTGCCACATTACCCTGCCTTTGATTGGGTTATGACCCCCACAAATCCCTCCTTGGGCACTCCACTGAAAGTAGGCTATTTATTTTGGAGTGTCAAAGCTGGTAGAATATATTATCTTTTGTTTCCTTTATTTTCCACTTTTTTTTTCCAAGAAAAGACATTCGTTGAAATAGATGTGAGTCATGCACAGCAGAAGATTCAGAGACATGTTTTGATAGGATGTGAGGCAAGCCTGGAATTGATCTGTGCATGTACAATCTCTGCTGTCATTCTTCCTTTGCCTAATGTGCTGAGAGTAGTGACTTGTGAATGTTTGTTATCTATGACAGGAAATGGAGTGTTCTGTAATATTTTTAACTGGAGAGGACTGTCAAAAATACCCTTTTCGTAAGGTTCCCAAAGACCTAACTAATCTTAACAAAGTCAGTGAAAATGATAACACTTCTTAGGTCAAGACTACAGGTGTATGGCTTAGAGATAATATGCAAATACCATTAAATATAGCTTTTTAGATGGTAAAGTATGTTGTGATCTTCAGAAGTACCACTTAAAGAAAATGTTAAGTAAGGTAAGGTAATAAAAAGTGTCAAGAAAGCCTTATACCAGTTAAATCAATATGCCTGATATGTTGTAGTAAAAGTTTCATATGCGGAGAAAGTGACTCCCTTAAATGCCAGAATTGAAATCATGTCTTTGTGCCAAGCCAAGGAAAACTAAAGGAAATGCATGATGTCTGTTCTGTTTTTTATGCAACTGGGGAGGCTGATTGCAGAAAAACAATAAAGTGATCTTGCTCGAAAAACTATTCACATCCTACAAGGAGTGCAAAGGAAACTGTAAAGTTGCTTTTCACTAAGTATTAAAACTGAAGAAAAGGAAAGCAAGTGTGACAATTCTTTGCTTGGCCAGTACAATCATATAATTGAAATTATAAGAAGAAAAATGTAAATTAGAAAAAAAACTAATGTTGAAAAGGTCAGAATCATCAGTTTGATTGCTACCACTTGGTCAAGAAAAAATATGTGATGAACTGAAGGTTTCTGATAATTTACTTAGGAACTTGGTGAAAGAACAAGGAATCCTGCCTGATTTAACAAAGAGAATGAATAGGACAATACCAACTGGTCATGGGTACCTAATAAATCAAACCTTTTGCAATGAAATTTCGCAGATTTTCAATTGTCATACCTTGTATTTTCAATTTATGTTAAGTCAAGTATTAAAAACTTATGTTACTATATTTTCTGAGCCTTTATTTAACCAAAATTTAAAAAAGAAAAAAGAAAAGACTTCATTATTCTAAGTATTGGATGTAGTTTAACCTTACTTTGCAACGTCAGAAATTAGGTGACATACGTTACCTCATATTGACCAAAACGAGTTGAATCTAAAAGTTGAGATTTTTACTGTGAGTTAGGTTCATGAAGGGCTTCCTATGTGCCAAATTTCAGAATTTTTAAAGGGGACCCATCTGAATTATTTAACTCCGAAAACTGTCAAAATTCAATGAACGGCCATGTTTGAGCCCATGCTGTAAAAAAAAGGGGTGCATTTCTAAGCACTGATATTTTATTTACAGACACCCTGCAGGTAGGTCTACAAATGAAAAAAAATTCAAGCCTTAGACTAAACCCCTTCATTAAAAAAATCGGGCTTAAAAATGCAATTTTTTAACTATTGTTACCCTATTTTCCACCATAATTTTCATACTTACGATGCAATTTCAAGCAAAACATACCTGAATATCATAGGAAGTATACTTCATCAGCTACAAAATAAATTTTGTTTCAGGTCTCTAGCTTTAATGGTTTTTGAGATATTAATGTTTCTGTATACTGCTACATGAGCAAGAAAAGCCATGCGCCATGTTGGAAAAATGGCTGCTCCAGGAGAACTAAAGACAATAAATTTTTTTGAACATTGGTTTTGATATCTAGAAACATGTACAAACCTATGTACTAAAAATGAATTTTTTCTAAAATGGTCATGCAACCACCATTGGATGGTTTGGCATGGAATGACCCTTACGTAATATAAGTCAAAGGTAGCAACTTTTATGGTGTAGTGTACTGTTTATTCCATCACTATAAATGTAAAGAAAAACATACGTTGAAACTATTAAACAATAATAGGCAATTTCTACTCTTCCCTAGGATATGGTGGATCTATGGCTGGTTCAATGGCAATGGGTGGAGGTAAATGTTACTATTAAAAATATTAGTTTATACTTGAGAACTGAGTCTATTATTCACACTCTGAAAAAGAAAATAATAATACAGTGGTCCCTCTATAATCTGGCACTTCGCCAATCCGGCTCCTCCGGTAGTCCGGCATTGATGAGTGGGGAGCGTGAAAGGGAAAACAAGTTACTGCATTTTGGTGTCAGAGATCTCAGCATGAGGTAAACACTAGACTCAGTATAGCAATCTGTACACGTCATTGTTGCACACACAACCTCCACGTGCACAGGTTTTTTGTCTCTGTGTTAATTACATGTGAGTGCTGTGAGTGAAAAAAGTCCCTACAGAACAAACTAAAACATAAAACGTTATCTCTAGTTTAGAAACACACCATTTTAAAGAGGCTTGAAAAAGATGAAAGTTAGTGAATCTCGCTAATGAATTTGGAGTAGGCCGTGCTACAATACATGACATAAGGAAGAACAGTGAAAAGATTAAATCTTTCTTACATGCGTACATATTTTGCAATATTTTGTGCAACAAACATAGGTTTTGCTATTAAAATGTTTTTTTTAATGAACCTCCACTAATCCGGTGTTTTCGTTAATCCGGCAGTCCTCTGGTCTGATATCTGCCAGATTACTGAGGGATTACTGTACTCTAGTTGTTAACAGATTTGGAGGCAAGACAGTTGTTTATAATAATATGTATTTGTAAACACAGGTGTAATAGTTTTTCTTGTATGTACGCATTGCTTGCATTATAGAATTATTTTCCTGTAGTTTACGGTTATTACAAGCATAAGAAAACAGTTTTTCTTTTTTCTTTTTCTTTGTGACGTTTCAGGAGAACACACGCTCCTTTCATCAGACATTTATTTTCATTTTGATTAAAGATACAGTTATAACAATGGTTAGTAATTTTTTAAACAAAAAGAATCTGTTATATAATGGATGTTGTCAATACGACCCATCATTGCAACTTTCACACATCCTGCATACAAACTATCCAAATATTTAGTTGAAAGACTTGCTATAATTAAACAACAAACACCATTCAGTGTTAAAAATGCATTTGAAGTGAAACAGAAACTAAAAAATATTGTTTGGAATAATGAGTATCGTATTGCAAGTTTTGATGTTGAAAATTTATATCCTAGTGTCCCAATAGAAGGTGCCACAGATGCATTGCACAGATGGCTTATTGAGATGAAGGTTAACCCAGTAGAATCATGGGAAATGGTTCGATGGTTTACTGTATGTGCAAATTACAATTACTTTATATTTGATGGCAAAATCTATCAGCAAAGTAATGGTCTATCAATGGGAAACCCAGTATCCGGAATCATCTCCAGCATTTTCCTTCATTACATAGAATCTCCAATTGTTAATGCCATAGGTGCGGATATCAAACTCTACATCAGATATGTGGATGATGTGCTAATTATCGCTAAAAATGAGAACACCATCATGGACGTATTTAAATTGTTAAATGAATCGCATCATCGCATAAAATTCACTTGTGAACCCATGAATAACAATGTAATTTCTTTCCTTGATCTGCAAATTAAGACAACTAACTCAACAATTCAAACATCAGTCCATAGGAAAAAATTAGCGGGGGAAAAATACATCCATGCCAAATCAGAACATTCGCGTATAACAATGGATAACATATTTTTTAATTTTTTCCTGAGAGCACAAAGACTATGTTCTAATAATGAGGATATCAAAAATGAAGAAGAAAGGCTCTTTAATATAGCAAAAGAAAATGGTTTTCACACTAACAGAATAAACCAAATCAAAAAACAAGTTGCAAGAAAACTAAAGGAAAAGAGAAATACAGACAAAGATGAAAAATCTGTTGAAAAGAAATTTGTGTGCATTCCATTCCACAAGGGATTCTCACATAAAATTGCAAAAATTTTTAGAAGTTTTAATTTCAAAATTGTTTTTAAATCACCAAGAAGTTTGGAATGTACATTTAATGAATTCAAAATGAGAAACTCTCTACCAGATGTGGAAACCACAGGAATATATAATATAAGTTGTTCATGTTCAAAAGATTATGTGGGACAAACAGCAAGGAAAATGGCAATAAGATGGCATGAACACGATTTGGACATTATAAATCTAAACCCAAGAACAGGTTTGTCAAGTCATATCATCGAAGAGAAGCATTTGATTAAAAAGAGAAGGGTTTTAAAAAGATTAACGGGAAACACAGAGTTGAATGTCTGGGAAGCTTCGTTCATTGCAGAAGAACACTGGAATAAATTAAATAATGAAAATGGTAACATAGATCCAGTATGGAGTTTTCTTTTTCACAAATGGAGTAAGCCACCATCTTTAAAATTTAATGTAACAGAAAACATCAAGAGACTTTGTGAAATCAATGATGAATTTGAATTACCTGATGATATTTTGGATTCATAATTTTTTTTTTTTTTTTTTTTAAAAAAATCTAAAAATCTGAAATAAAAATAAAACAGACTGCTTTTTTCACAGTTAAGTTGCTATATTACAACAATGTAACATTGACAACATCCATTATATAACAGATTCTTTTTGTTTAAAAAATTACTAACCATTGTTATAACTGTATCTTTAATCAAAATGAAAATAAATGTCTGATGAAAGGAGCGTGTGTTCTCCTGAAACGTCACAAAGAAAAACTGTTTTCTTATGCTTGTAATAACCGTAAACTACAGGAAAATAATTCACAGGTGTAATGTATGTTAATGACTAAAGTTGGATCTTTAATTTTTTTCTAAGAGGGGCATGTAATGTGCTATAAGCACATGGCAAAATGCAACACATGAAATATAATGGGCAGACTTTTCGACATGTTAAAACTAGCACACACAAACACACAAATATATAATATGTACATGTACATATAATATACATGTGTACAAACATATATGTATGTATAGGTTCATATGTTTGAGACCCAGCATGGGCACGGAAGTTCTTTCCAAGTGTCCTTTCATAACATCCTCATTGTCGCAATGGATGATATTTAACTTGATGTTATTATGCTGCATTAGCTGTATCCTAAGGCTGCGGAAATTAAATATTTCCAATCCTGAAGAAACAAAAGTTCTTATTAATATAAATTATCCATCCAATTAACATTTTTGCACTTCCGAATCTGTAGTCTTATGGTTAAATAATAATATCTATTTGTCAAATAATTGATATTTATTATAATCACATTGAGCTTAAATAATTTAGAAACCCCCAAAATAAGTTGTATATTGCACAGTTTGTTGATTCCACCATTGTAAGTGTTAATGTAATATTTTGAAGAATTATTATTAAATAATTTCTGCTTTTTTCCCAGGATATGGTGGACCAATTGGACATCATGGTGGTGGAGGTGAGTATTATCATAAAAAACTAGGTCTGTCAATACCAGCGAGTAGTATTGGTATCAGAAAGTATTGATTGGATTTTATTTGCCTATACCTGCCGATACTTTTCCGGCATTTTGATCTTTCACGGAGTCCTCAAAAATTCTGTTTTATACTTTCTCGGAGTCTTAATTATCCCGGAAATTTTGCAAAAATCGAAGTTTCTTTTAATGGTGCACTATTGTGAAAAACCTGCATTCTGTGATAACAATCATGCCTCGCAATAAATTTTTTTGGTCACATAATATTAATTGTATGAGAAAAAATAATATTTTTTTTTTTGTCTTTTTAGGATATGGAGGAGCCCTTGCAAATTCACAAGGTATGGAATTATGATTGTTCCCAAAATGGCTGGGTTTTAATATTTTTTAATAGTAGAACATTTGTATAGCTTTGTACATTGTAGATATTTCCAAGGATTTTATAAAAATATTTGAACTATTGGTTACCACTTACTATTTGCAGAAATTATAGATAGGCCAATATGAAATTTTATCTAATACTAGCTGATTGCCTGGCGTTGCCCGGGTATTTATTTATCCCAATCTTCTATTAGACAGGAAAATAATCAATTGTAACTATAGTGTAAAATTAACTTGGAGTTGAACGGCATTGGGAGTGTCACTATTCATCTTACCGACCCCAAAAACTATAGATTCCACACTAATATCGGTTGTTTTCGATTATTTTTACATGTCAACCGCTTCCCACCCCAAACCCTAGGGGTGCCAGGGGTGTCTTACCCCCACAGTATTTCTTTCGAGATTGCAAGTGATAAGTGTACCAAGTTTGGTTGAAATTGCTCCAGGCGTTCGAGAGTTATTGCTGAACAAACAAACAAACACACACATATACACATATACACTCAAACATCGATTTTTATATATATATATATATATATATATATATTGATCTAAGTTTGACAAATATCGATAATGGCCATCATACTAATGTGATATATTAAATGACAAACATGAACTTGAAATGCTCATTTGTTGCATTAGAACCAGAGGAACGTAACTCCAAAATGCTGTTTTTAGTTTTGTTTAAATTAACTCCTCTCAAGAGCTCTATTTGAAGTGAGATCGACATGTCTCCACTTCTGATCCTCAGCAGTAAGATGGAGTCATGTATCTCCTATTTACTGACTTTTTTAAAACCTCTCTCCTGTAAATTTGATAAATTGAAGTTATATCCCTTTGGTTCACACAATGCATTCATCTAGAGGAGAGTGAGAAAAAAGTGAATCTCTCTCAAAAAACATGCTTTGTCACCATACTTTATATGGAATCAATACTACACTAACAGAAAGTATTGGGTTTTATTACGAAGGTATGCTTGATACAAGAGGGAAGTACATTTTTGAAGTGTGTTTTGTTTGTTTACCATCATGAACTGTTGCATGTATTTATTTTAACCATTTTTCTATCCAAAATAATATACTTCATACAATTTGAATCTCACACTTTCTCAAATACTAATGTTTTCTTGTTTAAAAGCTGATGTAGTTAATAACATACAGGGTGGCCCATGTGGTCGGCGGCCATCTTGAATTCAACTTCAGAATTTTAAATGGGAAGGGGGTGATATGGTATATCAAATCAGGCTAGCATTTCACGAGAAATGTAACGGTGAAGATTTTTTCGACGTATATTTAACCAGTAAAAAGTTATGACTGAATTCTTGTACCAATTTGCTCCTTTTCGAGGTGTTAGAAAAATGCCTTAAGATTTGTTTAGTGCATCGGTAATACATCGAGATCAAAGTGATGTCTAGGGAGAGAAGTTCGCATGCCATTGCACGTGATTTTAATCGGACACATCCACAAAGAGCTGCGCATTATGAATGGTTGTCACGAACAATTTACAGTGGGACGCTTCCATTGAATTAAATGTCCTTCACAGTGACAAAGCTAATGTTTATGTTCATAAGGAAGTTCATAAACAGAATATGCGACCCTTGTCATCTGATAACTAACTTTGGACAGAAACTGCTTCACAACGTTCCCATAGTGTTCTGGTGTTCCTCCCTATTGAAAAAAAAAACTGTAAAAAGTACCTTCTGTAACGTGATGGTTGCTTACCTGCTCGTGAAGCAAGCACGGAGCAAAAGGTCAGTAGAGACCTCTAGTGGTGACTAGTATAACCTTTTTAACAAAGTGACGCAAGGCGTACGAAGAATGAGGAAGTGTGAGGCTTTTTCCACGTAAAATTATTACGTAATACTTTTTATTACGAATCGCGTGGGAAAAAACGTCACACTTCTTCCATAAGCAAGGATGAAAAAAACTGTTTATTTAACAAATCCAAGTAGCCCTAAGCATTGAAGGTTCTGTTGATGAAAAATTGACTAACCAATTGTGTTCCACACAGCACACCACACCATTAACTTACCAGCACTAACCATTCAGCTTTGATCTATCAAAATTGGGTTATCAGATAAAAAGCATCGAATATTCTGTTTATGAACTTACTTATGAGGACTTTTCATTTAATGAAAGCGTCACACTGTAATTGTTCGCGACAACCATTCATAGTGCGCAGCTTTTCGTGGATGTATCAGATTAAAATCTTGTGCAATGGCATGCAAACTTTTCTCCCTAGACATCACTTTGATCTCAATGCGTTACCGATGCGCTAAACAAATTTTAAGGCATCTTTCTAGCACCTCGAAAAGGAGCAAATTGGTACAAGAATTTAGTCATAACTTTTTACTGGTTAAAGATACATAAAAAAACCTTCACAATTGCATTTCTAGTAAAATTCTAGCCTGATTTGATATATCATATCACCCCCATCCTATTTAAAATTCTGAAGTTGAATTCAATATGGCAGACATCAAAATGCCCGCCGAGCGTGCAGGTGGCATCAATGTGGTTCCCCCTTGGCCTGGCAATGATTGGTCATCACTATATCCATGTTGCGCCCTGCAGTGGCCTTGTACCGAGGGTGTTAAGTGACTTTTTGAGCCACCCTGTAGTTTACTGTCAGACTAAGTTATTGAATTATTGAAAAGTTAATAAAGATTTCGGTATAGAGCAATAGTTGAACCTGGATCTGTGGCTTTTTGTGTTAATGTGCTCTCACTGAACTACCAAGTCATCCATATACCTAAGTAGTGAAATTGGTACTGACTCAGATATAAAGTTAATCCCCAAATTTTCATTAACTTGTCAATAAATTAGCATCACTGACTGGGTACTAGATTCAATTCATTGCAAATACTGACTTCATTTGCTATGGTATTGCTAATGAATAATTTCGTTTTTTCTTTTATGCAGCTTATGGCGGTGCAGGTAAATGAAATATACTCTTTTGAATCCAAAGAACAGTAAGAGAATACTTAATAACATTGTTATGAATATTCGTGTTTGCTAGTTGAACTCATAGCAACAAAGAATTTCTATTTTATGTAGAAGAAAGTAAAGTTATTTTATTATTACAATAATTATTGCCTGGATTATTAGCAATTGGTGCAAATTTCTCTTTATACACAAGCTACATTATTACATATAAAGGGTGCTTTTTTTTTAGAGAGGTGGAGAACTTTAAACTGGCAACACTGTTTTCTGTGACAGCATAGAAGGCAGTTCCCACTTGTTTCGAGGTTAGTTTGGTTTGGCAAGTCATCATGAATAGACTCATGCCGGAGCAACGGTTGCAAATTGTGCAACTGTATTTTGAAAATCATGGTTCCGTTCGACAAACTCATCGAGCATTACGTGCAATTTACAGTGCTCATAATCGTCAATCTGAGCGATTAATTCGAGGAACTATGGATCGTTTTGCAATACATTTACTCTACACGATAATAAGCATCCCGTCAGACGTCGTACAGTGCGGACAGAGCAAGCAATAGGAGTAGTGCAGCGTAGTGTTGATGATGATCCAAATGCCTCGATTCGTCATCGTGCTCAACAATTAAATTTGTGTCCATCCACGTTATGGAATATTTTGCGTCAATATCTTGGTTTACGTGCATACAAGATTCAACTGGTACAGGAATTGAAGCCACATGATCATCATTCACGCCGTACATTTGGTGAATGGGCTGAAGGACAAATTGCTATTGATCCACAATTTCATTTGAAACTTCTGTTCAGTGATGAAGCACACTTTTGGTTAAATGGTTATGTCAATAAACAAAATTTCCGCATAAGGAGTGATGGTAAGTAATCCACAAGCCATTGTCGAAACACCATTACATCCAGAAAAGGTGACCGTGTGGTGCGCTCTATGGTCCGTATGTCTTCAACAATGATTTTGGTCAGAGAGTGACAGTCAACGGTGCGCGGTACGGGGACATAGGGACATGATTACTAACTTTTTCGTGCCTCAATTGCAAGACATGAATGTGGCAGACATGTGGTTTCAGCAGGACGGGGCCACCTGTCATACAGCGCATGCCACAATTCATTAACTGCAAGAAACGTTCGACGACCGAGTAATTTCACGCAATGGCCCTGTTAACTGGCCACCGCGTTCATGCTATTTGACGCCGTTGGATTATTTTCTCTGGGGATATGTCAAGTCGCACGTCTACGCCGATAAACCAGAAACAATTGAGCACTTGGAAGCCAATATTCGACGCATTATTGCCGACATACAGCCTGATGTACTGCGAAGAGTGTGTGAAAATTGGACCTCCAGATTACGTCATGTACGCGCCAGTCGCGGTGGCCACATGCCTGAAATCATATTCAAACATTAATGCCATAATATGATCTGTAAAGTACAACCAATTACATGGATATTGAAATAATTTTTCTGTGTTTTATTTTAACTTAAAGTTCTTCGCCTCTAAAAAAAACACCCTTTACAATTAAATTCTGTTCTCTAATATTATAAACAATTTAATATACTCTACATCTATATGCTTCATTTGTGATAATGTGATTATATTTGGTCTTGCCTGCGGAGGAGGGTGCATGTGTGTCAAAATGTATCAATGGCAATGTTCATTGAGTAAACAATATAAGGTTTCTTAATATGTTTTTAATAAGGTGACACCATTTTTTATAATTTATTTTCACTTTTCTTTCATAACAGGTTATGGTGGGAGTAAGTCTTTTTTTACTTTTTTAATAAGTGCATTAATTTTGAGTGAATGAAATTTCATTTTGAGCAAATCTATATTGATCAAATTTCAAATATTTGGAAATAGTATGGAACGACAAATTTATCTAATTAACCACTTTTCTAATGGGAGGATTTAGGAGGTACCAATGTGCCTTATAATTTCTAAGACTATGATTTATGCATGCAGATCTGTATGTATCTTACATATGTGCACAGATATGTAAACAGAATATGAAACTGCAGAAATATGTGGTATACAAAACTAAAAAGAAGGTTATCATTAGGAATTTCGTGACTGTGTGTACAGAATGAATCACTATTGTATATATTTTTTTCACAGCTGGTTTGGGCTATGGTAGACCACAAGGTAAAAGTTATAATTATATTATTAATTATAATTAATGTATGTTGTTCTTAAAGGTTCGCATAACCACTTTTTGTAGACTGAAAATAATCTAACACATATATAATTAAGAAAAACATTAAAATTTCTCTAACGTAAAGCACAGATTGTGCAGATTACATATTTTTAAATTTTTTTGTATGTAAATTTTAGTATATTTTACTTCGCTTTTCTGCCACTTTTGGCCAATTGTGAAGATGAGGATGAGTGATGACATGAAATTCATGAAGGGACAATCACAAAGAATGCTCATGCATAGTGAGGGATTTAAACTTGGGATGCCTGGCATCATGAGCACTGTGCTAACCACTCATCGGCCTATCATTAATTCTGGAGTGGATATTTAAATGTATTTGCAATTTCACTGCAAAAAGCAGATGAAAGGTGGTAGTGAAAATGTAATAATGCTTCACTATACTCTATCCTGGAAATCTCTGGAGCAAAGCTGTGCATAATGGTAGAGAAGGGGAGAAAGTGAATGGGCAGATCAAAGCTGTACATGCTCCTGCAAATGGCTGGTAGCTGCAGTCGCTTCTCCCCTTCATGCAATTATGTGTTGATTGGTCGAGTCCTCTCAAGTAGTACTTGCACAGAGACTTGCTTTCGTTCACTTCTCCAGAGATAACAACGACAGAGATTAGGGATGTCTGTAAGGAGTACCTTAAATATGTTAAATGTAAGAGAGGATTAAGTGACGCCTCTTTGATAGATCCAACGTCAAACAAGTTTTCAGGAAATATTTTTTTATGTGAGCTCTTTTACTACTATTAACTTCATGATTACCAGTATTTCATATTCTTTTCCTATAATTCTTACTTATATATTTTTCTTTTTCACATTTGATGGCTGTTAGAATAGAATAATAACATAAGAAAACATATTGCTATCAACTATAACTCTGCACCTGAGAGAAATTTGTACTTGTTAATTGTTATGATACAAATTACAGCAAACAAGTAACAGTACTTTCTTTTTTATCTGCACTCAATAAGCATTATAATTGCATATTAAGGAATGAATTACTAATTCTATTACTAAGTAATATCAAAGAATTAGATATTACATCAACTCCAACAAAATAATTAATCAAGGTGTTATTTTAAACTAGGACTAGATACAACTGGCTGTGGGCTCTCTAGGTAGCTTAGTTGTTAGAGCAAAGAGACAATATACCAGAGACCCAGTATGAGTAAAGATTGAGCTTGGATTCTTTGTTTAAATTTGTGTAGTATATCTCCTGTGTATGTGCCAAATCATTTCCACACTGGAAAATCTTAGGCACGGTCAATAAACAAGTGTTTCAAAGGCTAAAGATTCCACTGGTAGCACTGGCAGAGACCAGTTCACATGAGTAAAACAGTGGAACGTGAAAAATCAAGCAAAACCAGTAGCTCAGTTGGTAGATCAAGGGCATGGTATGCCAGAGACCTGGGTTTGTGTTCGGGTGGAGCCTGCTTTGTTGCTTCAATTTCAAAGTGATTCATTTACTGACCTGTTTTTGTATGTGTGAAGCCATATCTGAAATACTGTTCTACTAAATTTTGAATTTATTCATTGCAGGTTTAGGTGGATATTCTGCGGCTGGAAGTAAGGCTGTTGCTCTGGGTGGTGGAGGTGAGTCATATTACCCTTGCACAGATATGCAATGGTATTTCTAGAATGAAAAAAAATTGCTGCTCCTCATGATTGATTGATTGATTTAGTTTATTTTACTTCGCGTTTTGTGCCTCTTGGGCTAATTTGCGAAGATGAGGATGAGTGATGAAATGATGAAATTGATGAATGGACATAACCGGGATTCGAACCTGGGACCCTTGGCGTCGCAGCGCGATGTGCTAACCACTCGGCCACAGGGTCGGGCTGCTCCTCTTGAGTTGGTTCTTTGTGGTGATGCAAATGATAAGTAACAAATATTGACATAGTTTATTGTGAAAATCATTCATAGTTAATTGTAACAGGAGCAACAAATACAGTATATTAAAACAAAGCAAACAAGTATTCATATTCATGCATGTATGCTTTATTCTGGATGAAACAAGGTGCCTTTAAGCTTGCTGTCAGAAAAAGTTGTGTATATAAACATACCTGAATTTATTATATTTGTCATTCTTCTTAGTCTATTGTAAAAACTCATATTCAGGTCTTATATGTGAACAATAAGTATTTCATAAAATATAAAAAAATGTTTACTTACGTTATGTGAGTACGTTCCGTTTGTAAAAGCAACGTTTCAGGGGTCTACTGCTCCCTTCTTCAGGCTCCTTGGTGCAAATTTCTGATTTTGCGATGTGTTGACGTTTGCTTGAATTTCTTCGGTTTTGGTGAACCAGAGTGACACCATTGCATGGATTGCTGCTTCAACTCACGAGTGACGTACGATATCCAGGTTTTGTCTCCAGTCACTATGTGAGAAATCAAGTCATCCCAATCAGTCCCCCAGCGGGCCAAAAAATCACGTACTGATTTCATTCTTTCGTCTTTGTGAGTGTTTGTCAACATTTTTGGCACCCACCTCGCGCACAGTTTGTGATAACCCAGATTATCCGTTACAATTCGGTACAATGTTTTATCAGACACTTCAGGGAACTCCTTGCCTAGATCAGTAATAGTGAAACTGCGATTGAATTGCACTTTCTCATCAACACGTTGCACAAGGTCATCCGTCTTAACACTAGGCCTGCCGCTCCGCTCGTCGTCGTGAACATTTGAATATCCTTCCCGAAAAGCACAGCACCATCGTCTTACCTTTCCTTCACTCATTACTGTTGGTCCATAAATGGCACACAAATCCCTATGAATGTCAGCTGCACTCAATCCTTTTGCGTTGAGAAATCCAATAACCACCTCACCTCGCATTTGGTGGGATTTTCTATTACAGCAGCCATTTCAACTTCCTGCTACTCACACATACGCAACTCCACACTGAGAAATATACCTCTGTTGCAGACACAGAATACTAAAGCATGCTTCTGTGCACGTGCAGCTTCGTCAGGGTTGCCAGTCCCAAGTAAATAATTATCGGCCCTTTTTTTTTTTTTTACATGTGCCTCATACTACAGTGCTTTTCACTGTCAAGTCTTCCGTTAAGCAGCGGCTAACACACCAGGTGGTGGAAGGGCGTCTGCTGGCATTTAGACCCACAGCTGTATGCTGACCTTGGAACTGGACACGTCAGTGCCTCAGTATGCAGATAACTGGTGTCCAGTTTGCACATGTTTGTGAAGTGTTAAGGTGTTAACAAGTGTTTTAGATTGTTTTTTTTTAGTTTACGTACTTTTCTGCGGTCTAATAATGCCACGCTACCCGTACAATTTAAAACAACGCATTTTTATGTACGATTCTTATGTCATTAAGAATTCTTGTGGGGATATCAGAAGGTGTTTGGCATCGAAATTCTCAGATGTTCCTGTTCCACACAGAGACAATGTTCGAGAACTTACGAGCAAATTTAGAGAAACAGGGTCTGTTCTTGATAAGAAGCGAAGGGTAAAACATTGTGTGCTTACTGGGGAGAAACTAGATGACGTTGGAGCACGACTGGAACACCCTTTTCAAAAAACCCTCCGGTGCCTTGCACAAGAAACAGACATTTGCATGGCGTCTGCATGGTGAGCTACCAAGCTTTTAAACCTGAAGCCATACATTAGAAGAATTGAAAGAATATATCAGGAGAGTGATTGAAGCAATTTCGGAAGAGGAACTGATTCGTGTTAGTGAAAATTTTCTTAGAAAATTCTGTAATATCAATTGTACTTGTATTTGATTTTATTTATTACATATTACATAATCATGTCCTTTTGTTCCAACAGGTTATGGTGGAGGTAACATTTGATTTTTTTTTTTTTTTAAGTATTGTATTTTTAGTTAAACTTTTACTTTTGACCAATCTGTCATAGTTTTATTGCAAATATTGGGAAGTTTATGGTCATGTCTTTTGGGGTTAGATCAATGCTTTCATTTTAACATTTCATGGTGAACTGTATGAAGTTGTAAGATATTTATGATATACAACCTACGACAGGGGCATGACTGAAAAAAAATTTGGATCATAATTTTCATAAATGGTGCGAGTTTATAGCGAGAGAAATAGTGTGAGGGAGGAAAGAAGGCGGCTATTAATTTTATTATTTTAGCCTGTTTGACACTATTCCTAATGTAGAATTATACACTAGGAATTGTACTGCACAGCGCTGAAATATTTTTCTGGTGCTTCTGAAACAGACCATGGAGTTGTGCTGCGACATGTGGGATGAATGAAGTTAACAATTTATTCTTTACTAGCCTACATTTTAAAATGCTCTATAAGTTGAGATATTAAAGATATATCTTGTGTGAATTGAACAATTATGCAACTCAAGGTCCATGCACTAATTTGCAAAACTTTAAAAATATGTGACAACACTTTATTTATGACTTACTTTGCCAAAGGCTTTGTCTTTTTTATGCAATGTTATTATTTCAATAGGTTTAAAGTTCAGAAAAGTTTTTGCTTCAACACAGACTGTCAATTATTTAGATAACACTTCTACTCCATCTGTAGCCAAAAATTGACAACTTTGTGGTTAGATGTTATGTAAAGTGATCAAACAAAGCTAATTTTCCAAATTTAATTTTAGTACTAAATACTACCACTTCAACGATATTTTGGGGAAAGTTTGAATCTCGCCACAAAAAACATCAGCATGCCCTTGTTAATTGGAAAAATATGAAATGATAACTATTTTTAGCTTATTAAAACTCATAAAGCAATATTACGTGTTCATGTGAAAGTATTAATTACAATTACAATTACTGCAATTTGTTGGATATTTCATCAATCAATCATTAATTGCTATTTTCATAAGATGAACAACTTTCTTTGGTAAGAATTTGTTAAAGAATGATAAAGATGCAAAACCTTTGAATATGCACTCTTGTTTTGATAAGTAAATAGAATGTACTTGAATGCAATAATTTTGCAGTATGTAAATCTCAAGGCTGTTCTTAATATTTCATGAAATAAGAAGTAGCGTGGCATTCTTTAAAAATGACATATTTTTTTAGATTAATTTGTGCTCATATTTTGATCTATATGATATGATTTCTCCACTAAATATTTGCCACACTGAATCTATACACTATACATTGACAGTAAATATAATTAGTACATGGTTTTCCACATAAAACTGGTACTCGCTGTATTGTTCATTACAGGAGTACTGTACGCAAGACACCATGAATTATAGAATATGAAAAGCAAACATGTAATTTTCTTGCAAATAATTATTAGATTGTCATGAATTATGAACATGTAATGAATTATGTAATGCTCTTTATAGCTGGAAGTATGGGTATGGCTCAAGCTAGAGGACAAGGTATAGTTTGAGTTTAGATTAAAATTATTTACCATAAATGTTTTTGTTTATTTCATCTGTTAAGTATCTATAAACAAAATAAGTGTATAATACCCATTCTATAATAATAATAAGATACATTGAACACATTAATAAAGATAAAAAGTTTTTTTCTGATGAATTTATATTATTAAATTTAACACATTCAAGTTATACTTAACTATAACCATGCTTGTTCAATGTGTTTGGAACAAAGCTATCCAAAGAGAAAAGTGTTTGGTTTCATGATGTTGTACATTGGGGGGGGGGGGGGGGGGGTGCTGCACATTCGACATGTTCCTAGTATAGCCACATGGTATCACAATGAATGTCAGTGTGTACTCTAACATGTTGGCCTCCAAGCAACAATGGCTAATGCTAAGAGGAAAACATTCTCTGTCATGTATTTTCAGAGTAATTTTCCCATTGCCATTGTGATTGATTGATTGATTTGCTTTATTTTACTTCGTTTTTTGTGCCACTTTTGGCTAATTTGAGAAGATTGGGATGAGTGATGACATGATGAAACTGATGAGTGGACCCTCACAGACATCCATGCCTATGCTTGGATTCAAATCCGGTACCCCTGGCATCCTAGCACAATGTGCTAACCACTATGATATGGGGGCCAGCCCATTACCAGTGTTTCTCGGCAATTCTGTCCAAAATTTTGGAAGAATCGGTTTCATTTGCAAATGGTTCATGCCAAATTTCAAGAGACATGGTATCTAGGTATGAGGAAAACAGTGGTCACATTGAAAGTGTGTATCGGAACAATCATTTAAGCAACGATCATTGACATATTGGTGAATGTGTGATAAAAGTGGGATATTTTGTAAATGTCTGTGAAGGACAAGCGAGGCACATATATTGAACCTTTGTGATGCATGTTGGAAAAAAAAACATGGAGATTTCGCAGTAACTACTGCATACAGCATTTAAAAAAAACACATTTTTTTAAAAGTAAAAAAGGAGTAGCTCAAATACAAACATTTAGTTGAAAAAGGACCCAAATTTAAGAGAGTTTCTTCAATTTTAGAGAATACAACCCACCAAAACAGTAAGAGGAGAAACTTTATACACAGCATCACAGTGTACAAGCACCTGCACAAATGAAAGACTAACAAAATCCAAAGTTTATGAGAAGTTTGTTGTTCAAAATATGCATACACACATGCACAGTCAATGTTAGATTGATTGATTGATTTAGTGTTTTAAGTCCAAATGCACAGTAAGGCCAATCGGAACTGGACGTATAGTTTAAAGTTGGATCTGAACCACTATGTGCCTCCACCGGGTATCGAACCCAGGACCCCTTGATTACAAGGCGACGATGCTACCACTGTGCCATCGGGGAGGCCTAACCGATGTTAGAAAAGTTCCATCTGTAATGTAGATATGTACACCGAAGTTGTTCCAATATGTTGTATTCAAATACCTGCATGGTTTACCTTGATAGATTGGGTGGCTTCTTTACTGTGGCAGGAGGATGTCTATAACACATCTTGCATGCTGTGCTGATTTAAGATATTCATTTTATGGGAATATTTTCACATAGTAGGTACTAGGAAAAATATCACAGAATTTTCAATGTGCATGACATTACACGACTTGATTAAATATTTCACTGAATTATACCATCAAAATACTGTATAACTCTTTTCCGTATTTTTCTCAACAGCATATGGAGGTGGAGGTAATACACAACTACTTTCTAAATATCTGTAAATTTTATCAATAAGTAAATTACAAAATTGTACACTTAGTTATACAAGCTATGTACTGCATTGGCACATAATATCGATAAAAGTATTTGCAATTTTACCAATAAACAACACACTGATTGGTCTGTACTGAGAGTGTGCAATTAATCTGTTCCTTTCTAGGTCTTATTTCATTTGATAACGTGTATATAAACAAATGAGAGATAAAAACAGAAAGCCTAATTATATTAATTAGGTGTTGTCAAAATTGAAATAGTTGAAGCATTTGTATGATTTTAAGAAATATTTTTGTATATTACAAGTTAAAAAACAAATTCAATTAAGACTTACTCAAAGTTTCTTACATTAAAACTTGACTTTAATAAATATAATATAATTAATTCTTCGTACTTTCTTTAAATAGGTTATGGCGGAGGTAAAAATTTAACTTTCTTTAACACTAATATTTTTAACTTTCTAATTAATAGTCCTACTTTGCATTCATTGTTGGTATTTGGAGTTCCAATATATTATTATTTTGTTTCTATACAGTTCTTACAGATTTGAATGAAGCATGTTAGAATTTTATGTTCAAGTTTCTATTTATATTAGAACTTGAATTTTACGTGATTCAAAGTTTTGTGCAGTGCAACACATCTTGCAAACAATTTGCAATCGAAATGATGGTAGGTTCTAGGAATACCTCTCTCATTGTTTTAATTAACTTAAGCATAACAAACAAAAAATAACTTAAACGAAATTAAGTAAATGTTGCTAAGAGATGTTATAAATTTTGCACCCCAACATGTATGTATATTTAGTGTGCTCTTGCTATCACAAAATTTTGTTATCAGATCATGCAAAATGCATATATAAAAAGTAAATTTTATGTTCATAATACTCAAGAACAAAATAATTTGTGCACAGAATGTCATGAATTATTATATTTTCACAGCTGGCGCATCAAGTTTAGCAGCTAGTCGAGCACAAGGTATGTATTCCTTCATTATTAAGGGAAACATAAGAAATGCTTTTAGTAGTTCATTTTTTAACTTGTGTAGTTCAGTTGAAGTTAAGAGGACAAAATATAGTTCTTTGTTAGTATGGATAGCAATTAGTTAATTATTACTTGTAGAAATACTATTTTCATTATATTGTGTGTTAAACAGGTATTTTAATCTATATATACAAGTAATAGGGATGGGTCAATATGAAATTGAAATTTTTGCCAATATTGATAAAGTACTGATATAAAATTAAATGGCATATTCTGAAAATTTGACCTCGTTTACTGCAACAATTCTTATTTATTGTATATACCATATTGGCCCAAATATAAGCCGCATCCTAAAATTTGAGGGAGCAAAAAAAAAAAAAAATTATACCCGAATATAAGCCGAAGGAAGAAAATAAAATTGGTCCCCTGAAAGATCATCTCGTTGAAAGTGCATTTTTCAGTTTCGACTCAGCAGTAACCCAACATCGCACATTAGATTCGTCAAGTCCATATTTACTTTCGGCCTCTCTGTTGCTTTAGCATAATGAACAACTGCAAGTTTCAAACTTGCATCATGACTACGCCTTATTCCCAGGCTTAATGATGTTTTCTTCTCCACATGATCGTTCATATTGGTGACAAACCTGTAGATCCACTTCAGTAGAAATGAATACCTGTATAAGCTTAGAGAAGAACGAACACAATCTTAATAAAATCACAGAGTACGTTATCAAGAATGCTGACAGTTTTTACAATGCCCAGTTAGAAACAACAATGCTGTTGTTCCAGTTAGAAACAACAATGCTATTGTTGTATAACATTATGGTATCTACAATGCTATTGTTGCATTATCATTATTTCAAATGAAAAATCAGTACATTTTGAACAGCATATGGTTTGACGAAATGTCATATTTTTTTTTAGGTCGCGAATATAAGACTCATCCTAATTTTTTACAATTAAAATTTGGATAAAATTGCCACTTATATTAGAACCCAATACGATATTTATTATATATTAATTAGATACATAATAAATCCAACACTAATGCAGGCATGCAAGTAAAGCAAAACAGAATTCCAACTGCTTCAAATTTTGTGGTAATTTCTTGTGTATGAAAAAATTTGGTTTCCTAGCAGTAAACCAGGTAACATGATAAACCATGAAATGTATTGATACTAATAAACAATACTTTACTGATCCAATATAAAATTGCAAATATTTCTTGAGCATGAATAGTTCATTACCCTCCTTAATTAATCCACCTATCCAGATGATGCTAATGAGTTTTCCCATTTAATCAAAACTACATATTTAAATATTTACTGTACAAAATTCGTACAAGCTATAAATAGTATCTTGGAAAGCACTTTAATTTTGCTTGCTGTAAGCTTGTGCAGCCTTGAATAAAGCAAACTAGTTACCATGCATCACACTTGGCAGCAGACTTGCCAAATGATGCCTTCTGTACTTGCCTGAGAATATGACACAAGAACAAGCTTGCAGCAAGCACGTCCTATCAAACTAACTTTGGCAAGTTATACACAACTGAACAGAGGTACTGGGTGGGCCCTAGCCCACCCTAAAATAGTCTCTGCCCAAATAGAATTATTACATGCAGGCTCTATAATAATTATTGTAAAAGGACACAAAGTAGCCTTAACAATTGACTAACATAACTCAGTTTCACTTTTAAAGTGAAGAATGCTTCTACATTCTCTATCTCGGTTGGTTGAGATATGCAGTAAGCATGTAAAGAAAACATCATTCGGTGCTTTTCATCAACCTGGTTTCCATTCTTGATGATTGATGTTCTCTTCTCTTGTTTTTCATAAAATTTCGTTGACCGTAATTTTAACTCTGCCCTTGGGTGGAGCAAGTGGAGTGACCATACTATGAGTCATCTTCTGGGGGTGCCAAATAATCAAATTAAACTTTTAACACACAAAAATAGTGAGAAAACACAAAAATAATAAAAAAATATTGAATAAATTTGATTAAAATGGTTATTCCAGAATTCTATTTACTATTACATTAACTGCGAAAAAGTGAGTTTTGGTAAATTATGTTTTTTATGTGATCAGTTGAAAATGACTTTTCCCATTACAAGAGTCATTTGTCTTATAGTAGAAGCACAGAGCAGCTTTTCTTTAACCCCTTAAGTGTGGAATTTGTTGAACATATCCTTACTGGAAAATGTAGCTTTTTCATCAAATTCAGTTGAACAAAATTTATTGAAATAATACACCAATATTTGAATGCCTCTTTCTTTTATAGTTTTTATCTATACAAAGGCTTTCAGATTTCACGACACATGTAAATAATACAATGATACACAAATACTTATACAATACAATAATACCAACATACAGTAATACACAACATGTTGGTGTGGTGGCGATTAGAGGTGAAAGGGGACAGTTGCACCCCACTTTTAGCCACTTTTGCCCCCGCACTATGCTAAATCATATCTACAAAGGGAAATATACTGTCTTTGCGTCTCCCCCAGTTTTGGAACCCAATCGCTGCCACTGGCACCTTGGCATATATGTACTTCTAGTTCATGTAGAATATTTCTTCCTGGTGTCTTTTCGTCTTCTTCCTCTCTTGCTACTATTTTTTGTTACTACTACAGCTAGAACTATCTCACCAAACGTCTGTGTGATTATATATGCCACAGTAAATCAAATATAGTTGAAACACTCGTGAAATGTTGCTCCACTTTGAAAAATTCCTAGCGCAGTCCCTGGTCGTGATCACCGAACCAGAGCCACACCTAAAAATATTTTATCCACCCTTGAGCCCACCATAAGAAAAAATTCTGGCGACGCCACTGCAACCAAAGGTAAGTTTGACACAAATTTGCATGCCAACTGGGATTGGATTTGTAATATTATGCCTATATTGACCAATACCGATACAGTACTAATTAACCTGTCGCATCTCTGCTTTAAAATTTGAAATAAAATAGATAGGAAGTCCACATATATTTTCTACAGTTCAGATTTGAAACAAATAGTTAAGTATACAAATGTGCTAAATATTTTATCACATAAAATTTATGTTACATTTAAATTATTTTCCACAGCAGCTGGATATGGAGGAATGGCAGGGAGTAGTGCACTAGCCAGTGGTGGTGGATATGGAGGTAAGACTGCCATTTAAAAATGCAAGGTCCTTCGAGATCTTATCTCGAGTACTAGAGCACACAGAAGAAAGGATTCTATGAACAATTAAGCTGTTAGTTTAAAATAGCTAATTCACCAACAGAGATTGCCTCATACAAAGTGTGTTCATCATTGAATACAACTAAAGGTAACATCCATTGAATGGATTAATTGAACAAAACAAGAATTGGTGGAAATATAAATTGGATATAGTTACATGTTTGCTCAAGAGAGAGCACTGATTGATCATATGTATGACTTGGTACAAGTATTGTCTCCATGAGTTGAGTTAAATTGTGATGAAGGGAGATTATCATGGTCACAGGTGAACTTGATTTCTGTAGTAAGATGATGTTCAACTCAAAAATTTACCATCTATTAAGTGCAGCATGTGGGGAATCAGTAGTAGGCTGTAGAAGGTTAAAGTGGCAGGTACAGTCATGAAGACTTCTGGGTTGTAACAACCCCATTGACTGTCAGTGGAATTGTTGCAACCCAGAAGTGTCTGTGACTGTACTACAATGAGTTGAAGAATTTGCATTGACAAATCCTACTGCATAGTTGAGACAAAAAAAAAGGTAAAGTGCTCCCCTGTGCATAGCACCATACCATGAAGGCATATAGGGGGTGTGGGGATAATGCCCCACACATTCTTGATCCGGTCATGAGTGGGGGTGATGTGATCAGCACCATGCCCCTGACCGCCTTTACCTCCCAGGGTTTCCCCCAGGTACCCATGTCATTCGACGCTGGGTGGGCACCAGGGCCGCTTCCAACGTTAGAAAAGTTCCCGGATTTGAACCAGCTGGGGATCAAACCCGGGACCTTGAGCATGGTAGTCAGATGCATTACCGACTGAGCCACTGCAGAAAATTGATTAATTCTGCTGTAAATATTTGAGAAGCAAAAATGGACCGACCCCTTTATACAGGAATAAACTTAATATTCTGGTAATGATTTAATGTGCTATTAGAAGGGATATATGTATTTTGTGTAATAGTGCAGTTTTAAAATCAAATTTGGGATTATATTCTCATTTTTTAAAACCAAGTCATTTTATTTGGTGCTTTTTTATCGCTATAACAGTGAAATTTCAATTTAATTTACCGCTTTTGACCCAAAATTGACTGTTTTTGTACCGAACTTTTGCTTTTTTATTTACAAAAAATATGTGCCTCTACTTATAAGACAATCTCATGGTTACAACACTGATCAAGTGAGCTTCAAAACTCCATTTTTGTCATTTTAAAGATGGCGCTTACTCTATACACTTGCACCAATGAAGAGGAGTGGTTTCTTGCTCTCTGTGGGTGGGCATAGGTGGGCAAGCACCCACTCAAAAATTCCTCTGCCCACCTGAACAGATTCAAGAAGTATTAATAAATATTTGTGAAAATACGAATGCTTCAATAAAAATATATTCTTGGCTCGACTCTGTGCATACTTTTCTGATGAATATCATCGATACTAAGTAGAAAGGCTCACAAATTATCATCCAGTAAGAAGTTTCGCTATCTTTGGATTTACGTAATTTACTGATTAAGATAGCGAAAATGGTATAAAAGTTTATAATTTTATTCCTTCCTTAAACCTTGAAACGTAAGACTAGTGATTGAGTTAACACTTCTGTGGCTATAAGAATTGCAATATCTATCTACAGCCGAAGTACACTTTTTCCGAGGTGGGAGTGCAAAATCATGATACGATATGATAAAAAATCTAAAAAAACGAGCAAATGAATTAGTAAAATCATCTTTGCATTACTTTGAAAAGAACTTCGATTCAGGAATAAGCTGCTTAACCTAACGTTTTGGGTACTGGACAATTTATTTCGCTCGTGTGGTAACTGTCAGTAACTGAAACTGTTTCCATGAGTTTCAAAGCACAATGAACAAGAGAAACCCCATTTCTATGAAGATAAGATATGAACAAGAGAAACCCCATTTCTATGAAGATAAGATATGAACAAGAGAAACCCCATTTCTATGAAGATAAGATATGAACAAGAGAGAAATTGCTACATGGCTACCATGATCAAATTTCATAATTTTTTGGTCTAAATTACTTCCTACAATGAATTTAAAGGCATTATTTTTTTTTTAATCTCTATGCATATTTCTATCGAACCATAATTACCTAGCATCTAGAAATTCATCTTGCACAAATTCCTTCATTTTTACTATTTTTAGTCTTATCTTATGTGAAAGTTTGGTTATTGTGCCAGGAAATTTTAATACGGAATGACCAAACTAAATTCATTAAATTCAAATATTCATATTTACGTATTGATTTGGAACACCCCTGTGAGCCAAGTAAAAGGATCATTCATTAACCCTCAATGAAGAAGCAGTGCTCATTTTAGTTAAAATCTCATAATATTATTAAAACTGTATATTAAAGATCACTCATTTGAATTATGGAGAAAAAATATTTCTTCACTATTGTCAGTGTTCACCGTACTTTCTGTCATAATCCTTGAATATATGACGTACGGGACATACAACATTGTATCACAAGAAAAACAAGTTATTTCGTTTTGAAAAGGAAGTTAACAGTAGTAAATAAAGGTGGTTAGTTTGAACTTTCGCAACTATAAATGTCGAATTTTGGCATAACTTGCTTTCTGAATCTAAAACAATAAAATTACATTTCATGTAGTTGTGCTCCGAAGTTGATTCCATCCATGAAGCATAAGGTCTTGCCCCTCCCCTATAGACACTGCCAGTTTCACACATAGAAATACTTCTTCTAGCCTTTGTTTCTTTTTTTTTTCTTTTTTTGTAAATACTTTTATCCATATTTCTCATGATTGTTGCCTGAATTAAACAATATATTCTAATCTGCCACCAAAATGTCAGCCTTTCTTCCACGTAGTACACCCTGAACTGTATTTAGGAGACTATCCAGGCTCTGGCACCTGAACCAGTACAATCCTTTGTGGAGCTTGTTTTGTGATCTGCCCAGGTATGCGTGTGTGATTGTCTCACTTCATCCTTATCTTCGTGATTAGCCAAAAGTGGAAGAGAGGGAAGTTCAATATATCAAATAAATTAATCTGCTTCCTTCAAGTAATAAAGTGTGGGCTGTGTTAAATTTCTTCTTAATTTAAAGGGATAAGATAAAATACACGTAAGCAAAATACACAGTGAGCAATTGAAGGACATCAGAGAACGAACACTTAAATGAGAGAAAGGAGGTTGTATCAAGATTGACATAGGAATAATAGCCAAGTGGCTTTAACATAGGTGATGATATCAAGTCCTTTCGCAACTTGTTTCTAGATTGGAGTGGATTGAGAAAAGCTTTATCAAGATTTGGTGAACAGTTTACCCGTGTGTGTGTGTGTGTTTGTGAAGTCGAGAGAGAAGAGGGGGTAATACATCAGAGGAAAATGGTAGAAAATGATGACGTGTAACAGCAAAGAGAAAAGACGAAAGAATTACAAAGGATTTTGGGAGACAGAATGTGTGTGTGAAACTCAAACTTTATATCTGCCCACCCTAATTTATCAGTATTTGGCTCCTGCCCACTCGGTCAAAATTTTCTGGCACAGCCCCTGTCTGTCAGCCTAAATCTTGCAGAAATTTCTCTGAAAATGATAGTTCACTAACTCTGTGCATGCTTTCCACACCAGCAAGTTTACTAATGGAGAAGAAAGTTCGACAATAGCCTCAGTTCACAGGCAGATGGGTGGAAAGGTCTTCCCAGTGGCTCATTAGTTGACTGCACGTGGACCCCAAAGACTTATTCTTCTTGAGGCATACAGACACTAACTCAAATTTGAGAATGTGCTAAAATGCAGCAACAAACTTGTACAACTCACATACAAAAATCTACCAGATAAGAAACAAAAAAGGATTAAGGCTTTCATTTGACTCTTCATTGCATATTTGTTAATTTGTGTAGTTTCTCTGCATCTTTAGATTAGTTCCAATGGTGAGGATGAATGGTGATTAAATTAAATTGATGAAGGGATGCTCATAAAGAAAAATCCATGGTTTAGTTTGTCACCATTCATCATATGTGGACAGTAACATGGTTGAGTGATAATCAATTAAGAGTATCCCTCCTCGTTAGCAATGATGTATTTAATATTTTACAACATTTCAAATAACTCTTTCACAGGAATGGCTGGAAGTTCTTCATTGGCTGCTGCTCACGGAGGTAATAATAATATCTTTATTGATTTAAATTAATAACAAAAATTACAGTGATGGAGTAGATATTTTGTATCACTGTTACAGATATTTCAAGCCTAATGTACTTTTTTTAAAAACAAAAGAGTAGTGCTAAAACTTTTCCTTTGTGTTTGAACTTTTAAACTGTGACTTATTTTGTAATGTCTTAAATTTATATTTGTTAATATATTTGATGAATACTAAGTGTTAAGTAGATATGGAATTATATATTTTAGGATGGAATGTTAGCATACATAATTATACATTTGAACATAATTAATTTGCTCAGTTGTTTTATTCTGACACATATAGGTTTAAATAGAACAACAATGTCTATTTTTCTTATGTATTGTACTCGCTGAGAATTGAATCTATGATTTACGGATCAGTTGGTCTGGCGAATTAATGACTGTTCTAAGTAATAAATAGTAAACCTGATAACAAAGGAAGATATTATGTCTGAGATGATAATGATACACCACTGATATATTGATACACCTAGGTACACCCAAACTTGTTCCTGCAACATCTGAAATTTTGACTTTCCAGAGCTTCTCTCACATGGCTTGACAATAAGGGCATGTTCTACAAACTTGTGGGGAAGAACATATTCAAATTTAGAGCATCAGAGGCTAATGGATCAATAGTTTGCAATGTTTTTCAGCCATAAAAGCTTGCCACTAACTGCATTTTGTTCCCTAGGTGACTTTGACAGTATCCCTATATCCATAGAATATGTATGGATTTGTCAATGAAACTTCCAGTAAGTTCAACACACTAGTTCGCAAATTGTATATTTCACAGCTTATACAATTGAAATGCATACTAATTGGCTAGAATTAGAACTTATCTACATCCAAACTTTGCTTTCCAACTGGAGCCTAATACAGAATCTTATCTAGATATGGATTTTACCATTGCTATTATGAATCAGATTTTGACACAGAACCAGGTCAAATATATATTAGGGAAAAGCAAAACATGATAGAATTCCATGCCACTTGAACAACATACATTTTTTTAAATATAATTCTTGAACCTTGACTGGCTGCGATGAAGAGGTTATCTCAGGATATCAGTCAGGTGATTTCCAGATAGGCCTTTGAGCTTTTGAGATATGGAAATCACATGGCTCATATCCAGAAAACCCTCTTCATACATTTTTTTGTTAATGCAATAATAGTCATTAAGTCTTTTTAATAGAAGCCAACAAAAGATTCATGTATTGCTCATAGAAAAATGTTTTTCTTTGTAGGTGGTTATGGCGGTAGTGCTGCTTTGTCAGGAGGTATATTTGTATTTTAATTATTTATTGGTTGTAGTGTAATATCTGACACTGATATGTAATAATTACATCAAAGAGATGAACTCAACACATATAAGGAAATCCTTCATTGGTGTTGAAAATTGTGAAAGTAATAATAAAAGCTCCAATTGTACTCAATATCACATAGAGATGTTCAAATCACAAAGAAGTAATCAAACTATGAATATATGTATTATATAATATGCATTAGCTTTCACTTATTCCTTTGTTTGTATCTTTTGACAGCATCAGCTTATGGTGGTAGCACTGCTGGAGGTAAAACATCATCAACCTGATATTCCTTTTAATTAAGGCCATACTTTAACAAATGATTAAATAATTCAGATTTCAATACTTTTAATTTGTTTTATTGTAGAACATGAACCTTAATAAGCAAATGTTTATAGTTTTGAATTTTATAGATTTCCAATTTATCACTTGCTTTTTCAGTAATACTGAATTCTCCATTTAATTTTTGTTGTTAAGAAATATATTTTTAGATATAACAATTTCATGGAAATAAATTAATAATTGTAAGACTGCATTAAAAAATGAACAACATATTAAACCATAAACAGCAAATAAATGTATTGTTTCATATTAATTTTTATCCATGTTACTTTGTGTAATATTTTTCTTTGGTTAAATTAATTTAACTTGCAGGACTATCTGGATATGGTGGAGGTAAGACTCAATTAATATTATTAATGTTTTCTATCAGTCATTTATGTGTTAATGTGCTCAGCAATCATTCAAGTAAACTTCTTTTTTTAGATATTCTGCCAAGCTGTAAAGCATGGCAGCATGAGTCACATACAAAGTTATACCAATAAGATTTTATGTGCGCGTGTGTGTATGAAGATGTAACATATTACTGAAATTCAACAGTTCTATGTTGTTGTGAAACTGGCATGAAGAAACTTCATTGCAACATTAATAGCCTAATTGATTTTATATAATATGTAAAGAGCATATGTAATGTTTTTTACAAGAAGTCAAAGCAGTATAGTTTATTTCTAATCTATAACAGAGTTTGTAAAAAATGTAAACAATATTTCTCATATTATATTAAAACTTACTGCTCCATTATTACACTGAATTGATTAAATATATTTCAAATTTCTTTTGAGTTAAATATGTCTTCAGGAATTTTTTACTGAAAATGTCTGAAAAAATATATCTTTCCTTGCAGTTAAAATTTAATATTCATCTATAATAATTGGTTTAATTATTTTCTTTTCTCTTTTTATTTTTAGCTGGTTCTGGTGCAGGTGCTGGTGCTGGTGCTTCTGGATACAGAGGTATGTTAATTAATTATTTTTTTTACTAATTGACATTAAATTGCAACCTTGTACACAATGAACAATATTTCTTTCCTAGCTGAAGACCCATCCAACATTAATTTTAATTTGGGTCATGTCAGTATTTTCTCTTTTAAATTGGTTAACTAATTATTCTGCAATCATAAATTTTACCATTTTTTATTAAAAACTATGACATTAAGGAAAAATGATATTGGTTAATGGTTATTTAATTATATTATAGAATTTCTATTTTTACCCATTGCATGAAGGATAGAATTGTTTAAGAAACTTTAATACAAAAAAAATGTTTACATGAACACTATATCTAAGAATTCAGTTTATTTATTTATTTATTTAATAGAAGATTCCAAATACAGCATTAGCCATTTTACATTGCAACGATTTTATTGAACATAAAGACAAAAATAATAACAGAATAGAACAAAAATAATAACATAGAAAAATCACATGTGGTTAAGAGACTTACATATTTTTAGTTAACTTGCTGTTTCACCATATGATCTAAATGTGTTGGTCAATAAATAGTTTGCAAAGTAGATAAAGGAAGTTGTGAATGTTTGTTTTTTTTCACATATAATGCAAAAGTTGATTGAGGCAAGTCAGTAATGACGCTAAGACAAAAATTAGATCATTGCCAGAAGGAGGCAGGAATATTTTTGAGAGATAGAGGGAGTTTAGTTTTGGTATGCATTCAATAACAAAATTAAGAGACTGAACATAGAATAGCAATGTGTGCAAAAAGTAGCAGAGAGAATGCAAAGATATTCGGCATGAATACACATAAGTATACAACAACCTACACCACCATATGACAATGCAGGTACGCCGGCATGGGCGTCGACAATGAGTATCACACCATAAGTGTCCAAATGTAGAGGTCGTAGAACTCACCCGATATGGCATTAGTAGGACGTGTGGTCACCCCTCACAGCCACACAGGTCACACGACGATGTCCCAGTAACATCCACTCCTGCACCAAAGTATTCCTTAGCTCCTGGATGGTTCGGGGATGATGATGTCCAATGGCCCTGCCAAGAGCATCCCAGGCATGTTCTATCGTGTTCAGGTCAGGGGACCTGGCTGGCCAAACCATACGCCGGATATCCTCGGTTTCCAAATATTCATCCACCAGATGGCCGTATGTGGACATGCATTGTCATCCATGAAGATGAATTGTGGACTAACAGCACCCTGGAAAAGATGCACATAGGGCTCCAGGATCTCCACCCTATACCTGTGACCACTCAGGATGCCTCCATCAAACACATGGAGCTGTGTGCAGCCAACCAAATGATGCCGGCCCACACCCTAACATCACCCCCCCCCCCCCCCATAGCGATCTCTTTCAATGATGTTTGAGGGCTGGTATCAGGTGGCAGTTCTCTCCATATGAAGATGCATTGAGAATCACTGTCCAAACTGAACCTGGACTCATCACTGAACAGAACATGGCCCCACTGGTCTTGGGTCCACGGCTGATGTTCCCGACACACACAGCGGGTCATCTGGCATACAGTCCCCTCTCATGTGAAGCCTTCGGGACATGGTTCGTTGGGAAACAATGGTTCCGGTGGCTGCAGGGAGGTCATATGAGAGCTCTTCTGTTGCACCTTGCTGTCAGTGCCACATAACAGTCCTCGTTGGCTGTTGTGACCCATGGATGCCCTTGCCCAGGCCTTCTGGTTATGGATCCTGACTCCTGGAACTTCCTCCATAAATTACAGATGATGCTGGGGGTTACATTGAGCTCTTGAGACACCTGCGCTTGAGTCTGGCCTGTCTCTAATCTGCCCACTATTCTCCATTGCAATCCGTTGTCTAGGCGTACTTGGGTACCCATTGAACCACACTGCGTATCAACTCACCAAGACTGTCACAACACACGATACATACACGCTGAACTGTTCGGATGCAATACGCAGTGGGTGGGCCTGCAGTGCTATTTATGCCTACGGCGACCTCAACACTGCCACCACCGTCCCATTCACCTATGTATGCACATCCGTCATTGGGGCACAATCTTTGCACGTTTCAGTCGGTGATTCACCTGGAAAACGACATTGTGTTCATTCTCTTAATTTTGTCCATGTGTATACATTACAAATATACATGGGTTGGAAATTTAATAGTGGCAACACTGCTGTATATTGAACCAGTGCTTCTCACTTATACCACATGGTAATTTGATACCTAAGCTACCTCCCAGTAAATAGACTCTTCTATCCAACACTACGTGCATGCGCAGTGACGAGAGGAATAGAGTGTCGTTGGTGGTCTAAAGTTGTGTAGTCAGGCTCAGAACCCCACTAATGTGAAAGTTCTGGTGATTTTCGCCATACCTCCAAGACGGACCATCAATGCACAGTAGTACTGTTCATTTTTGGAACATAACCTGCGACCTGCATTGCGAAAGAAGAGGAGGACACTTTCTGCTGAATCCTTCCATTATTTTGCGGGACAATGCTCAGACGCATGTAGCACAACCTGTGGCTGATTTGTTAGCTCAATGGGGCTGGCAGATGCTCTACCAGCCCCTGTGACTTTGATTTGATCCCTAAGATGAAGAAACCACTTCGTGGTATTCGCTTGTGAACTTTTCCAGAGGTTCTTCAGGCAATAGACCGCTCCATTCAAACCATCAGAACAGGCACTGCTACAGAAAAACTACAACTTCCACATTGCTGGCAACTGTTGTACACAATGCTGGTGACTACATCAAATAGCTGTCAATGTTTCACAGAGGTACCTCTTTCATATGATTTATAAATTAATAGTTCTCAGTATTAAATTTCCAACCCACGTGTTTATCTATTTTCATTGTATCTAAAGATATCCATTTAGCAGTTACATGGAGAGACGTAGTTTACTTTTAAAAACTTACTGTTCATGTCTGATGAAGCCAGGTGGTGAAATCAATCGCAAAGAAAAGCAGTACGGACAGATGGACCATAAGTTTATTGGAGTGAATATATGTACCGGGTGGCCATATTTAAAGTTACCCAACTCAGAGCCCTCTGTAGCCTGTTTAAGGCATCGTAGAACTCTGAAATTTGGTGAATCCACTATGCAGACCATGGGGAAGAGGATGGAGATAAAAAAGAATAGTTCAATTTTCCACCAGCAGGTTGAAATGTGGCACTATACTTTCATGATGGGTTGTAATAATGACGGAAACTGCTCCAATTGGTTATGGATTTGCGTTTACCTTGCAATCTTGCAATAAACGAGAGATTATTTTCTCGCAACTTCCAGCCACTAACAAATGTCTTTCTAATTAATAACTCAGCTAAATCACTTAACGTGAGTGCTGAACAAAAGTTTGGAAGTAACCACCATGCCATTAAATAAGAAAGAACGTGCATTGCTGGTGAAGTTGTTCTATCAGAACGGTAGTAATATTGCAGCTGCACTGCGAGGTTATCGTCATGCGAAAGGACTTTGAAAGGGGCCCATGACGATGCATGAAGGGGCCCATGACGATGCATGGGTTAAGAAAGATGATGAAGAAATTTGAAGAGACTGGAGATCTGGGTGTTGCAGCAGGAAGGGGCCGCCGGCCAATTGCAGAAGAATTGTCACCGAAGTGACTGTTGCAGTAGCAGAAAGAGCCTCTTGTTCCCGATATTCTGCGACTAGTGTGCAAGCTTACGTCATTATTACAACCCATCATGGAAGTACAGCACCACATTTCAACCTGGTGGTGGAAAATTGAACTAATTTTTTTTATCACCATCCTCTTCCCCATGGTCTGCATAGTGGATTCCCCAAATTTCAGAGTTTTACGATTCTTCAAACAGGCTACAGAGGGCTCTGAGTTGGGTAACTTTAACTCTGGCCTCTCGGTATTTGTGTTTTTCGTATTTAGCTCTGCCTTTCTGCCAGTTTTGGCTAATTGCAACTATGAGGATAAATGATGATTCTATGAAAATGATGAAGGACCTTGCAAATAATACCTATGCCCAGGCTAGGGTTCAAACCAAGAAACCAGTAGTTAGTCTGAAAGTCAGTCACTTGACATGCTTGGCTACTGGGCTGACAACATGAAAATTGTAAGGGAACATTTATTTATATAGATTTATTTGTTCAGTGGAGAAACTCAGGCTTTCCCTAGCCCCAATCTGATGTCATCAGTGTAACAACTGATATGATCTTGTGTAACAAAAATATCGACTGAATGAAGTAGAATATAAATAAATATATTAACAGCTTTAAGCAATTATCTCATTACTACATATCCATAATTTTCTACAACGTACTATTTAATTTTTCATCATTACCTTTTATAATTAATGTATTGCTTGAGGTATTTATAAAATGATTCTACATTTCTTCTTTAAAATTAATTATTTTTTTTAACCATTTTAGGTGCATATGGTAGACGAGGTAAGAATAGATAAAATCTGGATTGATCCCATAGTTATCTCCCAAAGAGAAAAATTTTAATAGTGCAGTGCCTAGTTTTATTGATTAATTGTGAATGATTCTTCAAGTATATAAACATTAGTTTCTTCTTTTGTTGACACATCAGTAATTTTGATATATAATGATATGTAACAAAATGTGAGCACTGTTTTATCTGATGGTCATATAGCAAAATGTAGGAAGTTATTTTAGCATTGAAATAGCAGCAATTCAAGTTAATATTAACTGTTTTGAAGACTGCAATGTACAGTAGAACCCCGATTGTACGTTCCTGTACATTTAATCTTGATGGTCCCAACTTAGCAAAATGTTATGAAATTTTTCTTGATTTTACATTTTCACCTTGGTCCCCTGAAAAACATAAATTGTACTTCTATTAAGCACATAGCATTGTACATCAAGAGCGTTGCTTGTTTACTGCCTATTTTTCATAATTTTATCTATATCTAATACCATTACAAATAATCATGCATTTGTTTGTTACCAATAGGTGCTGCTGCAGCTGCCGCAGCAGCTGCTGCTGGTGGTGGATACTTCGGAGGTGGTTCAGCTGCTGCTGCCGCTGCTGCTGCTTCTGGTGGAGGTAAGAAAGAAATTTAATTTAAGGATTGACTGATGGGAAATGGTTGTTGAAGTATTTAACCCTGTGTTGGGTACATAATTTGGTGCATGTCATTCCTTGTACAATCCCTCCCATCGAGAAGAGGTAATCTTAACTCGACTTGGAATCAGACATACATATTTTACTCTCCACTGTGCCATGCCTGTAACGTTGTTTTAAGTGTTTGTCACATTATTCTTGAATGTGCCAATTATAATTTCCTCAATGTTTTAGCCTTCCCAAAGATATCATTCATGTTGACAATCTTTTAGAAAATGATTTTAGTTTTTTTAGAAGAGTGGGCATTTTACACTGTTTCTGAGGAAGATTTTAGTCTATCCTGACCTCCAGTGCAGGTCCTTTTATGTACTGCACTTTTAACCTTTCCAAAGAGGCTCTTTACACCCCTTTTTAAACTTTTATGTAAAGGTTTTAGATAAGTGGATATTTCCTCTTATCAACGGCGTGCATTCAGGATACACAAGGTACGCACTGCGTACCCACAACACAGTAAGAAAAAATAAACATTTTTTCGTCTTCCCCGAACATGAAAATTCAACAATTATCGCTCCGAAAGCAGTTCCACTGCAAGAAATTCCAATTTCCGCACGAGCACGCTGCTGCCTTCCTGAAGGCAGTCCCGAATGATCCCGATTGAGACTTCGGCAACCACCCGATCCGCGTCCCTGCCGATTTCCGCAGAAAGATGCTGTTTCTTCTGCTTGGTACCCTACAAATTCGGAAGGTAACCCCATTGGCTCATATCAGCCCCGGCCACGTGTTTGGATCTGCCCGCGCTTCCCTCTCTCCCACTTCTTTCCCGGTTCTAAGCTTCGAGGGTACCCAAGATTTTGACAGCGTATGCAGTGTTGACAGTAGTCAACATATTTTTTTCTGAAAAACTTAGCTTACTAGCATTTAGCAGCCACGCGTAGATAGATCACTGTTGGATTGCAATAAAAATACATTATAAAAAGTGATGCAGGAATCAGACAGGAGGGCAAGAATATGTAGTGGTGGAAGATCATATTTAATATAAGCGTAAACTATCACATATAAAATATTTATGTGAGGTTAAAGTTACGCTAGCAAGTTTTTTTTTCGTATAGGGAGGTGAAGACCAGAATGGACTGTCACTGTGTCGAGGGGAAAATATGTGAACAATTTGCAAGTTTCGAACAATTCTCAGAGTATGAAAGTATCTGTTTATCTCCTTTCCGGATCAACATTTCCTTTGAGTTCCATAGCATGGGTGTTGATTGTTGACCCGACGATATGAATGAATGATAAAATAAAAACATAATAAAACACAATGCTTACAATGGGATTCGAATGAGCCCCCCTCACTTTTGAAGTGTTCTGGGATGTATGCTGACGTATTTTCTACTTGCCCTTAATTATCTCCCTTCTACAAAATACTTTGTCGACTGGCAACTCCGATTCATTCGTCCACAAGAACGTGTGGTTTTCGGGCATAGCGGGACCGGACACAACGTACCGTGCGAGGTTGACTTTTGCTTTCTTCTGTTGTGTGAAATTTGCAGCGAGTGTTTCGTTCATATTATTTACATTACAGGATCTCTATTGTTTGTCGGTGCCGTGAAGTGATAAAATAGGGGGACCGGGAGTTATTGATGACATACTGGAGAAGGTATTTTCGGAATTTACGAAAAAAGTGTAAACAATCCGAAATGGAAGGTCTGTTCCTGATTTGGAAAAATTGTTTCAGGCAGGAGTTGTGAAGGATGGTAAGCAGTATATTAGGCATTTTGATTTTTGACAAGAAGAAAAAATATCTCTACAGAGTGATTGACTGAGTAGAAAAACAGTGAAACTTTATTGTTGGTCTTATTCGTTGGTTTCCTCTGCAAAAGGTGTTGTGTAATAGTAGAGGATACTGAGATTTATCTAATTTATTACATGAAATTTGAAAGGACGGAAAATGATTGTGCCATTTCCTTCCCGTTCAATGTTCATCGCACTGCATGAAGGAAATAATCAAAGTTGAATTGTTGGGCTCTACGTACCTACATCAGAATATATTTGCGAATAAAATATCATACGTATATTTTACCTCGTTACATTTGGATATTGATACAAGGATGAGAAATTTCCCATTATAAAATTGTAGAAAAAAGTTATTTTCTGAATAACATGATGGCCGGGGGGGGGGGTTCTGGCCCCCATAATTCATTTCGGTTGGCCCATGTTGCGTACCCTAGTTTAAATGTCACCGCACGCCACTGCCTCTTATACTTAGAAGGGTGCAAGGCCATACATGCCGAATCACACAAATATTTTAGCTCAATCAATCAATGAATTCTGGAATACTTAGGTGCACGGGGTACACATGTCAACCAACCATTTAACTATCTTTAAGGTATAAAATATGCTGTGAATGATGCTTTGCATGGATGATGAACGTTCTTCTAGATACGTTTTTGTTGCTACACATACTCCTCTTTTTCACTAACCCACTTCCATACAACATCTGAATCTGAATATTTCAACCCTACAATATTTTTCTTATGTATTTAGGCAAGTGGGTGATAACTGTCTCCCAAGCATGTGACTGATGTGAACTTTACAATATTATGTGGCTTAGAAGTGCAACAGAACAACACAGCTGAGCTTAGAACAAATACAAAGAAAACGTTCAGCTCTCATGTACAGTATAGTTCAGTGCCGCAATCTTGCTATGAATATCAATGCGTGACACTGGTACCCCATATGCCTAACACAGGGTCCAAATACTGATAAAATTTACCAATACTGTGAACATACTACCATTTCAGTATAAAATTGCAAAGCCTCTGAAATATGCATACATGTACACAGTGTGGTATTTAAGAAATTTCCAGAGGGGAAGAAATTCTACTGACTGTCTAGAGACAGCATGAGATAATGGTGTGTGTGCATGGGCATCCGCAGTTTTTCCGAGGAGGGGCAAATAAGGTAATTTTTCAGGGGGGGGCAAAGGAAGCATATTTTCCCCCATAATAGTGATGCCCCTTCAAAAAACACTGCGTCAGTCTGAAAGTATCATGTTTCCTCAACGCCCTTATAATAATTGACATAAATTACTGTGACTGAAATGAAATTATGTGCAAAACATATACTTTTTACCTGGACTTCCGTGTGGGCCTCCCCGATGGCGCAGTGGTAGCATCCTCGCCTTGTAATCAAGGGGTCCAGGGTTCGATACCCGGTAGAGGCACATAGTGGTTCGGATCCCACTTTAAACTGTAGGCGCCCGACCCTGTGGCCGAGCGGTTAGCACATCGCGCTGCGACGCCAAGGGTCCCGGGTTCGAATCCTGGTCGGGCTTGGTTGTTTGTGAATGTCCATTCATCAATTTCATCCTTTCATCACTCATCCTCATCTTCGCAAATTAGCCAAGAGGCACAAAACGCGAAGTAAAATAAACTAAATCAATCAATCAATCAATTTAAACTGTAGGTCCAGTCCCGATTAGCCTTACTGTGCATAAAGTGGACTTAAAACACCAACTCAATCCAATCCAATCCGGACATTCGTGAGTGTGTGTTTGTACCTTTGTCGCCTCTAGAGGAGAGAGGTTGCAGGGAGAAGAGGGTTTCCTCGACAATTTTAAATGGTAAATGGGGTCACTCCACACTTCGATTTATCTCACAACTTAAAAACTTTAACAAAACATGTTTTTAATAATTGCTGACAAATTGCCGATTTAAATTTGTATCTTGACAGAAACAAAAGTTCAAGTCTACTTCATGATCAGAACAGCTAACCGGGACTGACTGGACCACACTTTATTAAAGTGAGATTTTGACATCCATCTCCAGAAATCTAGTCTGGGACCTAATTTTTTGGGAACTGATTTGTACTTGGGCATATCTTTGGGCGAGGGCAGAATCAAAAAGTTTTATACCCCATAAAAATAGCACCAAAAACTACTTTGCTATATTACTGTTACATTTGTGAAATCATAAAAATGACTCATTAACTTGCTTCTCAGTTCACAGGAACTTAACACAAGTTCCATTAGGTTCTTAATGCTGAAAATTTGTTAGGTAGGCAAGTGCCTCTGCCAAGTTACGCTAATTAGTCCGGAACTCCTTGATTACCACTACTGAAACATCATACATAATTTCATGATCAATTGTTACGGAACTGATCAAGAGAATGAATTCAATATTGATTCTTCTGTATCTTTATTCTTTATTTAATATTTAATAAATATGTTTAGCTTGCTGCAAGATTACAAAACTACCAACTTAACGCATGCTGAAATCGAAAAAATATTTCCAACAAAGGATACCACCTTCCAACTCACCATATGTTTTAATTCAGTGATGTTGAAAGATTATGTATGTGTAACTTCATCACTAGGTACATCAAGCCTTGATCCTGTAATTTTCCATTCATTAAACTTTCCTCGGGCAACCAACAATCAAAAGGAACTTGCCACTTTACTACTACTACTACTGCCTTCTTGTGTAGGTGCACTTGGAAATTTTCAGGACCGTTCCTTTGATCATCAGAGTAACCCAGTCTTCACCGCCACCAGCTTTATTAGATTTTGTTCATTTTGAAGCCAGTGGAGGCACATAGTGGTTCGGCACCCATTTTAAAGCTCTAGTTTCCAGTCTTGATCAGCTTATCTGAGTATAAAGTGGACTTAAAAACAAACTTAATTGCAGTGGAATGCTTATTAGTAAAGTACTCTCAGTTCAGTCCTAGTTGTACTTGTCGTCATCATCATTTTGTTGGCTCGCACCACCTATTGTTAGCAATTTCTAGCCAAGGGTGCCAAGATCTAGTATTATTATAAATTTTCCAACACATTGTTCACTTTCTTCAGGAAGTTGTGTCCTTCATTTTTACTTTGTGAACGCTCTTGTCCTTTCTGTTTCTATGGTATTTCAAGGTCTTGTTCTAGTGAGTTGAGTATTGCAACAAGTGTATACTACATACTATCCACACGACCGCAATACAATGTTCAGAAATTAATATTGATATGTATGTGGGAAATAGGATTCCTACACGTTGAAGGTTGTACTCATCCTCCGAACAATTTTCAAAAAACAAATCCACAAACCATCTTTTGAATATGTACTTGAAATGTTGACAATCTGGATTCAGTTGTAACAATCAGTTTCATCTTCAACAATACCACACAGAATAAACCATGGAAGTTGTAATATTTATTAACGGGAACGGAAATACTTCAGGAAATTACAGGTGAATGCATAATGCTTGAGAAAGGCTGCAAGTAGATAAAGGAAAAAAGCAAAGAAAATGTATGTGGAAAACTTTTCTTGCAAGTGATAAACAAGAGACAACAGGTTATCCATTAGAAGCAGGGAATAATAGTATAATGCACCATGAATCCCAGTGATTTTGTAAGGAGGCGTGTAACTGTAAGTACTTTATGGGTCAGTGCTAATTATTACTACTATATTTTACATCAGACATTTCTTGAGTACCCTACTAAGTGGAGGTTATAGCTTCTTCCAGTTCACTTGGACATGGTACCGATCAGGGGCATGTATTAATAGCAGATACCAACTGATGAACATGTGTACAGTCACGGACACTGCCAGGTTGTAATGAATGCATTGACTTTCAATGGAATTGTTACAACCCAGCAATGTCCATGACTGTACATAATATATCTATCAATTTCAAAACATTTCACAATTTTTCATTAAATTTACTTACAATTAACCTTTTGTGAAAATTCCAGGTTTCATGAGAGATTATGCTGGTCGTTCAGGACGTGAGTAATAATTATAACAATAAAGTTTTAAGACACATTCTAATCATTTGGTAACGCAAGCGCAAATATTCAACTGGAATAGTACACCAACTTTTGATACCACACAAATCATTATGTGTTTATATTTAATTGTATAGTTCAATAATAAAAAAATCTTAATTTCTTAGTGATAAATTTTGCAGTGTATGTATAAGATTTCAATACATTGAAAATCTTTATAATAATGAAGTTAGTGGTGTAAATGATACAGATCAAAATTATTTGTGTTACATATTATATTTTCAATAGTGTTCAGTATATTTGATCTATAAATTTTTCTACCAAGTTCTTCCAATTGCTAGTCACATATATTTTTTTGGCATTATTATTATTAATAACGTGCTATTGGCATTAGTAGACATATCAGTCTGTGAAACCACACCTGTGAAGATGGTTTATGACATATAATGGTAAAAAATTTACTTAAATTTCCCTTATAAAATGCACATAAAATCTACAAATCCTCTTAAAGGCAAATGATTATTATACATAGAGAAATTATTAAATTTGTGATTAAATTTAATTCTGTATGTGCAAAAGTCTTTAGTTGACAACACAAATATTTTACATTATTTGACATAGAAAATACTGTGTCTGAGTGACAGACATTACTATGAAGAAATAACATAGATTGTACGAGGGTCACTATTTATATTTTGAGCCTAACAATGAAAAAACAGGAATTTGGCATTGAAAACTGCTTTATTGTTTTTCGAAGTATTCTCCTTTATGGTCAATACACTTTTGCATTCGTTCGAACCATTTGTCAAAGCAGTTTTTCCAGTCTTCTTGAGACACCTCCATAATATGGTTTTTGAACGCATCAACGGCGTCTTCTGCCGACGAAAATCGTTGTCCACGCAATTTATTCTTGACATTCGGGAACAAGAAGAAGTCATTGGGTGCCAAATCAGGACTGTACGGCAGATGACCCATCAATTCGATTTTTTGACTGTTTATAAAGTCGGTTGTTAGACGAGATGTGTGACAGCTGGCATTGTCTTGATGAAGAATGATCCGACGGCGTTTGTTTGTTTTCCGTATTTCACCGAAGACCTCTGGCAAACAAATTGTTGTGTACCATTCAGAGTTGACCGTTCTACGTTCCTCTAAAGGCACAGTTGCCACATGACCAGTTTTCCCGAAAAAAACAGGCGACCATTTGTTTCGATGTGCTTCGAGCGCGAACAACTTTTGTTGGATTGGGTTCATCTTGAAACACCCATACAGTCGACTGCTGTTTACGTTCCGGCTCATATGCATATATCCATGATTCGTCACCTGTTACAATCTTATATACGTCTTTTGAAGCACCACGATTGTATTTATTGAGCATTTGTTTGCACCAATTGACGCGAGCGTCTTTTTGAGTTTTTGTCAAATTGTGTGGGATCCAACGAGAACATACCTTTCTCACAGCTAAATGATCATGTAATATTTTATATATACTGGTGGAACTAATGCCTATGGTTGCCTCAATCTCACAGTATGTCACATGACGATCTTGCAGTACTAGGTTTTGAACAGCATTAATGTTTTCTTGAACAACAACTGATTTTGGACGACCTTCGCGAATCTCGTCGGTGAGCAAATGGCGGCCATGATTAAATTCGTTATACCAGCGTTTCACATTGGCAAAGGATGGGGCTTCATCGCCAAATGTGGAAGTAAGTTGATCGATGCACTCTTGTCTTGATAATCCACGTCGAAAATCGTAAAAAATCATCGCACAAAAATGTTCACGAGTTAATTCCATTTTATTGTTCTCGCGCAATCTCCAAGGCAACATAAACAACACAAATGAAGCTATTGCCAAAACATTTGAAGTACGTTATGGTCAATAATGCCAGACGATTCCATGCAAACGTCAAATTGCACCTAACTTCAATCAGTGTTGCCAAGGCTCAAAATATAAATAGTGACCCTCGTAGAAGGTTCACAGCAGATATCTGCAACAAACTCCCAACTAGAAATGCTGAAGAAAATGAGACAGTAGTGACACCAACAAACAAAAAATGACAAAATACCACACCAAACATATATCCTTAATCTGGGATACAGATTTGTTGGTTAAGGATATAATGTTATAACAGGATATAATTGTGAATAATTTGATGAATATAGATCTCAACAATGTAACAACTTGTTTAAATAATAGTTTCTGCAACACAGACACATACACAGAAAATATAAATCTGATATAATATTAAAATGAACTACATATTTTTTGATTCACTGTGTATTACAAATGTAAATACACAATTGGAATAGTATAGGAACCTTACATTTATTAAAAATGTTATAAATTATGCAATAATCTTATACATAAAAGTTACATATGCATTGGCGTCCATAGATGTTTTTGTTCCAACAATACAATGATTACATTCTAACAAATAGTTTTGTTGAAAATTAATCTGTGGGTCTGGAGATATCAGATAATATAACTAATTTTTAAGTATGAGGGAGTCGAGTACCTATAAATCTCATATTCCAGTAACAAAAATTTCAGATGTCAGTTTTAGACTGTTACATTGGACAGAGATTTTAAAACATGCACTTGTAATGGAAGAAGAAACTGATATCTTATTATCTTTTATTCATGCTTTGCTGTCCTATAATTTATTCATTAATAATAGTTTTTTAAATATCGAGTATAAATTATCAAAAGGAATATTCTCTGTATTGTTTCTCTTCATAATGTATTTTCTGTTTGAATTAACACATATTTTTTCAGTGAAATATCACAAATTTCACTTTTACTCAGTTTATAGATGCAATGAAGCACTGTAGTTTCATATATATAGTTATATGACACAAGTATAATAAAAACATGAATGTGTCTGTTAAATAGTTCTATTTTAAAAGTACAATATGTAAACTATATATTATATACTAATAAAAACTTAATAATATTATATGGCATTTATATAAATTTTCTTTATAATAAATTTGCCATTTTTCTTTATGTAAACCCTTATTTTTAATATATTTTTAAATATAAAAATGGACGCCCATGCATCAGCTTAATTGCATTTACATGCACATTTTTTTTATCTGCAAGTGCCATGCATCCAGTTTAATGGAAGCTTTCTATAAAGAATGGCTGTGTTACATTGAAATGTACAAGAATAATACTAAAAGTTGTAAATTCTGTGCAAAAATGATTACTCGTCTTTATTGGCTTTTCTGTTTAAACTTGAAATTTGCTAAGTAGGATAAGAATAATATAATTCGTGCGATATTTCATCGAGCATGGCCATATCAACGATATACATCTGAAGAATGGGACATTTGTTTGTTTTGCGTTTGTTTTTGCTGGGCAGGAAGCATTTTATGCAAAAGGTAAGATATACATGTTTATCAAGTTTAACTTTTATTTATGAAAAGAAATTTGTATTAAATAATTCATTGATTTCATGTTTACAAGGGCATTTGAAATATTGTAATAACTTTCCTAGAGACAAAGCTAAAATAATAATAATAAATTCTAACTTCAATATAGAAATTATTTAATTCCTATTTAATTTAATTTGTTACGTCACTCAACCATATATTTTTAAGGTTTCAGAACAAGATATATTAATACCAACACACAATTTACAGAACACTGAGAGTTATTGAGAAATAAAAAATAAATATTTTTTCTGTATATTTAGAAACATATTTAAATGTTCACGTAGGTTCACTATATCATACTTAATTTCACCTTCATTCCTTTCCAGGAGCAAATGTCTTGCCAATAGAAAATTAACTACAACAGTATTCTATATCATTGTACAGTAGCCAATCAGAAAGCTTCCTACAACAGTGGCTTCGTGGCACTTGTAGGAGAAAAGACGTGATAGCTCAAAATTCCCATTAGAGAAAGAAATTATTATTTTGAATCAAAAAGTGCAAAAATTACATCAACACACAATTTAGAATTTTTATATCCATGATAGGTCTGTAACACAAGATTTTATAAAAATGAAATAATTTTTCTTATTTTTTCAAAAAAACATCATAAATAACTTGCTAATAAAATCATATATACTTTATAAAAATAATTTTCTTCTTTAGGAATTGCAACAAGTTAACCCAAATAAATTTGTTTAATGAATTTGAGGAAATGAATTAAATTTATTTGGTGATGACATTACCAAACAAAAGACACCAAAATAACAATGAATTGTCATTGTCTCAAGACACAATTGACATTCATCAGAATTCAAGCTTTCTGTCTAGTCTGCTTTTAACTTCAGATTTAAATGAATGTGTTCAGACATGTGCATATTAACTACATTCAATTATGTCATTCCAAACATTTTTACTCCTCCATTCTACATTGTCATTATGTGATTTACAATTTATGAGATTTAAAAAAATGATAAAAAAATATCTTGTTCTGTAAACCACAAGCAATCGTGATCAAATTTAGAAAAAAAAAGTATGATTGTAATTTCTAATTGCATGCATGCAAAAATGAGTAGTATCAGAGTACAATTTTGAAAATGCAAGGGAAATAATGTTTCAATAATAATGATTTTGAATGCTTTCAGGGAATGATACATTGCCTACAAATGGCTCCAAAGGTATGCAGATATTAAACTTAAATGTTACATAAAACTTTGTGGTGGAAATTTTCATTGTTAGGAAATTGTTTTTTTATATAATACAGGGTGTGGCATAAAGATTTTTTTTTGTTTGTTTTTAGTTGGGAGAGTTTCTGTATTGTTGTCATTTGCATCACCAATGTATGCTATTTACAGACACAGATTGCTGGAGCGGAGCTCAATGTGCTTTAGCTGTTGCACTTAAAAAAAAACATTTCTAGGCCACACCCTTTATTTTAATATATATATTCTAAATTTTCTAAACTATACATTAATTAGTCGGAATGAATTAATATTGACATTTATCTAGTAATGGATGATATGATTATTTGATGTAAAACCAGAGTTTTTTGGTTCAAATAATTATATGCTGTATGTGATTGCTTTTCCATAATTTCAATATGCATTCCTATTGCCATTGCTGCATTTAACAGAATAAATGCCAACAAAATATAAGTTCAGCTGCTTTTTACAGATGAGTTACTTTATTAAAAACAAGTATATTATGTGGAGTAACAACAACAAATAAGGCAAATTACATACATTTTATATAGTAGCATATTTGTTACACAATGTGCTATTTACAAAGCAACTCTTAGTTAATTTCCTTTAATAAATTTGCTGCTGTGTACAGTTGGGACAGAATAGGTAACTATGTGATTTTTGCTCTATTACTTTGTTCGTAATGTTTGCAATTATAAGCATTAAACACATTAATAAGTAGAGCTAGGAATTTTAGGTGCTGCACCTTAAATTTTTTTGTGTGAAAATGGGTAAAAAAGTGACTCATCCCCAAAATAAGCATGTATTGAACTCTACTGATGGTGTTTCGGTTGCACCTTTTTGCACCTTTTTCACAATCTCAGAACCTTTTCCACCTTTTTCACAATCTCAGAACCTTTTGCACCTTTTCACCCTTTTTGCATCTTTATCATTTTTTTTAAATACAACTCGTGCGCTGTTTAACCCCACCCACATTCGAGGCACGGCTTCTTGGCATGCGATTCTTGTTTACCGCACAATAATGAATCAGCTTTCTTCAGTTCTTGGATGTTAATGTAGTAAGCGCCCGGACTTGAAACAGTGCCAACAATGATGCGTTACAATTGCTAGAAGTTGTGCTCTTTTTGTCCTATGCTGTATTGTTTACAAATTGTTTGTAGGAAAGCTGTTTTGTTTTTGTTTCCTTCTCCCGTCTCAGCCAGCAAGATAACTGCAGTCTGTGATCGACTGATCGATGAAACAGATTTGCTTGTTCACCATGCCAAAACATAAAGTAAATGTTGGGAAACTGCAGGACATTGTTAAACAGTTTAGTGGTGACGGCATTCCGAGTGATGGATCGTTCTGAGGTGTGATGTGAGTGATATTTCTATTGCTGTTGATGACAAACACCAACGCACTCGGGTTGTGCAGCATCTACAAAGTGGGAAGCACGTCAGGAATAAAGAACTACGAGATGGTAAAGATGGGAAGCGACAGCAATTCATTGGTGAGGTGCTTGCATCTTCGAGTTCCAGAAATACAAATGAATTTTTCAGTGAGACAGCAAGGACATTTATAGTGTGTGGAATACCTCTTTCGAAACTTAACAATCCTGTCATGAAATCATATTTGCAAAAATATACTGTATCCTAACTTAAACCATGTGATCCGCATTGTTCATGATTGCATTGAGTTTGTGAAGCTCTTAAAGATGAATATACATATGTGAACGAATTTGTTTCTAGCATTAAGAAAATACTAAAAAAGGCTCCTTCTAGAATACAGAAGTACAGTAGAGCGTCGATTATCCGAAGTAATTGGGGGACATGGGTGTTCGGAAAACTGGTTTGTTCGGATAAACGAACTGTACATGTTTATTTGCCAAAAAGAAGTACTGTACAGTAAATTTATTCATAAAAACAGGCATCTCTTTAAGTATTACAAAGTAACGTACAAAGGCAACTTTAGTAGGAATATATAGTATGTGGTACAGTTTATTAAACAAAAATATGTACATATTACATACGCATTTTGCATGAACAATACACACAGTACACAAAATTAACGTTTAAAAAAATCCTTTATTTTGGTCTGTCTAAGCAAGCCTACACGCTTACGAGCAGCTAAGTCACGTACTTTTTTCATTACAGATATCTGAAAGTGAGCGAGTACACAGTTCGGTTAAGCGGTCGTTCGGTTGACCGACGTTCGGATAATCGACGCTCTACTGTACGTATAAATTACGAAACTTCCACTACCACCCTCTTCCATCCTCACTAGATAGGGTACATGATTAAAAGCTGCAGTGTTTATTTGCAATCATTTCCATACAATATCGAAAAATTTAGATGCTATGCCTAGTGATTCCTCAGCTGTAGAAAAAGCCAAAAAACTTGCACTTAAACAGGAATTGCAACACGAGCTCTATATTGTACATGGCTTGTCTTTCCTTACTACTGCAATCACAAAACTGGAGGAGCAGTGTCCTGAAAAGGAAGCACAATGGGCTGTTTTGATGGATGTGCAACGAGAGCTGCAAGGGGTCGGGAAAGAGAAGTTAGAACAAAGTTTAGCCAAAAACCCTGATTTTCAAGAAGTCGCAACCAACAAGGATGTGGATTACCAGTTGAAAACAAAATAAGCACCACTTGTAACTGCCTAGTGGCCGCCGATGTAGCCTCACTCAGAAGAACATAGAAATTTTGAATGTAATCTATTTAAACAGTTTTCTAGATGACTAATTCTAAGCAAGTAAGAAGAAGCATGTTTTCCTTTATGTCGCTTTCTAATGTATCACAGAATTGCTTTTGCTTAGTTAGGCTATATTAAACTATTTAAAACCAGAAAATGCTCTGTGTGTTTATCCAGACAAGTTGAATCATATATGTATGCACTGCTCACAATAAATTTTACATCTGAAAATTAGCACCTATTTTAGCACCTTTTTTGTACAAAAATTGGCACCTTTTTTGCACCTTTATTGGCAAATTTTCGCACCTAAAATTCCTAGCTCTGTTAATAAGTAATTAAATTTTAATAAATATACTAAAGTGCAAATTGTTGCATTTGATACTCTATATTTAAAAAAAACAAAAAAATTAATCATGTTATCTTTTATTTCAACAGATTCTACAAAATCGGGTCAAACAAGCAAAAGTAGTGGTCAACCTGAAGGAGGTCTTAAAATAGAAAAAAATGCAACTGATATTAAAGTAACTAAAGTGTTGGGTGGAAATAATTCCATTGTGGGGACTACTGTTATACAGGAAAGTAAGGACCCAAGAACTGGATCAGAGGCAATACAAGTAGCGAGCGCATCACATAGTAAAGACTCAAATGATGCTAGTTCTATGGTAGCCACAGGAAATATTTCTGGTTTACAAAAGATTAAATCAAAACTAAATGCACTGACATCTATTTTCACTGCATTTCCAAGTGTCGCCCTTAGACAAGGACCAGAAGAAGATGCTGAGACACTTGCACCAAATAATGGTTATGCACCTCCTGTGGCTAATGATGCAAGTCCTGGTGGAGTATCACGCCAAGGGGCATTAGATCAGTCTGGAGGTGCTGGTCATTTGAGTCAACCTGGTGTTGGACATTTGAGTCGACCCAGTGCTGGTTATTTGGGCCAACCCAGTGCTGGTTATTTGAACCAACCCAGTGTTGGTTATTTGGGTCAACCTACTACTGGTCTTTTGAGCCAACCTGGTGCTGGTTACTTGGGCCAACCTGGTGCTGGTTACTTGGGCCAACCTGGTGCTGGTTACTTGGGCCAACCCATTGCTGGTTATCTGGGTCAACCCAGTGCTGGTTATCTGGGTCAACCTGGTGCTGGTTATCTGGGTCAACCTGCTGCAAGCCAATTGAGTCAACATGGAAATTTTGCCCCTTCAAGGGAATATCCACAAGGTGTGGTACCAAGTAGTGGAATGGTGACCAAGTATAACCGAGAATTGGGAGGACATCCTAACAACCAACCTTACTATCTCCAAGGTTCTCAAATAGGATCAGCACCTGTGGTTTATGGTGGAAGACAACAGGGCACATATTATCCAAGAGCCAGCATAGAAGATATGGGAGCAAGTGCTAGATCTAGTTCAACCAATGCCACAAAGAAACCTCAAGATAAAGGTGCACATCCTACCAACAGTTCATCAACAACTAATGCTGTTTCAATTGAACACAGCGTGGAAAAGAAAGCAGATGCTGACGGTTCCACTGGTGACCAAGAGAAGAAAGACAATGGCAACCCTCCACCTACAACAACCAATGGGAATGTAAATAGCTCCACTATAAAGCCTGCTGAACCAGCAAAAACAGCTACAAATAAAGAAAACTCAGGTAAGTTAATGTCTTGTGTATTTGTCACTATAGTTGTAGAAATATCTTGTTTTGCTAATTCAGCTATGTTTAAAATGTGATAGGTCTCAAATAGGGCTGAGTCGATATCGGTGCTGATGTATTGCTATTGGCCAATTCCAGTGGTGTCTCACAACACTTTCGTGGACACTAATTATCCTTGAATCTATGAAAAATTCAGTTTCCATTAATTTTTGCCAATATTAGGTGAAAAAAGTGTATTTTGTGATTACATACCACACAATTTAATATTCTGATGTATTTTTTAAAATATTTTAAAGCAAAACTCTGTTAAATTGATGCTTATAATTGGAGTGGAATGTGCTCACCTGCTAATATTAACTAATATTTTGAACAACTTTTAATAAATACAATTTACAAGCATCTGTATTGTTGGGAATCTGCATGGGGTGTAAGTTCAAAGTGGTATCGGCTCATCTCTAGTCTTAAATCATTATCTATAAAACAATACTCACTATAACTCCTATGCTACAACTGAAGAAAAATTATCTGTCAGCTTCATGTCACGTCATGTCAATACATGAAAAGGCTTTTTAGTATAAAACATTATTCCAAGTTGCCACAAATTTAACTTAATGAATAATTGTCATCAATCAGTTCTACAAATTTAAAAGCAGAAAGTCATTATAATAATCATTATGCTTTTTATATTTCTTGATTGCCAGTGCATTATGCTTTTTTAGAGTCGCCAAATAGTAGATGTTGAATTGGATATTAGAATGACTGTTTAAATGTAATGAATCAATCTTTTGTTTTTGGAACTGCAAGACAAATAAAACTGAATGTTTTAGAATAACAAATAAATATATATTTATAAAGTTCCTGTGCTACTAGGGAAATGATACTTTTTACACATACTCAGTATACTAGTAAGGTAAAAAATTGTAGTCCAAAGAATTTCTTATGAAACATTTATTTACGAGAAAGCTTTAACCAATTCATTTCTAATTGTTCTGATTGTTACAGTTTATTCAATTGTGTGAAAATAATTATTGTATATTTATATGACACAATTTTGAGGCATAGAGAGCAAATTTTTTAAAGAAAAATTAAGTTGTGGAATCCACAATATTTTTAAAAGTTTCTTATTCAGAGCAAAATAAATTATCATGAATTAGAAGTTTTATATGTTACCTCTGACACTATGTTATCACTAAAATGCATGGTATACAATCTAGATGTAAAGTATTTTGGAAGTGAATGAAATATCTGCAAGTAAATAACTATCAGTAACATACTGTATTTTAATATTTATAAAATTAAATCATATTCAATATCCAATAAGAACCAACAAAATTATTTCTAATTTCTGCTATTACAGGTAAACAAAGTGATTACATAATGCCAAAATCTTACTCGGGATATGGAAATGTATATGGTGAGTATTTACATATTAATATTTATTTTGAGAAAAGAAAGAGAGTTAATGTTACTTATCATTAGAGGTTTTCAGACATTAATATTACGTAAGTTGTTACATACCCTGTTTTTTCTATGTGCAACATCTTACTATAATTTTATGATACTAGTTTCATAAGGTGGTGAACTGTACATTTTCTATAGTTACGCATAGTACTGTCTGAATGTATGTGTATGTGTGTGGGGGTTAGGTGGTGTGTGTGCCCATGCATGCATCTGTATATTAGGAAAGGGACAGATCAATTGGTAATCTATTGTATTGCAATATAGGTGCATTGGTTTACCAGTTCAACATCAAAATTGCTGATAATTGTATAATTTGAGATTTCTACAAATAGTTTGTAATACTGCGATCTCTGCCGAACGGATTTCTTCATTTTTACAGAAGAAACTACTTACGGAAATGAGTTTCTGTAGCATTCTGAAAGTTCGTGGAGCTATTTTCTTCCATCGTGGAATCTATTAGACATCTTCATGCATTTTTGAAGAAAAATATCCTTGTCATTGTTTCCAACCACGCCGTTGTTTTGCAAGAAGTGAAGGTGAATTGTATCATATTGTTTTACGAACAAAATTTTAACTATGCTTGCCTAACCTAACCCAACCTAACCTAACCTAACCTTACCGGAAATGGTTTTTGGGGCTATCTGTAAATTGTTTTTGGGGCTATCGGTCAATGGTCTGTGGGGCTCTTCTGGTATTTTTCGGTTATGAAGGTTGAAGACACTGCATACACACATGATAGACGACGCGACTCAAGGTGTGCCTGCCATATTATGTGTCACGGAAGCCAAGAAAGGAAGAACAATAATTACTGTTAATGTGAAAAATTGAAATTATTTTCATGAAAAAAGCAAAATGCCACCATAAAGAATCTTCCACAATGCAGAATAGGTAAGTACAAATGTTAAAAATGAGGAAATAAATGAGTGAGAGGGGTTCGGTGGAGATCGCACAGCTACAGTTTCTCCATATTTATATACTACTGTGTTTCTCTTTTCTCAATTATAAATATATTTCTAAATGCATAATTTCTTTATCTAAAGAAAAGTGCATTCTATCATCTACTTATGTACATTAATGAAGAGGATGGACCATTATTTCTTGTCAGGGATTTGACTGACATTAATGTCTGAAATAATTTCTGTAGTAGTCTGAATGATTTCTATTTCAGATTTATCCATCATTTTGAATCCATACTTCTTGTTAGCAGCACTATAGTAAGAAAACGCTTGCACCTTTTTGTACATTACTCATGGTAAACAAGAACAGATATGATGTTTCAATGAAAATTACTGATACTAATTACTAATTTACTGATCTGTTACTGCTTGCCAAAACACCCATAAATATCTTTCATTAATCATTATTGAACAAGTTCTGGTTAAAATCAAAACCCACTTTCTTAGACATTTACTGTATCCAACCATATTATGTGAATTATACTTTATTTTTTTAAAAAAAGTCATAATTTTGCACTCATTTACAGGCTATTTGTAAAAATATTGTATAAGTTAAATCAGCAATTGTACCCCTATGCCAGTATACCTCCATCAGTGATCCCAACACTAAGGATTAGTCTGTCCTTTCTTTGAAATTGTTTTATATAATTCACGAATTGAGATATAACTCCTTTGTTTCCGTTTACAGGTGGTATGGAATGTATGCCTGGCTACCGCTGGGTTGAAGACTGTAACATCTGTAGATGTACTGTTAGAGGAAGGATCTATTGCACAAGATACATATGTTTCTCAAAGAGACGTAAGTATTTCTGAATTTAATGTAAAGATTGGATTCATAAAGCAACTCAACATATTAAAGTACTTCTTGCCAGAGAGTTAATATTTCATTCGAGCAAAAATATTTTCAAAATGTCAAAATCACAATTTTAAAATGCTATAAATTTTGTTAGAAAATTTGTTCATGCAATCTGATGAATTAATGTAATTACATAATGCAATTCTAATATCCTGGTTTTGTGAAGTAAGTTCCAAATATATGGCTTCGTTTTCTAAGATAAAATTGTTTCAGTTACTTGGTTATACACATCCATTAATTAAGGTGGAGAATGAGTATTTATAATGTCATATCAAGTTGGTAGAGTATTGGTTCTTAATATTAATTTTAAGAATTTCAGTTTTTCATTTCAGTATTTTTATTACAATTCCCAAAATTTTAATATTATGTATAATATTCATTTCCAGCTATGAATTTACATGAAATATATAACATACTTCTACAAATTTACAAAGTATGTATTTGCTACTTTTCAGAGGCACACCGAGGTCTCCGACGAAAAATGTTACGAAAGAGTAAGTAGTAATTATTTCCTTACATTACAATTATGTTAGTGGTTTCACACTACATATAATTATATTTTTCATATTAAATGCATCTGCCATGTGCTGGTCATAAAAAGACCGAACATTTGCAATACAAACTTTATTACCACAATTACAACATTACACATGCTTGACCCTTCAAAGTACTTCCCCGTGCTTGCAATGCTGTGCTCACCTCATTTCTGCCAGTGTTTGGACACCACTTCGAGTACATTTTTGTGGATAGCTCTCATCTGTGTTGTCGCATTCTGCTGAATTTCGTCTATGCTTTCAAAACAACGTTCCTTTCAAGGTTTTATTCAAGTGTGGAAAAAGGAAAAAAAAATCTGCTGTTCGAACACTATGGCAAAAGTCCAGTCTTTTTTTGAACAGCGTATGTACATTAAAATATTACGTGTGACAATTAACCAATTATTATTTCATGTTATCGAAAAAGATGTTGTTATATCCATATTAAGAAAATGCTATTTACTTTCAGGTTATAATGATTGGGATTACTCTATCCCTGATCTTTACAGAGGTAAGATGATCTTTCAGTTATTTCAAAATATTTCATTATAATATATTAGAAATAATAATTTATGTCTATGCACAGAAATCTCTGCTTATCAATCTTTCTCCTGTTCATAACATGTTTCAGGTTTACTAGATTTGTATATAAATCTCTATTTCTAAAATTTCTATAGAATTTATAAAAAAATATACATTATGTCACCTGTTTAATACAATGACACTTGTGTGCATTTTAAGCACATATCACTTTATAATTTAATTAAAACTTGCTTTTGGCATTAGAATTTCCAAATATATATATAATTTTATTTTACTGAGACTACGACGATATGTTGAATTATTTAGACATTAAAAACTAATGCAATTATGAGGAGTCAAATAAATTGCTTTATGTACACTTAAATGTTAATGTTGAAAGCAAAAATACATAATTTATTACATACAGATATTTCTTGAAAATTAATTTCATTGTAATGATTATTTTACAGGTATAAGAATGTGAGTTTTACTCCAGATATGAGAAGTGGCGATTCAAATTGTAAGTATTTGTGTAATATATAGCATCAATTGTTTTAGAAAATAATAATGTTATTAGACATTTAGACATAACAATAAATATATTATCATAAAATGTTACAATTGTTTCATTTAAATACTTTTCCCTAGACTTGAGCACCAAATTAGGATTGTAAGTATGATTTATTTGTACAAATATTGTTATAATTTCATAAGTTACACTGTTCGTATTACTTTTATGATACCTAGGTAGTCGTTGATTTTGATGCAACTCAGTAAGTGAATTCAATTATCATTTACTTTCCCTTCATTTCCTTTGTTTTATTAAAGTAAAATAATCAAATTTCCATTGTTTCATACAAATCCTACATTTGTAATCCCAAGAAATATAGGATGTTTTAATTCATACAAATGCATTTAATTGTATGTATGAAATGCATAGAATTTGCGCTTGCGTTAGCATATGAACTATGTATTTCCTGCATATTGAAACATATATATTCAGTTACAATTGTCATTGTGTTACCTGACAATAATAACATACATCTATTTCAATTTTCTTTATGGCAGTACATTACTAACAATCCTGTTTATTATTTTCTTTGTTTAGGTTAAAACACAAGACTTGACAACCTGATGCACAAGAACATGTTTTTGTATAATAAAATCTAAGAAAACTGGAATAAAGTCTTGTAATTTTTGTAAATTGAATAAATGTGTATGGTAATTTTATAACAACTTTTTATTTCTTATTCCTTATTTTAAATCATTCTTCCAACCATAATTCATTGCTTATCTGATAGATGAGTAGGAACTAAATGCAATTTTTGCAGATTTCTTTATATCTGAAGGAAGAATACAAGTGTCACAAGGGAGAAAGTTATAATATTTTATTTGAATATTTTTTAAGCTTTCATCTATGATCATGCCTCTTGTGTCCAATGACTCTTGCAAGATGGTAATTCTAAGGGTGGAGTGAGGAGTGTGTCAAGTTATGCTTGCTCATCAGGCAAGCAACTAATTACGTATGAAGGCATAGTGTACATGCCATCACCTTGTAATCAAGGTGTCCTGGGTTTGATACCTGATACTTGCACAGTGGTTAGAATTCCACTTTAAACTATAGGTCTAGTCCTAATTAGTCTATCTGTACATAAAGTGGAATTGAAACCCAAATCAAACAAAGAAAAAATAATTACATATTAAAAGTACTTTGTAAGAATCAAAATTACAGTATTTCAATCTTAATTTTGCATTTGGTTTCCCAAAGCAATGATATAAATTATTCATAAATTCCCAAAATATTTGTGAAAATTACAGTTGTACAGTGGGATCCATAAGTACTACCAAGCAAATTGTCCATCACCACGTTTACTCCCTCTGTTTTATGCAATGAGAGCTACAAGAACTCACACAAAACACCAATCTGCTTACAACCTCTGAACCAGTATACGTAATAATACAGCCCTTCAAAATAAATAGGATGAAGATAAAAACCAACGAAAATAGTCATGGACAATTTACTAAGCAATACTTATGGGTCCCACAGTACTAGGGATTTAACCTGGGCCTTTGACATGCCATGTCTGTATGGTTTTTCTCTTTGGTTTACTCAGTGAGAGCTTCAAGATCTCAAACAAGCTGCAGACAATCTCTGCACCAGCGTATGTAAAAATCATACCTCAAAAACACACAGGATGCAGGAGAAAAAGTAACGAAAATAGTCGTGGACAAATTGCAAAGTGATACTTGGTCATTCCACTGTACAGATTTATTGTTTCAACTCTATTGGGTTTATTGATATGAACAATGACCTTGTGAAATGAAAAAGCATACACTGTTCATGATATTAACTGGGTATATGATGAATATAAAGATATATGTACGAGAGCAATTTTTCTTATGGCAACACTGTTGGTATATGCTTGTCAGTTGTCGCTGGGACAAAAGACGATCGATCGGGTCTTGTTTAGTCTTGTACTAAGGATCGTGTGTAGGTGTTTGGTGCTGAATAGTTCTGTTGTGTGGCAGTTAGAATACATTAAAGTGAAGTGTGTATATAATACCACCCTGAACAATGTTCACGCATGAAGAACAGCGAATATTCATTACATTTCAGGTTGCATGTGGCATATGACCATGAAGGGGTTATCCTTGCACATAGTGTTCAACAAAGGTGTTACAGTGAATGCAGACTGTTATGTCAGTTACCTTCGTGACCATTTGCACCCTGCTCTTAGGGGCAAATGACCACATATCCTGCAATAAGGGCCCATCATTCTCCATGATAACGCAGGATGTCATACAGCACAAGTGGTGCAGAACATACTGCATCAATGGGGTTGGGAGATGTTGGAGCACCCACCTTATTCTCCTGACATGAGATTACTTTGATTCGTTTGCCAAGATGAAGGTAGCGCTGAGGGGGAAACACTTCACAGAAGTCCTGAGCATCATTTTTGCCACAGGGTAGTCTCCGAGCACACAGGCACGAACAGGAGCTATCAATGGCATCCAATGACTGCCAGATGTTTGGAAACGTGTTCTCGCAGCAGCAGAAGATTACATTGAAGGATTGTAAATGATTCCAGGTATGCATCTTCTTTCATGTCTCTTTTTCATACATGTTGCCACTACAAGAAAAATAGCCCTCGTATTATGTTAATGGTAATAATAAAACTCTACCCTGCATATTGTATGAAGGCATATAAAGGGCGTGGAAGGACACTACACATTCACGATCTCAACCACAATCCCCCATACACAGACATCTTTCTTTACCTCCCAGGATTGCACACAGGTACCCACTGTTGAGAGGCTGGGTGACTTCCAGGGACATTTATGCAGAAATATTATTAAAAAAATTCCCCACTAGAGATCACCCACCCCTGGAACTGGAGCTTGCACATGGCAGTCAAACACCATACCACTTGATCACTATGGTAAATATATTTATTATATTTTGTTTATTTGTCACTTTTATGCTTCAATAGGCAAATCGGTATTGAACTATATTTAAAGTGGGGTCAGCAACACTGCTCAAAGTACCTCCACTGTTGCTTTAACTATTTCTATTTTGTTTATTTAAACATTGCTTTTCGACTTCTCTACATTTTTCCAGAACAATGAGGTTGAATCATTAACAGTGAAAGTAGATAATGGGTTAAACACAATGATACTTAACACAATGTCTTAACTAAGATTGACATTTAGGATCCCTTGCTTTGTAGCATTTTGCCACAGAAGCAAGGATTTTTTCTCAGGGAAAGGGGGGGGGGAGCAGGACTCAGTGGGGAACATAGAATGATTCTATTCCCATAGTAAATAAAATTCCCATGAAACATCCTCCCAATTGGATAATTTGCAGAGACACCCCCCCCCCCACCTTTCCCTAAACCATTCAAAGCATCCTCCCTCCCACAGCCTGGAATTTCCACTCTGAGCCTTGTGTGTTGTGTGTGTTGACATCTTATCATATACAATGATTTTTTCTCACTGATACATGTTCTGTGTCAGTTTGAAAAAAAGAACAAAGAAATTGAGGATGACATTTCATTTTTTCCCAACTGAACAATAATTAATAGATTTGGTTCTTACAGCAGGAAATAATTCAATAAGCAAGTGAACTTCACACAATATATGTTTATACAGCTACAGAATGTTACTGATTTTTGTTTTTGAATTCATCCATTGAGTAACCAATTTTTTAAAAATAAAATTAAGAAAAAGAGAGATTATGCAGAAGTAACAAATGGTTTTCTACAAGTTACTTACTCAGGGCTACCATTCGATATGTGCAATACATGCAACCCCCAAAGAGCCTCATGCTGTGAGGGGCCTCACACTTCTGTAATATACCTAGGTATATAGGCCTACAATGTCACTGAATCGTTTATTCATTAATTTCTTGTGCAAGTGCTACCACATTTGAAGAGAATAAACGAATGGAAACTAAATTAGCAATGTAGCTCCACTTGTAATCAAAGGAAATAAATACGTTAAATGGTATTGATTAATTTAACTACTTACGTGAGTGAGTATGGAGTCTTATTAGGACAACGTTTCGGAGGTCAGACTGCCTCCTTCATCAGGTTCGTGGATGTTTCTACGCACAGAGCATAGTGCCACCTAAAAAAAGTGTTGAATGAGTATTTGGTTAAGGGTTAAGATTAAAATCACTTACATAAACTCTGCCATATTCCAACTTAAAAAGTCTCAGCATGTTAAAAACTATGTAAAAATACTCCACACTTATATTAAAATAACTTAAAAAGGATCCCAAGTGGCCGTTACGAGCCCACGCTGGTTGTGAGGCCTATTCTGGTGAGCAGACCCCACCTCAACTGAAAGGAAAAAGCTACTTCCCCTCCTATAAACCATCCCTCCTTTATCCATTACGTCACCAATCCAAAGTGAATTCATGTTGTTGTTCTCCTGCTTTGATGCCTTCAGAAGTAACATGGAAACCTATTTTAGCATCAGTTTTCACTGCCTTATCCCATTTTTTAAGAAAAGTGATCCATACGTCCTCTAAATTACTGTCGTCTCTGTTGAATTTATTCCTATTTCCCGTGCAAATATATGCTGCTTCATAATTTATTTAATTTATTATTATCTTTCCTAATGACTTTTCTTTTTACAATCTTATATCCACTTTCAATAATATGTTCAGAGAGACCAGTTTTGGGTACTCCCTCCCCAATATCCTTGTCATGCTCGTCCCATCTTATGCGCATGCTTCTTCTGGTCGGTCCTATGTATTCTTTGCCGCATTCGCATTCTATCCTATAGACTCCTTTTTGCTCTTCCAGGATTCCCTGCTCCTTCCCCCTATTTATATTCAGTGAAATGTTTTTCAGTGTTCCGGGGGGCCTTCATACCACATTTTATACCATATTCTCTTAGTTTTCTTCTATTTTCTCCGATAGCTCTTTATAATAAGGAATTCCGACAAAAAGATCCTTATTAATCAAATTCCCTACCTCAGCATCCTCCTTTGCATTCCCATTAGGATCGTTGGTGTTCTCCCTTTTTATGATCCTTCATGCTTTTCTAGCTACCTTATTCATTTCTTGATTTGTATACCCGTTTTTTAAACCTACCTCCGTTATCCATAAAATTTCTTTTTCTTTTTCTATTCTTTAGTTGCATAGCGTTTCTGCCCTGATGAAAAAATTAAGAAAAACATTTGTCTTAATCCTTCCAGTGTGTTCAGATCTTTTGTTGATACACAAGTCACCAGGTAGCGGTTTATGGAAAACCCTTGTTTTTATTCCTTTGTCAGTTTTTGTGATACTTAAGTCTAGAAAATTAATCTTCCCGTCAACGAGGGTTTCCCTTGTAAAACCAATCCTTTTTTCCTGTTTTCCTAATTCGTCGAAAACAATATCAAGCTCTTTTTCTTTCCCGATTATTAAAATATCGTCGACGTACCTCCCATAGTATTTTAAACTAAATCTTGTTTGCTGTAAAGCAGCTTTTTCTACAAAATTCATGAAAATGCTAGCCACAATGCCCGATACTGGGTTGCCCATTGCCAAACTTTCTTTCTGTCTGAAAATCTTATTGTTGGCATAGAAATAATTATAACGGGTTACAAGGAAGAATCACCTAACATATTCCCAAGCTGCAAGAATTTCGACCCCATTTTCCAACAGCCACCTCTGAAGGCAGTCTTCTGCTTTTATCTAGGTACTCTCAGATACAAATTTATCACGTCAAAGCTACTAATCGTATCTTCATTCCCGATCGCTAACCTTTCGATGGATTTCTTAACCTCAACAGAGTTTTTGACAGTATACTGCGTGTCCTTTTTAATTTTCTTGATTCTACTTACCAATACTTTAGCCAACCCGTACCCCGGGTGTTCGTAGGTCGGGATTATGCGTCTAAGTGGAACCCCGGTCTTATGTCTCTTAGGAATACCAAAAGCAGTAGGAACGTTGCCCTCTTTAACATCTTTAAAAGTTTCTTTTTTTTCCCAACTTTCTAGAGTGATACTAGTTTCTATACCTTTCCTTACTTCCTTTCTAATTTTACTTATCGGGTTTCCCTTAACCTCTTTGTAATCATTGTTTTTCAAGTTTTCTTCTAACTTATTAATTCCTCCCTCCCCATTATTACCATTTCATTTTCTATATCAGACCTGATGAGGTATATATTATTATATTTAACCCATTTTTTCACCTTACATAGCCTTTCCTCTTTTTGTGTCCTACGTTTACCATTGGTTCTATAACCATTCCTAATTTCGTTTTGCATTTGTTTGTCAATCACAGCACGTAATTTTTGCCTAATTTCTATCATGTCCTCTGGTGGCCGCGGTGGCTCAGTCGGTAACGCATCTGACTACCATGCTAAAGGTCCCGAGTTCGATCCCCGGCCGGTTCAAATCCGGGAACTTTTCTAACAATGGAAGCGGCCCCGGTGCCCACCCAGCGTCGAATAACATGGGTACCTGGGGGAAACCAAGGGTCCCGGGTTCGAATCCCGGTCGGGCTTGGTTGTTTGTGAATGTCCATTCATCAATTTCTTCACTCATCCCCATCTTCGTAAATTAGCCAAGAGGCACAAAACACGAAGTAAAATAAACTAAATCAAATCAAAAAATCAAAAACCTGGAGGAAACCCTGAGGGGTAAAGGCGGCCAGGGGCGTGATGCTGATCACATCACCCCCACTCACGACCGGATGAAGAAAGTGTGGGGCATTACCCCCACACCCCCATACGCCTTCATGGCATGGTGCTATGCACAGGGGAACACTTTACTTTTTACTCTTTTTCATCTAACTTCCCCACGAATTTTTCCATTGCGATAATAAATTCCTCTTTCTCAATGTTTTCACCTTTGATGGCAAACTTATGCCCCATTTTCATGATTTCCCTTAAGGCTTTTGGGGGTTCGTGTGTTGTTAGATTCAACACAGTTTCCCTATTTTCTTCTTTCCTTTTGTTTATTTCCCCTCTCCTAATTATCACCTTGTGTTTTCCTAATTTTGCAATTTTCTTCTTAAAGATTTTCCTATCTTTGACCCTCGCTTTTTCTACCATATGAAAATACCGTTCCTCAATACGCTTCCATGTTACTTCATCTAATCATTTCCCTATCTCCAAGTGTAATCTATAACAATCTCAATTGAGACGTTCAAGCTGCCCATGTGCTTCCCTTATACATTTCCCTAACATTGTAAATTGCAAATCTCTTTATTTTTCCCTGCCGTTAATACTCAAGGGTTGATACCCCCATTTTAAAAACCCTGGGAAAATGGCCTTCTTTTTACATTGTTTGAGAAAACCAATCCTAAACAGCACCTTATTGAGCTTAATCCTCATTCTTTCAAAGGTATGCACTTTTCTCCCCATATGGGGGATAGATAAGATATTGTAGGTTTGTGCATGTTACTCACTATTAAAAGAAATAAATACGTTAAATGGTATTGATTAATTTAACTACTTACGTGAGTGAGTATGGAGTCTTATTAGGACAACGTTTCGGAGGTCAGACTGCCTCCTTCATCAGGTTCGTGGATGTTTCTAGGCACAAAGCATAGTGCCACGTAAAAGAAGTGTTGAATGAGGATTTGGTTAAGGGTTACCTACAATATGTTACTTGTAATCAGCATATGTAAATAGAAAAAGAAAACCTGTAGATTACTAATGTTTTTAGTGTGTTAAACAACAGCTAAAATAATTGTCAGTGGTAATAATAAATGTGTAGTGCACAGCTGCATACTCAAAGGATAACATATTAAGATTTTTGAAAACCAGTACCACTGAATCAAGGCCTCAACAACAAAAATTAGTTAAGGAAAGTTGTTTGCCTTGGTATACAATTTTGTCAGTGGTTCATAGTGAAATCCTGTGTTATTTTATACATAATAATTGCACAATACCAATAACAATTCTGGTTTTTAGTGTAGAATGGAATTTATCTATATTTTCAATTTTCAAACCATAAGGTCCTTGTGGATATACGAAAGTCATTCAGAAAGTAGCCACTGTTGTGGCATGGCGCTAGTAGTAGTGGGCAGAGTACAACTATTGTTACATCACGCAATCTGTGATTGAGTAAGCTTCCAGCTGTGCTAGTGAGAGCATCGTAGTGCCGTGCTTGTGCAGTTATAACATCACAAAATGTGTGCTGCCATCGAAAATCCTGCCAAATGTGAGGTACGCGGAGTGATAAGATTTCTTTGGCAAAAATTCATGGAAAGTGGTATGACAATCACTTCTGAAGTTTACTGTAACACTTTGCAGAAACTGAGAAGAGCCATCCAGAACATCTTGTTGCGGTCTGCTGACATCTGGGGTTGTGTTCGTGCATGACAACGCTCGCCCTCACACTGCTCGGTGAACACAAGACCTTTTGCACCAATTCAAATGGGACATTTTTGATCATCCCCCATACAGCCTGGACTTGGCTCCTTCTGATTTTCATCTGTTCACTCACGTGAAGAAGTGGCTTGGGGCACAACACTTTGCTGACGATGAGGATCTTCAAAATGCTGTGACAGGTTGGTTGAATTGTGGCCACGGTGGCTCAGTCGGTAATGCGTCTGACTACCATGCTAAAGGTCCCGGGTTCGATCCCTGGCCGGTTCAAATCCGGGAACTTTTCTAACGTTGGAAGCGGCCCCGGTGCCCACCCATCGTCGAATAACATGGGTACCTGGGGGAAACCCTGGGGGGTAAAGGTGGTCAGAGGCGTGATGCTGATTACATCATCCCCACTCACGACCGGATCAAGAAAGTGTGGGGTGTTACCCCCACACCCCCTATATGCCTTCATGGCGTGGTGCTAAGAACAGGGGAGCACTTTACCTTTTTTTTTTTTTTTTGAATTCCCAGGTAGCTGAGTTTTACGCAGAAGGATTGGTAAGTTGGTGAAACGCTATAACTAGTGCTTGAAATTACAATGTGACTATGTTGAAAATTAGAGGACAGCTGTATCTTTCAGATGTAAAGTAAAAATTTATTTGTATCGATGTGGGTTTTTATTTACAGTCAAACGGCGGTTACTTTCTGAATGACCCTCGTAGTTCGCACAGGGCATCCCTGAACTTGTTAGTAATTTTCATAAAACATGTATCGCCAAACTTCTCACCACAAAAACATTTACTACTGGCACGAAGAGGGCAATTCCAGCAATGTTGTCATTTGAACCTGGGGACGTATCATTGGGTTTAGAATCAAGTTCTGCAATGTGCCCTACATTACATACTACACTCCACTGTGTCTTGTTTTGAAGTCTTCCTGAAATAGCTAGTTTTTTAAGGTCGGCAGCACATTTCCTCCAACCATTTGACACCGTTCTATTGTTTTATGATGTTCACATAGCAAGACAGTATTTCAACTTAGTATAGGATTTACTAACTTACTACCATGGCACACAAGTCCAGGAAGAAACACCATTTGCGTAACTAGTCCTCTAACACACACTGTTGGTCACTGTTTCTATTTATTTATTTAGATGTGCTGTCAGTGATGATAGCATGGATCCTTCCATGTCAATCCATTAGTATCGGCTTCCTTCTCACTTGACCCAATTTCTTTCCTGAGCCTGCTTTTTATTTCCGCCAACCCTCATTTAGTTTTATCCAGAGGCTTTCCAACCTTACTTCACCTTTCTTGTACTTCGAGAACATGCTGACATCTTCCACTGGAACTTCAATTTCTGAGCAGTGGCTTCTTTGGTGCTCACGTTATTGACTTCCTGGTAACTCAGAACACTTGTTCGAATCGATTTTCTTCTTATGTGAGACTCTAGCATAAAAATTGACACTGGCCTCCACTAGGGTCTTTTTACTATTAGATAATTCATAAAACCATTGCATTATCAGTAAGTTAGGAGAGTGTGTCACACAGGAACATATATTGTTCCTTGGTAAGAGATATGTAATCAGCTGTAATTTGCCTTCAACATCATGTAAAGAGTATGTGTTTTGGCCATTTTGGGCACGACTGCTCTTATTTTAAAAAGCCAGCACATGAAGGCAGTTTAGTTCAAAATAGATCAGTCAACGTGATAAAGTACTCTAGTGCATTGTTTCTCAACCACCGGCCCTCGTATCAACTATACTGAGCTGCAAAAGGTTCTGATGAAATTGGTTGACAAATAACACAATCCAAGTATCATATTTGAGTTGTGAGTTTTCGTTTTTTAAATCCATTTTATGCAGAAATAGACTAATCGAGACTGGACCTACAGTTTAAAGTGGAACCTGCGCCACTATATGCCTCCACTGGGTATCAAACCCGGGATGACTTAATTACAAGGAGACAACGTTACTGCTTCGTCATTCATATTTTTATATTTGTCAACAATCCTACAAGTAATCCAACTACGTATTATTACTCTTTTTGATCATGCCAGAATTTATTTATCAATATTTAATTTCATGGGTACATGTTAATTCATGAATAAAATCTCATATACTGGAAAGGTATTTACGAGGAAAATTCCTGGGCTAAGGTTATTGACTTTAAAAAAATAAAAAAATACCGGGACATGGTTTCACGAAGGTTGAGAACCATTTCTCTAGTGTTTAGGTCTTCCCCTTATCCAGGCTGGAAAGTATGGTGTACATGGTTTGAGGTCAGTGCATATTATTTCTCAGTTTCTCATGCACAACATGCATCTCCCGAGTTTCAATAACTTGCGCAAATTTTAAAACGCGATTTACATGTAACAATGTATCTTGTTAAATTTTTTTCGGGTAACTAAAAAACTGATTAATGCAATTATATTGGTATCATCATACAAACTGAGCAAGAAACAAGTGTTGCTTGCAGCTTGTCTCTTTGGTGTGAAACTTTCGTGTCGCTTGTTGCCTGTTGGGTGTCTCTTTGGTGTGAATTCTCCCTAAGAGATACACAGAACAAATGATATTTTGTGAATCAATTTGGAGGCATTCTGTTTCCTTCCTGTACACCCAATGGTAAAAGTAATAGTGGGCAAATTGTCCATTGCCATAATCATTCAGTCTGTTTTGATTCAGTCATCATGGCCATATTTTCATATCAATTTATGGAATTATTCTAGTCCAGCCAATCTATACATCTTCTTAAGGTCTTAAGTTAATTTTAAACTAATAGTACTTGTTATTTTTATGTGCTGGGGCAGTAATTCATGTTATGGGGGATATTCAAGATATTTGTTGTATTAATTTCTAGGAATAATACATCGGAAAGTCATGTGGATTTTATAAATGTTAATATTGTTAGGCAGACAATAATAGTTTGTATAATTAGCATAATTCCTATAAAAATGTCAATAAGCAGAGGACATCTGCTTCACATCAACAGAATTCCATTCCTTAAAGCAACAGAATGTAGAATAAAAAGAAAGTACAACAGCAATGGGAAATTTCCCTACTATTATCTTTGCTGTTGGCTGTACAATTATAACTGTAACGTGTTCACTGAAATGGTACCATTGCATTCCAGAAGTTAGCTAGGAAATGTGTGGGAAAGACCAATTAATATCCATATACTGGGTGTCCCACGTAACACTGGCCTTGGCCTGCCTGTTCTGCATGGAAATGCACACGGGCCACTTTTACGTAGGACACCCAGTAGTATGGTCTATTGTAATGTTCTAAATATCGCCAGCTGAATGCTGTTTTGTTGTATCTCCACTTTTCATCGGAAATGAGTTGTTGATGTTGTTGTGTTCTGTACATATTAATGTGTCACGTTCCGAAGCGATGTATCTGAATGTCAAGTGGTGTGAATTATCAACAATAATAAAATGTTTGCGCAAATAATGTAATGTATCTAAAATCCACATACATCAAACTTCAATCAGCTCTCCTGAGAAGTTAGGGACATACGACAACATAGTATTCAGCCAGTGATATGTTAATTTCTTATTTAGCTTTGGAACAAGAACTTTAAAACTAACAATCAACTCTTGCTATTATTCTCTTCTGTTTCAATTGTTCTACTTCTAAATGTTTATTAAAGAACAAAGGAACATCAAAGAATATTCTCATAGCTTACCAAATATAACTAAGCCAATGGAAAAATTGTATACAGTTGATAACATAACAATCAATGTTATCAGTTCCTTACATCCTTGTAGGCTACCAAACTTCTATGAAGGAGCATTACATTAGTAACTTAACAATATCAAGTATTCACAGACATATTAAATACAGCTAAATCTTAACCTGCGGGAGGCAATGAGACTTGAGTTACTTCTGTGTGTAGTTTTTCATCTTCATGTAAGTTATCATTTTTTTTTTGGTCAAATATCATTTCATAAGGCATATTGCTCATACTGCCTAGAACTAGGGGAAATTTAAATGAGAGTGTGGAATATAATTGTGATCAGTCCTGTAGAAGGATAAAATCATATACAGTAGAGTCTCGTTTCTCCGACCTTCGCTTATCCGACATTCCGTATTATCCAATACCACCGGAAAAAATAATCATCAATCGGCAACAAGAACTGTAAGTTGAAGTTCCAGATCAAGCACCAACTGTTAAACTTCGCAGAATTTCACATAACGACGGAGTTAAGGCTCTAGAAACTGCAATTAAATACATTGAGCAACAAGAAGAAGCTACAGGAATCCACATAATGATGCTGCAAAGATGGCAAGACTTGGCAGCAAAGAAACGGCAATCGTCAGGAAAGCAGACTATCAAAAATTTCTTTCGATCATCACAGGTATGAACTTTTGAAGTACTGTACATACGTACTGTGTTTAAGTTCAGACAATTCTGTAACTGTAAAGGTAAAGTGTTCCCCTGTGCTTAGCACCACGCCATGAAGGCGTATAGGGAGTGTGGCGGTAACTGTAACTGTGAGTTCATATTTCCAGTTAATTTTTTTCTGTATTGTTGTAAAACATGATTACTGTATTAGGTTCGTAATGTGTAAAATTATAACATTAGTTTGACGTTTAATAGGCTTTTTCTTAACACCTCCCTATTATCCGACATTTTCGCTTATCCGACGTTCTGCCAGCCCGTTTATGTCGGATAAGCGAGACTCTACTGTACATATTATATTTTTTTTCTGACGTATAATGATGATTTTAAAATATGCAAAGTGATTCTCTATTATGTTTGTGTGTCTATGTTTGGTATAAGTTCACTTTATGCTCAGATAGGCTGGACATACAGTTTAAAGTAGGATTCAAAGCATTATGCAATGTGCCTCTACAAAAGATCAAACCTGACACCCCTTGATTACAAAGTGATAGCATTATCACTATATTATCTAAGAGGCCCCTTGTGTGTGTTATATATATATTTTAATGTTTAATATTTCTGATATCTCAAAGCCGACCTCTGTGGAGGTGTGGTTAGCACAGTGCAGTACGATGTCAGAGCTCCCAGGTTCAAATATCGTCCTGGACATGAGTGTTCTTTGTGAGTGTCCCATCATCAGTTTCATCTTATCATCACTCATCCTCATCTTTGCGATTAGCCAAAAGTGACAGAAATACGAAGTAAAATAAACCAAGTCAATCAATCAATCAACCAAACTCTCAAAGAAGCTTCTTTAATTTTAAGGGTGTTAATCTCAATCATGTAAACAACCTTTATGCAGTTTTATTGTCACATAAGATTTTAAATTTAGCTAAGATTAATTCAAAACTTCAAATCCTCAGCACATTTAATAAGGTAAACTTTCTAATTCCTAGTTCTTAACTGATTCAAACTTTAGCCAGTAACGTGCAGAAAAATATTAAAACATGTATTTGATGTAAGCTATTGAGTTTAAATTAACTAACAACATTCAGTTTTAATTTTATTTTCACATTCTTATTTTAGGATTCCAACATATTAGCTCAACATTATAACAATGAACAAAATGAATGGGCAATGAATGAACAATACCCGTATTATTTCCAAAGTGAGTAACTTTGAAAATTTCTAACATAATTTTAGGTAAAATTTCATGTTACTAATGTATGAATTCAAATACAAAATAATAATGACCAATGGTACCTTTTGCACAAAATCCACTGACATCTTTTAGGAAAGCTCTTGTATACACATGGTGTTTCACTCGGTCTCTCTCCTTATAACTTACAAATAATGGATGCAACTTCAGTGAATTTGAGGTCATACGTTGGTGTATGAGAAATATGATCATAGCAAGTGTTCAAAGTGGTTGCCATTAGCATGAAAGCATGCCTGGACATGCCTCTTCATGTTACAGAATGCCTTCACCAACACATGGGGAGTCACAGCCTCAACTTCCCTTCAAATGTTTTCTAGCAGTGCCACAAGAGTCCATGGCTTGTTGTGCATTTTGCCTTCATCATTCTTTCATTTCAGATTGTTATTTGTATTCATGAGACAAGCTCCATGGCTTACGTAAGTTAAGATTTAAGTTTCTCCAGGCAAAACAATTTACCATGTGTCAATTTTTTTATAATTATAAATCATTAATTTAAAATAGAGTTGAATACAAATATTAGAAACTAAACTATATATTTCAATTTGTGAAAAAGAATATACGAGGATAGAGTGAAAAGCTTTGAGCCTCAGATGGAAGGAGTGATGCTAGGTAGTAAAAATTTTGGAGGATATAAGGTTTGAGTTTTAGGACACCTGTGCAAACTTTTATGAAATTCACATGTTTCTTCTATTTTTTGTCAGGTTGGAAATGAATGAAGTATCAGAGAAGAGAATGGCCGACAGGGCCATGATTCGGTACCTCTGTTGACAAGGTCTCGCTGCACAGGCTGCTTTGGTCGAGTGTGGCTTCACCGCACTTCCCCATCCACCTTATTCCCCTGACCTGCCCCCGTCAATTTTTATTTTTTCCCTGCTATGAAGAATTCACTTCGAGGACGTCACTTCCACACGGACGAAGGCGGTCATTCAGAGGTGTGACTCTCAGGATAAATCATTCTACTAGATGACTGTAAACAAATTGCAGCACAGAATGCATAAGTGCATTGATCTGGGGGGTGATTATAGAGATTATGTGATTATGTAGAGAAATCATAATGTGAAACTGTAGCTCAAACACCCCTTCCCTGTGAGGCTCAAAACTTTTCACTCTTCCCTCGTAGAATGAAAGTCTATATAGTATGCCATATCTGATGGCTGATGAACCCATGTTCATGGAGAGTCACATGACAGCAACAGCTAATCTACGTTCCTTGTACTGAAGCTTCTTCTAGCGAAGGCATGGCCACTAGAAATTCTAGCAACGTGATTGGCCCTTCTTGTGCAGTGTTTCTCTCTACCTGCACACAACCATAGGCCATCATATGTGACAACATTTATAGTAAAAATCAAGAACAAAAGAGCAAATTACAGTAAATAATGCAGACAATTAAGAAAAGTGTCACTTTAGAAGTTCAGCAATAACTTCATGAAATATTTTTTTTTTTAACTCTATGCTGATAAATCATGTCATGTAGTACGTAACTATATGGAAATACATTTATAAAATATGTGTAACATGTAAATTGTATCACTAATAATTTATTTTATCATAATTATTATAGATGCACAGGAAAATTCTGTAGATGATGAACCAGAGACTGAAGGTATGTACAGTATGGTTTAACACTCCATATTAGGGATGGGACAGATTGATTAATCAGTATGTTAGTGGTGTTGGCTGATAAAGTATTTTGGCCATTTGTTGATCTATGAAAGTGTTCATAATGTTACGAATCCAATTTATTCATAACTCGTTTGTATTTCAGTGAACAAATCTGGCATTTCTTTGTAGGTTTTATTAATACTAATGTCTGGTTTATTTTCCCCAGTTTTGTGAATTTCTAAATATTAGGGATGGGAAAACATGCAATTTTGCCAGTGTCGATGAAGTACCAGTATACATTTGCTAATACTGATATTATAACAATCTGATGTAAATTACAAAATTTCCACAGTGTCGATGAAGTACCAGTATACATTTGCTAATACTGATATTATAACAATCTGATGTAAATTACAAAATTTCCATAAAGAACCTGGATGCTTCATTCTCCTCTTTGATTAATGTATGTGCCATTTGACTGCATTAGGTTTTGCTTCACGAAATGAATTTAGACATTTACTTTACAAAACCAATGCCCCTTGAAATCAAGGGGTCCCAGGTTTAATGCCCAGTGGAAGCACGTTGCAGAGTAGTTTGGAAGCTACTTTAAACTGTAGGTCCAAGGTTCGAATCCCTGCCTGGGCATGGGTGCTCTTTGTGAGTGTCCCTTGATCAATTTCATGATATCATCACTCATCCTCATCTTCACGATTAGCCAAAAGTGGCAGAAATACGAAGTAAAATAAACTTAAGTCAATCACTCAATCAAAACCCAAGACACGTACCACATGGGTTTGAATACCCTCCAACACTAAATTAGAAACTGTTTTGAGACTTTTCCATATGCAGTGACCAAACGATGTGGATATATATGTAGCTGAATTGTGGCAATACCGAATACCAGAAACTTGCTGTCGCAAGCTTGCTGGTCAATCTTTTAGCTTCCCTATATACACTATGTACCAAAAAGTAATTGGGCACCTATGATGGTGGTTAATTTAGTATCTAATTTGAATCATTTAGTATCATTTAGTGGGACCACTGTTGGTTGTTCGTGGCACAATGAACTCACAGGCATACTGTACAATACTAGACAATGAAACGCTCCCAACCTTGTGGCGTTTTTATGGAATGGACCCCTGTTACTTCCAGGATGACAATGTTAGGTGGCATGTTTCGGAGGCTACTATGCAGTGGTATGCCGACAACAATGTTCACCGATTGGTCTGGCTTGTACAGAGTCCTCATCTCAATCCCATAGAACACCTTTGGGAGGAATTGGACTGGCGGGTGAGGTCTCGGGGGATGCAGCCAAATTCCATTGTCCAATTGAGTGAGATCTTGCAAGAGGAATGGCGACACATTCCAATGGACGTCCTCCACAAACTAGTCGAGAGCATGCCTGACAGAGTGGCTGCTGTTATAGCAGCAAGAGGTGTCTCCACGAGGTTCTAACAGGGTTCGCACCACCAGACAACCATTTTGTACACGTGCCCAATTACTTTTTGATAGATAGTGTAGATAAGTATTGGGAAGTGTGACTTGGCAGCAGGCACCAGAATACTTACATTCAGTTGCGGTGATTAGAGGGAGGCATGGGGGGGGGGGGGCAGTTGTCCCTGCCCACTTTTGCTCCTGCACTATGCTAAACCTTATCTACCAAGGGAAAGTAAACTGTCTTTGCCCCCCCTCCAGTTTTGCACTTTGCCCCCCCCCCCCTAGTTTTGGAACCCAATCTCCGCCACTGCTTACATTGGACATTTTCTCTGGGGCTCCTGAGAATTGACTTGACTGACTATACCAAAGATCCAATTCCTAAGTAGTAGTAATATTTGAAACTATTACGTTTCTTGAAACTAGGAGTGAGAGGTTGAAAAATTATTCAGTTTCTAGATAATTTGATTTTGAGTTTTGCTTTAAGTCCACTTCTATGCACATATAGGCTAATCGAGACTGGACCTACAGCTTAAAGTGGGATCCGAACCACTTTGTGCTTCCACTGGGTATCGAACCTGGAACTCCTTCACTACAAGGCGATGGCATTACCACTACAGTTTGAGGCTAAATCTGTCAATAAAAAAATATATGTATGTACAATGTTTGGATTGTATGCTGTATTTCTAGTTTGGGAACTCATTTGCTGTGGGATTTATATGAGACATTTATATGTCGTATTTATGGTTTCTTCTTGCCCACCTTAATTTCAGTTGTATTGACTCACTTTCATGTTACAAAATCCAAATTCTCTGCCTGAAGATATGTTTAACTCCTTAAGTGTGGTATTTTCTGAACAAGTTGCTGCTGGAAAATGTAGGATTTTTAGTAGAATTCCGTTGAATGCAATTAACTGAAATAAACACTAATATTTGCACGCATTCTTCTTTTATGCATTTTTTTTATAGAATTGCTTTCATATTACACGACAAATGTAAATAACACAATAATACAAAAATACAATAGAACAAATCTTTCTGGTGTGGAAGCATCAAATGAATCTCAATGTCCATGTCACACACACACTTGTTGGTATTTTAAATACATATATAATTAATTATTATTTTGTTGGGGCGATAGAAAGATAATGATTAACTCATTTGGTTTTTAATATTCAATAATTTTTGTTGTTTTGCCCCTTTATCTATGAGTAGAGGCATACATATTTCATTTCTGATGAAAACACAAAATGTGAAATATTATGCTGTAATGTTCATTTTTCATGTTTCTGAAAGGTGTGAGGTGCATTTTCCTACCCTGTTTTGTCTTGAAATGATGCAAAATGAACCGCAAAATGTGAAATAGTCTTGAAATTTAGAATTTATTTACTGATGCAACACTTTCTGAAGTTTGAATTATCCTGCAATTGACAGAAAATTGATTAATTCTGCTGTAAATATTTGAGAAGCAAAAATGACTGCCTTTATACAGGAATAAACTTAATACTGTGATAACTATGCGTACATAAATGTTCCATTAGAAGGAATATGTTTTGTGTAATTGGTGCAGTTTTAAATCAAATTTAGGGTTATATTCGCAATTATAAAACCAAAATATAATTTTATCTATTGCTTTTGATCCGATTTTTCTCCACTACATCACCGAAGTTTTTTTTTTTTGAACCTGAAATTGACTCTGTTTTTGTATCAAAATTTAATTTTTTTATTTACCAAAAATATGTGCCTCTGTTTATGAGCCATGATTTGGTTTTCTCATAAATAAACTACACCACCCAAGAGCAGGCAACTTGTCTTATGTCTAACTTATATTCTCTTTCTTCTTCTTTTTTGTCTTCTTCCTCTTCCTCTTCTGTTTTTGTTTTTACTACAGCTAGCATGATAGTTAGGATCTCAATGTCTGGGCGAACATATATACATGCCACTCACAGTCGAATCTAGTTGAAGCGAAGTAGTTCTGGACCAAGGCTCGAGAGAGAAGGAAGGACTACTGAGCTTATCCTTACAGTTTAGATATAATAAGATGAATATTGTTTAATTCAAATTAAGCTGGATAAAATTGTGTTAAATGAAGAATTAATTATGGCATTAAAAGAGATACAAGACTGGATCATGATGTATATGAGCTTCTAAGCACTGAATTCATAGGAATTTCAGCTATACATAGAAAGCATATTTTTCTACTTATCACAATAGTTATTTGCATTTTACATCTACAACATAATTCTCATTACAATTATTTCAATTACATATATGTGAATCAAGTACTGAAATTATTAATCATTTTTTCCAGCTTATTATAAGAATCCACACTATGAAAAGGATGCAAAATTTGATTGGCGTGCAGGTAAATGTGTAAATATATACACTACTGATATTGGTTACAATATCCATTTAAATAATAATAAAATATGCCAATTTATAATGTAGTTTATCATTTCTGTTTTAATGGAGAGAAGACAATTTAGATGTGATTATTTAACATGAAAATAAATTTTACGCAATGATCTCTCTATTTTCAGAAAATCGTACAGTTAAATGGATTAAAAATTTATAGAAATGAAGTAATTTTTAATAATAAATATTGAGTTTGCTTAAATACATAATTTTAAAGAAAATTTGGTATTTATATTAGTCTGAAGTTTGATAGAATTGCAAATAAAGATTGATCAATTTTGTTAATGTATAAGTAAAATAATAGGTGCTAATGAAAATAATGTGCTTCATGAGTTGTAGAATAACTAAAGAGCTATTCATTTGATGAATTTTTCAACAAATAATTATTTTTTATTACTCTTTCAAGAGAGTGGGATGGGGAGAATGTTTGAGTGTACATCTCATCTGTTAGATGATTCAAAAAGGATATTTTATTTTATAATACAGTTTATGAATCTGAACTCTATAATTTTTATTTCTTATTTCTCCAGATAATTTTAGGGGCCAAAAAGAATTAAAGAACATTACACTTATTGCATACATGAAACCTAATGAAGATGAAAATGGTACAAGGTTTTCACGCATTGCATATTTAGCAGAAAATCCGCAAGGAGGATTTGTGGCAATAACTGATGAAATCCCCGAAAAGGAATATTTAGGTAAGCTTCAAATATACACATATTGGAGGACTAAGTATTCTTTACAAATTAAGTGTACTAAAATAATATAACAGTCAAAATAGGGCAAGGTTAGCATTCATTTTTAGGTTAGAAGTTGTAAAAGCAAACATGTATGCATTAGGCCTGAGCCAAAACCACTTTGAACCAACAGCAATATTGATACTTAAACCCTCACCGATACCAATCCAAACCAATTAAAATTGTGTTCAGAATATTTATACATATTAACCTATTACGAGGGCGAGCTGAAAAGTAATGCCTCCTATTTTCTTTTAACGGTGTAAAGACATTTTTAGATTTTGAGCAACCATGCACTGTACTTTTCAGACTTTCCCACTTCTCCATTCCAAGTTTCAAACTTCTATCACCATGGGTTGCTGAACTAGAGTGAGGAAAATGGCAACATGTAACCATACTATGTCGGTGCACCTGAAACTGCGTGTGGTGACTGAGCTTCTAACTGCAGAAAATGTGTCCCCCAATTGACGTTCATCAGAGAATGAAGGTTTTTTATGGCAATGAATGTGTAATGTCAGTACTGTATGATGTTGGGCTGTTCATGCTCACAATGAAAACCCCTGCTGAGAAACTCTCAACTCTCAAGAAGTTCTTTGTCTCGCAGTTTCAGTATTGTATGATGCATCAGTATTAGGGGGGATCGAAAAAAGCAAATTTTTTATGATGCTTTTGGGGTAGAGCGGAAAAGTTGCCTCTATACATAAGTAACTTCTGTTCAAAATTTCATCACCCTAGGATAATGTCTTCTGTTCTGGCAAGGGACGTGAAATTTCAAAAATTTAGTAAAATCGGCAATTTTTTTTTTTTTTTTTTTGAATTTTTTTTCAAATTTCACAGCACTTTGCGGTAGTGTGCAAAAGTTGCACCTATGTATGGTTAATTACAGTGCAAAATTTGGCGCCCCACGGATAATATGTTCTGTTCTGGCAAGGAGCCTGAAATTACCCAAAAATTGACAAATACACTGTTTTTTCATTATACTTTTAGATATAAATATGATTTATTAACAATTATGTTAGCAGCAGATTTTCCAGATTATCATTAAGCACTAATTAATGATTATTAATTAATGATTATTAATTATTAATCTTTTTTTGTTACAGGTCGTGAACTGAGCTAGCAGTGAGCAACAAAACATGGCAAAATCTTCAAAATTTTCAAAGCGAGGAGCATTAGACTGCCCAATTTTCGGATCACCGACAGATTTTGCTGGGATGCTTCCAACAAAAGAGGATGTTATTAAATGCTGCATTTACGAAAGGTGGCGTCTTGTATCTGAAACAACTGGTAACAAGGAACCCGCATTTTCTTACATCGCAGAGCAAGTTTGTGTAAAGCTGCAAATGCTGTATTCTGATGCTTCCATTCCGACAGTTTCAAAGAAACGTGTCCTTGATATGATTCATGTATATCACAAGAAATATATCGATATCAAGGCTGTTTATAAAAGAATAGAGAAAAGCATGGCAACTAAAGCAAGGGTGGAGAAGTTTAAAGAAGAATCATGCTTTCTTTTTTATATAGCAGCTTGTAAGTGCTCCACGTTTACAGACTGCAATTGCCCGAAGGAATCCAAGGTCCCCTTTAAGGAACAGACATTTCTTGCTGATCAGAGAACAAAGCGCCTAATATGCATTGGATCGCTCGATTTGCAAGAAACCAAAAAGCTCCAAGCACGTGCTGAAAGGAAGACAAAAAAAATCCTTCGTAGTTCTAAATCTACTGCGTCCTGCTCATCGCAGCCTGATGGTGATGAGCTCTCATCAACATCAACGTTATTAGAAGATGATGAGGCAATGGATGAGGATAAGGAACCTGAACCTGATGACTACGACTACAATCCCGGACCGTCGACTTCATCCTCTTCGCAAATGCGAAAGAAACTTTCAAATACCGCCTTAATAAGCCAAAGATTTGGGGTATCGCTTCAAGCCACGGCTGCCATAGCTTCTAGCGTTCTGCACGACGTAGGCCTAGTCTCTGAATCGGATACATCTTTAGTGATTGATAAGAACAAAATTGCTAGAGAAAGGTATCGAACCATGCAAGAGCTTAAAAGTGAGAGTTCGGACATTGACAATGATCATTTAACAGATCTTTACTTCGATGGCCGACGTGACAAAACATTGTCAACAGAAAAGGAGGATGATAAATACTACCAAAGAACAATTGTAGAGGAACACTATTCCTTGGTGAAACAACCAGGATCTAGCTACGTTGGTCATGTTACACCAGCTTCAGGATCAAGTCTGGCCATTGCTGAAAGTATTTACGACTATATCACAGCAGAAGTGCCCGGAGGTTTAAACCATATTCTTGTTCTATGGTGTGATGGAACGGTCGTAAATACTGGAGTTCACAATGGGGTACTGCGTCGTCTTGAACTGAAGATCGGGAGAGCTGTGCAATGGGCTGTTTGTCAACTACATTTCAACGAATTGCCTCTCCGCCACTTGTTCGAGTCCCTCGATGGTCCCACCTCCGGACCCAATTCCTACACTGGTTGCATTGGAAAATCTTTGAAGGCGTGTGAGCTGCTTCCAGTGGTAACATTTGAGCCAGTTAACTGAACCTTGCCATCAGATGATATATCCACTTTGAGTAAGGACCAGAAGTATCTGAGGGATATTGCTCTCGCCGTCAGCTCAGGCATGTGTCCTCCAGGTCTTGCTAAGCGCGATCCAGGTCCCCTAAACATGTCCCGCTGGTTGACAACAGCCAACAGGATATTAAGACTGTATGTTTCCACCACGGAACCAACAGACAACTTACGTACCATAGTAGAGTTCGTTATCAGGGTGTATGTGCCATCTTGGTTCCGCATCAAAATCCATCATTCAATTAAGGATGGAGCTCGGCATCTTTACCATTTCATTCAGTCATCCAGATACTTGTATCAAGTTAACCGCAACGTCATCGACCCAGTGATTTCTCGGAATGCTTACTTCGCATCTCCAGAAAACATTCTGCTCGCGATGCTGACTGATAAGAGAACACATATCAGAGCCCTTGGCATTCGAAGAGTCATAAAAGCACGAGAATCATGTGAGACGGTTGGACACGTTGGGATTAGAAAGTTCGATATTCCAAAAATAAACTTCGAAGCAAACGACTATATCGAACTAATTGACTGGTCGTCCAGCGAAGTAACTCCACCACCAATACTGAATGATGTGACTACAGAAGATTTGAAAAGTATGCTGAAAGAACCAATACCAATTGACTGGACTTTTACAAAGTTCCCATGCCACACACAAGCTGTGGAAAGAACAGTAAAATTGGTTACGTAGGCCTCAAAGAAAGTGTGTGGTCATAAAAAACGGGATGGATTTATTCGCTGCACTCTGAAATCGAGAAAGGCCATGCCTGAATTTAGGTGCAAGAGACAGTACAAAACCTAAAGACACATATTTTACATTATTATTACCTACAAAACACACATTTTCGTACTTTTAATTTTGAATACTTATTTCTTAATTCTTATATCTAATAGTATGCGAGTGTATGACAATTCTGGTTTATGTTTAATAAATGTTAGTTAAATAATGAAAAAACAGTGTATTTGTCGATTTTTGGGTAATTTCAGGCTCCTTGCCAGAACAGAACATATTGTCCGTGGGGCGCCAAATTTTGCACTGTAATTAACCATACATAGGTGCAACTTTTGCACACTACCGCAAAGTGCTGTGAAATTTGAAAAAAAATTCAAAAAAAAAAAAAAATTGCCGATTTTACTAAATTTTTGAAATTTCACGTCCCTTGCCAGAACAGAAGACATTATCCTAGGGTGGTGAAATTTTGAACAGAAGTTACTTATGTATAGAGGCAACTTTTCCGCTCTACCCCAAAAGCATCATAAAAAATTTGCTTTTTTCGATACCCCCTAATCAGTATTGATTCAGTCCTATCATGTATATTTCTCAGATTAAAGTAAAAAAATAATAATAAAAAAATAAATTAATTAAATACACTATTATTTCAAATAATTTTGTGTTGCATATTATCATATATTCCACATTGGTGACTGACATTAATTGCAAATATTTTCTTCTTCTCCAGAAAGAACAGCCAATGGAACAAGAGGAGTATATGCTTTCCGACAGATTGTGTATGGTAAACCCTTTGAACTCAAGGGGAGAAGGGTTGTACCTTTTGGATTAATTGAGTTCAATGGGGTGAATTCTTTTAAAGTTGATGCAAAATACAAGACAGAAGAAAATTACACAGGTATAGTGACATATAGTATCTTTCATTCCATGAAAAATCACTAGTTACTAATTAACTCTAATAACAATAAATATTTTCATTGCAGGAGGAATTATGGCTTAAAATCACTTTTACAAATGTGTATAATATTGAAATGTTCATACAAACATAACAAATATTGGTGTTTCTATTTTTGTTGATTTACATTACATTTCTGACCTTTTGGATAATTGCAACAATAATGAAGGGACACACGAAGAACACTCACGTTGAGGCTGGAAGTCAAAGTTAGTACTTTGATGGGATGTTGAGATGCATGTTAACATGGATTTGTTCTTTGGAATTGTTTGCCTGAACAACCCTATCTTCTCGATAAAGGTAAAACTATTGTTTTCATCAATGTGGTAGTCAAAATTTATTCTGAATATCTGTGTGGCATGTGGATATTGGCAGTGATCAGAACGCTACATTTTATAAGTAGCTTCGCTACAGCTACAGCTACTCTTCCAAAATGTAGCTTCGCTACAGCTGCAGCTACATTTACCAAAAAGTAGCTCGCTACGCTACTCCTGTTCGCTACTCGCTATTTCGCTACTTTTGCACTACTTCTGTATTAAAAACTTAAAACAACTATATGGCTATTCAAAAGAAGCCATAGTATGATAGTTGTACGTACTGAAAAATAGATTCTGTTATTTACTACTATGATTCCCTTCATTCTATAATTTTTATAGCAGTATTACTTCAGTTATATATTTTTAATAAAGTACCTTTGTAAGTGGCATATCAATTCAAAAAACTAGGTCTTACACGAATCCGTGATGTTCTTATTGTCATATCAAAAATATTTATGTGACATACTTCCTTTTAAATTAATTGGAAGCAGTGGCGAAGCATCCTATGAGGCCAGGAGGCCGGGCCTACCCACGCCATCACTCTTTTAAAGGTGTATTTACTTATTTCGTCAAAACACATGTGATGCAATGGAAAAGTTTGGAATTTTCATTTATGATAATTACAAAAAAATTCTAACCCTGTCCAGTATACGAACTTTCCACGGAGTGAGGCACATTTGCTGGGGCCTCTTCTCTTGACATTCTGTCGTACGGTCGTATATGCGGGAAGCCTAATCTTACGAGTACGGTACGTATGCTTATAACGTGCTCCTGAGGCCGGCCTCGCGGTGTTACCTATTAGTACGAACAGAATATCAGCAACACTGCATTTCCGCCAGGGTTGAAAATTTTTAGTGTACCGGCATTTTTTGTAAACATTAGCATGTGTTCGTGCAGAGATATTTCTATTTCATTGTACATTCTCCATATTTTGTACGAAACTTAGGTTCTCCTTCCTTTCATCGACAAGTGTAAGTGAAATTGAAAATTACGGAGTAGGTGTAGTTCTGACTTCGCTTTCTGGTCAGAGTGCTGATGGTCTTGTCGATTCACCCAACACCGTAGCGTAAATAGAAAGTCTAAAGATCTTATATGTGTAAAGTAAGTCTTCATACCAAATTATGTAAATTAATATGCTAGTTACGCCTTACATTTACAAAGTAGTTTTACTTTCACTGGAAATAGAATAATTTACTTTTATCGTGAACGGGGATTTCCTCGCTCGTTCCCTCTCTGTGAAAACTTGCCTCCTGCTCAGCACGCTACAAGGGAGTGTGGCTCGGAGCGCGAGTTTCGTGATGGTAGAGCTTTGTTTGTGATTCGTGTCTTGTGCAGCGATCAGATTTATGCAAGAAGTGCCGGACTGAAATGCAAGAACAATCGAGTTCTTAATTGAGTGAAGATGTAATCATCGGTAAGGTAGGACCCACTTTTGGTCTTTCATGTTTCCTTCTTATAACAATCATTTCTAAAATGTTTTCAACTATATTTTCCTTTGCAAGTAGCAGTGGCAAGTGACAGCAAAATATTTTTAAAAAAATCAAAGTTGTTGAAACGTTATTTAATGCGTTAACACTGTCGTTGAATAAATATTACAAGCAGACATTTTTTTATGCAGCCGACACAAGCGAAGAGGTAGGCAGTTTCGTTTACCCTGAAGGGATAACAAGAGAAGAGGGCGTTCAATGAGAATACAATGCAAGGGAAGACTTTTTTTGGGTTTAGGACAAAGGGTGTTGTGTTATGCGCGGGCCATGTCTGTTTCAGGTCTGGCGGAACAGGTCAGTGTTGTCACATTGGATTAGCAGAAAAGAGCTGAATTGCGCCTAAAAATTGGGATTCTATTCTCTCAAGCAACTACATTTATTATAACCTGTTTATATGTTACATAGTAACCTGTCGTGTTGCCGGGTCCCAAACAAGGATCCTATGTTCTATTATCACGTAAAGGTGTCTACTAACACAAGGGGTAGAACAAACTAGGATGCGAAGTATACACACTGAATGAGAGAGGTCACCTTTACTTATGTTTTTTCTTTAAAGCCCCGTGGTGGTCATCCTAACACGTTACGAAGCCAGGTGACCTAATTGTGGTCATGCCAATGTTTCCTGATCATCTTTAATTCATTCTCCATACATTCTCATCGTCACGATTAACATAGAGCAGAACAAATGAGACGAAAATATTCAAAACTTAAATTATGTTTACTTGCACATACAGGTGTCAGAAATTCATTTATCTAGAAAGCCAAGACCGGAATTAACTACAACCATTCCTTTAGTTAGACAACATATAACAAAGGTGTTTTCCTCGGTGCGAGGAAGTCTTGCTAAAAAAAACTAAGTTGGCAGCAGTAGAACATACGAAACTGACAGTCGCTGAAATTCTGTCGTCTGCTCACGGCACAAACGTCAGACTGACCCGAAAATTATGGGGGGGGGGGGTTTCCACCCCTTTTCACCTCAATTGCAAAATAAATTTAGAAAAAAAGTGATGAAGAATTGACAACAGGGCTCGAGCACTATTCGTTGGATTTTCGCGATCTCCCATGATTGGTAGTTCTTTCTGGAGGTGTGTGCATAAATCAGGGGTTGAAATAAATACAAACAAATGAAAAAAAACGAAATGAACAAAATCTATCGATGACATCTGGTGGGCGGGAGGAGAACGTCTAAGACATAATTATCGTATTGATGGCCGGTAACAACACTTTTGAAAACGTCGCGCCACAGGCAAGTAAAGAAGCGGTCTGGAGAGACATTGAACCGCTCTCCATGACATAGCCCCCATCCCTTTCTTTTTACATATTTAAGCAACTAATGGAAATTATCGCACTTTTGTGCCTACCCTGCTAGGAAATCTACGCTTCGCCACTGATTGAAAGAATATCGCATGTATCGAAATTAACTATAATGTGTTGCGCAAAATGGGAATAAGATAAAAATGTGATATTTAGCCATTTAATCTTCTTAACTTAAACAGAATGTTATTTGGGGGATGGCGGATATTTGCTCGAACCTTGAGGATAGCTGGGGAATGCTTCTAATGGTATAAATGAGAAACATGTGGAGCAATTTCTTTACGTAAGTTTTTCCATTGGAAATGCTTCCCTGACGACACAGTGAAAATTGTACTTGTCACCTTGTATTCAAAGGGCCCCAGGTGCGATACCCAGCGGAGGGTACATGGTGGTTCGTATCAGTCTCGATCAGCTGATCTGTGCATAAAGTGGACTCAACAAATACTAGGAAAGATGCCTTGTTGGGAGGATGGGAACCTCCTGCTCCCCCATTCCCCACTCTGCTCATCATTCATCATTCTTCCTCATTCTCACAATTAGTCAAAAGTGGCAGAAAACGGCCATAGATAAGAAAATGACTAAATAAACAATGCATCCTCATTGCCATGATTAGAAGAAGTTACAGAAAAGGGATGCAAAAGTAGGAAAAACCCATAAATTTGAAAACTGTATTAACAAAGAAAATTGTCATTTCTGCAGGAAAGTCAATAACTTGTATGTTCTTTTTACAATATGATAAAATATATTGAGAAAACTGATGTGTATATCCGAGTGTTCTAAACATATTGTTATTTTATAATTTGCGAACAAACATTATGACCAAAATAATTGTAATTCCAGAAACACTATCGTTCTTGTAACAATAATTTCTTGCCGGTGTGATCCTATACACTGACAATGATCAATGCAGTTAACGTACTGAACCATTGATTGCTGGCACTATTGCTTTGTCAGATTACTAGGAAATGGATCCCTCGGTTTTGCACTGTAAGTTGAGTTGTACACAGTAAATATCGATATTTTGCTGTCTGTTACATCATCGATATCCACAGGATTTGTTCCAGGGGTGGCGCAAACGGGGCATTTTTTCCTGGCGGTGTAGCAAATGAGGCATGATTCTCCCCTAAATAGCGATGCAGATAAAATAAATGGCTATTAGCCTGAATAATATTCATGTATGCCAGTTACTTATCTGGATATTAGAATTATCAGATGCTAATGAAATAAATTACGCAGATATTTATAATCTGCGTTATAAAGATATTTATAATCTAGATTATCTGTATTTGCATGTAATGGACTTTGTCTTTTTGAGTCTCTTTCAAAAGTAAGCAATATTGTCGTTTATTTTTGACGCCGTTGCCACTTTCCAAAATTACCTCAAAATGCTCAGGAAAAATGTAGCTGTAGCGAAATTTTCGCTACAACTACAGGAATTTTGTAGCTTCGCTACAGCTACAACTACAATTTTCAAAATGTAGCGCCGCTACAGCTACCGCTACAAATTTTGTAGCTAGCTACAGTAGCGACGCTACTAGTAGCGCGCTACTTCCGACCTCTGGATATTGGTCACACGTGCAGGCAGTGTGGATGAGCAGTTAACATACTCAGCTACTGAGATGCCTCACATGCACACACACACGTGTACATTGAACACACATACACGTCATAATAATGGAGAAAGATTTTTTTCTTGTTTTTTTCTCAATTGTTAGAGCGTCTCACTACCATGTTAGAGACCGGGATTTTTTCCACCTGTTCAAGCTGCTCCGGCACACACCCAGCATCATATAAAATGGGTACATGGAGGAAACTCTGGGGGGTAAAGGTGGCCTGAGGTGTGGTGCTGATCACATGACCCCCACCTTCGGCTGTGATCAAGAATGTGTGGGGCCCTAACTCCACACCCCCTATACACCTTCATAACATGATGTAAAACACTGGGGAGCACTTTACTTTTTTTTTAATTTGTTATGTACAGTCGAGAAATTCAAGAAAAAGAGAAGAAATTAACAAGTAGGCCAAGAAGTCAATAAAATGTCAAGAAATTATACTTGTGGTGAAGAATTTTTGCTATCACAATGACTGATTAATTTATTTAGTTTATTTTAATTCACTTTTACGCAGAGGCATCGCCTGAAGTGGGTTCATGGAGCACACGAACCTTCAACCGAAAATGGAAAAATTTTCAATTTCTTTTCTTTTCTGCAGAATAAAACACTACATTTCAATATACTTATTTTACAAAGCAGCTATTTTCGTTCATAAAGTCTTCACAATCCTTAAATTTTCCCAATTTCCCCCGACTGTTGACAAGAAAAGTTCACCAGGTTAGGCAGCGAGAGCCCGGGGCACCTCTGGCGCAGTGAACTCCCTCTGCTGTATTCTTCTCGTGTTCTATCTAGCTCGACGGAAGAAGCCGAAAAAAGCAAGGGGATAAACAGGGAATCTGAGCACGAGCTCTTCTGAAAGAACACTCAACAGATGGCAGCAGGTGTTCAGAGAATGCCGATAACGGCCGAGATGCAAGGTTTATTTTTCGTTTTGTTTAGCTTCTCTATTTGGGAAAAGTAAGCAGTCGTCAGAATATTATAATGTTTGCGTGTATTGTTATAGTAATTCCTAAGATCTTCGATGTTTTAGCCTAATAGCCTAGCTTTAATTTCCAATACATTTCGCCAAAAATTAAGGGCGCAAACTTCCTCAACAACAGTACAAATCATTATCGCGCATTCAAAGCCTTGCATGGCGAAGGTTTTATGATTTAAAACCCTTTATCACCAAAATGAGCAGATTTACATTTAACATCGACATTTAAAATTGTTGCTTAATCCTTCAGATAATGTAGTGAAGTCAAAAAAAAAAAAAAGATGACGAAGACACTGCTAGTGGAAACTAATATTTATCTTGGCACACATGTAAGCGAGTATAAATATTGAAAAGAAATTATAATTGTTATAAACTCCTACAGGTAAACTTTAAAACAATAATTTTAAGTTTCGCAAATTGCTTAATTGATTGATTGATTTGCTTTATTGTATTTCACTTGTTGTGCCACTTTTGGCTAATTTGCAAAGATAGGAATGAGTGATGATATGATTAATTTGATGAATGGACACTCGCAAACATCCATGCCAGGCCAGGATTCGAACCCGGGAACCCTGGTGCTTAGCACGATGTGCTAACCACGGTAGCCGGCTCGCGAATTGCAATTCGCATCATGAAGTTTGAGCATTGCCAGAGACTTACTTACCAAGCTGCTGTGAAATTACAAATGGCTATTGAAATTAAAATAAAAATAGAAATCATACATATTCGTCGATATCATGGTTAGTGGAAATGGTGGAGGTTAATTCTTAGGAACAGGCAAAATAATTTAGTAGTATAATTAATGCTATAACCAGGACGAGAAATGAAGAGCCCCCCTCAAGCAGATTTGCCTACACTTAAAACTAGCTCAACATGCCCATATGAGCTTTTTGCTCAAGTGTAGCACCCCGTATAATCCAAGATTTTTGTAAAAATGCCCTCGGGAATTTTCTGTGAAATGAAGAGCCCCCTCAGATTGATTTGTCCACACTTACAAAAGTTGCATCAGCCAGATTGTTGTCCATAAGCTTGTTAAAAATATGCTCTTTTTGATATTGTTTTGGATACACCTGAAATTAAGCCAAAAACCCACACCCACCCACAAATATTTACTTCCGGTTTAAGTTCAATTGGATACCAGGTTCAATTTGTTTATCTAATATTAAAACAATATAATATGCAGAGACCCTCTAGAATCGCTCTGTGACCCTCTTATTTCTTACATCATATGTTTACATGTTTCATATTGATTGATTCTCAGTATTTATGGTATTGAGATCAAAATGATTAATGTGCACAATTCCCGACACGGTAGCATTGAACTTTTGCTTTGCATGTTTCAAGTAATTCTCCTCTGCGTCAGTGTTTAGATCAAAGTGATTAATGTGTGCAATTTCCGAGTATTGAAGCTTTGCGTGCAAACAAAATTGCATCAGCCAGATAATTTTAATAAAAGCTCTCGGGAAATTCCTGTGAAAAATATGCCCCCTCGGAATTTCCCGTGAAAAAGCCCTCGGGAATTTCCCGTAAAAACAAAATTCACGGGAAATTCCTGTTTTTTTCTTCTCGGACTGGCTTAGGGTATATAAAGAGATTTTGCATTACATATCAGCCAGTATTATGAGAGTGGCTGAGGAGTACAGATGTGTTGTTACAGTGCTTCTCATACTACAGGCTTGTTTGTTTTAATATAAAATATTTCTTATTATTCAATTTCTGATATATTGAACAAAAGGGCTTATATTTTGAATAAAAAAATCTGATATTTGTTACATCCAGCTTGTTTGTTGTAATCCACTCATATTTAGAGTCAGGCTTATATCTGTCCCAGCCTGTTATACAAAAATCAATACATAACACAGTGTAAGGTCATTGCTTTTCTAGGACATGCATGTCTGTGCAGGCATTTGTGCTAGGTCAGTGTAGATCAATATTTATTATCTTTTTCCACTTGTAGGCCATTGGCTTTACAACCTGTCGTAGTAAGCATAGAGTTTTGATTTAAAACCCAAAAAATTTTATATAATAAACCGAGGATAAAAATTAATAATAATATTAATAATAATTAATAATATTAATATTAAGTATATACACTAAATATACAAAGCACACTGCTGAACCCAACATATTTTTTATTCAGTATAAAGTTTTGAATTGAAGCCCAGGAAATCTTATATAATAAACAACAAGAAAAATGCCAAAACAAAAATATTGTGATCAATGCAATAAAAATATATTTAGCTCTAATTGGGCTAGACACCAAAAAAATTGTGACCCAGGCAAATGCAGAACTCCCACTAAAATATGCCCTAAATGCCATAGAAAATATAGTCTGGAATATTTCACATATAAACATAAAGGTACTTGTTCTGCACAGTCATCAACATTGCCCCCACAACCATCTACATCTGGTCTGAAAAGGAAGCATGAAGCACCCGTTAATGCTGGACCGGCAAAGCAGCCACGCTATGAACCACCTATCCATAGCAGTTTTAATGGCCAACTTAGGGATTACCGGTTTGTATCAGAGCCAAGATGTGTTATTAAGAATTTTTTGAACAGTGTAAATCCTGATGTGCAGGTAATTCTAAATGCACAAAATGGCTCTTATAAGCTGTCCCTCAAATTGTTTACACAATATAAGAAACCAAATGGCACAAAATTTACACAGCCCCACATAACAGAAACTGTACCTGTATATTCAAATGCAAATTCAGACAAAATAATAAGCAGTTTGATAGCTCAATTGAATATTAAACACTCTGAATTTGCAGCAAAAGAGTCTGGATGGAGCCTATGCGGTTCTCCACACAAGTTATATGTTAATATTTCTGAATTCAGCCCATTACAAGGATCTACATATCTGCCATTACCTGCCAATATTAAAAACAAACAAGCCGTGGTTAATATAAAATATAATGATGAGAAATGCTTTTTGTGGTGTATTTTAGCTGCTTTGTATCCAGTTTCAAGGCATCCTGAGCGAATAAGTTATTACAAACAACATGAAGATGATTTCGATGAAGCAATGAAGGGCTTAGAATATCCAATGTCTGTTCAGAATATTGATAAATTTGAAAAAAAGGCCAGGGATATTAATCGTAAACAATTATCTATTAATGTATTTACTTGTTCTACTGGTCGTGGCAATTGCTTGATAGCACCTCTCAGAATCAGTACATTTGATGATGATTCTGCTGTTCCGATTGATCTGCTCTTAATTGAAGGGTATGACACACACCATTATACTCTGATACATAATCTTGAAGCTTTAGTCAGAACACAACTAGACAAATCTAATAGAATATTTAAGTTGTGCAGAAGATGTTTAACTGTATTTGATGGTCAAAAAATGGTGAATGGGGTTCAGGAAAAAAATGCAAAAATTGCTAAAAACAAGTTAATTGAGCATCTGAAATACTGTGGCAATCATAAACCTGTTCATATGGTAATGCCAATACCAAGTGAAAATACCAAATTCAAAAAGTTTGAAGCCTTGTTGGAACACCCAGCATATATAGTCTGTGATTTTGAATCAAATCTCAAACCTCTTGCATTCTGTAGCCCAGATCCTGATGAACCTTCAATTACACCATACCAGTTACATGAACCTTCTAGTTTTTTATTATGTTGTTGTACAGGATGGTGTTGTTACTAAAAAAGATTCACACTTGGGACCAGATGCCATCAAAAAATTTGCACATAGAATAGAAAATGAGTGCCATGACATAGCATCTAATATCTTATTAAAATCTAAACCTACGTTGCCTTTAACAGAGAAACAGATTGAAGATTTCAACAATGCAGAAAAATGCCCGGTATGTGATTCTGAATTTTCAGATACAAATATCAAGGTGAAACACCATTCTCATACAGATGGTAAATTCTTAATGGCCCTGTGTAATAGCTGTAATATTAAGATCCAGGGACCAAAATTTGTCCCTATATTTTGCCATGGCGCATCCAATTATGATTTTCATCATTTGATCAGGTACGAGGGGTTTGACAAGCAGAATTTAAATATTTTAGCTGAAAATGATGAGAAATATATTGCCATTAGCAAGATAATTAAAGTTAATGGTGTTCCTATTCACTTAAGATTTCTTGATTCATACAGAATTCTGTCTGCTAGCCTGGCTACACTGGCCACTCAATTATCTGATGATCAATTCAAAATCACATGTGCTTTGTTTCCAAATCAGGACCTGAAATTAATTAGGCGGAAGGGTGTATATCCATATGACTATGTTACAGATTTTTCTAAATTTGATGAGTGTTCTCTGCCACCACAACAACAGTTTTACAGCAAAATCAGAGGATCTGGAATCACTGATGAAGATTATCACCATGCCCAATTGATGTGGAACAATTTAAAATGCCAGACATTTGGTGATTATCACATGGCTTATTTAAAACTTGATGTCACTCTCTTAGCTGATATACTGCAGGCATTCAGAAAATCTTCCATGCAAAATTATAAGCTGGATCCAATGTATTTTTACAGTGCCCCAGGCCTAGCATGGGCTGCAATGTTTTTGAACACTAAAATGCAATTGGATCTGATCCAAGATCAAGATATGTATCTGTTTATGGAGCAATGTATAAGAGGAGGCATGGTGCAATGCTCTCAGAGATATGCCAGAGCAAATAACAAATATATTCCTGATTATGATCCAGCACTGCCATCAAATTATATACTGTATGTAGATGCCAACAGCCTCTATGGTTATGCTATGATGGATAAACTGCCATATGCAGGGCTTGAGTGGGTTGAAAATTTCAATATTGAAGATCTTAAGGATTTTGATGACAGTAATTATGGCCTATTCTTAGAGGTTGATCTGACAATTCCAGATAATTTACACAACAAATTTTCTGATCTGCCCCCAATTCCTGAGGTTGAGTGTTCACCTGGCTCTAAACAGAAGAAATTGATGATGACTCTGGAGCCAAAACAGGGCTATGTCATATATTACAAGAACCTCCAGTTCCTGATGAATCATGGTGTTCAAGTGACCAAAGTTGGAAAAGTTTTGAGGTTCAGGCACTCAAGATGGTTGAAGCCTTATATTGATACAAACACAGAGCTTCGAACATCTGCAATGAGCCAATTTGATAAATCTTTGTTTAAATTGATGGTCAATTCAGTGTATGGCAAAACAATTGAAAATGTCAGAAAACATACTGATGTTAAAATAATTACTGACCCCAGCCTGAGCAAAAAATTGATTCCAAAGCCTAATTTCAATTATAGAAGAATTTATGATGAAAATATGGCACTTTTTAATATGAAAAAAAAACAAAAATTAAGTTTGATAAGCCTATTTATGTAGGTGCTGTGATATTGGAATTGGCCAAATTACATATGTTAAAGCTCTATTATGATGTGTTGAAGCCTTTCTATCGTGATAATATAAAATTAATGTACATGGACACGGATAGTTTTATTCTTGATATTCAGACAGAAGATATTTATCAAGATATGTCTCAGCCCGAATTGCTTGAATATTTTGATAGCAGTGAACATACAAAGATTCAACCCCACAACAAAAAGGTGCCTGGCAAGTTAAAAGATGAGACACTTGGTGATGTTATTGTGGCATTTGCTGGGTTAAGGGCCAAGATGTATAGTTTTAAAACATGTAGTGGTGTTGTTGCCAAAAAGGCCAAGGGCATTGGCAGAGGAACTGTAGATAAAGAGCTTGAATTTGAAGATTATGAAGATTGTCTCAAATCATGTAGTACAATCAGAACATCAGAAAACAGAATTCAGAGTGTGGATCACTTGTTAACTACAAATATTGTAAGAAAAGTGGCTCTGGACCCACATGATGATAAGAGATGTATTTTGTCATGTGGCATACATACTCTACCATGGGGTCATTGTGATTTGAAAAATGGCAATCAATGCCCAATTACAGAGCATGATTTGAAATAAATAAACATGCCTATGAACTTATTTGGGTTTAAAAAACAAGCTATTATGGACCTGCCGACACCACAACCCTCTTCTGATATAATATCTAAACTAAGTGGTTTCTTAATTATTCATCTGAACAGCATACTTACAGATGTTGATGATAAAACAGGTAAAATATTGTACATATTTAACAATAATTTAAATTATTACCAATTACCTGTAGGTGGTCAATTACAATTTATTACAACCCCTGAGGGTGATGTCAAAATTTCAGTAGGGAGAAATATTTACAGAATTAAGCACTCAAACATGATTTCTGGCACTGTTTATACTGTTTCTGCTGGTGACTGCTTATATATTGAGGTCCCTGGATCCTATGACAAGCTTATACCTTTTTTTATAGAATTAAGAATCAGATACTCTATAATAAATAACCAATAAATCAAAATGCCATAATGATATATTTGGCCATACAAGACATGAAGATCACAGTGATGAGATTTTGATGCTTGATGTCAGAGTCAAGAAATTAAGAAGTGATTTACAAGATTTACAAACCACACTGAATGCCAGTCTTCAATTAGAAATTACAAATTTACAATCACAATGCATGGACCCTCTTCTTAAAATTGATTCTGAACTCAAATTGCTGCTTCAGAAATATACTGATTTGGCCACATTGGATAATTTTCAAAGTTTAGAAGAAGCTGTAGCAGCTCTTCAAGCCAAATTTAAGACCCAGGCTACCAACTCTGAGCAATTGAAACAACAATTAGAAGAACAGATTAATAATGTCCAGGCACAGCTCCAAACAATTGTCAAAAGCATAAAATCACAAGAAGATTTTGATCTAGTGATTTCCACTCTAAAGGAACAGATTCAATCACTCCAGATACCTAATCTGGACCCTCTGAACAATGCCATAGCCGAGGTTAAAGAAAAAATTGAGACACTTGAAAATTTTATGAACAACTTGCCATCTTCTGATGCTTTGAGTGCAATAACTCGGAGTGTTGCCAATATTAAGCTGCAACTTGAAACATATAAAGATTTTGGAAAAATTCAAAGTACCATAACCCATCTTGAAGGTACCATAGCAGCAGTGCAAAGTGATTTGACAAATGTACAAGAATCTCTAGAATCTCATCTGCCTGGCATTGTAGATACCCTTGTTAGTGTCCAGCAACAGATCACAAAACTTGAAAACCTCAACACTGAATCTGAGCTATCTCATTTTCATCATTTGATTGATGATATCCAAACAAAGCTTGAAATTTTACAACAATCAACACCCACTCAGGCAGATATAGCCCTGCTCCAAAATGCTATGCAAAGTGTGGCTGATGCTTCTGAATTAAATAATGTGAAATTGGCACTTGAATCTTTGCAAAATACTGTATCAAATCTGCCTACATCACAGGAACTTAAAAATATTAAGAGAGCTGTGAATCGCATATTGAAATCAGAAGATATCAAGAATATCCAAACAGAGATCAAACAACTCACTCAGACAGTGGCCACTCTACCAACTAATCAACATATTAATGAACTGCATGCCCTGTTTGAGGATATCAGAAGACAGGTCCATGATCTTACAGCTCAAAATTCAAAATTGGCAGTTGTTGAAAATTTACAGCAAGTTGTAGCTAATATCAAGCAACAGCTAGGGACCATGGAATCCAATCAAGCAAATGCTCTGTCTGTTTTTGCCACCCAGCTACAAGAGATTGTGCAACAATACAAGAAACTTGTTGTGGACATAAAAATCAAGCCAGGCCATGATGATGTTGTTAGGACTATCAATGAGCACCTTGAATCTGTAACAAGTAGATTGCTTACAGCAGAAAAAGAAATAACAGGCATAATCGAGAATCCTAAACATACAGTAATTCTTGAATTGTACAGCATCCCCAACAAAGAATATGATTCACCATTTACACCAGGTGGCAAAATATATATGCTGTCCCCTGCACAATTTTATTACCAGTTTTTTGTTGGGGGCACACTTAGACCAATCAAGATCAAATATTGGCTTCAACCACAGGCACACCACTACCCTACATTATCAATAACAAATGCCGATAACAAAGTAAAAATCACCAGTGCAGAATTAGAGGATTTTACAGACCCCAATACATTAGAAACATCTTATGTTGAAGATGATGGCTCTCTGGAATTTAAAATACAAATAGGGGACAAACTGTATTTAGAAAATCCTGTATTATCAGCTGCTGAACACCCTATAGTTGCAATATTCTTGTTTACATATTATGTCTAGACAAATTATTGTTGATGAATTACACAGACAAGCCAGACATAATTATAAGAGACTGCCAGTAGTTACAAAAGGCATAGATGATTTATGGCAGAGCGACTTGATTGAGATGGCAAGTGGACAGCTGAAAAACTTAGACAAAATCAACAAGGGCTACAAGTATCTACTCACTGTCATAGATACATTTTCAAAATTTGCCTGGGCTGTGCCACTCAAATCCAAGACTGGAGCATGTGTTACAGAAGCCTTCAGGACAATTATCAATCAGAGTGGAAGATTACCGCGCTATTTGCAAACAGATAATGGCAAAGAATTTTATAATTCTGTTTCAACAATTTATTAAAAGCCAGTCAATACAACATTATTCGAGTTACAGTGATCTCAAGGCCTCAATTGTAGAGAGATTCAACAGAACCCTAAAAAATCTTATGTATAAACAATTTACCCTCCAAGGTAATTATAAATGGATTAATATTCTTCCAGAACTTCTACATAAATATAACAACTTGGTCCATTCCACAATCAGCATGAAACCCTCTGAAGTAACTTCATCTGATGAGCAAAAATTGATCAGCACTGTTTATTATCCTAGATACCAGCCAACAACAAGAAAAGCCAAATACAGGGTGGGTGATCAAGTAAGAATCAGTAAATATAAGCACTTATTCAAAAGAGGCTTTACAAGAAACTGGAGCACTGAATTATTTACAGTGGTTCAAATTAAACCTGGGACCCTTAACACATATATAATAAAAGACCACCGAGGAGAAATTCTCAAAGGCAGGTTTTATGAAGAAGAGCTCAGCAAAACTAAACAGCCTGACACATATCTCATAGAAAAAATCATCCGCAGAAAAGGCAACAAGTTACTTGTCAAATGGCTAGGACTTCCAGAACACAGCTGGATCGAGGCAAACAAAATGATAATATGAACACCTGGGATGTTATAAAGAGGCTGCCAGAACCTGAACAGCAGATTAAGAGAAATGGCAAGTTGCTGCCTGATAATATTAGATGTCTTATTGTTGGGCCATCGGCTTGTGGTAAAACTACACTAATGATTGATAATTTTTTATTGGCACCCAACTGGTTAGACTGGAAAAACAGGCACTTGTATGTCTTCTCTAAGAGCTTGGAACAATTAAAATATCAGCAGCTGATGAAGCTATATGATGGATTGGATATAGCCACTTTTGAACCAGATGTTAAGCCACTCCATGAATGTCTCGATAATTCTGTTGTTGTGTTTGATGACATTATACTGGATAATCAAAACAAGGTTAGAAACTTCTTTACACAGGGCCGACACAAAAACATTGATTGCTTCTACCTGGCACAGACTTTTTCTAAAATACCGAAGCAGCTGATCCGAGACAACAGCAATTTTATATGTGTGTTTCATCAAGACCATACCAACCTCAAACACATACATGATGAATATGTAGGTGGGGACCTGAGCTACAATAATTTTTCTAAGATTTGCAGCAGGTGCTGGAATCAGGACAGCTATGGGTTTGTCACAATTGATATGACAAGAAAACCCAATAGTGGCAAATACAGAAATAAAATCAACAATTTTCTAGACATTGAAACATATATAAATAAACATGAAAAGGCCAATAATTGATGATTTTAAATTAAGAGATTATCTTGTAAAAAGATTTAAGGGATGGAAATCAGAGAACCGAGGAATTTATGAACAACACAAGCGCACAGAACAGCCTATTATTGACGCTATTGGTGAATTAGGTAAAAATATCAAAACTGTTACAGAGCAAAATCAAAATTTAATCACAGAGCTTGTACCTGTAGCTGCAAGGAACATATTAGATTATCCATTCACCCCACTTTCTAGTATTCATACACCTAGTCCTGTTGGTCCTCGAAGAATTGAAGCTACTCAGGATCCTATTGAATTGGGTCTTCTTGCTCAAAAATATTTAAGCACACCTAAAGACAACAAAGATGAGGTTTTTGGCTTATATGCCGACACAGAGCGTGATGGTAGCATCATACATAGAATTGGCAATTTCAGAGTAACATTTATGGGAGATGATCTGATTGTATATTCAGAATCTCGTCTTGGAGAAAAAGGTGCTTTTGTTAAGTATCCTGGAACACCTGGATTGTGGGAACTGATGACTAGGAAGAGACCTGGCAGCTATACAGATCAAGATTATGAGTATTACAAAGAAATATTAATAAAATCAGATGCTCTATACCAGAACAATGATCCCACACAAAAAAGAGTCAAGTCTAGCAGTGGAGCAAAATACAACAATTTAATCAAGCCCATATGGTCTCAGATCAAGACAGGTAGTGGAATCAAACAATACAACACCCTGCCTAAAGAATTTGTGTGGGTTGATGATGTCAGGAAACTTGTAGATAGGTTATTGGTGATAGCTGGGGAGGAAAATGCTGGCAACCACAATTTTTACAATGAAAAGGTTGGAATTATGGACATGATAAGCACCAAATTGTCTAATTTTATAGTAAATGACACTAAGGGGATTGGATATCTTATAAAAATTATTAATACTCTACCACCTAAATTTTGGAATATTTCTGAGGGTCGGGGGCTGGTTAATGACATTATAAACAAGCTGCCATTTGAACTATACATTCCAGGCTATCAGTATTGTGGTCCAGGCACAAAATTGGACCATAGATTAAACAGAGGTGATCCTGGTGTTAATCCCCTAGATGCTGCTTGTAGAGACCATGACATAGCATACAACACACATACTGATCTTGACAAGAGACATGTTGCAGACAAGAAATTAGAAGAGGCTGCATTTGGTAGATTTGTAAGCAAAGATGCTTCTTTAAGTGAAAATATAGCAGCATTGGGGACCACCATAGCTATGAATACCAAACAAAAATTTGGGTGGGGGTTGTGAATATATATATAATAAACCTACAATGAAGGCCAAGGGTGTTATGTATCAAATACCTTATGCAGGTCTTAAATCTCTTGGGCCTATTAATAATCTTCTAACCAAAAAGCAGCGCAAGAAAAAAAGCTCTTGTCTTGCCAAGGGCCATGGTATGAAATTGTTACTTAGTACCCCCCAATTAAAAAAATTACAGCAATCAAGAAAAAATCACATGTGGGGGGATTCATATTTACTATCCCTGCCATCTTAGCTGCTCTCGGGGCTGTTGGGAGCTTGGCCGGGGGATCAGCCGCCATAGCAAAAACAGTAATAGATGCCAAGAAAAATAAGGCAGAATTAGATGAGCAGAGGCGCCATAACCTGGCCATGGAGAAACAAGGCAAAGGTGTTAAGAGAGCCATGAATAAGTTTAAAAAAAACAAGAGCCGCTTACAAACCAAGATATTGAAGCTTTAATCAAGCCACTGGGCATCAAAAATTTTAGAGGTGTGTACATGTCTGATTCTTTACCAGAACAACTACTCAACAAAGAGTGTGGCATAGTTAATTTGGATAAGTTCAAAAATCAGGGCACTCACTGGATTTGTTATCTTAAATATTTAAAAAATGAGGCATTTGTGTTTGATTCATTTGGAGGTGTTCCACCTGAAAATTTAGTAAAATATCTAAAATCAACTAATCTTTATTACAATAATGCCCGTGTTCAAAATTTCAAAGATGTTAATTGTGGACATTTGTGTTTATCTGTTCTTAGATATATGTCTCAAATAAATAAACCATCAATTGAAAATTTTCAAAAAGCCTTGTGGTATTTAAAACATCATGGGGGTATTCCATCTCACCAGCCAAAATTCAATATTGAAACTCAAATTACATGATGACATAGTATATCCCAAAACAATAGCTCTCAGGGCATTTTATGGCATGTACTTGATCCCCAATATTACACACCACAACAACACAATTGCAGTAGGGGATCAAAAAATTGTCATCACTCCAGGGCAGTATAATCTATCTACTCTAAATGCTCAGTTACCCAGAGGTATAGTGTTAAGTCAAAATTCTGTCACTCACAGAGTAGAGATTGCATCTGCTACAGAAACAGTGGATCTGTGTACTATAGGAGAGCTGTTAGGATTTGAGAACAACACAAAACTTGAACCAGCCATCAAACACACTGCTATTAATATACCTAAATTCTTAGCCATAGAGACTCTGAATATTCACTGTAATGTGGCCGAGGGTATGATCACCAAATCAAATGGCATAGGCACTCACAAACAAACTGGGATTATTGCAATATTCAAACCTAACTCTGAATTTATGGAGCCCATCATTTACAATCCATCCCCAACATTATATTTTCCTGTGTGTCATAACAGAATAGATTACATTGAATTGATGGTCACTAATGAAAAAGAAGAATTAGTTGATTTTGCTGGAGCCACAACAACTGCTATCATAGAGATTAATATTTAAATAAAAATACATACAAGAAAAAAATGGAAAATATTGAGAGTTATGAGCTACAATCATTCCCCCCAAACAGGAGGACCTTTGCAAATTTAAATCAACCCAACACACAGATTGAGGTTGATCTTGATGTAGGGGATGGATTTATACACCCCCACAGAGCAGATCTATACATCAAATTTGATGTTGTAAAGCTCGATGGTACAGATTATCCGGCAAATTCAAATATAAGATTGGTAGACAATTTTGTGCCGCATCTGTTCTCTGAAATTGAGATCAGAAAGCATGGTGTTGTTATAAACAGAGTAGATTATCCCGGCATTACCTCCACAGCTTTGGCCACACTAAAATTATCCAAAACCGAGGCTTCTTACTACAAAATAGGTGGATTTGAGGCTGGTGATAAGATATTATCTAAAAACCACACAGTGCTGTTCCCCATGCGCCTGTTGCCAGGATTCTTCTCAGATTACAAAGATATTATGTGGAAGGGTGGTTTAAGAATCACATTTAGAAGAGCTGTCAATGATAATAATGCTTTGATGAGGTACAGCACATTAAACTCTACAGGGGAAGCTCTGCCTAATACCCTACCTGATGAGGGTAAATGCATTATTCAGACTATGGAGCTAAGAATGCCAGTTGTTGAATATGAGGCCAGTTATGCTCTTAAATACAAAGCAGATATCCTAAAAAATCCACAGATTCCTCTACAATTTTATACATATCAATGTGTACAGAAGCCTGCATCTGGTACCTATTATGAGTTTGATGCTACAAATCCATTCTCCAGTATACAATATGACATGCCAGATTTTGTGGTGGTACTGTTTCAGACTGGAAGACACAATAATCAGGAAAAAAATTCAAGTAAATTTGATAACTGCAACATCAAGAACATATATCTTAAAAATGGCAGAAATGAGGTATTTCCTAGAGAAAATTATAATTTAGACATGTCCAAGGATGATTTTCTTAAATTATATGAAGCATTTTCAGCATACAAAAGGGTCACTACAGGCAATACTGACATGTATTACACACCAGATGAATTCAAAGCACAGAGACCCATGTTTGTCATCAACACTTCAAAAAGGAAACAAGTTGTGGTTAATGACAGGACAAACATTAAAATTATCTGTGAATTCCACGATACACTCCCCGATGACACCATATGTAGTGTTATTCTCATAGGTGAAAAATCATATGTTTATGATGTAAGAAATGAGAGAGTCACAGAGCAATTCTAGAAGATTTCTGCAAAATACATTGTCTTAGTACTAGATATGCAAGTTGGGCCTGGTGTCCAATTGAACTTAAACCAGAAGTGGACCGGAAGTAAATATGTATAGGTGTGTGTGTGGGGGGGGGTGGGGGGTGTGTCGTGGCCTAGTTTTAAGTGTAGCCAAAAAAAAATATCAAGAGGGGCATATTTTTAACAAATTTATGGACAACAATCTCACAGAAGTGCCTTTTATAAGTGTAGGCAAATCAATCTGAGGGGGGTCATACTGTCACAGGAAATTCAAGAGGGCATTTTTACAAAAATCTTGGATTAGACAGAGTTCCACACTTGAGCAAAAAACTCATATGGGCATGTTGAGCTAGTTTTAAGTGTAGGCAAATCTGCCTGAGGGGGGTTCATACTTTCTCGGGTTTATAATACAGTCAATACAACTACTTAATTTCCAATGAGGAGAAAAGTAAGGCATTTTAATAATTTAATTGGGGAAAAAATGTATTGTTTACCTTAGTAATGTTTCCTTGTTTTTGAGGGTATTGAAGGGCAAGGAGGGTGGGGGGGGTTGATAAGCGGAAACTATAACAATTCACAGAAAATGAAATTGGACTGCATTTTGTAAATGGATTTTCGGTGGGCGTTCTGGTGGACTGGCTAGCACAGTACAAGGTCCCAGGTTCATATTCTTCATAAAACATGAATTATATACTTATTCATATTTCTTGTTTTACTTTAGTTTATTATTTTTCCTTGTACTCTAAAATTTATAAACAAGATATATTCTGACTTCACTAGAACAGTTCTGTACCGTTCAAATTTATATAACTAAAATATAAATTATATTTATACAATAAAGGAGAAAAGGTTTATTTAAAAAGCAGAAAAATCCTTAACATTTGCAGAAAAGATGCCCAAGGTTTATTTTTTGTATTATATAATAACCCATGGCACGACAGCCCTCGAAGTGCCTTGGTTTATCTCCCGACTGCCAGTCTCCCTCCCACAATCCTACCTGGAGGTATGGAGTTCTTCAACCGGTAATGGGGGTGATGTGTGGTCAGCATGTGTTCTTTCTGAATTAGTGGTTGATGTATCAATGATTCACATTTGGGAGGTTGTAGGTTAAAATTTCGTGGCTTGACATTCTGAGGTTATCCGTGGCATCTTTCAGTCACTCCCGGTGGAAGGTGGGGTGATACATTTGATGAATGCCGCTTACCACTTTCTAGGGCTTTCCTGCGTTCTGTCAGTCATAACGTTCATGTTCACGGGGATGAATTGTGGTAATGTGAAATTAATGAAGAGCAATACACAAAGGAACATCCATGCAGTGATTTTAATTTTATGTTAATTCATATTGCATTGTATTATTTTGTTGTATGAGAACCAGACTGACATAACTAATTTAACAAATTTACAGGAGAGAGGAAATAATGTATTCTTTGGAATATGTCTGACTCTAAAAAAATCAATAAAATGGAGATACGTGATGGTACTGTGCTGCTAACGAGAAGAGATATGTTGACCCGACTCTAGAGCTCTTCAGAAGAGATACATTAAAAAATCTTATCAGATTTTTGAAGTTACGTTCCTCTGGTTCTCACAAGATTAGTTTTCAGATTTAATTACAAGTGCAATCTAAGTTATAATTTTACATGAAAATATTACTATTAATAGGACAACCTACTATAATAATAAAATGACAATGTATGGTCTTAGGAAATATTTGTAATTTGAATTGTTTTGTGTGCTTTCTGCTACTCAGAAAACTTCCTACATGAAGCAATGTACAGTAAAACCTCGTTAATCCAGACTAATGGGGGATAAGTTGACCGGTTTAACGAAAGTCCAGATTAACTGAAATAACCTAAAAGAACAGTAGAAAGTTCATTAAAACTACGTTTATAGCAAGAAAACACGTTTATTAGGCATAGGCCTAAATTCACTATACAGTACAGTACAAAGTCTGCGGGAAACAGAATTTCATCAGTGGTTGACCGCCTTTTGTTTGGGAAGTTCTCTTGTAGACTTCTAGCCACATTTAAAACCTTGCATTGTTTTTTTTTTCCTTTGCCTGTCTGGATTAAGTGAAGTCTGGCTTATTGGGATCCAGATTAACGAGGTTTTACAGTACTTCTATTTCATAATGTATTTCATTTACATTTTGCTTTATCTGTTTTGTATAAATCCATCCCCTACATCAAGATCAACCCAACACACAGATTGAGGTTGATCTTGATGTAGGGGATGGATTTATACACCCCCACAGAGCAGATCTATACATCAAATTTGATGTTGTAAAGCTCGATGGTACAGATTATCCGGCAAATTCAAATATAAGATTGGTAGACAATTTTGTGCCGCATCTGTTCTCTGAAATTGAGATCAGAAAGCATGGTGTTGTTATAAACAGAGTAGATTATCCCGGCATTACCTCCACAGCTTTGGCCACACTAAAATTATCCAAAACCGAGGCTTCTTACTACAAAATAGGTGGATTTGAGGCTGGTGATAAGATATTATCTAAAAACCACACAGTGCTGTTCCCCATGCGCCTGTTGCCAGGATTCTTCTCAGATTACAAAGATATTATGTGGAAGGGTGGTTTAAGAATCACATTTAGAAGAGCTGTCAATGATAATAATGCTTTGATGAGGTACAGCACATTAAACTCTACAGGGGAAGCTCTGCCTAATACCCTACCTGATGAGGGTAAATGCATTATTCAGACTATGGAGCTAAGAATGCCAGTTGTTGAATATGAGGCCAGTTATGCTCTTAAATACAAAGCAGATATCCTAAAAAATCCACAGATTCCTCTACAATTTTATACATATCAATGTGTACAGAAGCCTGCATCTGGTACCTATTATGAGTTTGATGCTACAAATCCATTCTCCAGTATACAATATGACATGCCAGATTTTGTGGTGGTACTGTTTCAGACTGGAAGACACAATAATCAGGAAAAAAATTCAAGTAAATTTGATAACTGCAACATCAAGAACATATATCTTAAAAATGGCAGAAATGAGGTATTTCCTAGAGAAAATTATAATTTAGACATGTCCAAGGATGATTTTCTTAAATTATATGAAGCATTTTCAGCATACAAAAGGGTCACTACAGGCAATACTGACATGTATTACACACCAGATGAATTCAAAGCACAGAGACCCATGTTTGTCATCAACACTTCAAAAAGGAAACAAGTTGTGGTTAATGACAGGACAAACATTAAAATTATCTGTGAATTCCACGATACACTCCCCGATGACACCATATGTAGTGTTATTCTCATAGGTGAAAAATCATATGTTTATGATGTAAGAAATGAGAGAGTCACAGAGCAATTCTAGAAGATTTCTGCAAAATACATTGTCTTAGTACTAGATATGCAAGTTGGGCCTGGTGTCCAATTGAACTTAAACCAGAAGTGGACCGGAAGTAAATATGTATAGGTGTGTGTGTGGGGGGGGTGGGGGGTGTGTCGTGGCCTAGTTTTAAGTGTAGCCAAAAAAAAATATCAAGAGGGGCATATTTTTAACAAATTTATGGACAACAATCTCACAGAAGTGCCTTTTATAAGTGTAGGCAAATCAATCTGAGGGGGGTCATACTGTCACAGGAAATTCAAGAGGGCATTTTTACAAAAATCTTGGATTAGACAGAGTTCCACACTTGAGCAAAAAACTCATATGGGCATGTTGAGCTAGTTTTAAGTGTAGGCAAATCTGCCTGAGGGGGGTTCATACTTTCTCGGGTTTATAATACAGTCAATACAACTACTTAATTTCCAATGAGGAGAAAAGTAAGGCATTTTAATAATTTAATTGGGGAAAAAATGTATTGTTTACCTTAGTAATGTTTCCTTGTTTTTGAGGGTATTGAAGGGCAAGGAGGGTGGGGGGGGGTTGATAAGCGGAAACTATAACAATTCACAGAAAATGAAATTGGACTGCATTTTGTAAATGGATTTTCGGTGGGCGTTCTGGTGGACTGGCTAGCACAGTACAAGGTCCCAGGTTCATATTCTTCATAAAACATGAATTATATACTTATTCATATTTCTTGTTTTACTTTAGTTTATTATTTTTCCTTGTACTCTAAAATTTATAAACAAGATATATTCTGACTTCACTAGAACAGTTCTGTACCGTTCAAATTTATATAACTAAAATATAAATTATATTTATACAATAAAGGAGAAAAGGTTTATTTAAAAAGCAGAAAAATCCTTAACATTTGCAGAAAAGATGCCCAAGGTTTATTTTTTGTATTATATAATAACCCATGGCACGACAGCCCTCGAAGTGCCTTGGTTTATCTCCCGACTGCCAGTCTCCCTCCCACAATCCTACCTGGAGGTATGGAGTTCTTCAACCGGTAATGGGGGTGATGTGTGGTCAGCATGTGTTCTTTCTGAATTAGTGGTTGATGTATCAATGATTCACATTTGGGAGGTTGTAGGTTAAAATTTCGTGGCTTGACATTCTGAGGTTATCCGTGGCATCTTTCAGTCACTCCCGGTGGAAGGTGGGGTGATACATTTGATGAATGCCGCTTACCACTTTCTAGGGCTTTCCTGCGTTCTGTCAGTCATAACGTTCATGTTCACGGGGATGAATTGTGGTAATGTGAAATTAATGAAGAGCAATACACAAAGGAACATCCATGCAGTGATTTTAATTTTATGTTAATTCATATTGCATTGTATTATTTTGTTGTATGAGAACCAGACTGACATAACTAATTTAACAAATTTACAGGAGAGAGGAAATAATGTATTCTTTGGAATATGTCTGACTCTAAAAAAATCAATAAAATGGAGATACGTGATGGTACTGTGCTGCTAACGAGAAGAGATATGTTGACCCGACTCTAGAGCTCTTCAGAAGAGATACATTAAAAAATCTTATCAGATTTTTGAAGTTACGTTCCTCTGGTTCTCACAAGATTAGTTTTCAGATTTAATTACAAGTGCAATCTAAGTTATAATTTTACATGAAAATATTACTATTAATAGGACAACCTACTATAATAATAAAATGACAATGTATGGTCTTAGGAAATATTTGTAATTTGAATTGTTTTGTGTGCTTTCTGCTACTCAGAAAACTTCCTACATGAAGCAATGTACAGTAAAACCTCGTTAATCCAGACTAATGGGGGATAAGTTGACCGGTTTAACGAAAGTCCAGATTAACTGAAATAACCTAAAAGAACAGTAGAAAGTTCATTAAAACTACGTTTATAGCAAGAAAACACGTTTATTAGGCATAGGCCTAAATTCACTATACAGTACAGTACAAAGTCTGCGGGAAACAGAATTTCATCAGTGGTTGACCGCCTTTTGTTTGGGAAGTTCTCTTGTAGACTTCTAGCCACATTTAAAACCTTGCATTGTTTTTTTTTTCCTTTGCCTGTCTGGATTAAGTGAAGTCTGGCTTATTGGGATCCAGATTAACGAGGTTTTACAGTACTTCTATTTCATAATGTATTTCATTTACATTTTGCTTTATCTGTTTTGTATAAATCCATCCCCTACATCAAGATCAACCCAACACACAGATTGAGGTTGATCTTGATGTAGGGGATGGATTTATACACCCCCACAGAGCAGATCTATACATCAAATTTGATGTTGTAAAGCTCGATGGTACAGATTATCCGGCAAATTCAAATATAAGATTGGTAGACAATTTTGTGCCGCATCTGTTCTCTGAAATTGAGATCAGAAAGCATGGTGTTGTTATAAACAGAGTAGATTATCCCGGCATTACCTCCACAGCTTTGGCCACACTAAAATTATCCAAAACCGAGGCTTCTTACTACAAAATAGGTGGATTTGAGGCTGGTGATAAGATATTATCTAAAAACCACACAGTGCTGTTCCCCATGCGCCTGTTGCCAGGATTCTTCTCAGATTACAAAGATATTATGTGGAAGGGTGGTTTAAGAATCACATTTAGAAGAGCTGTCAATGATAATAATGCTTTGATGAGGTACAGCACATTAAACTCTACAGGGGAAGCTCTGCCTAATACCCTACCTGATGAGGGTAAATGCATTATTCAGACTATGGAGCTAAGAATGCCAGTTGTTGAATATGAGGCCAGTTATGCTCTTAAATACAAAGCAGATATCCTAAAAAATCCACAGATTCCTCTACAATTTTATACATATCAATGTGTACAGAAGCCTGCATCTGGTACCTATTATGAGTTTGATGCTACAAATCCATTCTCCAGTATACAATATGACATGCCAGATTTTGTGGTGGTACTGTTTCAGACTGGAAGACACAATAATCAGGAAAAAAATTCAAGTAAATTTGATAACTGCAACATCAAGAACATATATCTTAAAAATGGCAGAAATGAGGTATTTCCTAGAGAAAATTATAATTTAGACATGTCCAAGGATGATTTTCTTAAATTATATGAAGCATTTTCAGCATACAAAAGGGTCACTACAGGCAATACTGACATGTATTACACACCAGATGAATTCAAAGCACAGAGACCCATGTTTGTCATCAACACTTCAAAAAGGAAACAAGTTGTGGTTAATGACAGGACAAACATTAAAATTATCTGTGAATTCCACGATACACTCCCCGATGACACCATATGTAGTGTTATTCTCATAGGTGAAAAATCATATGTTTATGATGTAAGAAATGAGAGAGTCACAGAGCAATTCTAGAAGATTTCTGCAAAATACATTGTCTTAGTACTAGATATGCAAGTTGGGCCTGGTGTCCAATTGAACTTAAACCAGAAGTGGACCGGAAGTAAATATGTATAGGTGTGTGTGTGGGGGGGGTGGGGGGTGTGTCGTGGCCTAGTTTTAAGTGTAGCCAAAAAAAAATATCAAGAGGGGCATATTTTTAACAAATTTATGGACAACAATCTCACAGAAGTGCCTTTTATAAGTGTAGGCAAATCAATCTGAGGGGGGTCATACTGTCACAGGAAATTCAAGAGGGCATTTTTACAAAAATCTTGGATTAGACAGAGTTCCACACTTGAGCAAAAAACTCATATGGGCATGTTGAGCTAGTTTTAAGTGTAGGCAAATCTGCCTGAGGGGGGTTCATACTTTCTCGGGTTTATAATACAGTCAATACAACTACTTAATTTCCAATGAGGAGAAAAGTAAGGCATTTTAATAATTTAATTGGGGAAAAAATGTATTGTTTACCTTAGTAATGTTTCCTTGTTTTTGAGGGTATTGAAGGGCAAGGAGGGTGGGGGGGGGGTTGATAAGCGGAAACTATAACAATTCACAGAAAATGAAATTGGACTGCATTTTGTAAATGGATTTTCGGTGGGCGTTCTGGTGGACTGGCTAGCACAGTACAAGGTCCCAGGTTCATATTCTTCATAAAACATGAATTATATACTTATTCATATTTCTTGTTTTACTTTAGTTTATTATTTTTCCTTGTACTCTAAAATTTATAAACAAGATATATTCTGACTTCACTAGAACAGTTCTGTACCGTTCAAATTTATATAACTAAAATATAAATTATATTTATACAATAAAGGAGAAAAGGTTTATTTAAAAAGCAGAAAAATCCTTAACATTTGCAGAAAAGATGCCCAAGGTTTATTTTTTGTATTATATAATAACCCATGGCACGACAGCCCTCGAAGTGCCTTGGTTTATCTCCCGACTGCCAGTCTCCCTCCCACAATCCTACCTGGAGGTATGGAGTTCTTCAACCGGTAATGGGGGTGATGTGTGGTCAGCATGTGTTCTTTCTGAATTAGTGGTTGATGTATCAATGATTCACATTTGGGAGGTTGTAGGTTAAAATTTCGTGGCTTGACATTCTGAGGTTATCCGTGGCATCTTTCAGTCACTCCCGGTGGAAGGTGGGGTGATACATTTGATGAATGCCGCTTACCACTTTCTAGGGCTTTCCTGCGTTCTGTCAGTCATAACGTTCATGTTCACGGGGATGAATTGTGGTAATGTGAAATTAATGAAGAGCAATACACAAAGGAACATCCATGCAGTGATTTTAATTTTATGTTAATTCATATTGCATTGTATTATTTTGTTGTATGAGAACCAGACTGACATAACTAATTTAACAAATTTACAGGAGAGAGGAAATAATGTATTCTTTGGAATATGTCTGACTCTAAAAAAATCAATAAAATGGAGATACGTGATGGTACTGTGCTGCTAACGAGAAGAGATATGTTGACCCGACTCTAGAGCTCTTCAGAAGAGATACATTAAAAAATCTTATCAGATTTTTGAAGTTACGTTCCTCTGGTTCTCACAAGATTAGTTTTCAGATTTAATTACAAGTGCAATCTAAGTTATAATTTTACATGAAAATATTACTATTAATAGGACAACCTACTATAATAATAAAATGACAATGTATGGTCTTAGGAAATATTTGTAATTTGAATTGTTTTGTGTGCTTTCTGCTACTCAGAAAACTTCCTACATGAAGCAATGTACAGTAAAACCTCGTTAATCCAGACTAATGGGGGATAAGTTGACCGGTTTAACGAAAGTCCAGATTAACTGAAATAACCTAAAAGAACAGTAGAAAGTTCATTAAAACTACGTTTATAGCAAGAAAACACGTTTATTAGGCATAGGCCTAAATTCACTATACAGTACAGTACAAAGTCTGCGGGAAACAGAATTTCATCAGTGGTTGACCGCCTTTTGTTTGGGAAGTTCTCTTGTAGACTTCTAGCCACATTTAAAACCTTGCATTGTTTTTTTTTTCCTTTGCCTGTCTGGATTAAGTGAAGTCTGGCTTATTGGGATCCAGATTAACGAGGTTTTACAGTACTTCTATTTCATAATGTATTTCATTTACATTTTGCTTTATCTGTTTTGCAGCTAGTTTTGCCCACATGACAAAGAATTACACACATGTAATATACCAAACACCAGTAACAGTAAACAAGGTTGTATTGATTCCAATAACATTGACCAAAGCAGGATCAAAAGGCCCAGAAACATTCCTAAATGCTTATATACCTGAAGACGAGTACCTTTGTAAGTATTATTAGTTCCTAAGTTATTATTATTATTTTCTGCCTGCCCCATATGGCAAATTGTCATGATGAAATGAATTTGAAGGGATACTCACACATAACACCTATGTCAGGCCAGGACTCAAACATTGGAACCTTCCTGGTGAGATGAAAAGTTTGACTCCATGCACTCAGCTACTGAGTCAGCCAGTATTTTTACAGAGGTTGTTCAGCGTATATTTGACCAAACGAAATTCCTCCCCCCTGCACTCAGAATGAACTCACCCAACCTTGGTCAGGCATGTTTGTCAGTGTAGTGTGTGAGCTGTAAAAGAGTGGTTGTGTTTTCTCACTGGGCCAAAAATCCCGCCCAAACTGAGCCGCTTTTTGGGAGGAGTGCGTTGTATAACTTTCCAAGTGTTTGCATTTTCTCGCTTGGTCGAAAATGCTGCCAAAACAGTTGCTTTTGGGAAGGTTATGTTGTAGCCTTTTATGATGCAAAGTTCAGTGTGTCAATGATCAGGAAGTGGTGTAAGAGCAAGAATTGTGACGTTAGTTTGACTTTATTCAAGAATGTGATCGGCAAGTATAAGGATTGCATGGCCCCAGCGTTCGGTTCTCCAACAAAGGGGACGAGAACACGTCCGTGCACACAAGCCACCACCAGTATGCAGGTGCAAGGTGCAGTTAACAGTTTCCAAAGACATATTTAGATGATTTTCCATCTGTCTTTGGGTCGGTGGATTCTCTTGCATGCCCATTCTGCGAAGTTTCGACTGCATATTGGTGGTGGCTTGTGTTTTAACTTTCATGCTCACAAAATTAAGTTACTTGTAATTTGTAAAGATAAGTAAATCATTTCAGAATGTTTTCTCTGAAAATTGTTGTACTAATGAAGCTGATTGCTTTATGAGATAAAATGTGATTTACTGCTCTGTATGTTGTATGTTCTTTTTTTTACTTTCTTTTTCTGCCCACTTTTTTTGGTATTACTGCCCTGCTCACGGATCCCATTTCTCCCACTATATTGCTTCTATATGGATATGCAAGAAGATGTAATTTGACGATCTAGCAAACAGTATACAGGGTTATTATAAATGATGGACCCATTTTCAAAACATCATATTTATTGAGGTACAAATCCAAAGTGAACAAGCTATATACCAATGGAAAGAGGAAGGTTCAAAGTTTGTTACCACAATGTTTGTAACTGTTATAAATGTTCAATGTGGCCACCGTTGGACATCGTCCTCTGACACACGTGGTCGGCCTGTGCTTTTTCCTTTGCACACACTTCCAGTCGCTTGAAATTGCTGAAACCAACAGCTAATGATTTTCCTAGTTGGTTGTTTGCTACCGAATTTGGTACGGAATGCCCGCTGCACTGCAATTTGCGACTCACTTTTCGCGAACTCAAGCACGCAGAAAACCTTGTGCTCCAAGGTCGCCATCTCGCTCGGAACTGACAGAGACGGTCCTCTCGCGAACTCTACCGGCCGCTTCCGCAACCACCACAGCCCGCCGGCCGCTGCCCGCCAGAAACTTTGAACCTTCCTCTTTCCATTGGTATATAGCTTGTTCAATTTGGATCTGTACTTCCCTACCTATGACGTTTTGAAAATGGGTCCATCATTTATAATAACCCTGTATATAATAATGTAATGTAATGTAAATTTTTTTTCGTCTCTTTCTTTCTTGTGAAAAATAAGTGCATAGTGAACTAAGATGACTAAAATCGACCAACAGTTGATAGGCTCAGAAGAAGAAGAAGGGTAATTACTACAATGAAGGTGAATGGCCCTCCCTGATGGCATAGTGGTAACATCATCACCTTGTAATCAAGAAGTTCTGGATTTAATACCAGGTGGAAGCACATTGCACAGTGGTTCAGATCTCACATTAAACTGTAGGTCCAGTCCAGATTAGCCTATATGTGCATAATGTGGACTTAAACAACAATGGAAACAAACAATGAAGGTGAATGACGATTAGATGAATTTGTAAAGAGAACACTTACAAATAACAACCATGCCTAGGCTGCGACTGAAACTGGGAACCTTCAGTGTCAACATCAAAAGTCAATGACAGACATTGTTCATCAGGCCGAAAAAAATAAGCAAGCCACCAAAATGTAATTCTTATTCATTTTTCTGTCCCCGATGAACCAGGTTAAAAAATGCAGATCTTTGTTCAAGGTACAGTTTAACCTGAGTTATACGTATGTCAAGATGAAGAGAAAATAATATGTATAACTGAGAATTACTTAGAAATCAGATTTTGATAACATGTCATATCATTATTAAAATACTGTAATTGCATCTATTTTGAGTTACAACATACAGTATAGTACAGGTTACATTCTGGTATAAAGTTGTAAATTAACGAATCAATAAGTTTGATTCTTAAGTACATTACTTTTGCCACTTTAATAGTTTTATGTCAATTGGCGTCCACTTCCCGTATAAATTTTACTTTCTGGTCAAGAATGTAACTTTTCCTCTTTCTGTTCTCCATGGCCGACCAGTACCAACTGAAAACTTTCACTGAAGGAAACATTGTTCTGTTTTTATTATGGAACACAGCAAACCTCAGCAATCGGTATCTTTTTAACGTGTGTGCTTTTGTATCGTAATTACTTACAAAATAGAATTGGTATTGTGTTTTGAACAACTGTGGCAAATCTTTCTCCTCCGATTTCATGCTGCCTCTCCTTGCCTTCTCTGTGACACCACCATGCTGCAATCGTATTTCTCGCAACTCGAGACTGACTACCGCCATGTCCGCCTATCCTGATTCGTATTTGTGTTTTTGTAACAACAAGAATGTATCCTTCTGTGACATTGTTGTAGCTTGGTTATGTACAAATCAACCGCATTTTATGAAAATTAGTACGTGTAACATAGAATTACATATAAATGCATTACGTACAAATGTACACGTTTTTAAATTATATTTTGCTGGGACCTACAGTAATTTACATATAAAACAGAATTACGCAGAACTAAGTTACATATAAAGCATTCTCAACTGTTCTCTTATTTTGCAGGTGCAAGACTTACATTACTTGCAAACACTATATCTTTTGTGGAAGGTAGATTTTTTTACTCATATTTAAGATTAATTTTTAGTTTGCACTGCAATGGGAACTAGCACTAATACGATATTTTCCTGTTGCTTTCAGCAATGGCTCATAGTAAGATTCACAAAGGTAGAAGAAGTGGAAGACTAATCATGTTTGGTGATCCAGTGGAGACAGGTGGAACTACAAAGGTCCCTGTTGAGGAAATTCTCTATGGAGTCTATGGGCCAGAAGAAGTTGTGAAGAAACAGATTTCGTTATCACAATATGATGGTAATAAACTTAATGTTTAATAGGGGTGAGATAAATTATCGGTATAAACTGATATGGGCATGTTTCTCTTTTGTTAAAATTGCTGACATTTTTATTGATCTGATGTATCTATAAATAGCATTTAATTTAGCACAAAATTGTGCCACTTGTTATTATTTTAATGAATATAAATGTAATAATTGAAGGGCTTGAGAGTAAGACATGGTATGTGACATTTTGGTCATTACTCAGATATTTATACAAAGTAAAAAGAGCCATCAATTTTTTGTGTGTAATAGCCATATCACTCACTTTGATTGGAATCATTGATCTCTTCTGTTGGTAAACACAACGCGAAAACATTTTCTTACAGTACAGCTTCTCATAAACTTTCTGTTTAATGAACTCAATAATAACCAAAACGTCACTTACCATGTTTTAGTCTAGAGCCCTTCAATTGATATATCCTGGTTTTGCAAATTTCTAAATACAAGGTGTGGCTAGAAAAAAACCGGACTGTTGCTACAAAATCTTTTATTAGTTATTTTGTACAATGCAAACATTATCCCCTTTACAGTACTCCCCTGCACTATCGATACACCACTTCATACGAATCTTCCATTGCTGGTAGCATTGCTGGAAATCATTTTCTGAAACCATGTTCATGACCTCCGTCGCTTTTGTATTCACAGATTCTATGGTTGTAAATCTGGTTCCTTTCAGTGCTGATTTGACCTTTGGGAATAAAAAAAGGTCCCATGGAGCAAGATCCAGTGAATAGGGTGGATGTTCTAACACTGGGATCCCATTCTTGGCCAAAAAAGCCTTGATTGACAATGCCATGTAGCAGGAACATTGTCCTGATGAAGAATCCATGACTTGCCTTTGCACAAATCAGGTCATCGTCTTCTTACTCACTCACAAAGGGTCGTCAGAACCATAATGTTATAACGTTGGTTGACTAACGTTCGGGTATCCAATTAATGTACACAGTCCTGCAGATGTTGACTCAATTCACCGACATTTGCAATGTTTGATTCCGTTTTTGACGTGCAAGGCCATCTAGGACGCGAGTCCTCCGCGATCACTTCTCGTCCCTCTTTAAACCTTTGAAACCACTGAAGTACTTGCGTGCATCATAAATACTCATCTCCGTACACTTCCTTCAATAAACCATAAGTTTCTGTGTCGGATTTCTCGAGTTTGATAAGAAAGTTCAGATTGATACGCTGTTCCACTTTCATATTTAACATTTTTCCAACTGAGCACAAATGTACGTTTCACTTCTTCCACAAGCTACAGCGGAACATCATCGCGCACTCTGGGCAATCACACAGTCGATAGGCACCGCTTAACCTTGACACGTTTGCCATTTGTCTTTCATCTTCAAAGGTAAAAGCTAATTCCAATTACCTGATTACAACCTGAACCTAAGATGGCTAAAACAAACAGTTTCAAAGTTTATTCAAGGGGTCCCAGTTTGATTCCTAGTGAATGTACATTGGACAATGGTTCGGATCCTACTTTAAACTTTAGGCCAAGTCCTGATTAGCTTGTATGGGCATAAAGTGGACTTACAACAAATGTGGTTGAAGAAAAATTTATAACTTCATATTGGTTTCATAGTTTGTTGGTAATTAGTATCAGCATATTTTATATCAATACTTCAGCGTACGCTGAACCTCGTATTATTATTATTATTATTATTATTGATAATCAGCAAAAATCCCATAATGGTCCACCCCTACTATTTGGTAAACATTATCTAATAGAATATTGAATTCATGCATATTGAAATGAATTCATATTTCAATTATTTATCATATGTTTGGCTTGCCTTATCCAAGAAGCTCTGTAAATTATTTGGTCTCAGACTTCTTATCATTTTTTATAGCTCGAATGAAGTGAAGTCTTATAATGCCTGAACGAATGGAACAATTCTAAATTCTGTTATTCGTTTGGAAAATACTTATTACTATTTCAATTGTTTTTCAAGCTATTTTATCTAACACTGGAAAAGTACGAAATGAAACCCAGGAGCAATATTGGAGGCCAGATCTGGATGATATTAATTCAATGGTTCCATACCAAAGATATGACTTCGGTTCAAATGGAATAAAGAGAATATTGAAGGACAACATATCTCGCTATGACTTCCTCAGTAAGTATATTAGTTAAAACATTTTCACAAAGGGTGTAATGTTATTGATAGTTATTATTGTTCAGTAGAGATACATCAATGTATGGGGATATTGGTAAATTTTCTGATAATTTTGCTGACTAGATAAGTCTACAGTGCCTGTCATAGCTGAGGTGGCCATGGAGTGGTGGCTAGCATGGCGGGAAGTAAGAGCGTATCTACCGGCATTTAGACCCATAGCTGTACACTGACCTTGGCATTGGATGTGTCAGTGCTTCAGTATCCATATAACTGGTGTCCAGTTTGCATGTGTTTGTGAAGTGTTTGATTGTTTTCTTTTAGTTTACGTATTACTGGTGCTTTTCTGTGGTCTAATAATGCCACACTACCTATACAAATTAAAACAACTATTTTTTATGTTCGACTCTTACATCATTATGAATTCTTGTAGGGAAGATAGAATGCGTTTTGCAGCAGAATTCCCAGATGTTCCTATTTCATACAGATACAGTGTTCGGATATTTGTGAACAAATTTAGGGAATCAGGGTTTGTTCTTGATAAGAAGCGAAGGGTAAAATGGCATGTGCTTACTGAGGAGAAACTACACGACGTTGGGGCACGATTGGAACATGCTCCTAAAAAATCCTTCAGCACCTTGCACAAGAAACACACATTTGCATGACATCTGCATGGCGAGCTACCAAGCTTTTAAACCTGAAGCCATACATTAGAAGAATTGAAAGAAAATATCAGGAGAGAAATTGAAGCAATTTCAGAAGAGGGACTGATACGTGTTAATCAAAATTTCCTATAAACAGGGTGGCATTTGTGGTGGGGATTCCCCATCTGGATACTTGTCCCCATCTTTGCTTGATAAATTTAATCCCTGGGGGAATGATATTTGGGGGGAAAACAACAAATTATTAGCAATTTAGTTACTTTCTAATTTGTATGAGTGGAACAATAGTACGTACAGATAGCCTACATGAAATTTTTGACGCGAGTGTGATAGCCCTTTACAAAGTCATTTTTTTAAAAAAACAGTGTGCTTTTTTTTTAGAACAATGAGGTAGATTTCTTTGTGAAGCTAGAATGTTAGTGAAAAGAGTGAGCATTATGAGTTCCAGATTCTGCAATATTGGGAATCTGCCTTCAAAATGAATGAAATCTGATAAAGCTGGTGGCTGTGAAGGCTGAGTTGATCAAAGGATCGATTCTGAAAATTTGGAAGCGTATCTAGACAAGAAGGCGGTAGTAGTAAAGTGGTGAGTTACTTTTCATTGTTGGTTGCCCGAGAAAAATTTAACAAATGGAAAATGACATGGCTATGGCTTGATGTATCAAGTGATGAAGTTACTCATACTTAATCTTTCAACATCACTGAATTAAAATACATGGGCAAGTTGAAAGATGGTATCCTTTGTTGGAATTTTTTTTCGATTTCAGCATGCGTTGTCAAGTTGGTAGTTTTGTAATTTTGCAGCAAGCTGAACACATTTGCAATATATCATGACTAAAAATACAGAAGGATCGATATTGAATTCATTCATCAGTTCTGTAACAATTGATCATGAAATTATGTGCACAATGATGAGCGTTAGATACAGTGGCAATTAGCTGTTGTCTTGTATTCAAGGATTCCCGGAATAATTAGGCATTACGTGTCGAGGACACTTGCGCACCTAAGAAATTTTCAGATTTCACAAGCTAATGGAACTTGTGTTATGCTCCTGGGACCTGAGATAGCAAGTTAATGAGTATTTTTATGGGGTAGAAAACTTTCTAATTCTGGGCAGTAGGTAAAAAGTGGGGTTTGTCTGGGATGAACATGGATAAGGTGGAGGCTGTCAGGCTCTCAGGGGGGGGCTTAGGTATGGATAATGTTCTGGATTTTGTCGAGGTGTGAGGCTGAACTACCAACTGTGGTGTTTTTATAGGTGGAGGAGTCGGTCCGCTGGCGAGTAGCTTCTGCCAGGTAGTCTTGAGAGTTCAAGACCACCGTGGTGGATCCCTGTCAGACGGGAGGATTTTGATGTGATGGTTCTGGGGGAGATCTTAAAGGTCTTTTTCTTGGGGGGGGGGAGATTGAGGTTGGGTTTGTTGTGGAGGTTATCGACAAATGAGCTGTCAGTGATGCTGTTTCTAGGCAGTCCTTAGAATTTCCCCCACTGGAAATTTCTTAAATACCACACTGCCTATAAATATGCTGTAAATGTGTGGATGCAGGAGGACACCATTTCCAATGCCTCTTGTAACGAGGTAGTGCTCATTTTAGTTGTAACTGTCAAAGTAATTGTACGAGGTTATTTCGTTACATAGCTAGTGGTTCCAGTTACGCGGATGTTGCATCCAGTTTGCTGGCAGACGATCTTTCTTCCCGGAACGCTAGCCGCTGCTCCACGGCCACCTGGTACTCAAGGATAGTCTCTAACCTCCCATGTTGTAGTCTTAACCAACACTTGTGCCTGCCCAAATAGTCTACATGATCATTTATATGACAGATACACGCATGGGGGAACAAAGAGTGTCATGGATAGATAGAAAGAATGATATGTGGAAATAGAGTGAATAGATAGCAAGAGATAGAGAAAGATGGAGAAGGGAAGAAAGACAAAGAGAAACACAGAGAAATAGATATAGAATGAATCATTCATATATGTTCCCACACTGTGCATCTTCATTACATTACTTGTTGCTTCTCAAAATGTTATGATATAAGCCAGGGTATCATCAGAATTCACATGTTTAATATTATTCATGTCCTGAATTAAATATTTGTCATTTTAATATCTTATTTGTGAACTGTCTGATAGCCACATTGGTAAATTTTATATTAATTAAATAATAACACCGTGCATGTGTAAGTAATATAAATAAGGTATTGATTATTTAGGTTTGGTAGGATTTGCAAATGATAAGTAGGTTATTTTTTTGTACAATAAATTAATTTAAAATAATTTCTTTCACCTGGGCATTGATTGAAGAACGTAGCCAGATATCAGACACACCTGGTACTTCAAGCTGACATGACCAATGTTGTCAGTACACCTCATAATTTCAAAAAAAACATTTTTTTATAAATATGCCATAATTAACTCCATAAAATTGTCTGTACTGCATAAAAAGATATAGCCTTCTTTTATCAATTCGATAATTACCCACACAGACCATCGGCACACATCAAAAATGTTTGGAAGCGATTCCACAGCTGTCTTTTATCCATGTTTCCTTTTACTTCATACAATAACTTTTTTACACCTTAATAACTTTTTCCGCATACTGAATATTCATGTAGAGCATGATCTTCTTGTTTAATTTTCAAAAAATCCACTTGGACAAAGTTAATATCCAGTGTACATTTCATGTCTCTCGCTTTGTGTACAATTGTTACATATGTTCAAAATCTCGGTTCAGTGACTTTTCAGACACCCTGTATTATCAGCATGTCCATTACAACTGAAGAACCTATCCAAATTAGTATTATGCCAATTATATAGACACATGGAACACATACCTACATGTTTTATATGTATAAAACATTGATTATGATGACAATTAGAACTGAATGATTGAAATGTTTCAATATTTTTGCCAGTCATTCAAAGCTAGTAATGCTAATGGCATCAACAGTATTAACAATTGTTTGTGTGTATGCACACACACATGTGCACATATGCATACATGGTTTGAATCAATTTCAAATTGTTTTACAGCTCGTGTTGGTCATCTCATACCTGGAACTGCAACGACTCGCTTTGTATATGAGCTTCCTGCTACGAGTGATGGCAGGAGAATGAGGAAGGTGCGCAAGGTTCGAAACACTAATCAGGCAATTACTGTACAAATTGCAAACATGTCAGAAGCAATGTATCAAGGTAAGTATAATCATGAGACAATAATATAAGAATATTGCTATAATAGACAAAAAGAAACAAAATAATGTAACTATTAAAGTCTTTGCAAATGTAAAATAGAAACAGTTATATATACACAGGGTGTCCCATAATTTTCCAGACTAGGATGATAAAACAGGAACCACACATGTAATGACACTTTTGGGTGTATATTATTCAAAATACATTTTTTGTGCTTCAATACATTGAATGCAGTGCTCACACAGCTTGTTAAAACACTTCTGGAAGTCTTTGATGGGAATAGTGTAGAGATACTCAGTCAAAGTTCTTTTTAATGTCTTCAACATCACCAAACTAGGTTCCTTTCAGCTGTAGTATGAAGTAGTCAGGAGGAGACAGATCAGGAGAATAGGGGGGATGATCAGGCAGAGCAATCTGCATGAAGGTCAAAAACTGATGAGAAGCACCAGTGACTTTGTGCATTGTCAATCAAAAGGGACCATATGCCCTTTTGTCAGTATTGTGGGCATACCAATCGATTTCCTGGCCACAGATGCTTCAAAACCTCAAGGTAGAACTCCCCTGTGACCATCTGTCCATTTGGAACAAATTCTCTGGCACATCTCGGGTCAGCCAGCAAAATTTGGCACATTTTTTCAACTTGCTCCTCGGTGTGCATTGAACATGGACTCTGTGTGCTGTGTGTTGGTCATCATTGCTAATGACCCTACCCAATGTATGATCCCCGTACACTTGTTTCAACATGATGTACATTTCAGTTGGAGTTTTGCCAAGTTTGTTGCAAAATTGATATTTACTCGCTTCTGTTACTGTAACTTTTAAGAGGATCCTTCCATAATGTTCAAATTTACATGCAAGAGAGAGAAAACCAGGTTAATTGGAGAAGGGGTGTTTTTCCAAATCATGCAATATGTAAGTGCACTACATTAGCCCGGAAAATTATGGGACACACTGTGTATAAATGCAATTTATAAAAATATTTCAGTGAGTGAATATGAATGTAATGTAAATTAAATATGCTAATAATTAAAGGCAAAGATATTAATGGCATTTGTATCAAGTAAGATATGGATGCTATAATGTACGAAATCTGCCCACTATGAGCTCACAAATAAATAACTGGATTTGTAAATTATGCATGTATAAATGCACTGATTGTGGACTGACCAATTGAATAACATTATAACTGGTAATAATATGTATTGTTTCTTTAAATATTGTACACATGAGATATTCTCTCACAGACAACTTGTGAAAAGTGTATGCTTGAATAGGATTCAAAGCCAAATCTCTGACATGCGATGCTGTTGATGTTACCCACTGAGCTACTGAGCCAACCTTAGCTTTGCAACACATATTTTCTTTACTCTGTCTTATATGGAATCATCTTAACCAGAAGCAGTGCAACATACTCTGTTACCTTTGAAATCCTATTGACATCAACATCTGCCATGCCTCTCTGAACTCGGAGTTGAATAATTTCACAAGTTTTCCAAGTTGCCAGTTCCAATTTTTTAAATTAGCATCAGCTTTATTTTGTATTAATACTTGAATATACGGGTGTTCTGGGAGGAAGCGGCAATACTTGGGAATATCATTTTTATTTCTGTTCATATCTCCATTATTGTTGAAAATCGGACCCATGTTCATATGAACTTTTTTGCTTAGAATCACCCATACTACCAGTTCCCAAAGTATTGCTAATTCCTCCTGGAACACCCTGTATATACAATATGAATTCCCAAGTTTTCTTATTAATAACCAACTCTCTAATACACATATGATAAAGATTATTTAATGTCGTAATACCTATATAACCACAAAAATTAACATTTCTTGTACTTTCTCCTTCTTCTAGAGAAACGCAACCCATTAAAGAAACTGTTGTCTCAGGGAGCAAAAATTTCTGAATCTGAGGGTCAATCTGCAAAACATTTTTTTACTGGATTGGGAGGTATGTGTAATTTGTATCCAATATAATTTTCAAAATGTTATGGGAAGGTCTCCAAGTACTTTTTAAAAACTATAAAGATTTTAAAATTATAAACTCTGAAATTTCAAAAATTTTACTATAATTGTTTGTAGCATATTTTAATAATGAATTCTCTCTAATTTTGATTTAATGTTTTGAAATTAACTAGCAAATGTAGGTTGGGTAAACTTTCAGCTCAAATATGTCATCATTGAAATGTATTTACAAACGATTTACTTGATATGCAATTCAGCAACTGTAATTTTGTTATTATTTAATATTGTTATTGTTTATAATTACTGACTAGGGGCAGTTGCAGTGTCACTATGTTTAATTTTAGTTTTTGTTTGAAGTCACTTTATGCACAGATAGGCTAATCAGGATTGGATCTACAATTTAAAGTGGGATCCAAACCACCATATGTCTCCACAAGGCACACTTGCATTGTCAGTTAAAGAAATAAGTTGCATGTATTACATTAATCCATTGCCTTCCTCTAAGCAGCATGACTCATCTTTAATTTAATATTCATGTAGTGAAATTATATTTGCAGATAAAGGAAATGACAAAATGAAATGGAAAGTTACAATCAGACCTCTGAAGAAAGATGACCAAGGTATTGTTATTGTTGAAATGGAAGGGAATGAAGAGGTTGGAAATTATACAGAAGTTCAAAAGCATAGCTTCTACGATGAAGAATTTAAAGGTATTAAGTTCTGTAATTGGTATTTATGCTTATATTTTATGTAATGCAATTTATTTACAGTGAAAAGTATAGTACACTACGAAAAATCAGCTTTATAGGAATGGAAAATATTCTAATAATTTTCACTAAAAAATCAATTAACTATTTTTTTTAATATGCGCACACAGAAGAATAAAATGGGCTTAACTGATTAAACAATTAAAGTAAGTTTTCTATAAATTCATGCAAAATGCTTCAAGCTATTATTAATTAAATTAAAGTTGTCTGAATTTCTGTCTTAACATTATTATATTTGGTATATATATTTTTGTGGAACTTATACGTATATTTCATATTTATTTATATATCCTTAAGCTAAAAGTGAAATGAATGATAGAATCAACCACCATATATACCACACTAATATGCTGAGCACTATTCTGTTGGGAATACTCTATTTATAGAAGTGTTTTGTTTGTAATACTGGTTAGATTAAGGTGCCTGTTATAGTCTCCTTCCATAACAATAGAAATTTCTTCTTTTATGCTGTCACTTCAACATCTACATATTATGCACTGCAAATTAGTATTGTTAGAGAAAAAATAAGTATTGCAGTACTAATACCAAAAATAGTTTTCGTAATAATAAAAACTGCATTTCAGTGGTTAAATTTCTTTATCCGGATCCCACTTTATACTGTAGGTGCAGTCCAGATTATTTGTGCATAAAGTGGACTTAAAACAACAATTCAATCAATCAATCAATGTTCAATTCTGTGGGTGCGTTAATGTATCCAATTTTGTACTTAGACTGCAATGTATTGCTCTGTTATCTTTTCTTTGTGCAAATATGTTCATAAGGATGAACAGGCACATATTATGTAGTGTAATAGAGAAAAGTAATAACCCCAGCAGTGTTGCTAAATATTAATAAAATATTCATGAAAAATATATCAAGTAATGCCCTGCTGTGCATTTAATGGCATTACAAAAAAAAGATCATGTGAAAAAGATAATCAAATTCTTTCTGACCACCAAGTGATGCTAATGGTGTGTGTGTGTATATATATATATATAATTTTTATTTATTGAGAAAATTCCAGATACAGCACAGATCATCATTTTACACTGAAATTTTCTATAATTAAATAAGGGGGGCCTCCCAGATGGTGCACTGGTAGAGTTGTCTCCTTGTAATCAAGGGCCCCTGGGTTTGATACCCGGTGGAGGCACATAGTGGTTTGGATCCCACATAAACTGTAGGTCTAGTCCCGATTAGCCTTAATATGCATAAAGTAGCTCCAACTTAATCAATCAATCAATGCAATGAAAAGAACAAAAAAGATTAAAATGTGACTGTTTAGCCAAAGTTTATATTACACATACAATAAATAATTACAACATTGCTGCCAAAAATTAACATTTTGTGATACTGCCTTTAAAGCTTTCTCATGTAGTGTCATTTTGAAGGCATAAGTGTACTGTGATGTTAACTAACGCATGCACTGTTATTCCATTTTTATCTCATAAAAATTTAAGTTAATAAACCAAAGGATTATGGAATAGTATTATATTTTGTTAATTTCCTAAGAATATATGCATTTCAAGAATTGTTATATATTCCCTGAAACACCAGCCTACTTTCCAAGGTATGATGGAACACCTGGATACTTCAAAATAGATCCTATTATGGAGAAGGTGAAATTTGTTACTGAAGTTCCTTTGAGTACCATGAATGCATTTCATAGCAATGCATTAAAGAACCAGAAAGTGGCATTTGAGAAGAAAAAAACACTTAAAGGTAAGAGACTAATTCTATCTCAATATAAAATTTATTTTTTTATTTGATTAATTTATTGTAGGGATGGACTGATATGAAATTTTGGCCGATACCGACAAATTACTGATATAAAATTTTCTTGATGACCAACAGTAAAACCAGGAAACCTAATCCAGTGCACCAAGAAATCTCTTCTGTCCTCTCCGATTTTGGCAAATGGCTGAACACCAATGATGTTTGGTGTCTAAAGTCTGACAAAACAAACCAGTTCGTAATCATGCACAAATACTCCACGAAAGTGATAGACAAACTAAACAGTGACTCGTACAGTGTCATCAAAAAATACCCCACAGACAGGTACAATAGAATTGTGAAAAATGCAGTGAAATCTAGTGCCATACCTAGTGAACAAGACCACAAATTCCTCCTCAATCCCCACCCTTCACCTGCCATTGCCTATGGCATTCCTAAAACTCATAAACCTGGAATCCCCATGCGACTTATAATAGCTGGCTTCAATTACCCCACAGTTCACCTAACAAACTGGCTAAAAAACAAAATATCTCATTTCAACCACAAGCTTACATACGTGTTCCGCAACAGTGCCGATGCTAAAAATCTGGTAACTTCAATAGTGCAAGCTGACAGTGCAAAATTAGCCAGCATTGATATAGTAGATATGTACAGTTCAATCCCCATAGACCTAGCACTGCGTTCGGTGGAAAGATGGCTGACAACTAACAGAATCCTGGCGCTAGAGGTACAAGAGATAACCAGGCTATTGGAAGTTTGTCTAAAACACAATTACTTTCAGTTTGAAGATAAATTCTACAACCAATCCGAGGGCCTTGCGATGGGCAACCCGCTATCAGCTCCTTTAGCCAACATCGTCATGCACCTGGCTGAAAAAGAGATACTCCACACTCCAGAACTACAACACATCCGATATGGAAGGTACGCGGACGACACAATAGTTGTATACAAAAAGGCAGAAGAACTCAACCTCCTAGTGAACAAACTAAATAACATCCACCCCAGGCTCAACTTCACCGTAGAGCATGAAAAACTTGGTAAAATCAACTTCCTGGACATCACCATCAGCCGTGCACTTAACAAATTCACAACCACCGTCTACAGAAAACCGGATGCAGGCAACCAGTACATACATGCTCTCTCTAGCCATCCCCCTAAGCAAAAAGCCAATGTGTGGCTAAACTTTTATCGAAGAGCCTTCTCCTACTGTGGCAAAGAAGAGGATCTACGAGAGGAGATAGCCACCATTACAGAAATAGCCCTGAAACATGGCTACACTGAATCACAACTTTCCACTTGGTGCAGTAAGGCGGAAATACAGGTCAGACACCCTAACCTACCACAATCAACCCATCCACAAGCAACCCAGCCACAACCAACCCCCAGCGACCAATATAAATGGTTTGCCTTCCCCTACCATCCCACCACTTCCAACCGCATAGCCAAAGCCCTTCTCCCATTTGGCATCAAAGTAGCACACAAACCCAACTCCAAAATAACTGATAAACTGAACAAGCACAAACGGTACTTCCTCTCCCCCCTTGACAACCCAGGTGTATATGATGCAGAGTGTGAATGCAAGGCTCATTACATCGGCAGGTCCATCAGATCTGTCAATGAAAGAATCCAACAGCACCTAGCAGATGCGAAAAAAGCCCAACCCACTACTGGTCTTGCTAGACATATCAAATACAATAGCCATAAAATTCAAAAGGTTCGAGTCAAACACACTGCCCACACGCTCATAGACACCAAAATCAAGGAAACGCACGCCATAATACACTTCCCGCATGAACTAAACATCGATAGTGGGCAAGCGCACCATACTTGGATTCCACTACTGCAGCAGTTATCGCCCGGAAATAGCAGACGGCGCACCAAGATGCACAGCGCACCTAACGGCAGCCAGAGAACTACGAACAAAAGATGCACGCCAAGCAACAGCGCAGCAAGTTCCAACGAGGATGGTGGCAGTGGCCACTGAAATTAATCGAAAAAGAAGAAAAAACAGCTTCGCGGATAAAAGTGAGTACTAGTTTCTCCGTATTTAAAATTTTCTGATACCGATATTATACTGATCCATATAAAATTCCAAATGGTTCATTGACCTCCTTAATAAATGTATGTTACCAGATGAACCAAGGTTTTTCAATGCAAAGTATTTAGACATTTATTTTTTAAAAAAGCGTTAGAATGGATATTATATGTTTATATCAATAAAAATTATAACAAAATACCACAATATTTAATTAAATTATAAGATATTTATAGATACATCAGATCGATAAAATTATCGGTAAATTTACCGATACATCGATATGCCTATATCAGCCAATATCAATAGAGTTACCAATTAATCTGTCCCATCCCTAATTTATTGCGAATATTTTATATCAATTTAAATATTTAAGTAAATGTGGTAAAAGTATATGATGGCAAATTTTAAATCTATTCGAAGAATGCTTTTCATATAACAATCATTTCATTTCACACATGAATAATTTGTAAGTAAATTTAATTTATTTCACTAAAGTGAAAATACAACTCTCAATACAACAACAATACATTACATTTTATTCTGTGGTTAAGTTCTGTATCTTTCTTGGATTTGAGAGATTTTGAAATATAAATTTTCTTATTACTCCCTCTGGAAGTAAATTATAAGTTTTCTATGCACAGTTCACAGGAAACAATTCATTATATTATTATAAAGAATAACAAATGATATGAAAACATATTTTTTCTGATAATTAATTCAATGTTAGAGACATTTTGTAACATTTAATTTAATTTAGTAAATATACTCATACCCAAACGTTTAAATGAATAATGTTGATAATATTCATTTTATATATTGGTGACCTCAGGATGTAACTCATCATTAATCGCTAAATTTTTCCTTTATTGTGAACACTGAAACCTTGCGGACCGGGAACATAGGCTGGAAGAAGACCCCTCCCACTTACCTTAATTTCTAGTTCCTCCTTCGTCACCACTCTCCTTGCACCATCTTCACTCATAACTTCTCAAAAACAAATCCCCCATCAGCCACGACTTCCTCCTGGCCAATGTCTCTCACTTTTCATGACAGCATTGGCATTGTCCAATCAGACGTCGCATCTGCATTCCTATTCTTTGAAAATCTCCTTCTCTGTCCACAGTATTTACAGGAAGGGTCATAAGTCACAAAGGAGTCTCAACAGAGCATGCCTTTGGTTTATGATAGTGGTGTTTATTGATTTCCTGGTCACATGGGTGATTTTTTCACCTATGTGTGAAAAATTATTTCTTTTAAATGTCCATCATTATTTTGGCTTCGCATTACACGTGTCATTGTTGCCAGTGTTATGGCTTCGATTTTTGCACAGATGTTCTCCTTGAGCTGCTGGATTATCTGGGGTTTGAAGTATTCTCTCCCCTTCCCCTCCTCCAAAAAAGCTGCTGCTGAGAAACCTGGTGAACGTGGAGGGCAATGAATTTCTGCATTTCGTGAAATGATTCAATGCCCAAAAATGGTCTGAAGGTGCACCATCGAGATGTGTGTGCTGTGGCTCCATCTTGCTGAAAGGTGGTCAGAAAATTTTCCAGTTCGTCTATTTTCTAGATAACAAAGAAATTAGATATCCCAATAATTAGCATGGTCATTATTCAGTCGTGAATTATGGCCCACTCTGTATAATTGAATCTGATTTGATGAAAATTTTATCCTACTTGTTTTGTTGCTATGAGGTATAAAACTTTACCCAGGTTGAAATGCAGTGCAAGCAGCTTTACAATCAATGTTCAGTTGCATGTGAAACAAAAACAATTCTATTGTATTGGGTTGTTGTTGTTATTATTATTATTTATTTTCATCATTTTAACAAGAATTCCAAATCAGCAGCTCAGGTGTTCTGTCACTTATGTCGACACTTACAATAAAATATTAGTTTTAGCTCCCATCATCATATAATGCGTGTAAGTGGGCAAGCAGCACTGTGATACTGATATTTTATTTCTTGCGTGTCATAAATTTGACTTTTTTTTACATAAAAAAGAATGCTATTCATCTAAGAATATAAAAAATAATTTATGTACAATGTACTGGATCTGCAAGTTTTATATATTTCCCCATAGAGATAAAAGAAAGACATGAGCAGGAGAATACTGATTACGGCAGTGTCAATGATATGCGAAGTCAAGGGCGTAGTAGTGTAAAGGACAATACTGGTAGTAATGTTAATTCGTGTAAGTATTTATGTTCAATTATACCACTCTTTTAGCATTAGATCATCACTAATTTTAAAACAGTAGAAGAAATGAAACACAAAGTGGAATAAACATAAAAATTTTAATTTTCAGATTCATGTGGTGAAATTACTAATTTTTATATTTCTTTATTAAAGTTCTTTTTAGCCTCAAAAATGAGTGATTGAAACTTGATTTTTTTCTTGTGAGAATTTTGCAGTTGGATAAAAATAACTCCTGTGCGCTGTAAAATATCTAAAATGGTCCCTGTATGTAATAATGAGTTATTTCTAGGACATGGTGTTTGGAATTAATTAATTACCGATATTCATTAAAAGTTAATTTAAAATGTGTCAAACAGGAAGGTGATTTCTGTTAATGATGTGGTTTAACAAAAAAATATTAGAAGTTCTCAGGTTCAAGTCCTAGCCTTGGCATAATTTTTCTTTCATCAATTTCTTTTAATCATCACTCATCCTCATTAGCTAAAAGTGTCAAATATGATGCTAAATAACAAAAATACATACATATCAATCTTCATATACTGCCAGAATGATATGTCTCCCATATCATATTTAGCTGAGATGTGGAATATTTATGGGAGAAATAAGGGTAGGAGTATGGTTGGAAAACAGAGCAATGTGAATTGAAAGAGATAATGATTTTGATTGAAATTTGGCAGCAGTTGTAGCACTGCTGAGATAAAAATTTTAGAAAATATTTATTATTCATGATTGTGATAATTTTAAAATAAAGAATTCATCAGATCAAAGATTATATATACACATGGAATAAAGCAAAAATTATAACATGTGCATTCTTAAGTTTCAGATTATAATGCAAAAGAGGAATTACTGAATAAAGAAAATCACTTTGGATCTCTTAAGAGTTTGAAATCTTTGCCAAATAGAATTGAAAATTCTGCTAATCAAGGTAAGATCTTACAGTTTTTATGCTCATATTAGAAATCTAAATTGACAATGTTATTTTTTTACAAATTACAAACAAATATTTGGTTAAAAAAATTATCGCACAAATAATTTAATAATATTGTTCTGTATATCCCTGATAGTGTTTTGGAGTAATGGTCTATTGTTTGTATTTTTCATGCTGAAAGTATATTAATATTCAGGAATATTCTGAAAAATTAATTATTTTTTGCTTTAAAACTAGTCAGTCATACTGAGGCCTGAATTTTGGAGGTAAGGATCTTGAGAGGAATCTCCACTGTGGGGAAACTGCTTCAAAGAAGACCAAATGGAAAAACAAAAGTTTAGCTGGGGAAAAGGGGGGGGGAGCTCATGATAATGTCAGTCTTGGGTTTCCACATACAGGAAAACCTCGTTAATACGAAGTTCAAGGGACCAAAAAATGTCAACTTCGTATTAAACGACTTCGAGTTATCCAAACTTTTCAAGATGGCGCCTGTTTTCAGGTGTAAATAAAGTAGAGTATAAATTCCCCCACAAAGGATGTTTTATACTTGGTGGTAGCTCATAAAATAAGCTTTATATGTACAATATAATAATATTGTACGTTTTAAAGAAAGTGTAAAAAATGTTACACAAAATGAGAACACGGAGCTTAACGTGGACACAAAGATTCCAAGGAGACCGTTAACACCATTTATCCTGCCTAGTTATACAACCGGTTATGCACGGGATGCATGTTGTGGCAAAAAGTCTTTTAAAAAACGGTATTTTCTTTTAATTGTGCAAAGTCGTTGCTCTTCCACGAAATTCTTACAATTTTAGTTCATAAGAAACCCGTTTGCACGGAGACCTACGGAAAAGAAAACAATCTCGTTTATTGCAAGAAGTGAAACTCTGAAGAATCTTGACGGTAGTCACAGTGGTGAAAGCAAGAGACGGGAGATAATCGGACAGAATGAATATTGGATTTTATGTGAGTTCACTAGAACATTGTCCGTTACAGGATTAACTGGTAAGATAAGATTCTGTTGGGAGAGAACACAACCTTTCCCTGGCAAAAAACCAAACAAAAAAATCGGGGCTGTAAATTTCGTTCTGGTTCGGCTGTCTAAAACACATCGTAAAAAATGTCACGTATTCTTTGCTTGAGTTAACTTCATATTCGCCCCCCCCCCCCCCCTCCTCCCTTCCTCAACTTGCATTGTAATCCACTCTGAAAAAGTAAACACACAACTTGCGATCTGTTTGCACCGAATGACACGTTGAATGACACGTTAAACAGTGCCGCACTCGATAATCACTCTGGTTTGGATCCCTCTTTAAACTGTATATTTAATCCCGCTTAGCTCATCAGCATAAAATGAACTAAAAACAAGTTTTACGAAACTTGCGTATTTTCAGATTAATAGACAATTTCTTGTAGATTTCAGGAGTATTCTGGAGGTCAAACAATCGCTCCGCCAAAACTTTTCCTCTCGTATTCCTACATTGAGCATTGCGGTTTTTTTTTGTTTTGTTTTTTTAACAGCAGCACGCTAATGGTTCTGAAGAAAAGTGGGGATTATATGGCTTTGGGAGATTCAAAACAATGAGGCTTATTCCTTGGAACTGGATGAGTCATTGCAGTTACCGGCAAGCGAGAGCTTTCCAGACGCTAGACTAAACACTGGCGCCAGCTGCAGCGTAAACACAATGAAACCGGCTGGAAGTTAGAGCAGCAGGTGGCAGAAGGGAAATCATGGGCATTTTAAAGATAACGTAGTTGTCGAAGACTGAACTTTTATCAGCAGTGAGAAAAAAAAAAAGATCCTTGCATTACCTTTTACCATGCAACAGACAATAATACGAGCAATATTTCCTATCCAGACAGCTGCATTCAAACAAGAAAGAGGGACCTGAAGTCTGCAATTATCGCATTACCATGCACACCAGTGGCGGATAATGAGCTGTTGTAGGAGAAGGAAGGGGGTCACTTTTCTTTTACTTATCATGCGGTTTTTGTTCGTTTTAAAGAAGGTATTCAGAACTGTTTGCTTTTTTTTAGACGCAAAAGGAAAGGAGCCCGTGTGCGCACACGAGCAAGAAAATTGTGGCCGAAACAATTAGCAATGGACCCCCCCCCCGTTTGCTGATAGCAAAAGGGAGGTCACTCAGACAAAAAAACACTGTTTTGGCAAATTTTATGACCGGCACAGTTGGGAAACGTATGAAACGGGAAACTGGAGTTGCAACATACGTAAAGATCGACGTCAGCTTTTGCGGGAAACCTAGATGACAACGCATTAAGCGGGTTGACGATCTTTAGTTGGCCTATGCGGCTTTGATTATCTGTAACAGTTTCCCTTTTTTTTAATGAAGTTCTACAGGGCACAAAGAACACGCTTTTAATGAAAGTGGTTACCGGAAGTTGTCGGCTACCAGCCCAAAAGTTGCTCGCTCACGGGAAGTTGCTGTATCTCGAGCTCAGAGCCAGGCAGATGGGTGAGACTTCCAGGCGCCACGCGTCTTGTCTTTCGGAACATTCATGCGATCTTATCTCGCATTTCTCATCTAGCACCGGTGAATATTTCCAAGGTGGCGCATTCAGCGGGGAAAGAGCTTGACCTCCCATGCAGATTGACAAAGAATGTCAATGTCCAGCGGGCATTTTGGGCTGCTTCCTTCGAGTTGTCAGCAGCTCTTAGGACAAGGAAACATGTCAAGGTCAAGTTGAAATAACGTCCAAGCTCTCTCCACATTCGATCTTCTCTTGTCAACTTACGCAGGTGTCTACTTCGAATTAAGCTAAACCAGTTTTGGGGAAGGGTCTTGTAAACAACTTCGTATTAAAAATTATTCGTATTTCGATTTATCCGTACTGAAATACATTATAAATCCTATCTTATCGGCTGGGGAATGGGAAGAACTTCGGATTAAAGGGTACTTCGTATTAACCAATATCGTATTAACGAGGTTTTCCTGTATATGATCAATTTGCACATTACCTTTGTACAGAGTGTCCAATCCCCTAGATTATATTAAGTAGTACAGATTATCGTATATGTATGACATAATTACTTATTACAACATGTAGCTATTTATTTACATAACATACTTGGGATTACATTCCAGCAGTGATCAGAACGCTACATTTTAAAAGTAGCTTCGCTACAGCTACAGCTACTCTTCCAAAATGTAGCTTCGCTACAGCTACAGCTACATTTTCCAAGAAGTAGCTCGCTACGCTACTCCTGTTCCCTACTCGCTACTTCGCTACTTTTTGCGCTACTTCTGCATAAAAAAAATGAAAACAGCCATATGGGTATTAATAAAATCCCCTACTACTGGTAAATAGATTCTGTTATTTATTATCATGATTCCAGTCATTCGATAATGTTGATAGCAATGTTACTTCTGTTACTTACTTTTACTATAGTACAAACTTTAGGCTAAAAGATTAAAAATCGGCAACTTACGTGTGTGAGTATGAGATTTTTCGTACTACGTTTCGGAGGTTACACTACCTCCTTCTTCAGGTTGAAACGATTAGACCAGGTGACATGGGGGCGCATTGAGGAACGTCATTCTAGAACAGTCGAACAGGCGAAAGTAAGAGATATCGAAACAATTAGGAGGAAATTGATTAAATTGGGAATTAACGAGGGAGTTAAGGAGGGAGAGAATAGGGACAGAAAAAAGGATGAAAATAAAGCCAATATTTTAAATTTAACAAAACTTCAACCCCCTAAGGCCTTAGCGGAGATTATGAAAATGGGGCATAAGTTTGCCATTAGGGATAAAAACTTCGAAAAAGAGGAATTCGTCATAGCGGCGGAGAAAATAGTGGGAAAATTAGACGAAAAAGAAGATAAATCCAATGTCAGGGTAAAAATTCGTGACATTATAGATGAACAAATGCACCTAAGTATAAGGGAACTAGGCCCACCCGTTACCAATCATAGGACATCAGAGGGAAAAACGGAAAGTAAGCTTAGGGGGAGTCTTCATAACGTGAAAAAATGGGTTAAACAAAGTGACGTATACTTAATTAGATCGGATAAGGAAAACAAAATGGTCATTATCGGGAAAGAGGAATACCATAGTAAGTTGGAAGATAGTTTTAGAAGTAATGACTACGAAGAAATCAAAGTTAACCCCATTAATAAAATCAAACGAGAAATCAGGAAAGGCATTGAAACCAGTTTTACCTTGGGAAGCGCGGAAAAAAAGAAATTACTTAAGGGGGTTAAGGAAGGGAATATTCCTACGGCCTTTGGGATACCTAAGACCCATAAAGAGGGGATTCCCCTCAGACCCATCATCCCCATGTATGCACATCCAGGATATGGTTTAGCTAAAGAAATGATTAAGAGGATGGGAAAAATGAATATGGACACTCCGTATAGCGTCAAAAACTCTCTTATGGTCAAAGAAACTATTGAGAAACTCACCATAGGAGAAGGGGACGTAATTTGTAGTTTCGACGTTATTAATCTGTACCCCAGTGTCCCCCGGGACAAAGCTGGGGACTGTTTGTATAGATGGTTGATCGACCAAAACGTTGAAATCTTGGTCGCCTGGGAGTACGTCCGATGGTTTTTTCTCATTACGGGGTACAATTACTTCTACGTTAACGATAAAATCTTCCGACAAAAAGAAGGGTTGGCCATGGGCAATCCCATTTCTGGTCTTGTGGCCAACATCTTCATGCACTACGTCGAAAAAGCCGCTATGGAGCATGCAGGGGGGAGGGGGGTGGTAAAATATTATGGGAGATATGTAGATGACATCCTCATCATAGGGAATGAAATCAAACTTGACAGCATTTTCGACCAATTGGGGAAGCAGGACCCCAGGATTGGGTTTACTAGGGAAGATATGGCCAACGGAAAGATCCACTTTCTTGACTTGTGCCTTACTAAAACCGGACAACGGATCATAACCGGGGTCTTCCATAAACCGTTAGCTGGAGAGATGTACCTCCATAAGAGATCCCAACATTCGAATAGGACTAAATTAAATGTTTTTCTTAACTTTTTCATTCGCGCCGAAAGACTGTGCAATGACGAGAAAGAGAAAGAGAAAGAAGGGGAATGGATAAGGAAGGTGGGGGTAAAGAATGGGTACACTATCCGCGACCTGGAAAAAGTAGCTAGGAAAGCCAAAAGGATTGTTAGGCAAGAAACATCGCAAAATGACAAAGAGGATAAAAAAACTGAGATAGGAAACGGGGAAAAAAACACATATTTTGTCGGGATCCCATATTTTAAGGGGGTCTCAGAGAAAATTGAAAAGTCCGTGAGGGGTTACGGAATAAAATGTGGGGTAAGAGCGCCCCGGAGTATTGAAAAGCACTTTACATCCTATAAGAAAGGGAGGGGGGATAAGCGCAGTAACCCTGAAGAGCGGAAGGGAGTATACAGGATAGTGTGTGAATGCGGAAAGGAATATGTGGGGCAAACCGGGAGAAGTATGCAAGTTAGGTGGGGAGAGCATGATAAAGACGTAAAGGAGGGCATACCCAAAACTGGATTATCTGAACACATATTGGTTAACCGACATAAGATTACTAAAAGGGAAGTTATTAGGGAGGTTAACAATAAATTGGACAGAAACGTATATGAAGCTGCCTATATATGCGCGAAAAATTGGAATAAACTTAATAGGGACGATGGGAATTTAGAAGACGGCTGGGTTAATTTCTTTAAAAAATGGGATAAAGCCGCAGTGTTTAGGGACGAGATGGGCTTCCATGTCACTCCTGAGGTCAGGAAAGCCGCCGAGGTGGAGGTCGACTTCTCCTTGGATTGGTGACTCCCGAGCCCCAGTTTGGAAGAATTGAGGAGGGGAAGTTCTCTTTCCCCAGGTACGGGCTGACACCGTGCATTCGCCTAACCTGGGCATTGGTCAGCAGTTCGCCAACTCCAGCCTTGGATGTTCTTTTGTTTTTATAGTATTGCGCGGTTTTAGATGTGAATTTATATTCTTTTTTAGAAAGTGTCCTTCAAGCAACTTTTTAACCTAAATCCTTAACCTTCACTTTCACGACGAGGCACCATGTCAGGTGTCTGAATAACATCGTTTCAACCTGAAGAAGGAGGTAGTGTAACCTCCGAAACGTAATACGAAAAATCTCATACTCACACACGTAAGTTGCCGATTTTTAATCTTTTAGCCTAAAGTTTGTATTTAATTGTGAGTAATTCGCACATTACCAGTATGTTATTGATCTCCGATACGGGGAGGAAAGTGCGCAAATATGAAAAGTTGAGGATTAAGCTTAATAAGACCCTAATTAGGATTGGTTTCCTTAAGCAGTGTAGGAAGAAGGGTTTTTTACCGAGTTTTTTAAAGTGGGGGTACCAACCCCTTAGTTTTAAAGGGCTGGATCAAAAGAGGGAAATACAGTTTAGAATGCTGGGGAAATGCATAAGGGAGGCTTATGCACAGGTGGATAGGCTCAACTCTGAATGTTACAGGTTACATTTGGAAATTGGAGGACGATTAGACCAGGTGACATGGGGGCGCATTGAGGAACGTCATTCTAGAACAGTCGAACAGGCGAAAGTAAGAGATATCGAAACAATTAGGAGGAAATTGATTAAATTGGGAATTAACGAGGGAGTTAAGGAGGGAGAGAATAGGGACAGAAAAAAGGATGAAAATAAAGCCAATATTTTAAATTTAACAAAACTTCAACCCCCTAAGGCCTTAGCGGAGATTATGAAAATGGGGCATAAGTTTGCCATTAGGGATAAAAACTTCGAAAAAGAGGAATTCGTCATAGCGGCGGAGAAAATAGTGGGAAAATTAGACGAAAAAGAAGATAAATCCAATGTCAGGGTAAAAATTCGTGACATTATAGATGAACAAATGCACCTAAGTATAAGGGAACTAGGCCCACCCGTTACCAATCATAGGACATCAGAGGGAAAAACGGAAAGTAAGCTTAGGGGGAGTCTTCATAACGTGAAAAAATGGGTTAAACAAAGTGACGTATACTTAATTAGATCGGATAAGGAAAACAAAATGGTCATTATCGGGAAAGAGGAATACCATAGTAAGTTGGAAGATAGTTTTAGAAGTAATGACTACGAAGAAATCAAAGTTAACCCCATTAATAAAATCAAACGAGAAATCAGGAAAGGCATTGAAACCAGTTTTACCTTGGGAAGCGCGGAAAAAAAGAAATTACTTAAGGGGGTTAAGGAAGGGAATATTCCTACGGCCTTTGGGATACCTAAGACCCATAAAGAGGGGATTCCCCTCAGACCCATCATCCCCATGTATGCACATCCAGGATATGGTTTAGCTAAAGAAATGATTAAGAGGATGGGAAAAATGAATATGGACACTCCGTATAGCGTCAAAAACTCTCTTATGGTCAAAGAAACTATTGAGAAACTCACCATAGGAGAAGGGGACGTAATTTGTAGTTTCGACGTTATTAATCTGTACCCCAGTGTCCCCCGGGACAAAGCTGGGGACTGTTTGTATAGATGGTTGATCGACCAAAACGTTGAAATCTTGGTCGCCTGGGAGTACGTCCGATGGTTTTTTCTCATTACGGGGTACAATTACTTCTACGTTAACGATAAAATCTTCCGACAAAAAGAAGGGTTGGCCATGGGCAATCCCATTTCTGGTCTTGTGGCCAACATCTTCATGCACTACGTCGAAAAAGCCGCTATGGAGCATGCAGGGGGGAGGGGGGTGGTAAAATATTATGGGAGATATGTAGATGACATCCTCATCATAGGGAATGAAATCAAACTTGACAGCATTTTCGACCAATTGGGGAAGCAGGACCCCAGGATTGGGTTTACTAGGGAAGATATGGCCAACGGAAAGATCCACTTTCTTGACTTGTGCCTTACTAAAACCGGACAACGGATCATAACCGGGGTCTTCCATAAACCGTTAGCTGGAGAGATGTACCTCCATAAGAGATCCCAACATTCGAATAGGACTAAATTAAATGTTTTTCTTAACTTTTTCATTCGCGCCGAAAGACTGTGCAATGACGAGAAAGAGAAAGAGAAAGAAGGGGAATGGATAAGGAAGGTGGGGGTAAAGAATGGGTACACTATCCGCGACCTGGAAAAAGTAGCTAGGAAAGCCAAAAGGATTGTTAGGCAAGAAACATCGCAAAATGACAAAGAGGATAAAAAAACTGAGATAGGAAACGGGGAAAAAAACACATATTTTGTCGGGATCCCATATTTTAAGGGGGTCTCAGAGAAAATTGAAAAGTCCGTGAGGGGTTACGGAATAAAATGTGGGGTAAGAGCGCCCCGGAGTATTGAAAAGCACTTTACATCCTATAAGAAAGGGAGGGGGGATAAGCGCAGTAACCCTGAAGAGCGGAAGGGAGTATACAGGATAGTGTGTGAATGCGGAAAGGAATATGTGGGGCAAACCGGGAGAAGTATGCAAGTTAGGTGGGGAGAGCATGATAAAGACGTAAAGGAGGGCATACCCAAAACTGGATTATCTGAACACATATTGGTTAACCGACATAAGATTACTAAAAGGGAAGTTATTAGGGAGGTTAACAATAAATTGGACAGAAACGTATATGAAGCTGCCTATATATGCGCGAAAAATTGGAATAAACTTAATAGGGACGATGGGAATTTAGAAGACGGCTGGGTTAATTTCTTTAAAAAATGGGATAAAGCCGCAGTGTTTAGGGACGAGATGGGCTTCCATGTCACTCCTGAGGTCAGGAAAGCCGCCGAGGTGGAGGTCGACTTCTCCTTGGATTGGTGACTCCCGAGCCCCAGTTTGGAAGAATTGAGGAGGGGAAGTTCTCTTTCCCCAGGTACGGGCTGACACCGTGCATTCGCCTAACCTGGGCATTGGTCAGCAGTTCGCCAACTCCAGCCTTGGATGTTCTTTTGTTTTTATAGTATTGCGCGGTTTTAGATGTGAATTTATATTCTTTTTTAGAAAGTGTCCTTCAAGCAACTTTTTAACCTAAATCCTTAACCTTCACTTTCACGACGAGGCACCATGTCAGGTGTCTGAATAACATCGTTTCAACCTGAAGAAGGAGGTAGTGTAACCTCCGAAACGTAGTACGAAAAATCTCATACTCACACACGTAAGTTGCCGATTTTTAATCTTTTAGCCTAAAGTTTGTATTTAATTGTGAGTAATTCGCACATTACCAGTATGTTATTGATCTCCGATACGGGGAGGAAAGTGCGCAAATATGAAAAGTTGAGGATTAAGCTTAATAAGACCCTAATTAGGATTGGTTTCCTTAAGCAGTGTAGGAAGAAGGGTTTTTTACCGAGTTTTTTAAAGTGGGGGTACCAACCCCTTAGTTTTAAAGGGCTGGATCAAAAGAGGGAAATACAGTTTAGAATGCTGGGGAAATGCATAAGGGAGGCTTATGCACAGGTGGATAGGCTCAACTCTGAATGTTACAGGTTACATTTGGAAATTGGAGGACGATTAGACCAGGTGACATGGGGGCGCATTGAGGAACGTCATTCTAGAACAGTCGAACAGGCGAAAGTAAGAGATATCGAAACAATTAGGAGGAAATTGATTAAATTGGGAATTAACGAGGGAGTTAAGGAGGGAGAGAATAGGGACAGAAAAAAGGATGAAAATAAAGCCAATATTTTAAATTTAACAAAACTTCAACCCCCTAAGGCCTTAGCGGAGATTATGAAAATGGGGCATAAGTTTGCCATTAGGGATAAAAACTTCGAAAAAGAGGAATTCGTCATAGCGGCGGAGAAAATAGTGGGAAAATTAGACGAAAAAGAAGATAAATCCAATGTCAGGGTAAAAATTCGTGACATTATAGATGAACAAATGCACCTAAGTATAAGGGAACTAGGCCCACCCGTTACCAATCATAGGACATCAGAGGGAAAAACGGAAAGTAAGCTTAGGGGGAGTCTTCATAACGTGAAAAAATGGGTTAAACAAAGTGACGTATACTTAATTAGATCGGATAAGGAAAACAAAATGGTCATTATCGGGAAAGAGGAATACCATAGTAAGTTGGAAGATAGTTTTAGAAGTAATGACTACGAAGAAATCAAAGTTAACCCCATTAATAAAATCAAACGAGAAATCAGGAAAGGCATTGAAACCAGTTTTACCTTGGGAAGCGCGGAAAAAAAGAAATTACTTAAGGGGGTTAAGGAAGGGAATATTCCTACGGCCTTTGGGATACCTAAGACCCATAAAGAGGGGATTCCCCTCAGACCCATCATCCCCATGTATGCACATCCAGGATATGGTTTAGCTAAAGAAATGATTAAGAGGATGGGAAAAATGAATATGGACACTCCGTATAGCGTCAAAAACTCTCTTATGGTCAAAGAAACTATTGAGAAACTCACCATAGGAGAAGGGGACGTAATTTGTAGTTTCGACGTTATTAATCTGTACCCCAGTGTCCCCCGGGACAAAGCTGGGGACTGTTTGTATAGATGGTTGATCGACCAAAACGTTGAAATCTTGGTCGCCTGGGAGTACGTCCGATGGTTTTTTCTCATTACGGGGTACAATTACTTCTACGTTAACGATAAAATCTTCCGACAAAAAGAAGGGTTGGCCATGGGCAATCCCATTTCTGGTCTTGTGGCCAACATCTTCATGCACTACGTCGAAAAAGCCGCTATGGAGCATGCAGGGGGGAGGGGGGTGGTAAAATATTATGGGAGATATGTAGATGACATCCTCATCATAGGGAATGAAATCAAACTTGACAGCATTTTCGACCAATTGGGGAAGCAGGACCCCAGGATTGGGTTTACTAGGGAAGATATGGCCAACGGAAAGATCCACTTTCTTGACTTGTGCCTTACTAAAACCGGACAACGGATCATAACCGGGGTCTTCCATAAACCGTTAGCTGGAGAGATGTACCTCCATAAGAGATCCCAACATTCGAATAGGACTAAATTAAATGTTTTTCTTAACTTTTTCATTCGCGCCGAAAGACTGTGCAATGACGAGAAAGAGAAAGAGAAAGAAGGGGAATGGATAAGGAAGGTGGGGGTAAAGAATGGGTACACTATCCGCGACCTGGAAAAAGTAGCTAGGAAAGCCAAAAGGATTGTTAGGCAAGAAACATCGCAAAATGACAAAGAGGATAAAAAAACTGAGATAGGAAACGGGGAAAAAAACACATATTTTGTCGGGATCCCATATTTTAAGGGGGTCTCAGAGAAAATTGAAAAGTCCGTGAGGGGTTACGGAATAAAATGTGGGGTAAGAGCGCCCCGGAGTATTGAAAAGCACTTTACATCCTATAAGAAAGGGAGGGGGGATAAGCGCAGTAACCCTGAAGAGCGGAAGGGAGTATACAGGATAGTGTGTGAATGCGGAAAGGAATATGTGGGGCAAACCGGGAGAAGTATGCAAGTTAGGTGGGGAGAGCATGATAAAGACGTAAAGGAGGGCATACCCAAAACTGGATTATCTGAACACATATTGGTTAACCGACATAAGATTACTAAAAGGGAAGTTATTAGGGAGGTTAACAATAAATTGGACAGAAACGTATATGAAGCTGCCTATATATGCGCGAAAAATTGGAATAAACTTAATAGGGACGATGGGAATTTAGAAGACGGCTGGGTTAATTTCTTTAAAAAATGGGATAAAGCCGCAGTGTTTAGGGACGAGATGGGCTTCCATGTCACTCCTGAGGTCAGGAAAGCCGCCGAGGTGGAGGTCGACTTCTCCTTGGATTGGTGACTCCCGAGCCCCAGTTTGGAAGAATTGAGGAGGGGAAGTTCTCTTTCCCCAGGTACGGGCTGACACCGTGCATTCGCCTAACCTGGGCATTGGTCAGCAGTTCGCCAACTCCAGCCTTGGATGTTCTTTTGTTTTTATAGTATTGCGCGGTTTTAGATGTGAATTTATATTCTTTTTTAGAAAGTGTCCTTCAAGCAACTTTTTAACCTAAATCCTTAACCTTCACTTTCACGACGAGGCACCATGTCAGGTGTCTGAATAACATCGTTTCAACCTGAAGAAGGAGGTAGTGTAACCTCCGAAACGTAGTACGAAAAATCTCATACTCACACACGTAAGTTGCCGATTTTTAATCTTTTAGCCTAAAGTTTGTATTTAATTGTGAGTAATTCGCACATTACCAGTATGTTATTGATCTCCGATACGGGGAGGAAAGTGCGCAAATATGAAAAGTTGAGGATTAAGCTTAATAAGACCCTAATTAGGATTGGTTTCCTTAAGCAGTGTAGGAAGAAGGGTTTTTTACCGAGTTTTTTAAAGTGGGGGTACCAACCCCTTAGTTTTAAAGGGCTGGATCAAAAGAGGGAAATACAGTTTAGAATGCTGGGGAAATGCATAAGGGAGGCTTATGCACAGGTGGATAGGCTCAACTCTGAATGTTACAGGTTACATTTGGAAATTGGAGGACGATTAGACCAGGTGACATGGGGGCGCATTGAGGAACGTCATTCTAGAACAGTCGAACAGGCGAAAGTAAGAGATATCGAAACAATTAGGAGGAAATTGATTAAATTGGGAATTAACGAGGGAGTTAAGGAGGGAGAGAATAGGGACAGAAAAAAGGATGAAAATAAAGCCAATATTTTAAATTTAACAAAACTTCAACCCCCTAAGGCCTTAGCGGAGATTATGAAAATGGGGCATAAGTTTGCCATTAGGGATAAAAACTTCGAAAAAGAGGAATTCGTCATAGCGGCGGAGAAAATAGTGGGAAAATTAGACGAAAAAGAAGATAAATCCAATGTCAGGGTAAAAATTCGTGACATTATAGATGAACAAATGCACCTAAGTATAAGGGAACTAGGCCCACCCGTTACCAATCATAGGACATCAGAGGGAAAAACGGAAAGTAAGCTTAGGGGGAGTCTTCATAACGTGAAAAAATGGGTTAAACAAAGTGACGTATACTTAATTAGATCGGATAAGGAAAACAAAATGGTCATTATCGGGAAAGAGGAATACCATAGTAAGTTGGAAGATAGTTTTAGAAGTAATGACTACGAAGAAATCAAAGTTAACCCCATTAATAAAATCAAACGAGAAATCAGGAAAGGCATTGAAACCAGTTTTACCTTGGGAAGCGCGGAAAAAAAGAAATTACTTAAGGGGGTTAAGGAAGGGAATATTCCTACGGCCTTTGGGATACCTAAGACCCATAAAGAGGGGATTCCCCTCAGACCCATCATCCCCATGTATGCACATCCAGGATATGGTTTAGCTAAAGAAATGATTAAGAGGATGGGAAAAATGAATATGGACACTCCGTATAGCGTCAAAAACTCTCTTATGGTCAAAGAAACTATTGAGAAACTCACCATAGGAGAAGGGGACGTAATTTGTAGTTTCGACGTTATTAATCTGTACCCCAGTGTCCCCCGGGACAAAGCTGGGGACTGTTTGTATAGATGGTTGATCGACCAAAACGTTGAAATCTTGGTCGCCTGGGAGTACGTCCGATGGTTTTTTCTCATTACGGGGTACAATTACTTCTACGTTAACGATAAAATCTTCCGACAAAAAGAAGGGTTGGCCATGGGCAATCCCATTTCTGGTCTTGTGGCCAACATCTTCATGCACTACGTCGAAAAAGCCGCTATGGAGCATGCAGGGGGGAGGGGGGTGGTAAAATATTATGGGAGATATGTAGATGACATCCTCATCATAGGGAATGAAATCAAACTTGACAGCATTTTCGACCAATTGGGGAAGCAGGACCCCAGGATTGGGTTTACTAGGGAAGATATGGCCAACGGAAAGATCCACTTTCTTGACTTGTGCCTTACTAAAACCGGACAACGGATCATAACCGGGGTCTTCCATAAACCGTTAGCTGGAGAGATGTACCTCCATAAGAGATCCCAACATTCGAATAGGACTAAATTAAATGTTTTTCTTAACTTTTTCATTCGCGCCGAAAGACTGTGCAATGACGAGAAAGAGAAAGAGAAAGAAGGGGAATGGATAAGGAAGGTGGGGGTAAAGAATGGGTACACTATCCGCGACCTGGAAAAAGTAGCTAGGAAAGCCAAAAGGATTGTTAGGCAAGAAACATCGCAAAATGACAAAGAGGATAAAAAAACTGAGATAGGAAACGGGGAAAAAAACACATATTTTGTCGGGATCCCATATTTTAAGGGGGTCTCAGAGAAAATTGAAAAGTCCGTGAGGGGTTACGGAATAAAATGTGGGGTAAGAGCGCCCCGGAGTATTGAAAAGCACTTTACATCCTATAAGAAAGGGAGGGGGGATAAGCGCAGTAACCCTGAAGAGCGGAAGGGAGTATACAGGATAGTGTGTGAATGCGGAAAGGAATATGTGGGGCAAACCGGGAGAAGTATGCAAGTTAGGTGGGGAGAGCATGATAAAGACGTAAAGGAGGGCATACCCAAAACTGGATTATCTGAACACATATTGGTTAACCGACATAAGATTACTAAAAGGGAAGTTATTAGGGAGGTTAACAATAAATTGGACAGAAACGTATATGAAGCTGCCTATATATGCGCGAAAAATTGGAATAAACTTAATAGGGACGATGGGAATTTAGAAGACGGCTGGGTTAATTTCTTTAAAAAATGGGATAAAGCCGCAGTGTTTAGGGACGAGATGGGCTTCCATGTCACTCCTGAGGTCAGGAAAGCCGCCGAGGTGGAGGTCGACTTCTCCTTGGATTGGTGACTCCCGAGCCCCAGTTTGGAAGAATTGAGGAGGGGAAGTTCTCTTTCCCCAGGTACGGGCTGACACCGTGCATTCGCCTAACCTGGGCATTGGTCAGCAGTTCGCCAACTCCAGCCTTGGATGTTCTTTTGTTTTTATAGTATTGCGCGGTTTTAGATGTGAATTTATATTCTTTTTTAGAAAGTGTCCTTCAAGCAACTTTTTAACCTAAATCCTTAACCTTCACTTTCACGACGAGGCACCATGTCAGGTGTCTGAATAACATCGTTTCAACCTGAAGAAGGAGGTAGTGTAACCTCCGAAACGTAGTACGAAAAATCTCATACTCACACACGTAAGTTGCCGATTTTTAATCTTTTAGCCTAAAGTTTGTATTTAATTGTGAGTAATTCGCACATTACCAGTATGTTTTACTATAGTTTTTGAGAATACCATACCTATGCAAGTGGCATATCAATTCAAATTTGATATATGGATATTGCAATTAGGGTGTTACCCAAATTAATTATTACAACTATACACAAATAAAATTTGGTAGGATTACGTATTTATATTCACATCAACATATTTTCCTTGAGAATAAATATTTCATTTTTATAGACTGATATAAAGTCAGCATTTTGAATGATGATGATGATGTCATGATTAGCAAAAGTTAAAAGTTACGAAAAGTGACGCAAAAGTAGGAGAAATACATAAATTTAAAAACTATGTATATTAACTAAAGGAAATTGTCGTTTCTGCAGGAAAGTCAATGACTCGTACATACTTTTTGCAATATGATGAAATTATTGAGGAAACTGTCGTGTAAACCTGAGTGTTCTAAACGTATTGTAATTTTAAAATTTGTGAACAAATACTATCGCGATAATAATTGTAATTCCAGAAACTATCATTCTTGTAACAATAATTTCTTGCTGGTGACGATGATCAATGCTGTTAACGTACTGAGCCATTTATTGCTGGCACTATTCCCTTGTCAGTGGAAAATCCATCGCTCGTTTTTGCACTGCAAGTTCTGTCTTACACAGCAATTAATGACATTTTGGTGTCTCTTACACCATGAATATCCACAGGATTTGTTCCGGGGGTGACGCAAACGAGGCACTTTTTTCGAGCTGCTAGCAGGAATATATTCATATATGATAGTTAGTTATCTGGATATCTGAATTATTCAGATACTAATTAAATAAATTACGCAGATATATATATATATAATCTACAATCTAGATAATCTGTATCTCCATGTAATAGACTGTCTTTATGAACCTCCTGCAAAATTAAGGGTTATTGTCGATTTTTTCTGACGCTGCCCATGTAGCACACACAGGTTGGGCCAACGTTGGTAAATGGTTACAAATTTTTTGTGCCAACGGTTGGCGAATTGTTGGTGATGTCCGCCTTGCCATCAATCTCCCAACCAACTATTTCCCAACGTTGGCCCAACTACAATGGAAAAACTTTGCCAACAATCTCCCTACCAAATCTATTTCCCAACGTTGGCCCAACTACAATGGAAAAACTTTGCCAACAATCTTCCAACCAAATCTATTTCCCAGCATTGGGCTAACTACAGTGGAAAAACTTCCCAACCATTAATACTCAAACCAACATGCCAATGTTAATACTTTTGGCAAGTTTGTTTATAATATTAATAAATATTTTACAAACAATTGCATCATTTCTTGTATGTATAAAAATTTATTAAGATTATATTATTAAGACATTTTCAAACACTGGAGAAAAATACAAGGAATGATAAAAAAAACTTACGTATTTATCATTATAAAAGTAAAACATTTCTTAGCGGAGCTAATAAGCAAAACGAATTTCACAAATACTATTCAAGACAATCACCTTCATACATTACAAAAAAAAAGTAGCAAGATGCTATTGTATTTATTGAACGAAAAAAGGTGCAAGAGGTTGACAATTCAGGTGTCAAAGAACACAATGTCATTTCAATAGAATAGCTTATTATTACAAAATGGAATACATCCAAATGCTGATGTGTCAGCGAAATCTGCTGTAAGAATATACGAATATACTTTTTATGTAAATAACTTAAGGATACAATAACTCTGTTCTTTACATTCTTTACCTTAAACATAAACAATCTACTGCTTGGAAGAAGTGAAGTGAAAATGTCCAATTTGTTCATGAAAATGTTCAATTTAAATTATATGTACAAACCATCATTACTACAATCCTTTTCAATGGAGTTTACAACAACAACAACATCACCATCTTTCATTAAGAAGCAATCATCAGGTGAGGTTGTTCCCACAATACAATTCTCTTTTTTCATTCAAAAGTATAGATTTGATACAGTAAAATGAACTTGTAGTCTGAACAGCAGAACCACTTTGAATTATGTCTGTAGATCCTGAAACAGAAGGGACTTCATGAAATTCACTCATTATAATTTCTGCAGCTTTAGAAATGACTCGTCTCTCGTATCTTGCTGAAAAACTATCACCAGTCTTTACTAGTTTCCTTATTTCTTGATGTTCCTGCAGTTGCCTTTTCCTTTCTACGTTGCTCCCGGCTGCCATTTCTATCATTGACAAAGCGGAACCAGCTTTGTATCACTGAGTGTATTTCACAATCTGATGCATTTGATGTACATGAATTCCTTCAAACTGAAACTAGAAACAATTCAAACTGTTAGATCCATGGATGAACTCAAATGTAACATACCATATGATATGTGTACTTGGGCCTATCTTTAGTATGAGGATTAAACTTATTCCGTCCCATGAAAGGAAACTAATATTGACATATTATGCACGTGGGGTGACATTAATCCTTCACATCTAGACAGTTACTTATACTATATGCATGGACGTCCGCAGGATTTTTTCCAGGGAGGGGCAAGGAAGGTATTTTTTCCCAGGGGAGAGGGCAAACAAGGCACATTTTCTCCAAAAATAGTGTTGTTCCCTAAAAAAAATGCTCAAATTTGTATTTATGGTGTTCATGAAACAATTAACAGATATTATTGTGGTTAAAATGAAATTATATGTGTGAAATACATAATTTTTGGTTGACCTTCATTTTCCAGGGGGGGCATGCCCCCCTTCCGGAAGCCCATGACTGGTGATGGTAGGGAAAGGATGAGAAAGGAATTACAAAGATTTGCCACAATATTCATTTCATGTGAGTGATGTAAAACTGCAGAGAAGTTACAAACTGCTAGCCTGGCCTCATCTTAGATCTAACTCACTCCCTTCTGAATATAAAGTGAAAGCTCAACTAACTAAGCCAGGCTTGCTGAATTGTGAGAAATTAGTTTGCACTTATGCTGAATTGTGAGAAATGAGTTTGCACTTATGAACACTGTTCTAGTAAAAGCAGAATACTTCAGTGCTGCATGAAATAATATTAGTTTTTCCTATTAAGTAAATAAGATAGCTGAAGTAAAAAAAATACCAAAAACAATGGTAAAATTAAACAACAAATAAGTTTTTTTAAATAAAAATGTTTCTTCTCAGAATACATTTTTGAAATGTCCTTATTAGAGAATTTTTTAAAGACTTACGTAAAAGAATGCTCACTGTTAATACTAAATGTTCTAAAACTTTCCATCATGTACATTATTTGGATTTTACATCAACAAGTAATTGCCCTACAGCCTAATTTAGTTACCAATTCAAAAAAGAAAAAAAGAACAGCCTTCTAACTTACTTGGTACAAGTTCCAATAATTTCAAATGTCGGAGAGGTATTTTGTTGTGTTCTCCAGTCCAGTTATGATGTGCTGCCAATGCATTAGAAAATATTTTATCCAGAATTCTTCGCTCAATTTGCTGTAGGTTTTTGCCTCCAATGAAACTCATGTACGATTCCTACAACAAAACATTAATTCAATCAAGAAGCACTGACTGCACTGTGGGCAATACAAGGTACACATTTTATCGTAAAATTAAGATCTCCGGGAAACGTATTTCTTTAATTTTTTGAAAGGTCATGGAAGTGTTTTCTCCCATCGTTCAATTTATTTGGCCGGTAAATCAAGCATTTTTCTAGATTAATGTTTGTCTCTCTGATGCACAAAAGCTGTTGCCTCTATTTCCTTCCAATATGTAAACCAGATATTGCGTGCGTTTCATGACGTAACCCCCGGTCAGTGTTTCCAACCACACATATTTGTAACTATGTTAACGTTACATAACCTACGTAAATCTGCATCTTAATGTGCATGATTTTCGAGTATGTTAACCTAACAAAGTTAACGTAACGTAACTAATGTAACCCTTTTTTTAACTATGTTAACCTAACCTATCGTAACTAAGTTAACGTAACGTAACTAATATAATCCTTTTTTAACTAGGGAAGTAGTTATTTTTCAGTTAGGAAGATTGGAAACACTGCATACCCACTGATGATAGAAAACGTTAGTGAAGATTTGCCCGCCATATTGTGTGTAACGCAAGCGAAAAAGGAACAAACAATAATTATTCGATATGTGCAAAATTGAAATTATTTTCATCAAAAAAGCGAAATCCCACCTTAAAGAATCTTTAGCAATGCATAATAGGTAAGTACGAATGTGAAAAATAACAAAATAAATGAATTTGAGACGTCTCCCGGAAATCGGAATTTTAATGAAAACTGAAATACTTCAATTTGCATGATTTTTTTCAGTGAAACTTATATTGATGTAAAAGAAGCACATGGAGTTTAGAATGTAATTGATTTATCTTAAATTACAGCATACCACTTTGAGCTACAGTCAATTATGTTGAAAATGTTAACTGCTCAATTAACACAAAAAAAATATTTGACAATAATTTCACTCACGGAAATATGTCAACTTACCATCTGCTTCATGTGCTCAGGAGAAGAAAGTAACCACTCTTCCACCCTCTGAATGTCATCCTCTGTTGACAAAAAAGCTTTAGATTTTCAGGCATGGGCTGATTTGAGGATATCAATGTTGGATTCAAATTTTCCAAAATAAGCTTCTGATTTTCATGTATTTCTAACAGTCTATGCTCAATTTTTGCTAGATGACGTGAAATAACAGATAAACTACTCCCATGAAACTGGCAATTTGCAATCTTCTTGTCTGACCCAGATGTAGATTGTAGAGCCGAAGTTGCTTTGCCTTCACCTAGAATGAAGATGCCAGTAAAAGTAAAAGATCAATCTCTTGCAATCAGTACAATATACATATTACAAATTGAAATAGGAAAATAGCTACAGTGTGTTGTTGTACAGTTACAAACATGTTAGTGTATCTTCCTTCATAAAAAAAAAGGTCACAATTACTTTTAAAACTGCACATTACATGCAACACCTGTCTCCAGTTTTATGTCCATGAGAACAAGTATAGAAATGAAAACACAAGGAATTAGTTGGTGATGTTAAACCCTGAGTAATTACTAAAATATAAATTCCTAACACATTTGTGACAATATTTTTTAAAACTTGAATTTACATTTTACTATGATATACTGCTTATCACATTTTAAACAGAACATGCCTCTGCACAGTTACTGGCTAATGTATACCACACTGTGTATAGTAGTTTCTTCTCTACTAATAAATAAATGTGTCCGAAGGATAGTAAATTAGTACCAAAAATTCGTATGGTACTTGAATGTATTAAGTGTGGCTACAAACTAATTCTTTTCTGAATAATTTATGAATTACATACCTAATGATTCAGTGTATTTTACTCAAAAGAACAGTGGAAATGAAAAATGTTGTTTGATGTTGCTTAACTATAATGAATCACATCGCTAGAAAGTGAAAACACAAGGATGTCTTCTGCATTTTAACCTTACTGGCGGTAACGGTTCATTGTTTTATGATTTTTTTCAAATTCTCCTAACAGGAAGACTAATTATTGTAGAATTTTGGCACTCATTGTCACACGAAATGAGTACTGTTTGGAGTTCGAAAAAAGTTATTTATGTTGAAAAAATGGTAACAGTTCAGTATATCAGAGACACATTTCTTCATTTTTACATTAGAAACTACTTAAGGAAATGAGTTTCTCCAAGGTTTCCAACGTTGTCGAGGTAGTTTCTTTCATCGTGGAATCCTGTATTTTTCAAAAGAAATATCTCACTGATGCACAATTGCCATGGCTTTCATTTGCTCCCCCTATGTGAAGCGGATGTGATGACATAACCCCCTGTCAGTGTTTCCAACCCCCTTTTCAACTATGCTTGCCTAACCTAACCTTATCGGAAATGGTTCGTGGGACTATCCGTCAGCTACCCGTGCATAATGTACAATTTGCACACGTGATGAACACGAGAGTACATATTTTTCAGTGAAGAAGGTTGGAAACACTGCATACCTACAACAGTAGTTAACTTGTGCCCGCCATATTGTGTGTTAGGGAAGCGAAAAAAGGAATAACAAAAACTACTCTCTATGTGAAAAACTGTGTTTGTTTTCGTGTAAAAAGCATAATGGCACCTTGAACTATGTTCCGCAATACACAATTGGTAAATACGAACCATGCGAAACACAAAATATCGGATTTTAATGTGTCTCCGATATAACAAACGTACCGAAAAAATTAACTTAAAAATTATCTTACGGAAGAATGTTTGCTTTCCATGGAGAATGCACTTACCTTGACAACGGACTGTAAGTATTGTAGACTAGCGGGAATTGATGAATAACTAAATCGAAAGCTTAGAAGAATGCATTTAGACATTCAGACTTTATTTTCATGCTAAGAGAACCAAACTTGGCCTACCTAACTACAAAGGCACATATTGAACAAAATCTTAAGCAATCGCTAAAACTCTGCAATATGTGTTAGCAGAAGTAAATCGAAATCAAACCATGTAAAAATTGCATTCGTAACATGATGAAATCACAATAAAACAAAAGGAACTTGAGCAACTGGAAAGTTACGAAAAATACTCTTTCAACATTCTTCGTTGAGGTTGTGTGATTCAGTCTCTCTCTCGAAAAAATCGTCGATGTTTCTCATTATGCATAACAAGGAAATAATTTATAATTTGAATTGCAATTAAGAGACCCACAAAAATTGAATTTTTGGTCCCGAAGAAAAGAAAACTGGCTCATGTTCGATCTATTACATTCCGATTTCATGGTGATACATTCACCTATTTTTGGTCGTAGGTTCCTAAACATGTGTAATAATGGAATCCGGGAGAAAATGTTGATACATACAATGCTATTTTGTACATTCTTAAAAATCTAACCGTTACCAAAAACTGCCTCGGAATGCATAACTTTTATAACTATGTAAATATGAATAACTCTGCAAGTAAATTATAACATTATTTTTCATTATCTGTACTATTATCAAACTAAATCAGTGTGTCACTTACCTCTCTTAACGTACTCTTCAGTAAAAAGAAAAATTGCTCATCAGTCGTCACATATCCATATCCACACTGGCCGCCATCACAAAGTCACAATCGACTTTCGAACACACATCGATTATGTGTAGCCTATTTCGATATAAATCGTTATGTGATATTATTTAAAAAAATTCTCCGGAGGATGAACAAATCAAAGAGCACGCCATCGTTTTTACGTCTATATTGAACTAAATTCATTGAGAATGTTCTTTGCTATACTTTTCCGGTAGCAGCCCGAGGCTCGTTTTGTCCCAAAAGAATTTCGTTCTTCATTTGGTTGCCCTATGCTTTACATTGTAACGCAATAGAAATTGAATTCGCACTAATTGTTCACATTAAGTAAGTGCGGGACAGAAAATTTCTGGTCGGGACGGGGAAAATTCACCATTTTCCTAGTAAATCGGAAAATTTCGGGACGAGAAAAAAAAAATTTCCCGACAATTCATAAAACTCGAATTTTACACGCTATTTCTCCGTCGAGTGATTGTTTTTAGAGGTGTGTGCGGGACAGCATTTTTTGGGCCGGGACGGGATCGGGATGGGAATTTTTTATAATTCCGACATTCGGGACGGGAAGTCGGGAAATTTTCGAGACGGAAAATGTTCAAGCTCTGGATATATCTAATTCTACATGTCATTTTTACTTTAAGTGATTGCTTTTGCACATTTTTTAATGTTAAACAGAATTTAATTTTTCTTAGCTCACTGTAGGGTCTTGCTGATCGACAGGGGAATTTTACGCCCTCTTTGTCGTTTTGCATAACGTCACTGGCCACTGTACCAAACCTTGAATGCAATGTTGGGCCAACCTACAATATGGGCGTAATTGACAACCATGTCTGCCAACAATGTGAATCATTGGCCCAACGTAAGATATTCGTTGGCAAGAACTACCAACCACTTCCCAACCATGCCGACAATCACCCAACGTTGGCCCAACAATGTGTGCTACATGGGTGTTGCCACATTCAAAATTCACCTCAAAATGCTGAGAAAAAATGTAGCTGTAGCGAAATTTTCGCTACAACTACAGGAATTTTGTAGCTTCGCTACCGCTACAACTACAATTTTCAAAATGTAGCGTCGCTACAGCTACAGCTACAAATTTTGTAGCTAGCTACAGTAGCGACGCTACAAGTAGTTCGCTACTTCTGACCACTGCATTCCAGTACATCATTTGCCCCCTGCATTGTCGTTTGTGCCCACACACACACACACACATGCTTCACTGTCTATTCCTCAGCACACTATGTGCTCTCACATCAGCAATTGACATGTGAATTCAATCGAGCATTCCATGTGATCTTCAGAGAAGGTAACCGAATACCGGCCAATTTTCAACATGGTTGCAACAGGATACAGGGTACGAGGACTTCTTGAACACACTCTATGGGCTATTCCAAATGCAGACAGGCAGGGGTGTCAGGGTGATGTCACAGATATCCATGAAACTGAAATATATTATTCTAGATATAAAATTATGACACACATATTTTTTTGTTTCGCAAAAAAAAAAAAAAAAAAAAAAATTGTTGTTACTGCCTCAAAGTTTGGTGCCAAATTTTCACAAGTTTTGATGCCAAACATTGTAAACGGCTGTTTCTCAGGAACTATTAAAGATATTTGGATTCTGTTTTTTTTATCTGTAAGTTTATTGAAAGCCTTTTCAAATGCATATACAACGAACTTTATATGCAGCTTTTGGGGTGTGCTATAAATGAAATAAAAAAAAATTAGCCCCCTTTTGGACCCCCAAAATCTCGAAAAAGCCACCCTCAAAAATTTGCAAAATTTCTGGCCAGTTAGCAATACCTCAAGTTGAACATATATACATTTCACGGGGTGTATATGCCTGGTTGTAGTTTTACACAATATTTTAATAAGCACATTGACAAGCTTAAATGCAATCTTAATATTGAAGGAGACAAACCTTATTTCATCAGGCTATTATTGGTAAACAATATACAAATTTTAAATGTAAAACAAGCAAGACATATACATCATAAGAGTCCATAACCAAACAATTCATGTAATTGGTTTATATCATCATATTGCTGATCACACTCAACATTTCTTATTTATAGAACATACATGATGTTCTTCTTGAAGGTTCACATAACCACTTTTTGTACATGCAAAATAATCTAACACAGTTATTTTTAGTGGTTCTTATTGATTTTATCTGCGACGTTTCGTTCTGGTTTTCCATAACTTTCTCAAGCTACACCAAGATATACATACAAAAACACAACCTCACATGGCAAGTCACTCTACACTTCTAAGGAAAGAATGTGTCCTTATTTCCTCCTAGGTAAACTGGTTTTTCCTTGCAAGTGTTCCTTACAGCTGGCTGTTTCTCCCCCTCCCGTAACCTACTCTTCTTGTCTTCCCTCCTCTCCTCCTTCTGGTGGCACTGACCTTTTCTTTCTCCTTTAACTCCTCTCATTTAAATTTAATTTGTTCTTCTTATGATGTGAATTATATCCCCTGCTTTGTATCCATTTTCCTGTGCTGCCTGCATTATCCACTTGACTTCTCTGTCATAGCTTGCTTTGTTGTTGCATAATCTCATTGCTCTCCGTACAAAATTCTCACAAATGTTGTCTTTGGTTGTGATTTTGTATGTATATGTTAGTGTAGCTTGAGAAAGTTCTGGGAAACCAGAACGAAACGTCACAGATAAAATCAATAAAAACCACTAAAAATAACAGTGTTAGATTATTTTGCATGTACTCTGTATGATAGATTAAAATTTCGTTTTCTATGATGCAATAACTTTATTTCAACTTTAAGCACTGTTACATATTTTAATTTTCTTCTTGCAGCATCAAGATCATTTTCTAGTGTAAGACCACAAATCCCTGCGAGTCTCAGTCCTCCTATTACTGGGAATATTCCTGGATACCCACCTGGTAGGTTCCAAAATAATGACCACATGATGCAACCAGTTTCACCTAATTTATCTAACAGAAACGATCGAGGGGGGAAAATAAACTCTTTCGTGAATGGAAAACCTATTGTAGCTCCAAATGGAGGGTTCCTGTATGGTGAGAAAGGCACCAATATGAGAGGTCCAAATGATGGATATTACAACAACGCAATGTACGGACCAAGTGCAGACAGTGTTCATGGATATCTTAATAATGGTTGGGGTGGGAATATTGGTAGAGGATCATATCTTGGTACTATACCTGGAAACACAGCTCCTGGTGCAAGGACAGGTTTGTGAACAATTTTTAAATATAGCATTTTTGGAAATAATATTTTTTATTTGTTTTATTATTTGACATTGCTTTTCTAGCTCTAGATTAATCATGATGATTAGGATGATGTGGAAAATCTATTAATGGGATGAACACAAAGGAAAATTTTGCCCCAGGATCAAACTCGGAACCTTTGATTATGAGATTGTGCATCCAACAGTCTTTGAGGTAGTCATAACACAGATTAATAATTTTGGTAAAAGTTATAAATGTTGCAGTTTCACTAGTAAATAATATATATTTTTACATCTAATTTTATAAAATATAAAATAATGCTTTATATTTTAACTAAAACACTACTATCTGGTGCTATACAAGTGTTAATTTTATATGCAATTACGAAGTCAAGAAATATAGTGAAGTTGAATTTACTTCATTTAAGGATGTGCTATGAAGTTTCAAAATTAGAGTATGTTCTGAAAATCTTCAACCACTTCAATGTCCCTTTGCAAATATCATGTGTGGTAGATTAATTAAGATAGCATACTATAGGAAATTGGGGGTCTTACTTTTGAATGCTGAGTACTGTGTGGACATGTAATTGTTTATATACCATTATCTCTTTCATCATTCAGTTTTGAAATCATCCTAGAGAGGTAGAAAGGAACGTTTAAAAGGTTTAAAAGTAAAATCTCCTATACTTACCTACATGTTAGGATAACATTTGTGTAAGTTATGAATAATTTATATGCAATTATTGGCACTTTCCTTTTAAATTCTTCTTATCAATTGGAAAAAAAATATCTAATTCAAGTCAGGAATGTAGTTATTCATGCAAGAGACTGTAGAATTTACGATGTGAAAGTACATGTTTAATCTAATTGCAAAATGGACCTATAGCACAAGAAAATATGAAAAATAAATTTGTAAAATACAGATTTTTAATGCTTGTGTTTCATCTTATTGATAAACATAGTTCAATTGAAAATTATGTGAATTGTAATTACTAAGAAATGTTATGTTCCTTAACATATTATAAAAAAATCACTAATCATGATATGCTTTTCTTTTTTAGATCGAAACCTAGCATGGAATGCTAGAGAACAATTCAACAGAAGATTATAAAATGAATGTTGCATGAAACCAAAGAAAATATCTTTATATGCACCATTGAAAAACAGATGATTATTTTTACTACTTATTATTGAAATTCCTCTTTGCATATCAAGTGCTTAATAAAATGTATTACATAAAATTTGTTTCCCATGATCTTTCACTGATTATACAAAACATTCCTGAGTAATATAATAGTGGATTTATTTGTGTTTGTGAGCAGAATTTCTTTACGAGGGGGCAAAATGAAGTTGGAAACTATCTAAAGGAAATCACACGTGATCGGTTTCAATTAAAAGATGGTTAAAGGTAAACAATTGTATTCATTATTAAAAATTTCACCACTATTATCTTTCATTACTAAGACAGTAGTGTTGGGTGATATATCGTCCAGATGATATATCACGATATTGAAACACATCCAGGTGATATTAACTAGACAATATATTGCCATGATATTTTGACAATATATATTGTGTTGGTGATATATCATCATATTTTGGTGATATAAATATCATGTCAGCGATATTTCACTATGATGTTTTTTGGTGATATATATATCATGTTGGCGATATATCGTTACCATATTTACCATTATATATCATGTCTGCGATATATATCATCATGATATTTAGCAATATATATCATGTCAGTGATATATTATCCTGATATTTAGTGATATATATCGTGTCAGCAATATATAATCATGATATTTTGGCGATATATATCATGGGGATGATATTTTCTTGACAATATATCGCGATATAAAATTTCTGATATCATCCATCCCTATTACCAACCAGTTTAATTCGATATTTGAATCCAAATGTTCTGAGCACATGCATTGCTATCATCATCAGGGAATGTTCTCGGGTTAAGCTAGGTTAATTTAGTGTTAGTGTTCAATGTTTTGAGCAAATACACTGCTCTCGTCATCAGGAAAATCGCATTCCCTGGTGATGAGAGCAATGTTTGAGGAATGCTCTTGAAACACTGGATGCTAAAGTCAAATTTATCTGCCTGATAACCTAAGAACATTTGTTTGAAACACATTAACCCTTTCAAGGGGAATGACGAAATATTCGTCAAGCATGGAAATTCCCCAAGGACGGGGCAGATTTTAAGCAAAATGTAACATGTTGGAAAATGTTTTTTTTTAAAAAAAAAGTTGTAATAACACGATAAATGCCAATGAGGGCTCGTTTTATTCAGAATTTCCAAGGCTTTCGTTCGGTAAGGTAAACATGTCGATGTGTACCCATTTTTGGAAGCAACAGACAGAGGAATTTCATTTTTTTTTTTTTTTCAAAGTTTGGCTAGCTCTCATCAGGTAGCACTCATCAATCTCGGCAAACCACCACTTGTCGCTGATTGCCCCAAGTTATGTAATGGTGAATACATAGTATCAAAACGATAATACAAATAGTAACTTTTTTTAAAAAAAAGAGGAAGAAGAAAACTCAAGGTCAAGGAGAATGTTTATCACAACTGACCGGAAACTCCATCAAATATTTGCCCATCGATCTGGACAAACCGCCACTGGTAGCTGATTGTCCTAAGTTATATAAAGGTGAATACGTAGTATCAAAACGATAATATAAATAGTATATTTAAAAAAAAGAAAAAGAAAAAACTCAAAATCAAGGAGAATTTTCATCACAACTGGCCGCAGTGATGTCATCAGAAATGCACCCATTGATCAGAGCAAACCAACACTATACAGTTATATATACACCCCAAGTTATATAAAGGCAAAAACGACAGCACAACAATTAGCCTGGCGATGCAAGAATGACCTCAAAGTCTACTCGGCGATGACAGCAGATGTGAGGTTAAAGCTTGGAGAATAAACCAAAAAAGATTCCAGTTTTTTTTTTTTGTTGTTTCTTAATTCGGTAACGTGTTTATTAAACTTTTATTACCAAAACATTTGACGAAATATTCGTCACTTCTGGCATATATAGGCCCCGCCCCGAAAGGGTTAACAGGGAAGCTACAATTCTTACTAAAAAGAGTGGACTTTTTAAATTCAGTGGTTTCTTTTTGTAACATTTATTTCACTAGTTCTTTCTCATTTCAATGACGTTGAAAGAAGGAATGTATTTAATGTGTTTTGTTTAATAATATTATGTGGCCTATGATGTTAATATACATAATATATATGTGTATGAATAAAATGAGAAAAAGAGCCAGAAGGGCAGATAAACAAAAAATTTGTAAGGTAGGAGGCAGTAAACACTTACCACAAATGAGAGATTATTACAATATTTCTCATTTGTGGTAAGTGTTTGTCTCCTTCCTTGTATATTTTTGTGCATATTATATTTCATTGTACTGCTGTACTCTTACAAGTACATTTAGTCTGGTGATATGAACGAGTAGTTTTCTAAGAATTATTTTTTTTTTGCGACACAAAATACTCTTACATAATTTTTATTACTACTGGTAGTAACAAAAGTCTTTGTTATTACCACTGCTAGTAACAAAAGTCTTTGTTATTACCACTGCTAGTAACAAAAGTTTTTGTTATTACTACTGCTAGTAACAAAAGTCTTTGTTATTACCACTGCTAGTAACAAAAGTCTTTCTTATTACTACTGCTAGTGAAAGTGTGTTATTACTACTGCTAGTAACAAAAGTCTTTGTTATTACTACTGCTAGTAACAACATATTGTGTTATTGCTACATATAATAACAAAGACTGCTCCCATTTTGTGATATTAAACAATAACTAACAACATTTTTCTTATAATATTTCATTTCATTTGTGTTTCCTTCAGGATTATTACTAGACCGGATTTTAAAGGAAAAGAAATACTTTAAAAAGGACAAAAAAAGGGAAAATTATTAAAAAAAAAAAAGGAAATGAAAGTTGACTACAGTTTATTTTTGCACTCCACTAAAAATATTATTTTAAATGAAAGCACAATATATACCATTCATATATAAAAATGGTGAAATGATGAAATTGATGAATGGACGGACACTCACAAACATTCATGCCCAGGCCAGGATTCTAACCCGGGACCCCTGGCATCGTAGCACGATGTACTAACCACTCTGCCATGGGGACCGGCTTGTAATCAGTCTTATACAGTGCATCAGTAAAATAATGGTGGGGTTTTAAACAGTCATAGTTTTGGAACAAAGCATGGTAGAGAGATGAACGATACTTCAAAGCAAAGAGAAACTCTCCAAGTTTCTTACCTATTCAGTAGACTTTGATGTGTGAACCCTTAGTTGCCCCGCAGACGTGAAAACAATACTCAGTCTCTTCCAATACACGGCAGAGAAGATCCGGCATAATAGACGAAACAGCTTCAGTGATCTTTGCTTTTAAATGGTCCAGATTTCGAACTTGACAGGAAAATACTTGTGTTTTGCCATAACCCCACAAATATAAATCCATAGGTGTCAGGTCAGGCAATCCACCCTCCTCGTCCGACCCATCGCTGAGGAAATGTTTCGTTAAGAAAATCCACATGATTGTGGAAAAATGTGGATGAACCCCATCTAACTGGAAAATGGAAGTCTCCGGTATTTGGGGCACTGCATACCCTTGTAACATATCCAGCTTCAATTGTATGATCAGTAACTGCTGGCCATTCTGAACATGTTTCCTTCAGTAGGCTGCCTCCTTCTCTGAGTTGGCTGTCCCATCGGCGAATGTTATTTTCATGTGGGGGGGGGGGGGGGTCTACATTGTATACATGTCGATATTCACGCCTAACATGTGTAATGGACTCAAACCTAGCAAGCCACAACACACATTGAACCTTCCTCTGCACCGCAAACATGACAACTCAGTAGCGAAGATGACTAACGAGCTCGTGCAGCTTGTGTTTCCTTGAAACACAATGCGCATGTGCTACCCAACGTGCCTGTAGGTGTCAGTGCATAAGCTTTCACATGCATGAACTTGGAGAGTTCCTCTTTGCTTTGACGTATCGTTCATCTCTCTACCATGCCTTGTTTCTAAAACTATGACTGTGTAAAACCCCACCATTATTTTACAGACACACTGTATTAGAATTGAAAAAGGAGATTTTTCTTCATAAATGAGTAGATGATTGAATGTACATTTTTGTGGACCCCTATATAATGAGTTACTACAGGATCATTGTTACTGTTTAGCTTTTAATATGTGTCAGACTTATTTGTTGCATATTTCAGTAGAATGTTAAATTGTTTATATTGTTTTGAGGAACTTGTTACCTTCGTTAATCAGTTACAATAAACCCAAGTAAAGCATTTTTTGTGACCTTGTTGAGTACCTTTATAATAAAAGAGAATACAGTGGAAGTTTTTACACGAAGTGAATACATGAGTGTGATATCTGTGGTTTCTTGGTACTACACAACTTGTCAAAAAGGTGACCTAGACGAATTGACCAGTTTTCAACCCAGATTTTTGTCAGTTTGAGCAATCAGGGTTTCTTATTTCAGTGGGAGCTCTGGAGAAATGGGAATTATTTCTATTGTTGGCATATCATAGAATAGTCTGTGGTGAGTAATACACTAGACTCTCGCTAATCCGGCCCTCAATAGTCCGCCCTTTCATTAGTCCGGCCCACATCCGGTCTGTAGTCACTCAAGCAGAAATGACGCTCACAACAATGAATTATCGTGTTCAACAATGTTGTTACTTAAATATTTTAAACAATGCTATACATACGTACAGTATTTGAAATTGTGACTTACTTACAGTAAAGTTCAGTACATACTATGGCTTCTAAAAGGAAACACGTAAAGTACAGCCTGTATAGTCCCTGTGTGTTTAAACTACATAGTAGTACGTAATTTCCGACCCTCTCAATAATCCGGCACTTCCGTGAATCCGGCACCCATATGTGCAAGGAATGGCCGGATTAGCGAGAGTCTAGTGTATTTCTGTTATAGGCGATTTTTAAATTTGGGATATTTCTTTCCCTTTTGTATTTGAACACAGAACTGACTATTCTAGGTTATGTTCTTGGTGGTAGTAGTTATTTGATTTTAAGAATTGCACCTTCCAAGAATTATATTGTATGGTCTTTGGTCATTGCTACAAAAGGTTCGTAAAAAAACAGTGGATTCGAACCTTGCCCATATTGACCAGTCCAATACACTACGAAGTGATGGTAGTAGAAAAGTGTAAACGTATTGACATTCGCTACCACTACACATCGTAGTATGCTGTGCTAACCACTCTGCCATAGACGCTGACACTGAAAATTGAGCTTGGTTAAATAGCGATAATGGTGTTACTAGGGCTAGTTTTGTGAATGTGTCTATCTTATATTTATAAAATTTATATATTAGGTTAGTCAAAAAGTAAATGCAATGTTTTTCTTTTCTTCCGTACGTTGGCTGTACAGCTTTCTGCGCTCGTAAACCGATAGATAGTATCATTGTCTTCTCATGTGGCAGGGTACAGCGTCATCACTTCAGTTCGCTCTGCAGTGTTGCCAAGCAAACATGGCTGCGCCACTATCCGTGTGCACCACAGAAGAACAGCGTTCTGTAATCCGTTTTTTTGTAGTCTGTAGGTTACCAGGAGCTGAAATCCATAGAAGACTTTCAGCACAATACGGTGACAATGTTTTACCGCTGCGAAGTGTTTACCAGTGGATTGAAATGTTCAAAAGCGGTCGAACAAGTTCGGAAAAAAAAGTCAAGCATCAACATTCTGCAGAAAAGGTAATGCTCACACTTGTTTGGGACTCAGAAGGGGTAATTATGGAACATTTTGTGAAAAGGAAGACAACAATAAACAGTGAACGATACAGTGATATGCTTTCGAACAAGTTGAAGCTTGCAATCCGAAGCAAACGACGAGGTCGATTGTCGGAAGGCATTCTTTTGTTGCATGACAACGCGCGTCCCCATACCGCCGCCAACACCGCTCAAACTCTGCAAAATCTGCGCTTCGAGGTGTTAAAGCATCCTGCATACAGTCCCGATCTCGCCCCGTCGGCTTACCATCTGTTCGGTCCACTTAAAGATGCTTTAAGAAGCCGTCGATTCGACACAGATCAACAGGTGAAGAACGCGGTGCATACGTGGCTTGCTGCTCAACCGAAAACCTTTTTTTCTCAGGGTATTGGAAAGCTTGTGGAACGTTGGACCAAGTGTATTGAAGTGCAGGGGGACTATGTTGGAAAATGATATCATTGTAAGTTTTCTATTGTTGCTGTGAAAAATTTAAAAAAATGACTGCATTTACTTTTTGACTGACCTAATACATTTCTTCTCTTGAAAAGAAAAAATTGAGAGGATCTGTAATGGAAGGGCCAGTGTTTGTTCCATCATGTATTCAATGCAATCATAATTTATCTTTAACACTATTAGAGGGTAACATTATCGTATGAGGGAAACGGATTCCTTCAAATTTACAGAAGAAAGTACTTACGAAAATCATTTTCTTTAGCGTTGTGGAAGTTACTGAATGTAGATTTGATCCATTTTAATGTGAATGAGTGTTGTTTTCTGCGAAAATCTCTGTCCGACACGCTGTTTCTGCTCCCGCCATTTGCTTCTGCACGAGAGTGCAATGTTTCATGTGTTAAGATGATGCAACCCCGTATCCAGTGTTTCAGCCTTGCCGTGTTTTCACTAGAACATGACGTGTCGAGTATTTTTAATTTTTTTATTAACTATGCTTGCCTAACCTAACTTAACTTAACCTAACCTAACCTTACGAAAAATGGTTTTTGGGGCTAACGTGAATGGTTTTTGGGGCTAACATGAATGATTTGTGGGGCTAACGTCAATGGTTTGTGAGGCTAACATCAATGGTTTGCGACGTATTAGCATAATTTCAAATCCGGGCACGAAAGTAGATATTTTCCGTTGAACGAGGTTGCAACACTGCATAAATCGACAAAACACTCTCAGAACGCCCCCTAAACCAGTACGCTATCACGGAATAATGTGTTACAGATTCGACACAAAAAATAACAGTAAGTACTCGTAAATCTAAGAAATAGACATTGATATGCATTATTTCACTTTAGGAAATGTTCCACATTCGAAAATAACACGTTAGCAATGTAAAGAAGTCCCAAAATATATGATTCGTAGGTGTTTCCCTCATACAATAATAGTACCCTGTCTTTGACCCCCAGTTTTGGCACCTTGCCCCCTCCCTCCCCCAGTTTTGGAACCCAATCACCGCCACTGCTTGAGCATATACAATGAAATATAATTTTATTGTGACAATAATTGCAGACTAGAGTATGCATTGGACCACTTTCGCTCGAAAATATAGAATATCATTTCAATGTGACAATAATCGTACAAATATATGTGTAAAAATTTGTCTTGTTAGTTTCAGTCCATAATCAATATTAATTTTCATAATTGCTATGTATTGGTAAGATTAAATTATAATTTAACATGGAGATGAAGACTATGTTCACTTGAGTTTTGATTTCACTGTGTTTCACTCGATCCATATTTGAAGGCCCACTACTACAGAAAAATTACGGTTATATGTGAACTGTTGGGCTTCAAGCGTCTACCGATCGTTTGACTGTTCGAGTGTTACTTGCTCAAGTGAAGAAACTGTCCATTCCGTAAGCCATCTAGCATCATCCGTTCGAACTATTACACAATCAAGCAAAAAGGCCTTGATGTAGCACTCTACTGTACACACACATATATATATGTAAAATATCTACCCTGGTAGTTTCAGCCCATAATCATCTGTTTAATTTTCATATATCACTGGATTGTTAAGATAGAATAAACTACATTTTAACATGGAGATGATGACTGTGTTCACTTAAGTTTCAATTTCAGCGCATCTTTCACTTCACGATGAGTATTATTGTGCAAATTGTCCATGACTATTTTCATTAATTTTTCTCTCACATCCTATGTGTTCTCAAGCAATGGATTTCTATGTTCACTGGTGCAGAAGTTATCAACAGCTTGTTTTGAGTTTTCTTTTAATTATTGAAGCTCTTATTGGGTCAAATAAAGTGCATGAACATGGAGATGGACAATTTGCACAGTTATACTCATCGATCCCACTGTACTACTGGGCTTTGAGTTCATACTGTTCATTTTGCCTGTTCGAGTGAAGAAGCTCTCAATTCCGTTGCTATCCATCATCGTCCGTGCAAACTATTTGGTACTCAAGTGAATCCTATTCCCACAGCACATTGAATCATGTCATGCAGTTATATGTGATAGATATGGAGATAGGGTCCAATATATTCACAAACTCAGCCAATTTTTGAAGGTGGTGCGAGCAGTACCATGCTTGTCCACCTTACCCACCCCTTCTATACACACCCATGTATATGTTTGCTTCCAGATATCCATTTATTAGTGTTTCACATAAAGGAAACACTTTCGTTGTAGCTATACTAAGTGCAGAGATTAATCCAAGTTTGTTGTGTTTGCAGAAAAAAATATTTTCATTTCCAAAGAATGCTATTGTGCCTTCAGAAAATATACATTCACTCTTGCAATGTATGTGTTTTATGCATAAGGATATACTGATTTAATCCATTCGGTTATAATGCAATCATCTCTCATTGTTTCAGTGGAAACGAACAAAGTCAATATGATAGAGTTGTTTCGAAAAACACAGTGAAACGTGGCACTTCTCTAGGAACATGAAATGGGATGCAATCTGTCATTTCTTCTTGAAACTTCAGGTGAGATATATCCTTGTTATGGAGTACTTATGCTAATGAATGTGTTCTTTAAACACTATAGATGTGGGGGAAGATGAAGGAAGCCACAACCTTTCCCCCATTAGATCTCTGTGTATCTAAATAATTGGTAATATTTTTGCATTTCAAAGAATTAAAAATAAACAGTATATTTCGGTGCTTATGTAAGAAGCATACACATAATATATACCATGAACAATTTTCTAGCACATATTTACAAACTGCAATATAATTAAATTTTAAATCATTTAGTAGGGCCTCCCCTATGGTGCAGTGGTAGCGTCGTAGGCTTGTAATCAAGGGATCTCGGGTTTGATTCTCAGTGGAGGCACATAGTGGTTCAGATCCCACTTTAAACTGTAAGTCCAGTCCCGATTAGCCTTACTGTGCATCAAGTGAACTTAAAACATCAGCTCGACAACTCAACTAAATCATTTAGTGCAGTGGTTCTCACACATTTTTCTCATTGTGCCCTTTGGTAGTAACTAAATGCCTAATGTACCCCCACCATTGGTTTTTTTGGAATATTGGGTTTTGGGAATTTTTTTTGGCTCCCTGATTGGTGGGCGTTTTTGATATGTTGGAGACGTGTTTCTGCAATAGAGCAAAATGGCATTCGGGCTGTATGTGGAAAGATGGTAAACAAATAAACATTATCTTATGTTTATTATTTTATTGGGTGTTCCTACGTTTACAATCTTTACGATAAGTTACAAAAATAAAAATGTGAATCACGTCTATGATAAGATGTATATAGAAAACTTAATTCTCATGTAATTTTTCAAGAGTTATTGAAAAAAGTAAACAAAAATAAGTTTCTAAAGAAACTGTCAAGCACAATCTTGGAATTTTTATTGTAAATCCTCAGAGTTTCTAGAGAGAAGGATGTACCTGCATAGCCTGACACAGTTTCTTGATGTCTAGTTGTGCATTTGAAACTTTTAAGCGGAGATTTCCAAAAATTATTTTATTTCAAAACATATGAAACAAAGAAAAGAGCGTCGGTGACAAAATCAGCCTGATTTTCCTCTTGAGTGTTAAAGGTATGAAGCCTGAAACAATGAAGTCTGCTCTACATACTTGCAGCAAAAATGTTGTCGTGAGGGTATTTTAGACATTTCTCTTCCGAGCTGATCGCGTACCCCTGGTTGTATGCGTACCACAGTTTGAGAACCACTGATTTAGTGGATAACAATTTATTCCTGTATATTGCTGAAAAATAACATCACAGGAGAAAGAATCCTTTGCTTATGACTCAAGTTTTTTAACTATATGTATATGTACAAAAAAAAATATATTAATAGTAGCAATAATAAATTTTGTTAATAGGTATGTATTGTTATGTATCAGTCACTTGATATCCTAGAATGGGTTACATTTTCTCTAGTATAGAACAATAACAGTAATTATTGATTGATTGAGTTGGTGTTTTAAGTCCATTTTATGCACAGTAATGCTAATCGGGACTGGACCTACAGTTCAAAGTGGAATCCGAACCACTATGTATCTTCACCGGGTATTGAACCCGGGACACCTTGATTACAAGGTAATGATGCTACCACTGTGCCATCGGGGAGGACAACAGTTATTATAAATGTTATGAAGATCAACAATTTGATCTTTATTTCCAAACATTTCTGTTTATGGGTCTGCACAAAAAATGCCCTCCTCAACCTCCTGCTTAGAGCTTGGCATTGAATATAGAAAACAAACTTTTGAATAAATATCTTTATTATCAGTTACAAAATGAAAAAAAAACACCACTTAAAGAAAATAAAAAATGTATTATCAATGAAACACGTGAGAGTGGCAAGAAAATTATTATGTAAAGCCACATATGGTGGTTGTAATGACGAGTTGTGATGCAATTTCTTAAATAAGGTTCTTAATGTAATTTTCATGAAGAGGTAGGACTGTCAGTGGTGTAAAGGTCTGTTCCATGGAGAAGGTGCTACAGACATAACACTTTAAATGGATCTTGCCCACAGCTGAAGTGATTATATCAGCACCATGCTCCAACTGCTTTTGTCCCTTCCCCAGCTCAAAATTTTATTTCATTACCTCATTACCTCACAAGTGTTCAATGTGAGCCTCTTTAATAACTCGGCACACATCTAGCCTGTAGTCGAGTTCCTGCCAATTACGATGCACATATCACGATCGATTTCTGCAATGGAATCTGATGCGTGCTTGCAGATCAAGCATGGTCTGTGGAAATGGTGGCTGGTCGACTCTTATCTTTAAGAAACCCCCACAGGAAGATATCGCAGGGTGTGAGATCCAGGGAATGCGGGAGTTCCTTATCACTACCTCCAGTGCGGCCATTTTATCTTGTAGTTATTATGCAGAAGCAGCAGGTGTTACCAACCGTATCGGAAATTATATGAAATAAAACTTTATGAGTTACTCTTTATATTGATATAACCTTTTCGTATCTGAGTTTCATTAAACGTGATTTACATGTGTCTGAAATCGGGAAGATCATTTGTAATAACCCTGTATATCTTGTTTCTTTAAGCTTGCTGTACTTATTATATTGGTGGCATTTGGAGAATGTGGTCAAGGGATACCAGATTACGTTTGTAAGTTTATTTTGAATCCTTAATCATTTTTCTACATTAGTTTGCACATACCACTAGTTAGTTCATGATGAGGTTCAAAATGAGACCCCCCCCCAAAAAAGGTCAACATTTTTAATTCATCTCCGACCAGGTAAATAAAATTACATTTTTTCATTATTCAGCAATAATTTTCAAGTTTATAAATTAATTCACAAAGAATTGAAATCTAAGAACCCTAAGCTATACACGGTGATTCAAAAGTCTAGTCCCATAGGACAACTCTGTTGTTAGTGAAAAATGGAAAGAGAGGGAAAATTGTTGGAAATATGTGGGTTTCAATCCAAAGTGCTTGGATTTTTAATGCAGCATGCACCATTGAGGCTGGATATTGGTATACGAAAATGTTATGTTGCAACATGCTTCATCTCGAATACCACATGTCATCACAACACTGCACAGTACTGTGTAAATTAAGAATTGATGGTGATAATTACAGGCACAGTGAAACAGATTGGAGCAGTGGCGTATTCTCCATGTTATAGATCCACCAAGCTTTCTGAAACCTCGAAAAATATGCGAACTAGCCAGCCTCCCCCACCCCCTTCTTTCACCCCCCGATGTTTACCCTGGCGCTGATCGGGCAAGGAGTAAGGGCAAAATGACGAAAGTTGTGCACAGCAGTGCTACTACGAATTATCGACAAGTGTGAAGAAGAGAAAAGAGATGGGTGCAATTATCCTCGAAATCAACCCCTAAAGAGAGCAGTATATCTAACGGGATGGTCGGAGTCATTGCTTAAAAATTGAAAAGAGAGAAAAAAGATTTACAAACCCCTGAAGTTCCTACAATATTGAAACTTTTAGCTATTGCTAAGGAAGAAATTAATTATCAGGCGGTGGGGGGTGAGAAACTTATGGAAAATTATGAAACAGATAGGCTTTAAATTTTAAAAAATGTAGAAACTCTCACTTAGCTCTGGTTGAACGAAGCAACATTGTGGTTTGGAGAGCACGAAATCTTCGTGTGATCAACAGATTCCGCAACGAAGGGAGGCCTGTTGTTTACATTGATGAAACTTGGATTAATCCTAATTACAAAGTAAAAAAATATTGGCAGAGTGAAGATGTGTCCGGTGTCTTCACAAATGACAGTCCGGGGCAGAGACTTATTATAAGTCACGCTGCGAGTTCCACGGCGATTACCATAACAAATTGAATTCTGAGAACTTCGAGAAGTGGTTGAACAGAAACTTATTCCGAATCTCCCACCTAGATCTGTCATTGTTATGGATAATGCATCCTACCACTCAATTCAAACCAATAAAGCCCCAAACACAAAAAAGCAAGAAACTAGAGATTCAAGAGTGGTTATTAAAAAATAACATCACTTTCGATATCGAACAAACAAAGTCAGAATTGTTGCTGGAAGTAAAAAATAATCTTCCCGATCTGGTATATCGCGCTGATACAATTTTGAAAAACCACATCCTTCGACTTCAACCATATCACTGCAACTTGAACCCGATCAAGTACATATGGAGCACCATAAAGCGTAGAGGTGCCTCACGAAACTTAAATTCAAATTTGAGAGAAATAAGGGCTCTTACCGAAAGTGCAATTGACAGTGTCACAGTGCAGGAATGGGAATGTATGTGCCAACATGCCATTCGTTTGGAAAAAGAATATGGAATGATGGAATTTTTGAAGATGAAGTTCAAACGTTGATTATAAACATGGAATCGGGTTCCGAAAGTAGCGATGTAAATAGCGACAGTGACAGTAAAAGTTCAAATTCGGACCTCTCCATCATAGACACCTTATAATCTGCCTCCAGGCCAACTGGAGGCAAGAACCCAAAAGTAAGTTGCTTTTTCTTTTTTATATATAGCTATACTTTACATAATTTAGAATATAAATGTTATGTGTATAAATTGTTGATATCCTTCTGCGAGACAGCTGGCATTTTTAACTTTAGTGTCCCCCTCACTCCTCTCTCTTATACTATGTTATTTGAATTACCGCATCTGGAAATGAAACTTAAACTTCCCTTGCCCCAGTGTTCTCGAGCTTCTGTCCTAAACATTCGACACTAGCGCCACTTGTTTCTGGCCAGGGTTTCAAATAAGTTGGTGGATCTATACCACATTTACAGCCGGTAAACCAATATTTTTCATATTTTTATTCATTCAGCTGTAATATATGTGTAATTGCTCATTATACAGTGCGTTTCACTGTCAAGTCATTTGTGGAATGGCAGCTAGAGCATCGGGCAATGAGAGTGTATCTGCCGAACATTTAGACCCACAGCTGTACGCTGACCTTGGCACTGGACGTGTCAGTAGTTCAGTATTCATGTAACTGGTGTCAAATTTGCACGTGTTTGTGAAGTGTTAAGTTGTTAACAGGTATTATACACTGTTTTCTTTTAGCTTACGTATTACTGGTGCTTTTCTAGTGCAATTTGTAACCTGCTGGTTGAGTACTTGGAAAAAGGGGAGCAAAACTGACCCGTGGAAAGGGCGAAAAGGTCCGGGATCAATTTAAAGTACACACTTAAAAGTTAAGCTACAACCAACAGTACAAATTCGAATTATTGAGGATTACGGCCTGCGTTTAGCGCTGCCCCCTCAGTCTCAAAAGAGAACCAATAATTGCTATTTGTGCGAACTCAAAGAGAACAAGAATAGTTATCGTCCATTATTCGCACAATCAAGAATTTACATGCAACAAAAAAAAAAAAAAAGGGAGATCACAAAACATCGTGGAAAATTTCACTCAGGCTTGACCAGTTGTTAAGAGATCTTTCAATTTCAGAAAAGATATACTCAATAAATTAATATAGACACATCTACGTAATCTACGTCCCTCAATACCTTTGTCACTACTTTTTTCTTACCAACAACAGTTTTGTTCTTTGTCTTTTTTTCTTTACGCCAAAATTTTATAAACGAAAAGGGTGAGGCACAAAATAGTATACAAATATCGAAGATCCTTTTGAGTTACGTATTTATTATAATCAATCTTAAACAAGAACAATTAACTTATCAAACAAGAACAACATGACGAATAATCTTTTCGTGTATCAATCAGTTACTACGTATCCTTTGAGAATTTATCTCACTTGCAATACTACAATTGTTACTGTCGTTCTTTCATTTGCCTTTTGACAAGACGGGACACGTACAAACAATTATGGATATTACAAATTCCAACAACTACTAGAAAACTCACGAGTTCCAAGTGAACCCCATTTATTACCCAATTTAAAAATTATCATGCCAAAGAATTCAAACATTTACCATTTATCTATAAACAGACCAGTTTTGCCACATATCATTACTTTTGACCACAAGTAATACAATACTCCCTACTCCTATTTGATGCTCGTAATATCCCAAATTAACTTGTGCCAACCTCGTGTATTTGATATTTCAACATTTTAAGGGGTCGCAATGGTGCGTATCAAGTATCTCGCGCACGCCTTGGTAAACGTTAATAATACAGGCAAAATGCCCCAAGTTACTTCGCGTTATTATTGACGCGTAATCAATAAGCCTACTCATTGATTCTTAATTAGATAAGGTTCGTTAATGCCAATTTAGAACAACTAGTGTTTTCGACGGTTCCTCTTTTTTTGGTCCTTTTATACTCGTTTAAATCAGTGACTCAATTAAGTTACAGGTGCGCCACTCTTTCGCACTTCACGATATTTGGATTTTTTGCAGAAATATAGAGGAGGGAAAAAGACGACACTGTACATACCTCCATTAGTAGCACATGAAGTACCAGACGTCTATTTCAACACTGCTAAGAGCGACTGGTCAAAAGAAGTCCTGCCTTCCTTCACGTTCCGTCCTCAGAACATTGGCTTCGCGTCTAGAAAAGTCCATAGACCCATCCTCAGCCACAAATCTGAATCCTATCACAAGTTGCGGGAAAAACACCCAAATCAAACTGGACGACGGTAAAGTTCGCACATTCGTCAAACGCAACCTTCCATTTGCATGTATAAGTTAATCAGAAAAAAAAAACGAGTTCTGCCTCGCGTTGAATCGTGAAAATGCAGAGAGAGAATATATCGTAAAAGTGTGTGCTAAAATGAAGTAAGAAAGGAGGTTAAGTCTCGCACGCGAGGCAAACTTGCACGCTTAACCATGCAATACACTGGAAGGCTCTCTCTCTCCCGTGACCGAAGTCACGTCGTTGTTATCGCGAAGCTTGAAGAATCGGAACTGTTATCGCCTTCCGCTGGAGAAGCGAGCACGGGGCGAGATGTCAGCGGAGACCTCTAGCGGAGACTATTATATTTAACGAAACAAACAAGATGCAAGGCGTACGAAGAAATGAGGAATTGTGACGCTTTTCCATGCGAAAATACAAAAGCGTAGGAAAAACGTCACAAATTTAAAAGAACGAATTTTTATGTAGGACTCTTACGTCATTACAAATTCTTGTAGGGAAGTTACAAGGCATTTTGCAGCAGAATTCTAAAATATTCCTGTTCCACGCACAGACAGTATTAAAAAACTTGTGATCAAATTTAGGGAATCAGGGTCTGTTCTTGATAAGAAGCAAAGGGTAAAATGGCGTGTGCTTACAGGGAAGAAACTCGACAACGTTGGAGCACGATTGGAACATACTCCTCAAAAATCACTCCGGCAACTTGCTCAAGTACCAGACATTTTCATGACGTCTGCGTGGCGAGCTTCCAAGCTTTGATACCTGAAGCCATACATTAGAAGAATTGAAAGAAGACATCAGGAGAGAAACTGAAGCAATTTTGGAAGAGGAACTGATACGTGTTAGTAAAAATTTCCTTTAAAAAATGCTGTAAATGTGTGGAAGCAGGAGGACATTTCCAACAACTCTTGTATCAAAGTACATGCTCATTTTAATTGTAACTGTCAATGTAATTGTACAAGCTTATTTCATTACATAGCATTACATAGCAGTTCCAGTTATGTGGATGTTGCATCCAGTTTGCCGGAAGATGGGTCCTCACTGCTTGGCATGCTAGCTGCCCCTCCATGGGCGACTTGATCGTGAAATGCACTATATATTATGCAAACTATTAAAACAAGCTTCTAAACCATAATTTAAGTAAATTATTTTAAGAACTTAAGACCTGGTTTATGTACGCCACTGATCGTTCTCCATCACACCCTTCTGATTACCAGGTTTCCTCCCCAATTGTAATGAATATGGAGAGGGAGCCGAAGCAAGTGGCTTTTAAAAAAAACATGACCTGTGTGGTCCAGGTCCACCTCACCAAACAGTGCTGGCAGAAGAACACGGCTTTTTTCTTTCCTGCTGTTTGTGCCATGCTTGATAGAGGCAGTGTTACTACAGGAAGGTAAATTTTCCTTGGTGAAGGTAAACCAAGGTCCAATTTTTGGTAAAAAGGGAAGTTTTATGAAAAATATAGAAATTGCCTGAACATTTGAAGTTGCCTGACTTCTGTTTGGGTTTTACTGCATTAGTGCTTTATTTCTATTATATCTAATTAATCTAGATGGGGTGTGTAATAAAAATGTACAATAAATACAAATTGTTGTAGTAAACCAGGTGAAATTTTCAGAATACGCCACTGGTCTGGAGAAGATTATTAAAATCACTCATCTTTTATTTCAGCGGATGATGCCAATCCACAATCCAGCAGAAATGTACTAGGACCTCCAGAAGACTTATTTGGAACTCAAAATCTCTCTGCGTACATCCCTAAGGATGAAAAATTAAGCATCAACGAGGACTTGCAGGGTGAAGGAAATCAATCTTTAACCCCATCAAATATGCTAGAGAATGAACCAGAACAACACTCATATTTAATGTTACGAAGAAGTCAGTATAAAGCACATGCAAAGGATGTGTACACCTCTTGGCGAAAAGGAAACTATGGTGATAATAAAATATATACAAATAATACATTGATACTAGAAGAGGGCGATAAGTACCTATTACCTCTTGAGCAAGGTATGGCTAATTGGTTTTTATTGAAGTTGAACAAAACTAGAATCAATGATTTCAGTTTAAAATCTCATCAATTAAAATACTTTATAAAGCAATTAGTACAATTCCTGAACATCATTTTTAGAATTACAATATAGTTTAGTCAAAATTACCAAATTTAGCACATCTTTGTTTATGGTTTCCAAAAACTTCCAAGAAATCTACGTATCTAGTTAATTCAAAATTTTCTAGGTATAAAGAACAGAAATACAAAATGACAAATAATGAAGTTATTTTGAGCTATCAACAAGGTGGGATAAAATTCTAAGTGACATTTGGTCTCCATACCTCATTATTCTCCAGAACTCACAATGGCCTTCCCAATAGTGTGTTGGCAACATTGTCACCTTGTAACTAAGGGGACCAAAGTTAAATACCTGGTGGAGGCACACAGTAGCTCGTTATCCCACTTTAAAAACTGTAGGTCCAGTGCCAATTCGTCTATTTGTGTGTAAAAGTGGACTTAACATATATCTCCTTCTTCCCCAGAATTCAACCTTTTATCCCCCCCTTAAGATAATGTGCCATTATATCTCCAAACCTTATTCTTCCCCTGAACTCTGAAGACAAGGTTGAGGGTTAGCTCTCTCAGAGTCTTATCCAGACACTTGGTCATTAACCTGACATATCTCATTTACATTTCTATGGAAAATTCAACTCGTTTCAAATGAAAATACTATTTTCAGCATCTGAAAATAATGCAACAACATCTGTACTACTTAATTCTATGTTAATAATTGTTCCAATATTGATATGTAATGTTTATTTTTGTACCTTTCAGTTCCAATTGCAACTGAGAGACATCCAATACGAAATGTTACACCAGTAATATTTGGAGACATGTTGTTGATCAAGGGAGACCAGTTTATTCCCATAGAGTACCTTGCTGAAGTTCCTACTGGGGGAATAGAATATGTTATTGTTCTAGGATCTGCCAACGAATATCTTGGTAAGAACATTCTCTGAAAATATTATTTTGTCGAAAATAAGTAAAGTGCTTTAAGAGCTGAAGTTTCCAGTCCATTTTTTAAATTTGGAATATGAGAACATAACTATTTCCAATTATGTGTTTCAATTATTATTATAACTATACAGTTGTTAAAGTCTCTTTTTATTGTTGAGAACCTAAGATCATTCAAAGTTTGGCATGCATATATGCTTAGATGTGAATATTATTTCACCCTGTGTATCTAACAATTGTGACTGCTAGACAATTTTACTGACCATTTCTGAAATCAGCACACAGTAATATATATATATATATATAAGGAAGGAGGGCCACAAGGGCTAAATAAAAAATGAAAGAGGAGAGAGGAAACACTCTCCGGACAAAGAAAAAATTCAAATTTTCATGCTGGTATGTCACATCTTCAGGAGTAGAGAGACGTTGTAGAACTAAGTGACAAGATGGAAGAGTAAGCATGACCTGCAGTGTTGCCAGGTCCCGAAAAAAAGTGTTGACAGTACCACAAAAATATATATATATATATTTGGTCTAGGAATTAATTCGTGTGCCTGGACAAGAGATGGTGTAACGAGCGTATCCTACCACAGTTCCGGTTATCCACACATGCGTTGAAAACTCCTGTCAGCGCGCATCATTCGTAGTATAGGGCAGTTGATTGACGCGTCAACAACAGCATTTTGTAGTCAACTGAACATGGCGCAGTTCGTGCCAAAATAAGTATTTTTGCGGGGTGTTCTGCTTCATTACTTTAACATGCAGAAAAGTGCTACCGAAAGTCATCGTATTTTGGTGGAAGTATATGGTGACCATGCGCTAGCTGAGCGAACGTGTCAGAAGTGGTTTGCATGGTTTAGAAGTGGTGATTTCGGCCTGGAAGACCAAGAGCGACCTGGACAGCCAAAAAATTTTGAAGACGAAGAATTGAGAGCATTGCTCGATCAGGATTCATGTCAAATGCAGGAAGAACTTGCAGAAGCATTAGGCGTTGATCAAACAACAGTTTCCAAATGCCTCAAAGCCATGGGAATGATTCAAAAGATGTCACATTGGGTTCCACATGAATTGAAAGACAGAGACGTTGAAAGACGAAAAATCATTTGCGAATTGCTGCTTCAAAAACAGAAAAGAAAGGGGTTTTTGCATCGCATTGTTACTGGCGATGAGAAGTGGATCCATTACGAGAACTCGAAACGAAAAAAGGCCTGGGTGAAGCCAGGTCCATCACAACCGAAACGAGATATTCACTGTGCAAAGGTTATGCTGTGCATATGGTGGGATATGAAAGGTGTGGTGTACTATGAGCTGCTGCAACCGGGTGAAACTATTAATGGAGAATGTTATCGACGACAATTAATGCGTTTGAAGCAAGCTGTGGACAGGAAACAACCAGAATGGGAGAACAGACATGATAAACTTATTTTTCAACATGATAACGCTCGCCCACATGTCGCAAAACTGGTCAAAACCTATTTAGAAAATGTCGGATGGAAAGTTTTACCCCACCCGCCGTATTCACCAGACGTTGCTCCTTCGGACTACTACTTGTTCGATTGCATGAATAACGATTTGATTGGACAGTGGTTCACTTCTTCAGGAGATATCGAAAAATGGGTCTCTGACTGGATCGCTTCAAAGGATGAGGACTTCTCTCGCCACGGAATCTGTAACTTGCCTGACAGATGGGCGAAAGTGGTGGCTCGCGATGGACTATATTTTTCTTAAGGTATTTTTGTATTTTGTGTTTGAACTACAGCTTCAATGTGTGCGTAACAACCGCACGAATTAATTCCTAGAGCAAATATATATATAGATGGTTCTTTCGCCTGGCTTGTCGAAAACTGTGAGTGGTGGAGGGGGGTTGGTTGGGAAAAGGTGGTGGTGAGGATGAGGATAGGGGATGAGGGGCGTTACTGGGTGGCCTTGTTCAGGCCTGGAGGTGTGGTTGCATTCATGGTCAATATGTAGGCCCTCTACCCTCTTCTACGTATTGAGGTGTTGGTGGATTGGGGCAAGGAGTAGACGATCGCTACCTTCGCTACCTGGAAGCAGTCACTAAAAGGAATATATGGTGATTGGTGTGAATGGCAACAGCAAAGTCCAGGTTTTGGGTAGAGGAGCGGTGGTTGTTGATGCGGAGGTTCAAGGCTGTGGATGTTTCCCCCAGGTAGAAGCTCCCACAGATGTTGCACGTGAGGATATAAATTATGTTAGAGCTGTTGCAGGTTCCTTTGGGGTAGAGGGTGAATGTGCCGGTGGCAGTGTGGATCTGGAGGGTGCGGGAAGTGACAAATATGGGGCAGGTTTTGCACCTTGGGCGGTTGCATTTGTGGGCAGGTGCGAGTTGTTTGTGAGTACGTGGATTGTGGTGGACCAGGATGTTTTGGAGATTGGGAGGGCGTTTGAAGACAACTCTGGGCTTGTCGGGGAAGATATTTCTGGTGTCAGGATCACTGTGCAGGATGGGAAGGAGGGAACATAGAGTGTGTCTGATTTTGTTGAGGTGGGGGTGATATTGGGTGACAAGTGCAGGGGGATTGGTGGCAGGTTTCTTGGTGGGAGTGTATGAAGCAGCTCGGGATATTTGTTTGGTGACCAGGGTGAAAGGATATCCACGGTTGGTCAAGGCTTGGTGTAAGTGGAGGTTATAGTTCTGTCGGGAGGTGGCTGAGGTGTTGAGGCGTTTACCTCTGAGGGCCAGGGAGAATGGGATGGCTTTCTTGGTGTGGAACGGATGGGAGCTAGAGAAGTGTAGGTATTGCATATGGTTGGTAGGTTTGATGTGGATGGAGGTTTCCCAATGTCCTTCCTTCATGTGCACATCCACATCCAGGAAGGTGATTTGGTTGGTGGAGTGAGTCCAGGTGAAATTGATGGAGCTGAAGTGGTTAAGTTTGTCTAGGAAGGTGGTCACTTTTTTTTCGGGACCTGGCAACACTACAGGTCATGCTTACTCTTCCATCTTGTCACTTAGTTCTACAACGTCTCTCTACTCCTGAAGATGTGACATACCAGCACGAAAATTTGAATTTTTTCTTTGTCCGGAGAGTGTTTCCTCTCTCCTCTTTCATTTTATATATATTATATTTGCTAATGCTGAGGAGTTCTTATTTTTAATTTTCGGAGTTTTTATTTTTTTTATTTTAAGTTCACTTTATGAAGAGAAAGACTAATCGGTACTAGACCTACAGTTGGGATCTGAACCACTATGTGCCTCCACTGGGTATTGAAGCCAGGACCCCTTGTTTACAAGGCAACATTACCATTACACCACAGGGGAGACCTGAGGAGAAGTTTAATTTTTTCTCCCAGTGAATTAAGCCAAGAGGCCTCTTAGCAACTTTCTAATTTTCTTTCAATTCTCATTGTTGATATAATATGCAGCTTTACTTATTGATACACAAAGCACATTATTCCATTATTCAAGTAAAACTTTTTAACTATTATATTGTCCTTTATTCCTTTCTCAATCTATGACAATTTTTTGTTACAAGAACAGCCCTAGAGGCTGTTTGAATAAAGGTGATAATGACGACAATAATATTAATTAATGGTATGCATGTTTTGTTTTACAGCGGGATTTCTGATGCAGAAAGCAATACCATGGATGTTTACCCAGAGTGTTATCGGAACCCCATTTGTCCAAAATGGTGTACGATATGTACCTGTTGTAAAGGCCGAATACAGTTACTTACGACACCGCCGGAAATACACGATTAACATGATGCCAGAAATTATATATTTAGGTATGAATCTATTTGTGTTCCATTCCATTATATGCTCTCTTATACACTGTGCATGTAAGGTACTTTGAGCCATAACTTATCATTGTAACATTGCAAGGCACAGTAGTCTTTGCGTGTTTGAAAAACTTTCTGTAGGATTTGTTTGATGTAGGTTTGGGGGACTTTTTTAAATTGTCAAGAAACAAGGGCAATATATTATTTATAATATAAGAGAATGCAGCTGTTACCCTTCGTTGGTATAGGTGTGTGCAGGGTGCTCACCTTGGGATATACCAGGACCAAATAATGGTATCACTTTCTGGTTTTGTGTAGCTGTAATTTGGATTGTCTATGACCAGATGATATCAGTTATAGGTTGTGGCATTACTCTCAGTCTGCGTAGGCACGTCATTTTGATAACAGTCCATTATATGTGAGCACATGTATACCAACCGTGTAACCATTTTCTGCAAACATATTTTATTTCTGTGTGCACTAAATTTATGCTTTGTCACTGTTCTCTGTTTTCATTCTTTGGTAATTATTTTATTTGACTCCAATCTCTTATTACGACTACTGCTTCTGGCTAAATGAACTTTGGAATATGATATTCGTCATGAATAAAGAATAGCAGTTCCAAGCATGGTATCATAATAGGTAATCAGTAACATTGCACTATAAGAATATAATTTTATTATAAAAAATTAGAAAAATTTCAACTTATAAGTGATATATATTAGGCAACACATAGTTATTCGACAAAAATAAAATAAAATTCATGAGTGAGCACCACGCTCACTATACCAACCACATTACTCTGGAACACGTATACCAACGGAGGGTTAATACAGACTACTGTGCTATAGAATGCAAATAATATTTGAAAGAGTGGCAGTGTTGCCAGCTTACAGAAAGAATTTCCAAAATTTCACTTTTAAAGTTGGCCCTGTAGATGCTGGATGGACCAAATTTGGAGGAGAGCATGACAAAAGACCACTTTTTTGATGATGATATGCAATGCACGTCCCCCTATTTTGAAAACGAACTGAAAGTTTGAAAGCCATAATTTTCGGAAAATTGGGACTTGCCCCTGGATCCTTAATTGTCACACATTGTTAAAAGTGTTCTCTTGTGTTTCATTATTACATTTAAAAGTAAAAAAATATTGGAAAAAAGACTGCGGTTGAAGCGTTATAGCCCATTTTGTCAGATCTATCTCATAATACTCTGAGGGAAACAAAGTACTTTTCAAACTCTGCTTGTTAATTATAGTAACAATGGATATATTGTTTTGTAATTCAAGTATGATATACCTTCATATGTATAAAAATTAACAAAAAGACAGAACCGAAATAATATGTGCACTTTTGAAGAAATGGCATGTTAACTGCCACATGGTGCTGGTACACCAGTCATCCTATGAAGTTTAAAAGATTTTTGTTGGGGATTATTTCATGCAACACTGCAACAATATTAGCAGGCACTTAAGAACAGGCTTCTGACAAGATAGCTAATGTTTCTGGTAATGTTACCTCCATTACAACACAAATTGAGAAAGTTGTGGGACCTTGCCCTCGCTCTTGTGTTACAAGACACACAGCAATGCACGAGGTAGAGATTTACATTAACCAAATTAATTCTGCAGTTTATTCCATTCAATAATCATGTATTTATTCCATGTTTTAAAATACATAACTAATACATATTAAAATTCTCATTCTAGCACAGGCATTTTACGATCCAAAGAATGTTGTAGAAGTAAGCTATGTTATCGGGGACACATACAATGGATCACTGCTTGTTCCTATGACAAAGACTATTATCGGTGCAAATGGACCATATATGATGTACAAAAGTTTTATCCCGGAAACAGAGTATAGTAGTAAGTGTCTCTAAGTAAAGTTATTTGAAAGTTGAAATTCTTTGTTCATGTAATTTTCATTCATTTACTGTTTTCTGCACAGGAGCAGGTTTTCCCTTGCAACCTCCGTAGTGTTCGATCTTCAGCTCTTCGCTTTGCGGTAGTGTAGGACCCATTCCTTCAATAGCATCCCTTAGGACACAGTTTCTTCTCATCCAATGGCCCAACCATTTTTGTTTCTCTTCATGATTATCTCCAGCATTGATCTCTTTTCCCCAACTCTTTGTAGCACTGATTCATGTCTCAGTCCATTTCACTTGTTCCATAACCACATTTCCAGAGCTTTCAGTCGTTTTTTCTCACATGTTCTCAGTGTCCATGTTTTCTCACCATAAGAGCTACACTACATACAAAGCATTTCATTAGGCTTTTCCGCTGTTCTTTGTTCATAGATTCACAGAAAATATTTTTCTTTCTATTGAAGGCTTCCTTCGCCATCATTATTCTTACTTTTATCTCCTGGCCACATTTCATATTATTGCTTATGATGCATCCAAGATATTTAAAGCTGTCTACTTGATCGATTCTATTACTTCGATTCTATTGCCTTCCTCTTCACATTTATTTTCATCTCAAACTGTTCACAGTGGGAATTATTTTCAGCTAGCATGGCATTTATGGTTCTTAAATAACAAAGTTAATTGGTGTTACAACATGCATGAAAACATATTATAAATTTTGATTTATAAATGAACCCAAGCTTAATTCCTAAACAGAAAAGTGGTATTCCAAGAAATGTAATTTTATTAGTAATACATATGCATGAACTGAACAGCATTCATACAAAATAAAAAATTCTCTAAAACGTTCTGTTTCTAACAGCTAAGTGCTCAAGTGGATTATAATTTAAATTCCCTTTAAAGAAATATGGATAATCACTTTTGCTTACAAAATATTTCTCCGATGATTCTTGTCTATTGATCATTACGTGTATGCTAGTGGTTTTAAGTGCACTTGAACCCATTAACTGCAGCGGAGCTATATATAGACACACTAAAATTGGGCCTTTTTTGCAGAGCATCTATACAGAGTGTTTCGTAAGTTCGTTTACAACGCTTGGGAGCTGATTGTACGAGTGAAAATAAGGTGGAAAGTTCATGTAACGAAATTCCGGAAACTGCTTTGTTGACGAGTTATTGACGTTTGAAAACGTGGGAAAATGATTTTCCGAAGTGAATAATGGCAAAATGGGTGGAGAGAAGTCGTCGGTGTTGGGCAGTCCACTAAGAAATTGGATACGCTCTTGTCAAAGAATCATGTGGCAATGTTGTGCAATGTCAGCGCAAGGGATTCCCCAAAGGACGCGAACGAAGATGTTGACGGGAGTGGGGTGGGTATGTGTTCTGCATGAGCTGGTTGGTATCGACGAAAATTGGCATGTGTTGAATGGCACCAAAAAACAAAGAAAATTTCCTGACCGAAGGGCACCATGACGTAAAAACGAAAAAAATGAACTGTCATAGGTTGCATACCCTGAAGGGCAGATGGTTGTCCATGTAATCTGATGTTAAGTACCACATTTCCCGCTAGGGGCGCCAACAGTGTAGGTTTCCTCATGAAGGAGCGCATGTGTCTGTGCCATTCGTGCTTCAGGTGCTGTGCCAGCAGCAGGTTGTTAAACATTCACGGTTGAATGGAAAGACGTGAGGTTCTTGGACAGTAGTGTTGGGCAAACATTTGAGCTAGCAGTGCTAGCACGTTTTCCAAATAGGGTGTTACCATCACACACCTTATTTCAAACTGTAGACACTCGACTTCGGGAAACACGATCATTGTTGCCACCTCGTCGAGAAGTTGGACAACTGCGAAGTGTGCAAACACGACGGTTTGTGGAAGATGTGCTAACTGCAGTGATGGATCATCCAGGCAGCAGTACGCGTGCACTAGCCGACGAACGAAACACCTCCCATGTGAATGTGTGGCGAGTCCTGGCAGAAGAGGGGATGCACCCGTACAAATTGAAGAAAGTGCAAGACCTTTTACCTCGGGACTTTGGCCCACGTGAGGACTTTTGCCAATGGTTTGTTCATCAAATTGAAACTATCCCGAATTTTCAGAATATGGTACTATGGACTGATGAGGCTATCTTCACGAAAACTGGTGTGTTCAATAGTAAAAACAGTCATGTGTGGGAACATGAAAATCCACATGCACTGCTAGTGGCACCTCATCAGCACAGATTTGCAGTGAATGTGTGGTGCAGGATACTGCATGACCATTTGATTGGACCGTACATTCTCCCTGTTTGCCTATGTGGACCCACTTATCAAGCATTTCTCAGTGAGGTTTTGCCTGAACTACTAGAGGACGTGCCTTGGCACTGAGACGAAGACTGTGGTTTCAACATGACGGTGCACCCCACATTTCGTTCGGAATGTGCGCCATTTCCTCAATACCGTACTGTATTCCACTACCAGTGCATTGGCAGGGGAGGGCCTGTGCCATGGCCACCTCGATCACCTGATATTACGCTATTGGATTTCTTCCTCTGGGGAGAGATGAAACGCCTCGTTTACAAAACACCTGTCATGTCAGCCGAGGACCTCATTGCCCGTATCAATGTAGCTGCAGCATCGATAGCAGAAATGTCGGGGTTGTTGAGTCGCACTAGACAATCCTTGATTCGCCGTTCTCGCCTCTGCTTGGAAGTACATGGTGCACACTTTGAAAACCGTCTGTGATGAGGCTCCCTTCACACCTCCATTAAGCATACTGTGTGCCCTTCAGGGTGTGCAACCTATGACAGTTCAGTTTTTGTTTTTACGTCATGGTGCCCTTTGCTCAGGAAATTTTCTTTTTTTTTGGTGCCATTCAACACATGCCAATTTTCGTCGATACCAGCTCACGCAGAACACATACCCACCCCACTCCCGTCAACATCTTCATTCGCGTCCTTTGGGGGATCCCTTGCGCTGACATTGCACAACATTGCCGCGTGATTTTTTGGCAAGAGCGTACCCAATTTCTTAGTGGACTGCCCAACACCGACGACTTCTCTCCACCCGTTTTGCCATTATTCACTTTGGAAAATCATTTTCCCACGTTTTCAAACGTCAATAACTCGTCAACAAAGCAGTTTCCGGAATTTCGTTACATGAACTTTCCACCTTATTTTCACTCGTACAATCACCTCCCAAGGGTTGGAAACGAACTTACGGAACACCCTGTATATATATACACACACACACAGTATTTCAAAATGTACGGTTTTTGTATTGCGGCAAGTAATTTTTACAGACACCCCTTTTTTGTGATATCATTAATTTACGTGGGCTATTGGCAATCAAAATGCCGGAGATCAAGAATAAGTAGTGGAGGTGTGGGGGAGTCCTACCTTATACATACCCTAAATGTGCCTTCAAGGCATGGTATTGTATGCAGGGTGAACCTTACCTTTGTCGTTACCTAATACGGAATGTTTATTTGCGGAAGAGTCTATATATAGATTGTTTTCCTTAGCTTCATTTTGCGGTTGCATCTATGCATAGATAATTTTTTTTGGTCACACTTCTCTTGAACGTCGCCACAGGGAAGGGGTTAAGCACAGATAAGCTGCTGTACCTACAATTTAAAGTGGGATCCGAACAACTATGTGCTTCCATCAGGTATCTTTATAGTTTTTTTTTTCTTTTATGTACATAATCTTTTTTAGTATTGTCATTTGTATTTGACTTTACATGTTTTATTTATATCTTACTTATTATATGTATGCAAAAGTTATAGGTATGAAAGATAATGAAATATCTATGTATAAATGGGGATATCTTACCTAATGTTTATGTACAAAGTAAGACTCAACTGAAATCAATTATTAATGGAAAATCTCTCAGCTAAATATGTTCATATTTTATATTTACTGTGGAATATGGAAACTATGTAAGTGTGAGATGTATGTATTACATGCACACAATTCATGCAACTTAACAGAAATCCAGTTTTGAAGATGCTTTGCAATGACAGGAATTTATGATCTATGATTATCCAACACACTAATGCATATTTCTTAGGATTTAGATTGATTGAATTAACATTTTTGAGCACATCGGCATATGTGGCCATTTGGCACCCTTCAATGTGCAAGGAGGAGAAATCCTCTTTTCTGAAATCCTTTTCTTACATTTAAGAAAGGGGCTTTTTATGTATGTAAAAGTACAAGGTTGTAAAAGGACCTGCACATTAAAGAGGTAAAGATAGACTAAAAACTTCCTTATAAATAGTGTAAGAGCTAAAAATGTTTGTTAAAACACTAAAACTGAAACATGTTGTCATATTTTATTAACTTTAATGCTCATAATGGATTATAAAGTTCATGACCAATTGCAAGTACAGCTCAATTCTTATTTTGCAGAATTAGCACATAATGAGAAACATAGAGATAAAAGGATGCAGTCCGTTTTAACTTATGGAAATCCAATTCAAGTGAACAATGCAATGTATATACCTACAGAAAAGATTGTGTACGGACCCCTGGGACCAATGACTATAAGGAATTCTTATACAACTTTACAAGAATATGAAGGTAATTATTACATTTGCATCATGTCAAATGGTTATCGTAGCATACCTGATTTTACACTTTTCCTTTATTATCCATTCAATCTTGAGGGGTGCAAGGGGTGATCCTTCCACGTAGTGCACCCAATTGTTAACCTCACTTCCACATAGTACACCCTGGACTGCATTTTGCAGACTAACGAGGTTCTGGCATTTGGACCTACGGCTAGTGTAATCTTCACAGGACTGTCCTGAGTGCCTTTTTACAGCCTCAGCTTTTAACCAAGGTAAGAAGATTTTAATCCTCAGACCCCATATAGTGTGATGAGTGCAAAACAGCCCAAGTGCTGATGCACGCAAAATTTTAAATTCAAATTCATTCAATCTTAATTGTCCCAACATACCAAAATGTTATAAAATTTTCCTTCATTTTACATTTTCCCGCATTTTAAGTTTTATCAGCTTTGTCCCTTGAAAAATGTAAGATTGAGGTTCCACTGTATTTAAGAACAGCAATAACCAAATTCAATATCGATCAACAGGGAAGATATTTTGATGTTAGCTCTCGAAAGCTAGGAATCTTTCCCAGAACTTCCCTGGTACTAATCTGAGAGATAGGAACCTTCCTCAGAATATTACTGGCAATAAACTGAAATAATCTTTCATTTCTTTGTCCAGCGGAAAGCTTCAAGGTGGATTTTAGAGGTGGTTAGCTTTCTTCACTCACTCACAAACATGTGTCAAACGATTTGTTGTAAATACTATCATTTTCTCTCAACGACTTTTTTGCAGCTAAGAAAAATAAAGAGAAGAGAAAGGACTTTATATTTGAGATGATTGGATTACCCACAATAACAAATACCACAGATGACACATATTACCCCATGAAGAAAAACGTGTATGGATTCAATGGGCCTGTGATGGAAATACGAATGAATTTGACCAAAGCAAATGCTGAAGGTAAAATGAAATATGATAATTAGGGCTCGGAAGTTGAGGAAAAATCCATTTTTTTCCCTAGTGTCCGAAGACGAGGCCCAACATAATATATGTTCATTTTGGGTCATTGTAGGCCAGAAAAAGGTGGGTTTTATTTGTCGTTTTTTGCCTTTTTCAGCATTTTTTGGCATATTGGTCCTTTTTTAGCCTTTTTTTTAGGTCTTAACGGCTTTTTTTTTTGCAACTTCCTCTTCTTTCGACTACGTTCTCAATTCGAATCATCATCAGTTCATCACCGCTTAAACATCCTTTCTGTAGTAAAGAAATAAAAAGAAATAAATATATTTGAACCATTCCTGAAACGAGAGAAAAACATTTTTGGACGACTGAAGCAGGTACGGTACAAGGTCCATTAACTGTAACTTTTCTGGTAGGTCGTGTTGTAAGTGGCAACTTTTTCTTGTTTTAAAGCTTTCAGCATTTTGTATACGACCAGACAGCATGCGCCTGCAAAGATCTCAAGTCAGATTAGGAGGTGCCGCGCATATTCATTAAATATGTAATTAAAACTGAAGTTATTAATTAACTTGGATCACATTTATATGTCCTTTTTTCCATCTTGAGGTCCTATTTTTGGCAATTTATAGATCTTCAACTTCCTAACCCTAATGATAATATTAATTTTAGTAGACTAGATATAGGAACACTCAGTGTGGTATTGGAAAACTTTCCAGGTTGGCAGAGGAGGGGGGGGGGGATTCCAGTAAGTTCTTTTGAAGTATCAAGATGATATAAAACATCACCCAAAGGTTAAGTTTTGCAACTGGGGGAGGGAATTCATCATCCCTTCAAATAATACCCTAGGAATCATGATATTTCATCAGTAATAAGGTATATAGGCTTAATTATGTGATCATAATAATAGTATTTTTTTATCCAGTTGCAAAATGCATCACTTCTAAAATGTCTCTCTGTGTTTTCCAAAAATAATGCATGTCGAATGCAGTGTTCTGTGCACTGCCTTTTTTACACTACAGTTTTTGAGAATCGAATCACATTTACAGTCATCCATGAACTTCGCTCATTAAAAGTAAAATTGTCATGATATCAGTGTATCGTTTTGTTTACTTCAAAACCGGTGATATTAAAGTTGAAGAAAAGTATGTATTTTTCTTGTTATATTGATCAAAATCTAACGTTCCCTGTTGCACTTCTACTTTATTGATAACATAAGCACAGATTGTACAGACTACATCAACGAGTGTAAAATTAATAACTGTTTCAACATACTAACTGATGTGATCAACCACGTTTCATCTGAGCTTGAAAGTAATTTGTCAACGAAAGTCATTTCACACTTACAGACTCTTCTGGGTTGCAAATCATTGGAATTGTACAATGGGGAAGGTGAGCTATGATCAATCCATGTATTTTTAGAAAATTAATTTCATGCAAAAATATCATAGTAAGAGGATAATTGTCATTGCATAAAGTAGACTTGTAACAGTTGGGCTGAAAAGTTCATAGGCTGACTCATAGATGGCGTTACTAGAATTAAATCCATGTGATTTTTACTTAGTACTAACCTTCAAAAGATACGTGTATAAATTTCACAGCTGCCGGATAATTAGTTCGTGAGATATAGCATTGTGAGTGAAACAGATTTTGTTATTGTGAAAAAATGGATAAAAAAGAATTTCGTGTGTTAATAAAGCATTGCTTTTTGGCGAAAAAAATACTGTTGAAGCCAAGGCTTGGCTTGATAAACATTATTCGGACTCTGCACCAGGAAAATCAACCATTGAGAAGTGGTTTGCTAAATTTAAACAAGGCGAAATAAGCATGGAAGACGATGCACACAGTGGACGCCCCAAAGAGGCTGTTACCGACGAAAACATCAAAAAAGTCCACAAAATAATTTTAAATGATCGTAAAGTGAAGTTGATCGAGATAGCTGAGACTTTAAAAATATCAAAGGAACGTGTTGGACATATTGTGCATGAATATTTGAACATGCGAAAACTGTGTGCAAAGTGGGTGCCGCGCGTGCTCACAATCGATCAAAAGCAACAACGTTTTGATGATTCGGAGCAATGTTTAGCGATATTCAACCGTAATAAACACGAATTTTTCCGTCGATATATTACAATGGATGAAACATGGCTCCATAACTACACTCCAGAGTCCAATCGACAGTGAGCCGAGTGGACTGCACGTGATGAACCAAATCCAAAGCGTGGAAAGACGCAACAGTCGGCTGGCAAGGTTATGGCATCAGTATTCTGGGATGCGCATGGTATTATATTCATCGATTACCTCAAAAAGGGCCAGACCATCAACAGCGATTATTACATAGCGTTGTTGGAGCGTTTAAAGGATGAAATCACGAAAAAACGGCCCCATTTGAAGAAGAAAAAAGTGCTGTTTCATCAAGACAATGCACCGTGTCACAAATCAATGAAAACGATGGCAAAATTATATGAATTAGACTACGAATTGCTTCCCCATCCACCATATTCTCCAGATCTGGCCCCCAGTGACTTTTTCCTGTTTGCAGACCTTAAAAGAATGCTCGCTGGAAAGAAATTTAGCACTGATGAAGAGGTAATCGCCGAAACTGAGGCCCATTTTGAGGCTAAAGAGAAATCGTACTATAAAAATGGCATCGAAAAATTGTATGACCGCTATAATCATTGTATCGATCTCGAAGGCAACCATATTGAATAATAAAATCGAATTTTGTCAAAAAAATATTTTTTACTATGTTAGCCTACGAACTTTTCAGCCCAACTGTTAGGGTTAACGTGCTGTGAACTTCCATACATGGAATTTAAAAAATATATATATTTTAAAAAACTAAGCTCATGGATGTAAGTATTTAGGACATATATGGTATGTCCGAGAACTCCCTGTATCCCTACTTGCATGTATCATGTTGTGACTGTTGAATATTTGCCAGTATTCTTTAATTTTCAACTTTACATTCACTTTATACTCAAAGCACAATTGGTAGTGAACTAACTCAACCTGATGATTGCAAGTCCTGGGACGTTCATAACCTTAGATGTTTAATATTAGAAAGATAGAAAGTTTAAGTATGCAGACATTGGGCTGAATCATCATTTTAATTTTTATATTATTGTTGTCATAGTAACTTCTTAATATTGTTTGCTTACAAGTATGTTATAATGTATAGAAAATAGATAAGTATATAGTATATAGTATATAAGTAAGTATATGTACTATGTAATATAATGTAGGTGTACAGGGACTTTTCGGACACACTGTGGGATTATAGACATAAGCGATTTCTCCCAAGACAAGTTCTAAAATAAATAAAAGCTGACTCTCTTAACAGCTCGTTTTGGAGGAGCCCTTCCAGCTGCAAAAGGAAAAGCACAGTGGATATATTTTAGGACGCCTGAAATCGTTAACGGCATAAGGCAGCGAAGACTAGAGAAGATAGACTTTAAAATCACAGATACTTGGAGTATAGCTACAGTCATTGTACCAGAGGCAGAATTTCGAGGTAAGAAAGTAAGTGTTTTCCAAATATAAATACATTCCTATCATCATAGTTGTAGTGACAAATCATGATCACAACTGCACTTCTTTCACAGCTCATTTTGTTTTATTGTATATTACTCTTTCTAAATTTATCAACTCTGGTTTTTCAATGACTCTAGATTTGTCAATTGGGGGAGTTCAGGAGAGGACTCTAAGCCTTTTGGAACTAAAGCCACTTTCAACTTCAGCTTATGAAGTGTAGAGTTTCTCTTTAGCTTTTGAGGTGGTTAGGATGATGGCAAAAATGATAGTAGATCTAGAATGCACCTGGTTGAAAATATGAGAGAACCACTACACTTCATTCTCTGAAGACAAGAGTGACTAGCTCTCAATAGCTCAGAATGTTCTCCAGAACTAACCTGGTTGTTCATCCGAGAGAGACACTAGACTTCATCCTCTGAAGACAAGAGTGACATTAGCTCTCAATAGCTCAGAATATTCTCCAGAACTAACCTGGTTGTTCATCGGAGAGAGACACTAGACTTCATCCTCTGAAGACAAGAGTGACATTAGCTCTCAATAGCTCAGAATGTTCTCCAGAACTAACCTGGTTGTTCATCCGAGAGAATGAGATTAACTTGTATCTTTAAATAATTGTTGTATCAACAACAACAACAAAAACAAAACAATTTCATTTCAAGCATTCATTTTTTTAATGTGCTGATCTTCATGAAATTCACATAAACCCAAAATGAAATGGCCCAACAAAACTTCTGAATTGAACAAAGATTACAGGAGTTGGGTCACATTTAAATGTATTGATATATAATGTATAAGACAAATTAAAAGTATAAAGATCTAAATAACCAGGTCATTAAATGATGTAAAATAATCAGTAATATTAGTTTAATAGTTTTTCTTGCATGTACATATTGCTTGCATTGTAGAATTACTTCTCTTGTAGTTTACGGTTATTATAAGCATAAGAACACAGTTTTTCATTGTGACGTTTCAGGAGAACACACGCTCCCTTCATCTTTATTTGTAGTTTGACTAAAGATACAATGTTCTCCTGAAACGTCACAACGATAAACTGTGTTCTTATGCTTGTAATAACCGTAAATTACAGGAGAAATAATATTAGTTTAGTTAAAATGATTGATTTATTGATTTGGTTCATTTTACTTCACTTGTGTGCCACTTTTGGCAAATTACGAAGATGATGATATGATGAAACTGAAGTTTTGGAAGTAATCAGAATCGAATGAGGACTATGTAATAATAATTCCTGGAAAGTATTGGGAAAATGTATATTGAGGCTATGTTGGTGAAGAGATTCTTGACCAAGTGAGTGCTGGAGAACATTCCAATCTCTTGAGAGCTAACTAACATCTTATCATTTTAGGAATTATTACAGTTCTTATAACTTTTGTATATTGTTCACCACCATCCTTATGTGTTTAACAATAAATATACTAAAGAAAACTTTAGAAACTTGAAACAGTGGTTTTATATAATGTTTTCTTTAAATAGGAACTATTGTTATGATTGTAATGATTCTAAATCATTTGGTGACTTTGTTATTAAGACTTTCTTACATTTTAATTTGCTTCATAAATTGTTAATATTAGGGCCAAGCCAATACCGATGCTGGTAGGTAGGTGGGTGGGTAGGTAGGTAGGTAGGTCTGTCTGTCTGGAGTGAGCAATTTACATGAATGTTTAGGGTTTTTTAGTAAAGCAATTGTGTAGTAAATATTAATGCAATATTTAAGGAATGCAATTTATGCTTCTCTTCTAGTAATACTGTCGAGACAAGTTTGAAATTTCAAGATAATTCAAACTAAATGTAACACCTAATCTATAATTGTAGGTGTTATCCGAAGGTTACACGAGATGGATGTTACTTTTTATTTTATGAATTGTAGTCAAATTATTGATCCAATTGTTATTAAGCAGTAATATTAAAGTGCATTTTATATACACCTTGTCCAGAAAATATGGAAAACAAGCATTGCATACAGTTAAAGATAAAAAACAAAAAACAAACTAGAAACCCAGTCAAAATAGTAAATAACGCATATAATGAAAATGGCAGTTGTATTTCATGTAAGAAATTTTGAAATACTTTATATCAATAATTTCCAAATCAAAATAGTAAATAACGCATATAATGAAAATGGCAGTTGTATTTCATGTAAGAAATTTTGAAATACTTTATATCAATAATTTCCAAATCAAGTAGATTTAATTTTTAAAATAAATGTGTATTATAACCATCTATATTCTTTGCAAGAACCTATAGACAGGCTACTTGAGGTAGGAGTTCTTCCTTCAGATGAGCTAGAGGAACCCATTAAGAGCCTAGAAGGTAATTATAGTTATGGAATTCATAGAATAAATTACAGCAGAATACTTACTCTTATTTTATAAGTAGACCATTATTCATTTAAGATACTCTGTTGAAAGCATAATGTATTTCAATAAAACTTAAACATATTCATTGTTAACGAGCAAATAGACACATCAAATCATTTTAAGATTTTGAAATTTTGAAACTTTTTTAAAGTGTTGTATGTCTAAATGATTTACTGTGTACTGTATTATTATTTTTTGTTTTTTTGGGAACAGTTTGTTTCAGATGCATGACTAACAATTTATAATTAATGGCAATACAATTTGAAGTGAGTGTTAATCTATTACATTGCCCACCTTTTAGAAGCACTTGTACATTTCAATAGTTTATAGCTCTTGAGATCAATTCCGGTGAATTGTGTTGAAATGTTAAGTAATTATTAATACTTTCTACTGCATTTGTGAGTAGAGTACATGGACAATTTTCAAAGATTGAAGTTCTGATGAACTATTTATTGTCTGGTTTAAATATTTGAACTAATTTACAATTAGAGATATTCCTTTAAAATGCTATGTGTACATTAAGTTGTTTTAAAACTGATTACATTGTACATGGCAACTTAATATATTTTGGATTCAAATAATTTATTGACAACAAACAACAAAATAGTGTTGTACAACTTCCGGTACACTATGAGGTGAACTAGTTTATATTAATAGACTCTTCGAATTACAGACTGTCTATAATTATGTTTAAGTTATTGCTTTTAGACCAGTTAAATCTGTATATATTAGGAATGGGACAGATTAATCGGCACTCTATTAGCATATCGTTTTATTGGTAAAACTACTGATCTGATATGTCTATAAATATCGTAAACTTTAGTGTGATAGTGTGCCATTTTGTTATAATTTTTATGGACATAAACATAATAGTCTCCATTCCGTACTTTTTTTTAAAGTAAGTGTCTGAAATATGCAGCTTCTTTTGCATTGCAAAGGTTTGGTTCATCTGGCAACACTCATTTATTAAGGAGGTCAATGAACCATTAAAGGTCTTCAAGAACTATTTGGGATGTTATATCGGATTGGTAGAATATTGGTTATCAGTATTGGTAAATTTTATGTCTGTATTGGCCACAATTTCATATCAGCCCATCCCTAGTATATACAGGAAAACAAACATGTTCTTATGTCAATTTATATTTCTCTTTGGTTTTATATTGATAACACAATTCTATGTTACACAACACACATTAGTGACACAATATTATTTATCATTTGGTAATTCCTTCCAAATATTGCTATGATACGAGATTTGTAGTTATCTAATGTAAAATAAGTACTGTAATGGTTATTCTTGTAAATCCCAGTGTCAATTTATGATAGTTGGCCTTAATATAATCTTGTTTCAAGAATGCAGAATGATCCACTGAAAATGTCCCAACAGGGTACAAAATCGTGATGGGTAGTCCTCTGACTTCAAATGTACTTTACTGAGGATAATATGTAATGAAAAATATGCACAGAATGAGTATATGTGAGTTTTCTCTTTTTAGTATTGGTAATAACAGGGGGCCCAAACATCAGCTTAGCCACAGATCAGATTTCAAATTTACATCAAATTGTTTAACTTTCTAAAACTTCCAGCAAGAAATAACACACTATATGAAATTTCATATTGGATCACCCTGTATACTGAAATATTTATTTCATATGTGGCCAATTAATTTAATTATTTTTGAATTGTGTGTATATCCATGGCAGTTTGGAAGCTAATAGATGTACTCTCCCAACATGGAGTCCCTTTAATTCTCAAGAACAGCAGAAGAGAAGGTAAGTGAACAACATTAAATACTTGTAATATTCTTCACAGAAACTACAAATTAAAGGGGCCATCAATAGAGTTAACTGTACTATTTTAAGCTTCACTTATTAGTAGCCCTTCACCACAGTACAGGACTAATTTTATCATAACATTTAGTTGAAGAACTAGCTTTGAAGACATGATTCAAGTTAATTGAACAAGGTGACACACACAGAATCAGAATTATTATATTTCTACAAGTATGAAGGCTAGAAGCAGTGGTGTATTTACGGGAGAGCAGTTGGACTTGAGCTTATAATAGAAGACCTCACGAGATAAGAAAATAATTTGATTTGATTTGATTTGCCTTATTGTACTTCGCTTTTTGTGTCACTTTTGGCTAATTTGCGAAGATGGGGATGAGTGATGATATGATGAAATTGATGAATGGACACTCACAAACATCCATGCCCAGGCCAGGATTTGAACCCGGGACCCCTGGCATTGTAGCACGATGTGCTAACCACTCCGCGACAGGGGCCGACAAGAAAATAATAAATATAGCATATATTATTCAGAAAATTTATTTTTAAACAGCTAATATCATTACAATGCTATTGCATGGATAGCTTTGAATCCATAAATGTAATTTTCCTTAAATTCTCTTAATTGTTTGTGTATTTATATACATAAGGTGGGGCAGAATTAGGTAAACACCTTTGGGATGCTATAAGTTTTTAATAAATGATCTTAAAGACACACGGTTTAGTAATGAACAATATCTTGAAAAGTTTTGCTTTATGTACAGATAAGCTCGAAAACACTTGTTGGCAAGACATGAATTCAAGATGGCGAACAACTAAAAAAAGGAGCTTGGTTGTCATCTTGAATTGACATCTTGCCAAGAAGCGTTTTCGAGCCCAGTGAAAACCCCTCAAACCTTTTCCACCAATAGTGTTTGTTTAAGGAACTGAAAGCTCTTGTCAAGTCCACGTGGAGTAAATGAGGTGTTGCCAATTCAGTTTCTTTAGATTTCATAACGTGAGGTTGCAGCTATATTTACTAGGTTGTGTTATTGTGTTGTGGTTTTTTTCTTAATACAATGTGGAGACCTTGGGAGTGTAACGTCATGATGATACTTGTTGGATGTCTAAACACTGTGACAACAGTGCTTCTCAGAAAAACAGGTGCTGGCTCGAAACTAAATATGCATCCAGCCTGCTTCCTCTCGAGATATGTCAGATACTGAACTGGTGTTCCAATCAGGACTTGAACTTTAATAATTTGTGGTAAGTGAATATCGAGAAGAAAGCAAAATTGGCATTCTAAGTTAGGCTTAATTATAAATTGGAATATCATTCTTGTTAAAATAATAATGCATTGTAACCTTGAAGTTTGTCCCACTTTTACATTCCATATCACTTTAATATTATATCAACAGCTAAAGAAACCCACAAAGATACATGGAAAGTCTGTTACACAGCTCCCTTTGCTGAATATGGTCATGCGACGGTGTATCTGAAGTTCGATCAAGTGGGCCATGAGGTTGAAACCAGAATCTTTTACGAATATCCAGAAGAGGAATTTAAAGGTAATTGTGCTTTACTTTATGTGTTGCGTATATATTTGCCATATTAAAGTCAATTTTCTATTTCAGCGATCAATTGCAACAGTGAGGGTGAATAGATGATATTAATGAAGTGATGAGCATTGGCGTATTCTGAAAATTTGACCTGGTTTACTGCACAAATTATTATTTATTGTATACATTTATTATACACACCATCTAGAATAATTAGATGTAATAGAAATAAAATACTAATGCAGCCATGCAAGTAAAACAAAAGTCCAACGACCTGAAAGTTTCAGTCCATTTCTGTATTTTTCATAAAATTTCTCTTTTTACCTAAAATTGAACCTGGATTCCACTTTACCAAGGGAAAATTTGCTTCATGGAGCAACATTGCTTCTGTCAAGTGTAGCATGGGAAGCAGGAAGAAACAAGCAGTGTTCTCCCACTAATGCTATTTGGAGCAGTGGAACTGGCCATGCAGGCCACATTCTATAAATAGCCACTTGTTTTGCTCTCCCCACATACAATTGGGAGGAAACCTGGTAGTCATAAGGATATGATGGAGAACGATCAGTGGCATACATGAACCAGTCATATTGGTGTTTCGGTAATTTTACCAATCCAATATATCTGTCTGATCGATGTCTTATAAATTTGTCACCATCAACATTTCAGGTTCAAAAGCAGTAAATAAAATAAAATTTCGGTGTTATAGCGGTTAAAAATTGGATCAAAAGCAGCATATAAATTGACATTTTGGTTTTAAAATTGTTAATATATTCCTAAATTTGATTTAAAAACTGCATTTGTTACACACAATAAATATATCCCTTCTAATAGCACATTTATGTAGTTACCAGAGTATTAAGTTTATTCCTTTATAAAGGGGTCCATTTTTGCTACTCAAATATTTACAGCAGAATTAATCAATTTTCCATGAATTGCATAACTCACAGGATAATTCAAACTTCAGAAAGTGTCGCGTCTTAAACATGAAATTTAGAGTTTATTTACAGAGTCTATTTTGCATCATTTCGTGACAAAACAGGGTAGGAAAATGCACCTCTCACCTTTCAGAAACATGAAAAATGAACATTACAATGTGTTATTTCACAATGTGTTTTCGTCAAAACCGAAATATGCATGCCTCTAGTAATTACCCATATATTAAAACTAAATGTATAAAAATATTTGAAAAAAGTTGGTTTACCGGTGGTAAATGTAGTAACATGGAGAATATGCCACTGATACAAGGAAAGCTCACACCCAGCTGAAACTCAAATCCAAATATTTATATGATTATTAATGTACCATGTCTACATGCACCCTTGCATGAACATATAGACATTGCTCTATATATATATATATATTTTTTGTGTGTGTGTGTGTCTTTGAATTATTGAGATGACACAGTGTAGGCCTATGCTACACAACTATCATGGATATACATAATGATTTTTTGTGATTACATAGTGATACTCTGGTTATTTTATGGCATTTCAATACCTCTTGGGTTGAATGCAACAATCAAGAAGATGAACTGATGATTAAATGATGAATTACAAGCAGGATAAAACCCATGCCTAACCAGAGTTCTAACTGAAAACCTCTGGATTACCTGACTACTCCACCTTTCAGGCTGGCTGCCCATGTGCTTCCAACACACATTAAAAATTCATTATTTGATTATCTGAAATAAATATTTTTTTAAAATTAAATTAATAGTTGCTAAATGTTATAAAAGAATGAACATAATACTCTTGTAAATAAGTCAAGCAAAAATTTAATACATACACAGCTTATCTCAGAACATGTATTCTCTTTGAGACAAGAGCCATATTTTTAGAAGATTTTTCGAGAAAAATATTTGGTCACATATTTTGTATGTCAAGAGGCTATGCACGTGTGTTTTTGTCACTGAATACTTCACATTAAATGCTTTTTTTTTTCTTTTTATTTTTAGCTCGTCTCCCTTTCTATGACAGAACTAAAGGATGTTTCAAACCAAGCAGACATCCTGCACCAGGTGTACATTCTAAACCAGCAGCTGCACCAAATACCCAACCGATGATGCCAACTCATTTCAACTTACTAGACAATGCAGGTAGGAATATCTCTGATTGGAGAATACTTTTTCTACTTTAATGTTGCATTTAAGCGATGTTTTTAATGTTGCATTTTGGGAGAACACATTCTCCCTTCACCTGACATTTATTTGTAGTAGAGATGGGACAGATTAATCGGTACTCTATCGACATCGGCCGATATAGTCACATTGGTGTTTTGGTAATTTTACCAATCCGATATATCTGTCTGATCGCCATCTTATAAATTTGTGCAATATTGTGCCATTTTGTGATCTTCATTGTATACTTGGAGCCTCCCCGATGTCATAGTGGCAACGTATTCACCTTGTAATCAAGGGGTCTAGGGTTTGATACCCGGTAGAGGCACATTGCATAGTGGTTGGAATCTACTCTAAACTGTAGGTTCAATCCCGATTAGCCTTTCTGTACATAAAGTGGATGAAAAACAATAATTCAACCAATCTATTGTGTACTTTTTTAAAAGTAAATTTCTTAACATGCAGTTTCTTGTGCGTTGCTAAAGCTTGGTTCAATTGGTAGCATACATTTATTAAGGAGGTCAATGAACCAACTGAATTTTGTATCGGATTGGTAGAATATCAGTTATCAGCAAATTTTTATATCGGCACTTTATCAGTATCAGACAAGTTTTCACATCGACCCATCTATAATTTATAGTTTCATCAAATTAGTTAAAATAATAGGATAAATTTAACAAGAAGAAACAGTGACACAAAGAATTTTATCAATAATGTTACATTGTTGGAGTCTAATAAATGAATCTGATTGGAGATATCCACTTGATATATTTGTTGGTTAATCTATTGAAGATATCATAATCTCACAGGCAGGAAAGCACTATTTTGTTCATACTTAGGTATGCTCTAAATTTGATTAGATGTGTTTGTCCCTATTGTGAAATCTTATAGACGAAGTTTCCAATCTGTGTGATAATATAAGATAGTTGCTTAGCGAGGCTGGTGGAAAGTGATATTTCAGAATAAACTGCACACCAATTTACTCTCCAGTCTGAGAGAAAAAAAACAATTACTTCACATGTGCCATAATGCATTATCCAGGAAAACAGTCTACACATGTAGTATGATATGTCACTCCGGTTTGTAAGGTTGCATTGGTTTCATTCATTTTCAAGTGACATGCCACTCTGATGTCACATGATGCTTGTCACTGCGGTTTGAAATATCAGGAGTTATCAAATGGTATGAGATTTGAAAATGAAACCAAACTTTCGCATGTTTGGATTGATTTTTGTTATTTCAGATCACTTTTCTTCCACTTTTGGATAATTACAATGATGAGGATGAGGGATGATATGATGAATTGACATTCACAAAGAACACCCATGCCCAGGCTGGGATTCAAACCCAGGATCCCAGGCATCGTAGCATGCTGTGCTAATCACTCTGCCACAGAGGTTGGCAAAAAATTTACATGTAGTGGAGTTACATGCTGTGCATGCCTTCGTTAGTTTCTTATAGTGTAGTCACACAATATGGCACAGCATGTAAATTAGTGTGTTCCTAAAGAACTAATGGATGTTGCATTAAAATGAAAGAACTACTATTAACATAGTAGTATAAGAAAAAACACTACAAATCTTGCCTGAAAAACATCCCTATATTACTGAACAGAAATTTGCACCCCTGCCCACCATAATGGAAAGAAATATATGTCCATTCCTACCTTGAGCAGCTGTTGTTTGAACCACTCGCCCATCTGAAGCATTCCATAGTCAATCAATAACCAGCTGGGTTCAACAGCAGGCAGACAGTTCATGACCGTTGGCATCTACTGAACTATGATGACAGGCATCAGAAGCAGGGGTGGGGAAAGCATACTGGAATATTTATTGTGTATAGGATGAATCTGAAACGGGATAATAGGGTGTTTAGTGAAACTCACATCAAAACACACGTGGTTAAATAGTCAATGTGGTAAATCACTCAATCCGAATATAAGTGTTATGTGGTTGAATCCATATAAGTCTAAATACATCCATACTACTTTCCAACTCTTACCAGGATAGAACTGTGTTATTTATACTAGGAATCCCAATCTATTGTAGCAGAATTGAACAATTGTGGCATACATTAATAATATGAATTCATATATCTAGATTGTTCATATGAAGGTTCCGCTGGACCTATAGCCGACACCAGGGCAGCTTTTTTCGAATTTGCCTCTTCTTGAAAAAACTGCTATGATATTAAAAAATCTGCAAAAATTTCATCAGCTTAGAATTCCTTCTTTTTTTTATATGGTTTGCTTTTGCTGTTGTCTAGATATTATCAATAGATTAATAGACTTATGTAGCCACAAAACTATTGAGAATATCTAGTCAACAGTGAAAGCAAACCACATGAAGATTAACGTGAATGCTCTTGAAGGAATTTTAAGCTGATGTAATTTTTCAGATTTTGGAATACCATAGCAAATTCGAAAAAACAATGCCCTGGTGTCAGCTAAAGGTTCAGGCGAGCCTCAATATCAGTACTGTGGTGTATATGGCCTACCAAGGTTCCATCGAGTTGTTTCCTGCCTAGGGACAACTCAGCATTTTACTAAAGGTGCCTGTCCCCCGACTTCCGCGAACAGAATATTGGTAAGAAATATAGAGTGCGGTCGGGTGAGAGGAAAGGGTGCAACAGTTATGATAGACGGTTTATAGATAGTTGCGATGAACAGTTTTGTGATTGCGATAGACAGCTTAGTGGATGAACAAGGGAGACATTGAAGTTTAGTAAACACGTGTGTATGAGTGAGTGTCAACAACCATAGGCAGTACACCAGCGAGGTATGTGTTTCCAGGGATTACATAATATAGTTCAATAAATAAATTAAAAGGGTTTTGGCATAGTGTTCTTTGGCGGTGCTAATTAAGATGGTCATTCAACAAGGGCTGTCCTAATTAGCATCGTACAGTACCTTATGATTAGGTACATCCAAATTTGAGCGAAAAATTCAGGCTCTACCAGAAAGTGAACCCAGGTCTCTGGTATAAACTACCATTACTCTATAAACGTTTTTTTTTTTTTTTTTTGTAATTTTTCTTGTCTTTCTCTTTCTCTTATATCAGTTTTACTCATCTGTTTTGTCATTTTGGACAAGCATGGACATCTATGTCTTACCCAGGATTCAAATCAGGGACTGGCATTGTAGGACGCTCTGCTAACCATTCAGCCTTGGAGGTTTCTACCTGATTCTTCGCTGTCACCGTTTTGCCTGTATAGAACAGTGCTATTGTAACCGGATCTGTTGCCTTTGATGACTGATTGATTTGATTGGGTTTATTTTACTCAGCTTATCTGCCCCTTTTGGCAAATCACAAAGATGAGGATGATTAATGAAGGAACACTCACAATGAACACCCATGACCGGGCTGGGATTAGAGTCCATGACCCCTGGCATCATAGTGCACTGTGCTAACTACTCTGCCATGGGGGCCAGCTTTGATGACTGATCATGTTCATGGTGCCTAGGCCCAGGATTAATATCAGCGTTTGGAAATAACAGTTACTTTTTAGAGTAAAAGTAACTAGTAACTATTTGAAGCGAGCAACTGCAACTAAGTTACGTTTTAGGTACAAGTAACGAAATTAACTCTTTACTTTTATGGTTACTTTTTATGTGCATCAATATCAGTACTTTAATATGGGTCTCTGGCAAACTGTGTCATTATTATTATTATTATTTATAGTAAGATTACAGTTTACTCCACGCTGACTCTCTAACTATAAAAAACAAAGAAAACAAAACAAAAAAAACAACAGCTTTTTTGCTCACCCATTGAGATATCGAGTGAGCTCAGTTTTTACCTAATTTTCTGCTGCTGTTGTGTTACATGTGTGGAAGGAATTGTCTGTGTCAGTGATACTCCAAAGGGATCTGTTGTCTTTCAAACACTGATAATGTCGATGGTGCCTAGTTTCTTCCACTGTTGACGTTATCAGCGTTTTTGAGGCAACAGATACATTCCGGATTCACTGACAGAGAATTTCACAGCAAACAATCAGGCAAAACCAGGGCCGGTTTGTTAAATTAGTTGGTAGAGCAATGGCATGATATGTCAGATACCAGTCCTGGTCAAGGTTGCCTTTTTTGCGCAAGCTTCTACATAATACATCTCATGTGTGTGGCAAATAATAGGGGTCAATATCAATGTTTGGAAGTATCGGTTACTGTTTTGAGAAATAGTAACTAGTTACTATTTGATTGATTGATTGATTGATTTGCTGTTTTGAGTCCACTTTATGCACAGTAAGGCTAATCGGGACTGGGCCTACAGTTTAAAGTGGAATCTGAACCACTGTGCCTCCACCAATATCGAACCCGGGACCTCTTGATTACAAGGTGACAACGCTACCATTGCACCATCAGGGAGCCACTGTAGCTGTAACTCTGTTACTCTTCCAGGACACAAGTAGCTCAATTAACAGTGACTTTTAGTTACTTTCCTGCATATATATACCGTTATGAACGAAATTATAATTTGCTAAAAGTATAAATCAAATTCAAAAAGATTATCTGGAATTAAGTTACATTTAGCAAAGCAACTCTTAACTCAATTACTTTTTTAAAAAAAATATAACTTTCCAAAGACTAATAAGTATAGGAAATACCACAACTTTTCACTCATTATGATACTCTTTTGTTTCATATATCCCCAGTGCAGCAACCAACTTCTGGAGTCAGCACACCAAGAACAGAAGAACAGAATATCTTTGGTGGATCTCATCCAATAGCTAATGATGCAGGAAGTTCTGATTCAAAAGAATACAACCAACAAGCATATATCAACAAAGTCAACGAGAACTTAACTGCAAAAGCTGAACTTGTGAATGAATACCCAAAACCAGAACTCCAGAATAATCCAGTGGAAAATAAAAATGGAGAATATCGTACAGATAATTCAGGTCAGGTTTTAAAAATATATACTCTTTCATCTCATATTTTAATTTCTTGTGCAGGTCCTCCTCGATGGTACAGTGGTAGTGTCGTCACCTTGTAATCCAGGGGTCCCAGGTTTGATACCTGGTGGAGGCACATAGTGGTTCGGATTCCACTTTAAACTGTAGGTCCAGTCCCGATTAGCCTTACTGTGCATAAAGTGGACCTAAAACACCAAATCAATCAATCAATTTAATTTCTTGTTTCATTTCATCCCTTCTCTGTAAAAATCATATTTTGTTTATTTTAGAGCTCATATTTTAGAAATAACATTTTTATTAATTTTTATTAATTCTTTCAGAAAAAAATATTCCAGTTTGTATTTACAATGACTTGTTTTTTTAAATAAATACTAGTTTACATATTTTACTTAGTTACACGCTGAGGCTAAAAAAAACAAAGAAAGGAGTTTATGGGATCTGATCTGTCTCAGAAATATGAATATAAAAATATGTCCTAAAATAGTTTCTGTTTGAAACTCAGGATTGTTTTTTACATAGACTTCGGCTTTGTCCCAGAATTTGAGATAATATCCTTTGCCCCCCCCCCCCCCAATGGCACTCAAATGTTGGAGCTACAGTCACAGGGTTGGTACTCATCTGGAAAACCTGGAAAATGTCAGGGAATTTTGAAGATCGTCTGGAAATTGCATGAAAGAGAAAAAGTTGCAAAATGAACAAGCAGTTTACTTCCACTTCTGGATTCGGTTCTTGTGATTCCACTCCCAAAAAGATTCAGTTTGGAAACTTGTTTCTTTCGTTCTTATGATTCTCAGTCTTGTTCAAAATGATGGTTCCTTCGAATTTCTGTAATAAATTTTCACTTTTGTAATACTAGATATTAGAAATAATATCAAAGTAAAATGTGCAGTTCAGATTACTGATTGATAACTAAAGTACATTGACAATATGATGATAATTATCGGAAAGGTTGGTGAAGATGAGGTTATCATCTATTATTTTATAGATCTTAGTCTTTATGGCATTTCCTATAAAAATTCTTAATATGCAACAAAAATTTCTCCAGATGTTCTGTACTTATAAATGTAAGCAAAGAAGCAGCATTTTCTACGACACAATAAATCTGCCAGAAAATGAAAAACTGTGTAAGGTTTATTATTTTATTCTGTTGTTTTTATATTGTGGAGATCTATTAGGGTGAAATAATGCACCTCTTTTACCTTAGCCTGAAGGCTAGATGCACGTGATTGTAGCACTGAAAACATTTGATGCCGATTGTAATTTTTCATTTTACTCTTCGAATTTTCACATGTTCTTTTGTGTGTGTGATGATAAACATGTCTGAAAAAATTTCATTTTTGGACTGGAAAACCTGGAAATGTCAGGGAATTTCATAATCAAAAAATCGCAGCAACCCTGAGTCAGTATAATCTTCTGTAGTGCTGTGTGTGTCCTTTGTTTCATCCTTATATGTCCAGAGCACCCCTTTACAGCCTCAGCGTTTAACCTAGACAAGGAGATTTTATTCCTCAGAGACCTGTATTGATTTTGGTTATGGTACAGGACTGAGCCCCATATAATGTGACGGGTACATATAGCCTAAGTGCTGATGCACCCAAATAATCTTTATTTCAATCAATTTTAATTGAGAACTAACAGAGTAAATGATGATAATCATCATCAAATAATTATTATATGGAAATGAAGAAAATGGCCAGTAAAACTTGGTTATAGTATTTCTGGAATGAATGGATCAAATTTAACAAGAATTATTACTTCTAAAAAAACAACAGGGCCATAAAAATTATCAAATGTAGTAAAAGACTATGTCTGGAAAAAAAACATGAATTGCAAACATACTGTTTCCAGATAGAAACTATCAAATGTAGTAAAAATAATATTTCTAGAAATCAAGTGGAATAAACAATTATTGTCGATAGAAAAAAATATCAAATATAGCAAAATTTCTGTCTACAAAGAGGTGATAAGTAAAATAAATATTCAAAGTTAAATTAATTTTTCAGTTGTACATAATCTTGAATGCATGCCTGGTGAGAGATGGATTGTTGACGGCTGCAAGAATTGCCAATGCACCATCAACGGCAAGGCACAGTGCAGTGACCTCAAATGCTATCAATTCAGACGTAAGTAGTTAAATATATATTCATATTTTGAAAGAGATAAATCAAATCAAATTACTTCATGTATACAAGGGTGACCCTGGAGAGGAGCTGGATCGGGGGGGGGGGGGGGGGGCACTTGTTCTCCTATATGGAAAAACTTTACACAATTCGAATGTTGAAATTGTAGCGTGAAAACTATGAAAGTGGTCTCCGTTTAATATCTGTGCATCGTGAAAAAGTACAAAAAGAAAAAGAACTGTTCCATCAAGACGTTTATGGAAAGGAAGAAAGTCAAACAGTTTCTATTTAAACAGTGAACTCAAGTTTCAACTTGCCAAGGTTCAACTTCGTTGTATGATTTATAAATAATAATAATAATAATAAGGTAAAATATGAGTTTACGATTGAAGGGCAAGTCTTACTCTGCCCCTGCAGTGCTTGAAATGGAAATTCCTACCTGGTGGGAGTTATTCACCCAGTTTGAGGATGCTTGTATGGATCAACATGGATAAAATGCAGTAGGTGGTACATGCCTGTGCAAATTATCCTAGTGGGAAAATTCTTTATGAGAAATTTCTTAACTGGTACTTCTCCAATACTTTGAGCACTACTCCATGTACTCTTACATGTATATGTGTGCGTGTGCATGTGAAATGGAGCAAATACTTTTCTATTTTAGTAGAATATAAAATATAACATTTTCAAGCATCGTTGAATTATCTGTAATCATTTCTTGATTTTCACATTACAGCTCTATTTGGAAGTCAACCTCCCCGAGGTAAGGTACTTAATATATATATAAATATAAGTAAAAAAAAAAAATAAGGTTCCTTTCTGCCACTTTTAGCTAACTGTCATAAGAATGAATGATTAGATGAAATTGATGAATGGACATACACATAGAACCTTCATTGGTGAAACTGTGAGTCGATCACTGTGTGTCCTTAGCTATTGAGGGTATTATATTATAGTAACAACAAAAATTAAATATTTAAGTATAAATAGGGAAATAAAAGAATGAATGTCTAATCTCGCAGTTAATTATTAATTAATAAATGTGACATAATTAATAATTACACTGTCCAACAATGGTTTTGTTAAAAGTAAAATTTCAATGGTTCTTAATGTTTTGAAACCTGCTGATTCCGAAAATGAAGTCAGAAATTGTCAATCACCCACCATTTTTTTGTAACAATAAAAATATAATTCTGCATTATTATTGCAGCATGCAGTCCATAATAAGCTGATTGGTAGGAAATATTTAAAATATTTTATGTCTTTGCTCCAACAATACACTAGTAACTCTAGGCCATTGATGTCTGCATGAATGACAACAGTTAAACTTGTTAAACAATCTAACTGAAAAATTTGACAACAATTAACTTTTCAACACAATGCTGTGATTTGACTGTTATGTCTACTTCTCATTTCGGTAGCAAGTTGTCTGGAGGAAATAAGCTTTTCCTGAGTGTTCTTCAGTTTCAGTGAGTGTTTTGAAGCAAAGACTGAATCATGTCAAGAAGTTGCGTAAACGACTGGAACAATTTCTGTTATATCTGTGGTGAGTTGACCTTAAAAGCAAATAGGAGAACATTTACTCCTCGTGTAAGAAGAGCAAGAAATGGGCCCCTGATATCTGTTGTGCAAACTGTGTAACGCTTTTGAGTGGTTGGCTGAAAGGATCTCGTCATATGCCTTTTGGAGTTCCTATGATATGGCGGGAACCTAAGGATCATATAACAGACTGCTATTTTTGCTTGACAAATATATCTGGGATAAATTAGAAATCAAGGCATACAGTTAAATATCCATCACTAGAATCAGCATCTCGACCGGTGCCTCATGGACCTGGAGTTCCCATACCTGCTCCACCAGATGACATAAGTGTAACGGAAGAAAGGGAAAGTGTTCCTAACAAATGTAGTGAATTGCATAATGATCCTGATTTTGTGGGGAGTGTTTCAACAGCTGAACCTCACTTAATAACTGAAGATGATCTTGACGATTTAGTTCGAGATCTAAAGTTAAGTAAGGGTAAAGAAGAACTGCTTGCATCGCGATTAAAAGGATGCCATTTGTTGGAGATTGACACTAGAGTTACTTTTTTTCCAGCAAAAAGACTTTGTATGTAGATATGCATGCTGAAGACAAGTACCTTGTTTTCTGTTGTAACATCTATGGTCTATTAGAGTCACTAGTTATTGTCCATAAAAGTGAAGAATGGCGTTTGATTTAGACTCTTCGAAAACAAGTTTGAAAGGAGTTCTACTGCACAATGGAAATAAATATCCTAGCATTCCCGTAGCATATTCCTGGGGCATGAAGGAAAGTTATGAAAACATGAAACTGTTAACAAATATCCAGTACTGTAAATACTCTTGGCAGATATGTGGAGATTTAAAAGTTATTGCTATCCTCTTAGGATTGCAACTAGGTTACACCAAATTTTGCTGTTTCCTGTGTAAATGAGACAGCAGAGATAGAAAAAATCTTTATGTTAAAAAGAACTGGCCGAAGAGAGAGTCACTCATCGCAGGACAGGAGAATGTTGTTCATCCACCACTTGTAAGTTCAGACAAAATCTTACTGCCTCCTCTCGACATAAAGCTTGGTCTGATGAAGAATTTTGTAAAAGGAATGGACAGTGTGGGTAGTGGATGTATGTTCCTCAAAGAGAAGTTTCCGCGAATTACCGAGGCGAAACTAAAAGAGGGAATATTTGTTGGCCCTCAAATCAGGAAACTAATGAAAGATAATGATTTTGAAAAGAGCCTAAATGAGCTGGAATTGGCTGCGTGGCAATCTTTCAAGGAAGTTTGCATAAATTTTCTCGGAAACTACAAGTCAGAAAATTACAGAGAACTTATCAGTAATTTGATTTTGAACTATCATGCTCTTGGGTGTAATATGTATCTGAAGATACACTTTTTAGACTCCCACCTCGATTTCTTCCCGCAAAACCGTGGGACAATGAGCGACGAACATGGAGAACGTTTCCACCAGGAAATTGGTGAAATGGAAAGGCCCTACCAGGGAAAATGGACTCCAAATATGTTGGCAGATTATTGCTGGACACTAAAAAGAGATGTTCCTCAGGCAAAGTACAGCAGAAAATCAAGTTCGAAGACATTCTAGATATTCCATTGTAAATAATATTGCAGCGTATCACTATAAGGGTATATAAGATTTGTATGTACCTGATAGTTTGTATGTACCCTGTTACTCAAATTTCATGGGTGATGGAAAAATTCTGTAATTAGATTTGAAATCAGCACATCAAATTCAATGAGAATCACCCCCAACTTCTCTTTTAACAGACAAGAACTTCAATTTTGTTGGACAGTGTTATTTAACTCTTCCTGGGAGCAAGTGTAGTAGGATGATTTTCTTACTAGCTGAATTAATTTATGTTTGATTTTTGAAGAACTGTAATTTAAAGTTCAAAATAGATGAAGAAATACATAATGTAGTAACATAAGTAAATTCTGTTAACCCAGTAGAAAGAAATAAAAAATATACATTTGTATACAGTAATAATCTAATGTGAATATTCATTTATATTTTTGCAGGAAATGTGCCCTTCATGGCTGGCTTATCACACTTTTTCACTCAATATAGTAGATTAATATATTTCAGAAATAACTTTTGATGAATTAATATTACTTGCTGCATTGTTGCCTAAATTATTTCTAATTTAAACCTTTATAATGAATACGTACTCTCCATGGACATTCAGAAAGTGGGGAAAGGGGGCCAGCCCCCTAAAAATGAACCTAAAATCATACATTTCACACATATAATTTCATTTAAATCACAGTAATTTATGTTAATTATTAGAAAGGTATTGCAGAGACATGCTAACCTTTTTGAGGGGGCAACACTAATATGCGAGGAGTGTCCACCTCCATGGCAGAGTGGTTAGAACAGGATGCTACAACATTAGGGGTCCAGAGTTTGAATCCCTGCATGGTGCATTCTTTGTGAGTGTTCCTTCATCAATTTCACCTTATCATCACTCATCCTCATCATCATGATTATCCAAAAGTGGCAGAAAAGTGAAGTAAAATAACCAAATCAGTCAATCATCCTTGCAATTAGTTAAAAGTGGAGAAAGGTGAGTAAAATTAATGAAATCAGTCAATCGACTATTACAGGAGAAAATAAGCATTTTTTGCCCCCTCCCTCCCTGGAAAAAATCCTGCAAACCTCCATGGTACTGATGAAGTTTTCTCGGGATACCAACCTGGTGATTTGCAGATAGGCTTCCGAGCTTTCGAGAGCAAACGTCACTTGAAGTCAATCCCTGAAGATGAGAGTGGCATTAGCTCTTGGAAGCTCGGAAGCCTATCTGGAAATCACCTGGTTGGTATCCCGAGAAAACTTCATCATTCGCCGCCAGGAAAGCTTCAAGAATTACCCCATGGTACTGTACAAAACTGGATTTACTGCAGTAAGAATAATGTATCAAACATATGAAAATGGACGAAAGTTCATTTTTAGCACATACCTCGTATATTAGTAAGATATTCCCAATAAGTTGCAATCATATAAAGCAAATCTGAATTTGGACAAGATTAAAGACAATAGGACAGCCCTTAGAGTCACGAAAATTGTGTGATAGTTATGTTTTAGACATTTCCAAAAGTAATATGATCTTTTCCTATTTGGAACCTATTACAGGGGCTAATTTCCTGCCACCTCCAGGATATTATCATCCTAATGCTGGTGAGAGAACAATTTGAATTGATTTGTAACAAATATATTATCAACAAAAATACGTTTTTTTTTCATAATGATCGTCAATTAGTAAATTTGATGTAGGCCTATGTCAATTCATTTTCTAATGTCAGGTTTCACAATTAAAAAAAATGTGACAAATAAAATCAAACATGCATACAAAGAAAGAATTTGTAATATTCATTCCAATATTTATGTAATCAAAATAGGAAAAAAAATAAAAATATAATAAAAATTAAGACAGAATTCTAAATATTTTATAATTGAATCAAATAAAAGACAAATAGGACAATATTTTAAATTTGGAAAAATGCATGTTTAAGTAAAAAGTTGGCCGATATAGGCATATCAGTGTATGGGTAAAATTATCAATTATTTTACCAATCCCATATATCTATAAATATCTTATAATTTAGTGCAAAATTCTGCCATTTTGTTATAACTCTTATGGATAATCTTCACGCCCTACTTTTTAAAAAGGTAAATGTCTAAATATGCAACTTATTTTGCACTGCAGTCACCTCGAAACACACATTTATTAGAAATGTCAATGATCCATTCAGGTTCTTCAAGAACCATTTGGAATTTTATATATCGGATTGGTAGAATATTGGTATTGGTAAATTTTATATCGATACTTTGTCATCTCCCAAAATTTCATATTGGACCATTCCTAAATTTTATGGTTTTGAGGTTAGCAGTTCAAATGCAAACTTATAGTTGAAAATAGAATTCAAGTCACTTCAATGACAGATTTCCTTGCCAGAAATTGAACATGGATCCTTATACTGAGATATCAGTTCATTTCTAAACACTTTCTAATATGAACAGTACACTATATTGGCCATTAACTGTGGCACAAATACAATAAATTGTAATCTTGAACAATTTAGTATTAATAATAATATAATCATTTGTATTGTATCTAACTTTGTAAACAAAATAATGTTAATTTAGTTTATTTTCAGCTAGTATGCAGCCTTTGAGAAGAGTTCCAAATATGGGAGGTATGAAATTTAAGAAGCGTTGTGTACCAAAGATTATAAAGTTAATATATAAAGTTATATATAGTGGAAACCATATTCAAATGTTACATGTATGATATAAGAATGTCTTCTGAATTGTTTTAAATATGTAGATAGTAAGTAAATATTGTCTGTATACAATGACCACTTTTGATGAAAATACAATATTTGAGTTGGTGTGATGACAAGAATAACACTACATAGAGACCTGCACCAATTTGGAAAACAACTGTAAAGTACCTTGCTCTAACCTTAATGTAACGCCACGTTTATTGATATCAGGAAGGCTAGAATAACTAAATTATAACATGAGAGAAACATTTCTCTAAATCACTAAAAAGATTTTAGCAGGATACAAAGAGTTTCTATTTGAAGTAGAAGTTAGAAAGTATAAAAGTCTGGAATAGGTAATGTGAAATGTAGATCCTTTATGTAAATGACTCATTTATAGATATCATCTTTGTTTCCCTATGTCTATGATTTCAATTTTTTATGCTAATAAAGGTATCGGATTTTGTTTCAGTTAATTTTGCTCCCCCTCTTCCAGGGATAATTCCAAATGGTAAGACTTTTCCTCCATGGACCTTTAGTATACTTAAAAGTTACACAAAATAATAAATACCAACAGTCTGTAACAAAGCATAAAAGCTACAGTGAAATTGGGTAAAGATTAGTTCTACAAATACGTTCTGGTCAAGTACTGAAATATTTATGGATTTATTGAGAATGCCCAATCTCCCACACTGTAATGGGACACAGTTCTGATGAATGTCCTGTAACATATCTATTAGACAATTGTTTATCTTGCCTTGGTGGTCAAACCTGATGAGAGCTGGGCCCTAATACCACCATCCCAAGTTTGAATCCTGGCGTGAACATTGGTATGTCTTGTTAGTGTTTCTTAATCAGTTTCTTGAAATTCTGTTCAACCCCATCACTGTAATTAGCCAAAAGTGGCAGAGATGGGATGTTAAATGTGAATAATTCATAATGTGAAATTGTTCATGTGATGCTTGTGTATTTTCATCGAGCAGAAAAAAAATAAAAATCCTGATTATAAATAAGTAGTTCTTTTTTTTACTTCATTCAGTCAAATTTGTGAACAACTTGTGAATACCTACTTACTTCTCAAGTTCCAGTGTGAAAAAAAATAAATTAGAACGTACAATTTTCAAAGAGCACATGCTTACATTTCACATGAATAAAGAAATCATCTTCACAGTAAATTGAATATATGATTTACTTTTTTATCTAGCTTGTTCATCGAAAAATTTATGTATCTAGTTGAACAGTCAATGCATCGACAACTCAGATCCTTTGCTTACTATTAACATGTGTATGTTATCTATTTCATTCATCAAATACTATTCATGTAGGAATGAAGCATGTATTCACTTCATGATTTATCATCATTCGAGGAACTCCTCATTAAGTACCCGTTTGTTTGTGCCATTACAATCACTGCTTATTTCGACAGTTCTCTCAGACTCGATTTTAATATTGTCTTATGCGGTATTTATTATGGAGATTTTTAGAACTGTTGCAATTTCAATTGGAATTTTAACTTTACAAGAATTTATGTATGTTTATATTTCGCAGGAAATCCACAACTAGTGGGACCAGTAAGAGGTACCAATAACATTTTTGTCATTTAGTGTCAATTGTTATGAAAATAGCCTTGAGTTTATATTCTACAGAATGTTCTAAGGAAATAGCTAATGTATTGTTATTTTGAAATTGATGCATTTGAATTAGATAATTAATATTGTAATTTTGATTGGTTTGAAAATTTAATACTAGCAATGCATAATTGTGCTTAAATATAATGTAAGATAATAGGTACTAGCATCAATACATTTAAAATTATGGTTTTCACCTGTTAAATTCATATTATTACTATAACCCATGACGCAAGTTCAGTTTAGATATCGGTCAGGCTAATTAAGAAATCTAAAATTTTTAAGAGTTCAATTTCCAGTGAAATATTTCTTGGTCATAATATCCTTAAAATAATAAAATATGAAACAAATTGTCATTGTAAATTAATTTACCCTTCACATGTGTTGAATCACGACATGAATTAATATCAGATAAGTCATCTGAAAAAAAACTTACAATGCAGGAAAATGTAAAATCGGGGAAAATTTTATAGCATTTTGCTCTATTGGGACCATGAATAATGAATGTGTAATGTGGGAAAATGTAAAATCGGGGTTCCACTGTATAATGGAACATCCATTGTTTAACATCTATTTCATGCACATATTTGTCAAATACATTTTACATTATTGTTAATTTAAAGTATATATGAATTGTAAATATTTTTCTCATCAAAATTATGTACACACAGGAAACATTTATGATGCTTATGACAGTTTGTACGATTACAACTTCTATGGGACACATGCAAACGTTATAGGTAAGTTTTTTCTGTTGCTTGCATTCTTGCTTTTCACTATGCACTCATATTGTGAATAAACAATGGGCTATAATCGCAGAGTTTCTTTCCTGTACATGTGTTGTAACCACCCTTTCAAATTCTAACTGCTGGATGTCACAATTTCATTGTTGCTGAATTTGACTTGCGCTCTTGTCGATTTACGTTGCACTTTTGCTTTACTCTTGAAAATTGTATTGAATAAATAATTCATATGAACATTGTGGAAATTCTTTATGAGGATTCTGCTTCAAATTTCACAGCTAGTGATGATTTTGATCCAAAGAGAAAGTTTTCAGGAACTTTTATAAGAATGTTATATTTTTCTTTCAAAAAATTGTTAAAAAAAACTTTCATAATTGTGGGAGAATGAATAAAAATTCTAACATATTATGTGTGTTTAAAAAATGACATTTTGTAGATTTCAGAAAAAATTGGTAAATAATAACTAGGGAATGGATTTTAAGGTGCAACACCTTTTCAAAAATATAGCTGTTTTCATACCAATCATTTGAGATATGTATATTAAGTAATGGAATCAAGTAAAAGGAACACACTTTGTTGCACCTTTTTGACCCACTCTTATGCTTCAGCATCTTTTTCCTTCCTTTTCTTTCATGCTTTGTTAAAAAATTGGACAGAAAAATAAATGATTTCCACTCTTCTTGAGCAGCTACATAAAATACTATAGTCTCATTTTGTAGAGCAGAATGAGAGCTATAAAATGATTCCCAAGATAATGTATCAAAACCTGCTAGAGAAATAACAAACTTCAACAGAACCTATTCGGCAGAACAACAGTTCTCTGTGTGATCCGCGTACATTATGTACGAAAGATGCAGAAAAAGAGAGCATTGAAAAAAGGTATTTTATCAGCACCTTTTTGAAAACATTTTCAGAACTTTTTCGCCTTTCCTGACCATAATTTTGCACCTTAAAATCCTTTCCCTAATAATAACAACGAACTTGGCAATGTATTTTCTATGATTTTCTGAAAAACAGCAAAAGGACCTGGGGAAAAAAAGTATTTTCAGGTCATATTCAAAATCAATTTTTTTTCTGTAAAAAGATAAGTGAAACATTAAAACAATATGCTTTTGAGAAATAAAATTAAAGAAGTTTGTAATTATAAATATGGCAATCCACTTTGATGTTTATAAATATCTGAAACTCCAAAATTTATAATGTCTGTCTAATGCTCTAATTTTGTAGAACCTAAACAACCTTCCAACAGTATCCATAATACAGAAGATGCTTGAAGAAGAGAATACTTAAATTGTGTAGGAATCATTTTTATTAAACATCTTTGTTTTTGAAAATTTAATTTAAGTGACTTATCTACTGAAACTTTCATCCCAATGAATAACTAAGACATCCAAGAGACTTGTTGAGGTGAGTTGTGGTAATATTTTCAAGGTTTCAAAAGGTAAAATAATCTTGTTCTCAAGAACTTCAAAAACTCATGCAGTCAATTGTTTATCAGTAAAATGGGACATATACTCTCAAAAGTTTGGAATTTTTTCCATATATTTGATTTGATTTTTGTTATTTTCTGCTACTTTTGGCTAATCGCAATGATGAGGATGATTGCTGATGAAGGGACCATGTCAATGAATACACATGCCTCATTACTCCAGTCCTTGAACATGATAATGATGATAGCTCTCAAAAGCTTGGAAATTTTTCTAGAACTTATCTGGCATTAACCCAAAACTATTTCTTCACTTCAGTCCCTCTATATTAAGAGTGACATTGGCTCTCGAAAGCTTGAATTTTCACCAAACACATCAATAACCCAAGTGAATATCTTCACCAAAGTTCATTAAGTACACCAAAATTGCTTGAATGAGATGTTCTCTTACATAATGCTCTCTATCTTTCATATGGATATGATTCTCCCTTTAAACTGTAGGTCCAGTACCAATTAGTCTTTCTGTGCATAAAGGGGGCTTAATACTCAAACAAATCAGAAGTTCTAGGATCAAATTCTGGCCAGGGTATGGATGTGTATTTCTTTAATAATCAATTTCATCAGTATACCATTCTTCCTCATCGTTACAGTAAACCTTGGTTTATAAAAAAGTGACAAAGCAACCAAAATGGAAACAGGAAAGGAAGAACCTGAGTGAAATAACCGCTAAGCAAACCAAACAGGAATGTTTCAAGTTATAAGTTATCACTTATTTTACAGTGATTTGCTACCTCTTTCAGTCAATCGAGTTGACAAAGTTCACTGAAAGAGATACAAATAATGATCAGATGAAACTGATGAAAGCGTTACGTATCCCTCATTTTCATTTTCGAGTTACGTTTAGCTAGGTAGCCTGGCAGGAAGTATAGGAAAGTGTTAACTTCAGCGCCAGCTCAGTGAAAAGCATTCGCCAATATTTGCAAAGAAAAATTGATGAGAGAGAAAAAGGGGAGGAGTTTTGATTAGGAGGAATGCAAGTTGGATCTGGCTCGAGAGAGACAGGGGAGTTGGTCTTGGGTTTTGAAGAGAAGAGGAGAGTGGTTTGGGAGTAAGAAAAGGGGGTTTTGAGTTTTGGAGAGAGGAGAGTGAGTTGGATTTTGAAGGAGATTCAGGCTGGATGCAGACTTTTAGAAACTTGTTTGGAAGTGGAGTGCAGCGAAGCTGAGTGACAATTTAAGAGGCGAACTTCAGCAAGCGAGTGAAAGTTACTTTAGAAATCCTTCGGTCCACGCTTCTAAAGAGAGACAGGTAATATACTTTTATAATGCCATCCTTTGCCAATGCAGACTTAAGGTCATAGTAACCCAAATCTAGAGAGTTGTCATTTTATAAAGGATTCTGTAAATTGAAGTTTATTCAGGTACCTCCTGCAGTTAGCAGATGCAGCCAAGCGAGAGCTTACGGGCTACCGCTAACCCCCGATTGAAGAATAATTACTTTCATTTACAGGGCTCCAGGTTCGATCCCTGAACCTTTCGAGGTTCACACACTTAGTAAAAGTGTGTCACGATACGAAAGGAAAAAAAAAGCAAACAAACACCCATGTCAGGAATCAAACTCTTAACCCTAAGTGGCAATATGGTGAGATGACCTCATAATCCTCAGCAGCAAAATGGTGAGTTAACGCACAAGAGTTGAATGAAACAATAGTGAAGAAATAATGGTTTAACTGCGAAGAAAAAAAAACATGACAGAACAATGGTGAAGGAATAAACTAGGTAGAGTTAATCATGAAATTAGCATTCAATTTTAAACAGTCCCCTTCTATTCCTTGCTGGATCATTCCAGTGACAGTCGAAGTTTCCTTACATTACTTCCCCATCACATTTTCTGTTGTAATTGTATATCATCTAAATAACCTCTGGTATAGATTTGATATGGCGAGACTTAGGAGGTCATGAGTATGAAATGGTATCAAAAAGGCTCAAATTTGTGGACCACTTGGAACTGGCCACCATGACAATGTAGTCAGATACAAAATGGATGACATTGCTCACCTTTCCTGATTTGATCTAAGACTTCATCTTTTCTAGAATGAATGATGAAGATGACAAAGCTCAAAGGCTTTGGCACAGTTATAGATTGAGGAGAAATTGAATGAGGGAACGCATGATGAAAGAGGACATGGTCATTGCAACTCCCAATTGGAGTGCTTTGAGGCAGGTGATGGCTATTCAAATATCAAGAAAAGCTGTCACTTTACCAGTTTGTAAAGTTTTTGATACCACCTCAAATATATGAGGATACATATTGATAAATTCTAACTGGTACTTTGGTGCAAGATTAGGATGCATGGAATACTCATGAATATTTGTTAAAATTGAATAATTCAAATCGACGCACACCATTTTTTGGAGACAATTTAACGATCATTTCCCCAGTCTGAATAAAAAAATTAACGCAGTAGTTGTTATTGATTTGTGAATTATAGTTGAACTATTACACTTTTGATATGGACTTAACAAAATTTAATATTCTGTGTCTGAAAATTCCAGGCTGCTTTGATTAGTTTTGTTGTTGATGCGTGAGTGCAACGATTACTTAAAGAAAGGTTATGAACCATTTTTGGACTGAAAACAAAACAGGGTGTGATGATTTTGCAGTGAAATATGGTACTTTCAGGGCCCCCCGATGGTGCAGTGGTATCATCGTCACCTTGCAATCAAGCGGTCTTGAGTTTGATACCTGGTAGAGGAACACAGTGGTTCGGATCCCACTTTAAACTGTAGGTTCAGTCCCGATTAGCCCTACTGTGCATAAAGTGGACTTAAAACACAAACTCAATCAATCAAAATATGGTACTTTCAGTTCTTCAATCTAGCTGACGAACTGCTAATTATCAAATACCAGAGGAAGCATTATAGACAGTTTATTTTGAATTTTCTCTCTCCCTGTTCGAGTCAAAGCTTGGTTAACTATTTATTAGCTTTGTATATATCACTGTTCCCAAATATTTTGGTAATCAGTAATCCATAAATGAATGTGACATGAAAAATGGATAAGATGTAAAGTGTCTCCTTTTTTTTTCCTTCCAGAATCTGACGCATCTCATCACCATGATATGATGTAAGGCAAGCAAACATCTGGGTGAATTATGGAGAAAGAATATGTAAATATGTTAGGACAATACATGTTTTCACAAAAATATAATACAGTTTTCTTTTCCCCGATTTATGTTCAGCAATTTATAAAAAGATCATCCATTAATTCGTATTATGTTTCAGAAATTCTGTATTCAGCAACCACATAACTTAGAAAAAGTAAATTTTAAATGAGTGAAAATCAAAATGCTTCAAGTTTGATACAGCGATCTAAAGGTGCACTTGAACTAAATGTGTGAAATCCTTATGGCCTGAAGTAGCAATTGCTACCTCGCAACCGTCCGTGAACCTTGTCCCCCCACATAGAGCACTAACGAATCTAATAGTGTCATTCATTAGTGCTCCATACTACTGTTAATCATTTTGTTAGTGCTTTATTAGAACAAGAGTAGGTCTCTTCAATGATGCATAATCAAGGGGTCCCGGATTCAATACCTGGTGGAGGCATATAGTGGTTTGGATCCCACTTTAAGGTGTAGGTCCAGTCCCGATTAAACTTACTATGCAATAAGTGGACTTAAAAATACAAATTCTAACAAAAAAAAACAAGAGTAATTACAAAAAAAAAAACTGTTGGGGGTGCTAAGTTCACGTTGCCACTCACCCTCACAATGCACTAATGAATCTAACGGTGCCATTCGTTAGTGCTTGGTTAGTTACAAGTGTGACGGATCATTATGAAGCAAATTAACATGTGCACATGTGCAGAAGCTCGTGTTTCATGCACATTTACAGTGAACTTGCATCCAACTTGAAGTTTCAGGCAAGTCTTGCTAGATAAAATCAAATTTAGTGCACACTTACATGCTACTTGGGTTACATAGCATAGTGGTAACGTCATCAAGGTGTCCAGGTTCAACTTACATGGAGGCACATTGCACGGTGGTTCATATCCCACTTAAAACTGGAGGTCCAGTCCCAATTAGCCTATCTGTGCATAAAGTGGACTTAAAACAACAACTAAAGTCATCTTGGTTATATCATTCATTAGTAACTACAGTGGCAGAAAAGCTACACAAAAAACCTAAAATATGAGTAGAACTAAAACAAAATGCAAATGCATTTGGAGAAAGTAAGTAGCACATGCCCACATTGATAATAGTGTTTGAATTCCACACAGGTATGTTTATCAGCGACTATACATAAAAAGAAAAGGACACACTTCGTTAATACATAACGTAAAATCTGAATGCTATAAAAATATATATATTTTCTGGTAACGATTGAAGCAAAACAAAACAATTGTATTTCATGGAAATATATTTCTTTATAGCATAGTGTTTCGATACTAAAATAACAATTTCAAATGTGGAATTCTCTTCTCTGAATTTTGTGTACTTCAAAATAGATACTTAAGATGTCCAATACGGACAAATGAAGTATGATATACTGGAAGACAGTGGCGTGCGGTGACATTTGTTGTTGGGCTACCAGCCCCAGAAAAAAATTTAAAAACTCAAGAATATTTAAGGACTTTCTACCTTCGAAACGAGCCTTAATAAGTGGCTACTGGAAAGTGAAAAGTAGTAATTCTCTGTTCTTGTAAACTATATCATTTTTTGATAAAAATGTCCTTCGCTTTCAATGTTTGCTAAAGACTTATCAAACTTTCACGCTCATGCATATTAATATTCTTCTGTTAAAAATCATAGTATTTGGGTTGCGTCTCTACTGTGCTCAAAAGCTTTTAATTATATATTTTTAAAAAAATGCTTCACTGATCTGCCTCAATGCTGGCAATGGCAAGGGTACGAAAAATCCCTGTACATAGATATTTAACCATACAGTTTGCAACACTATGATAGCTGCAGCAGCAGACCTTACTAATGGTATAAACTTTTCATTTTGTTTTCTGGTTTGATGATAGACTGGATGGTCCCCACAAAGCTCAAACCGGGATCCCTTAGAGTTTACCCCTTAGCCCACTCTTATTTAATATCTGTACTAGGGTTACCAGATAGCTACAAGGGAAAAATATATAGGGCATAATATTCCAAAATGTAGGACACAAAACATTTGCAATAAATACTACATACGTATTTCTATACAACACGTTAGAAATTCATTTTAAAAATAAGACACTTTTCAGTTTCAAAAAAGGACGATTTTTTAATTGATTCTTAAATGCAACCACACTGAACAATGCCCCTCTTACTACATGTTTTAACTGGTACTTCTCAGAGGATCCAATTTTTCTCAAAATTTTAGGTTTAGTCAAAATATATTTATGCGAGACTTAACACTCAAACTCCTTGAAATTATAGGGACCACTACCAAACTTTATACAGACTTTATGAAAAAAAAACATTTCTCTCGTGAGTCCGTTGTGCTGATGGTAATGAAAGTAGTCTCAGCATTTGCATTATAACCTGTAATGGCAAACAAATATTCAGCAATTATGGAAGTATCATTTTGGGTAGTTTTAGTTCAATAACAGAGTGCTTACCAAAATAACAAATCCAAAATTCTTGACTTTTTCGTGACCTTTTTTTCCCATTTTCTTAACCTTGATTTATTTGAGTCAGGCTCGTAGCCAAAATTTTGTTTTGGGAGGGGCTAATCCCTTATCAACAGCTGCCATAAAAGCAGAAAATGGGGGGTAGAAGCCCTAAAGATGAATTTTTCAGTATATTTCAACTTATTTAACAAGATATTTAGTTCTGCTAAGTAAGTAAAATTAATTACCACTATACACTACTTACATTAGATATTTGTAGGATATTTCCCTGGGGTCGTGCACAAAAAGGAAACATTATTTCATTCAATGATTTATTGCTACAGACACAGTACTTGTCAACATAATTCCCGCCGGAATTCAGGCACTTGTCATAGCGTCGGACCAACTTCTGTATACCTGCATCATAGAAGTTTGCCACCTGGGTGCCGAACCTGTCCAGAAGGTCTGCAGTGCGCCTAGCCATATGCGGCTTTGCATTGTCATGCAGCTGGGTGACCCAGCACTGAGCTTACCGTGTTGCTTATTCTAAATGGCTTGTCGCAATGTCCCCAGTGTTTCACTGTAACGGTTAGTGTTCACAGTCTCACCTCCGGGCAGACACTCGATGAGCAGAATGCCTTGTCTGTCCCAGAACACCGTGCACATCACTTTTCGCGCCGACACAGTCTGTTTGAACTTCGTCCTGCATGGAGATCCACTGTGACGCTAATGCATGGACTGCTGCTTGCTTTCTGGGGTGCTGTATGCAACCCACGTTTCATGCCCTGTGATGATCCGGTTGAGAAAATCGTCACATCATAGTAACGCTGCAGAAATGTCATCGCCGTACCCAAGCATTTTCCTTTGTGTTTGGGCATCAGCTGTTTTGGCACCCACCGGGCACGAAATTTCCGGAACAAGAGGCAATTGGTAACAATGTCGTGCAACAATGACCGAGAAATCTGCAGGAAATGGCTGCTGAGTTCCGTGATCGTGACGCAACGATCCTCCAATATGCGCTGCTACACCTGCTCCACAAGCTCGTCCATAACGGCCGATGGCCGCCCACTGTTCTCATCGTCATGCACATTTTGCCGGCCTTCAGTAAATGTCCTACACCAACGACACACCATCTGTTTGCTCATGATGTCTCTGGCCCATACACCTGGCACAACTGACGATGAATTTCGATCGGCTGTCTGTTTTGTGCGTTCAAGAACTTGATCACCGAACGAACCTCGCAAGCGGCGGGAGATGGAATAAGAGCCGCCATGTTTCATCGCTGTCGTGATGCTACTGAGGACTTTCGTGACCCGGGAGCCGTCTTCTAGGACATTCACTAGCCAGGGCATGTGCCTCTCATGCATGCGCAAAATCGGTTTCAAAACGCAAGGCCTGCCACCTGTAGGCGAGTGGGAAACTTACATTCTCAATGCGCCTAATAGCTTTTACACAGCTTGTTAAGCACAATGACGAATATTTGCATGCATTGAACATGAAAATAGAAAAAGTTTCCTGTCCAAGGTGACTAAAGGCCGAATCACACAGAATTGGATATCCAGTTAGTTGGCGCTGAACTGGCTACCTGCCCAGATGTGATGGCTGCCTGGCTGACTACTTGGTTTGGAGGAATAGGACATGCTCTAATTTCTACTGGCTTTCCTAGACTGGATTCTGTGAAACAGCCAATCAGAGCAAAGTTTGGCAATGTGAAGATAATCTGTGAGTTTGCAAAGAAGCGTTTTTTGTCTGTGGTTTCCGAGTGCTGGCTGTTGTTTATGTTATAGTTTCTCCGTATCTCGATAAAAAAAAAGTAAAGAGATGGCGTGCAGTGCATTCGTGTTCAGTTCATTAATATTTAGGTATTTATGCAAAGCGATCAGATGTATACGAGACAAATATGATTAGCTGAAAATGAAAATCCTTATTATTACAAGTGTATTAATAAACGTTTGACTTCTTTTTTGTGAATGAATCCTGCAAATATCATGTATGACCCGTAGCCAGAATTGATCTCCGGGGGGGGGGGGGGGGGCTCACGGGTTATCAGGGGGGGCTTTGTAAATCAAGTCCATTTTTCAAAAGTTTAACAATGTTAAATGAAGGTAAATTAGGTGTGTGGGGGGAGGGGCTCATTACGTTACATAAAGTTTAGAAATTTCACACAAATACTACATCTTTCTATATCATTTAAAATATCACTTGAAGTTTTAATTGGCTGCTACTGAAATTATCCCTTACTACACATTCCATACTACGTTTGATGATACAGATATTTATATTACACAGAAAGAGATGGACAATATTCAATCATAGGGTCTACTGTACATTCCACTCCCCTGCCGAAACAATAAAACTCCCCTTCGTTCCCAAAACTTGAGAGCTGTTAACCTTTGACGCAGATGCGGAGGGAATTTGCATAATAACATCAAAGTCACAGATTTCTGTATAAATGAGAGGTTGCAACAGGGGCAATGATAGTACAGATAAAGAAGCTCCCCTGTGAAGAAACTTAAGTCTAGAGAAGAGAATCTCCTAAATACTTTCCGCTACTTTAGACTTCTCCCTGTAAATAAGATGAACGAATGTAATAGCTGCTGTCTACATTTTCACTGTAAACAAATTACACAAAATAGTATTACCTAATGTCAAGGGGGCTGACTTCAGTGCCAGGGGGAGATGACGGTAGTTCCAGGGGGGCTCAGCCCCCACTGGCCCCTGCCTGGCTATGGGCCTGGAATAATGCAAACCCAAGTTAAAAAGCTTGTTCGGTACGTATTGATTACCATATTTTTTTTTGAGCCAATCTCTAAAAGTAGTTCATAGTTTTCCTTTTTTAATAAAAGCAGAAAGCAGTAATTCTCCTACAACATTCTTCAAATTCCTCGTCCACCTTTAAGCCGGCTTTAGACGAAAGCATTTCCATTAACATTTTTGCTAGCATAAATACTACGTAAATGCTTCCAAAAATCTTATAACGGATAGTAATTTACAGTTTTACACTAAAGCATTTCATGGATCATTTCGGTTAGATGTTCCAATTACAATGTATAATACATACAGCACGAAAGTCACGTCGAGCTACACCATCTATGGTGAGTGCACGGTGTTTACAATTGAAAAAGCTCAAATATTCTTCCATACGTGTACAGTCAACGTTGTAAAGTATGTATTTTATCAGCGCCATTCTTCTCTACTTAAAAACCAATTAATACGAAGCGATATTCCTCTCGGTTGAATAGTTATCGTATTTTAAAAGTGTGAAGTGATACGTTGTTTACATCTCATGCGGCCGCCATTATGGGAACAAAAGACTATCGACAAGTATGGTGTAACAAGTATCGTGTGAGGCTTAAACTAGCAAATGGGTAGCCAGTCCAGCGTCTACTAGAGCATTCCTACTGGAAATCCAATTCCGTGTGATTCAGGCATAATTGATATGTGAAATAGGGCAGCAAAGTAATATCTCACTGGAAAGGTAATATCTGCGTTACCAGAAGATCTACAGTATAAACTTCAAACTTACCAGAAATCTTCTTCAGACATGTTTGTTCTAGATTCAAATTCGGCCTAGGTTTATTTTTTTCAACCAGACGTCTCAGACGTCTGGTAGAAAAACTTTGCACCAACAAGTTCTCCACACTGCTCATCGCGAGAAATGCACAACTACAGCACACAACTACCGAAAAAGCTTCACTTCTCCAAGGAAAACGAAGAAACAACAAGTGTCAATTCTATAGTCTTCCCATGTGGTCATTTTATTGCCTCGGGGTTGCCAGGCAATTTTGCCAAATTTTCAGAAATTCATAGTTCACAGGTTCCTGTAGCGGCTCTTGGTGAGTTTAGTTGACGAGTTTCTAATTTATTTAACAGCCGGTTTGAAAAGAAATTGTGAAACTTTGTCACACTATCAGGATTTATTTTAAAACGTAATAATCAAAACATGTAATGAAATCTAATTTTGCCAGTAACAAGAAGCTGTAGCAGACTTCCGTGGCTAGCTTACCGCATTACAAAGCCAGGGGTCCTGGGTTCTAATCCCGACACGGGTGTTCTTGTTTCATTGATTGATTGATTGACTTAGTTCATTTTACTTCGCGTTTTGTGCCTCTTGGCTAATTTGCGAAGATGGGGATGAAATGGATGAATGGACATTCACAAACAACCAAGCCCAAGCGGGATCTTGTAGTTCTTAAAATTGCATTGCAATTCCACCTAGACCTACGCTAAAAACGATCCAACATTACTTCCACCAAATAAATCAAACATGGCGGCTATCTCGCCTACAGATGATGACCTCGCTCACGTGGCAAGAACAAGCCATTAAGCTTTCTCCAGTTTGAGAAGGTGATGACTGGAGCCAGTACTCGGGAGTGTGGAGTGGCTGTCCAAGGAGGATTTGCTTCTTCCCCCAACGTTTTTTTCACTCGCGCGTCGACTCGACAGACCACTCGATCAGGTAAATGCTCTGAGGACAGTAGAATCTGAATTGTTGTAGAATAAAGGCAACCTTGTCGTGAGTTCGTTTATTAATTGTATCTTATTTTAATCAAATTGAATAGGATGCTGTCCGAGTCAGACACCAGTTTGTGGAACTGTGCCATGAACACAATGGCGTGCCCAAGGAAGGGGGAAATTGGTGTGGTCATACCCCCCTCCCCTTTCACCCAGTATTTCTAAAAAAAAACATCAAGGGGGCAGGACAATATGACAAAATTAGGGCAGACTACTAAAAAAGGTCTACATAACACACCGCTTTCGAAAATTCTGGGCACGCCATTACGTGAACATGATTGTCTGTGGAATTCCTGCAGTGTCAATTATAGGAACAAACAAAAGAAACAAGAGGCACATGAGTCCCTTCCAAGGTCAGTTCTTTCACAAGAACAGCAGATAAATTCTTCTATCCATCAACTGTCGAAAGCAAATTCGTTTTCTTCTAAAACATGTCCTCGTGCATTATTGTACTCGTGTCTCGTACAAAAAAAAAATGTAAACCGTTTCAGAGCTTTTTTTTTTTACTCACCAACAACGGCGACCACAGATTACCACTGGGTTCATTCTGTCAAAAGAGCACCAAACAGATGCAGCCACTGCAAGACTCGAGTAGAAAGTGTGTAAACAGCTACAAGCCACAGAAGGGTCGAGTCGAGTAGACAGGCCAATAACTCGTCCCAGTCACCCTCCAGTTCACTTGACCAATGTAAACTGCCTTCATTCTCACAGACGCCTTGAGTGTAATTCAAGCGCTATCACGAACAGACCGGACAGCATACAGGGGATGGACAAAATATGGAAACACCTGAGAAGAAAAGCCGGAATGCTGTAGCTAATAAGGTGCAGGACTGCCTTTAGCTTCCATAACGGCTTGCGGTCTCCGAGGAATGGACAAATACAAGTCCTGGATGGTGGATAATGGGATATTGCACCATTCTTCATGCAAAACAAGGTCACAATCCTTCTCAGTGTCCGTCTGTCACGCAGTGTACATTTTTGTCCACGCAGGTGTTTATCTGATGATGTCTTTCGGGACACACTATTATGTCATTATGATCTTGGATAGAGTCCCTCTCGATATGCCAAATAACATGGCTACTTTGGCAACAGAGGCGCCTGCAAGGCGGGCACCAACAATTTGCACGCTTTGAAACACTGTCAGCTCGGATATGATTTATAGCTCGACCACAAGGAAAAAAACCTTCCGCCAAAAGCGTTCGCGCATCTTCCCTGCCGTTATGGGATCTCGGGGCAGTGTTGCCAGGTCAGACTTGAAAAAATCGGGAGATTGTCGCTTGGGAAACCAGAAGATCTGCTACAAAATCCGATGATCTAATAATATCGGATGAACAACGTTCTCGGGGGTGGCATAGGCGTGCGCACTGGGGGGGGGGGGGGGGGCAAGGGGACGTCCACAGATTTTTTCCAGCGAGGGGGAAACAATGTATTTTTATTAGGCGGGTAAACGAGGCATATTGCCCCGTAATAATGTTGCCTTCTCAGAAAATACCACTTGAGTTCAAAATTATCAAGTTCCTACATCCCCATTATAATAATGGATGTAAATTACTGTGACTGAAATCAACTGATACGTGTGAAATAATAGGTACTTATGTCAATATTCATTTTACACAATCTTTCAAGTCGAATGCTAACAATAAGAAATTAATTTGCCTTCTGCTGGTGTTTGGTGTACAGCTATCATTAGGGGTGGGCACGAGTCCTGCACCATAATGAGAAAATGCATTACGTATGTGAAATATATTTGGTGAATTAGACAGCATGTCTTCCTCAATAATTCAAGATAGCAACGCTTATGCTAGGGTGGTACCTATCTTCCCCATCTGCTAGAAATACACACACACACAACACCCACACCCACACACATATATATACATACATGTAAAATAATTTGCCCACGCTACGAAGTCAGTGTTCCTACATAGTAAGGCAAGGACGTTTCACTGTGTTTGTGTCACTTCATCCATTTCATCAGTTTTTCATTCATCCATATTGTCGTACTTACCCGTAGATACACAAAAGCGACGAAAATAACTAAAATAGAAATAGATTTTCAGGTGGTATAAAATACAAGCATCTAAAAATAGTAATGTAGTAATAGTAATAAAATAATAATAATAATGTCCTAGTACAATTGAGTATCGTTTGGCATTATTTCACAGTTCAAACAGCACTTTTCATGGCTGAGTGGAGTTCCACTCTACCTCTCCCCTCCATGTTCAAGTAAGATGAGCAGGAAACGTGTTTTTGAGCGGGCCGTTGGAGGTTCCATAGCAATAGTTTATTAAGGAATTCTCCCGAGAAATCAATAGGTCTGGCAACACTGCCGTGAGCCGCGTTGAAGGCTCCTCCCCCCTGTCCTTTCCCCCATCTGCCATCGCGGTGAGGTTCTGCGCAGGTTTCTTTCCTTGTGGTTCCACTATAGTATCAACTACTCTGCACGCTATCTACAGCGCAACTATCGACTCCTACCAGTCCGACAGGGGTCTGCCCATTCGCACTTCATTTCTGCAACCTGGTGTTCTGACGTCAGACGAGGAATGCCTACGAGGTTAGGTTAGGTTCCATTAGCATAAATACAATTAAAAATTATTATTTAGGGTAAGAGAACTAAACCTAGCTAGCCTAGCCTAACAATGTAGGCATGTCCGATAGGGTCCTATATCACGGCGCAAAACAAAAGAATGTCGCACCGTGTCCGATTTCAAGTGGAAAAATTGCGTCGATATCACCCGTTCCGATGTCGTGGTGTTTCCATATTTTTGTACATCTCCTGTAAAAGTTAACGGCGTTTCCCCCTCTTGTTTTCTGTATCATGCTCAAGCTACAACCAAAAGGTCTGTAAGCGACCTTCCCGTCCGAGCACACAGTGACCTAAATAAATTTCACGATCGAGTAGACGTGGCTAAACAAAAGAGAACGAGAGAACACGTCACCCCGCTTCGCCTGCAGTACACTGACCTACCACGGGTCAAAATCAAATTACAAAAACAATGGGACGATTGGTGCACACAACAACTCTAGCATGGCACTACATGCACACATCGGGAACAAACATCCTTAGTTTCAAAACTTGAATCTACCCCGAGCTGTACTAGTGTTGAATGCGTACCGGTCACGTAATAATGCACCCAAGTTCATATTCAGTGTCTGCAACTTCCTGTCAGTGTGGAGAACCTATACAATCAATCACGCATTTGTTTCTCCAATGCCCACTTCGGCAACAACATCGCAATACTTTTTTAAACAATTACAACGCGTGCATACCCCATTTCAGATGTCCCTTTCGACCTTACTTGCACACGTACCGTTTTTTTGTCGGGGTAGTTTTCCGCGACAACACCGACACCTTCAGCGTGTTTTGTACACGCATCGACATAATCGCAGTTCCCGCAAAGACCTTGCTTGGTACAGGGTCAACGAAGTCAGTAATAAGGTGTGTTTTATACAGCATATTGATGCACGTGTAGATTGAACTGTATCTTCTGCAAATATGCTGTATAAATAAACAAACTGCCTGAGTACTTGTTGAGGTCAGTGTACCATACACGAAAGCCTGATGGCTTCTGAACTGCGTTCCCAACCTCCCGACAAAAGCTGTTTAATCTGTGAAATTATGCTAAATGCTGATAAATTGTTCTAGGGTATAAAAAATAATAATAAATTAATATTGTTGATAATTAGTAAGAGTAATTTATTATTGATTGATTTGGTGTTTTAAGTCCACTTTATGCACAATAAGGCTAATCGGGACTGGATCTACAGTTTAAAGTGGAATCCGAACCATTGGGCCGTGCCTCTACCGGGTATCGAACCCTTGATTACAAGGCGACGACACTACCACTGCGTCATCGGGGAGGCTCCCAGTAATTTATTATTATAATTATGTTTACGATGATTGTAATTTTAAATTATGCATCTATTTTCCGAGATGAGTTCAACATTGAACTACAGAAAGTTTGAGATCGTCGACTACAAAGCGGGACATTTGTTCTATTTGCGCCGCACAACTTTATATCGATTCTTGTCATGAAATGTTACTCGCGAGGTAAACGGGAGAATAAAGAAAAGATGACGAGGAGGGCGTGGTTGGAAAGGCATGTCCCTAGACCGGAAATAAGATCTGGATATCGTTTTATTTTTTTTAATTTCTGAAAATATGGTTCTTTGAAGCTAAATTTCTCTCTCCCAGAGGAGAAAGTTTGCAAATTATGTTAGATTTTCTCCATTATGCAAACACAGTGTGCTAGGTGCTAACGATACTCAAATTGTGCTAATTTAACATCATTAGGGTATACTTCAAAACAACTTGCAGCTAAACTTTGTGGTTTGAGTCTGCGTCTTCTTGTCCTCTTTTTCATTACCTGAGGCGCGGGGGGCTAGGTCCGACTGCCGATGTGTCGAGGGGAGCTCCGGCCGCATACCAACCATCGAAGGGTCCTTCGAGGAAATTTGTTGTGCAGGTCTACGTGTGCGGCTCTCCCATTTAGCCCCGTTGTTTCTTGGTGCACAGGATATCGAGGTGGTGGTCGCCGTCTATGTTATCGGTACGTCTGCCGTCATGTGTATATTGTACAGCTTTGCTCGGAAACAATAACTCGTAACGTAAACAAACATTTAAATAAAACACGCGCGTGCTTCGCGACACGAAATCAGAAGAGTAAACTTCTGACAACTATAGGTGGGTTTCATGTGACGACGTCAGGATTCGCACCGCCGCAATGTTCGCGGCCAAGTTGTTTGTCGTCTGCAAGGAAATACCCACCACATAGCGTTCGTTACACATGTACGCTGTACCAACTGTACTTTTACCAACTGTACTTTGTTGGTATTGTGTAAAATTTACCTTATTTTACTTCGCTTCTTGTGCCACTTTTGGCTGATTTGCAAAGATGGGGATGAGTGATGATATGATGAAATTGATGAAGGGACACTCACAAACATCCATGCCCAGGCCATTGATTCGAACCCGGGACCCCTGGCGTCGTAGCGCGATGTGCTAACCATTCCGCCACGGGGGCCGGCTGTACTGTGTAAAATGTCTGTAACATTGCATAAAATTAATGACAATGTCGTGCCATCTGGAAATAGCGGTAATTTTTCATATGTTCAAACTCTTTGCGCAGTTGACAGATAAAGATATGGAGAAAAATCGAAGTTTGCTGTGTAGATCCATATGAACCGGGGCCTAAACCTTTGGCTCTGTAGTTCACGTGTGTTTATTTACTTGACCCAGCTACCTGGAATCAATTTGTTTTCGTATATATTAGTGGTTAGGATACTGCTTGAAATATTTACATCCAGTACAGATTAACTGTAAATTCGAAGGCTCCGCCATCATCGTCTGTTTCCTTTTAAGGTTTGTTCAAGTGCTGTAATTTAAAATGTTGAGGTATCGAGTCCTCGGAAAATTCGAAGATAAACGTGAGTTTCTGTTAAACAACCGAATACTGCACAGTGCCATAGTAAACAAAGTTGAAATCTCCCTCCCGCCAGCTTGAATTCCGCATGTTTAGAAGAACCGGCCTCGATCATGGCTGCTCTATCCCACAATGCAACAGTTTGTGACGTAGGTGAAACACACCTATACAGAACGGAACTCCAACTGGTGGCTGGGAATCAGCGATCAGTTGAATTTTCTTCGACTGAGATCGGGAATTTTCCAGTCACAAGGTACCGAACGTTGTGGGACGAAACATAATGAGCGTTGGGTACACCACATGTTGCCAAACGTACTGTGAAGCGAGATAGAAGAGTCTTCTCGGGCAACGATATTGCCAGCACCAGAAATCAGCGGAGGTTAGTGGTACAACTGCATACGTGTTCCTGAACGATGACGTTTCCGGAAGAACCACCCACAGGTCGGAATGCAGGCGGAAACACAGTCATATAAAGAAATACAACTGGCAAAAACAGAAGTACGCTTGGCAACGTTGCTTCGGGAGAGCGATGTTACCCCTTCAGCATTTACTTCGCAACTGAGTTTGTTGACACCCATCGGACCACACGCCCCCGAAAATGATTGGGGGAAAGAAAGCGCCAAGAAATAGCCATCAAGGTCAACCGCCAATTGGAGTTGCTATCAGTATAGGACCTCTGGCAGGAAATCGCTTGTAGGTGGTGTGTGCCACACAAATAAGACGACGACTTTTTCCCCCCCATGGAGGCAAGCAATATTTTCCCAAGGAAGGCCACGAATATATACTTCGAAATTGTGGCAATATTTGGAAAGGGAATAACATTATTTTCCTTTCCAACGAAAAAATCGCAATGAACCAGATGAAAATTTTCACCATTCGTTGTCAAGAGGTCGGGGGTTGCCTCCCTCCCCCGCTGTATACGCCAATGCTCGCCGTATTGAAGTCTGAGAGACATCATACTTCAAAATAGCAACTGTTAAAGAGGAAGCTGTGTGCGTACTTGAGTTTTTTCTAAACTAAGTCTAATTATCACAGTGCAATGATGTCACAGAACTTGCAACATAATGTTATTCGGTGTTGGTTCAAGTTTTTCCAGCAGTTACACCACAAATGACGACGAGCGTTGGAAGGAAATTGATCATCATTTGGCTCTATTACTACAATTTTTTTAGGATGCTTTTCATTTTCTGTTGGAAATCTTATTTTACAGGTTTGAAAATTATAGTCCACGAAAACTCTGGCAATAGGCTACATAATATTGAATCATGCCTTTTACATATTCGTCGAAATCTATTGAAAAAAATCATAATTACTTCGACTACTTGGCCTCCTCGATGGTGTAGTGGTAACGTCGTCGCCTTGTAATCAAGGGGCCCCGGGTTCAATAGCCGGCGGAGACACATAGTGGTTCGGATGCCACTTTAAACCTTAGGTCCAATCTTGATTAGCATTTCTGTTCATAAAGTGAATTTACAATTTAAACTCTATCGGCTATTCTCTCAACTGCGTTGCACAAATTTGACCATTACATATTATTTGACATCAAGAAGCACTAAGATGAATTTACATTAGGTACATTTAGCATATTTTTAAGTTATAGAAAGTTCTCTTCTCTTACTAAAGAACATGTGAAATAAAAATGTTGAACGCTACGCTGATGTATTTGACTTCTACTTGAGGAAACCACAACAAGAATTGTACTTATCTCTTGTTTAAGTTCTGGTAAACGTTATGAAACCAGAGTGAAAATATCCTATTGTTCTCACTTTAAACTACAACCTTTGCAATCTAATATTTATAGTTCTCTTAAGCAATCAAAAGAAATTTCACGAACGATCCAGACTTCTGCTGTTTCATTGGTTTGTTTTCTTAAATTCCTGAGGTTCTTTATCTACAGGATGCAAAGGTGTCTGCATGGCTTCTTGAGTGGTTTATTATGATGATAATCTTTATTCCATTGTTGCTTTTCGTTATTCCCGTCCAGGTATGATATATTTAATTTAGCAACACACTGCTAAAAGTCGTTAACTACAATAATATGTTACCAATTGACTTCAAATTTTATAAATTAAACATATAAAACTGGATATATAGTTTCAAATAAAAATCACATTCACAATAACTTATAATACTAATCATAATCATATTCTATAAACACCCAAAATCCAATTCGATTTAAATAGAGTAAGTAATTGTCGATATCCTCCAAACCATACCTAATTGTTCAATAATTATTAGGCTTGATTTCTTTCACAAAAACAAAACGAAGTTTAAGTTGTGTATTCTAATCAAGCAAGGTTCAATTTTTATTAAATATTAAATACTTTGTAATACTGATCATACAAGGGAAGCTTTGGGGCGTGGGAACACTAAGTAATTAATTGAAATATATTATTTGTTAATTTGACAAATGTTTTAATTAAGCTTCAACATTTCAATTGCAACTTAATCTTCAATTACTAAAATTTAATAAAGTTATTAATAATTTTTCAATAGTTCTTATTTCTTGTAAAGAACTTTATTTTGTAAAACAAATATTGATATCTGAGACAGTTTTCAACCATGTTATAACAAATATCAAGAACATTAATAATATTACCTGGAAAAATGAAATTCATTTTAAAAAATGAAGAATGTCTGTAACGTTTCGTAAAAAATAGAATTTACTCTATAACTATAGTTGTTATTGTTATGATACCGTAATTTAACTAGATAAATGTTAAAATAGTACCAATAAAAATGTTTCTAGATGTTAATTCGATAATATTTCGGGAAAAAAACATTTAAAACAAGTAAGAATTTCCCATTTCCTACAAATCTGGAAATTTTTATGTTGGATTGAAACGGAAATACTACATACTTTACAAAATAGAGATGAGATAAAACTGCATACCCTTCACTCATATTCATATTGCATATTTAATACACATTTCTACTTTAAATAAATAATGTTTAGTTAAGAATGATCATTGCAGGAAGTTGTATCTACTCTGTTACAAAGACATCGTAACGAAAATACCCATGGTGAGTACTTAAAATCATTAGACATAACATATAACGAAATATATAAATACATATAATCTTTATATATAGCTATATATAAGGGTACTAATCTGATATTCCCCGGAAGAGATTTCTTCATATTTGCAGAAGAAACTACTTACGATAATAAGTTCCTGTAGCATTGTCTAACATCTGGAAGGTGTGTTGTGTGATGTGGGAATGTTTCATAGCGGAAATTCATGTTTTTTGTTGAAAATTACTTCTCCGACGGACAATAGCGTTGTGATTGTGTTTTGTTCATGTTCATTGGGTATCCAGTGTTTCGAACTGTTTGTGTTTGCAACGAAAGTTAGAAACATGACGTGTCGTGGATGCGTGGTGAAATTCGTACCGGGTGTGGAAGATCCAGTGGATTTTTTAATTTAATTGAACACGGGATCGTGAAGGAAGGAAAGAAATGTCGAAAATGTGGCAGTGAATGTAAGCTACTAGTTAGACGGAATGGGCTGTGGGTATATGCCTAATATGACGTGTCGTGGATGCGTGGTGAAATTCAGGTAAGTTTTCTGTATCCTGAAAACGGATTTCTTCAAATTTAAAAGTTTGGGGCTCATTTGGGGGCAGGTGACTCCGGCCAATTTCTAACAAGCCTTTAACAGGGACTCTATAGAGAAAGCCGGGTAGCCGGAGCGGAGGCGGGGCCGCGGTAGCGGAAGGTCAATTACCCCAGGGCGGAGTCCGGAATCGGTGGGAAATTTGGACTCAAAAATTTCAGTTTAAAATATCCCACCGTTTCCTGGACGGATAGCCCCAAAAACCATTCACGAATAGCGCCACGAAACATTTCAATTTTCTTTGTAAAACAATGCGAAAAAGTTTATAATATATAAAGGATCAGATGAGCGTTGTTCACGGGTATTTCTTGGGTTCCGAAGGTTGAAACACTGCATAACGAATGAAAATCGACAAAACAGAAGCACGACGCGCGATTATGTAGAAAGGTGTACGCGCCGCGCCATATTGTGTCTCAGGCAAGCGAAAAGACTACGAGAAAGAAGTATTCGTAATGTGAAAAACTGCAATTACTTTGATTAAAAAAACGTGAATATACCTTAAAGAATGTTCCGCGAAGCAGATAGGTAAGTACAAATGTCAAAAATTGACAAAACGAAGAAGTTATAGGTGTCCGGTGAATATTAGATTTTTACCAAATCAAGTGATAGTGTGATCTTGAACAGTAACTTAAATGTGCCTTTCAATTTCGGAACTGCTTGTTCTTTTGATTTTAAACTAAGATATGCCCATTTACCACCTCTTTATAAGTTTTATTCTGAGATGTTCTAAATTTTCGGTTTCAGTAAAACTTTGTTCAATAGGATGAAATCTTCTTTAACCTTTAAATAATTTTCAATTTAGACAAGCAAACTAAATTAATAATTATACGCATATATAATATCATCTTTGCACTTTCATACGTAATTACTAGCGCTAAACACACAAAGATTATTTGCTAGCTACACCCCAGACGAATAACACATTTATTATTATTATTCATATCCATTCGGGTCATATTTTTCATTCGTACACTAATGCACTTTTTGTTAATACAGTGTTACCAAACATGTTGACATGTTTGTCAGTTAATCTCTCGATTAAAAATAATTTAAAAAGTAATACTTTTAATCGCCTTATGATTGATTGATTGATTTGGTGTTTTAAGTCCTCTTTATGCACAGTAAGGCTAATCGGAACTGGACCTACAGTTTAAAGTGGGATCCGAACCACTATGTACCTCCACCGGGTATCGAACTCGGAACCCCTTCATTACAATGCTAATCACCTCATGAATCATGTACTTAAATGACAATAACATTTAATATATATTTTTTCCCCCATTGTAGGTGGACTATACTGGAATAATAAAATTTTTGGACGACGAAATCACCGTAAGCACCTTAATAAATAAATCATATTCAATGAATTAATCACTATTTACAATTATTATAATTTTACAAGCTTATAAACATAGATATTTTCAAGCATAATATTCTGTACTACAACATAACAGGAATTCACGACAAAGCACAGATATACTGAGATATAATATTAGCTTTGAAAAATAAAGGTGCTGAAATTGTATTTTTTTAAAGACTGTTGTCAAGGAAGTCAAATGATAATTGTTATACGTAGCCTACATAAAATTCTGTATCAAATTTTGTATATCTATATAACTAGTATTCTTTAAATATATTTTTTTTTCTATACACCGATACAACGTTAATTTTAAAGTGTATAAAATATTTTCTGAATCATAGCAATTTTTTTTTAATAATTCAATTCGAATAACCTTATAACTTTTATCTAATTTCCTATTCTAGTTTACAAGTACCGTTCCTGTATAAAAGATATACACAACTAATATTATTAATTGTATTTTTTTTAGATAGAGGAAACCATAATTATGGATACGGATTTAGAAGTAAGGAAATTTGAAAATTCTACTTCTCACTTAGCGTAATTTGTCAGTTGTTTCTGTTTGCATGCATTAGATGTAATCGGAAGTCAAATGTAAAAGAAACAAGTATAGATGTGGCAGTATGGCCACTCTACGACCATGATAAAATTCAAGTATAATTCCCGGTTTTCAAGGCGAACTTTCAAAACATTCAAGGATACAAACAGATAATTTCTCTACTTCCACCTTACGTATTACGGCCTCTCACCACCCTCACACATACATACACAAATATATTAATATTAACAATATATAAAGGGCCTGTGTGATTCCAATATATCCAAAAATTATAATCCAATTTAATTAAACGGCATATATATTTAAAATATTTTCTTTGAGGTGTGGATTTTCATACTCATTTCACATACTCGGACTCGAAATACATCTACTGTAAACGCAAGTTACGAATGTTACGTGATATACTAATTACGAAAAATTGTTAATTGTGTAAGATTTTTAAACTCAAATTTAACTAATCAACATCAAAATATCTTATCTTAAAGTAATATCTTGTCTGTAAGATAGATTGTTCTCCAAAGAACACACACACAAAATAATAATAATAATAATAAAAACGGACAGAGAATTCTGTTTTATTTTTATTTTACACGCAGCTATCTTGTCCATCATCGATAAAAATAAATGTGATCTGTGAGAAATTTGCCTTAGTGCACTTATAAAGATGTATAAATTCAATGGGGTTTGGATTAATAATAGTTGCAATTTTCACATCTACGGAGAAAAATTCACGCAGAATTCCCGGAGCCAATAATTCACTCATAATTCCCGGAATTCAAGGAATTCCCGAGTATGTAAGGTGTTTCTATTAATCAATAATATATTTTCGTGTTATGACCCCGCCTTTCTACACTGTTACGGTAATTTGATGCAAAGCATGAAGGACGAGATGAAATTAATGAGATGACAAACACAAAGCAACACCAATGTCTGGGCTCGGAGTGAAACCCTATAGTTACAAAGCAAACTTCCAATTGTATCACTAACATCATTTATCTTTTATTATCTATTTCTTCACTAAAATGTTAAATTATTTACCTCTTACTTCAAGGAATTTACACATAACATTAATATATTATTCACAATAGTATAGTATAGCATAGTTTCAATATCAGGGTCCTAAAATGTTCATGCCAAATATTATTAAAGTGCTCATCGTATTCAGCATTCGTATTCCCTCCCCACAACTCCCACTTTGCTGGGCATTAAAAAAAAAGAACTTCAAAGTATAAAAAGATCGCGAAATGGCTAAAATACATTGCAAATAATAATAATAATTGGCTACGTCATTGATCATATTGACAATTTTAGAAACTTTAAGAATCAAGGATTTTTATATTTCAAAATGATATTATTTAAACTTTATATTTTACTGTAAGTACTAGGTGAAGGCATGCGCTAAAATTCTTGAATGGTGCTTATTATCTTGCGTCGCTTTTCTGTCACTTTTAGAGACCGTGAAAATGAGGAAGAATAATAATTAGATTAAATTTATGAAAGGAAATCTTAAGGAACACCGACGATATGGCCTTTGAATCTTTGAATAGTAACAAACAGTATTATAAATGATTTGTTTAAATTTATGAAGAGCTTAGCATTGATACCTATACTTTTGTCTTTTCAGGTGGAGGGAATCCATTACCAGGCAACCTTGCAGATACTGCCGACAGAGGTAAGCCAGTATCAACAAATATAACATGCTTTGGAGTTTCTGAAAAATAGTATTTGCTGATTATCTTATGTCACGATCACAAATTTTAAATAATTAAAAAAAAATATTAGAATAAGTATCAATAAGTAAAGATAAAATATCATTGTCTTAATGAACTTACCATTTCACAACTGTACAGAGGTCATTAAAGGAACCAACTTTTCTTAATAACAATTTTCAGTCCCGAAAGACGGAATTTTATGCTGAACGTAATATGCAAACAACGCAGCAAAGGATTTTCACTGGAATTACTACACAGAAAATGTAAAATTTATCTATTAAAAATCAAGTAGTTATTCGATTGGTATGTCCAAATAAGTCTCATAGTAAAGTGAAGTAGATGTAGGTAATTATTCAATGCCACAAAAGTCTTGAACACCAAGTCTTGTTCTCGTGTCGGTCTCGATACAAAATCGCTACAGAAAAGTTATGTAAAATATGACACATAGTCACATGTTATACAGTAGCAAGATAGTAGTGTGTTGTTCAAAATGTCAAAAAATTACATTAACAACCTGCGAAACACAACCGAACATAGCAGCGGCTAGGGGGCAGTTGCCGCCGCACTATGGCCTCTTAATGCTACGCCTTGTCTACCAAAAGAAAGTAAACGACCCGTGTCCCCCTTGTTTTGGCATACAATCGCCGCTACTGCAACCAAACATGGAATTTGTGAAGTCAATGAGCGTAAACAAGGCGGAATAACCTAATTGGACTAATATAGTCACTTGGTATTCCTTTCCACTGAGCATTCTAGCGTTAAAATATTAGTTAATGCTGTGCGCTTTATTATTTAATCATTTGCAAATATTGTGAAAGTCCAATATGTTAAAGATGACTCAACTTGTATTTAATATTTTCTCTTAGAAACAGTTCCTGAAAGCCTGAACATAATAAAGAATACAATAGCTTATGGAAAGCCTCAAGGAAGTACTAATAATGATGCCATATATATAGTAACAAACGAACAACCCACTGATGGATACCCAAACTATAACCTGTATATGATTCCTGAGAATGTCTACAAGGGTAGGTAAATTATTTATTATATTTTTAGACATTTCCTATGAAGGTCTACTAAATATCATCATTATTGCATTGCAAATTGATAAAGATTATTGTAATTAACGAAAAATTAGAACACGTTCAAAATTTGTTCACAACTCAAACTCTTAATAGCTTTCATTGAAACAGGTCTCGGATTGGAAATTCGATAACACTATAAACCAATAAGGATTGTGGTGGGGGAAAAATAATTTCACTTAATGTCAGTAATCACATGCAATTCTTCATTAATTATTATAATAATACTTACCAATGTAATTTTGCTTGTTTACTTAAAACCTACTTATGCTCTGATGGGCTAATTGGGATTGGGCCTACAGTTTAAGTGACATCCGGTGCATCCACCGGGAATAGAACTGGAACCCCTTTATTATAAGACAACCGTGTTACCACAAATACATCCGGAAGGCACGTACACATTCAGTAACAAAGACGTTAATGAAGAATTAATATAGTGCATCATCAATTGTTATCTCTGCTAATTAGTGCACGTCAACATTCTCCCCCTTCCGCTTTCAAATAAACATATTTTGCTGGATTATATTGTAGAAAGTGTGGCTCGTTTCCAATTATATTTTTTCAAATCAATTTTTAAGGAAAACTTCTGATAATTTATATTAAAACATGAAACCTATGATTAAATAATCAGTTTCCTAACAACAATTTCTCTTGCAGCTAATGCTGATCCCAACCATCAAATACTGAGGAGTTTTGTGAAAGTGACAAACGTATTACCATTACCTAATGCCAACAGCCTGGATTTCATACGCATTAAATTCACTGAATTTAACGAAAACCTTCCACAACCAATTTCGAACGAAAGTATATTAACTCAGGATCAGTATAAAGGTAGGTATGCAAGTATCATAAACCAAATATTGATGGGACATTTCTGAAAGAGAAGAATACTTGTATATGCAGTGTCCTCTCATTACTCAATTTAGAATTAAAATTATTCTTTCTCCTTCGTAGTTGAACGTTCTTAGGAGCCGAGTGCATGCACCATAAATCTATATCAAATACGATTAAAATCTAATGTACAATGTTCACAAAGGAAAATTAATTACCCACGTATGAACGCATAGATCTCATCTTACGACTTTGATTTCCCATGTATGAAATAATATCCATAGGAATCTGTAGCCAGGATATGGATAGAATTGGCATCCGCACTAAGCCAATTATCCTCAATATCGACCTGAGACACTCACAACGAAGGGGCGGGCCATTGTCTATCTCGACTAGCAGCTTAGCTTCACATCGGCAGAAAACTATTCGTGATTCCATTCTAAAACCAGCAACAGAACTTCACATTGGCAGAAGTATGTTCAGATCTACTCCAAAGCTAACAACTTAACGTTGTATTAGCAGAACTGTCCTCCGATCCTTCTCCAAAAAACAGCTGTTCAACTTCACATCCGCTGAACTACACCGCCTTGAATAACGTAGTGTAGAAAACGGCAAGGTTCTGGGCTCTCTGGTTGGTTCCACTCGAATATGATACCGCTAGAGGCACTGGTGTCGGCACAGCTGCATGGTATTCGTCTGCTTATAATGGAAGTAAATGGAGTTTTCGCTGCATCATCAGGTTCTTTTACATGAAGCATTTCTATGAATGTGATAATTGTTATGATATTTGGTACAGTGGTTGCGAAGATATAACGAACATTCTAGATAGTCGACCACGACCTGTTATCGTTACTTTCATTAATAATACGGGACAAAATATACGCGTGAAATGCTCTTGGTAACTAAATTTTTGTGTATGAATTTGATTCATTATTATCATCATCATCATCATCATCATCATCATTTGTTTTAAAAATATACACACTGAAGCATTTGTAGTTTTGGTCTCTTTTCTTCCGCTTTAAACTAATCGCGGCGATGATGATAATGATGATGATTGCATGAAACGAGAAGCGGAAACCCAAAAAACTTCCTTAGTGCCATCGACATGAGTAAGGAAACTGTCAGACCAATGAAACAAGCGACACGGGATGTTCCCACTGATGTGACTATTGACACAGACACTTCCAGACTGTAAAATAGCATTCATTGCGCATGAGGGTCCAAACAGCAAACGACACGTTCATATGGCGTATTCGCTTGCTACATGTTACTTCGGTCTGAAAGCTCCTTAAAGGAAGGGTGGTCAGACCAAAGCGACGCGCTACAGGGGGAGTTCCCAACTAAGTGACAAGCGACATGGTGCCTTCAGTCTATTAGCAAGCGTTTGATGCTAATTATGCGAACAGCAGATCTAGGCGACACGATAAACCGCATGTTACAACCACACGTGTTCGCTCAAACTGGGCCATTTCTTCAATAGCTTGCAACATGTTGCCGTTGTGTGTTGTTCGCGCATGCGCGATGCAATGAGTAAGACGCTTAGGGAGATTGCGCACCCAAGCGGCACGCGACACTTACCGTTTGAGGATTTCACCAACCGAACGCTGACCTGTGCTGCCCGTCATGCTGCTACAATGTGAAATGTTGCTCTTGATTGGCTTGTTTCCAAGCGACATGTGTCGCGTGTCGCTTCGGTATGAAAGTTGCCTTGGTCAGAAGAACCAGTGTCGCTTTGGTGTGAAATCCCCGTATCGTTTGTCGCGTGTCGCTTTGATCTAAAATCTCCTCGAGGAAACGGTGCAGTCAGAGCTTGTGTCTCTACGGTTCGAAAGGCTGCACGGATTACCAACTGCTCGCTTCCAAGCGACACTAATGGTTTGTCGCCTCGGTATGAAATATCTCTCAGGATACTATTTACATTCTAATAACATAGAAAATAAACTCTAGTACACAATCCAACACCTGACGTCCGGAATACATTGCGATGTTTCTTCTTGTGTTACGTATGCTATTTATTTATTAATTTAATTTTACTTTTCTTTCCAAATTAATGCCATTGCGTGACTGCAAATCACTCTACAAATATAACTGTTTCCATCAATTCACGTACCGCCTTTCAAGACAAACAAATCTACACAATATATTCCAAAAACTAACTAATGACCGTGTGCACGAACGAAGATCAAATTTTAAACTCGGATCGGGAAAGGATCACTGGAAAATTCCATTGCACGAAGACGGTTCAACACTTGATCGCGATCTAGGAACATGAAAACGAGTTTATCTTCTGATCGGCCATTCGCCACCGTTTTGGTGTCTGATCCTGGTTCACGATACTGACGCTTCGACTGCAGGCAGTTGTTTTTTAATATAAAAAGAGCGGAAAGTGATATCGAGGGCGTGCAAACGCTAGAGATGTTGGATGTACAATGCTGATAATTCGAGAAATGTGTAAAGTAAACTAAAAACTGCCAAAATAATAATAATAATTTGTGGTTCTGTGGTGCAAAGTCGAAATGTTTCTAAATACTGTACTTTCTATCCCAGACACAAAACATGTGCAACTGCAAGGTAAATTAGAACAGAGCAATGTTACGATATTGCTACATGGTGTTTGAAATGTGATTGTATAAATTTACGAAAATACATGTTACTGGCTATTTACACGACACGACAATATAAATTTATAAGAATTATGAAATGAGAAAATCAAATACTTACAACAATACAGTAATAATAATAATAAAATATCTTTATTGAGCGGGCGAGGTTCAGCGTACGCTGTTCTCTCGCGAATGCATTTTGTAAGGCATTGAAGTCCCTTAGAAGAAGGTTCCATGCTTTCTCCTTATTCTTTTGTGTTGTGCTATCAGTTCTTTTTTAAGATTATTATTTCTTTACATCCTACTACATCCTTGTACTCGTCGACAAGGTTGATCAGTACATTTCTCAAATTCAGATAAGTTTGCGGCCCGACTTACTTTCTTCTCCTACGTTGATACTTTACCACATCACACTACTCTGTGGGGTTCTTGATTGTCATTTGTTTTAGCCAACCAATCAGGTATAGCCTTACAAATTAATCTCGGATCAGTTGAACGGAATCTTGTGAACGTCGTTTTTCGTTGGTGCAATGCAAATCTTTAAACCAAGTTCGTATAGAGTGGATTACAATTGATCTCGTTCATCTGAACTTCGAAATAATCGGCGTTGGTGCACGCGGCCATCAGTCGCATTACTTTCATAAGAAAATTAGCAGCTGTGCTGATCGCACTGCCATCTATGTTGTCATCCGTCTCAGGAACCAGTTTCTTGGGTCGTTTTCCACACTACGTTATTCAAGGCGCTGTAGCTTAACTATCATACTCTCCCATTCTAAACCCAGCGGTTTAACTTCGCATTCACAGATCTATCCACAGATCCCACTCCAAAACTACGAGAAGCTTAATTTCGCATTGGCAGCTAGCACCTCCAGCTAACTAGGATCAGGGATCGCGACTGAGGGGAAAAAAACAAAACAAAAAAAACACTGATTCCGGAGGTGGTTCAATTTCTGTGCGAACTGGAATTGGCCTCTACATAATTTCAGTTTCGGTACCCCGAATTGGTTTACTGCGAGGCACATTAACAGGTCACTGAAGTTAAATTTTTGAGAGGAAGATTCAGTTCGGGAGTACCGAAATATTTCGGTTCAGGTTATAGTTTCAGTCTTTGTGTAATTAATTAGAGCACATTTAGTTCTGGTTTGATCGGTGTGGAATAGAATGTGAACCAGTTCAAGAAACCAGTTTTCCTGCGTGATGAGGTTGAAGGTTTTCATACCTCCCCGCACGATCGCTGTTTTGTTTCGTGATCTGTTGCTTGTAGGTTACTGACGTCAGTGCTATCGACTAGCGGGTTGGTGTTGTGGTGCTTGCAAAAGGGAAGGTGGAGGAAACCGTAGTGGAATGTCTGGCAATTGCAAGCAAGGTTCGCTGCTTGGCAATGTGTATTACACCACCCCGTCATGATCTATCATCCGCACAGGCAAATCGTCGCATTTTCAATCATATCCAGTGTTGCCAATTGTATTCGAATTATATGGTATACTAACTCTGGCTAGGGTGTTCATTTTTAAATTTATACGTGCTGTTCCGTTCTTTCTGTCATAACAAGAAGGATTTTAAAAGAGGTGTTCTCTTACATAGATATATCCGTATATCCGTATTGTGCGTGCTTGTGAGCTGTGGCATATGAGAATTCAAAGATTTGAAAAAAAGAAAACGAATGGAGAAATAATTTCGAACCACACTCGGTTTATCTTAATTACAAGCTGTCTGGAATTATTGCAAACAATACAAGTACATAAACTCCTTATCGTTAGTTCCATGTATCAAAAACGTTGGAAATCATAAAAGGCTTATCATATAAATAATTAAACGAAGGAAATCATTTTCATTTAAACCTCTTCAGGAAGAGAATGGAGAAGTACAGAAAAAAAGTATTACAAAAAATATGTGTAAAACAAAATCAAGTATTTTGTTTCTGCGTGTAATTGTAATTAACATTGATCAATTGTGTTCATGTTTGAGTTTCTGTTAAAAGTCCACTTTATGCACAGCTACTAGACCTACAGTTTAAATGGAATACAAACCACTGTGCCTCGACCGGGTATCAAACCCGTGACGCCTTGATTACAAGGCAGCGACCTTACCACTTCGCTATCGGGGAGGCCATATTCTCGCAGCACGCATATTTCAGCATTCTACTTTTCAAGTGAGTCATAACCACCATGCCATATTTTTTAACATTTCACAATTTGGTTAGATTTCCGATAGCTAAGCAGTACACAGTTTCCAGTTTCCTGGATTCTGAAACTTAAACATTGTATTTGTCTTTTCCGAATTGCCAAATTTTCTTAAATCCACATTACCATAAATAAGCAGCATATCGATTTCCAGGTTTCTGCTTCAGAAATTAAAATGTTAAATATGGCAACCTGGCATTTCTGTGGTTTTAGCTTCGCTATTTCGTTGCTTTCGTCTCCGTTGCGGAGTAGATATCACAGCGTGCTACGACGTTAGGGGTCCCGGGTTCGAATCCTGGCCTGGGCATGGATATTCTTTGTAATTGTTCCTTCATCATATTATTACGCATCCTCATAGTCGCGATTAGCCACAAGTGACACAAAAGCGACGCAAAATAACAACAATCAATGAATCAAATGAATAAATAAATCGTTTCCGCAGTAGCATAAATAACCGTTAAATACTCATTTTACTTCATAGCTTTAAAAATATAAAAATAACATGACATATCATTTAAAATTTTCAAAATCGGCTGTATTCAAAGTAAGACATAGGCAGCATACCGCTTTTCAAATTTATACCATCAAAAATTAAAACAAAATTTGGCAGCCCTGCATTTTTGGTGTTGTAAAACATCCCTATTTAGTCATATATGCAGTAGCATTAAGGTCCAGCATATAGATTTTCAACTTACTTGTTTAAAAATAATAAAGTTAGATATGACAACCCGGCACTTCCAATTATTAAAAACTTTCCTATTTGGCTGTATTCACGTTAGCAAAAATAACCAGCATTCCGATCTTCAAATTTCTGTCTTCAAAAACTGAGAGGTTAAAATTGACCCTGCATTACCAATTACTTTAAACTCTCCCCTCTAAGTATATTCAAAGTAGCACATATAACCAGCATATTGATTTTCAAGTTTTTATCTTGAATATATATACGCGTATGGCAACCATGGAGAGAGAGAGAGAGAGAGAGAGAGAGAGAGAGAGAGAGAGAGAGAGAGAGAGAGAGAGAGAGAGAGAGAGAGAGAGAGAGAGAGAGAGAGCGGGAGGGGGTGAGTGTGTGTGTGTGCGCGTGTTTTTTTTTACAAAATAGTTGAAATGTTTTATAAGTGTTCGATTTTATTTAATTCTTGCTTTCTGTTCAATAATTGTCAATAAGATTTCATACTTAAGTATATCATACTTTCATTCGTGTTTTATCTTCATTTTGAATATGTTGCTGAGGACCGTATCCATAATTGCTTTAAGGAGGAATGGGTAGATCCGAATACGTGAAAGAAAGAGAATATCAGAAATGCTATGAAGTTGATTGAATTAGGTTATTTTAGGTTGCTTTTCTGCCAAGTTTTTCTAATACCGACGATGAGGATGAGCGATGATGTGATGAAATTAATGAAGGCACACACTCAGAAAGAACACCTATGCACAAGCTGAGATTCGAGCCAGGAACCCTTTGCTAACCACCCCGCCAAGGCGTTTGGAGAATGCTGTCGGAGCATTAGATGTTACCACCAATATTATGGCAATATTAATGCTAGAGATAAACGTACAATTGTAGAGTTGCAACTTGTGGTCCAAAATAACAGAAATAACTTACGGATAACCCCCATCCCAACAATCAAGGACACATTCGATTACAGACAAATGTGTCACACAGTGCTTATTCTTTACATTCAATTCTCTGAAGTATTCAAACAGCTCTGTGTCCCGCAAATTAACAATGTTTTCAAATTTCCATTAATTTTCTTATACCAGCGCCATTGAAAAGACATGATAATTCTGTATAGAAAATAATATATTTATAAATTTAGTGTTGCTCATTACTATTATTATTACAATAAAGAACATGTCTAAATGTGCATTAACAAAAGGAAGATACATTTTTGTATCACGACTGCAGTTTGAAAAAAGTCGGGACAGGGATTAAAAGTAATGGACTGTCCCGAGTAAATCACTAAATCGGACATCTGATAGCCTTGCATCAATGATTATAAAACTAAAACTACTCATCATTGCAGACTTTTAGACAACAAACACATTCATTTATGCAAGAACAAAATTGAAATTTTTACAAATTTGCAAAATCGTTGATGTTATTTTCGTTGCTTTTTACAGATTAATATTTAAATATTTCATGGTTCAAGGGGCGGGGGCATGGCCCCCTCGGCTCCTCCCCTGGGTACGGGCCTGTCTGAAGTGGTGCGTACCAGAATGATTTTGCATGAGGAGCTTCGAGTTTCGGTTCGTCTGGGCCGGAGTAGAAATTGCCAACGTCAAATCAAGTTCGAGTCCGAATTACCTATCCGATTTCGGTCTGCAGCGACAAACCAGAACTCGAACTGAAATGAATTTCTGTCGCAATCCCTGGGGCCTGAGGGATGCACAACCAGGTTCCTCTGCAACTTTATCGCCAACAATCAGTGTTGCCAACCACTTTTGGGCAATGTCCCTACAGACGTAGTCAAAATGTCCCTACAACTGACCAAATGTCCCTACGCCAAGTAAAGCGACTGAAAAAACAACACCTCATGTGCATGCAAAAAAAGAAGATTAAAATATACACATTTACTTACCAAATCTTTCTGCTCGATGTTTCCACAATTTATGAATAACGTTGAGTCGTTTACTGTTGATTATGTTATTTGAAGTCATGCATGCTGCTGCTGTGAAGAGATAGATGTTGGTTGGTGATGCTGTATTTCCTGCAGTCTTCTTCACGTGCCTAAGAATTTATCATTAGCAAAGAATTTAACATTTCTGGTCCCATTTTATTTCTCTTTTTTGTTTTTGTATCACTTAACATTGAAAATATTCTTTCCGTTTCCGCGTTAGAATGTAATGTTAGTACTATTTTCGCGAGAGCGGAAATGCTTTAAAAAAAAGAACTTGCCTTCAAAGTTCTTGATAACCGATAACATGTTCCAAAATTCTGACGGAGCACCTTTGCACAATAAAATGTTTTTTTCGAACATTGAAAAAAGTCCCTACGTTTTCCCTCATTTGGCAAAATCTGTCCCTACGTGGGCAAAATATAGTGAAAAGTCCCTATTCGTAGGGACATGTTCCTAAGGTTGGCATCACTGCCAACAACATTTGGAGGCACGAGCTCCACACGACACGCCTGAACAGATGACACCGTGTAGAAGAGCAGAGCGGAGCTCATCTACTTTCGGCCATAGATTCCATTGGAAGATTAACTCATTCTCTTTATTTTTAATAAGTCTACAGAATTAACCTGAGCCAAGTTGTCACATATTGCGGCTACTGCATTTGATTGGCTAAATATAATTTAAAGTATATACGTATATATAAAAAGATAAATATATGTATAGTTAACTCGTTCGGTTTGACAAATAAAGATGGATCAATTGTAGAGCCAGTTAAGAAGGCATTAAAGTAAACTAGGACTTCATCAGTCAATATATTATGTATATAAGTTTATAATCATAACTCTTTTTTTTACATAACGAAAGTATAAGGTTTTATATTTAATAGTTGACATGTATTGTTTAATTTATTTAATTTACAGACATGCTTAATCTAAACCCAGCACGAAAACTAACCGAACTCTACGAACCTCCAGTGAAAATCAATGGAAAACTATACATTCCAAGGAATGTGACATTGGCAATACCTGGGGGCTGGGAAACTCGGCTAAATACATATGTTCCTGTTCCTCAAGGTACAGTATACATGCATTTATATCATAACTTAAACTAAAAGTATATTTTTCATAGATATTATTGGATTTCGTTTACTTTCAAGAATGTATGAACCGAAATGTAATTTAACGAAAACAGATCTGGAAAAAAAAATTCTCAATTGCAGCAACTAGGATAATTATGAAGAGATATAAAGCATCGGCAGAAACGTTTTCTCTATCACTCTAAAATCACTTCGTATCGTCAGAACTATGATCTGCTGTCTCACTCTTGAGCAGGTTAACTTCGCATAGCCTGTACCGTACTGTACTATCTCCGCTCTCACTCTAAAACTAACAGCCTAACTTTGCATCGGCAGAACCATATTATTATTAGTATTAGAAAAATGACTCCAATTTACTATTTTGCGTTTCATAAAACTGAATATTTGAGCAGACAAACATGTTTCCAATGTGAAAGCTTAAAGTGCCGCACATGCTTTCATACAAATAAAATGTTCATACCATTTACTTTGGTCTTCTCAATTGATTATTTTTTTTAGTGTATCACACGGTAGAAAGAGCTGATAAAAGTACCCTTTGATGCATTTCTGGAATCAACATTTTTGTGCCAATCGACACATATTGGATTCCGTGTTCAAATAATTTAGTAAGCTATGATTTTCATAATAATGTTACAAGCAAAGTTCTAGTTCAAATATAGTCTAAAGGTATAAACTTTTATATTTGAATTGCAGATAATGGATTATCAGAAAGAACTGTAAATCAACAGATCGTCACATTCGGAAGCCCAACAACAAATAGCAAAGGGCAACGTATGATTCCCATGCAGCATTATTTGTACGGGAAAAAAGGTTTGAAGATGAAACTGGTAACAGAAGTTCCGGATCCATCTAATCGTGGTAAACATTATTAAATATATTATTTTATTTCAACAAAAGTAAAAATATACAGATGTAAGTGGATATTAATAAGCAAATAAAAATAAATCAAACTGTTAGTTCAAAATTGGATTATTCAATTAAAATTGTCCTTTGTTTCAAGTGATATAAAATCTAGAATCGACGTTTGAGTATATGAAATTAATATGTAGCAAACATAATTACATCTTAATTGCTGTGTAAATTTTATACATACTCATAAATAAAATGTTATTTTACCTCCCGACCCTACTACAGAACTGCGAATAAAAATGTAAAATACAGCTCTTTCCAGTAATAATTCTACTAATACATATTTACAATATTAATTTCCTCTGTACCTTCAAAACCATACAGCTCCAAAGCCACACTGAGCTTTATTGTTTTTATTGAAGGGTTGCTATGCCCCTCAAGGTTAATTCCAATTCATTTTTGGTGTTAGGATCCCCGCATGTATCTGGATTGATAGAAGAAACCAACTTTACAATGATTAATAAACACAAAGAAAAACTCCTCAATTTTTAATGGGAGAATGTAGCATCTACATATTTCTTGAAGTACACATAAAATTCGTATTATTAACTAGTGTTAACACGTAACTAACGTAGCTGTAACTAACTGGTTTCAGTAATATTGGAATTGTTTTCCAGTGGCTAGCCAGTTGGATCTTGCAACCTCGCCTTTTGATGTATTAGCATTTGGTGTAGGACCTATGGTATTAACGCCCAGTGGACGTAAGTATCTTGTCTTTCTGTATAAGGTTTAAGGCCATAGCTAACATCGTCTCAGGCATGATTCATATAGCACTATTTTGTATGAGTAAATAACCGTATTGTTACCATTCGTCACCAACAACATGGCACATGCCGATTTTTCTATTTTCCAAAAGACACACACACACATACATATACATACATATACATACAGGGTGTCTCATAAGTAATAGCACAAACTGACACAGTTGAAAGTACACGATATTAGGAGCAAACATAGATCCGCAAAGAAGCCGTTTTCGAGATAATTGCGAATGTGTGGTTACAAGCCGCCACTGACTTCATTGTTTGTAAACGTCGTCCTAGTTGGTAAAATGCTAATAATGTGTGCGAATGTGTGGTTAGATTGCATTTTGTAAACGCCGAGTGCTTTACTCCTTGCGCGTTCCGAAGTTTGCTTTTTGTTTACAAAACAGAACATTTCGGAGAGGTGGCGTAGTGAAAATAGAACCTTACTGTATTATTAGCATTTTACCAACCAGGACGACGTTTACAAACAATGAAGTCAGTGGCGGCTTGTAACCACACATTCGCGATTATCTCGAAAACGGCTCGTTTGCAGACCCATGTTTATTGAGACTTTTTTGCTTCTATTATCGTGTACTTTCAACTGTGTCAGTTTGCGCTATTACTTTTAAGACACCCTGTATATACATACTAATCTGAAACAAAGAATAACGGACCATGTATAAAGACATGTGTGCAAAATATGTAAAATAGGCAATATATAAACAAGAGTGAAACAGTATAATGTGCAATGCTAATTGGAATGTTTGTTACAAGCAGCTAAGCCTTTAAGCATCCCAGAAAGTGCAGAAGATTTTCAATTCGTATCCAAGGCTGCTCCTGTTAATGATGCCAAGGACGTCCTCATTACCAAAACAGTGGATTACAAAGGATGGAAAACAATATTCTCATACATAGTGCCATTCAAAGATGTTTTGAGTAAGTATATTTTCACATTAATTCGTTGTTCTCTGCCCTAATAGGCAAGTTTCTCTGCAACCTACAGACTTTCCGATCTTGCGTCTTACGTTTCATGCATGGGTAGAATCCACTTATTGTAATATCATATTTCAACTGGTTTCATCTTCTTCCCGGATCCGTCTCTCGTTAACTATCTCTTCCAGCGCACCTTTTAGCACGCGGTTTCTACTTAGCGATTGTCTCAGTTAATTTCCCTTTTCTTGATCACTTCCAGCAATGCACTCATTTCGCCAACTCTTGCTAACAGCTTTTCTTTTCGTCATAGTCACATTTCAACTTCTATGAAAAACTCAATATGCTGACCAGGGCAGAAGTTTATTTTATTATAAAACATAAACTAAACATAACGTTTCAACCTTCTAGCAAGGTCTTCTTCAGACTCTGCACCAAGTACAAATGTAACAAGGTAGAAAACAGGACGATATATATACATTATACATTACTCCCCTCCAGAAAGTTGTTCTGTAACATTCTAGCAAGTGGCTTTCCCTTGTCAACTTTCTAATAGTCTGGAGGGGAGTAATGTTTGTGTATATATATCGTCCTGTTTTGTACCTTGTTTCATTTGTACTTGGTGCAGAGTCTGAAGAAGACCTTGCTAGAAGGTTGAAACGTTACGTTTAGTTTATGTTTTATAATAATAAAAAAAAAATTCTGCCTTGGTCAGCATATTGAGTTTTTCATATCATGGAAACAAAGCTTAATGGTGTTATAATTCAACTTCTTCACTGTCCCACGAAACCCTGGAGTTTTATTTTATAAAAAAAACTCGTCAAGCTTCAGTAAATTCCAAACTTGTCAAGACGGTACTCGATGTCTTGTCAATTGCATTAAAGCACTTTATGGCGTAACGGATTAATACACTTCGATTAATCTAGTGTCGAAGATAACGTAAACCTAGATTAATTTATTTATTCGTTTTTTTGTTCATATGTGTGAGTGATGTATGTTGGGTGCTCTCACAAATGTAAAGAGATTTATACTCAATTAGAAACTGAAATTCAGCAAACGAAAAACAGCATTTAGCTGTCTGTCACACTGTGAAAACCGCCATTTATACTCCATCCCTGCATAGCGGTAGAGAAAAGGGGATCGAGTGGCGCTTTTTCCCCTTCACGCAATCCCATTCCCTCTCACGTGTTCATTGGTAGAGCCGTCTCGCGTCACTACTTGCGCAGATACTTATTTTTGTTCGCTTGCTCCAGAGATACCCGGGACAGAGTATAGTCAATATGCTTAGTCACGTGCTGCACCCACAACATACGTAGCATGTATATTTTTTTATTGGTAGCAGTAAAATTTGGGAAGTTCTATAACTAAAAATCATTATTCTAGCGTTATTGCCTTAGGAGACAATTTCAATCTTTACTGTTGGTAATTCTACTCGACACACGCATTGCTCAGTGTAGCAGAAAAAACATAATTTATCACTAATGACAAAAATTTCTTTCAGCTCGATTGCCAGGATACGATGGTACTACAAATTCACTTGTGAGTGAGATAAAGAAGAGAATGAGCATACTTCATGAAGGTAATTCTACAACTCAACAGTAATAGAATAATGGACCTTTCAATCTGAGCGAAAACCGATGTTATTGACAGTATGATTATGTTAAGTATCTTGACAATTTGCCCCAATAAAACTTGATAAAAAAATTTTACATAGAAAAAAACAAAATTGAAATTATTACTGCTAAGAAGAAATGAACAATATAAACATATAATGTAAAAGTAAATCTGAGATAAAAATATAACTTCTTCATTGGCTAATAGCGTCATCTTAGAATTCGACAGGGATCAAACCTTTTGTTCAATTTCGTTTCCCTTTTGTTATGTAATTTAAGACATTATGTGTTTTAAGTCCATTTTTATGATCGGTTAGGCTAATCGGAACTTGATCTACAGCTTAAAATGGAATCTCAACCACTGTGGGATCGAACTAAGGGTCTCTTGATCACAAGGTCACTACGTCATCGGGAGGCCATATTTATACAAGTTTACTGAATATTATACAGCAGTATTGGAAAATCTGTAATATTTTCACTTCGCGAGATTGAACTTCGAATAGGAAATGACAAAATATTTACAGATGGTCTTCTCTAAAGAGGATTTCTCACGAACTTGATGCAGCGAATGTGAAATATTGAATACGATCCTTAAGAAATGAATACGACCTTTCACACTGGCGTGTAACGCGAATGTTTCTTGAAGCTCGGTTTCACGTTACGTACCACTTTGGTGCATTATGTATGTTAGATGTTCCTTATGGTTTTCTTGCAGCACCTCTTGGACAGCAAACTGCAACTGGAGGGAATGCTATCAGCAGTGGAATGAAGGAAGCTTCTACCAATGACACCACAAAGGCAAACAAGACTAGCCAATCAAAAGCGAAGACAGAAAATACCAGCTTCGGGAATCAGTCTACCAGTGTCGACAACGAATCAAAATCAACCAAATCAGAAGAAAAAATAAAACCAACGTTAGCACCTCCAGCAAATAATAGCAGCGAGAACACCTCTGGAACACGTGCCAACGTTCCAATTGTTGGAAAAAGATATGCCGAATCAGTTCCCAGCAATGTTGCAAGAAAGCAAAGTTTCTCCAGTAACATTAGACCCATGAAAACCAACCCTGTAATAGGTCCTTCTAGTAGCACGCATGGAAATGGAAATCTCAGATCTGGAAAGGTTGTATCCCATGATACTCGAGCGACCTTCTCAGGTAGCAAAGTCAATCCATCAGTAGGGATCAAAAAGAGAGGATCAACCCGTAAGTTGATTATTTTCTTTATATTATTTCACACTTATGCTCGTGTTGATTACACTTCATTAATAAACAGACATAATACAGGCAAAAATAACGTATATTTTGCACAATTTTAAGTAATTTTACAGGCCCAACTCATTGCATTTTTTTAGGGAATAAATATTTTTCATTTTAGAAAATACCATTTACTTTTATGTACTTAACTGATATAAATACTATTGTTTGTATTTAAATGTGTGTATCCAGTCCATAGTTATTCTCTGAATGAATCTGATGTGATATTTTATGTGAATTCATGACTATATTAAATTCAAACGCTATTCAACACTTACAGAGGAATGACATAGTCAAAATAATTCAACCTATTGAACTCTCATATTAGCTATAATTTTTACGGTCATACGGAATGGAGGCAAAATGATTCTGAATTTTTACATTTGAATTTCCTGTTGCATACAAACATTTAAACAGCAATACAGCAATGTAGATATTATAGCTCTTTTCAGTTCTTACGGCGGGCGCTCTAGAAGCTGGCAGGGGAAGTGGGGAGCGGGGATTACGCAACAGACCAACCAGACAACAGCAGTGTCGCCAAGAGACACGACGCGGCCGGAAAAAGTACTACGTGAAACTCGTTCTACTGGCCGCTACGTTTCTTATCGTGCTGGATTGGTCGCTCCCCGCTCCTCACTTCCCCTGCCAGTTTCTAGAGCGCCCGCCGTAAGAACTGAAAAGAGCTTTTTATAGTAATTTGTCAAATATAGAATGCTTCTATTCTGAGTTACAATTTGTGAGAAATACAGCAGCTTTTGTACTTTTGTACTTGCGAAAGGGATCAACTGTCACTACAAAATCATGCAGATGGCATATTTATACGATCAATTTTTTCCTGTGTCAAATGTTGAAAATAATGACAATATGAAATAGTAAAAGTAAAGGTGTTCAATATGTACTTACACTATCTTTTCCCACACACACTTGATAGATCGTCAATATGGAACGACCACACAAGTTGCTGCCAAAACTAGTGGAAGCTTAAATATCAATACAAGAGCGCCAAAGTATACTGGTAACCAAACACCTGGGATTGACGGATTTGTTCCAAGTGTTATGGGGCACCGCACTCAAACTTCCAGCGGTCGCTTTTCTTCTTTGAAGTCAGCTGGGAATGAACTTAGTCAGGAAGGTAACTGTTTGATAACTAAATCTCTGGCGTGTGTTTCAAATCGTAAGGTAATTCGTTTTATTCATCTACTTAAAGTTTCACATGCAGTACTCAATGATCATTGTATACTTGAACTGTACTGTCGTTTCCAGGTTTACCCAGAACGAAACCTTGTTGTTGCCCAACTCCCAGAGAGCATAACTAAATGGGTAAACAATTTGCGTCGGATGAACACATGAGTCCATAAGGAGTGCGTGGGGTGCCCGAGTAGAGAGGAACTCAATCCATTGCAGGGTCACCAGGAACCGTGAGGCCCTATCCAGAGGGGTCGCCAGAACAACAGCGAAAGGATTAAGCGCGAAAGTGAAATTTTCGCGGATAATCCGTTCCGCGGTTGTTCCTTTTACGCTTATTCCTGTGTTCAATTTTCGGAATTAATCCGTTTCGCTGTAACATCTTTCGCGCTGAATCCGGTTGTTAATTTTGGTTTCGTGGTTATTCCTTTCGCGCTTAATCCGTTTCGTGGTTAATCTTTTCGCTCTTGTTCCTTTCGCGTTTAATCCTGTGTTACGTTTCGCGGTTGTTCCACCGCCCCATCCACAGTAACGACACCTCTGGTCGTTGAGCACCCAGCCGCTCGACTCAGCACCATTGTTTCCACAATCTGAGGGTACAATTTCCCTTTGCAAGTGACAAAAATTCCCTTTATGCACAATTTTCCCTTCATCTAAAGAAATGATACGATGATTTATAATGATAATAATAATAATTGGTAGTAGAAGTAGGCATTATTTTAGTATTATTGTGATTCATTGATTGGGTTTATTTTACTTTACATTTCTGCATCTTTGAATAAATCGCCAAGATTAGTTTTATTTTCGTTCATCCATACATGCATATCTAAAATAAATTAAATCACTCGAATACATGTTTAAGCCGCCAGCCTTATCGCGACCGATCCAGATGTCCCAATTTCGAATTCTGGTGAGGATTGAATGTACAGTTGTGTTTATTCCATCGTCCATTTCATCATCATTCATCCTCATCGTTGCTATTAACCGACGATGTAGAAAAGCGATGTAAAATAAACAAAATAGAAATACAAATAGGTGCATAGACTAAAAGCTTATACTCAAGGAAGTGGAAATAGGAAGTAACAGCTAAAAATTGTGAATACGAAAATAGAACCTAATATAATCTGTACTAATACTGAGCTTCAAATTTCCATGAAACCTTGATATTTTTAATAGAATTTCCCTTATGGCTTGATATTCGGACTGTCTCTGCACAAGGGAAATTTCCCTTAATGTGGCAACACTGCTGAGCACCGACGTTCTTTGCGGGAATCAACTTCGCAAACTCTACATAGCGAAGCATTTTCTGCCGTCTTATTGGCTACCGTAGTGATGACGTCACACCTAGAATGACGCGGCTGTGCGTATTGTCCTCGGCTCGCACGTCTGAGCAGAAGACTAGCCTACGTTACATATTATTTTGTTTCAAGATATTTTTTGTAAAACAGACAAATGACGAATGCAATTAATGGAAGTGCTAACATTAGCATGTGCCTCTGGGATGTGGATATTTCGTACCGTAAAGATGAAAAGGGTTCTATAAATTCATGCCGAGATGAATGCATGCAGTTGAAGACAGCACCAAGTTACCCGTTGCATCAATATAATGTGCAGACATTCCTTTCTCTGCATGAAAGAAATTATAAGAACCTCTTTGGGCATTTAGATATTGCAGTTTTCACATCTGTAGCATACACATATGGTATATATGAGTAGATTTTTTTCTCCTTTTCGTCTCTTAAATGTTTATAAAATTTTACAAATATTACATTAACACCCCGAAGTAGCAGTTTCACTTATCGCAAGTTCGTGTCCTGCTTTTCTCAATATTTCAATATAAGCGAATCAGAATAGACTAGACATTACAAAATGTGCTTTCTTTATTTTTCGATCAAAATCAGTTCTTTGTTCCGAGAGGAAATTCAGGAAATCATTGTAAAATAAATATCGAGTTGGGGGTGTACTGTGTATCGAGTACTCCGGAAAAAATGAGCATTATGGAAAACTCAGATAAATACTATTAGGGTTGATAACAGAATGGAGTATACAGGGTGCTCGGAAATTCCCCTTACAAACTCCTAGGGCTAGTAGAGGGGACTGAGTAGACAATATTTGGAATGGTAACCCATGTCCGGAAACGTACCGTTTCCGTGCTACAACCATGACAATATGTCGGATGTGCCTGTGTTGGTATGCAACCTGGTAGGCAGTACATGACGTCAGAAGATCTCCTGAAGGCACGTGACGTCTACAAATTGTTGCGTTCCACTGTCAACACAGGTGTTGATCAATGAATAGTAAGTTTCTTTTTTGTCCCCTTGGCATTGTTACCAAATAAATTTGTTTGTATTGTGGACTGAGTCACACGTCATTCACTTCTGTACCTTACGCAACACCTCATTTGACATGGTTGCAATAAATTATTACACTTTAGGTCATCAGGTGATCTTCTGACGTCATATACTGCCTACCCGGTTGCATACCAACACAGGCAATTCCGACACATTGTCAGATTCCTATTCCAAATATTGTCTACTCAGTCCCCTCTACTAGCCCTAGGAGTTTGTAAGGGGAATTTCCGAGCACCCTGTATTACTTCAAAATTGATTATTACGTTTTATAAGGTAAGGAATAAATTCAGCCCTGGCAGGTATACAATTTATTCCCTCGAGTCTGTTGATGACAAAATAGCAGCTACTGAGGGGAAGGGGGGAGGGGACTGAAAGGCAGTCGCACCGAGCGCAAGCAACAGGTTTATTGTGCTCCGTGAAAAGAGTTATTGTGCATAATTGTTCATAATAATGTCGTATACAAGATACCAAGTAACGACTAATAATAACGTGATATGAAGTGTTACGAGACATAAATATATTCTCAGTGTTAAATAATAATGTTATTATATTATCCAATATTTCGTAGTGCGTTTTATTTCAAGCACACAGCCGACCTTCGTGGCGCTACGACGCCAGAGGCCCCGGGTTCGAATCAAGCCTGGGCTTGAGTGTTTTCTGTAAGTGTCCCTTCATCAATTTCATCATATCATTACTCATTCTCATCTTCGCGATTAGCCAAAAGTGGCAGAAAAAGCGAAGTAAAATAAACAAAATCAATCAAATAAAGCACACGTAATTTTTGTAATATTTTCTTTACAAATATCATTCACGGTATTCTCCAACCCATAATAATTACCATCAATAGACTACATACAGAAACACATTGTAAATTACCCAGAGAAAAATAAATAATGACAACTGCACATTTGGTTTGTAAGAGATAGAAGAGATCTGTTGTTGAAGTAGGAGCTTTTTAGTTTAATCCACGAGAATTACATTTGTATCAAGCACGGAAAGCGCAAAATGCTATTTCTACGGCTCAGACTGAGCGAATCCCTGTCACCCAAATTAATTTACCATCTCATATGAACTGCAAAAATCATCAGTATTTTCTGTCATTCCGTACTGCTGTACACAGTGATATGTGCAGCATGATTATTATTTAGTGAAAATTATTACATTTTACATATACTAGTACTATTTAAATGCACATTTCATTTTAAGACAACTTGAGGATACGAAATGTATTCATTAGATTCACATGTAAGGGTATTGACAAGGGTTAGGTAGCAGAACAGCCTTAGGCTGAATCTCGCCAGCTTAATAAATACAATTCATTATTATTATATTATATTTCCCTTCCTATTGCTATGATAAATTATTTAAACAAGAATGAACACTAGAAAGGAAAAAAAATGAACATGTTTATAAGAAGAACCTCCATTCATGAATGTTGACCATACTATGACGAAATAATATTAATTATTACACTAAGGGAAGCATAAAGACTATTATCCAATGCGCCAATGTGACAGCCCACGATTATTAACAAGATGTTTTTCTACCGTCATCTGCCGTACACGCCAGTGTAAAAATTCTGGTGAAATAGAATCCAATGAGCACTTGGTTCTACGCGTTCTGCCAGACCGAATGACGTCATGTCGTAATCAGACAATAACGGCAATGGGAAAAGGAGACTTTTGCTTCGCAATGTAGAGTTTGCGAAGTTGCATCCGGGAAGCAAAGGAGGAGAACAACAACCCCGTTAGTGACCTCCCGCCTATCCTTGCTGAACCCTCCTCATTATTTGCATTACGAGTTCACCACCGCGACCTACCCAAGTGGACAGAGGGTTAAATCCGGTAAGGGTAACGTAAACGCCCTTGCTCTTGAGTCCAGGGAACCACTCTGGGATGATAAACAACTTTAGTACTTACGAATGAGGTAAGACTTCAGTATACTAAGAGCAAAATTGCCTACACTAAAAATAAAAGAAATAAACAATGCTGTGATTTTAAAACTCATTAGATGATTTTTTTCTTGTTTCAGCCTCTGTAAATGTCTTCAATGAAGCTTACGGTAAGTCTAATCTAATTATACCCATATTATTAAAAACAGTATTGCTTGTAATAAGAATAACGGATATATTTACTACTACTAAAAGAAAAAATACATTATAATTCACGCTATTAAAGTTACTACGTAAATTACAGTGCGTGCTATTTCGATGTACTTTTTAAAAGTATTTTCTCAAATCACTGAAATTTAGACTCCAGTCGATCCCGGCGGTGGAGAACCGGGATTTTTTCCCACCTGTTCAAGCGGCTTAGCGCCCACCCAGCGTCGTATAAAGTGGGTACCTGGAGGAAACTAGGGGGTAAAGGCGGCCAGGGGCGTGGTGCTGATCACATCACCCCCATCTTCGGCCGTGATCAAAAAAGTGTTGTGTCCTAAGCCCACACGCCCTAGACGCCTTCATGGAGTGGTGCATAGCACAGGAGAGCACTTATTTTACTTTCTGTGAGTCTAATTCTTTTTTTTTCTTTTTTCTCTTTACTTCGTGCAGAAAATATTAAACGACCACTTACACTCATGATATGTATTGTAGTACAACAAATTAAGAAAAATCTGTATTTCTGTAAAACACACGTATTTTACAAATTTCGTGAACATGTTTTTTGCAATATTTAGGGAAAACAAGATATTGTGAGGAAAGAGGGTGCAAGTACCCTTCCAATCCCAGTTACCTTGATTGAAAAGTCACTTACGATGATACATAATTCAGTATATTATTGTTCGTTATCAGTAGATATTTTATCTTTGACAAAAAATGAAACAGTTATATGGTGAAAGTTTTCTCAAAATAGAAAGAAATCCACTTAAAGGATTGGAAACACTAGAAACGTTTGTACTTACCACAAGAGCAGAATGATCCGCGGGTGCAAGTCCAAAATAAAGACACCTGCAAAAAAATGAAAAATAAATATTGTTCAATATTATATGTACGGTACGTGAATATACAATTATAATTTATTGGTTATTTCTGTTGTGTAATACATAATGTAACAAGTAAGTAAGCTTGATGAGTTAATTAGGATATTTAAGCAATATTGTTTTTAATTTCTGCCAATCCGAGACTTATGTGCTATCACATTCAAGGGTTGCCACTCTTATGTGAATTAAACCATGCCTTAAATATTTAGATCGGATTGTAAGAAATTCTGAAACCAATATCGGGCACCTAATGATAAGTCGAGGTCAAAGTGAACAGATGTGCAGGAATTATAAACAAGAATGTCAACAAATTCAAACTCATGATGATTTACGAGCCACCACAAGGACCAAATGCTACAGGCTACATGTGGAAATCGTAAATCATTTCCAGAAAAAAATGAAATGCAAACGTACTGATAACATTACATGAGTTGGAAATCAGAATGTTATATATACATGGCATAGATCAATCCCTATCTTTTAGTGACTTTGTTGGGTAAAAAAATGACACTGCTCTTCTCTTTGCAGCTGAATCAAAGAGACAGAAGGAGAACAATTTGCGTTACGGAAGGCAAGCATATGGTTGGGTGCCTGGACGTAGATTTGGTGCTGTAGCAGCGGGCTCAAAATCTGCCTCACGTTCTGCAAATTTTGGTGGAGGTGGTGCAGGAGCCGGGGCTGGTGCTGGTGCAGGAGCTGGTGCTGGTGCGGGAGGTGGTGCAGGAGCTGGCGCAGGAGCAGGTGCTGGTGCTGGTGCTGGAAGTGGTTCAGGTGCTGGTGCTGGTGCCGGGGCTGGTGCGGGGGCGGGGGCGGGTGCAGGATCGGGTTCGGTTTATAATCCAGGTGCTATATGGCAAGGTTTAGGCTTTAACAATGGCAATTTAGGCTTGGTAAATAGTGCTACTTTGGCTCCAAGCGAAGTGCAACATGGATACCAGACTGCAAGTTCTACGAGTAGTGTTTATACTGGTTCATACCAGGGTGCACAATCTGAAACGACCTCCGAGAATACTTTGTCTAACGCATATCCCTCAGGAGCACAGCAGACGTATGAACTTGATGGTCAAAAGGAAGACAACGGAGCATTAACAAATGTGATTGGTGTTGGTCAAGAAACTGCCAGTGTGGCAGGTGAAGGTTTAGGAAAGGTAGAATCACAAGCAACTGTTGGAATAAGTCCGTCTGCTTTTCCAGGAACCAATTTGGAGAGCAATGCAGAAACGTATGGTGTCGATAGTGGAGGAACTGGAGGAAGCATGGGTGAATATGGATTAGCAGGGCCAACTGCTGAAAGCAATGCAGAAACATATGGTGCAAATAATTTGGGAATGGGAGAACAGGTTGGTGAGTCTGGGTTTGCTGGTTCAACTGCTGAAAGTAATGCAGACACGTATGGTGGAAATTATTTGGGAACTGGAGGAGAATTTGGTGGGTCTAATTTTGCAGGCACAAATGCTGAAAGCAATGCAGAAACGTATGGTGGAAATTATTTGGGAACTGGAGGAGAATTTGGTGGGTCTAATTTTGCAGGCGCAAATGCTGAAAGCACTGCCGAAACATATGGAGCAAATTATTTGGGAACTGGAGGAGAAATTGGTGGATCTAATTTTGCAGGCGCAAATGCTGAAAGCAATGCAGAAACGTATGGTGGAAATTATTTGGGAAATGGAGGAGAATTTGGTGGGTCTAATTTTGCAGGCACAAATGTTGAAAGCAATGCAGAAACGTATGGTGGAAATTATTTGGAAACTGGAGGAGAATTTGGTGCGTCTAATTTTGCAGGCACAAATGCTGAAAGCAATGCAGAAACGTATGGTGGAAATTATTTGGGAACTGGAGAAGAAATTGGTGGGTCTAATTTTGCAGGCACAAATGCTGAAAGCAATGCAGAAACGTATGGTGGAAATTATTTGGGAACTGGAGAAGAAATTGGTGGGTCTAATTTTGCAGGCGCAAATGCTGAAAGCAATGCAGAAACGTATGGTGGAAATTATTTTGGAACTGGAGAAGAAATTGGTGGGTCTAATTTTGCAGGCGCAAATGCTGAAAGCAATGCAGAAACGTATGGTGGAAATTATTTGGGAAATGGAGGAGAATTTGGTGGCTCTAATTTTGCAGGCGAAGCTGATCGAATCAATGCAGAAACGTATGGTGAAAATTATTTAGGAACTGGAGAACAGTTTGGTGGCTCTAATTTTGCAGGCGAAGCTGATCGAATCAATGCAGAAACGTATGGTGGAAATTATTTGGGAACTGGAGAAGAATTTGGTGGGCCTAATTTTGCAGGCACAAATGCTGAAAGCAATGCAGAAACGTATGGTGGAAATTATTTGGGAACTGGAGGAGAAATTGGTGGATCTAATTTTGCAGGCGCAAATGCTGAAAGCAATGCAGAAACGTATGGTGGAAATTATTTGGGAAATGGAGGAGAATTTGGTGGGTCTAATTTTGCAGGCACAAATGCTGAAAGCAATGCAGAAACGTATGGTGGAAATTATTTGGGAACTGAAGGAGAATTTGATGGACCTAATTTTGCAGGCACAAATGCTGAAAGCAATGCAGAAACATATGGAGCAAATTATTTGGGACGTGAAGAAGAATTTGGTGGGTCAGGATTTGCTGGAGCAACTGCTGAAAGCAATGCAGAAACATATGATGGAAGTTATTTGGGAACTGGAGGAGAATTTGGTGGATCAGGATTTGCAGGCGCTGAGAGCAATGCAGAGACGTATGGTGGAAATTATTTGGTAAGTGAAGGAGAAGTTGGTGGCTCTGGGTTTGCAGGTGCAACGGCAGAAAGCAACGCAGAAACATATGGTGGAAGCAATGCTGGAACTGAAGAAGAGAATGGATTTAATTTCCCAAACGCCAATAATGGAAATGACGTTGGTTGGTCTGGTTTCGTGGGAGCTGAGGGTGATAACAATCAAGGAATCTCCAATTTCCCTATCTCTAGTCTTGAAGGGTCAGCTGGTGCCACTTTAGTTGACACTGGGTACCCCATTTCTGAAGTTGAACAAACACCTGTTATTGGTAACCTTGAAGACAATGGTGTCCTCAGCGAGCAAAGCGCAGGTTCTTATGGCACGGGACAGAGCGAATTTGGTGTAATGGGACCTATAGAACAAGAAAGTCAATTAAGTGTGAATGGAAATTGGGAAAATGCAAACATAGCTCCGCCTGTGCAATACGAAACGGGAATGAACATTATTCCACCAGAGGAGAGGGCAAGAGGAAGTGAAAGTGGTTCTAACAGTGAAGTAATTATTGCTTCATTGGGACAGACTGAAATTCCCGCCGCTAACCCAATTGAAGGTAAGTGTTCTTATTTGTTCTCATTAAAGTTAGCTGACTAAATTTTAAGCACAATATTGAATTGTATGACGTAGTTCTTAGACTATGGTAAGGTAAGGACAGAATATGGAACTTTAGTAAAATACCTAAATTAAAATGTACTTTTATTAAGAAAATTGTGAACTGACTGAATTTATTATTAACTGTTATGCACCACAAAAGAGGAAATCTTCAGAATAAACTCCATTCTTTAAAAAAAACAACTTAAGTAGGTATAATATATATTGTAAAGGTTTATTTGGATGTAAGTTTACTGCGAACGTACTGGTCTTTTATTTTCTAGTGGATAAGAAGAAACACATTTTTGAATAACTAAAATCTTTATTACCCTGCATAATTGCCATCATTATCGATGACCTTTTGTCATCTGTTTGGTAATCTGATCACATTACCTTCACAAGTGGGTGCAACTGTGAATGTGTTGGACCTCGCTTCCTTCACGGCATCTTGTATTTTGCAATTTGTACCGTGAAGAACGAGGATAACGTTTGTACACACAAAATAAATTTATTCGAAAGTTATGTAAGTAACGTATATATTCTTAAAGTTGTGTATCTTTGTGGTTCCTTATTTGGGTAATTTTTATGAAAAGCGAAGGGGAAGTTGTAATGTGAGGTGAAGGGGGGTTCAGAATGGGGTTGGGGGTTGAGGTGGGTTTTGTTGAGAAAGTTATGGCCAGGGGGTGTGGTTGCACTTATGGCTGATATGCAGGTCCTCTCCCATATTTTTCATACTGAGGCGTTGGCAGATTGGGGTAAGGGGTGGATAACTGCTATCCGTAAGCAGTCGTTGAAAGGAATATTGTAATGATCGGTGTGGCAAAAGTAAAGTCCAGTTTTGAGTAGTTGTTGATCCTGAGGTTGAGGGCTGTAGATGTTTTCCCTTGGTAAAACCCACCACAGATGTTGCAGGTAAGGATACAGATGAGGTTTGAGTTGTGGCAGGTCCCTTTGGGCTGGAGAGTAAATTTGTCAGTGATGAAAAAGGGGCAAGTTTTGCTGCTTGGACAGTTGAATTTGTGAGCAAGGGGGTAGTGGTTGTGGGGTGAAGGGGTATTGTGGAGAAGGATGTCTTGGAGGTTGGGGGACGTTTAAGAACAACTATGGGCTTGTCAGGAGAAATATTTCTGGTGTCAGAATCACTGCGGAGAATGTGGAGGAGACAAACGTAGAGTGTGCCTGATATTGTTGAGGTAGGTGTGATATTGGTTGATACAAAGGGGTTGGTGTTAGGTTTTTGGTGGGGGTGTATGAGGCAGCTCGGGATATTTGCTTTGTGACTAGGGTGGAAGAATAACCACTGTTGATAAGGGTTTGAGGTTGTAGTTCTGTCGGGAGGTGGGTGAGGTGTTATCCTCTGAGCGCCAAGAAGAATGGTATAGCTTTCATAGTGTGGAATGGGTGAGAACTGGAGAAGGGTAAGTACTGCATATGGTTTTGATTCGAATATTTTCAATGTGTATATCCACATCAAGTAAGGTAACGTGGTTGGTGGAATGGGTCCAGGTGAACTTGATGGAATGTGTGTTCGTGTGTGTGCGTGTGAGTGCACGCGTACGTGAGCTCGTGTGAGTGTATATACTCGTATATGTATAGAGCTTACGAAACATCATTTTTCTTCAAGGCTTGGACCAGTCTTTATCGAATACTGGATCTTTAGCCGGTGGGCTTGGTACAGAAGGTAAGACATAGAAGTTCCAATTCAAGTAACGATTTGTATTTCATAGAAGATATATATATATATATATATATATATATATATATATATATATATATATATATATATATATATACATATATATATATATGTATATATATATGTATATATATATATGTATATATATATGTATATGTATATATATATATATATATATATATATATATATATATATATATATATATATATATATAACTTCATTAGGTTTACTTTCAAGACTTCCTTTAACAACATAACCACCAAAAGTTAATGAAAAGGGAGATAACTAGGTAAAATATTTTGAATTTGAATTTAAAATTTTGGGTGCGTCAGCACTTAGGCTATATAACACCCGTCACGTTATACTGGGTCCAGCCCTTTACCACACCAAATAACATAACCGTAATGTGACATAACTAAAATCGTAAAATATTCTGACTTAGATTAAAAGCTGTGGCTGTAAAGACGCACTCAGCACACACAAGGACAAGAAACAGGACAACACACAGAATTATACTGGCCATAGGGCCAGACGCCAGAGCCTCGTTAGTCTACAAAAAGCAGTCCAGGGTGTACTATGTGGAAGTGAGGTTGACAATTGGGTTTACTTCGTGGAAAGTACACCCCATAAAGTATTTTGAAATGGATACTTGCATGCATATAGTTTCTAAATAGCACGTAACCTGTTTGAAGATAGTTCTTATTGCGTGAAGGGGATGGGGTAAGAAAAGCACGTTAGTACTCTCTGAGGATGCCTGCTTCTTTCTGATATGAGTGGCATACACCGTGTATGACCTTAAAAGACAGATTGTAGCATGTTCCTTTCTTTAAAGAATAAAGGCATTTAGTTACTTATCGTATACTGAGTGGTAGTAGCATTCTAAGCACTATGCAGGAATTAAAATTATTTTTTTAAAAAAACAATGAAAATTGGTTCAGTGTTCATGTAAATGTATATTAGTATTTAAGTGACAACAAATAGCTAAGTTATGCACTACAGATATTTTCCAAGGAGACGATGATTTCAGGATTAGACAAAACGTTGTCATTGGCTGGTTCACTTGCTAGCAGTGTTGGAACTGGAGGTAATATGTGTGTGCGTGTGTGTGTGTGTGTGTGTGTGTGTGTGTACATCAAGTCAAGTACAAGTTATACCAAGTAAAGTATTGATTATAAAAATACCATAGGGGATGATTATATATTTGTCAGCACATCTGTTTCTATAAGAAACATTCTATTGAACATCACAGACATATTATATTGTACTCAAAATAATATAATTACGTCTTGAGTATCAAATATAACTTATTGAGACTGTGGCTATGTAGAAAACACCAAATAATAATAATACGTTACAGACACGACAACTATCCTTGGAGGGACGCAGTCAAGTAACGGTTTTCTAGGTGGTAAGAATAATTTCAAATTTCTTAATAATCTGCTATTTTCCTTAGACATATGAATATTACAATACTCAGTAGATATGTACAAAAATTCCTTAGAGCATGAGCAATATGACTGCTTCAATTATCTAAGTTAATATTTCACGTGCGCTGTATGGAACTATCACATGTAAAGTGTCAATATTAAATAACATCTAGAGTAGGTTCGATTATGTTTCATACAGTAGGTCAAATCAGCAAAGAAGATGTTAGAAGTTTGCTAAAATAAATATCATAGCAATTCCGAGATGATATGAACATTCCTTGCCATCCTAAGATTTAATACAAAATAAGAAATGCTGAGATGGAACACTATCAAATATTTGACAATATTCAATTAACTATTCAGTATTTCTTTTTGAAATTAGTTTTGTGTGTTCAAGTCCATTTCAGTCTGTTTGGTTTCTTTGATCAAGATTTTAATCCTATGCGAAAATTTCTTGCTTCTCAGTCGAACTAAATAAACTAAACAAAGAAAAATATTTAATGTATTTATGTCAGCAGTCTGAATATAGCGTTTCATTCAAAATATCTCTTGGAAGAGTAATATAGAGAATTTCTAATCAACACTTTTGGTTTAAATTCATATTTAGCCTTGTGTGAAATCCGTCAGAATGTTATTAAGTAGTAAAGTTTTATATTACATATTTTTAAACTACCACCTATTATTCTCCCTAAAACAGGCTTTGGGCAGACTTTCTTACACCCAGGCTCTCTTTACCCCACTCTCTCACAAACTGGTAAGTTTAGATATTTAAGATATTTATAAGGAAATACAATTTACAGTTGTCAGTTTTTACATTTTTCAATAAATGGGTTTCTCGTATCATAAATTCTAGTTTGATCACTGTAACAAGCGATTGTGTTTCAATTTGTATTTGTGTTATTTGGCGTAGGTTTTCTGCCACTTTTGGCTAATAGCGACAATGAGGATGAGTGATGATATGATGTAATTGATGAAGGGACAATCTGAGAGGACACCCATAGCCACGGCCAGGGTCGGATCAAGGTGGGTGCTATTGATGCTGCATGCATTAGGCCCATTCCTGAAACAGGCCCACATGAAAACAGACTAGAATTTTCCGAAATCTGAACAGTTTTCTTTTGCTATATTAACCTGAAAATAAATCTTAGAATGAAATTTGGAGCCCCAATTTCGGACACCTAGACACAGGTAGTAAATTTTTCACATTGAAAGTTGGTTGTACAGAAAAAATTGACGGTATGCAACATCAGGCCCAATTTCGTCTTTATCCGGCCCTGACCACGGCTGGATTTGGACACGGGAACTTCGAAAAGTCAACCACTTAAAGCTGGTGGTTGCCATTCTAACTTGTGTTCTAATTTCAAATAGTGAAATTTAATTACATCTCACGGCTGCAACGAACCATTCCGTTCAAAACAGTCTAACATGTTACGCAAGTAGGAGATGCAATAATACATGAAGGCATTTCCAAATCAGAGTTAAACTATTTAAGAGAAGTAGAAAATTAATGTCAATGAGAACAGAGTTAACCAGCATGTATCATTTCTGGCAGTAGGACTCATTTGCCAAGAATTTTTCCACGCTGAATAGAATACTCTGTGTTACCATAACTTTTTTTAATAAATTTACTTGTAATTTACAGCATTTACCACATTATTTCCTTTGTTATTGCATGATCAACCATGGACATGCCAACAGCACTTACTGCTTTTCTATTCCATAAATATAATGTATTCTACTTCGTGTAAGAATTCGACACAGATTTTGTTATTTGTAAATCACGCTTGCCTCTCGCATAATTAAGGTAAACGCCGGCACCGTGGCGGAGTGGTTAGCACATCGCGCTACAAGGCCAGCGGTCTTGGGTTCGAATCGTGGACTGGGCATGGATGTTTGTGAGTGTCTATTCATCAATTTCATCATATCATCATTCATACTCATCTTCGCAAATTAGACAAAAGTGGCACAAAAAGCGAAGTAAAATAAACCAAATCAAATCAAATCAAAATTATGGTAAACAATATATTTTAGTACACACTGAAACGTCTAGCCGACGAATGATGAGGTTATCTCGAGATAACTACCAGATGTGATGTGGAGAAGATAGAGTTTGCAAGAGCTAACGTCACTCTTATCTTCAAGTACTTACCGGGATGATCTTTTCGCAAGATAATTAAGTATATTTGTGTTTTGGGTGGCCAAATTTGTATGCCATACGTGTGTGTGTGTACATATACACATAATTGGTTCATATTAAATTTTATTAATACACACACTTTCGGATATACAGTATGTATAAGACCACTGGAAATTTGGGAGGCACGTGGAAATGTTTAGATTGGCCAGTGCCCACCTTAACCCCAAAAAGACGTTCCTGTAAAAATCTCCCTTTCCCTTCATACACCCTGGAAACTTCAAATACGTGTATTTAGGCTAACGTGGCTGCTAGGAAAATCTTCTGTGGGACGTGTGTTGTTCTGTGGCATATCTGTACTGAGTTTACTTATAGAGCCTCATTCTCTTATTATAATTGTTATAATTATGGATATTGCACTCCTCAGTTATTTTATCGCTTTTATCCTTGGCAAGGAATTCACAATCACAAAACGACCTTAATTAACTCACGCCGTCTTTTATTTTGCGAGACGTCACGCAAACAGCTTGAAACTTTGATGCATCAAATGCCATTTCATTCACTCAATTTAGAAGTGATTACTGAAGTTGGTTCCCAAAGATAAGAGTGATCTTATCTCTCAAAAGCTTGGCACATGCTCCAGAACTCACTTGGTCAATAATTCGAGGTAATATCTTCATCTTCGTCTTTGGGAGTCTAATGTAATACCATGCGGCAAAATACATAACTGGTATGACAAGCCATTGCCGAGCTAAAGATTGATAACATTTTAAAGTACTTTTATATGTTTCATCCTTTAAATTACACTGAAAGTACTTTAATCATCTACAGGACCAAGTTTGGAAACCTCGGAAATTTCGAGTCTGATATCATCTGGAAAGGCAGAAGAAATGGCCAAGGCTAGACTCCTAACAGAACAGCCTGATATCAGTGTTCCTGAAATTGCCAAGAACGCCGCCATACTCAGTAAAGAATCTACTGACGAAACATCTTTGGAAAGTCCAGAGAACTCGAAATCTGATTGCCACAGCACCGGTAAAAACGAAACAGCAGATTCCAAGGAGGTAGATTCGGTAACGATGACACCTTTGACAAGTGCTAAGCCATCTCCGAAAGCTGAACCCGACATGGCAGCTGCAGTTGTGACAGCCACTGAGGATTTACAAGAATCGAAATCTCCCAAGGGATCGCCAGGAACAGGTTACAGATTTATGGGCAGTCAAGGAGACATTGCTTTTGGAAGAAGATTGATACCTCCAGTAGACAAAGGTATGAGCAAGAGCTTTCTCAGTATGTATGTGACAAGCGCCTCTTTCAGATTTCATCTCAATTAGCTATAATCTCAAGAGCTGTAATGATATGATAAGTCAGTCCTTATCATCAACAACACATGGAAAAGGTCTTGCATAACAAAATAACTTAGCCCCAGGCTGGTATTTGAAGGAAGCATATGGGGAGATTTCTACCTCTGGTTTCTGCATTCCTTTTATGGCTGGTATTGTTTGGCACCTAAGTGAGGATATTATACAGGGTGTATCATAAGTAATAGCGCAAACTGACACAGTTGAAAACACGATAATAGAAGCAAAAAAGTCTCGGTAAACATGGGTCTGCAAACGAGCCGTTTTCGAGATAATTGCGAATGTGTGGTTACAAGCCGCCACTGATTTTATTATTTGTAAACGTAGTTTTAGTTGGTAAAATGCTAATAATGTGTGCGAATGTGTGGTTAGAAGCCGTCACTGATTGCATTTTGTAAACACCGAGTGCTTTACTTCTTAAGCGTTCCGAGGTTTGCCCTTTGTTTACAAAACAGAACATTTCCGAGAGGTGGCGTTGTAATCAAACAGGATGGATACGATCAGTACACAGTCTAATCGTACTGTGGGAGTAACGTCAGTTGTACTGTACTGCGTACTGAAAATGGAACCTTACAGCAGCTAGGAGTATACGGATATGCATTTCATGTATGGTTTGGCTAACGGTAATGCACGGGAGCCTGCACGCTTGTACAAAGAAAAATACCCTGCTCGAAGGCACCCCGAGAGTCGCACATTTACAAGGGTACATCAGCGCCTCAGAGAACATTATTATTATTACTATTATTGTATTATTAGCATTTTACCACACATCCACAATTATCTCCAAAACGGCTAGATTGGAGACTCATGTTTACTGAGACTTTTTTGTTTCTATTATCGTGTACTTTCAACAGTGTGAGTTTGTGCTATTACTTATGATACACCCTGTATGTATATCATTTATATTATACTTCTATGCTTCAGAGTAGTTATAGAAATGTCCCCTCCGCTGGAAATTTTTAAGACACCACACTGCTTAGGTCTTATGTATAACTATTGGGAAGGACATTCATACAGTTAATTCTGCATTTAGACCCAACCTAATTGTGGATGTGTGCTCTAATCCCGGCACTGGCGGTGTCTTGTGAATGCCCATTCATCCATGAATCTCTTTACAAACACAAATTAAATACATGAGAGTTAAGTTACCAAACCTAAGTTCAAATCTGGGTCTGATAGGTTGCACACAGAATAGCATGAGAAACAAATATCCAAAAATGATTATCGTGGCTGTGTCACCAGCCTCGTTAGCCTACGTTAATGTAGTTTCCAGGATGCACTGCACCCTCAATTACTTGAGACCCGAGTGGTTTCTGAAAACAATACACCATGAGAACGAGTTAAACAAATGGAAAAAAAATTCCAGTGTCTTTCAGTACAATCCTCGACGTGGTTGTTTTCTAATTTCTTTAACAAAATACCGACATTTCGAAGTAATTTTCTACTCTTAAGCATTATTAATATGATGGGATGCATAAATATTACCAAGCAAATTGTCCATTAACATGTTTAATCTATTTACTGCAAAGAGAGCATCAAGAATTGAATGAAAACACCAAACAAGTTGTTGCACCAGTTCACGTAAAAATCGAACCTTACAAAGCATGTAGGATGCAAAAGGAAAACAATAAAAATATTGACAATATTAATACTTATGCATCCCACTGTGTAGAACCATTTCAAATTTCTCGCCAGTTTAAGATCCAGAAAATTGGAAAATGATCTCCCCAATTCGGAATCGTGTTGGGGAGATTTACGTTCAAAATTTCGAGACTCAGCAAGCATAACCCTAATGATTTGCAAATAATTGAAATGTGCTATGATATTTTCCTTGTCACTTGTAGTGAAAAATCGATTTCTCTTTACTTTGAATAAGAGATAGTGTACTTTTAAGTTACGTTCTAATTACGTGAGTGGGTTTAAAGTTTTAAGAAAATATTTCGTTACAACATAGGATACTCAGGTGTTTAGATAATAATTCTGCTACATCTACGAATAATGAAATGAGAGTTTTACGATTTAAATGTAAAGGACGCGAACAAAGATGCTAATTTCAAATGCTTAGTTTTTACTGCTAATATTTCACAGATATTTCAGAGGCGTTTAACCCACAAAACTCTGCCTCTCTGCAGGCTCTTTATCAATTCCGTTTTTTCCTTTTCCTACAGGGGTTGTTGACTATCCTCAATATAACTCAGGTAAGAAAAAAAAACTATTCTTAATATTATGCTGTTGGTAATGTCAACTTAGGTGAGGTTCCTATGCCATGAAGGCACACTTAGGGGATGTGGGGGTAGGGACCCACACATTCTCGGTCTCGGTCCTTTTGGAGGTTATGGAATCAGCATCCCGCTTCGGCCGCTTTTAATCCCCAGGGTTTCCCCCAATTACCCTTTGATTTGGGGCTGGGTGAGCCCCAGAGCCAATTTATGGGGGGAGGGCGGAAAAATTCTTACCTTAGATCACCCATCCCGGGAATCGAACCTGGGTCTCCCGCGTGGAAGTCAGACCATCGCGGCTCTATGTCAACTTAGAATTAATTTAATTTTACTTTTTCAAATACACACAAGAGTTGTAACAAATTGGGAAGCATAGTTTTCCCCAGTTTGATGACAGATGTCATGCATAGCATATCGTCAAATGAGGTAACTTCCTACAGATTTTGGCATATTCTAATGTGCCCTGCAAAATCCGTGGCTAGTGAAAACACGAAAATTATACTTTGAGCTTTATAAATGTACTGAAGGAATACCAAATAAATTCCAAAATATTAGTGGGGGGGGGGGGGCAAATACGTCAGCATTTTCGTGACGAAGTTAACCCAGTAACATCGTCATCTCTGCTTACGTTCGTAGCATGTCAAAATTACCCCCATGAAGAGGTGAGATCGTCACGCTTCCGCGATAGTTTTTCCCTTTCCGATCAATGTAAAGCCTCTTGCACCTGATCGGAGGTATAGTTCTGATATTTCCGACCACCAACTACCTTCTTATATGTCCTTGGCATCGTGCACGAGAAAATGCTGCAAACAGCGCCAAAGCACAATGCACTTGCACACAACACACTTCCTCCCTTGGTGTCCGCTCCACAACTGCACGTGTGGGGCTTCACACTCCCTTTGTTCCACCAGCATGTGACTCCTACCGACATCTACCGGTCTCATGACGAAGTTACCCTCAAAGACGAAGTTACCCCGTTTGACGGTATGTTCCTTCAAAGCCTCCAAGTTTACATTACTATTTCTAGAAAATAAGTACACGTTGCTGCAGCAGTACATGTTACTGAAAACGCTGGTAACTGCGCAAATAGTAGAAATTTATACTGAACGTTATGCGTGACCTTGGTCCAGAGATTCCCAGGATAAAGCATAATAGAGAGATATAACGATATATTGACATCTACTACAAGAACCATGACTATTAGTGGAGAGGCATAACAATACAGAAACTTATGTTCATTATTTTGATAAATTTTATCGTGAGAAAAGTAATTTAACCGATCTCTTGAGGAGCTGTTAGACCGAAGTTGCAAGCAAGATTTGTCATTTTGAAATGGAACTTGAGATATACTTCGTACTGAAGTGATAGGACAAGGTGCACACATCGCATGTCGGTTGCATGTTACTCGGAGGACTGGTGTCGTTTTCACAATCTGTAATCAAGGGGTTCCGGGTTCGATACCTGGTGGAGGCGCATAATGGTTGGGATCCTACTTTCAACTGTAGGCCCAGTCCTAAATGGTCTCTACGTGCATAAAAGTGGACTTGAAATAAAACTCGATAGAGTGCGTGCGTTGTGTCGCGTCGGCATGTTGGTCGCGCGTGGACGTGAACACTGGCGTACACAGGATTTTTTTTCTGTAGGGGCTGAAATTGTAAAGGAAGGTGGATAGTACAAAGCTGCTTTCTAGGGAGACGGTATACACAGTAATATATTTCGTATATTAACAACTTTCCACTATCAAAAATGGCAATCGGGGGCCATTTTAAGGCAAATTTGCAGAGTTCTTCACTGCTTTTATTTGAAACTGTCGTTTCTACCAAAATTTCGAAGGGAGCTGTAACACCTTCACTACCCCTCTGCGTACGCCTGTGGACATGGATGCTTTTTCTACAGACTGAATAGAGAAAGTACCTATTGTGATCATGTGCTTATCACATCAATATGAAACCCTCGTGTCGTGTGTTACTAGTCTTGTCACTTCTTTGTGAATACTTTCTTAAAATATGCATACTTTGTGTAGATGTTTCAAGGGTAAATTAATTAACTATTACTAGGGCTAGGATTTTGATGACCTTAAAATTGGCAAAAAATTCCCTTTAAAAAATGCATTTATGACGTAATACATGCAAGAAAATGCCCTATAAACTTAGAAAAATGACCTACAATTTCTGAAAAATTTCTAACACAAATTTACAAAGCACCTATCACACGGAACTGGATTTCTAGTAGGAATGCCCTAGTTGGCGCTGAACTGACTTTCTAGGTAGAAATTATGGTCGCCCGGCTAACTGCTTGACTGGTTTTGAGGAATAGGACATGTTCTAATTGCTACTAACTTTCTTCGACTAGATTCTGTGGAACAGCCAATCAGAGCAAAGTTTGGCCATGTGAAGATAATCTGTGAGTTTGCAAAGTAGCGTTTTTTGTCTGTGGTTTCCGAGTGCATGCAGCACGAAAGGCATGTCGAGTTACACCGTCTATGGTGAGTGTACGGTGTTTACAATTGAAAAAGTTAAAAAATTATTCCATACGTGTTTAGTAAACGTTGTAAAGTATGTATTTTATCAGCGCCATTCTTCTCTACCTAAAACCATTTAATACGAAGTGATATTCCTCTCGGTTGAATAGTTATCTTATTTTAAAAGTGTGAAGTGATACGTTGTTTACATCTCGCGCGGCCGCCATTATGGGAACGAAAGACTATCAACAAGTACGGTGTAACAAATACCGTGTGAGGCGAAAACTAGCAAATGGGTAGCCTGCCTGTCCAGCGTCAACTAGAACATTCCTACTAGATATCCAGTTCCGTGTAATTCAGGCTTAAAGTACCAAGAGAAATTCAAATTACAAATTAACGTTACAGTATCTATCACATGTTCATTTCGTATGGTAGTAGAAGTAAGAAAGTTAGTTTCTTGTCATCTTTTACACTTTAAGTACTGAGTTGCAGTACACAACGAAAATCATACGCAAATTTTCAAAAGTGAATGTCGGTTGTCGGACAAGATAGCCTTGTACGTGGAAAAAAATTATCTCGACTTCCACGGACACAAGAGAAGCGTACTTGAAATGAACAATATCACTTGCTGTTAAGTCACTTTCAATTCCATGGAGTGCAAATTATTTCCCTGACAACATGTCAGATACAGAGCACAAAACTTTGTACCCCTTGTTTTTTAACAATAATCCGTCTGGCGACAATATATTTACTGATAGAGGGGGAAATCACATTGTTTGAGCTGAATTGTTACACAACTTGTATCAACAATACTTCATAGAATTTCTTTGTTTCTTCAAACACAGTCGTTCAGAACTGCGCTGAAGGCAATGAGACGAGAGTTGGGAACCTTCAAAGGTTGAATGTAAAATGACCCTTCTTGCACCAAAATGTAGAAAAATGCATACTATGACTTTTAAAAGGCCGAAAAATGACTTAAAAAGTTAAAAAGTTTAAAAAAGACCTTTACTCCAAAAAGGTAAAAAAAATGCCCTAACAAAGGCATCCCAATTTATTCACTTACATGTAAAACACGTTCCTATCTACTTATGCAATGTTTCTGCCTTACCAAAAGAATGATGCATTTGCATCAAAATCCTATCCCTAATTATTACAATTCTATTTTGTTTTGTTTACAGTGATCCCGTATCAAGAATGTGTCCCAGGAGACAAGTGGAAGGAAGCCTGCAATTTCTGTCGTTGCAGTCGACATGGAAGAATACTTTGCACGAATATCATCTGCTCGCAACCACCTGGTAAGATTTCTCAATATAACAGGTGCGGCAGTGAAACGGGCGATTTGGCAACCCTGGAAATAGCAAGTTACGTAAGGAATCAGATAACGGGAGTGGTGCCATCTGGACAACAAACCTTTGCCATTGACACTGATATCGGTGTTCAGTCGAGATGGTGTCGTGGACCGGTGAACAACGCGCTTATGCCGTAAAGGCGTTTCACAAAAACGCTGCGCGGCCACGTAGCTGTCGTTGTTTTTGTGAAACGCCTTTACGGCAAAAGCGCGTTGTTCACCGGTCCACGACGCCATCTCGACTGAACACCGATACCAGTGTCAATGGCAAAGGTTTGTTGTCCAGATGGCACCACTCCCGTTATCTGATTCCTTACGTAACTTGCTATTTCCAGGGTTGCCAAATCGCCCGTTTCACTGCCGCACCTGTTACTTTCATCTCTAGCCTTTAGCTTACTTCGGCCAAATGTTAAGATCTTGCTTCCTTACAAATGACGACATTTGAAGTCCTATCATTATCATATCATCTAGGGATGAACAGATACAGATGCCGATAGGAATGGTATCGGTATCGGAAAATATCGGCTGGAATTTGATTTCCGTTACTTCCCCAGCAGTTTGATATTTCACGGGGTCCGCAAAAATGCCGTGCGCGGAGTTTATTTACCCTGTAATTTTTTGCAAAATTTGATTCTTTAAAAAATATCTGCACCATTTTTGTGCGAAAAAAACTGAATTTTGTGATAACATAACATTCTAATGAAATTCTTGAATATTTTAAACCAAAATCAGGGTGGCGACAGACCTGGAAAACCGGGAAAAGTCAGGGAATTTGAGGTGTCAAAAAAAGTCAGAGAAATGTCAGGGAATTTCGTCTTCATTGACTTTCTTTATTTTTATTTTTTTATTTATTTAAAGATATCGTTATGGAACTCTGCATGGGAACAGGAAATCTCGTTCGTGAGTTTCGGCCTCAACTTTTAGGGCCCTTTTATGCGCAACAGAACCACGGCGCCAGAAACCAGTGATGGCAGGAAGAGAGAGAGAGAGATAAATTTCTCTCGCCGTGGCTTCTCGGCGGGAATTTTAAATTCGAACACTCTTTGGAGGAAACTTGTTATAACTCGGGTACTATGGGAGCAATCTACTTCAGATAACTTTTGTTTTTCTGCTAAAACATCATCGCATGCAACCATGTACAATTCAGAACACCAAACCGAGGAAGAGGGGCTTGGGGGGAGGGGCACGACCCCTGAATTTCAATGGAAAAAACATAAAAATCTGGAGTTTGCCCCCTCTTCTCCCGCTATTTTGGAAAGAAGGCGCGACCTTTAGTATTCTTTTCAAAGAATGGACATTTCTCAAGAGAATGAAACATGTTTATGTTCTTGGGTGCCATACAAGTTGAATAATAAGCCAAAATGTGATTATTATTTTTTTACGAAAAATAGGTAATTTGCATTTTTGGAGGAAAATTGTTATAACTCGGGCACTCTGGGAGCAATCTACTTCGGATAACTTTTGTCTTGCAGCTAAACATCAGAGCATGCAACCGTGTACAATTCAGAACGCCGAACCGAGGAAGGGTGGTTTCGGGGCCGAATTTCAATGAAAAAAAAACAACATAAAAATCTGGAGTTTGCCCCCTCTTCTCCCGCTATTTTTGGGAGAAAGCGCAAACCTTAATATTCTCTTCAAAGAATGGACGTTTCCAAAGAGATTGAAACATGTTTCATGTTCCTGGGTGCCATACAAGTTGAATAATGGGCCAAAATGTGAAAAACTGTTCGGAAATGTGGCATGGATATGTTGCGGAGAGGGGGTAGAGGAGGGGAGGTTGGTCATCAATATGAATTTCCCACGCTTGCTCCAGACCTGTGTCAAGAGTCCACCCAAACATAAGAGTATGAAGGTCCAAAAAGCACATTAATTTCGTAATCAGCACCATGATACCATATGGTATCATTGGGTCAGTACGACCTTACTCTGATGATACCATATGGTATCATCGGGGGAGTAAAGGTTAAGCCTCTAAATATTACGCGGAAAATGCATTGAATTATAATTTTTTCTTGTCCGTATGGGAGTAGTAAGGGGACTTGTCAACAGATGGAGGGGATAAGAGCGGGTGGCACAGTCCGATAGTTGTCGGACGTCGTAGTAAGGCATTTTGTTGGGCAAACTGAAGGAACATGGAAACAAATAGGTTTCATTGATAGATACGATTTTTGTCGAATATCGCCACCCGACAAAGTATCTCACTACAGCATGCGACAGAAATTGCATGGACTGAAATATCCAACAAAAATCGCATGCATAAACAAGAAGAGCTTTAGACTGCAAATATGCTGCTGGAATTTTATTACTCTTCTGGCTCACTTCCCCTTATTTAATGTAGCAGTGCTTACAAAGGTTTTCTTTCATCATCCTGACGTATTACTGGTTTTGCACAAGTTAACATACGTTTACAATGACATTGCACTATTCTTAGATATCAAGAAGAATCCAACCAAATGGGATATATATTGAATACTATCACGAAAAAGTGAAACATAAAACTGCATTGGTGAACGTTATTAAAATTGGCAACCTCAAATTTACTGCAAAACTAGTATTGTAATTAAATTAACGCCACTCTCTGTCCTGTCCGTTTAAACTCGTGAGAGATGGTCATTAATCTATCACTGAGTAAGGTTAATGTCCAATATTTTGAAATAAAATACTAATAATACGTAAATATTTTAATATCATATTTACTCGAACCATTCAATCATAAAAGCAAATCACCTTCTTCTAGAATTGACTTTTCTCTGCCAGCCCTGCTAAATTTTCACTTTCTATCTACTGATTTATACGAGGGGTGGCCAGAAAGTAATTTCCGATTACTAGGGACATTGATTTCTCGCAAACGCCAAAACCATGAAAAATGGTAATTGCTGCGAAGTTATGTTTATGAATGTGCAGTGATGTCTGGACACATTTTTCGACCGTTCGAAATATCGAAATAATGCCAATTTGGTATAAAAGCGGTTTTAGCAATTTTTTTAAAAGAAATGTCCTAAAACAACGAAAAATTGCATGAAATCCAACATTCTTGTCTTTTCTAGGCCATGTTTGTGTACAGAGAACACGTAAGTTTTCCAACATTTTTCTCAAGAGTAAACTATAGAGTTATACGTACATGGAATAATTCCGATAGCCACATTAAATCATGTATTTCCCACGATTTCACACAGGAGCCACATCTTCGTATTTGTCGCACGAGTGTTTTGAATTACCAAGCTAAGTGCGCACCATCGGCATTTGTCGAGCGAGTAATAATGGAGCTCAGTCGTTAGGGTGGCTGACTACTATGCAAGAGACCCACGGTCGATCCCCTGCAGGGGAGAACCGAGATGTTTTCCACCTATTCAAACTGCTCCGGCACCCACCCAGCATCACATGAAGCTGATACCTTGAGGAAACTTTGAGGGATAAAGCTAGCCAGGAGCGTGGTGCTGATCACATCACCCCCCCCCCCACCTTCAGCCGTGATCAAGGAAGTGTGGGGCCCTAACTCCACACCCCTTTACAGCTTCATGGCAAAGTGATGGGGAGCACTTTACTTTTACTTCCTCAAAAATCTGTTCCAACATATCAAACTGTTACGAAAATACGTAGACCATGTGACCTACAATTTAAAATAATAGTTTAAAAGCACTCGGTATATTTGGCAGATAAATGTTCTAAAACAAAAACGCGAATTTTGGGAAACGTAACACTAACAAGTCAAAAAAAGATAATCCCCATTTTTGGTGCCATAATATATCTGTATCTGCCACATGAGATTGATTGATTTTAATTTTTTGGATGCGTCGCCACTTATGGTCATTATGCACCCTTCAGTATATATGGGGAAAATTCCATTATCTAAAATCCTTACCTTAAAATTAAAAAAAGGTGTATGGAAAATAACTTTCCCAAAATAACTTTCAAGATATCAAACTCTCACCAAGAGGCGTAAGCCATGTGACTTACAATTTGAAACAGTAGTTTAAAGACACCATGAAGGTATAATTTCAGTATTTGCGAGAAAATGCGCTAAAATGGAAATGTAAATATTGGGAAAAATAACACCGTATAGTAAAAAATAAAAAAAATAAGAAAATACACCAATTTGAAAAAAAATAACAAAATATCAAGGTCAATACCGATTAGGTATAAATAAAACATGAATATCAGTTGTAATTTATTGCATTAGTAACAGTGAGTCCTAACCTAATTTTCGACATAATCAATACCGTTGTTCTGGCATTTGTCGTAGCATGGCACTAAATTTTGTATGCCCATGGTATATGTGTCTGACAGCAAAGACTGGAACTATCTCTACCGCAGTGCAGCTGTCAAATCCTTGCCCTGCCAGAAACCTCTTCAGTTAAACAAAGAGATGAAAGTCGGTACATGCAAGGTTAGGGCTGTACAGGGAGTGCGATTGCCGGTGGCTGTGCAAAATTCTGAGCGTGCAAAAATCTGATTAGTACAGGCTACATCTGTAGGCTACTTCGCAGTCGGTGGGAGACTGTACTGTATGAGAGCTGCAATCTTTAACCTAGAATTGTCCTAAAACAGCTGCATTGCGACTTTTCCAGATTACAGCTACATGCCACTTCTTCCTGCCCGCATGTGTGTGTCGCTCTCCGGCCACTAGTGCTGCGTACAGGCACCATTGGAACTTTTTTCAGGACGTCCCTCGTGTATATGAACTTTCAAAAGCTGTTATTAACAGAGTGTTCCTATTTTAATATTTGGTTAGCTAAATCAGGTAGCTATATGTATACAATGCAATTCTATAAATTGCTTACGTTAAATTTCTAATACCTACATATCCTTTTCGTCAGCAATAATGGTACAATTGCATGTTGTCAGTTTCACAGTACTTCACTTGGATATACTGTACTGAAGCAGAAATCCCATGTAAGGAAATATGACATTTTCTTTTGTACAATTTAATTGTTTCACTTATATGCAAGAGTTAAGTTATTTGCTTTACAGAGAAGAGAGAAGTAGCTTTATGCATTGAAAAATGAGTCCGCACTTACGGTTCTTGCAAGCAGAGGGTTCCAAACCTCAGTGGAAATATCAACATATAATACCGAGAATGTATAAGGAGACTGATAAATTACAAATTGTATTTCTTAATCAATCACTCTTCACTCTTATCTCATTTAGTCGTAACTTTAAAAATAATCAAGTATTTTATTTTTAACTTACTGCGTATGACAAAATTCCGTAATCCTTCCCTAGCTTGTGAATTGTAATAATTTTCCAAATTCACTATTTTGCAGTTTGAATTCAAATCATAGACAATAGAGAAATTAAGTCAATTTCATAGAAGATAATATTGGTACTTAACAAAACCATACCTGGATCTGTATGAGTTTATTATTTCCATTTGCAAAAACATCGATTTAGTTTAGTTTGTAATTGTCAGGGAAAAATGTAAATTTTGTCCTGGAAAACCTGGAAAAGTCAGGGAATTTCATTTCTGCTTGTTTGTAGCCACCCTGAAAATGTTGGTAAATTGATGTATACAATTAGAGTGAAATTCTTTTCTATTAATCAATATTTTGAACACCCTTTGATATGATTTTCGAAGCACTCAATTTTTATAAAAGTAAATTCTCTGACCATTGCAGGTATATTCCCACAAAATCTCAAGATTTTCCCTTAAACTTTTAACGAACTACACAGTTTCTTCCAATGATTATTTTCTTACATAGAAATTCTATCGGACAACTCGTAAGAATTCTTTAGGCCGTGTCCGAAAGGTGCAAGAACGTTCTTGAAGCGAGTATGGTCTTGAAGTAGTGGACTGGAAGTGAAAGTCTTTCGAATTGCGCTTCGACTGCAGCGCCAAATACGATCAGTAGATAAAGCTGAGTACTCGTTGTCTTCCCCGCGTTACAAACACTTGTTTTTCACCATAGAAATTACATAGCATTTTCAAATGTTCGTACACATACATTTCCACACATTAGAAGAACTTTAACCAACGCTGACCCATAACGTATATTTAACCTGTGTTGCTGGCTTTCTACCTCCGTGAATTTTAACAAATGAACAACGAGTGTGGATATCACGAGCTCTAGTCAGCACCCATCTGTACTGCGAGCTGTGCATTTGCTTACTTCTGCTCTTGGCACTTTCGAACAGTACTAGGTGACGTCACTTCCGTCAAGACCATACTTAAAGTATGTACTTTGTATCTTTCGGACAGAGCCTCCAACCTGCAAAACTTAGCGAAAATGGGGGGGATAGGAGCTGGCAACAATGGACAGATGTTGCAGACGATGTGGTCGTGGGGGTCTCCCTTATCGCAGAACGCGAGGACAACCTTGCATTCCCACATCACCTGGGAATACTTTCATTGTTAGGCTAAATGCCTAAGTGGTTAGGTTAGGCTTGTCAGGTTTAGTTCTTGTAGCATAAATAATACATTTGCAGTGTATTTATGCTAAGAGAATCAAATATAACAGACCTAACCTAACAACGTAGGCAGTCTGACGTCAGAACGCAAGGTTGTCCTTGCGCTGTGCGATAAGGAAGACCCGTTGTCGTGGGGTGAAGGAAAGAGAAACCAAATCTTCACCCGCTGTTCAGAAGTAAGGGATAATGTGGAATTTACTAGATAGCATGAAATTGAAGTATACTGTGAACATTTACTGCATTATACTATATTATTGTGATTTATAACAGTAAAATTTTATTCTTTTCATGTATTTCTTACCGTGCTACCAGATGGATACATTCAAGACCCTTCAGTGAATTACTATCCTTCGTTTAGAGAAAGATCACCTGAAATGTTTGATTATGGATATGGACCTAATTACCCTGGTTACTGGAATTAATATCTTGTTGTATGTTACGGAAAGTTATTGTAAAGTTGTAAACTTGTGTAATTTTAATAAAGGTAACACATATATCCGCTTATATTTACACAATAAAATACAATACCTCAGAAGTACAAAAAAAAATATATAAGTGATTGCATTCATGAACCTTAGGGAGATTTCGCACCTACGGAATAAGTTGCACCTCATACCGAGCTTTCAGACCGGAGCGACTCGTGACATTCGACAAGGGGATTAAGATTCAAACAACAATCTATACACAACCCAACACGTCTAGAAAAGATTCACTGCGTATGCACGATCAACAAACGAGGGACGGCAATGAAACACTCGAACATGAGTCATCTCTGGTAAAGATACAAACAAATGACTAACGAAGAAATTCTGAAACTTCGGTAGACGATATGTGAAATTTCACAACCTCCTGATGCTGTACAGCTCTTATTTCAAAGTAAGTTTGTGTTTTTATCATTTAAGACGACGAAAATGTTCACCAGCGTTGATGATCGTTTGGTTTAGGTAATCAGAGCATAATAAAGCTCTTCTTGATAACTGAGTTTTTAAAGGGGATCGTTGGGCTTGATCCCCCCAGGAATGTCCTTGAAACAAAAAAGCATAGTTCTTGATTCCAACCTTCTTATTTTGTAGAGTACACTATGAAAATACTAAGGTAGAGTCGAATTGAATTGTTGTTCATCACTATTTTCCACGCGAGATGTGTGTGTGTGTGTGTGTGGTGCATACCAAAATACCCTTAGGTACAGGGCTATTCATGTATTCATGTAGACACGCCAGGAGTCCCGGGTTCGATTCTCGGCCTGGGCATGGATGTTGGTGAGTGTCCACTCATCATCATGTCATCACTCATCCCCATCTTCGCAAGTTATCCAAAAGTGGCACAAAAGGCGAAGTAAAATAAAGAAAATCAATCATTCAATGTAGTAAATCGTGGTAAGGTAAGGGAAGATCTGCTTTGCGCCAGGAGACCACGAGTCTTATGTCATCCATTAAATAAGCCCTAATATTTTTGAGAAATAGTGTTTTAAGTTTTGCAATCGCTATTTCTATTTTTCTGAAATGGACAATTGGATGAAAAAGGGAAATATTTGCACTTTGAAATGATTGTGCTTTCTGTTTGTGATAACACTGAGCTATTGTTGTGCTTGCAATTCAATAAACCTGGAACACGTTTAAAAAAAATCGATGACAGAAATAACAACAATTACAGTAATTGTTTTCCCTCGATTCAAATGGTGTTCCATAAGATGTAGGTATTAAGTGACTATGCTCCAAAGAAGTAAGGTTTGTTGTCAACATTACATTACAAATGATCGTGCGACAGGTACTATAATTAACATATCAGTTTGCAGAAAGATCAAGTGGCAGAACATAGTTTCTAACTCATGATAACATTATGATTATCTCAATAGTCACTATTGTTTTGATTCAGGTAAGATAAAAACAATATTCTTTGTGTGTGTTTACACAAGATGTTTTATACTTAAAACCTATTTCCATTGTCAAAGCTACATATTCTGGTATGTGTTCCTTACACACAAGTAGATGAAAGAGGAACTCATTAAACACTATGTTACAGTAGCGGGCAGTTTTAAATTGTAAGTATTCCATTAACATTCAATGGGTTTGAGTTTTTGTTTTAAGTCCACTTAATGCATAGGTAGGCTAATCGGGACTGGTCCTACAGTTTAAAGTAGGATCTGAACCATTGTGTGCCTTCAGCGGGTATTGTACCCGGAACTCCTTCATTACAAGGCGACAATGTTACCACTACGTCATCAGGGAGACCCTAACATTCAATGAGGTCGTTACCACCCAGAAGAGGATGTCCGAAAGGGGACAGAGGAGGCTACAGCCCATACTGAAAAGCAATTTTTATATGAAAATTGAATATTTCATAGATAACCTACAATTTAATTTCAACTATAATACACCGCATTAATTATTATAAGGGTTTTTCCAACAACACATATTAATAATACATTTAATATTACAAGAGATTGATAATTACAAGCACTAGTGGTGCAGATTTGTTGCAGGAACTTCAGAATTGAAATTCAAGCAATGATTTCGGAGGGGGAGGGGGAATAGCACCACTCTGTGCAAAAAAAAAATGCCTTGAAGGGCGTCCGACTGTCACGTGGGAGACCCGGGTTCGATCCCGGGGTGGGTGATCTAAGATGGGAATTTTTCCGGCATTGTCCCGGCGTAAAGCGGCTCTAGGGTTCACCTCAAATCAATGGGTACTTGGTGGAAACCCGGGTGGGGGGGTAAAGGCTGTCGGAGCGTGGTGCGGATCACATCATCTCCAAAATTGTTGAGATCGAGAATGTGTGGGCCCTAACACCATATCCCCTTTCATGGCACGGTGCTAGTGGGGAACTTTACCTTTAGCTTGCCCCTTCTTGGAAATAAGGCTACCACATGTTATATTGTATATGTTATCGTAAACAAAAAGATACGTTTCAAAAGAAGTAGCGGGCTCCGGTCTCGAAAGCCAGAAAACAGCGGCGATGGGACTTGACGTGCTGACCTCTGTTCACACAATGGAAAAGCCGTTTTGCAGGTGCTGGAGAGCTGTTGCACCGTAAAGTTTAGTTTGTAAGTTCTATGAGTTCTGTCATGGGCAAAATGATGTCATTGCGCATAAGATGGTTCAATAGCCGTTACTAGTCTGTTTTCTTGCAGCAACTTTAACAATGATAACAGGACAATACATACTTATATATCTATTGAGAATCATTATTAACTTCTGTCATTTGTGGCGGAGTGGTTAGCGTACCGCACTAGGAAACAAAGATCCCAGGTTCGAAACTTAGCTAAGCCCCGACAATACATACTGGTTTTCCTTTCTTCTATTTCATCTATTGGCTATTTATCACATGGGAGCTTTCAGACCGAAGCGACAAGCGGCACGTGTCACTTGGAAACAAACGACCAAAAATAAGTGTAACCTTTCGTACCGGAGTAACACGACAAACTGCACTCGGACTGGACCGTTTTGTCAATAGCTGTCACCATATCGCTTCGGTTATGTTCCGTTTCAATTTGTTGCTTTCTTTTCCTTCAGATTACACAATCGACATTTGGACAGCAAGCAGTGAGCACAGCCAAAGCTCTGACTCAAGCTTCAAGCGGAGATGGATCTTACCCAAGCTTCACTGGTAAGCTAGTTTACCCAAATGAACACTTTATATCCTCTATAATTGTTCGTTTAACCATCCAAGTTTTCATTGCTTGTCGGGATAAACAAAATCACTGATTAAGAAAATAATTGCTTTCGTACTAGGATAGTGGTGTTTACAAATAAAAGCAACATTATACAAAATAACATGGCACATCCATGCAATTAAAGACCACGCTTTGATGTATGATATAACAATGACATAGAAAGAGTAAAAATAATACTCTTAAGAACTTTGGTTAAAATTTCATAACATAAACTAAACAGTCATTAATGATTACACCCGATTATTAGTAACCCTTGTATTTTTTAAAAAAATAAAATATACATATAGTTGCTTTGTAAATTATTAATTTCCTTAAAACATTTTAATTTTCTCATTATCCTTGACAGATGATAGCTATTATTATGAGCCGAACACACTCGGAGTTCTGGAATACAGTGAGTACATACGTTTACTTGACTTCTAAATTTATTCCAAATCTTTATTTCTAAGTTTGATTGATTGATTTGTTGTTGTTTTAAATCCACTTTATGCACAGTGAGGCTAATCGGGACTGGACCTACAGTTTAAAGTGGGTTCCGATCCACTGTGCTAATGTATATTTTAATTACACAATTTTTAAATGAATCGAAACATTTGATTTTCACGAATACAGAACGGGTATATTTTAAACATACATGAATTTACATGAATATTTTAAATAAATAATACATTTTGAAAATAGTAATTGTGACGAACATTACCTACATATATTCTTCTCTTATCAATTTTTGTATTTCTCCATTACACATACATATGTACGTGTGTGTGTTTATATATTTCATAACTAAATATTGCTAATTTTCATGCTTGATGTTAATTATCATTATTACTATTATTCAAAGTTTGGGGCTATTTCCGTGAAGGATTTAATGCCTAAAAATCACCTCCTTGCACACTCTTGATAATTACTGTCACGTATTAAGTTTGTGTATAATAAGAAATTTGTAAAAAAATCATTATTTATTGTTTAATTGCCTGTGGTAAGATTTATAATTATTTTAAACAACAATTGGTAAATCAAAAGAGTTGATATGCTAGTGATTTGTAAATTTATATTCATTGAAAATATACTACTAGACTGTATATAGCATATTAAAATATATGTTAATGAACCGAACATGTGGACATTTCACAGTTGGTGGTCGCTCTAGACGGAAGAGTTTTGTTTAGAAAGTAAAAAAGAAACTTTATCTTTCAGCTAATCTAATACTTGATGATACGAGAGACATGAAAAATAAGGTGGCAGATCTCAAATCGACAAGTAAGTATGTTAAAGTACATCATCCACTAATACTCGTCTAATCCCGTCGAGAAGAAAATGTCGGAATTCTGCTTCCTGTGAAATTAAACGACACAACCCCCGCTACAGTGCGCCGCGCCGAAACACCCTGAAGCGACTTAAGCCTGGTCCACACATTATGTTTTGTCTTAAGTCTTGCATAATTATGCCAGAGGGGCCAAACAAAACATTACGTGTTGACGCCAAGTTTGACGTCTTGTATGAACTGAATGAGGTTTGACCAGAGAGTTGGAGCTTTTTCAAGCAAAACGTTACAAAAACGAGTAATAAGTTAACTAAGTGCTACATAACATGGGGTCATATGAAAATGTCGGACAAACTTACATATAGCTTCATATGTTTATGGTATGATGCGGCTTAGAGATTGTTTAGATATTATGGTTGTATACTCCAGGTCCTTGCAGGTCCTTCCAGTAGTTGGAAATCGTAATGTAGACGTGATCTCACATGGAAGGTGTCTTGTTTTTCAATTTCTGGGCTTACTAACGTTAATAATTTGCAGTAGGTGTCCATATTCATACGTAAATTACTATGACAATCTTCCGGTTCTTGCAGTAATTCACGGACAAAACTGACTGGTGAGAATTTACGCCTCTTAAGAGAACCGCGAGCGACGGATTTTTTTTATTTCGATGTTACCACACGCACTCAAATTATACTTATCAATAGTGCTTCATCCATGGTGAAAACTGTGAGAGAGCATGAACAGTGTAGCCGTGTGTCTTGCGTCAAACTTACATTATCATACAAGACGGACTACAAAACATTACGTGTGGACCAGGCTTTATGGAATTTGGTTGGTTGATTTGTTGTTTTAAGTCCACTTTATGCACAGTAAGGCTAATTGGGACTGGACCTACAGTTTAAAGTGGGATCCGAACCACTTGTGCCTCCACCGGGTATCGAACCCGGGACCCCTTGATTACAAGGCGACGACGCTACCACTGCGCCATCGGGGAGGCTTTATGGAATTTCCATGCCAGAAATCTGGACGTTTCTACGGAATTTGTTTTCCCTCTGGCGACGCCTCCGATTCCCTATCGTGTCACTTCGGCTGTCTTCGTGCAGTTCCGGCGTTCGTTGTAGAGATAAACAAAATATTTTGATTGATTGATTGAGTTGGTGTTTTAAGTCCACTTTATGCACAGTAAGGCTAATCGCGACTGTCGGGACTGGACATACAGTTTAAAGTGGGATCCGAGCCACTATGTGCCTCCACCGGGAATCGAACCCAGGACCGCTTGATTACAAGGCGACGACGCTACCACTCCGCCATCGGGGAGGCGCATAAACAAAAGGTAAATGCTATACTCTGTCCGGGCTATCTCTCTGGAGCAAGCGAACGAAAACAAGTGTCTGCGTAATTAGTGACGCGAGACGGCAATAAACAGTGAGAGGGAATGGGATTGCGTGGAGGGAGAGGACTATATTTACCAGCCCTCGCAGTAGCGTGTACTGCTTCGCTCTACCCACTCGATTCTCCTCCACCACCTTCTCTGACGCTGTGCGCGGCCTTGCTCCACAGATAGGTGGGACAGAGTATACAATACCCCAACACACGGCAATTCGGAAGGACATGGTGAGGTATGTTCTACGCTGTTTCGAAAATCCACGCTTTAGAAAGAAAATACTAAGTACAGAAAAAACACAAGGAAAAATACTGCAAAACTAGGACAAAAACCATAGTTTGTAGAGCTTAGACTGGAACAATAGAGAAATATAAAATGAAATAATCAGAAAACAAACCAGCTTCAATATGAAGGAAAATTATTTGGCAATATTTTCCATACAATATAATCTCCCGTTTGAAGTCATTGTTTGCTCAAGGTTAAGTCATGTAGTGTTGCCAGATCAAGTAATGTATCAAATTGCAGGTGCATAAGATACTGGAAATCACAATAAACCCACTTAGGGATTAGTGGTTTGGTATCTAAAAGTAATTTAACACCTTGTTAGGTGAGAGAACTGATGTTGTTTACACAAGTCAACAATTGCTGCCACAAAAGGTTTTACATTTCGCGAGAGTTTCGTTTTTCATTTAGCTTTCTTCGTATTTACACATCAACCAAAAATATAGTTATATATGACACAGAAAGAAAGGGAAATACATTTTGGCTGTTAGTTTAACCGGAAAAGTAGTATAAGAAATCTAAAATACGACCGTTATTGTCATATGTTTGTTATTTTGTAAAGGCATCTGGATGTAAGCTATTCATAGCTGGGGTTGGTACGCCTATCTCGCGCACGGGACGCTGGGAAATAGTTACACAACATGGCGGCACCCTTACAGGAGTGCTCCAAGCTGGAGCAGCGAAGTGTCGTGAGATTTTTGTTGAGTGAAGGCGTAAAACCGATAGAAATTCATCGCCGTATGACAGTTCAGTACGGTGACAACTGTATGAGTCGATCACAAGTTTACGAGTGGGCTGAGAAGTTCAAACAGGGCATAACCAGTGTTGAAGATTCTCCGCGTCCAGGTCGCTCTGTCACTGCAGTCACGGAAAGCAACTGCTTAAATGGAGGACTTGATACGGGAGAACCGGTGTATTACTGTCAGTGAAATTGCTTCCCAGATGGAAGCATAATGTAAACAGTACGACCTACTTCAATCTTTGCGCGAAAAAACTGAAACGTGGTCTGGTGTCCACTGGTGTGATTTTGCTCCATGACAATGCGAGACCACACACAACCAGTGCCACATTGTCTACCATTGAGGACCTCCTAAAGTTTTAGTGCTTACCCAAGTTGGCCACTCTAGGACTTTGATAAAATTCAAGTATAATTCTCGGTTTTCAAGGCGAACTTTCCAAAAATTCAAGGGTATACAAGCAGATGTATTCTCTACATCAACGTATTACGAATCTCACCATTAACACATATGCACACACAAATATATTAACAACATAAAGGGTCTGTGTTATTCCAATGTATCCAAAAATTGTAAATCAATTCAATTAAACGGTACATATGTTTATAATATTTAATTTAAGCTACGGAGTTTACATTTGCAATTCCACATATTCACACTCGAAATACATCTTCAAACAGAAGTGAACTTCAAACTAAAATTTGTCTATTCAACTCTAGGATATCTTATCTTGCAATAATCTTTCGTCTGTCATGTAGACTGTTCTGCAAAAGACACTAAAAAAGTAAACGGATTGAGAGAATTCTGTTTTAATTCCCCCGGAGCTTTCTTTTCCTTCCTCGATAAAAATAAAACCTATACTGTGAAAAACTTGTCTCAGGGCATTTATAAATATGTATAAATTCAATGGGACTTCGATTAATAAAATTTGCAATTTTTCACATACACGGAGAAAAATTCACGCATAATTCCCGGAATGCAAGGAATTCCCGGTGACTAGCCACCCTGTTACCCCACCCTCCATATTCGCCCGATCTCGCACCTTCCGATTTCCACACCTTTGGCCCACTCAAAGATGGACTAAGTGGATCGAGGTTCCAGAATGACGACGAAGTCCAGTCAGCGGTGCATGAGTGGTTACGCATGCGTCCAATTTTTTATTTCCTGTGGAATCAGTGCCCTTATCAAGCGCTGGGGTAGCTGCATTGAACTAGTGGGGGAGGGGGGGGGGGGCGGGGAACTATGTTGAAACATAGTATTGTTGTTCTTTTGGTGCTTGTAATAAATATTTGTTACAACCTACGAGGGGCGTTCAAGTCAATCGGGGACTTTTTTTTTCAGGTTTAACTAGACGCCTAGGCTGGAGGTTTTGTATGCAGTAGGATCTGGCAACTGTGTGCTGTTACTGGTAGGCGGCGCTCATATCCCACGCTTCTGCATAGACCGTTATTCAAGATGGCGGACAACAGTGTGAACGTCTACATGGAACAGCTTGTTGTGATGAAGTTTTTAGTGAACGAGGACAGAAAACCTGCTGAAATGTACAGAAGACTTCAGGCTCAGTACGGTGATGAGACACTCTGTCGCAGTAAGACATTTGAATGGTGTAAGCGCTTCAAAGATGGCCCTATCTCTATTACTGACGATCCCGGTCGTGGTGGATCACAGCCCACGGCAGTCATTCCTGGGAACATTCAGCGCGTGGAATGTGTCTTTTCGAATAAACAGGGGATTATTCACGTTGATTTTTTACCCCATGGTGTGACTATCAACAGTGAGTATTACTGCCGTGTTCTGCGTGATGTTCATAAGAGTTTACGGAAGAAACGTCCGGATTTCATCACAAAGGGTGTTCTCTTTTTGCAAGACAATGCACGACGGCATACCGCTCAACGCACATTCCAAACATTCCAGGAAATCGGCTGGGGGACATTACCAGCCCCCCCCCTCTATAGTCCTGACGTAGAGCCAAGTGATTTTCACCTGTTTGGCCCCCTGAAGGAATTCCTTGCAGGAAAACATTTCAACACTGATGATGAAGTGAAGAATGCTGTCCTACAATGGTTCCGCCGTAATGATAAATCTTTCTATGCCGAATCATTCCAGGCGTTAGTTAAACGCTGGGATAAGTGTATAACTGTAGCAGAAGGTTATGTGGAAAAATAAATCCAGTTACCACACTTTGAAATTTGTTCTTCTATTTCTTACAAAAAAAGGTCCCCGATTGACTTGAACGACCCTCGTATTTCCGGCTATATATTGAATGAGCCTTGTATCAATGGACTGCTTGTCTACTTACAGTTCCACTCCAAAAGGATAGGTTTTTGTTTGGTGAACACTGGATGAAACGTAAGTACCGATACATATATATTTGGACAAACAAAATATGTTTCAACTTCAGCTAGAATGTTTAAAGCAAATTCTGTGTATTCCTACTGTTTTTGCTCTGCAAGAACCGAGGTTTCATGTTTGTATGTATGTTTTGTCCAGCTGTAGCTCATACAGTGGCGATTCCTCCATGTAGGAAGTGAGGAACTTCCTACAGTTTTATTTATATTTATTTCCAGTTTTCTACTTTTTAAGAGTTTAATGAGCGTTATAAAATTTTGAGCGCAATCAAGGTTCGCTACTCGACTGTCAAGAGTCAATGTGCTAGCTATCACCCGCTCGTTCCAGATCTGTTGCCCAAAGACGACCGTCTTTGCCTGCCGCTGAGGAACCTTTCTCGTCATCCTACAGGCAGATGGGTGAGGGGCAGTGCAAGGGAGGGCGGGGGTTCGCGGGGGGTTGCCCAGTTATACGGTCCGCGAGTAAGGTCCCGTGGGTTCCTCAACAGTGATGCCAACTCTAGCATAATGGTTGTAAACCTAGCAAAATTTGAACTTCATTAACACCTAGCACTCTGTGTTTGACATAATGGAAAATCCAGCATCATCTCAAAAACGGGCGTCTCTGGGAAACAGAGAAGAATTCTAATGAAGATATTTTGAGGAAATATTTATTTTTAAGAAAATCTCCAGATCTTGTTTGTACTTCTCTAGCGGACTTGTTTCAAACAAAAGGAGGTATGCCGACTAAGGGACAAGCTTTTACAGGCCCTGATCCATCCTCTTGTTTTCATCTATTCTTTATCCTCCCCGATTTAACAAGGGAGAAACATTGAAGAGGTTTTCTCGGGCAATCAGCCAGGTGATTTCCGGAAAGGCTTCCGAGCTTTCGAGAGCTAACGTCACTCTCATCTTCAGGGAATGAAGTGCAGAGAACATTTCATAAAAGGAAATCGGTAGAAAGAGTTGGAGGTCACAAATAAAACAAACGGACGCCGTTACCAGTCATGGGATTTTCTTCAACTTTTTTCAAGCACTATGCTAAACCCATTTTATTGAATGGTCGAGATTCCTAATGTTGCTTAACTACAATAAATAATAATCAATAATGCAGTTCACAACTCCAAAATAGCAAAATAAAATTGAACTTAAAACTACTACAGTCATGAGAAAGCGTAGTTTACGAGTTGATACAGCACCTTTTCTTAATCCACACATGACAGGCAGGGAGGGCCTGCAGCTAACATTACAAATCCAATGGCTAATCCAAGATACAGGCGATACATGACACTGTGTAATTGAACGCATTTTCGAAAACTTTCCTCGATCTGTTTCCATAACTTCCTACTCCCCAAAAATTCCACGAGTCGCCACTGAGCTCATATGCATTCTGCTAGTACTTGTTAGAGTACCAGAAGTGCTAGTGATGTATGTCTAAGCGTAAGCATCGATTGTTTATATTTACGTGTAGACAATGCATAATAAGTAATACACATAGGCAATATAATCTATAAATCTAAGTAAATAACATGGCGGCCGGCGTAAGATTAACAATAGACATCGAATAAGTCAAACATAATTATCTTTACGTTTCTGTGGTTGAAAAAGTGTGAGTTTGCATTCTTCATTACTATTATGAACAATTTTATGCGAAGCATCAATCACAACATATGAAATAGTCTCCTGATTAATGGGAAAATGTACTGCTTTTCTCTCACAATTACCACGTGTTTTTGCAACATTTTTCTTCTCCAAAGCAGTTCATGCTTGACGGAGAATGTGAGTATTTTTGGTTGCAAATAGGAATGTTTTGAGCTGGATACAAGTCAACTTGATTAAAAAGTAGCACTTTTCCTTCAACAGCGTTTCAAATTAGTTTCTAGCGTAGATTTTTATCATCGTCTACGTGACATTATGTAAATTATAAGCGAATGCAATGAACGTAGATGTAATGCAGATTACATGTAGTCACAGACACTACATAAGAATGAATCACAATACTTGGAATTTTAACAGGACGAATTTGCAATGTCCTACATACAGTACCGAATCTGTGTATTTGAAAGTAGATGTATACATTTTTGGGGTTGTTTTGTTTGCAGTGAACATAATTTCAACTCTCAAACTACACGTCTATGGGATTGTAGGATTTTATAATGTATACATAGTATTCCATGAGACCAGAATCATTTATCAAGTCATGATTCCCATAATTGTTTGGTGTTCGAGGCCATTTATGGGATTTAAAACACATAGAAGTTTGTATTACATGAAGGAGAATAGTTACAAAATATGTTACAAATAAATCAGCTGCAACGAAAAGCTAACAATTCATCTACAAACAACGTTATGTTGGTTAATTTCTATACGCTCTATCTTTCTTCCAGTTCATGGTACAAATGTCAATCAGGAAGATCTTTTGGAACATTTCACCACCGAACACCAAGAACCTTTGGAAATTCCGTACCTACTGCCACAGGTACCAGGGAAGCCAACTGTTAAAATACCTTTCGTGACTCCTGACTTGGACATGCAATTCATCATGTCTCCGCTAGGTGTATCTGAAGATACTATTTGGCCGAGTACTCCAACTTCACTTTCTCAAGGTCAAATGACCGAGAGCCAAGGTATTGGAAACAGCGCACACCTTGAGCAAGAAGGCTCTCCTGGGTTTGGTGCAGGAGATGGTTCTCTTTCGGAACTTCCTGGAGTGTTTGGTGCAGTACCAGCAGGCTTTGCAAAAGCAGAAATGGATGAAAGAAACGAACCTGGTGCTGGAGCCGGTGCAGGAGCTGATGAGCCAAGAGTGAATCCTACCAAGAAAATACTTGAAAGTTTAAATTTAGGATTTCCATTGCCCGCTTCTCTCTATGGCAGTTCTGATGAAGAAATAGCCAATGCACGGCATGGGAATCGAAGATTGGGTGCTCGAAAAGGTGCTGCTGGTCGATCCTCTTCAAGAGGTAAACCCAAAGTAAACATTAGATCAAATACTGGTTCCATTACATACGCTGATGATCCATCAACATCCAGCAAAGATTCAACCATTGGTACTCGTCAGTTTACTCTTGATCCGTCCCATTTTGTAAACCCTGGTACGTTTCCTGGAAGTTCGAGTTCCAGTTACCCCACCTCTTTCCATCCTTTATCTGATCTAATGGCTGGAACCAGTGCACCAGTAGAGGTTTCAGGCATGAAAAGTACACCGGGTTCTACTACTCAAAGTGGATCAGACACACCTCAAAATCACGATATAGTTCCTGGCACACCTGATACAGGTACGTTAAATGAACACATGATATTAAACTTTCTAACTACATACATTATAAATTTCAACATATGATTGGAACGCTTTCGCAGAAATTTAGGGAGACTTTAGACCGAAACGACAAGCTACAGGAGACATGTATTGCTTGGAAACCAACCACCAGAAATAAATAAATGCAACCCACAGTTTAAAGTGGGTTTGATTAATTGATTGATTGAGTTGGGTGTTTCAAGTCCACTTTATGCACAGTAAGGCTAATCGGGACTGGACCTACAGTTTAAAGTGGGATCCGAACCACTTGTGCCTCTACGGGTATCGAACCCGGAACCCCTTGATTACAAGGCGACGACGCTACCACTGCGCTATCGGGGAGGCCAGCTTCAGTTGCATTTATTACTGAGAGTTTGCTTCCAAACGACGAGTGTCGCTTCGGTCTGAAAGCTCTCTCCGTGTCGCTTTGGTCTGAAGCTCCTTAAGCGAAAAATGCGGCTTTACTAGGAATTGAACCTGGTTATCTGACATATCGTACCATTGTTCTACGGTAAAGTAAAGTTCCCGTGCATGTACCATGAGGACATTCTCGATTTCGGCCATTTATGGAGGTGATGTGATCAATATCACGCTTCAGCCGCCTTTACCCAGTGATTTGAGGCTGGATGAGCCCTAGAGCCACTTTATGCGGGGACATGGTCGGAAAAATTCCGATCTTAGATCACCCACCCCGGGAATCGAACCCAGGTCTCTCGCGTGGCAGTCAGACGCCCTACCGACTGGGCCACGGCGGCTCTATCCATTGTTTACGATTTTTAATTTTTTTTCCGTGCATTTTAATTATATTGTTCTTACCCCTTTCCAATTTCTTATTGTACTCTATAATTTCTCAATGCAACAACGCAATCCATGTCTTACTCTGGATTCGAACCCGGGTTCGAGACCTGTCATCATAGCGCTCTGCGCTAATCGCACCGTCAAGGAGTGCTCTCTAGATTGTTTGGTTTAGATTTTTTAAATGTGCAAGAAAATTCGATATTCTACTAAACACAAGCACAAAATTTAACTAAACACGTCGTTCCAATGGGAAAATACTTATCAATAGTTCTGTTGTTAACGAACATTAATGTATCAGTTTCATTATGTACATTCATTCATCTTCAGGGATGATTCATGATGCTGAATCAGAGAAAAGTGATTTCGGAGTAAAGTATGGCCGTACTTTTGATGGAGACCCTGAGCATGGACCAGGGGATGGAGCTTCTAATGAAGTTGTGGCCAATGACGAGATTAAATTGGAACCCATGACACACAATGATAGTCCACAGGAGAAAAATAATTTTTACACGAAAGGTGAAAGTAAAACCACGCAAGGCATAGGTACTTGGCACACTTTCGATGAACATTTAAGAAGAATGGGTAAGTACCATTGGCGTATACACCCCTCACAAAAAGTTTGCAATATTGTTATATTAGGCAATAGGTGATAGGCACGCTGGCATATGTCGACGAAAGCACAAGAACGTCCAACAGACACAGACAACATTTATGTTGTTGCATTACAAAGCTGTGCCAATCACCTAATGCCTAATATAACAATATTCCAAACTTCTTGCAAGGAGTGTATTTTTCTCCATGTTGACTTTCATGTTATGCTCTTTATCTCCGAATAAAACTATATTACAACTTTCTCTTGTATGCAAAGAAAAACACGAATCATCACTTGCTTTTATCTGAAAGTTTTGCCAAGGAGGCCCTGGTTCGATCTCCTGTCGAGCAACAGCAACTCTAACCTGTGCAGATCTAGTCCCGGTTAGTCTAAGCATAAATTGCGCTTATGAATTAAAAATCTACCAATAAATCCGTAAATTTCCTTAAAGTACACTCTAGTGTTTAGTGCTCTTCATAAATTCTTGCCATGATGATTTTCAAAATGGTAGCTACTATTGTGAAAATTACAATATGTTCAAATCACCTTAAATCAGGTGTTGAAAAATGTACTGTATTTGTGGAGGTGATGTGATCGGTTACACCTAGCTACCCATTTAGTAGAGGCTGGGTGAACCCAAGAGGCACTCCATGTAATTAGGTACGTTTAAAGTAATATTGTTACATTAATTTTATTCTTTGAGTCTGCTTGAAATATTAAACTTCAATGTAACTGAAGAAATGCAAAGCTTATCATTGTAAATAGCAATTTTATTCTGATGATTTTTTTTTTATGTATGATAAAACGAAAATTCAAACGCACCGGGCATTCACTAATTCCTTTTCTCAATGCAGAAAAAGCCAATGCAAATTGCAAACCTGGAGAAAGAATGATAAAACCATGTGCTATTTGTTTCTGCCAATCAGACTCAACCATGTCTTGTAGGAGGCGGAAAATTTGCGCGCCTAAATCAAGTAAGTATATAAAAATAACAAACTAAAAGCAACTAAGTTAAATAGGAAAAACTAATTCAAATAGTAAATTCTTATGGTCTGGTTATGTTGATAGTGTGGAGGATTATTTTCTTTTACAGTAATTGCTTGCTGATATATAATTTACGTACACACACACACACATATTTATATTCACATACATACATGTATACCCATACACAGATGGTGAGATATTGAGCCAAACATGTATTTTGTACGGATTTTAGTTTCTACCTATGGAGCACTGATTTTAATTTTTCGAGGTGTTTTAGTTTATTGTTGACAAGGAAGTACTTGTTCTTTCAATTCACTTCTCTTAAATTCCTGTGTTTCAACTTAAATGGTTTGTTTCCCCGCATGAAGACAAGGATTCAAATAATCTCAGTGCTGACAGACATATTATAAACTCTAATAAACAAATATGTCACGTGTATATATACACAAACCATCATTTATCGAGATATTTTCTTACTTTTCAGCTCAAGGTGAACATCCTGAAAATTCAAAGACGCAGCAACTTTTCTTGTAAAATATGAAATGCTTAGGCATTTATGAATTACGCGCTCACTGTTCTACAAGTGTGTTAAAGAGCATGACTGCTATTGTCTTGTTTTGTGATGCCTACTATGTACGTTCATTAAAATGCAAATTTTGAGTACAATGTGCTTTTTATTGTAATCTTAGATGTGATGAAATAGTACAGACGAATTAGGAGGATATGACAAATAGTAAATAAAATTCCCAACATTTTAACATCCTATGTGCAAATTTGTGATTTTTTACAGCATACGAATGCACCTGATAGAGATAAATGTACTGTAGTATGATTTGAGATCGTTCAAACTTTCATGTAAACAACTTCCTTACCAGTTTACTACTTGTACACAGTAAAATCCGAAACCACTCATGAACAAAGGAAAGCACAGTTCCAAAACTTCTCCAAAATACATTTACTTGAGTTATACATAGATTCCTACAAGCCGAATATCCAATAAATATTGTACTACAAGATGTAAAATTAGTAAATATTGACGAACAGCAGTGGCTAAATCAGACTTTCTGGTCTGCGTTGACTACTGGATGGCTCTTGAAGATCTGGGTAGAAAATCTGATATTCAAATTGTTATTACGTCACGTAAACAATAATTGCAAATTCTAATGTTTATTGCAAAAGTACTAAGTTCAAACATTTATGATCGAATTTTCTCTGACATTCATAAATATGTACACAAACATACTTTTATGTTGATTACGAGCCGGCCCCTGTGGTGGAGTGGTTAGCACATCGCGCTACGAACTCTAGGGGTCCCGGGTTCGAATCCTGGCCTGGGCATGGATATTTGTGAGTGTCCATCAATTTTATCATATCATCACTCATCCACATCTTCGCAAATTAGCCAAAAGTGGCACAAAAAGCGAAGTAAAATAAAGCAAATCAAAATCAATGTTGATTACGAAATATGCCTATTGCATTTTGATAGATTGGGCCACGGCCCACTATGGCCAACCCTTGGCATCGCCCCTGAAAAACAGCTAACATAAAATAAAAAGAACTTACCTTATCGTTATGTTTGTTTACAAAAACAAAGTTTAAAGTAAAGAGACTAAAGTAGTTGGAAGAAAAATTAAACTCGACAAACAAATAAAAGAAATCCGATATTCTGCTGCTGCTATGACCGACCGCAATAAAACACGTCGTAGAAGAATTCAAGAGTTTTAAATAATACGCTTCACGCAAGAACGCTATTTAAACAATGTTTTCGTAGCATAAAATATTGCTGATTTTGCTTTCCTGAGTGAAGATGGTGAAACCGGCGGTTTCCACACTAATGCTATTCGTATGTGAGGTATGTTGCACGTAAGTACTTGTTCGTGTGTGTTGGTATATGACCATATAGAGCGACCACAAGGAAAAAAAAAACCTTGGACGAAAAGTCCCCGCGCAGCTTTTCCTTCTTCCTTTCAGCTCGGGCCATAAGGAAGCGTATCAATCCATAAGATTATATTTTATTTTAAAAGCCTCTCTGAATGCTTCATGATGACCAGGGCATTCACTTGTTTATCTCAGTTGTCTCAACCTCTGAGACATGTAAATAATGCACAGTGTTGCGCTATGCAAACCTCCTGATTGAGTTGGTGTTTTCAAGTCCACTTTATGCACACTACGGCTAATCTGGAATGGACCTACAGTTGGAAGTGGGATCCGAACCACTATGTGCCTCGACAGGGTATCGAACCCAGCACTATTTGATTACAAGGCGACGAAGCTTGCCCTACCACTGTACCATCGGGGAGGCACATGTGGGTGTGTGAAGTGAGATAATTTGGGAAGATACAGGATAATACAGGCTCTGGCAATACAGAGTTCAATAAATTACAACGAAACGCTTGGCAATTGCTCGATTTCTTTAACATTAATGATACATTTGGTACATGTGTTATTAATGCTTTGAGGTACCTGTATGTAAAAACATAAAAAATGAATGAAAGAACAGAAGTAGTAGTTAAAGAATCAGTTGTTTTTGCTGAGAATGAGAACAATGGAAGTGTCCCGTTGTTGACTGTTTAACCAGATGTTTAATCCTACACATGTTTCACGATTCGGCATGGAGGAAGAGCTCCATGGCCTAGGGAATATAGAGGTGAGACAAGCTAAGAGGGGACTGACTTTGGATTGGAATTGAGGAGGGAGAAGAGCTTAGGATAGCAGTGGAGCAAAAGTGAGACGACGCGCTGGTCAACCTGTAACGAAGCCAACAGAGGACTTACAGTACGGACGCGATAAGAAGCGGCGTGCAATCAGAACGGTAGAACGTGACCAAATTCTGTCTCCTCGTTGGCTGCCATGTGGCTGGGGGATTTCTACGTTGCCACGTTCGCACGAACACACGGACAGGATAGTCAGCTGTTGGTAAGCTCGGGAAAAATACGTCACGCGAAATTAAGCAAGTACGTATCAGTATGCTAATATATGTTTTTTCCGTCGTAAAGTGATAATTTAACGAATCTAGAAGTTTGAATCTGAAGTTTCCTTTGTTGTGTTTTTATTATGGTACATTGCAAGCATCAGCTACCGGCATCTTTTTACTTACGTTGTATCGTATCACAATTACCAACAAAAGAAAATGCGTCCTGTGTTATGAATAACATTGTGGCAAATCGTTCTCCTTTGATTTCATGCCGCCTCTCTTTGCCTTCTTTATCACGCCGTGATTGTTGAAGCTTCAGAACGTACAAATGAAATGTATTCCTTGAAAATTAGGGCAAATTACGTATAAACAAATTACGTACAACTTCGTTTCGTTAACACGCTTTTAAGTTATATTTTGAGGAACCTACAAAAATTCACCTCTAAAACAGAATTTTACAGAACTGAGTTACTGTATTACGGAGAAGAATTTATCAAGAACAAATCAAATGTGTGTGAATTGATTGATTAAGTTGGTGTTTTAAAGTCCACTTTATGCACACTACGGCTAATCTGGAATGGACCTACAGTTGGAAGTGGGATCCGAACCACTATGTGCCTCGACAGGGTATCAAACCCAGGACTACTTGATTACAAGGCGACAACACTTACCCTACCACTGTGCAATCGGAGAGGCACATGTGGGTGTGTGAAGTGAGATAATTTGGGAAGCTATATGAGAATACAGGCTCTGGCAATACAGAGTTCAATAAATTACAACGAAACGCTTGGCAAATGCTCGATTTCCTTAACATTAATGATACATTTGGTACATGTGTTATTAATGCTTTGAGGTACCTGTATGTAAAAACATAAAAAATGAATGAAAGAACAGAAGTAGTAGTTAAAGAATCAGTTGTTTTTGCTTACCGGCTACCATTGCAGTGGCGCTATCCCAAGATCATCTTCATTGTTGGTTGGTAAAGGAACATCTTCATCTGAACTACTACTGTCACTGCTGTCTTCAGTGTCCAAGTGAAATTACAAAATCCTCCATTTCCTGCTCTTCAACTCCCTCATTTTTCCATGCTTCGGAAATAATCTTTCTTGTGTGTTCTATAGCCGAACGCCACCTATCTGCTGTCACATCCCCGATAGTCTGTTCTGTCAATTGCAAAATTTTAGACAGTGTAAAAGGTGGCAAAATGTTCCTCTGTGCTACCAGCCCTTTGACCTGTGCCCAAATAAGTTCGATGAGAACAATGGAAGTGTCCCGTTGTTGACTGTTTAACCAGATGTTTAATCCTACACGTGTTTCTGTGGGCTCGCGAAAATCCTGCAGTAGGTCAATCCGGCAACAGCCCGTCGCTACCAGAGTGGGTGGTTCCACGCCGCTTGCTAGCGCGTCCCGAATGTAGTTTATTTTTATTCATCAAAATTATCTTCATTCGTCAGATTGTCACGGGCTGCTAATTTAATAATAACTAATTAACTCAATTGACTCAACTGAACTGAGCTTAGCAACGCAACAACGAAGAATCTCTCGCCTCACCTGCTGGGCGAATTAAACATTACATTAATTATAATACGGTCAGGATAAGTGCCTAACAGTCGGAGTTACCGAGAATAAACCTAGGAGGATTTGATTTTAAATACCTGAAATGACGTTACATAATACTACGGTGTTTCTGAATATACATATATATTAAAGCACAGATAAATACACATTACATCTTGCCCTCTTTCACTCGATCTCACATTCATACTCTCATTCCATGGCATATGGCGACAATATGACAATTACAAAAGTTAGATTAATTACTACTTTGACCATACTCTTGCTAAGTCTTGGCTACATTGCCTTTTACAATTTATCGTTTAGGATTTTAAGTATAAAGTGAATAATTGTTCCTTGTGCGAACCCCTTCTATCTTTTCTGAAGGTATAATTATATTCAATGAACTATTGTTTGCTGTTAACATAAACTTTCATCTTTAACATTTGATTACTCCGCCGGAAAACAGATGTCTAGGGTTGCCATAGCACTGATTTAAGTAATGCAATGATTTGATTTACGCAGATTCGCGGTAGATAGTCGTCATCTTTCTCACACACGCACATGGTTGGATCTTACCTTAGTTGCATTCCCTCTGACCTGGGTTGGGTGAAAGTGGTCCTATAGTTTTGGAAGGCCTCCACGCTCCATTGTTGCACCTCGCGGTTATCCTGGTTGGCGAAAGTGGATCAGTCGGCAGCTCCATCTGGCATCCTCGGATCCTGGCTTCACTCGTTCACTTCGCAGGGACGTCCAGGACGGTACACGCCCACTGTCGACTCCATACGACAACTTGCGCAATAATTGGTTAGTTCTTCGCGGTCACTCGTAAGTACAGATACGTTACTTGGGTGATGAGACGAAGATACGCGATGAGCCATTCGCGGTTTCACATGGATATCAAATATTATTAACTTTCACTACTTTGGACGTTGTTTCGGACGATTGACACAGGTGGACGTGTCTGGCGTTATTCTCACATAACCACACGTATGTGCACGGATGCGTTGACGGCGAGGGGAGGAGGATCCCCTGGTTCTATTCTGCTCTACTCCATGGCTCTGAAACACTCACTCGAGGAAAACAAATCCAGACCTCGAGTCTGCTTGCAACTCGCAGCTCGGTCGCGCGTAGCTCACACTCTGGTGGCGATTGTAGGTAAAACTGTGCAAAACTGTTCCAAATCATCCCTTTTATTCCAGATTTGAACGTAGTGACGCTGTACCCTCTATGATCAGGTGCTTGTTTATTGTTTCTGGTGCTTTGACCGTTGTCCTCCTATCCTGGCCAATGCTCACTCAGGTCCTTAACCCCTGGCAGCAGCCCCTCGCGCAGAGATTAGGCTAACTCTTCCTCTTTTGTATTCAGTCACGAAAAGCAAGGGCAACTCGGTAGGGTAGCTTCTCCCTTTCAATTCAGCGATGAATCTTTAATAAATCATAACTCCCGTATTTCTGTTCTGCTTAGGCTCAAATCTTGGAATCAGTACTTTGATGATGTGTTCTTCCGCTGGTTGAAATCTCATCCAATTCGGTCCATTGGTTTAGAAGTTGCATTTTTCTTGATATTCCCATAAGAATGCATGTAAATCTGAATTCGGGCAAAAACGGTGGTTGAGCAAGCTAGTGCTGGCTAAGACAGTTCGCTAGACACCTGTATTCGCGACGGATATTAATATTACCAATTGCAATTAATTCCTACTAACGGGCAATTAGATTAATTACTTGTCACTCAATATTTGACCGTTATAAGATAGACAGGTAACTATCCTAAACCCAGCCATGATTCAGGTTCAAAGGTTCATAAAACCCAACGAGTGACCATTGTCTTTTCTAGTTGTTAAGTTCCTAAATCTTATTTGTACCTTTCGCACTGCCAAGCGTAAACTCGTCATGTTAATGACGAATGCTCTCATCATCGAGGATGAATGATGAATAGGTTACATCACCCAGCAATTCAATACGGAAGCATGGTCCACTCTCCCCCTTCCTTCCTCGCGGGAGTACGGTGCACAGGAGTCGCGGATCTGCGCAGGTTTTTATGCTTGTGGTTCCACTATAGTTTTCCTACAGGATGTCTCTCTTCATCTCTGAGCCGGACTGGGACTTTTTGGCAGGTTAATCCAAAGTGAAGAAAGATTTTCAAGTTGGTTTTGTTTCTGGGAGAGTGCCACGATTGTATCTCTCCTCTATTCTGTTTTCAAAAAATTTCTTCCACTTTCTGTTCTTCTTTATCCCTTTTTCACTCTTTTTCTCTTTGTTTCTTCCTCTGTCCTTTGAGCTGTCTCGTTTGTTTCACTCCTCTCTCTATCTCTCTCTATTCATTACCTTTTACACTTTTCCTTTCTATCCATTTATCCTCATGATCTCTTTCCTTCTCTCTCTCTCTTATTACTTCTCATTCCATTTTCCTATCTTCCATTCTCTCAATCTCTCCCCTTCTTTCTTCATCTCCTACTTTTCTTCCTTTCTTCCTATGCGTATCTCCCATTAACTTCATTTCTCTCTCTCACACACATTCTCTTTCCCTCCTTTTGCTTAACTATCGGCTTCAATCTCTCTTCCTCTGTTTATGTCTCTCTCTTTTCATCTCCTACTTTTTCATTTTTCCTCTGTGTATCTCCTATTCACTTCATTTCTCTCTTTGCTTATCTGTCGGCTTTCTCGCCCGTTCATTCATTCTTCCTGTTTATTTCTCTCTCTCTCTCACTAGCCCTTTCTGTGCTTTCTGTATCTCTTTCTCTGTCTTTCCAGATGTTCCTATCTTTAATGACTTTACGTCCAAGTTATACTAACTTACAAATTATTTTGAAAAATTTTCTTACAGGGTTTAAGTGATCAGGAGAAAAAAAAAACTATCTGAGATCGGGCTAGAGCAAACCCCTACTCCTCTGGTTGCAACGCCCCTGTAAGGTTCACATAGTTTTTAGTCGGCCTTCCAGAGGAGTTAAATGTAATTGACATACGCTGCGGATCACGTTTATTTTTGCTTTAGATTACATGCATTCCTTCATTCAGCTGTAAAGAGAGAATGTATAGCCACATTGAAAATGTGGATTCTATGAACTATTAGGAGGTTTCTGTTGTGTATTGGAACACACGCAGATCGCACTCAAGGTGTCGAATAGATTATAAATGATATGCACGCATAATCCAACATTATTTAATTGACATCAAATTACCATTCGACAAACTATAACGAACTCCATTTATACAAGACAAAACACAATCTGTTTTTACCGACATATCAATAATTTCAAAGGTCTTATAAACCAGACAAGTCTATTTGCATAATCAGCGTCACACACATGACAGTTTCGTATTATAAACAATATCTAATATTAATAGAAAGGATAGTATGATTCGCTTTATTTTACTTCGCTTCTTGTGCCACTTTTGGCTAATTTGCGAAGATAGGGATGAGAGATGATATGATGAAATTGATTAATGGACACTCACAAACATCCATGCCCAGGCCAGGATTCGAACCCGGGACCCCTGACGTCGTAGCACGATGTGCTAACCACTCCGCCACGGGGGGCGGCTAATAGAAAGGATAAGAATGTTGTCACGGAAAACATTTAGTATTTTAATTGATTCATTTAATAATTGCCAGTTGTTCATTATTTATGCTGCTGTGTGAAGTGTTGTCATATATGACGTATGAGAACGTGAGTCATTGTATGTGTGCATGAACCGCTCCGTAGTGGCTACAAGTAGTGGTACTTCGTTGTCTTCAAACCGTGTTGTTTTATGTAATAATCGCGCTAATTCTATTCACTTGGCACACTAAAGGGTGAGATTTCATTCGCTCGTTCAACATAGGTTGAACACAAACCAGAACATGTGGCAACTAGTGTGTTAAAATGGTGTATTGCTTTTGTTCGCCATTCAATTTGCTCGAAAAACTCGTAACATTTCATCACGAGTTAGCGGACCACTGGGCAGGAAGGGTGAATCCCTGGTGGTCTACGAAACCCTAGTTTAACAACAATTCAAGAACAATATGAAACCAACATTTCAATTCAGTTGTTCAAGCTTTATAAAATGACAAATCTTTAAGCTTGCCAGAGAAGTGGTTGTGGAACATAAATATGTGCAAAAAGTGCATGCATTTCCTTTTTAAAAATTACTTGGGTGATAATAATAATAATAGGCACTTATATGCAAGTTACATGAAACAGTGCACATGCATTACTAAATTATTTAGAATAATATTTTAACGTACTGCTTAGCTTATAGTTGCTGTAGTTTCAGTCATCTAAGATTATTTACAAAGGTATAAAATCATTTTTCGATCATAAACCATGAAATTAAAACATGTAATAATTTATAGAACGTGATTTTTTTTCAGATTGTTAATTCTGCTGTAACTATGGACAAGACTTTCAAAGGTTTAAAGTTAGAGGTAAATATTTGCAAGTCCTTAGGAAAAGCAAGGCAGGCGAGAAGGGTTTGTATAATTAATATAATTCTTGTGGATAACGGATGTTTTATTTGTAATATTATAAATCAGCTATCTTCACAATATTACACTGATTTAAATGAAAACTCTGTTTGTGTTAAATAATGCATCTTACTCTCTATTGATTAATATTTTACTTACTGAACTTCAAAAGTTGTTCTTAAAGTAAATAAAGCCTTTGGATCTTTTTAATTCCCTCGTTTGTTAAAAAAAGTGAAAGCATAGTATTATAAAGGTTGTCTCAAAAATACAGGCTTTTCTGAAATAGTAAATAAAAGAAGAAGATGAACTTCGAACTAAATGTATTCATGGTTATGAATAGTGGGTATGCCATTACTAAATTAATTCACTCACAGTCACAAGATGGCCTCATGTCTTGAAGATGACGTCAGTAAGATGGCTACCGTTTTTGCGTAAACATTCCTGAAGCCGCCTAGGAACATCCTGCATGGCTCGACGTAACATGTCCCCAACAATCTGGTTGATTTCCTCGATGATTCGTGTCTTCAGTTCCTCAACTGATGCAGGTCGATGTTCGAACATATTTGTCTTGAGGTAACCCCACAAAAAGAAATCGCAGACTGAGAGATCTGGGGGGCAATGGGATGTCAAGAAATCGAGAAATCAGTCTATTGCCAAACAACTGTCTCAATGCTGCAAATGACTGCCGAGTTGTGTGTGATGTTGCCCCGTCCTGTTGAAACCAGGCGTTGTCACGAATGTGTGGAAAGCGATTTAGTTCTTGAGCAAGGAAGTTGTTCACCATAGCAACATAACGTTCAGAATTGACGGTTACTGGGTTACCTTCACCATCTTCAAAACAATTAAGGGCCTATGATGCCAGATGATGACACTCCACACCATACAGTCACTTTCTGGCTGTGTAACGGCACTTCATGCACTAACTGCGGGTTTTGATGGGCCCAATCCTGAAATTTTGCTTATTGACAAAGCCGCTGAGGTGAAAATGGGCCTCGTCTGACATCCACACTTTGTCAATGAACTGTTCGTGAATGTCAAATTTTGCCAGCACTGATGGCCAGAAATCCCTGCGTTGCTTGTGGTCGTTTGGTTTTAATTGCTGGGCGATCTGAAGTTTGTATGGACGGAACTTAAGGTCAAACTTCATTATGCGGTGCACACTTGACCTATGCAGCTGCAGAGATGACGCTTGGCGTCGAACAGAGCGTCTTGGACTTCTCCCGACGGCAGCCTTGACAGCCTTTAAGGTATCCTGTGTTCCAGCACTGCGAGGTCGACCTGTATGTTTCAGCTTCAAGGTCGAACCTGTTTCTTCGAATTTTTTAACCCAAGTTCGAACTGCATGTCGCGGAAGCTGATAATGACGCCGAAAATCGCAACGTGCAGCCTCGACACCATGGTTCCACACTGTCGTTATTCTTATAATACGCTTTCACAGCGTATGCACGCTGCGCACCGTCCCACTTCTCCATGGTTACGTTATGCGGCGCCACATGTGTCGCAGTGTTACAAACTAACAATTTTTAAAAAAAGCCCGTATTTTTGAGACACCCTTTTTTACCGTAAAATATTGGTTTTAATTTGACACAAAATATACTTTCAGATTTTCCTTTCACTCGAAAGTGATGAGAACGACTCGGCGGGGAAAGAAAAGAACATTTATCAAAAGGAAATGGAGGATTTTCGCCCTAAGCCATCTGGAGGTTTGGGAACAAGTTTATTTAACTATTTGTTAGTTAAAACCACATTGTTACATTTGTTGTAATTGGGTAAATGTACACACAATGAAGGCGTTTTTCTGTAGACTTTTGTCAAACCCGGACGGGTATCCTTTCATTTATTGGTTTGATATCGATTTATCTTATTTACCATCGCTTTTCTGCCCCTCTTGGCTAAACGCGACGTTAGATTAAATTGAAAATGGGACACCAACAAAGAACGCTTGTGTCCAGGCTCGGATTCGAAACCGTGAACTTCGGTGTTGTCTCTGTGTCAGGGCAACAGTTTATTTTATTGTAATATTTTATTAATATGCTAATTACTTAGGTTGATTGATTGATTCATTTGCTCTAGTTTACTTCGCTTTTTGTGCCACTTTTGGCAAATTTCCGAAGAAGGAGATGAGTGACGATATGATGAAATTGATGAATGGACACTCACAATCATCCTTGCCCAGACCGGGATTCGAACCCGGGACCCCCCTGGTAATTAATTAGGTAATTGAATGTACAAAAATATGTACGTATGAATGTGTGTGGCTAGGACCGCACTAATATTCATTAGAGTAAATCAATTTGTCATATATTTTTAGGTTCATATATTCTCTCTGCATAGCAACACATCATAAGTATCTCGGACATTGAAGAAAAAGCGGTCGTTTTGGCTGTTATAAATTAAAAGTTTCGAAACCAGGCTTGGTATTCTTGTAGTTAAAATATTAACTATATAATTATGTTGACTTGTTGCAATCCAAGTGCATTTCCGTACAACGAAAGGTACTCCTAGACAAATCAAAGCTGAGTACCGAGTGCACCGAGCCTTGAGAGGGGAGTTAAAGTGTGGGTAAGGTCAGGTCACAGTGGCTAGACAAAGTCAACGATTTCTATCACGCACGCACATACATAATATTTTATTCATAAAATATTTTAAATTCAAATTCTTTATTTGTGTTGGCGAGGTTCAGTCCGAGGCTGCTTTGCCACCTAGCCCGTGTCATGGATTACATTTAAATTTAAATTTCTTGTATATACTTACAATATCAATAACAGTACATAATAAAATGTACCATTTAGCTACATAATGCTACTACTTACCAAATTATTGTGATAAATGTTACATGAATAAAATATACAAAAGGTGGTGAAAAGACGACAACATAGAAATAAAATGAAAATCAAAATGAAAAAGAAGATTAGACAAAATACATAACATCATACAAGTCACATCATAGTAGTATTTGAACACAATTTCTGCTCTGCTAATAGAAATTCCTTTACTTCATTTCGGAAAGATTCTATTTTACATATACTCAACATGCTTTTAGTAGGCCATTCCATATTTTTGAAGCTAAATATGAAAACGACGACTGATATGCCTGTGTGTTGCAGAGTGGAAGGTTACATTTGAAATTGTTTCTTGTATGGTGGCTGTGCACAGTGGTGCGAGGGATCAACATGTCTGCCAGATATGGCGGCTTTCCAGATTTAATAATTTTATACACGAGGCAATATGTGTGCAGTAGTCGCTTCCGGTACATATTCAGGATATTCCTATTATTTATGATATTTATGTAAAGTTTATTATGGTTCTACTATTTAAAATAAGAGTTCTACTAAAACTGTACGGTGTTTGTAACTATATAATTAAAAAGGACGGACACATATACCATGCAGTAATAGTTTGTATAATCAATATAATCCCCATGGATAGTGGATAGTGGATGTTAAGAATCATCTGATACAAAGTGTAATACCAAGAACTAGGGATTATGGGCGGACATTAATTAGGTTATTATTGATTTAATATATTATAAGCCAGGCCTGGTCAACACGCCATATTGGTGAAAGTGTGTTTAGGCTGAGTGAGGACAAACTTATATCTATCACACGTCTCAGGGGCGATTCTATCATGAGAATCTTACCAATAGAGTATACTTTCCTTTGAAAAATGTACCAGAATCCCGAAAGCAGCGCCATTTTCTACACCAATTCCTCTTCTACCAAAGCAAGTGAAGATGCCTTGCAGCAAAGCGCACGCTGACAACTCTAAAATTAAAACAGATGCAACACAAAAAATACATTGTAATTCTGTTCTCATTGCTCAGGTCATTTGAAGACAAAACCCACACCAATAAAGGCACATAATTCACAGAAATTGAAAACTTCTCATTGTTCTGACACCGTGCTTCATGCTAAATTATCTCACATGAAGATTTTGCGACTCACGAAATGTTTCTTAACAATACTTAGTCGTCACCTGTAATTACCTTCGACAATTGTGTTATGGGTTGTGGCTGTGATCAGAGAATTCAACACGTGTGCAGCAATTATTATTTCTAATGGACCTTAATATGCCACATTATCTAAGGAGCAATAAAATTAGTTTTTAATAAAAAAGTATTTTTTAGACTACACGAAGATACAGAGCGAATTAAGTATCGTTTCAATTGCATTTACGAGTATTTCTGATGAAAATTTTCTGTATAGCAGTTCCTATGAACGCATTATTAATTTCGGCTCAAGTGTATTAAATACAGTGTTAGGAGTTTGAGATGTGAATTTCTGCTGCAATTCAAGTACCTTAAAAAATCATGGTCGTTTTAAAGTAGCGACGGTTAATGTATAGCTAACCAAAATTTATGAAATATTAATGATTTAGATATTACGAGTAAAAACATATATCTGTGTTAAATGCACTAAAGTTGCTGACCAAGGCAGTTTATTAAAAATTAAAAGCACTTTACACGTAACGTTTCTACCCCATATAAGGGTCTTTCTCAGACGAAGAACTAAAAAAAAGCATTTTAGTTTAGTTAGTCTGAGGAAGACCCTCATGCAGGGTAGAAACGATGCGTGTCAAGTGCTTTTAATTTTTAATAAACTGCCTTGGTCAGCAACTTTAGTGTATTTAATATGAAAACAATGTTTAATTGTGTTAACACATGTGTGCACACATCCCCCATCTAGCAAAATTTTCACAAAGTGCCCCTCACCTGTCTCATTGTTACCCCCAGGACCCCCGCCCCACCGCTAATCTCAGGGCTCGACCAAACATGCCCCCAGGTAACATTTTCTACTTCAAGCGCTGTTATCACTGAATTATGATGACAATTGTTCTGTGGGTCAGAGCATGACAATAACCAAAACACTCTGCTGTAATTCACAGCAAAGGCAATTAATAAGAAAGTGAATTTGTGTTAAGGATAATCAAAATCATGTTACAAGATATATGTATACATAGTGGTCTAACCTAATACACACTAGCCTGTCCTCTTTGATCATTTGAAGGAACTGAACAATAATTATAACTGAACCTTAGAAATCTAATATAGTAACAGGGCTAATTTTTAAAAAAATGCGTGTGAATTTTCACTCAAAATTTGTTTTACAATTTCTTGCAAAGCAGTATATTTATTTCACTTTTACAATGGATGACATACTGCCAGAAACAAGTATAAATCACGCATTGGCTTCCATTCAAAAGAAATGTCTTGTCTTAGAATATAATTTTGATCTCAAGCAATATTTAAACTTATTTATTCTTAGTTACAGGTGATCAACAGACGAAAAAATCTGCAACCATACAGAAAGGTATATATTTACTCTAATTTTGCATTATTTTTCAAAGTAAATCATACAGTAGTGTCAAAAATATATAAAGTACAGCATAAATGGTGCTTGACTACTTAAAAGAGAATTTCAAACAAAATTCCTATATCTTTTAATTCTCACAAAATACTACAGACTCCTTTTTTTATTCATGCTAGTGTAGCTAACTAACATCCCAACTGCCAACGTAGGAGACCTATTCATTAATATAATGGATGCAATACTACTCGTATGGTATACATAATAGTTTATTATTTTTATATTTGTTCAAAGAGATATAAACATTTAACTGTGTTTTATCGCTTTCTTCTTTGCAGATGACTTAAACGATGGACCAATATCATTAACAGGTTTGTATAATGAGGCAGATTAATGTGTGGAAATGTATTTAGAATAATTATGTGTTCTCAGGGAGAGGAACAGATGTAGAGCTGTTTACAGCCATTCTCCATGTGTAGCGTGGTCAGCGTCACACTCTATGAAGCAGTGTTCTTCTGCCAGCTAGACCTCGCTGTTTCATTGGAGATGGGAATTTGAACACTTCGTTAAAGTTCAAGTCTTGATTCGAACGTCATTTTACTTCAAAGAAAGTTCCGAAAGATCAGTTTTCCTCTGACAACCATATGTCAAGTCCACATGGAGCCCAGTATATCCTCCCCTCAAACCTTTCCTACCAATAGAGACCGTTTTAGGAATCGACAGTACTTGTCAAGTCCACGTGGAGTAAATTAGATGTTGCAAATTCAGTTTGATAAGAGATTTCATAACGTGAGGATGCGGTTATCTTTGATAGGTAGTGTTATTGTGTTGTGCATTATTTTTAATACAATGTGGAGACCTTGGGAGTGTAACGTCATCACAAACCGTGTTGGATGTCTATAAACATTGCAGGTAAAAGTGACAACAGGTGCTGGCTCAAAACCAGTTACGTTTGTATCCTGTCGGCTTCCTCTCGAGCTATGTCGAAGATACCAAACTGGCGTTCAAATCAGGAGCAGTGGCGGATTAACAGTCCTTGCCCCACCTCCAGTTTTGGAACCCAATCGCCGCCACTGACCAGGAGTTATACCATACAACAGTAGAGGGGAGGGGAAACGTAGGGAGCCAGAGGAAAATAATATTATTTGCTTCTTTTTCCAAGGAGATGTTCAACAGCACAGCGAGTACCCATGTTTACACCAAACGTATGTTCGACAACATCAGCTCCAATACGACAGACCACAAAGAGGCGAGGATTGTACTATTATAAACATTGATACTTCGTATCTCAGGCAACGATCAATTAATTTCGGCTCGCTGCGATACATGTACAGTCACGAACACTTCTGGGATGTAACAAAGTGTTCGTGTGAGTATACATACACAATGTCTCTAGAATCTGTGGAGCAAAGCCGCGCAAAACGGGAGACAGCGAGTGGGCTGAGCAAAACAGTGCAATGGTCTGGTAGTTGCAGCTTCGTTTTCCCCTCCATGCACTCACATCTCCTCTCTCGTGTCCAACGGTTGAACCCTCTCGAGTCAGTACTTGCGCAGATATTTGTCACACAAATCACAGTAAGAATTCATTAAAAATATGAATAGATCCTCATCCAGCAATTGGTGGTAGTGCCATTAGAATTAGTAAGCTTACTCCATAAGTAATATTTTGTATTATATTTTACAGAATGTGCGGATAATGAAGAATTTGCGACTTGCGTGACCTGCGATTTAACATGCGAGAATACGTGGATAGGCGATGAAGGGGAGTGTTCCATATCGTGTTCTACAGGGTGTCACTGCAAGCCTGGATTTGTGCGAAAGAGCCAAGATGGCCCCTGCGTTTCTAGACAAGATTGTTCCATGGGTAATACAGAATTATTTTTATACTCTAGATATTTTCTTTCGATCAAATATTTAGAAAACATTAATATTCACGTTTATACACATGTAGTGAGGATCCTAAAACTAGATGTCGCATTCATGTTCAAGAAGTTATGTTGACGTTAGTCGAGTGTTAATGAACAATCATCGTCAACTGAAAAGTCAGTTAGTTACAAACAACGAAATCCTCTCTTACAGATGTCGATACTTTCATCTTCAATAAATAAAATTATGGCAGCTGAACAAATCAAACACTTCCCACGAGAAATATTTATTTTATTTTCAATGAGTAACGGTGGGGAAAACAAACAAACAAAGTATGTCTTCGATTACAGCAGATAGAGCATCAGTTTTTAATATTTATCCTCTCTAAACATAGGGTGTGTTTACTAATTTCATGCCACCTTCCCACTGCCTATCGTAGCACAATTATAAAATCATTCAATGTATCTACATAAGCCGAAATAGTTATAAAATTGAACCCGAATTTATCAAATACAAACTGTCAATAAAAAGAGCAAAATGACGCATATTGTGAAAAAATCACTGGAGGCGATTGATATTCATATTTTGGAACGTATTTCCACTCACAATAATAAAATCCTGTGTAAATATTGTAAGATCAAACGTTTATAGTGGGCATGAGCAAATATAATGATCACTTTCAGTTTTGCACCCCCAGATATCTGGTAAGGCTTCACTGCTCTCGATTCCCCATAGCGAGACCTGGATATTTGTAATACGTAAAACACAGCTGCAAATATAGGGTGTTTCTGTGTGAAATTCCACTTTTTAATTTGCTGTATCATTTGTATTCGTAGTGCTATTTCCATATAATTGCGCGCCACATGAAATTAAGTTTGTTCGTAGATAGCGCCGGTGCACCAATGTTTCGGATGCAGAAATTTACACAAAGCGGTAGTTAAAGAACTTCTTTTCATTTTCAGTCAACACTTTCAAATCGTAGCATATTCGCTCGGTGTAAGAAATATTGACCCTGGCAGACCTTGGCAGACCTTGCCAGCTCCTGCTCAGAAAAGTGTAGGATAAGCCTTTTACAGGAAATGGTAAGAACACTGGCCTTTGGCTAGAGGTGACGAGAGGCCAAGCGAGGGTTTAAATAGGTGCGCATGAGAGCGACACGAGGTCTTTTTACTTGGAATCATCGGAAAAGCAGGAGCTATTGGTCTATTTTCTAAACCGATCAGGGTAAGCTATCCTTCACCCTTATCTGCCATTCGCATTACTCACTTCAGTCTAAACCGAATCATGAGTTTATTTTAATGTTAATTTAGATAATTGTACCTGGCCCTTTCAGGGCTGTCTCTACCATCAATAGGGTTAATCGGGAGGCAAGTTACACCCTTATTTAAGATCCCCGTGTTCATGTTGAAACGCTACGTGGTGGAGGTGCGGGGCACCGATTGGTTTGTCAATTCTATTAATGCTACACAAGGGGCTTGCTGATGCGAATGCAGTGATGTTCGTGATAGTCTAGATATAAAGATGTAAACCATGTGATTCTCAATAATCAGAATTTGTTCACCCGCAGAAACACACCCGCTTCTATTTACCGAAAACCCCCTCCGGTCAAAAAAGTACTAGCCAATTTAAAAAGCTTGAATTCCAACTGAAACGCCCCGTATTATTTTGAGAGATCAACCAATTACATGAAAAATACGTGAAAGTAACACGATGATACTTTTACATTTATCTAGCTCGAGTTACTTATTTGACACGTCCCGTTGGAGTCAAAAGCCAAGGAAATAAGATACGTGGCAAGTCTCAAGAGAATCTAGGTATGTAGATATTAACAATGCAAATGCAATGAAATTGTTTTAATTATATGAATATTTGCTACTGTAACTGCTAATATTTTGATGGTATATAGTACGGCGGATATGTGTAAAATCGTGCATTATAGTGATAAAAGAATGAAACTTCAAATGTGGTTTAATATCCGTCTTATATCATTTTAAAGATTAGAGGCATTTAAAATACCCTGTTGTTCAGCAATGGCGGACGTTTTCAAAATGGCGACCGGTGTATTAGTATATCGTTTGACACAAGCAGTGTAAATGAACTCTTATTGGCCCTGTTTGAAGATTTATCTCTGTTATTGGTCAAAGGAAAAGAAAACTTTCAAATAAGGCCTACGAAAGCTTTCTAAATGCGCATTAATGACGATATATACCTTGATTGCCTACGTTTAAGGGGTGCGTTTTTCAAGATTGTTTATAATAGCATGTTTTCTGTTCAAACTGCTTCAGCTTTTAAGTCTGGATGACGTGTAATCGTTAATTTATGAACAGTTTAGTTACTAATTATCATATTTCACGGGATGTGGATATATGGGTTGTATAAATTCCAGGGACAAAAACAGAAACAAAGAACTAACCATTTAATGCTACTTGAAAGAATCTCTTGCAATTCAAAAATAATATTGAATGTTATCCATTAATCAAATAGTTTTAATTTTCAAATTATTGCTTATAATATCGTAGGTATACATGACCATATCATATAATCATTATATATATATGGAAAAATTGTTCCTGCGTTGCCGAACGCACCTATGCACCATCGAAGTTCACAAGTTCAGAAAAAAATTCTGCGTACGCCAGTGGTCTCAATTAACACTTTCAAACAACAATGCAACTACACATATGTATTAATTATTAATATTAATATTATATTACCAGTATTCCTCATATGTCTATCCCACTGAAGCCACAAAGCGAAATATGTTATACATTCCTTCTGACTTATTCACTAATCTCTTTGCATAGTTCTTCTATAGAAAAAGGTTATCGAGAAACAGCTTGAGGCGGTAATTCAAAAGAAAAATAGGCAATAAAAATATGTAGAAAACTCAGAAGACTTTCAACTCAATCTAATCTAAAATGTATCAATTATTTTATCAGTTACGGTTAACAATAATATAGTTTGTATTTGCTAAATTTTTACAGCATGTCCGGAAGGGGAAATATTTAAGAATTGTGGAAGCAGTTGCAAACCTGAAACATGCGTGTTCTCAACCAAGTTCACCTCAATGTGCTCGAAGTTCTGTATAAGTGGCTGCGTTTGCGAAAAGGGTCTGATACGCATGTTCCCTGGTGGACCATGTGTGCCGAAAGAAGTATGTGGAAAGGTACATGATTCTCCACTTCCAAATGAACTCAATTAAAGGTAAGGTAAAGTTATCCGTGCATATTGCACCGTGCCATAAACACACATTGTAAAAGATGTGAGAGTAGGGCCCCACACATTCTCAAGGTAGCCCATTTTGGAGGCGTGATCAGCACCATGCTCCGGCCGCTTTACCCCCATGTACATTATTATTGCATATCTACTGTTATTAGTATGAAATCTTAATTGGTCACTAAGTACTGTCCATTTTTTGCCTATTAAATATTGATTTATTGAATGATTGATTTGGCTTATTTTACTTCGCTTTTCTACACTTTTGGCTAATCGCGTAGATTAGGATGAAGGATGACATGATGAAATTGATGAAGGGACTCTCACAAATTACACCCATGCCAAGGCCGGGATTCGAAACCGGGATATCTGGCGTCCCTACTATGTATTCAAACACTAGTTTTCGAGACAGGATCTCTTCCATTGTCTACAACAATTTCATTTTGCCGGTATTGGGGATGGAAACAACAGCAGATCTGCGAGTTGAATACCACCGTGCAAACCAACTACATCGCACCTTTCGGAATTCTGTGATACTTTCTGCTACATTTAAGTCACTATCTCTATTATCTGAGAAATAGGTGGGGCACAGATGCTTGAATACTACACGTGGACGGTGTATTAAGTTTTTTTCGCCAAGAGAATGAAGACTGATTGTTGCTATTGCCCTAGCCAAAAAACCAATAAGTCTTACCAGTGTGGACAGGCCCGTATCTAGAGGGGGGCAGGAGGAGCAACTGCCCCCCCCTAGAGCCTGCTTTGCCCCCCTGTGAAAATACAGAACACATTCCTATCTGGAGTTCTCACTAATCTTTACAATTATATCGTTTGTTACTCTAGCAACATAACAAAGACACTTATTGATTTTGTGATTTATTAGGGTGTATGGGATTTCGTATAATGTCGTATCAGGATTGGGGGGGGGGGATTCCCTTCCAGATTCAGACTTCGGTAAATGATTTCGAAATTTTCAGTATCTAGAACAGTTGTGGCATTTTGAGTATTCTTGTATTAAAGGTGCCTAATGTGTTCGGATGTTTTTCTTGGATGTCTTGCTATGAACTTGGAACTGCTTAAAGTTTTGTTTCCCAAGTCTACCTTTTGGTAATAGTGATTCATGTGGTAGAGAGAGGGAGTGGATATTTGATTTTTGTTACTTAGCGTTGCTTTTCTACCACTTCTAGCTAATCGCAACAATGAGTGATGACGTGAAATTGATGAAGATACTCTCATAAGCAGTGCCGCAACCACAGGGGGCATTGTACCCCACCCCCTACCTTGGACGGAAGTCCATTCTAGGGGAAGCAAACATTAAAGTAAAAAAACAAGACTAGGAGAATCTAAGAATAGCAGGACAATTGGATACCCATGATGGAATTAGTTTTTACGTGTTCCTTGCATTTTTCTTTCAGACGGTCAAGGGCACTTGCAAGGGGCACAGAGGGGCAATTGCCCCCTATCGATTTCAAATTTTATACAAATAAAAATAAAATTCGCAAAATTTTCTTTCTCGCTTCGCTCGCGATGTCTGCTGATTCTCATAGTCCAAGTTCAGAGCCAAAGCTATGGGGCGGCGGGAGTCGGCCCTGGGAGCCAAAGGATCTATTTGATTTTTTTTTTAAAGTGCCCCGTGAAATTATTGCGCCCTCTTAAAACAATTTCTTTCTATGAAACTTAATATGAAATATTAATGATGACTCTGTAATCCAAGAAGTCATTGATCAATCAAGGGATTCCTATTTGTTTGTCAGGTGTCAAAATAAGCTATTTCAACTATAATATAATACAATTTACACAATATTTTGCAAAATTGTTAACGTAACCAGTAGGCAAACATTGTCTGTAGTGATGCAAGAGTCTCTCCTTTGAAGGAAATAAGAGTCCGTGGTGGACTAAGGGACCCATGTTTTTAATGTTTAGCAAGTACAAAAAAAAGTACTACACATTTTTACACAATTCATAAAGTGTAGATAATATGTAACCATTATTATTTAATTAATTTGATTTTTCTTGCATAACACAACACAATGGTGTTGTTGGATTCTCGTTAGATTCCTTTGCGAGTAAAAATCTTGCATACTGTAAACTAGAGGGAAACATTATGAAGCACGATTTATAAAAGGCTTCCTTAATCAGTTCTGCAGAGAGGCCCAAAGCTGTTGGTACATATTAATCGTCTATTAACATTATCGACCTGTAAATATCAAGTAGATAGAGTCCCTTGCAAAGCAAGTTACACACAATAATTTAAAATTGGGAGTCAGTGCTCGTATTGGTAATATCGTGTGTGTATCGTTGCAGGTATAACCATGTTTAGCAGTCCGAAGTTGTGACACTGTTCCAACCTACATGAAGATGTTTTCACATATATCATTTTCGTTATATTAAAATTGTAATCTCGTGTATACTTAATAAAAAATAATAAAATACTGAAGGTAATAAAAAGTATAATTTTTATTTACCATTCTTGCTCTCTTTTGTTGTTTTTCTCTTGAAATATTTTTCCGTTTTAATGTCCGGAAAACAGCACCACAGAGGATTACACCGATGAGCCATTACATTATGTCCGCAGTCCTATGCGCAGCAGTGTTCGATGAACGATGTGCTGTGAAACATTGTCCTGGCCACCACTCAAGGTAGATAGAGGCCACCACTGTGGTGTCTGTGGGCGATTTCTCGCACTGTGGCCGTGCGGTCGCTCCAAACAATGCGCGACAGCCTCCTCTGGCATCAATGAGTCACCGTCGATACACGGCTGGGCGACGTGTCGTCGTTGTTTGCCCATCGTTGCACCACTTTCAATACGTGCTCACAACAGCGGCACGAGAGCAGATACAGTCAACGGCAAAGATAATGGTAAGCAAATTGACGACCGCTATTTTCATAACTTTTTAATTCTAACATCCTGTGTTGTTTTAAGGAATGAAACTATCTTGGTTAGAAGCAGGCATTGTTCTCTGCAAATTGACGTCTTTATTTCAATTCATTGTCATCACACTGTGTAATACAGACCGAATGAAAATGGTGGTGGACAATTCGCCGGTGGGTGTACCAAGGTGCCGTGCCATCACCAATTTGACCTCCCATCAAACTGGGAAAGATCGGCCGCTTTTCCCATTCTGACGCTGGAGACACTACTAAGCGAAAAAAAGGAGGAACAATCCCCGCTCCCCAAAGAAGCTCGCGGGGGTGAGTGGTGCCCGACCTGAGTCAACCGGCACCCAAAGGCGCAGACCACTCATGAGGCGTTGATGAACTCTTGAGTACTGTAAACATGTCTGGTCTTTTGCCTAGGCGTAGTCTTGCCTTCAGAATAGATCCAGTCAAGCCGGATTTCTCCCTTGGGGGAAACCTCCATTCATGCTTGACATGCACTAGTATGCTAACTACCTACATGACATCGGGATTTGTTTAAACCTGATTTCAATGTTCGAGCTGTAGACCTTCCCAATATCGTATGCTGCCAGCGTGTCACGTGTTACTCTCCACGCGCGGTAAATGTTCCCGGGCCGGGGTGGTCATAATGTAATGGCGCATCGGCGTATACTGGCTGTCATTCCAGACGGCAGAATATCGCTAGCGTGCAAAATGTAGCCCAGAGCCTTGACCAGGAGGTTGCCATTTGGGTGGTTAAGGAAGACGCCACGAGAGGACAAAAAATATTCGGAATGAGCACAACAAATTCATTCGAAAAATCATTTGACAACTTATCTTAGAAAAATGCTTCCTACGCAAGGGCTGCTGAAGAACTGGACGAATGCCAGGGGCGCCAAACTGCGTGCCCTCTTTGATTAGCGCCAAAAACTTATTTTTGATTACATAAGGGAGGATATTTGTTTTTAATATAGTTGGATTTGTGTAGAGAAGAATTAATTGAAGTTACTGCTGCATAACATAATAAATATGTTGCAGTCATGTTACAATTTAAGCTAAGAGATGCAACTAAGCTGTAAAAAAAGGCCCATTTACTTATATTCGACACGCTCAACCTCAACTGCATAAAGCAGGATCTACCATACAGAGGGACAGTAAAAGCAAGCTGTTGTCCCAGTCCATTCTTTTAGGAAATTATCTTTATGAATTCAAACCAGAACTTAGAGCTTTTCAATTTTATTTTTAACAATGCCAGAAAATAGAATTCTAATAGACACCTAGTTAATATTTCCCTTTCTTTTTATATCAAATTCAAATAAATTTATATCCTACAACTTAATTAATTAATAATTTGGGGATAATACGTGAGTAGTGCCCGCGGCCATACGACCGAGAATTATAGATTAGGTTCCTGGATACTGAAACTAATAATAATCTAATTATCAATTGAAAATAACAAACCTAATATTGAACAAATAAATAAATATCTAACTAAAGAATTAGAAGGAACCCCAATCTACTTACATCCCCCATCGCATAGCCACACTCACCATTCACGTGTACAGTAAGAGTTACTCCACTCTTTCCCCCTTAACGGATGCCTTCCGACTGAGCAGGCTTGATTCTTCCTCATGGCTCTGAGCATGCTAGCCAATCAAAATGAGGCAAGACGTCATACAATGATACCACTCACTTTGTGGGCAGAGGGTTATAGAGATTACTGTCATTTTGATACCGTTACTAAATAAATGCATATCTCGTACAATAAACGCATTCTTTAACACTAAGCCGCCGGCCCATGTGGCGGAGTGGTTAACACATCGTGCTACGACGCCAGGGGTCCCGGGTTCGAATCCTGGCCTGGGCATGGATATTTGTAAGTGTCCATTTCATCATATCATCACTCATCCCCATCTTCGCTAATTAGCCAAAAGTGGCACAAAAAGCGAAGTAAAATAGAGCAAATCAAATAATAATCAAAATCTTTAACACTAAGTGCTTATATAAAGTCGTAAATATGTAAAACATTCAATGATTTTATTGGGCGTGGAAAGTAGGAGCAGGGCCACAAATCCACCTCACATTTTTTTTTTAAAAATTATGGCAGTCTAAAATTTCCCCGCCACGTAATATAAACTGAAGTATCGGTTACAATCTACATTTAGCTACGTAAGAATTACTCACTTCCGTTTTAGACAGGTTTAAAGCCACGATGTCCTGCAAGATGTCCTCAAGACTTGAGAAATCGAAGCAAGTTTGTTTCCAAGGACGCCGAAGGAATTGCTGTTGAGGAACAGTCATCTCTTGTTTATGTCCAGAGGCCTCTTTTATAGCACAACACTCCATTATGACTGTCATTAAGAGACTCGCGCTATTTGCCTTCTGTGTGTTCGGCTACCGTGCTGTATCCACATACTACATGATCTAACCAGTTTCATACACAGTCACCACTGGCATCATAATCTCGGACATGCGCATCATCATAATTTTTTTAACGGGGAGGTGAGGGGGTAAGGCCGTTCATGAAACTTGATTACAAATAATAATTATAGAATAGCAACTATTATAAACCAAATTTAGTAAACCCATTTTATTCCAAATTTACTACTAATACTGGGATCCCAGGTTCGAATCCCGGCCTGGGCAAGGGTGTTTTCTGTTGTTAATCAATTTTATCATATCACTCATACTCATCGTCGCGATTAGCCAAAAGTGGCAGAAAAAACACCCTAAATAACAAAAATTACAAATCACTACCCTGAGGAAACTTCTGCTAGATCCACAATTTGAGTTCATATGCACCACAACTCTTTCTCATTGTTTTTTTTTTTTTTTTACATTTCGTGTAGTGAAATGCATATATCTGATTGGATTTTAAAATGTATTTATTTATTTATTCCAAGTTTCAGATACAGCACTTGTAAGGCCATTTTACACTGAAAACTGTAATATATTAAAAATAATAATTCAAGATGGTTTTAGGTAAAAACAAGGAAGGTAATTATAAACATGATAAGTAGGGAGACAAATTTATGGTAAATAAAAACTGAGGAGAGCGGTAAATAAAATGTTAGATCAGCGGTATATACCAGCGGTGGAAAAAAAACAGGATAATCTTATCGCTGCTATAGCTAGCAAGTTCAATGAAACCGGAAGTTGAGTAGACATTCGGGGGAAGAAAGGAATGCAGCTTGACAGGGAGCGAAGTTTTCGAACTGAGATTATGTGCATGGGAAATCCCAATTTGAAGCGTCTTCCTGATGTGATCGAAGATAAAACGTTCTTCAGCTGCAAGTGGTAGGAAACTTTAGGCAAACGTTTCGTTACAAATAGACAGTTTGAGCGCACAACCTCGATTGCCGGTTTTTGCGTGTTTTCTACTTAATTTGATGATATTTCACGGATATTTCGCGAAAAAGCACACATTTCGCATTACTTCGCGAATAAAACTCATGCATATCTCATCATTGGGAGTGAAGTTTCGTCCAGAATGTTCAAAATTGCATCTTTTTTTTTCACATTTTGCGATTTCGCGCATCGCGAAAATTCAATGTCCCTAATCATAAGACATAAACAAGGAAACAAAAGATTTACATATTCATTCTTAGAGATCAGAAAATACTTGCAGGGGCAAAAATGTCGATGTTTGCGGGTAGTTTATTATAGATTTGGGGTAGCTATGAAACAGGGAGCGCTGATTAAGGGAAAGCCTAGCGGTGGAGTTGTGGAACAATTCAGTGTTTCGTGTCGATCGAGAGGGAACTCTGAAGTTGAATTCTGTAAGTAGAAATTCTGATCTTAATTTTCCACTCAATGATTTTATAGAAAAGATTCAAATCGGCCAGATCGCGTCGGGTCTGCAGTAACTGAATGTTCAAAGTAGTCAGGATGTCAGGTTTCTGAAGCCGCAGAGAAGGAATTCTATGACGAACAATGGCGGTAATAAGCTGAGGACGGAATCCACGTTGGAAAGATTAGTATTGGAAGCTATGGCCCAGACTGGAGAGCAGTATTCAAGAATCGGAAAAATGAATGACTTGAAAAATAGGCTAAGGGAAGATGGAGTATCAATAGAGGTATGCAAATTTAGTTTTTGACGAAAAGACGAAATATAAAATAACATGTTGTAATGTTCATTTTTCAGGTTTCTGAAAGGTGTGAGATGCATTTTTCTAGCCTGTTTTGTCACGAAATAATGCAAAATGAACTGAAAAAATGCGATATATACTCTTAAATACGAAATTTACCGTTTATATACCGATGCGACACTTTCTGAAGTCGGAAGTATCCTGTGAGTTATGCAATTCACGGAAAATTGATTAATTCTGCTGTAAATATTTGACAAGCAAAAGTGGATCCCTTTACATAGGAATAAACTTAATACTCTGGTAACTCATAAATGTGCTATTAGAAGAGATAAGTTTATTTTGTGCAATAAGTGCAGTTTTAAATCAAATTTAGGCTTATATTCACAATTTTAAAACCAAAATGTCATTTAGTAGTTGTATTTGTGGTAGGATAAGGACCACTTACAAGTGTAGAAAGGAAGAGCCCCCCTCCAGCAGATTTGCTTACACTTAAAACAAGCTCAACATGAGCATATGAGCTTTTTGCTCAAGTGTGGAACCCTGCCTAATCCAAGAATTTTGTAAAAATGCCCTCGGGAATTTTTCAGAAAGGAAGAGCTCCTCCCAAGCAGATTTGTTTACACTTAAAACTAGCTCAACATGAGCACATGAGCTTTTTGCTCAAGTGTGGAACCCCCTCTAATCCAAGATTTTTGTAAAAATGCCCTCTCGGAAAGGAAGAGCCCCCTCCGATTTATTTGTCCATACTTACAAAAGTTGCATCAGCCGGATTTTTGTCCATAAACTTGTCAAAATTGGCCACACCGGAAATTAAGCCAATACACACACACATACACACCCATATACACACATATTTACTTCCAATTTAAGTTCAATTGGACCCCTGCCACTCTCACAACACTGGGTGATGCAATGCTCGGGAATTTCTGTAAGTAGTGGCGCTGGGGAGAACGTGCAAAACAAAAATCAATACCAGCGCCACTACTTACAGAAATTCCCGAGCATTGCATCAGCCAGTGTTGTGAGAGTGGCAGGGGAGAATAGATGTGTTGTTAACAGTGCTCCTCATACTTACAGACCTGTTTGGTTTAAATATTCATATTGAACAATATAAAATCTGATGTTTGTTGTAATCCACTCTTATTTAGGGTCAGGCTTATATTTGCCCCAGCTTGTTATACAAAAATTAATACATAACAAGGTTATTGCTATTCAAGATAAGCATGTTCGTGCAGGTATTTGCGGAAGGTCAGTGTGAATGATTTTTTCCCACTTGTGGGCCATTGGCTCTACAACCTGTCATAAGATAAGCATAGGGATTAGATTTAAAACCCAGGAAATTTTATATAAATACTAAAGCCAAAAATATTAACACACATACACACATACACACATACACACACACACACAAAATACAGTGCTGAACCCAACTGATCCAGTATAAAGTTTTGAATTGAACCCCAGGAAATTGTATATAATAAACAACGGCAAAAATGCCAAATCAAAAATATTGCAATCAGTGCAATAAAAATATATTTAGCTCTAATTGGGCCAGACACCAAAAGATTTGTAACCCAGACAAATACAGAACTCCCACAAAAATTTGCCCCAAATGCAATAGAAAATATAACATGCAATACTTCACATATACACATAAAAATACTTGCTCTGCACAGTCATCAACATTGCCCCCACAAGCATCTACATCTGGTCTGAAAAGGAAGCATGAAGCACCCGTTAATGCTGGACCTGCAAAGCAGCCACGCTATGAAGCCATCCATAGCAGTTTTAATGCTCAACTTAGGGATTATCGGTTTGTATCAGAGCCAAGATGTGATATTAAGAATTTTTTGAACAGTGTAAAACCTGACGTACAGGCAATTCTAAATGCACAAAATGGCTCTTATAAGCTTTCTCTCAAATTGTTTGCACAATATAAGAAACCAAATGGCACAAAATTTATACAGCCCCACATAACAGAAACTGTACCAGTATATTCAAATGCAAATTCGGACAGAATAATAAGCAGGTTGATAGATCAATTGAATATTGAACACTCTGAATTTGCTGCAAAAGAGTCTGGATGGAGCCTATGCGGCTCTTCGCACAAGTTATATGTTAATATTTCTGAATTCAGCCCATTACAAGGATCTACATATCTGCCATTACCTGCTAATATTAAAAACATAAAAGCCGTGGTCAATATTAAAAATAATGATGAGAAATGCTTTTTGTGGTGTATATTAGCTGCTTTGTTTCCAGTTGTAAGGCATCCTGAAAGAATAAATTATTACAAACAACATGAACATGATTTTGACGATGCAATGAAGGGTTTAGAATATCCAATGTCTGTACAGAATATTGATAAATTTGAAAAAAAGGCCCGGGATATCAATGGCAAACAATTATCCATTAATATTTTTATTTGCTCTACTAGCCGTGGCAATTGCCCGATAGAACCTCTCAGAATCAGTACAATCGATGATGAATCTGCTATTCCAATTGATTTGCTCTTAATTGAAGGGGATGGCACAAATCATTACACTCTGATACATAATCTTCAAGCTTTAGTGAGAGCACAACTAGACAAATCCAATACAATATTCAAGTTGTGCAGAAGATGTTTAACTGTATTTGATGGTAGAAAAACGGTAAAGAGGGTTCCTGAAGAGAATGTAGAAATTGCTAAAAACAAATTAATTGAGCATCTGAAATACTGTGGGAACCATAAACCTGTTCATATGGTGATGCCAATGCCAAGTGAAAATTGCAAATTTAAAAAGTTTGAAGCCTTGTTGGAACACCCAGCATATATTGTCTATGATTTGGAATCAAACCTCAAATTTTTTTCATTCTGTAATCCAGATCCTGAAGAATCTTCTATTACACCATACCAGCTACATGAACCTTCCAGTTTTTGTTATGTGGTTGTACAGGATGGTGATGTTAGTAAAGAATATTCATACATGGGGCCAGATGCCATCAAAATATTTGCACATAAAATAGAAAATGAGTGCCGTGACATAGCATCTAACATCTTATTAAAATCAAAACCCATGTTGCCTTTAACAGAGAAACAGATTGAGGATTTCAACAATGCAGAAAAATGCCCGGTATGTGATTGTGAATTTTCAGATACAAATATCAAGGTGAAACACCATTCTCATACAGATGGTCGATATAAACAGGCCCTGTGTAATAGCTGTAATATTAAGATCAAGAGACCAAAATTTATCCCCATATTTTGCCATGGAGCATCCAATTATGATTTTCATCATCTAATCAGGTACGAGGGGTTTGAGAAGCAGAATTTAAATATTTTAGCTGAAAATGATGAAAAATATATATCTATTAGCAAAACAATTAAAGTTAATGGAGCTCCTATTCACATGAGATTTCTTGATTCTTACAGATTTTTATCTGCTAGCCTGGATACACTGGCCACTCAATTATCTGATAATCAATTCAAAATCACACGTGCATTGTTTCCAAATCAGGATCTGAAATTAATTAGGCGGAAGGGTGTATATCCATATGATTATGTTACAGATTTTTCTAAATTTGATGAGTGCTCCCTGCCTCCACAACATGAGTTTTACAGCAAAATCAGAGGATCTGGAATCACTGATGAAGATTATCACCATGCCCAATTGATGTTCAACAATTTAAAATGCCGGACATTTGGTGATTATCACATGGCATATTTGAAACTTGATGTGACCCTCTTAGCAGATATATTGCAGACATTCAGAAAATCTTCTATGCAAAATTATGGACTGGACCCAGTGTATTTTTACAGTGCCCCGGGCCTAGCATGGGCTGCAATGTTTTTAAACACCAAAAAGCAATTGGATCTGATCCAAGATCAAGATATGTACTTGTTTATGGAGCAAGGTATAAGAGGAGGGATGGTGCAATGTTCTCAGAGATATGCCAGAGCAAATAATATATATATGCGTGATGATTATGATCCAGCACGGCCATCAAATTATATATTGTATGTGGATGCAAACAGCCTGTATGGTCATGCTATGATGGATAAACTGCCATATGCAGGGCTTGAATGGGTCGAAGATTTCAATATTGAGGATCTTCAAGACTTTGATGACAGTAATTATGGCTTATTTTTAGAGGTTGATCTGACAATTCCTGATGATTTACACAACAAATTTTCTGATCTGCCCCCAATTCCCGAGGTTCAGTGCTCACCTGGCTCTAAACAGAAGAAGCTCATGATGACACTGGAGCCAAAACAGGGTTATGTCATATATTACAAAAACCTCCAGTTCCTGATGAAACATGGTGTTCAAGTAACCAAACTTAGAAAAGTTTTGAGGTTTAGGCACTCAGAATGGTTGAAACCATATATTAATACAAATACAGAGCTTCGAACATCTGCAAAGAGCGAATTTGATAAATCTTTGTTTAAATTGATGGTCAATTCTGTGTATGGCAAAACAATTGAAAATGTCAGAAAACATACCGATGTTAAAATAATTACTGACCCCAGCCTGAGCAAAAAATTGGTTGCAAAGCCTAATTTCAATTACAGAAGAATTTATGATGAAAATATGGCACTTTTCAACATGAAAAAAACAAAGATTAAGTTTGATAAACCTATTTATGTAGGGGCTGCAATATTGGAATTGGCCAAATCACATATGTTAACATTGTATTATGATGTGTTGAAACCTTTTTATGGTGATAATATAAAATTGATGTACATGGACACGGATAGTTTTGTTCTTGATATTAAAACAGAAGATGTTTATCAAGATATAGCACAGCCTGAATTGTTTAAATATTTTGATACCAGTGAATTGTCAGGCCATCTGAATATTCAACCCCACAACAAAAAGGTGCCCGGCAAGTTAAAAGATGAGACACTTGGTGATGTTATTGTGGAATTTGCAGGGTTAAGTGCCAAGATGTACAGTTTTAAAACATGTAGTGGTGTTGCTGCTAAAAAGGCCAAGGGCATTGGCAAAGTAGCTGTGGAAAAAGAGCTCCAATTTGAAGATTATAAAAATTGTCTCAAATCCCAGAGCTTAATCAAAACATCAGAATCCAGAATCCAGAGTGTGGATCACTTATTGACTTCAAATATTGTAAGAAAAGTGACTCTGGACCCACATGATGATAAGAGATGCATTTTGTCATGTGGCATACATACTTTACCATGGGGGCATTGTGATTTGAAAAATGGCAATCAATGTACAAGCACAGAGCATGATTTGAAATAAATAAACATGCCTATGAACTTATTTGGGTTCAAAAAACAGGCTGTTATGGACCTGCCAACCCCACAACCCTCTTCTGATATGCTGTCTAAACTGAGTGGCTTGTTAATTATTCATCTGAACAGCATACTTACAGATATTAACGATGAAACAGGCAAAATATTGTACATATTTAACAATAATTTAAATCATTACCAATTACCTGTAGGTGGGCAATTGCAATTTATTACAACCCCTGAGGGTGATGTTAAAATTTCAGTAGGGAAAAATATTTACAGAATTAAGCACTCAAACATGGTTTCTGGCACTGTTTATACTGTTTCTGCTGGTGACTGCTTATATATTGAGGTCCCTGGATCCTATGATAAGCTTATACCCTTTTTTATAGAATTAAGAATTAGATATTCAATAATAAATAACTACTAAACAAAATGCCTAATGATATTTTTGGCCATACAAGACATGAAGATCACAGTGATGAGATTTTGATGCTTGATGTCAGAGTCAAGAAATTAAGAAGTGATTTACAAGCTTTACAAACCACACTCAATGCCAGTCTTCAATTAGAAATTACAAATTTGCAATCACAATGCATGGACCCTCTTCTTAAAATTGATTCTGAACTCAAGTTGCTGCTTCAGAAATATACTGACCTGGCCACATTAAATAATTTTCAAAGTTTAGAAGAAGCTGTTGCAGCTCTTCAAGCCAAATTTAAGACCCAGGCTAACAACTCTGAGCAATTGAAACAGCAATTAGAAGAGCAAATAAATAATGTCCAGGCACAGCTCCAAACAATTGTCAAAAGCATAAAATCACAAGAAGATTTTGATCTCGTGATTTCCACTCTAAAAGAACAGATTCAGTCACTCCAAATACCTAATCTGGACCCTCTGAACAATGCCATAGCCGAGGTTAAAGAAAAAATTGAGACACTTGAAAATTTTATGAACAATTTGCCATCTTCTGATGCTTTGAGTACAATAACTCGGAGTGTTGCAAACATCAAGCTGCAACTTGAAACATATGAAGATTTTGGAAAAATTCAAAGTTCCATAACCCATCTTGAAGGTACAATAGCAGCAGTGCAAAATGATTTGGCAAATGTACTTGAATCCAGATTGCCTGGGATTGTAGATACCCTTGTCAGTGTCCAGCAACAAATCACAAAGCTTGAAAACCTCAACACTGAATCTGAACTATCTCATTTTCATCACTTGATAGATGATATCCAAACAAAACTTGAAATTTTACAACAATCCACACCCACTCAGGCAGATATAGCCCTGCTCCAAAATGCTATGCAAAATGTGGCTGATGCTTCTGAATTACACAATGTGAAATTGGCACTTGAATCTTTGCAAAATACAGTATCAAATCTGCCCACATCACAGGAACTTAAAAATATAAAGAGGGCAGTGAATAGGATATTGAAATCAGAAGATATCAAAAATATCCAAGCAGAGATCAAACATCTCACTCAGACAGTGGCCACTCTTCCAACCAATCAACATATTAATGAACTGCATGCCCTGTTTGAGGATATCAGAAGACAGGTCCATGATCTTACAGCTCAAAATTCAAAATTGGCAGTTGTTGAAAATTTGCAACAAATTGTAGCTAATATCAAGCAACAGCTAGGGACCATGGAATCCAATCAAGCAAATGCTCTGTCTGTTTTTGCCACGGAGCTACAAGAAATTGTGCAACAATACAAGAGACTTGCTGTGGACATAAAAATAAAGCCGGGCCATGATGATGTTGTTAGGACCATCAATGAGCACCTTGAATCTGTAACAAGCAGATTGCTCACAGCAGAAAAGGAAATAACAGGCATAATCGAGAATCCTAAACATACAGTAATTCTTGAATTGTACAGCATCCCCAACAAAGAATATGATTCTCCATTTACGCCAGGTGGCAAAATATATATGCTGTCCCCTGCACAATTTTATTACCAGTTTTTTGTTGGGGGCACATTGAGACCAATCAAGATCAAATATTGGCTACAGCCACAGGCACATCACTTCCCCACCTTATCAATAACAAATGCTGATAACAAAGTAAAAATCACCAGTGTAGAATTAGAGGATTTTACAGACCCCAATACATTAGAAACAGCCTATGTTGAAGATGATGGCTCTTTGGAATTTAAAATACAAATAGGGGACAAATTATATTTAGAAAATCCTGCAGTATCAGCTGCTGAACACCCCATAGTTGCAATATTCTTGTTTACATATTATGTCTAGACAAATTATTGTTGATGAATTACACAGACAGGCCAGACATAATTTTAAGAGACTCCCAGTAGTCACAAAGGGCATAGATGATTTATGGCAAAGCGACTTGATTGAAATGGCAAGTGGGCAGCTGAAAAACTTAGACAAAATCAACAAGGGCTACAAGTATCTACTCACTGTCATAGATACATTTTCAAAATTTGCCTGGGCTGTGCCACTCAAATCCAAGACTGGGGCATGTGTTACAGAAGCTTTGAGGACAATCATCAATCAGAGTGGAAGATCACCGCGCTATTTGCAAACAGATAATGGCAAAGAATTTTATAATTCTGTGTTTCAACAATTTATTAAAAGCCAGGCAATAAAACATTATTCGAGTTACAGTGATCTCAAAGCCTCAATTGTAGAGAGATTCAACAGAACCTTAAAAAATCTTATGTATAAACAATTTACACTGCAGGGTAATTATAAATGGATTAATATTCTTCCAGAACTTTTACATAAATATAACAATTCTGTCCATTCCACAATCAACATGAAACCCTCTGAAGTAACTTCATCTGATGAGCAAAAATTGATCAGCACTGTTTATTATCCTAAATATCAGCCAACAACAAGAAAGGCCAAATACAGGGTGGGTGATCAAGTAAGAATCAGCAAATATAAGCACTTATTCAAGAGAGGCTTTACAAGAAACTGGAGCACTGAATTATTTACAGTGGTTCAGGTTAAACCTGGGACCCTTAACACATATATAATAAAGGATCACCGAGGAGAAATTCTCAAAGGCAGGTTCTATGAACAAGAGCTCAGCAAAACTAAACAGCCTGACACATATCTCATAGAAAAAATTATCCGCAGAAAAGGCAACAAGTTATTTGTCAAATGGCTAGGACTCCCAGAACACAGCTGGATCGATGCAAACAAAATAATAATATGAGCACCTGGGATGTTATAAAGAGGCTGCCAGAACCTGAACAGCAAATTAAGAGAAATGGCAAGTTGCTACCTGATAATATTAGGTGTCTTATTGTTGGGCCATCTGCTTGTGGTAAAACTACACTAATGGTTGATAATTTTTTATTGGCACCCAACTGGTTAGACTGGAAAAACAGGCACTTGTATATTTTTTCTAAGAGCTTGGAACAATTAAAATATCAGCAGCTGATGAAGCTATATGATGGATTGGATATTGCCACTTTTGAACCAGATGTTAAGCCACTTCATGAATGTCTCGATAATTCTGTTGTTGTGTTTGATGACATTATACTGGATAATCAAAACAAGGTTAGAAATTTCTTTACACAGGGCCAGCACAAAAATATTGATTGCTTCTACCTGGCACAGACTTTTTCAAAAATACCCAAGCAACTGATCCGGGACAACAGCAATTTTATATGTGTGTTTCATCAGGATCATACCAACCTCAAACACATACATGATGAATATGTAGGTGGGGACCTGAGCTACAATGATTTTTCTAAGTTTTGCAGCAGGTGCTGGAACCAGGACAGTTATGGGTTTGTCACAATTGATATGACAAGAACACCCAATAGTGGCAAATACAGAAATAAAATCAACAATTTTCTAGACATTGAAACATATATAAATAAACATGAAAAGGCCAATCATTGATGATCTTAAATTAAGAAATTATCTTGTAAAAAGATTTAAGGGTTGGAAATCAGAGAACCGAGGAATTTATGAAAAACACAAACAAACAGAACAGCCTGTAATTGATGCTATTAATAATTTAGGTAAAAATATCAAAACTGTAACAGAGCAAAATCAAAATTTGCTCACAGAGCTTGTACCTGTAGCTGCTAGGAACATATTAGATTATCCATTCACCCCACTTTCAAGTATTCATACACCTAGTCCTATTGCTCCTAGAAGAATTGAGGCTAGTCAGGATCCTATTGAATTGGGTCTTCTTGCTCAAAAATATTTAACCACACCTAAAGACAATAAAGATGAGGTGTTTGGCTTATATGCTGACACAGAGCTTGATGGTAGCATCATACATAGAATTGGCAATTTCAGAGTAACATTTATGGGAGATGATATAATTGTATATTCAGAATCTCGACTTGGAGAAAAAGGTGCTTTTGTTAAGTACTCCGGAACACCTGGATTGTGGGAACTGATGACTAGGAAAAGGCCTGGCAGCTATACAGATCAAGATTATGAGGATTACAAAGAAATATTAATAAAATCAGATGCTCTATACCAGAACAATGATCCCACACAAAAAAGAGTGAAGTCGAGCAGTGGGGCAAAATACAATAATTTAATCAAGCCCATATGGTCACAGATCAAGACCGGCAGTGGAATCAAACAATACAACACCCTGCCTAAAGAATTTGTGTGGGTTGATGATGTCAGGAAACTTGTAGATAGGTTATTGGTGATAGCTGGGGAGGAAAATGCTGGGAACCACAATTTTTACAATGAAAAGGTTGGAATTATGGACATGATAAGCACCAAATTGTCTAATTTTATAGTGAATGACACTAAGGGGATTGGATATCTCATAAAAATTATTAATACTCTACCCCCCAAATTTTGGAATATTTCTGAGGGTCGGGGCCTTGTTAATGACATTATAAACAAGCTGCCATTTGAACTACATATTCCAGGCTATCAGTATTGTGGTCCAGGCACAAAATTGGACCATAGATTAAACAGAGGTGATCCTGGTGTTAATCCTTTAGATGCTGCTTGTAGAGACCATGACATAGCATACAACACACATTCTGATCTTGACAAGAGACATGTTGCAGACAAGAAATTAGAAGAGGCTGCATTTGGCAGATGCTTCTTTGAGTGAAAAAATAGCAGCATTGGGAACCACCATAGCCATGAGCATCAAACAAAAACTGGGGTGGGGGTTGTGAATATGTATATAATAAACCTACAATGAGGGCCAAGGGTGTTATGTATCAAATACCTTATGCAGGTCTCAAATCTCTTAAAACTATTGACAGTCTTTTAACCAAAAAACAACGCAAGAAAAAAAATTCTTGTATTGCCAAGGGCCATGGTATGAAATTGTTACTTAGCACCCCCCAATTAAAAAAATTACAGCAATCAAGAAAAAAATCACATGTAGGGGGATTTATATTTACCATCCCTGCCATCTTAGCTGCTCTCGGGGCTGTTGGGAGCTTGGCTGGGGGATCAGCTGCCATAGCAAAAACAGTAATAGATGCCAAGAAGAATAGGGCAGAATTAGATGAGCAGAAGCGCCATAACCTGGCCATGGAGAAACAAGGCAAAGGTGTTAAGAGAGCCATGAATAAGTTTAAAAAAAACAAGAGCCGCTTACAAACCAAGATATTGAAGCTTTAATCAAGCCACTGGGCATCAAACATTTTAGAGGTGTGTACATGTCTGATTCTTTGCCAGAACAACCACTCAACAAAGAGTGTGGCATTGTTAATTTGGATAAGTTCAAAAATCAGGGCACTCACTGGATTTGTTATCTTAAATATTTAAAAAATGAGGCATTTGTGTTTGATTCATTTGGAGGTGTTCCACCTGAAAATTTAATAAAATATCTAAATTCAGCTAATCTTTATTACAATAATGCCCGTGTTCAAAATTTCAAAGATGTTAATTGCGGACATTTGTGTTTGTTTGTTCTTAGATATATGTCTCAAATAAATAAACCATCAATTGAAGATTTTCAAAAGGCCTTGTGGTATTTAAAACATCATGGGGGTATTCCATCTCACCAGCCAAAATTCAATATTGAAACTCAAATTGCATGATGATATTGTATATCCCAAAACAATAGCTCTCAGGGCATTTTATGGCATGTACCTAATCCCCAATATTACACACCACAACAATACAATTGCAGTAGGGGATGAAAAAATTGTCATCACTCCAGGGCAGTATAATCTATCTACTCTAAATGCTCAATTACCCAGAGGTATAGTGTTAAGTCAAAATTCTGTCACTCACAGAGTAGAAATTGTATCTGCTACAGAAACAGTGGATCTGGCTACTATAGGAGAGCTGTTGGGCTTTGAGAACAACACAAAACTTGAACCAGGCATCAAACACACTGCTATGAATATACCTAAATTCTTAGCCATAGAGACTCTAAATATTCACTGTAATGTAGCAGAGGGTATGATCACCAAATCAAATGGTATAGGCTCTCACAAACAAACAGGCATCATTGCAACATTCAAGCCTAATTCTGAATTTATGGAGCCCATCATCTACAATCCATCCCCAACATTATATTTTCCTGTGTGCCATAATAGAATAGATTATATTGAATTGATGGTCACTAATGAAAAAGAAGAATTAGTTGATTTTGCTGGAGCCACAACAACTGCAATCATAGAGATTAATATTTAAATAAAAATACATACAAGAAGAAAATGGAAAATATTGAGAGTTATGAGCTACAATCATTCCCCCCAAACAGGAGGACATTTGCAAATTTAAATCAACCCAACACAGAGATTGAGGTTGATCTTGATGTAGGGGGTGGATTTATACACCCCCACAGAGCAGATCTATACATCAAATTTGATGTTGTAAAGCTCGATGGAACAGATTATCCGGCAAATTCAAATATAAGATTGGTAGATAATTTTGTGCCGCATCTATTCTCTGAAATTGAGATCAGAAAGCATGGCGTTGTTATAAACAGAGTGGATTATCCCGGCATTACCTCCACAGCTTTGGCCACATTAAAATTATCCAAAACCGAGGCTTCTTACTACAAAATAGGTGGATTTGAGGCTGGTGATAAGATATTATCTAAAAACCACACTGTGCTGTTCCCTATGCGCCTATTGCCAGGATTCTTTTCAGATTACAAAGAAATTATGTGGAAGGGTGGTTTAAGAATTACATTTAGAAGAGCTGCCAATGATAATAATGCTTTGATGAGGTACAGTGCAATAAACCCTACAGGAGAAGCTCTGCCCAATACCCTACCTGATGCAGGCAAATGCATTATTCAAACTATGGAGTTAAGAATCCCTGTTGTTGAGTACGAGGCCAGTTATGCTCTTAAATACAAAGCAAATATAATAAAAAATCCACAGATTCCTCTACAATTTTATACATATCAATGTGTACAGAAGCCCGCATCTGGTACATATTATGAGTTTGATGCTACAAATTCATTCTCCAGCATACAATACGACATGCCGGATTTTGTGGTGGTATTGTTTCAGACTGGAAGACACAACGATCAGGAAAAAAATTCAAGTAAATTTGATAACTGCAACATCAAGAACATATATCTTAAAAATGGCAGAAATGAGGTATTTCCTAGAGAAAATTATAATTTAGACATGTCCAAGAATGATTTCCTCAAATTATATGAAGCTTTTACATCCTTCAAAAGAGTCACTACAGGCAATACTGACATGTATTACACACCAGACGAATTCAAAACACAGAGACCCATGTTTGTAATCAACACTTCAAGAAGAAAACAAGTTGTGGTGAATGACAGGACAAATATTAAAATTATCTGTGAATTCCATGAGGCATTACCTGATGACACCATATGTAGTGTTATTCTCATAGGTGAAAAATCATATGTTTATGATGTAAGAAATGAGAGAGTCACGGAGCAATTCTAGAAGAATTGCATTGTTTTAATATTAGATTGAAGCTGGTATCCAATTGAACTTAAATTGGAAGTAAATATGTGTGTATATGGGTGTGTATGTGTGTGTGTATTGGCTTAATTTCCGGTGTGGCCAATTTTGACAAGTTTATGGACAAAAATCCGGCTGATGAAACTTTTGTAAGTATGGACAAATAAATCGGAGGGGGCTCTTCCTTTCCGAGAGGGCATTTTTACAAAAATCTTGGATTAGAGGGGGTTCCACACTTGAGCAAAAAGCTCATATGCTCATGTTGAGCTAGTTTTAAGTGTAAACAAATCTGCTTGGGAGAAGCTCTTCCTTTCTGAAAAATTCCCGAGGGCATTTTTACAAAATTCTTGGATTAGGCAGGGTTCCACACTTGAGCAAAAAGCTCATATGCTCATGTTGAGCTTGTTTTAAGTGTAAGCAAATCTGCTGGAGGGGGGCTCTTCCTTTCTACACTTGTAAGTGGTCCTTATCCTACCACAAATACAACTACTTCATTTTATATAGCACTTTTCATGTGACCGCTATAACACCGAAATTTTATTTTATTTACCACTTTTGAACCCGAAATCGACTCTGTTTTTGTACCGAATTTTGCTTTTTTATTTACCAAAAATATGTGCCTCTAAGTATCAATTTTAGTGAATCTGTAAAGGAGGCCTAAGAGGCGCATTGTATTTTTAGATGTAGGTGCGATGTGTTCTTTTAAGTTCAGTTTTTCGTCTACGATAACACCTAGATCTTTTTGGGTCGCAACTGTAGTACGAGTATAATTGTTTTCAAGAACATAGTGTGAGAGTATTTGTTCTACACACGTAGTTCAAGAAAAAAACTTTGAAAGTTATGGGGGGGGGGGGGTGAATTTAGTCATAAAGTTTATGTAGCGTGATATCACATGAGAATCTAACATTTGGAATTTTGAACACTGTGGAACCGCATTTTCTTTGGATTAAATTGTAGAATATGAAAAAGAAAACCTCTTTAGTATTGAGTATTTTTGTACACTCGTCTAATATGGAGACTTCTGTAAGTCTCTTAGAAAAACAGAACTACTTTAAGTTAGTGAATTAAATATTTCCACTAGGATATACGTATATTATGAAGATGATCTGCTTATCAAGATAAAATGAAAACATATCAAAGGGGGAAAAAAATTGTTCCATTGATAAAACACATAAAAAGTGACAGTCAGTACCTACACAGCTGAACATGACAAAACTATGCAAACCCTTACAGAGGATTATAATGCACGGTTCAGGTACCAGAACCCAGTAAACCTGTAAGAATACAGTTCCAGGGTGCACTACCCAACAGTTTGACGTTTGGGTGCTTTCAGAGTAAGGTATGTCCCTTAGAGTGTGTTCAGGCCGAAGCGACTCGCGACGTTTGGAGACAAACTCTCAGGCAGATTTCACACCGAAGAGAGTGATGAGCAACGCGCGGAACGTGTCGCTTGAGAATTTCACCAATCGGACGCAAGGTTGTGCTGCCTGTCATGCCCCTTCGGTGTGAAACTTTGCTGTTGATATACTCGTTCCCAAGCGAAGTGTGTCGCTTGTCGCTTCGGTCTGAGAGTGATACATTAAACCTTTTGAAGCGACCCGATGAAGTGATAGTGTCGCTTGTTGCTTGCGTGTTCAACAGACTGGGTCGTTTGCTGAATACCGCGCATCTGGTTGCCTTAGTGTGCTGTTCGCGCAGGCGCGTGAATTCTTGCTTGTAGACTAAATGAGGTTTTATCGCTTCAGTGTGAAACTCCCATGTCGCTTGTTGCATCGGACTGAATGCTCCCCTGGGAAAGCAACGAGCGACTGATGTCGTTTATTGTTTATTGATTTGGTTTATTTTACTTCGCATTTCTGCCACTTACGGTTAATCGCAAAGATAATGATGACTAGGGCTCGGAAGACCTATAAATTGCCAAAACAAGACCTAAAAATATCAAAAAAGGACCTAAAAATGGAAAAAAGGACGTATAAATGTGATCCAAATTAATTAATAACTTAAGTTTTAATTACATATTTAATGAATAAAAAAAATACAATATTCTGGTGCTATGGAACACACAGTGCGAGAAAACAAAAAAGCTTCAAAACAAGAGAAAGTTGTCACTTACAGCGCGACCTTCCAGACAAGTTAATGTTAAAGGACCTTGTACCGTACCTGCTTCAGTCGTCCAAGAATGTTTTTCTCTCGTTTCAGGGATGGTTGAAATATATATATATATATATATATCAGTGACGTGCACGGAGGAGTAGCTAGTCTAGCAGAGATAAATTATTCAATCTCACATCTATAATTATTTTCAAATCACAATATTTATTGTCTCGTTAAAGCCACAGTTCATATGCAACACTTTCTTTTTAACGCGCTTCTTGTCCCTCGGTGTGATCCGCGGGCAAAACTGTCCTAGCTCGCTCTTCTTCCGCCATACCAGTTCCAGCTAGAAACGGTCGCCCGAAGGAAAAGGGAAGATTTCTGCCCCTACCTCCCTTGTCCCCTCGAACTCGCTGCAATGGTTGAAAGTCCCTGGTTTCAGGTCCCCCAGTCTATCTACTATAGGACAGAAAGGGGATTGGTTTCCCTTAGATTCTTTATAAATCTTCTAAAGAACTCAAGGGAAAATTTTCTGCAGTACTTACGTATGTTCTATGTATTTACAGAACCTTATGGGATGTAGTTTTATTATTTATGAAATGGGAACGTGTTATGTGCAAGCAATAATGTTACGTTTTCTCTCTCTTTTTTTTCAAATATGGAATATATAATGATTAAATTACAAATATTTGCTCAGGCTCTCTCTTGCTCTCGTTTTAGTAGTGTTTTATTTAAATATACTAATCTCTTGGCCTCCAACGGATGTAGATATTTGGGCAAGAGAACGCACGTTCATATTGTTGTTGGTTTGGTTTATTTTACTTCGCTTTTCTGCCACATTTGGTTATCGCGAAAATGAGGATGAGTGATGATATGATGAACTTGATGAAGGGACCTCATATGAACAATCCAGGCCAGGATTCGAACCCGTCATGAGTGCGCATTCTTGTCCTATGTGTTTTACTCTGCAGTGAATAATGAAATAATTTGGAATGGAAAATGTATCTAAGAACTCGAAAAGCCAAATGATTATTATTGAAGAAACTACAAAAAAGTGTATTTTGTTTCTGTGTATAAAGTGTACTTAAAACACCAAATCAACCAACCGTGGGGGGAGTGGTTATCACAGCGCGCAACGACACCAGGAGTTCCGGGTTCGAACCCCGACCTGGGCATGGGTGTTCTTTGTGTTTGTCCCTTCATTAATTTATCGTATCATCTTCGCAATTAACCAAATGTGAGAAAAAAGCGGCGCTAAGTAACAAAAATCAAGTCAAATCATTGATCGATTGCTTGATTTGGTTTATTTTACTTCGCTTCTCCCCCACATTTGGCTAATCGCGAAGATGATACGATATAATTGATGAAGGGACACACTCAAAGAATACCCATGGCCAAGCCGAGATTCGAACCCAGGATCTCTGGCTTAGTAGTCAAATCAAATCTTTTTAATTTTCGAATGGGGGTGGGGGTTACGTGCACTTTTTTTTAGTACTCATTCATCATTTTGCATCTTTTCCTGTTATTGACGTTCTATTTTTAGGAATACTGTGCACTAAAGGGGGGAGGGATATGACCCACACCAACCCCACCCCCTTGAGCACGCCACTGATTACTACCCCAAGTGTCGACGTCACCGCACGTCACTGATATATTATTTCTTTACTACAGAAAGAATGTTTAAGAGGTGATGAACTGATGATGATTCGAATTGAGAATGGGCAGTAAAAACTAGTCGAAATAAGGTGGTTGCAAAAAAAAGCCGTTAAGACTTTTAAAAAAAGGCTGAAAAAGGACCAATATGCCGAAAAAGGCAAAACAAGGACAAATAAAACCCACCTTTTTCTGGCCTACAATGACCCAAAATGAACATATATTATATTGGGCCTCGTCTTCGGACACTAGGAAAAAAGGGTTTTTCCTCAACTTCCGAGACCTAATGATGACACAATGAAACTGAACGCACGCAAAGAACACCCATTCCCAGGCCGGAATTCGAACCCGGGACCCTGGGCGTCGTAGCGCGCTATGCCAACCACTCTGCCACGGAGGTCAGCAACCCATATCGATGTCGTATGACACAATCGAATGGACTGCGTGCCACTTCGGTGTGAAATCTTTGTTACATCTCACCTATTCTTTGTCCGCTGTAAAATATAAACAAATAGACGTTGCTTCTATTGGTTGTTGGAGTGACAGCTGTGTAGGAATCTTGCAGGCAAGAACATAGTGCATATGATAAAAGCTATCGCGGAACCTTATATTACGACATGTATAGCTACGACATGTATAGTAATAGGCAAAATAGCGCAAGAACTAACAATAAGAAAGTAGTTATTAGTCACAGGGCATTGTTTACATAAACTTCATCCTTGCAGTGGATTGAGAATAGAAACACAATACATCGGCATCTATTACAAGCTATACACCACTGTTACTCCGGTAATATTATTGCACAACTCCACGTTGTAAAATATTCTTGCGACGTCTATAATTCATGCCGCAACAATAACTACAAGATCATTTACTCTGTTGGACATTGTAGACTAGATCTGCGCCATTGAAGATCGATACGAAATCAGATTATACAGCACATATTGACATCTTTACATTGAAAAAGTTCACTAGCTGCTTAAGAAAAACAAAAAACAATTCCGCGAAATTCGAAACGGACGCCTACGCCACAGTGTATATTGTAATAGGCGTTCTGCTGCAGAGACCTATGGAGGAAGAAGCGAACGTTCCAGCAAGTCCCCATTGTTCTCTTGAAAAATTGTTTCGAATCGCCTTTTTAAAGGTCGATTTAAGAACTCCCCGATTGGAGAGGACGTGGAATCGCTCCTCAAGCCAGGTTATGAAATGTTCTGCGTTTTACTGATCCAAGCGGATACTTTATTTCAAGTTAATGAAGCGAGGGAAAGTTTTCTGAACTTGTCCCGTTTAAAAAAAAGCATCTAGCCCGAGCCATAATCGGAAGTAATGATGGTACCGTACTATGGCGAAGACATCGAAGACAAAAGACAATGCGCCTATAAAGAGAGTGGCAACATTTTCCTCTTGCATATACCATACAGGGAGGGAAGTGAATTGGCACATAATGGCGGTATAAAAATACTTATCGAACAATTAAATCTTTGCCTTTCAATACATCGACAGCGGCAAGAATCGCTGTTCTTTTGGGCCACACAAGGCCATGGAGATGAAGTTCTCCGCACTTATATTTGTTACACTTATATATCAGGTATGTAACAATGTATTTCAAATATATATATATATACGATTTGCTATATATTAGAAAGTTCAACTATTCAACCTTGGGTCTTACCACGATTTCAAACTTATATTTGTTGTTGTCACGGTGACTTGCTGATGTTGCATGTGAAGAAGCTTAAATATCATAAAAATGTATGAATTTATGTATTTGATTTAATATTACACGAATGTGTGTGCAACACAATAGCAAGAAGAATACGACAATGTTATTAAGTTTAGCAATGAATATTTCAATATACCTTGTACTAACAAAATCTGTAACGACAGTGTAAATTCTATAGCAAATAAAACTTTCCACTTTTTGATCAGTTTCCATGTAAACAATTTAGAGTTGTTTATTCTATCGATTTCAAAACACGCGAGAAGAAACAAGTGGATAAATAATTATCTTTACAGAAAATATACAAAGTATAAACATCTATTTCTAGAGAAAATAATTGAAACATTTATGAGTTAATTTCTTACCGCTTTAAATTTACCCCTTTTCATAACTTATTAAAAGTTAAGAATTTTGATACATGTAAGGTGTACAATGATCTATTTTGAAAGTCTTTTACGGTTCTATAGCCTATTAAGGTTAACATAATATTTTAATGTCAGCGTCAAAGTGGTGTATTTCCTAAATAAAACTTTACACATATTGATCGATTTACATATGACCGATTTCAGTTTTACCTGATCAGCTTCAAAACCTAGGTATACAGAACAAACTTTCGAAATTACTCATGCATAATAGCAAGTAATGGTTATTAAATCATTCAATGGATATAAGCACAGAACATGTCATTATATTAATGTAAGAGTTTTCGTTACAATTTCCAGTGAAACTCCTTCCGAAAGACATTATTAAGTGAAAATTCCTTAGATATAACACATACGTGATCATGTATTTCGAAGGTTCTTTTCGGTGATATCCAGTGTGATACGTAAATAAAACGTACGTATCAATTTCATGTGGACAAATTGCTTTCTTCTTGAATTACAAAAGCTGGGAGAATGAAGTGGGTGAAATTTTCATCAGATTTATAGAGGAGTTGTCAAGTTAATTCAGTTATGGTTAGCGTTAGCTATGGTTTTGCATTAAACCCTTTCTTAACATGTTAATGAGTGAAATAATATGCTAGATATGTATGTTCATAAATAAATACTATGAATGCGCCTTGCGAAGAGTTGATGAAAAGTGTCGCGATGGTGAACATTTTTTAAAAAATAAAGGTTTGCATTTTTAGAACTAAATTTGTATGTAAAATGTTTAATATTTTATTGATTTTAAAATCTACCAGTGCGTATTGCTCGGAGTGAATTAACAAACTTATTATGAAAATGTATTATGGAGCGGCCAAGTACATCTAGGTGACTAAGTGTTTTGAGTGCTCGTCTCTGAAAGTACCGGGTTCGATTCCTGGCCTGGATTCCTTTGTGATTGTTCTTTCATCACGTTCATGTGACGTCATTCATTGCATCAGATTCATGTCAATGTTTTCTAGCCAAATAGTATAGGTGTGTTTCGCCTACGTCACAAACTCTTGCATTCTGTCTTCGAGCAGCCATGATTGAGGCCAGTTCTTGGAAGCACACGGAATTCAAGCGGCGGACAGAAGATACTAACACAGGCATTCGTGATTTAAAACAAAAGTCCAGTTGCTGCAGATGTAACGAACGTGGTAGATATTTCCTTGCAAATTACAAATAAAATTGACCGCAAACATGGCGGCTGTGCGGATCCTGACGTCACACGAAACACGGCTATAAGCTTACATTAGACTAAAACGAAGTTAATAATACTGTACTCTTTTACATTTAACTAATTTTGATTAACGTAAGGAAAATCTTCACGTATGCACATACACACACAATACAGGCTGCTACGAAAAAAAATAGTGAATACATTACTGCAAAGGAAAGATAAACATCAATTTGACAATGCTGCATTATGAAAACACAATGTAGAAGTAACAAAAATGTCACTAGAACAGTGGCGAAACCACAGGGGGGCATTGTCCCCTCCCCAACCTTGGACCGATATGAGTTCTAGGGGGCAAACATTGAGAGCTAAGTGTACCTGCAGGGGGCAATTACCGCTCACAACTTCAAATTTTATGCAAATAAAAATACTTTTCAAAAAATTTCTTGCTCGCTTCGCTCGCAGTGCCTGCTTTTCTTAGCTTTATCAAGTTCAGTACCCTAGCTAGGTAGCAGCGGGAGTCGGTCCTGGGCGCCGAATGATCTAAATGAAAATAAGTTGTAAGATTGATTGATTTGTGGTTGTAAGTCCACTTTATGCATAGAAAGGCTATCGGGACTCGACCTATAGTTTAAATTGGGATCCAAACCAGTGTGCTTCCACGGGTATCGAATCCGTGACCCCTTGATCACACGGCGACGATGTTACCACTACACCATCGGGGAGGCACAAAAGTTGTAAAAGAGAGAATGCATTGGCGTCCCGTGAAATTATTTGCGCCCTATTAAATCAATATTGATTTCAGCCTGCAAAAAAATTGAGACAATTTATGTATTGATTGATTGATTTGCTTTATTATACTTCGCGTCTTGTGCCACGTTTGTCTAATTTGCGAAGACGGGGATGAGTGATGATATGATGAAATTGATGAATGGATACTCACAAACATCCATGCTCAGGCCAGGATCCGAACCGGGACCCCTGGCGTCGTAGCGCGATGTGCTAAACCACTCCGCCTCGGGGGCCGGCTGACAATTTATGTAATTAAGCTGTTGGATGTTGCGAGATGGATGAATAGGTTGTGTAATGTATTTAAATAATGTATGTTGTATATAATATGTATTAAAGAAACTTTTAGTGTCCACGTCGCTCCATGTTCCTTATATTTGAAACACATCATGCATGAAAGATATACATGTTAATGTAAAAAACAATTATATTTGGAATGCATTTATCAAGCACTTTCCCTCTTTCAAAAATAGTTTGTGTGCTTGTTTTCCATTATTAATGTGAAATTAAAAGTGTTGAAAAAATAATTCAAATCGTTTGTTCGAACACAAATGCTTTAGCACCAATTTCTACCCTCTTTCTGCAGAATTTATAACGTAATAACGTCTTTGATACTACTACTACTACTAATAATAATAATGTTCGAATCCCAACTTGGGCATGGATGTTTGCGAGTGTTCATTCATCAATTTCACCATATCGTATCAATCCATAGGATTATTCTTTATTTTTTTATTTTTAACTTTCTCCAAGCTTCATTTCACCTAAGTTCATTTACTTGTTTACACCAGCTGTTCAGTCCTCTCAGGTATTTGAATTATGCACAGTCGAGAGTTAAGCAGACTTCCACTTCCTGATTTATTGAGGCTGCAAGGTTTACAAGAGGTAAAAAATAAGTAAGCAGCTGAGAATAATAGGAAGGTAAAAACTCACGCATCGGCGTATAGGAAGTCTCCAGAGTCAGGGGTTTAGAGGAGCGGACAGACTGGCAGGGGACCTTTATTTGGTTTGGAGCAGAGAGAGGGAAGAACACTTTGGGAAGGAGAGGAGTCAGCCTGAGTTAGGTGAACTACTCACGAAGCCTCGAGAGAGCCTAGTTTTATTTTACTCTATGTTAGAAATGTCATTATCATTCTTCTAAGTGTAAACAGGTAACTATCCTAACCATAATATGCATGATTCAGGTTCGAAGGTTCACAAAATCAAACGAAGGACTATTTGCCATTTCTAGCTGTATAGTTAGGTATTCTATTTCAGTTGTACCTTTCGCAGCCAAGCATCCAACTTGTCATGAGGACAAGTGGTCTCATCATTAACAAGGATGAATGGTGATTAGCTACATTTTCCATTAAGCTATTGGGAGTGGTTGGTTCGATCAAATCATTCAGTAGAATGATACGATATCATCACTCATCCCCATCTTCGCAAATTAGCTAAAAGTGGCACAAGAAGCGAAGTAAAAGGTAAAAAAAAAAGGTAAAGTGCTCCCCTGTGCTTAACACCACGCCATGAAGGCGTATAGGGGATGTGGGGGTAACGCCCCACACTTTCTTGATCCGGTCGTGAGTGGGGGTGATGTGATCAGCATCACGCCCCTGACCGCCTTTACCCGCCAGGGTTTCCCCCAGGTACCCATGTTATTCGAAGTAAAATAAAGCAAATCAATAATAACAACAATAAAAATAATGTTATAATAATAACACTATTATTATTAGCTTTATGATTATTAAAATTGTTATTATTATTATTATTGGTACATTTATCCTGGTACTTGTACCCCCCCAGACAAAAATTCGTGGTTTCGCCTCTGCACTAGAAAGACAACAAGAAACTTCACATTGTTTTCATTATTATAACAATGAGTAGCACTGCTTCCATGACATTTTACAAAATGAGCAGCGACCTTCTTACACACCCATGCCTTGAATTCCAATCAAGACATTTGTGTTACGGATAAACCACTCTAGTTCGCCAACAAGGGTTCTACACTACACACCAGGTAATTGCCCTTAGTTAAAATCACAAGAAATTATGGTTTGTTTTTTAGCTTGATAGCATATTGAATTTCTATTGTTATTATTGCTCCTTGAATTTCATTAGTTTGTTTGGTCTTTACCTGCAACACTGATGTCACAATCTCATTTGGGTGGACTCAGGGCGGATGAAATATATATTTTCAGTTAGCCCCTGCCCATAGATCATAGCTACTAACGTTCTATCTTTCAAAATTAATATCTCTCCCTCTATTAGTCTTTCTCCTACTCTTTCTCTATTTTCCTGTTTCTAACTATCCTGCAATCTTTCTATATTTCCTATTCTTCCCCTGTTTCTCTTCTTTCTTCCACTGTTTCTTTCTATCCATTTCTTTCTTCCTGTTTTCTCGTTCCCTCTCTTTTATCTTCTGTTTCTCTCTTTCCCTCTCAAAGTGACAGCACAGTGAAAGCAATACAAACGAAATCAATTTTTCCACACCATTCTTCTTGTTTCTCTTTCCATCCCTTTCATTCTGTTTCCCTCTTGCCTTCTCTTTCTTCCTCTGCTTGTCTCTTTCCTTCTTCCTTCTCTTTCTTGCCTCTCTTCTCTTTCAATTTCTTCCTTCCTTTGTTTTCTGTTTCCTTCTATTCCCTCATCTCTTTCGTCCCCTTTCTTCCTTCTCTTTCATTTATTCCTCTGTTTCTCTGTTCTTCTTTCTTCCTTTGCTTCTGCCTTTTCTTTCTACTCATTCTCCTCTTTCTATTGTTGCTATCACACTCTATCTTTATTTATGCGTATATGTAGGATTCTTTCTCCACTATACAGGTACATGTATCAGCAAACTTCTCATGTAGTTTCCTTGGTTGCACTAAACCCACTCCCTCCCATCCGTAGGTAACACTCCTGCTCAGCTGTCAATTCATGTAGGATTACAGTTTAATAAATAGTTCGCATAGGATCATGAAACAAATCTGTTCAAGATTTGCCGCACCTTGGATGGTATGCAAGCAGCAAACATGTGATGCTGTCATTTTGCTAACAGAAGAGTTCTGCGACAGCAGAGGCATTTTGTAGATCACGTTTTCTGTGAGAAAACACAGATACTTGGGTGTGAAGCAAACTTGTTGAGCTCAGAATGTCTAAATTCAGTCGAAGAAGCCATTCGATTCGAACTGCATTTGGGAGCCGCATATTTAGCGTTTTGGAAAAGAAACTTAGTTGTGGTGAATGATGAACATATTCCTTATAGCCCAGGAAAAATAAGAAGATCGCTCTCATCTTATGTGACTAAAGCACATTGGAGATGGTTATCCCTGATTACTTGCACGAGGAAACCGTTAATTGGTTGATGCCAGACCAATCCTGTACAGCATCGTGTCTTCAGACGCAATATCAAGTAAATTGACACTGTAGAATACTGTCACCAGAAGATATAGATCAGTTAGCTTGTAGGAGAGCCCAAGTATAGGGTGGTCTGAGGATTTCTCCGGGGAGCCGGGTTGTAACGAGAACTTCATTTTTGGAGAAACTTGGTCTGGAACTATCCGAGGTTTGTACCTGGAATTATGTCCTCCGCTGTTGGGGCCATTACTGCTTTCTCTTCTCCTGGGCTCCAAGAAACGTGTACCAGTTGGCATCCGGCACCAAACTGAGCTCTCGGCCTATGTGAACTGCATTTATAGGTTTTAAGAGTGGCGCTGATCTACGGCAGAAAACGAAAACACGCAGGTTATACTTCTCACAGTTGCAAACTATATATTTACATGTTGCTAACCGCTCGTTATCAATAATATGTTTTTTATGAACTCTAAAATACCGAGAAGTACAAATGACTGAAGAAAATATGCTTATGAATTGCGAGAACGAAAACAATCACGAGATCGTTACAAAAACACTTAGTAAATTCATAGCATTTAAGTAAAATATTATACTAAGCTCGTTTTCTTTACTACTGACAACAATACAACGATGAGTATGATTTTTCATGTGATTTACAAATTCCCAACAACCAGTCCTACCAACTCAACGGCGACAAACTGTGCTTGGGCACATCATACTCACATATGCAATGTAACTGGGGGCCCATTACAGCTGACTGGTGGTTAACGCGAGATAACCTATTGTTCATTAAAAAAGCTTGAATGCTATTAACCTCTAATAATCAAAAGTAATTAATGCTTGTGCTTCATATTTCAGTTGCCCGTACATCTTGTTAACAGTGGTTCAATTGCGCGGATTGTGAAAGACGCCGATTTGAACGGTAAGTGAACTTACATGTACCCTTTGCTTCATCATTGGGGAACGAATTAAATCAAGTTTATTTTATATATTTCTAAATCTATAGAAACGAATACCTAGTTGAACTTGAAGCAGAATTGTACCTATGTATTACGTAGATATGTAAGCAAAAAATGGATTTTCGACCAGAGCTCCTACCGAGGTTTCGCCCTATATTTTGCTCTTGCTTTGTCAGAGGATTTTTCTTGTTTCAATTGTGAAATTGTCTCGACTGAATTTTTCACTTCCGCTGTGTGTGGAATTGACTTGACAATGGACTCTCTGCTCTCACCATATTACGTGTGTGGATTTGTTTCAGCGGATTTTTTCTTCCGTTGTTTTGCCTGTGTGAAATTGTCTCTATCACTGTCTTTTTTGCCCCTGTACATATTCAATAATATATTAAGTAACACTGGAAAAGCTAAAGCTTCTCATTTCGTCATTGTCACATTAAATCCTGGCCCCAAAATACGGAAGTGATTAAAAGCATTTTTCAAGAATATCATATATAAAGGCCCAAAATTCCTAATTTGTTATGTGAAAACTGTGATAGTATGCGTTGAACAAGGAAATGACCAATACACATTGCAATAAGAGTTATTAAAGAATATAACATTCAGAAACAGTGAACTTGTGAAGAAAATTAGTGCGAGACAATTAATGATTTATTAAAATTGATCTCATAATTTTCCTCTTTATCATTAGTAACAATAATAACAATATTAATACTATTAATAACAATTTTGTAGCATCACCCCGCGAAGTTTAATACTTAATTTGCACTCTGGATCCAAGTAGTATCAAATTTTGTTCAAAAGAGCTACTTGGTTTATCGCCATCTAAAATATCTGAGAATATAAATACAATTTGACTATACTAAATTAAAAGTAGGTCAAAAAGTCATTCTTTCTTTCTTGGACATATGAATACAATGATGTATGGAGAATGATGGGGTACTGAGAAATGAAACAATTACGATTCTGTTGAGAATAAGATCTGACAGGACGCAAAGGAAATGTGGTTGCAGTGCTCAAGTCATTTGTAATTGTCATGTATCTTTAACGACTGTAAAATTTGCTAAATAATTTAACAACTTTAGTAAAGTTGATCGGAACTTTTAAAATCCATTGCTTGTTTTTGGCCTTGAGCGTAACAGAAAACCCAAGACCATTTTCTTGAAGTGTGTGAGGAAAATTCTATTCGAGAAATTTGCTACGTTCGTATGAAGTTCTTGTTCGGTACTGCTGCTCGCGGACATTGAAGAATAAAGATTTTACGACACATAATTACTCACTCGTAATTACGTCATTCCGAGTCCAAGTTTAATACTCTTTAACAGAACATTAGGAATGTAATATAATCCCAGGTATCGAACTACAGTCTTTTAGTACCAGCCTATCAAATATTTATTTTCAAGTGTCAATCTCAAGTGCTTTCATGTCGTGTTCATATGGAGGTGTATAGTCTTGGAAAAAGTACTTAATACTACTCGTATTAAGGCTCTATAGGGGAAGTATTCTTTCCATTACTGTACATTCAGGAATAAAACTTGATATCTATGATTTATAAGGTATGTATTTTTCGGACCATGTAACCATATATAGGTTACATAAATACCCTGTAATTTTGGTATATGCAAAGAATTTCTATTTTTCGTTTTCCCCTAAAAAATTACCTCAATATTTATTGATTTGTTTTATTTTACTTCGATTTTTGTGCCACTATTGGCTAATTTGCGAAGATGAGGATGAGTGATGAAATTGATGAATGTACACTCACAAACATCCATGCTCAGGCCGGGATTCGAACCCGGGACAAAATATCTCAATTTTTCTCCGCCAAGGAAATTTTCTCTTCATGAGGCAACACTGCCTCCACAGTCAATTCTATTTCAATCTCTGTTTTCACAATCATTTTCTGTGCGGTATTGCACTGTAGAACAGATTCAGGCTTCTCATACCATTTCTATTCGTCTTTGTTACTCAGTATGCCTTTCCTCATATAAAGTCCTTCAATATTCTCCTTCTTCTTCTCTTTCTCTGTCCTTATGTACAGCCCTACTGCTATTCTCAGAATCCTTTCTCTCTCGTACCATTTTATGGGAGAAAGTAGTTTTGATGTCGGCTACACTCAGCACTCAATTCTTCTCCTTCCTTCGTTTAGTTTGCTCTATCTCATTGCTTCTCTGTTGCTGTCACTTTTCTTCCTTTCTTTCAATCCTTCTCACCCTTTCTCTTAGTGTTTCTCTCCCTCTTTACTTCAACGTTTCTCTCGTTTCTCCTCCTTTCTCTTAGCCTTCCTCACGCTCTCATTGTGTCGCTGCTTCTCTCACTTCTCTTTCTCCCTTTCAGTCTTTCTCTCTCTCTACTTTTGTTTATTTCACTTATTTTCTCTTAGTTTTCTCTTTTCCCATTTTCTTCTCTGTTTCTTTCCCATATCTTCCTTTCTCTCTCTAATTGTCTCGCTGCTTCTGTCACTTCTCTTCTTTCAGTCCTTCTCTCCTTCTTTACTTCTTTTCTTAGTCTTTCCTTCCCTCTTTACTTCTCCCTGTCTTTCACTTCTCTTCCTTTCTCTTAGTCCTTCTCTCGCTCTCATTGTGTCGCTGTTTCTGTCAGATCTCTTCCTGTCTGTCAGTCTTTCTCTCTCTTCACTTCTATGTTTTTGTCACTTCTCCTTTCACGTCACGTCTCTCTCTATCTCTCTGTTTACAGTCTTGCCTTTCTTTTTTAGTCTCTTTATCTAATTGTTTCTGTTTCAATTCCTTCTCTCCTTTACATCCAGTCTCTCTCTCCCCCTTTGTTTCATTGCTTCTCCACACACACACACTTATCTCTTTCTCCCTCTATTTCTCTATGTTATCTAAGTCTCACATTTCTTTTTAATTATCTCTCTTATTCTATTTAGTTGCTTTTGTATCTCTCTCCATTCTTCCCTGGCTTTCACACACAAGCCTGCTTGCTTACTTGATTCTGAAAATTTCTCATGCAGAATATAGAACCATGTAAACATTGAATTTCAAAAATTTACTCTGCAATATCGTGCATGACGCTATGTTAACAGATGTAAGGAGTATTTGAGCATCAGAACGACAGGACTAATATGCAAGAAATATGATCCTAAAATAATAAACTACACAGGCCTCTTCCTTCATTCTACACACGGAAAAGCAAACATTGAAATGAACTGTAAAAGTTCCAAGCAAGTTAAGGCTCAGGCAATCGTCCTAATGCATCAGATAGCTACTGAATTTGTCTTAAAACGCATATTATTTACACAACATTACTCGATTCGCAAAAGATGCATCAATTTTATATTTCTTTTTTCAATGAAATTATTCTGAATTCTTGAAATATACTTAGACCATGTTTACGTTTAGAATAGGTTTTCCCTTTTTGGAATGCAGATTGGAATATCTTCAATAATGTATTAAATGTTAATAATTTCTTTGGCAAGAACTTTCTTCAGAACTTTGTCAAAACTAACAAGAATAATATTAATAATAATAGCATAAATGTATGAATTGTAATCTAATTATTTGAACTAATTGTGCAAAGAGAGGCATAAATGCAGGAAAATGCATTAAAGTTTGATTCAAGCACAAAAATCCCATCTTGTTTCTTGAGTCCTCTTATTGCATCATTTTCTCTTGATTTATTAAAATGCATCGCATCAGAAGTTTCGATAAACGGCGAACCAAGCAGCCAATAATTACAGCAAGGTTGTTTCAATTGATGCATTTTAAGTGCATAAATTAAATTTAATGTATTTTCTTATCCGTGGGTAAGTAAATTTTTATAATATAAAAAGTACTCTAATAAGCGTTATGCTCAATTTAGACAAGTTCAAAATAAATTCTTGCGAAAAGAAACATTCTATTCAGAATCCATTTGAGGTACTTAGCACAAGCACATTTGATTGCTGTGTTGATGGAAAGCGTTATTCAGCTGATAGCAGGGAATTTTCACGACTTTGCAAACTGCCTCTCGTCAAGGTTGCGTACAGAAAACAAACAAGCAGGCGCCATAAAGAGAAAGAAACCGTCGATAACAGGCAGAATGTCACAATCCTTGGAAGAGAGGAATCCTTCTTGAATGAACAGAAAGCTTAGTATCAGGAAATCATTTCATTTTAGCTTGGTTTTCTCACTACACAATAAGAGATGACATCACACAGTTCTTCATGTGTACGCACCCTCACCATCTTGTGATTTTGATGAAATTTGGCGTTCAGGTTGTCCTTATACCAAAGATTTTGGATTTGCATTTTTGCAGCTTTTCATTGGTTGATTGACTTGGTACATTTTATTTCGCTTTTCTGCCACTTTTGGCAAATCTCGAAGATAAAGAGTGATCACATGATGAAATTGATGAAGAGACTCTCGCAAAGAATCCCACGTCAGGATTCGAACGCGGGACCCCTGGTGTCGTATCGCGTTGTGATAACCGCTCCACCACGCAGGTCGGCATCAGTTTTAAAGGGGGTCGATTTTTCATATTCTCCTTACCTGGGTATTTTCAATCAATGAAGTCAAAAAATACGAATTTGAAACTGAACGAGACACAATTTACAACAGGCCTAGGTTTGAAGTTTGATTGCCATGCTTTTATTCACACTTGTAATCTTCAAATTTCAACTGTTGAAATTACACCTTTGTAGATTTTGATGTTATTTAGATATTTTGTAGGTCGAGCTTTTATACAGGGTGTCATTTTAATGGCGCCCACGGACCACAGATTCGTATAGAGGACATCAAAACAAACAACTTTTCTCAGTAACATTTTTCTCGTTAGTGCATCATTTCGGCGCTACAGCTGTTCAAAAAAGACCGTTTTGCCGCCTGGATGCTGGCAACCCAACACAACATTTGATCGTATCTGTGAAGTCATTTCCTGCGGCGAAACAGCGCACGGCAGAGTTGCAAGGGACACACAAATTTTGTGAAAATTTACAAACTACCAATGACGTGATTAAGTGTAAAACGAAGCGAGAAACGCGTCCAGTAGACCGAACATCATAGCCTACCAGCCAGAAGGTCAGCAGTCATCTCAGGGGAAGTGGGAAGTGAACCAACGATATGAGAAATGGTAAAAACGTATTCAAAATGAAGTGTAAATTTTGGATTTTGTCTCAGCCTACATGTCAAATATCAACAACAATACATTTTATTGGACTTACTGCTTACATGTGGCTGTTTGCGCCCAGTTACATGTCAAATATTTGCAAATCTCGTTGCGAGGTTGTTATATACAGGTTTGTGTACAGGTGCCTTGTTGCACTTTTGTGCTGATAACGGAAGTATCCGAGGTTCACGTTGTTACATTACGGCTAAAACACGTACAACCACAGTAACAATCTAATTATGAATCAGTAGCGAATATACTGTCCTGTTCATAGTTCCAAACTATTACATTACATGTATATCCGGTGCATAGATAAACACAGTCGTCGGAGAGCTTGTAGCTTGTATTACTACTACTTATATCCCTGCTTTTTCAACCATTTTGGCACTTGCCTCATAATGCACTGAATATACATTATATTATGTGTTGCTTACCTTTGGAATTTTGAGTTCTTTCATTTCTTGTATTTTGTCATGTGTTCAGTGTGTCACAGAAAACTAGTATCAGAAGGACGAAGTGGATAGACTAAATTGTAGATGCCAACTTGGTAACTAGATTTGCAAATATTTGACATGTAAGCTGAGACAAAATTCGTAATGACCACTTCCACTTGAATTCTGTTTTCTTTCTACCAGTTTTCGTGTCGTTTGTTTACTTCCTGTTAGGTTAAAGAACGTGTTTTCTCGTTTTCTTTTACGGTACATAATGTGGCTGATTGTAGCTATGTAATTTTTCACAGAATATGAGTGTTCCTGGCAACCGTGGAACGCATTGCTTCACGACGGGATATGACGTCACAAATGCAATCAAATGTTGTGTTGGGTTGCCAGCATTCAGGCGGCAAAACGGGCTTTTTTGAACGACTGTAGCGCCGAAATGATGCACCAACGAGAAAAATGTTACTGAGAAATAATGTTTGTTTTGATGTCCTCTATACGTTTCCGTGGTCCGTGGGCGCCATTAAAATGACACCCTGTATATCGATGTGCAAAATTAAAGCGAAGGTGGACAATTCCATGTCAAATCCACAAAAGGTTCTCAACCTTACATTTTTTAATCCATTTTAAAGTTGGCATACTAAAAGAGCCACCTGAGGTAGGAAAATATACAAATTGGCAGATCCATATCTTTTGTATTTCCGAATTACAGAGGTGCAAAACATTTTCAAGATCTTGTTAAATTTAAATAACAATTGTTCGGCAATGAGGGAGTACCTATAGAAGTGATTCAGACCGGGGGCCTCCGAGTTGCGTATACTTCGTGTATACTCCGTATACGGGCCGCAACCTGATGACGTATAAAGATTAGTCGTGTGTAAATCTATTCATTTCAGAGTGAGAACAATAATTGTTATCGCAAACTAAACATAGTTGTCTCCTGATCAGATACAAGTAAATTTATGCGTTTGTATGTAGTACAACATTTAATTAGATGTTAGTAAAAAAAAGTCTGTGTTCAATCAGTGCGATGTGTACGAGAATTAGGAATTTGTGAACATAGCTGAATGGTAATATTAATTACTTGAATGCCGACCTTGTAACTATTACATTACTTTATTTAACACGAAAAAATGTTGATTGTTATTTATATGTCCGTTTTATTGCTCATACGTTGTCTGAAATTGTGCAGTTTAAAGTGCAAGAGTCTTTAACACATTTTCTTTCCAGTCACAGTAAAGCATATTCACTTACTTCTTCATGCTATGTTCCAGTTTACAAGAATTATGTGCTTGATATACATGACGTGAAAGAAATACAATGTACATCAATAGAATTTTACGACTTCGTTCAATTTTATTAGCATATTTCACAAATACATTGTGGATAATTTTGTACCTTTGTACTCGGTAATGGATGTTATATTCTCCCTTTGTCGATTATTTCTGTCTTAAACAGGAAGATCTTTTTGATTATTGCAATGTACACGAACTAATTATATACTTGTGTCACCAGCATTTAAGGTATTTGGAAATGTAGACAAGTTGTTGACAAATTTACTATGTAAAGAATAACGATTATTACATTTGCGTAGTCAGTCATTGTGATTTCATGTAACACATTTGATTGATTTACATTTATGCTCTGTGGAAAAGTAGGAGAGCGAGATATTATCTCAACCTCTCAACCTGTTCTAAATATCACAAGCACAAGGGGAAAATATAATTAACAACTTATATGTCAGCGAATCTTTGCATGACACGATTTCAGTACATGTCCAGGTACAGTTAGAAGTAAATTGTCGTCATTTGGGATGAATCAACACGCTGATATATATTAAAACTTACGCCTTATCCCGAAAAATAACTTGGCAAACTTGTCTCTTGGTTTTTACCATTATCTAGCATGCTTACCAAAAAGGAATATAATTATAAGGACTTTAGAATACGATATTCTTTTAACAATAATATCCTGATAGTGCATGAGGTTCATTGTATTCTCTTGCTTTTTGCATTGGGATTCTTAATTAAAGTAAGTTGCTTGCATGTTGCATTAATATTCTCAACGAGTTTCATTTTCCGTGTGATCGAAAATCCCTTTTCTTAGGCTTGAATTACTGTTAGGTTATTTAAGATTGGAATTTTTAGCATTTAGGTATTGCGAATAGGTTAGGCTAGACATTTGTTCCATTACCATTTGCACACTTTCTCTCTTTGATTGATGCGAAAAATGATTTTTTTAAAAAAATGTAACCTACAATCAAGCCACGGGAACTTGTGCATCCAAATATTTACCATATTTCTAGAAAATTAAACGTTTATGAAATTAGACACGCGAATTGAGTATCGAAAGTTGGAAAGCTTATTTAATACGAAATTCTAATCTTACAAGCTCTTTCCTCAACCATCTGTACGTAAACTTTTACAAAATTATCTTGCATACATAACTTGGACAGTAAGTTCTCATTCCACAGCAATTTAATAGCAATTATATACTAACGACGATAATTCTTTACGAACTTACAGTAAGTTCCAAACGTAGGATGAAATTTTATCTATATCGCCTTTTCTCCATTGGTAATTTAAAAATAAAGGTACTTTATGCAGAACGGTAAAGATTGCATTTTACTTTTATCAATATTATTTACGTATTTTCCAATGTCATATAACATTTGAAACGTTCTTCAGGTGAAAGCAATGTTCTGAACGAATGAGAGAGGACTTTTCACTCAGAAAACTAAATATTATACTCTTACAATGCACTTTGTTAAATGTTGTAAATGGACTATACTTGACTAATCCTGTGACGTCACGAAAGCTGGTGTGCGGCCCGTACATAAATATAAGTATCTCGGAGGCCCCGTGCAGAAGGTGTTGGAAACGAAAAACTGGATACAACAGGATGGCAAAATGCACACCATGTTTCGTCATAATGCTTAGGTTTGAACACTAATTAAAAAACAAATAAATAAATAAACCTCTAATATAAAACCATAGTTCATAGTAATGTAGTGGAGAAAGTGTGTGGTAAATCTATGCCGATAAGTCATTGTCACAAAAAGCACATTTTGGCGTCCCGTTTTACGTTTTAAAGAATCGGGACAACTAAAAAAGGGGGACGGGACTGTCTAATACGGGACGTTTGGCCACTTTAGAGTTAACAGACATAAATCATAGAAATCGAATTATGTTTAAAAAAATACATGTGCACCATGATTAGGTCGGAATTAAACAATCGGATCTTGGGCACACGCATAGGCGGAGTTCTGGAGGGGCCAGAGGGGGCCTGCCCCCCAACTTAAAAAATAGACTAAAAAAATAACACATGATTAAGTTCAGTTACTACATTTTTGTTATGAAGCCATACCGCAAATCTTGACGTTTGGCATGATGACATGTGCGGTAATTGCGCCACAATAGCGGGTCTTAGACGATTTGATTGATGTATACAATTTGAAGAAAGAAAAACGTAAAATGACTTTGTGTTGAGTCAACAGTTACTGCTGAGGTATCAAAAGAACCTTTCAATTTAATTTTTCTAAAATTTCTGAAGCTTACTATTGTACCGTAACTTTTTTAAAGTAATAAGAGTATTGTATCAATAAAAAATTAATGAAATGCAAAATGCAATAATCGTACTGTTTTGCTTCTTTTAAAACTGACAACCAATATACTAATTAATATTTCTTTACTTAAGCGAGGAAATTTAACATTTTCAAATCTAAAAGGCCTAGAACTCAGTGTTTTTAAGTTGTTGTTTTTTAATTTCCGGGGGAAGGTCTCCGTACCCCTTATAAGCTAGGGGATATTCAACAACCCTCAGGTACATCATATGCTTCTCCCAGAGTCTGCCCCCCCCCCCAAAGCAAAAGCTCAAACTCCGCCCATGGGGACACGACGCGAACCGGGAAGTTTCGGGGCGAGTTCAAAATTCGACCACCGATCTGGCTGAATTGTTTTGCGTTTTTCATTTTTGTTTGATGTGTGTATTTGTATTTGTGTTTTATTTTTATTTTTCTCACTCTTGCAAAACTGTGTAGATACTTTAATCAATACTAATTGTGATCTGTAATGACAACACTTGCGAAAACTGATCTAAGCTAAATATCAATACAATGGATTTCAAATTATAAAACCTTCAAAACTTTATTCAGTGAATTCTAAGTGAATAATAATATCCTTAGACAATTCATGAATTATTGCTTATAAACTACAGATTCAGCTAATGATTACAGCAGATTATTCTAATATGTGTAATTTTTCTTCAATCTTTACACTTCAATGCTATATCTGATTGCATAAAGTCACACGGATTCGCTCGTATTTAAATGCTGCCATCTTCTTTTCACCAGAGGAACAGGCAGAACAGGACAACTTCGGGACTCAGCTTGCAAATTCTCAGACTCCTGGCTTAACCTTCCCTTCACTATACGGACTTGGAAAGATTGGAGTTGGTTTGGATGGAGTAAACACCGATAATGTTGGAGGTGAGCAACATGTGGTTATGAATTGTAATAGTTTGGTCAATATTAACATCAAATGTATTTGTAACGGTACAGTTCGATGCTTTGTTGCTCACGAACACGGATTCTGTAGCATTAGAGTTGACGAGCTGTATCTTTGCGGGTGAACCCTGCCCAAGCACGGCTGCGCAGTAGCATAGAGGAGGAGCTACCGGCTTCGCAGTAGCATGGGGGAGGAGCTATCGGCTGCGCACTAGCAAGTGGGAGGAGCTACCGGCTGCGCGTCATTACCTCGCGTTCTGTCCTTGCTGTCGACCACCCAAAGGGCGAGTAGGTGGCAACTACATAAACGTATCTCTCTCACACTCTGCGCGGAGTAGCCAAGGCCACCCGCAAAGATACAGCGCGTTAACTCTAGTAAGTTTTATTTGGTTTCAAAAAGTGATCCAACCACGTGCAAACTACTAGACACACACAAGTACAACATTTATTTATTTATTTATTGAGAAAATTTCAGATACAGCACGTAGCCATTTTACACTGAAATCAGTAACAATGAAAAGAACAAAAATAAACATAACAAAATAAGACAAAATATTAATATAAATAAGTCAAGATAGCACAATTAAATATTATATAGCAACATATGTTCTGATGGTTGACCGAAATGCGTACTCTGTGGAAAATACATCAGCACTTAATGGGAGGATTGAATTGGTGTTTTAAGTCCACCTTATGCACAGCAAGGCTAATCGGGACTGGACCTACAGTTTAAAGTGGGATCCGAACCACTATGTGCCTCCACCGGCTATCGATCCCGGGACCCCTTGATTATAAGGCGACGACGACAACCACTGCGCCATCGGGGAGGCCCAACATTCATTTGAATTCTAACCAGTCTTATGACCGAAAAAATAATCTATCGTAGGAATTTATGGGACCGTGACTTTCCGGGACATTCTTCAAACACTTTTAGATCGTACCACCTCAAGTTGTCTGGCTTGTTCAAAAACAGAAATTTTAACAGTTTTCGCAATTAATTTTCAACATAATTTATGCTGAATTAGCCTTGGGAGGATTCAGTACAGGCCTGACCAACCCTCTGTATTCGTAGAAGACCGCTCTCATATGTACACTCACCGGCAATGACAATAGGGCACCTATATCCTGAAATATTCTCTTCCCTGCAAAGCTTTATGTGTGTTGCCTAATGCTACCGCGATAAGGGGTTGTAGTGGCGAACCTTCAGAGGCAACTTCTACCACCGCCGTCGAGTTAGGAAACACACACAACGCAATGCATGGAAGCGAGTATTTCAGGATACATGTGTCCCATTGTTATTGCTGGTGAGTGTACGTGTGGGCTGCAAAGCGAACAGCTTTACAAAAACGTTGGAAGGGGTCGGAAATGAGCGAGTGATCTAGGTAGGAGGCTTCGTATGTCTCGTTCGTGCAGTGGGTCATTTGATTCGCGAGAAACAGTGTCGCGATTAGCACATCTGTATTTGTATTTTTGTTACTTAACGTCGCTTTACTGTCACTTTTGTTCAATCGCGACGATGAGGATGACTGATGATATGATGAAATTGATGAAGGGACACTTACAAAGAACATCTTGCCAGAACTCGAACCAGGGAACTTTTGAGGCGAGTTCGAAAGTTGACTATATTAAATGCTCATTTTTAAAATATATTCATGTCATCACTACTTGATATTTTTCTCTCGTTTCTATTTTCCACTGTCTTTACATCTAATCATATTCACAACACATACATATCAACGCCATACTAGGATTGAAACTTGGGACCCCTGGCGTCACACCGAACAGACATATTTTATTATCCTGTTAACTAATGTGCGTTTGTAAAGAGAAACGAAGATCAATAAAAAATTAAATTGCATTATACTAATGACGGTAAATAGGGGGGCAGTTACCCACCCACTTTGCCCCCGCACCATGTCATCTTAACGCCAAGCCTTGTACACCAAGTTAAAGTAAACTGCCCTTGCCCCCCCCCCCCCTCCCGTTTTGGCAGCCAAACTCCGCTACTGGAATCCTCATCATTAAAAAAAAAAAAGTTAACTTAATATTTCTAGATGTCCAAAGAGTAAAAAATACATTACATTATTGTATATTTTTAAGGTTTAGGAAACTTTGAAGTGACCAAAAAACCAAGGAAACACCGAAAAGGAAGCAGACCTCAAGGTACGTTCTGAAATTATGTTTCCAGTAAGTTATTTGTAGTGAACAATTTGTCTTATTACAGGAGAGCATATGACGTTAAATACAGTCCTAATTTTAAAATGAATCGAATTGTTTTGTAAAATATGAACTGCTATGTTTACATAACGAAATCGGATTATTGTTCATACCGAAATGTTTATATGTGGGTGTGTTTTTATATATGTATATATGCATGCAGGGGTGTTCACAGAAGGAATTCAGAATTTTTTTTTGGAGGGACAAGATTTTATACCAATTCTATATATCTTCACACAAAAATAGGGGAGGGGATCGATTCTTTGATTGACTTGTTATTGATTTTAAGTTGTGGTTAATATGTACAGTTTTTCTATCTACCCGTGGGTGATCACGGCAATGGGGTTGAAATGAAACACCACCTCTTATGCCTTTAGAATCGTTTTGGAAAGAAGGGGGACATGCTGAAGCATTAATACATGGTTAGTCAAGCAGAGAAATTGTGAAGAATAAGGTTTAGTACATTTAACCAGTGAGCCTGAGCAGTTTTGTACGTTTTACGTTAGCAAACATGAAAGCCTCAAGTAAACATGTATTGCTTAAATATGTCTGCATTATAATGTTCCGAAAATTATGTCTGACCAAAATAATTTGAGTATATAATTCGGCATAAAGGGAGGGGCAAGGGAAATGTTCTACTTTTGGGGGGAGTGCGTCATAGGCCTTGTGGGGGATGGGCACCCCTGTATGCATGAATGTATGTCCAATATATATATAACCCCAATCCCACCACTCACTGACATAGATGTTCTCCATGAAGGAAAATCCTGGAGGCCAAAAATACCAGACCCCCCTCCCCATGAAATCGTCCCAAAGGGCCGAGAAAATTTAAAAATCGCTCAATTAGCCCTTCTTTAAGGATTAAAATGCCCTTTATTCACGTCCTTAGCAACCGTTTCCATGGCTTTTCTTTTTGGTCACATTGTTTCCTTCAATTCTTTCTCACAGATCACACACAGATGAATCAACTCCTGGTTTTGAAAAGGTGCCTCAAGCAAGGGTGACATCTACATAAGAAGAAGATTCAGTCCAGACACAATTACGCATATATTATTATACTCAGTGCGAAAATATCTACATCGTGCTTGTTTTAACTAAATGTTTAGGGGTATAATAACAAACAATTCTTTAGAGCTAGCCGTGCTTGTTGTTGTCCATGGAAACGAACGTTGCTAGGGAACTTAAAGAAAGTTTATTTTCATCCCGAAAACTACTGTAAATAAATTATCCTACACTTTTCGAATTTAAAAAAATGAGCATCGTTACAGAGGAGAGGTAGGAATGAATTTGCGGAGAATGAGGGAAAACAGTTATTTTTAAATTACGTTCAAAATTGTGAAAATGACAAGAGACGTAAAATATTGCCTTTTCGATTTAGTGTCGCTATTGAATTGGTTTATACAAAACATCCAACTAACTATCTTGAAGTGGATATTGCTTACCCAGTTTATTATATTACACATGTTTATTATTAAGAAAATAGACAATACTATTTTGAATGTTAGTACCTAATTCCAAAAGAAATTGGAAAATAGTTAATCTTGATATCTAAAATAACAACAAATCTCCTGCATATGTTTTGATTTTCATGAATCGCACTGATTAATGTAAGCGCAGATGTTGCAATGCTAGATTAAAAATGTACATGGTCATATTCGACTGAGGCGACACATGGTGCCTAACAAAATAATAACAATAATAACTTGAACTTTGTATCTCTCGGTGCTTAGTTGAGGGGTTTTAGTGCTTTCGAACATTTTTATCCTCGAGATAATCACCATCACACATGATTAAGTTCCTAGTTAGAAAACATGCATCAGACAAGAGTGACAAGATTTAGTCCAGAGATAACATCAACAGTCATGTATAACTTTCTTAATTAGTACTCAAAATTCGATACATCATGGTTATTTTAATTAAATGTTCCAGACACGTAATACTGTCGAGTTAGCCATGCCTGTAATTGAACTTGGAAACAGACGTTGAAAATGATACCTTAATGTCATAACTTTCCAGTACTGACGTCACGTAAAATATGACTCGTATTAACTGTCCATACCTTACGGAAAATAAATTTTGCGAGGTGAATTGGCTACCAGAAGAAAACTAAGAGCGTGGCTCATGTTGTTTAAAAATTATTCGTGTGCACAATAAGATATTCTAATAATATACCGTAGAAAATTATGGGCTGTATCTGTCAAGTGAAGATAACGTATATTTCCTTAATTTTCTTGAAAACAAATGAACATTGATGGATAATATGCTAGAATTACCTTCACCGTAAGTTAGGTTTCAAGTTTTGTGCAGTATATACATATACGATGTATTACCTTAAAAATCGATACTAGGGAACTTAAAGAAAGTTTACAGAAGGTTGTTTCACGTTGATGGTATCGATTTCGATCACCAGGGAGGGGCACGTAGGCACAGCACAGAGCAGCCAGAGCCAGTAGGACGAAAGTACTGTGTGTTGACTTTCAAAGACGATGGTTGGTGTGTGAGTGGGTGTTTATATGGAACCAAAAATTCCAGTCTTTTGGGAGGGATACATCTGTGCCCTTTTCGACGTTGGTTATAGTTATAGCCAGATAATTAAACAGTGCCACATGAAAGCATTCCATGTGTCAAAGAAAGGCATCAATGCAGTGTTGAATCGCCATAAAGCTTGCACCGTACCTGTTGCTGGAACCAGTCAAAGTGGGCCTCGGACATATCGGAAGCTCAAGCGTTCCTCCGATGTTGTGCGGAAAGTGAGATCCTTGGTGCGATGTGAAAACCCTGCAACGCAAAGAGTGATTGCACAGGCAGTGCAATGTTTTCCTGCAACTGTGAATCGCATCATAGGCCAAGATTTACAACTTGTGCGGAAGCACAAGGCTCAAGTTCATAAGTTGCGTGCTTCACATGTCCAGGAGAGGAAGACCAACAGTCGTAAGATCTACGAACGCCATCTGGCAGGGGACCGCTGGAAGTATGTGGTGTTCCTGGATAAAGCATGGGTGTATCTGTCGGGATGTGGTAAAAAAGGGCCATCTACTATCGTCCACGTGATGCAAGAGGTCGATCTGAGTGGGTACGCGAATGCGCTGAAAGTTTTCCACGCGGGTTCATGGTTGTTGGTGGTTACTGCCATAACGGCAAACTTCCACTGCGCAGAGTGGGAAAAAAGGCTAAAATAAATGCAGCTTATTACCAGACAAATATTTTGGAGCCACTTTACAGACATTATATTCCTTCTCTCTATGGCAGCGACACATCTCGTGTTGTCATCCACCAGGACAAGGCTTCCAGTCATACGGCAAAGTCCACGCAGGCATACATGGATCGGATGGCACGTGAAACGGGGATTCATGCAATCCCCTTTAAAGGCATCCCTGTGAAATCCCCCGATGCCTCTTTCATGGATTTGTGTGGGTTTCCGTTGTTGAAACGAGCCTTGGGAAGCAGACGGCCCCGCACAATTGAGGGTCTTTGGAAAGCTTGTCAGGAGGAATATGATCGTTTGGACCAAAGTGTTCTTCAACGCAGTCTCCTCCAATGAAAACTCCGCTGCAGGACCATTGCCGCAAGACAGGAGTATCACGTGGAGCACCACCGCTCGTGACGTCACGGTTTTTCTTAAGGTGAGGTGGGTTCTAACTTTGTTACCATGGACGTGAAACGACCTTCTGTATTTCCAGCCCGGAAACTACTGTAAGTGAATTATGCTACACTTTTCGAATTTCAAAATATGCGCATCAGAATTTATTACAGAGGAGAAATAGGAATTTTAGGGGAATGACGGAAAACAATTTTTTTTCATTTACATTCTAAAATGTGAAAATTATGAGACACCTAAAAAATTGCTTTTCCGATTTAGTGTCCCTGTTGAATTCATTTATACAAAACATCCAACTAACTATCTTGAAGTGGATATTGCTTACCCAGTTTATTATTAAGAAAATAAACATTACTACTTGGAATGTTAGTACCATATTAGAGCCCGTACACACATAACGTTACGTTCAAAACTTTCCAAATAAGCGAACCACATCGGTGAGCGAACGAAATGACGGAAAATAATTAGTTTTAAATTACGTTTAAAAATGTGAAAATGACATAAGACGTAAGTAGTTGTATTTACAATATTATAAACTCAAGAAATGAAGAGCCCCCCTCAAGCAGAATTGCCTATACTTAAAACAAGCTCAACATGAGCATATGAGCTTTTTGCTCAAGTGTAGCACCCCCTCTAATCCAAGATTTTTGTAAAAATGCCCTCGGGAATTTCCTGAGAAATGAAGAGCCCCTCAGATTGATTTGCCTACACTTACAAAAGGCACTTCTGTGAGATTGTTGTCCATAAACTTGTCAAAAATATGCCCCTCTTGATATTTTTTTTGCCTACACATAAAAATAGGCCACACACACACGCATACACACCCACACCCACCCACATACACACATATTTACTTCCGGTTTAAGTTCAATTGGATACCAGGTTCAAATTGTATATTAAAACAATGCAATATGCAGAGACCCTTTAGAATTGCTCCGTGACTCTCTCATTTCTTACATCATAAACATATGATTTTTCTCCTATGAGAATAACACTACATATGGTGTCATCAGGTAAAGCCTCATGGAATTCACAGATAATTTTAATATTTGTTCTGTCATTAACCACAACTTGTTTTCTTTTTGAAGTGTTGATTACAAACATGGGTCTCTGTGCTTTGAATTCATCTGGTGTGTAATACATGTCAGTATTGCCAGTAGTGACTCTTTTGAATGCCGAAAATGCCTCATATAATTTGAGGAAATTATTCTTGGACATATCTAAATTATAATTCTCTCTAGGAAAAACCTCATTTCTGCCATTTTTAAGATAAATATTCTTGATGTTGCAGTTATCAAATTTACTTGAATTTTTTTCCTGATTGTTGTGTCTCCCAGTCTGAAACAATACCACTACAAAATCAGGCATGTCATATTGTATGCTGGAGAATGAATTTGTAGCATCAAACTCATAATATGTACCAGTTGCGGGCTTCTGTACACATTGATATGTATAAAATTGTAGAAAAATCTGTGGATTTTTTATTATATCAGCTTTGTATTTAAGAGCATAACTGGCCTCATATTCAACAACAGGGATTCTTAACTCCATAGTCTGAATAATGCATTTGCCCTCATCAGGTAGGGTATTAGGCAAAGCTTCCCCTGTAGAGTTTATTGCACTGTACCTCATCAAAGCATTTTTATCATTTGCAGCTCTTCTAAATGTGATTCTTAACCCACCCTTCCACATAATATCTTTGTAATCTGAGAAGAATCCTGGCAATAGGCGCATGGGGAACAGCACAGTGTGGTTCTTAGATAATATTTTATCACCAGCCTCAAATCCACCGATTTTGTAGTATGAAGCCTCGGTTTTGGATAATTTTAATGTGGCCAAAGCTGTGGAGGTAATGCCGGGATAATCCACTCTGTTTATAACAACGCCATGCTTTCTGATCTCAATTTCAGAGAATAGATGTGGCACAAAATTATCTACCAATCTTATATTTGAATTTGCCAGATAATCTGTACCATCGAGCTTTACAACATCAAATTTGATGTATAAATCTGCTCTGTGAGGGTGTATAAATCCATCCCCTACATCAAGATCAACCTCAATCTCTGTGTTGGGTTGATTTAAATTTGCAAATGTCCTCCTGTTTGGGGGGAATGATTGTAGCTCATAACTCTCAATATTTTCCATTTTTTTTTTTCTTGTATGTATTTTTATTTAAATATTAATCTCTATGATTGCAGTTGTTGTGGCTCCAGCAAAATCAACTAATTCTTCTTTTTCATTAGTGACCATCAATTCAATATAATCTATTCTATTATGACACACAGGAAAATATAATGTTGGGGATGGATTATAGATGATGGGCTCCATAAATTCAGAATTAGGTTTGAATGTTGCAATGATGCCTGTTTGTTTGTGAGTGCCTATGCCATTTGATTTGGTGATCATACCCTCTGCCACATTACAGTGAATATTTAGAGTCTCTATGGCTAAGAATTTAGGTATATTCATAGCAGTGTGTTTGATGCCTGGTTCAAGTTTTGTGTTGTTCTCAAATCCTAACAGCTCTCCTATAGTACCCAGATCCACTGTTTCTGTAGCAGATACAATTTCTACTCTGTGAGTGACAGAATTTTGAGTTAATACTATACCTCTGGGTAATTGAGCATTTAGAGTGGACAGATTATACTGCCCTGGAGTGATGACAATTTTTTCATCCCCTACTGCAATTTTGTTGTTGTGGTGTGTAATATTAGGGATCAGGTACATGCCATAAAATGCCCTGAGAGCCATTGTTTTGGGATATACAATGTCATCATGTAATTTGAGTTTCAATATTGAATTTTGGCTGGTGAGATGAAATACCCCCATGATGTTTTAAATACCACAAGACTTTTTGAAAATCTTCAATTGATGGTTTATTTATTTGAGACATATATCTAAGAACAGATAAACACAAATGTCTGCAATTAACATCTTTGAAGTTTTGAACACGGGCATTATTGTAATAAAGATTAGCTGAATTTAAATATTTTATTAAATTTTCAGGTGGAACACCTCCAAATGAATCAAATACAAATGCCTCATTTTTTAAATATTTAAGATAGCAGATCCAGTGAGTGCCCTGATTTTTGTACTCATCCAAATTAACAATGCCACACTCTTTGTTGAGTGGTTGTTCTGGTAAAGAATCAGACATGTACACACCTCTAAAATGTTTGATGCCCAGTGGCTTGATTAAAGCTTCAATATATTGGTTTGTAAGCGGCTCTTGTTTTTTTTAAACTTATTCATGGCTCTCTTAACACCTTTGCCTTGTTTCTCCATGGCCAGGTTATGGCGCTTCAATTCATCTAATTCTGCCCTATTTTTCTTGGCATCTATTACTGTTTTTGCTATGGCAGCTGATCCCCCCGCCAAGCTCCCAACAGCCCCGAGAGCAGCTAAGATGGCAGGGATGGTAAATATAAATCCCCCCACATGTGATTTTTTTCTTGATTGCTGTAATTTTTTTAATTGGGGGGTGCTAAGTAACAATTTCATTCCATGGCCCTTTGCAATACAAGAGCTTTTTTTCTTGCGCTGCTTTTTGGTTAAAAGGCTATCAATAGGCCCAAGAGATTTGAGACCTGCATAAGGTATTTGATACATAACACCCTTGGCCTTCATTGTAGGTTTATTATATATATATTCACAACCCCCACCCCAATTTTTGTTTGGTGCTCATAGCTATGGTGGTTCCCAATGCTGCTATTTTTTCACTTAAAAATGCATCTTTGCTTACAAATCTACCAAATGCAGCCTCTTCTAATTTCTTGTCTGCAACATGTCTCTTGTCAAGATCAGAATGTGTGTTGTATGCAATATCATGGTCTCTACAAGCAGCATCTAGGGGATTAACACCAGGATCACCTCTGTTTAATCTATGGTCCAATTTTGTGCCTGGACCACAATACTGATAGCCTGGAATATGTAGTTCAAATGGCAGCTTGTTTATAATGTCATTAACAAGGCCCCGACCCTCAGAAATATTCCAAAATTTGGGGGGTGGAGTATTAATAATTTTTATAAGATATCCAATCCCCTTAGTGTCATTCACTATAAAATTAGACAATTTTGTGCTTATCATGTCCATAATTCCAACCTTTTCATTGTAAAAATTGTTGTTCCCAGCATTTTCCTCCCCAGCTATCACCAATAACCTATCTACAAGTTTCCTGACATCATCAACCCACACAAATTCTTTAGGCAGGGTGTTGTATTGTTTGATTCCACTGCCAGTCTTGATTTGAGACCATATGGGCTTGATTAAATTATTGTATTTTGCCCCACTGCTAGACTTGACTCTTTTTTGTGTGGGATCATTGTTCTGGTATAGAGCATCTGATTTTATTAATATTTCTTTGTAATATTCATAATCTTGATCTGTATAGCTGCCAGGTTTTTTCCTAGTCATCAGTTCCCATAATCCAGGTGTTCCGAGATACTTAACAAAAGCACCTTTTTCTCCAAGATGAGATTCTGAATATACAATCAGATCATCCCCCATAAATGTTACTCTGAAATTGCCAATTCTATGTATGATGCTACCATCATGCTCTGTGTCAGCATATAAGCCAAAAACCTCATCTTTATTGTCTTTAGGTGTGGTTAAATATTTTTGAGCAAGAAGACCCAATTCAATAGGATCCTGAGTAGCTTCAATTCTTCTAGGAGCAATAGGACTAGGTGTATGAATACTGGAAAGTGGGGTGAATGGATAATCTAATATGTTCCTTGCAGCTACAGGTACAAGCTCTGTGATTAAATTTTGATTTTGTTCTGTAACAGTTTTGATATTTTTACCTAATTCACTAATAGCATCAATTATGGGCTGTTCTGTTTGTTTGTGTTTTTCATAAATTCCTCGGTTCTCTGATTTCCATCCCTTAAATCTTTTTACAAGATAATCTCTTAATTTAAGATCATCAATTATTGGCCTTTTCATGTTTATTTATATATGTTTCAATGTCTAGAAAATTGTTGATTTTATTTCTGTATTTGCCACTATTGGGTGTTCTTGTCATATCAATTGTGACAAACCCATAACTGTCCTGGTTCCAGCACCTGCTGCAAAACTTAGAAAAATCATTGTAGCTCAGGTCCCCACCTACATATTCATCATGTATGTGTTTGAGGTTGGTATGGTCTTGATGAAACACACATATAAAATTGCTGTTGTCTCGGATCAGTTGCTTCGGAATTTTTGAAAAAGTCTGTGCCAGGTAGAAGCAATCAATGTTTTTGTGCCGGCCCTGTGTAAAAAAATTTCTAACCTTGTTTTGATTATCCAATATAATGTCATCAAACACAACAACAGAATTATCGAGACATTCATGAAGTGGCTTAACATCTGGTTCAAAAGTGGCTATATCCAATCCATCATAAAGCTTCATCAGCTGCTGATATTTTAATTGTTCCAAGCTCTTAGAGAAGATATACAAGTGCCTGTTTTTCCAGTCTAACCAGTTGGGTGCCAATAAAAAATTATCAACCATTAGTGTAGTTTTACCACAAGCAGATGGCCCAACAATAAGACACCTAATATTATCAGGTAGCAACTTCCCATTTCTCTTATTCTGTTGTTCAGGTTCTGGCAGCCTTTTTATAACATCCCAGGTGCTCATATTATTATTTTGTTTGCATCGATCCAGCTGTTTTCCGGATGACCCAGCCATTTGACAAGTAACTTTTTGCCTTTTCTGCGGATAATTTTTTCTATGAGATATGTGTCAGGCTGTTTAGTTTTGCTGAGCTCTTGTTCATAGAATCGGCCTTTGAGAATTTCTCCTCGGTGATCCTTTATTATATATGTGTTAAGGGTCCCGGGTTTAACTTGAACCACTGTAAATAATTCAGTGCTCCAGTTTCTTGTAAAGCCTCTCTTGAATAAGTGCTTATATTTGCTGATTCTTACTTGATCACCCACCCTGTATTTGGTCCTTCTTGTTGTTGGCTGGTATCTAGGATAATAAACAGTGCTGATCAATTTTTGCTCATCAGATGAAGTTACTTCAGAGGGTTTCATGTTGATTGTGGAATGGACCGAGTTGTTATATTTTTGTAGAAGTTCTGGAAGAATATTAACCCATTTATAATTACCCTGCAGTGTAAATTGTTTATACATAAGATTTTTTAAGGTTCTGTTGAATCTCTCTACAATTGAGGCCTTGAGGTCACTGTAACTCGAATAATGTTTTATTGCCTGGCTTTTAATAAATTGTTGAAACACTGAATTATAAAATTCTTTGCCATTATCTGTTTGCAAATAGCACGGGGATCTTCCACTCTGATTGATGATTGTCCTGATGGCCTCTGTAACACATTTTCCAGTCTTGGATTTGAGTGGCACAGCCCAGGCAAATTTTGAAAATGTGTCTATTACAGTGAGTAGATACTTGTAGCCCTTGTTGATTTTGTCTAAGTTTTTCAACTGTCCACTTGCCATTTCAATCAAGTCGCTCTGCCATAAATCATCTATGCCCTTTGTGACTACTGGGAGTCTCTTAAAATTATGTCGGGCCTGTCTGTGTAATTCATCAACAATAATTTGTCTAGACATAATATGTAAACAAGAATATTGCAACTATGGGGTGTTCAGCAGCTGATACTGCAGGATTTTCTAAATATAATTTGTCTCCAATATGTATTTTAAATTCCAAAGAGCCATCATCTTCAAATATGCTGTTTCCAATGTATTGGGGTCTGTAAAATCCTGTAACTCTACACTGGTGATTTTCACTTTGTTATCAGCATTTGTTATTGATAATGTAGGGTAGTGGTGTGCCTGTGGTTGAAGCCAATATTTGATCTTGATTGGTCTCAATGTGCCCCCAACAAAAAATTGGTAATAAAATTGTGCAGGGGACAGCATATATATTTTGCCACCCGATGTAAATGGAGAATCATATTCTTTGTTGGGGATGCTGTACAATTCAAGAATTACTGTATGTTTAGGATTTTCAATTATGCCTGTTATTTCTTTTTCTGCTGTGAGCAATCTGCTTGTTACAGATTCAAGGTGCTCATTGATGGTCCTAACAACATCATCATGGCCTGGCTTTATTTTTATGTCCACAGCAAGTCTCTTGTATTGTTGCACAATTTCTTGTAGCTGGGTGGCAAAAACAGACAGAGCATTTGCTTGATTGGATTCCATGGTCCCTAGCTGTTGCTTGATATTAGCTACAATTTGTTGCAAATTTTCAACAACTGCCAATTTTGAATTTTGAGCTGTAAGATCATGGACCTGTCTTCTGATATCCTCAAACAGGGCATGCAGTTCATTAATATGTTGATTGGTTGGAAGAGTGGCCACTGTCTGTGTGAGATGTTTGATCTCTGTTTGGATATTTTTGATATCTTCTGATTTCAATATCCTATTCACTGCCCTCTTAATATTTTTAAGTTCCTGTGATGTAGGCAGATTTGATACTGTATTTTGTAAAAATTCAAGTGCCAATTTCACATTGTTTAATTCAGAAGCATCAGCCACATTTTGCATAGCATCTTGGAGCAGGGCTATATCAGCCTGAGTGGGTGTGGATTGTTGTAAAATTTCAAGTTTTGTTTGGATATCATCTATCAAGTGATGAAAATGAGACAGTTCAGATTCAGTGTTGAGGTTTTCAAGCTTTGTGATTTGTTGCTGGACACTGACAAGGGTATCTACAATCCCAGGCAATCGGGATTGTAGTACATTTGCCAAATCACTTTGCACTGCTGCTATTGTACCTTCAAGATGGGTTATGGAACTTTGAATTTTTCCAAAATCTTCATATGTTTCAAGTTGCAGCTTAATATTTGCAACACTCCGAGTTATTGCATTCAAAGCATCAGAAGATGGCAAATTGTTCATAAAATTTTCAAGTGTCTCAATTTTTTCTTTAACCTCGGCTATGGCATTGTTCAGAGGGTCCAGATTAGGTATTTGGAGTGACTGAATCTGTTCTTTTAGAGTGGAAATCACTAGATCAAAATCTTCTTGTGATTTTATGCTTTTGACAATTGTTTGGAGCTGTGTCTGGACATTATTTATCTGCTCTTCCAATTGTTGTTTCAATTGCTCAGAGTTGTTAGCCTGGGTCTTAAATTTGGCTTGAAGAGCTGCTACAGCTTCTTCCAAACTTTGAAAATTATCCAATGTGGCCAGGTCAGTATATTTTTGAAGCAGCAATTTGAGTTCAGAATCAATTTTAAGAAGAGGGTCCATGCATTGTGATTGCAAATTTGTAATTTCTAATTGAAGACTGGCATTGAGTGTGGTTTGTAAAGCTTGTAAATCACTTCTTAATTTCTTGACTCTAACATCAAGCATCAAAATCTCATCACTGTGATCTTCATGTCTTGTATGGCCAAAAATATCATTAGGCATTTTTGATTTAGTAGTTATTTATTATTGAATATCTGATTCTTAATTCTATAAAAAAGGGTATAAGCTTATCATAAGATCCAGGGACCTCAATATATAAGCAGTCACCAGCAGAAACAGTATAAACAGTGCCAGAAACCATGTTTGAGTGCTTAATTCTATAAATATTTCTCCCTACTGAAATTTTAACATCACCCTCAGGGGTTGTAATAAATTGCAATTGCCCACCTACAGGTAATTGGTAATGATTTAAATTATTGTTAAATATGTACAATGTTTTGCCTGTTTCATCATCAATATCTGTAAATATGCTGTTCAGATGAATAATTAAGAAACCACTCAGTTTAGACATTATATCAGAAGAGGGTTGTGGTGTTGGCAGGTCCATAATACCTTGTTTTTTAAACCCAAATAAGTTCATAGGCATGTTTATTTATTTCAAATCATGCTCTGTAATTGGGCATTGATTCCCATTTTTCAAATCACAATGACCCCATGGTAAAGTATGTATGCCACATGATAAAATGCATCTCTTATCATCATGTGGGTCCAGAGCAACTTTTCTTACAATATTTGTAGTCAATAAGTGATCCACACTCTGAATTCTGGATTCTGATGTTTTGGTGGTGCTACATAATTTGAGGCAATTTTTGTAATCCTCAAATTCAAGCTCTTTTTCAACAGTAACTCTGCCAATGCCCTTGGCTTTTTTGACAACAGCATTACATGTTTCAAAACTATACATCTTGGCACTTAACCCAGCAAATTCCACAATAACATCACCAAGTGTCTCATCTTTTAACTTGACAGGCACTTTTTTGTTGTGGGGTTGAATCCTTTTATGTTCACTGGTATCAAAATATTCAAGCAATTCAGGCTGTGCAATATCTTGATAAACATTTTCTGTTTGAATATCAAGAACAAAACTATCCGTGTCCATGTACATCAATTTTACACGATCCTTATAAAAAGGTTTCAACACATCATAATACAATTTTAACATATGTAATTTGGCCAATTCCAATATCACAGCCCCTACATAAATAGGTTTATCAAACTTAATCTTTGTTTTTTTCATGTTGAAAAGTGCCATATTTTCATCATAAATTCTTCTATAATTGAAATTAGGCTTTGCAACCAATTTTTTGCTCAGGCTGTGGTCAGTAATTATTTTAACATCGGTATGTTTTCTGACATTTTCAATTGTTTTGCCATATACAGAATTTACCATCAATTTAAACAAGGCCTTATCAAATTGGCTCTTTGCAGATGTTCGAAGCTCTGTGTTTGTATCAATGTATGGTTTCAACCATCTTGAGTGCCTGAATCTCAAAACTTTTCTAATTTTGGTCACTTGGACACCATGTTTCATCAGGAACTGGAGGTTCTTGTAATATATGACACAACCCTGTTTTGGCTCCAGTGTCATCATGAGCTTCTTCTGTTTAGAGCCAGGTGAGCACTGAACCTCAGGAATTGGGGGCAGATCAGAAAATTTGTTATGTAAATCATCAGGAATTGTCAGATCAACCTCTAAGAATAGGCCATACTCACTGTCATCAAAGTTCTGAAGATCCTCAATATTGAAATTTTCAACCCACTCAAGCCCTGCATATGGCAGTTTATCCATCATAGCGTGACCATAGAGGCTGTTTGCATCTACATACAGTATATAATTTGATGGCCGTGCTGGATTATAATCAGGAATATATTTGTTATTTGCTCTGGCATATCTCTGAGAACATTGCACCATCCCTCCTCTTATACATTCCTCCATAAACAGATACATGTTCTGATCTTGGATCAGATCCAATGGCATTTTGGTGTTTAAAAACATTGCAGCCCATGCTAGGCCCGGGGCACTGTAAAAATATATTGGGTCCAGTTCATAATTTTGCATTGATGATTTTCTGAATGCCTGCAATATATCAGCTAAGAGGGTCACATCAAGTTTCAAATATGCCATGTGATAATCACCAAATGTCTGACATTTTAAATTGTTCCACATCAACTGGGCATGGTGATAATCATCATCAGTGATTCCAGATGCTCTGATTTTGCTGTAAAACTCATGTTGTGGAGGCAGGGAACACTCATCAAATTTAGAAAAATCTGTAACATAATCATAAGGATATACACCCTTCCGCCTAATTAATTTCAGATCCTGATTTGGAAACAATGCACATGTGATTTTGAATTGATCATCAGATAATTGAGTGGCCAGTGTAGCCAGGCTAGCAGATAAAATTCTGTAGGAATCAAGAAATCTTATGTGAATAGGAACACCATTAACTTTAATTATTTTGCTAATAGCAATATATTTCTCATCATTTTCAGCTAAAATATTTAAATTCTGCTTGTCAAACCCCTCATATCTGATCAGATGATGAAAATCATAATTGGATGCTCCATGGCAAAATATGGGGACAAATTTTGGTCTCTTGATCTTAATATTACAGCTATTACACAGGGCCTGTTTATATTTACCATCTGTATGAGAATGGTGTTTCACCTTGATATTTGTATCTGAAAATTCAGAACCACATACCGGGCATTTTTCTGCATTGTTGAAATCTTCAATCTGTTTCTCTGTTAAAGGCAACATGGGTTTTGATTTTAATAAGATGTTAGATGCTATGTCATGGCACTCATTTTCTATTCTATGTGCAAATTTTTTGATGGCATCTGGCCCCATGTATGAATCTTTTTTACTAACAACACCATCCTGTACAACTACATAATAAAAGCTGGAAGGTTCATGTAGCTGGTATGGTGTAATTGAAGATTCTTCAGGATCTGGGCTACAAAATGCAAGAGGTTTGAGATTTGATTCAAAATCACAGACAATATATGCTGGGTGTTCCAACAAGGCTTCAAATTTTTGAATTTGCAATTTTCACTTGGATTGGGCATCACCATATGAACAGGTTTATAGTTGCCACAGTATTTTAAATGCTCAATTAACTTATTTTTTGCAATTTCTGCATTTACTTCCCGAACCCCCTTCACCATTTTTTGACCATCAAATACAGTTAAGCATCTTCTGCACAACTTGAATATTGTATTGGATTTGTCTAGTTGTGTTCTCACTAAAGCTTCAAGATTATGTATCAGAGTGTAATGATATGTGCCATCCCCTTCAATTAAGAGCAAATCAATCGGGACAGCAGAATCATCATCAATTGTACTGATTCTGAGAGGTTCTATCAAGCAATTATCACGACCAGTGGAACAAATAAATACATTAATAGATAATTGTCTACCATTCATATCCCGGGCCTTTTTTTCAAATTTATCAATATTCTGAACAGACATTGGATATTCTAAACCCTCCATTGCATCGTCAAAATCATGTTCATGTTGTTTGTAATAATTTATTCTCTGAGGATTCCTTGAAACTGGGTACAAAACAGCTAATATACACCACAAAAAGCATTTCTGGTCGGTATTTTCAATATTGACCACGGCTCTTTTGTTTTTAATATTGTCAGGTAATGGCAGATATGTAGATCCTTGTAATGGGCTGAATTCAGAAATATTAATATATAACTTGTGTGGAGAGCCGCATAGGCTCCATCCAGACTCTTTTGCTGCAAATTCAGAGTGTTTAATATTCAATTGTTCTATCAAACTGCTTATTATTGTGTCTGAATTTGCATTTGAATATACCGGTACAGTTTCTGTTATGTGGGGCTGTGTAAATTTTGTGCCATTTGGTTTCTTATATTGTGTAAATAATTTGAGGGACAGCTTATAAGAGCCATTTTGTGCATTTAGAATTGCCTGCAGATCAGGTTTTTTACTGTTCAAAAAATTGTTAATACCACATCTTGGCTCTGATACAAACCGATAATCCCTAAGTTGGGCATTAAAACTGCTATGGATAGGTGCATAGCATAGCTGCTTTGCAGGTCCAGCATTAACAGGTGCTTCATGCTTTCTTTTCAGACCAGATGTAGATGGTTGTGGGGGCAATGTTGATGACTGTACAGAACAAGTATCTTTATGTGTATATGTGAAGTATTGCATGCTGTATTTTCTATTGCATTTGGGGCATATTTTAGTGGGGGTTCTGCATTTGTCTGGGTCACAAATCTTTTGGTGTCTGGCCCAATTAGAGCTAAATATATTCTTATTGCATTGGTCACAATATTTTTGATTCGGCATTTTTGTTGTTGGTTTATTATATATATTTCCTGGGGTTCAATTCAAAACTCTATGCTGGATAAAAATATCAGTTGGGTTCAGCACTGTACTTTGTGTGTGTGTGTATGTGTGTGTGTGTATGTGTGTTAATATTTTTGGCTTTGGTATTTATATAAAATTTCTTGGGGTTCAAATCAAATCTCTATGCTTATCTTATGACAGGTTGTAAGGCCAATAGCCCACAAGTGGAAAAAAAAAAAAAAAAAATATTCATTCACACTGACCTTCCGCAAATACCTGCACAGACATGCGTGTCTAGAATGGCAATGACCTGGCACTGGTATTGATTTTTGTATAACAAGCTGGGACAGATATAGGCCTGACCCTAAATATGAGTGGATTACAACAAATATCAGATTTTATATTGTTCAATATGAATAATTATATATATTTAAACCAAACAGGCCTGTAAGTATGAGAAGCACTGTAAAAACACATCTGTTCTCCTCAACCACTCTCACAATACTGGCTGATGCAATATTTGCACGCAGAGCTTCAATGCTCGGGAATTTCTGTAAGTACTGGCGCTGAGGAGAAACATGCAAAATCAATACTACCGTCTCGGGAATTGTACACACTGACACAGAGGAGAAACATGCAAACATATAATATAAAAAATAAGAGAGTCACGGAGCAATTCTAGAGGGTCTCTGCATATTGCATTGTTTTAATATTGGATATGCAAGTTGAGGCTGGGGTCCAATTAAACTTAAATTGGAAGTAAATATGTGTGTATATGAGTGTGTATGTGTATATATGTGTGTGTGTATATAGCTTTTTGGCCTAATTTCAGGTGTAGCCAAAAAAATATCAATTTTTGACAAGTTTATGGACAAAAATCTGGCTGATGCAACTTTTGTAAGTATGGGCAAATAAATCTGAGGGGGCTCTTCCTTTCCGAGAAATTCCCGAGGGCATTTTTTACAAAAATCTTGGATTAGGCAGGGTTCCACACTTGAGCAAAAAGCTCATATGGGCATGTTGAGCTTGTTTTAAGTATAGCCAAACCTGCTTGAGAGGAGCTCTTCCTTTCCTGAGTTTATAATATTGTAAATACAACTACTGACGTAAATATTGCATTTTCAATTTAGTGTCGCTATTGAATTAGTTTATGCAAAACATCCAACTAATTATCTTGAAACGGTTATTAATTACACATGTTTATTATTAAGTAAATAGACAATAATATTTTGAATATTTGTACCTTATTAGAGCCCATACACACATAAAGTTACTTTCTAAACTTTTCAAATTAGCAAACTTATACGCTTAATCCCCTTCATCCAATATAACATGCAGACATTTTATCCCATCTTTAATATGATTGCGCCCACAACGTGGCCGAAGGTCACGCATGCGAGCGTACAACACGTCGAAAGTTCGCAAGTATGTATGTACGTATACATACCGATTTGTTATAAAATTAAGGTTACAACAGTACCTAGGAGATTATACGTAACGACTTCCCCATAAGAATTTTCATATGGAGAAGCTAATCTAACCATGCTGCCATTACATGAATGCGTTTCCTCATTTTCATCATCACTGTGGTTTCCATGGATATTTGCAAGTTGACAGGAAGTCCCCCCACATGGGTTTAGCACCATAACACATGTTACATCCCCTCCATACTTTATGAGGAGGAAAGGCCGGATTTATGTATATGGAACCTTACCTGTGTTGATGTGATATGAAAGTGCCGAAATTATTCAGAAATATTTACATTGTGTAATTTCCATATTCAACAAAGAAAATAATCAAGAATGTAAGTTTACTACATTCGCTATTTACCGTCACATTTCTGCCACTTTTGGCTAATCGCAACGATGAGGATGAGATGATATTGATAAATGGACACTCACTTAGAACACCTATACCCACGTCGGAGCTCGAACCCGGGAACTTTGGTGGTTAGATTGAAAGTCGACCACTTTACACCCTTGGCAACCGAGTCGGCATAAGAAGCTGACAATTGCAAAAGTTAGATAATGTAAACTAATAGTTAGACAAAAATCTTATGTACTGACAAAAGCGACTTACAATTTTGGAATTAAATATATCTGAAATAATTCTTAGGTAAGAACAGAATTAGAGACACTTTCTTCATCTAAGGTTTATAGATTTCCTACAATGTTTGTATCTTAAGAGCCACAAGAGAAAAACAATATTTTAATTCATCTGATGCACAATAACAGTAAAATATAGAGTTGTTAATAATGCAAGAGTAAATCCTTGATATAAATTTCGATCAATCACATGAACTTCTTACAATAGATATATAATGACCTTGTAAGGATATAAATATTTGAATGCAAAAAGATAATTCAGACTCAGGTGTAAAAACTCACTGCTTACTTCTTTTCAATTTTCAGGACGGAGAAAAGATACAGGTACACAATTATTTTTAATCATTACAGAATTTTGAAGTATGCTTCTTTGAAGTAATGCCACACATTTTTTCTACTATTAAGAGCAAATTAACCAGAAGAGGGAGACTTCATATTGTATTAGCAATGATAACAATTTTTCCAACAACATTCAAGCCAATTTATAAAAGCAAATACGTTAAATACCTAAACTTTATTGCATCAACGTCAAAACTTTTAAGTTAAGTACGTATTTACATATGTTTATAAGAATTCCATGTTCTTATTTTAATTCAAAGTCTCGTATTATTTTTTATTTAAAAAAATGCTTCAAATAGCTAATCAGAAATGTAATGTTGACTTCTAATTCTCTACGAGTTTGTTGCAAAGTAACATTTTAAATGGTAATCTCTTTTCCAGGCGTACTGACTCCTAAGTTGAATGAAGCTGTTTTAGGTGAGATAAAAATGTGGATTTCCTTAATTTCTATAATTCATATTAACATTAAGATACATCAGTACATTATAAGGCAAGTGCATTCTATACTAGTGTTCACGAAGTTAGGCGTCACGGCTGTAGTGCGATGTTGCCACATGTCGGAAAAGGAAAGCAAGCGAAGGTCAACGATCGCTTCTTCCCGCGCACAATATGGTAACGTTTATCATACAGCGCTGCGTAGGCGAAGCGTCAACATTCTTTCCAAAGCATGCAGTCGGGTGAAGCTGACCGCAAGATTCGTAGTTAGCTCTGTGTTTGCACTACACGGATATTTAAAAAAATCTCAGTTGAAGTAATGAAATCGTGTAGAGAAATTCTCTTTTTGGTATGTCTGTTGCTTACTGTGTCATAAAATATGATAATGATTCTTGCTTTGTAGTTTACCTAATGCTATAAACCGCCTTCGAAGCCATTATACCATGGGGTGGAGAGAGTTAGCTAATCAGAAAAAGCCTATTGAGCTCTAATTGGAAATACCGTAGTTAAGTGCCTTTCCATTATGGCACCATCGTAAATATGGAGTAAAATAAAATTAAACAATCTTACTCCCTCTACTATCTATGATATAAATTTTCAATCAAAATAATTAATAATATTAGTAAATACTGTTATAAACATGCTAGAAAATCAGTTTATATAACATAAGGGATTTTATGATCTCATAGTAAATTACGAGGCATTGATTGTATATTCAAAAGTTTATGTTTCATAACGGATTACTTCACGTGAGACCTGAAGAATAATTCGATTAAAGAGTAAAATTTTAGGATATAAAGGTTTTTAAAATATGTATAAGCACGGAAAAATGGAAAACGGGATTCTACTATTCCGAGAATAATAAATAAGATACAAAGACTTCAAGCATGATTCTTCTCTGCATATAATTTCTGAATTAAAGCAATTTCTGATATTGTCATAAGTCAAAGCAGACTAAAAAATATGCAATTTAAAATTTTACTACCTGCAATACATAGAACAGAACATTTTCGTAAGTATGTATATATGACTTGACCTATACTTTATCCCGGGAATCTCTGGAGCAGGGCCGCCCTAACGATAAAGAAGGAGAGAAACCAAATGAGTGAAGCGAAGAAGTATACGCTGTTGTAAAAAATCACTTTAGAGAATGCTATGGCGCCCTATGAAATTTATGGGGCCCTACTAAATCAATATTGTTTTCAGTTTGCCAAAATTTGAATATAATTTTTTTTTGGCTCGCTTCGCTCGCAATTTAATTGTTTTCTGCAATTACCAGAGAGCGGAGTAAGACCAACTATGTACTTCAGAGTTTTACTGCTCAACAGTATTTTTTTCTTTTGGTTTGTTATGAGGCGGATGATTTGATTATGTAATGTATTTGAATAATAGCTATGCTTACATATACACACACGCACATCGATGCAATAAAACTAAAACAGTGAGATAAAATAAGGTTTTTCTTTCCCAACTGAACTTTCATCAAGGCTTTTGCCCCTCCTAATCAGAGGGTCTGCGCATGCCTATGACTTGACCTAGTGACGTGGTACTTTTTCAACTGCTAGTTTTCACCTCACACGACACTCGTTACCATACTTGTTGGAAGACTTTTGTTACCACAAGGCATTGCGCAGAGCAAGCTCAAAAGATGGACGAGTGATTTGAGGAAGAGGAAAAACGTTGTATACTCAACATGTTTTTATTGATCTGGGATATAACAGTTGGGCTGAAAAGTTCGTAGGCTAACATAGTAAAAAATATTTTTTTGACAAAATTCGATTTTATTATTCAATATAGTTGCCTTCGAGGGCGATACAACGATTATAGCGGTCATACAATTTTTCGATGCCATTTTTATAGTACGATTTCTCTTTAGCCTCAAAATAGGCCTCAGTTTCGGCGATTACCTCTTCATCAGTGCTAAATTTCTTTCCAGCGAGCATTCTTTTAAGGTCTGCAAAAAGGAAAAAGTCACTGGGGGCCAGATCTGGAGAATATGGTGGATGGGGAAGCAATTCGTAGTCTAATTCATATAATTTTGCCATCGTTTTCATTGATTTGTGACACGGTGCATTGTCTTGATGAAACAGCACTTTTTTCTTCTTCAAATGGGGCCGTTTTTTCGTGATTTCATCCTTTAAATGTAATAATCGCTGTTGATGGTCTGGCCCTTTTTGAGGTAATCGATGAATATAATACCATGCGCATCCCAGAATACTGATGCCATAACCTTGCCAGCCGACTGTTGCGTCTTTCCACGCTTTGGATTCGGTTCATCACGTGCAGTCCACTCGGCTGACTGTCGATTGGTCTCTGGAGTGTAGTTATGGAGCCATGTTTCATCCATTGTAATATATCGACGGAAAAATTCGTGTTTATTACGGTTGAATATCGCTAAACATTGCTCCGAATCATCAAAACGTTGTTGCTTTTGATCGATTGTGAGCACGCGCGGCACCCATTTTGCACACAGCTTTCGCATGTTCAAATATTCATGCACAATATGTCCAACACGTTCCTTTGATATTTTTAAAGTCTCAGCTATCTCGATCAACTTCACTTTACGATCATTTAAAATTATTTTGTGGACTTTTTGATGTTTTCGTAGGTAACAGCCTCTTTGGGGCGTCCACTGCGTGCATCGTCTTCGATGCTCATTTCGCCTCGTTTAAATTTAGCAAACCACTTCTCAACGGTTGATTTTCCTGGGGCAGAGCCGAATAATGTTTATCAAGCCAAGCCTTGGCTTCAATAGTATTTTTTTTCGCCAAAAAGCAATGCTTTATTAACACACGAAATTCTTTTTTATCCATTTTTTCACAATAACAAAAGCTGCTTCACTCACAATGCTAACTATATCTCACGAACTAATTATCCGGCAGCTGTGAAATTTATACACGTATCTTTTGAAGGTTAGTACTAAGTAAAAATCACATGGATTTAATTCTAGTAACGCCATCTATGAATCAGCCTACGAACTTTTCAGCCCAACTGTTATTATATATTAAAACCTGAGAATCGCATGAGTCATTAATAAAAATTGTTCAACTAAATATGTCAAACATTTAATACACTTGTAATAATAAAGATTTTCATTGTCGGCTAATCACATTGTCATGTATAAATTTCATTGCTATGGATAAATCCCTAGTTGAAATATTAATAAACACGAATGCACCGCATTTGTGATACTTTTTCATATCGAGCAACGAACAAAACAATCGTACAACCCTAACTATTCTATGGTACAACTAACACTCAAAAACCACAGACAAAAACCAATTTTCCTTGCCAAACTGACTTTCTTCGCTTGACCAAATGTTCGTTCTAATTGGTTGAGACCACAGCATCTATCAGTCAGTCTGGTGGCCACCATTTCCAACAAGGTAGCCAGCCTAGCGACAACTAGGGTCATTCCAGTAGGAAATAAAGTTCCTTGTGATTGAGCCTTTAAACTGAACGATTGTTTCCTTTTCAGACAACAGAGACCCGATATGCAAATTGCCATTAGAGAGAGGCGACTGCAGAGCTCGCATATACTTCTGGGGCTATGATGTTGCACAGGGAACATGTGTGGACTTCGTATATGGCGGTTGCGGGGGAAACGACAATCGATTTGACACCAAGGAGGAGTGCTTAAGAAGATGTTCAGGTAAATTAAATATAAAGTTGGATTCAGTCATATATTAATATCGGTTTGAGTTTCTTAAAGTTCATTTTATGCACAGAAAGGCTAATCAGGACTGGTCGTACAGCTTAAAGTTGGATCCGAACCAGCATGTGCCTTCTCCAGGTACTGAACCCGGGACCTCTTGACCACTGGTTTTTAAGTGTGTTACTTAGAAGTGCTGTTTATATATATATATATATATATGTGTGTGTGTGTGTGTGTGTGTGTGTGTTGATTGATTGATTGATTGATTTGTTGTTTTAAGTCCACTTTATGCACAGTAAGGCTAATTGGGACTGGACCTACAGTTTAAAGTAGGATCCGAACCACTTGTGCCTCCACTGGGAATCGAACCCGGGACCCCTTAATTACAAGGTGACGACACTACCGCTTCACCATCGTTCACCATCGGGGAGGCCCTGTACATGGCCGTAGGCAGGGAAAAATTTCGGGGGGGGGGGGGGGGGTTCATTCATAATTGTTCCCATGGGCGTCGCCAGAAATTTGAATAATAGAAATAATAACAACAATTGTACAATAATAATTAAAATTTCATAATAATAAAACAATTTTATTCCATAATAATAATACTAATAATAATTATTATTATATCCTTGAGGGGGCTTACTCAATCCAGCAGATGAGTGAATATCCAGCACAAGTTTCTTTTTGTTTTTTTTACGTTTCATACAGTATGTACTGAAATGCACAATTATTATACTTCGTCATTAAACTTTAGATAACTTCAAGAGAAAAGCTTTAAAAGTTAGATGGAAAGTTTAGTCATAAAGTTTTTGTTGTTTGACTTTAAAACTAAATTTTTGGAATTAAGAAAAGTGTGGAACCAGTTATTCTTTTTAAAAACTTAGCCTGGTGCATAGATTGTAACCTCAATCGCGAACGTAATGCGCTACAAAACTGGAGATCCTAGGTTTGAACTCCTATCAAGGGGGATTTTCGACTTTATCAAACAGGGAATTTAAAAGCTGGAATGGGAATTTTGGGACAATCATAAGGGAATCTTCAGTCTATATTCCTTGGAACACTGGAAAGATGACAGCAGAAGTGATAATGGAGGGGTCGCGGGTGGGCTACGATTCTGAGAATAAATCCTGTTTCACTCAAGTTTCAGAATTCCAAATGTATGAAAATTCTAGCTCGATCGTTTCAACATTATCTCCATGTATTTTTGTGATGCTTCGAAAAAAAAATTGAGAATTTGTTACAGATTTTGGTTTCTGAACTTCCATTAATCCAACATGTCAGAAGTTTCGGGGGGTTTGAACCCTAGAAACCCCCCTCTAAATACGGCCATGGCCCTGTATGTATGTATGTATATATAAATTACTTTTCCAAATACTTTACGTAGAATATGGCTAAAATATTAAGAAAAATCTAATTCAAAGAAGGAAGAACTAATAATGAAATGGATGGAATGTGATGTTTAGTGCCTACCAGATGGCAGAGTGGTAACCTTGGTACTTTGTAATGAAGAGGATACCTGTGGCGGAACACAGTGTTTCGGGTCTGATTTTAAAATAAAGCTCCAGTCCCAATGAATTTATCTGTGTATAAAAAAGACTTAAATGAAAAGAATCACAAAAAAAACCTCAAAGGAATATGATGTTGCAGATTTCAGAATGCTAAAGATTATAAGGTACAGAAAATATATTCAAAATAGGTCAACTAAAGGATGATTGTAGAGAATACCAAGCTAGTTAACGATATAATTTTAGGCAGGCAAGAGACAGAAAGAAATAGAGGGATGAAGAGAGTAGAATGTCTATGGTATAAAATATTTCTTAGGTACACCTTATTGTAAAATTACGAAAGACACCACACATTAGATTCAAGATTCATAAATATTTTGTAGCATCACTTAGTGTACTTTCTAAATACACACCTGCACATTCAAATGCATATGGCATCAAGTCATGTAATTCAATATTAATATGCAATAAGATTATTAGAATGTCTGTGAAGAATTATGTGCAAATTGATGTTGTCACCATCTTATGATGAAAGCAAACACAATATCCATATTGTAAAAGCAATCACTAGCAGCTACATAAGTCAATTTTCGGTAACCGAAACTTTTGCTTACATCAGAACAACATCTACATTTCATTTTCTGATCTTCCTTACAACTTCAATATTCGCACATCTTTCGAAGGATAATAAAACACATTTCTTCACTAATTACAATCGAAAGTATCCTTATTTGTGTTACTAAAAGTTATGTTTGTTTTTCATTTGAGTCGCACTGCCATCTAGTGTACGCTGTAGGAAATATAAGGTTTGGTGGTCAGTGCACACACAAATTGATCTGACGCTTGTGGCGCTCATGGTGGTGATCATCCAAACTAAAGCGTATTCAGTGGAATGTTTTTTGTAACATTGATGCAACGTTATCACAACGTTGTTCCCCTACATACAACATTCATCATAAATACAACAAGCATACAACGTTGTGGCAACGTTATCACAACGTTGTTCCCCTACATACAACATTCATCACAAATGCAACATTCGTACAACGTTGTGGCAACGTTAGTGTGTTGACTGGGTTGAATCCAAAATAGAAACGCTGTTGCTGCACACAATCAACGCAAAAGTAGTGAGGTTGACAAAATTAAATTAAATGGGAACAGTGTCTCTTCAATTGTAATTCTTACTCTGAATTGTTTTCACTATTCCTCTGAATAACTCCCATATGACGAAAACAGCCATTTTTTATTACTAGATTTAATATTACAATCAACGCGAACTGAAAGGTAACATTGTTGCATTCATTGGTGGGATTGGTGAGGCATTATCAGAGTTCTTATTGGTATAGCTGAAGCACATGTAACGTGGAATAAGACAATTTATTTGTAGGTCAGATTGTTTGTGATGAAAACGTTAGATGTCAGTAGGTTATCGATGTTAAATTATAATATTTTCTTAGTAAGTTAAATAAATGAAATGTGTTCTTACTAATAATAGTTTGATTAATTTTTTTGCATTTTATATTTTTCTCCAAATTTTTAAAGAAGTCATAATTTCTTAAACAAGATAAGTAAATGATATTAGCTTCATTGAGAGATATCAAGCTAAATTAAGCTCAAATTACTCAAAGGAAAATCTGAGATAGAAAATCTTTGTTATCATTTGCACTATAAAAGTTTGTGTTAATTATGGGATAAGTTTCAGCCAAGTAATAATTAGAAAATTCAATGTATTTAAATTATAAGCTGGAAAATTATTCTAATTTCATGTTCTGTTTTTTACTAGGTGCACCATCTACAATCAGAAGATCCCCCTCAAAACATGCATTCATAGGTATTTTGTGTTTTGGTTATTTTATGCTGCTTTTCCACAATCCTAGGTTAATAGCAATGTTGAACATAAATGCTGAATTGATGAGCACTGAAACTTCCATGCCTTAGCCAGGATTCGATCTTAAGACCTCTGACTTTGAAGCACACTACTCTACCAAATCTCGCACAGAGTCTGGTTGGGACTGTATGTGAATGTGTGTTTCATTTCTATGGCAATTAGTCAATAACCATGATTAAAATCTGAAATGTCATTAGACTACTAGCAGTTTACAAAAAATTGGTCCAATTCACACTAAATCATCAATATATATATAATATACTGTATAATATATGTATTATGATATTTCTATCACCTACACATAGAAGTCAACTGACACAAATATGTTGAATCCAGTAACGCTTAAAGTGCATGAATTGATCATGATGCATTTTTAGTCCATCAAAATACACAGCGAAATGCATCAAAGGCTGCTTTTACCAGCTACTGTTATTTGTGATGCACTAGAATGCATCAGATGAGAAGATGAGTCATCAGTCATTTCCAAGAAATCCAAAATTGTGTATTTGGTCTAGGAATTAATTTGTGCACCTGGACAAGAGATGGCGTAACAAGTGTATCGTCCCACAGTTCCGTGTAGCCACACATGCGTTGAAAACTCCTGTCAGCGCACATTGTTCGTAGTATAGGGCATTTGATTGACGCATCAACAACAGCATTTTGTAGTCAACTGAACATGGCGCAGTTCGTGCCAGATAAAGTGTTTTTGCGGGGTGTTCTGCTTCATTACTTTAACATGCAGAAAAGTGCTACCGAAAGTCATCGTATTTTGGTGGAAGTGTATGGTGACCATGCGCTAGCTGAGCGAACGTGTAAGAAGTGGTTTGCACGGTTCAGAAGTGGTGATTTCGGCCTGGAAGACCAAGAGCGACCTGGACAGCCAAAAAAAATTGAAGACGAAGAATTGAGAGCATTGTTCGATCAGAATTTGTGTCAAACAGAGGAAGAACTTGCAGAAGCATTAGGCGTTCATCAAACAACAGTTTCAAAACGCCTCAAAGCCATGGGAATGATTCAAAAGATGTCACATTGGGTTCCACATGAATTGAAAGACAGAGACGTTGAAAGACGAAAAACCATTTGCGAATTGCTGCTTCAAAGACAGAAAAGAAAGGTGTTTTTGCATCGCATTGTTACTGGCGATGAGAAGTGGATCCATTACGAGAACCCAAAACGAAAAAAGGCCTGGGTGAAGCCAGGTGAACCAGGTCCATCACAACCGAAACGAGATATTCACTGTGCAAAGGTTATGCTGTGCATATGGTGGGATATGAAAGGTGTGGTGTACTATGAGCTGCTGCAACCTGGTGAAACTATTAATGGAGAACGTTATCGACGACAATTAATGCGTTTGAAGCAAGCTCTGGCCAGGAAATGACTAGAATGGGAGAACAGACATGATAAACTTATTTTTCAACATGATAAAGCTCGCCCACATGTTGCAAAACCCGTCAAAACCTATTTAGAAAATGTCGGATGGGAAGTTTTACCCCACCCGCCGTATTCACCAGACGTTGCTCCTTCGGACTACTACTTGTTCGATTGCATGAATAACAATTTGATTAAACAGCAGTTCACTTTTTCAGAAGATATCGAAAAATGGGTCTCTGACTGGATCGCTTCAAAGGATGAGGACTTCTTTCGCCACGGAATCCGTAACTTGCCTGACAGATGGGCGAAAGTGGTGGCTCGCGATGGACAATATTTTTCTTAAGGTATTTATGTATTTTGTGTTTGAACTACACCTCCAATGTGTGCGTAACAACTGCACGAATTAATTCCTAGACCAAATATATTTGAGTCTAAAATAAGCATATTGTTTTTTACTTAACATACAACAAACAATGTGATAAGATAGATAGATATTTGTTTCCAGTTTTTATGCAATGGAAAATAAATTTGGTGTATTTATTTCTCCATTCTGTTGTAATATTTACATTAAAATTGATTAGGCCTTCAAAGAAATAACATCTTTGTGCATTTAACAATCAAATATTCAAATTCCATATGGACTTTAAGGTAATTAAAATGAATTATCTCAATAGGAATCCTGAAACAGTATAACTATGTATACCTAAAGCAGCTCACACTTTTCCCCTGATAATAATGTAGATCAATTAAGGAACAATTAAAATACTAAAATTACAATTCTCTCGCACACTCAAAAACTTTTCTGTGTTCACTGTAAGAAAGAAATCAATATAGACAAATGCACGTGGCTTTTGAGAAATTCTATTGGTTGTTTCAATGACAACTGCGCAGGTTTCTTGCGAATAAGAATATAGTGCACAAGATAAAGCTGATATTGAGTAAAACATTAAAATGCTGACACAATAAATTCTTGTGAATATTCGTCTGAAGAAGACCCTGTTAGAGGGTTGAAATGTTACGTTTTTAGTGTATAATTTCTTGTATTATAAATTTCGCCATGGTCAGCATTCTAATGTTTTATTAACATGGAAACAAGGCTTAACAATGTTCCCACTGATATTGAGGGTGTGGGACCTTCTATTATGAGCTGTACAGGTACAAACAATGCATTCATGGACAAAATAATGTGTGAACTAACACACAAGAGAAAAACTATTTCTGAAGTCACGTGGCTTTCTTGATATAAATTTCGTTCATGCAGTGCATGAATAAATTTATAATTTCCCCACAAAATTTCCCTTAATTTTATATATATATATATATATATATATATACATACACACACACACACACACACAGAATTCGACCATGCATAACAAATCATGTATGATCGATGGTATGATATAAATTATACAGTTGTAGCATAGTTTCAGGCCTGTTCAGTTATGTAGTAGTTCTCCATATGTTTTAGTCAGCAATTATCCCTGTAACTTGAAAATATTATTGATATTATTAAAGATATTACGAAAAGAGTGTGAGGTTAATCTAATTCTATGTACTAAAGCGACATGTTTTCATTTATCTTTATTCTTTAGATGATGATAACGAGGAAACTTACATTCCAGCACCAGATCCCAAGGTTTTGAGAAACAAAGGTAAAACAAGTATATTTGTAATACATTGTTCTCACTGACATTCAAAGTCAAATTTGGTTTAGGGCAGTCATGGTAAGGAAATTACTTACGTAAAAAAGAAAAATAAGATACATATTTCTTTGAAAGTACATAACACGTTTGCCCTACCATTACACTACATGCCTTTAAAATATTGTACTTCAATTCAGTATATTTTATTGTAATATGGAGAAGAAAAATTCGATATTTTTGTGCCATCTTGTGTAAAATTAAAGCGTTAATGTTGCCGAATTCTTTGACCATGAATATATCCTGAATATGTAATGTGTGGTTTCGGTCTAGTGTAGGAAGGCTACACCTTAATATGTAATCAATGGATCACTTTGACTCTAATGTAGACAAATAGGTGGAAAAAGATATTTGCTCCAGCTTTGCGTATACTCCATAGCCTATTTTTCACAATCTCTCTCTAATTTGGGGTGAAATAATTTTTCTAAATATATTTTAAACTTCCTCTTTTCTATTTTTCAGCTAGAAATAGAATGCCTATGAAGGGTAATAGCCAACGTCAGGATAGATCTGTTTCCACAACTGCTCCAACAACTACAGGTAACAACATATTTCTTCAAAACTTTGTAAATCACAATGTTTTCCTTAATGTTCATATTTTGTTGCTTATAATGATATTTCTATTTGTACAAATTTATTCAGGTATAAAAAGTTCCACTTTACAACTATTGTAAATACAATAGTATTTTATAATAGTTATGATGCGATTTACAATGGATGTGATTTACAAAGTTAACTCTTAGAAAAGTACAGTTGGATTGAAGAAAAATATAGACGATTTAAAATTTATAATTACCAGTGAAATCAAATGTTAAATGTGGTTTATGTAGGTTTTGTAAATTTAAATAAAAAAATCTTAAGATGTGAATGGTAAAGCTTAATCACTAATATTGAATTGTATTATATGAATTATATTTTATTTTAATGAATGGAAATTTCAATTTAGTTAGGCAAAAACAAGCAAAATGACATATTTTTTTTCATTATTATTATTTTCATAGATATTCATGGTTTCGGTAATGTGATACTTATTTTTCAGAACTTTATTTACTTGAAAGCTCCCCATGCACTTTGCACTATGCCATGAGGCATATACAGGGGGATGTGTGGCTAGGGTCGCACACATTCTATCGTTCTTTGCCATGTTGGAGGTGATGTGATTTTTATTCCATATAATGATTACAGTTTTGTATATCTGTTACAGATGTCAGCACTGCCGTTATTAATGAACCAATACGCTGGGATCATATTGTAAATTCTACTGAAGGAATCGATCCAAGTATTAATTTGACATGTAAGTGGGCATATGCATATGGATGTAAAGTTAGAATGAAAATATAATTTATGAAGTACAAAAATAGAAATGGTTATGATCAAACTTTCATATTTTTCACATGCATTTATTCAACGAAATATACAAATTGTACAGTGTTTTCTCCCATAGTTGGATATTTGCGACAATTAGGATGTATGGTAATTAGATGAAATAGAGTAAGGGACACTCGCCAAGTAACAATGTCGAAGCTGGAATTTGAAGCCAGAAATTTTGATATTGAGATAGTGAGTTAATCATTCAACGCTCTCGGTGAGAACTTTCGAATTATCTTTATGGACTCCAAACTAAACTTTAGTACAAATTTGATTTTGAAGAAAATGCCATAAATTAGAAGAAGCCAAATCCAGCCAGTAAGATGGATGTTCCAAAAGAATAATTTTCTTCTTTAGTAAAAGTTCTTTGACATAGTATGTTTGATGGTGTGATTTAATTGTCTTTTCGAAGGACATACAATTTTCCCAATGACTTTTGTCTTTATCTTATTGTCAGAAATTGTTTTTAGTCTGAAAATTTCCCATTCTTTGTGATGTCTCTCAATGACAGTGCTGTCTGTCATCCTTTAGTTACTTCCAAAAAAGATAAAACTTGCTAACAGATTGAGATTTGTCAAGAATGTTGTCAAATATCCAACTCCACAATTGTTTAATCCTAGTCATATTTTTTAACAGATGCTTGAAAGACATGTCTTCAAATTGGCTAGTGATTAATAATTAACAAAGCTAGAGAAGTCAAATTATGAAGATATGATCAGAAATATTTACAGTTACTGACTTTCACTTAATTTTGGGCTTAGCATTGTGCACATAACAATACATGTGCCTTGTAATTTAATTGTCAATCAATCTCCTTGTATCCATGTGATTTATCACATGTCATAGTATAAAGACAATGTGCATCAATACTTTTGTAGTGTGAAGTGACAAAATAGACTTTAACACTATAACGACGGCTACAATGACTATACATTAATGTCGGATTGGGTCTATTGGACCCGGGGAAATATTATATATTTTTTTCAAGCGTTCAATTTTTCTAATTTATATCAATGACTGAAAATAATGTTTCAGGTTATTTATTAATGACATTTAACCATTTACATGTTTCTAATATGTAACATGTTTTAAAAAATAACTTTAAACATTGAATAACACATGTTAAAAAGAAACCCTTGAGTTTTGAGTATAATAGTTTTCTTACATTTGGAACATTTTTATCAGGCGTCCGGTTTTCATCAATGATTTGTAAGAATTTACATGTTTTTATTATTTACCGTTTGTTAAAAATAACTTACAACATCGATTAACATGTGTAACATAGGACACGTGAATGCTGAGTACAAACGTTTTGTTTACATTTTGAGCACACTGTTTTGTTTACATTTTGAGGACACTGTTTCAGTTTTCCAATCGATTTTTGATGGACAAATGTGACACCTCCTTCTGGATTGCTTCTGTACACCTTGCTCTTCATTTGAACACCCGTTGGCTTGCTCGTCCATTACTAGTTTGCCACTGAGCTCCGTTCCCAGGTACTGCAAGAACCTTCTACGTCTACCCTCTTTCGCTCCCAATTCTCCCGGAACTGTTTGATACAAAACAAATGCATTTAGTGCACTTATGTCGATCATGTCATGAAATATAACCATTGGCCATCTCCGAGTTTTTCGTTTCACGCTGTAGTTTTGCACCATTTGGTCCAATTTGTCAACACCAAATTTTGTTTTATTATAAGTAATTATAACATCAGGCTTTAGCTGTGCTGTGGAAGCGTCGATTTTCGGCTGTTCAAGCAATGTAGAAGTAGAATCACCACCTTGTTCTTCTTGGGGCAATATGATTCTATCATGAGATCTTCTTGAAATCCAAACAAAGTGGAGCAACACACTCGCTGTTTTGTGGCAGTAAACTCTGGCGGCAGCTCTCCCTTGTTCTTTCGCATCGTGTCGACCAGAGTACGTTTCTTGGCAAGTAGATCCCTTGCAAGAGATACACTGGTGAAGACATTATCGCACGTGATGATTCTTCCACTGCCTTCGATTTCCTTCACTACTCTCTCTCCATGATTTTTATCCCTATTATCTCCAGCTTCCTTTCCCTTGTAGATTTGAGCTTTCCAAACATAAGCTGTTTGAGAATCACAAATCAGCCACAGCTTGATTCCATATTTACCAGGTTTCGACGGCATGTACTGTCTAAAAGGGCATCGCCCTCTAAAAGTGACCAGTTGTTCGTCTACAGTCATGCTGCAACCAGAAATGTATGCTTCTCAGAGGTAAACAGTCCAAGTCTCGAACACATCTCTTATAGGTTCGAGCTTATCTGGAGACCTATGCTTTCTTCTATTCTCAGCGTTGTCAAAACACATTACTCGAGTTATTGCCTTGTACCTATCACGACTCATTATTTGAGAATATAGTGGACGACCTTCTACTCTACTATACATTTCATTCACATCTTCATTCTTTGACTTGAATACGCCCATGAGGATGACTAGTCCAATATATTTTTTCAACTCTTCCGTTGTCAGTTCCTTCCACTGGTCGACATACACTAAACGGCCTTCCTTATTGGTCCACGAGCAAATCTTCTGAAGAAGTGGTTCTCGAAAGAAGAGAAGAAATGTCGACGCAGGAGATTCACATTGTCTTTCTGCCCAGCGTGTCGGACCTTGCCTTTCTTTATGACGTTGCATGCTTTGAGTCATCCCATTGGGTTAGATACGGGTTTGGAGCACCAAATTTCTTCGTCGTTGCGTGAGATATACCATCTGGCTTCATTAGTAACTACGTTTTCTTCCAGTAACGTTTCTTCCTCATCTAATGGCATTTCCTCATCATCCATATTCCTTTCCGTTTGCTCCAGGTCCTCTGTAACATCTCCTTCTCCATCATCACTTGAGAGAATCGAATCGGAATCTTCAGAATTTTCCAATTCCTCCATCATTATGCGTTACAGCTCCTCCGCAGTAAGCCTTCGTGTATTTGGTACGCGAGACATTGTATTTCTTCAATTATACACAAGAACTCGTGAGAACTAACAAATTCGTCGTCCTAACTACACAGATGCTCTGCATCAAACAATGTGTGCATGCAGACTCATTCAGAAAGTTCCGGAAAATTGCGGCACTTGTGCTTTGAAACCAACAAACTGAAATAAGCAACAATAGTTATACAGACTATCGTCGACAAACAAAAAGAAAAATCCTTTTCCGCAGTATCCGTCTCTAACTTAGGATATTTGTTTTTCCTGGGTAATCTGAAGAGGCAAATGGTACCGTATATGCTTTTCAATTGATTGATTGATTTGTTTTATTTTACTTCACGGTTTGTGCCTCTTGGCTAATTTGCGAAGATGGGGATGAGTGATGAAATGATGAAATTGATGAATGGACATTTACAAACAACCATGCCCGAGCGGGATTCGAACCCTGGACCCCTATGTCGCAGCGCATTGTGCTAACCACTCAGCCACAGGGTCCGGCTATACGTTTTTCAGTGTTGTAACAATCGTTGAAAAGTCACAGAGGTGAAGCGGGATATTTCTGCAGTAAAAAAGAATAGATATATCTAAAAAATAAAATCGGGCCTAAAGGACCCATCCGTCTGTAACGCGAGTAATACATCTTCTGACCAAACTTAATAAATAACCGAAGATTACAATAAATAATTTCAAGGGCCTTCGAAATTTACAAAAAGTCACAGAAGGAGAACACATTCATTTGCAGCATTAAAAAATTAAAGAGGTATAAAAATTGAAACCAGGCCTAAAAGACCCGTCTGTCGTTACAGTGTTAAAATCAAGAAAAATATAAAGAAGTTTCTCAAATTATTAACATGACATAGAAACTTCCATTTTAAATATAATTTCTTTCACAAAAGGTATAAATCAATATATTTCTTTACTAGTGATATCTTGCATGCACATTTAAAAGAGGAAAAAAAAATTCACGTTCTTCTTATTGCACATTTGGGATAAAAATTCACATTTTCACTTAGCTGAGATACAAGTTGTCTTTCCAATACTGGTTACATCATTTATTAAAATATAATTTTTCAGGTATTATGTGGGCCTACAATGCTACACGTATCCCAACAACTACAACAATTCAGCCGCTTACAACTGCAACGAGTACTGTTATTCCAGTTACAACAACTAGTCCAGGTAATTATTGTAACATACAGTTATCATTCTACAAAATATTCAAACTAACTACGTATCAGTTTTACTGTATTGTTGGTGTAGTTTATGAAATTATTATTCATTTTCTAATTATTTATCTTACCATTTATTTGTAGTTTGTAATTAGCCTTGGAGCTATGAGATTAATTTAAACTTTGAGAAATTTATCCAAAACGAAGCAATATATTGGAAGAATACATACTTAAAATATTTTCCTGTATTTGAGAACTGGAGATACATTCTTCTAAGGGTCTAGTTTATACGTATGACTGTGACAATTAAAATTTGATAGAGAAATGTGCGACTGCTACATTTAAATTTGTTATAGAGCATTAAGCTATGAAAGTAGAATTTTATTTTCCATATTCCAATTTCCTTGTCTTCAATGAAATCCTACAGTAAACTTATATTAATAGGATCTCGTTTTGTAAGTTGCTGAAGAAGTCAACTGAAATAGATACAAAATAGTAATGCATACTTTGTGGCTTTCTGTGGGACTTCATACTGTTCCACATCAGAACATAGTTAAGAATGAAATCTAAAGTAATAATAATTTCTATTACATAATTATGTAGGTGCAGAATTTGCCCAGAATGTAGTTCATATTAACAAGTAATGGAGGAAAGATATTTTAATCACCTATAAAATTGTATGTTATTTTTAAAAGTTTGCAAATTAATATTTGATTTTATACGCTACAAATACAAGTTGTGCAAACGGATTTCAACAATATAAACACTACATGCAATGTTTTGGAAAATGAAATAGTTTCCAAAATTTAACTGTTAATAACATAATTCTCATTTCTTTACCTTGAATAGAGTTTGCTTTACTTTTAGCCGTATATACTATACCGGACAGATATACTGCAACTATTCCTTCAGATTCACACATTAAACCAAGTAAGTATCCTGAAATATGGAAATATTTACTTCATATAAATTAATGCTCCTTGTTTATCAAAGAATATTCTTTCCGCATATAGTTTACCTCATCTTCTTTTTAGGTGCTTCTCATCGGACTATTCTCTGCTTTCCCAAATTTCCACAATTTTAGTAACAGTCATGATACAAATAGGGAATAACAATGATTCGAACAACAATATATAAATATATTAAATATTAAATCACATTTTTAGTAAACAGTGGCTTAGCGATATATAATTGAAGGTAAATGTGGAGCAATGAAATATTTCGAATAATTTACACTGTGATTATCGAAAGAAACAATGACACTCAACTAATAAAATTGAAAAACACATTCCTTCATAAACGTCTCAAATACATCATTAAAAAATAAAGTACTATGTGACATAACGTCCATTTGCCCCGATCTACTGAGGCAAACTGTCACTATATTTTTAAACACTTTTATTATTTAGGCAATTATTACATACAAAATATTAGTCGTCAATTTATTTATTTATTTATTGAAATTTCCAGTACAGAAGAAGCCATTTTAAGCCGGAAAGAAACAATAATTAGTGTTAAAAACAAAACAAAAAAAGAAAAAGACCACAACAAAATAGTACCAACAACATTACTGTTACAGTTTTCCAACAGCATTACTTATGTACAATTTGAAGTAGAATTAAGATGCATTTTAAAAATATTCTAGTGATTTCATGCTATAAGAGGGGTTTATGTTGGTATAGTGTGTTGGGAAGAAACTCAGCTACATTTCTTGTAGAATGCATTAAGCTCAACAAGTGTACCGATGCACTGAAAAATATGAAATTGAGGTAACAAACATTTTCGTTCGAATATGGTCTCTCTCAAAAAATGAACATTTGATTAACACTAAACGTTTGTTTGGCTTGTACTTGAGGAATTTATTTCTTATTTTGCAATTAAATTTCCAATAAATGTATTATTTGAATTTCAGCTACATCAATCACTACAGGTGAGTACACATGAATATACACAGTCAAAATGTATTATTATCTATTCCATTCTTTTCTTTGATAAGTTATTTATTTTATACTATTAACTTCCAATACAGATACATTAATTTAACGCCCTATGAACAATAATATATGATTGGTGTCTACATTATAAAGAATGATGAAAAGTTAATCATGTAACAGAAACATACCACATTTATTGAAGGAACAATTGAGTTAACATGTGAGTTAAACAATAGTGAAACCCTAAAAATATTAGTTAAATTTGCACACAGACTTTAATTTCTGTGTGGATAATAATACTTTTATGTTTTATTGAATATAAATAATAATGGTAGCTAAATAAAATGAGTTATTTGTATTTGATCTACTACATACATATTTATATGTTGAAGTGAAAACTCCATATTCATTTTATCAAAATTATTATTGTAAAAGCTCCTAGAGTGTGTTTTAAGTAAATACTGAGGTGTTTGTTATCTTTTAGAATCCAAGATTTTGAAATTACAATAATCTTTATGTGAAATGCAATTTTGTTTATTAAATTTACTTTCTTAAATATTAAATTTCAATTATTTTAAATTCTAAACTAGAGATGTGTTTTCATTATTAAGGATCAACAACAGCAGTTAGTACAACTGGGCCACCAGAAGGTAAGAAATTGCCCCGTTTGACTGTGTGGTGGAAGAACCGTGAAAAGTTTTCCATGTAGGTGTTTGGTAATTCTTTTTTTTTTGGTGAATATCTCTGACATTTTATCATAATGAATTTCAGCTTCAATGTTTCATAGGCTTGTATTTATTCAGTCTTGACGAGTTTCATGTTAGTTCATGGGTAAAGTTTTGGGTCTTAATAGTTAGGGACTACTTAGTGTCATAGTGCTCAGAAATTTTCTGAGCTAAAATCATATACTTTGTGCAAATTCAGTATATGAGGTAAGTCTAATAACTTTCGAAATTAAATCGTCGATTGAATAAAAGAGGTAGAAAAATGATGTAAACAAGTAAAATAAATATAGCAAAATTTTTCAGATTTAGAAGAGGTAACTACATGTGTAGATGCTACAAGCCAGTGTTAAAATTTACTCCCTCTGTCCCATAATTATAGTCCATTATGCCAAAATGGTAGTACAGGAATTGCAGACGAAGAGGCAGATGGAAAGCACACACATGAGGAGAGGCACAGTAGATCAGTCTTCAATATTGTGAAGAGGAACAACGTGACTTTATCGCAACGAGCAACAAATATCGCCTTGCCGATTACCAATTATTATGGGACAACAAACAAAGGTGCACCGGACAATAATTATGGGACAGAGGGAGTATATTTTTGTAACCTGGAGTAAATAGTTTCTTTTCCATGAGTAATGTGAGTAGAATGGTAGAGTTCAGAAAGTTTCTGCAAGGCATCTGCTCCTGCCACAAGGCCCATCTCACAAATAAATTGGACAAGTTGATCTATGAAGTGCTGGATCATCCAACTTACACTCCCGACATAAGACAGTCCCCTGGAAACCTCTCCGAGTTCAGTAAATTTACTGGAGTTGCTATCGTTCCACATTAATTCCTTCCAAATTGGGCCAGAAAAGTATCCAGCTTACCTCGTATGTAAAGTAGGGAATTGTGGGACTATTCCTTGATGATGGCTCATGAAATATCTGAATGAGAAGAATGGATACAACCTTGCCCAAAATTATCTTCAGTGTTGCCCATGTGCAACGGCGTGTTTTTGAATATTCAATGACATATCAAAAGAAGATTTGAGGGATGGTTTTGGATTTGGATACAGTGGTGTCTAGACAACCGTCATGAATTCTCCCAAGGATTTCCAATTGTCGCAGAATTTCTAATCAATATTAAACAGTGTACACAAGTGTAACCAAAATATAATAAGAAATATCTGATGGCGGACACAGGGCAAGCCTCAGAAATGTTGGAGTAAAGATATAATAGTGGTGAAACATCTCAGCCATTGATTGATAAAATATCTGTATTTCTTGTAGTGGCCGCACATGAAACTCTCCCACTGTTATGTTCCAGGAGAAATATATTGTTTCAAAAATTGGATTATTGTTATGCCCCAGAAACATATCTTTACTCAATGGTATACCACCTGAGAATATGCCTTTTAATACATATATCATAAATTTGTCTTTCAGAAATCTATTTAGATATAATAGCTGCAAACAAATAAATATCTTTAAGATCTCATGACACCTTTGGCCTGAATAAGGTGTTTTTTTTTGTTTTTTTTGCCACTTCTGCATTGCTCTTGATATTATGTACTTTTGCCTTATTGTAACATTATTGAGTATGCTACATCGGCTACTATGACGTTAAATTATGATCATTTCAAGAATATTGAAATGCTTAATAGTTATTTTATATCTTGCCCTATTTATTATATATTGTTAGTTAGTCACAACTAACTTACTGGTGATTACTCAGTAGATTTACTTTCTTACAGTAACATCATCGAGTACACCTTTAACTACGGAAGGTACGTTTTCACTGCAACCAATTCCATTAAGAAATATAAAAAGTTATGTGCTTAGATTTAATCATTTCAGAATAACAATTTTGCGTATTAGCTAAAAAATAATTTGATAAATATTTAATCTTAATATTAATTATTTACTGTTAATTTTTCATTATTACTCATAATTAATATTGTATAAATACCTTTGTCTTGCAGTAACGTCAACAATATTGAGTACAACTGTAACAACAGGTGAGTTTTCAATATTTGAATTTCAATATAGCATAACATTTTAAGGTATTTCACAGCTTTGTGTTTAAATTACATTATTTTAAAAGCATGCATATAACTGAATAACTCATAAGATGCTTGTATAAATTAAAACAGCATAATGAAATTCGAATTTTGAAACAATGCACCAAATATATGTGATGCTGTTTCTATGTTTATAGTTATTTTTTTGTGCCATTACAATGTAAAAATATAAATTTTAAAATTGATTTTCTATTCATACAGAAGAAACAACATCCGAAACAACAACAGGTATGCTTTTACAACCTACTTGCTGTTATAAGTAATGTTATAAATAAGATTATAACTTTTTGTACCACATTTGCTGTGAAGGCAGGCTTATGTTTATACAATCAGATAGGATACTTATCTCTTCAATATAACATGTCACACATTATGGACAACTCAATAATAGAAAATATCTGCTTTCATAGTGAAAGGTGTTTCACATTTTGAGATGTGACGTAAAACGTTCTTCATTAGACCCATTCATTTGTACACTAAAAAGGGACTGTTGCTCACGTTCCATTGATAGAAATGTCATTCTAATTTGAGTATATTCTTAGCTTGAATCTAGCCACATTATTAAACGTTTGTGATCTTATTTTCCTTTATTTTATCTAATTTACATCAGTGTGTTGTACACAGTATGTCATGGTATCATTCATAACCTATTTAAAAATGTAATTAGAGTTTAATATCAATATTGCATAATTCTATTTATTGATATGAAGTTTTTATGTCCTTGAAATAAAATATACTTCTTGTTTATGTTCTATAGAGTTGGAGAATCCAACAACATCATTAACCACAGGTAATTATATTTTTACTTGAGATTTATTATTTGTTTCAGATAGGCCTACTTACCGACATATTGTATTTGTCACATTTCCAAAGCAGACATGTGACTGACAGAGAAATATGTAGATATTTTCATCCAAAGAAAAAAAAACATTGTTAAAAATGATACACTTTATTATCTTATCAGAGCATAGAGTAGACTTAAAACACACAAAATTATATATTCTGAGCATTCATATTCTTTAGAAACACAATATCGTAATTCAAGTTCCTTCTGTTCGTCAACTTTATCTATCTTAATATGAAAACAATAGATTGCATTGCTAAGAGACAAATAACAATGTACTCATATTTAGTTTTATGTCATGTTCTCAATTCAATTTCGCGATTTTCACATATTTATGACCATAATTTTAAAATTCCAATATTTACATTTCTGAGAAGGTTTCACAGAACAGAATTATTTACTTTTGTTATGATTTACAGAAACCGAAACAACAGCAACAACTACAGGTATGATTCTATGTGATTCTTACTTTATAGTTGTATAAATTAGCTGCATCCAATATTAAATAATGTTCTTCTTCCAAAACAATGTTTTAAATATAATTAGTATATTTATTTTTTAGATAAAAGCAAGGAATTAATTAAAATGACATTTGTACCACGCTTAATATTCTCTTCTAAAATTAAAATAAAATAAATTTAAAAATAAGAATCATGTGATTATTTTTGAGAAGTACATAAAAACAAAAGGTAAATAAAAACATATTAAAATATGGTGTGTACATATGATGACAAATATATTCTTTCTAGGTTATACCGAATCTGAGAGCCCATCATCATTATTTACAGGTATGTTAAACTGTTTTGTTACAATGCATGTGCAATTTAATAAACTAATGCTATTGTTATAATCTCTTATATTCTTCTACAATACATCTGAAGTTTATTTTACTTTCCCAGATGTCAAAAAAATTACATTACTTGAATTTTTATGTAGAATGTTCACATTTATCACCTGAAGATAGAGTTTTTTTTTATAAACGAATTGCATTTTGCTGTTCAAATTTCTAGTTGACATAATATAATACAATACAATACGATGAGATGAGCAGAGGATATATATAATTCAAAATTCATGTACTCAAAAATATTTTCAACAATTAGAATACTTTAATGTATTTTATTTAAAATCTGATCTAAAGTCTGAATTTTTCCAGCCTTGTCCTCACATAAAGTGGCTCTGAGGTTCACCCAACTTCAAATCAATAGGTACGTGGGTGCAAACCTGGGAGATAAAGGCGGCTGGAGAATGGTGTTGATCACATCAACTCCAAAATGACCAAGATCGAGAGTAGTGGAGATGGCATGGTGCTATTTGCACAGACAACTTTACCTTACCTTAAATTATATAATATAAATTTGTTAGTATTGTCAATTTTCTACACTTATTTAAGGACTCATTTTTTTGTTATTCCACTTACATATAAGCTAAAATATATATCACTTTATGTCCCCAGTAATTTTAGCATACTACAAACTTTGCAAATTTATTTTTAGGTTTTACCGAGTACGAGACCCCGACAACATCTCTGTCTACAGGTATGATTAGCTAACATTCTTGATAGAGGGGTTAGATTTGTTACCTATTAAAGCTATTCTCATTGGACCTTCATTTATATCAAAGATATTGTGTTACGATCCTCATTATATGTGTATTTTATGTAACACATTTTAAATAAGTATATCATAATTAATAAGTCAGTGTGAATTCGTCTTTCAACAAGATAATATTTTTTGTATACTTATACAGCTAGTGTATGTAGTCAAACAAAATGAACATTTACTAATTTATATTGATATCGAGTAAATTTTAATTGAAAATATATATATGTGTTAAATAAACATTTAAATGTTTTAGAAAATTTCTGCAACGCAATATTACTTTTGCATTTTAAGTCCTAATCCGGCAAATTTTCAATGTTTGGAAAGATGCTGAGCATTCAAGAAACCGATTATCAAAATAATTTACTGTCATTAGTTTATTTCCAACAAAGGGTAATAAACATTTGTTTGTGGCAGTAAACACAATTCAGGATATTTAAGTGACTGAAATTAGTGTAATATAATACTTCAGGTGAATTTTACTTTTCACTGCAGTTAATAATGGAATATGCTTGATTACATTAAATTGGAACTCAAAATAGGAAATTGATAGAGCTATGTAGAAGAAAAATAAATTAACCTTAGATATCTTTTGAAATTGTAAATAGTGTAATGCACAATTGATAAACAAATAAGAAGCATCATCTACTTATTGTAGGCTTTACCGAGACAGAGACTCCAACAGAATCATCGACAGGTACGTTCAATTTTGTGTAAAATTCTTGGCAGCTATGTGTAAGTTTCAGAAATCAATGCAAATTCTCATTACATTCAAAACATTCTTATCCAAGGTGAATTAAAACTTGTTTGTGTGATACATATTTAAGTTATTTCAAAGTGGTGTGTATATTTAATTTCTGAATTTTACTTTTCGCTGCAGTTAATAATTGAATATTCTTCATTACGTTAAATTGGAACTCAAAATAGGAAATTTATACAGCAATAAAGGGTGTCTCATAAGTAATAGCGCCAACTGGCACAGGGGAAAGTACACGATAATAGAAGCAAAAAAAGTCTCAGTAAACATGGGTCTGTAAACGAGCCATTTTCGAGATAATCGCGACTGTGTGATTACAAGCCACTACTAATTTCATTGTTTGTAAATGTCGCCCTAGTTGGTAAAATGCTTATAATGTGTGCGAATGTGTGGTTACAAGCCATCATTGATTGCATTTTGTAAACACAGAGTTCTTTACTCCTTCCGCAGTCCGAGGTTTGCTCTTTGTTTACAAAATAGAACATTTCCCAGAGGTGGCATTGCAATCAAACATAACATTTCCTAGAGGTGGCGTTGCATTCAAACAGAACATTTCTGAGAGGTGGCGTTGCAATCAAACAGAAAATCTCTGAGAGGTGATGTTGTATGGATACAATAAGTAGACAGTCTAATCGTACTGTGGGAGTCACGTCAGTTGTGCTGGACTGCGTAGTGAAAATGGAAACTTAAAGCAAGGAAGAGTATGCAGATATGCATTTTGTGTATGGTCTGGCTAACGGCAATGACGGGAGGCTACACGCTTGTACCAAGAAAAATACCCTGCTCGAAGGCACCCCAAGAGTTGCACATTTACTAGGGTACATCAGCGCCTCAAAGAACATGGGAGCTTCGAACATAGTAGGAGAGCAGGTATTAGACCTGCACGCATTACACCTGAAGTTGAGGACATGGTGTTGGAAGCAGTAGAACACTCTCCAGGAACCTCGACGAAGAGAATTGCCACACAAGTGCCAGTAAGCCGCAGAGTGTATGGAGAATTTTACATCGAAATTCACTCTAACCTTACCACTTCCAATGAGTTCAGTGTCTCAGTGATACGGATTGTGTTCCCAGAGTGACATTTTGTCAGTGGATGCAACAAAAGGTTGTACTCAACCCTTGTTTTGCAAGTAACATTTTATTTACAGACGAAACGGGGTTCACACGCGATGGTATTTTCATAATTCTCATGTTTGGAGTGTACTAAACACACATGCTATTCATGAGGCACCACATTAGCAACGTTTCTCATTGAATGTATGGTTAGGGGTACTAGGAGATCATCTCATTGGACGACACATTTTTCCAAGAAGACTCAATGGACTGAGGTACCTTCAGTTTTTGCGGCATGATCTTCCAGGATTGCTTGAGGATGTTCCCCTTGATTCACATCAGAGTATGTGGTACATGAATGATGGAGCACCGGCACATTTTGCTGCTGCTGTGAGACGACATCTAACACACAGATATCATCAAAGATGGATAGGTCAAGGAAGGCCTTTGCCATGGCCTCCAAGGTCACCAGATCTAAATCCTTTGGTTTTTGTGTCTGGAGTCACCTCAAAAGCATAGTATACAACACTCCCGTTGACATGGTTGAAGAACTGGAACCGAGAATTGTACATGCTTGTGACCAATTCCAAAATGATCTGGGGGTATTCGAAAAAATTCGAAACTCAATGCGGAATCGCATACAGTATTGCAACCAGATGGAAGGACGACACTTTGAACACCTTCTTTAACAGGTACGAGTGTACAGTAATTGTAATGTAGAACATACTAAAGTAGTGCTGTATTCCTTGTTAAAGTAAGTAGAATGTTCAATAAACGCAATGAGATCTCCTGATATTTCATACTGTATTATTGGTATTTTACCAACTAGGACGACGTTTACAAACAATGAAGTCAGTGGCATCTTGTAATCACACATTCGCGATTAACTCGAAAACGGCTTGTTTGCAGACCCATGTTTATTGAGACTTTTTTGCTTCTATTATCGTGTACTTTCACCAGTGTCACGTTTGCGCTAATACTTTTGAGACACCCTGTATAGAAGAAAAAATTAACCTTAGAAATCTTTTGAAATTGTAATTAGTGTAATGCATGATTGATAAACAAATAAGAAGCATCATCTACTTATTGTAGGCTTTACCGAGACAGAGACTCCAACAGAATCATCGACAGGTACGTTCAATTTTGTGTAAAATTCTTGGCAGCTATGTGTAAGTTTAAGAAATCAATGCAAATTCTCATTACATTCAAAACCTTATTTTCCAAGGTGAATTAAAACTTGTTTGTGTGATATCTGTTTAAGTTATTTGGAAGTGGTGTATATATATTTAATTTGCAATACTCCAAAAGAATTGTAACAGAATTCCATCTTGGTCTCCAAATAGAAGCTAATTCTAAAAAAAATACAAGGGCTTGACATATGGATTACATTTTAATGGATATATGGTGAAACTATACCCGAAAATGTAAAAGTTTACAAATTGATGAAATATGTTTGCAAACAAATTCAAATAGTTTTTGGTACTTTCTGCATAAACGTAGTTAAGTATAAAATATTGAATTACGGGGATGAGTTGGAAATTATTTTCTTAATATGATACAATGTTTTACTTGCAGGTTCAACTGAGACAGAAACTCCAACTACATTGCTATTTGAAAGTAAGTTGAATGTCTTATTTTGAATCCTAAATACTGTTACGTAACGAAACATACAACATTGGGGTGGGGGGGGAGTAAAGAGAGAAATATTAGTTATAAAAAAGAAAAGATAGAACATCGTTTAGTCAAATAAGAAATTTACAAACATCCCATAAGGATACCTACAACATAAATTACAAAGACATAAATTATGATATTTTCACGTCTATCTGTTCTTTAAAAGGGTGATCGTAGTTACTGCTTATTATGAACTAATAATTAATATGAAAGTAACATTATAATATAATAATTATGTAATATAAATTTATTGGTATTGAGATAATCGCACATTTCATTAGTAAAAAAATTGCTAATACTGAAGAACATTTTCATCAGGTACTACTGAATTCGAGACCACGACAGAATCACTGTCCACAGGTATGAAAAATTTTGTGTTAATAATTTAGTACAACATAAATGCTGTAATATATATAATTTTTAAAATCATGACAGTAATTGTTAATTGAATTCTAAATTTGGTAGTTAACTGTGTTATAAAAATACTAGATATAACACACAACTAAATTTTTTACTAATGTTGAGAACATACTACAAAAAGAGTTAAAAATCACTAAATCATCCCACCAACAAATGAATTTTAAACGTTACTGTATTTTGTTCTGTAGACCACTGCATTACACAAGAGCATGTGTTAAATGTAACACATATTAGTATCTAGTAATTTAATTTTGTACCGATGTTATAGTTGAATCTAAATGAATTGAGTTATGTAAGGGTGTTTCTATAATTCAATGTATTCCTAATTTATATTAATTTAATTAATATCTGCAAAACAATAGCGTTTAAAGTTTCATTGCAAGAATAGTCTAACACACTTTTACTTGCTGCCAAGAAGGTGAACAAATTAATTATATAAACTAAAGCAATATAAGAATTAATGTCAAGTTGTTACATCATACATTTTGAAGTATGTAGATTACAAAAAATATTATAGAAACACTGACTAGACTTTTATTAATTTTGTTAGACCACTATGATGCTCACAGTTGTGAGGATTCTTGAGACTGAATACCTTCAAACATTTTCTATTGGCAGTAGTTTGCAATAAGATTTTAGAGTATAATGTGAACACTATAGAAAACGTTAAACTATTTTCCATATAATTTTCTCTCTATTCAACTTTACATAGGCTCAATGGAATCCGAAACTCCAACATCATCATTCTCTACAGGTATGTTTTTTATGCTAAGAATATTGTTCCATCAATCTCCTTGCTTTCACTTAATGTTACACACACACCCACACATAACATGCACGTGCTTGCGAGTTACTTGCAAATATTCAAAACATACGTATCTCCAAATTTTTTATGTGTACCGAAAAATGTTTATGAGTTTATTCATGTTTAGTTGCTATTTACTACAGGTCTATCTATACTAATACACTGAATATTTTGTAAGTTACGTCAACACCACTAGAAATAATAGATATGTAATATATTATGTAATATAAATTTGTCAATTCAACCTATCAATTTTTTCATTACATTTAGCAGGAGTTTCCTCTATCCTAGGGGCAGTAAACTTTATTACAACAGTAATTAATATACGAACATTCAAATAGAAAAGAGAATTTAGTTCTCAGCAACGTGGGAAACACTGCATGATAAGATGTGTGTTGTATCACGTTAGGACATGTTCCGGATGATCGTAGACAACAGATGAATTTCGCTCCATTGCAACAGACAATCTGTTATGCCTAATTCAGTTTCTGGTTATTACGTTTTATTTGTTTACTCTTTTGTATTATTATTGAATTCATATTTTTGAAGTTATGTTGAAGAATAATGATAGAACTAGAATTTATCTTTCAAATACCGCAAGTTTCAACAAAATTCAATTGTTCAGTCAGATACAGCCTTTTAAAATTTAATTTCGATAAGGACATTTTATATTTATGTTTTATAAATTAGTTTGACGCAAATAAATAAATAGATATTGCTATTCAGCAATAACCAAAACCCAATAAGCTTAATCTGAAATAAAATGATTTGTTTTTGTGGAAAAACTTTATCATATATTTCTAATAACTTTGGCCTTTGTTATGGCAAAAATATTTTTATGTGTAAGTTTCATCCAATTCACTCCACAAATACTACAAATAGTACTTCTTTTCTCTAGGTATCTTTCACCATATAAGCTTTAAAATAATTTTTCTGTTTACCAAATGAAAGAAGTGCACTTGAGCCTCGAACAACTGAAATTTCGCAGGAGAAAAAATTCCCTCCCTTCAACATATTTATCAAAACAGGAATTCCCCTTTCGCCGAAAATTTTACTTTAGTGGGAAATCTGATAAATGTGCCTCTGGCTCATTTGGCAAAATGGGAACACATGCCGAGAAAGGGGTTTTCAAGATACGCAGAGCATCTGAACATGAAACAAAACCCATTTCCTGAGTTAACGAGACATATCAATTGTTTGGAGTGCATTTAAAATTATAGTAGTACTGAGACTATGATAGTGCTGAGTATGATTATAGTGACATAGTATTGCTGGGTGTTGTTAGTAATAATAAGGTGTCAAACCAAGTGGTTACGTTCTCATTTTGTCATCACATCCCAAGATGGCTGAGTGCAGCCATAATTTTAAGAGAGTCCCATAACACTACCACACAAGGGGATTGGGCCAGTTACTGTGACATGGAAGTCTTCACTGCAAAACAAATGTAACAAATCATAAATATATTTTCATGGATAGAGGTGTCCTCTAGTTTTGCATTACACAAGAATAATTATATATCCACCAAGCACGAGGCATTCTTCTTCTCAAAACATACATCCTTGAACTAAGGCAAAGTAAAAATTTCAGGTGAACATTTTTCCATCAACAAAATTATGATTATAAGTGACTGTCGCCACGGGTTAGTTTTAGCTAATATCGCTGATATGCTCGAACTTTTTTGACATGCCTCACCCTTAGACTTTCCTTTGTTGTCTGGTAGCAATCCCATATGTATATACTCAGAGTACGTAATCTCCTTTTTTAGGTCCTACAGAGTCTGAAAGTCCTACAACATTAACATCTGAAGGTTCGTACATTTTCGATTGAAATCCTTTAGTCGTTTAAAAAACAAAACAAATTGAAAACAAAGAACCTCTTTGTTGGTTTACAAAAATGCAATCTAAAATAATTTTGTTCGCAAAACATTCCTGATAAATTTGTCAAAAACTAGTACAACTTTTCTAATTCTGTATTAGTATATTATTATAAATAATGAACATAATTTATTCATTCCACTCTTGAAAGGCAAGATTGAGCAGTTACGTAAACTGAGAAATTCTAAAACTAAAATTTGGTACTTAATATCACATCATTCCATTGGACTTAAAACTCAGGATTTTTATAATAAATTTACGCAATAAAATGCACCTACCTGGATGACAGAGATATAACTTATGCTCATTTCCTCTTTTCCCAGAAACAAACACATATCACACAGAGTCAGACATAGCAACAACTACAGGTATTTTTCTTAAACATATTACTTCTTAAACCCATAATTTAAAAATCAAGTTACTTTATCCAAGTTGAAATTGTTGGAAATGAAGACTATTAGAGAATCTCAACAAAAAGTAATAATATACATAGATTGATAACTTGTGGCATAGCATATTTGTCTGGAATATCCATTTACAAATAAGAGAGACAAATAAAATACATAAATTCCAACAAGAAACTGAAAGAAATACAATCACTGCAAAAATTCTCCATGAAATCCTAATACAAAGCAAAGATATGCTAATTAAATATATTAAGGAATTACAGAAATGAAGACAGTACTTACCCTAATTTCCATTTAATCTGCAGCCGTAATTGTGTCCGCAAGTAAAGGAAAAAATAAAATGTTTATTTTATTGTAATCTTTTGTACTCCCACATTAACATATCAATGGATATGTTAGGTTTTCAGAACTGTGCTTATTCTAAGATTCCTACTGAACTTATATTTTCAAGTTACAAAAATTAAATTGAAAATAGTTGTTCAATTTCTGGTGAACAAACATATTGTCTACTCTGAAAAACATTAAGAAATATTTAACATTTCTTACTAAAATGGCCAAATCTAATAAATTTCTTACAATTGAAATGGCTTTATTTTAAGGCTGAACATAAGATTTAACAAAGGTTTTGAGCCTCGATTGGAAAAAAATATAATTTTAGTTCAAAGTGAAGTCCGTAACACCTCACATCATACAACAATAAATCATTATTGAGTTTTTTCAATCTATAAAATTTTATAGAATCAAAATAAAGCAATGGAAGAAATTTCATGCAAGTGGTAATTTGTATGGCAATAAATCAATCCCTACGCAAAATTAATTGTAATTTTTAACTACACCAGACATACATTGTTATTTAGTGTAAAAAAGTACTAATTACTAAATACATTTTTGAATTGACAATAATGTTTGATACATATAATCTGGTCAATTTTTATTTCTTCTCATATTTTGAGTGGATATATATCTATGTGTGTGAACGTTCAAACTATTAGATACAAAATACATAATAAAACCTTTATTCTACAGCTCTCATGGAAACAACAACAGAAATGGAATCAACAACGACAGGTAAAGAGTATTTAGTTACAAACCTGCTTGTTTAGTTCTGTTTTGCCTCTTAAAACAAAATTGAGTCAATATAGGGTTGTTCATCATCTCATATGAAATACAAGGAACTTTAACTTAATATTGTCAAAAATACAAAGCACACAATTTATTCTTAAATATTTTTTTTAGTTTACTTTGAATGTATTAATGAACTGAAACAGTGGACATTTTTGCTACTTGAATATGTGACACCTATTACAAAGAAAATAACACCTCACTGCACCTCGTGTCACTCAAATAAAGCAGATATAAACCAATTTTTTCTCAATTTTGTACTTTTTGTTACTTGACCTTGCATTTCTGCCACATTTTGGCTGATAACATCGATTAGGATAGTGGCGATTATATGAAACTGACAAACTTTCATTTTAGGTGAAAAATTCAAACAGTAATATGGCAAAAGTCGAAAAAGAGTTTTCAAATAAAAATATATTGTTGTAATTATACAGGATTAGAACTCATAGTGTTAGAACAAATTGTTTGCTATCTGTATCTGTATATGTATACTTGTTGTACTTAAAATAATTACCTACAACATACTAAACAGAATGTAAACCAGAAATGCCATTCTATTAATTCAATTCCTTTGAGAAGCATTTGAGGAAATCTTGATAAAAATATTCATTTACATTCTTCAGATTTCACGACGACAGAGACTGAGTCCACCAGCACATCAGGTAATTTAACTTCTTATATTTTTCTAATAATTGATAATAGTCCATTGTATGGTTAAATAAAACTACAAGTATTTGGAAAGAGTCAAATTATACTAATGATCATTATAATATGATTATTATGCATGAGTTATCATTAAAATAACTTATTCTTGTAAATTCCAATTGTATTCTCAGACACAGGCAGGATATTTTCCTATTTTTTTCTTTATTCTCAGATACAACATGGTCAGTCAGTGAATCTACAAGTTCATCAGGTAATTTTACTTCACTTAATATCTCTGCAAGACTTCTATTATATTTGTTCAATGATTTCTGTTTGTAATGATGACATCAGTGGGTGACTACTTTGACAATCTTCTACGAGACTGGGATCAGAGCACTAGAGAAGGGCTAGCGAAAGTATGTACACCTGCAAGGAAACTATGTCGAAAAATAGGCTACACATTTGGCACTTCCTTCTAGGTGAGCCTCAGGATATATTGGGCTCCCCTTGCAGCCCATATAGTGATTGCTTTATGGATTGTGCATAACTATGAGAATTATGAAGTAAGACTTGAAGCTTTCCTGGCGACAAATGATGAAAAAGATTCTCTTGGGCTATCGACCAGGTGAGTTGTGGGAATCTTTTCCACAACTCACCTGGTTCATAGCCCAAGAGAATCTTTTATGAGAATTATATTGTAAAGGTAAAGCTTGCCTCTGAACATCGCAACAAGCTATCAATGCTCCTGGAGGGTTGGAGATAGGGCCTCGACACATTCACGAGGTGATGTGTTCAGCACCATGTTACAGCTGTCTTTACCTTCAAGGTACCCATTCTATTTCAGACTGAGTGAACCCCATAGCAGCTAAATGCAGGGACATGGTCTGAAAAAGTCCTACTTGAAATCACCTATCCCAGGAATCAAACCCAGGTCTCCCACGTGACAGTCAGACACTCTGCAGTCTTGACCACCATGGTGTTCCACTATTGGTTATTTAACTTTGCTTATTTAATGTATATTATGATAATTAAGTTAAAGAAGATGAGCGATGATTTGATGAAATGGATGAAATACCACATACCATGTCGTGAACAGAACATGAATATTGGGATTATCAAATGTTTTTGATTAAAATATATTTGGTCAAACAAGGAAAATACATTAGTTCCGAGTGGGAATAATTAACTTCTAATTATTATTATAATGGCTGATGAAGAACATTACTTATTTTGAAATTCCGCAATAATCGCAATAAAGGTTAAAACATGGTTTTCAATGCCTTTAGGCAAAAGAAACTGAGTGAAGTTCTTGTTCTAATTCATACATTAAGAGAAAGAGAAAGTACAAATGTTGCTTTATCTATATTACTTTACATAAAATATTTTCTTCTCCCCCCAGCCCCAACAACAACCGAGATTGAAAGCACAAGTACATCAGGTATGTATATACTTACTACTATTTTGTAATTTCTTTTTGCCTAATATAGTGTTTATTTGTATAGCCATGGACACCTCTGGGTTGTAACATCATCATTTACTTTTAATGGGTTCTTTACAATCCAGAAGTGTCCCTGACTCTAGTACAATTGTTCAAGAATGATTAAAATAATACAATGGTTGTGGTAAAGTAAAGTGTCATTAGGTTGCAAAAAGGTGGCTTTGCCTTGTTATATTTGCTCTGTCATCTGTTTTAATCTGAACATAACTCATCCACGTCGTCGTGATTAACATAGAGGTAAAAGTTAAGTAACGGAACACAATCAAAAATAATAGGAGAAATTAAAAGTATTTAAAGAGGTATTCATAAGAAACAACTAATCAGGCTTCTGTGCCTACAATTCCAATTAGATTTCAAATTTAAACTTCTAATCCTAGCGTATTGAAATATACTGGTATTGTCTTAGTTTTGAAGGTGACGAAAATTGGAAATTGTTGTACATCCACATATATTAAAAAAAAAAACAGAGTAGGTGCACTGACTAGGGCTCAGTATGTAGTAAGAGGTCTAGGATATTTGATTTCAGAATGAAAGGATTCTATTTCTTCAGGAAAGAAATATCGATTACAGTATCTGTAACCAGCACATTATGGTGTGTTACATAATGTCGCCTGCAAGAAATAGAAGTCCACAAGCAGTGGTGCAGGAATGTTTTTCATTTGGGTGGGTACAAAATTCAGCCTCACATATATATGTGTGTGTGTGTTTAAAGTGGAATCCAAAGCACTGTGCATGTGCTTAATTATAAGGTGAGGTATCTTGTCCTAACCCAAGAAATATTTAGTATGAGGAACACATACATTGTGTCACTACACAAACTTGCAAACGTACAATATGTCATTAAAGCAAAAACTTTTCTTTATAACGTATTTCTGCTTTACATCTTCTATCGATGCTGCGAACTGTCAAAATATGAAATTTTATCCTGAATAGATGAAACCAGGAAGCACAGGCTCGCAATTGTCAGTAATGGATTAACTTTGCAATTACAGTAAACAAAATATAAGATAACATTTACAGTAAACAAAATCAATAAGATATAAGCTTGATATATCTGGATAAGACAAATAGTAATTTAAATCTATTTTAAGCAATTTCTTCAAATATGATACCAGAATTTTGAAAGAGATCGTGTCGCTATAAATTTGCAGAGATTTATTTCAGTCTTGTCTAGAAAATTGAGAGGAAACACAGACTTTTATCGTCTCAGTACCATCTCTTAATATATAGGTTTCAGTATAGTTTTCCGAACACCCTCTTACAAAGCTATGGAAATTATGAGTGAGGTTAAGGAGTACATTGTACCCCCCAAGTTGGTCTGTCATGTTTCGTTTGTGTAAGTATTTTGTTTCGGAAAATTCCATTTGAAAAATTCAAAAGAAAAGGAGGTCAGTCATTACTCTTCTGATGAAGATTTGTATCTTCAAATCGATGCAATCACTTCTTTAGAAAAGTGTACCCCCGTTACGCAAAAGATCATTGTCGTATGTGTGACGCTTATTGCGTAAATAGTCTGTATGGTTTATAAGCCCTTTGAAGTTGTCAAAATGTAGATAAAAACAGATTGTGTTTTGTCTTGTATAAATGGAGTTCATTATAGTTTGTTGAATGGAATTTTGTGATCAATTAAATATTGTTGAATTATGCGTGCATATAATTTATAATCTATTCGACACCTTGTGTAAGATCTGCATGTGTTCCAAATACACAACAGATGTATTAAATGGCGACGAGAAAAATATTTAACGGCGTAGTACAGATTTAGGTGAGTTTTGTTTATGATTAATTAGATTTAATCGTTGCTGTAGGCATCATGTCGTACGTGCCAGGATTTGACAAATATGATCCAGATGAAGGAACCATTAACTCTTATTTGGAAAGATATGATAATTATTGCCGAGTTTTCAACATATCTGAAGGAAAGCAAAGTTCCTAGATTCATATCTGTAATTGGCGCCAAACCTTATGAAGTGTTACGCGAGTGTTCTCTCCAATACTACCAGAGAAGAAATCGTTCAAAGAAATTTCTGATAGGCTCATTTCTTATTACAATCCAAGTAGTAATTTTATAGTGCAACGCCTAAAATTAAGAAAATGCACACAATTGGATGTGGAAAAGGTTGAAGATTTTACAAGAAGGCTCCGAAAGATAGGTGAAGCATGTGGATATGGTGAGTTTTTACCTATTGCATTGTTTGACACGTTCGTGAGCGGTTTAAGGTCTGACGTTATTAGGAAGAAAATAATAGCAGAAAATATCATGGAATTCCAGAAAGCTTTTGAGTTAGCTAGACAAATGGAAAAACTCGAATGTGATATGAAGGATTATTACCGTGAAGTGAACTTAAAAGGCACAATGAATAATATTAAGTGCAAGGGCAATGACAGAAGATTTCATGAAGCGAATAACGTTTCACGTAAAAATGAGATTGATTCCAAATTTAGCAATCAGCAAAGTAATCTTCATGGTCAAGGTAATAATTCAAAATCATATAAATCAAAGTCCAAAGTGCAAGGGCATTATGAAGGAAGTTTTTGTTCGTTTTGTGGGAAGCAAGGCCATAATTATGTGAAATGTTATAAAAGGATTAACATTGAACGTAGAAAATCCACAAATTATGAACTCAATAACAAATTTGTTGCTCATACAACTGAGTTAGAATCCGCACCTAACTCTGAAGCTGGTCCAACAAACACAGCTGCAACTCAAGATTTATTTATTGCCACTATTTTTACGCATTATAATGATACTCAAATCAACTTTAATAGTAAAGTTGATAAAGAAGAAATCGTGGATCATGCATCCAAACTTCAATCATCACAACATGTGGTCAACGATTCGGAAAATGATATAAAAGTGTGTACAAGGGAACTAGATTCCAACATTAACCAGCGTACATATTTAATAGATATTAATGTACATGGTCATGAAGCCAAGTTTGAGATTGACACTGGATCCTATGCATCTGTAGCTAGTAAAGATTTTTATCAAACGTTTTTGCATAATGTACAAATGTCTGAACCTAACTGTACATTGAAAGGTGCTGATAATAATGTAATACCTTTACTGGGAAAAGTTAATGTGAATGTTGCGTGGATAAATCAGTTCTATTGTCTAGATTTGTACATAATTAACTGTCATTTAGAATATCCACTTTTAGGAAGAAGTTGGATTCAAATTATGATACCCAAGTTACATTGTGAGTTGATTGAAATTTGTGCAAGGGGAACTTGTTCTCCGCAGTCTGATATTAGTGCACCCAATGTCACAGGAAATAATGCAATGAACTCTGATGTTCGTAATGTCAAGCATATATTAAATAAATGTGACAATTGTATAAAAACTAATAATGTACAAGGGATCGTTGATATTATAAAGGAAGAATTTCATTCTACATTTGATGGCGATTTAAGCTTGCCTATAAAAGATTTTAGAGCTGATATTCCATTAAAACCTGACGCAACTCCAATTTTTAAGAGATTTTGCAATGTACCTTATGGAATTAAAGATAAAGTAAAATCAGAATTGGATAAATTGGTAGAAAATGGCATTTATGAAAAAGTCAATACTAGTGAATGGGCCAGTCCGATGGTTGTCATTAAAAAGAAAAATGGAGATTTACGCATTTGTTGCGATCTAAAAAGCACATTGAACAAATATGTAGAAAATGCTTCTTATCCCCTACCACTGTTAGAGGATATTTTCCAGAAAGTTAGAGGAAATGCCGTATTTGTTAGTTTGGATTTGCAAAAAGCTTATTGGCAAATAGCTTTGAGTGAAAAAGCAAAAAGGTTGCTTGTAATGAACACGCCATGGGGATTATTACAACACACAAGATTATCGTTTGGAGTTAAAATTTCGTCTCAAATATTTCAGAGAGTAATTGAACAGATATTGCAAGGTCTGCATTATGTAATTCCATATCAAGACGATATTCTAATTTGTGGATCTGGACTGAATGAAACGGTTAGCAGATGTATTGAGGTCATGCACAGGTTAGCACAATATAACGTGAAGGTTAATTTGGAAAAGTGCAAGTTCTTTAAATCATCCATTCAATACTTAGGATATGAACTCTCTGCGGAAGGAATTAAACCATGCCAGTGCAAGATTGAAGCATTGCTTAATTGTCCAAGTCCGCATGACGTGAAGGAATTGAAGTCGTTTTTGGGAGGCATTAATTTTTTTCGAAGGTGCATTCCAAATATGGCTATACTGATTCCAGCCTTGTACAATTTATTAAAGAAGAATGTGCATTGGAATTGGAGTGATGACTGTGAAAGTCAGTTCAAAAAGGTTAAGGAAGCACTGCAGTCATCCGAAACTTTAACTCCGTTTGATCCTAGCAAGGATACAGTAATCATATGTGACGCTTCGAGCTATGGACTAGGAGCTCAGATGTGTCATAGAATTAATGGTGAATTGAAAACAATAGAGTGTGCATCTACTACTCTTTCGCAACATGAAATGGCTTATCCTCATCATGAAAAGGAAGCTCTTTCAATTATATTTGCCGTGAAGAGATTTAGAAAATATATTTATGGAAAGCAATTTCAAATATGGACTGATTCACTACCTGCCAAACAACTACTTCAATATGGAAAGGCTATACCCATTATGGCTTCATCCAGGATTCAACGTTGGTGTTTGTTCTTGGCTAATTATGAATATGAAATTGTGTACAAGAAGAATGTTGAAGTAGCGGATCTGTTGTCGAGGTTGCCATTGCAAGGGGAAACAGTTGATATCGACGGGATTCAGTTTGTAAATGCAATCAAGCTCACGGATCGTCTGAAAGATGTCTTCCGAACTTTGCAAAAACAAGATGTGATGTTGAAACAGGTCAAAAGGTACGTTATGGAAGGTTGGCCAGAATCTAAGATTAAGGATCCAAACATAGATGCAAGTGAATTCGAAGCGCTGAGAAGAAGAAGAAATAAACTACAATGTGAAGAAGATATATTGCTGTGGAGTTCTAGAGTTATTGAACCTAATTCAATGAGGCAACAAGTTTTGGAGAAAGCTCATGAGAATCACGATGGCATAGTTAAAATGAAGTTACTATTGCGTGAAAGATATTGGTGGCCTGGTATAGACAAATGCGTTGAAGATCACGTAAAATCGTGCAACGTTTGTAATGCTGTAAAACCTGACACCAAAAAGAAAGAATACAATGATTGGAAGGAAGTAACTAAGCCGTGGGAGAGAGCACACATGGATTTTTTCTATTTTCAAGGAAAAGTGTTGCTTCTCGTTGTTGATGCATTTACAAAATGGCCAGAATGTGAAGTTGTATCTTCTACATCATTCAGGGATGTAAAAGGATTTATGTCGAGACTAAGTTCAAGGTATAATCAGCCATACACCTTAGTTACGGATAATGGTCCTCCCTTCCAATCTGCAGAATTCAAGAAATATTGTGAAGATCAAAGGATTGCTTTGATGCATTCACCAGCTTATCATCCGGCTAGTAATGGACAAGCTGAGAGACACGTACAAATTATAAAAAGTGCTCTGAGATGTAAATTGTACGAAACTAGAAGAGATGACAAGCATTTTGATTTAAATAATGCTTTGCTGGATGTGCTACATTGTGTCCGAATGGCTCCAAACACAGTTAATTTGAAATCTCCTGCTGAAATGATGTATGCATTTGAACCGAGACCGAAAGATGATATAGGTCGGTTGCAGGATATTCCTGATAAAAGCAAACGCGAGGATACCAGAGGAGGTGTCAAAGTTTGGGTGAAACTTGCCAACCGAGATTCCAGTGGTGCATCCTATGTTCAAGGTGAAGTTGTCCGGAGAGCAGGGACATATACTTGGTATATTAAAGTTGGTAAAGATGTTAAGTTAGTGCATGGAAACCAGATAAAATGGAGAAATGTGAGAGAAAATGATAGAGGACATCATCATGATAGTGATGAAACAGGCGAAAAGAATAATGATGCATCTTCAGAAGTCCACGAAGGAAGATGTTTAGATGCGAATGATACGTTTAAGGATTACGAGAGAGGAGACAATCATGAAGTGGTAGAAGAAGCTGCAAGAGGTAACATAGATTTAGATAGACGTGAAGCAGCAGAGTCAAGAGTGTTAAGGAGAAGTCAGAGGCAAAGAAAACCACCTGACAGATTGGATTTGAGTGATTATGGTTAAAAGAAGTAAAGACATAAAATCAAAATTTTACTAATGCAAAATTTCATCGACGCGGGGGAATGTCGTATGTGTGACGCTTATTGCGTAAATAGTCTGTATGGTTTATAAGCCCTTTGAAGTTGTCAAAATGTAGATAAAAACAGATTGTGTTTTGTCTTGTATAAATGGAGTTCATTATAGTTTGTTGAATGGAATTTTGTGATCAATTAAATATTGTTGAATTATGCGTGCATATCATTTATAATCTATTCGACACCTTGTGTAAGATCTGCATGTGTTCCAAATACACAACAGTTTCATTTGTGTAAGTATTTTGTTTCGGAAAATTCCATTTGAAAAATTCAAAAGAAAAGGAGGTCAGTCATATACTCTTCTGATGAAGATTTGTATCTTCAAATCGATGCAATCACTTCTTTAGAAAAGTGTACCCCCGTTACGCAAAAGATCATTCATCTGGAGCATGATTTTCTTAAACTTTACTGATTCCATCGTTCCACAGATTTTAAACAATTTTCATCTCCTTAGAGAGGTTTCCAAACCTCGAACACAGGTCAATGAACTAACTAGTAACAAGCACAATGTAGTAGAAAAAGTTTACAATGATTTTGAATTTCTGTGGTAAGGAAGATAATGCTTGTAAGTTATTAACAATATAAACTTCTTTTATTGAGTGAATTGAAAATATTATTTTAACAGTAGTACCTTGCCTGTCAAATTATCTAAGGGGGGGGTACAGGGGGTACAACTGGAGAAACAGTACCCCCTTTCAAAAATTTGGGGTACAACATACTCCTGTAACCCCCTCCGGTTCCTGCGCTACTGTCCAGAAGGTGTTTTCTCCAGAGTACACCAAAAATACTATCAGTAGGCCGCAATGAGAATTAAGGGGAGAGTTTAGACTAGCAAAAACAAGCAAGAGGTTTATTAAGTGTAATATGTGAAAGCCAGGGATAGGCACAGATTAGTAATTGGAAGGTTATTTCTAAATTTACAGATATATTTTGGAGAATTTAATATTTAATTTCAGTTATATTTTTAAAATGTTTATCAATGAACTAATAAGTTTAGGGTATGAAAATTAACATGCTTTAGCAGACAATGCATAATATTTTAATGTTAATATATTTTCCTTAGTTTAATACAGTAGTTGAATTTGTCCTTCACATTTTTACATGCATACAATATTTAGGGTTGTCTAAATTCCTTCAAAAGAGGCACACTTAGATTTCTGTAAGTTTAATTTAGGATATTGTTTCATACTAATCCTGAACTATTAATAATGGAGTGTTATGAACAAATAATAATAATGACACAATAAGTTATTTGTGATTTAGTTTGAAATTTATTTAGTAAAGGAAATATTTAGGATTTTCATGTAAATTTGTGCCAGTCAGTTTAGCGAAGGAATCTTACTTGTCTCTTTTGCTCTTTTACAAACCACTAAATTTTCTCCACAATATTATAATTAACATGATATATAGAGCTTAAAGGGAAAGCTGTGTGTTAGAAGGAAGGAAGTAAATGCATGTAATAACCTGGATAATGACGAATGCCACTGATCCCCAACATTGATGTTTTGAATGTTGATGTGCATATTTAAAAAATATAGCTCTTAAATAAAATACATTATTATTATAAAATCTAAATTATTCAGAATTTATTTATCAGTTTTCTATTTTCTAGAATGAAGTAATTTAAATATGTTTAAAATATTTTATTACCATTTTTTGCAATACTGTGATAGTGTTCTCTAAACATGTGAAATGTGATACAATTCATTTTATTGTAATTCCGTATACATGTATTATGGGATTGTTTTCAAGTGGTAATTGGGAGTGTTTAATTATAATAACACTGCAAAAGTGAAACATTAGCAGGTAATTCTTGTATATATTTTGCAAGTTTCAGCAATCGAAATTATATTTCATACTAAAAGAACAATAACTTACACACTACATTGCACAGTAGCACATAGAACACACAGTGCATAAGCATTGAATTGCAATAATAAGTTAAAATATTAAACTAGATTTAACATTGCTGACGATTGCAATCCCAATCTCTGAACATTGACAATTTCTTGTTGCACATTTCAGGCACCATCAGCCTGGAATGCGGTCTGCAAGTTAGACAAAGAGACAGGGAGTGTACTTGGAACAGCACTAAGCAATCACCTCCATGTGTTTCCCAATCGGACAGAAGCATGAGACATCAAAGTTATGCCCAATTGTACAAAAGAAAGCATGAAAAATATGCTGCCTTCTGTGAAATCTTTTAGGCGGTAAGTTCCTTACGAGAATTTTTTAAAACTATTTCGGTACTTTCCAAAATTTTTAATTATTTCTCCTGACATGAGCAGTCGATAGGCACAGGCTTTTCTGTCATGTAATGAGCACAAATCAATCTGTCTGGCGGCACTTCACAATTACTAAACTGTATCTCACCAATATTACTGATAGATACAACTATGTTTAAAGACCCTACATATATACTCTGCTGGGAACGTTGCAATATGTTAATTTGCTGTAAATTCATGCTTTTTGCACTGTGTGTTCCTTTGCTTTGAGACATTACTTGAAGTAATTACACACAACTTTCAGATGTGGTTAAATGCATATCATTTTAAAAAGGTTTTGTGATTGTCATACATTGAAACAAAGTTGAATTTTAATGGTATTAACCGTATAATACGTATGAACCAGTTCATTATATCAGGTACAAATGTATTGAAAAATGTATCATTAATATGCTTAATTGATTTGGTTTATTTTACTTCAATTTTCTGCCACTTTTGGTTAATCACGCAGATGATATGATGAAACTAATGAAGGGATGGATACTTACAAAGAACACCCATGTTGAAGCTGGGATTTAAACCCGGGACCCCTGGCTGTTAATATGCTTATGAGGAGGATTTTTGTAAAGTTAGTAAAATCTTGCCATGAAAAATTAACCAAATAATTATCAAAATACATGTTGTATGTTCTTTTAAATATAATTTGTATTGGAATTCTATTTATATTTATGTTAAACCAGTAAAAATGATACACTAAATGAGACATGTATATAAAGAATTTGTAAACATATTTACTTGCTGTTAAATAATGTGCAGTACCTGGCAATTCTTCCATAAAATTGTTCAATATCATTTATGTTAAATACAATGAAATGTATAGTATCATAATTAATTAGCCTAAATCTAACAATACTACATAAACTATTTAGACGAGTCACGAAATAAGGATAAAATACGAGGGTAATCCCAAAATCCAATTTTTTTTAAATACAAAGAAACGTTTATTGTCAATAATGTTTACATTATTTTAAAGCTTGAATATTTATATGTTTGTCTACATAATTGCCATTTCGCTCGATGCATTTTTGTAAGTGCTGCAGCAGTTTTTGTATGTCCATGTCGTACCAGCTCCCCGCCATGTTGTTGAGAAAGCGTCGAACCTCATCCTTCACCTCGTCGTCGTTGCTGAAGCGCGTTCCGGCCAAATGTTATTTCAACTTGGGAAACAGGTGGTAGTCACTAGGTGCCAAGTCTGGACTATAGGGTGGGTAGGTGAAGTTGTCCCATTCAAACTGTTGCAGGAGAGCGACAGTTTGACGGGTGTCGTGGGGCCAAGCGTTGTCATGGAGAATGCTTATGCCCTTGCTCAACATTCCTCTTCTCCAGTTCTAAATCACCCGTCTTTAGTTTTTTAAGTGTCTCACAATAATTGTCAGCATTTATTGTGGTCCCAGAAGCCATGTAGTTGACCAACAACACTCCCTTTCGATCCCAAAACACAGTTGCCATGACTTTACCGGCAGACTGTGTTAGTTTGAATTTTCGCGGCTTGGGTGAAGAGGAATGCTGCCACTCATGTGATTGTTGTTTGGTCTCAGGTGTGAAGTGGAACGCCCAGGTTTTGTCACCCATGACAATTGAATCCAAAAAAAATTGTCCTTTTCGTCTGCATAGCGGCGAAGAAATTTGCAGGAAGAGTCAACTCGTTGCCGTTTGTGTTCTTCAGTGAGCATTCACGAGACCCATCATGCAACTTTTCCGTCAAAATCCTATGAATGGTGCTTCGGGAAACCTCAGGAACCAACGTACAGAGATCATCTAGAGTGATGCTTCGATCTTCTCGCATGGTTTGCTCAACCTTTGCGACTGTCTCGTCGGAAATAGACAGTCTCCCGCTTCTTTCTTCATCATGAATTTCAGTACGACCAGCTGCAAACTCCCTACACCACTTGTGAACATTTTGGACATCCATGCACAACTCGGCATACACTTCCGTCAATTGGCAATGAATTTCAATCGGTTTAACACATTTTGCGTTTAAAAAAGGAATAACTGGACGAACTTCGCACTTGGTGGTAGCGCCGAGCGGGAGCTCCATTACAAACAGATGTCAAGCCAAGACTGAGCATCCCAGCGAGGTGCACGTGGGCTTGTTTGGGAGTGGGGGAAGCAACCAAAACGATAGTGTTGCCAACTGCCAAAAAAAGTTTCATTGTGTTTTTAAAAAAATAGGAGACCTTACTTTTGGGATTACCTTTGTATAATTATACTCATATTTATATGAACATATTATTTACTATGTCATAACCTATATTTTCAATCTCATAAAATACGTGTACAGAACGTTAATTATTTATGTACATGTAATATTGCTTTGTCAAATAGGATAATTATTTTTATGATTTACTTCTTCACCTATACTGCAACAGCTACTATTGGTATTATTGTATTATAATTGTCTATATTAATTCCTATTTGCAAGCACTCATTATTAAATGTCTATACAATACAAATCAGTAATGAACATTATAGTAAATTTGTATTCTGAACTTATAAACTAGAACAATAAGACCCCCTCCCCCAACACACTCCTGTTCAGATGTTAAAAGTGAAAATGCAGTTAGAGAAAATTCTTGAAAAAAATTACCGACAGGCTCTATTGTTTATCCAAAATTAAACAGAGAAACACATTTTGTATCCTTCTAACAAATATTATAACCAGATATTTGTATTTTAAATTAATGGTTTATGCTTAAAATAACACGATATTATGCAATTTTTTTACTATTTTGTATTTTGATCATTATTTATAAATGTACGATTATATCATTTAAACTTTTGTCAAGAAGGAACTTTTAGAATCTGCTTAATCTGGAATTCTTTCCCTACTCGGTATAAATGTATTTGGTCGTGTGTAAGAGTGTATCATCAAGGTTATAAATATAATGTAGTTATAATTTTCTGTTTAATCAAACCATTGATATCTAAATTCATAATTGGACATATTATTTTCCTCCCAGCAGAAACAACATCAATGGAATCAACTACAGCCGGTAATGTATACAACGTTGCATGTATTTTGAGCAACAGAGAATATGATATTCTTCCTTTCACAAATAAAAATTACCACTTTCATGCTAATTTATCGTGATAATCATTTGCTGTGCAACTTTAATAAAATACAATTTCTTAAAATAACATCATAAATTAATAAATTATAAAAATTTTAAATAATGTTCAAATTAAATATTATAAGCTCTAGCATGTATGTTATAAAAACATAACTTCCTCCCTCCAACATTATATCAAAAATAGTTTCATATAAATGACAGTGGTATTGCATTATATCATGCTCATTCAAAATATATTATTATATATAATATTTTAAAGTAAGCAATTGGTAAGAAATTAATTTAAATTGACAACATATGATTTTTATTTGTGTCTTTAGAATCAACTTCGGAAGAGACCGAATACACAAGTGAATATGGTAAGCATCAGTGTATTTCCAAATTAATGCAGAGAATTGAAAACTTCACTATTTTTTCCTAAAGCACATTAGGTTATATTTAAATTTAATTCATACGTACGAGGCAAATACAGTAAATAGGCCACAAACAGTTATCATATAGATTGTAATGGCAGGTACTAGTTTAAAAAACGTTCGCAATGACGATTAGCTTTCTCTTCCATTAGGTTGCATAGCAGATGATACATGAGCTGTAAATTTAGAAGTGGCAATGCTGTCAGGATGAGATGATAACATCGTGTGTGTGCTATCAGGCATTGAGCATTGTCAAGTGGGGCCCATGCAGATGTGTGGGATTGAAAAGTGTTCAGTTCAGTGAGTGCTGTTGTGTATGTACGAGGTTGTAATGAACACTATGGTAATGTTGTGGCCTTGTAATCAAGGGGTCCCGGGTTCAATACCTGGTGGAGGCACATGGCACAGTGGTTCGGATCCCATATATATATTTTAGAATTACTATTTGAATTGACAAATGCATTGCAAGTAAACACACATACTTGAAAACATTAATTTCTAGAATTCTGTTGATAAAAATTGAGATATTGATCTTTGAGTCCACAATTAGAGAATCGCTATGCAGTTTGAAAAATCAGTTATAAGCCTGAGCAAAATTCAAATATTCATTCGCTTCCATTATTCTAATTGCAGAAAATAAATTATACATATATTTTTTATTTCAATGTACAGTCTTCACTAATGATTAACAAATAAACACATTTAATAACACAGCTACAAATTGCATCATACATAAAGAGATGACATTTGATTCTATATTTCATGAAGAAGAGGAAACCGAGACTTCTACTATGGAAGGTAAGTTCATTTAATATATATAAAGAGCTCATTACATAAAAATGTAATTATCGGAATTGATAATACATATAAAATTACAATTCTATAATTATATTTTTTGCTGCAAACCAACGAGAAGAGTTTGTAGCTTAAGATAACACAATAATTTAATTTTGAAACAATTTATTTTTAGATACTAACTTTCTTGTAATGGTTTTAAATCATTATGAATTACTATTATTAACATAATTTGATGTTTGTTAATTGATGTTTGTTACTTAGTGTCTATTTTCTGCCATTTTTGGCTAATCACAATGATGAGGATGAGAGATGATATGATGAAACTGATGAAGGGACACTCACAAAGAACACCTATGCAGTACCTGGTGCCTGTTTGGATGAAGGCTTCCACCACCGAAATACACATCTGCACTCTCCAACGCTTTATGTTATACTAATCTCCTGATTCCTAACTCTCCACAGATTTAGGTATGCCACACATGCATTCTGGCAGGCTTGCTAACTCAAATTGGTAGATACAATATTCCCCACCCTGCATAAAGAAATGTGCATATAGTTATTTCACTATGTTATTGAAGAAAATATTTTTACAAAATTAACAGTATATAAAATTATGTATCTACAAATTCTCTTATACACAAACACACTTAACCTGGGAATACTTTATATCAATTAAACTTCTCAAAACAAAAAGTGTTTATCTATTGTTATAGTTTGCATCACAAATTTTGATCTCTTTCAAAATGGTTTAAAAATTCTGTTATACAACGACAGGTAACGTTTACGAATGTGTATTTTCTAATGCCAATTAAGAAAAGTGCAGTTTATAATTTGCAATCCAAATGCTCTTTGTGAAGACTAAACAAATTTTTGTCATTTGGAAGTTAGAAACCCTCACCTCATTAACTTTAAAAAATTATTTACACACGTACAACAGATAATTTAGATTTAATATCTCAAACAGAAAAAAAATTGCTACTGTATCTGAAATACAGACATAACGTTGCTGCTAATTATGAATCTGACACAAAACTCCGTATGGTAATAATATTAGTGAATTACGTAACAAAAAATGTTATGCTGAATAAATATCTTCAGAATAAAATACCTTCAGTGTTAACTTTAATCCTGAGAAAGTGGCATGACAGAATATAAATAAAGAACTTAATGAAAAGAAAATAGTAGAAAGCCCAAACAGCAAATTCCTAGGAGTATGGATCGATGGGAATTTCACATGGGAGAAACAAATTCAAGTGCTAGCAGAAAAGCTGAGTTCATACTGCTATATGTTCAGAATCCTTGCAAATATTGTAACAAGAGAAACACTAACAACAACATATTATGCTCTAGTGCATTCAAGAATTGCATATGGTATCCTGTTCTGGGGGATTTCGTACAAAACAGACACTATACTCAAACTGCAAAAAATAATTATCAGAATAATGTGCCATGAAATTCCAAGGTCAGCCACTAAATATTTATTCCAACATCTTCGTATCTTACCAGTACCATGTATATACATTTTAGAAACAAGTCACTTTCATACATGAACATTCTCACCTATTTAACAAAAACCATGCCCTTGACAAATACAACACAAGAACAGCTCAGAATTTTCACTTAAAATCAAGAAGACTGCAGACATAAAAAAAACAGTATTGACCATGCACGACTGTTAAAATACAATAAATTACCTAATCACTACAAGCGAATGTGCAAATAGCAATTCAGAACACATGTCCAGCAACAGAACATGTTCAGAAAACATGTACTACAAAGTGAATGAATTCCTAGAAAAATAAAGGAATCAAATATAAATAACTCCACTGATAGAATAAATAGAGTGATAAACATATCTGTTTATTCTCTTAATCTTTATATTGTTACAAATATGTTTATGCCCTCATTATCTATGTAATTTTAAAATATATTATGTATCAGATTGGATCATAAACTGTGTAACACTCAAGAATGTACTCTATTGATTGATTGATTGATTTGCTTTATTTTACTTTGCTTTTTGTGCCACTTTTGGCTAATTTGCAAAGATGTGGATGAGTGATGACATGATGAAATTGATGAATGGACACTCACAAACATCCATGCACAGGCTGGGATTCCAACCCGGGACCCCTGGCATCCTAGTGCGATGTGATAACCACTCCGCTATGGGGGCTGGCGAATGTACTCTATTGTAATATGCAATGTAATATGATATCATGTAACTGACAAAATCATGAATCATTGTAATCCCTAAGGTGAATAATAAATCAATCAATCAATCAATACTCAATGATATTTGTTTTACTAGATTTTATGTAACAAGAAAATAAAGTTGTATAAAATGTATAAGCTATTCATACTTATTAATTGTGAATATTTAAAATATTTCAGAAGAAACAACAACTGAGACTGAGGCAGGTGAGTGGAAATATAACATTAAATTTCAGATTTGTATTGTGTAATATTGTACAGTAAATGAGCGTACACTTTATTCGAGCGAGTGTAGAAATGAAGTCATACAATAAGCACAGATTTCAGGACAACTTCAGATGGAAGGACGGAAACTGAAAAATGAGGGAACCTACATTCAGAACCTTCTTGAGGTCCACATTATGTTCAGACAGGTTAATTGGGGTGGGAGTGAATTTGTAGATTGAAGTGGAAATTGATTCACCGAGCGATGTGTTTCCACCAAAAATCGAACCATGGATCTCTTGATTAAACGACTACATCAAAGAATCTTTCGAGAGGATCATCCATTACATCCCTAATATTTGTAAGTGGTGGTAGTTGAACTTAATGTATGAAAATTGTTTAACAGGGTGTGGACTCAGATGTTCAGACCACCTGCTGCCACTGATTAATGAGTTTTTAACATATGTATGTGAAAAAGTAATATACAAGAAATTTGAAATATCTACCATAACTGAACCAAAATAAGAAAGAGAAGATAAAAATTATATACTTCAAATGGATAATTATATTTTTTATTAGATATTTAATTGGATTTTGTTAATGTCTGCTACAAGCCTAGCTACCAGTAGTACACAAGATATAATTCGGTTTATAACTAACTAACTCTCTAGCCTTCTTAAACCTGAAGGTTCATGACTGCAGCAACACAAGCATTCCATCTGTCCCTATCCTGAGCAAGATATATCTATACTGTTTTCCATCCCTACCAATTTCCTTTAGGTCTATCCCAACATTATCCCTCCATCATCGTCTTGGTCTACCTACTGGCCTCTTACCATCAGGTTCCCCAACAAGAATCCTGTAAACTCTTCTTTCCTCTCCCATTCGTGCCACATGGCCTGCCCACCTAAGTCTTCTTGATTTAATCATTCTAATAATATCTGGACATGAATACAAATTATGTACTTCTAAATGATGTAAGCTTCTCAAACCACCTCTCTCCTCATCCCTTTTAGGCCAAAATATTTTCCTAAGGATCCTATTTTCAAATACTCTCAATTTATGCTCCTCTTTCCATATAATATTACAGCCAAAATTACTGTTTTGTTTATTTTAACTTTTAGTTTCTTAGATATTAAACGAGACGACAAAATTTTATGAAGAGAAAAGTAACATGCATTTCCTGAATTACGCATGCTTTTTATTTCCTCTTTAACCCATCACTGCCCAACTTTTTATTTATGGGTGGATTTTGTTCAAATCACTTTTCTTACATGTAGATAAGGTAACATAGTCCTGACGTTAAAACTCAAAATCAGTTGTTCCATTGTATAATACAAGGTGCCCTTAAATAGGGGCAATGGGCATGAAAGGGATGGCTGTTTTAAGCATGACGATTCTGCAAATTAAAATATATTAGTTGTGAAATACCTAGTCTTACCATAAATACTGTCCCAAAGTTGTAAGTAAATAGACACAAAATGGTAAGAGATATTTTAATATAAGAATAACATGAGGTGCATGGATGCATTATGAACCAAAATCACAAATAATTATTCGAAATGGCCACCTTTAGCACTGACACACTTCTGAAGTCTTCGTGGCCACTCATCAATGGAATTACGCAACACATCAAGTGGAAACTCCGCAGCTGCCTTCTGAAGAGACCGCTTTAAACTGTCAATATTGGGATGTCTCTTCTTGCAAGCCATCTCCTGAAGCTTGGACCACAATTTGTAGTTCAAAGGGTTTAAGTCTGGACTGGCAGAGGGCCAATCTGACGTGGAAATGAAGTCAGGAACATTTGCCTCCAACCACTGCTGGGTAGTGCGTGCTTTGTGTGCTGGGGCTGAGTCCTGCTGGAAGCTCCAGTTCTCTCCATGAAAGATGGTGTCGGTAAGATTCTTGAATCGTTTCTCAAGCACTGTCTGCTGGTACACTTTGGCTGATGTTTTTACCCCTTTTTCACAGAAATGGAGCGTGTCCTCATAGCAAATGTTCCCGACTTCATTTCCACTTCAGATTGGCCTTCTGCAAGTCCGGACCTATAACCTTTGGACTACAAATTGTGGTCCAAGCTTCAGGAGATGGCTTGGAAGAAGAGACTCCCAATATTGAAAGTTTAAAGCGGTCGGTCTCTTCTGAAGGCAGTTGCTCATTTTCCAGTCGATGTGTTGCGTAATTCAATTGATGCATGGCCACGAAGAATTCAGAAGTGTGTCAGTGCTAGAGGTGGCCATTTCGAATAATTATTTGTGATTTTGGTTCATAATGCATCCATGCACCTCATGTTATTCTGATATTACAATATCTCTCACCATTTTGTGTCTATTTACTTACAACTTTGGGACAGTATTTATGGTAAGACTAGGTATTGCGTAAATCTTTTTGTTTGTTGTATTTTTAATATATTTTCTTGTAGTCAAAAATACTTACAACCCAATTTAAATTCTACTTCTATATACATATTTATGGCTACACTCAATATATACATAAATTATGAGTGGAATAGTGAAAAACAATTGAAATGGCACCGTATAATACAATTTCTGCATTTCTTTGTGGTATATTTGTGATATTGTGCACATCGAACTTGAGTGCATGTTTGGAGACATCTGTTGGCATCTATTAAGATATCTGGACGTGCCATTGTGCATCTTCCAAGTCTTGGTCGATTGGCAGCATACAACAGATATGTTTGCACAATGAATTGTATGAATGTTACTGCTAATAGTCTTCCTTTCCTTTATGTGACAGCCCATACAGAAACCATGCATTGTTGCATTGAGAAGAAAAGCAACTAATGGCCAGTATCATTTATGATGTCTTACATGTATTCTGTATTTTGATATGTTCTGATCTAAACTATCTGCCTTCTCACTGGTCTTTTTCTAACCACTGATTTGCGGTCTGTTTTGGTAGCAATATCACTTTTTCTAACCTCGGGGAACGGGCGCTGGTTTCTGAGCACTGCTTTTCAGAAATCATGCATCATTCAGGTCATCTATTGGTTCAGAAGATCCAGATGTTCTTACAACTTCATATGCAACATTACCACAGTCAATGTCATCTTCCGTTCCAGTGGAGAAGTAAGAAAATTCCATCTGCTCTAACTCTTTTCCCAAGCAAATCTGCACTTGCTCACTCAGTCAAGCATTTTCTGGAGGGTCCATGAACACATCTGCTTCCAAAGTGTTGTCATTTCTTCTTCAAGTACGGCTGCGATGTCACCTACTGTAAGCCTGACAGAAAAAAAATATATAGATAAGAGACTACTAGTGTGGTAGATGTTACGAGAGAATTTACAATGAACTGTTTTCAAGACAGGCATTTTATCTATAGGGTGTCCATTCTACTGAAGGAAAGTCATAATTCTACAACGCCATTTATCCTCTAAGTTCCAATGTCAGGAAATTAATGCAAAGACATCCACCGCAGTCCAATGTATCTCGACATGTCTTGCATCCATGCAAAAAACAATCCATCGTTCAATTCTTGAAAGCAATATCAGTGACCTAATGGATTTAAGTAATCAGGGCAAGAGCAGATCTCATATTATTAGCTATTGTTGCATTCTATGCTACATTCTACTGCAGAAGACATCCATATATTAATTAATTATCACAAGAGCATCTGTAGATGTGTAAAGTTACACAATAAATGGCAATTTTCAATTCATCCCTTCCATCATTGAATTGGATACTGACTTTTGGACACCCTGTATTATATTACGTGTTACAGTTTATTGTCACCTTTTCTGCTCAGCCTTTATTACTGACGATAATTCAAAATGTGTGGTCAGCTCCACACCCTAAATAAGAAACAAATCCGAGGTTCAAGGTGCTCCATGCATTCAGTGATGCCAGAACAGAAGTATAAAAGCCGCAAGACCTGCATTCGTGAAGAACGCAAAACAAAAATCACTGAAGAGTGCACTGCCCCTTTTTAGGGGAAATGGGCACTAAAGGGTTAATAGCATTTTCATTTGTTAGTATTACTCCTAAGTACTTGAATTTGGAAACTGGTTCAACCGAGTTGTTATCAATAATTAGATTTTGATTATTACCTAACACTTGGTTTCGGCCTGTAAGCATATAATTAGTTTTCTATTTGCTAACTTCCAAACCTATCTCTTGAGATGCTTTGAAAAATATTTTAGCAATATTCTTAATTGTATTTACATCATCCCCTAATAAGTCTACATCATATGCTAACAGCTGAGTCACACCGTTTAATTTTAGTCCTTCATTAGTTTCTTGTACCTTCCTAACAGCGTATTCTAAGGCAAAATTAAAGAGCAATGGAGATAATGCATCTCCATGTTTTAACCCACCATGAATTGTAAATTTGTCAGACATATTGATATCCACACGAATTTTACTTTCTGTTTCACTGGTGCATACTTTTATTATATTAACAAGCTTCTTAGGTATTCCAAACTCTACTAATATATTATATAATTTATCTCTTTTGACTGAATCATATGCTTTTTTTAAAATAAATAAATAGCTGATGGACATTTTGATTATATTCCCACTTTTCTCAAGTGTCTGTCTGATGTGAAAAATTTGATCTGTTACGTTTAAATCCACATTGATAATCACCTATAATTTCATTAGCATATGGTGTTAGTTTTGCTAAAAGAATGTTAGATAATATTTTAATATGTTGTTGAGAGTAGAGAAATTCCACAGTAATTATTGCAGTTCATTTTATCACCTTTTTTAAACACAGGAACATTTATGGATTCTTTGCACTGTTGAGGTATTTCTTCTTTATTCCATAATAAACAAATTAATTTATGCATTTGACATATTAACGAATTCCCACCATATTTAATTAACTCAGCTGGTATTAAATCAATGCCAGGTGCTATATTATGCTTTAGCCTTTTAATAGCATCTTTAACTTCAGTCAAGTTAGGTTCTGGAACTATAGGTTCTCCTGTGTGTACTTCATTCATACTTTGGTTTATTACATCTAAAATTTTTAGTTCAATTGTCTGATAAAATTTACCATAAATAAGTGATAATATTATTTTCCCCTCATATCAAAACTACAGCATTTGTTTTTTTGGCAATATGTGATACATACAATTATATTTCAGCTACGATGGAAACAAGTCCAACAACAGGTAAACACTTATTTTATATATTTTTAATATTCAGTATATAATGCACGATGCTTTGGATATATTTTATGTTTATATCAATCCAAAATGTTTACAATATAATATTTCTCGACGATGATAATATTTAAACTTTTTATGTTCTTTATTGAAGTAAATATGGTTTCCAATCAATTATAGGTCACCCTTCACTGGCTTCTTAAACAAAAAAAAAAATACCTATATTACCTAATTGAAACACACTACAATTCAACACACAATTTAGTATTCACCGGTATGAAAAATCTAAATTTAAAAAAATAAAAACACCGTATAATAATTTACAAACATTGTATTTTTATAATAGGGCTGTTCATATGGAAACACTGTATCATTAAAGATCATACCATGAAAATTATGTTTTGTGCAATGCATTATATGATAGTTGATTTTTATAAAATATATTTCATCAAATGCATTCCATTCACAGGCACACAATCCACTACAATCACCACAAATCCAACAGCTACAGCAATAAAACCTTATGCCACAAGATCGTTACGAAATAAACATTTAAAACATTTTGAAATAACAACGTTAAAAAAAGTAATTAGGTTATTCACTCACACACCAGAATCCAAAAACATATGTGGTGGAGAGACTTTTGACGAGAAAGATTTATTACTGTTTATATCGAAAATTTTGGGAATTTTCGATAGGCATTCTTCACACTAAACAACATATCGTGCATGAACAAATATGAACATGACATTTCTAAGTATGTCTCACATTATATTTGACCTCGCAGTTTTATACAATGATCATTTTTTAAATAAATAAAAAACAAATAAATTTAGATAGGAGATTTTGGCTTTATTCACGTTTTGATATTCAACTGTGTCAATTACACCCACACAAAATATGTTTTCTAATTTTCATATTCGCTACAAGATGACACCATTTGGTGATGGAAACTTATTGTGACTGAGATGCCAATTGCTAATAACCCACTAAACATATTATTTAAATGTAGCTTGTCCCAAAACAACAAAAAGAATATACCCTAATAAGAAGAAAGTGCCACTAACAGAAGAAATTATACTTTTGAAAAGTAATATGAAAATAGAATATGAAAAATTTAGAATTACAAAAGACACTAAGCACCAGAAAAAGTACAAAAATGTAAAAAAACTATTCAAGAAAGCCATAAAGAATCAAAAATCAAATATTTTCAGTAAACAAATAAAAAAGTCTGTTAATAAACAAAAAGCCATTTGGAAAATTGTAAACAATCACCGTGTATCAAACACAAACAATGATAAAGCAAACATGAAAGTCATCAAGGATGACACTGAAGTAATTGACCCGAATATCATATGTAACTTATTCAATGAATATTTTATCAACTTAACCAACACAAACAGAGAGAATGAAAATAATGACAAAACACTAGAGATCCCAATCGAGAAATATCGGCCAAACAGTATATATATCCCAGAAGTAAGTGCTAATGAGTTAAAAAAAGTTATACAAGGTTTAAAAAACAAAAAATCACATGGACCTGATGAATGGTTAGTTGAACTTATTAAATCCTGCTCAGAACCTATTTTAGAACCCCTGCTGTATGCAGTCAACAATTCAATAAAAGTTGGTACATTCCCCAAAGTTCTAAAACACAGCATAGTGATACCCATATTAAAAAAAGGAGCTGCAAAAGACATTCAGAACTACAGACCTATATCCCTAACATCTGCTTTTTCAAAGATATTGAAAAAAAAATTATCAAATTATATTATAAAGTTTTGTAACAAATATAACATAATAAACAGAAACCAGCATGGATTCCAGAAAGGGAAATCAATAAACACAGCTCTAGCACAGTTAATCGATTATGTAACCGAAACTTTAGAGAAACACGAAGCTGCAAACACCATATATATCTAGATCTTTCCAAGGCATTTGATAGGGTAAGACATGACCTGCTTATGGTCAAACTAAGCAATATAGGAATAAGAGGGATAGCTTATGAACTTATACAATCTTATCTACAGGACAGAATGCAAATTACTCAAATAAGCTACAACATGCATGGTATAGTCACTAACTTTAAATCACAAAGTAGGAAAGTGTTAATGGGGGTACTCCAATGATCAATCCTGGGGCCCCTGCTCTTTATTTTGTACATAAACAATGTACCAGAATACCCAAACACAAAAATTGTCACCTATGCAGATGACACAACTGTTCTTGCCAGAGGATTCAACCCTAGGAAGCTTCAAATAAACACTTTTATCACCATAAACCAACTGGCACAATACTTAACTTCACATGGATTAATAATAAACAACAATAAAACAAAATTTATGATATTCAATACAATTCGAAACATGGATTTTGAGTCACAAACACTATGCATAGACAATGTGCTCATAGAAACTGTATCTTCAGTAAAGTTTTTGGGAATAACACTAGATCAAAAATTAACGTGGGAAGAACAAATTAACAACATCTGCAGTAAATTATCATCTAATCTATACCTGCTAAAACAAATGGCTGAATATAATGTAACAGAAATTAACAAATGCCTATATTATGGACTAATTTACCGCTATGTTGAATATGGCATAATAGCTTTTGGTGGATCATTTTATAATAATACTGTCAGAATACTGATACTTCAAAAGAGAGCACTTAGAATAATGTACAAACTAGACTGTAGGGAATCTTGCAAAGAGTTATTCAGGGAGAAACAAATAATGACAATATACTCCCTATACATCTATAAGGCTATAACGTTTGTTCTAAATACTGGAAGCATGACTAAAAATAACCAATTACACAACCACAATACATGGGGGAAAGATAATTATTACCAGAACCAACACAGAGTCTATATCTCAAAATAATCACCAATGAATGCCAGAAAAATATTCTACAACCAGCTGCCTCATGACATAAAACTGATATCTCCAAAAGATAAACAAATACAAACAATAAAAAAATATTTGACAGAGAGAGTTCTCTACAGTATCGGAGAATTCATGGAACAAGACAATACAAGGCCAATGTACTAAAAAATATGTATTTTAATTGTATTCTTATTTCAATCATGCAACAATGATAATGTGTTTTTAATTTTTATTGTAGTGTAATGAAGTGTATTTTTTCATTTTTACTTTGGTGTAGTGATGTAATGTACTACACAATGTTTCTTCTTTTTTGTTATGATGTACTTAACTAATTATTATTTCATTATGTATCTTGACGTTTTCCATGCCCTTTTAAACAAGGGTCAACGGAAGAAAAATAAAATTCAAATTCAAATTCACCATTTCTGAATAGGTTGTCTGAATATTTTGATAATTCTTTCATTTCTATCAAAGAAAAATAATAATTGTTGTTAGCAGAACTGCATAATTCCCATTTTGATTTTTTTCTGGCACCTTGCTGAAATAAATATAAACATATTTCAAAACTTACAGGAATATATTCAAGTTAGTAGAAATTGCTTATTTATATTTTATTTTCTGTAAATTCCATTTGTAAGAGAGCTGTGAGATTATCGAGGAAATATCACTCATATGAGTTGGTAACTACTTTAAATAATGTTTCATGTGCAACTGTTCAAATATCATAGTGACAATTAGGATCTTCGGTAACTTCATGACAGAAAATAGCATTCTTATTTACACATATTCTCTAGGTTGTTAGGTGAACAACCAGTGTCGTCACAATACTACATATTAGATACATATTTAGGAACCCACTTCATGTGTAAGTGTCAACTTATTTACAACCAACTGAAATTTAAACACTTGATATAATTCAATAAAAAAGATAAAAATTGGATTTAATTACTTCGAATGACACATTCTGTTTCCTATTAGCAATTGCACTAATATAATTCTAGCGAGAGAAAACAGGTCTCACTGAGGTACATTTTACCTCCCAAAACGAGTTTGCTTAAACTGTTTTAGAATAAAAATCTCCTAACTTTATGTCTAACAAATAACTAATGAAATAATTTTCTCTGATATAATTTCCATGCATTTTTACAATATGTTACATGTACAATTATATTTCAGCTATAACTGAAGAAGTTACAACAATGATAGGTAATATACTTATTTAATTTGTTGTTTAATATTCCAATTATATCTGTACAATATTTTAAATCTATTTCTAATAGTCCAATAATTTTACGGTATAATAGTTTTAGGATATGGAATTGTTTGAATGTTTTAAGCATTGCTCCTATCGAATCATAATTTTTATATTTCATCTGCTCTTTTGTCAAAATAAATATCAAAAGAATTCAAACATACATAAATATCTACAAACTAGTAGACATTTAGAATGCAAGATTTCTTCTAAATTCTATGCCATTTTATAAGAGAGCTGTGTTATTATCGAAAATTAAAATGAAATAATTACTCATTCGAAATGGGTAGCTGTTTGCCATTATTTTTTCCGGGAAAATTTGAAAATATCATAAAGAATATTAGAATAATGTGCAATATGCCTTGAATACAGGGAAATGTCTTGTTTACTTACACATATCCTCTCTTGTTTACTTACACATATTCTCTCCTGCTGGCACGAAAACAATTGCTGTTGTCACAAGCATTAAGTATATATATATATATATTACATTTTAAAATTGATTTTCATTTTTTTAATTTTGATTTGCTTTATTTTACTTCACTTTTTGTGCCACTTTTGGATTTGCAAAGATGGAGATGAGTAATGACATGATGAAATTGATGAAGAGACACTCACAAACATCCACGCCCAGGCCAGGATTTGTACCTGGAACCCCTAGCGTCATAGCGCGATGTGCTAGCCATGGGGGCCGGCTACATTCAAAATTGAATTTCATGTGTATATGAAACATTATATAAAGGCATTAAAATATGAAACACTTGAAACAAGTAAATAAAAATGAGGAATGGAAAATAAAATTTGACTCCTTTGAAAGACATAGAAGGTTTTCTATTAATAGTGCAAACCACTTATTTCCTCTACGACCTAAGTAAAATTAGCTACTTATAATATTTATATCATTGACAAGAAAAGAAATCACAGTGTGGATTATTTTAACCCAAAAATATGTTTGAATTGAGAACAAAAAATACCAATAAATCATTGGCTCACAAATAAGTAATTAAATGTTTCTTTTCTTCTTTAGTACAAATGGTTACGTTGAATATGTAAAAAGTTCGATTATATTTCAGAAATGACAGAATCAAGCACCCCAACAGCAGGTAGAGTACTTAAAAATATATTACACCCTAACAATTAAATTTCACAATAAAGTGTTAACTGAATGTTGGGAACATTTGAAAATTTTGTCTAAGTAATTTTATTGATTAACTTTTACTATCAAATGATTTTTATCTATATTTGTAACATTTAAACGTATGATATTTTGTATTGTTTTCGAACTTATGAACATTTTTTTGCTTTTCTGCATAGAACAACTTAGTGCATTCTACCATGCATGGAAAACGTTTTATTGGAATATCATTTTTATGTAGAAATATAATTTAACGATTCAACATGCTATGATATGGCAGTTCCCAATTTTCTTAAGTGGGCATAATTTTTCCTGAAGATATGTTTTTGAGAACATCACAATATATTAATGTAAGAGGTACTCTGCATGTGATGAAAGTTCAAGCGTCTCCCATGCAATTGTGGTTACACTTTAATTATGATGTTGTCCCTAATGTAATAAACCAAAAATTTCATAATAAAATTAAGGAGATCAAGATACAATTGAAAATGGTTCGGTTATTATTTGATTAAAATAATATATATATTTACATGTTTCGTCAATTTTTTGACATTTCAAAGCTTTGTGTAGCTTAAGTTTTTGAACTTTAGAAAGGAATATCATAACTCTGACACAGAAATAACATTATTAGTACTGCTTTTTGACAGTAAAATGTTTGAAGCATTATGCGTGATTAGGAGGAACAAGGATCAAATAGGCTTGGTCACCACATACATCAAATAAATTTAAAATTATTCTCATATTAACATACCAGTTTCATACAATTATTTATTTATATTTACATACTATGTTAATTTTTCTACTTGTGTTCACACTAATTTTGCATTTTTTGAATCATCGATTCATTTAACATTAAATTCACTTTTTTTTGTTTTATTTCTAATATTCTGTTAATGTATAAATATTTTGTAATATATTTCAGCTCCTACAGAACCTAGTGCAACCACAACAGGTAATTATCTTCTTGATATTCCTGAAAATCTAAAACTGGATGTTTATTTAATTAAGAGCACACATGAGAGAAAAAAAAAGAGAGAAGAAGTTTACATTTATTAGAAAAGTTTATAGAATAGAATTTGCAATTGTGTGTCATACTACTCACAGACACTGTTCCTAGTACTTCTGTTGGTTAATCGCAGCGATGAGAATGATTGATAATTAGATCAAATTGATAAAAAGACCCAACGAATACTGAAGCCACTGACCCGGGTTCGATCCAGTGAATTTCGGGAGAGAGATCAAAAGTCGATCACTTAACATGCTGGTCATCACAACGTATACTAGAATGTGACTCTGCTAGTCGAAAGGTATATAAAATATATACGTATACATGTCCATACACACACAATCACATCGACATTCCTCATTTGGATTATAAGCATTGCTCATAATCCAAGTTCTCTACTTTGAGTTCAGAGTATTTTCGTAATATTAATAAATCTGTATAATTGTATTGCATTGATGAATTCAGATTCCTTAATTTAAAATTTTGTCCCTTCGTTGTTTCTGTGGCTTATGCAGTTAAACTTGAGAGTAATTTCATTATCATATGTTGAAATACATAAAATAAAAATGTAATTTAAAATGTATCATTTTGTAAAATGTACAATAATTATTTATATTCCAGAGTCTGTTGAGACGACTACTTCATATGAAGGTAAAATATTATTATATGTGCATATGTATTATATAAAATGTACTGGCTCTGTGCCTCAATATTAGTAGCCTAATATTAACAAATGATCGTCAGAAACACATTTAGGTATTTACAGATACATTCTTTTAGATAATTATTGAATAGTTTTGAAAGATCCATAACGTTACATAGAAGAATTAGATAATTTATATATTTTCCTTGACTGTCTACTCTTAATATTTGTTGAGAAACTAGCTGGAAAATAATTCACGAATAATTATTGAATAGTTTTGAAAGATCCATAACGTTACATAGGAGAATTAGATCATTTATATATTTTCCTTGACTTTCCACTCTCAATATTTGTTGTGAAACTAACTGGAAACCAATTCACGAATAAAAAGCTATTACATAGATTTTTTCAGCAAAAATTACAGGCTCGACCAGGATTAATAAAAAAGTCATTAGTTTTAACATTTACTTTTTGATCAAGGCTTTCCCAACACATAACAGTAATAAGAAAGAAAGCTTTTTTTCTTATTTATAACAGAATAAACAAATACAAAAGCTGTGATATTAATCTGATAGAAACTGGAATGTTTAAAATCTATATTGACAACATCATTTAAAACAAGTTTGTACTGATATAAATAACACAGGTGTAATGTAAAAAGGAAATTATGTTTAGAAAATCTGCATATTTTAGGTTTTTGTTTAAGTACTTATGAATAAATATGTTAGTATTACACACATTCCTGTATATTTCTACTTTTATAAAGTGAGAGTTTATGTTTTAAGTAAACTTTATGCTCAGATAAGCTAATCAGTACTCAACTCGCATCTTACAGTGGAATAAGAAACACTCTAAAATGTACTGAAACAGGGACCCCTTTATTAAAAGGCGATGACATAATTGCTACACTAGCAGGTCTTAGTATGAAAATGCCTAATAAATATCACATAAATAAAGGTAAAAATCTTATATACTTATTCGTATATAAAAATTAAATCCTTCATTTGAAGTTGTACTATTAATGAAGCAAAGTACATTTATTGTGTCTTAAGTATAGTCAAATGTAATTAGTTTACATAAATTATTGTTTGGAATAAACAAATATAAATAATATTTTTCTTTCAGAAGTTCTTGTAGCTAGTTTAGAAGAAAATGCAGAAGGTAATTTAGAAATAGAGAAGTGTAAGTAGCAAAATACATAAATATGTTAATTAATGAATAAATTTTCTAATAATGTATAATTAAGCACATTTGTAAAAGTTGGTTTAATGCACATCGATCATCAACAGATATGATAAAAACTGTTTCAATAATCAGATTTACCTTTAATATTTTCAGTGAAATGCATTGGTTCCTCATTCATCTAAAGAAGCTCGATTAGATATACAGTTTAATGAAGTAAAGTATGCAAATACAAGATTTTATGTTTGTATAACCCTCATTTGAGCTTTGATGAGTCTACTTTATGTACAGATAAGCTAATTGGGTCTGGACCTACAGTTTTAAGAAGAATCTGAAGCACTATGTTCCTCCACCAGGTATTGAATCCAGGTCACCTTGATTACCAGGTGACGATGTTACCACTAGGCTAACAGATGCCCAAACTACCACAAACTACCATTTGAATGTTATAAACTCATAGACACTTCTGGGTTGTAAAAGAAACAAATATTTATATTAGGTACTACCCAGAAGTGTCATTGAGTACACACTCTTTACTTTAGAAATTGAAGGAAATTGTGAAGATTCAAAAATTGTAATATAAAAGGTAGAGTCACCTGCAATAAAATGGGATACCTGGTTCCGAAAATTCTTGTTTAACTTTGCAGCACCTAATTCTAATGCGATGAGCAAACTTCATTAGCATGCTTTCAACATGCTTTCACTATCGCCATAGAGTTAGGCAACACACATAACACCATGCAGGAAGCAAGTTTTTCAGGTACCATGTGTCCCTTTTTCTGCAGGGGACTGTACGTTTCAAATGTAGAATCTTAAATCACTTCTGATATGCATGTTTTGTTGTGTGAAGAGCGAATGTACTTCTAATTCTGAGTCGAGTGGATAGTGGGCACAATTTGCTGAAACGTTACACTGATAAAAAAAAAATAGGTAAAATATAACAGCAACTTGCCAGCCTCCGTGGCAGAGTGGTTAGCATAGCATGCTATGACACCAGAGATCCTGGGTTTGAATCCAGGTCTGGCCATGGGTGTTTTTTGTGAGTGCCTGATCATCACTTTAGTCTCGTCCCTCATTCCCATCTTTGTGATTAGCCAAAAGTTGCAGAAAAGCAAAGCAATTTTTTTCTAAAAAAATTAAAAATAATAAAAATAAAAGCAATTTGCAATGAATCTTACATGTAATATTAAGATCATATGAACTATACTAAAAATCTGAAGAAAAATTAAATAACTATGCATAACATCAAAGTAATTTCTAAATTATTATTAATAAATTCTGAACAGAGTTGAGATTTTAAACAATATGCAACGGCAATATAATCAAGTTTATTATTTATTTCATTTAAACTTCATCATCTTTTCTTACGCTTCTCTCTAGCATATGTAATAACAACCGTCGAGACAATTACACCACCAGCGCCAGGTAAGTAAGATACGTTATATTTCAAATAAAATGTCATGTGTCACGTTACTTGAAATCAAGTCATTAGGATTTCAGCAGGTGTAAAACCAACAGGATTGTGCAAAACTTTGTATAGCAAATGTAAAATAGTAACTATACATTTATTAAATGGCATTGGATGCGAAAAAATATTACGACACGATATCCAATGAAGCACGCACACACAAACACACGCACATATATATATATATATATATATATATATATATATATATATATATATATATATATATATATATATATATATATATATATATATATATACATACCAGTGTTTGGAAGTAACTAGTTACAAGTAACAGTTACTTTTTGAGAAAATGTAACTGTAACTAGTTACTTTTTTGAGAAAATGTAACTGTAACTAGTTACTTTTTGAGAAAATGTAACTGTACCTAGTTACTTTTTTGAGAAAATGTAACTGTACCTAGTTACTTTTTTGAGAAAATGTAACTGTAACTAGTTACTTTTTGAGAAAATGTAACTGTAACTAGTTACTTTTAAAAGTGTGTAACTGTAACCAAGTTACTTTTTTATGATAGAAGTAATGTTTGAACAGTTACTTCTACAGTTACTTTGCAACACATAAATTGCTATGTAAGTGTAAAAACTTATTGGCGATTTACGATAGAAAGTGAGCTGGAATTTAGTCTCTGCTGTGATATAAAAGCCCATCTTTGATACATTAATTCTTGCAAACAATAGATGAAGAGGAAAAGAGAAAGTAGTTGTAGTAAATTTGTCTCCTGGCGGTGGTCAGTAGGTAGGCTCCAGCCAGGTGCCAGGATTTCAAAATTTATCGTATGTTTCATCTTTCGATTGGTAGACCTGAATTCCAAAGCAATACACACACCTCGGAAGAGGGGTGGATTTCCCACAAGTGGAAAGATAAGCTTCTACGAGGAGAATTCCTTCCTATTGCTGACAGTTTGCCGTTGTCAGTTGTGTGCTGTGAAGTATCTCTTGTTTCTGTAGTTTGTTCCTCACTTACCTTATAACTTCCCTCTTCTGTAAGCAGCATCCAATTTTCTTCCTTTGCTATAATATCAGATTAAGCTGAAAAGGGACGTACTGCAATATTTCAGTGTTTTCATGAAAGAATTCAACAATACTGAAAGTACGAACGAAACTGAAGACTATGAGAGCTAGCAATTGCGCATATGAATGGAAAACAATCCAATTGTTTCCACGCGATTTCATTCAACTCAGTTCCTGATAATTTAAAAATCAAAGTGAAAATATTTGCAGTTAGAATTCAATTATTTACGATTATTCAGAATTTCTGGACATTTTGAAAAAGTAATATATTTTTGTAAGTGCTATTCATTTAAGATTTAACTGAGAACCCATTTTCTTGAAATAACAGATATGACAGATCTCACTATTATTATTGATACAACAGTGAATTACAACAACCAAGTGGCAAACTAACGAATCAGGAAGACCCTAGCCATCATTTTTGATTGTTTATGTAATCTTCTCATAGAGAATTGAAGGGGTAAGTTTAAAATGCCATTCTCACCTTCATTGATAACGCACAATTATAGGCTACTACATTATAATTTCTATCATTTTCTGGTTCATAAACACTTGAAATTATACAACAAATTTATTTCTCTCTGACATGCCCTTTATGCGAAACAGACCTCCCTTCTTAGAATATATTCTATGCCAGTGATCTCTCTCTCTCTCTCCCTCTTTCTATAGTTTGTAGAATCCCCCCCCACTCCAATGGACTTTCCATAAGAACAACAATGATAATAAATACAAATGTTTAAGTCACAGTAGCTCAGGTCAACCTCCATGGCAGAGTGGTTGTCACAACACACTATATGTCAGGAGTCCCAGATTCTAGTTCGTTTCGGACATGGAAGTTTGTGTTTGTTCCAATGAGAATACAGCAAACAGAAAATTGACATACGTAAAAATTGAGAAGATGTGAATAACGGCTGATACTACTGCATAGGTATTCCTTAAAAAAAAAAAAAGTCGTTTGGGTGCCTGACCACCATGTGAGAAACCCTGGGTTCGATCCTTGGTGGGGGAGAACTATGATTTTTTTACCACCTGTTGAAGCGGCTCCAGCATCCACCCATCGTCGTATAAAGTGGGTATCTGGAGGACATTCTGGAAGGGGGGGGGGGGGAATAAAGGATGCCAGGGATGTGGGGCTGATCACATCAGCCACACCTTCGACCATGATCAAAAAAGTGTGGGGCTCTAACTTCACACCCCCTATACTCCATCATGGTGTCGCACAAAGCACAAGAGAGCACTTTATTTTGTAATAAATATAAACATATAAAGACTTATATTGTGTACCAGTAACATAAGTAAAAGACATGCTAGTCTTCACAAAATATGTTATTACAATTAATGACTGATTTGTGTAATTTGGTTGCAAGAAATTTTTTAGCAGGAAGTAACTGTAAAAGTAATTTACAGTTACTTTTGAAGTACATGTAACTGTTACTTTTTTAAGCAAGTAACTGAAACTAGTTACCTTTTTAAAAGCAACTTTCCGAACACTGATAATGTATGTGTGTGTGTGTGTGTGTGTGTGTATATATATATATATATACCACATGAGGCACCTAAAAGTACCACCTGAAGTAGTGAAGAAACCAGAAACAGTAGCGATGTGAGGTTTGCGGGAAACAATAATATCAAATGGGGCTCGTAAATTGGAGGTATGGGGTGGGTCGAAAAATAACGACAAATGGGGCATCTGGAGCAAAGTCATATTTTTTTAAATGGAACTATATACAATAACATGCTTAATATAAAAGAGCACACGCAGAGAAACACAACGCCATTGGTCTCATGCATCTACTGCACATAGGAACGAAGATATGGCCATGTGAAAATATGTAAACAAACTAACAAGTGGCCCACTTGACCATCAGTACCACGGCATGTACAAGTATGAGATGTCGGAAGCCATTGGACAAGATGAAGACAGAACGTGTTAAAGGAAAAAAAGATACAGTAGACATCGTCAGCACCATGTATTTGACAGTGTTACAGCATAATGAAAATGACTATGACAGTATGTCGAAGAACCACTGCGTAAGAAGCGAAAACCTGTCAAAGTGTGGCCATCAGCTGCGATACAGGCAATGAGGCGCCCACACAAAGATCGTTGCACAGAATGTAGCATCTCGTAGGGAATGTCCCTACAGGCTGCAGTAATGCGGTGTTGCATATCCTCGGGAGTTGTTGGCACATCCCGGTAGACAATGTCCTTCAGCTTTCCCCACAGGAAAAAGTCTAACGGTGTCAAATCTGGGGAACGAGCCGGCCATTTGACAGGCCCTCCATGTCCAATCCAACAATTTGGAAATGTATTTTCCACACATGCTGTAGCGCATCTTGCACTGTGAGCTGGGCACCCGTCATGTTGGTACCACATTTCCCTCCTTGTCTGAAGTGGTATGTCCTCCAATAGTACAGGCAGTTCATGTTGTAAAAACTGTATGTATCGGTCAGCATTCAGTGTTCCTTGTATAAAACAAGGGCCAATGAGATGTTCACCCACTATACCATACCACACGTTCACACTCCATGGGCGCTGGCGTTCCACTTGGCGAAACCAATGTGGATTTGTCACCGACCAATAGTGCATGTTCCTTAGGTTGACACTTCCATGATTGGTAAAAGTTGCCTCGTCAGTGAAGAGGATACGTGACAAATCGGGTGTGTCGTGTCGTAACATCCATGTGCAAAACCGAACACGGTCCACAAAATCATTCCCGTGAAGTTCCTGATGGAGGGAGATATGATATGGGTGAAACTTGTGTGTGTGCAGAATGCGCAATACACTTCGCTGACTCATCCGAGCATCCCTGGCAATTTCATGGGAGCTAACGTGCGGATTCACAGCAACAGCGGGGAGAACATTTGTTGCACTTGCCTCACCTGTAGTTGGCTTGTTCCGCACACGTGCTCGTGGTGTTACACTTCCGGTGTCTCTTAATTTAATAAATAACTTACCAAACAGACGTCGAGATGGCTGTCGTCTGTCCGGATATCTCTCTGCGTACACACGGTAGGCTTCAGAGGCATTCTTTCGGCATTCCCCATAAATCAGGATCATGTCCGCTTTTTCTATGTTTGTGAACACCATTATCTTTGCTCTTACCACTACGACTGCTTGCTAGAACTAACACGATCTCGTGGACCTGCTATCAAAACTTGCTCTGCGTAAAGGGAGTTCTGTCAGGCACCTGAGAAGTCTTACATGCCGTGGTACTGACGGTCAAGTGGGCCACTTGTTAGTTTGTTTACATATTTTCACATGGCCATATCTTCGTTCCTATGTGCAGTAGATGCATGAGACCAACGGCGTTGTGTTTCTCTGCGTGTGTTTTTTTATGTTATGCATGTTATTGTATATCGTTCCATTTAAAAAAATATGACTTTGCTCCAGATGCCCCATTTGTCGATATTTTTCGACCCACCCCATACCTCCGATTTACGAGCCCCATTTGATATTATTGTTTCACGCAAACCTCACATCGCTACTGTTTCTGGTTTCTTCGCTATTTCAGGTGGTACTTTTAGGTGCCTCTCGTGGTATATATATATATATATATATATATATATAAATAAAAGGAAAGAGGGCCACAAGGGCTAAATAAAAAGTGAAAGAGGAGAGAGGAAACACTCACCGGACAAAGAAAAAATTCAAATTTGCATGATGGTATGTCACATCTTCAGGAGTAGAGAGATGTTGTAGAACTAAGTGATTAGAGGGAAGAGTAAGTATGACATGCAGTGTTGCCAGGTCCCGAAGGAAAAAAAAATGTTAACAGTACCACAAAAAAAAATATATATGGTTCTTTCGCCTGGCCCTATCCTATGCTAACCTGTTCATGGGCAAAGTTGAAAAAGAGTTCCTGGAGACCCAATCTCTCAAACCTCTCCTCTGGCTACATTTCACCGATGACATCTTCATGCATTGGACACATGGAGAACCTTCCCTGACCACCTTCCTAGACAAACTTAACTACTTCAGCTCCATCAATTTCACCTGGACTCACTCCACCAACCAAATCACCTTCCTGGATGTGGATGTGAACATGAAGGAAGGACATTTGGAAACCTCCATCCACATCAAACCTACCAACCATATGCAATACCTACACTTCTCCAGCTCCCATCCGTTCCACACCAAGAAAGCCATCTCATTCTCCCTGGCCCTCAGAGGTCAACACCTCAGCCACCTCCCGACAGAACTATAACCTCCGCTTACACCAAGCCTTGACCAACCGTGGATATCCTTCCACCCTGGTCACCAAACAAATATCCCGAGCTGCTTCATACACTCCCACCAAGAAACCTGCCACCTATCCCCCTGCACTTGTCACCCAATATCACCCCCACCTCAACAAAATCAGACACACTCTACGTTCCCTCCTTCCCATCCTGCACAGTGATCCTGACACCAGAAATATCTTCCCCGACAAGCCCAGAGTTGTCTTCAAACGCCCTCCCAATCTCCAAAACATCCTGGTCCACCACAATCCACCTACTCACAATCAACTCGTACCTGCCCACAAATGCAACCTCCCAAGGTGCAAAACCTGCCCCATATTTGTCACTTCCCGCACCCTCCAGATCCACACTGCCACAGGCAAATTCACCCTCTACCCCAAAGGAACCTGCAACAGCTCTAACCTAATTTATATCCTCACGTGCAACATCTCTTGGAGCTTCTACCTGGGGGAAACATCCACAGCCCTGAACCTCCGCATCAACAACCACCGCTCCTCTACCCAAAACCTGGACTTTGCTGTTGCTATTCACACCAATCACCACAATATTCCTTTTAATGACTGCTTCCAGGTAGCGATTGTCCACTCCTTGCCCCAATCCACCAACACCTCAATACGTAGAAGATGGGAGAGGACCTACATATAGACCATGAATGCAACCACACCTCCAGGCCTGAACAAGGCCACCCAGTAATGCCCCTCATCTCCTATCCTCACCCTCACCACCACCTTTTCCCAACCAACCCCCCCCCCCCCCCTACACACAGTTTTCGACAAGCCAGGCGAAAGAACCATACATATTTTTTTTGTGGTACTCTCAACACTTTTTTTCCTTCAGGACCTGGCAACACTGCAGGTCATGCTTACTCTTACCTCTAGTCACTTAGTTCTACAAAGTCTCTCTACTCCTGAAGATGTGACATACCATCATGAAAAAATGGAATTTTTTCTTTGTCAGGTGAGTGTTTCCTCTCTCCTCTTTCACTTATATATATATATATATATATATATATATACTTCTAAATCCATAATTTACCAGATAAGGCTAGTTCAAGTACCCGAAAATATGGCAATATATACTATATTCAACAATTAACCAAATGGAGTAAAAGAAGTAAAGAACTTGTGAAGTTCAAAAATAAGCTATTATTAAATCTGAAATGTCATAACGTCAGTGAATACTTAAGATTGTAAATTATGGAAATGTTATAATTAATTATATTTTGTGTCTTGTAATGACAAAAGTAACTGTACTGAACCCTCCAAATATCAATATGTGGTTTATATGGAGCAATAAAAATATATTTAAAAATCAAAGGTTTCATTCTCTGTAATATGGACAGAAAACCAAAATATACGAAAGAGAATGAATTTACTTTAAAATATGCAGGTATCAGGGATGGTTATGTTATGATATGATATGAAAATGTTATGATTTAATAAGATAGTTCTGAGTAATCGCTTGGTATCATTTCATAATGTATGTGTAGAATTTTTCACTTGTTCAATTTTTCATTTGCGAAATTTTGTTTTAGTTGCAATATCTGTTATATCAATTTTTTCCTGATTGTAACAAAACTTTAGTTGATAATTGACAAAGCAGTAGAAATCAAGGTGAATATATTACGTGGTTTTGGTGATTAGTACTGATCGATATTCTAAAATCGTATGAATTACCTGACGACTATCATTTTAGAATCCTCGAAATTTTAGAATTTTAATACAATTTTTTCTGGATCAGTAAATGCCCAGGTAATGAAAAATATATATTTTATATTTGAAAACTTGACATATTCTTAGAAATTCGTATGTGTATTACTTTTTTTTAATATTGCCCTGTATTACTAGCATGAAATGATTTTTTATTCATTAAAATTTACTTACATAAAAAAAATCATTTTGCAGAAAATGACACAGTTATTCCCAACATAACTAACTGCCTGAATTCAAGTATTGAACTTCTCAGTCAAGTAGGTGAGTGTTAAACCTAAAGTTCTATTTATAATATATCTTGCATGTAGATGTGATTACTTAGGAAATAGTTAACGTCGAAAAGTTTCAATACTATTACGTGCAAGAGCATTTACATGTCTTAGAAAAATACATGCAATAATTAACAACAAGAATTTGAGACATTTTTGCCTGCATAATGTTCCATAATCTTGAACTGTGGTATATTTCAATATAATTATATATGGAATTATGAAATTAAAAGTGCATCTAAAATTCACTTAATTTCAAGAAAATAATAATAATTGTATTTAGTAAGTACCATATTCGTGAAAGAGGAAACAAGTCATTCTGCAGTATTCATTTTTAAGGAGGATGTGTATAAATATGCAGTTGAATTAATAATGACAATAATTTGATAAATTTCCTGTCTTGACTCTTGTTAACTTGTACTGATAATGGTTTGCTTTTTTAAATTCAAGAATATAGAGTTTTTCATAAAAGGGCCATATTGTGATATTTTGAAAACACATTATTCATATTGAGACATATTTTTCACATATTATCCCACATTTCAGGGAGTAGCCCGGAACAAATTGAAATTATCCTAGAGGCACTTATGAAAAATTTGACTGCTATTCGTAACCAAAAGCAAGGTAAGTATTTTAATAGTTCACAACTTTTAAGTGTAATATTAATACAACATATTAACAGCCATAGTTTGCACGTTATTTGTAAATTACAAGGAATGTTCATATATCCCTTGCAAACTTCTAAAATAATTTCAGTCTGTATTCGTGTTGGTTAAACCACGTTTTTCTACTTACATTGGCCATTACAATTTAAACACTAATTCTCAGTGAATAAAGTTTTACTCTCATAATTCGTTTACACAAATTTTTGGTAAGTTAACAGAAATCTGAATTGATGTGTGGAATGAGTTTTACATTGAAATAAAAATTACTCAAAAAGCTATCTAATGCCCACGTTTTGCACAGGTAGACTACTCGGGCCTGTGCCTACAGTTTGAAGTGGGATGAACCCTGGACTCCTTGATTTCAAGGCAAATAACGTGATTCATTCTTCATTATTATTTTTATGTAGAATTGTTCATAATGTTATGACATTAGTACAAATAATTTCTAAAGTTGGTTATCCTTAGCAAAGAGGCAACAAATTTTGGAGGACATGTTTGGGATATGTTGGGGAGGGAATGAGATCGTAGAATCCTATGTACTACATTGTAGAAGGAATTACGAAGCAATGAAAATATGAAATGAACTATGGTGAGGAAAGGAATGAATGAACAAAAAAATGTGGACATTGACAAGGAAAGGAATAAAGAAACATGCAAAATGTTGGTTAACCAATGAAGGGCAAGAAATGATGAATATGGTTAATGTGGACTATAACGAAAAATGGAATGAATGAGTAACTAAACATGGGCTGAACTATGGCAGTGGAAGAAATAAATAGTAAATAAGTATGGCACAATAAGGGAAAACAAGCAGTGATGGACTGTGATGAGAAAATAAACATTGAGTGGAATATTGTAAGGAGAAATAATTAAATAGGAAGTTATTGATATGATATGATATGATTTATTTCATTCCTTTGACCATTGTACAGTGGTTGTTTTCCACACATGGTATATGCACTGTGAAGGGAAGGAAATAAGAACCATGCTAATATCGAATTGCAAACAATAATATGAGACAAATATAGACTCTAACGGAAAAGAGAATTATGTAACGAGACAAGTAGAAAAAGGGTGGATGAATGGAGCGAGTAAAATACCACTTGAGAAGAATTGTGTATGTCCATGCTATGTCATGTGCACAAAAAAAGAAATAATTGTTTACTAAATTGAACTTTCTGTAGTTACATGACTTCATGTCTGTACTTAGATTTCATCTGATATTTGCACACTATCACCACAACTGTATACAATTGCTCAGACACTTCACAAACAAGAATGTATAGCCCTTTTTCTTCTCTAAATGCACACCGTCAATGAACAGTCGTCTAAAACCTCCTGAAAACAACTTAAATAATAGTTACCTCTTCCTATGCTCAAAAATTCTAGAGCTACCTATTGTTAAATTTAAAAAAAAATCATTTCTATTTCAATATGAATAGGATCAAAACTTAGAATTGTCACTTCAGGAGAATATAGAATATGGCTAACAACTTATTGCAATACTTACGAGAGTAAATCCTCTATCGTTTTTCCTTTCCTTTGATATATAACCTAATATTTCCATCTCAATCCACATGTATTACACATGGATATGTACGTAAACTAATTTTTGTAATTAAAGACTCCATGCCTTATTTTTTTGTTCAGAAATTGGTTAGTTGTTAAATGAAGCTAATTAAAAGTATAAACTACAACAAAATGCGACAATAGGAACGATTGTTTTATTATTTTGTGTTTCATATTAAAGCAGATAAACCATGTTCTGTTCGGAATGCGGCAAGAATTATATTTTCAGACTATTTTGTTAATGATTTTATAAAGGTACATACGCATGCGCGCGGGTATGTGTTTATGTGAATTTATGAATACATAATCTTTCTTGAAAATTATAACTTTTCCCAGGGCTGAAGTGGCACATTTTACAAGAGATAGTAGTTTATCATCGCCTCTCAAAGAGTAAACATATTCTAAAACTTTAGAAAAAATTATAACACAAATGCATGTTAATTAATAAAAATGTGTATTGAAATGTTGTTTATAGTAATAATTCAAAATTTCCTTATTTTGATAGTTCTTAAGAGTAATAGCGAAGAAAGAGATTCCAGTGAGTATCGTTTAAAACTTTTCTCATTACTTTCTATATTTCGTAAACACTGTTTTAGATTCATGATATGTACACCTGATTCATGACACTTATATTAATATATAACGTACGTTTAATTATCAAATTAATTTATAATTATGAACACCAACGTAAGTTCTTTCAAGAAAAATTAATGGCTTAAAATTCGTAAATTCAGGTCACTGAAAGAAAGAGAATATTTCAAATTTCAACTTACAAGTTTTGTTAAACATTGTTCTGAGAATATGCTCAAACGGACTAATTTAATAAGTTAGTCAGTGATATGCTTAAGTAACTATGGCATACAGCAAGTGAGTTAAATGCTTTCAAGTGTACCTACAATCATGGATCCAAACAGACATACTGAAGAAGTAACTCTAGAAATTAGTTGTTTATGTAAAAAGATTATATGTTCGACGATCATTGAAAGTAGTAAATATACTAAAACTAAATATACAGTAGACTTGCGATTGTCCGATCTAATTGGGACCGAGACCACCTCGGATACAAAAAGAGTTTTTTGGACTAACATCTTTCCTCTCTTCGAGGCTGCGGTGTAATGCCAACGCTGTAGGGAGAGTAGATCAAACGGCATAGACTCTTCTTGCTGTTCAATATAGGCTATAGCAGCTTTGATCGCCTTCAGTCCCTCAGAATGTGCTATTTTCGGTGTCGTGCTCCTCATAATTTTCTTCAGGATTGATGACCATATCAACAATAGCGTCATCAGTCAGCTCCATTTGTTGATCTTGGTTATGCCACTCGAGGACGTCTTCATTTTCAATTGGCGTTTCCACTGGTAGCTCATTAGCTAGCTGGACGAGTTGAGAGACATTTTCATTGTCCGATCCCGGCAAAGTTTCGTTGGATTTCTCCAAACCAAACAGCTTTCTCCATGATCTTTGAAGTGTTGAGTTCTTAACTTCATCCCATGCTGTCGCAATCCAATATGAAACATCTTTCACCTTTATTTTTTTCAGAACTTCCGTTATGCCCATCCCTTCATCCAATCTGGAAATCAACATCCGAAGAAGCCTCCGCCGGTAGTTTCTTTTCATAGTCTCAAGAACCCCTTGATCCAGGGGCTGTATTAGTGAGGTCACATTAGGTGGCAAGAACATGGCTTTGATATCGCCGCTACAAAGTTTGTTGGCGTCTGAGTGCGAAGGCGCGTTGTCCAACAACAATACCGCTTTTCTAGGAAGCTTTCTCCTTAATAGAAATGCCTCAACCACAGGAACGAATTCCTTGAAAAACCAGTCATTAAAAAGTGTGCTGTCCATCCACGCACTTTTTTTTATTTCTGTGCATGGTGGGAAGACAATTGACATTAACATTTTTAAACGCTCTTGGGTTTGTAGACTTTCCAATTAGATGCGTTGGCACAGGCTAAAATGGTCACTCTTTCCTTAGTCTTTCTGAACCCAGGAGCGGCTTTTTTTCCGATTTCGCTGCCAAAGTCTTACTAGGAAGAATTGTGAAGTTCAGCCCTGTCTCATCACAGTTGAAGATTTGATCCGATGTCCGTTTGTCAATCAAAACAACTTCTTTCATTTTTGATTGAACTTCAGTAACTTCAGATGAATAAGCTGACAATTTTTCCCCAGTAATGTTGAGCTGTCTAAAGCTGTATCTCTTCTTCCATCTGTCCATCCATCCATCGCTCATGGTAAAACCTTCTTCGCCTTCCTTAAATTTTTTTTGAAATTCTATTGCCTTAGCTTGCACCATAGGACCACTTACTGGACTTCCCGCTCCTCGCAGATGTGAAAACCACAAAAATAAAGCCTCGAACGTCTGCTCATATTCACCTTTCTTCATCGTTTTCCACGCTAAACCACTGGCCCCCCCTCACACTTTGACTCACCCACTTTTCATTGTCCTTCCGCTTACATCTCCAACAGTCACTTCCCCGACTCCATAATCAGCAGCAACCTTTTTAATAGACTCACCTTTATCCAACCTTTTTATTGCGTTGAATTTTGTTTTCAGAGAAACTACACACCTTTTCAGTTTGCCACTCATACTACATTACTCGCTTAGAATAGGCCTACGTGCAGCGCAGACGGTGACTTCACTCCAACTTACTAGCAAACAAACAGGGGGTGCATTATGAAGCGCGATGTTTTCCAACCACTCCCTCGATTAATCGGGACTCGATTAATCGCGAGTCTACTGTATTACTATATAGTTTATCAATAACTATTATATTAACATTCACACAGAATAGATCAGAGAATATTTTCAAATGTGTTCATTTATAAAGGTACTAGAGCCTGTATTGCAGGTCTTTTTGTATAAATCCTGTTTCGAATATTCGAAATAACTGCTTTCCACATGCCTAGTATTATGAGAATTATAACACTAAACTGTTTGATTCACTATGTAAACTGTATCCTCTTTTTCTTCAATTCAACCAACTATAGTATTAAATGTTTTCATATCAAGTGTAATCTATGTTAAAATGTATATAACTGCATGGATAACATATTTTAAACTGCATGTAACAGTTACTATAAAAATCTCACTTAAGAGCACAAATATCCTTATTCTGTTAGAAATTGAAACTTGGATATACAGTTAATTGTACATTACATTAATATTTATAGATTTTAAAAAAATATAATTTACAACAACAGCATACAGAAAAAGTTAATTAATTTACAACTCTTTTTATTTAGATATTGAGGAAGAAAGTAGTGTTACTTCTACTACTGCCGCTACAACAACTACTACTACTGCAAGTACTACTACTACTACTACAACTACTCCAACAACTACTTCAACTTCAACTACAGTTAATACCCCAACTAGAGGTGCGTGTGATAAAATTACCTTTCTTTAAAGAAGTATAAATATATTGTACAAATTATTTTTTGTTAAAATTTCCATTGAAGATGCGTGATATTTTCAATATCTAAAACGACTTTGTTACTCACAGATCAAGTACACTAGACGACTGTGATAAATATACACAAATAACTAGTAAATTGTATTATACTTAAATGTAGACCAGTAATAACAACAATAATTAGTATTTCTTATGTTACATTAACACAAAACCAGGTTTTTTAGCAGATTTTGAAAATTAAAACCAAGGCAAAATTTTTGCAGGGAAACATTTCCCGATTCTCTTTAGTTCTACAAATAAATTAATTGATTGGTGTCTCTCGAAGAATTTCTGATTAGAGCACCAAACTGTTGGGGGTCAAATATGTTTTGATTAATAGCCAACAGCATGTAAGAGAACTCAATAATTAAGCACTAAACACCAAATGACTTGGACATCATGGAAATGTTATATTCAGTTCCTATACACTAATACATAAATTATGCATTTTAATACAAAAAATTAAAACTTGTGGTAATATTATGTACTGTAGATAATTTCTTTATTACTGAGGTTCATTTTAATAATTTTTCAAATAATCAGCTAATAGCCATTTTCAGAACATTAGGTTTATCGTCAACTTAAACACTGTGTGCGATCAGTGTCCCGTAACTTTATGTTCATATTTTCCTACTTCCATTAATGTATAAATTATTGTAAAAATCGGTAAATTATTTTTGTACATCATAGTTTAAATTTAGACCAACATTTTAGTGGAACAACACATAATTATAAACCTTTAGTCCTTGTCTTTAACACTTGTATTCAATGCAGAAAATGAAAACTTTTGAAGAGAATTTAATTTTGAATTTAAGTATTTGCACTAAATGCATAGTATTTGCAAACATAACTACATTGTTACAAATTGAACCAATTTTATTTGAAATAGTACAATTTCACTTTATTCACTCCACAAAGGTAAAATTGAAGTATGATATTTATATTAATGTACGTTAACAATATTCATGGCAAAATCACCTTTTAAAATTATGAATACTTTTCTTTCCTGCAGCCTGTGGAGAAGGCCAACGATATTATTTCTGCAGACCTTGTGACGCAATATGTAATAAGAGGGAACGCAAGTGTCCACATATTTGTAAACCAGGTTGTGCATGTAAAAAAGGGTTTGCACGAAAATTTAAACGTGGGCCATGTATTGCTGTCAGTGAATGCTCCTCTGGTAATTTTCCTTCTATGTAACGTTGATAATAACTTAGGGGCAACAGTGCTGCATAGTAAGTAAAAGATAAAAGAAAGAGAAACATGTAAATGAAATCTTAATTTTTACTTTTTATATTTAAAAACTATTCTTTACAAGACAAACATATGATAATTATATAATGATTTTATTTTGCACTGTAGTAAATGGTAATAAAAAATGTTTCACTAAATTATTACATTAACAAACACTTAGTTTCATTTATAATACCTAACTCTATACCTGTCTCTATCATGCACTACATAAACATTCATGAAGGTCAATAATATAGTTAAATAGCTTAGCACGGTACATTTTTATAGTACAGTCATTTTTTTATAAGTCGATTTGAGACCACATGCTCAGTTCCTTTAATTATGCATACACATTCTGCTGAGATAATAACTAATTTAAATATTCTATGAAGCTATGGAGATTTTTGACTGCCCATAAAATAAAAATCTATCTATTGATATGATTCAAATTTTAATTAACCTGTAAATAATACAGACAAATTCACAGCATTTTACTTAAAATCAGTTAGATATTAAAATTTGATCACATTATCTTGTAAATAATGTATACTTATGTTATGCAGAGTTGAAGGAATACTACTGGATGTTTCAATGACAGGTAATACCTTGAAAAATGTTCTGAACAACATGTGATACTTGAAATGTCACAATTTCTTATTTGTAGGGCTAGGCTTTTAATGCACAATAAAATATTAGAAAATGCTTTATAAAAAGGCAATAATGCCATAAAAAACACTAAAAACCCTCTGCAAATTTTCCAAATGCTCTTTTATAACACGAGTTGATTTTGCCGGTCCTGTATTGCATTGCACTACTATACTCTATCCCCTGAATCTCTGGAACGAGCGAACGAAACGAGCCTCTGCACAAATAGTGACTCAAGAGTTTTCTACCAATGAACATGTAAGAGGGGATAGGATTGCATGGAGAGCAGCTACCAGTTATTGGCAGCAGTGTGTACTTCTTCGTTCCACCCACTCACTTTCCTTACCCCTGTGCGTGGCCTTGACTCAGAGATTCCCACGAAGACTTGAACATTGAAAAGCTCCCTTGCACCTTTACCGTTACTAGAAGAACATACTTGAAGTAAGCTATGTCACTAGTAGTTCTCCAGTAAAAAAAATATCCACAGACAAAACATCAGCAATTGTAACTACATTGTTACTAAACCCTTCATTTCTGGTCAAAACCAGAATCATTTTCTTGGCTGTTTCCTTTCCCATTTTGTAATGAACCAAAAGCAACTTACCACTTTTTTGCACAAGGTCTAAGGAATGATTGAACAGATTTCATTTGGCAAGAATCACTTGGGTTGCTTTTAAAAAATTTTTTTTAAAAAAATCACTAAAATGGCATGAAACCTTTGAAACTGCAATATCCTGAAAATCGACAAAGAATGAAAAAAAAGCACTATCAAGGTGCTTTGTTTAGATCTTCTTGTTATAAAACCCATGAACATCTAACCGAGCAATGTATTTGGCTCCCCCCCCCCCAAACAAGATGCAAATGAATCAAAATCCTAGCCTTACTTATTGCATATTCAACAATAAAATCTAAACTATTATGTAGCTTTAATACATAAATTCAAGAAATATGTAAAGACTTTATTACCAATTAAATTACTAACGAGAAATATTTTTTCTATTCATGAGAAATACAAGTTCTGTTAATAAAGTAATGAGACTGGCAACAATGCACCCCACCTGACATGCTGCAGGCTGCCAAGAAAAGGATAGATCACTATCTCTTTGGCTGTTGGTACAAGTCGCTAGTACCAATTGATTATTGTAAGTGTGTTTTCTTATGAAGCAATTGTTCGTCGTGTGTCATGGAAATGATAGAGCGCTCAGAAAAAATGCCAAGCAAACACTTCAAAATTGAAACAGGCCTATGGGGAGCACACTTTTTCAAGGTTACAAGTGTTCAAGTGGCACAAGACATTTTCGTAGGGCCGTTAATCTGTTAATAATGAACATCATGCTGGAAGACCTTCATCTTCGAAAACCAACGGCAATATGGAAAAAGCGCAAGCTCTTGAGTTGTCTGACCATCAATTGGCTGTACAAATAATAGGTGACGAGTTGGATTTGGAACCATACCATGGAATGAAGGAAATGAGTCATTCCCTTACAAAATAGAAACCACACTAATTTATTACCTATACTAATGTGGTCAATTATTTTTTTCAGTTTTATTCAAACTATTCGTACATAGTCGCTTGCTGTGAGACGTGTCTGTCTTGCTAGCCAGCAGATGACATTTGTATGTCATTAACACTCAGCATGTTTCGAGTCACTTCGGGAAAATGAGCACTCGGGCAGACTTCGTAGATTTTCGGTGAAGGGAATGTATCTAAGCTACTCATTCTGGCCCCCTCGTTTCTTCCAAGCTAATCTGCCTAAAAAAATATATCGTAATGTTTTTTCTTTGATTTAGAACTAATTTTTTGCTGTGATTTATTCCAGTAAATTTCATTTGTGTTATCTGTGGAATTTGTATAAAACAGATATGTTTAAAAATTATACTTCACAGGTTGACTAAATTACTGTTGTTCAGTTAACCCAAAGGGAATGAATCCACAGAATTTATTCCGTGGGGAAACTCCAAGGCCTGAGCTCAAGAAGTTTTGAAGATAAGTGAGAGGTTATTTCTGGTGGGACACCACTGCCTGATTTGCTGGGTCAACAATCTAAAACAAAACATGTTCGTCATTTTAATCCAAAACAATGCACAGTTATCCAGAATTCCGAAAAATCTGCAAAAACCTGGAGCTTGCTATTTGACCCCTAAATCCATACAAATGTCTTATATTAGCAATTTTAAGAGAAAATGGACACTTTGGGTCCCCAGAATTGGCACGAGGTAGATTTAGATTTTTGTACAAAAAGTATAGTTTGTGACCTAATTCAATAGACACTGGGAGCATATTAATACCAAGCACGATGCTTGAAGACTGAAATACATTACCTGAAAAGGTGAAATAATAATAATAACGACAATAATGAAAATAGTGAAAAAGTGCCGTTAAAATGCATTTATGCACAATGTGTTGAAAAATAGTGGACGTGCATTGGTTTCAACAATCATGGAGTGTAGTGATAGCGCTGTAAGTTGTTTTTCAGCACTTTGCCGAATTCACAGCTATTGCAGAAGAACCCAGAAACAGCAAAGACTCGCGAACATGTCAGTACTTGCTAATGAGAAGATACTACAGAAAACTGAAATATATGGAAAATGAAGAGGAATTCTACAATCTATTGATATAAGAATTTACAAACAAGGAGAGCAGGATGGAATTAACTTTCAAACGAGACCAGAAAATGTTTATTATTATTATGTGTATTCATTTCTTATGACATGTGCTTCCCTTGCTGTAGAAGTTACGGACCACCTCTGAACCATACCATGGTCCATCAGATTTTAACACAGGAATTGGGCATTGCCAACACTTGCATGCTTCACCCCGACAATGACCCTTGTCACACAGCATACTCCGTGAATGAATTCTTAGCTAAAAATCGCATTCTGTGGTTCCTCAATCCCGCTATTTCCCTAATACGAGTTCCTGTGGCTGTTTCCTGTTCCCCAAATTGTGGATCAACCTCAAAAGACAAGATTTTGCGACTGTGAACAACGTTGATAAAGGTGTAACCGGCTAACTAAAGGCGATTCCAGTTTTCAACTTCCAGACCCAGCATGAAGAGTGGGAGCAAAGTCTCCGGCAGTGTGTGGCCTCCCAAGGAAACTATGTTGAAGCAGATAAGTTGATTTGTAGTTTGAACATATACACAGAGGTATGTTAAAACAGTCTCATTACTTTATTGACAGACCTTGTACAAGCAGAAAAATTGTGCAATTTTAATACGTATGATGGTTTTGTTGATATGTTAATAAATTTTTGTCACCCTATTGGGTCCCAACTTATATAATTTAAGTGTTTGACATTTGTTGACATTGGAATGAACTATATTCACAATATAGAGTTCATTCAAAAAATATAACAGTATATTTTCAACAGTAAAAATGTAAATGTGAGAATATTTTATGATGACAAAAAAAGTAATTTACTTTGTGGATAGAATTTAGTATCAATTGAAATATTTTCCCTTCAATAAATCCACACCAATATACACTAGATATAATCTGATAACACCATTAAGTATAATAATTTCAATAATTTCACAAGATTGAAATATTAAGACTGAATAACATTCAATAATTGGTGGTAAGAAAACATTTTATTTTATGTACTGTATGTGTTGTTACTAATTTAACATATTATTTTCCTACGTATGAAGCTAATACTGTAACCACCAGTCTTCAATTCCTGCCAGTCACTGCTGATAAAGGTACTTATATTAAATATAATGAAATTTAATCTCTTTACTGTGAATATGAAATTCAAAGTTGTTTCGTACAAAACAATTTTGATTATTTCAATATAAAATGTTATATATTTCTAATATTAATTTATCTTTCTTTATTAGCTAATTATATACTACTGACTAATAATTATTGTTCAATATTTGAGTCATCACATTTTATTTAGATCTGGTAGGCACTAATATAGTATTTATATATTTTGACCTACACTGCCTACTCAGGCCAAACACTTTAGCATTATCTAAGTATATTGAAAAATATTTTTATTCAAAATGTCAATCAAAAAAGATGTTACATATGATTATATTGTATCTGTGTAATCTTGATAGTTTATAGCAAGAATTAAATTTCTACTTGTTACATAAACCTGGCCGAGGTTATACTTAGCTGAATTACGAAATGTAATATTTGTGAAAACCTTAACATTATTTTAACCATTAGTGGAGTAATTCTACTTATATAATAAGTGCCTCAGAATTGTGGAGTGCAGGATAAGACTTGATAAAAGAATTATTTTCCTGTAGTTTACGGTTATTACAAGCATAAGAAAACAGTTTTTCTTTGTGACGTTTGAGGAGAACACATGCTCCTTTCATCAGACATTTATTTTCATTTTGACTAAAGATACAGTTATAACAATGGTTAGTAATTTTTTTAACAAAAAGAATCCTTTATATAATGGATGTTGTCAATGTTACATTGTTAGTAATTTTTTAAACAAAAAGAATCCGTTATATAATGGATGTTGTCAATGTTGTACATTAATTAAAAAATTACTAACCATTCTTGTAACTGTATCTTTAGTCAAAATGAAAATAAATGTCTGATGAAAGGAGCGTGTGTTCTCCTGAAACGTCACAAAGAAAAACTGTTTTCTTGCTTGTAATAACCGTAAACTACAGGAAAATAATTCTATAATGCAAGCAATGTGTACATACAAGAAAAACTATTGATAAAAGAAATTGATCATTATATTTATAACTAATTCGTGATTTTCTTTTTCATTTGTGAAGTACTTATTCAAACAACAACTCAGGTTTTGCCAGCTACGACAAGTAAAGGTATTTATAAATTTTATATGAAATATTTGCAATCATTTAAATTTAGAAATTTTAAAAGCATATGTATTAGAAAAATAAATACTAATTTCAATAAATATCATGGCTCTAGATGAGATATGTTTGTTCTTTCTCAGTAGAAATCTAAAACAATATTAATGAAATACGTATTAAATAGATAATAGAATATTGTACATACAATTAACTTTAAAATTATTAAAATTAAAGTTGTTTTCACACATATTTTAAAGAAACTTATATGTAAGATAATTTCTATACACCACTACAAGCACAGAAAAAAACTAGTATGTAGAAATACATTTGAATGTATTCTAATGAAGAAAACATATTAAGACTTTTCTTAATTTTAACCACAGAACCTGCTCCTGCAACTGAAAATTCCATTGCTGCAAGAGCTTTGCCATTTTTTCCAGAAGGTAAGTTGGACAAAAATTCTTAAGTTTGCTTCTCTCACACGACATCGTGTTTCATTGAGAACATCTTGTATTTACCCCATTAAAATGTATTCCTCAAACAATTGGATTGGATTGATTTGGTGTTTTATGTCCACTTTATGCACAGTAAGGCTAATCGGGACTGTTTACAAGGCGAGGACGCTACCACTGCGCCATCGGGAGGCCCTATTCCTCAAACGAGGTGTAGGTGAAATAGTAAAGCCTTTTCTTCTGAATTAAGGATATAACAATATAATGTCAAATATTAAAATTCAAAACTTACATTTTATGAATAAATAATTTCTCAGAGTAATAAAGGGTGACACAGGGAAGTGTACTCATTTTTGAATTAACAGTATATAGTTAATGTGACATCAAACTTTATTCCTGAGGTTAGAATAGGTGTGGAAAGTAATGCCATTTGTGTTACATAGAAAAAATCACACCTGGAAGGTTATGTCCATCTTCCATAATGCAGTTTTCCAGTCGAGAGGTGAAGCTGCCCCACGTGCTCCAATGTCTCCTGAGTGATCTGCTACATGAATAGCTACACGAATAGCTGTCTTCAGTTCGTCTAATGAACTCACTCCTTTAAATACCCGCACAGAAAGAAGTCGCACATACTCAGGTCAGGAGACCGGGAGGCCAAAGCACATCTCCGAACCTGGAAATCAAATGACCAGGAAACAATCCCCGTAGTATGTTCATTGAATATAGGTATGGCAGTGTGGGCTGTAGCCATAAATAAATAAATAAATGTAAAATAAATGGCAATAGATCACACACATTATACACCAAAAATATTACAGTTTGGTGTACAATTAACTGTGTAATGCTCATTAAAAAATGAGTACACTTCCCTGTGTCACCCTGTAGTAAGGGATAAAGTGTTGGTTAGTGAACATAATATAGAGATAACCTAAGTACTATAAAGATGAATAATAAATGTTTACTCAGTGACTGCTTATATTGTGCATTATATACGACTCTCATGACGGAAAAGAAAATCGTAGAGTGAATTAGGACTTTTCAGTTAATATCTATATCTAAAGCAATTTTTGTACAATAGATGAAAATGAGCACATAACATATATAGTAATAACAATTTCACATTATTATACACAATAAATATTAATTCTGAATTAGACTTGATGCGAAGATTAAATTGAAAACAAATCATCAGTATTTTTAGATGCTTCTCTGGACAATATAAGCAGCTACTTTTATTACAAGAGAAAACAACTTTCCTAATGGTTATATATACTACTTTTGCAGATTATGAAAATGATAACGAAGAAGGCAACATAGCACCTCCTACGAAAATTAGTAAGTTACAGCCCAATATTATGTAAGAAAGAATCTTAAACTATAAAATGTAACTCAAAAATGTTTATACTGTCGGTGTATTCTGGCTGAACATCTACAAAAATATTGTTATTAATGCTTTGAGTCTGTTAATGTACACTGATATGAAATTTCTAATGAATATGTACTACTGCTTTCCTATTGATGAAGGCCATGCTTTATTTCATTTTTTTAAAATCGTAATTTACATCATTTAAAATTGTAGATATTTTTCCTTTTATAAAAAACACGACATTCATACTTTATTTAACATATGCTCAAAAAGTATGTTTTTATTTATTCCTGACTTCAAATGTCTTTTCAGGGAAGAAACCAGCACCGACAATACCCACAGGTGAATTAGGTATGTTAGTCAAATAAATACACAAATTTGAACATTATTTGTAACTGATTAGTTTAGACGTACACACAAATACACACTCACACACTTTAATATATATGTATAATGTACAGTTACAGTTACATATCAGTTCTCAATTATAATTATTAAGTGTATTAGAAAGCTCCTGTTTCTTCTGCCACACTGCACTGTTTCTAACGAATTAGATGAGAGGTTTGCCTACCATTGGAATGCAACCGACGATGCCTCCAGCCTCCTTCACTCTCTCTTTGTGCTCCTCCTCCAAAGCTACAGTACCGCTGCTCGTTCTGCAGATTACATGTTCATATGAGAGGCTTCTATCACAAATACAGCAGGTTGAACACGCAACATGTATTCAATGTTAAACACCATTGTTCAAAAAAATTGTCCTGGTCATTTATAATGTTTATGTACGAGGGTCGTTCAAGGAAAAAGTTTCCCTATGTTGCAAAAAATTTATTTCTTAAGTTACAGACAAAAATCAAGTTGCACCAAGGAGCATGGTCCTTTCTCACTTTTCAACATAATTTCCAAGGCGGCACAAGCAATTGCCCCACCGTTGCACAAGTTTTTGAAAGCCATCTGCAAAAAATTCGGGGTCCAGGGAACGAACACTTTTCGTGTGGGGTGTGGTAACCTTTCCCATTTCATTTCTTGAAGTTTATCCTGTGTTAGTGCTGCCGAATGGGGACGAGCATTGTCATCCAAAAGATTGACACCAGCAGAAAGGAGTCCAGGACGTTTGCGGCGAATTGCTTTTTTCACTTTCTCCAGTGTTTGGCAATAACGTGCGGCATTGACTGTTTCCACTTTCTTCAAAAACTCTGTGAGCAATACTCCACACCGCCAAAACAGTTGTTCTGCCATGACTCGCTACTTCTTATGGCCAGGGCAGCCCGCACAAACATTGCATTGTGTGTAAATGTAGAGGAAAGACGAAAGAACACATTGCTAGTTTCATTTCATTTATCGGGCTCGTACTTTCTCCAAAAAAAGGGGAAACTTTTTCCTTGAACGACCCTCTTATATGTCTACTTGTTTAGAATTGAGGAAGAGGTTTTGATTGTTTTCTTGGAATTTAATTTGGCGCACCTAGAGGTACACACATACACAGGTGCACAAATTATACACCAAGTGCTCACTGAATTGCAAGTACCTACCTAATACTTTGCTGGTCCACCTTCGGCATGGCAGATGGTCTGGACATGATGTGGCATGGATTCCACAAGGTGCTGATATGTGTCCATGGGGATCTGACACCATATATTCCTGATGGCATGCCATAACGAGCCAACTGATGTTGGTGCACGATGCATGGTTGGAAGAGTTCATTCCACAACATCCCACAGATGCTCTATGGGATAAAGATCGGGGGGAGTTAGGGGGCCAATTCATATGCTGCATCTCTGTGGAATGTTTCTCCAGCCAAGCAAGTACAGTCCCGCCTCGGTGGTTTCATGCATTGTTGTTCTGGAAAATGTCATCCCCGTGTGGATAGAAGTATTGCATTGTGGGGTGTAAGTGGTCCCCTAACACCTCCCAATACACAACGAATATCACACGACAGTCCATACACACCAATGGTCCAAGTCCATGCCAACAGAAGCAACCCTATACAATATTGCTGCCTGCACCTGCCTGTACGGCACTCCCCATGAAGGAAGGGTCCATTGCCCCGTGCCACACATGCACACACCCGTCACAGTGGTGTAGCAAAAAACATGATTCATCAGACCAACACACCCTTTTCCAAACATCCATGGTCCAATCAGCATCCTTGTGAGCCCAATCGAGATGAAGTCGGAGTGACAAGTGGGAAGTGGGTGGCCAGTGGGTAATCTGCTGTGGAACTTCATGCATGGCAGTGTGTGCAGCACAGTTGTGTGGGATATGGGTGTTGTGCATCCACTGTTGTATTGGTCCCATAATTCCCAGATGCTGATGGTGCAGTCAGCTGTCACGAGCCATTTGACTCAACAATCTGCCCGAGGTGTCACCTTCCATACGCCCTTGCAATTCTGCCTTTTGGTGGTCGTTACCCCATTTTCTTGCTACTCTCTGTACACCTTCACTACACTGGAATGGGCGCATTCGACCAGTGTTACTGTCTGGGTTATTGACTCACCTGATTCTTGGGCACCCACAATCATGCCCTTTTGGAATGATGTTAAAACCTGACTACCTCCCATTTTAATATGTGCTGTTCGACTAACATGTAGCTTTGTGTCTATACATTCACCACGATACTTCCAGTTGGGGTGGTCATGTGATCAGAGCAGCTGCTGGGCTGTTTCTTGTTGTTTGGAGGGGTGGTCGCAATTCAGTGAGCTCTCAGTGTATTTCACAGTCAGCGTTATTTTCCATGCAGAAAATATGTGAAAAGTCTGATTTAACTTGATATTCTGTTATTAATTTTCTTATTTCAGATGATCCTTCAGCTACTAGGCACCTTGTGTTTGCGGAAATAGAGCACCTTTTCAGAGCTTTTAATGCCACAGGTAATCTAAATCTAGTCTTGCAGTTTTAAATGGTTAATTGTATACATTAAAAATAAGCTGTTCCTAAGTTTTAGTACCTCTATAAACATTGAATACACAGACACACACACACACACACACACACACATACACAGACATCGACAATTCATTTGTAAACGCAAACAAATTTTAACAAATGGTCTTCACTGAGCCAGTACTAGGTGTTCAAATTTATCATATTTCACATGCACTCATAAAAGTTTGTTTGTTCTCTGTGATCTTCATGTTCTTGGCGATAATGTGGCTTCCAGCATAGTCGATATCATTAAGATATAATGTTGAAAATATTAAACAGATTTCACAAACAATGCTTATGAAAAAATATAAATATGCTGACCAAGGCAGTAATTTATTTTATTAAAAACATAAACTAAACGTAACGTTTCAACCTTCTAGCAAGGTCTTCATCAGACTCTGTATCAAGTACAGAGTATCTGTACCAAGTACAGAGTCTGATGAAGACCTTGCTAGAAGGTTGAAACGTTACGTTTAGTTTATGTTTTTAATAAAATAAATTACTGCCTTGCTCAGCATATTTATATTTTTTCATAATCATGGAAACAAGGCTTAATGGTGTTATAATTAAACAATGCTTATATCAGGCCTCTTCGTTAAAATGTTTTAATACATTTTCCTCGATGATCCTGAATATACATAATTCAATATATTGCAACTGCTACTGTTTTAAGTTATTCTCTTAATGGTGAAGAGAATCGTTCTGGTTATCGATAAGTTCTTGCTTAAGTGTTTTCAAGGTCTAAAGTGAATTTCATCTTCAAAGATTAGACGGAATTGAATACCTGAAGATGAAGTGACGCTAGCTCTCGAAAGCTCAATTCTCGTAAACTTGAGAAACTTTTAATCGGTTATCACTTGGATGTTAAAAAATATGTTTATTCTCTATGTCCAAAACAGACATATAAATTATTACAAGTGTTACATCATTTACATATCAGAAAAAAATTAAATTTTCTAGGATCTTCTCCATTGGAGAAATTGAAGCTGGTCCAGAAGTACATACCACCTGATCGACTTCTTCAGCTTCAAGAGTTTCCCGAATTTATAACTCTGCTGAAAACTCAACCAGTTGCTCCTTCGGATGTGGGTGGTAAGTGGAGTATTACATTAGCATCATGTTGACTTTCAAGGTGTACATTCTCAGTGCTCATATACTTTGCCATACCCTTTAACACAAACATATCTTATCCATGCTGATTAACATGCACAGGAAAATGTATATTTAAATAACAGTGAGATGGAAAGGAAGGAAAAGTGATAGAGAATATTTCACTTGTGGTGAAAATGAACTTTGGAGTGAGGATACTACATTCATTCCTGAACCTAAAACGCTCTAGACATCAAGTTTTTAAGCCTTCGTTTGTTTGTAATGATGTCATTAAAATTGATATGATATTCATGCATAAAGTATGTTGAAGTATTTTTATCAATAGAAACATTTTAAAAGCTATTATTAAGATACAAATATTGTAGGATTTAACTATTTATTCAAAAAAGTGTTTTTATTTCTTCATCAATTTAATATAAAACGACTCACTTGCATGTAGTTCAAATTAGTTACGTTTAACCAATTTTAATTTTTTTCAGCACCTTCAAACAAAGAACTTAGAGAGCTTCTAAAGCAACTAGAAAAGGACATATACGGTACGTTAGTTTGACCAATCTGTAAAACACTTTGTTCACATGAAAGACCAATGTAAAAATTTAAGTTACATTCCCATAAAATCCACTATTTTTCTTCAATACTTAAATTTGATATTTTAATTTATAGTATCATCATATTGACATAAAAGATAACACAATAATAAAGAGGCAATTGAAGAAAATCTTGTTTTAGGTATTTATGAATTGTAGTAAATTTATCGGTATCCCGAAAGAGATGTTAACATAAATCAGTTACAATTTTATACTACTTGTGGGAATTTGAATAATTCCTCTTATCAGGTAATACTCTCTATAGCAAAGATATATATACAGTAACTTAAATAAACATATATACAACAGCTAACCATTTTGTCAAGAGCATATTTTTGAGCAAGGCCGGACTGGGACACTGAGCAAAATCCCGGTACGCACTCTTGTTTTGGCACCCCTCTGAAAACATATATTCGGCGCCTTTTTTTTCCCCATACTGCTTTCAATCGGACACAAATATAGCAGTGGTGAACAAACCTTCTTTCTACTCCTGTGTTAACAATTTATGTTTTATTCAATTTTTACTCGCCATGATTCTCATAGGTGCCAACTTTAGGGGGGAAGGCACATTCTGCATTCCCCTCACAATTCCTCAAGAAGTATACAAAAATTACTGTTGTCAATCTTGCATCTTAATGATGGAGAAGCAGAAGTGATGCTACAATAAAAATATTTGGTTGTCTGCATTACTGGACAGAAGCTCACGATAATCAAGAGAGGGTTCAAAAATCCTTGTTTTGTCATTTTTTTTACAATACTTTTTCTCAATGCCCATTCAAATGAATTCAACACAAAAGTGTGAAATGATGCCACAGCATTTCTGAAGAAGTTCACCACTTTTGAGAAAACCATTGTCGCGATGATGTCTCTACAGGTTTTTAAAATTACAACTCTCCTCTCAGATTATCTATAAACAAGGAACTTGGATTTCGTTCAAGCTCGACTATATGTTTCCACTACAACAATAAGATTTGAAGATTTCAAGGAATACATTGCTGGAAATCTATCAGGATGTAAATAAGTTTGTTGCTATCATGTCTATAAACATTGATGAACAAGGGTAAAAAGTGTCCGAAGTTGAAGGTTTATATCTACTCAAGTTTAATTTCCAAAAAAGAAAGTGAAGAAAATTTTAAAATTCCAGAAGTAGCAGGAGATTAAAAACATTGGATCAACAGACGTTGACAAATTTCATGTAACTGTATTCAAATGCGTTATGGATGTGGTCTAATTGCTTAAAGGGCATGGAATATCGATTTTCTGCTTGCAAAAAGTTGCATTTGGAATTGGAATCCTTCAATCCAAGAAGATTTAAATATGTAAGGAAGAGCTTAGCTCTTCAGGTTTTGAAAAAAATATGTGAATGTTTAATATTTTTTTTCAAAATTGCTGCACATTTAAACTTTAGTGAAACAACCTGTCAATTGTTCTTTTATTATCTGTGTTGGTAATAACAATCTCTCGAATTTCTTAGGTCTACTTTTAAAAAAAAAAATATGTACGGATATCAATTCAGCCTTTACTGTAATGCTGTGCCATTACAATCAAACATTTTTTGGGCACCCTATTAACAGTTCAAGTCTGGCCCTGCTTTTGAGTATGGAACAAAATTTTATGAATGAAATTAAATTAATGAAAATTCTTATAAGGGAAACAATCATTTACTTAAGTCACTTAGATTTTAACATCGAACGAAATTCACAATGCATTTCAATATCTCATAATGAATAGGAACAGAAAAGAAAGGTGCAAATATAATTATAGGTTCAAATAGAATTTAGTCTTGAAAATTTTGAATAGTGATATGTGATAGTAGTAATATATTTTTGTATTGTATGAAAACTATACTAAATAGACTTGGTGGGATAACAGTCTTCTAAGGCCTGTGAGGCATTTTTTCATTTTGTGGCACTTGGGCAGCATATAATCTTTTAATTTATGTAGCTTTATGCTAGTCACAATGGAATAAACCCTATAGCTTTGAAGCTGGAGCCCACCATTTCTTCTAATTAAAGTACTTCCATATTATCCTTATGATGCTGGGTAATTACTAAATATTTTTGGACTTCCCACTGGGACCACTAGCAACCAAGACACAAGAAACACTGATATTCAGTTGCACGGAGGTCATCTTCAAGAAGTCAGTGTTATGTAAATACTTCACAAAGAACTTCCTGTGTTAGTTGTATTTTCATATTAATTTTGCTTTCCTATATCTTTATGATAATAACCATAGAGAATGAATAATAATTTGTTAGAATTGAAAAAAAATAACATATCTCACAAAGGATTACCCATGTTAAGATTCAAACTCAAAAAACACCTTGTGTCGAGATCATCAACCAATCACTCAACGTGTTAGACCTACCTGTATTATAATGTTATATGCTAATTCATCGTTTGATCCATCTCTGAATAAATGTAAAAGGAAAAGTTCAATTAAATGCTGTTTTTTGGAAAGGACTTTAACAATGAACTACAATACAAAAATAGCAACAGAATGTAATATTGCTCATACACTTAGAATTTAATATTCAACGATTTCAAAGATTATATAATTGATCAATATTGTCATCTTAACATCTTTTCCTTATAAAATACAGGAACAGCATCAAAAAAATTACATGAAGAGGATGATATTCTTGATGCTGATGAAAAAATAGGTAAGAAGCCAGTGAATGAAGTAATTTAAAAGAAAAATAAATAATTTATTTATTTCTATTTCTGTTGCTTCAACTGCTATTCTGCCATTTGGGGTAATCCCAATGAGATAAATACGAAATCCAAAATTTTGAAGATAATGTTTACATTCTAAGTTAAGATTTAGTCAAAATTGAATGCAAAATAGTCTCCTGTCTTGTGATATTTTATACACTTTATATAAAAAAGATGAGAGAGGTGAAATAATTTCAATAAATAGTTTGAACCATAAGTATGGAAGATCAGAATCTGAATATTAGTTGGAATTAATTTGAAGATAATATACTTCTGACAGAAAAGATAATATTTAGATTCATAGACTAAATCATTGTATACTTTCCTATAATCAAAATTCAATTTTGTAGCAAACGAAGAAGAGGATCTTTACGAGGAAGAAGATGATAACAACAATTATCGTAATCTAGGTAAAGTACTGCTAGTTAACATATTTCAGCAGAGTAATATTATCTTATTTTAATGTCTTATATATTGTGACTAAACAATAATTCAAATTTATATTTCAACTTAATATCAAAGAACACTTGTCCCAAATGCAAACCATCATTATGTATGTATATATTTAAGAATCTGGATAAACTAAAATAAACTATGAACCTCCCCGATCGCAAAGTGGTAACCTACTTGTATTGTAATTAAGGAATCAAGTGGATGCAGATAGTTGTTCTGCTGCCACTTTAAACTGTAGGTCCAGTACTGATTATCACATTTGTGCTTGAAGTGGATTCAAACATAGAAACTAAACATGACTTCATTGATTATTTTCTCGTTATACTTGAGGAATGAAAGTTTGGTATTGAAATTGTTCAATGCTATTTAATGGCATTGTTTTTATGTGTTTTATTAGATAAAACCACCATATCAATTATCCGTCACAATTTTAGGGTGCATAATTTATTTTTGCAATGACGCAAATGAGTTCGACAGTAAATTTACAAATGTTTTAGCATGTTACATCATTTTTTCTTCAAGATATATTGTTCAACAATACTGTTCAACAGTAAGGTCTTCATAAACAGTGGACAGAAATCGACAATGTTTAAAAATCACTAGATATGTAGATAAAAGTTAATAGAAACTATTTTTGTTGAACACACATCCAATTAATAATAAAGTTCCCTGTGGAGGATACTGTAGACAACGTGGTATATTTAAGGGGGCTATCGAGTTTGAGCTCCACCCAAGATATCTAGAAGAAGATTATCATCTTCAATTGGTTACTTATTTTGTAAATCTCAAATCTTATATGATGAGTACAACTGAAATTCAATAGAACATAATGCATATTGGATATTACTATTAATTGGCAGCAGCGCTTGAAAATTACCTTTGTCTCCCCCCAAAAAAACAAAATATGAAATTGTGTGTTTTAGTTTTGTTCACAAATCCACTTTTTGAACAGATAAGCTAATCGGGGCTGGACATTGAAACAATTATACACCTCCAATGGGTATCAAACATGGGATCCTCGGATTACAAGGTAATGATGTTATCACTACATCATCGGGGAGGCATGAAATTGTTATAATGGTTGATCTCATGTACGTAGCTACAAATTTATTTTTGTTGTGTGTATAAGTGTCTTTAAGAATTCATGAATTGGGATCTTCTTAAAAAATTAACAAGTTGGGTTTATATCTTTAGACTTACTACAACAATAAATATTTTAACAGATTCTTTCATGTTTTTAATATGGCAGAGATATTAACATAAAACATTTCTTAAATCAGATATCAGAGACCAGGAAGAGCAAACAACTGAAGATGACATATATAGAGTGTTAAATGGAAATATTGAGAGAATTTTTGATACTGAAGAACTAGATCTAGGTATGTTCAAGAGCTCTGGTCAATAACTAACAACATTAAGTACCATGCTTTTAAATAAATGTATTGCACTAGCACAAATGGACAAAAAAATAATGATGGAATTTTACATATAATCCTACATATACAAGAAATAAAAAGATTCATTTACAAAAGTTTTGTAAATAAAGGATATGCATTCAAAGAGTTTGAATATTTAAGAGATATTATAACATATGCTAGTCTTTATATAATTTTCATATTCAACACAATATAAAATAAATTTCTTCAAGCATTTGTTCTGTAATGCTTCTCCTTAAATTTATTTTACTTTGAATTACTAATAGGTTAAATCAGTATAACATATAATCAAATGTATCATATGAATAATTCAAAATAAGGGGGAAAACTAATAATAATGTTAGGAATTCCATCTATCTTATGTAATGTCTTTCATTAGATTAAATTATTCCTTTTTATTTAATAAATAGTTATTAAGAAAACAAAAATAAGTCTCATTAGACCATAATCTCACACTTGCTACATTGTATGTTCTAACAATCAATACTGTAGTTATTCTTTAAATGCACCTCCACCTTTACATTATTATTTTAAATATATTTCTCCCCTGTGTGCTGATGTCTAGTAAATTTACATGCCATAAATTGATCACCAAAAGATAAGCAAATTATTACATCGTTTAATTAACAAAAGAGTACATAGTACTGATGTTATCTGAAGTAAGTCATTCATGTATTTTGATCATTTACCTCCAGGAAAAATTTAATGTGATCATTCAAAATGTGATTCTCGTACATTGAAAAATTAATTTCAAATATTCATCATTAGAAAATTATTACAATCATTATCTGTGGACAACAAAAATTTCACTCCTGTTGATTATTTCAATTGAATGCTACAAAATGTTTCCATTTCAAACAATATCATCTGTTACAACTTCAGTACAAAAATTCTTTCAATAATTTCACTTTTTTTGTTCTTACTTGGGATGTTCTCAAATTCATAGTTAAATTCTTGATAAGTAAACAAAATTTTCTCATGAATGATAACTTGACTTTATTTGAGGAACAGTGAAACAGGTTAGTTAATACTTGTAACCAAATAGCTAGTTAAGTAAAGGAAACACTGCGTTACAAGCTAGGCACATCTGTTGTGTATAGACCCTGCCTCGAAGTTGGTACTCAAGTACTCAAGTCAGAAAATGAAATTTTACAGCAGGCATTTATTCTTTCTAAATTCTTTTAAAGTAAACATTACAAGCATGGTATACACATTGGATCATCACTGTTATGTGTCTTTACACATGCCCAACATAAAATTATACTGATAATATTTTCTTTAATTGATTCAGTGTGACGTAAATGAAAGCAACAGAAAATTGCAGTTTTTGACTGAAGTGCTTTTTCCGGAACACCCTAGATTTTTATTCGACACACATCGTAATAAAACTATTTTATGCATGTTGACATACTGCATTACTAAAAAATAGATTTCATTTTTTCTTTTTGTGTATGTGTGTGTGTGTAAGAGTCCATGGAGCAAATATACGCCAATGTCACACAATTGATTAATTGATTGAGTTTTTGTTTTAAGTTCATCTTATGCCCAGAAAGGGTTATTAGGACTGGACCTATATTGCGATCCGATTCATGTGTTTTCGAACCAGGGACCCATTGATTACAAGGAAACGGCATAACCACTAGGCCCAATCCCACACGAATATACACAAATAACTACAGTTAAGAAAATATTAACCCATCAAAGAAAACAGATGGTTTATATGTAAACTAATTATTAAGAGTAAGCAAATACTAAATGGAGTTTGTACTTGTTTTTTAACATCACTTTCATATATCTGTTTTAATCGTGATGTTAAGGATTAAAGATTAAATGAAAGAGATGATGAATATTTCATGTGATGACTGCAACTTGACAGTCAGAACCTCTGTAGGACAAAATGTACTCGGCCAACGAGGCAGTTAGCAGTGCACATATCTTACACATCATGTTCTTAAAGTTTCAACCTTGGTTAACCAGCTGGATTTGCTGATCACTCTAGTATGCATGTGTGGAGTGCAGAGCAAGCAGAGGTACTGTAGCTTTGCAAGAGGGGAGAAAAGGAGGGCATTAGTGAGAGGCAGGAGGCTTCGTCGGTCGTGTTCATTTGATTCATGAGTAACAGCAGTATGATATTGTAATCATGGAAGAAGAAACAGGAGGTAGTAACCGGTATACCTTTCTTGCAGTAGTTTTACCTCTCAAATAATATGCTCTCTCACCTCGTGGCGACGTTGACTATGATGATTTGCACTTCATGCTGTATTGGGGTATGGTCGGCATTAGTCTATAGAACTACAACATCCTCACTTTGTGGTTATCGAGGACAAAACTTTTTGTTCTTCCATCTGAACACACACCACTAATATTAATGGATAATTATAATTTATTACATATTTTTGCATAGAATCCACTAAGTGCATTTTTTTATTCCAGATTACAACAGCGAGTAAATTCGACTCGACCTTTGATTGGCTTTGTATTTTACATTCCAGAGAAAAAAATCTCAAAAATTTATGAATTAAAATAAAATATCTATAAATAAAAATGGTAAAATGGCAACACACATTATATTATATTGTAAACTTCTGTATTTGAAACACTGACCAAATAAAGGAATAATTCTTTTTTTCCATTCAATCTATTGTATTACCTTTACATCATCTATTATGAATTGCTGAGAATTCACTGTTAGCCAAACTCATAAATTGATAAACCATTCACAACGCAGAGAGACGGTGAAAGTAGCAGGCCAAATGATTCCTGGAAAACAATGAAAGGTTGTACGTTTTTTTCTCTACATTTTGTTTTAAGTGGTATCGCACATGACAACTTTGTGTAAAATCTCACTAAGGAGATGTACTATTTGACATACGTGGCATGCCAATGAAATGAGAACAATACATTAGATATTTCTGTGTCCCAGAGGATGAAAAAAATATCAGTCCATTTTAGAAAGCATTCATAACTACAAGTCTCGCACATTTGTTAATTTTTGTAACCATTGCAGAGATTTGATAAGATTATCATGTACTCTATCAGGGTTTATTTCGGTGATAAATTTGTGTTCGTTTGCAAGCCTCTATGTTTCATTTTCATTTTAAAGTCCACTTTATGCACAGATAGGCTAATCGGGAATGAACCTACAGTTTTAAGTGAGATCCGAAACACTGTGCAATCTGCCTTCATCCAGTTACCGAGTCTGGGATCCCTTTATTACAAGGTTACGACGTTACCATACATAGGGGAGTTGATTATTTGTTAGCTATTGTCTATCTGTTCATGCCGAGGACATATGTATGTATGCAAACATTTTCGATAGTTATCACATGTATTCCAGCCCATGAAGGTATACTACACTCTATCCTGGGAATTTTTGGAGCAAGCAAACAAAAACAACTCTCTGCGCAAGTAGTGACTTGAAAGGGCTCAGCCAATGAACTTGTGAGGGGGGAAGTGAGTGCGGCTACCAGCCATTTGCAGAAATGTGTGTGCTGCTTTGCTCTGCCAACTCACAGTCTCTCCTCCTTTCCTGATATGCGTGCCCTTGCTCCACAGATTCCTGGGATAGAGTATACATTTTGTCTAAATAGATTAAGAGTCACAAGCGATATGTGCTTGACAGTGTTGGCTGCACCAGTTTCTAACAAAGATCATTTATAAATTACATAAACCAGACAAGTATTCAACAGAAGAATGAAAGGTATTCAATTTCAGATTGTTTCTACAGTTAGAATTATCAAGTCGTATTGAGAGCCAGCATATGATTGTGGGTATCTAAAGTTTATCATTACAAACTTAGTTTGTTTTATAAGATAACACTGGATGAATTGTACCAGAGTACAAACATTTACATAGACTGTTGAAAATATTTGTCAAACATACTTCAATTTACATAGACTGTTGAAAATATTTGTGAAATATACGTCAACATCGAAAACAAAAACAAACTACTATTTGCACACATGCAATGCTACACTTTCTTGCTGTAATGCTATAAGAGTTAGAATATTATTTCAGTGGAAAACTTATAGAAGATTTGGAGTAGTAAATGTTAACAGTTTAGTTTATCTTATTGACCTGAAAGAATGCAGTTGTGTTCAGGTTAGGAGAAAGTGAAATCCACAGGATTGTAACTAACAAATGGCGGTAAAGAAGAAACAATGCTTGTGGCTGCTATTTCTTTTAAAGGTGTTGTAGACAACATTTTTAATATTTAACAGATCATATTGTTAATCTTTTGTTCCTAGTGTTGACACAACACTGAGGAATTAATATAATTATTAATTTCATAAATTCAGGTACATAAGCATCATATGACACTGTTCACACCCTTAAATTTGCATAGTTGTAACCTATCTATTTCATAATGATTTTGCGCTTCACTGTTCATGTGACTTCATAGGTGGAATCCATGTATTAAACCTCCTGTTATCAGTTAAGTGTACTCTTTACTGTTCTGTGTAAAAATAATTTCTCCATTTCAGTATTTATCCAGAAAAAATTGCACAAAAAAGTGTGGTTTTGGAGGACATTTTGGATAAACTTGGACTTCAATTAACTCTAACTTCAAAATGACATTACATGAAATGATCCCCTTACACAACACATGGAAATGCTTTTTACGTACAACAAGTAGAAAGTTCTATTTGCTCTAATAAAAACTGTTGCAGAATTACAGAAAAATTTCAAATGTTATGATTGGCTTGGTGGTAATTAAATAATATCGACAATCGTACAACTCGACAGCAAAATTCATGAATTTGTTGATAGAATTTCATACATTTTATATTGTAAGCTCCTTTATAAGATGCAAAATGAAATTAGGAAGAAATTATGATCCTAGACAGACGTAGAGCATGTTGCAGTTCATGATTAGATACACCCGTGCAGTAAGTGTTGACGAGATATTCTGAACGAAGTGTGGCAACAGAGCATCCATTGGGAAATACTGAGTCACATGAACCAACAAGTTATAATTTCCACAAAATAATAAAAATATAAGTTCGGGTATTATGAACATTACTGAATACATATTTAAAAATCACTTATAATTTATTATGTTATTTTCAGTTTGCCTTTTGGCTGTATATTTAACATGTTATGCTGTTATAATTCATTCTTTAATCACATCTCTATTTAAGAGCATTTTTATTGATTGTTCACTTAATTAAATTTCCCATTGGTTAGCATTAGCAATGTTTGTTTTTACAAAAAAATAAGTAATTTTGAGAATGTATCTTATTTATCAAATGAGTTGACACATTAATGCTCATTATTATTTTAATTATGTTGACAGCTTGATAGTCTACTTCAATGTGACTTAATCATTATAATACTTTGAAACAGGGAGTCGTAACGTAACGAAATGGAACGGTATTTTCAATTACGGTTTCCGTTACGTTACAACCAGAAACAGAATAACTTTTTTCGTGAACAGAAACGTTACCTCAGGTATATGAACATTACGTTACAGGTGTGCATAACGGTACCGAACCATAACTGATCTGTAAATCAGTAGGTCGTTAGGTGACGCTTTAACGTTACAGGGTAAGAAACAAGTTCGTCACGTATTGACTAGTAACTTTAGTGTGTGTGGAAAGTGATAGTAACGTTACAATTAACCAGTAACTTAATTGAGGTCACGACTGTAAAAACGTTACACTCCTTGCTTCAAAGCAACAACGTTATTGATAGCTGGTATCATACAGACGTTCCGATGTGCAATACCGTGTCCGATGCCGTGTTCCGGAGAGAATAACATAGGTCTCTCGTATAATTGTGCTCGTTACTTTTGTAACGTTACAGTTATTTCCCTCCACAAAAGTCTGTTTTAAAAAAGCGATACACATATCCGTTACGAACAGCAAATACCGTTATCGAAGCCGTGTTCGAAGAAGCCTCATAATTGTGATCGGCAGCATAGTAACATTACAGTATTTTGACATTTTGAAAGTCATTAAATTATAATACGTATTTTCGTTTTGGATGTCACTGAAAAAATGAAATTGTAAAACAAAACGTTTGAAAACATCCGTAATCAAGATTCGGCGTGACAGAAGTTCTGGTTATTGAAATTTACTGATTAACTATGTATTTATCACAAATATATTTATTTTCTGCATACTAAATCACTTTACGTGGATTTGTTCTAATTTGATTATCTATGCAAGATGAATTTTAACATGTGCGTTTATTTTATACGATAGGAAAACAAACGTTTGTTGTAAGAAACCGTTTATGTACTTGTATATCTTTCTCTCTCTCTCTCTCTCTCTCTCTCTCTCTTTTTCAGTTTACATGTGTTACATCAATTAAAAAAATACAGTATGTTTGGCGATGAGAATGATTCGTGCTTAGATTAAGTTGCTGAAGGACGAAACATAAAGGACCAACCAAAGAATCATCTGTGGTACGCGTTCATCCACGTAGCAAGCTTTTTCCTATCGGAAGACGAAAAATAATTGCTTGCTGCACGACCTTGATAAGGCGAACTGAACCACAAGGAAAGAAACCTGTGCAGACCCGCGACTCCTGTGCACTGTACTACCGCGTGGAGAGGAGGGGGAGAGTTGACCGTTCTTCCTTATGGGCCGAGCTGAAGAGTAGAAGGGAAGCTGCGCGGGGACTTTTCGTCCAATGTTTTTTCCCTTGTGTTCGCTCGTAGCAGCAGCACCACGCAAAATCGGAAAATGTGAATCCTCAAACTTTGTACACGTGATCTTCGGTCACGAAGCAGCCGAGTAGACAACGCCCTGGGACGATATGAAAGGCACTTTTAGCAAGTAGAAACTACGTAGAAACGAAACGTTAGATGGAATTGTTGTACGAAACAAACGAAACCGCGTTTGTGCAACTGGTTTGTGGTTAGACAGGGCCATACTCTCAAGAAGGCAAGAATTGTATGGGAAGTGATTCTCAAAACTAAGCGAATAAAAGGACAGTATATTTTATCATTTACAAGGACCCTCATCCGCTTACAATTTTGAAAATTACTTTCAGTAATTCTTGTCTTCTTGGACAGGAGGTTCATTAAACTTTTTGGTGTAGAAACAGACAGAGCGCCCACCTACCACGTTTGAAAGAAGAGCATAGGCAGACATGAAAGTAATTTTCAAGTACGTAAGGACGACAGTCGACGTCAACATTGAGCAACGTGTGACTGAGAAATACAATCGTAACAAAGGACAGGATTCTTCAAGAAACAGTAATTATATAAAACTTTCTATCATTAACTCAGTTCATCCTTTTATCCTATTTTGTTTGTTATACTTTTGTATTATTCTTGTTTTATATCGCTTTTCTGCCACTTGTAGATAATCGCGACGATGAAGATGAATGGTGATCATATTAAATCTATGAAGGGATGCTTACAAAAAAAAACAGCCATGCCCAGGTGTCTACTCGAACTTGAAATGTTTGGTACCGAGTGTATAAGTGGACCACTCAACGACTACGGTCTTCGAGGCTACGGTTTCAGTTGCAATATGCAGTATAATTACGTTTCTACTACTACTACTTAAAAAGCCCCCTTGATACATGAGATACTACAAATAATTTCAGGCATACCCTCGAATTTCGATTGCCTGGCACTTTTTTAAACTAAGTAATGAAGTGATGTTTATATTCATACTCGCGTACTTTCGACGTGGCCTCTGGCCACGTCTTGTACGCTCACGTGCGTGACCTTCAGCCACGTTGTGGGCGATATCATATTATAGATGGAGTAAAATATCTGCATGTTGTATTGGATGAAGCGGGGACAAGTGAATAAGTTCGCTAATTTGAAAAGTTTAAAAAGTAACTTTATGTGTGTATGGTCTCTGATAAGGTACAAATATTCAGAATATTATTGTATATTTTCTTAATAATAAACTGAGTAAGTAATAACCGTTTCAAGATAATTAGTTGGATGTCTTGCATAAACGAATTCAATAGCGACACTAAATTGGAAATTCAATATTTACGTCTTTTGTCATTTTTACATTTTTAAACGTAATTAGAAAATAATTGTTTTTCGTCATTCCCCTAAAATTCCTACCTTGCCTCTGTAATATATTCTGACGCTTGTATTTTAAAATACGAAAAGTCTAGCATAATTCACTTACAGTAGTTTTCTGGGTGAAATAAACTTTGTTTATTTCGCTAGCAACGTCCGTTTCCATGGTGAACAACAAGCACCGCAAACTATCTAAATAATTGTATGTTATTATACCACTAAACATTTAACTGAAACAACCACAATATAGATATTTTCGCATTGAGTTCATCAATACATACGTAATTGTGTCTGGGCTGAAACTCCTTATTATGTAGATGTCACTCTTGTTTCAGGCACCTATTCAAAACCATGAGTTCATTCATCTGTGTGCTATTGATCTGTGAGAAATATAATGTATCTCGACAATTAAGAATTGAAGGAAACAATGTGTGCTGCAAAAAATGCCCGTGGCAACGGTTGCTAAGGGCGTGAGAAAAGGGCATTTTCACCCTTAAGGAAGGGCCGATTGAGTGATTTTTTTAATTTTCTCGGCCTTTCGGGACGATTTCATGGGGGGTCGTAAGCGGGCGTTTTTCGCCTCCGGGGCTTCCTTCATGGAGAACATTTATGTCAGTGAGTCAGTGAGTCAGTGGTGGGATTGGGGCTTTATATATATTGGATTAGGCCTACGACTAGCTCGAACTAAAAACTCTTGTGAAATACTGTGTATATGTTATCCTTTTGAAGTGAGAAACTTCATATTTTGCTAAGAAAATATGCATGAAAAATTATATTTGTAGCTACTACTTGAAGAATTCAAATTATTATGATGGAATTTGCATATAACGTGGTATATAGTTATCGCAGAGGAGTTTTTGTCTCGCAGTCAATTTATTTTTAGTTGAGGAACTCGAGAGTAAGTTGGAAATATTTAATGACCCACGTTGTGGTGTGCTGTTCGATTAATCAGAATTGGAGTGAGAGAAATCTGTAGTTAAGGTCATTCAACACGTCAATTTGTAACTGTGAATGCAAGTTTTCTTTGATTTAGCGGGAAATCAGTCTGCTATTGTTGTAAGTAATAAATTGAAACATATATATTTTCAGCTCGAGTAGGAATCCACAGCCCTTATCCAATCAATCAGTTTCTGTGTTTGAATCTGTCTAGGAAAGCTACATACAATTTGCTTTTAATAACAGCAGCCATTGTTGTCTTGCAAAGTAATGTTTGATTTTGATTTGTTATATTTAACTTTGGTTTTCTGCCACTTTTGGCTAATCGCGAACACGAGGATGGGTGATGCAATGACAAAATTGATGAAAGGACATCACGAAGAAAATAATGAAAACAATACACAGGCTGGGATCTGAACTCGGGACCTGTGGTGTCGCATTGTTCATGAAATAAAAACATAACATGTACAGTGGCTCACATTAGTAATCGAATATGTAGAATTTTTCTGCATTTCTTCACAATATTTCAAAATTAACAACATGTACATAAATATAAACGATAGTGAAATATTTATAGGCATTATTAAAGCTATATTCCCTGTTACATTTTTTCTTTTTTAAGTTTGGGTGCGTCAGCACTTAGGCTATTTTGCAACCGCCACGTCATACGGGGTCCAGCCCCTTACCATAACAAATAACGTAACTGTAATATCGAATAACTGAAATATTAAAATATTCTGACTTAGGTTAAAAGCTGAGGCTCTAAAGGGGCACTCAGCACACATGACAAAAAACAGAACACACAGAATTATACTGGCCATAGGGTCAGTCGCCAGAGCCTCGTTAGTCTGCAAAGAGCAGTCCAGGGTGTACTACGTGGAATGAAGTTGACGATTGGGTGTACTACGTGGAAGGTCACCCCTTACACCCCTGTTACGGTTTCAAATCTGAAAATAGTTATTTATGTTTGGGTGTGAAAGAAGAGATCACTTTAATATTCAGACAAATCGTGAAAGCCTTCTGTTTATGTTAAGCTACGTTTCCATTCAGACAAGTTCCAGACTCATGACGTGCAACATGTGCCGGCGCATGTTGCGCGTCATTTAGTGTACTCGTACTGCTTCCAATTCAAAACTACTTCTTCAAAATACGTCCGCAACAACACTGGAGTGCAGGATCGCAGTGTAGCGTTGTGCAGTGCTTTAGAGTAGTCAGTGTTTCTTCTCTTGTATTGTAATAATTTGGTGGTGATTTAACTAGGGTAAAGATAAACAATAAAGCTATGGCGGGTTTTGTGGTTATGGCAGGTGCGTATCATGAATTTCTAAAAAAAAAAAAAAAAAAAAAAAGGCGAAAACAACCTAGATGGTGGAGTAGAAGTTTGCTAGCAAAAAATTAACTCGTTGATGAGAGACTTACGTCTTCAAAGTGCATACGAAAACTTTGTAAGAATGACTGCAAGTGATTTTGCATTGTTATTAAATCTTGTTGGACCACAGATTGTAGTCGCGTCGTCTGTTTCTACTCTAGTTCGTATGCCCGTGCCCCAGGAACTTGCTGCAGGCTGTTTCCATTGTCCGCCGCGCACGTTGTGCGTCTTAATCGTTTGGGGCAATTTTGTCCCCGGCACTTCCGCCGCGGCATGTTGCAGACAGTTTCCATTTCAACAAATGCTTGGCACATGCAGCGTCGCATGCCGCGTGTCATGTTGCGCGGTAAAATTTGTGGTAATAGAAACGAGACTTTACATAGTTCTTTTATCGGTCAACTACAGTGCGGGGAAGAAACAATTCATGCTATTTCCTAACTACGTCTGTTACGAGTAGCTCCATTGCCCCTGACTGAAGTACGAGAAAAATGGGTAACAAAAACAAAAATACAACATTTGACGAACTGCAGCTATTTATTTTTACCAAAGGGTGCAGGTACAGGTACAGGGAAATTGAAAATGTTAAGTACATGTAAGAGTACCGTGGGTGACGCAATAAAACGTAATGAAAAGGAAAATGAGGTAGATTCCGTATCTCAGAAAATTCAACCAAGAGAAATAGGAGAACGAAATGAACGAGCTTCAGTATGAAAAATCAAGACCCTTTCCTCATCCCCATCCCCTTTCCAAACCAAGGGCTCCGAAAGCAGCTGTGCAACTTGGAGCAGGCATTGGGACTGCTGTGCGGTTCAGTAGCGTTTCGTCCGAAAGCGAAATTTTTAGAAAAATGCTACAGTTCGTCCGCGACGGTTTAATGAGTTGCATTTCGTCCGAGCCTGGCTGATGATGAGTCACACCTTGACTAACCGGTGGCAGCGGTGGAATTGGTGACTAGGATACCTCAGTTAACAACTTTTAAAACTACATTGCATAGACAGCGGAGTGTAGGGAGTGCAGACTCAGTCAAATCGTCGAGAAAGGGGTCCCGGGTTCGATACCCGGTGGAGGCACAAGTGGTTTGGATCCCACTTTAAATTGTAGGTCCAGTCCCGATTAGCCTTACTGTGCATAAAGGGGACTTAAAACAACAAATAAAATCGTTGAGATGAAGTGAACTTGGATCCAGAAATTTTAGTCATGGCAGTCAACACTACTACTTCTAAGCAGCTCCCATAAGTGACTGAGGTTAGAATGAAAGTTTGTCTTGTTTTAAGTTTACTTGTATGCACAGATAGGCTAATTGGGGGTGGGCCTACAGTTTAAAGTGGAATTCGAATCACTGTGCCTCCACCAGGAATCGAACCCGGCTAGAATGCAAGTGGTTCTCATACTCAGATGGGAAGTTGTTTATGTTATTGTTTCACATAATTTGTAGGTAGTCACACGTGGTCTGAGAAACAGAAAAGTCACACATAGCCTATGCATAATTCTCTCGAGGCAGTTTGTAGCAAGAACTTTGCTTGCAGGCCACGGACAATAACTTTCATGGGTAAAAAAGTGTAGCTTTCCTGACGAAGTGTTCTCGACTTGCGAGCCAGCTTAAATTGGCGTTAGCGTCCAATGTTTCGAGCGCATACATTGCTCCCATCATAAGGTAGAGAGCATCCTGCTTAGAGCAATGTATGCGCTCCAAACGTTGGACGCTAACGCCGATATAACCTGGCTCGCAAGCCGAGAACACTGTTCGAATCTCCACAGGCATATAATAAGAATGTATCATACCCAAATGACACATCTGGCGTAATACCTAACGTGCCAAATTTTGGAAAATAGGGGCTGATAGCGTGTGTGAGAACCAGAGCGTCTTAACTCTAATTTATTAAATTAATAGGAGAGGAAATAATGTATTCTTAGGAATATGACTCTTAAACGTGACTCCGCCTTACAGATAAGCATTAGAAGTGGAAAATGTCCATTTACTCCAAATACTCTTCAGAGGATTTTTTTTTAACGAAACTGAAAACAGCATTTTTGTAGTTACGTTCCTCTGATTCCCGTAGGACGATAGGTGAAATACATTTCATGAGCGATGTTTGAAAGAAGTTGTGTTAAGATGTCAAACATGTAGCCGACAGCCATGCTGTATGAAGAAAGCATACAGGATAAGCTCCAATCACACTTAATCTAGGCTCACAACAAAGATAGCGGTTGAGTGACCTAGCGTAATGAAAGGCAAAGAAAACAGTTAATCATTGGAAGAAACAATTAGTTTCATGTTTAAGATCATTCTATCAATTAATGCAGTTGCTTATAAAAATAAAAAAATGGTCCTAAATGCTTCAAAGTAATTGAAAATATGAGGCATTGCGGATACGAAGGGCGAATTCAACAAAGTGCATTGTGATGGAAATGCGTTTCAAGTTGCCAGGTACAGTGCAAACTCCATAAAATCTTTGAAAATCACGCATGAAACATTCCGATCTACTGTTACCAAGTTTTTCTGGAGCTCGAACTGTGCCTGACAACTTGAAACGCATTTCCCTCACAATGCACTTTGTTGAGTTCGCCCTTCGTATCCGCAATGCTTCATATTGTCTCTAGAAAAAACCTAGGAAATTAATACGCCCATTCAAATTTAAAACCTTTATTTGCATACTAAATAGAAAGCATTTTCACCACATACTTGAAATTAGTTTGAGAAAATCTAAAATAAGAGGAATTCATATACCTGTTCTCGTGTTGATATTTCCTGGCAAATACTCTGTAAGAGGCTGTCGCGGTCTATTGCCGCGCTATACATTGACGAAACAATGCTTTGTACTCCGAAGTCGATACTAAAGGTTCATGGACGTCTGCCGGATTTTTTCCAAAGAGGGGCAAGCAAGGTAGTTTTTGCGGGGGGGGGGGGGGGGGGGCAAACAAGGTGCATAACAGTGTTGTCTCCTCAAAAGACATTGCTTTAATTTGAAGTTATCATATTCATCTTATTTGAAAATAAGATCCTTAGGAAAATATTTGGACCTAAAAGGGATGAGGAGACAATTAGAATAATTAAACCAAGAAGACTTAGGTGGGCAGGCCATGTGGCACGAATGGGAGAGGAAAGAGGAGTTTACAGGATTCTTGTTAGGAAACCTGATGGTAAGATACCTTTAGGAAGGTTAAGACGAAGATGGAGGGACAACGTTAAATAGACCTAAAGGAAATCGGTAGGGATGGCAAAGAGTGTATAGATCTTGCTCAGGATAGGGACAGATGGAAGGCCTGTGTTGCTGTAGCCATGAACCTTCGGGTTTAAGAAGGCTAGAGAGTTAGTTAGTTAGCTAGTTATGTTCATGCAATAATTAACATATATTATTGCAGCTGAAATGGAATTGTGTGATATATATATATAATTTTTGGTTGACTTTCATGTTCCAGGTGGGTCGTGCACCCCCCCCCCCTTCCTTGCCTCTCTTTCGGACTTCCTTGCAAAGGAACTTTCGGTTAATCGCGATGATAAAGGATGTGATAGGTGATGGAAGTGGTATAAAGACAATGACCCAACCCATCCATATTTTCTAGTCCAGGCTCTAATCCGACATTAGACTTCGCAGTTTATTACACTAACCAATTTGCCACGGGATCGGCTTCTTCGTGTTTGTCTGCTCATCAAATGATTAATTAGTTATTCAAACTATATAGGTAGGAAAGCTATATAAAATAACGAAACAGAAAAATAAATCCACTTGACGTCTTGTAGTACTATCATCAACCTACAATTTCATACTCTCAAATCCACACAGAAAACTTCTTGTGGCATTGGTTTTACGGAATGGCCTTTGGGAATAAACATCGCCCATTTCCTGGTTCAGCTCGAAACAATTCAGGTGCCTTATCGAAGCTGCTCTTGAGCACGCAGGGTTTCTAACCTACTTCGCCGTAATTCAGTTGTTGTATCTTGATTAATATGCTGTATTGTAGAGTCAACCGCAGATTAAATAGGAGAAAAAAGATTTTCCCGACGGAAAATAAGTTGGTAATTCTGCATACACCGAGGCATTCTTGATAAGACGCTTGAGGAGCGTCGAGCAAACTTTCCTGAAAAAGCACAACCCCAGTATCGAAGGTCATGCTACACGTGGATTGGCAACTTTCGGGAGCATGCTGTCTGTCTACACAATTCTACCCAAATACCTGTTTGAAAATGAATCTTCTGTTCGCATTTTATTTTTCAAATGTAGTTCTGACATTGTAATCATTTTGCAATTATTTTTATTTGTTCTTATTTTGCTTCGCTTTTATGTCACTTTTATAATTAATCGAAACTATGAAGATGGATGATAATTAGATTAAATTAATGAAGATACACCTAAAAAAGATATTTACTGACCAGGACTCGAACCCGGAACCTAAAGCGGATAGGTTGTGGGGAAAACCGTCAATAACTCCCGCCACGAACTTACTTATAATTTTTGTAATTTCTCACGAGTATTTTTTGTTCTGTTCATGCATAATACCTGCTTTCGGAAACTTAATTTAGAAGTGACACACTTCGTTCGGTAGGTACAAGCCACGTATTGTTTGAATGGAGGACACATCTCGTTCATATACTACTAGATACAATCATGGACTATACTTGAAATGGCCTCCCCGATGGCGCAGTGGTAGCGTCGTCGCCTTGTAATGAAGGGGTCCCGGGTTCGATACCCGGTGGAGGCACAAGTGATTGGGATTTCAGTTTAAACTGTAGGTCCAGTCCCGATTAGCCTAACTGTGCATAAAGTGGACTCAAATCAATCATTAATATATGATAGAAGTTAAGAAAAAGATAAAAATTTTAGAAGAGATACTGTGAACAAGTCGAGTTGGAGAGAGATTGTCTTTGTCTTTTGTCTTTGTTAAATGTATTTCATGTACATGTAGTTTATATAACATGAAGTTATAAGTTAAATAAATGTTGTTTTGTTCGTTAACGTTTGGCCTAATTGAAGATTATTACAATATACTTGAAATGTGACGTGCTAAACACTACTTTCGGAGATCAGTTGGACATGGCAATTTTGATATACAAGTTGCATTTTCTCTACTTAGATTCATTATGTCCAAATTTTATCCTAATAGATAATCTCCCAACAACGCAAAATGTTTTAATTGACTCGAATTCACAATGACTCATATACAGTGTGTTTATAAATGAACGGTGAGGTTTCAAAAATTAATAATACATCTATATATTACCTTACACGGGCAAAACGTACACCGTAAGCAGCAGCAACTGTCCAAGTTTATATAACTTTATTTATATTTGTATAAAGATAGAAATCAAGAGGGGCAATTGCCCCTCTGTGCCTCCTTGCAGGTGCTCTTGACCGTCTGGAAGAAATAGTGCACGACAGACGTGAAAACTAAATCCATCTTCAGTATCCTTTTGTCTTGCTATTCTTAGATTCTGAAACCTTTCTTTCTATAGTTCAATGTTTGCCCCCTAACCCCCTAGAATTGATTTCCATACAAGTTTGAGAGCTAATCTCCCCTGCACCCTGTGGTTGCGCCACTGCACCTTCTTTCGCCGTTGTTGCTTTGTGAACTTTTATCGGCTTGAAAATTCTTAATTTTCTTCAAGAGCATAATATCGTTTAATAACCAGCGATAAGATTCCTTAACCCTAAATTTCTGGATTAAAGTATAATAATATAGGAGCATGGAAATCTGAAAGGGGGCGAGGATGGCCACATCTCCCCTATAGAAAACGAATGTCAGCTAAAAGTATATATTTCACGCGTATAATTTGATCCCAGTCATAGTAATGTACATTAATTATTATAATGGGAATGCAGGAATGCGATAATTTCGAATTCAAGTGGTGTTTCTTGAGGGGGCAACACTATTATCTGGTTAATATGCCCCATGGAAAAATACCTTGCTTGTCCCTGCGTCGAAAATATCGGCACCCTTTGCACCCCGTGCGCACGTCTATGACTACTCATTTCTACACTAGTTGGAAGCTGTATTCAATTTCGAGCCAAAAATGTAATTTTCAAATCAGGATTGTTAAACGTCCACGAACCCATAACTTCTAATGGGTTCTATTGGGTTCCGCAACAAGACCGGAACCTTCTTTATCGCACAGTTTTAATTCGGTCCAAGTTGCGTATTCTTTCATTTCAATATGGAACTTAGACAGTTTTTAAATTGATCCGGAAAGAAGGTCCCTGTGCCGTATTTCAATTGATCCGGAGAAAAGTTTCCTGGAACGAATTGAAATATTTTAAACATAAAAAGGTTCTTTACGGTCCAGATCCATTTATGCTTGCTAATATTCCCTGCTGAACCGGAATTGAATTGATTTAAAATTCCTGACCCTTTAACAACCCTGGTTGAAATTCATTTTTTTACAAACAACCATATTTTCTACGGCTATTTCACATTAATCCCATACGATATACTGAGTTATTTTTCGCAATGTTCAAAAGAAAGGTAAGAGATTTGGGCTATTCCTTTTTCTTCCTTGATGTTTAATAGATTATATTTGTCACGCGCCTATAACGTTACTAGCTAACATTTGTGAATTGTTCTTTCCTTGTAACGTTAACATCTACCATACTGAATTTATTTACGTTCCTTATGCAGATGGTATATACCCAACTGCATTTTGTTCCTTTCCGCTACAGTGGTTTACATTTTGTTACATTCCTATGTAACGTTAATTAACCATATTGCCTTTCACTTCATTCCGTTACGGAGGATTGCATTCATTACGTTCCTATGTACCGTTATTTACTACCATGTTGCATTTCGTTACGTTTTTGTAACGCTAGTATATACCATATTGCATTTAGTTACTACGCTCCTTGTAACAGTAGTATATACCATATTGCATATTACGTTATGTTCCAATGTGCTCATTTCATTCCGTTCCTTTATAACGTTAATATCTACCATAATACGTTACGTTCTGTGTAACGTCAGTCTATAACATATTGCATTTCGTTACGTTACATGGGTACCAGCAGCTGAACCATACTCTTCCTCCTACAAAATGGAACGTACCGTGTAACGCAAATTGGGTACGTTACGACTCCCTGCTTTGAAATACATGTCTGAATTGTTTCTTATTCTAATTATTTACTTAATATGATTTACAATGATTAACACAACATTCTCTGCCATTTGCACAGCTACTGAATTTTATTTCTGCTTGTTTGTTGTTCCAGCATCCTTCATTAAGTCTTTACCTTTAATCGTGCTATGGATACCTTGCAGTTTCTAGTACATTCTTTTGGCAAACTATCCTCTAGAATGCTCTTGATATGTTTGTGTATTTCCAACAGTTTTAACAAAATCCGTTAATCTATCTTAAAGCTTATCTTGGAAGAAGGAAAAGGAGCACCCATTCAGTTAACACCGACCGATTATGGAGCACCGCAATATATCTTCGGTAAGACACAATTATTCTTTATACTCTTATTAGAAATTATAAAAAACTACTTTTTGTCAGCATTTTGTCTCATTAGGTCTACTTGACAGCAATGTGCACACTTTAACATGGCAGATATTAATTCATAGCAATAACAATTTGCACAGTATGTTATGTTATTTGAAAGCAAAGGAGAAAAATTGCCAAATGCAGATAACCGATCTTTAGGCATATTAAAAAAGTACAAAAATTCAAATAAAATAATGAAGATATATTTATAACTATTATATCCCTTTTGTGATCAAGTATCAGGTTGATGAAAAATTAATCTCGATGCAGTCCAAATTCAAATTACTCTTTAAAAACAAGGATGTTCAATATTAGAATTAAAAAGAAATAAAAATCACATTTTGTTCAGGACACAAAATTGTTGAGTGATGTTTATCTTCATTTAGTGTAAAAAAAATAAGATCAATTTTTAAAGTGATGAATGCTTTGACATCTTTGGTTTCCCTCCTAGGTCGTTCGCTCGCCCTTGCAGTTTTTTTCAGTTTGTGTACAATCTCTCCCTCTTTCTGTACTCTTCTACGACTACAATTTTTAATTTTTACATATTTTTCATGATTCCTACTTTGCACATTTGAACAACTACGTCAAAATGTACCGATTTCCTTTATGCCAAAAATTATGATCATATTTACAACAAAAGTTACCAGCATCACAAATGTATCATATGTACATTACAACACATACGGCTCAGAACTAGGACCCATTTTTCATTCGCTCACTTACATTCATCATTACAATTGTTATTAATTAATGCAATCTTCAGGTTTTACTTCATGATAGTATAATGTATCAAAGTTAGAAAACAACTGCACATTTGTTGATGAAATGTGTATGACTAATTAAATTGTTTTAGTTGAATTGGGCACAGTGATTTACTTAAATCATGACAACAAATGGAATTTATGCATTCTTGTTTAGGATATTTCATTATGCTATTTGTTATTAATTCATGTGCAGTATAGGTGCTGTACAATCATGGAACTTTCTGGCTTGTAATTATGTAAAATTCTAAATTAAGACACAAAACACATCTTTCTAATTCAATATTTTATAAACACATTTTCAGAAGAGATGCCGGTTCTTTCACCGTATGGTATGTGTCGTTTTATTACTTTATATAATTATGTTATTGTCATTAGGTCATTTCTAATTACTAGGGGAGTGAAGTTTTAGTTTTATTTTTCCCTAAATTTCGATGTTATTTTTCACGGTTTAAGGCAAAATTCAGTGTTATTTTTACAAGCATTTTTCTGTTTTGTGTTTCTTCTATGCATAAGATTTTCACATTGCTTTAATTGCGGAAAATTGAAGCAAATTTTAGTTTTAATGACAAAAAAAAATAAGGCTTATCTTTATGAGAAATGACCAAATTTCTTGCATTTGTAAAACTATTTCATCTCTTTGGCCACTAAATATGAAATGTTTATTGAAGGATATCACCCAAATCTTTGAACACAATCATATTTCCAACTTTTGACTTTCACAATAATTTTTTTTCTTCTTAAATTCACTTTTCAGTTTTCAATAACATTGATGGTTTTCACACACACAGTCCATAGTAAATGTTCCCAGTACTCACTTACAACACAACACTTCCTGTACAAAACACACTTCTAAATAGAAAGTGTTTTTTTTTTTTTTTTCACTTCACTCAAATGAAATGATTGCTTTAATTTGAAGCCTTCGATGACAGAAAGTTGCCGGTTCATTTCACTCGCTTTACTTTTCTTCTCGGGACTCCCCAATAGTGTAGCAGTAATCAATATCGAAATCAAGCGGTTCCAGTTTTGATACCCGGTGTAGCTACATGACAGTGGTTCGGATCCCACTGTAAACTGTAGGCCCAGTTCTGATTAACCTTTATGTGCATAAAGTGGACGTAAAACAACAATTCAAAGAAACTTTTCTTCTCTTTATGACTCTCACTTTCATTGCGCTTAAACAAGAAAGTCTTATGCTCCCATGTTATTTTGCAATTCAGTGATTACAAAATAAGTATCTATCTGAAGTATAATGTCTTTCAGATGCAAACTAATGCATTTACTGCTGGCTTTGGCATGCTGTGAAGCACACCGTCTAGTAGTTTATCGATAAGTACACCACAGAAGGAAATGGAAATGCAAGACTATGCACAAAACATGCAGCCTCAGTGATTCTGACAGAATAAAATTTCCCTAACAATGCCAAAAAAAATCCCTCTTCGACCTCAAAATACCGTTTCATGTACACACATACGCCCACACCTCTAACCACCTCCTCCAGCAACACAACAGGTGTTTCTCCATGAAAATTTTCCCCATCCTACAAAACTTCCCTTCTGAGAAGATCGCCACAGGGAATTATACTTCAGGACGAGGTCAAAGCATTGTCAGTCATTTCTCCTCCAAATTGCAGGAAATGAAGCATGACAATCTCTTTTGAATCGAACTTTCACCAGCCAGACTCAGGTAGTTCATTTTGAACAAAGGAAGTGTTATGCCCAGTTTATATTGCATATTTTGCAGCGTTTCTTGCGATTCGGTGTTATTCTGAAAAATGGTGTAATTTGCGTTATTTCGCGATTCCGAAACTCCGAAAACTTGCCTCCTTAACCTACCCAAATACATTTTAAACACTTTATTTGGCTTTCTTCAACTTTTCAGTGTTATCGTTAAAACGAAAACTTCATGTCCCTACTAATTACGCATATATATATATATATATATATATATATATATATATATATATATATATATATATATATATATATATATATATGTATATAAAAAAAAGGAAGCATTACCTTCATTTCAATTTCACTGAAAAGTTTTATTTTAAAATACCCTATTAATAATGCAGTATCTTCTTTTAAGCATGGGGTTACTTACAATATTCCAATTAAAAATCTACAGCTGTTTCTATACTCTTTGCATAATTTCGATTTTATTATTAGCATTGCTTATAATTTCATCTCTTTAATAACATTCTATCCCACAGGGGCAAGAGTATCGTCTGCTCCAGGAAATACTTCCAGAATAACGAATAGTTCTCGAAAGGGCAGTAAGTAATAGCAATACCATATTGTAAGTATTTTCATAATGGCATGTGATTACAACTACTTCTCAAATGAAATAATTTTCTAAGATCAAATTTATACAGAAATACGAGGGTCACTATTTAAATTTTGAGCCTATCAATGTAAAAACAGGAATTTGGCATTGAAAACTGCTTTATTGTTTTTCGACGTATTCTCCTTTATGGTCAATACACTTTTGCATTCGTTCGAACCATTTGTCAAAGCAGTTTTTCCAATCTTCTTGAGACACCTCCATAATATGGTTTTTGAACGCATCAACGGCATCTTCCGCCAACGAAAATCGTTGTCCACGCAATTTATTTTTGACATTCGGGAACAAGAAGAAGTCATTGGGTGCCAAATCAGGACTGTACGGTGGATGACCCATCAATTCGATTTTTTGACTGTTCATAAAGTCGGTTGTTAGACGAGGTGTGTGACAGCTGGCACTGTCTTGATGAAGAATGATCCGACGGCGTTTGTTTGTTTTCCGTATTTGACCGAAGACCTCTGGCAAACAAATTGTTGTGTACCATTTAGAGTTGACCGTTCTACGTTAATCTAAAGGCACAGTTGCCACATGACTAGTTTTCCCGCAAAAACAGGCGACCATTTGTTTCGATGTGCTTCGAGCGCGAACAACTTTTGTTGGATTGCGTTCATCTTGAAACACCCATGCAGTCGACTGCTGTTTACATTCTGGTTCATATGCATATATCCATGATTCGTCACCTGTTACAATCTTATATACGTCTTTTGAAGCACCACGATTGTATTTATTGAGCATTTGTTTGCACCAATTGACGCGAGCGTCTTTTTGAGTTTTGTCAAATTGTGTGGGATCCAACGAGAACATACCTTTCTCACAGCTAAATGATCATGTAATATTTTATATATGCTGGTGGAACTAATGCCTATGGTTGCCTCAATCTCACAGTATGTCACATGATGATCTTGCAGTATTAGGTTTTGCACAGCATCAATGTTTTCTTGAACAACAACTGATTTTGGACGACCTTTGCAAATCTCGTCGGTGAGCGAATGGCGGCCACGATTAAATTCGTTATACCAGCGTTTCACAGTGGCAAAGGATGGGGCTTCATCGCCAAATGTGGAAGTAAGTTGATCGATGCACTCTTGTCTTGATAATCCACGTCGAAAATCGTAAAAAAATCATCACACGAAAATGTTCACGAGTTAATTCCATTTTATTGTTGTCGCGCAATCTCCAAGGCAACATAAACAACACAAATGAAGCTATTGACAAAACATTTGAAGTACGTTATGGTCAATAATGCCAGACGATTCCGTGCAAACGTCAAATCGCGCCTAACTTCAATCAGTGTTGCCAAGGCTCAAAATATAAATAGTGACCCTCGTAGATGTCAATGGAATTGTGATTTGAAAATGCAAGAAGTATGGTGACTTCTGAAACCAATATTCAAGAAACGTTATTGTTTCAAACCTCTTAGTAATATCTCAATGAATATTACACTAAAATTTAGATGTACCACACATTTCGTTTCATGAACAGTCTTCACAAAAATACAAACACAATGACTTCTTCTTTACTCCTGGTTGAATTTGATCTCCCCGCCTTACATGTGGGAAATTTAGTAGTATCATATATGTGAATGAACTTGTTTTGACACAGATACAATAGTTTTCCTTGTACTCATTACGAAGCAAAGTAACTATAGTAATTCTCCGTTACAGGTTTACCACCCCCAAAGCAAAATCCAACTTCTGATAAGAAGGACAGTTTACCAAGATTCCGTAAGTAGTTTATTGTTTCTTGAAAGATAAAGCAGAAAAAACGAATGAAAATGTAATGGGTAGATATTTGTATGCACTTGTTAATAATCCTTGACCTATTACAGGGTACACATATTGCATCTACCAATGTCAGTTGTCAACCCTGTTAAATCCAGGCACTAATGTGTAGTATTCTTCCATGCTTATACTCCAAAAAAATTATCATTCTACCACTCCCACTAATAAATGGTCTGTCGTCTGCCAGAAAACCATGGTAGCCAGAAGATGAATGCTCCACCAATTAAGACTAGGATATGATTTTTTCTCTGTCAATCAGAATTCGGCTTCCCCCTTTATCGGATGTTGGTTGAATGATTGGAATCTTTGTTTGGTGAGACAAATGCAGTTTCAAAATTAGAAAAATTCTATCCACAGTCTGAACAAATTAGAAATATGCCTTTGTGAATATGTCATGAGACTTCTGAATTATTAGACCAACACAAAGTCCCGTAAGTTAACTAATGTTCGATTCATGTTACATGACTTGCATACGTTTAATAGAATCCTAATTTTCTCCCTTACCCTACAGCGTGTAACAATAACAGATTCGGAATTCAACAATGCTTGTAATTAACTAACAGATGACAGACAGTAAGTTAACTCTTACCTCTTTGGAAGTCTTGATCGCTTATTACACTGAAATTATTCACTTACCTTTTAAAGATGTTGATGTGTACGTGCAGGTTGACTCCCTTCTTGAGTGTAGTACACCTGAAAAACATTGACATGATAATGTTAATAAACATATCCAATTTCAATATGTACATAAATTGAATTGATATATACAGTATTACTGAAGAAAATTTTCAAATGTGCTAGTCATACATACCAAGTTTAGCGTTACAAACTATAACTACACATTTGAGGTAAAAGTAAATTTTATCTATTTTCGTGAAGTATCTTTGAGTAGAATGTGAGATGTGATTATTTATAATATTTACTGCAAGTGTTGATTAAATGAGTGCTTGAGTGCTGAAGCTACTATTAAAATGTTCTTTGCTCTTTAAAAGTAAGTTCTAGTCTAGTTCATCTTCAATCCACATTACAACGCACATTTTGTTAACTACATTTGACAGCAGTTTTAATTATATTTAAGGTATTTTTTGTCAAAACCCAAGTTTAAAATGTTACTCATTATGTTCTAGCATGCAGTGCAATAAGACATCAAGAAAAATATGGAATTTGCACCTGTAAGTAATAAAATATATGTAATTATTGCATTAGATGAACATGTGTGATACTGAAATTATGTATTATTTCATGTACAAATTACAATTAACAAGTACACTAAAAAAACAGGAATGAACTTTATTTCAATTTACAAATCAACAAGTAATTTTATTACATTGCTTGTGTTGTATATTTATAATTTGATATATATATATGCTTCAGAAATACGAATATAACAAACAAATGCTTTGAAAATCGAAAATTTTACTTCAAGTTTTCCTTCAGATTCTTGTAGAATTAATTTTAGATCATATGTCAAGTCAATAAATCATGAATGGTTCTGTAATGCAAGAGAACATGGAATTAATTCAGTCAGGCTGGTCGTCAGCGTGGGTTGAATCTCAGAACTCCGAATTACAAGCCCATCTCTGAAACTTATTCAGTGCATTCAATAAATATTCTTTGTTCTACAATTTTATGAATCTTCATCTCCTTTATTGTAGGTTATGGTTGTGAATTTGACGAACGGAAAGGATACTGTAATTGTGAGTATTCCAAGTATTTTTCTTAATTATAGGATACATTAAAACATTTAGGCCTATGAAATCAAATGTAAGTTCGAATTAGTTGCTACTATTTCTGTATTGTTTTGTGGAATACCTTTGTAATTAATCAAATTTCTAGCAGATGTCGAATTCCGACGTCTTTAGATTGTCACAAGGTCTTGAGAACATTACATGTACGTTTATTAGTATGTTGTGCTGTTCATGACACAAATAAAAGATTATTTATTACACGATTCTTGCATTAAAAAAGATTCCATAAGTGTTACCTTCTTAATTCCACAAATTATCTGCAGTGAACTAAAAGGTTTCTTGTTTTCATGCAGAACCAGTGGCAATTGTGAATTTGTATAGCAAGGTTGCATACATAGGATAGAAAAGCTAATTTTGGACGGCTGGTCATGTCAACTGGAGGCTTCAATGACATCGCTCGATGCAGAAAAAGGAAGGGGGGATTTTTTAAGAATTTCCGCGTTCTGATGAATCTTGCCAAACCCAGCTATCATCAAAGTGCCAATCGAGCAATCAGTCAATTCTGGTCGCAAGAAACAATCTTTCTTGGAACATTTTACAACATTGAAGCCTCCAGTTGACATGACCAGCCGTCCAAAATTAGCTTTTCTATCCTATGTATGCAACCTTGCTATACAAATTCACAATTGCCACTGGTTCTGCATGAAAACAAGAAACCTTTTAGTTCACTGCAGATAATTTGTGGAATTAAGAAGGTAACACTTATGGAATCTTTTTTAATGCAAGAATCGTGTAATAAATAATCTTTTATTTGTGTCATGAACAGCACAACATACTAATAAACGTACATTTTAAGTCCACTTTATGCAGAACTGAGCCTGCAGTTTAAAGTAAGATTTGATCCACTAGGTAAAGTGCTTCCACCGAACATCAAACTCAATATCCATTGATTCAAAAGTGACAGCTTTACCACGACAACATCTGGGAGGCACAATAACCAACATGTATACATAGCAATAAATGCATTGCTTGGGAAGAAACATAAGATCAGAGACTTCATCTTGATTGGTTGTGTACTTGCATGGTACTCGTTCAACTAGTGTTCATATGTTATCCGACATAAAAATAAATGCCATTGCCAATTATGAATCTGTAGCACGTGGTTGCATACATGTCAGATGGACAATTTTGCATTTCAGGGCTCGTCATGTAGAAACAAGGTGTCGATGAACAAAATGTTGAGAAGAGATGTCCATTATGATGTCCTCCACCCACTTTACGACAACATTTTCTGTAATAATCACGTAACAAGTAGGACATCATTTGATGAAGATAGTACGACTAATGCCAGAAGATATTTTTACTTTAGTTTAAAATATATTGATTATTTGATATCTCAAATATATTGTGCCTGTAAATGCTATTAATACAGCATTTCTTTAGTTATTTAAATATCCCCATACTGAAATGTTAATGATATCTAGCCTCTAAAAAATCAGTGTTAAAGCGACACAGACACTGGTTGCAGAAGTTCCACAGCACATGTTGGTCAACGTTTAACCTCAGGAAGATCTCACATAAAGCGACAGAACATATCACTAGGGAACAAGTAAATCAACAGCAAAATTTCACACCATATCAAAATGACAGGCTTTATAAACCTGCGTTCGATTAGTTAAATGCTTAATCTTCGGTATGAAAACTCCCTTAGAGGTGTTAAAATGGTGTTGATTACGCCATTTTCATTTGTTGTTTTAACATCAGTGAAATTAAACATCAACAAAATTGTGGTGTGGACCTTCTTGGACCACTCTCTTTATCACTTTAACATCCATGTTTTTTCAGTGAATTTGTTCATAATAGCGACAGGCTAATGGCACTAGAAATGGGTAATTAAATAATTTTAAAATTAGACATCAGTACAATGTAGGCTTTAAATAGTAAGATTTAAATGACTCATGTAGTTTCTAAATACCTTACCTATTTATAATACAAAACTAATTTTACTTCGAATTTTTAAATGTATTACAGGTCCGGGTGAAGGTATGGATTTTGTTTGTGCTTTGTCTAAAAAATGAATGTAATAAGTTAATTTCAAATAGTAATGTGCATTTATACTATGAAATAGTGACAGATCTAAATTCAACATAGCCAATTCAATAATTGAATTCGTCCTATTGATTGGACTTATGAGTTTTTGGTGGTTTTCACACCAATGTGATACACTCCATGTGCAACGTCACATGACTACTTGAAACGAAATCTCAAGAAACAAATATACAATGTGAACCATGCCACAAAAGTATCCTCTGAAGATCTGCATGTGACGTGCCACATGATGTGTCCAACGCAAATTCACTTTTAGTCTAATATATACAAGTACTTATCGAAGTCACTGGAAACGGTTCAGTCATTCATAGGGAAGGAATGATATGTGAATATTCGAATGACCTGTGGCTTTCCCTTGTACAAATGAGTAAGATTTCATCTGTTTATTTGCCGATGTACTGTAAGTTCAACTTAAACAACTAAAAGATAAGGCAATTTTAAAATAAAAATGAATCAAAAGGTTTTATATTATGGGTCACATTAAATTCAACATATTGTTTGCACTGATGTAGGGACTAAACATAAAATATGCTCAGACTTATTTCGTCACCAGGAATGAAACCAACAAATGGCCATTTTGTGACATATGGATAACATCAATTACTTTTGCAGACACAGATTTGAGAGAAAAGCAAGTCATTTTCTGTGCCCGAAGATACTCAGAGGATTAAAATACTTATTTCTCATTCTTTCAATATTAAATTTTAAAAGGGCCGACATATGCTTTTCAGGAGACGAAAATGCTGGAAAATGTAAAACCCGGGAACGTAAAACCAGGGTTCCACTCTATGTACCATAACATTGGTTAAGTTCTCCCTGCCCCATCTCTCTAATTCTTCTATTTGTTCAGTAGATAATTTTAGTCATGTTAATCAGGAAAGAGAGATCAGGCTAGAATAGCTAAGGAAGGAGGCAATGCCAACCAAGAAAAGAGAAAATAAACTATTTTATTTGAAGAAAATGTATATTTAAAGCAATTAATTTATTGCCCTTGAGTTTATAATGTATCCGAGTGCAGTTATACAAGGGGGTATCAAAAAGTTCGTGCAATCACCTGGAAGGAAACAACTTTGGACAAGTACAAAATCATGGCGGTATTAGTCCTTCTCCACGTAGTTGCCATGCTTGGTGACACATTTCTGCCAGCGGTCTTTCACCTTGCGTAAGCCGTTTCTATAGAACACTGCTTTTGGGTCTGAATCCACTGTTCCACCTCAGAAATGACATCATCTCTTGTGTCAAACTGGCGTCCTTTGAGTGGACGCTTCACTTCCGGAAAGAGGAAGAAGTCACTCGGTGCCAGGTCTGGGGAATATGGAGGGTGGGGCAAAATTTTGTATCCTAATTGAACTGTTTTTGAAATGGATGCATGGGCAGGATGGGCTGGTGCGTTGTGAGCTTTCCTCGCCTTTTCACCTTCAATTTTTGACGTAACCAAGCTAGGAGATCACAATAATAGTCACTTGTGATTGTGTGATGCTGTGGCAGGTAGTCCATCAGGATGACTCCCTCACAGTACCAGAAAACGGACAGCATCACCTTAGCGGCTGACTTTTGCACTCTTGCCTTTTTGGGGGGCGGTGAGGAGCTGTGGTTCCACTGCTTACTCTGCTTACTCATCTCCTTTGTTTCTGGGTCATAAAGGTAGGTCCAGCTTTTGTCCATTGTAACCAATCTGCTGAAAAAATCCTCTTCATCCAGCTCAAAGCGGCCTAACATCTCTAGTGCTGCTTCCTCTCTAGTCCTCTTCTGGAAAGGGGGGAGCAATCGTGGCACCCACCGTGCCGACACTTTATGAAGGTGAAGCTGGTGATGGATGATATTCCAGATGGACCCATAACTAACACCGATTACAGACATCACACTTTCAATGGTGATCCTCCTGTCTTCCATTATCATCTTCTCCACTTTCTCCATCAATGTGGCATCATTTGTGAAGGACGGTCTCCCTGTCCTAGGGGCATCGGAGATTACCATGTGACCAGTTTGGAACTGCCGTTTCCACTTGGAAACCATGTCATAGGATGGGCTTTCCTCCCCGTACACTGCTTTCATCTCATCGTGAATTTGCTTCGCTGCTTTCCCCTGGAGATGCAGGAATTTGATGACGCTCCGTGCCTCAATTTTGTCAATTATGACACCTTCCTTTATTCACCTGTTAAAAAAGGATAGCAATAAACATCCAAAACAGACAAAAATTTGTGTGCTTAACCTAGGAGGACCATTGTACAATACACATATCCGAGGGGGTTTCTAGTTTGTTTCCTTAAAGGAGATTGCACAAACTTTTTGATACCCCCTCGTATTTTTTCATTAATATTTTTGTCATTATATAATATTACAAATGAAAAATATTTTAACGAAAATGTTAGTTGGAGTGTAAACATTTCACTAAAAGTTTATTAATTTTGATCATCCTGATAAAAGCCGACACCACAGCTTCTCTTGAAGCACTAACTTTGATTAAGAAATACAATGACAAAAACATGTTTCAGGACTGGCATATTTCAAATTATAACCAGACTGAAAAGCAACAATAATCAAGAGTTGACCGTATTTTTCAATTTACTTATTTGTTCTTATTTGACCATCCACAGCAAGTGCGAGTGCGAGTGCAGGAGGTAAGCAATAATTTTGTAAATTGAAATCATCCACATGCATATGAGCATACCTACATACAAATACACTTTAATATTGACCGAAAGCAAATAGGACATATCATATGTTCCTCCATCCCTTATTTACGCTATGTAACCCTAACCATTTGCTACAACAGTTGAAAATACAAGCTTGAGTGGTATCAATTAGCATAAAGACAAAACTATCAACATGTTATGATAATCTAACATGCAAGGAAGTAATGCTGGGTAAAAGCAACACATGGGTTTTGACCATCCATGTGGTCAAAACCATATTCTGGTAAATGTTTAATCTTAGTGGTGTCAAAAAAGTTTTGGTTATTTTTACACTACTGAGGTTAAATCTTGACTAATATTTTTACAGTGCGCAATCTAATTACGCATCTTCAAGAACATCTTCAAATTTAACCCAGTCAAGGTATACAGTCAATTAGAGCAGTCTTTAATAAACACTTTGCTACTCAACAAAAGTTTCTCCATTGCAAATTTCAAATTTTTGTAAGCAGTGCTTCCAGTGAAGGCATTCCAAACATCACAGACATAATTATTTACGTGAAATTTAAAAGATTTCGTAATTCCGCGTTGCACAATTTAATGGTTCAATCCTATTAATTTCGAAGATCCACTGTCTTCATTCAAACGTCGTACCCTTTTGTGAATGAAGACAGTGGATCTTCGAAATTAATAGGATTGAACCATTAAATTGTGCAACGCGGAATTACGAAATCTTTTAAATTTCACGTAAATAATTTTAAACCGCGTTTACCGCAACCACCATGAAATCACAGACATATTCTAAGAGAAGCTGCGATGGTAAATGTTGTACATTTTGAATCTAAAATACTGTAATGTAACTAAGCTTTTATTGACACTCCACAATACTAGGAGGACTTACAACTTTATCATTTACAACAACAATGTTGAGCTTTCTTCATCATGTTTCATGGATTGAAAATTTTAAAAAAAAGGACATCCAGTTCATTCTTCAAACTCTTATTGATAAAATAACTCTTAAATAAATTTTGAAATAATATTTCTTGTTTCAAAACTTCAATTATTCGTATTTTCTTTCCTCTCTACGCACATATAACAGCGACAGTAGGTGGTGAGTACATCAACAGTAATTCGCCTAGAAGTATTTGAGAAATATACAAACTCGAAAAACTAGAACAATATATCCTTTACAAAATATTGTAAATTTGCATGTATTAAACATTCACTTAGTGGATTGCTACTCTACAAATTTAAAGTTTTTTATGTAAACATTCTTGTTAAAATATACATGAATAGTGTAATTATTAAAGTAGGATATGGCATATGCAAGCCTATAGTTTTTATTGGTAGCATTTCATTGTGAAAATAAAAATCTGATGACATTTTACATCAATTAGTTTTATATATTTTTACAGTATGTGAGTTATGTCTCACTGCTATCCTCCAAATCTTATTATTCTGATATTATTTCCTGCTAGTAGAGTAAATGCATGTGTGCATAAATATATTTTATTTTCTGCAGGCAAGTTTCCTCAAGGCATATTTCCTGATGGAATACTACTTCCTACCGGAAAATTTCCCGGTGGAATCACTGGTAAGATAACTTTTCGTCTTCGAAAGTAAGAAATGGATATACCGTAAATATCTGCATCTATATATTGATAGTAAAATTATGAAAATGAATCATATAATGACAAATTACATATTATTACAGATTGATAATAGAAACAGGTCTCTCAATATAATTATGTATATTAATTGATGTTACAATCCATTTGCACAAATTTTGAGATGAAAAATGTTCAGATATAGTAGCTATGTAAATTGTAATTCCATGTAAGGCAAATCTCTTAACTTCAATCAGAAAATAATGTAATTGAAAGTTTGGTAATATATTTCATGGATTGTTGGTGGAGGTAGAGTTAGTATTGGTGGTTGAGATAACTTATTTATTTAGAGCATTAACTATGATGAAAACTTTCGAATAATAATTTATGTATTCAAAATAGACAATAGCAGAAATAATAAAGTTGATGAAAACGGGTTCATTACTAATGATTATTATATGTGTTACTTTCATGCATTTCTCTGTTTTTTCAATTACTACTTGTGAATAAACATAATCTTCACAATGGTGACATTATTTGAAACATTTTACCTGAAAATAAGCAATAACATGAAAAATTACTACATAAAATAATTTAGATTTAATGAATTCATGAAATATAAACTTCATGAAAGCCTATAAAATAATTTTAAAATATATATTTCACATTACTGGCAAATTCATATTTGTCAATAAGCTAAAAATGTTTTTGTTTTAGGTGGTGGTCAGGCCTGGTCTACAAGTTCTGCTAATGCAGGTATGCTTTGAGATAACTTATTTATTTAGAGCATTACCTATGATGAAAACCTTCAAATAATAATTTACACATTAATAATAAAAAAAAATAGCGGAAATAATAAAGTTCATGAAAACGAGGTCATTACTAATGATTAATGATTATTATATGTGTTAATTTTATGCGTTTCTCTGTTTATTCAATTACTACTTGTGAATAAACATAATCTTCAAAATGGTAACATTATTTGAAACATTTTACCTGAAAATAAGCGATATGAAAAATTACTACATAAAATAATTTAGATTTAATGAATTCATGAATTATGCACTTAACGAAAGTCTGTAATAATTTTAAAATATTTATTTCACATTACTGGCAAATTCATATTTGTCAATAAGGTAAAAATGTTTTTCTTTCAGGGGGTGGTCAGGCCTGGTCTACAAGTTCTGCTAATGCAGGTATGCTTTGATCTTGCAGGAATAAGTATATAAATTCAAATTTTACAGTAAAAACAATAAATATCTGATAATGTTCTTATGAGTCATTCATATTCTCAATCTGCACGTGACAGTTTCCGACACATGAGATACTGTAAAAGCTATGGCAATACACGGTGAACTGATACATCCACCAAAAATAAATCAGTGCAATAAAAGTTATCTCTAACTTCTTGCCAGCTAAATAGTATCCCAATAGGTGACCTCAGGATATGTAAAATAATAATAATATTCCGGATATAAAATTTATTGATCTTCTTGAAGCCATGAGATATCCATTGTTCCAAATCACAAAAATTCTGCATCAGGATTAATCCAGCACCCAAGTTGTCTTTGTAAATGTCTTATTTCAAATATTTAAATACTCTGCTGTTTAAGATTTGATTGATTTATTTTAATTTTAAAATAATATTGCACCTAACCTATAATTTGTTAACCAAAGTATTGACATTATTAGTACTAATGTTTAATATGTATGCATTATCATTGTTGTAGGAAGCAGTGGAGCTGATGAAGGTAATGGGGATAATGGTAAGTTATCTTTAGAAAATAGAGAGTTAATTTACAACAATTGGTGTATTCCTTTAAATTGCCTGTGTACGATTTTTTATTATTTTTTTTTTATAATTGTCAGGTGCATGATCAAATTTCTGTAAAATCACCGTTTGTTGAAGTTGAGTACTTAGGCTGAGTTTTATGTTCACTCTAAGTAAAGCTATGTCTCCTCGATGGTATAGTGGTAATGTTGTCACCTTGTAATGAAGGGGTCCCGGGTTCCATATCAGGTAGACGAACATTGCACAGTGGTTCGGGTCCCACTTTAAACTGTAGATCCAGTCCCGATTAGCCTTACTGAGCATAAAGTGAACTTAAAACACATACTCTAAGTCCAGATAAGATTACTTGAGACTGGACCTACAGTTTAAAGTGTGATATGAACCACTACACTGCCACAAAATGAATTCGGACCTCATAACAAAAGCACAAAAAATACAGAAAATTCATGTGAAAAGCTATTATTAAGCTATTAGATACAGCAAAAAATTACATACATTAGTACGGAGTCATGTTGCCTTTACTTTTGAGAACCATTTGGATGTGCTTGGGCATGGAATCACTAAGACTTCGGAAGTAATTTAAGTCCATGTCAATGCACCACATTTTCTTCAGTTCTGTTTGGAGGATCTGTAGGTTCTGAATCTTCTTGTTTCCCAGGAATTGCTTCATACGATGCCAACAATTTTCACTTGGGTTGAGATCGAGGATATTCCCAGGCCACTCTAACATCTTTATCTGTTGTTCCTCAAGCCATTTCCTTACCTTCTTAGCTGTGTGACAAGGAGCGTTATCATGCATGAAAAGATCGCACTCGTGGATCTGAAGCATACCCACTAAATGGTCCTTAATAACGTTGATATATCGGTCTGCGTTCATCGTCACGTTTTGCGGTAAGAAATATAAACCTGCCCTACCCTTTTCACCTGAAAAACACCCCCACACCATTACAGACGACTGGCAGTGCCTAACGGTCGGAACAGTATACTTCGGGCCGTATCGATCTGAAGATGGACATCGAACATTAGCAGCTCCCATTCAGAATAGTTGGAATGAGCTTTCATTGGAAAACATGACTTTCCTCCACTGTGCTGGTGTCCAGTGTGCATATTTCTTTGCAAAAGCAAGACTGTCTTTCTTCATGCGGGTGCTGAGTAGTGGCTTCTTAGCAGCAGTATGACACGGCAAATCCAAGTCTTTCTGTAAACAGTGCTGGATCGTGCGAACACTAACGTTTTCCAGCAGACTCAGGTGCATTTCTTAAGTTGAGGGTTTTTCTTTATTTCTCTCATTAGGAGAGCGTCTGTAGATTTGTTTTTTTTTTGCCTCCCACCACTGAATTTGTGCTTCGGAATGATAGTCGGAGGCAGTCCTCTGGCGGCTGCCAGTATCTTCATTATGGTTGATTTTGCATGACCTGTTTGTTTACATATCATGTTTATCGGGACATTTTCACTCCGCCATGCAATAATGCTGGCTTTTTCCACACTACTACAGTACTTTCCCGGCATATCACAAATACACCTGCACAGTAGACAAATATCCAACACAAATATAGTAGGAAAATATCCAACAAAAAGTCACCACACGAAAACACAGTAATTTATCATGCACACTACAGCAGAAAGTCACCCTTCCTGTATCAATTAACAATATGAAATTAAATGAACTTGCTTATCAGCAGTAATACACTGTTGTCAGATATGTTCATGCAGAAACAATTCCGTGTTTGAAACAAAACAACACTAGATACAAGGCTACAAAGTGATAGACTGCTTACTATGGCAGATTTCACATGAGGTCCGAAATCATTTTGTGGCAGGTGTATATGCTTCCAACAGGCACTGAACGCAGTACCCCTTGATTTCAAAACAATCATATTTAGTTTTTCATTTCACGTTTTGATAATGCAGAAATGCATCTGAAATTTCAACATAAAAATGAAAATTCTTATGATTTTTTACCGATAATTCTATTTCATAATTTAAATTAACATTTCATGTACCCTTATATTTGCATGCAATATATTTAATATCCCACTGGATATAATCATATTGATTAACAATTTCATGAAGTGGACATATTCATTTCTTTATGTATGCAAAAAAATACAAGATGTCTCGAACAGATCAAATTTCAATGATTTAGAATTTTGTATTACATTACAGGAGAATATGGTGTAGAAGAAAACAATGAAGAAGATAATGAATATGATCCAGGAGACGATAGAGGCAAGATTTACTTTTTAAAAATTCACTATTTTAAACTTGTGCAATGATATACATATATTATGTTACTGCTGTTGCATATGGGTCATTTTCAATGTCTGTTCATCTCACAGTACAAAGCAATCTTGACATTCCAAATGTTTTTCCGACCATCTTGTCGCCGTCCCTGGATGTGCCCATGGCTGCAACCAAAGTGTCAGTCTGCTGTATGCTCAGGTAAGCTAATCGGCACTTGGCCAAAGTACAAAATGGAATCTGAACTACTGTGCAATGTGCCTCGCCAAGGGACCGAACCAGATACAGCATTACAACTGCACCAACCATCAAAAAGCCCACTGGCTCAATGGCCAACTTAACACTAGAACCGCAGAAGCGGTAATTTTGATCGCTGTTGAATTTCAAATTGCTGTTAAGACGTTAATATATCTTTGAATCATCTGAAATTCCTTGACTTTTGTCTTTTTTTTACGTTGAGAATATATTTTTGATTTAAAATTTTAAAAAAATAAATTTATTATGTAGTTATTCATTGAATAACCGCGGGAGCAGTCAAAATGACCACTGTGCGTTCAAGCTACTGCCACCTGGTGTGTCATTTATTAGATTTATCACTAGGTGGCAGCAGTTTACGGGTGAATGTTCAATCTCTTTGTTTGAGCCGAATAGGGAGTTGCAAAACTTTGCAAGCACTGTCTTTGTTTGTTGTCTGTTCTTGATATTTGTTTCTCGCGCACGTGAGTGATTATTGTGCTCTAAAAATGGCTGAACGTGGACTATCAGCTGAAGATATATCAAAGTATTTAGATTCAATTCAGGACACAGATGCTAACAATTCCGATGGAGGTGAAAGTGAAAAGGATCCCGATTTTGTTCCACTAGAACAAGACATTGAATCGAACCATTCATCAGAAGATGAAGAAAACGAAGCAGCACCTGTTTCTACAGTTCAACGGGGAGCAAAAAGAAAAACCACAGTGTCTCCAGGTGAGTCTCCTTTTCTATCTGGAATGAAATACAGTGCTAAAGATGGAAGCGAATGGACTGTAATTGATGCCGATATAAATGTTGCTAGTAGGCATCCAGCATATAATGTTTTACAAGAAAAGCCTGGCCAGTCATTATTTGCTAAATGAAATATCCTTGAAGGAAAGGTTTGAAGTGCATGGCATCTTTTTGTGAATGAGAGGATGCTTTGTCACATAAAATCCTGCACTGAAGAAGAAGCTCATCGTCAAACTGGAGGAAATGACTGGTCTGTTACATTACAGGAACTGGATTCATTTATCACAATTTTGTATGCTCGCGGAACACATTGTGCGAAAAGTCTTGAATTAGACTTTTTGTGGGACAGTACCTGGGCACCACAATTTTTTTGTGAAACCGTGGCTAGGGACAGATTTCATGAAATAATGCAATATCTGCGCTTTGATCATAAAACAACAAGGTCCGAATGCATAAAAAGTGACAAGTTTGCGCATGTGTCCGAAATATGGAACTGTTTCATTGAAAATTGTGGCAGAAATTACATACCAGGAGCATACATCACTGTAGATGAACAGCTATTTCCTACAAAAGTTAGGTGTAGATATGTGCAATACATGGCAAATAAACCGATATAGTTTGGCATTAAATTCTGGCTTGCCGGTGATGTCGACAGTAAGTACTGATAAATGGTTTCCCTTATTTGGGTAAAGATGAAGATTGCCCAGCAGATCAACCTGTTGCAGAATATGTTGTACTTCGCTTGATGGAACCCTTTGTTGGAAAAGGAAGAAATATTACAAAAGATAATTTATTTACATCAAGGAAACTCGCTGAAACTCTGAAAGCTAAGAACACTACCTTGGTAGGAACAATAAGACGTTCAAGAAAAGAAGTGCCTCAGCAGGTAAAATCATCTCATCTAGAACAGCATTCTAGAGTTCTTCTGAGTAGTGGTGACAGCACACTCACTGTGTACCAAGGAAAAAGAAACAAAAACATTCTAATTCTCAGTTTCATGCATTCAAACATGTGTATTGGTGGTGGTGTAAAGAACCTGAAACTTTCAGCTTTTACAACAGCACAAAGTTTGGTGTAGACATAGTCGATCAAATGGCTCATAAATTGTCCGTAAAAGCAGCATCGAGAAGATGGCCAGTTCATGTATTCTACAATATTCTGGACCTAGCTGCTCTCAATGCATATATTTTGTACAAGAGTACAACTGGCGAAAATTTTGGTTGTCACTTGTTCGTGATGGAACTTTCCGAAGAACTCCGAGAAGGAAACAACAGAATCCCACAGCCCAATCTACAGATTGTTTCCTATCAGCCTCCAGGAAAACGACAGCGTCGACAGTGCCAAACTCCAAATGCAGAAACAAGACACAAGACTTATGTGAGCAGTGTGGAAGAGCAGTATGTGGAAAATGTGTAAACATTGTTAAAAAATACTCCACCAATTGCATTGCAGATGATGCCAAATACGAGGTGTATTCGGAAAGTAAGTACCGAAAGGATGTAAAAAAGAAAGTAAAATAGTTTCGTACCTTTTTTTATTTGCATTGCATTCTACAGACCCTAAACTACTTTTCTACATAGTTTCCACCATTCTTCAAGCATTTGTCGTAGCGTGGCACTAGTTTTTGTATCCCATCATCATAGAATGTTCCCGCCTGTGAGGAAAGCCATCCATGCACTGCTGCTTCGACGTCGTCATCCTCGTCGAAACTAGGGATGGCCAGATCCCGATCCTGGCAGATCCGAAATCTGGATCCAGTTGGTTCCGGATCCTAAAATTTTTTTGATCCAGATCTGCGGATCCAGAACTTTCGAATCTGGATCCAGAACTTTAGGATCCGGATCCAGAATTTTCGGATCCAGATAAAAAACTTTTGGATCCAGATCCGGTACTTTCGGATCCGGATCCATTTTGCCATTCTACATGCACTTCTTTGGAAAGTAAGAATGTGTTGATAACATATTGCTACATGCTAATACACACACACACACACACACATATATATATATAATATACATACATACACACACACACACACACACACACACACACACATATATATATATATATATATATATATATATATATATATAGTGTGTGTGCGCGATTTGTAATTAATTAATACACTTACAAGGGAGGTCTAAGTCTCCCCCTCCGATTTCCATGAAACTTGGCAGGTGTATAGATGAGGAGAAATTGAAGTGGGAATCTGACCCCGAAACCATGTAAATATGGCATAGGAAGAAACAGGGGGCATAGGGCCTCTCTATACACCTGTCAAATTTCATGGGAATCGGAGGGGGACACAGGGATCAGATAATCTCCACGCCAATTTGTCCTCATCTTGACATTTGAGGAAGGTTTTGCCCCCTAAAACAGTTTTTTAGCCGAAACAAAAAAAAAAACACGTATTTCTTCCTTTGGGCCCCTCTATAGACCTGTGAAGTTTCATGAAAATCGGAGGGGGACACAGGGGTCAGATCCTTACTTCAATTTGTCCTCATCTTGACAATTGAGTGGGTTTTGCCCTGTAAAACCGTTTTTTAGCTGAAACAAAAAAAACACGTATTTCTTCCTTTGGGCCCCACTATACACCTGCCAAGTTTCATGGAAATCGGAGGGGAACACAGGGGTCAGATCCCCACTTCAATTGGTCCTCATCTTTACATTTGAGGGGAGGTTGCCCCCTCGAACAGATTTTTAGCCGAAACAAAAAAAACACGTACTTCTTCATTTGGGCCCGTTTATACACACACCTGCCAAGTATCATGGAAATCGGAGGGGGATACAGGGGTCAGATCCTCACTTCAATTTGTCCTCATCTTGACATTTGAGGGGGTTTGCCCCCTAAAACGTTTTTTAGCTGAAACACTTTCCTTTCACTATACGCCTGCTAAGTTTCATGGAAATCTGAGGGTAACACTTAGATAACCTCCCTTGTTAGTCTTACACTTTGTAATTATATGACACTGCATATATTACAAGGGTCGTTCAAGGTTGACCGGGCTTTTCGTACGTAAAAAATCGATGAATAGCCGGATCATGATGAAACGTGCGGGTGACATAATGTATTCCTTCGCGAGTAACTAGCGCCCGGCATGACGTATTTTGCACATGCGCAGCAGTTGCAGCGAACATGGCGGCAAGCAGTGTGTCTGTGACTGTGGAGCAGCGGTGTGTAATCAAATTTCTCGTGAAGGAGAAAGTGAAACCAGCTGAGATTTTCAGACGATTGCAAGCACAGTATGATGAACAAACGATGTCGCGGACAAGAGTGTACGAATGGTGTGAGCAGTTTCGCGAAGGATGGGAGCTGGTGACAAATGAAGCGCATGGACACATTCGCCCGACTGCAGTCACACCAGAGAATATCGCACGTGTTGAGCAAATGATTCTTGAGAACCGGCGAGTAACAGTGCGGGATATTGCTGCCGAGGTGAATATCAGTGTCGGGAGTGTTGAGACAATCATTCACGACCACTTACGCTTCCGCAAAATCTGTGCAAGGTGGGTTCCCCGCCAGCTGACATTCGATCAGAAGTGGACACGCAGGAAGGTCTGTGAAGGTGATGAATTGTTGCAATCCATCATCACGTGTGATGAAACATGGTTGCACAATTCAACCCCAGAAACCAAAAGACGCAGCATGGAGTGGCGGCATAAAGGTTCCCCGCCCCCCAAGAAAAGCAAAACGCAGCCGTCCGCTGGAAAGATCATGGCAAGTGTCTTCTGGGACATGAAGATCCATGTAGATTTTCTGGACAAAGGGAGCACGATTAATGCCCAGTATTACTCCACATTGTTGAGTGGTGCTGTACGAAAGTCCATTCGCAAGAAAAGACCTGGGATGTTGTCTGGAAATGTCATTCTTCTCCATGACAATGCAAGCCCTCACACGGCCAATGTGACAACAACAACTCTGGTCGACATGCGCTGGGAAGTTCTGCCCCATCCCCCCTACAGTCCGGATTTAGCCCCCAGTGATTATCATTTGTTTGCACCCCTTAAAGACCATCTGGGAGGGAAGAAATTCACGACAGACGAAGCACTGCGGAGCGATGTCCTCCAGTGGCTACGACAACAACCAATTTCTTTCTACGGCAAAGGAATTCGGGAGCTGCCAGAACGATGGCAACGGTGCCTCAGTGTGCACGGAGAATACTTTGAAAAACTGACATAGTTTGGTGTTTCTTCTGCTACCTATTTCCTCTGCAGAAATAAAAGTCCCGGTCAACCTTGAACAACCCTTGTATAATGTCTTATTTTAATTTGTAAAACTGTAACTGTAGAACAATTGTATAATTTTTGTATAACATTTCTATCTTGTTATATGTGTTAAAGGTTTCATCCTGGAATGGAATGTCTCACATTTATGTGTGTTTCCATTTCCAATACATTTGAATGAATACATATTCATTTCAATGGCATTTACAAAATCACCTCTGACATTTTATGTTAAACAAGTAAGATTATTTTTGGCAATGAGCGTGTTAGCTGATTTGTAGCAAAGTATTTTAGGAACAACACTTGTAGGACTAACTAATGAAAAATTTCTTTGTAATCAAAGATCATACCTTTTAAGGTGTGGTAATATTATAATGGGATTGAGATACGAAACTCTCAGATCCGGATCCGGATTTTCGGATCCAGATCCGAAACTTTTGGACCAATATCCAGAATTTTTGGACCCGGAACTCTCAGATCCAGATCCAGATCCAGATCCGGAACTCTCGGATCCGGATCCAGATCTGCAACTCTTGGATCTGGATCCAGATCCGGAACTTTTGGATCCGGATCTGGAACTTTTGGATCTGGATCTGAACGGATCCGGATTTTTCGGATCCGGATCCGTTTGGCCATCCCTAGTCGAAATGCTGACCAGGAAGAAACTTCTTCTTCAGATGAAGAAAGAGATGGTAGTCACTTGGTGCCAATTGAGGGCTGTTGGCGGATGAACAAATTGTTCCCAGCCGAATGACATGATGACATTTTGAGTTTGTTGAGCCGTATGTGGACGAGCATTGTCGTGAAGCAACACAATGCCTTCGCTAAGCATTAACCCATCCGCTTACCTAGTCGTCGAATCGACGGCCTGACTGGACGTTCGCTTCCCATACGTAGTCGTCGAATCGACGGGTTCCCAATTTTCATCATGTAGTTCCCTTTTCATTCAATAGATGGCAGAGGTTGTATGATCTTTCAAATCTATGACTTGTATGTTTGTGCTGCTAAGTTTTTCATACCATTTCAAGTGTGTTTTGTTCAGTAATTTCTCATGTAAACAAACCTTCATTGTTACGTCTTGCAAACATGTTGCATAAGAATGTTGTAGATGATTCTGCAATTGAAAAGTTGCTTTTCGATAGCGATGAAAAGGAAAATGTGGATTTTGGAAGGGGAGATGAACACGGGGGTTCATTTTATGTTAGTGAAATTGAAGAATGTAGTGAAAGTGAGGAAGAGGTGGCTGTGGCAGGAAAAATATAAAAGGTTGAGGAATGGAAATGGAATGCAACGATGTGTGTGATCAAATTTATTAGGTGAGTTTCTAATTATCTTTCAAGTAAACTGCATATGTGCATACTTATTACTATACTTCCACTTCAATATATAAAATTTTCACGTAAATTGCTTGGATAGTTTAAACAATATTTGACATCTTGTCTTGCTGTGCAACCTTCACGGGAGATAGCCAAATTTAAATGGTATTTCATGGCAAAAAAATTGGCATTTAAATGGTAAGCGGATGGGTTAAGTGGCTTTTGTTTTGAATTGCACGATGCAGCCAGATAAATGTGTCACAGCAGGCATCTTTGTTGGTGGTCTGTCCTCTAGGCAAGAATTCAACCATTCTTGCATTGAGAAAACAAATCACAGACCTGATTTCACAGTCGGCATTCCGATTGATTTTCTTGAACATTTCAAATCTTCAGAAAACTACGAAGACAAAGCATGATCTGCTCCCACGCGTGCCTGTGGCTAGCTAATGGATGAAGGATGTCAGCGAGAACTCACACGGTCGTGACTGCATCGGTACAGTGGCAATATTTGCAAACGGTACTTACTTTACGAATAAAGTAAATTTATTGTTTTAGCACGACATAATTTTAATTTTTATTTGTATTCATGTTTGTGAAATCAAGAACGGGGTCATGCATTAATTTCTGTGAAATTAAAGATGTGTACTGAAACAATTAAAAAAATATTAACAAACAAAACTATAAATATAACCCACTTTTTCCACGGCAGTCAATTTGACCACTGTTGCTGTTCTAGTTATAAAAAAAAGCCCGCGGTTCTAGTGCTAAAATACACAGGTTTAATTGTTGCTTTCATACAGGGACCCAAGTGTGAGCTGGAGATGCCTCAATAGTGGTTTGCTCCTCTTCAGCAGTCAGACATTCTACAAATTGGACTACCACATGAGAAATTATTGAAAATTACCATCCATTCATATTTTCGTGTGGTATTTATATTTAGTATAGGTTTCTTAGACTGCCTTCTGTGCAATTAAGGATCATATTTTACAATCCGAGCATCATGCTTCTCATCAACTTGTTTTGTTTAATCTAGTGCCTATTTTTTTAAACACAGATAGTATTTGTATTTCCTAATTTTTATGTCGATTTTCTCTGCTTTCTATTAATTGCGTCGATAATGACGATTTATATATGGCCAATAACACCCATGCCCACGCCAGTAGTCGAATAGGAACTACGATGACAAGATTTTCCACCAAGCCGACAACACATAAAGAAGCACAGATAAACGTATTGTAGGCAGATATTGAATTCAGGTAGCAAACCATCTTCGATATGATTTACTTGAAGTAGACCACTTCTGCCACTTTGATAAGCCACTGCAGGCGATGTCATGATCAAATGCAGAATACAGTGGCTGTGGAGTGCAGTCACTAAAAAGGTTACGTGTGAACCAGAACAAAGATTATATTCTAAAATACAGAACCCAGTGTAGAATTCATGCAAGCAATTTGACATAATCACAAACATACATAAAGTGCAAATCCTAATAGATTAATCAATATCTTCGTCAGTTACATGTGAAAACAATAGCAAAACACAGCATTTTTCAAATAATATCATCAATATATAAAATCAAATTATGATCATAATTATGAAGAGCTGTGAGGGAAGAGCTCTTCCTTGTTTTTGTCCATTACTTATACTGAACCACTCCGTTCTTCCCACTGGTGTCCTCACACAGCTCTGGTTGGCCTTGTATGTTCTCTGCACTCTACATACTATCTCTTCCTCGACTCCCTTCTCTGTTAGAGTTTCCAAATATTTGTTCTGTCCATGCTATGTTCATTATACCTTATAAATGTTGTATGTAGCTGATACAAAACTACATGAAAAAATATAATCTTAGACAATAACAAAAATACATTTAAGTTTAAATAACATACCATTATGACTTTTCAGGGGACAGTGAAACAGCAGAGGATGGTTCAGGTTCTGGAGATGGCAAAGGAATGAGTCAAGGAGGTGGGAGCGGATCTGGATCTGGACAGGGTGGAGGAAGTGGTTCTGGATTGGGTCAAGGAGGTGGGAGCGGTTCTGGATTGGGTAAAGGAGAAGGAAGTGGTTCTGGTGGGGGTCAAGGAGGAGGAAGTGGTTCTGGATCAGGTCAAGGAGGAGGAAGTGGTTCTGGATCAGGTCAAGGTGGAGGAAGTGGATCAGGTCAAGGAGGAGGAAGTGGTTCTGGATCAGGTCAAGGAGGAGGAAGTGGTTCTGGATCAGGTCAAGGTGGAGGAAGTGGTTCTGGATCAGGTCAAGGTGGAGGCATTGGTTCTGGATCTGGGCAAGGCAAAGGCAGTGGCACTGGGTCTGGGCAAGGAAAGGGAACAGGCACTGGATCTGGGAAAGGTAAGGGAACTGGGGCTGGATCTGGGAAAGGTAAGGGAACTGGGACAGGGTCAGGTAAAGGAAAAGGAAGTAGTTCTGGTGGGGGTCAAGGAGGAGGAAGTGGTTCTGGTGGGAGTCAAGGAGGAGGAAGTGGTTCTGGTGGGGGTCAAGAATTAGGAAGTGGTTCTGGTGGGGGTCAAGGAGGAGGAAGTGGATCAGGTCAAGGAGGAGGAAGTGGTTCTGGTGAGGGTCAAGGAGGAGGAAGTGGTTCTGGTGGGGGTCAAGGAGGAGGAAGTGGTTCTGGTGGGGGTCAAGGAGGAGGAAGTGGATCAGGTCAAGGAGGAGGAAGTGGATCAGGTCAAGTAGGAGGAAGTGGCTCTGGTGGGGGTCAAGGAGGAGGAAGTGGCTCTGGTGGGGGTCAAGGAGGAGGAAGTGGTTCTGGTGGGGGTCAAGGAGGAGGAAGTGGTTCTGGTGAGAGTCAAGGAGGAGGAAGTGGCTCTGGATCAGGTCAAGGAGGAGGAAGTGGTTCTGGTGGGGGTCAAGGAGGAGGAAGTGGTTCTGGTGGAGGTCAAGGAGGAGGAGGTGGTTCTGGTGGGGCTCAAGGAGGAGTAAGTGGTTCTGGTTGGGGTCAAGGAGGAGGAGGTGGTTCTGGTGGGGGTCAAGGAGGAGGAAGTGGCTCTGGTGGGGGTCAAGGAGGAGGAAGTGGATCTGGTGGGGGTCAAGGAGGAGGAAGTGGTTCTGGTGGGGGTCAAGGAGGAGGAAGTGGTTCTGGTGGGGGTCAAGGAGGAGGAGGTGGTTCTGGTGGGGGTCAAGGAGGAGGAGGTGGTTCTGGTGGGGGTCAAGGAGGAGGAAGTGGATCAGGTGAAGGTGGAGGAAGTGGATCAGGTCAAGGTGGAGGCAGTGGTTCTGGATCTGGTCAAGGCAAAGGCAGTGACAGTGGGTCTGGGCAAGGAAAGGGAACAGGCACTGGGTCTGGGCAAGGAAAGGGAACAGGCACAGTTTCTAGTAAAGGGAAGGGAACAGGCACTGGATCTGGGAAAGGTAAGGGAACTGGGACTGGATCTGGTAAAGGTAAGGGAACCGGGACTGGGTCAGGTAAAGGAAAAGGAAGTGGTTCTGGTGGGAGTCAAGGAGGAGGAAGTGGTACTGGATCAGGTCAAGGAGGAGGAAGTGGATCAGGTCAAGGAGGAGGAAGTGGTTCTGGATCAGGTCAAGGTGGAGGCAGTGGATCAGGTCAAGGTGGAGGCAGTGGATCAGGTCAAGGAGGAGGAAGTGGCTCTGGTGGGGGTCAAGGAGGAGCAAGTGGTTCTGGTGGGGGTCAAGGAGGAGGAAGTGGTTCTGGATCAGGTCAAGGAGAAGGAAGTGGTTCAGGTCAAGGAGGAGGAAGTGGTTTTGGTGGGGGTCAAGGAGGAGGAAGTGATAGCCAAGATGGAGAAATCGATGCTGCCCATATGGTTCTTGGTACAGGTAAATGTCATTACAGTACAGTTATGAAAATTATGTCTTTGAATGTATCTCTGTGCTCATTTTCTGACGAATGATTATTAAAATAGATTAAAATTTATTTTTCTTCAGAGAGTATAATTATAACATTATTGTATCTGAAAATTTCATCTAAAAATAGTCTTGAATTCTTAATACTCACACATAAAGACACGCGCAAATGTGAATTCAATTTTGATATAATTAAGAAGGTGTTAGTTACTTAAAGTGTCAAATAATCCATTAGTTGCAAATAATGAAACACATCAAACATGTAGTGACTCCCTGATGGTGCAGTGGTAGCATCCTCACCTTGTAATCAAGGGGTCCTGCATTCAATACCCGGTAAAAACATATAGTGGTTTGGATCCTGTTTTAAACTATAGGTCCAGTCTAGATTAGCCTTACTGTGCATAAAGTGGACTTAAAACACCAACCCAACTCGACACCAGACATGTAACGAATTTTGACTCAAAGTGTACCCAATTGTTTTAGAATATCTGCACTTGTGTTGTGTTCAACTTTTAGAAAATAAAATATGGTAAGCATGGAAAATGGGATTTCCTGAGTGGGTAATGCCACATGGTAAATTCTCCTTTACTGACTATGGGATGCAAACCAGCCTTTCCATCAAGGGGCAGGTGGCAGGGACAAAGTCCAACCTGAAATCCTCCCAGAGGTCATCCACGAAGATAATCCAACCCAGGAATCCCATAGCTTTCACAAACAATTATTGTATGAAATGAAGAGTTCTCGGTAGAGTACTTCATTGGACCACTTCCGCATGAAAATACTCAATCGAATCTCCCACGCTCGAGTGTAATTCACTCGAATATATAGAATATCAAATATATTTTTAATGGGACAATAATCATACAAATATATGCCTGAAAATCCATCCCGATAGTTTCAGCCCATAATCATCTATTCATTTTCATACATTGCTATTTGTTGTAAAGATGGACTAAATTATATTTTAACATGAAAATGATGACTACGTTCACTTCAGTTTCAATTTCACTGCATCTTTCACTTCACGATCCATGTTTGAAGGGCCAATACTACAGAAAAATTACGGTTACACGTGAACTACTGGGTTTTGAGTGTATACTGATCATTTTGCCTGTTCGAGCGTCGTCCGTGCATACTATTTACCGGTCGAGCAAAAAACGCTCATTGCGGCATCTCGGTAATCTGATGGTGACTACTACCTCCACTGACATTAGGAGTTTAAATCTGTTGTCACTTTGACGGTCTCATCATAAACGTACATCGCACATAATAAAAAATATGCTTAATCACCTTCAAAACAAATGTAGATCCAGAGAACCAAATTTGTAACATTGACTTTGTCTAGAAATTCTGTTAGGATTTCAAATATTGGTTCTTGAATTCAAAATAGCAGAAGGTAATGGTGATGGTCAACATACTAATCGGTGTAATTTATAAGCACATAAGAAAAATGGTCCTAAGCATTTAGATTAGGACTGAGCCGATCCTAATTCCGATGTATCGTTGATACCAGTGAAATTGGTATTGGAAAGTCTGTTGGAATTCATCTACAGATATCATATCAAATATGTCATTGCTCTTTCACAAGGTTGCCAAAAATGCTATGTGACTCTTTCGCAGAGTCTAATTATCCTGGAAATTATTATGCAAAATTCAAACTTTCTTTTTAGTTTGCACCAATTTTGCGCAAAAAATTATATTTTGTGATTACATAACATCTATTTTCGTATTCTGATATAGTTCTTGAATATTATAAAGTACATTTCTGGTAAATTGATGCATAAATGGAGAAAATATTTACACACCAATATTGATCAATATTTTGAACAAAATTTTAATTATTGCAATTTTCAGGTATCGGTGTGAATCGGTACGAGTATTGGCATCGGTATCAGTTCAAAGTGGTATTGGCTCAGTCATAATTTAGAAGTATATTATATTTATAATGATCCCAGATTATGAGACTCTCTGTATGCGTCTGAAAAAATAAAATAGAATCATCAATGCAAGGTAGTAACATAACTTCTGTGTAGTAGTTATGAGACACAAATAAATTTTTATTAATAGACAATCTATTATACTTTTTAATATACAATTACAAATATTCAGAAATTAAGAGCCTGAAATTTGAATATCAATGTTATTATAATCAAGTTAGCTACATGTTAACACTGCTAAGCTTTGTTTTCATCTTAATAAAACATTAAATGCTGATGAAAGCAAATTTTAATGTATAAAAAATATACACTAAAAAGTAACGTTTTCCAATAAATTCACAGAATTTATTGTGAATCTTCATCTGAAGAAGACCCTGTTAGAGGGTGGAAATGTTAAATTTTTAGTGCATATTTTTCATATAATAAATTTTGCCTTGGTTCAGCATTTTATGTTCTATTAGCTACATGAATTCATGTACTTGTGCAAGAAATAACATGCTTAAATGGAAATCTTGTAATTCAATTCAATTTTGAAATTTTATTTCGCAACATTTCTGTGCAAACATTGTATGCTAAATAGCAATACCATATGTGGACTGAATTAGATTTGCTTGATTTGGTGTTTTAAGTCCACTTTATGCACAGTAAGGCTAATCGGGACTGGACCTACAGTTTAAAGTGGGATCCAAACCACTTGTGCCTCCAACAGGTATCGAACCCAGGAACCCTTGATTGGCGACGACGCAACCACTGCACCACCTGGAGGCCAGGACTGAAGGAGAGAATTCAATGTGGTTAGAATAATCAAGATGAATAAATATATTTTTTTAATCTGTGAACCACGAGTTTGTGATTTAACATTTTAATAATTTAAAATATCTTGCTGCAGTTGTAAGTTTTTTCCAATCCTATTAGATATAGCCATATTAAATAACTCACCAATATAATTAAATCACAACATTGATAGAGAACATTTTACGTTCCTGTAGCATCATCACATTTATCTTGCATTTATCCCACGACCTCTGAATATTTTTCGTCCTGAAACAACATAAATGAAGCTACTCTCAACAAAGCCTAGTTATATAACTTTTGTGTACATTTAAGATACTCAAAAATGTATAAATGATTTTAACATTGTTCTTACAATTTATCTGTAGGTCAGGGACATAGTGGAGGTAAAGTTATTATTACCTTTTGTAGAATATTAAGGAATATGGAAGACTTTTCTTGTTAAAAAAAATGAAATTTTTAGATCATTTGGTTTCACTTTTAAGTCTATACAATGAGAGCAGCTTTCATTGATTATAAAGTAATGCTTCATTCAATGAATAAAATTAATGCTTACATAAAAAAGTTATCTTTTGAAATATATTATAAATATTCAAAGCCTTAGATGTTTTCTATTTAATTTATAATTTACAAATATGATTCATAAGTCAGAAATATAAAATATTATGATGATAACGACATAGAGAAACATCCTTTTTGTATCTTGCATATGTAATAAAATATTTATAACCTGTCTCTCTTCCAAAGGTAATTTTAGCGTAGGATCACTTGCAGGTACGTTAGCAAATAACTATTACATTCATTTCTTCAAATAATTAAACATTGTGTAAAATGCGACATGATCCAATGACAAGTATTTGTATGTTGAAATTTATTGGTATAAAAAATGATATTTTATTGATTTTGTATGAAGATTAGTATGTAAACTGTTGTAAGACTTCCATAATTTCTCAATTGAAACTTCATTTGAACAATTAGCACTTTCGCTCTTACGTGTACACAATATGATATAGCTCACAGCGAAAAAAATTAAAAAACTGTGATAACTTTTTTCATTCTCTTTTTATATTAAATGCAATAACCAAACACTTATTTCAGATACTGTTCTATCAGTTGAATCATTTGTAACAGAATTATGTATTAATACAAAATGCAAAATTTAAGAATTAAAGTAATTCAAATAGTTAAACTGAACATTTCAAATTTTAGTACTAACAAAGTGTCTAAAATATGAAGCAATAATTTAAATTTTATCTTTTTCTATTAGTTTCACCAGATGGTGAAGGTAAGTATCCTTATTCAATAATACTACTGTTCATTTTTTTTGTATTATTATATGGTTATACAAACTAAAATAGCAATGGCTTTGTTGAAAAAATGATGATATAGAAATGAATCCCCAAATGACCAATTTGCTGTGCTCAACAAGATCATGAAATGAATATATTTCATTGAACAGGGTGTAAATATTTCTAGAATTCCTGTTATTTAAAGGGGATGTTCACAGTAAAACTAATAGACTTTCATTATAATGTAGTATACGAATTGAAAACATTCTCCCAACACAGGATCGAACCCAAAATACAATAAGAGACTGAAAATATGTGTCTTAATTGGTAAAACTTCAAGGCTACATGAATCAAAATTTCGAGTTCATAAATCTCAATAGGAAACATTTCTGATTTTGTCTCCAAATACTGTAATCTCCTGTATACAGTGATCATTAAATTTACGTTACACATATTTTTAAATAATCTACCTCTTAGGTTCATAGATATCTTATACCTGTAAAACTAACAATTTCTTGCTTCAATGTAGTATATCATAATGGGCAGCATGTATTTAGAAATTTATTTTGAGGGGGGGGGGGGTCTGAACCAAGAAAAATAATAATAGTATTAATGTTTAAATTACAATAATTGTTAATTATATTCCATTAAACTAATATTAATCAAAATAGAATAGAGATATAAAAGAATGTATTCATTATCTAGTGTACTTGTAGTTAAGATCACTCAACTTTTGTATGAAAGCAACTGTTCTGCTCCTGAAAAGCAATTCACTGCCAAATAGATAAATATATATATATATATTTATTAAATAATAAAAACTAATGTCAGATCCAGTTGACGAACATTAAAGTTTCTAATTAGTATCTTTGGTGCTGTCATTCAAAGTTTGGTGGAAATAAATAACTCTCGATTATACAGCAAATGCTAAACAAGTATAATTTCATTATTTCATTTTAGTACTTGGTAAGCCTTTGGGAAGGGGAAGGGGGGTCCGGACCCCTGAGCCTCGTCCTTAAATATGTCCTTGCCAGTCCGATAGAATAGTTTTGTCTCGACTTTCCCAATAAAGTAATTATGCACCAAGGAGTCATTGTACGACGTTAGCTTTTGATTAGACAGACGCACATCAAATTAATATTAAATAAAGCAATTATAAAAACTAAATATTTACTGCCTTCATTTGAGTTTGGTGTAAATAAATATCACTCGATTGTACAAAAAATGTTAAGCAACGTATATTTTCAATATTTAATTTTTGTAATTGGTAAGTCTTTATATGGGCGGCGGTCCAGACACCCTGCCCCCCTAAAGATGTATTTGATCAAAATAGCTATTGTATAACACTTTACATAACTGGCACAATACATGGCAAGTATAAAATTAATACATTGACCGATCATATTCTTACTACAGATGCCAGTAGTTCTACATTAGCAGGTATGTTGCAAAATACTTTCTTGTTGTAAATACCAAGCATAACATAAATAATTTTGTTTCTTCTTCTTCTACTAAATATAAATACAATCATCATGTAGATTTTAGGTGCGAGACATTAAAACATCCATGCCTGGAGTAAGAACTTTTGATCATAATAAATACATAATTAGTAAATACATTTTCAGAACATTTTCAATCTTTATAACATTTCTGCATTCAAGCATATTTATATGAGCACATGCTCTGAGCATAGTGCCAAGCCATATAGACAGTTTTACAAATAAAGGATGTTCTGTAACATTTTAATGTGCAAATATTATTTACATTGTTTTGGATAATATATTCTACTATAAAACTGTTAAGTTCTGAATTTGGAATTTTGCTAAATGAATTAACAAGGGAATAAAGATACTAACTAGTTGTATCCCAGATCAAATACAAGTTATTCAACTGCAATTGTGATCAGTAATCATGCAGGAAGATGCTTTCCCTTTCATAGAAGGCATAGAAGTGTAAACCTCTGTTCCACATAGTACACCGAGACTGCATACTTGCAGACTAACAAGGATCTGGCATGTGGGGCCATGGTCAGTATAATCATCTGTGGGACTTTTGTACTCGCTATGGATGTGTGTGATTGAATTTCCACACATTTGATTATTGCATACAATTTCCTGTTGCTTAATTTATTAAAAAGTTACAAGGTGAAAAGTTTAAAAGTGCTGGAAAAATCACCATTTTAAAGATTATTTTTTAAATTATGGTAAAACCATTAACATTTGCGAAAAGTCAAAGAGAACGTTTTATTGTAGTCCATCTAACAATAAAAATCCTCTCACCTCGGTAGAGTAGTCTACTGAAGGTATCATCACTAGGGAACGAAACTTTATGTGCTAAAAAACTCGGAAATATTTATTTTTTATGTATCATAAATGTTGAAAATATGTGATAAAAACAGGAAAATATGTGATAATAATAGAAATATTTGGTAACAAAAACAAACTATAACATGCATTTTAAACACCTGAAATCAGTTTCTAAATGATTACCTCTTAGCGAGCTATTTTTTGGAAGAGTTGCAGTGGATCACCATAGTTTTTTCCAAATTCTCCATTGTAAATCTGTGATGATTATCTCTAAAAAGCATCTTATATTGTGAGAAAGAGTGCTCCACGTCACAAGAAACAATTCTTGCATATTTGAAGCACGAAATGTCACTAACGCTGAAGTTTTCCAAAGCTTCCTCTTCCTCTACTTCACTTTCCAAAATACATGCAATTTGGCACAAAGTTTGAAAACCTTGGTTTTTTCCCAAAAATTCTGTACATTTAGACATTTAGACTTGTGCATTAGATCCAGTGAGTTCTTTCAGTTTTGTTTCTACTATAAGGACTTCACCCACGGAAACTGCAAAAGTGTTCGCAACGATTCAAGATTTCATATGGAATTAGAGAGAAAGGACAGGTTTGTTGAGATGTATGCCAATTCGACTTGTAAGGATCCATCAACAGTTCTTGCAGAATCTTCTTTGTTGAGATCATTTACAACAGATACAATTTTTTCAAAGTTCTGGGCATAATATACAACTGCATCCAACCAAGTGCCCCATCCCGTAACTACAGGTATAGGGGAAGGGGAACTTCAGGACATTTTTGTTTAAAAATGTCTATTCTTTTAGGCGACTTGATAAAAACTTTCTTCCCATTTGAAACCAGTTTATCGACATTGGGATAAAGTTTTCTTATCTTTTCACATATTCTATGCAATGCATGAGCCACACATGTAACATGCATCATTTTGGGGTAGCTAACGGCAAGGCCTACTGCAGCTTTTATCATGTAAGCTGCAGCATCTATCACGAGAAGAACATTGTCAAATGTTATGCCTTCCGGCCACAATAGCTGCATTGCTTCGTTAAAAAGCCTTGCTATCATTACGTGTAGCCAACCCCATGCTACTTTCAGCTATTTTCTCCCAATAGGATCGTAGGCGAGGTGCCAGAAGTCTGCCAGCGAGCGTGTTCAAAGACAAAACAAACCTAGCACTCTCGAAATGAAAGAGGTGCGGAGAATAAATATTTTTCCTTCGAGGATTTCGAGGTAGCTGAAGTCAATGAGCCATTTTATGTAATTAAAATTAAAATTCACAAAATATGTATTTACATACGGAAAACTGGAAAATGTGTGTTTTTATGTAAAATAAAATTTGCTGTTTTGCCATATAAGGCTATGATCAGAATTTTGGCAAAAATGAGGGGTCTATCTTATCGCAGAAAAAACATTTTTTTACCTAAAGTTCCATTCCCTAATCATCACCGAAAGTTCCAGGTTCAAATCCTGGTCTGAGCGTGGCAGTGCAGTGAGATAGACAAGGAAAAATCTTTGCCACAAATTGGTTCTCTAACAACCAATGCCTGTAGAGAGGGTTTTTTGGAGATTATGTGTGGTCAAGCCATCGAGTTCTGTACCGCTATTGTCTTAGTTAAAGAGAGATCAGAGAACTCTGCTTCTTTTTCAATTTCTTCAGAATTCTTAGGTCAAGTTTATTTATATGCACAAACATAAGTGATTCTTTTCAGTTTCAGGTGAAGAAGATGGAGGTAAGTCTCATTACATTTCTCCCTTTCATTAATATATCCTAAAATTAAACTCAGTCCTTAATGTAAATAATACATAGAGGCAGAATCATTCAAGTAGAAAGTAATTCAATAGTACTACCATAAACAGCAATCAAAATATGATTAAATGATTCTAAGCATGAAGCCTTGTATGTGTTTATGCTATGTAGTTTTTAGTAACATCTACAGTCCCTTCAATTGGTAATTGTGCCACTGAAACACAGCCAACGTAGCAGATAGAAGCTCGCTGCTTGTCATCAGAATTGGATATGTATGTAACTCCTTGCCTGAAGTGCACATATGTTTTTAGTTAAAGTATTTTGTAATTACAATAAAGTAATCACCTACTTTCCTCACAAAAAATGTTGGAAATGTCCCTTTTCACATCTTTTGAGAAAGTTTCCTTCGAAATTTTCTCACACTTTTCCATGAGTTTGTTTTCACATAAGAGTTGCACATAAAAAATTCTGTTCCAAAATGTACATATGGTGCAGAATTATAACAGCACTAATAATAACGTAACACTTATCAACACTCAACACTTATCCATTCACCACTTACTACCTTAGCAATCTAAAGATATTCAATGTAAAACATTCTTCAACACGACACTGACACTAACGGAAAACCAAGAGGTGCCAATTTCTTGACCTAAAAGTTCAAGATTTCCCAAAAACAAATTACAAAGTTATGAGAGCAAACATGAACATTTCATATTAGTAGAATGTTTTCAACAACTATATTCGATCAGGTTTGAATTATCAAGGAGTATATCATATTATATATATTTCTCCAAAACCAACAAATAAATGTGTATTTAAAATAAATTTTACATAGTTATTAAAAGTAACTTTTCAATATATTTAATGTATATTCTCTAGTAATATAACAGCTAGTAACATATTTCCAGTTTTGTTTGTGCTTTAATCAATTGTTAACCTTAATAACAGTCTCTTTTTATATTAACTAAAAGTTACATAATTAAGGTACTCACATTTTGCATGGAGCTGTTTTACATTACTTTCTATTAATTTCGGTAGCCACTGCCACCTCCCTCATTGGAATTCGTTGTGTTGTTGCTTGGCACGTTTCTGTTGTTTTTTCCTAAATCGCCGCTAGGTGTGCTGCTGTTGCCTGTATGTCTGCATATATGTCGTCTGCTGTTCACCGGTGTTAATTGCTGCAGTAACGGAAGCCAGGCGTGGTGTGCCTGACCACTATCTATGTTCAGTTCATGGTTGTAGTGCATGATGGTATGTTTGTCTTTGATTTTTATGTCTATGAGAGTGTGTGATTTGAATTTCACATGTACTTTCTCAATGTTATGGTTGTGGAATTTGATATGTTTAGCGAGTCCAGTGGTGGGTTGGGCAGTTTTTGAATTTGATAGGTGCTGCTGAATTCTCTCACTGATGGGCCTGATGGATCAGCCGATGTAATGAGCCTTGCACTTGCATTCAGCATCATAGATGCATGGATTATTGCAAGGGGGGAGAGGAAGTACCGTTTATGTTTGTTTAGTTGGTCAGCTATTTTGGAGGTTGGTTTGAGTGCTATTTGGATGTTTTAGGGGCTGAGGGCTTTGGTAAGGAGGTTGGATGTGGTAGGATGGTAGGAAAAGGCAAACCACATGGTTTTGCTACTGGGATCTGGCACCACGCCTGGCTTCCGTTACTGCAGCAATTAACACCGGTGAACAGCAGAAAACATATACGCAGACATACAGGCAACAGCAGCACACCTAGTGGCGATTTAGGAAAAAACAAGAGAAACGCGCCAAGCAACAACACAACGAATTCCAATGAGGATGGTGGCAGTGGCTACCGAAATTAATACAAAATAATGTAAAACAGCTTCGCGGAAAACATGAGTACCTCAATTCTATTACCACATCTCTCATTCCCATAGTATGAATAAAAGTTACAGTGAAAATTAATAGTCGTGCATACTTATTAAAGCAGACATAATTTATATGGCCTTAGCATATGAAGTAAATGGCAAATATAGCTCTATATCTTGTATTGTTGTTACTTGTCTGGGTAATTCCATACCATTTTGACCAATGTTGAATTAATTTGTCACCTCACCATTTTTAAAAATGTTAATAACTTAACCACTTATTTCTACATCTTTCAAGTGTTCAAAACAGACATTCAAATTTTTTTTCTGGCTTGCATTTCGATCTGGCAGCCATTTTTAATCAGTAGGGTGTGGTGATTTTAGCGTTATCAGACCTTCACGAAAATCGCTGTAACTTCTGTTTTATAATTCCAAATGTTGTGATCCAAAAAACATTTTCTTCAAGAATAAATGCACTTTCCTTTTGTCTATTCCAGCTTTTCAGATTAGTAGTTTCCATGCTGTACTACAAAAAAAACAAGGAATTTTTTTTTTCACAATTTCTCGTCTTTTGGCCACAAAATAACCATGAAGGGGGCAAAATGCCTGAACCATATTTCTTACGTTTAATGTGTGGTGCCGGGTAAGTTCAAAAACTGTTAAACATATGAGGTGTCTGGCCCCGCTTTTTCTCTATAAGCTCCCAAAAATTGAATATTTTGAAAAAGTCCAAAGTTTGATGCTCCAGAGGAAAAATCTGAAATTTACACCACAGTGAGAACTGTTCAGGCTCAGCATAATATTAAAATTTGGTGAAGGTGTTTTCCCGAATAAGAAAAATATTTAATATTAAATATACCCAAAAATAGCCCATTGACCATACTAAATAAAGCATGCATGGAACTGGAAAATGAAGAAATTGCAAGATAAAATGTAACGCTTTTTGTGAAGGTCTGATAACGCTCAAATCACCGCATGCTGATAAAAAATGGCTGCCAGATCGAAATGCAAACCTGAAAAAAAATGTCAATGTCGGTTTTGAACACTTGAAAGATGTAGAAATAAGTGGTTAAGTTAATAACAATTTTCAAATTGTGAGGTGACATGGGTTGGTCAAAATGGCATGCAATAACCCGTCTATGAAGAAATTTCAGTTCTTGAAAAGGGCATTGAAATATACACATATAAATATGTAATTATCGTGAATTGATAAAGCAAAGAATACAAGTATTATTGTTATGAGTAGTTTTAACATTTTCTCAAAATGTCATTATAATAACAAAATCCATCATTTTTCAATTTTTTTAAACAGAAGCAAATGCCGGATCAACAGCAAGTATGTATGAACACTTATTAAATTAAAATATTGCAAATATACTTTTAATGTATTAATTCACTATAGTTAGGCTTTTTCCAACTTTGCCTTATATTTCAAAAATTAAAATAGAATTTCTTTGAATTGTAATTCATGTTATTTGGATACCCATGCCTGCATGTTAAATAGATGTCTCGGTAGCTGAGCACACTGAGTGGCCTATTCAATACTTCACCAATATGATTTTGGGTTTGAGTCATGGGTTGGACATCTGCATTTCTTTGTGCAAATAACCCTTTATCAGTTTCGTCTAATAATCTTTCATGCCCCTTGTTACAAATTAAGAGGAACATAGAATACAGGCAGAATGCAGAAAAGGAAATTAAAATTAAAAAATACAATAAACACATAGTCATAAAAGAACCTCTTAGCTGCAACATAAAACTCTTAACCACAGAGAATATAGTAAAGAAACTTTTGCCAAGATATATGATCCTTTTCACACTAATAATATATCCAATTTTTCTTTCTTCAGTTACAGGTCAAAATGGAAGTAAGTATATACCAAATATCATAATTGACTTTATGATATTCCATATAAATCAAGCAAGAAACTACTATATGAATTACAATTATGACAAAAGCAGAAGTCTTCCCAAATATATAAATAACAGATTTCAATTAGAAAAATTGAAATTATTATTATACAATTATTATGTGTATATATATATATATATATATATATATATATATATATATATATATATATATATATATATATATATATATATATTAATATATTAATAATTATTATTAAATTGTAAAATTATATTATTAATAATTTATTCTAAATATCAAACCTTTGAAACTCATTCAAGTCAATTGGTCTTGAATTTCTTTCTAAAATTTACAATATACTCTTTTATGTTTTCTGGAAAATACATACACATAAATGTCAAATGTTAGCAAAAGAATTGATTTAGTCACATTTACCTTTATGCACATTCATGAATATTATTATTGGCTATTAATTTAAGTATTTTTAAGTTTCACTTAAATTGTCACAATTCCAAAAAAATATATACAATTCTTTAGATTTGTAAATTTACATCTTGATCCTTGTATCTCAGGTTCAGAAATAGTTATACTATTTTTTCTTTGTGAATTGGAACATTTTCAAACCTATATCTGCTCGCCCCCGTGGCAGAGTGGTTAGCACATTGCGCTACCACACAATGGTCCCAGGTTCAATTCCTGGCATGGGTATGGATATTTGTGAGTGTCCATTCATCAATTTCATGATATCATCACTTATACCCATGATATCATCGCAAATTAGCCAAAGGTGGCACAAAAAGCGAAGTAAAATAAAGCAAATCAATCAATTAAACCTATATCTAACTTACACCTAATGTTTTCAATAATTTCTTCCTTTTGGTTCATATCTAAAAGTTTATAATACACAGATAATGTACTAAATATTACTCAAAGTGTAATATATTTCACAATGCTATTAAAGCACATGGAGGTATGGAGATAGAACACAACACATTCTATTTGTCTATGTTATAATGAATCTTAAGTACAAATATAATGCACTAACTATGTACTTACAAATTTGAAAGAAATGGGGGAATTATTAATATTTAATTTCTTATACTTGAAATGTTTTAGTCCAATTTATGCACAGATAGACTAATCGGGACTGGATCTTCAATTTAAGAAACTAAATTAAAATATAATTTCTCATTAAAATAGGTTCAAATGCAGATGCAAATTCAGGTAAGGGTTATACATATTTAATTTCATGCACTTAAGATTGTTTCTTTTAAAAAACATATTCACTGTTACTCTATGTATCAGAAATATATATTTCTGCTACAACTTCATGCATGTGAATTACTGATTACTACAAAAGCAACACTTCTCTTTTATTTTGTACTTTTAAACATTGCATAACCTCGTTCTAAATTTGTTTATGAAACTTTATGATTTTTACAACACAAATGATATTTAATTCGGACTATTAGCAGTTATAAACAAAACTTAAAAATGAAAAACACATTTAATTACCTAGTTCAAAAAAAAAGGTAAAGCACTCCCCTGTGCTTAGCACTATGCCTAGAAGGCGTATAGAGGGTGTGGGGGTAATGCCCCACACTTTCTTGATGCCGTCATGAGTGGGGGTGATGTGATCAGCATCACGCCCCTGACCACCTTTACCCCCCTCCAGGATTTCCCCGAGATGCCCATGTCATTCGATGCTGGATGGGTGCTGGGGCCAATTCCAACGTTAGAAAAGTTCCCGGATTTGAAATTGCCACAGATTGAACCCGGGACCTTTAGCATGGTAGTCAGATGTGTTACCAACTGAGTCACCGCGGCCACTCATAGTTCTAAATTTGTTTATTAAATTTCTGGAACTTGAAACTTTATGGTTTTTACAAAGCAAATGATATTTAATTTGGACTATTAGCAGTTATAAACAAAACTTAAAAATAAAAAACATCATTTATGTGCAAAATCAATTCAGAATTATTATTTTACTTTACACAGCTTTTTACCTCATGGTTTAATCATGATGAGAAGAATAAATTATGAACTTATAAGAGAATAGCAGAATGAGCACCTTTCCCAATGTTTGGAGCTGAGACCTTTGTCCACGTATGCTAACCATTCTGCTGTAGAGACAGATATCAAATTGGTAAAATCAATTTAAAATTGTACTGAGTGAAATTATAATAATTTAATTTCACTCATTATCATTACATACAGTCGTCGTCAATATTGAGAGAAGAGCAAATTTCAGAAATATTGCTCTTGGTTTAACTTTTTTAATATTTTAAAATTTTGTAGAACTATTTTTTGATATTAAGTTTAAACTCTGTTATCTCTTAGTCACCACTCAGGGCGCAGGTGAGTCACTTTACTTGCATAATCACATTTTATAATTTAATTAGTTCATAGGTTAATAAATACCTTTGAAAAAAATGAAGGCGAAGACCTTAATTATGTAGGTTTAAATATGATAAATAAAACAATAACAAGATGTGGCTGACTCTAGATCCTATTCACTTTTCGCCACATATCAATATTACATGGATTTTGATTTTCATCACTATTGCAACAATAAAATGCGAATGTTATATAACTTGTACTGCGCTTAGAGAAAAAGAAAAACATAAAACATGTGTAACGTTTTATAAGAACTAATTATTGTACAAAAAGAACTATTATACAAATTTTCGACTTTTGATGAAGAGTGAATTGTTTATTGAAAAAATGACAAAACACAACTGATACTCCTTTGGTATTTTGTTGATTTTTTTACTGTAAAGTTGAATGGGCTATGATCATTTGGAAAATAAAAGTAAGGAGGAGAAAATCGTGTTCCATTATATTAATCTTGATACTACTTGATAGAAAAATAAATATTAAATCTTTTATATTCGATTTCTGACAGATGCAAATTCTAATTCCAATGCAGGTATGGCACTTTAATAAAATCTTTTGCTTCATTTATTGTTTCAATAACAATAGATGGGTATGAAAACATCTGTGTTTAATAATACAATTAAGTATAGTTCAGTATTCCATTTACAAAAAATATTTTTAAAACTTTTCAATAATTAAGTTGAACATGCCAGTGTAATTGATAGTTTCTATGTGGTTTAGAAGTTCCAAAACTTTGCAACATATAGTGGTGTATAACCATCCAGAACTTAAAATTGAGTAATGTTTTGTCAAGTATTGATAATTGAAATAGTATTTTACTATATATTGAATTTTATGCAAAATGATATCTTGTACTTTATGGTTATTTATCTTTGAATAATTATAAAGTGAGCATCTTAGAAGTGTGCTTTTATTACTCAAGAATGTAGCAATTGCAACGAAATGTGTGTTCTAATCATTTAATGTAATAATTCTTCCCTTAGTTTCTGGGAATGGCGGTAAGGATTTCAATATTGAATTCCCTTATATCTATGTTAAGATCCATATATTTTCTATCAACGATTTACATGTAGTTTTATTCTACTATAGAAGTGACTACTATATATTAGGGATGGAACAGATTAATCGGTGCTCTATTGGTTTCGGCTGTTATGGCCATATCGGTGAATCGGTTTATCGATAAAATTACCGATTCAATATATCTATAAATATCTTATAATTTTGTGTAAAATTCTGCCATTTTGTTATAATATTTATGGATAATCTCTATGCCCTACTTTGTAAAAAAGTAAAAGTCTAAATATGCAAATTTATTTGCACTGCAGTCACCTGGAAAAAAAAACCATTTATAAAGGAGGTCAATGGGCCATTCAGGTTCTTCAAGGACCATTTGGAATTTTATATTGGATTGGTACAATATCGGTTATCTGTATTGGTAAATTTTATATTGCAACTTTATCGGTATTGGTCAAAATTTCATATCGGCCCATCCCTACTATATATAAATACATGTAGATTTTAGGAATTGGTAACATTTTTATGTTAGTACATCAAATGTTAATTGGAATTATAAAAAAGCTTTTAACATGCACGCTGATGTCATAATGCATAATTTACATTATTTGCTTCAAATATTCATGTTATATATGCCAATCAATTCATTGAAATTACCAAAAAACTAAAATTGTGTATAGATATTATAAATAACAAAAGAGTGAAATAGATAAAAAATACTCTATTAATATTCTACAAAATAAAAATGCACAAAATAGTGTGCAACTGGACAATGAAGTGTTACATTTTACAACACACTGCAAGACAACAAATATTCCTGTTAAAATGAATTACTTTTGCACATTATACTAATGTCCTACAATGCATTTACAATATTTTTATGAATTTTAACTCAAATATAAAAAAAACTCAAACTTTTTCTTCACTGGCTGCACATTTAATTTCAAATATTTCAAATGCAGGTATGATATATAGTTTAAAATTTAGTTTTTTTAATGTTTAAGAGAAGTCTACTACTGAAAATACAGGTTCAAGTCAATTGGTTTAGGCTAATGATTAAAGTAAATCAGTAATTTTTAGTTTATTGAGGGATGTTATTTTAAAAGAATACATTCCTGTCTGTGTTTCATAATAAAGTATATCTTTCTGTAGAAATATTAATTTGATCTCTCTGTTTAAAAAGCATTTTAAAATGGCGCAAGGATTCTTGAATTTATCAACAAAATATTGCCAATAATATTACCATGATATATGATTAGTGATAAAAGTTCAAATATAAAATTAGGATATTATCATGTATTCTCCTTCAACATCTTATCTTAATTTCATAACAAGGTTTACTTAATTGTATGCCGAAAGCAACAAAAAATATTAAAATACTAATACCTATATTTCTAGTATATTCTGTTATTTCAAATAAGTTAATTTAATAATTAATAGTTAGGGGCAAGCATATTCGTTTTAGACGAAAACACAAAATGTTAAATAACTCATTGTAATGTTAATTTTTCATGTTTCTGAAAGGTGTGAGGTGAATTTTCCTACCCTGTTTTGTCACAAAATTATGTAAAATGCGAAATAGACTCTTAAACACGATACCATAAATACTGTCACAAAGTTTTAAGTAAATTGACACAAAATACTGAGAGATATATTATATCCTAATAACATTACTGAAATGGATGCATGAAAAATCAAAATCACAAATCATTATTCAAAATGTCTATCCTTAGCATGCACACAGTCCTTAAGTCTTTGTGGCCACTCATCAATTGAATTACGCAACACATCGACTGGAAAATCAGCAACTGCCTTCAGAACAGACCACTTTAAACTTTCAATATTGGGATGTCTCTTCTTGCAAGCCATCTCCTGAAGCTTGGGCCACAATTTGTAGTCCAAAGGGTTAAGGTCCGGACTTGCAGAAGGCCAATCTGAAGTGGAAATGCAGTCTGGAACATTTGCCTCCAGCCACTGCTGTGTTGTTTGGGTCTTCTGTGCTGGGGCTGAATCTTGCTGGAAGCTCCGGTTCTGCCCATGGAAGAGGGTGTTGTTGAGATTCTTGACTGTCTCTCAAGCCCTGTCATTTTGGGCACTGAAAGTCTCCTCAACACTGAACATCTTTTCATCTGTGAAAAGGATGTGACGATGCCCATTTGCCGCATAATGCTGCAGTAAGTGCTTTGCTTTTAGGAGCCTGTGGCGCTTCACTTCACTTGTCAGGAGGTGTCGTTTGTAAGCATGGAGTCCCAGGTCACTGCTTAACATGCGAGACACAGACAGTTTTGATGCATTTAGCTCTCGAACCATCACTGATTGCTTCTTTACCGGATTTCTGCGCACACGTGCCACCACTGCTTTTACCAATTCTGGAGTCAGTACTTTGCATGGTCTGCCTTGCCTCAGGCGATCTTTCACAGCCCCAGTCTTAATGAAGTAATGGATTGTGCATTAAACGTATCTCTTATTAATTTTCAGCTTCTGCAGAAGTTTGAAAATCTTCCCTGGAAATTTGCCTAACTTATGCAGAGCTATAACAGCCACATGATTCTCGTACTCGCCCCATTCCATCTTGAACACTTCAAACACACGACTTTCCACTTCTGCAGCTCAACCAGCAATGACTCACGTTTCACATCACAGCTCCAGCATGTGCACGCTTTTATGGTCGGAGGTACAGCCACTCTCAAAAGTTGTGACAATATTTATGGTAAGACTAGGTATATACAATATAGAGAAGAAGATATTACTCATAGAGTCTCACGTATTCCAGGAATAATGTGCAATAGTATATTTCACAGCCTAGCATATTATCTTATACAATTAATATAATTATACATTTTATTCTATAATCTTTACTATGAAAAAATATAAATATTTCTTGCACACAAAAACAGATGCTAATAAAACATTAAATGGAGGAACGTTTTAAAATTATGTTTTATAGAAAACACAAAATTGTAAATATAGAAATCTGTGTGTTAAAAGATAAACTATACATCATTTGGAAGTAAAATCATAAATTATTTAGGTCTTAGTATGTTTAAAAAATCTTTATTAGTCTGTCGCAAAGTTGAAAATGCATGTATGTCGAAACAGTGATAATTTAATCGATTGTGTAATAATTCAATGAATTCAAGTTATTACAGAGTGTATTACTTACTGAAAACTTTCTTCGTTGCTTGAAGATTTATTGACAAAAATACACTTATATCCTGTCCCAGCTAACTTTGGAGCAGGGCCACGCATCTCGGCAGAGAAGGAGGAGGGAAATCGAGTGCGCAAAGCCAGAACAAAGCAGGGAAAGTGGGTAATGCCCAGTCACCCACTACGCAATCCCGTTCCTTTCACTGTTCATTGGTGGAGCACTTCTTGAGCAGAGACTTGTTCTCGTTTGCCTGCTCCACATATAGCTGGGACAGGGTATATGAAGCAATCGACTACTTTGCCGTTGTGTTCAGATATAATTATTGGATTTAATACCTACAAATAAATTATGAATAAAATTTCAATAAGCACAAAGTTAAATATATTATATAGTTCCAGGTTCATTTCCAAACTTTCCTGGACAAGGCAATGGTAGCCAAACAACATGGGAAGGTAAATACCACAGAGTGAATATTAGATTATTTTAAGTGAGCAACGCAATAAATCATTTCATGCTGAGTGCAAATATACATGAAGGTACTTCAGATAATTTGATACATATTTTATTATTCGAACATGTGCCCGTGTAGCTACTGGAACCATACCACTAGCCGCTTAAATCAGATGTGCATATACCCTCAACATAAGCACATAGCGTTCACTGTACTTGGTAGCTTTACAAGTCGAGGTTTCGTCAGGTCTCTCTTTGGTAAACACACTGGAATAAAGCTAACTGTAATTAACTAAGGGTTGTTGAGAACAGGCCCATGTCATTGGAACGTGGCACCTCTCTGTCTGCTGTGAATATCAGTACTGTATTTGCTTTCAAATGGGTGGATGTGTCATGTTAAAGATTTATATTGGTTTCTCTGTAGTTTGCTAAGGTGATAAGTTATAAATCCTTCATTCTTGATTGTTGATGATAAGTGTTATTAGTGATGTTATAATCAGGTCCGTAGCTAGAATTGATCTCCAGGGGGGGGGGGGGGCTCACGGGTTATCAGGGGGGGCTTTGTAAACCAAGTCCATTTTTAAAAAAAATATTAAATGAAGGTAAATTATGTGTGGGGGGGGGGGCGCTCATTCATTCATAAATATCATATACTACACAAATACTACATTTTTCTACATCTTTTAACCTTTTGTTTACCAGCTATCTATAAATAGATACCTCTAGGTATACCCCTTGTTTACCAGCTATCTATATATATATCTCGACGAGGTTGTAGTTTTTACGTCATAATGTCGCTATTTTTTGCTGGAATTGCGACTTTCTTCTTTTATATTATTGTTAACACATATACTGCAGAGTAAAGACTCTTTCCCCCATAAAAATGGGAGGAAAATGCCGGGAAAATGGCGGCTTCCTTTGAAACTGAGTCAGTGGCGCATAGACATGTCTTTTGGGGGGTACAAGTTGTGTTCTATTACTCGTATGATAATAATACAATTATTTTCTTGTTCCAAATATGCATGCGATCATTTCCATGTGTATTTTGACAATGTTCTGTACTTTGTTGTCCAGGGGCGGAGGGGGCATTTTTATTCAGAAATTTTGGAAATTTCTGGTTCCTCCCCTCTCCCCGCATCCGTAGCCTATATACACTCAATGTGCATAATTTTATATAGTCCGATTTTATGGTTTATTCCGCGTATAACGGTACTTGATTCGTCCGTCTAGGGCAATTAGCTTCGGACCTACAGTCGTTTCAAGGTAACTGCGCATTTTGCTGAATAGCTCAGTGGGGTACAGACATATCGTTTTGGGGGTACAAGTCGTGTTATGTTGTTCATATCATAATAGTGCAATTATTTTCTTGTTCCAGACATGCCAGCGATCATTTCCATGTTTATTTTGACAATGTCCTGTACTTTGTTGTCCAGGGGCGGAGGGGCTTTTTTCTGAGATTTTGAAATTTTCCAGTTCCTCCCCTCCCCCGCATCCATATATACACTCAATGTACGTAAATTGTATGTAGTCCGAATGTATGGTTCATTCCGCTTATAACGATATATCATTCGTCTGTCTAGGGCATTTAGCCTCCGATCTACAGTAATCTAAATGAAACTCTTCATTTTGCTTAAAATTGGCCCGGTAGATAGGAGCTTACCTGGCAAAATGGGCTTGGTAAACGAATGGTTAAAACATCTCTTGAAGTCTTCTGAAATTATCCATTACACACCCCATACTATTTTAGATGATACAGATATGTATATCACACACAAAAAACGCACAACATTTAATCACAGTGCCTACATTATATTTCACCCCCGGCCGAAGCAATTAAACTCCTCTTCCTTCCCAAAACTTGGGAGCTGTTGTTGACCTTTGACGCAGATGCGGAGGGAACTTGCATGATGACATCAAAGTCACAGATTTATGTCTAAACGGGAGGTTGCAACAGGGACAGTGAAGGTACAGATAAAGAAGCTCCCCTATGAAAGAATTTTTTGAAGTCTAGAGAATATTCTAAATACTTGCAGCTACTTCTGCTCATAAACAAAATGAGTGCATGTAATAGTTACTGTTCATATTCTGTAGATTTATTCTTGTTGTGAGTTGTCTACAACTTCACTCTTCACTACAAACAAATTATGCAAAATAGTTTACCTAATGTAAAGGGGGGCTGATGGCAATTCCAGGGGGGGCTGAGCCCCCCCTGGCCCCCGTCTGGCTACGGGCCTGGTTATAATGCTGCAACATAATTACACTTTAGAAGGTGAATGTATGATTTTTATATGGAAAAATCTAGTGCAGATATGTGAAGGGGATATTTTAAAGTGAATCTCAAAAAGATGAAAAGTGTGTTGCAGTACATCTTCTGTGAAAAAAGTGCTTGATTAACCATAATTGTAAATTAATTTAATTCAAAGTCTATGAGTTGAATTTGAGGTACTACGTTATTCTGATGTCATGGGTAAGCATAATGGTTCCAACAGCTACATAGTGACTAGTTCGAGCAGCACTATTACTGTTACATATAACTTGTGGTTAATCATGAAAATCATAGGTGATACGAATCTAACTAAAATGTCAAATTACAATCAAATTGTATTACAAAAATTACTCCACTGTAACAATGGAAGTGAGTATAGATTGTGCATCTGGTTATCCAACAAATTTACAAGGTTATGTCTGGTAGCTCTAGTGGCTTTAATACTAACTGCTCCAAGCAGTCAATTGGAATCAACATTCGATCACGTAGAATGATGTTACTCATTGTTTATAGCCCATGGTAAGGCTTATAGTATCAAATAGTGTAAAACTAAAGGGAGGGAAAATGCAGCCCCTTCTCTGAATTGTAAATTACAGTATAAGAAGTTCAGTTTTCGCAAGGAAAATATTTACTTTCAGATGCTAGCGCATCAGTAGTGGATGGGCAAAAGCAACATACCATCAAAAAATACTTGTAGTGGGGAAGGTATCAACAACAGCCTCCACTTGTGCAAGAAGCATGAGGATGAATGATGACTAAGCCTCGCGTCAGGTTAAGTTTGCAGCAGGTTTTCGCATATGTAGATCCAAACGTGCATGCAGAATATAGTTCTGCTGAGACAGGTTCCATTCCGACACAACTGCACACTTGCAACAAAACAGTTATTTAATGTGTAATATACAGACAAAATAATACATCCATTAGCAGGTATGGACTTGATCGGTTGCAATCACTATGCAGATGAACTTGAATCAGCAGATTCGCCAACTGGCCAGTCAGTAGCGCTGGAGGAGTACAAAAGCTCAAGAGCGAGTCAAGTGAGACTGAATACATTGCAAAGCACGTGGAATCAGTGCTATCAGTGTTGCACATTCCACTATTTTAACCCAATTTTTATTGTGATTCATTGCTATTCATGCTGTACAGCAGCGTGAATGGCTGAATCGAGGTCTCTCGTTCAGTGCCCGGCTTTGCCCGAGTGTTATTTTGAGCATCATCCAAAGGAAAAAGCTCTTCAATGTTAAACAAGTTGTTTTAAATACATATTCCTCCAAGACCAAAATAAAACAGGGCATGAGGTGATTTGCCGTCAATGTGAGCACGAACAGTCTCAGATGTTGAATGATTTGCGTTTGAGTTTAGGAGTAGAAAACGATTGTTTGTTGTTTGACGACAAAAGAATCTCCACGGTATTAAAAGATATCGCTGTATTTGGACGAGGCAATCTTCAACGTGGGTTGTACATTGATTTAACAGTGGGAGCATGCAAAACCATCGCCAGAGCTGAAGCAACAGACGACAGGGGAGGGGGAGGCTTATTGTTTCATACACTGGTGGCAATGAAGGCTTTGTTGAAGACACATGTTTACTGTTCCATACAAAGAAAGGGAAGGGTGATTATCACCAAGAAATGGACAGACCAACATTTGGTTTAGTGAAGTGATTCATAAATTGAAACCAAACAGAGAAATAGTAGCAGACAATTTAGTACATTGTATATATCACCAATAACAAAACATGCTTTTTTGGTAGTATAAACTTGAAGGGTGTGTATCATATAGTAATGTATGTATTGCAAACGAAGCAACCAAGATTTTCATAAATTCATTTCTAACGAGAAACAATAACTCATTAAATTCAAGAGGGGCCTGTCTTTTACTTTTACCTTTGTTTTTTTTTCTTTTGCGCATGCTCGACACACACACACATGCCCTCATGTTTTAAAGATATTTCGTGATTTATATTAAGTAGGGACACATTTATTACATAATCTATGCACAGACAGTCCTTTAAAAATTGTATGGTTCAGGAGACAAAAAGAAGCAAAAATGCATTCCGCTTGATATGCATGTATAGATTTTGATACCGAGTTTTTAACATGCTGAGATTTTTTAAGTTGGAACATGGCAAAGCTTTTGTAAGTGTTTTTAACCTTAACCCTTAACCAAATCCTCATTCAACACTTCTTTTACGTGGCACTATGCTCGGTGCCTAGAAACATCCACAAACCTGATGCAGGAGGCAGTCTGACCTCTGGAACGTTGTCCTAATAAGACTCCATATTCACTCACGTAAGTAGTTAAATTAATCAATACTATTTAATGTATTTATTTCCTTTAATAGTGAGTAACACGCACAAATCTACAATATGTTAAGGGGTTGGCAATACTGCCGATTCTCTCATTGTCTGTGATACGAAGAGCTTGGTGGTTCAGGCAAGACTGGCACAGATGATTCTGAGCTCCATTCTCGTGCGTATTAATACATAAAACCTCCTGCAAATTTTACCTGACGCAGTTCTTACATGGAATTAGAGGAAGGATACTCACAAAGAAATCACACTAAGATTTGAACCTAAATAATACAATATCTGGATCAAAATTCGACAACTTAACACGCTTGGTTAATGAGCCATCAACAAATGTGTATGTCCTATTCATATTCAATTCACATATATTGAACTTATATACCTCAAAGAGAGTTTAATCTAACCATGTATTACAAATATACATGGTACATTGATAAATTAAAACTAGTTCTTGTTATTATAATAATAGTATGTACTGGATTGACATTAATTGTCTGTATGAAGCATATTATACTTAGAAAAATAATTTCCTTACAAACTTCCTTCAAATAGGTTCTGGATTGGGCTCAGGATCTGGATCAGGTTCGGGATGGGGCACAGGAGATAGTTCAGGTTCCGGTGGAGGAACAGGTTTAGGTTCAGGATGGGGACAAGGTTCCGGTGGAGGATCCGGTTCAGGTTCTGGTGGAGGATTCGGTTCAGGTGCTGGTGGAGGTTCAGGATCGGGAGCAGGTTCTGGTGGAGGGTCAGGCTCAACTTCAGGATCCGGAGGAGGATCTAGTTCAGGATCAGGTACTGGTAAATATATATCTACTTTATTACATATGAACAGAATATTAAAAATATTTAAACACATTTTTTACATTGTTGACTTTTCTTGTAGAATGCATAGAGCATCACGATTATGAACCAGAAAGCAAGACTTCAAAATCTTCCTTTTCATATAATTTGTTTGGTATTTCATTTCCATCCTTGGCATCATAATTATTATAATTAAGCAACAAATACGAAATATACAAAATAATTGTTAATTGTAGACAAATTATAAAAATTGAATAAATACATATATTTTGAAGAATATTATGAACTTATACCTGTCCTCCTCCGTAGTCGAGCGGGTTAAGGCATTCACTCGTCTTGAGATCGTTCGCTGCGGGACGGCGTAGGTTCGAATCCGGCTCTGGTCGGAATTTATTCGGCCTACGTATGGCAACCCACCATCGTGATGAAATTGGGAAGCTCTGAGTGAGTGAGCGTAACCTGGTCAAGAAGACCTACAACAACGGCTGGGGGTTCATCGGGCTGATCACCCGTCACCCCAATACTGGTCTAAGACCTCCACGCTATAATAGGTGACGGAGGAACAGTGTGGGAGGGAGACCAGCAGTCGGTAGGTAAGCCAAGGCCCTTCAAGGGCTGTAGTGCTGTGGGTTTAGTTTTTTAGTTTATGAACTAATACCTACATCTAGTCTACATTTTAAATGATTTTTATTTGTTTCTTCTCCAAACTATAATAAATGTACAAATATCACTCAAATCTATAATTTACTTCACACTAGTGGGAAGACTTATGGATAGGACAAACTACATTCTATTTTTAAATATTTTAATGAATCTTTTAAGTAAAATATTACGTGCTTTGTACATACCGTTACACATTGAAAAGATATGCAATTAATAGTCCTTACTTTCGTATCTAAATTCTGAAGTATAATTAAACATTTTCTCATTAAAATAGGTGCAAATGCAAATTCAAATGCAGGTATGTGTTTATATACATATATTTCATGTATTTATACAACTTTCAATCATATTTCATAACATTTAGTGCACAGGAAAATATTTCTTGCCAATATTTCATGAATAAATATTATTTATCCTTTCTTTTGTTATACTAAATAGACAAAAGTTTGTCATACATAAAGACACATTATTCCAATGCATATTTTATATTTTGAATAAGTATTTGTTGAATTAAAAATTAAACTCAAAGCTTTAACTGTACCTGTTCCTAATTTTTCCAGAACTTGAATGTCTAGAATATTAAAACATGAACTGTTGCCATTTATAAAAGATTAGCATGTTTGAAAAGTCATGTGTAAAACTCAATTCTGAAGATTTTTATTTCCATTATTACGAATTGTGATGAAAATAATCAATTATCATCTCATAAAAGGGTAATGGGATTGACACATTTATACCATCAATAGCTTACACAAAATTCGAATATATGACGCCTCATCTCGTGTGCTGCTGACTAATGCACCACAGACACCGACACCTAGTCAGATAATTAATTTGAATTTGCCTTCAATGAAATTGTAATATTCTAATTTTACCTACTAGGCACATGTCAGCGTTCAGATGAAATTGAATATTCAAAATATTCTTGTTCATTATTTTATATTTGTAATTTAAAAAAAAAAAAAAACTATTTAATATTCCCAAAAATTTTAAGTAGAAACTCTATTATGTTTTAGTGTCAGCTAATGGTGGAGGTGAGTACTTGATTTGCATTCAATTCTATTAAGAATATTTATTTCAATTTGTCTTATTTATTCATAAAATAACAAAAGTATATCTTATATTCCTATAATGGGTTCTTAATTATTTGCTTATATACTTGACACGACAATATTTTTTGTAAAATAAATTAAATTGAGAATTTTCTTTTCTCCTCATATTAATACTATACATGCCTAAACTACTAAATAGAAAGGTGAATGACAAAAAATTTATTTTTTGACAGATGCAAATGCAAATTCCAATGCAGGTATGGTACTGAAAGAGTTATAATATTTTGTAAATTCATGAGTAGGAGAGAATTTTGTTTATGATTTCATTAACCATAACCGAAGCGTAGGAAGCATCCAAGATAAAAAGTGCAATGAAAAATACAATTCTGTGGTTCAATTAAAAAAGGTTTTACTGCATTTTTAAACATGCATATTTGAATAGTTTCTTAAAATGTCACTAATATGTATTCTCCAATGCTAAATAGCACAACTCAGGCCTTAAATAGAAATTCCAATTATATTTATCAAAGATAGTAAAGATTGCAATTTCCATTCATTCAAAGTTATATATTCGGTTTACTATGAACTCATTATATGCACTTTCAGAAGATAAGAAATACTGTAAATACTGTAGTTGCTGTCTAGTTTAAAAGAACCATAAGAACTAAAAAGTTTGCCACGTATAGTGGTGTATTACCATACAAAACTTATGGTAGAGTAATATTTTGTTGGTAATTGATAAATGAATTAGCCATTGACAAGATATTGCACTTAAAAATATTATGTATATTGTGGAGAGTACAAGGGAGAGATCACAAAAATCATGTCCTCTCAAGTCATCAACCAAAACTCAGTCAGGCACTGACAAACAAAATACTACTTATGTGCCGTCAAATGCCGGGCATACAATAATCACTGCCGGGTGTAGCCACTAATCCAAATAAGTAAACAGTCTTGATCCCAAAAAGACTGGTCAGCAATATGTCACAGCAAAATAACCAAATAAAAAGACGAACAAAATTTGGAAGAGACAGTCAGAATTCCCAAATGCAGCAAGATGTTGAGATAATGGTCAGATCAGATGAAGTGACAAGAACAGTCGGCAGAGCGAGCAACGGAGAGGAACCCGAGGACAGTAACTCCTGCAGCTTCTTGCCAAGGCCACATCATGCCATCAGGGCACTGTTCCAACCATGGTTATTCGACCTGCCACCATCCATCTCCTGCTGTCGACGTTTGCATGCCGTCATCATTGCCATGATGCCGGCACAATTGATTTAATTGGCATTTTAATTCCACTTTATGCACAGAAAAGGTAACTGGGACTGAACCTTCAGTTTAAAGTGGGATCTGAACCACAATGTGCCTTTAGCGGGTATCGAATCTGCGACCCCTTGATTACAAGTCAATGACGCTACAACTGCACCAGCGGGAGGCACAACGACATGAACCGTAGAACTATCCGAGACAACCGCTCTCACCAACTCGTACGCGACGTTAGCCCATCCTACTGCGAGACTGCCAATACCGATCGACTGCACTTCATAGCTTGCTGAAATTATCTGAACGAGAAATTGCCGGCCCCTCGTCAACCGCTGACCCGGACTGAGGCATCCATAGACGAAACTGTCTGCCAGCAAGTTCCTCATGAGCCATCCGGACTGCCTGAACAAGAGTGAGTTGGTCCACTTATTCTCTCCACACCTGGCCATCGGGGACAATAAGTGTGTTTTATCCAGAACACATGAGTCATTCCTCTGAGCTGGGCAAGAGTTAACCCTCCGATCCCTATCAATGTTTTGAAGAACCCGGTGAACACATCAATATATATTGTGTTCTGGATTTCACTGTTATTAATCTTGAAATATTTCTAAAATTAGCATTCTGCAAGTATATTTCTATTACTTAAGAAATCAGCAATTTAAAGGAAACATAGTCTAATAATTTAATATAATCACTTTCCTTTAGTTTCGGGAGATGGTGGTAAGAAATTTAATATTGAATTCTCCTGTTTCTACTTGATAAATCCGGACTAATTTATTTCTATCAGATATTTTTGATTTAGTAATATTATACTATATACGTGAAACTATTGGGAAACTGTAGCACTTTTAACCTAATATATCAATTTTAATTGGAATGTTATAAAAAACATGGAAGCTGTTGTCATAATAAATATGCTTGAAATATGCAACACATAGAATTATTAATTTCAATTATCAAAGCAACAACTTCATGTCTGGATACTGTAAAAAATGTAAGACTCATCAGATACAAGGGCTATTTTTTTTTCCAACCTCCAATAGGGCATGAAATCATAACCACAGTGAATAGCGAAATAAGTTTATTGACAAAAGTTACGTAGAAGTATAATCGACTTTTCAGCGTAATCACCAAGAAGATTCAGACATTTATCATATCGATGCACCAGCTTTCCAATACATTCTGCAAAGAAATGTGCCACCTGTCTGTTGATCCAGGCCTTCTGAAGCTCCGCATCTGTGTGGAAGCAATGTCCTTCCAAACACTTCATCATCGCTGGGAAAAGGTGAGAAGTCATTCAGTGCCAGGTCTCGGTTGTAGGGAGGGTGATCAAACATGTCCCAGTGTATTTGTTGAAGAAGGTCTTGGGTTGATGCACCAACATGCGGTCGGGCATTCTCATGGAGCAAGATAATGCCCGAAGACGGCATGCCTCTTCGGCAGACAGCTCATTCGACCATGAATTTTCGCTGCATTGTGCCCCTCTGCCTGTAGAAATCGTAGCACACTACGCACCTCGCACTTGGCGGTAGAGTCGATTGTTAGACATCTCTACATGCCCGTTGCTCAGCTTCAACTGAAGCGTTGACCTTGGCAGTGGTGATGGTGGTAGCAGGGATGACGCCAGTCATGCTGTGTGAAGCCCCACTTCCTAGTGTTTCATGAGCCTCCTGGCGGAACCATTGCAGGTTGAAAAAAAAATAGCCCTCGTAAAAGCAATGTAACTTTAATGGTTGATTGCATTAATATTGTGCATGGCAGTTATGATATTTATGTGTAATTTTAACTCAAAATATTAAGAACTGAAAAATACAAATTTGCTTTTCACCAGCTTCAAATGCAATTTCAAATGCAGGTGATTGATTTTTAATATTCTTAATGTCTAACATAATCTTCTAGTTCTGAAAGCATAGATCAAAATCAATGGATGATATTCAGTTAGATGTCATTTTGGAGTGCAGTTTGGGAAGGAACAGCATGAAGTCGGTCTAACAGATTTGCACATGTGAAGAAAAGCGTATGAGTAGACTTCTTACAGCACAAAATTTGCGATTGTAAAAAACGTAAAACTCAATCAGATAAAAGCAATGTAACTTTAATGGTTAATTGCATTAATATTGTGCATGGCAGTTATAATATTTATGTGTAATTTTAACTCAGAATATTAAGAACTGAAAAACACAAATTTGCTTTTCACCAGCTTCAAATGCAATTTCAAATGCAGGTAATTGATTATTAATATTCTTAATGTCTAACATAATCTTCTAGTTCTGAAACCATACATCAAAATCAATGGATAATATTCAGCTTGATGTGTTAAGGAAAGCGTATGAGAAGACTTCTTACAGGAAGAAATTTGTGATATTTTATACACATGCATTCCTCACATGATCACACTTTGGCAATGACCAATATTTCACTGGCATGTTTTTCAAGTAGGATATGATCTGTTTGCTAAAAATATGGCGGCAAAACGTGATTTTGACTTATGAGGGAGAAGTTGTTCACTAAATATCATCCATTGTTTTGTAATGAAGATGAAAATTAGATAAAATTTAAATTATTTTTTAAAAATACGTTCCTGATGGCTTCAAAATAAAAATATTTTTGGCAAAAATATTAATTTGACCTAAATGAATTTTGCTTCACTAACCTCCATTCCAGATAATACTACCTTGCAATAAGTTTATTAATAAAATAGCAAACATGAAAGTGATGTTATTATGTATTCTCTTTCATTTCCTAACTCTACTATCAAATAAATGCCTACTTAATTTTATATTATATGGTTACGAAGGATGCAACTTATTAAATATTAATACCTTTATTTCTAGTTAATAATGCACTTTCAAGTAAGTTAATTTAATTGTTATTTGTTTCTTTCGTTCACAGTAACTGTATGCAGAAATATGTTTACATAATGAGCGATCAATATTTTCATTGCATATTAGAACATAAATGACAATAATTTGTTTTTAGATTTGACGGTATTTCCCTGTTTTCAATTTACATTGACAATTAATACATGAAAAAATGTGTAGTATCTTTCTTCAGTTATGTATAATAAAGAGAAATGATGAGGAATATCTACATCAATATGTACATAGATCTGAGCAACAAGAATGGCATATAAATTTTCAAAACTGATGGAAGTTATGTTAAAATTATGCATAACCCATGTACATAGTGGAAACTTTAGCACCAATATGGAAGATAACATTCTTTTAAAATGCAAGTTGTTAATACTGGTATGCATTTGTGCTAAATTTAATTATCGAGCAAGGAGGAATAACCAATCATAATGCAACAATAAATAACAAATAATTTTGTTCTTTCAATTAAAGCATACAAATGGAGATTTTAAACAAAAGGAAACTTTCAGCATTCCATTCTGGAAATAAGTAAACAATTCAGAAATAAAAAAATATATAACCAGGTAGAATCTTACAACTTCGGGGTGTATTCTTTATTTGTTTATTTATTTATTTATTTATTTGTCTTTACTATATAAAAATTAAATAATATAATTGTAATATATTTTAATCTATATACTTGCGACAAAAATTTTAAAAAAACATTTCTTTCTTTGCACATTGTAAAAACAGAAGTTAATGGAATTTTGAATGGAGGTAGGTTTTAAAAAACCTTCTTTCTGCACACGACAGCACTGTAAATGTTAAATGCATAAATTAAAAGATAACGTATTCATAACTTTTATAAAAAATATATTAAATTATTCTCCTTTAACCCATTCCGTGCCACTACTTGAAGGATACTGATTTTTTTTTTCCGAAACTGATTAATTTTACTCAATTTGGACTCAAAAGGGAATATTTGTTACGAACATTAAAATGCTTATTACAGCATCAAAATTATTGCTAGTTCCCATTATAGGAGCATTGGTGTAATATACTGGTGGCAGTAGGTTATTCCAGTTCTGAAGGTTTGTAAAGTATATGGAATAATAACTACAAATATTTGATATCATACAAAAAACAGAAACATACTATATGTAAAGCTTATAACACAGGTATCTTAATTACACTTTAGTGAATTTTTGACTATTTATGAGCATGGAAATTCTCAGAGCAATTCCTATGTAACATCATGTCACACTTGATGAACTCCACTATAAGAGGTTGCTGAACATCAATTACCTTGTTCTGAGGCTTGCTGTAGCATTTAGCAAACCCCGCTACAGACCCAGAATTTGATACAATACACTCTACATGATTATCATACCACTTTATGACACAAATATCTCCAGGAGAAGACATGTGAAAGGTGACTCTTTCTCTTTTCTTCATCTCATTTGTTTCCAGTAAGTGACAATCACCCAAAGGATTTTCTCTGATTGTACCCGATGACTTGAAATTTTTTGATTGACTTTTTATCATGGAATCTACCTCTTGACATACTATTGTGCACTAATGGGATACTACAGTCATTAGCTTTGATCCAGTATTCTTCTGGTAATGAATGGAATCCATTGAAAATAATAATTCCCCAAAACTTCTTCAGATCACGAACATCAATATGAAAGATTTTTTGCTGTTCTTGTTTTTTCTTGTCATATCTCGAGGTTTCATCTAGAAGATGTTGCAAAATTTTGTCATACTCAGAAATTTAGAAGAGATTGTTGGAATCAAAAACACATCCAAACACAACACACACACACACACACACACACACATAAAATTGAGAACTGACAACAACAAAAGCAACAAAGCCATCTAACATGAGAGTGTGATTGCTAGGGCCAAAGATTAGCGGCTCAAGTAAACTCGCATTTCAAGCCAATGCTCCCATTACAGCAGCATAATGCAAAACTTCCGGTGTGAGGATATTATGGCAATACTCCCACCGTAGTACCCTCTCTCTTTGAATATATAATTTTTTAAAAAGAAATCATTATATAATTCAAGTATGGATATATTACTAAATATTACCTAATTACAAAAAAACAACAATAAAACAACTTGGTAGAAATAAAAATTTTAAAATCAATACAAAAAACAATATTTTTTCCAGAATTGAAAATATATAATTTTATAACAATAGGAGTTTAAGAAGTTAAAAAAATATTGATATGTTATTCACTTCATGTATATTTGATAAATAATTAAACGTTTTTACATATTTCAATGTGAGGCTGAGAAAAAAATTAAAAACATGTTCCCATTATGGGAACATTGGCAGCTAATGGTTTAAATATGAAAAAAATCTTCATTGGTTAGTCAAAAATGTCCAAGGTATATACATATAAACATTCTTAATTTAACTGCTTTTGCAATATCAATTCATTCTGGTTATAATTGACGAGTATTACTTACTGAAAAGATACTCTGATATAAAAATTAAAGCAAAGCCTCCAGCACTGTACTCAACATTCCTTCATTGTTTGGAGTGCTATTATTAATAAAGCTATACTTACTATATTAGCATATTTATGAGGCAATCAATTACTTTATAATTTGAGTCCATAGACATTCATTGCCTACAAATAATTACACATGTACACATATACATAACTACATGTATAAAAAGTTGCAAAATATTGTATAGTTCCAGGCTTTATACCACCCTCCATGCCTGGACTAGGTAATGGTAGCTTTCCATGGGAAGGTAAGTACAACAGAATGGTGATTTTATTATTTGTGGTGAGTAAAGTAATCAATCATGACTGGCTGCGAGCAAGCGAGATGAATATTAGTTCAGATAATTTCATACCGAGCATATGTGTGTTTGATGGAGGCACATACTGGTTCGATTCCAAATCAAAATTGTAGATCCAGTCTCGATTAGACTATATGTGCCAAATGTAAGCTTAAAATCCCAAAAAAAGCACAGTTTACACCACTCAACTTAATGAAAAATATACATGGGTGTGTATCTTACAGTTCATCATTTATTCCCACTCCATAAAAACACATCTAGAACACCTCGTTCATGAGATTACAATTGTGAAAATTAATAGGTGATACAAATCCAGATGAAGATGCCAATTGTCAATCGCCCTGCTATTTAAAATTTTACCCTACCTTAACCCTTAAAAGATGAATTATTTTATGTCAATTTCTTCCTTATTTTTAGTCTAATATCATGTGTTATGTACTAATAAGTGATATTGAATCATTTTTACAAAATGTTCGTTCTTCCTTTTAGAATTATGCCCCATTATCATATGGTAACGCTATGCGTTCACCCCTAAAAATTGATTAATTTTTGAAAACTTGGAAATTTTTTTAAAACCTTAAAATTACTTTCAAAATGTTATGATGTTTTAAAAATACAAACTTCATAGATCCACTGTACATTAATTTCACATTATCTGAGCTAAACGTGCTCAGGTAACTATTTAGGACATAATTATTACTCTATATTCACACATTATCACTCTTGAATATTCACTTGCCATAGAAACGTATGAAACATGAAATGTGAAGTCCAACAACATATTTGGCATGTCCAATAGGAACACTACTGGTGGATCACCAGCAGACTGCACATTCATCAAAACTTGTCTTTGTGTTGTAATTAGTCTCAAAGCTCCCTTAGGTGCAATTTACCATCTAAATTCCAGCTGGAAGAATTTTTGCCTCTGAAATTCTTGTAGCATATGGACAAGAGGGGCTGAATCCTTTCTAAATTTCTTTTCAATGTCAATGGAATCTTGTTGTACTCTTGCCTTGATAATATGAAAACGAATGAGGTATCCACGGAAGGTTTTCAAGACCCAGGCAGCCTTTGTAACCAAATGTTGTAGGTTTACCTCTAATAAATTGCTTGCAAGAATGTTTTCCATAATACGGGATCACAGACTAAACAAAGATGAGCTGAGCTGAGCTACTGAACAATGTTCCATGAAATGGTACTTTATTATTATTATTAATATTAATAATAATATTAAAATAAAATATAAATTATAAGCAATAGAAAGAAATAAACCATGCAAAAGATGACAAAAGGCTTTACAACTTAAATATCTTTCTTTACATGCAATAATAACTGAAGAAATGAAATAATTGTTGAAAGTCTGTAGCTACTGTATCTGCATAGCATTGCCACATGGTAACGCCACCACCATGAGTTACAATCGAAGAAGTGATGCAAATTCTTTATGTATTTCGAACACACAGACACATGTCCAATTACAGCGTTCACAGAGCATTATGCAAACAAGGAAGTACTACATCAACAATATTAAATCAAGTGAGAAATATGACATTTCAATTTACAACATACTTATAAACATGACTGATTTCATATATTGTTTGAAATAATAGAGTTTAAAGTTATATTTGAATCTAAGTTATACAGTGCCAATCTGCTTATATACATGTAAATAGTAGTAGTAGTGCAATAGAGATATTGAGCAATAAATTGCACATATAAGAGACAGAGATAAACATATGACAGTGAAATTGAAACAGTATTTTATAACAATTAGGTAAAAAAAAAGGAGATAATGTCTAATTTAGTGTGAGATTATGAACATAACAATCTTCATTTGTGTCCTGGATATATACAGTGTTCAGAGAATATAATGACTTTTAAATCTGGAAAGATCGATACTAGGATTATTACTGGAGACTGAGTTGAACAACTTTCACATCCTCCTCAGGGGTTCAATTTCTGCCATGCTGGTTCTTCCATGTAAGATTTTAAAGAGGTTTTTTCTGGGTCTTAACACAGCGTTTGGAACATAAAAGTTTAGTTGTGAGGGTAGAGCTGGAGAATATATTTTTCCATTGACAACTTTGGATAAGAAAGTCAATTGATGCACTTGTCTTCTTTTCTCGAGCAACGAAACATTCAACATTTCATGCAACATGTTACCCAAGGTGAACTTCCGATATTCACAATTGAGTTTAAATAACAGATACCTCAGAAATGTATTTTTAAGTTTCTCTATTTTGTCTATTTCTTTCTTGACTAGAGGGTCCCAAACAACCAAGGCATATACAAGTTTCGATCTAACGAACGCATAGTACAGCAACAAGAAAGTTTCCCTCTTTCTGAATTGGCTGCCCATTCTCATTATGAATCCTATTTTTCTGTGAGCTTCGCTGAGGATATGTGCAATGTGTGATTGAACAGAAAACATCATAACTTTTACATTACATGTTTTTACTAAATGCTGAAAACATTCAGAACACCATAATGAAAGACAATCAGATAAAAACACCATATTTACTTTCCAGCGTATGACATTTTCAATAAAAAAAAAGTGAAGGTCAAAACAAATACATTCTCTCACAACAATGCTGTTACCTGGACCAAAACTAATAGTCTGAAACGCAAGCTTAATGCATTCTAGAGCAGTGGTTCTCAACGTTTTTCAGTCTGGGACTCACCTTGAAGGATGTTATCTTCATGGGACCCATAAGCATGGGTGCCGGCAGAATTACTTTTAGGGGCATGCATGCAGTTTATGATCATTCTTTTGCTAACATCGAGTACTTTAAAATGCCATATTTTACGCTTGCTTCAACAAATTACACATACTTCATTCTAGAAAAGTAAATATGTAACTTAAAAGACTAATTTACTCTAGTCTAACTAAACTCACATCCTGAAATTGAGAGATGCCGGTAAAAAGTAATGGTAGAGCATGAATAACAGAAATGTAGAAATGTAGAGTTTAGACTACGTGCAACGTGGGTTCAATTAAAATTGTTAAAACAACATATCTTAGTAATTTAAATGTTATAGGTTTTTAAGACATAAAAATACATTTTCGAACCCAATTTCATGACCCTCCAAACTACCCTCTCAGGACCCAGCAGTGGGTCGTGCCCCATAGGTTGACAAATGATGTTCTAGAGCAACTCTTGGCTCTAGATCCACCTAGACACTCAATGTAGACAAGCCTCTAGTGCGAAAGTGTCCGAATGTTGAGTGTTACCATATGGTAACGCTGTGCATTTAAGGGTTAATGAAAGTTGGTACATCATGTGCATCTGAACATAGAAAAGTAAATGCAGCAGATGAAACAAAAATGCATAAAGCATGAGCTCAGACCAAATGTCTAAGTGCATCATCGAGAAAGATGCAGGAAGGTGCATCAAAAAACACATCAATTGATGGATTAAAGTACAGTTCAACAGACAGAAAGATACTCACACTTTCATCATATGATATAGTTTTCCGTTATCTTTACATATGATATTCAAAAATACATCAAATTCTAAACCTGCTTCTTGGCAAGGGCCAATAAAAAACACTTTAATGCCTTTCTGGTGCATTTTTTTCTGTGTGTGGTTTGTTTTTAACATCATCATGCCATGTAGGACTATTGGCCACATGAGAAATTATTGGAAATAACCATCCATTGATATTTTCGTGTGGTATTTATATTTAGTATAGCTTCTTACACCATCTTCTGTGCAATTAACGATCATCGTTTATAATCCGAGGATCATGCTTTTCATCTACTTGTTTTGTTTTCTCTACTGCCAACATTTTTAACACAAGTAGCATTCATATTTAATAATTTTACGTCAATTTTCTTCCACTTTTTATTAATTGCAAAGATGAGGATCTTTGATATACGGCAAATAACACCCATGCCCATGCCAGTAGTCGAATAGGAACTACGATGACAAGATTGTCCACCAAGCCGACAACACGTAAAGAAGCACAGATTGTAGGCAGATATTGAAATCAGGTAGCAAACCATCTTCGCTATGATTTACGGACTGCAAGAAGTTCTGCCAGTCACCACAGAGATGAGCCACTATAATATCTTTAATATGTTATGACAGATATTGTCATAAGGTTTGTCCATATTAGTGTATTTACACATATGCAGTAAGCATAAGATAAAAAAATTTCACATCCAACGAATATAAGCAAGTATGCTGAGAGAATTCACAATAGGTGGAGCGTAAATGCTAATCGCAGTCATCTCTGCTTTTGTTAATACGTGAAAAAGCCACTAGATGGCATTGGATTTTCTACATGTAAAGCCGAGAATTATGAAGTTGTGTCAAATATTGGCTGTTGTTTACATATCAAAATTAATTTCACTGTTAATTAAACTTCATTGTTACTTGTTTCGGTCCTAAATTTAACAAATATTGAGTTTTTCAAAATATAATCGGTAAATTCTGTGTAGGTGTGTGCAATGGCATGTTTTGGGCAAAAGCTGTTTTGACCGGGTTCTGCAATTTGCACACAAAATATGATGTAAAGATTATACAGCATATTATACTTTTATGATTTTATGAAAAATTATTATCAAAGGATACTAATGTTCGGGTTATGCATCAGGATCCTTAACACACCTATTAATGTAAAAATTTGTGTCAAATGCATACAGTCGTTTGCCAGTTAGGCAGTTGACTAAAGTGATGTACAAAAAAGGATAAAAAATAATGTGGTTCCCGCAAAAAGATTTTTGAGAAGGTGGATGGAAAATAACGTTGAGAGTTAGAAATTTGGTGATATTTGCGTTCGTGTGACACATGGACGTACAAGGGGAATTGTCTTTCTACAGAGAAGTAATGGAGAACAGTTTTTCGTACGGGTAAGTTGCGGTACGAAAGCAGGATGGCCGGAAATCCGAGATATAAGGTATCGACTGTCGTTGTTCCTGAACTCCCCACCGCGCCATGGAGGTAAACTGAAATTTAGCTTCTAGTGTCATATGAGCTCATTAAAACATTAAGTTAGGTAGATCTACCTTGTTCGCGACAAATTCTTGTAGCATGCTAGTGTGTCCATTGTGAAGATAATCGGAAAATGCTAACTCTAAACAACGTGGCTTGAACGTGATTGTGGACGACACCATTGCTGCCAAAATTTGGTTTCTCATATAACAAGGACACGAATCTGGTTCAAAACACTTGGCACAGTTGGGAATGTATGTAAATATTAATGTATGTTTTTGTATCCCAGTTCTGTTGTGGGAAATAAAGTAATTTTACGTCCCAACATGGATCAAGGTAACATGCCCTAATATGGAAATCTTCGCAGCTGGTAAAGTCAATGCAAGAAAAGTAAAGTGTATCATGGGTTGCATAGATATTCATAGCAAAAATAGACTTAGAATATTTGCTTGTGTTATCAAAACACCACCCTTTGTTACATACGTAACAAAGCACTTACCCGATATTTTATTTATGGCAACACATGTACATTGAAGATGAACACTCATTAGTGGTGTAACTACGAGTTTAAGAATGCAGTTGTGTTGTAGCAAAAACATTTTCTCAGATAAAAGTAAATTAGATATATCATTGTAACCAGCCGCTATTTGCTGGATCAGTCAGATGTTGGTTTGATTTTAATTTATGAAAGAATAACACAATAAGGTTCATGCTGCACGTTGGTGGCAGGTCTGTAGTTAGTTCGTCATAATAAATATGTTTGATAGTAGTTTGAGTACCATTTCAACCCATGATTATGCACAAATCTGGCTACCAAAGTTATATTTACACCACCTTTATTATTATTATTATTATTACCCTGGCATAGGCATGCTTTATCTCGTATGAAAGAGCTCTTCAATACCTTTCCAACACCGCCCATCTCACTTCTATAGGCCACACAAGGGTAATCAGCAAGTTCTATAAAGTAGGAACATTTCTCCTAACACTCCCCGCTATCTGCTTTTTCCACCGACATCTTGGTCTTCCTCTTGGCCTTATTCCCACTACTTGTGCATTGTAAACTCTTACTGGTAGTCTTTCTGCATCCATCTTCCCCATGTGTCCAAACCATCTCATCTGTGCCTGATCTATCCTGTCCAGAAGCTTCACCATGCCCATTGGTCTGTCGGATCTCCTTATTCTTTATTCTATACCTTCTAGTCTTCCCCTATATACTCCTTGAAAATTTCATCTCCACTGCCTGCATCTTTCTCTTTCTTCTCTCTGTCATTGTCCAAGTCTCTGCTTCGTATGTAATTATTGGCACATAGTAACAGTTGGGCTGAAAAGTTCGTAGGCTAACATAGTAAAAAATATATTTTTGACAAAATTCGATTTTATTATTCAATATAGTTGCCTTCGAGGGCGATACAACGATTATAGCAGTCATACAATTTTTCGATGCCATTTTTATAGTACGATTTCTCTTTAGCCTCAAAATAGGCCTCAGTTTCGGCGATTACCTCTTCATCAGTGCTAAATTTCTTTCCAGCGAGCATTCTTTTAAGGTCTGCAAACAGGAAAAAGTCACTGGGGGCCAGATCTGGAGAATATGGTGGATGGGGAAGCAATTCGTAGTCTAATTCATATAATTTTGCCATCGTTTTCATTGCTTTGTGACACGGTGCATTGTCTATTGTGAGCACGCGTGGCACCCATTTTGCACGCAGCTTTCGCATGTTCAAATATTCATGCACAATATGTCCAACACGTTCCTTTGATATTTTTAAAGTCTCAGCTATCTCGATCAACTTCACTTTACGATCATTTAAAATTATTTTGTGGATTTTTTTGATGTTTTCGTCGGTAACAGCCTCTTTGGGGCGTCCACTGCGTGCATCGTCTTCGATGCTCATTTTGCCTCGTTTAAATTTAGCAAACCACTTCTCAACGGTTGATTTTCCTGGTGCAGAGTCCGAATAATGTTTATCAAGCCAAGCCTTGGCTTCAACAGTATTTTTTTTCGCCAAAAAGCAATGCTTTATTAACACACGAAATTCTGTTTTTATCCATTATTTCACAATAACAAAAGCTGCTTCACTCACAATGCTATATCTCACGAACTAATTATCCGGCAGCTGTGAAATTTATACACGTATCTTTTGAAGGTTAGTACTAAGTTAAAAACACATGGATTTAATTCTAGTAATGCCATCTATGAGTCAGCCTACGAACTTTTCAACCCACCTGTTATGTGTTATATATTACCTTCTTACATTTCATAGGTACACTCCTGTTCCATATTAATCTTCGAATGCTTTGATATAGTCCACCACCCATTTGTCCTCTTCTGTTTACCTCCTCATCTATTCTTCCACTTCTTTCAATTATGCTTTCTAAGTATTTAAAGCTCTCCACTACCCTCAACTCTTCTGTACCCATCTTTATTTTTTGTTAATTTCTGGCTCTCTTTCTTGTTGTTATTAGCACCTTACTCTTTTCTGCACTGAATTTCATTCCTACTCTTCTGATTTCCTCATTCCAACTATCAAGCTGTCTCTGTACTTCTCCTTCCCTGTTCCCCCATAATACTAAGTCATCAGCAAACAACAATGCCTTCATCTCTTCCTCTCATATCTTCTTCCCCACCTCTTTGTTAATTGCATCCATTGTAATTATGAAGAGCCGTGAGGAAAGAGCACTTCCCTGTTTTAGTCCATTACTTATACTGAACCACACCGTTCTTCCCACTGGTGTCTTCAAACAGCTCTGGTTTACCTTGTAAGTGTTCTGCACTCTACACACTATCTCTTCCTCGACTCCCTTCTCTCTTAGAGCTTTCCAAATATTTGTTCTGTCCTTGCTATGTTGATTATACCTTATAAATGTTGTATGTAGCTGATACAAAACTGCATGAAAAAAATATAATCTTAGACAATAACAAAAATACATTTAAGTTTAAATAACATACCATTATGATTTTTCAGGGGACAGTGAAACAGCAGAGGATGGTTCAGCTTCTGGAGATAGCAAAGGAATGAGTCAAGGAGGAGGGAGCGGTTCTGGATCTGGACAGGGTGGAGGAAGTGGTTCTGGATCAGGTCAAGGAGGAGGAAGTGGTTCTGGATCAGGTCAAGGTGGAGGAAGTGGATCAAGTCAAGGTGGCGGAAGTGGTTCAGGTCAAGGTGGAGGCAGTGGCTCTGGATCTGGGCAAGGCAAAGGCAGTGGCACTGGGTCTGGGCAAGGAAAGGGAACAGGCACTGGATCTGGGAAAGGTAAGGGAACTGGGGCTGGATCTGGGAAAGGTAAGGGAACTGGGACTGGATCTGGTAAAGGCAAGGGAACTGGGACTGGATCTGGTAAAGGCAAGGGAACTGGGACTGGATCTGGTAAAGGAACTGGCACTGGGTCAGGTAAAGGAAAAGGAAGTGGTTCTGGTGGGGGTCAAGGAGGAGGAAGTGGTACAGGTTGGGGTCAAGGAGGAGGAAGTGGCTCAGGTTGGGGTCAAGGAGGAGGAAGTGGATCAGGTTGGGGTCAAGGAGGAGGAAATGGTTCAGGTTGGGGTCAAGGAGGAGGAAGTGGTTCAGGTTGGGGTCAAGGAGGAGGAAGTGGTTCAGGTTGGGGTCAAGGAGGAGGAAATGGTTCAGGTTGGGGTCAAGGAGGAGGAAGTGGATCAGGTTGGGGTCAAGGAGGAGGAAGTGGTTCTGGTGGGGGTCAAGGAGGAGGAAGTGGTTCTGGTGGGGGTCAAGGAGGAGGAAGTGGCTCTGGTTGGGGTCAAGCTGGAGGTAGTGGGTCTGCATCAGGTCAAGGAGGAGGTAGTGGTTCTGGATCTGGGCAAGGTGGAGGTAGTGGTTCTGGATCTGGGCAAGGTGGAGGTAATGGTTCTGGATCTGGGCAAGGTGGAGGTAGTGGTTCTGGATCAGGGCAAGGTAAAGGCAGTGGCTCTGGATCTGGGCAAGGGAAGGGAACAGGCACTGGATCTGGGAAAGGCAAGGGAACAGGCACAGTTTCTGGTAAAGGGAAGGGAACAGGCACTGGATCTGGGAAAGGAAAGGGAACTGGGACTGGGTCAGGTAAAGGAAAAGGAAGTGGTTCTGGTGGGGGTCAAGGAGGAGGAAGTGGTACAGGTTGGGGTCAAGGAGGAGGAAGTGGCTCAGGTTGGGGTCAAGGAGGAGGAAGTGGTACAGGTTGGGGTCAAGGAGGAGGAAGTGGCTCAGGTTGGGGTCAAGGAGGAGGAAATGGTTCAGGTTGGGGTCAAGGAGGAGGAAGTGGTTCTGGTGGTGGTCAAGGAGGAGGAAGTGATAGCCAAGATGGAGAAATCGATGCTGCCCACATGGTTCTTGCTACAGGTAAATGTCATTACAGTACAGTTATGAAAATTATGTCCTTGAATGTATCTCTGTGCTCATTTTCTGACGAATGATTATTTAAATAGATTAAAATTTATTTTTCTTCAGAGAGTATAATTATAATATTATTGTATCTGAAAATATAATCTAAAAATAGTCTTGAAATCTTAATACTCACACATAAAGACACTCGCAAATGTGAATTCAGTTTTGACATAATTAAGGTGCTAGTTACTTAAAGTGTTCTATCAAATAATCCAATAGATGCAAATAATGAAACACATCAGACATGTGGTGCCTCCCTGATGGTGCAGTGGTAGCTTCCTCGCCTTGTAATCAAGGGGTCCTGTATTCAATACCCGGTAAAGGCATAGAGTGGTTTGGATCCCATTTTAAACTATAGGTCCAGTCCCGATTAACCTTACTGTGCATAAAGTGGACTTAAAACACCAACCCAACTCAACACCATACATGTAATGGATTTTGACTCAAAGTGAATACCCAATTGTTTTTGAATATCTGCACTTGTGTTGAAGTTAAGTCTCACCATCATTTGGTAAGAACATTCAACTTTTAGAAAATAAAATATGGTTTAGCATGAAATATCGGATTTCCTGATTGGGTAATGTCACATGGTAAATTCTCCTTTACTGACAATGGGATGCAAACCAGCCTTTCCATCAAGGGGCAGGTGTCAGGGACAAAGTCCAACCTAAAATCCTCCCAGAGGTCATCCACGAAGATAATCCAACCCAGGAATCCTATAGCTTTCGAAAACAATTATTGTATGAAATGAAGAGTTCTCGGTAGAGTACTTCATTGGACCACTTCTGCTTGAAAATACTCGATCGAATCTCCCACGCTCGAGCGTAATTCGCTCGAATATATAGAATATCAAATATCTTTTTAATGGGACAATAATCGTACAAATATATGTGTAAAAATCCATCCTGGTAGTTTCAGCCCATAATCATCTATTAATTTTCATACATTGCTGTTTGTTGTAAAGATGGACTAAATTACATTTTAACATGAAAATGATGACTATGTTCACTTCAGTTTCAATTTCACTGTGTCTTTCACTTCACGATCCATGTTTGAAGGGCCAATACTACAGAAAAATTATGGTTACACGTGAACTACTGGGTTTCGAGCATATACTGATCATTTTGCCTGATTGAGCAAAATTCGCACGTGACGTCATGGTGATGGAAGAGCTGTTAGTTCCTAACACAATCTAGCTTTGTCCGTGCAAACTATTTGCCGGTCGAGCAAAAAAAACTCATTGCAGCGCTCTAGTTCTCGGTAATCAGATGGTGACCACTACCTCCACTGACATTATGAGTTTAAATCTGTTGTCATTTTGACGGTCTCATCATAAACGTACATCGCACATAATAAAAAAATATGCTTAATCAGTCATCTTCAAAACAAATGTAGATCCAGAGAACCAAATTTCCAACATTGACTTTGCCTAGAAATCCTGTTTTCATTTCAAATATTGGCTCTTGAATTCAAAATGACAGTGATGGTCAACATACTAATCGGTGTAATTTATAAGCACTTAAGAAAAATTGTCCTAAGCATTTAGAGCCGATCCTAATTCTGATGTATCGTTGAAATTGGTAATGGAAAGTAATGGTTGGAATTCATCTACCGATATCGTCCAATACTTTACTGTCATATTGTTCTTTCATGACGTTGCCAAAAATGTTACATGACACTTTCGCAGAGTCTAATTATCCCGGAAATTATGCAAAATTCAGACTTTCTTTTTAGTTTGCACCAATTCTGCACGAAAAACTATATTTTGTGATTACATAGCATCTATTTTAGTATTCTGATGTAGTTCTTGAATATTATAAAGTAAATTTCTTGGTAAATTGATGGATGTAAGTGAAGAAAATATTTACACACCAATATCGATCAATATTTTGAACAAATTTTAATTATTGCAATTTTCAACTATCGGTATCGGTGGGAATCAGTACGAGTATTGGCATCGGTATCAGTTCAAAGTGGTATTGGCTCAGTCATAATTTAGAGGTATATTATATATATATATATATAATGGTTACAGATTTATGAGACTCTCTGTATGCTTTTGAAAAAATTAAATAGAATCATCAATACTTAGTAGTAGTCATGAGACACAAATATATTTTTATTAATAGACAATCTATTATAATTTTTAATATACAATTACAAATATTCACAAATTAAGAGCCTGAATTGATTGAATTGTTGTTTTAAGTCCACTTTATGCACAGTAAGGCTAATTGGGATTGGACCTACAGTTTAAAGTGGGATCCGAACCACTATGTACCTCCACCAGGTATCGAACCCGGGACCCCCTTGATTATAAGGCAACGACGCTACTACTGCACCATCAGGGATGCCCCAATTAGGAGCCTGAAATTTGAATATCAATGTTATTATAGTCAAGTTAGCTCCATGGTAACACTGTTAAGCCTTCTTTCCATCTTAATAAAACATTAAATGCTGACCAAGGGAAATTTTATTGTATAAAAAATATACACTAAAAAGTAACGTTTTCCAATAAATTCACAGAATTTATTATGAATCTTCGTCTGCAGAAGACTCTGTTAGTGGGTGGAAACGTTATGTTTTTAGTGTATATTTTCAATACAATAAATTTTGCCTTGGCTCAGTATTTTATGTTTTATTAGCTACATGAATTCGTGTAATTGAGCAAGACAAAACATGCTGAAATGGAAATCTTGTAATTCAATTCAATTTTGAAATTTAATTTCGCAATTTTTTTTGTGCAGACATGGTATGCTAAATAGCAATACCATATGTGGACTGAATTAGGTTTGCTTGATTTGGTGTTTTAAGTCCACTTTATGCACAGTAAGGCTAATCAGGACTGGACATACAGTTTAAAGTGGTATCCAACCCACTTGTGCCTCCACCAGGTATCGAACCCAGGACCCTGATTACAAGGCGACGATGCAACCACTGTGCCATTTGCAGGCCAGGACTGAATTAGAGAATTCAGTGTGGTTAGAAGAATCAAGATGAATAAATATATTTTTTTAATCTGTGAACCATGAGTTTGTGATTTAACATTTTAATAATTAAAAATATCTTGCTGCAGTTGTAAGTTTTTTCCAGTCCTATTAGATATAGCCATATTAAATAACTCACCAATATAATTAAATCACAACATTGATAGAGAACATTTTACGTTCCTGTAGCATCACACATGATGGGTTTACCTTGCATTTATCCCACGACCTCTGAATATTTTTTGTCCTGAAACAACATAAATGAAGCTACTCTCAACAAAGCCTAGTTTTATAACTTTTGTGTACATTTAAGATACATAAATAATGCATAAATGATTTTAACATTGTTCTTACTATTGCTCTGTAGGTCAGGGACATAGTGGAGGTAAAGTTATTATTACCTTTTGTAGAATTGTAAAGAATATGAAAGACTTTTCTTGTTAAAAAAAATGAAATTTTTAGATCATTTGGTTTCACTTTTAAGTCTATACAATGAGACCAGCTTTCATTGATTATTAAAAAAAAAAAAAATGGCAGGTGGTCAGAGTGGTGCAACAGAACCGCTCCGTAAACAAGTTAAATTTGTAAATGATTTCAAATGTTATAAATGTCTGAAAGTAGTTAAGAATGGCATATTATGTGATGTTTGTGATTCATGGTATCACTTTGACAAGTGTTGTGATATTAAGTAAGACAACGTTCCAATGAATGATTGGATTTTTGAAAAATGTAGCGCCATTTTGGTGACTGAATCAGACCCATATATTTCGGATCCAACAGGAGGCCTTAATGTAAATCAAATTCCTCCAGGTAAGATTAAAGATGAAATTGTCAATCTCAAGAAAATAGTGGAACTTTTAACAGAAGACTTGGAAAATATGAATTCTGAAAATAGTGAACTCAAAATCAAGCTATTAAACCATGAGGACACTGGACACGCATAAATAAAGCAAATGAGTTTACTTGGAGCAAAGTTGTTCAAGGGAGGGCAAATAGACTCAAAAACCTAGAAACAAAAAAGGACTTCACTTCAAATAACCTCTTTCATTTCTTGGAAGTGGAAGAAAATAAATTAGATATTTCAAAAACTGATCATGTGCCTTTGATAAATAGGATATCTAAAAATCCTTCATCACGGTCTAGATGTGCAGTGAATGGCAAAAAATCTAGTGGTAAAGTGAACCTAATTAGTGATAGTCATGGAAAAAAACTTAGCAGGTATAATGAAGGACAATCTAAAGGACATGCATGTGACTGGAATGGTAAAATCAGGGGCAAACCTAAATCAGGTTATGGCAAACATTGACCAATCAAGTTGAGGAATGAACCTGAATGACTTTTCAGTGATAATGGGGGGGGGGGGGGGGGAGCAATGATGTCTCAAAGAATTTAGGAGATGATGCTACAAAAACTCTCCAAAACAATCTGGCAAAGCTAACCCACACAAATGTAGTAGTGGTCAACTTACCATACAGATTAGATTTACCTGAATGGTCTGTAGTTAATTATGAAATAAGTCGAGTAAATGAGAAATACAAGACCATCTGTAAGCATTTTAAAAATGTATCAGTGGTGGATGTAAGTAAATTTAATAGGCTAGAGCATACAAGATATGGTCAACATTTAAATTGGACTGGAAAAAATAGGTTAAGTAAAGAAATTAGTGAGGTAATACTGAGTATAATGAATAGAAATGTGTATAATAGGAAGGAAAGCATAGCATTACCTGATAGCATTACCTGATATTTTATCACAACAGGGAAACGAGTAGATTTAGCCAGGTTATGTAATAAAACCTGGCCTAGCTTGATGAAACAATCATATAAATCTAATGCTGACAATATCACGTCCTTAGATATTAATGGACAATACGCAGTTGATGATGGAAATAGTGAAATGAATATCAATAAGCAATTCAAACAAGCAAGCAATGAAATAAATTCCAAAAATAATGTCCTAAGCTTGCTACACCAAAATATTCAAGGCTTAGATGGGAAAATTATTGAATTGGAAACTGTAACAGATAATGAAAAATGTGATATTCTTTGTTTGTCCGAGCATTGGTATAAGTATGAAGAAATGAAGAGTGCACACTTGTCTGGTTATAAAATGGCCGCAAGCTTTTGTAGATCTAAATATAATAGAGGAGGTACATGTAATTTTGTAAGAAACGAAATGGCTACGAATGAACTTACACTTGATCACTATCATCAAGAAAAAGATTTTGAATGTTGTGGTATTGTAATTGATTCCCTTCAACTATTAGTATTAGTAATTTATAGAACTCCTGACAGCAATATTAATGTCTTTTTTCATAATTTTATAAAAGTCATGGATTATCTGACCAAAAAGAATCATAAATTAATTACATGTGGAGATTTAAATATTGATTTTTTTAGTTAAGCATACCCATACTAAAAAATAAATAACTTTTTAAAACAATTCAATTTAAATGCTATAATTGACAAACCAACTAGGATTACAATTACGTCTCAAACATGTATAGATCAAATAATCACTAATATTACTAAAAGTGATTGTATATCAAGTATAGGTGAAGCTGGACTGTCTGACCATTCGTATCAGAAACTTGAAATTAATAATCTTTTCTTAAAACTCACAAAAATAAAATCAATAAGGATGTTATATATACCACTAAAAGAAATTTTAGTATGGAATATATTAATTATTTTAACCAACTCTTAAAATCTGAGACATGGGAAGATGTGTACAGAGCTCAATCTGTCAACGACATATTTAATGCCTTCATAAACATATTCCAGTACAACTTTGAATTAGCCTTTCCTGCCAAACCATATAGAAATAAGCAATCTCCAATTAAAAAATGGATAACGCAAGGAATTAGAATATCATGTGAAAATAAAAAAATGTTGTATAGACCCTTATTTTAAAGAGTATTTTAGATCCTATAAGAAAACTTACAAACAGGTAATTGCTGCTGCAAAGAAATATGAATATGATAAATTAATTGCCACCTCAAATAATAAAAGTAGAGCTATGTGGAATATTATTAAACAAGAATCTGGAACAATATATGATAAACCTGGAATTAATAAAATACTAGTGGCAAATGAAGAAATAACTCAACCCAAAAATATAGCTGAAAACTTCAATTCCTTCTTTATAAATCAAATTGATAAATTAATCCAACAACTCCCTGCACATAAAAAAATATATCAAGGAATTAAAACTAATAATCACTCTATGTTCATATACCCTGTAACTGAACGCGAAGTTGATTCTCTCATAAATGCCCGCATGAGGAAGAAAAGTGCAGGTTATGATGGGATACCAGATGCTATAATTAAAAAATGTTCCCCCAATATCTTAAAAGTGCTTACCTTTTTATGTTATGAATCTTTTAGAGCTGGAGTTTTCCCAGACAAGCTTAAATTATCAAGAGTTATACCTATTTATAAAAAGGGTGACACCTCAAGTATTGATAATTATAGACCAATATCTTTATTATCATGGTTAGATAAAATCCTAGAAGGACTAATGCATAAAAGATTGAAAGACTTTCTTACAAAATTTAATATAATTACGTCTAGTCAGCATGGATTCATAGAAAATAAGTCTACAGAAACTGCACTTTATGAATTTATTTCTAACATTTTACATTCAATGGATTCAAAATTAAATACTGTAAATATTTTCTGTGACCTTTCAAAAGCCTTTGACTGTGTTAACCATAAAATACTAATTGAGAAATTATATAAGTATGGGATTAGAGGCACAGCCAATGATTGGTTTAAATCATATCTATCAAAAAGAATGCAGTATGTTGAAGTTACTCATAATGCTAGTAATTATCAATCAAATGTTTTGCCTCTAAAACATGGTGTACCCCAAGGTTCCATTTTGGGACCCTTACTTTTTCTTATCTTTATTAATGATCTTCTCTTTGCTGACGATACTAATATCATAACTAAGCATGGTGACATGTGCCAATTGGAAATTATAACTAATAAAGCACTAACCGACTTGACACAATAGTGTATTGTAAATGAGCTAATTTTGAATAGATTAAAAACTGCCTATATACTATTCCACAATCTATAAAAGATAAATTGTCCCAAACCTATACTAAAAATAAATAATGATATTATTAATTGTGTACAACATACAAAATTTTTAGGTGTTGTTGTTGATGAAAATATGAAATGAAATACTCATACTGATGTATTACTCTCCAAACTAAGCTCAGTCTGTTATGGACTTAAGGTATTAAGCAAAATATGTAGTAAAGAAACCGTTCTAACGGCTTATCATACAAACTTTCACTCAAGATTAAGATATGGAATTATGTTTTGGGGAAACACACTTGGTGCCAAACAGTTGTTTATCTTACAAAAAAGAGTCGTTAGAATAATAATCGATGCCAATTATCGTGAATCGTGTAGGCAGGTGTTTAGAAGCCTAAAGATTTTACCATTACTATGTTTGTATATATATAAAGCATTAATATTTATGAAGAAAAATATTTTCAATCTTAAAACAAATAGTAGCGTACATTCGTATGGAACGAGGAAGAAAGATGACATTCATTATGAAAGCCACAGGACATTTAATTTTAATAAGAGTGTTTACTTTAATGGATATAAATTGTACAACCATTTGCTAAGAAATTGAAAGACTGTCCACTCAACATATTTAAAAATCAACTTAAAAGTATGCTTATATATCATTGTTTTTATTCGGTTGTGGAATTTTTTCAAATCAAATTTGATTAATTATCAATTGTTATCTACATTTTGTATTAGTAATGTATAATACATATATAATACATTGTAATGTTATATGACGTTTCCTATACCAATCTTGTAATTAGTGTTACATGTATGGTTCTTACAGGAAATAAATCTATCTATTTATCTATCTAATGTTTCATTCAATGAATAAAATTAATGCTTACATAAAAAAGTTATCTTTTGAAATATATTATAAATATTCTAAGACTCAGATGTTTTCTATTTAAATTTATAATTTACAAATATGATTCATAAGGCAGAAATATAAAATATTACGATGATAACGACATAGAGAAACATCCTTTTTGTATCTTGCATATGTAATAAAATATTTATAACCTGTCTCTCTTCCAAAGGTAATTTTAGCGTAGGATCAATTGCAGGTATGTTAGCAAATAACTATTACATTCATTTCTTCAAATAATTAACCATTGTGTAAAATGCAACATGATCCAATGACAAGTATTTGTATGTTGAAATTTATTGGTATTAAAAATGATATTTTATTGATTTTGTATGAAGATTAGTATGTAAACTGTTGTAAGACTTCCATAATTTCTCAATTGAAACTTTATTTCAACAATTAGCACTTTCGCTCTTACGTGTACACAATATGATATAGCTCACAGCGAAAAATTAAATAACTGTGATAACTTTATCTTTCTCTTTTTATATTAAATGCAATACAATGTAACCAAACACTTATTTCAGATACTGTTCTATCAGTTGAATCATTTGTAACAGAAATATGTATGTATATAAAATGCAAAATTTAAGAATTAATGTAATTCAAATAGTTAAACTGAACATTTCAAATTTTAGTACTAACAAAGTGTCTAAAATATGAAGCAATAATTTAAATTTCATCTTTTTCTATTAGTTTCACCAGATGGTGAAGGTAAGTATCCATATTCAATAATACTACTGTTCATTTATACTATTTTTTGTATTATTATATGGTTATACAAACTAAAATAGCAATGGCTTTGTTGAAAAAATAATATAAAAATGAATCCCCAAATGGGCAATTTGCTGTGCTCAACAAAATCATGAGATGAATATATTTCATTGAACAGGGTGTAAATATTTCTAGAATTCCTGTTATTTAAAGAGGATGTTCATTGGTCCTATGCACAGTAAAACTAATAGACTTTCATTATAATGTAGTATACGAATTGAAAACATTCTCCCAACACAGGATCGAACCCAAAATACAATAAGAGACTGAAAATATGTGTCTTAATTGGTAAAACTTCAAGGCTACATGAATCAAAATTTCGAGTTCATAAATCTCAATAGGAAACATTTCTGATTTTGTCTCCAAATACTGTAATCTCCTGTATACAGTGATCATTAAATTTACGTTACACATATTTTTAAATAATCTACCTCTTAGGTTCATAGATATCTTATACCTGTAAAACTAACAATTTCTTGCTTCAATGTAGTATATCATAATGGGCAGCATGTATTTAGAAATTTATTTCGAGGGGGGGTCCGAACCAAGAAATAATAATAATAGTATTAATGTTTAAATTACAATAATTGTTAATTATATTCCATTAAACTAATATTAATCAAAATATATAAATTAATATTGTATTGGTATTACTTATATGAATAGTTAAAAATACGGTAGCTATAATAATAGATATAAAAGAATGTATTCATTATCTAGTGTACTTGTAGTTAAGATCGCTCAACTTTTGCATGAAAGCAACTGTTCTGCTCCTGACAAGCAAATCAGTGCCAAATAGATAAAATATATATATATATATTTATTAAATAATAAAAACTAAGGTTAGATCCAGTTGACGAAAATTAAAGTTTCAGATTAATATCTTTGGTGCTGTCATTCAAAGGTTGGTGGAAATAAATAACTCTCGATTATACAGCAAATGCTAAACAAGTATATTTTCATTATTTAATTTTAGTACTTTGTAAGCCTTCGGGAAGGGGAAAGGGGGTCCGGACCCCTGAGCCTCGTTCTTAAATATGTCCTTGCCAGTCCGGTAGAATAGTTTTGTCTCGACTCTCCCAATAAAATAATTATGCACCAAGGAGTTATTGTACTACGTTAGCTTTTGATTAGACAGACACACATCAAATTAATGTTAAATAAAGCAATTATAAAAACTGAATATTTACTGCCTTCATTTAAGTTTGGTGTAAATAAATATCACTTGATTCTACAAAAAATGTTAAGCAACGTATATTTTCAATATTTAATTTTTGTAATTGGTAAGTCTTTATGTGGGCGGGAGTCCAGGCACCCTGCCCCCCTAAAGATGTCCTTGATCAAAATAGCTATTGTATAACACTTTACATAACTCTCACAATATATGGCAAGTATAAAATTAATACATTGACCGATCATATTCTTACTACAGATGCCAGTAGTTCTACATTAGCAGGTATGTTGCAAAATACTTTCTTGTTGTAAATACCAAGCATAACATAAATAATTTTGTTTCTTCTTCTTCTACTAAATATAAATACAATCATCATGTAGATTTTAGGTGTGAGACATTAAAACATCCATGCCTGGAGTAAGAACTTATGATCATAATAAATACGTAATTAGTAAATAAATTTTCAGAACAAAATAAATTCATTCTTTATAACATTTCCGCATTCAAGCATATTTATATGAGCACATGCTCTGAGCATAGTGCCAAGCCATATAGACAATTTTACAAATAAATCGCTATTGAAAAGGATGTTCCGTAACATTTTAATGTGCAAATATTCTTTACATTGTTTTGGATAATATATTCTACTATAAAACTGTTAAGTTCTGAATTTGGAATTTTGCTAAATAAATTAACAAGGGAATAAAGATAATGCCTAGTTGTATCCCAGATAAAATACAAGTTATTCAACTGCAATTGTGATCAGTAATCATGCAGGAAGATGGTGTCCCTTTCATAGAAGTGTAAACCTCTGTTCCACATAGTACACCGAGGCTGCATACTTGAGGACTAACAAGGATCTGGCATGTGGCCCCATGGTCAGTATAATCATCTGTGGGACTTTTGTACTCTCTATGGATGTGTGTGATTGAATTTCCACACATTTGATTATTGCATACAATTTCTTGTTGCTTAATTTATTCAAAAGTTACAAAGTCAAAACTTTAACACATTGAATCCCAGGGTTTTTAAATTTGGCAATATCTCAGAAACCCAGACATTTTATGTGATTTTCAACAATCTGAAACAATTTGTTTTTTGGTCTTGCTATACATGTGTTATACATCAAAATAAAGGCAATTTCTTTGCCTACACGATAAAAAGGAAACAATTAGAATCTGTGTATTCTTGCGTGTGCTAGACGTGTTCAACATAGTCCTTGTTTGTCTGTACTTCTAATACTAAACATATCTACTGTTAGTTGAAACACAGGTGGTGTGCAAGTAAATAACTCATTACAAGTAAATAAATAAGTTTTCAATTTCTTTCGATATTTCAAGTAAACACATTGGTTAAGGGCATATTCCCCCATAGGAGTTTTCTCAGGAGGGAGATTCTTCAAGATTCTCAGGGGGGGGGGGGTGATTCTTCAAGATTCCATATGTAGGGTGTACTGAAATGGATCCTGTCATGAACATAAAAGTAATGTTAGCATATTAAATTCCATTAGCCAGGAAGGGGAGCTCGAGCCCTGCCCTCATATGGGCACCCATGGTCAAGTGTGAGTATGTGTGTGTGTTTGTGAGTGATGATAAAGCACTGAAAATATATGCCTTGTACTGCAATCAATGAAATGAATGTGCTTTCCATTCAATGAGAAGACTGTTCAAAATTTCACCACCAGGGTACAGCACAATGCAGAGGCATACCAAAATAACTCCCAGGAACATGCTGCACGTGCATGGCCCAGCATCGTAACTCTAAACATTCAAGTGAATATTGCACATACTATGCACGTGCATGGGACACACGCCATATTCAGGATGCTCGTGCATAGCATGAGCATGGGATTCCATGTGTTAAAAGTGCTACAAAAATCACCATTTTGAAGATTATGTTTTAAATTATGGTAAAACCATTTGCATTAGTGAAAAGTCAAAGCGAACGTTTTTTTGTAGTCCATCTAACAATAAAAATCCAGGTTCCAGGTTCAAATCCTGGTCTGAGCGTGGCAGTGCAGTGAGACAGACAAGGAAAATTCTTTGCCATATTTTGGTTCTCTAACAACCAATGCCTGTAGAGAGGTTTTCCTGAGATTATGTGTGGTCAAACCATCGAGTTCTGTACCGCTGTTGTCTTAGTTTCTAGATCGGAGAACACGGATTCTTTTTCAATTTCCCCAGCATTGTTAGGTCAATGCTCAGGTTTATTTATATGCACAAACATAAGTGATTCTTTTCAGTTTCAGCTGAAGAAGATGGACGTAAGTCTCATTACATTTTTCCTTTTCATTAGTATATCCTAAAATTAAACTCAGTCCTTAATGTAAATAATATATATAGGCAGTATCATTCAAGCAGAAAGTAATTCAATAGTACTACCATAAACAGCAATCAAAATAAAACTATGATTAAATGATTCTAAGCATGAAGCCTTGTATGTTTTTATGCTATGTAGTAGGGATGGGACCGATTAATCGGTACTCTATCAGTATCGGCCGATATAGGCATATCGGTGTATCGGTTTATCGATAAAATTACCGATTATTTCACCGATCCGATATATCGATTATTATCTGATAATTTAGTGCAAAATTCTGCCATTTTGTTGTAATTTCTATGGATAATATCCATGCCCATCTTTCTAAAAAGTAAATGACTAAATATGCAACTTCTTTTGCACTGCAGTCACCTTGAAACACACATTTCTTAAAGAGGTCAGTGAACCTTTCAGGTTTTTCAAGGACCATTTCTAATCTTATATCGGATCGGTGGAATATCGGTTATCAGTATCGGTAAATTTTATATCGGTACTTTATCGGTATCGGCCAAAATTTCATATCAGCCCATCCCTACTATGTAGTCTTTAGTAACATCTACAGTCCCTTCATTTGGTTATTGTGCCCACATAGCAGCTAGAAGCATGCTGCTTGCCATCAGAATTAGATATACGTAACCCCTCGGCTGAAGTGCACATATTTATTATAATTAAGGTATTACATAATTACAATAAAGTAATCATCTACCTTTCTCACACAAGATATTGGAAATGTCCCTTTTCACATCCTTTGAGAAAGTTTCCTTCGAAATTTTCTCACACTTTTCCATGAGTTTGTTTTCACATAAGAGTCACACATAAAAAATTCTGTTCTAAAATGTACATATGGTGCAGAATTATAACAGCACTAATAATAACATAACACTTATCCATTCACCACTTACTACCTTGGCAATCTAAACAGATCCAATGTAAAACCTTCTTCAACACGATACATCTGCCCATATGAAAGGAGATACTGACACTTGCGGAAAACCAAGAGGTGCCCTTTTTGTGACCTAAAAGTTCAAGATTTACCAGAAATAAATTACAAAGTTATGAGGGCCAACATGAACATTTCATATCAGTAAAGATAGAGTGACGTAAGTTCTCGAAAACTTATAAATGCTTCATAACTCAATACATTGATAACATGGGTCACTCATACATGTTTTTCAACCATCTTCGATCAGGCTTGAGTACATCCTATGATATATATTTCTCCAAAACCAAGAAATAAATGTGTATTTAAAATAAATTTTACGTAGTTATTAAAAGTAACTTTACAATATATTTAATGTATATTCTCTAGTAATATAACAGCTAGTAACATAATTCCATTTTTGTTTGTGATCACAATATACATCAATATATTTTAATCGATTGTTAAGCTTAGTAACAGTCTCTTCTTATATTAACTAAAAGTTAGAGTTAAAATTAATAGTTATGCATACTTATTAAAGCATACATAATTTATATGGCCTTAGCATACGAAGTAAGTGGCAAATATAGCTCTATATTTTGTATTGTTGTTACCTGTCTGGGTAATTCCATACCATATCGACTAATTTTGAATTAATTTATCGCCTCAACATTTTTAAAAATATTAATATCTTAACCACTTATTTCTACATCTTTCAAATGTTCAAAACTGACATTCACATTTTTTTTTGGAGGGGGGGGCCTTGCATTTCGATCTCTCAGCCAGCAGCGTGCGGTGATTTTAGTGTTATCAGACGTAATTGCTGTAACTTCTGTTTTATAATTCCAAATGTTGTCATTCAAAAAACATTTCCTTCAAAAATAAATGCTATTTCCATTTGTCTATTACCATTTTTGCTTCCAGATTAGTAGTTTCCATACCGTACTACAAAAAATCTGATAGATTTTTTTTCACAATTTCTCGTCTTTGGAGCACAGAATAACCATGAAGGGGGCATAAAACCTGAACCATATTTCTTATATTTAATGTGCATTGCCGGGTAAGTCCGAAAACTGTTAAACACATGAGGTGTCTGGCCCCCCTATTTCTCTATAAACTCCCAAAAATTGAAAATTTTGAAAAAGTCCAAAGTTTGACACTCTGTATCCCCAAATCGGGGATTTAGGAAAAATCTGAAATTTACACCACAGTGAGAACTCTTCAGGCTCAACATAATATTAAATTTTGGTGAAGATGTTTTTCCGAATAAGAAAAATATTTAAGATTAAATATACCCAAAAATAGCCCCTTGACCATACTAAATAAAGCACGTGTGGAACTGGAAAATGAAGAGATTGCAAGACAAAAGATAGCTATAAATACAATCCAAACATAGTCTTATTAAAAATCTGTATTAAATATGAAAATATGTATTATATGTAGATACAGGGTGAGTCAAAAGTTGTGAACCACCTCAATATCGTTAAAACGCTTGGGAGTGAAAATGTTCAAAAGCATTTTCATGAGGTATTAGATCAAATTTGTGTGTCTTTAATTATGCAACTACTTGCAGAGTGAAAAGTTTTGAGCCTCACATGGAAGGAGTGATGCTAGGTAGTTAAAATTTTGGAGGATATAATGTTTGAGTTTTAGGATACTCTGTGCAAAGTTTTATGAAATTCACATGTTTTCTTCTATTTTTTTTGTCAGGTTGAAAATTAATGAAGTGTCAGATAAGAGAGTGGCCAACAGGGCCGTGATTCAGTACCTCTGTCAGCAAGGCCTCACTGGACAGGCTGCTTTGGTGGAGTGTGTCTTCACTGCACTTCCCCATCCACCTTATTCCCCCGACCTGCCCATCAGATTTTCATCTTTTCCCTATGAAGAATTCACTTCGAGGACGTCACTTCCACAAGGCCGAAGGCGGTCATTCAGTGGTGTGAGTCTTAGGGCAAATCATTCTATCAGATGACTGTAAACAAATTGCAGCACAGAATTCATAAGTGCATTCATTTGGGGGGTGATTATAGAGATTATGTAGAGAAATCATAATGTGAAACTGTAGCTCAAACACCCCTTCCCTGTGAGCCTCAAAACTTTTCAATTTACCCTTGTACATGCCTTCTCCTTGGAAGGAATCATTTTGAACTCAAGTGTAACAATTTTACATCAACCGAAATAAGTGTTCCTTTAGGTTCGCATTGACAACTTCAAAACTACAAAAACTTGTTTATGCAGCAAGAACCTCTAAGGATATGCATTGGATATCCACAATGCCAAGTACTAGATATCTATTTCTAGACATATTTTTTCAATGTCTAAAGAAAGTCCAATCCTGGATATCAAATATAAATTCATATTTTTTTTTAAAAAAAAAATGGACATTAATATTTTACACCATGGTCATTCTTTTAAACATTAAACATTAATTTGTAATTTATGTAACTGTTGTCGTGCCAGCATTTACATCATTATATTTATTACACTATGAGCTCTTTATCATTTGTTTAGTAATGAAGTAAGTCCTATGTTCATTTATTTTAATCATAAGTATTCTGCTATATATATTTGTCATAATAAACTCTATAACACAAAGGTGTATTAAATTATAAGTTGCCAAAATATCACCCGAGAACGCAACAGGAGCTTGTTAGACTAGATTGTGTAGTGGTAACGCTGTGGCATGCTAATTGAAGATCTCAGGTTTTATCCTGAGTGGAGACATTGAACAGTGGTTCGAATTCCACTCCACACTTTAAGTTCATTCCCGATTAGCCTTTCTGAACAGAAATTCAACTTCCAACAAAATTTTGAAAACACAAAGTCATATATTTCGCTGGCAGGGGCCCATTGTCTGCTCCATGCAACTGTACACTTAGGTAAAAGTTAAGCAGTATTTCACTTTGTGTGGACAAAATAATTAAGATTACGCGAGCTAGTAATAGAGAGAGAGTAATGAAGTTGAACTTTAAATATTCTCTGCTAACCAATTATAGATTCATTATATTCGATTCCAACTTGCGTTATGTATGGATATTGTTAAATCCTCTAGTGCTTTCCATACGTCATGTTTCTGCACATGAGACACATATGAAATATATCTCAGAATTGTAGGTGTGCGTACATTCGTGGGTAAGCCAGAAGAGTGCACATGTTAAACAATTGTATTACAAAAGCATAACCTGATGAGCCCCTTGAAAAATTTAATCAGAGAAATGTTTTTGTATCCAAATTATGTGTAAAAAATATCAAGATGTAGTGCAGTTGAATCACAACTCTACCTCTGAAATGGTTTAGAATGTTCAAATCAAGCCTAATAAATATCCAAATTTGGTCCAGTTCAAGTCCAGAATATGTGTTTTCTTATCTACAGCATATCTGAACCAAATTGAAGCATCCATATGAGGTCTTGTTCACGTACGAAATGAATCATTCAAAACCAGTATATATCGAAAAATGAACCCAAAAAATGTGTTACAGATCCAAAAATGCATTCAATGGATACCTTCTACAGTTGGGACGCGCTAGCAACCGGCGTGGAACCACCCGCTCTGGTAGCGACACGCTGTTGCCGGATTGACATACTACAGGATTTTTGTGAGTCCACAGAAACATGTGTGGGATTAAATATCTGGTTAAACAGTCAACAACGGGACACTTCCATTGTTCTCATTCTCAGCAAAAACAACTGATTCTTTAACTACTACTTCTGTTCTTTCAATCATTTTTATGTTTTTACATACAGGTAGATCGAAACATTAATTACACATGTACCAAATGTATCATTAATGTTTAGGAAATCGAGCAATTGCCAAGCGTTTTGTTGTAATTCATTGAACTCTGTATTGCCAGAGCCTGTATTATCCTGTAGCTTCCCAAATTATCTCACTTCACACACCCACATGTGCCTCCCCGATGGTACAGTGGTAGGGCAAGCGTCGTCGCCTTGTAATCAAATAGTGCTTGGTTCGATACCCTGTCAAGGCACATAGTGGTTCGGATCCCACTTCCAACTGTAGGTCCATTCCAGATTAGCCGTAGTGTGCATAAAGTGGACTTGAAAACACCAACTCAATCAATCAATCAATCAATTCACACACAATTGATTTGTTCTTGATAAATTCTTCTCTGTAATACAGTAACTCAGTTCTGTGAAATTCTGTATTAAAGGTAAATTTTTGTAGGTTCCGTAAAATATAATTTAAAAAACGTGTTAACGAAACCAAGTTGTACGTAATTTGTTTATACGTTATTCGCCCTAATTTTCAAGAAATACATTTCATTTGTACGTTCTGAAGCTTCAACTATGTCACAGAAGTATAAATTCCATGTTGTTACAAAACAAAGGGCGAGTTTCGTATACAAAAACAATAGGCAGGCATAGCTGTGGTTGGTATTGAGTTGCGAAAAAGACGAACGTTGCGGTGTGACAAAGAAGGCAAAGAGAGGCAGCATGAAATCAAAGGAGAACGATTTGCCACAGTTGTTCATAACACAAGATGCATTTTCTTTTGTAGGTAATTATGATATGATACAACACAAGTAAAAATATGCCGGTAACTGATGCTTGCAATGTACCATAATAAAAACACAACAGAGGTTCTTTCAGTGAAGGTTTTCGGTTGCTGTGTAGAGCAGGAAGATAAAATGTTTCACGCTTGCCAGAATGTAAAATTCACATGGGAAGTTAATGTTAACCTACAAGAAACTTCAGATTCAAACTTCTAGATTCGTTAAATTATCACTTTACGACAGAAATAACATATATTAGCATACTGATATGTACGTGCTTAATTTCGCGTGACGTTTTATTTTTTCCCGAGCTTGCCAACAACTGATTAGCTTGTCCGTCTGTTTGTGCGAACGTGGCAACGTAGAAAACCCCCAGCCACATGGCAGCCAACGAGGAGACAGAATTTGGTCACTTTCTGCCATTCTGCATTCTGATTGCACGCCGCCTCTTATCGCGTCCTGACTGTAAGCTACATACAGATATCAAAAAAGCATCGAATGGTTTTCCACCCCCAGAACTTCGACACGAATATTCAAGATACGTGTAATGCTTTGGAACATTTTCACTCCAGGCATTTTAAAGATATTGAGGTAGTTCATGAATTTTGATTCACCCTGTATCTACATATAATACATATTTTCATATTAAATACACATTTTTAATAAGTCTATGTTTGAAATGTATTTATAGCTATCTTTTGTCTTGCAACCTCTTCATTTTCCAATTCCACTTTATTTAGTATGGTAAAGGGGCTATTTTTGGGTATATTTAACCTTAAATATTTTTCTCATTCGGAAAAATATCTTCACCAAATTTTAATATTATGTTGAGCCTAAAAAGTTCTCACTGTGGTGTAAATTTCAGATTTCTCCTCCATCCCCGATTTGGGGATACAGAGTGTCAAACTTTGGATTTTTTCAAAATTTTCAATTTTTGGGAGCTTATAGAGAAAAAGGGGGGCCAGACACCTGACATGTTTAACAGTTTTCGGATTTACCCCGCACCACACATTAAACGTAAGAAATATGGTTCAGGTTGTATGACCCCTTCATGGTTATTTTGTGCCCCAAAGACGAGAAATTGTGAGAAAAAATCTATCGGATTTCTTGTAGTACAGCATGGAAACTACTAATCTGGAAGCAAAAACGGTAATAGACAAAAGGAAAGAGCATTTATTTTTGAAGAAAATGGTTTTTGAATCACAACATTTGGAATTATAAAACAGAAGTTACAGTGATTACGTCTGATAATGCTAAAATCACCGCACGCTGCTGATTAAAAATGGCTGCCAGATCGAAATGCAAGCCCCATCCCCCCCAAAAAAAAAGGCAATTTCGGTTTTGAACACTTGAAAGATGTAGAAATAAGTGGTTAAGTTATCAACATTTTTAAAAATGGTGAGGGAACATGTGTTTGTCGAAATGCAATGGAATAACCCGTCTATGAAGAAATTTCAGGTCTTGAAAAAGCCATTGAAATATACACATATAAATATGTAATCATTGTGAATTGATAAAGCAAAGAATACAAGTATTATTGTTATGAGTAGTTTTAACATTTTCTCACAATGTCATTATAATAACAAAATCCATTATTTTTCAATGTTTCTAAACAGAAGCAAATGCCGGATCAACAGCAAGTATGTTTGAACATTTATTAAATTAAAATAATGCAAATATATTTTCAATGTATTAATTCACTACAGTTATGCTTTTTCCAACTTTGCCTTATATTTCAAAAATTAAAATAGAATTTCTTTGAATTGTAATTCATGTTATTTGGATACCCATGCCTGCATGTTAAATAGATGTCTCGGTAGCTGAGCACACTGAGTGGCCTATTCAATACTTCACCAATATGATTTTGGGCTTGAGTCATGGGTTGGACATCAGCATTTCTTTGTGCAAGTAACCCTTTATCAGTTTCGTCTAATAATCTTTCATGCCCCTTGTTACAAATTAAGAGGAACATAGAATACAGGCAGAATGCACAAAAGGAAATTAAAATTAAAAAATACAATAAACACAAAGTCATAAAAGAACCGCTTAGCAGCAACATAAAACTCTTAACCACAGAGAATATAGTAAAGAAACTTTTGAGAAAATATATGATCCTTTTCACACTAATCATATATATCCAATTTTTCTTTCTTCAGTTACAGGTCAAAATGGAAGTAAGTATATACCAAATATCATAATTGACTTTATGATATTCCATATAAATCAAGCAAGAATCTACTATATGAATTACAATTATGACAAAAGCAGAAGTCTTCCTAAATATAAATAACAGATTTCAATTAGAAAAATTGAAATTGTAACTATACAATTAATATGTGTGTGTGTGTGTCTCTCTCTTTCTTCTCACACCGATGATGCTACGAAGTTAGTGAAAATTTTGAATTTTTACCACTGTCCGGTGAGTGTTTCCTTTCTCCTTCTTTGATTATATATATCAATAATTATTATTAAATTGTAAAATTATATTATTAATAATTTATTCTAAATATCAAAACCTTGAAACTCATTCAAGTCAATTTATCATGAATTTCTTTCTAAAATTTACAATATACTCTATTATGTTTTCTGGAAAATACATACACATAAATGTCAAATGTTAGCAAAAGAATTGATTTAGTCACATTTACCTTTTTTCACATTCCTGAATATTATTATTGGTTATTAATTTAAGTATTTTTAAGTTTCACTTAAATTGTCAGAATTCCAAAAAATATATACAATTCTTTAGATTTGTAAAATTACATCTTGATCCTTGTATCTCAGGTTCAGAAATAGTTATACTATTTTTTCTTTGTGATTTGGAACATTTTCAAACCTATATCTGCCCGCCCCCGTGGCAGAGTGGTTAGCACATTGCGCTACCACGCGATGGTCCCAGGTTAAAAATCCCGGCCTGGGTATGGATATTTGTGAGTGTCCATTCATCAATTTCATGATATCATCACTTATCCACATGATATCATCGCAAATTAGCCAAAAGTGGCACAAAAAGCAAAGTAAAATAAAGCAAATCAATCAATCAAACCTATATCTAACTTACACCTAATGTTTTCAATAATTTCTACCTTTTGGTTTGTATCTAAAAGTTTATAATACACAGATAATGTACTAAATATTACTCAAAGTGGAATATATTTCACAATGCTATTAAGGCACATGGAGGTATGGAGATAGAACACAACACATTCTATTTGTCTATGTTATAATGAATCTTAAGTACAAATTTAATGCACTAACTATGTACTTACAAATTTGAAAGAAATGGGGGAATCATTAATATTTAATTTCTTATCCTTGAAATATTTTAGTCCAATTAATGCACAGATTGACTAATCAGGACTGGATCTTCAGTTTAAGAAACTTAATTAAAATATAATTTCTCATTAAAATAGGTTCAAATGCAGATGCAAATTCAGGTAAGGGTTACACATATTTAATTTCATACACTTAAGATTGATATTTTTAAACAGTATTCACTATTACTCTATGTATTAGGAATAAATATTTCTGCTACAATTTCAGGCATTACAACACTTCTCTTTTATTTTGTACTTTTAAACTGTGAATAACTTCGTTCTAAATTTGTTTATTAAATTTCTGGAACTTGAAACTTTAAAACACAAATGCTATTTAATTCAGACTATTAGCAGTTATAAACGAAACTTAAAAATGAAAAACATCATTTATGTGCAAAATCAATTCGGATAATTTTTTTCACTTTACACAGCTTTTTTACCTTGTGGTTTAATCATGATGAGAAGAATAAATTATGAACTTACAAAAGGATAGCGGAATGAGCACCATTCCCAATGTTTGGAGCTGAGACCTCTCTGTCCACATATGCTCTGCCGTAGAGACTAGAGTTGGAAGTGGTCTAAAAAAATGGCTTTTTTGGGGAAAAAAATAGGTTTATTTGTCTGTGGCTTTTTTCAGCTATATTCATAAAAGTGTCTCAAAACAATGAAAATACAGGAGTTTGCAGTATTTTTCCTGTTCAATGGTTTTCGTTTATCTCCCTACTGTAAAATAGACATTCATTCCTAAATATAAAATACAATTTACAATACGAAATTCATAGCTAGACATAAACACGGTTTACAGAAAAGGTGGCATTTTTGAATGGGCAGTTCATTCCTAGTGTTATCTTCATATTTTGGTAGGCTTATTAGATACATCAATGTAGTATAAACATATTCGCATAACTAGAGTAGTTTTGTATGTGTTTTGAATAGAACCTGATAGTATGATATGATTTTCAATGTTTGAATATGTTATACACATCAAGCAAAAAACAAAATACTGCTCTACCTTTTGAAAATCTAGTATCACATCTCTTTACATTAAGTTTTGTGTTCAGTAAAATATATTTGTATTCTGCCTTTCCAGTACATGATGTATAATTTGATTAAAAGCCCGCTGAACCTCATCATGGAGTAACTAGTGATGTATTTTGGCTGCTTGCTGCAGTGGTTCTCAACCTTTGAGAGACCACAGCCCAGTAAATTTATTTCTTACAAGTAAATACTTTTCTGATCTTCAAATTGATTGATTGAGTTGCTGTTTTAATTCCATTTTATACACAGTAAGGCTAACTGGGACTGGACTTACAGTTTAAAGTGAGATCCGAACCACTGGGTATCAAACCTGGTACCCCTTGATTACAATGTGATGACGCTACCACCGTGCCATCGGAGAGGCCATCTGATCTTTAAAGTTTATATGGAAATTAATATGCACCCTTAATTAATATTAATATATCAACTATGGTATAATCATAGTTCAATTACGTATAGACTTGCTGCCAAATATAAAATAATATTTAAATTAGTCATTCAACACCTGGGTGCAAAGGACCTTTTTTCAGGCCCGGCTGTTGGAAAACATTGGCACAAAAACTGAAGCAGAAGCAAATAAGCCTGGCTGCAAAAGAAAAAAAAAGAAGAATAATAATAACAATAATGTGGACTGGACCTAAAGTTTGAAATGAGATACGAAGCACTCTGCCTCCACTGAGGATTGAACCTCAGACCCATTCTTATTACAAGGCAACAGCATTACTTTATTCCACTCCAGAGGCCCATTCATGATTGTAAAAGGAACATTCTATCAAAAAGCCTGCCTTTTTTCAACAACAGTACTTGCAATTTGTTCTCTGTGATTTACAGGCTAAATGAAATCTTAATCTCTGATGAAGTAGCAAAAATTTTGTTAGGTATAGAGAACATTCAGACCGAAGCAACACATGGCGGAAGCAACACATGGCACATTGTAGTGACAAGTGCCCCTTCAGTCTTAGCAAGCATCCACCACGCATACACAAACAACATCGAGGTGACATGATGCATGCCATTGAGAAAACAGTATAGTTCGAGCAACATCCAAGTGACATGTTTAGCTCGTTGTCGCACTTCAGTTCAAAAGGTTGAATGGATTACTAAGGGTCTGCTTCCAAATGACGTATGTCACTTGTTAATTCTGTCTGAAAGTTCAGTGAGAAAACTGTACAGGACTACAGGTTTATTTTTTACCCTTGCCACACGAGAAACTTACATACGGGTGAGGGCGGGGGGTGCTCACAGGCCCACACTTTTTTTTGTCATTAAAATTCAAGAAATCCTTTTTTTTTTCGAATCACTGTGTTCTTTTCTGGTTATGTATGTGCAGTTATTTATTAATTATAATAATTACAAAAACTACTATCATTAACAAAAAATATTAACCTATTATTGCATCGGTGTCTCACATATATTTTATCATTCACTAAAACTCACAAAATCCACATCTTTTTTTTATTAATGCTTTTTTATTTGTAGAGGTGCAGTTGTTTATTAAATATAATAATTACGGTCATACTAATCAATTGTACACTGTCACTGGCATTAGTGTCTCAAATGACATGCATTCAAAAATGGCACCTGATATGCCACGAAGTTCATTTTGCATCCTATTACATTAGATTTATTTTTTTATGAACAAAAGTAATACAGACATATTGGGAACATCCTAGGGAACAATGGAATTTATTTTCAAACAGTTGAAAAATCTAAAACATAGATATGGTGGGCCTGCAAGCCTATCTTCCTGTAAGCTAGGGTTAAAATTGTATCTGAATCGTTATGCAATATGTGTCCACTGGGATTGGCCAATATCTGTCTTTTGGCTGCTACATTATGTAATTTTTATTTAGCCAGTTGTAAAATATGTCATTACAAACCTATAAGCTAATAACAGTAACTTCAAGTGAAATAGATTAACTGTAATTGGCAAAAAGCCAAGGATGCCAAAATTTCAGTTTTTTCTCTCCAAAAACCTGGCTTTTTATTGTAAAAACAAAAACAAACGTCCATTCAAAAAAGCCAGCTTTTTTGCAACTCTAGTAGAGACAGACATCAAATTAGTAAAATCAATTAAAATTTGTACTGAGTGAAATTATAATAATTTAATTTCACTCATTATCACTACATACAGTCGTCGTCAATGTTGAGAGGAAAGCAAATTTCAGAAATATTGCTTTTGGTTTAATTTTTTAATATTTTAATTTTCTAGAACTATTTTTTGATATTACAAAAAATATTAAGTTTAAACTCTGTTATCTCTTAGTCACCACTCATGGCGCAGGTGAGTCAGTTTACTTGCATAATCACATTTTATAATTTAATTAGTTCATAGGTTAATAAATGCATTTGAAAAACATGAAGGCAAAGACCTTAAGGGGGAAAGGGACAATTTCCCCTAGGTCCTTCTCTCTTCAGCAGCTGCCGATCACTGTTGCCAGCTTCGCTCTTTTGGAGCCAGATCTGGCTCTTTCGTGCACTCGTTTGGTTGTGAACTATGGCACCCACCTGCCCCACAATGATGCCATCACTGGGTCCAGCTTACATAGACAACTTCTGTCATAAGTATACATTTTGCATGTGACGTGATATTGATATATTGGCTATGTCGCCCTACGCCCCTCTTACATCCCCAGCTACTTTCCTTTATAGCACCTTGGCTGGCGTGAAGATGCCATAATATTGTTATACGGGTATACTTTATTTTCGATTTCATATGACCATCGGTGGATTATTGAAATGGGTGATGCCGCCAAATCTAGACGGTGAAAACTAAGAATAAATTGATATCACATTAACGCTAACGGTAATAACAGCACCCCTTCAACCACACCCCCACTCATTTGACTCCTAAAATTACCCCAGGTGGCACTTTATCCAGTTTCGTAAATCTAGCTCCATGAAAGTTTTTACTCTGTTTACGGTAAAATTTAGCTCTCTTATGTGCATCAGGTTTGGCAACACTGCCAGGATGGCCGTGGAAGGCAAGGAGAAATACATTGCTCTTATGGAAGTATTATTTTATTTGTTCTCTTGAGAATATCAAACTTTCGATGGCATAGAAAAATATATCAACGGAAAAAGGACAGACTGAAGTAGTAATAGACAGGCGGAAATGTCAAAACTTCCATTTGATTAGCCGTAACTTTAAGTTGAAGTTGATTCCCCATAAGGAATAAATGTGTTTCTGAAAATTCTTATTCATCATGTTTTTCAAACATCGTATCTAGCTTAATAATCAACTTTAACAAATGCTTTCACTTGCAACATGAGGAGAAATTCATACTCTATTCAACACCAGCTTTTTTCCTCAGTAGCATTGCCTATTTGGACTATATTGAAATAAATGCACAACTGGTACAAAATTGTCCCTCAGCCCCTTAATTCTGTAGATTTAAATATGAGAAATAAAGCTATAAGAAGATGTGGCTGACTCTAGATTCTATTCCCTTTTTGCCACATATCGATATTACATGGCTGTTGATTTTCATCATCATTGCAACAATAAAATCCGAATATCATATAATTTGTACTGTGCATAGAGAAAAAGAAAAACATAAAAAATGTGTAACATTTTATAACGGACACCTCTAAATTACAAACATTTTTAAATTCCTCGGCAGAAATACATGGGGTTTAATGGCAATATTACTTCTCAATAACGGACGCGGACAATTGAAAACTACCTCCCCAATGCAAATAAAACTTCTTAATAACGGACAGCCTGAAAGAAAATGGTTGCAATTCCTGGAATTCGACACAACAATGGCCAGTATTTCGAACTAGCGTGCATTGTTACATGTTACACCGAACGTATTTCTTTTTAAAAGTGCATACAGTAGACAGTATTCTTTGTGGTTATCTTGAGAAGTGTTTGTCACTTCTTGTACAATGTCGCAGAAACACAAATGACTGACTTTAAAGGAAAAAGTTGAAGTCATCAACGTCTACGAGAAAGAGAGACTTAGTGTTCGAGACATGGCCGTGCGGTTTGCTGTTGGAAAAACACAGATCAGTGATATTTTAAGAAACAAAAGTGACATCCTTCAATTGTAGACTGGAAATAAAATTCTTTCTGACAAACGCTCATTTCCCAATACACGGGCTTGAAAGTTGGCAACTTAACATTTGAATGGTTTTGTCATGCTCATAGCAACAACATGCCTGTACTGTATGTTCCTTTTTGAAATGTACGTAGGGATACTTTAATAAATTTAAATTCACCATATGTAGTACAGTATTTTGTTCCTTGAATGTAGGAAGAAATAAAACATTATGTTCGTAAAGTATGTACTGTAATATGCTTATCCTATTGTGTAAAATCATAGGCGTAGCTATGGGGTGTGCCGGATGTGCCTAGGCACACCCTAATGGGCTGCTTTATCAAAGAGAATTAGACAGATATTTGAATAACAGAGAAAATAAGCGGCAATTTGTAAGAAGTTGAAAATGTCATTACTTGGTACAAACGTGTGCATTATCGCTGATGAAACGAGTGTCTATAGTTTTTTGATATTTTGATGTCATTGGAGAAAGAAGATATTTACTCCATTGTACTCTGTACTACAGCGCTTTTCTTCTATACCTGTCACAAGCTGCATGTGTGAGAGAGCTTTCTCCAAGCTTACCCAAGTTAAAACTAAATTAAGAGCAACTCAGAAGCAGGGTAGATTGGAAGCCCTGCTCTTGCTATTTCTGGAACAGGAAAATGCTTCGTCTATTGATGTAAATGAAGTTATTGATGAGTTTAAGAACATTGTACATTTTGACAGACGTCTCTTGTTATAGATGACGTGTATTTTGATGTATTTGTTTGTAACATTTATGAACATTTTGTGTGTGTGTAATTTCGATGCAATTTAATTTTTTCTACTACATATATTCAGAAATTTTCAACACTGTCATTTAGTGAATTTATATTCCTTTACAAACGTCAGTGCAGTTAAAGAGCCAAGTGATTGTGTTGCAAAATATGCTATTAAAAAGGTACAAGACTTCATTTTTTTCCTTTGTGCACACCCAAATATAAAGTTCTAGCTACGCCTATGTGTAAAATCCTACACTTTTTCTGAATAGCGGACACTTCTTAATAACGGACACTTATTTTTCCCCCAGGCCTGTCCGTTATTGAGAAGTTTTACTGTATTATACAAATTTCCAACTTTTAATAGAGAGTGAATTGTTTATTGAAAAAATGACAAAATACAACTGATACTCCTTTGGTATTTTGTTGAATTTTTTACTGTAAAGTTGAATGGGCTATGATCATTTGGAAAATAAAAGTAAGGAAGAGAAAATCGTGTTCCATTATATTAATCTTGATACTACTTGATAGAAAAATTAATATTAAACCTTTTATATTCAATTTCTGACAGATGCAAATTCTAATTCCAATGCAGGTATGGAACTTTAATAAAATTTTTTGCTTCATTTATTGTTTCAATAACAATAGATGGACATGAAAACATCTGTGTTTAATAATGCAATTAAGTATAGTTCAGTATTCCATTTACAAAAAACTATTTTTAAAACTTTTCATTAATTAAGATGAACAATTTAGGTAATACATGCCAGTGCAATTGATAGTTTCTATGTGGTTTAGAATTTCCAACACTTTGCAACATATAGTGGTGTATGACCATCCAGAACTTAAAAATTGAGTAATGTTTTTCCAAGTATTGATAATTGAAATAGTATTTTACTATATATTGAATTTTATACAAAATGATGTCTTGTACTTTATGGTTATTTACGTTTGAATAAGTGTGCTTTTATTACTCCAGAATGTAGCAATTACAATGAAATATGTGTTTTAATTTTAATGTAATATTTCTTCCCTTAGTTTCTGGGAATGGCGGTAAGGATTTTAATATTGAATTCCCTTATATCTATGTTCAGATTTATTTATTTCTATCAGCGATTCTCATGTACTTTTATTGTACTATAGCCGTGACTATGCTATATATTTAGGGATGGGACAGATAAATCTGTGCTCTATTGGTATCAACTGATATGGGAATATCGGTGTATTGATTTATCGGTAAAATTACCTATTATTTCACTGATTCGATATATATCTATAATACTCGTATCTTACAATTTTGTGTCAAATTCTACCATTTTGTTATAATATTTATTGATAATCTCTATGCCCTACTTTGTAAAAAGTAAATGTCTAAATATGAAAATTCATTTGTACTGCAGTCACATGGAAAAAAATATTAAGGAGGTCAATGGACCATTCAGGTTCTTCAAGGACAATTTGGAATTTTATATCGGATCGGTATAATATTGGTTATCGGTATTGGTAAATTTTATATCAGAACTTTATCGGGATCGGCCAACATTTCATATCAGCCCATCCCTACTATATATAAATATGTGTAGATTTTAGGAATTGGTAACATTTTTATGTTAATACGAGGTGCATCTAAAAAGTAAGTTACGAAAGAGCCCCAAAATGGCACGAGTGGTCAGAGCGGGAAGTGCTTGTGCAGGAGTCGAGGAGGAACACGTAGCCATAACCTGGTGTGAGCTCAGTTGTGTGAAGTCAGTGGTGAGAGATCTGTAGTATGTTAAACATGGCTGTGTGCATACAGTCTCCCGCCGAGTGCGAGGCAATCAGGTTTCTCCTCGATAAGAAGCTGTCAGAGTCAGAGATCCACCGGCAGTTGTGAGAAGTGACCGAATGTCATGAGTGAAGGAATGGTCAGAAGATGGTGAGAAAATTCACAGCAGGCCGCACCAATGTGCACGACAAACACCGTAGTGGCTGACCGTTCATGGTGATGCCTGAATTGGCGGAAAGTGTGCAGCAAGCAAATCTGCAGAACCGGTGATTCACAATGTCCGAACTCTCATGTCAGGATTTCCCGTTCCCTGCTGCATGAGATCGTCACCCGGTAACTGCAGTTTCGCAAGTTGTGTGCACGATGGGTTCCCAAACAACCGACAGCGAAGCACAAGAAGAAGCACCTAGTGTCTGCTTTAACCTTCCTGCTGCGTTACCACCAGGAAGCTCACCAGTTCCTTTACCACATTGTCACAGGCGACAAAACATGGGTGTCCTACGTGATGCCAGAAACCAAGCAACAGTCCATGCACTGGCGACATAGTGGTTGGCACGTCAAGATCAAATTCAAACAAACATTGTCTGCCCGAAAAGTGTTGTGCACAGTCTTCTGAGACCGACAGGGTGTCCTCCTCACCCAGTTTTTACCCCATGGGAGCACAATCACAGCTGAACAGTATTGTGACACTTTGTGGCAACTGCGGAGGGCGATCTAGAACAAAAGACTTGGAATGCTGAGCGCAGGAATAACGTTGTTGCATGATAACGCACGCCCCCATACAGCAAGGCTCACGCAGGCTACTCTGCAGCAATATGGTTGGGATATCTTTGACCATGACCCCTACAGCCCCAATCTCGCACCCAGCAACTTCCAACTGAAACGATGTCTGGCCGGACAACGTTTTGACATTGCAGCAGAGATGCAGATGGGTGCGACATCCTGGTTCCAGTCCTTGGCGGCAGAATTCTTTGACACAGGCATACAAATGCTGGTGCCACTTTACGACAAATGCCTCAACAAGGATGGAGCATATGATGAAAAGTAGGTTATGTATCACTAACTCCACAGTAATAAAATCATTATCTTCTGACGTTCGTCTTTCATTTTACAGTCCATCGGAACTTACTTTCTGGATGCGCCTCATGCATCAATTGCTAATTGGAATTATAAAAAAGTTTTTAACATGCACGCTGATGTCATAATATATAATTTACATTATTTTCTTTAAATATTCTTGTTATATAAGCTAATGAATTCATTGAAATTACCAAAAAACTAAAATCGTGTATAGATATTATAAATAACAAAAGGGTGAATCAGATAAAAAATATTCCATAAAAATATTACAAAATAAAAATGCACAAAATAGTGTACAATGAAACAATGAAGTGTTACATTACAACACAATGCAAGACAACAAATATTCCTGTTAAAATACATTACTTTTTGCATATTATACTAATGTCCTACATTGCATTTACAATATTTTTATGAATATTAACTGAAATATAAAAAAACTCAAACTCTTTCTTCACCGGCTGCACATTTAATTTCAAATATTTCAAATGCAGGTATGTTACATAGTTTTTAAAAAAATGTTTTTTTAATGTTTAAGACAACTCTACTACTTCTGAAAATACAGGTTCAAGTCAATTGGTTTAGGCTAATGATTCAAGTAGATCAGTAATTTGCAGTTCATTGAGGGATGTTATTTTAAAATGTCTGTGTTTAGTAATAAGTATCTTTCTGCAGAATTATTAATTTGACCTCTATGTTTAAAAAGCATTTTAAAATGGCCCAAGGATTCTTGAATTTATCAACAAAATATTGCCAATAATATTGCTATGATATAAGATTAGTGATAAAAGTTCAAATATGAAATTAGGATATTATCATGTATTCTCCTTTGCAAAGTCCCTCTAGTGCACTTCTTAAAATAAACTTATACCACGGCTACAGAAATATCTTAATCTCAGGGGATAGGTTCTTTATTCGAGAATTCCAAATAAGAAAGCATTTTATAGCCAAGAGGATATAGTTAAATGCAGATCTATATTCTGGAAACTATACACAATATAGAGAAAATATATAGCGAAGCTTGTATATACATTGAAATATATATCTATGCTGATTCCAAATTTACATCGGTTATATTCTTCTTATAAATATATGTATAATTGAAAGGAAATCTTCTTCTTCTTCTCTTCTCACAATTTTGGGGAAAAGGCTTCTTCTTTTCTTCCTTCTATTTTGGGAAAAGGTTTCTTCTTCCTTCCTATCTTTATTTGGTAAAAGGCTTCTTCTTCTTTTTCTATTGTTGATAAGTGAAAAGGCTTCTTCTTTTCTTCCTTATATTTTGGTAAAAGGCTTCTTCTTCTTTTCTATCTTTGATTAGGGAAAAGGCTTCCTCTTCTTTTCTTCCTTCTATTATTGGAAATGGCTTATTCTTCTTTTCTTTCTTCTAATTTATTGTCTTTCCTTTTAAAGCGAAGCCTTTTCCAAATAGGAGGCTGCCGTCGCACACCTTCTTTCAAAGAGTGCATACTCGACTTCGGGAAACAGGATCAGTGCTACCACCCCATCGAGAAATTGGAAGACCACGAAGTGTGCGCACAGATCAGTTTGTGGATGCGGTGTTACATCCCCTCAGGGATTGTCCTGACACCAGTATGCATGCTATAGCCAGTGACCACAACACCTCCCATGTTAATGTGTGGTGCATTCTGTCCGAAGAGGGGATGTACCCTTTCAAACTCCAAAAGGTACAAGACCTTTTACTTCAGGACTTTGACCCACGTATGGTATTTTGCCAATGGTTTTTGTATCAGATGGAAACTATCCCAAATTTTGCGAACAGGGTATTGTGGACCGATGAAGAAACATTCACCAAAATGAGCATGTTCAATAGTAAAAACAGTCACGTTTGAGATTTTGCAAATCCACATGCAATTCTTGTTGCACACCATCAGCACAGGTTTGCGGTTAATGTGTGGTGTGGGATAGTGCATGACCATTTGATTGGGCCGTACATTTTCCCTGTTCGCCTGTGTGGTGGCACATACCACACATTTCCTCGTGATGTTTTGCCTGAATCTCGTTGCATGCATTAGTGTCGCTGCAGCAACGATAACAGACACCGTGGAGTTGTTTGCTCACATTAGACAATCGTTGATTTGGCGTTGTCATCTCTGTGTGGAAGTTAATGGCAGACAGTTTGAAAATCGTCTGTGATGTGGGTCCCTCGGCAACTCCACTCTGCACACAGTGAACATGTCGACACATATGCAACCTAGCACAGCACCACCACCATCTTTGTTTTTCTTCGTAACAGTGATGTCCACTACGGATATTCGCTTTCTTCTTGGTTGTCAGTCTCCACATATCACTTTCCATGGATAACACATCTCGCTAAACCCTTCCCTACCCCCTTGACTTCAACAGATCCATTCACTTCCTTTGGGTAATCCCTTGCACATCAACTTCACACATCTGCTATGTAAAACAAAATAAATACATTAAACTAAAAAAGAAATATTTCTATCTTGTGAACGTATTATTTTACCCTTGGTGCCTGTACTACTGGTGCTAGGTTTCGAGAGCGCCAATTATTAAATAACACTCACAGGACACACACTATTGCAGAAAATTGAACGTAAGGGCTGTATTGCACATCGTACTATGACACCAGGGGTCCCAGGTTCGAATCCCAGCCTGGGCATGAGTATTTATAAGTGTCGTTTCATCAATTTCATCTTATCATCACTCATCTTCATCTTCGCAATTATCCAAAAGTTGCAGAAAACCAAAGTAAAATTAATCAAATTAATCAATATGGGCTGTATTAAATCCTCTCACAACTGTTCTCCGTGGTGTACGAGTAATATAATTTTACGCCACCCTCGCTACGAAAATGCTGAACTCAAACTGACTCAGACTCGCAATGTTCGTGAACGCTCACGACAATGAAGAGTCATTGTGTATATTCAATCGAATTTAACACTCATAGCTTTCCCAAGACACATCTCAGCAGCGTTAACACGGTGGCAAGGATATATATATATATATATATATATATATAAACAGACAGAAGGAAAATGAAAGGGTTTTTGTGATTATGTTGAGGCGTGCTGTTTCCTTGTTTATTCGAGAAATGATAGATCCGGCTGTAGGCGACATAAATTCATGGAACTTGGACAGTCAGGTTTAAAATGTCTCGCCCCATCTTATGATGAACCTTAAAGTAATGAGTTTTATGAAAACTTCTTGTGTGCAAGAAAAATACAGAACACGGCGTTTAACTTGCATGCCGCAGTCTCCTAACTGTACAACGTTGCACTCCTGTCAACGTTGCACTCCTGTCAACGTTGCACTCCTGCCGTTGGCTGGTCGTCAAGGACACGCTCTGCATGCCCCTGCCCGATATCGCTTCTAAAAACGTACGCTGTATAGTTCTTCTTATTATAGTAATAGTATGCACTGGATTGACATTAATTGTCTGTATAAAGCATTTTATACTTAGAAAAATAATTTCCTAACAAACTTTCTTCAAATAGGTTCTGGATTGGGCTCAGGATCTGGTTCAGGTTCTGGTGGAGGAACAGGTTCAGGTTGGGGACAAGGTTCTGGTGGAGGATCTGGTTCAGGTTCTGGTGGAGGGTCAGGTTCAGGTGTTAGTGAAGGATCAGGTTCGGGATGGGGACAAGGTTCCAGTGGAGGATCCAGTTCAGGTTCTGGTGGAGGGTCAGGCTCAGCTTCAGGATCTGGAGGAGGATCTGGTTCAGGATCAGGTACTGGTAATTATATATCCACTTTATTGCATATGAACAGAATATTAAAAATATTTAAACGGATTTTTACATTGTTGGCTTTTCTTGTAGAATGCATAGAACATCACGATTATGTACAAGAGAGCAAGACTTCGAAATCTTGCTTTCCATGTAATTTGCTCAGTATTTCATTTTCATCCTTGGCAGCATAATTATTATAATAAAGCAACAAATACGAATATACAAAACAATTGTCAATTGTTGACAAATTATAAAAATGGAAAAAATACATATACTTTGAAGAACATTATTAACTTATACCTACATCTAGTCTACATTTTAAATGATTTCATTTTTGTTTCTTCTCCAAACTATAATAAATGTACAAATATCCCTCAAATCTATAATTTATTTCACAGTAGTGGGAAGACACTTAGAGCTATGGATAGGCCAAACTACATTCTATTTTTATATATTTTAAAGAATCTTTAAAGTAAAATATTACACACTTTGTAGATACTAGTACACATAATAGTCCTTACTTTCGTATCTAAATTCTGAAGTATATTTAAACACTTTCTCATTAAAATAGGTGCAAATGCAAATTCAAATGCAGGTATGTGTTATATATATATATATTTTTTTTTCATGTATTTATAACACTTCAACTATATTTCATAACATTTTATGCACCGGAAAATATTTCTTGCTAATATTTCATGAATAAATATTATTTATTATTTATTGTCTAGAATATTAAAACATGAACTATTGCCATTTATAAAAGATTAGCATGTTTGAAAAGTCATATGTAAAAATCAATTCTGAAGATTTTTTTTCTGTTATTATGAATTGTGACGAAAAGAATCTATTATCATCTCATAAAAGGGTGATGGGATTGACACATTTATATCATCAATATCGTACACAAAATTCGAATCTATGACACCTCATCTCGTGTGCTGCTGACTAATGCACCACAGACACCGACATCTAGTCAAATAATTAATTTGAATTTGCCTTCAAAAAATTGTAATATTCTAATTTTACCTACTATACAGGCACATGTCAGCGTTCAGAGGAAATTGAATATTCAAAATATTCTTGTGCATTATTTTATATTTGTAATTTAAAAAAAAATATATTTAATATTCCCAAAAAATTTAAGTAGAAACTCTATTATATTTTAGTGTCAGCTAATGGAGGAGGTGAGTACTTCATTTGCATTCAAAGCGATTAAGAATATTTATTTCAATTTGTCATATTTATTCATAAAATAACAAACATAAATCTTATATTCCTATAATGGAATCTTAATTATTTTTTTATATACTTGATATGACAATATTTTTTGTAAAATAAATTAAATTGAAAATTTTCTCTTCTCCTCATATTAATACTATACACGCCTAAACTACTATACAGAAAGGTGAATGACAAAAAATATAATTTTTTGACAGATGCAAATGCAAATTCCAATGCAGGTATGGTTTTGAAAGAATTATAATATTTTCTAAATTTATGAGTAGGATAAAATTTTGTTTATGATTTAATTAACCATAACGGAAGCGTAGGAAGCATCTGAGATTAAAAGTGCAATTAAAAATACAATTCTGTGGTTCAATTAAAAAGGGCTTTACTGAATTTTTAAACATGCTTATTTGCATTGTTTCTTAAAACGTCACTAATGTTCATAGTACTGAACAACTATGCCTTAAATAAAAATTGCAATTTGCATTCATTTAAAGTTATTTATTTGTATTTCTATGAACTCGTTATATGAGTGATATGCACTTTCAGATGATAAGAATACTATAAACTTACATAGTTTCTGTGTAGATAAGAAGAACCACAAGACCTAAAACGTTTGACATGTAGTGGTGTATTACCATACAAAACTAATGGTAGAGTAATATTTTCTCGGTAATTGATAAATGAAGTAGTCATTGACAAGATATTGCATTTAAAAATATTATGTATATTGTGGAGAGTACAAGGGAGAGATCAAAAAATCATGTCGTCTCAAGTCATCAATCAAAACTTAGTCAGACTGACAAACAAAATACCACTTAAGTGACGTCAAATGCCGGGCATACCATAATCTCTTCTGGGTGTAGCCACTAATCAAAACAAGTAAACAGTCTTAATCCCGGTAAGATTGGTCAGCAATAAGTCACGGCAAAATAACCAAATATAAAGAGAACAAAATTTGAAAGAGGCAGTCAGAAATCACAATTGCAGGAAGATGTTGAGATAACAGTCAGATCATATGAAGTGAAAAGGACCGTCGGCAGAGCGAGCAACAGAAAGGAACCCCAGGACAGTAACTCCTGCAGCTTCTTCCAAAGGGCACATCATGCCGTCAGGGCCCTGCTCCAACCATGGTCATTTGACCTACCTCCAGTCTCCATCCATCTCCTGATGCCAATGTCCGCTTGCCATCACCATCGCCACGACGCCGGCACGATTGATTGAATTGGCATTTTAAGTCCACTTTATGCACAGAAAAGCTAACTGGGACTGGACATACAGTTTAAACTGGGATCTGAACCACAATGTGCATCTAGCAGGTATTGAATCTGGGACCCCTTGATTACAAGGCAATGATGCTACCACTGCGCCATCAGGAGGCCCAACGACATGAACCATAGAACTATCCGAGACAACCACTCTCACCAAGTCGTACACGACATTAGCACATCCAACTGCGAGACTGCAAATACCCATCGACTGCACTCCATAGTATGCCCGGAATATCAGAATGAGAAATCGAAGCCCCTCGTCAGCTGCTGACCCGGACCAAGGCATCCATACAGAGCAACACACTGAGATGAAACTGTCTGACAGCAATTTACTCATGAGCCATGCAGACTGCCTGAACAAGGTTGAGATGATCCAGACTCTCCCTTATTCTCTCCACACCTGGTCATCGGGGACAATAAGTGGGTTTTAACCAGAACACACAAGTCATTCCTCTGAGCTGGGCAAGAGTTCAACCTCCGATCCCTGTCAATGCTTTGAAGAACCTGGTCAATGCATCAATATATATTGTGTTCTGGATTTTACTATTATTAATCTTGAAAAATTTCTAAAATTAGCATTCTGCAAGTATATTTCTATTACTTAAGAAATCAGCAATTTAAAGGAAACATAGTCTAATAATTTAATATAATCACTTTCCTTTAGTTTCGGGAGATGGTGGTAAGAAATTTAATATTGAATTCTCCTGTTTCTACTTGACAAATTCGGACTAATTTATTTCTATCAGATATTTTTGATTTAGTAATATTATACTATATACGTGAAATTGGGGCGTGATGCTGATCACATCACCCCCACTCACGACCGGGTCAAGATTGTGTGGGGCGTTACCCCCATACCCCCTATACGCCTTCATGGTGTGGTGCTAAGCACAGGGGAGCACTTTACCTTTTTTTTTATACGTGAAACTATTAGGAAACTGTAGCCCTTTTAACCTAATATATCAATTTTAATTGGAATGTTATAAAAAAACATGAAAGCTGTTGTGATAAAAAATATGCTTTAAATAAGCATAAAGTAGAATTATTAATTTCAATTACCAAAGCAATAAATTCATGTCTGGATATTGTAAAAAAATGTAAAACTCAATCAGATAAAAGCAATTGTGCATGGCAGTTATAATATTTATGTGTAATTTTAACTCAAAATATTAAGGACTGAAAAATACAAATTAGCTTTTCTCCACAGCTTCAAATGCAATTTCAAATGCAGGTAATTGATTTTTAATATTCTTAATGTCTAACATAATCTTCTAGTTCTGAAAGTATAGATTAAAATCAATGGATGATATTCAGCTAGACGTCATTACGGAGTGCAGTTTGGGAGGGAACAGCATGAAGTCGGTCAAGCTGATTCACACGTGTTAAGCAAAGTGTATGAGAAGACTTCTAACAGCAGAAATTTGTGATTGTAAAAAACGTAAAACTCAATCAGATAAAAGCAATATAACTTTCATGGTTGATTGCATTAATATTGTGCATAGCAGTTATAATATTTATATGTAATTTTAACTCAAAATATTAAGAACTGAAAAACACAAATTTGCTTCTCACCAGTTTCAAATGCAGGTAATTGATTTAAAATATTCTTAATGTCTAACATAATCTTCTAGTTCTGAAAGCATAGATCAAAATCAATGGATGATATTCAGCTTGACGTGTTAAGGAAAGCATATGAGAAGACTTCTTACAGCAATAAATTTGTGATATTTTATACGTACGCATTCCTCATATGATCACACTTTGGCAATGGCCAATATTTACCTGGAATGTTTTCAATGTAGGATCTCATCTGTTTGCCAGAAATATGGGGGCAAAACGTGATTTTGAACAATGAATTATGAGGGAGAAGTTGTTCACTAAATATCATCCATTGTTTTGTAATGAAGATGAAAATTAGATAAAATTTAAATTATTTTTTAAAAGTATGTCCCTGATAGGTTCAAAATAAAATATTTTTGGCAAAAATATTAATTTGACCTAAATAAATTTTGCTTCACTAACCTCCATTGCAGATATTATAAATAAGTTTATTAATAAAATAGCAAACATGAAAGTGATGTTATTATGTATTCCCTTTCATTTCCAAACACTACTATCACATAAATGCCTACTTAATTTTATATTATATATTTACAAAGAATACAACATATTAAATATTAATACCTTTATTTCTAGTTAATAATGCACTTTCAAGTAAGTTAATTTAATAGTTATTTGTTTACTTCATTCACAGTAACTGTATGCAGAAATTTGATTACATAATGAGCGATCAATATTTTCATTGCATGTCAGAACATAAATGACAATTATTTGTTTATAGATTTGACAGTATTTCACCGTTTTCAATTTACATTGACAATTAATACATGAAAAAATGTGTAGTATCCTTCTTCGATTACGTATAATAAAGAGAAATGATGAGGAATATCTAAATAAATATGTGCATAGATCTGAGTAACAAGAATGGAATATAATTTTCAAAACCGATGGAAGTTAGGTTAAAATTATGCCTAACCTGTGTGGAAACTTTAGCACCAATATGGAAGATAACATTCTTTAAGATTGCAAGTTGTTAACACTGGTATGCATTTGTGCTAATTTTAATTATCGAGCAAGGAAGAATAATCAATCATAATGCAACAATTAATAACAAATAATTTTGTTCTTTCAATTAAAGCATACAAATGGAGATTTTAAACAATAGGAAACTTTCAGCATACCATTCTAGAAGTAAGTAAACAATTCAGAAATAAACAAAGATATTACCAGGTAGAATCTCACAACTTCAGGGTGTATTCTTTATTTGCCAGGTTAGTATATTACTTTATGAAAATTAAATAATATAATTGTAATATATTTTAATCTATATACTTGCAACAAAAATAAAGAAAAACATTTCTTTCCTATCACATTGTAAAAACAGAAGTTAATGGAATTTTAAATGGAGGTAGGTTTAAAAAGCCTTTTTTCTACACACAACAGCACTGTAAATGTTAAATGCATAAATTAGAAGATAACTTATTCGTAACTTTTATAAAAGAAAAATATTAAATTATTCTCCTTTAACCCATTTCCTGCCATACTTGAAGAATACTGATTTTTTAGTCCAAAACTGATTAATTTTATTCAATTTGGACTCCAAAAGAAATATGTGTTAGGAACATTAACATTTTTATTACAGCATTAAAATTATTGCTAGTTCCCATTGTAGGAACATTGACCTAATATACTGCTGGCAGTAGGTTATTCCAGTTCTGAAGGTTTGTAAAGTATATGGAATAATAACTATAGATATTTGATATCATACAAAAAACAGAAACATACTACTGTATATGCAAAATTTACAACACAGGTATCTTAATTACAGTTAGTGAATATTTGACTATTTATGATATGAAATTCTCAGAGCACTTCCTATGTAACATCATGTCACACTTGATGCACTCCACTATAAGAGGTTGCTGAACATCAATTACCTTGTTCTGAGGCTTGCTGTAGCATTTAGCAAGCCCCACTACAGACTCAGAATTTGATACAATACACACTATGATTATCATGCCACTTTATGACACAAATATCTCCAGGAGAAGACATATCAAAGATGACTCTTTCTCTTTTCTTCATCTCATTTGTTTCCAGTAAGTGACAATCACCCAAAGGATTTTCTCTGATTGTAACCGATGACTTGAAATCTTTTGATTTACTTTTTATCATGGAATCTACCTCTTGACATACTATTGTGCACTACTAGTCATCAGCTTTAATCCAGTGTAAATCCTCTTCTGGTAATGAATTTTTATCCACTGAAAAGAATAATTCCCCAAAACATCTTCAGATCACGAACATCGATATGAGAGTTAATTTGCTGTTTTTTATTGTCATATCTCAAGGTTTCATGTAGAAGATGTTGCAAAATTTTGTCATACTCAGAAATTGTTGAAATCAAAAACACATCCAAACACACACACACACAATCAAGAACTGACGATAGCAAAAGCAACAAAGCCATCTCACATGAGAGTGTGACTGCTAGGGCGAAAGATTAGCGGCTGAAGTAAACTCGCATTTCAAGCCAATGCTCCCATTACAGAAGCGTAATGCAAAACTTCTGGTGCGAGGAGATTATGCCAATGCTCCCATTGTAGTACTCTTTCTCTTACAATATATAATTTTAAAAAATATTTTCATTATATAATGCAAGTATGGATATATTACTAAATATTACCTAATTAGAAAAAAAATAGCAATAAAAGAACTAGTAGAAATGAAAATTTTAAAATCAATACAAAAACAATATTTTTTCCAAAATTGAAGATATATAATTTTATGACAATAGGAGTTTAAGAAGTTAAAAAAATATTGATATGTTATTCACTTCATGTATATTTGATAAAATAATTAAACATTTTTACATATTTCAATGCGAGGGTGAGAAAAAAATTAAAAGACATGTTCCTATTATGGGAACATTGGCAGCTAATTGTTTAAATATGAAAAAAACTTCATTGGTTAGTCAAAAATGTTGCAAGGTATTTATTATATAATATACTTATAAAGATTCTTAATTTAACTGGTTTTGTAATATCAATGCATTCTGGTTATAATTGACGAGTACTACTTACTGAAAAGATACTCAGATATAAAAATTAAAGCAAAGCATCCAACACTGTACTCAACATATCTTCATTGTTTGGAGTGTTATTATTAATAAAACTATACTTACTATATTAGCAATATTTATGAGGCAATCTATTACTTTACAATTTGAGTCCATAGACATTCATTGCCTATGAATAATTACACATAAAATTGCAAAACGCAATAAATGTATATAAAGTTGCAAAATATTGTATAGTTCCAGGCTTTACACCACCCTCCATGCCTGGACAAGGTAATGGTAGCTTTCCATGGGAAGGTAAGTACTACAGAATGGTGATTTTATTATTTGTGGTGAGTAAAGTAATCAATCATGACTGGCTGAGAGCAAGCGAGATGAATTTTAGTTCAGATAATTTCATACTGAGCATATGTGTGTTTGATGGAGGCACATATGGGTTCGATTCCAAATCAAAATTGTAGATCCAGTCTCGATTAGCCTATGTGCAAAAAGTAAGCTTAAAAAGCTAAAAAAAAGCACAGTTTACACCACTCAACTGAATGAAAAATATACATGTGGGTGTATCTTATAGTTCATCATTTGTTCCCACTCCATAAAAACACATCTAGAACACCTCATTAATGAGATTACAATTGTGAAAATGAATAGGAGATTCAAATCTCCAGATGTGATATGACAATCGCCCTGTTATTTAAAATTTTACCCTACTTTAACCCTTAAACGCATGAATTATTTTATGTCAATGTTTTCCTTATTTTTAGTCTAATATCAGTTTTTATGTACTAATAAGAGGGCTGAGCCGATACCAACATTTGCCGATACTGATTCCGATACCTTAACCGATTCCAACCGATACCAATGCTGATACAGATACTTGTATAATTTCAGTTTAAAATAGCAAAGGCTAGTTACCGAGTCACAAAACTCATCACATCACATTATATTAATAACATTAAATACTCCCAAATTGTTCTCATATAGCATTATATCACTTAAAATGGATTTTATGTGAACTTCTTTCTAACCCCAGAGGATGCAAAAAAATAAAAAGTTTTGGAAATGTTGGAGATACACCGAAAAATCGGTGGATTATTATAAGTGTCCCTGCTTCATTTCATCACGCCCAATTTTATTATACATATCTTTAAGGGGAGAGAAAGTTATAGCATGTAAAATAAAATTTCTGTAGTGCATATAGCGTTCAACTTGCACAAGGTATGCAAAATAAATACAAATGTAAACAACATTCTTATCATTTGGATTAACCTGGAGAGGGAAGAAAACGATGGAAAAATATACACAAATACAGCTCCGTATATTTCATGCTGATTTGGCAGCTCTGTATATGCCCTGCTGTCCAATATTCTCTGTCATTTGCATTAAAAATAAGTCACTGCAGTGTCAGCATCAGGCAGCAGTCACACAGATGGGTAGAGCACAAGAAGAAAATCCACAACCCTCCTCCCTCCCACAGCGACATTCATCCCTTTCCCACGAACTCCAGAATGAGCCTAGAAATTAGTAATGCTGGTTTTGTAAACACCACGTTCTTTAGTTTTGACACACAAGTTTGCGAACAAGAATGAATTAATTGGCAATAAATGGTTTCTTTTATTTCCACATAGTGTTAACCACCAGGCAGTTACATGCCTTCAATGTCACGTTTGGGCGCAGTGCTTACGCTTTAGCCCTCCCTGCCTTTGATCTTGTCGTCTGCTTCCCAGGAGGGTGCATCATTTTTGGAAATGTACATGGAATTCTTGTGGGGGGCCCCAACCTGTCACAAGGAAGAGTGAACAATCTTTTGAAAAGGACAAATCTTGACAAATGAGTTGTTTCTCTTGGCCGCTCTAGCTACTCAAAATCTTTGGTATCGGCGAAAAAAAATTAACCGATACTAGCCGATACCGATACCCCTTGGTATCGGCCGATACCGATGTATCAGTATCAGCTCAGCCCTAACTAAAGTGCACGTCAAATCTCCTGCATATGGCCTTGAAAGGCTGAACAGCACCAGCGAATCACAGACGTGCGGCGTTGCCTAGTTCCGTGCTCTCCGTGACAAGGCGTTTCGCTCAAACATGCTGTCTCTTTTCCGTGTAAGACATGGCACCGCTACAGTGCGCTGCTATTAGCTATCGCCATATGCAGGAGATTTGACGCGCACTCTAATAAGCGATATTGAATCATTTTCAGAAAATGTTCATTCTTCCTTTTTGAATTATGTCCCATTACCATATGGTAATCCATGCGTTCACCCTAAAAATTGATAAACCTTAAAATTACTTTCAAAATGTGATTATTTTCTAAAAATTCAAACTTCATAGATCCATTGTACATTAATTTCAAAGGCTCTGAGCTAAACGTGCTCAGGTAACTATTTAGTACATCATTATTACCCTATATTCACACATTATCACTCTTGAATATTCACTTTCCATAGAAACGTATGAAACATAGAATGTGAAGTCCAACAACATATTTGACGTGTCCAATAGGAACATTACTGCTGGACCACCAGCATACTGCACATTTTTCAAAACTTGTCTTTGTGTTGTAATTAGCTGCCAAGCTCCCTTAGGGGTCAATTCATATGAAGTCATACAAAATGGTTGCTTGACCATTTTTTTAAAAAAATATTTTTTGTGTGGTGTGAGCCTCATATGTTGACAGTTCAGAACAACTGATATTTTATTTTTACTATCACCGATTTGAAGATGGTGGGCATTTTTTTATCATGGCGCGCGTCATTTTCTCCATTCGTAAGCATCAGCGGCAACTTTTTTATCTCAGCTCTGGTAATAGAATAAATGAAATAATTGTTGAAAAGCCTGTAGCTACTGTATCTGCATAGCATTGCCACATGGTAACGCCACCATCATGAGTAAAAATCGAACAAGTGATGCAAATTCTTTATTTATTTATTTCGAACACACAGACATATGCCCAATTACAGCGTTCACAGCATGGGTGCCGGCAGAATTACTTTTAGGGTGTGCATGCAGTTTATACAGAAGGTTGTTCGGGATCTCTGGTGACGATTTTGAAAGCCGCTGGCGGCGCTGTTATCAACGTCAGTCCGTCCAAACGGTGCATGCTGAGTCACGTCAGTACCGAGAACGCATGTGCAGAGTGTTGTGCCATTTACCTACAACGATGCCGAAGAAAATTGAACCATACTGGGAGGACTACATAACAGCCCTTTCCGATGCTAAATATAGCTATTCGGCAATCAAAGGAATGTGCAAGAATCGTGGTTTTGTGATATCGAAGAACGGGATCGGTGCGGTATTCAACAAAATAGGCAAAGACCGACTGGGCCTAATTCCACAGGGGAAGAAACAGGCAAATCCACGAGCAGCTACGAGTCGTACACCGGACATAGTGAGAAAAGTGAAGGCCCTTGTGTCAGGTGGTAACCCTGCCCCCCAAAGAAGTATCGCACGTAAGTTGGGAATGTCTGTGTCAACAGTGAACACCATAATCAAGAAGGACCTGCAACTAGAAATGCGGCATAAGCGGCGAGTTCACAAGCTGTTGCCTCGTCACATTGCGGAACGTCGACCAAACGCTAGAAAGCTCTATGAGACCTATCTTGCAGGAGAGAGATGGAGAAATGTGGTGACATTAGACGAAGCATATGTCTACCTTAGTGACTGTCACAAACCCCCACGCGATTTACTACTGCCCTCGCGACAAAAACAATTATCAAACATTGTATCGAGAATGCCAGGAAAGTTTTCCACGGGGTTTCATGATCATCGCTGGATACTGCTATAATGGCAAGCTAGCAATTCGCCGTGTAGCTAATAATGTGAAGGTGAACTCCACGTACTATCAGGATGAGGTTTTAACACCCATTTATAACATAGATATCCCGGCACTGTATGGGGGGGCCAAAAACCAGGTCTGGGTGCACCAAGATAAAGCATCCAGCCATACCTCCCGTTCGACTCGTCTGTTCTTACAGCGAATGGAGGTGGAAACTGGCATCCGTGCAATTCCTTGCAGCGACATTCCGGTCAAGGCGCCAGATGGGTCACCCATGGACTTCTGTGCATTTGGACACCTAAAACGGGCCTTAGGAAAGAGATGTCCACGCACTCTCAATGGCCTCTGGAAAGCCTGTCAGTAGGAGTGGGAAAAGTTGGACATGATAACTCTCCGGAAAAGTCTGTTGCAATGGAAATTACGTTGTTGGGCTATAGCGCGGAATGCTGGTTTTCCAATTGAGCATGATCGTTGGTGACGACATGGGTTTTCATGAACTTATCACCCTTCCAACATTGTCCTCAGAGATCCCGAACGACCTTCTGTAATCATACCTTTGCTAACATCCAGTACTTTTAAATGCCATATTTTACACTTGCTTCAACAAATTACACATACTTTATTCTAGAAAAGTAAATACGTAATTCAAAAGACTAATTTACTCTAGTCTAACATCTAACTAAACACACATGCCGAAATTGAGAGATGCCGGTAAAAGCAATGGTTGAGCGTGAATAACAGAAATGTAGAGTTTAGACAACGTACAACACAGGTTCAATTAAAATTGTTAAAAACAATTAATTTAAATGTAATAGGTTTTTAAGACACAGGAAATAAATTTTCGAACCCAATTTCGTCACCCTCCAAATGCCCCTCTCAGGACCCAGCAGTAGGTCGTGCCCCATAGGTTGAGAAACGATGTTCTAGAGCGACTCCTGGCTCTAGATCCATCTAGACACTCAATGTAGACAAGCCTCCAGTGCGAAAGTGTCCAAATGTTGAGCGTTACCATATGGTAACGCTGTGCATTTAAGGGTTAATGAAAGTTGGTACATCATGTGCATCTGAACATAGAAAAGTAAATGCAGCAGATGAAACAAAAATTCATAAAGCATGAGCTCAGACCAAATGTCTAAGTGCATCATTAAGAAAGATGCAGGAAGGTGCATAAAAAAAAACCACATCAATTGATGTATTAAAGTACAGTTCAACACACAGAAACATACTCACACTATTATCATATGATATAGTTTTCCGTTATCTTTACATATGATATTCAAAAATAGATCAAATTCTAAACCTGCTTCATGGTAAGGGCCAATAAACACACTTTAATGCCTTTCAAGTGCATTTTTTTTCCGTGTGTGGTTTCAACAAATTTTGTTTTGTAACATTGTCATGTCATGTAGGACTAATGGTTTCTCTCCTCTACTCCGAGTTAAGTGTAAAAAACAAAATGGTATGTCAGTTTTGGTGACTTCTCTCTATTATGTATGGACCAATCATGAATGGTAGAATGATATTTTCTTCTGCAAAATGTTTCACAAAACCTGCTGTAAATATATGATGTAGTGGTAAGGAAATAATTCGTGCATTAGTTTAATTACCTGTTGGAGTAGCCAGACCCATGGCAGAGTCTGGCTACTCCAATCATAGCTCATCATGCTATGACGGTAGGGGTCCCAGGTTTAAATCCTGGCTTGGGCATGGATGTTTGCGAGTGTCCATTCATCAATTTGATCATATCATCACTCATCCCCACCTTCTCAAATAACCAAAATTGGTACAAAAGTGAAGTAAAATAAAGCAAACCAATCAAATCAAATCAAACCTGTTGGAGTAGTATATGTGCACGTTATACTTACAAAATATAGTGAAAATATTCAACACATGACATAGGCATGTCTAGGTCCAAACGATATCATTGCCCTATATTACGTAAGGTAGATCCAGTAATTTCACATGTTGCATTGTGTACCTTTTTCATAAAGGTTAAACATTCACACTATCCAACAGACTTGCATTAGAATGCACTATGGATAGATAATATTCATCGAACAATTTCACCCACAATTAATTGTGCAAAATCATGCTCACTGCCATATTTCCAGCAAATATATCAGATCCTGTGTTGAAAACTGGTGGAGTAGACATTGTTTGTATGATCTCTGCCGAAGTGATTCAAGGTATGATAATAACAAGAATGTGTGCATGTAAAATATCATAAACTTTCTCATGCGCTTCTCTTAACACCTATGAATCACTTTGCTGAACTTTATGCGTATTCTACTGTTTCTTCTGAAAGCGTGCTGTGTGATGACATCAAGTTGAATATAATACATTCAACACAATCAAATTAATTTGACTGAATCAATTACCATATTTACGTGCGAACAATGCGCACCCTGGTTTTTGATAGGGAAAAGTAACAAACAATTATATCTTGTATATAATGTACAGTATAATTCAGGTGCAAGAAATGGCTTTCTTAGTTGTAGGAGATGAATGCATGAATTCTGCCAGAATAGACTGCTTTTGTTGGTGTAGTGGAACATTATATTACAAAGTGAAAAATTGTGAGACATGGCCTTTCGAGTTTTATATGCAGTTTTGCTCATTTCCTCTTTACATTTTCTAAAAAAAATCTTCAAAATATAGATTTTTTCCATGACTAATGTAACATATATAGGAGGGCACATCCAGGACCTTCAAATTAGCAGTTAGCAACAAAAGATTTCTTCCATTAAGGTATTACACACTCCAAAAATGTCATTATTTGGCCAGTAATGCATTTTAATTATTATTTTCTTTTTCCTTATCTTTTCGTTCATCCAAAGTACCATAAACATCAAAATGTTCCTTCATTTTGTGATGAGTTCATTTCAACCGCATTGCACATTAGTGTCGCCATCTTGAATGGAATACTGTTATCATATTCAGAAACTACAGAATTTAAGCTTTACAATGATATATAACGTGACAGGGTTCCGTAACCACAAAATCAATGCAGGTGTCACAAAATCATGGAATGAGCATGTACAGTTTCATGTTGGCTGTCCGAATTATTCCATGCATAATACACACCATAGTTCTTGGTGACAAAAATTTTGGAAAAAAGTGTGCATTATACATGAGTAAATACGGTAATTATATGTGGTTTATACTGATTGTATTTGATTCATATATCATGTACTTTCAGATCGATCTGAACATGATAACGAAGAAAATAATCCTGATGACTCAGAACTTAGCGAGGGAGACTGGAATGGTGAATATGAAGAAAATCAAGGTGAAAATGAACATGGAACAACAGGAGGTGGGGGTAAGTTACTCAATTTCCTTCCAATATGTAACATATTAAAACTTTGTACGATCATTTTTATTCAATTAATGGTAAAAATCTTAATCTCTTGTGCTAATGATGATATATTTAAAAATATTATTATTTTTCTGAATGCTTTGCATAATTATACAAATTTCCTTGCATGGATGAGTTTATATGAAATGTAGAAACAATATTATTAAAAGTAAAAATAAACAAAAACTGGTAATTTAAGCACGAAAAGGATAAAATTGTGATAAATGATTTCATATATGTGGAAATATAACAATATTGCCATGATACATAAAAACACATTGCCACTTGATTCAATCTCAGCAAATTAACATTTATACAAACCACAATGGTGATATTGCTAGCATAAATAAATGCTAGCACATGCTGGCTGTGAAGTAGTAATAATACAATATGTACTTTTATATATTGTGAACTTGTAGTCACTATTTCCCTTTGTCGGAGAATCAACTATGAAACACTAAAATGTAAGATACAACTATCAATGCAATAATTAACGCAACATTTTGTCAATCTGTTACAGATGCTATTGCTAATTCAAATGCAGGTAAGATGGAGCATATTCACTTTAAATGTGGTATTACAAACTCTGTTCTAAAATGTGCATATGTGTTTATTTTCTTAAAATAGCCCTATACAAACAAAGAAATTTACAAGTTTCCTGATTTTCTCGACATATGCTACCAAATGATATAAAATATTCTTAGTGCAGATTGAACTAAATACATTCGAGTTTATTAAGGGAAAAAAACAGTTGAAGAAATTAAAAGTGATTTTGTGCAAAAGGAAGCTAATGAAGAATAAACTGGTTTAAGTCAGAGCTTAACCAATAAATTGTGCATATACTTTGGATTTAATATTTGAATCACTAATCACCAGTAAATATTAACTACTATACGTACCACCCAAAAAGAATATTAGATACGAGGGCCATCCGGAAAGTAGTAACAGTTTTTTTAATTTTTAAAAAAACTAACACATATTTTTTAAAAAAAAACTTTGTAATTGTTAACAACAAACTTTTAACTACTTCTCTACATAATCTCCATGTACATTTAAGCATTTGTCATAACGTGTGATGAGTTTTTGTAACCCAGCTCCATATTCCTCTTCCGCCAGTCCACTGAGAAAATTAGTCACTCCTTCTTTCAGTTCCTCATCCCTAAGAAATGTAAGGAAGCGAGGGTCCCACCATGCACAAACTTTCCCATACTTCAGATGATATTTGACAATTTCATAAAGAATTGTTCGTAAAACATCAGGGAACTGTTCACTGATTTCATCCAGTGTGACGCACCGATCATTCTTGATGAATTCGTCAACTGCACTCAGCAGTTTGTCCGTAATGACAGACCGGCACCCGGAACGTTCATCATCTTCGAGGTTCTTCCTTCCCGAGTTAAAGTTTCGACACCAGCGCTGAACAGAGGACTCAGCAATAACATTGTCTCCATAAACATCCTTTAATTGATGGTGAATATCACATATCACACATTCCTGGCATCGAGAAATCTGATCACAGCCCTAACTTCACAAGTGGCAGCATTTTCAATTTTTTCGAACATTGTAAACACTCACAGAAACAATAACTACAATGACAGTGCTACTAAACTTCGCACACACTGAGCAGACAGTCAACTGAAGTCGTTTGACCTTGAACGGTGGCTACTTGCGTCACTAGAGCTCCATATGGCTCGAATGGATACTACTTTCCAGATGGCCCTCGTATATCAACAAAATAAATTATGAAAAACAATACATGTGTTGAATATGGCACATTGCAATATATATACAGGGTGTCATTTTAATGGCGCCCACGGACCACAGATTTGTATAGAGAACATCAAAACAAACAACTTTTCTCAGTAACATTTTTCTCGGTGCGTCGATTCGACGTTACAGCTGTTCAAAAAAGACCTTTTGCTGCCTGGATGCTGGCAACCCAACACAACATTTGATGGTATCTGTGACATCATTTCCTGCGGCGAAACAGCGCACGGCAGGGTTGCAAGGAAAACACAAATTTTGTGGAAATTGACAAACTACCAACCACATGATTAGGTGTAAAACGAATCGAGAAACGCATCCAGTAGACCGAACATCATAGCCTACCAGCTAGAAGATCAGCAGTCATCTCAGGGGAAGGGGAAGTCAATCAACGATATGAGAAATGGTAAAAAAAAGTATTCAAAATGAAGTGTCAATATCGGATTTTGTCTCACCCTACATGTCAAATATCAACAACAATAATTTTTATTGGACTTACTGCTTACATGTGGCTGTTTATGCCCAGCTACATGTCAATTATATTTGCAAATCTCGTTGCAAGGTTGATGTCTACAGGTTTGTGTCCAGATGCCTTGTGGTACTTTTGTGCTGATAACAGAAGTATCTGAGGTTCACGTTGTTACATTACGGCTAAAACACGTACAACCACAGTAACAAGCTAATGATGAATCAGTAGCGAATATACTGCCCTGTTCACAGTTGCAAACTATTACATGTGTATTCGGTGCATAGATAAACACAGTCGTCTGAGAGCTTGTATTACTACTACTTATATCCCTGTTTTTTCAACCATTTTTGTCACTTGCTTCAAAATGCACTGAATATACATTATTTTAAGTGTTGCTTACCTTTGGAATTCTGAGTTCTTTCATTTCTATTTTGTCATCCGTTCAGTGTGTAACAGACAACTAGTATCAGAAGGATGAAGTGGATAGACTAAATTGTAGATACCAACTTGGTAACTAGATTTGCAAATATTTTACATGTAAGCTGAGACAAAATTCGATATGACTACTTCCACTTGAATTCTATTTTCTTTTTACCATTTTTCGTATCATTTGTTTACTTCCTGTTAGATTACAGAACGTGTTTTCTAGTTTGGTTTTACAGTACATAATGTGGCTGATTGTAGCTATGTCATTTTTCACAGAATATGTGTGTTTGTGGCAACCCTGGAACGCATCCCTCCGCGACAAGATATGACGTCACAAATGCAATCAAATGTGTGTGGTTGCCAGCATTCAGGTGGCAAAACAGTCTTTCTTGAACGACTAGCGCCGAAATGATGCACCAACGAGAAAAATGTTACTGAGAAAAGTTGTTTGTTTTGATGCCCTCTATACACTTCCATGGTCCGTGGGTGCCATTAAAATGACACCCTGTATATCTTAGGTAGTTTACATTTGATGTAACAGTCAATTAGTGCAATTTTATAAAACTTGATTGAAACTGGGCCAGAAATGTAGGGAAGGGCAGTACAGGGTATATTGTGCCCATCTCATTTTGGCAAGGGGTAAAGTAGCCCCAAAATTCTTTGAACATAATTGTAATACCTTTTAATAATTTGACAGATGTAATAGGCTGTGGTTGAAATAATTTAATTCATAGTAGCTCGGACAAAATATTTTCTTCTGTCTACATTATCTACCCATCCTAATAAATACAAACTTCTCCGATCTTATAATACTACATTGTTGAAATTAGCATGCAATGTTAATTGGACATTATCCGTTGTCTAGTGTTTTAAACTATACTTATTCTAACACTATGTTTCTAGAAAGTCCATCTTCTCTCGTCTTCAAGTGAAATTTCTCTTTACGGTGGTGGGGATCGAACCTATGACAGACCTGATTTTACTACAAATCCCGTCCTCTAACAAATTACTTCACATCTTCGACTACATCAAATTATTGTAAACAATCTTGTTAATGCTTGGAACCTTTAAGGTTTATTTACATTCAGTGTGGTTCTCATAATATTTATTATATGCTCAGTGCATTTTAATCAATAATACAGTGATTTTTCTTTAGTTTCAAATGGTGGTGGTGGTAAGCAATAATTTTCTTAAATCAACATTTCTACATAACATTTGTTATGTTTAGTTTAAAATTTACTTTTCCTTCAATTTATATTTAAACATATAATTTGTTTACCTATATTATAGCAGGAAAATGTAAGAAATGTTTGAAACATAAATGTAAGTGATTTGTTTCTAGTAATGGGCATGCAAGAAGTAAGTTACACAACAGGATGATATCTCTAAAGAAAAAAAATGATCTATTTTTATTTATGATATATTTAAGAAGTGGATCTTTAAAATCAGGTAACAGAAAAAAAAGAATAATTCAAATCCAAAAATACAGTAATTATGAATATTAAGATTTATTATATTAAAATATTAATAGTGAGTGTGAGGAATATATTAAATTCTGCAGTATTCCGATCAGAATTCGTCATCTTTCAATTTCAAATAGCACATAATGTATTTTCACTCTTTATGAAACAGATGCTAGTGCAACTTCAAATGCTGGTAAGTTTTTATATGTCTTAGAACTGATTATAAAAATAAAATATTAAAAAATAATTTCTCATAATCAAGTCATGAATATCAAAGGGCACGAAATCGAAGAAATTCTTACCAAATTGTCAACCGAAACTTTGTGGTAGTAAGTGCTACCTTAACTTGCATGCTGGGAACGAGAAATACATTTCTACTATTTCTGTCTTAACTAACTACCATGTTTCTCTGAATATATGTTACTTGAAACAAAAACTTACAATAAAGTAAATATCAAAATAAAATGCAACTGATTTATTGATAAAAATATTAAAAATATTGAATTATAATGTGTAAAGTACTCTGCATTGTAAACATCAAAATTAATTCATAACAATTACAAGCAGACCTCTGTGGCAGAGTGGTTAGCACAGCATGCTATGATGCCAGAGGTTCTTTGTTCGAATCGAGGCCTGGACATGGTGTTCCTTGTGCGTGCCCCTTCATCAACCTCATCATACAGTGATTTTTCTTTAGTTTCAGATGGTGGTGGTGGTAAGCAATAATTTTCTTAAATCAACATTTCTACACAACATTTGTTATTTTTCATTTAAAATTTACTTTTCTTTCAATTTATATTTAAAAACATACTTTGTTTACCTATATTATAGCAGGAAACTTTAAGAAATGTTTGAAACATAAATGTAAGTGATTTGTTTCTAGAAATGGGCATGTAAGAAGTAAGTTACACAACAGGATGATATTTCTAAAGAAGAAAAAGTTTGATTTATTTTTATTTATGATATATTTAAAAAGTGGATTTTTAAAATCAGGCAATGGAAAAAAAAAGAATAATTCAAATCCAAAAATACAGTAATTATGAATATTAAGATTTATTATATTAAAATATTAATAGTGAGCATGAAGAATATATTATATTCCTCAGTATTCCGATCAGAATTCGTCATCTTTCAATTTCAAATAGCACATAATATATATTTTCACTCATTATGAAACAGATGCTAGTGCAACTTCAAATGCTGGTAAGTTTTTATATATCTTAGAACTGATTATAAAAATAAAATATTAAAAAATAGTATCTCATAATCAAGTCATGAATATGAAAGGCCATGAAATTGTTGAAATTCTTACCAAATTGTCAACCGAAACTTTGTGGTAGTAAGTGCTACCTTAACTTGCATGCTGGGAACGAGAAATACATTTAACTACTATTTTTCTCTTAACTACCATGTTTCTCTGAATATATGTTACTTGAAATAAAAACTTACAATAAAGTAAATAAAATGCAACTGATTTATTGATAAAAATATTAAAAATATTGAATTATAATGTGTAAAGTACTCTGCATTGTAAACATCAAAATTAATTAATAACAATTACAAGCTGACCTCTGTGGCAGAGTGGTTAGCACAGCTTGCTATGATGCCAGGGGTTCTTTCTTCGAATCGAGGCCTGGACATGGTGTTCCTTGTACATGCCCCTTCATCAACCTTATCATACAATCTCTCATTCTCATCTTCACAATTAGTTAAAACTACCAGAAAAGGGAAAAAAAGTACACCAAACTAAATCGATTGAAATCAACACCGTTATAACAATCTCAAATTGGAACCTGATGAAGGTCAGAAAGCAGACTCTTAGCACTACAATGAGGATTGTTTCCAGCAGTACACTAACCTCTTGGATCACGTGACACTGATTGCTATCATTGTTATGGTTATTGATATGCTTTATTTTACTTCGCAGTTTGTGCCACTTTTGGTTAATTTGCAAAGATGGGGATGAGTGATGATATGATGAAATTGATTAATGGACACACACAAACATCCATGCCCAGTCTGGGATTTGAACCCGGGACCCCTGGCATCGTAGTGCAATGTGCTAACCACTCTGCCACAGAGGCTGGCACGGATTGGTATCAGTCAGCATATCTAACATCAGATTCGAGGGCAAAAAGAGCAAACTCCCTACCAACATTTTCAAAGTTCACCACACTGCTCTCAAAGGGTTATCAGCATATGTGTGTAACAAGAAAAGTTTGTGAATGGCTGTCTTTGTCGAAGCGTTCGTTTTTGTAGTGTTTTTAGGATGTTTTAGACATGGAAAAGCTTTAAGTTCGGATGCGAGGAAGTTGGTGTAATCATGACTTTGAAAAAACAAATAGAAAAAAGCACCTAAAAAAACTCCTTCGTGGAGTTACTGGTCTCCTAATGGGTGGCTCCCCAGGTGGTGGATAGGGGAATGCCTACCACATATAGTGGGTACTGGGCAATAAAAATACCCAGGGCAGACCAAAACCAGAACTGCTGGCCTCCAGGTAATAGAGGGAACTACAAGGCCTAGGGGAAGAAAACCCTGAAAAAAATTACCTGGTCCTCCAGGTTGGGGGTTGGGCATATGGCCAGCAACCAGACCCCATAAAAGAACCTGCAGTTATGGAAACAACGACTCTGGCAAAGAAAAAAGGATAATGACATTATGATAGCAACATGGAACGTAAGAACCATGAAGATAGCAGGAATAATGCAGGAAATAGCAGACATAGTAATAAACAACAAAATAGATGTAATCGCTCTCCAGGAGATAAGGTGCCATGGAAGAGGAAGGATAGATAAACCCAAATACAATAGAGTAAGGATAGATAAACACAAATACACTATGTTACACAGTGAAACAAGGGACAAAATAGGGTTGTGCGGTACTGGATTCATAATAACCAAACAAATGAGAAGAAACATATTGCAGTTTGAACCAATAAATGAACGTATATGTCAATTGAGACTCAAGGGCATGTTCAGAAACATAACCATGATAACGGTGCAAGCCCCAACGAACGAGAAAGAAGATAACGAGAAAGATCAATTTTACGATCTATTAGAAGAAACTGTAGATAGAGTACCAAAATATGATATGCTAGTAGTGATGGGAGACTTTAATGCTAAAGTAGGAAAAGAAAATTTCATGAAGGGAATAGCTGGAAAGCACACTCTACATGAAGAAACGAACGAGAATGGGATGCTCCTTAATCAGTTTGCTATAAGAAACAAAATGGTGATAAAAAGCACATTCCACCCACATAAGAACATACACTTAGGTACATGGAAGTCAACTGACAATACAGTAAACGAAATTGACCATGTTTTGATAAATGCAAGGCACTTCTCATCAATACTAGATGTCAGAAGCTGTAGAGGCCCAAACTGCCACTGAGATCATTTTCTTGTAAAAGGAAAAATTAGAGAGAAGTTAAATAAAATGTACAAGAGGAAAGGAGATGTAAGGAAGAAATGGAATTCAGATAAATTTAAAGATAAGGAGATTAAAGGAATGAATCAAGAAAGTATCGAGAAGAAGTTACTAGAAAGAAGAGCATTGATACAAGAAGAAGAATCAATTGAAGATAAATGGGTAAGAGTAAAAGATATATTAACCTAAGCAACCTTAGAAGTAATAGGAGAGCAAGAGACTAGAAGAAATGAAGAGTGGCTTGATGATGAGTGCAGAAATGCAATAAAGAAGGATAATGCTGCAAGAGGAAAATTTCTACAAAGGAAAACCAGGAATAACTATGAGAAATACAGAGATCTGTGGAGACAAGCAAATAGAATATGCAAGAGGAAGAAGAAACAGATGATACAGAGTAAGATAGTAGAAATTCAACACTTGAATAGACAGAATGAAACCAGAAAACTCTATGCTGCCATGAACAAAATGACGAAAGGATACCAATGGAAAGAAATAGGATGCAGAAATAAAGAAGACTAAATAATAACAGAAGAAAATGAAGTGATTAACAGGTGGGTAGAATACTTCAGTGAGCAACTTAACATAGAAGAAGCAGAAGAGATACCAATAGAGACATATAAGGAGACGAACAAAAATACCAAAATGAATATAGGACCGCCTAGGAAAGAGGAAATAGAGAAGATGATCAAAAAGTTAAAATCCAACAAGTCCCCTGGAAGTGATGACATTGTGGCAGAAATGATAAAGAATGCAGGAGGAAGCATGATAAAATAAATAACAGAGCTCATTAGCAGCATATGGAATGAGGAGAAAATGCATGCAGAATGGAGAATCATGTCCTATACATAAAAAAGGAGACAAATTGGAATGCTCAAATTAAAGAGGCATAACATTACTGAATGTAACATACAAAATACTATCAGGAATCTTAAATGAGAGATTAAAAAACTACACAGAGAGGATACTAGATGAATATCAGCGTAGATTTAGATCAAATAGAAGTACAACAGACCAACTATTCATAACAAGACAGATAATAGAAAAGCATTATGAACATGCTTTTTGCAGATTTCAAACAGATCTACGACAGTGTAAGAAGAAAAGAATTACTGCAGATCATGAAACAATTAAACTAGCCAGATAAAGTAGTGAGACTAATAAAAATGATCACTGAGCATACAATAGCAAAAGTTAAAATTGGAAATGATATAAGTATTCCTTTTGACATCAACAGCAGAGTAAAACAGGGAGATGGGCTGTCAACTACCCTTTTCAACATTGCACTTCATAAAGCCATTAGTACAATTAACAAAAGACAGACTATATTTACCAAGACTCGTCAAATCTGCACCTATGCAGATGATGTAACTATCATTGCAAGGACAGAAAATTCAATGAAACAAGTATTTCTAGAACTGCAAAAAGAAACAGAGAAAGTAGGACTACAGCTAAACACCGAAAAGACAAAATGTATTATTGTATCTCCTAAAAGCAGATTTAGACAAATACACAGCATACAAATAGAGGATACAGAAATACAATACCTGGGAATGGTAATAGATAACAACAATCAAATAAGCAAAAACATTTTTGGACAGAATACAAGCAAGCAACAAAGCATACTACGCCAATCTAAAGTTATTCAATAGCAAGTTAATTGACAGGAGAACTAAAATGAAAGTACAAAAAACGTTAGTAAGACCAGTAATTACGTACAGCTCTGTAGTGTGGACACTTTCGAAGAAAGATGAAAACCACCTGCGAGTTCTTGAGAGAAGAATAATCAGGAAAACCTATGGACACGTAAGGACAAATGATGAATGTAGAATCAGAAATAACGAAGAAATATATGGAATACTGGATGGACAAGATATAGTTAGATTCATAAAATCACAAAGAATCAGATGGATGGGGCACATCAAAAGAATGGGAGAGGAAAGATTGCCAAAGAAGATAATGAAAGAAAGAATGTACTCAAAGAGGAGAAGAGGAAGACCAAAGTCAAGATGGAGGGATGAAGTCATCCAGGACTTGAAGAAGATGGAAATAAGAGAATGGGGAAGAAGAACACAAAATAGAGAAAACTGGAGGCACGTCGTGGAACAGGCCAAGGCCCACAAGGGGCTGTAGAGCCAGATGGTAAGGTAAGGGAATCGAACCTAGAACAGACCTGTGATTTTACTACAAATCCCATCCTCTAACCAATTACTTCACATCTTTGACTACATCAAATTATTGCAAACAATCTTGTTAATGCTTGGAACCTTTAAGGTTTATTTACATTCAGTGTGGTTCTCATAATATTTATTATATGCTCAGGGCATTTTAATCAATAATACAGTAATTTTTCTTTAGTTTCAAATGGTGGTGGTGGTAAGCAATAATTTTCTTAAATCAACATTTCTACATAACATTTGTTATGTTTCATTTAAAATTTACTATTCCTTCGATTTACATATACTTTGTTTACCTATATTATAGCAGGAAAATTTAAGAAATGTTTGAAACATAAATGTAAGTAATGGGCATGTAAGAAGTAAGTTACAGAACAGGATGATATTTCTAAAGAAGAAACAATTTGATTTATTTTCATTTACGATATATTTAAAAAGTCGATTTTTAAAATCAGGTAACAGAAAAAAAAATAGTTCAAATCCAAAAATAAAGAAATTATGCATATTAAGATTTATTATATTAATACTAATAGTGAGTATGAGGAGTATACTACTTATATTCCTCAGTATTTCGATCAAAATTCATCTTCTTTCAATTTCAAATAGCACATAATATGTATTTTCACTCTTTATGAAACAGATGCTAGTGCAACTTCAAATGCTGGTAAGTTTCATATGTCTTAAAATTAATTAAAAATTAAATATTAAAAAATAGTATCTCATAATCAAGTCATGAATATGAAAGGGTATGAAATTGTAGAAATTCTTACCAACCTTAACTTGCATGCTGGGAACAAGAAATACACATCAACTACTATTTCTCTCTTAACTACCATGTTTCTCTGAATATATGTTACTTGAAATAAAAACCTAGAATAAAGTAAATATGAAAAAAAATGCAACTGATATATTGATAAAAATATTAAAAATATTGAATTATAATGTGTTAAGTACTCTGCATTGTAAACATCAAAATTAATTAATAACAATTACAAGCAGACCTCTGTGGCAGATTGGTTAGCACGGCATGCTATGATGCCAGGGGTCCTTGGTTCGAATCGAGGCTTGGACATGATGTTGCTTGTGCATGTCCCTTCATCAACCTCATCATACTATCCCTCATACTCATCTTGGCAATTAGCTAAAACTATCAGAAAAGGGAAGAAAAGTAAACCAAACCAATTGAAATCAACAAACCGTTATAACAATCTCAATTTAGAACCTGATGAAGGTCAGAAAGCTGACTATTAGCACTACAATGAGGATTGTTTCCAGCAATACACTAAACTCTTGGATCACGTGACACTGATTGCTATCAATGTTATGGTTATTGATTTGCTTTATTTTACTTTGCATTTTATGCCCCTTTTGGTTAATTTGCGAAGATGGGGATGAGTGATGATATGATGAAATTGATTAATGGACACACACAAACATCCATGCCCAGCCTGGGATTCGAACCCGGGACCCCTGGCATTATAGTGTGATGTGCTAACCACTCTGCCACAGGGGATGGCACAGATTGATACCAGTCACCATATCTAACATCAGATTCGAGGGCAAAAAGAGCAAACTCCCTACCAACATTTTCAAAGTTCACCACACTGCTCTTGAAGGGTTATCAGCATATGTGTATAACAAGAAAAGTTTGTGAATGCCTGTGTTTGTTGACTTGTTCGTTTTTGTAGTGTTTTTAGGATCTTTTAGGCATGGAAGAGCTTTAAGTTCGGATGCGAGGAAGTTGGTGTGATCATGACTTCGAAAGAAGCAAATAGAGACAAGCACCTAAAAAATGAAAAAAAAAAAACTTGCAATGTGGAATTATCAGCAACAGCACGCACTTAGCATGAAAAGGCGAGATGCCTCCACAGTTATGCATTTTCTAATACACCACGTGTGCATGCATGTGTGTACGAGGGCAGGTTGAAAAGTAATGCTTCTTATTTTTTTTATTGGAAAACTACTGAATGTATTTGCATAAAAGATATGCAGGTAACTTTCTTGAACTTTGTTGTCCATATATACACAATTACTTTCCTACATAATCGCTCTGGCGAATAACACACATCTGCCAACAAGAGACCAGTTTCTTAATGCTTTCACTGTAAAATTGTTGATCTTGATGATGGAACCACTGCCTCACTTCTGTTTGCACTGCATCATTGGCATGAAAGTAAACACCTCTCAAGTGTTCTTTAAGCTTTGGAACGCATCACCTTCAAGTTTGCAGCACTGAAGCAACTGTTGGCTGATGTCCAAGTTCGCAGCACTGAAGCAACTGTTGGCTAATGTCCAGTCTCTTCTGTTTCATGTCAGAAGTGAGCTCCCGAGACAACCCACTGTGCACAAAGTTTTCGGTATGCCAGATCTGCGATTGTCGCCTGCACTTGCTTCCGTGATATGCCATACTCGAATACAGGCTCGCCTGGGTTATGCGACGGTTCTCTCTAATGAGTTCATCGACATCTTTCCCATGACCTTCATCAGTTGCAGTATGCAGCCTTCCACTCCGTTCTTTCTTACACATGTTGAGAGTTCCTCGGCTGAGGTTTTCATTATAAGCACGAATAGCCCAATGTCGTACAGTATGAGGTCTACAAATTCATCCTCATAGAAAGCCTTCATTCTGAATTCATAAATGTCAACTGGGGTCATATTTTATGCGTTTAGAAACTCAGTCACCGCTCACTGATTCAGGTGCACCGACATAGTACAGTTGCATGCTACCATTTTCCTAGAGATAGTTCAGCACCCCCTTGCGATAGAAGTTTGGAATGTGCAATGAAGAAGCAGAAAAATGTGATGAGTACAATGCATGGTTGCTCAAAAACGAAAATGCGTTTACACCATAACAAAAAAAATAAAAAAATAAAATAGAAAGCATTATTTTTCAGCACGCCCTCGTATATTTGATGTTCAATACACATGATAAAAATAGAGGAGTCCATACATGAGTAAGAAATATCTATGAGTTTGGGAAAAAGTGCTTAAGGCATAAACTGCAATTTTTTCTTGCTTTCATTTAAGTCATACTGAATAAATTAAAGAAAATATTTTCAGTATGATTTTATGTTGGGCACACGTAAAGATTCTTAACAATGATGATTCAAGATGTATATAATGCCTGAAATGTTTCATATTAAAATAATAAACATAAATAACTGCCTGCTGCAAAATTTCATTTCTTGACTTGTGTTTTTCTCAAACACCCTAGAGCCTGGTTCTTTGGACTTCAATTAGTTTTCATAGCATTTCTACCATTGTGACTAATTGCGACTTAAGATCAGTAATGGCAAGATGAAATTGATAGAAGAATTCTCAAAAAAGACACCCATGCACAAGCCGAGATGTGAACCCAGGAATTTCTGAAGCTTGACCAAAATTAGACCACTAATAAAGCTTAGCCACCGCGATAATTCTGGCAAGAATTGTTTTATTTAAATTTTAGTTGCATATTATACTTTAGAGAGCATAATCACAACACCCGTAACTAATTTGTATTGCCTGACAACAAAATTAACATTAACCTTGTTATTATAGGAGTAGCATTTTTGTGGATTGGCAATAACCATACATCTGCATCAAGTTAGCATTTGCATAAAATAATCTCATTGTCAACTATTTTCTTATAGTTTCTGGTTCAGGTTCTGGATCTGGAGGTGGTTCAGGCTCCAGTGGAGGATCTGGAGGAGGTTCAGGCTCCGGTGGAGGATCTGGAGGAGGTTCAGGCTCCGGTGGAGGATCTGGAGGTGGTTCAGGCTCCGATGGAGGATCTGGAGGAGGTTCAGGCTCGGGTGGAGGATCTGGAGGAGGTTCAGGCTCGGGTGGAGGATCTGGAGGAGGTTCAGGCTCGGGTGGAGGATCTGGAGGTGGTTCAGGCTCCGGTGGAGGATCTGGAGGTGGTTCAGGCTCCGGTGGAGGATCTGGAGGTGGTTCAGGCTCCGGTGGAGGATCTGGATGTGGTTCATGCTCCGGTGGAGGATCTGGAGGTGGTTCAGGCTCCGGTGGAGGATCTGGATGTGGTTCATGCTCCGGTGGAGGATCTGGAGGTGGTTCAGGCTCCGGTGGAGGATCTGGAGGAGGTTCAGGCTCTGGTGGAGGATCTGGAGGAGGTTCAGGTTCTGGTGGAGGATCTGGAGGAGGTTCAGGCTCTGGTGGAGGATCTGGAGGTGGTTCAGGCTCTGGTGGAGGATCTGGAGGAGGTTCAGGCTCTGGTGGAGGATCTGGTTCAGGTTCTGGATCAGGAGAAGGTTCAGGATGGGGATCAGGCTCTGGTGAAGGATCTGGAGGAGGTTCAGGCTCAGGTTCAGGATGGGGATCAGGATCTGGTGGAGGATCTGGTTCAGGTTCTGGATCAGGAGGAGGATCAGGATCTGGTTCAGGATCAGATACTGGTAAATATATATATTTCTTATTTTGTACACATGACAGAATATCAACAATAGTTTTAAAATACTTTAAGTAACTGGCTTCTTGAACAGAGTGTATACTGCAACACGCTAATCATCTTCGGATCATAGTTTCCAATCCATATTCCCATAGAATCTGTTCTTTACATTTTATATCTTGGGCATTGAAATTAACCTAACGAAGCAACAAATTAGATGTAAAATACAAATACCGTGAAAAAATTAAGGTTTATGTTAAAATATTAAATAATAAAAATGCAAAAAAATACATAGACTAAGTATTTATTGCAAACCGTGGGTGAGGGGGGAGAATGGGCACCCCTGGCTAGAAGTTCATTATCATATTACCATGTATTTCCACTGATAATGTAATGTATCCAATTTTTCTTTTATCACTTAAAGTCATTACATAAGTATTTATATACGAAATACACTTATTGAATTTACAATATTCCACATAAATCACAGACATGAATTATAAATAAGCAAGAAAAAAAAAGGTTTTAGGCACAAATTTACAAAATGTCGAAACTCAAACATGAAAATAAGTCTCCTATCCTGTTAAAGTTTAAAAAATACTTTTTAATATTTGCTGGAATATCTATTCACATAAATGTTAAATATTACAGGAATGTAATTGACTAATTCTTATTTATTTATTTTACATTCATGAATATTTTGCTTTTTCTCAAATTGCAAAGTATTTTAAAGCTATTAAAGCCTTTAAATTTTATAATAAGGATTAATGAACTAAATATAACTAAAATCTGTAATATATTTCTCATTTCATTGAATATTTTAAATAGGACAAAAACATTTTATTTTGTAAATCTGAATGGATCTGTAAACGAAAGTATTATGTGTACGTACATATTAAAAATATATGCAATTATTAATAGCCGTTAATTTTATATGTAAATTGTGAAGCAATTATGTAATTTCTTATTAAAACAGGTGCAAATACAAATTCAAATGTAGGTATGTTTCACCTATATATATATATATATATATATATATATATATATATATATATATATATATTCATACATACACACACACACACACACACATTGTATATACATGCATATGAATATGAAAAACTAAATATGCTGACCAAGGCAGTAATTTATTTTATTAAAAACATAAACTAAACATAACGTTTCAACTTTCTAGCAAGGTCTTCATCAGACTCTGTATCAAGTACAAAAGTAACAAGATACCCAAAAAGGCATTATATATACACACAAACATTACTCCCTCCAGACTATTAGAAAGTTGTTAGGAACTTTCTAGCAGGTGGCTTTCACTTGCCAACTGTATTTTCACCTAAAAGGCTAAACATAATTACTTTCATATAGAATGTGGTTGGACTTTTTATCTCACACTCTTTTTCCTTCATTTTTCTCCCTTCTCCTCTTCTCTTTCTCTCTTGTCCTTTCCACTCTTTCTAACACCTTCTTCCATTCTTTGTTTAACTTCAGTCCCCCATTCCAGTTCATTGTGTCTTCTTCACCTTTCTTCTCTATTTCCTTGGGCACCTTCCATTTTCTCACTAGTATTCTCTTCTCCCTTCCTATCTGCTTAGCCTCATCCCACTCTATGTCATGTCCTATTTCTCTCGTGTGTTTTAATATCGCATTTCTCTCTCTCTTAAGTCATGCATCATCCCTATATTGTTTCAATCTGTCTTTCAGCCTCCTTTTCGTTTCTCCTATGTACACATTCTGACATTCTTTACATTTCACTTCGTAGATAATCCCTTCCTCTTCCTCTTCTCTGATTTCCTTTTTCTTGTTTGCATTCTTCGCTATTCTTAAGATGCTTCTCCCTCCCTTCCTGTAAGTTTTTATGCCCGCTTTCTTAAGCACTTTGCATACCTTTTCTGTGGTCTTACCCATAATACTTATTTTAAACCTCCTCTCTTTTTCTTTCTCTTCCAATTCTCCCCTGCCACTTTTTTTCCTTCTTCTATTTATGTCCAGTCTATCCTCCTCATAGCTATTCTTTTCCAGCTGTTTCCATAGGCTATTTATTTTGCCTTCTTTCTCTTTTTCACAAAAAGAAATTGTATAAAGAATATGGAGGACAGAATCAAGAAAATATGCACGAAAGAATTATCTACGAAGTGAAATGTAAAGAATGTCAGAATGTGTACATAGGAGAAACGAAAAAGAGGCTGAAAGACAGGTTGAAACAACATAGGGATCGTGTACGGCTTGAGAGAGAGAGAGAGAAATGCGATATTTAAACACACGAGAGAAACAGGACATGACATAGAGTGGGATGAGGCTAAGCAGATAGGAAGGGAGAATAGAATGCTAGTGAGAAAATGGAAGGAAGCCAAGGAAATAGAGAAGAAAGGTGAAGAAGACACAATGAACTGGAATGGGGGACTGAAGTTAAACAAAGAATGGAAGAAGGTGTTAGAAAGAGTGGAAAGGACAAGAGAGAAAGAGGAGAGGAGAAGAGAGAAAAATGAAGGAAAAAGAGTGTGAGATAAAAAGTCCAACCACATTCTATATGAAAGTAATTATGTTTAGCCTTTTAGGTGAAAGTACAGTTGGCAAGTGAAAGCCACCTGCTAGAAAGTTCCTAACAACTTTCTAATAGTCTGGAGGGAGTAATGTTTGTGTATACTATATAATGCCTTTTTGGGTATCTTGTTACTTTTGTACTTGATACAGAGTCTGATGAAGACCTTGCTAGAAAGTTGTAACGTTATGTTTAGTTTATGTTTTTAATAAAAAAAATTACTGCCTTGGTCAGCATATTTAGTTTTTCATAATCATGGAAACAAGGCTTAATGGTGTTATAAATGCATATGAACTTAAGATTAGAAATAAATAGGATTTCAAAAATGTATTTCGTAACATTCTATGTAATGGGAAATATTTTTTGGCAAAATTTCATACATGAAAATTACTGATTAAAACAACAGTTCTCCTCTTATTTATTATACTAAATAAAGTAGACTAGAATGTTTGGGATATTTACAATAAGAGCTATTGTTCTCTACAAAATAACATTATTAGATGTGGAATTTCATGTGTAAAATTAATTCTGAAGATAGGATGGACATAATGATATATCAAGACCCTACTCTATTTGAACATAAATCCTCTGTACTGGCTAGCACACAGTTACTGGCATCGAGTCTGACAATTTAAATTTGCCTTGAATGAAATAATAAGATTATAGATTTATTGACTATTATTAAATGCACACATCACTGCTTAGAGGAAAATATTGTTCGAAATATTGTTGCTTAATATATAATATTTGTTACTTTTCTAAAAAGTATTTAAATGTTAGTTTAAATATGTCACGTGCCTAGTCGGCCGAACACAATCACTAATGCGATATGGAATATTTCATGGAAGCAACGACAGATAGCAGTACGCAAAAGAACAGAAAAGAAAGCTGATTGTTGAAATTAGAATATGAGAAGGATGATTATATGTATTAAAGCAAATGGGAAATAAGTAAATGCAGATTATAAAAATGTATATAAGGAATAAATAACAATGTAAATAGGAGATTATGATAATTAAGGATATACCCATATATGGAATATTCAGCAAAGTTAATAAGCTGAGTGACGAATTCAGAAATGTGTCTTTTCGGTCTTTTGGCCGAATTTATCTTTTCGATTACCTCTGGCGAGTATAATATTGCCAGGTTTTGGTTTGCTTTGACCCTGGTGGCGCCCCAAAACAGTACGGTTGCGCTTGTCTTTAGATGCACTGAGCCACAGGTAGCGCTTTTCCTTAGCGATCTTGGGCTGTCCCTTTTTCGGTTTGGCATACGAGGTGGCGCTATATCCACATTTGTCGCCCTGAATCCATTGGAGCTTTGGTTTAGATCTCAATGCCGATGAAAAGAGGGAAGAGGATGTAAATAGAAGATTGAAGAAATAGATGATTTTGCCAAAGAAGAAAAAAGAGGAAGGTCAAGAACGATTTGTTGTAAATAGAAGATTGAAGAAATAGAAGAAAGAAGAAGAAGCCAATTATTTATTCATAAAGGAAATCGATATCCTTAGAAGAAAGAAGAAGCCTATCCTTTTTCCAACAGAAGAAAGAAGAAGAACGAAGAAGAAGAAGCTTATCCTTTTTCCAATAGAAGAAAGTTATAGAAGAAAGAAGAGGAAGTAGAAGCCTATCCTTTTTCCATAGAAGAAATTTATAGAAGAAAGTAGAGGCCAAATCATTTCCATTCCAAAAGAATATAATCTATGTACATATAAATATTATCTCAAACATATAATCTCTGTAAATTGTTAAGATTTTCAGAATATAGACTCGCATTTTATCATATCCTTTGGCTAGCTATTACACTTTCTGATTGGCTTTCTTAGAGTAAGAACCCATTACCCTGAAGATTTTTATAGCTGTGGTATACTAAGTTAAGTAGTGACCCCCTAGAGGAGGTAGCACAAGTGGCGCTCCTAATGCGGAGCATAGACGAATGCACGCTTGCAAGCTGGCAAATAATAGGTTTAAATTATATTATATTTTAGTCTCAGTTAATGGTGCAGGTGAGTAATTAATTTGCATTCAATACTATTAAGAAATTATTACAATTTGTCTTATTTAATCGAAAAATTTAAAAAACACAATTCCTTCGACAAGGAAATAATTTTCTGTAAAATAAAATTTGAGTGTTTTATGTTCTCCTTATAATTCATGCCTACACTATTTGATGGAAAGGTGAATATTCAAAATTTTAATTTTTTGACAAACTCAAATGCAGTTATGGTACTAAATAAGTTATGATTTGTTTCATAAATTTGCAAGGAGCAGGGAATTTATTATTGATAAATGGTAAATGAATACTCTATATTAGTGAAGATGAATGTAGTAATTGCATTAGTTCCATTCTGTACGTTTTTCGTAAAGGGTAAAAATTTACATACATTGACTTATACTCTGTCCAGAGAATCTCTGCAGTGAGCGAACAAAAGTGTCTGTGCAAGTAGTGACTCAAGAGGGCTCGACCAATGAACACATTCGACGGAATGGGATTACGTGGGAAGAGCGAATGTAGTTACTAGCCTTTGCAGCAGTCTGTACTGCTTCACTCTGCTAACTAGCTCTCTCCCCTTCTCTGCTGTTATGTGTAGCCTTGATCCAGAGATTCCTGGGATAGAGTATATACATTATGCTATACAATTCAATACCATCATGTTCATTTGACTGAATAATTTAATAATATGTGGTATGTGCTATGCACGGTTGATTTGTTTATTATGTTCTTTAGATGGATCTGAATATAACCACGAAGAAAATAACCCTGATGAATCAGAAGTTAACGAGGGAGACGGGAATGGCGAATATGAAGAAAATCAAGGCGAAAATGAACATGGAGCAACAGGAGGTGGGGGTAAGTTTCCCAATTTCCATCTAATACATATTATACATGTGCATGCTCCTTACAATTGAATCAATGTTAGAATCATATTCTCTTTTTTTGCTGGTGATACTTTAAAAATATTCTTGTTATATTTGTAAGGGGTTTGAAGAATTTGGACATTTTATGTTCATTGATGAGTTTATTTTAAAGACATGAAAAATATTATCGAAAGTTAAAAAGCAAGATTTTTCAATAAATAATTTCTTATGGACAATAAAATCGCCTTTGATACCTAATTGTACATTGGAATGATTATCTTTTGAAACCCACAAAATTTACAATAAGGAAACCATGATGGTGGCGTTAAAATTACAAATTTGAATGATGGTATGTAATAAGAAATGGAAGCATATGATGAATATGAAAAAACAATAATGTACCTTCAAGGGATAAGTGTAAGTTCCATATTTCCGTGGAGAAATCGAGTATGAAACCCTAAATCTTAAAACAAAATGTAATACACAACGTTCAGAGATCTGACTAACATAATGTTTCTGTCTTATTATTACAGATGCCACCGCAGTTTCAAATGCAGGTAAGTTAACGCATTTATTTATTCACTTTTAACACGGTATTCCAAATATGCATCTGAAATGCAACCCTGTATATGAGCTAGAAAGTAAATAAAAAGTGTGCATGTGTGTTTATTTTTTAACAGTAATTTATTATCTAATTTAATGTGAAATAAACGTTATCAATTACTATTTGCTTTAAAATGGGACCAAAATCTCTGTTTTTATGCTACTAAATTATATTAAATATTGGGCCAGTGATGTAGGAACTGGGGTTACAGAGGCATATTATATCCAAATTTAGACCGAAAAATCCTTTGATCTGAATTGCATCACCTTGGCAGAATAAAGATGTTGTCGTCTAAGAAATTAGTTTTTAATTGCTAAAGGCAACATGTTTCTTTTGTCCACCCAAAAAAAATCAGAACCGCCGTGCAATATTATTACCAATAAACCATTATGGAACTAATAACTCACTTGATTGATCTGTGCTCTTGTAAAACTTTCTGAATAAAAATTGTTTAAAAATTGGTGCAAAAAAGATGGACTGAAGCCTAGAGCTTATCTATTCCTCAATTTTACATTTAATAAAGACATTTTTAAAAACTATTTTGAAAATAACCAAAAAATTATAAAAAATCAAAATGATTTTGTGAATATTGCAATATTCTTATTGGTAGTAAAAAAATACTCAAATTTTATTTTTCTGTTCTAAAATGAAATATACCACCATGCATTGTGTATTTACATAAACAGAGATTGAACTTTGTGGCTAACAAAATTCATACTGCGACACTGAACTGGGGTGCCATTCAACTATGTGGAATAACACTACAAACAATACATTCCAACATCTCTAAAGACTTTCAGCTTTGTGTATGCTAACCTCTTGTGATGGTGTGGTTAGCACAGTAAGTATAGGCGTGCCCAGACCCTCTGATTAGGGGGGCAAAAGCCATGATAAAAGAAAAACCTCATTTTATTTCACTGTTTTTATTTCATTGCATTGATGGGCATATGGTGTGTATAATGCAGCAACACAGAGGACCATAATAATAAATTGTCTCTGAAATGTGCAGAGCTCCTGTTCCTCCCATGTTCATGCATTTAAGACAAAGTATGTACTTAGTAGTTAAAACTTCTCTCTCTGGTAATTTACAATGCATTATAGAAAATAATAAAATTACGAGCAGAGCGAGCAAGACAACTTTTAGATCTAAATTTTTGCAAACTGAAAACAATATTGATTTAATATGGCACAAAAAAAATTAATGGGGCATCATGGGATTCTCGTTTACAATTTTTTTCATTTAGATCATTCAGCGTCAGCGCCCAGTGTCAACTCCCTCCTCCACCTAGCTACGGCTCTGAACTTGACAAGACTGTAAGAAGACTGTAAGAAAGAAGGTATTGCGAGTGAAGCGAGCAAGAAAATTTTATGAAATTTATTTGTATTTGTATAAAATTAGATATCAAGGGAAGGTAATTCCCCTTTATGCTCCCCTGCAGGTGCTCTTGACCGTCTGGAAGAAATAATGCAAGAAAGAGGTGAAAACTAATTCCATCTTGAGTATCATTTTGTCCCGCTACTCTTAGATTCTAGTAGTCTTGCTTTCTTTCACCTCAATGTTTGCCGCCCTAGAATTGATTCCCGTCTAAGTTTGGGGAGGGGCATTTTCCCCCTATGGTTGCGCCCCTGAATCCCCTTCCCCTGTATTTGCTTTGAACTTTAATCACCTTGAAAATACTTTATTTTCTTTAAGAGTGGCATTTAATAAAGGCGACATGATTCCTCTAATGTAGGAACATGGACGTCTGGAATAGGGAGCAAGGATGGGCACACCTTACCCTTAGAAATCGAATGTCAACCTAAAAGTATATATTTCACACATATAATTTGATTTCAGTCATAGTAATTTACATTAATGTGATAATTCCAAATTCAAATGGTGTTTTATGAGGGGGCAAAACTATTATCGGTGTAATATACCCCATGGAAAAATACCTTGCTTGTCCCTCCTTGGGAAAAATCTCCAGATGCCCATGATTAGGGAGGACAATTGCCATCCTTGCCCCCCTTCCCCCTGTGTGCACGCCTATGACAGGGAGCTTTGATGCCTTAGATCCTTGGCTCGAATCTAGCCTGACCCGGTGTTGTTTATGAGTGTGATTTCACCAACTATCATCACTCATCCTCATCGTTGCAATCAAAAATGGAAGAAAAGCCATGCTAAATAATCAAAATTAAAGAAAATTGACTTGGTCTATATAAATTACTCAAATAAATGTATGATAAGTCATCGAACCATTAAGGATCACTTATATTTAACATGGTTCTCACAATATTTATTATATGCTCAGCACGTATATTAATAATGCAGTGCTGGTCCCCGTGGCAGAGTGGTTAGCACATCCCACTACGACGTCAGGAGTCCCGGTTTCGGTTTCAAATAATGGCATTGGCATGGAAGTTTGTGAGTGTCCATTCATCAATTACATCATATCATCACTAATCCCCATCTTCGCAAATTAGCCAAAAGTGGCATAAAAGGTGAAGTAAAATAAAGCAAGTCAATCAATAAATCAATCAATCAATCAATAACACAGTGACTTTCCTTTAGTTTCAGATGGTGGTGGTGGTAAGTAATGATTTTTAAACCAATTATTTTTTATATTTCATTTTTATATATTTTATATTTATATTTCCTTATATTTATATTTACAATATATATATATTTTGGTTATATATATATACATTATAGCAGAGAAATTTAAGAAATGTTTCTAAAATAAATGCATGTTTTTTTCCAGAAATGTGCAGATAAGGACTAAGTTATAAAGCAGGATGATATTTCCATGAAATAAACATGTTGATTTATTTTTATCTATGATAAATATTAAAAAATTGTTTTTAAAAATCAGGCAAGGGGAAACATAAAAATGCTTTCAAATACAAAAACATAGTAATTATGAATATTCAGCTTTATAAACACAGTACTTTCAACAACATTGTTTTCAAATTTTAATTTAATTTAATAGTGAGTATGATAGTTTTTCTTGTATGTACGCATTGCTTGCATTATAGAATTATTTCTTGTAGTTTACGGTTATAACTGTATCTTTAGTCAAAATGAAAATAAATGTCTGATGAAAGGAGCGTGTGTTCTCCTGAAACGTCACAAAGAAAAACTGTTTTCTTATGCTTGTAATAACCGTAAACTACAAGAAATAATAGTGAGTATGAATAGTACATTACTAATATTCGTTAGATTTCCTATTACAATTTGTTGTCTATGTCTTTCAAATGTAAGGTAAATTTCATATTTTCAATCTTTATGAAACAGATGCTACTGCAAATTCAAATGCTGGTAAGTAAAAATAAAGTGCTGAAATAGTACCTCATAATCAAATCATGAATATGAAATAATCTAATTCATATTTTCATAAGAAATCATAATGGTTATTAGAAAAGTGATAACTGAACCATTTAAAAAATAATTGCTACCTTGACTTGAGTACCTCCACACCCCCTATACGCATTCATGGCGTGGTGCTATGCACAGGGGAGCAGTTTACCTTTTTTTTTTACCTTGACTTGAATGCTGCGAACAAAAGAAAATATGTCAATCACTTTTTTACTGATTCTTGAAATAGCAGATTCTTCACTGAATTGTTTCTCTGAATATACGTACACTAAGCTGATTCCCACACAGTAAAGGAAATATGAAAAATATCACAATTAATATACTGATGAATATATTAAAATGTAATCTTATACACTTTCACTTAGAAAGGATGTTCTATTTTTTTTCTAGAAAATTTAATTACAAATATCTTGAGCTTGAAATAAGTTTAGGAAAGTACACACTTGTATAATTTTACATAATCACTTTTATAATTTTTCACAATGAACAGAAGTGACAATATCATTCCATGATTAATGCAACATAAATGTTAGTTTCAGCCGGTGGAGGAGGAGGTAAGTAATCATTTTATGATGGCAGAAAGTAAAAATATGGAGGAAAAAAAAGTAAAAAATATGTCCTATTCAAATATAGTTGTAGTGGTAGAATGGAAAACTACCTCCCTCATTAATTTTTCTGTAAAGTGGCACAGATTAGTAAAAGTTTCTGGAGCTAGTCAAATATCGAGACCAAGGTGATAGTAGGCAGTTTTCATCTTGTTGAATGACCAGTTTTGCATCCATGACTTTTTGTATAATTTTGGCATTGTATTGAAAATTTCTGCACTTGTCAACTGCCAAGGTAAGATATATATATTGCTTTAATTAACAGATGTATTTTCTTATGTTCCTTGAAGACATAGTTTTGTACTGCAGTGTGACATATTTGTTGATGCACATTCCTCAGTAAATTGAACACGGTGGCAACGATGGTTCAGCGATAATGGTGACTGTTTCGTGTCCGGTGTTTATATGTTATTTAAGTGATTCTAGTGCAATCTGTGAGTTTATATCATGCTTGCGAAGAACAGTAAGTATGCATGAGCACTTATTTATAAAAATAATTACAAATATTTGACTTATATACAGTAGTAGATGTATTTTCGAGTTGGTGAATGATAATGTAAAGAAACAGGGTTGGACTCAGAATTGCCAACTCAATTTGGATTTTGTTGGCTCTAACCGCAGTGTTGCTAGGTCACCAAGTATGATAAATTATTTTCTAACCGGACACTGACTCAACACTGATAAGATGGGGGTTTGTGGAAAATGTTCCAAAACGGTGGTGCGAAAAGATATGTTTCAAAAGATTCAGTGTAAGACCTGCAATAATATTTATCACAGCGCCTGTGTGAATTTAAAAGAGGATGACATTAAATTTATTCGTTCTATGGAACAATCATGGATCTGCGATGTACGTGTAAAATCTCGCCGAGGTAGTATTGGTGATGGAACACCCGTGGTTTCTGATGATCATCATCCTACCCATGATGAGATGTATCATCTTTTGTTAGATATAAAGGAGGAAATGAATGTAATAAGGAGAAGCAATAAAACGGTGGAGGATGAGATTGGGAAATCACTGAATTTAGCTCATGAAAAATTAGACGATAACGCCAATCTATTAAAGTGTCAAAGCGTTGAATTGAAGAAATGTATGGAGGTAATAGATGATTTAAGAAGCGAGAATGCCAGATTACAGAAGAAAATGGAACTTTAGAATTACAGTTGGATGAACTGGACCAGTATGGTAGAAGGAACACTTTGGAAATACATGGGGTCCCAACTAGTGAAAACGAAAATGTAGTAAATATTGTTAAGAATGTAGGTCAGGCTTTGGATGTAAAACTTGAAGACAACATGATTGATTGTTGTAATAGATTGAAATAATCAAACCAAAATGTACCTGGTATAATAATTAAATTTGTAAAGAGGGACGTCAGAGATGAAGTTCTTCGTAGAAGTAAAGTAAAAAGGATGTTACACTGTAGGGACCTCGGTCTGAATCAGGGGGGACCTGTATATATTAATTGTAATTTAACACCGCTAAGGAGGAGTGTATTCAATGAGGCTAGAAAACTTAAAAATGAAAGAAATTATGCTTTTCTTTGGATTGACTGGGCAGGCAATATAAAACTTAGAAAGGCAGCTAACAACTCTCGGGTACATATACTTAAGTCAGTGCACTATGTTCGTGCTCTTGTTTAGAATGGCGAGTCATACAAATTTGTCATTTTATTATCAAAATGTTTGTGGCTTAAATACTAAACTAACGGATATGTATCTGAGTGGTTAGCGAACAATTATGACATAATTGCCATAACTGAAACTTGGCTTACGGCTAATGTAACGGACTCTGAATTTAGCAATAATAGGTATGTAATTTTTCATCAGGATAGAATGGATAAAAGGGGTGGAGGTGCTTTAATAGCTGTAAAAAGTAATTATTATGTAAGAAACATAGATGTTAATATTGAAAATGTTGAGATTGTATGCATTAAGATTGGGCTTGAAATTTACTCTTTAATTGTAATTTGTGTATACTTCCCACCAAAGTCAAATGTTATAGCTTATCAAACATTTTATGCACTTGTCGAAGATATGTTTAATATATCTAGCTGTAAAATTATAATAATTGGAGACTTTAATATTCCGTCTATTATTGGGTCGACTCATGATTTGACAAAGGGGAATCAAATTGAAATGGAACTGCATAATTTTGTGTCTCTGACTGGTCTTGTTAGCATAAATAATATTAAAAATATCAATAATAGAACGCTTGATCTAGTATTAACGAACATAGATAATTTGCCGGAAGTTCGAATGTGTACGGATCCTCTTGTGAAGATGATAGACATCATCATCCACCGTTAGAATTACATGTCAGCACTGGTAATGCAAAACATAATATTAAAAACAGAACTACTAACATTCTTAATTTTCGGAAGGCGGACTTTTATAATATGTATAAAGACATTAAGGAAGTGAACTGGGATGCATTAGGTAACTTTGATGATCCAGATAAAGCTGTATCATATTTTTACAAAATATTAAATGACGTCATCACGAGACGAGTACCTAAAAAGAAACATAAGAAACGGTCTTATCCATGCTGGTTCACTCAAGAAATTATAAATGTGTTAAAGTCAAAGGAAAATTATAGGAAGAAAAAATAAACATTCAGCTAACAATCTATTAAGATTTAAGGAGCTTCGTAAAGAATCAAAGAAGCTGATTAATGCTGCATATAGAGCATATATTAGTAACTCAGAAGAAGCTATTAAAACTAATCCGAAGTGCTTTTGGGATTTTATTAACAACAAGAAGAAAGGGAATACTCGAGTGAATACAATGACATATAAAGGTACGGTTCTTGATTCTAATCAGTCTATCGCAGACTCGTTTGCTGAATATTTTAGTAGTGTCTATGAAAAAGAGGATACAGAGCTGTTGGATATTGGTAATTTAACCATGGATGTGAGTCACTGTCTAGTTGTAATGGAGATCAAGGAGGATGAATGTAAACAGTCTATTCGGAAATTAAAATCAAGTAAATCTTGTGGGCCAGATGGAATACCCTCGTATGTATTTAAAGGTTGTGATGAGTGGTTATGTTATCCTTTATGTAAAATTTATAATCTGATTTTAAAATTGGGTAAGTTTCCTACTTTATGGAAGATAAGTAAAGTTTGTCCCATATTAAAATCTTGTAACCCTAGTGACATCACAAATTATAGACCGATTTCATTAATATCTGTACCTGCTAAAATATTCAAACAAATACTCTACAATAAAATATTTTTCCATGTTAAACCCTATTTATCTTCTTGTCAACATGGATTTATACCGAGAAGATCTACTGTAACTAATCTCGTTACCTTTACTCAATATATCGCTGAGGCAGTTAATCAAAATCAAGCAGTAGATGTAATTTACACTGACTTTGCAAAAGCGTTTGATGAGCTAAATCACCGCATCCTTTACAAAAATTGGTACAGTTCGGTTTCTTGGATGATTTAGTTGCTTTATTTCAGTCTTACATATTGAATAGAGAGCAGTATGTTCTTTATAATGCTTGTTCATCGAGTACATATATTAGTCATTCTGGTGTTCCACAGGGATCCAATCTTGGTCCCTTATTGTTCTTATTATATACTAATGACTTACCTTCTGTTGTTAATTACTCAAAGTGTCTCTTATGCGCAGATGATTTAAAACTCTACAAGAATATTGTAAAATTTAAGGATCTTACAGAATTACAGTCCGATTTGAGTGAATGCCATCAATGGTGTATAAGAAATAAGCTCTATTTTAATGTTGCTAAATGCTTTTCCATGACATTTACAAGAATTTCATCTCAATTTTTATTTAATTATACTATTGGTAATGTGGGTCTTCAGAGAGTCGATATAATTAAAGATTTAGGAATAATTCTGGATTCTAAACTCACTTACAAGAACCATGTTGATAAACTAGTAGTTAATGGTTTCAAAACTCTGGGATTTATATTTAGAAACACAAAGGAAATGCAGTGTAGTAAAGCCTTAACAGTTGTGTATAATGCTCTGGTGAGGAGTAAATTGGAATACGCTAATATAATCTGGAGTCCTTACTTCCAATTATATATTGATAAACTCGAACGAATCCAGAATAAATTTAACATAAAACATAAAACATAAAACATAACATAAAAAATCGTCTTATGTGTTAAGAATACCTTATAATATGCTACTAACTGAGTTTGAATTTTCTCTTTGAAAACTAGATCTGATATTGCCAAGCATATTTTATTATATAAAGTTGTTAATGGTCTAACCGAAACAGAAGAAGTTTTGCAAAGATTAAACTTCTGTACTAAACCTCAATCATTAAGATTGCGTCAACCGTTTATATGCACTTTTTCCAAAAATTTGGTCCATCAGAATTCTGTGGTCGTTAGTATGGTAGACTACATAATAGTATTGTTAAGGATAAAATTGATGTAGATTTTGCATTCCCTTACGCAAAGTACATATCAGTAATAAAGGGCTACTATTCAAGACAAAGTTACGATGTAACGATAAATGGTATTTAATTTTCTTATTTTTATGTTGTGTATTGTATGTATTGAATTGCACTTAACGTTATGGATTTGTATATTATCTTTTATGTTTACATGTTCAATAATCTGGAAAATATCAAAATGAGAGTTGGGTGTTTATCTCTTTTGTTTAGTGCGGGTTTTAATATGGAGTTTCGTTATACCGTTTGAAGTCATGTATATTGGTGCTATAGTATTATTCTCGTTTTATAATTTTTCTTTTGTTGTATTAGTTGTATTATGTTTGTCGGTGGGTATATTGTATTGTATTTTGTATTGTATTTTTTATCTTTTTATTTTCTTTTTCTTTTTTGTGTTGCATAATGTGAGTATTGTTGTAATATCCCATTGTAATTGGAGCATTGCTCTGTTATGGGATTGCTTATAAATAAATAAATAAATCCTGCCATATTCTCATGTGACTTAACCATCGGAATGAACCAGAATGGACTAAGGTACTTTCTTCCTTGTGTTGGTATGGTATTGCATTAATCCATTAATGTTGTGTTCTTATGTGCATCATATATGTGTGAAAACAAAAGAAATACTATTACCCATGACATCTTATGGTACGTCTTCTATTCTTTTGCCTCAGCGCCAACCTCTGTGGAGGTGTGATTAGCACAGGTCTTGGGTTATACGAGGGTCACTATTTATATTTTGAGCCTTGGCAACACTGATTGAAGTTAGGCGCGATTTGACGTTTGCACGGAATCGTCTGGCATTATTGACCATAACGTACTTCAAATGTTTTGTCAATAGCTTCATTTGTATTGTTTATGTTGCCTTGGAGATTGCACGACAACAATAAAATGGAATTAACTCGTGAACATTTTTGAGCGATGATTTTTTACGATTTTCGATGTGGATTATCAAGACAAGAGTGCATCGATCAACTTACTTCCACATTTGGCGATGAAGCCCCATCCTTTGCCACTGTGAAACGCTGGTATAACGAATTTAATTGTGGCCGCCATTCGCTCACCGACGAGATTCACGAAGGTCGTCCAAAATCAGTTGTTGTTCAAGAAAACATTGATGCTGTGCAAAACCTAACACTGCAAGATCGTCATGTGACATACTGTGAGATTGAGGCAACCATAGGCATTAGTTCCACCAGCATATATAAAATATTACATGATCATTTAGCTGTGAGAAAGGTATGTTCTCATTGGATCCCACACAATTTGACAAAAACTCAAAAAGACGCTCGCGTCAATTGGTGCAAGTAAATGCTCAATAAATACAATCGTGGTGCTTCAAAAGATGTATATAAGATTGTAACAGGTGACTAATCATGGATATGTGCATATGAGCCGGAACGTAAACAGCAGTCGACTGTATGGGTGTTTCAAGATGAACCCAATCCAACAAAAGTTGTTCGCGCTCGAAGCACATCGAAACAAATGGTCGCCTGTTTTTTCGGGAAAACTGGTCATGTGGCAACTGTGCCTTTAGAGGAACGTAGAACGGTCAACTCTGAATGGTACACAACAATTTGTTTGCCAGAGGTCTTCGGTCAAATACGGAAAACAAACAAACGCCGTCGGTTCATTCTTCATCAAGACAATGCCCGCTGTCACACATCTCGTCTAACAACCGACTTTATGAACAGTCAAAAAATCGAATTGATGGGTCATCTGCTGTACAGTCCTGATTTGGCACCCAATGACTTCTTCTTGTTCCCGAATGTCAAGAATAAATTGCGTGGACAACGATTTTCGTGGGCGGAAGATGCCGTTGAAGCATTCATAAATCATATTATGGAGGTGTCTCAAGAAGATTGGAAAACACTGCTTTGACAAATGGTTCGAACGAATGCAAAAGTGTATTGACCATAAAGGAGAATACTTCTAAAAACAATAAAGCAGTTTTCAATGCCAAATTCCTGTTTTTTCATTGTTAGGCTCAAAATATAAATAGTGACCCTCGTAATACCGGCCTGAGCATAGATGTTCTTTGTGAGTATTCCTTGATCAATTTCATCATATCATCACTCATACCCATTGTCATGATTAGCCAAATGTGGAAAAAAGCGACTATCAACAACAAAAATAAAAAATAAAAACATTTTGCCACAGATGGTAACATATAAAGGAAAACAATGGTAAATAATGGCCGGTTGATAGATAGATTGATTGTTGATTTGGTTTAATATACTAAGTTTTTCTGTCACTACCGCAAGCACATTTACTCGTGCAAAGAAACTGAGAGTAAAGATGATGAAACAATCTTAGTTTGTGAGTTTTCACACAAAAGAAGTTATTTGAAAATGCCAATGTTCTATATTCAACATAAAATATGTCGACATAAATGCTGAATAGTTATATTGCATTTTAAGTAATGAGATTAGAGGGAGACCTGGTAAACAGGCAGAGTGGCCAAATGTGGATTTGTTTACATTGTATCAGTTTTTCTCTCTTTATGTAATGTTTCTTTCCATGAAAGTTCTATTTTTATAGAAATAAATGTCCAAAGAGTATGTACCATAATTTGAAGTTCTTTTTCACTATTGTATACATTTTCACAGCCTTTTTAACCACGTAGTGTTCCATTCTGTTCCTGATTCCCCTAAAACTCATAATTACAATTTGCATGAAGCTTTTATTATAGAAAATAAAAACTTGTTATAAAATTTCTTCTTCTAGGTTCTGGTTTGGGTTCAGGGACCGGAGGATCTGGTTCAGGTTCGGGATCTGGTGGAGGATCAGGTTCAGGAACTGGCTCAAGTTCAGGAATCGGTGGGGGATCAGGCTCTGGATCTGGTGGGGGATCAGGCTCTGGATCTGGTGGGGGATCAGGCTCTGGTTCAGGTTCTGGATCTGGTGGAGGATCAGGCTCTGGTTCAAGTTCTGGATCTGGTGGGGGATCAGGCTCTGGTTTAGGATCTGGTGGGGGATCAGGCTCTGGTTCAGGTTCTGGATGGGGTTCAGGATCTGGTGGAGGATCAGGTTCAGGTTCTGGATGGGGTTCAGGATCTGGTGGAGGATCAGGTTCAGGTTCTGGATGGGGTTCAGGATCTGGTGGAGGATCAGGTTCAGGTTCTGGATGGGGTTCAGGATCTGGTGGAGGATCAGGTACAGGTTCTGGATGGGGTTCAGGATCTGGTTCAGGATCCAGTGGAGGATCAGGATCTGGTTCAGGTGCCGGTGGAGGATCAGGAACTGCCTCAACTACTGGTAAGTGTGTGCATAAATATGTTTATTTATTCATTGATTTACTTTATTTTACTTCGCTTTCTGTGCCACTTTTGGCTAATTTGCGAAGATGGGGATGAGTGATGAGACATGATAAAATTGATGAATGGACACTCATAAACACCCATGCCCAGGCTGGGATTCGAACCTAGGACCCCGGCATCATAGCACGATGTGCTACATATATATACACTATGTTGCCATTCGTCACCGGACACCCTTCAAAAAGTGCTTGGGGTCATCTGTACACATCATACAACCTATAAAAGGCATTGCCGGTTGAGAATACACTCATACCAGCTACAGCAGTCAATATGGACAGACGATGCGAACTAAGTGAGGCAGAACGAGGGAAGATCATTGAAGCCCACAGGTTTGGGCATTCGACCCGTGAGATTTCCAACAAATTTCAGATACCCCGGTCGACAGTGAGTGATGTTATCATGAAGTGGAAGCGAGAGAAGGTCATGACATGCCGACCCAGACCCAATAAACCGAAAATATTAACAGATCATGACCGTAGATGCTTGAAACATGTGGTGAAGTCAAACCGGAAGGCGTCGTTACAGATGGTGGCACAGGAGTTTTGATTGGCTTCCTGTAGCACTGCAAGTGATTGTACTGTCTGTCAAGAGATCGTTGCACTTGGTTTTCATGGTCGCGCAGCAGTTCACAAGCCACATATCAAAGCCCGCAATGCGGCCCGTCGGTTACAGTGGTGCAAGGAACACCGCCATTGGACTCTTGAACAATGGAAATCCCTCCTATGGAGTGATGAATCGTGCTACCAGATGTGGCGGTATGATGGACATGTGTGCGTGTGAAGTATGCTCGGTGAACGCTGTTTACAGGACTGTATCGTACCCACAGTGAAATTCGGTGGAGTAGGCATCATGGTGTGGTCCTGCTTTTCGTGGTATGGTATTTGCCCTCTTGTTTTAGTTTGGGAAAACATGAATGCCGATGCGTACCAAAAGGTTCTGGACAATTCTGCGCTACCGACATTATGGGAACAATTCGGTATTGGCCCATACCTGTTTCAGCACGACAATGCTCCATGTCATACGGCAGGCATTATCAACACGTGATTCGAGGACATGGGTGTTCAAAAAGTTGATTGGCCAGCCCAAAGTCCAGATATCAACCGCATTGTACACCTTTGGGACAAGTTGGAGTGCCGCTTGAGAGCCAGGCCATGCCAAGAAACACCACTGAGCTGTTTGCCACTTTGCAGGAGGAATGGGGCAAGATTCCCGTCGACACATATCGCAAATTGGTGAAAAGTCTTCTTCGAAGGGTTGCGGATATCATTGCGGCTAAAGGTGGCCCTACATGATACTGATGTGGTGCTGCGACCGGATTAACGTACTGGTATGGGGTGTCCGGTGACGAATGGCAACATAGTGTATATATACATAATATATATATATATATATATATATATATATATATATATATATATATATATATATATATATATATGTATATATATGTATATGTGTATGTGTGTGTGATGGTGTGTGTGTGTGTGTGTGTGTGTGTGTCTGTGTGAGTGATATGTACAGAATATCCATAAATATACTTGAACGTATGAGGGTTAAGTCATAAGTCATAGCAACTATTTTTTTTTTTCTCGCAACAGGGGACAACACGAAAAATCTAAGATATACGTTTGAAAGAATATGGAATGTACCTTCGAATGAAGCCACCAGATTAAGTCTGGATGCAGGAGACTCTCGTAGGAAAGAGGCAGAACTAGAGTTGGAAGTGGTGTGAAAAAAAAACTGCTTTTTTTTGGGGGGGGAGAAACAAAAAAAACTGAGTTTCTTTTCGCTGCTTTTTTGGGCTTTTTTCACAAAAGTGTCTCAAATCAATGAAAATACAGAAGTTGGCCGTATTTTTCCTGTTCCATGGTTTTCGTTTATCTCCCTACTGTAGTTTTGTATGTGTTTATAATGGAACCTAATAGTATGATATGCTTTTCAATGTCTGAATTTTTTATACAAACACGTACATGAAGTAAAAAAGAAAATACTGCTATACCTTTTTGAAAATATAGTATCAAATCTCTTTACATTAAATTTTGTGTTCAGTAAAATATATCTGTATTCTGGCTATGGCTATGGCTATGATGTATAATTTGGTTAAATGGCTGCTAAACCTGGGCATGGAGTAATTAGTGATGTATTTTGGCAGCTTGTTGCAGTGGTTCTCGACTTTTGTGAGACCACAGCCCAGTAAATTTATTTCTTACAAGTCAATGACCTGATTCCAACAATTTCACCCATAAATACATTTCTTATCTTTAAATTGTATATGGAAATTAATATGCACCCTTAATTAATATTAATATATAAACTATGATATAATCAAAGTTCAATTATGTATAGACTCACTATCAAATATAAAATTAGATTTAAATTAATTGTCAACCCCTGGGTGCAACGGACCTTTTGTCTGGAAAAAAAAAAAAAATCTATTTAAGAAATCTGGCCTTAACCTACAGTTTGAAATGAGATCTGAAGCATTCTGCCTCCACTGACGATTAGACCTCAGACTTCTTATTACAAAGCAACAGAATTACTTTATGCCACTCCAGAGGACTATTCATGATTATGAAAGGAACCTTCTATCAAAACGCCAGCACTTTTTCTGACAGTACTGTTTTGTTTTCTGTAATTTACAAGCTAAATTAAATCTTAATCTCTGATGAATAATCTTGTTAAGTATAAAGAATATTCAGACCGAAGCAATACATGACAGTGGAGGGTGTAACATTGAAGTGGCAAGCGGCATGAGCCACTTCAGTCTATAAGCAAGCATTCACCACACATGCACAAACAAGATTGAGGCGACACGATGTGTGCCACTGAAGGAGCTTTCAGACTGAAGTCACAGGTGACAAGAGACACAGTCTCCTTCAGTATAAAGCAAAGCATCCACCATGCATGCAAGAACAAAAGACCGAAGCGGCACGATGCACACCATTGAGAAAACAGTATAGTCCGAGAAACATGCAAGTGAGATGTTTAGCTCGTTCTCGCACTTCGGTTCAAAGCATTGAATAGATTACTTAGGGTCTGCTTCCAAGTGACACGTGTCACTTGTTGCTTCGGTCTGAAAGTTCCATGAAAAAACTGTACAGTCCAAGTGACAAGTGACGCTTGCAGCTTATGTTGATTCGGTTCGAAAGGTTGTATTTACTTCTAAGAGTTGGTTTCCAAGAGCCACGTGTCGCTTCCATCTGAAATCTCCATTAAACAGGATATATACACCCATTCACGCAATATGTATACCTCTTCTGCATATGTGTTGTGAACAGTATTTTGATATTAACATTTCTTTCATATTTTATGACATCAACATTTAAATTGAGACACAAACATGTAAAAGCTTGTTTTAAGTCCATTTCATGGTCAGATGTGCTCATCAGGACTACAGGTTCAGTTTTAACCCTAGTTTACCCATGCCGTATGAGAAACTTACATACCAGGGGCCAGGCCCATACTTTTTTATCACTAAAATTCAAGAAACCATTCTATTATTGAATCTCTGTTTCCTTTGCTGATTACATAAGCAGTTATTTATTAATTATAATAATTACAAAAATTACTGTCATTAATAAAAAATAATAACCAATTATTATTGCATGTGTCTCACATAGGCTATATTTTATCATTCACTAAAACTCATAAAGTCTATAATATTTTTTATTAATGCTTTTAGTTTGCAGAAATGTATTTGTTTATTAAATATAATAATTACTATCATTGCCAACCAATTATACACTGTCACTGGCATGAGTATCTCGAATGAGACACATTCAAAGATGGTGCCTGATATGCCCACCAAGTGCATTTCGCCTCCTAATTACATTTCATTTGAATGGCTTATTGCAGTATCGGAGTTAATGGTATTTTTGATTTTCCTAGTTACAGACACATCTTTTAGAAGGGACATCAGTCACACGAGGCTATAACCAAGAAAATGCACAGTGAAAAGTGTACTTTAATGCAGAAAGGTACCTGAGTCACTGACTCGGGTCCTTTTCTGCAATAAACTTTGCCGTATTTATACGTTGTACGAACTGTGTACGCTAATCTGTAATGCAGCTCAGGGAGGTAAAAATACTGTCAAACTTATTGACACCAGTAACATTATTGATTTCGCAACGTGGTGGCCTCATGTCTACAAAAAAAATGTGGCATCTGTTGAAACTACCATGTGTTCCTACAAGAACAGGCAGTATTTTCAGATTTCCAAGTATCATTACTTTGAATACTGTGTTGAACATAAGGGTACTGTCAAGGTCTCCAAATTCATCAAAGTTTTGATGTCTCACACCTTCTATCTGTCCAAAGGTGCAAGAATTGTAATTCCTACGTCACATACGTTTTCTGTTGCATGTATGCCGATCAAGCTTACTAAATTGAAGAACATACAAACTGCCTTGTCGTATGTACTCGACGACGTCAAAGGATTTTATGAAGATATTCATCAGTGGCCTACTACACTCGCCAATGAAACAGACTCAGATGTAGAGTAACACATGCATGTACGAGCTTGTACATCATTGTACTTCAAACACCGACAATAAAGTCCAGAAAGTGCATTGTCATTTATTGATGAATCTATAATTTTCTGTGGCATATATAACATAACCTAAACTAATCTAACCTAGCTTATGTGGCAACGACAAATGGGTGTTTGTAGCATATTTCTCGTCTTATTTCTCACAGTTTCCACTTTTATTGCAGAAAGGTACCGGATTCACAACTTTTTCATCTCCACTGTCTCTAGCAGCATACTGCAGGGGGCACATTGAGGGTTCCAAATTCACTATTCATTATGCTGAATATTTGAGCCAACAACAGTACATTTCTTTCTTACACTATCAATATTATACGATTTTTCTTCTTTTTCTCAGAATTGTGCAAAAGTGACCCAGGTCCCTTTCTGCAATTAGCCATTCATTTATGTTTTTATGAAATAAAAGAAATATTGGGAAGATCCTAGGAAACAATGTAATTTATTATTTTCAAACAGTTGAATTTTTTTTAAAAAAAAATAGAGGTGGTGGACCTGTGCAGCATCCCCCCCCCCCCCAAATATCTAGTTACATAAGGTTAAAATTGTATCTGAACCACAATGCAATATGTGTCCACTGGGATTGGCCAGTGTCTGTCTTCTGGCTGCTACATAATGTAATTTTTTTTAACTAGTTGTAAAATATGCCACTACAAACCTGTAAACTCATAACAGTAACATCCAAGTGAAATATGTTAGTTGTATTTTTGGTTAAAAGCCAAAAAAGCCAAAATTTCCGGGTTATTTCCCAAAAAAGCCAGCTTTTTATCGAAAAAAAAAAAGTCCATTCAAAAAAGCTGGCTTTTTTGCAACTATAGGCAGAACACAGGACATTGGACAACAGTGTCTTATTATTGCATGAACAACAAGTATACAAAACTACACTGTTTAACAACGTTCAAAGCATTCAACCAGGTTATCCACTGTTCGTTGCCAGAGATGTGGCAGGTGCTGAATCCCAACCGCTGCATGTGCTGTGCAAACATGTGCCACTTCTCAGCGAAATACTGTTACAATCTCTTCTTTGTTGCCAAACAGTTTCCCAGGCAATGACTTCTTCCCTTTGTGGATGAGATCATAGTCACATGGGGTTAAATCAGAAGAATAAGGTGGGTGTGGTAGAACCTCCTATCCCCACTGCTGTAAGGGATGTCTAAAAATGTCTGCCATGTGAGCTGTTGCATTATCATGCAGGATAATGGCGTTGTCAAAAACTTCTGGACATTTGGTCCGTACTTCATGGCACAATTGTGACACCAAAAAAGAAGTGTAATATGCTGCATCAGTGTGCCCCTCATGCACTGAATGGCACACAAGAACACCTTGACGGTCGTATGCCAGAATTACCATAACTTTTGTGGGCGGCGGGTTTTGTCAAACCTTAGTTTCCGTGGTGACCAGGATGATGCCATTCACTTGACTGTCGCTTGAGTTCGGGTTCATATGCTCGTGCCCATGTTTCATCGACTGCAATTATGCAATTCAACATGGCACATCCTTCATTCTGAAACCTCACCAGATTGATGCGACATGTTTAGTAGCGAGTCCACTTCTGAACTTCCGTTATTTGATGTAGCAACCACTTTGCTCAAAGTTTCCACATCTGTAGGTCCTTGTGTAAAATGCGATGCACTATTGATGCTGGTATTCCTTTATGCAGTTATAATTCCTCCAAAGTCCAGCACCTGTTTTCAGGTAAACACTGTTCAGTCACCATCACCCATACATCTTTGTCCTTGGACACAGGATGCCCACTGCGAGGCAGATCAGCAGTTGACACTCTGCCCCATTTGAAGGCCTCCATCCACCTCACCACTGTTTGATAGGGCATGGCATGCACACCCAGTGCTTCCCGTAGTTCTGTATGGTATTACAGTGCATTTGTGCAGCGGAGAACTGCTATATTTTAATGTACGAATGTTGCTCCTGCTTCATGACCTGCATTTTGGAACGCTGTCACTCACCGACTGAACTTGGGTGCATGCTTGTTCACATACACCATCTGGTGGCTTCTCTCAAAAGTACATTCCATACACTTTCAAACTTATATCTCAAGAGTTTTCGTGATGTCCCCTCTTCGCGAGAAGAAAAATAGTTGCCATGACTTATGACTGAACTCACATATACTTTACGTAGTTCTATGGCAGAATGGGACAACCTCTGCAAGTGAAACACTGAAGAACAACTAGTTTCTCGAAAAACTGTCTTTCATCCACTTTGAAAAGGTAGAGAAATGCCAGCGAAAATAAACAACTTCCCCTTTCCTGTGTGAGTGTTACATACACACCATTTCTGCTTGGGAACCAAAAATGTCAGAAATTTAAAATTGTCCAGTAAGAGAAGTTTTAATATGCTATGAAAATATAGCATCATACATATACATACATGCAAAAAGAGTAACAACTATTCATATTATTATTAATTATTTTACGCATTATATGATTATAACTATTCTTGGGCAAACACTTTAATATTTTTGCAATTTGTCACATTATATAGTTTACATGGTACAAAGTATTCCGTGACATTCGCTATGAGACTCGCCAGCAAGTGGCCCGGCGTCAGCGCTTGACTTTCCTGGTGAACGGTGTCCGCGACAGTCTGTCTTTTTCGCTCTCCCTGCCTTTCGCTCTCTTTCCCTTTCTGTTGATGTTGCAGACAGACACCAGTATAATCCTCCCTCGGAAGCTGTGTTGTGTCATATCCGTGTGTTGAAGATTGTGGCTTAATATTCACCACAAAAGTTTAAATTACAAAAAAGGATTTATCTTGTCGAGTGTTACTTCAGAAAGAGGAATTGTGGAGAAGTGCGACAACATTTCGCAACAAAATTTTCTGGTGTTCCCATTCCACATATTAAACCTCGTAAAGCAGTATAGAGTAACAGGGTCAGTTCTGAATAAAAGTGGAAAGAAAAATGGGGAAATTTAAAAAATAAAGTATACAAAGACAGTCCGCACACCATCCGTGAGTTAAAAGAGAGTATTGTACGAGAAATCGGGAGAATTACATTAGACGAACTTGCACGTGTAAATGCCAATTTTCTTCGGAGATGCCAGGAATGTGTTGCAGCAGAGGGACATCATTTTCAACAGTTTCTGTAGTCAAGGTTAGTACACAATATTAAACTGTAATTTTAATAGCCGACTCTAGTGACTGTCGCGGACCCGTTCACCAGGAAAGACAAGCGCTGATGCTGGGACGCTTGCCGCCAAGTCTCGTAGCGAATGTCAGGGAATGCTCTGTACTTATCATATTTATGTGAATATTTAATTAAAAAATATTAAGAACTCAAAATGTCGAATTTATTCCTCAACAGTTTCAAATGCAATTTCAAATGCAGGTATGATCAGTAATTATATTGATTTTTTGTATTATTACTCCTAAAGGCAATAGACATCTTCTGAAAGTGTAATTCCAAATCAATTGCTTTGGACTGAACATGAAAAATTAGTTTATAACTTTAAGTTTATAGAAACACTATTTTTAAAGAAATATTAAATTATCATCTCTTGTAGCATTAAGAATTATCTCAAGATTCTTTAAGCTGAAAAATTTTGTTTCACAATGCTCTATTGTTGATACTATCATGCAATAAGTGTATTAATAACATAAACATAGGTTTACAAAAAAATATATTTTTTTAGTTGCCCAAGATTTTTGAACGAATTTATGGTATTTGGTTGTGTTGAATCCCAATCGAACAACAGTTTTGAAAAGTTTGCTCTAGTTCTTGAGAAACTTGATATCCCTCGATTTTAAGCTTATATCAATAAGAGCTGTAGGTGTTGACACAAAATAGGGTATGGCTTCTATTTTAGAATATAAAAATATTTCTCTAGTCCATCCATTGCACAGAATATATTTATTTAAAGTTCGTTTTTCTATATTTGTTATATTTCGATTTTTGAGGGGAATGAAATATACGTTCTTCATGCGCAGGCTGATGGATTGTGCTGCATTTGTGGTGAATATTCTGTGTACAAACAAAGAAAACAGTCACTGACTTTGTAAAGGAAGCATATCTTGCATATTGAAGTAGTTTGTTAAGTCTTGGATAAAGGTGGCAAGTAGTTCATTACATCTATACATCCTTTCATGGACTGAGTATTGAGAAACTTAAACGGGAATCTTTGGTGGGCCTCAAACTCTTAAACTCATTAAAGATTTAAATTTCTCAAATTTTAAGAATGATATTGAAGCTTCTAAGGGGAGGCCAAAGTTCATCCAGAACTGTAGTGCCGGATAAGTAAGTATTGAAGCTTCTACAGCTTCAGTTATGTCCGAGTTATCAAGAACTTCTTCGGCAATCACAAACACGAAAACTATGAAGAACTGGTGCAAAACCTGCTCACAAACTTCAAATATTTTGTAATTAATATGAGCATAAAGATAAATTTCCTCCAAATGCACTTTTGACAGTTTTCGAGATAATCTTGGTGATCTTAATGGAAAACAAAGGGATAGGTCCCACCAAGATATAAAGGAGATGATGGAGGAAATGTTTCAAAGCAGATGGGACAGATACAACATAGCAGATCAATGGTGGTGATTAGGAGGGGTGTGGAGGACACTTCCCACCCACTTTTTTGCCTCCGCACTATGGTCTCTTAATGATAAGCCATGGCTACTAAGGGAGACTAACCTGTCCTTACACCTGCCCCTTCCCCGCTTTGGTACCAAATTCTCGCTGGTGTGGCAGACTATTGCTGGGATCTTCAACATCATTGTTCCGACACCATACACACAAGAAAATCTCAGAAACAAACGTTTCTCTCATCATTCAGAGTGATTAACAATGAGATTTCATGCTTTTTATGCTCTTTAAAGGACATCCATTACTCAAAAACTAGAGCTCATTTAGAAAAACTGATATCATATTTGAAATCACAATAGCAAAGATACCCTAAAATAACTAATTTCATTGGCAATAAAAAGTGTGTTTACCAGTGTAATATTTAAAACCTGAAAGAATGATATTATTATTTATTATTTTACATTTTTCTATCCTTAATTTCACATCTATATCTAATTATATTATGTATGTACGATAGCCAACAAACATTAAAAAATAATATCTATATTTCTAGTTTCTTCAGCTCTTAAAGGTACGTTAACTAAAATATTAAAGGTTTATTTCTTTCAAAATAATAGTTACTTTAATATGAAGAAATTTGATTTTATAACGAGCAATCAATGTTGTTATTGCCTCTCAGAACGTTAAATGACGATAAAATATTTAATTTAAATTGGTTTCCATTCATTACTGACACGTAATGTTTGTTAAAAATATGAATGTTTCTTCAATTAAATTAATTAAAGGAAACTAATAGAAAATTCTACATCAATAATACATCATAATAACAAGATTGTGTGTTCATTTTTTAAAACTGTTGGGAGTTGGATTAAAATTATGGATACTCTATGTACATATTTGAACTTTACAACCAATATGTTGGAGTACATTTCTTAAGAATGCAATACCTAATACGTAAAAGGGAAAGTGTGTATTTGTGCTGTGTTTAATTTGAATCAAAATGCTAGAATAATTAACCTGCAATTTTATTTTTTCAATGAAAGCATACTGAAAGAGATTTTACAGGATAGATAACTCGCAGAATGTTAATAAAGAATCAATAAATATATTCAGGAATGAATGACGATATTTCAAGGAAGAATCATTAAAATCTTAATAGTATATTCCCACAGCATGGTCTTTTTATATAATTAAATATCCTTGATATTATCCTATTCCTTATATTTCTTTTTTACACATGGTAAAAAAACAGATGGTGGAATCACGAATGGAGGTAGGTTTTAAATTGTATTTTTCTATACAAGACAGCATTTTAAATGTGAAATATATTCATAAATTAAAACAGATTATTCATAATTGTTACAGTAAAATCGTTTGTTATTCAGTTGTAACTATGTTTAAAGTCTTCATTAGTTTGTCAGAAATATCACAGGGCAGCGGTTCTTGAACTTTCCCAGACCACGAACCCCCTTCCCAAGAATTAACTCACAGTTTAAAGCCTGGAATTTGCATCAAACAAATGAACGCACACATGTTATTTTTATTTGCATTTTATTGTAATGTTAATTGTAGCAATTACATTCAATTAATCAAAAGTATATAAAATACAATATTTTTATTAATAATGAACACTAACAAGCGATGACACAACACTACTTGTTAATCTTATTCTCTGTGAGAGGGATGATGCTGCATTTCAGTGACAAGTCATGATGGTAGAAACCTGAATCCTAAGTTCTGATTCCACATTTTCCAAATGATTTCTGTACTTGTTTTTAAGATAGATGAGAGCAGAGAATGGTTCTTCACATAAGTAGGTTGTTACGAAAGGTATTAATACTTTCATGTCCTTCTTTGATAGTCCAGGTAAATCATCCTGTAAGCAAGCCCAAAAGTTTGCAAGTCTCTTTTCTTTGAACTGCATTTTCCGAGCACCGTCCATTGTTACCTCCATGAGTTGGTTTTCCTCCGTTTCTGTATGTCCTTCTACTTCATGCACGCTAACTGTTAATGGATCCCTGATCCAATTTTTGCTTGCATCAGACACAGGAAAATATTCTCTGAACTACTACTGCAAGTGTTTCAAATGTTGTGCGAAGAGTTACTTGTCGTTCTCTGACAACTCTTCTTCCGTGGAACGAAGAAAATTTGAAAAGTGTGGAAAGGTCTTCTCATATTTTCCATTCAGTATACGCTGATGCCACAACTCCAACTTTTTGATCATTGTTTCGATCTTGTATTCAACTAAAAAGATGGTTACTTTTTCTCCTTAAAGAATTAAGTTCAGATTATTTAAATGGATGAATATATCTGATAAGTATGCTAACTTGACTAACCAGGAAAAATAATTCAAACAATCGCTGAGATGAAATTGCTTATCCAAGAGAAATATTCTTATTTCGTCTTCAATTCCCAGAATCGAGACCCAGCTAACTTCACAGTGAGGCAAAAGTTGATGATATTCACTGTCCATTTCTTTGCAGAGCTGCTCAAAAAGTCTTGAATTCAGTGACTTACTTTTTATGAAATCCGGGAACTTTTCTAAAGTTGGAAGCGGCCCCGGCACACACCCAGCGTCGAATAACATGGGTACCTGGGGAAACCTGGGGGGTAAAGGCGGTCAGGGGCGTGGTGCTGATCACATCACCCCCACTCACGACCGGATCAAGAAAGTGTGGGGCGTTACCCCCACACCCCCTATACGCCTTCATGCGTGGTGCTAAGCACAGGGGAATATTTTACCTTTACTTTACCTTTTACTTTTTATGAAATTGACAATTTTCACTGATTCATTTGTCTGTTGAAGCTCTTCTGGTATCTTCTTGGCCACTAGTGCATCCCTGTGTAAGCAGCAATGGAACCATGTTGCCGGCGGGGCGATTTCTTTAATTAGTGCTGCAAGTCCAGAAAGACTTCCCGACATTGCTCGTGCTCCATCTGTGCTAACTCAAATGCAATTCAACCAGTCCATATTACAATATATTATAAACGCGTTTAAGTTGTCAAATACTTCTTCAGCTGTAGTGTGCGTCAAATAGGAGATAAAGAGTAAGTCCTCGTAAACACTTTTGAGATGTTCATACCAGATGCGAAGCAATCCGAGCGAAACAATCAAGCATCCCCCCCCCCACCCAACACACACACAAGCCCCATCCCAGGCAGTTCTCAGCCAAAACATGCATGCTGTTGCTGTGGGCACTGGCGATGCTTAGTCATGTCTACGTTTTTGGCTTATCTACTTAAATTTCCATTACCTCAGTAAATAGTCACCGTAAATTTGTATAATTTTCATTCTCTCATAATTCATTCTTAGCATTAAAGAGTAAATGCTCTTGTCTTAGTATTTTTCCAAACCTTTGTGGAACACTGGAAGGGTTTCGCGGACCCTCTGAGAGGGACGAATGGACCCCCAGGGGTCCGCGGACCACAGTTGAAGAACCACTGTCACAGGGAATATCTAAACATTTGTAAATTATTTTGTTATAATTCAACGAATTCTGGTTATTATTGAACTGCATTACTTTCTGAAAAGTTTATTCGTTGTTTGAAGGTTTATTGATAATTATACAGGATGAGTCAAAAGTCTTTGGACACCCTTTTATATTGAAACCTGACAGGAAAATGTGAAATCTGGTAATGGGAGATAGGTAGTAGTAGAGGGGGGGAGGGGTGCAACTTGTAGGGTACATGGACACCATCTTGAACGCAGGTTTCGAAATTTCAAATGGGAGGGGGGCATGTAGCGTATCAAATTACACTAGCTTGAGCTCCGGAATTCAAAAGTGTAATTGTTTCTTTGATATCTTGTATCGCTTGCAAGTTATGACACTCAAAGTTTGAAAAGCCTCATTGTTACTGTCATTGTTTCAGGTGATATAAGATGCCTCTGACAAAGGAACAGAAGATAGAAATCATCCTAATATCCGGGGAACGCAGTTTCAGAGACATCACAGAGAACTACAACAGCCGGCACCCAGACAGACATCCAGTATCGCACAGCATGGCCACGTACGTTATCGGCAAATTCCGAGTAACTGGCAATGTGGAAGATCGGGCATGTAGTGGGCGACCAAAGACTGCCACCAATGAGGAGACGGCAATGACGGTTCTAGCATCGTTTGTGAAGAGACCCAAACGCAGTACTCGTAGTCTCTCACTGGAAAGTGGTATCAGCCAGTCCTCCATTGTCCAGATATTGCATACCAATCGCTGGCATCCTTATAAGCTGCACATGCAACATAAACTAAATGAGGATGACCCAGATCGACAGGTAGAGTTCTGCACGTGAGCTACGAACCAACACGAACTGGATCCCTCGTTTGCATGTGGCATACTGTTCAGCGACGAGGCCTATTTCTGTGTGAATGGGGAGGTCAATCAGCATAATTGTCGGTACTGGTGTGACAGTAATCCAAACTGGGTTCAACCGAGTAAGGAACATAGTCCTGCAAAGGCGATGGTGTTGTGTGGCATATGGGACACCCGCATCATTGGTCCATTTTTCAACGACACTACCTAAAGCTTCGGCTGGATGTTTCTCTCAACAGCTGAAAACTGCTTCTCCTTCTGTTGAAAAAATCTCCCAACATACGCTTCCAATTTTGATGATACTCTGCAAGGCTTTTCTAGAAGGATACATGAAGTGATGTAGATTGTTAGAAATCAATTTGGGGTTCTAGTTTGGCATACAAAAAATAGTAAAGGAGAATTAATGGGATCTGAAAAGCAGCTTTAAATGGGGCATTTGAAGAGCTTTAAAATTTTATACCGCTTAGGTTCAATATTGTGGATCTTAGTGTCGTGAATTTATATAGATAATTCCAAGCGTTTGCACAATATTTTCAACAGAAATTACGTAATTTTATACAAGTATTTAGTTCTCACGCCTTCTGAAAGTTCGAGGATTTCCTGCTTGTAGCCCTGCTGTCGTTTTTCAACACACAACCCTCCTCGTGTGGTTCTCGCATCTGCAGGAAGTGCCCCTTGCAGCACAGTGGAGGGGGGGGTTTCACCTGCCAGTTTGTAAGCTTATCTTTTTTGCCATCTGGGTTTGTGTTGTTCAGGCAGAGACCTTTATGAAATCAGGGAACTTCAGTGGCTCCTTTCAATAAACAAGGCAGACAGTTTTGGAAGTCGAAGCAGTGAATCGTCAAGATAATTAGTCAAACAAATTACGCCAGTTTACGAGTCTGATCCGATGGAAGAAGGCAAGTTACGTTGTTCAATTATTCTGTGATTAAAACTCTTCGCTCTTGTTTCTATATATTTACTTTAAGCACAATAATGGTAATAAATATACTCAGTAATCGAATTGAATAAAATGTAGAAAAGAAGGGACAGATATTCCTATTTTGTCATTTTATTTTCTTTACTTCATATAGTTATAAATACTTCGAAAGTCCAGAGCTCACAGAATCTTTTCAGGCAGGAAGGTTTCAAACATTTGTACCGACTTATATTAATTTATTGAAACTCATTAAATAATAAAATATTCTTTTCGTTGTATAAAACGTTCTCGAAGACAATCAATGCATGTGTACCCCCCCCCCACACACACACACCACCTTCTAGTAATGCGTTCATCCCAGCATAAATATTTCCTGCCGTATTAAGACAGCAATTCTTTCAAGTAGGCACGTGGTGTGGAGCAGGGAAATTATTCTATAATTCTTTGCACCCCATGAATTCAAAACAACATTTAGTATAAAAATCAGCAATTTAAACTGACGTATTAACGTGACGTGTAACATGGAACTGTCCCCTTACTCAATCTCTGGCGCTGCGTCATTGGTTCTCAGTTTTAGTGTGTCTCGCTGGCCAATAATAAGTGAGGGTCGAGCACAGTGCTTTCACACAGAACATAAAATTCGCTTTGTATGGGCAATTGTTCTTGTGGATTCTTTTTTAGATTAATAGAGAAGATTTCACTCCTTGTTTTAATGTTAACAACTGCACAAGCACTTCCGACAAGCAGAAGCGTTGCAGGAACATTTTCTTTGGGAGGCACAAGATTAACAATTTGGGGGCATGGAAAATTCAATTTTAGAACAGCACACATGAATTTCCTGTTTCTTACTGGAATATTTAAAATTAATATTTCTTAATTTTTGAGGATTTTTGATAATTTTAAAAACAGATAATTCCGAAATATATGAAGATCTTGGGGGCCGTTCTGAATTCATTAGGGATTTAATGGAAATTGTGAACAAATATAATTCTACATCAAGGACGTATTAGGGGGGGTGCAAGCGGTATGGGACCCCCCCCCCCCCCGAAAGACTTATAAAGTACTAAAATTAAGTAATGAAAAATACAGCGTGATCCGTTTGGGTATGGATAAAATAAAATGGATGTGAAATTTTTTTGGTCAAATGTAATTACCTGAAATATTGTATACAAAAGACTTAAAGGTGGAAGTTTTTATTTTTATACACTACTAACAGTTTGGTACAGTTTTCAGTTTTCTACATGGCCTCCATTGCGAACTCTGCCCAACTCATAACAGTGATTTAATTTATTCCACGTCTGGTGTAACATCTCTGGGGTGATTCTTTCGAAAGCCTGTAAGGGGGTGTACAATGTTCAAGTTGTTGTCTTGTTGGAGTTGGGGAAGAAGAAACAACTGCAACATGTCTAAGTAAGGAAAATGACGTATTGTGTTCTCAGAAAAGAAAAAAAAATGGTCCATACACTTTATTGCGACTCACTGCACACCACAACGTTAACAATAACGAATCAGTTCAAACGTCATTGTTGTCAACACACAACAGCAAAACTCCCATGTTTCACACATGAAAACAACAACACGAAAATTTCTTCTGAACTTTTTAGAAGGCAAGGATTATATTGGGATCATACAGCTTTGAATGGCATTACAAAGAAGATTGATGTACACTACTACTGAAAATAATATGCATAAAATATTAATCAGAAACTAACTTTTCCAACTATAGGGTTTTTCAATAGTAACGCTCGAAGTTTGGCAACTGCGCATGACCAAGCCGAGACTGACTCAGCCGTTACATTTAGTAGGCATGCTCAGTTAGTCTTGACAATTCACCATGGAACGCTGCACAATTCAACAACGCGTGGAAATTGTTAAAATTTATTATCAAAATCAGTGCTCTGTTCGCCAAACGTTCAGTGCACTGCATCCAATTTATGGTCTCCACGATCATCCTGCAGAGTCAACAATTCGCCATCTAATGAAGAAGTTCAAAGCAACTGGGTCAGTGGTAGACCAAAAACCACCTGTGGGTCAACGAAGTGCAAGATCCATTGAAAATATTGCAGCAGTCTGGGACAGTGTGCGTGAGAACCCAAGACAGTCCATTCCGCGTCGTGCGCAAGAACTTGGCACTTCTCCGACGTCAACTAGGCAAATTATGCATAGTGACGTGGGTATTCACCCATATAAGGTGCAATTAACTCAAGAATTAAAGCCCAACGACCATAGACAGCGCTAGCTGACTGAGCTCTAGAGCAGTTGGAAGCTGTTCCTGCTTTTGGGCAAAAAATCATGTTTAGTGATGAGGCCCATTTCTGGTTGAATGGCTTCATGAACAATCAGAATTGCTGGATTTGGAACGACAAAAACCCACGGGAGATTCATCAGGTTCCACTGCATTCCGACAAAGTCACTGTTTGGTGTGCATTTTATGCCGGGGGAAACATCATTCCATATTTTTTTGAAAATGCAGGAGTCGCACTCACTGTCAACGGTGATCGATATAGGGCGATGTTAACAATTTTTTTTTTGGCCTAGATTGGATGGGCTAATCTGACAAACATGTGGTTTCAACAGGATGGCGCAACCTGCAATATTGCACTGACTTTGTTGCATGAGGAGTTTGAAGGCTCCATTATATCGTGAAGTGGCGACATCAGCTGTCCTCCCAGATCCTGTGATTTAACGACAATAGATTTATTTTTGTGAGGCTACGTGAAATCTAAGGTCTATGCCGACAAACCACAGACGATTGCCACCCTCAAGGCCAACATAACTCGCGTCATTGGTGAAATTGAGCAAAAATGTGATCGAACATTGGATCTTCAGGATTCAAATCACCCAGCGGAGCCGCGGCATCCAGACTGATATAATTTTTAAAACATAATGTCATTGAATTGGCTTCAAAGTAAAGGTAAAAGCATGGTGATATCACTTACACAATTTGTTTTATGTCATTTCAAAGTTCAAGCGCTCTTAATGAAAAACCCTATACATGTAATAGCATTTTTTTGTTATTTGATAAATATTCAGTTATTCGTCTATTTGACATTAATTTCATTGCCAGGGCACTTGCTTTTATGTAAATTATTCCGATCTTAACTACAGGTAATCTACGTAATGAATAGGCACTGTTATATTCTCATACAGTATTTTTACCTAATCGTGTAATAATAATATATTATTAATTTATGTATTATAATTAGTATTAATTTGATTTAATTTAATTATTTTAAATTAAACATTAGGTAAAACTTCGATAGCGTCCCAACACCTCTCACTTGTTTATTTAGTAATTTTTAACATTCGTACTTACCTATTCTGCATTGCAAAAGATTCTTCAAGGTGGTATTTTGCTTTTTTCATGAAAAAAAGTTCAATTTTTGACATAAAGAGTAATTATTAAACCACTGACGTTAGCCCCACAAACCATTAATGTTAGCCCCAAAAAACATCCACGGGTAGCCCCAAAATCCATTGACGTTAGCCCCAAAAATTAACGATAGCCCCACAAACCATCATGGGGACAAGGTTAGGTTAGGCCTGTTAGGTTAGGTTCCATTAGCACTCATTTCATTCAATTTAGCACATACGGACAACATCGGTTTTTCTCGATGAAAGAAAATACCAACAAGAACTTCTAAATGCCACAGAACCTCATTTTGGTAAATAGTTTCTTGTGTAAAAATGAAGAAATCCGTTGGGACGCTATCGAAGTTTTACCAAACATTATTAATATTTGTAGTTTCAATTTAGTGAAATAACTTGACACTTTTTCGATGTTAACAATGTTGGTAATAATATTCTCTTGAATTCCTTATACATGTATCAACTTTTAATTTTAAAGAAATGTGTATCCCAATTTAGCCTTTACTGTAATAGAAGGCCATTGTAAACAAGTTTTCCTGGGGGGTTGAGGAATTTTGCCACTGACCTCGTGGCAGTCCAATTCCAGCCCTGTTAACCGATATTCGAACTTCACTTAACAATCGGAAAGCTGGTGAAATCCTGTTGGTAATTTTCGTAATGAAGTAAGCAACCGTTGGTAACATTGAAAATTATTCTCATGTCCAAGAAAAAAATCGCTGGTGAACTTCAGAGTACTTCCCTTCTAGACAGCACATTTGTAGATTGCAAGACTCAAACTTTTTGGGGAGGAGGGAAGAAAGGAGACCTCCTGACAACTGACTGTGTTCACTGTTCCGTTATGGTGATGCATAATCGAACCTGAGTCTCCCACGTGACAGGCACACTACCGACTAGACCAACATGGCTCCCTACATTACAAGGTACCGTCAAATTTACAAAACACCCCCTCTAATAAAGCACAAAAAATTAGGCTTTCCATAACCATTTCTTATATACCGCAACATAAAAACAAAGATATACCATGTGAGGCACCTAAAAGTACCACCTGAAATAGCGAAGAACCCAGAAACAGTAGCGATGTGAGGTTTGCGGGAAACAATAATATCAAATGGGGCTCGTAAATCGGAGGTATGGGGTGGGTCGAAAAATATCGACAAATGGGGCATCTGGAGCAAAGTCATATTTTTTTAAATGGAACGATATACAATAACATGCATAATATAAAAGAGCACACTCAGAGACAGGCACGTATCCAGAGGGGGGGCTTATGGGGCTCGAGCCCCCCCCGAAAGTTTTAGGTTTACACTAGATAAAATTAGTTTTTTTTGTTTCTTGTGGTGTGAAATAAAATAATGTGACAATATTTTAAGGAGAGAAATAATTACCGAGGCAAGACGGAGAATGTTCCGTAACCCTGTTATTGATAATAGCACGTATCCAAGATGGGGCACAGGGGGCTCGACCCTCTCCCCAGGAAATTTTTCAGTTAACGTTAGATAAAATTAGATTTTTGGCTCCTTGAATAATGTGAAAATAATTTAAGGAGAGAAATAATTATCGAGGCAAGACGGAGAATGTTTTATACCCCTGTTATTGTCAATAGCACGTATCCAAGGTGGGGATAAGGTGGCTCGAGCCGCCCCCACTAAGAAAATTTTTAAATTTACACTAGATAAAATTAGATTTTTGGCGTCTTGAATAATGTGAAGATAATAAATTTATAAATCTGAGAGAAATAATTATCGAGATAAGACGGAGAGTATTCTATAACCCTATTATTGTCAATAGCACGTATCCAAGGTGGGAATCAGGAGACTCGAGCCCCCATTCAGGAAATTTTTCTGTTGACACTAGATAAAAATAGAATTTTGGCTTCTGGAATAACGTGATGATAATTTGGGAGAAATAATTATCGAGACAAGACGGATAATGCTCTATAACCCTGTTATTGTTAATAGCACGTATCCAAGGTAGGGTTGAGGTGGCTCGAGCCCCCTCCCCCTAGGATTTTTTTTATATTTTACACTAGATAAAATTAGGTTTTTGGCTTTTTTTAATAATGTGACGATGATTTAAGGAGATAGACAATTATCGAGACAAGACGGAGAATGTTCTATAACCCTGTTGTTGATAATATTGCACGTAAACTTTTCTTGCGCTTTCGGTCTTGTCGCAGCGGACTTGAGCACTATGTAGAGACTTGTCAGCATTTGGAAGCTGCACAACAAAGGTAGCGCCACACGTAGGGCGATTCGTTGTAATTTCTAATCTCTGGAAGGCGGGAGAGGGTACGTTCTTGAATGAGAGAAGGAGTCAACTACTGGCAATATTAACGAATGGTTTTATCTGCGGAACGTTCTAGAATATAATGAGGATATAAATACGCGGATTCAATTTTTCGGTTGATCTGTACAAAGAATCGGTTAATGAGATTTCAGAGGTAAGTGTGACAATTCATACAGTCGATTAGTGATCAGTCAGCATCCTCTGGTTGCTTTATAAGATATAGTGATTCGAAAATGAAGACATTGACGACAGTAGAACTTCTGGGGCCTCAGTGTAGTGCTAGTTCGGGTCGAGGGCCGAAGAGATCAATGCCCCCTCTCTCCCTCTCCCTCTCTCTCGTGAATATTTCAGCAGTACCGGTTATTTGAATGGTTTATTAAAAGAGAAATAAGCTGCATAGATCAACTGAAAATCAAAGTTCTGAGTGATGATTTAGTTTTGCCAGAACTAAATTTCATATATGCATTCCGAGAATTTCATGGTATAAAAAATACTTTTGTTTAAGCCTACTGGGTTTGAAACACATTGAAACACTTAACTACCATAAAGAGACAGCCGAAAATTTTATGAATGTCGAGAAGAGCGAGCAAGAAGAAGTTGCATATACAGACATTTTAGGCGGAAATTGCAGGCTCTACCAGAACCCGAATCAGGGCTCTACCAACTGAGCCACCTAGCCATCCATCATTGACTTCAACCGATTTTTCGTTAAAATGTCTACATAGTAATGTCCTGTGTATATCAAATCGTAAGGTGTTGCCTGTATAGTGAACAAGCACAGAAAATATAGGAGAGAGAAGAAAACTGAGGAGCATTCTCACCGGTTGAGGAGAAATTTTTTCTTCTGTGGTCAACAAGAGCTACTACTTCGAGGTGACAATGACAGTAGTATAATAAGGGAGATTTCACACCGTGTCGCCTGAGGATTTTACAATTCGAAATTAGGTTTGTGCGGCCTTTTGTGTCGCTACGGTGTGAAACGTTGCTGTTGATTGGTCCATTCCAATCGACATGTATCGCGTGTCCCTTTGGTCTGAAACCTTCCTAAGTCTTGAAAATCCAAGTCACAATGATGGAAAATTAGGGCCTTGTTAAGGTTAGGTGTGAAGGCAGGCAGACGACAGCACCCTAAAGGATCATATCCAAACCTGCAGGAAGAACGCATCTTACTTTAATCTCCAATACGGAATGATAAAACTTCTGGTGAGTTGATTTTAAAAAATGTGTCCGAGATAAAGAGTGGCGTGCCCAGGATTTTCGGAATGGAGAGGGGTTACGCATACCTACTATTTTTGGTGGTCAGTCCTGATTTTGTCATTTTTTTCCTGTCTTTGACGTTCTTCTTTTTTTTAAAAAAAAAAAAAAAAAAGAATACTGGGTCAAATGGGGTTATGACCTTACCAACTCTCCCTTGGGCACGTCACTGGAGATAAATGAGTAAGCATTTGATCATACTGGGAGACGAAACATTAGATGTGTTGGGAACGGAACTGTGCATTAATTGTTTCGTGATCCAGCCGTATTCGAGAAAATGTCCTTGGCTTCGTGCCGATATATGACAAGACAGCGGAAGCTGCGACAGGCATTTTTGAACACTTGTGAGTGCTAAGGCCTGAATCTGAACAATTTGGTGGGTTTCGACTTTTATAAGAGCTGCAAACATGGGAGGACAAGACACTTTAGTGGTGTTCAGGCTCGAATCAGAGAGAAATATTCGCGAGCTGTCTGCAGCCAGTTCGCGGTCCACAATTTGAATCTCGCGTTGTCGAGTGGATTGTCCATCCCGTGCATGTGTAACAGCTTCGTAAAAACACTCAAAGACACCATAGATGTTTTTATGTCTGATGAGATGAAATGGACAAACACACATACTGAGATGGTTCTGGCACACAATGTTAATGGATGGAAACAGAGGAGTCGAGTGGTAAAAAATGTTCCGATTTCACGTTCTGACTAAAATGTCAGCCTTACAGTGGCGACGATTTAAGGGATAGTTGCTCCCCATTTTTTCCCCTCAACATTATGGCCTCTTAATGTTAAGCCTTGTCTACCAAGAGAAAGTAAACTTTCTTTGCACCGCCCTCCGCCCCCCCCCCCCCCCCCCCGTTTTGAAACCCAATTGTCACCACTGGTCTTAAATATACAATTGTGAGGTTCTTATTATACCCCTTAAAAAATGGTGTTGAGCCCCCCCCCCAAAAGGAATTCCTGGATACGTGCCTGCTCAGAGAAACACAACGCCGTTGGTCTCATGCATCTACTGCACATAGGAACGAAGATATGGCCATGTGAAAATATGTAAACAAACTAACAAGTGGCCCACTTGACCGTCAGTACCACGGCATGTACAAGTATGAGATGTCGGAAGCCATTGGACAAGATGAAGACAGAACGTGTTAAAGGAAGAAAAAATACAGTAGACATCGTCAGCACCATGTATTTGACAGTGTTACAGCATAATGAAAATGACCATGACAGTATGTCGAAGAACCACTGCGTAAGAAGCGAAAACCTGTCAAAGTGTGTGTTCAAAGTGGTGGCCGTCAGCTGTGATACAGGCAACGAGGCGCCCACGCAAAGATCGTTGCACAGAATGTAGCATCTCGTAGGGAATGTCCCTACAGGCCGCAGTAATGCGGTGTTGCATATCCTCTGGAGTTATTCGCACATCACGGTAGACAATGTCCTTCAGCTTTCCCCACAGGAAAAAGTCTAACGGTGTCAAATCTGGGGAACGAGCCGGCTATTTGACAGGCCCTCCACGTCCAATCCAACGATATGGAAATGTATTTTCCACACATGATGTAGTGCGTCTTGCACTGTGAGCTGGGCACCCGTCATGTTGGTACCACATTTCCCTCCTTGTCTGAAGTGGTATGTCCTCCAATAGTACAGGCAGTTCATGTTGTAAAAACTGTATGTATCGGTCAGCATTCAGTGTCCCTTGTATAAAAAAAGGGCCAATGAGATGTTCACCCACTATACCACACCACACGTTCACACTCCGTGGGCGCTGGCGTTCCACTTGGCGAAGCCAATGTGGATTTGTCACTGACCAATAGTGCATGTTCCTTAAGTTGACATTTCCATGATTGGTAAAAGTTGCCTCGTCAGTGAAGAGGATACGTGACAAATCGGGTGTGTCGTGTCGTAACATCCATGTGCAAAACCGAACACGGTCCACAAAATCATTCCCGTGAAGTTCCTGATGGAGGGAGATATGATATGGGTGAAACTTGTGTGTGTGCAGAATGCGCAATACACTTCGCTGACTCCCTGGCAATTTCATGGGAGCTAACGTGCGAATTCACAGCAACAGCGGCGAGAACATTTGTTGCATCTGCCTCGCCTGTAGTTGGCTTGTTCCGCACACGTGCTCGTGGTGTTACACTTCCGGTGTCTCTTAATTTAATAAGTAACTTACCAAACAGACGTCGAGATGGTTGTCGTCTGTCCAGATATGTCTCTGCGTACACATGGTAGGCTTCTGAGGCATTCTTTCGGCATTCCCCATAAATCAGGATCATGTCCGCTTTTTCTATGTTTGTGAACACCATAATCTTCGCTCTTACCACTATGACTGCTTGCTATGAACTAACACGATCTCGAGGACCTGCTATCAAAACTTGCTCTGCGTAAAGGCAGTTCTGTCAGGCACCTGAGAAGTCTTACATGCCGTGGTACTGACAGTCAATTGGGCCACTTGTTAGATTGTTTACATATTTTCACATGGCCATATCTTCGTTCCTATGTGCAGTAGATGCATGAGACCAACGGCGTTGTGTTTCTCTGAGTGTGCTCTTTTATATTATGCATGTTATTGTATATCGTTCCATTTAAAAAAATATGACTTTGCTCCAGATGCCCCATTTGTCGATATTTTTCGACCCACCCCATACCTCCGATTTACGAGCCCCATTTGATATTATTGTTTCCCGCAAACCTCACATCGCTACTGTTTCAGGTTTCTTCGCTATTTCAGGTGGTACTTTTAGGTGCCTCACGCAGTATATACGCTGTTTATAATAATCATGTTCCAATTAAGAATGGTCAAATCTGGATAAAATTTGGTTTTCGAATATCCTAATTATCCAACTATCCAAAATGAGTTCATTATCTGAATAGTTCTGTTTTATCAGTTTTAGAGACTTTCCGCATGTTCATTTATTCGTTCTATCCATATTTCTACTGCACTGATTCTCAACACGAGTGTCCGTTTATCCATTTAACAGAACCTCCGCAATTCTTTAAAATACTTTACGTATCCTTGCCTCCTACATTTTATTTGCAATTTTTCACTCTTTTCTGTTTTTGGTGTAACTTCTATGTATCTTTCCATCTTATTTTCTTCATTGTTCTCTTCTGTGTTTGCTGTACAGACCGTGCCAAAATAGGGAGAGGGTATTTGGTTTTAATTATCTCTCCATTATCATTTTTTTAAATATCGCTATATGTTAAGCCTATTTACTGTTAATGATGATCGTAAACCACCTCAGTGCACGCTGAGTAGCAGACTGACTCACATTCTCACTACAGAGAGTTCCGACATAATGTAAGCTTCGTTCATGAATGAATGACTTGATTAATTCACGTGTCTGCCACTTTTGGCTAATTGCGAAAATGGTGATGAATGATGAAAAGATGAGATGACAATCACAAACCCATATGGACAGCACACAATTCCCACAGAGGATTACACTGGCTATGATTCCAGACGACAGAGTCCCGTTAGTTTATTACATGCAATTGTACTACGTGGAAGACAGGTTGACATTTGGATGTATTCACAAAGGGTCATCCCTTGGGGGATGAGTACGTGGAAAGGTAACAGAATGACAAAGAAAAGAAATTAGAATGAATCATGTTACTAAAGCATAAAATATCAGTCAATTTTCTAATGCGCTATATAAAAGATCCCTGCTCTACTTCTTTTTAATTACATTTCGCATTCATTCCCTAGTCTTATCCTTGCTTCACAAGTTGCAATAACTGAAAATTATTTTTCCAATGTTTTGTTATGAGTCCATTTTTTTACTCAGACTGTTTAGAGTGGAATTTGAACCATTCCACAATATCCTCTGTGGCAATTGAACCCTGGGAGCCTTTCATTACAAGATGTTTAAAAAGCTGAATGGTTTCGTTCAAGATTATGTTTGTAAGGGGAAGTGGGGAATTCTGGTTTCTACACCTCCCCTTTTTGTTGCCTAAATTTTTACTCCTGTACTACTATTAAATGTCAATGCTTTATGGATAGTTGCTTATCGCTCTCCCCTAGAAATGATCTGTATACAACACTGTTTACATGCGTCCATCCATTCTGGACACTTATCCATATCTCAAACTACTGGAACATTAGATACAAAAATACGAATAATCATGAACTGATATCACAAAGTGAGTAGCGTTTTGCACACAAATATTTGGGACCTATATTTTGGCAGAAAGGGCATAATCGAACTTGGGACTTAAGTTGGAGAGGAAAGAGAATCAAAAAGTTGTCCATCTCATTGAAAAAAAACCCATCCAGAACTATTTAACTAAATAACTGTTATGTTTGACAAATTATAAAACTACTGATTTTTCTCGTTGTTCCTTATGCCACAGGAGATTATCAAAAATATCCTTAACTTGTAAATATTTAATTTTTAATAGCCTGAAAATTAGGTGGCCAATTGATCCCCCAAACCCCTTGTCCTCACCAAGTTACACCTGGTACCTTCAAACCTAAAACAAGCGACTTCACAGCAAGTTGCTGGCTGGTCGCTGGTGATCTCAAAGCAAGTTGGAAAAACTTTCTCGAGACTATGGCTCAACTGAAGAAAACATGTTGGCACATCTGCCAGTGACCACGACCATTCAATCCTCACTGTCCCCCTTCCCCCTTTCCTTCCCTTCCCTTACCTACCAGATCGTAAAACCCAGGGTACAAGGCGCTGTAGCCATGGGGCCAATTTGCCGAAAGGGTATGGTTAATCACGCAAATTTCGAACACCATCTCGGTCACGCACCATATTTCATCTTCTGACTTAAGTGCAGAATGCTTTCGTGGTTAGGGAGGCTTGTTAGTTTAAATCTCTCAGCACAAGTACACTCTAACAACGAAAACATTTAACCTAACCTGGCCTCAGAAGACGAAATACGGAACTAGACCAAGAATGGGTTTGAAATTGGTGCAATAAGTGAGATCAGTTGCAGAAAGTCGGCAGAGAAAATGGGAGCCGTCTGATAGGGACAGAGGGAAATTCGTAGACAGCGATGCCAACGCCTCCCTCGCACTTCTTCGTACTATTGTTAAGAATGGGACTAACAACACTCTCGAAATCGCGATTCCTTTCAACATCCAGCCGAGGCTTAACGGCGCAAGAGTAAATGACACTCCTGCAGGAATATGTGTTTCCTTCTATTCTGAACCCAGACGACAACTTTCCCCTCTTATTTTCAACACAATGGGTCCCCTCCCCACTATGGCATTGTTGTGCATTAATGGTATGATGCACAATTCCCAGGACAGTGGATTGGTCACCATGGTCCCAAGGAATGGCCACCCAGATCACCTGACCTCACACCCCTCAATTTCTATCTGTGTGGGCATCTCAAGCAGATGGTGTATGCTGAGAAACCCCCGATAAAAGGCACCTACAAGAACGTATTCCGCACACGTTTGACCACATTTCACTGGACATTCTCATGCATGTGCAGTCAGAGTGGATACGGCATCTATGGTTGTGCACGAGACATGACAGTCATTACATAGAACATGTACTGTAGCATGCCGTTGGTAGGTGATATTCAAACTTTGAGTGCTCATAACTTGTAAACGATACAAGACATCAAAGAAACAATTACACTTTTGAATTCCTGAGCTCAAGCTAGTGTAATTTGATATTCTACATGTCCCCTCCCATTTGAAGATTCAAACCTGCATTCAAGATGGCGGATTTCAAGATGGCGGCCATGGTTGCGGCCCCCCTCTACTAACATCTAATATTACCAGATTTCACATTTACCTGTCAGGTTTCAAAATAAAAGGGTGTCCAAAGACTTTTGACTCACTCTGTACTCTACTTACAATATTAGACATATTAAGAAACCAATCAGTACTTTGCAGTTGGATTCACTACCTACAAACAACTGATTAAAATTTTAGTAAGCACCATATATGTATGTGTGTGTGTGTGTGTGTATGATATGTACAGAATACCCATAAATATACTTGAACATTTGAGGGTTAAGTCATTAGTCATGGCAACTATTTCCTTTTCACGCGAACAGGGGACAACACGAAAAATCTAAGATATACGTTTGAAAGTGTATGGAATGTACCTTCGAATGAAGAAACCACATGAAGTCTGGATGCAGGAGACTCTTGTAGGAAACAGGCAGAACACAGGACATTGGTCAACAGTGTTTTAATATGACATGAACAACAAGTATATAAGACTACACTGTTTAAGAACCTCCAAAATATTCACCCATGTTATCCACTGCTCGTTCCCAGTGATGGAGCAGGTACTGAATAACATCCACTGCATATGCAGCACTAATGTGTCCCACCTCTCGTCGAAATACTGTTACAATCTCTTCTTTGTTGGCAAACAGTTTCCCAGGCAATGGCTTCCTCTCTTTGGGGATGAGATCATAGTCACATGGGCTTAGATCAGGAGAATAAAGTGAGTGTGGAAGAACCTCCCATCCCCACCACTGTAAGTGATGCTTCACAATGTCCGCTGTCTGAGCTGTTGCGTTATCGTGTAGGATAATGGTGTTGTCAAAAACTTCTGGACATTTGGTCTGTACTGCACAGCACAATTGTGACACCAAAAATGAAGTGTAATATGCTGCATCAGTGTGCCCCTTATGCACTGGATGGCACACAAGAACACCTTGATGGTCATATGCCACAATTACCATAACTTTTGTGGACAACAGACTTTGTCGAACCTTAAGTTTCCGTGGTGACCAAGGATGATGCCATTCACTTGATTATCGCTTGAGTTCAGGTTCATACGCATGTGCTCATGTTTCATCGACTGCAATTATGAAATTTAACATGGCATGTCCTTCATTCTGAAAACTCACTAGATTTATGCGACATGTTTAGTAGCGAGTCCACTTCTGTACCTCCGTTATATGATATGTCACCCACTTTGCTCAAAGTTTCCACATCTGTAGGTCCTCGTGTAAATTCGACACACTGTTGAAGCTGGTATTCCTGTATGCAGTTATAATTCAGCCAAAGTCCACACCTGTTCTCACATAAACATTGTTCAATCACCATAACCCGTACATCTTTGTCCTTGGACACAGAATGCCCACTGCGAGGCAGATCAGCAGTTGACACTCTGCCCAGTTTGATGGCCTCCACCCACCTCGCTACTGTTTGATAGGGCATTGCATGCACACCCAGTGCTTCCCGTAGCTCTGTATGGTGCCTTTCTGCCACAGAGAACTGCTATTTTAATGTACGAACGTTGCTCCTGCTTCATGACCTCCATTTTCGAATGGTGTCACTCACTGACTGAAATTGGGTGCATGCTTACTACCCCACCGTTGTTCACATACACCATCTGGTGGCTTCTCTCGAAAGTACATTCCATACACTTTCAAACGTATATATCAAGAGTTTTCGTGTTGTGCCCTGTTCTCGAGAAGAAAAATAGTCACCATGACTTATGACTGAACTCACGTATATTTTACGTAGTTCTATGGTAAAATGGGGATGACGTCTGCAAGTGAAACACTGAAGGAGAAATAGTTTCCCGAAAAAATGTATTTCATCCACTTTGAAAGGGTTGTGTTAAGAACGTCTGCAAGTGACACTGATGAAGAACTAGGGTTGTGTTAAGAACTGTAAGAGTCATCACAAGTAGAGAAATACCAGCGAAAATAAAAAACTTCCTCTTTCCTGTGTGAGTGTTACATGCACACCATTTCTGCTTGGGAATCAAAAATGTCAGAAATTTAAAATTTGTCCATTAGGAGAAGTTTTAATATGTTATGAAAATATAGCATCATACATATTACATACATGCAAAAAGAGTAACAACTATTCATAATATTATTAATTATGTTACGCATTATATGAATATAACAATTTTTGGGCAATCATATATGTTGGGCAATCACTATAATATTTTTGCACTCTTGCACATTATAGTTTACATGGTACTTATCATATTTATGTGAATATTTAATTAAAAAATATTAAGAGCTCAAAATATCGAATTTATTCCTCAGCACTTTCAAATGCAATTTCAAATGCAATTTCAAAAGCAGGTATGATCAGTAATTATATTGATTTTTTTTGTATTTTTAGTGCTAAATGTAATAGACTACTTCTAAAAGTGTAATTCAAAATCAATTGCTTTGGACTGAACATGAAAAATTAGTTAAGAACTTTTAAGTTTATAGAAACACTATTTTTAAAGAAATATTAAATTATCTTCTCTTGTAGCATTAAAAATTATCTCAAGATTGTATAAGCAGAAAAAATTTGTTTCATAATGCTTCATTGCCGATAATATCATGTAATAAGTTCATTAATAACATAGGTCTACAAAAAAAATATTTTTAGTTGCCCAAGATATTTGAACGAATTTATGGTATTTTGGTTGTGCTGAATTCAAAACGTACAACAGTTTCGCTAAGTTGGCTCTAGTTGTTGAGAAACTTGATATCCCTTGATTTTAAGTTTATATCAATAAGAGCTGTAGGTGTTGACACGAAATAGGGCATGGCTTCTATTTTAGAATATAAAAATATTTCTCTAGTCCATTAATTGCACACAATATATTTATTAAAACTTCGTTTTTCTTAATTTGTTTTATTTTTGAGTTTATTTCTATAATTGAGGGGAATAAAACATGCGTTCTTCATGCGTAAATGATTCTGATGGATTGTGCTGCATTTGTGGTGAATATTCTGTGCAGAAACAAAGAAAACAGTCACTGACTTTGTAAAGGAAGCATATCTTGCATATTGAAGTAGTTTGTTAAGTCTTGGATAAAGGTGGCAAGTAGTTCATTATATCTATACATCCTTTCATGGACTGAGTATTGAGAAACTAAAAACTGGAATTCTTGATGGGCCTCAAACTCGTAAACTCATTAAAGATTTAAATCTCCCAAATTTTAAGAATGATATTGAAGCTTCTAAGGGAAAGCCAAGGATCATCCAGAACTGTAGTTCCAGATAAGTAAGTATTGAAGCTTCTACATGATTCAGTTATGTCTGAGTTGTCAAGGACTTTTTCGGCAATCACAAACATAAAAACTATGAAGAACTGGTGCAAAACCTGCTCACAAACTTCAACTATTTTGTAATTAATATGATCATAAAGATAAATTTCCTCGAAATGCACTTTTGACAGTTTTCCACATAATCTTGGTGATCTTAATGGAAAACAAAGGGATAGGTCCAACCAAGATATAAAGGAAATGATGGAGGGAATATTTGAAACAGATGGGACAGATACAAGATAGCAGATCAATGATGGTGATTAGGAGGGGTGTGGAGGACACTTCCCACCCACTTTTTTGCTTCCGCACTATGGTCTCTTAATGATAAGCCATGGCTACTAAGGGAGACTAACCTGTCCTTACACCTGCCCCTTCCCCGTTTCTGTACCCAATCCTCGCTGGTGTGGCAGACTATTGTTGGGATCTTCAATGTCATTATTCCGACACCCTACACACAAGAAAATCTCAGAAACAACGTTTTTCTCACCATTAAGTGTGATTAACAATAAGATTTCATGCTTTTTTATGTTCTTTAAAGGACAGCCAAAATCAAAAACTAGAGCCAATTTAGAAAAACTGATATCATATTCGAAATCACAATGGCAAAGAAACCCTAAAATGACTAGTGTGTAATATTTAAAACCTGAAAGAATGATATTATGTATTCTTTTACATTTTTCTATCCTTAATTTCACATCTATATATAATTATATTAAGTATGTACGATAGCCAACAAATATTAAAAAATAATATCTATATTTCTAGTTTCTTCAGCTCTTAAAGGTAAGGTAATTTAAACATTAAATGTGGATTTCCTTCAAAATAATAGTTACTTTATATGAAGAAATTTGATTTTATAACAAGCGATCAATGTTGTTATTGCCTGTCAGAACGTTAAATGACGATAAAATACTTGATTTTATATTTAACAGTAGTTCTTGGTTTCCATTCATTACTGATACTTAATGTTTGTTAAAAATATGTCTGTTCCTTCAATTACATTAAGAAAAGGAAACTGATAGGAAATTCTACATCAATAATACATCATAATAACAAGAATTGTATGATCATTTTCATTTTTTAAAACTGGTGGGAGTTAAGTTAGAATTATGATTACTTGACATGTCCTTCCCGGACGTATGAATCTTGTTGCTGGAAGTTAATGGAAGTGCATGTGATAATTTTTGTGCTGCTGTTATTGTGACTTTTAGTGCATTTCATTATGATGTACAATTTTGTCTTAATTGCATAATCAAGATAAATAGATTCTGAATCTATATGTTAAAACGTAAGTCCTGAGTTTTGTTCTTTTACTGCAAATCTTAATGTTTTCCCGTGCCATGGGAGGTATCATGCGTATACCAATATACAGTCTCATGTTGCTTAGTCTCAATTTGTATTGAGATAAATATATTCTTATGGCCATAAATATCCTATGGTTGAACCTGGCACGACCGTGTCAATAATCTGGCGCACACAACGTGAGGCTTGAATACATTGTACATTAGCTACGTTAATCTTTGGTAACATATTTTAGATTTGCAGTTGACTCAGAACTTTTGATGCACAACAATGGAAAAGAAAATATTAAAAAGTGGAAGCAAAGCTTCATATGTTGATGAAAGCACAGTTCATGTGTTTTGCTGTGAGACTACATCAAGGCTTGATACGTTTGTTTGCACCGAGTGTCACAATACTTTTCATTTGAATTGTGCAAAGCTAAGGCACCAAAGGAAAGTAATTCTCCTGGTGAATTAACATGTCTCGCATGCAAAGAAATACTTGCAGTTCCTGTTGTTCCTGTTACTGCTGATTTGCTCGTGTCATTGCAGCAAATGCTGGAGGCAAATTCCAGCAACCTGAAAGCTAAAATGGCAGAAAATTCTAGTAATCTTGAACTTAGAATCCAGGAAAGGATTACGGAAAATGCTAATAATCTAGAATCTAGAATGCGCGAACATTCTGATAGCTTGGAGGCTAAACTCCAGGAAAATATGAATATCTTGGAGCACACTAAAACTAGAAGAAAGTAGTAGAACTCTTGAGTGCCGGCTAGAAGCAAGGATGGAGGAGAAACTGTCCCAGAGTTGTTCACAACTCGCTGCGTCCAATTCAGAGATGGGACGGAGGATCGAACAACTGACTCTGCAAATGTCTGAGGGACAGCAGAAATTGAAGGAAAGCCTTGAAATTGAGTGATGAGCTTACGTCAAGCATGTCAGTCAAATTCTCAGCAGCTGGAATCTAAACTCCACGAAACAGTTGTTTTGTCAAGGAAAGAAGCTGAGCACACCAAGGAGGACTTCCGAAAGGAAATTACTGAAACGCAGAGCGGCTTCAGAGAAGAAATGTCCAGAGAGTTGGACAACCAGGTGACCAGTATGGTATATCATCTGAGAGAAAACCTGAATTTGCAAGTTGAAGAGACGGTGGCGGAAAAACTTAAAGGAATGAAGGGTCATAGAGAGAATGCTGAAGAGTGGAAAAATGATATGGAATCCAAACAAAGGAAGCTTTCTTCAGACATGCTTCACCTTTGTGATGAAGTGGCTCCGATTTCAACCACTTTAAGCAAGTTGCCACTCTCCGGTGAACCAGAGTTACCGCAGGTAGACAAGCTGGGAGCGTCTTTTCAAATGTTGCTGTCTCCTAGTCGTTCTGAGGTCTCTTCGGGGCAACGAAACCGTACACATGTAAAAAAAAGATGCCACAGAGAGATCGTTTCCAGTTCTTCAGGCAGCAAGTCGACTTTATTGGAAAAGAGAACAGAAAGAAAATCTCGAACCAATGCTATGCATGGTGGGATGACTCCCCGGATGGCAGACCTGAATTCCATGTGGAAATTCGACGGAAATATTATAGCCACTTTGGCTGAGATTTATCTGAAGGAGTTAGATACCAACCTTGAGATCCTTTAGATCCCGCATAGATAGAGGCTGGAGTTTTTTCCTCGTTTGCTAACGGGCATGGCTTATCATTGGTTCTACTCTCATAAGAATGATTTCCACACATATTCAGATTTCCGTAGGGCGTTTAAGAGGCATTTTGCTTCTTCAGAGGCAAAAGAAAGGGAGTTGGCATCTGTACGGGCCAAAAGGTACAACAAAAACAATGACAATAATTTGGAAGAATATGTTTGGTCTGTATACTCTGCTTACAGAAACCTGAGTAGCCACTACACAGAGCAGGAGGTGGTAAACCTCATAATCGGCCAATTGCCTTACAGAGTAAAGCAATTGTGTATGGCCCACACTCCCGTAACTGTTATTTGCTTGCATATTTTGTTAAGAGATACGAGCAAGCGGAAGAGCAGGATGCTTGGTGAACTGCATGGAGGAAGGAGAATCCTACTCACCAGAACAACCGAGATATTCCAAGCAACTCAGTAAACAGAAACCCGAGGCAAAATAATTACCGTGGAGATCGCTCTGCAGGTCCATATAGAAACGGCAATCGTTATCGCCAACAATGCCAAAATAGGCAGAGACGTGAGTATGCTGCTGCCCAATAAAAACCTTGTGAGAGACCACAAACTGAGAACCGTTTATCTTCACTGGAGCACAGTGAACCTTTGACGGAAGATCGTAGCTCTCCACGATTGCCAGTGGTGAGCAGTGGCTTACAAACAGATGCTGCAGTGTCGTACCCTAGTAACGAGCAGCAACAGAGCGTCGAGCTGACCAGAAATTTTTGCTGGGAGAATGGAGCAAATCTCGACCAGGTGCGGGATTTTACCCCATGCCTGGCATAGAAACGTCCCCTTCTCATGTCAGGTGGTCTCGGATAGAACTGGGGCCTGCAGAAGATATTTCCCAGTCTGTAAATAATGATCTGAAGCTGGTGTTTGTTATTAATCATGAAGAAAGTGAGTGTCTTTACAATTTGCGTCAGGCTAGTCAGTCTGAAAACTTTGGAAGAGCGCCTGAGTTCAAGGCACGTGTAGCAAATGTTGATATCACTTATATAGTGACACTGTAGCTGAAATATCTGTTCTGAGTCTAGATATTTGGAAGAAAATAAAGCAAAATTTTCCAGGGGCCATGTTACAAGCTACTCCAGAGGTGCGACTTATTGATTTTGCTGGAAAAAGTCGAACTTGAGTTGTGGGAAAATGCAGAATCGTGCTGGAAATTGCTGAGAGCACCTTACCTTTAGAATTTTTTGTGAAGGATTTGCCTTCAGACTTATTATTGGGTTATTCATTCCTGGAGAAATATGAAGCAGAGATCAATCTCAAGCATAAAAAATTGTATCTAATGGTGGATGGAGAGCCAATTGGGCAAAAGCTAGATGATGATGATTCCGTTGATCAGCAGATGAGCGTCCGGAGGATTGAAGCTAACTACGATAAATGGGCTACACCGCTAGAGGATATAAGAGAGAAGATTGAATCAGTGAATTATTGACTAAGGAACAAAGAGTCGAATTATTTTAGTTATTTATTGCACATAGTAAGGTGTTTTCAGGGAGGCCTGGCACAGAAAAGGGCTTAGTTTGTGACATTCATCTGTACAGTAAATTTCCAGTGAATCAAAGACTTTATCCAGTTGAGTTGCAGAAATTCTTATGTTTTCTTCACGTGTATTGCCAGTGTGTCTACCTGATATTGTTCAAAATGCTCTTCAATATTGCCTCATTGGTTAATAACAATTACAAATTGTTTTTGTACATGCAGATCTATCCAAGATTGTACTAAATTTCTAGCCTGAATCCGAAGATGGTGAGAAAGACTGGCAACTTAAGGTTGTACAAGTGCAATTACAGGAACAATGTGCTGTGCAGAGGCGGAAACTGAAGCAGAAGTGCCATGCTTTGCAGTTGAAGGAGGAGGACCTGGTGCTGCTAAGAAGTCATCGTCCAAGTTCAGCTGTTAACCAGACCATTTCCAAGTTGTTTTATTTGTGGACAGGACCATTCATAGCTATCCAAGCGAAATTCATCACGTCAGTGTTATTGGACACAAAAACCCGCAAGGAAGCGTGCAAGGTGAATTTCGACAATCTAAATATTTTTAATTGTTCTCCAGACATGAGGAAGATACTTTTAGAAGGTTGAATCCAAAATCTCCTAGACTGTGAGAGCTTCCACGAATCGTCGTCGATTTTGTTTCTCAATGGAGGGGGTGATTGACATGTCCTTCCTGGACGTATGAAAAGACTGTTGAAGTACAGCATCCCACCTTATATATATGAATCTTGTTGCTGGAAGTTAATGGAAGTGCATATCACACCAAGCACAATTGTGTCCATTAATTTGTGTATCCTTGTGTATTTGTTTTCAATCTTTTTATTATTATTATTATTATTATTATTATTATTATTATTAGTGTGTAGACGAGCCTTTGTTCTCAATTTTGTATTTGTTCTTTTTGTGTCTTCTTTATGTTTCTCTCTTTCTTCCTTGTTTGTTATTGTACAAACATTTTGTAGGTAGAATGTATTTAGTATGTATATGTATCCATCGGGGTTAGGTGGTAGAACAGCCACAGGCTGAACCTCGCCCTTTAATAAAGGAAAATTGAAATTGAAATTGAAATTGAAATAATTTTTGTGCTGCTGTTACTGTGACTTTTGGTGTGTTTCATTATGATGTACGACTTTGTTCTTAATTGCATAATCAAGATAAATAGATTCTGAATATATATGTTAAAACGTAAGTCCTGAGTTTTGTTATTTTACTGCAAATCTTAATGTTTTCCTGTGCCCTAGAAGGTATTATGCATATACCAATATACAGTCTCATGTTGCTCATTCTCAATTTGTATTGAGATAAATATATTCTTATGGCTATAAATATCCTATGGTTGAACGTGGCACCACCATGTCATACTCAATGTTCATATTTGAACTTTACAACCAATAAGTAGGAGTACATTTTGTAACGTATTGTTGAGATGTCCGAAAAGAATTACGAAAAGAACTTAAACACCCCTCCTGAAAGTGGACTATGTCTCGCGAGAAACAGCAGTGTCAGTTGCTTTTGGTGCGAAGAAGAGCAGCGAACGAGCATGGGAAGCTTTTGGAAGGCCACGCAGTTTTCTCCTTGTTAAGACTGAAAATGTAGTCTTGTCGACTGAACAGTAGTTCGCAATCACATTAAGAAGAAGTCAAAGCTCTGAATCGGTGACTGACCATTGTTAGTTTTCGATATCCACGAAAACTGTAGGGTCTAAGTTGGTTGGCCCGGAAGCTGCAGTGAGGAAGATGGAAACGTGTGCCCAGAAGCATGAATCTGATATGATCACGTGATCATCTCGAAAGGATTTTGTCAGCTGTTCCAGAGAGTTTTCTTCTAATTGGATCCGAGTTTGCAGAAAGGAAAGTGAAGTGAAAAACTTAGTGCTAAAGTGAGACGTGATTACTTTGATAATAAAGAGAGCTCTCGTATTCAGTAATTAAAGTGGTTGTTACAAAAGGGTGAAACAAAAGCACTATTCAGAAAAAAGGTAGAGATCTCAAAACAGGCTAGCCTTTGGTCATGTAAGTAAATGAGGTAATATTCGGTAATTATTTTTAAACTCAATTATTATAAGAGTGTGTAGCTACAGAAATTTATTTTGTTTTCTCAATACAATCCAAAGTGCCGCTTTAATCCTCGTATTAAGTTGACTTTTATAAACCAAGGACAAGCGGGAACTCAGCGGCCTTTCACTTTAAATCTTATAATTGTTTACTAAAGGTTATTCTTTAATAAATGTAATTTTTATTGGATACTCAACTTGAGAGTATTAATAAAACCTGAAAAGGAATTGTTTCCCGCTGATCGAAAGCAAGAAACGACGCAAAATCCAGTTTTATCGTTACAATTTCTTAAGAATGTAAGTACCTAATACTTAATGGGAAAGTGTGTATTTGTGCTGTGTTTAATAATCAACCAATGAAGAAATTTGAATCAAAATGCCAGAATAATTAACCCGCAATTTTATTTTTTCAATGAAAGCATACTGAAGGAGATCTTACAGGATAGATAACTCGCAGAATGTTATTAAAGAATCAATAAATATATTCAGGAATGAATGACGATATTACAAGAAAAAATCTTAATAGTGTATATCCCCACAGCATGGTCTATTTATAAAATTAAATATCCTTGATATTGTTCTATTCCTTATTGCAAATATATATATATATATATATATATATTTTTTTTTTACACATGGAAAAAAAACAGATGTTGGTGGAATTACGAATGGAGGTAGGTTTTAAATTGTATTTTCCTATACAAGTCAGCACTATAAATGTGAAACACATTCATAAATTAAAACAGATTATTCATAATTGTTACAGTAAAATAGTTTGTTATTCACTTGTAACTATGTTTAAAGTCTTCATTAGTTTGTCAGAAATATCACAGGGCATATCTAAATATTTGTAATTTATTTTGTTATAATTCAACGAATTCTGGTTATTATTGAACTCCATTACTTGCTGAAAAGTTTATTCGTTGTTTGAAGGTTTAGTAATAATTATACTCTACTTACAATATTAGAAATATTAAAAAACAAATCAGTACCTTGCAGTTGGATTCACTATCTACAAATAATTGATGATTAAAATTTCAGTAAGCACCATATATGTGTGTGTGTGTGATATGTACAGAATATCCATAAATATACTTGAATGTATGAGGGTTAAGTCGTATTTCTTTTTCTTGCAAACAGGGGACAACACGAAAATCTAAGATATACATTCGAAAGTGTATGGAATGTACCTTTGAATGAAGCCACCACATGAAGTCTGGATGTAGGAAAGAGGCAGAACATAGGACATTGGACCACAGTATCTTATTATGGCATGAACAATAAGTACACAAGACTACACTGTTTAAGAACCTTGAAAGTATTCAACCACGTTATCCACTGTTCCTGGCCAGCGAAAGGGCATGTGCAGCGCTAACATATGACACCTCTCGTCAAGATATTGTTACGATATCTTCTTTGTTGGCAAAGTTTCACAGGTTATGGCTTCTTCCCTTTGTGGATAAGATCATAGTCACATGGGCTTAGAGCAGGAGAATAAAGTGGGTGTGGAAGAACCTCCCATCCCCACCGCTGTAAGGGATGCTTCACAATGTCTGCCGTGTGAGCTGTTGCGTTATCGTGTAGGATAATGTTGTTGTCAAAAACTTCTGAACATTTGGTCTGTACTGCATGGCACAATTGTAACAACAAAAATGAAGTGTAATATGCTGCATCAGTGTACCCCATACACACTGGATGGCACAGAAGAACACCTTGACGGTCGTATGCCACAATTACCATAACTTTTGTGGGCAACAGATTTTGTCGTACCTTATGTTTCCGTGGTGACCCTGGATGATGCCATTCAGTTGACTGTTGCTTGAGTTCGGGTTCATACGCACGTGCCCATGTTTCATCGACTGCAATTATGCGATTCAACATGGCATGTCCTTCATTCTGAAACCTCACCAGGTTGATGCGACATGCTTAGTAGCGAGTCAACTTCAGTAATTCCGTTATGTGATGTGGCACACACTTTGCACAAAGTTTCCATATCTGTAGGTCCTTGTGTAAAATGCGATGTACTGTCGACGCCGGTATTCCTGTATGCAGTTGTAATTCTGCCAAAGTCCAGCACCAGTTCTCACATAAACATTGTTCAGTCACAATAACCCATACATCTTTGTCCTTGGACACACGATGCTCACTTAGAGGCAGATGGGCAGTTGACACTGCCCCGTTTGAAGGCCTCCACCCACCTTGCCACTGCTCGATAGGGCATGGCATGCACACCCAGTGCTTCCCGTAGCTCTGTATGGTATTACAGTGCATTTCTGCTACAGAGAACTGCTATAATAATGTACGAACGTTGCTCCTGCTTCATGACCTCCATTTTCGAACGCTGTCACTCACTGACTGAACTTGGGTGCTTGCTTACTTCCCAACCATTGTTCACTTACACCATCTGGTGGCTTCTCTCGAAAGTACATGTCATACACCTTCAAACGAATATATCAAGAGTTTTTGTGTTGTCCCCTGTTCTCGAGAAGAAAAATAGTCACCATGACTTATGACTGAACGACATATATTTTATGTAGTTCTATGGCAGAATGGGGATGACATCTGCAAGTGAAACACTGAAGAAGAAATAGTTTCTCGAAAAAATGTACTTCATTCAGTTTGAAAGGATTGTGTTAAGAACTGTAACAGTCATCACAAGTAGAGAAATGCCAGCAAAAATAAACAACTTCCCCTTTCCTGTGTAAGTATTACATACACACCATTTCTGCTTGGGAATCTAAAATGTCAGAAATTTCAAATTGTCCATTAGGAGAAGTTTTAATATGTTATGAAAATATAGCATCATATATATACATACATGCAAAAAGAGTAACAACTATTCATATTATTATTAATTATTTTATGCATTATAAGAATATAACAATTCCTGGGCAAACACTATAATAATTTTTGCAATCTTGCACATTATAGTTTACATGGTACTTATCATATTTATGTGAATATTTAATTAAAAAATATTAAGAACTCAAAATGTCGAATTTATTCCTCAACAGTTTCAAAGGCAATTTCAAAAGCAGGTATGATCAGTTATTATATTGATTTTTTGTAGTTTTAGTGCTAAATGTAATAGACTACTTCTGAAAGTGTAATTCAAAACCAATTGCGTTGGACTGAACATGAATAGTTAATAACTTTAAGTTTATAGAAACACTATTTTTAAAGAAAATATTGGCCGCGGTGGCTCAGTCGGTAACGCGTCTGACTACCATGCTAAAGGTCCCGGGTTCAATCCCCGGCCGGTTCAAATCCGGGAACTTTTCTAACGGTGGAAGCGGCCCCGGCGCCTACCCAGCGTCGAATAACATGGGTACCTGGGGGAAACCCTGGGGGGTAAAGGCGGTCAGGGGCGTGATGCTGATCACATCACCCCCATTAACGACCGGATCAAGAAAGTGTGGGGCGTTACCCCCACACCCCCTATACGCCTTCAAGGCGTGGTGCTATGCACAGGGGAACACTTTACCTTTTTTTATGAAATTATCTTCTCTTGTAGCATAAAAAATTATCTCAAGATTCTTTAAGCTGAAAAATTTTGTTTCACAATGCTCCATTGTTGATACTATCATGCAATAAGTGTATTAATAACATAAACATAGGTCTACAAAAAAATATTTTTTTGTTTAGTTGCCCAAGATTTTTGAACGAATTTATCGTATTTGGTTGTGCTGAATCCAAAACGGACAACAGTTTCACCAAGTTGGCTCTAGTTGTTGAGAAACTTGATATCCCTTGATTTTAAGCTTATATCAATAAGAGCTGTAAGTGTTGACATGTAATAGGGCATGGTTTTGATTTTAGAATATAAAAATATTTCTCTAGTCCATCCATTTATTTAAACTTCGTTTTTCTATATTTGTTTTATTTCTATAATTGAGGGGAACGAAACATGCGTTCTTCACGCGTACATGATTCTGATGGATTGTGCTAAATTTGTGGTGAATATTCTGTGCAGAAACAAAGAAAACAGTCACTGACTTTGTAAAGGAAACATATCTTGCATATTGAAGTAGTTTGTTAAGTCTTAGATAAAGGTGGCAAGTAGTTCATTACATCTATACATCCTTTCATGGACTGAGTATTGAGAAACTAAAAACTGGAATCCTTGATGGGCATCAAACTCTTAAACTCTTTAAAGATTTACATCTCTCAAATTTTAAGAATGATATTGAAGCTTCTAAGGGAAGGCCAAGGTTCATCCAGAACTGAAGTGCCGGATAAGTAAGTATTGAATCTTCTACATCATTCAGTTATGTCTGAGTTGTCAAGAACTTCTTCGGCAATCACAAACATGAAAACTATGAAGAACTGGTGCAAAACCTGCTCACAAACTTCAACTATTTTGTAATTAATATGATCATAAAGATAAATTTCCTCCAAATGCACTTTGACAGTTTTCCAGATAATCTTGATGATCTTATTGGAAAACAAAGGGAGAGGCCCCACAGAGATATAAAGGAAGTGATGGAGGAAATATTTCAAAGCAGATGGGACAGATACAAGATACCAGATCAATGGTGGCGATTAGGAGGGGTGAGGAGGACACTTGCCACCCACTTTTTTGCCTCCACACTATCGTCTCTTAATGATAAACCATGGCTACTAAGGGAGACTAACCTGTCCTTCCAGCTGCCCCTTCCCCGTTTTGGTACCAAATCCTTGCTGGTGTGGCAGACTATTTGCTGGGATCTTCAACGTGATTGTTCCGACACCCTACACACAAGAAAATCTCAGAAACAACGTTTCTCTCATCATTAAGAGTGATTAACACTGAGATTTCATGCTTTTTTATGTTCTTTAAAGGACAGCCAAAAAAAAAAACTAGGGCCAATTTAGAAAAACTGATATCATATTCGAAATCACAATGGCAAAGAAACCCTAAAATGACTAATTTCGTTGGCAATAAAAAGTGTGTTTACCAGTGTAATATTTAAAACCTGAAAGAATGATATTATGTATTCTTTTACATTTTTCTATCCTTAATTTCACATCTATATATAATTGTTTTATGTATGTACGATAGCCAACAAATATTAAAAAATAAAATCTATATTTCTAGTTTCTTCAGCTCTTAAAGGTAAGTTAATTAAAATATTAAAGGTGTATTCCCTTCAAAATAATAGTTACTTTAATATGAGAAATTTGATTTTATAACGAGCGATCAATGTTGTTATTGCTTGTCAGAATGTTAAATGATGATAAAATATTTGATTTTATATTTGACAGTAGTTCTTGGTTTCCATTCATTACTGATACGTAATGGTTGTTAAAAATATGTCTGTTTCTTCAATTACATTAAGTAAATCAAACTGGTACGAAATTCTACATCAATAATACATTATAATAACAAGATTGTATGATCATTTTTCATTTTTTAAAACTAGTGGGAGTTAGGTTAAAATTATGGATACTCTATGTACATATTTGAGCTTTACAACCAATATGTAGGAGTACATTTCTTAAGAATGTAAGTACCTAATATTTAAACTGGAAAGTATGTATTTGTGCTGTTTTTAATCACAGACCTGCGTTTTGAGACTTTTTGAATATTGTCTTAACCGCAATGACTGATTTCAATGTTTTTAGATGAGCTGAATTGGAAAATGACCCCCGTTTTTCTTCATCACGTAAGGATTTTTCACAAAATGGAGTTAAAAATTTAAAAAAAATTGGTAAAAACGTATATTTGGACCATATTTTATTGACATAAAAAACGAAATATCCAGCGTTATACCTGCAAATTTTGAGTTTCAGACTTATCGAGTTGCTACAAGTCCTTGTAATACCGTTTTATCATGCCTTCAAAGCTTCTTCGAGAGCATTTCCTTTTGTAAGTCATCTGCAGTAGTCCCCCATCATGATGATGCTCCGGTTGCCCTGATACTGTCATTCCATCTGTTTGATGTCTTGGTGGAACCTTTCACCCTATTATTCACTGACAGCACCAGTAGAATGAAGTTCTGGAAGCCATCAAGTTCATTTGCTTCAATCTGGAGCCAAGGAGCTCTGCTGATTCTTTGGTTAGGCCCAAATCTCTGACCAAGTTGTTTAACTCCATTAGGGTGAAGAGTTGAGCCTCACTGGAGGTACAGTAGTATCGCCGAGGAATACATCACTTGAATCTTCACACTCGCCCTCAGAATCTGCCGCGGTTTCTAGAGTTTCTGGAGGTGAAGGAACCAGAATCTCGATTCCATGAGACACTAGACACATTGCAGAGGGTAGGTTTCGATATGAGATTTCCTTCCTATTTTTCAGACTGAACCCTTGTATGTTGCAAGAGCAAAAATAACAGTCATTACTATGGTTGAGGGGCAAGAAACAGAATGATTCATGGAGCGCAGTGGAGGAGTGGTTGAATGTGGATTTTTGGATCACGCGTCAGGGACCACCCACCCTCAGAGGAAAACTGAACGTCTGACAGTAGGTCATTCACTCATATATCCTTGTCTCAATAGTATAAATTGAAAGTTATGAGGAACAGCTTATATTTTAAGTTACGGAAGATGCTACTAACTGCTCACTTACCATGTAAGGCGATACGTGGGGTGCCAAATCCAAAAATCGCATTTTGAGCAATAATGATACGTGATGGAACGTTTTTACTATTTCCGTCACGTTATCAGAGTGAAAAAATACATAGGAATCAGCCATTCAAGTGGAAACAATTTTTTCATCGCAGACCTGTGAATCAAGCAATGAAGAAATCTGAATCAAAATGCAAGAATAATTAAGCTGCAATTTTATTTTCTCAATGAAAGCATACTGAAAGAGATTTTACAGGAGAGTGTTGACAAGAATAACGTCTCACGGAGTTCTCTCTTTATGTACAACATTTATTTACACTTCTACCCTTCGCCGTATAAACCAGGTGGTTATAATTAAAGTGATGGTGTTCAGAGTGGTACAGCACGGGCTGTAATGAGAGTAGCAGTCTAAAACTTCATAGATATGGTTATGAAGCAATGCGCTCGCAAATAAAAAAAGTTTCAATTCCCGCCACCAGGGTAAAAAAAATGGTGCTGTAAGCAGTCAAAACATGGTATAGTTACAGGAAAAAGGCAGGAATGATCAAACTCATGAGAACAATGGTTATGGCATGTTTATTAGGAACTATGGTTACAAGAACTGTTCAATATGGCCTCCCAATTCAGCAACATGCTGCATTCGTAACACAGCATGGTCGACGGTTGCTCGCAGCATGTCTGGTGAAATCTGAGCGACATGTCGTTGTATGCTAGTCTTCAGATCAGGCACAGACCGGACATGTCCCTGATAGACACGATCTTTTAAATATCCCCACAGCCAGAAGTCACATGGATTAAGGTCGGGGGATCTGGAAGGCCATGCATCTGGAAACTGCCTAAAGATGATACGGCCATTAGCGAAGGTTTCTCGCAGCAAATCTTTCACGTGGCAAGCAACATGTGGTGTTGTCCCATCTTGCATGAAAATGGTGGTGTGTTCACAGTTCCGTTCTTGCAAAGCTGGAATCATGTGTTGCACAAGGAGGTCTCTGTAATGTGCAGATGTCACTGTACACCTAACAGGCACTCGAGGTGTCATCTCCTCAAAGAAAAACAGACCAAGAATGAAGGAGCTAGTGAACCCACACCAAGCAGTCACGTAAACTGAGTGCAATGGTTGTTCCTGCACAACATTTGGACAAGTGGAACCCCATATGCGACAGTTCTGAGTATTCACTGCACCGTCCAGAGTAAAATGTGCCTCGTCAGTCCACAGAATATTCACCGGCCACATGTCATCCACTTCCATGCGTGCCAAAAACCGATGGGCAAACTCACGGCGGCGTTGTGGAATATCTTGGGGTTTCAATTGGTGCACAGTTTGAATCTTGTAGGGACACCAGTGTAAAATGCACCTCAAAACCTTGCGAACTGTTGACCAGGGGGGTGACTTTTCACGTGCCACAGCTCTAGCATTGGTTGCAGAAGTTGAGGCATGTGCTGCACGGTCAGCTACAGCTACAGCAACTTCGTCCACAACTTCCTCTCCCTGGTGCAACACCCAATTCAACTGTTTCCTCGAATTTCATCATCATCTTCTTCAGCCCATTAATTGACATGGGCCCTCTTCTCAGCCCTTTCTGTTGGCGATATTTCCGCAGTGCAGCATTACTATTGCTCCCATTCTGGTAAAACAACTTCACTAGCAGTGCACGGTATTTCTTCACAATAGCCATTGCTTTTTACATGGAAAAATTCAAACTGTTAATGTTCGGCGAACATTCACATCACTAAAGGAAAAAAAAGCAACAAGAGTCACCAACAACAACCAGGGAGCTCACACAATGGTTAGGCAATGTCACCGACTTTGACGTCAGAGTTACGAAAAATTCCACGTTTTCACTGCTTACAGTGCCATTTTTACCCTGGTGGCGAGAATTAGAACTTTTTTTTCCATAATCCACGAGCGCATTGCTTCATTAGCATATCTACGAAGATTCAGACTGCTAGTCTCATTACAGCCCGTGCTGTACCACTCTGAACACCATCACTTTAATTATAACCACCTGGTGCATATATTGTCATTACAAATCCAATATCAACTGCTCCTGGGTGCCTTTTGCACTTCTCAGGACTTCACTCTACGAGCTCAATATTTACCATAGCGCTAACCCACCCCAGCTATTTATCACGCAGAGGTCCCTACGCATTCGGCGCTTACTCTCTATGTTCATCAATGCATCCAAAAAACTGTCAATGCATTGAGGGATGGTCACTTTCTGCGATCTGAGAGCATAAGAAAGACTGTAACAAGTCGGAACCAGTATTTATACCTCCGACAAATGACCCACCCCCAAAACCGGCAGGGTAAGGCCCTATTGTTACCTTTCCAAAAGGTGTAACCTGCTGGTTGTGTGCATGAAGAAATAGAATAAATTAATCTCGTGGGAAGCGTGAAAAAGGTCCGGGATCAAATTAATGCACGAGCTTGAAGTAAAGCTACAACCAACAGCTACAAATTCGAAATTATTGAAGGTTATGGCCAGCCTTTAGGGCTACCCCCTCAGTCTCAAAGAGAACCAATGCCTATTATCGTGCGATCTTAAATAGAACGCAAGAGTCAATTGTTCCCCATTCACTAACCAAAAAGGGAATTGTAGGCAAACATAAATGATCACAAAATATCATGGAAAATTACACTGCTGCAATTCAGAAAAAATTATCATACAAACACAAAATAAGTACATGTATAGAATCTACGCCCTTTTATAGGTTTCGACACTACTTTCCTTTTTTTACCAATAATGGATTTTGTTCTTTCTGCTTTTTTGCTTTAATCGAAGTTTATGAACAAAAGGTGAGGCACAGAACTGTATGAAAATTTCGAAGAATGCTTTTGAGTAACAATTTTATTTATATCCAATCATGAACAAGAAACAATTGACTTCTCCAAATAACAACAATATAAAGGATTGATTTAAGGTATACAATTCTAAGTTTACGTATCCTTTTTTAGAATTTCCCTCAAACTACAACATTAACAATTTGACTGTCATTCTTTGTTTTGTCATTAGCCATGGCAGTAATGTATACATGCATTTTACGCAAAATTACAAAGTTCCAGCGAATGCTAATACACGCACGAGTTCCAATTGAACCTCATTACATAATGCTTCTAGTAATTGTGAACATATCAAGAAATTTCGAACATTACAATTTATCGATATATTAACCTCTTTTATCGCGTATCATTTCCAATTCTTTTGACAATAAACAATCTTATAATTTCTATGACTATTTGATGCTCCCAGTAATTACTTATTTATTGGTGCCCACCTCCGTGTGCGTCTTATTTTTAAATTTTTAGGAAACCGCAATTGTAAATAGCAAATAGCTCGCGTACGCCAGGGTCTTCGCTTGCAATTCTGGCAAAAATGCCTCAAGTTCATTCGCGTTACTATTAATGCGCAATCCAAAAGGTAGTTTGACACTAGGGGTGTGACGAAGTATTGTAATAACGATTTTGAAGCAACTAGCCCATTTGTCGTTTTCGTCGTATTACACTCTTTCTTTATATTTTTGATTCGGTTAAGTTAAACATATTCCAATCCATCACAGTCCGCGAACTTGCATTCTTTTTGCAATCAAAAGGAGGGAGAAAACAACACTGTACATACCTCCATTAGATTTCGCATAGAGTACCAGACATCAATCTCTCACAACCAGGTACGGTAAGACACTACAAGTCGTGGCTTCCTTCACGTGTCGTCTCCAGGATATTAGCGTCACACACAGGAACATATCTGGGTTCGTATTCAATCACCAACATGGATACTGATTCGTGTTATTGGAGAAAAACACCCAAATCAAACTGGGCAGCGATCAGCTTCGTACATTGGTCAAACGCAGCCTTCCATGTAACGTATAGAACTAACCAGAGAAAGGAATGAATACTGCTTCGCGATATAATGTCCAATATTCGTAGAGAGAGAAAACTAATTCATGGTGCGCGCAAAAAAGGAAGAAATCAGAATTGGGTTAAGTCTCGCCAGCGAGGCAACTTGCACACTTAACCATGCGGCGCACGTAAAATTCTCTCCACACTCGTGACCCAAAGTCACGTCGTTCTTATCGCGAAGATTACAGGATCGGAACTGCTGCTGCTTTTTTGCTCGGGAAGCGAGCACGGAGCGAGGGGTCGGTGGAGACCTCTAGCGTGATAAATTATAATCAGGGAAAACAACCAAGACGCAAGGCGTAGGAATAAAATGAGAAATTGTGACGTTTTTCCACGCGAAAATACAATGCGTAGAAAAAAACGTCACACAGGGAAGCCGTTGAGGGAAACCAACTGTAGGCTTCCCCGACTACCGGGCAAAAGCAATTGAAGGGCCAGGGGTAAAAACGATGAATGTTCATTCGAGACGATTTACCAGGAAATGAAAAACAAGATTTTTCTATTCATAAATGCGTCAATATATGCAAAAATAATAATGCGTTTTTCAGGCACTTCTCACCGTTTCCCAACCAAGGTCGTTCTCATTCTTATAGTACAGCTTCTGAGCTATCAGATGGTGCTGTAATCTCAAAATGGGCGAAAAATCGACATTCATCGTTTTTCCCCCTGGGTCTTCAATTTCCAGCTGTGTGCTTAAACACCACACAGCAATAGGTAACTCGCAAAATGTTATTAAAGAATCAATAAATATATTCAGGAATGAATGACGATATTACAAGGAAGAATCTTAGAAATATTAATAGTATAACCCCACAGCATGGTCTATTTATAAAATTAAATATCCTTGATATTATTCTGTTCCTTATTACAAAAAAATATATATATTTCTTTTTTACACATGGTAAAAAAAACAGATGTTGATGGAATTACGAAAGAAGGTAGGTTTTAAATTGTATTTTTCTACACAAGACAGCATTATAAATGTGAAATATATTCATAAAATAAAACAGATTGTTCATAACTGTTACAGTAAAATAGCTGTAACTGTTAAAAGTCTTCATTAGTTTGTCAGAAATATCACAGGGCATATCTAAACATTTGTAATTTATTTTGTTATAATTCAACGAATTCTGGTTATTATTGAACTGCATTACTTGCTGAAAAGTTTATTCCTTGTTTGAAGGTTTATTGATAATTATACTCTAATTACAATAGTAGACATATTAAGAAACAAATCAGTACTTTGCAGTTGGATTCACTACCTACAAATAATTGATTAAAATTTCAGTAAGCACCATATATATATATATATATGTATGTATGTATATGTATATGTGTGTGTATATGTGTGTGTGTGCGCGTGTGTGTGCGCGTGTGTGTGTGCGTGAGAGAGAGAGAGAGAGAGAGAGAGAGAGAGAGAGAGAGAGAGAGAGAGAGAGAGAGAGAGAGAGAGAGAGAGAGAGAGAGACGTACAGCATATCCATAAATATACTTGAACATATGAGGGTAAAGTCATAATTCATGGCAACTATTTCTTTTTCTTGCAAACATGGGACAACACGAAAATCTAAGATATACGATTGAAAGTGTATGGAACATACCTTCGAATGAAGCCACCACATGAAGTCTGGATGCAGGAGGCTCTCGTCGGAAAGAAGCAGAACACAGGACATTGGACAACAGTGTTTTATTATGGCATGAACAACAAGTACACAAGACTACACTGTTTAACAACTTTCAAAGTATTCAACCAGGTTTTCCACTGTTCGTTGCCAACGAAGGGACAGCTGCTGAACAACATCCGCTGTATGAACAGCGCAAACATGTGCCACCTCATGTCAAAATACTGTTACGATCTCTTCTTTGTTGGCAAACAGTTTCCCAGGCAATGGCTTCCTCTCTTTGGGGATGAGATCATAGTCACATGGGTTTAGATCAGGAGAATAAAGTGGGTGTGGAAGAACCTCCCATCCCCACCGCTGTAAGGGATGCTTCACAATGTCCGCCGTGTGAGCTGTTGCGTTATCGTGTAGGATAATGGTGTTGTCAAAAACTTCTGGACATTTGGTCTGTACTGCATGGCACAATTGTGACACCAAAAATGAAATGTAATATGCAGCATCAGTGTGCCCCTTACACACTGGATGGCACACAAGAACACCTTGACGGTCGTATGCCACAATTACAATAACTTATGTGGGCGACAGATTTTGTCGAACCTTATGTTTCCATGGTGACCCAAGATGATGCCTTTCAGTTGACTGTTGCTTGAGTTCGGGTTCATATGCACGTGCCCATGTTTCATCGACTGCAATTATGTGATTCAACAATGGCATGTCCTTCATTCTGAAACCTCACCAGATTGATGTGACATGTTTAGTAGCAAGTCCACTTCTGAACCTCCATTATGTGATGTGACACACACTTTGCACAAAGTTTCCACATCTGTAGGTCCTTGTGTAAAACGCGACGCACTGTCGACACCGGTATTCCTGTATGCAGTTGTAATTCTGCCAAAGTCCAGCACCATTTCTCACATAAACACTGTTCAATCACCAAATCTCGTACATCTTTGTCCTTGGACACACGATGCTCACTTCGAGGCAGATGGGCAGTTGACACTCTGCCCTGTTTGAAGTCCTCAACCCACCTCGCCACTGCTCGATAGGGCACGGCTTGCACACCCAGTGCTTCCCGTAGCTCTTAATGATATTACAGTGCATTTCTGCCACGGAGAACTGCTATTATAATGCTTCACGACTTCCATTTTCGAACGCTGTCAATCACCAACTGAGCTTGGGTGCATGCTTACTACCCCACCATTGTTCACATACACCATCTGGTGGCTTCTCTCGAAAGTACATTCCATACACTTTCAAACGTATATATCAAGAGTTTTCGTGTTGTCCCATGTTCGCGAGAAGAAAAATAGATACACTGAAGAAGAAATAGTTTCTCGAAAAAATTTATTTCATCCACTTTGAAAGGATTGTGTTAAGAACTGTAATAGTCATCACAAGTAGAGAAATGCCTGCAAAAATAAACATATTTCCCTTTCCTGTCTGAGCGTTACATACATACCACTTCTGCTTGGGAATAAAAAATGTCAGAAATTTAAAATTGTCCATTAGGAGAAGTTTTAATATGTTATGAAAATATAGCATCATACATATACATACATGCAAAAAGAGTAACAACTATTCATATTATTATTAATTATTTTATGCAATAAATGAATATAACTATTTTTGGGCAAACACTATAATATTTTTGCAACCTTGCACATTATAGTTTACATGGTACTTGTCATATTTATGTGAATATTTAATTAAAGAATATTAAGAACTCAAAATGTCGAATTTATTCCTCAACAGTTTCAATTGCAATTTCAAATGCAGGTATGATCAGTAATTATATTGATCTTTTGTATTTTTAGTGCTAAATGTAATCGACTACTTCTGAAAGTGTAATTTAAAATCAATTGCTTTGGACTGAACATGAAAAATTATTTAATAAATTTAAGTTTATAGAAACGCTATTTTTAAAGAAATATTAAATTATCTACTCTTGTAGCATTAAAAATTATCTCAAGATTCTTTAAGTTGAAAAATTTTGTTGCACAATGCTCAATTGCCGATACTATCATGCAATAAGTTTATTAATAACATAGGTCTACAAAAAAAAAATATATTTTTTTTAGTTGCCAAATATTTTTGAACGTATTTATGGTATTTTGGTTGTGCTGAATCCAAAACAAACAACAGATTTGCTAAGTTGGCTATAGTTCTTGAGAAACTTTATATCCCTCGATTTTAAGTTTATATCAACAAGAGCTGTAGGTGTTGACATGAAATAGGGAATGGCTTTTATTTTAGAATATAAAAATAATTTTTCTCTAGTCTATCCATTGCACACAATATATTTATTAAAGGTTCGTTTTTCTTAAATTGTTTTATTTTGGAGTTTATTTCTATTTCTGAGGGGAATGAAACATGCATTCTTCACACGCAGGCCGCGTAAATGATTCTGATGGGTTGTGCTGCATTTGTGGTGAATATTCTGTGCAGAAACAAAGAAAACAGTCACTGACTTTGTAAAGTAAGCATATCTTGCATATTGAAGTAGTTTGTTAAGTCTTGGATAAAGGTGGCGAGTATTTTATTACATCTATACATCCTTTCAAGGACTAAATTTTGAGAAACTAAAAATGGGATCTTTGATGGGCCTCAAACTCGTAAACTCGTTAAAGATCTAAATCTCTCAAATTTTAAGAATGATATTGAAGCTTCTAAGGGCAGACCAAGGTTCATCCAGAACTGTAGTGCCGGATAAGTAAGTATTGATACTTAAGAGTGATTAACAATGAGATTTCATGTTTTTTTATGTTCTTCAAAGGACAGCCATTAATCAAAAACTAGAGCCAATTTAGAAAACTGATAACATATTTGAAATCACAATGGCAAAGATATCCTAAAATAACTAATTTCGTTGGCAATAAATATGTAATATTTAAAACCTGAAAGAATGATATTATTATGTATGTTTTTACATTTTTCTATCCTTAATTTCACATCTATATCTAATTATATTATGTATGTACGATAGCCAACAAATATTAAAAAATAATATCTATATTTCTAGTATCTTCAGCTCTTAAAGGTAATTAAACTTAAATATTAAAGGTGCATTCCCTTCAAAATAATAGTAACTTTAATATGAAGAAATCTGATTTTATAACGAGCGATCAATGTTGTTATTGCTTGTCAGAATGTTAAATGACGATAAAATACTTAATTTTATATTTAACAGTAGTTCTTGGTTTCCATTCATTACTAATACGTAATGTTTGTTAAAAATATGTCTGTTTCTTCAATTACATTAAGTAAAGGAAACTGATAGGAAATTCTACATAAATAATACATTATAATAACAAGATTGTATGATCATTTTTCATTTTTTAAAACTGGTGGGAGTTAGGTTAAAATTATGGATACTCTATGTACATATTTGAACTTTACAACCAATATGTAGGAGTACATTTCTTAACCCTTATGCACACGCGCTGGGGTGTAATCCACCCCAGACAGTCTCTCTTCTTTACTACGTTTAAAAGTGTTTTGTTTCTGTTGGTGGCCTTCCAGGTACCTTTCCGTTGTTTGCCCCTCTAGTCATTGACTCAAGGTCAATCAGTTTGCGCGCAGCTGTCACTCAGTGAACATCGTCAAACTTGGCCAGGGGTGCTTTACACCCCACGCGTGTGCTTACGTTACACATTTCCAAAATGCTGCTTTTTTAGTTTCTGTTATTTGTTTTAACTAATTGTTACGTTTTTTTACGAACTGTAGTCTAGATGGTGTTTTAAGTTGCATATTTAAAAAAAACTCTAAAAATGGATAATTTGGGTAGCAAACAAGCGAGGATTCTGTCCATGTTGGATGAGTGTGGAAGTGATAATGAATCAATTGTCGGCGAAGATAGTGATGCAGAACAAGACAGTTTACACGAAAGTGAACATGATACAGAAACTAAACAAGACTGTGACAGTGGTAAAAGTGAAGAAAGTGACAGTGACAGCAAACTACCATTGGCTCACAGACTTAACACTTATATAGGGAAAGATTAAACTACTGTATGGAAGAAACAAACACCACCACAAAACGCAAGGACAAGAGCTCATAATATTGTAAGTACACATCATCCTACTGTAAAAGCCGCTGCTAAAGAAGCCAAAAACCCCACTTGATGAGTGGTTGTGTATGATAGACGAAAGCATAATAGACAGCACTGTAAAGAGCACACCTTCATCTACTGTGAAGAATGCTGCCCAGAATAAATTTGAACATTCACTCACAAAAACCTTTGTCAGTAGCTAAGTAACATATTGTAAATTTGATTTAAATTTTATAATTTTTTATAAATGTATCTCTTTAAATAATACTCTTGTTTAGATTTTATCAAAAATTAAAAAAAGCACTCTAAAAATTTTGTTGGTTTGGGAAAAAGTTTTTATGATATTATAAACAGCTGGCTAAATTGACCAATACTCGATGGTGATTTACTAATAAATTTGTATAATAAACCTATGACTAAAATACCTTCAGTTGTTTCATTGCCCTGTCTTCTAACCACATGCAAGTAAAAAACTAATTTTTTTGGGGTACAGTTAACATTTTTACTTCTTTTTTAACGATACTTTAAAATACAGAAGAAAAATGTAACTGTCTAATCAACAATTATTCAAACCACTATACAGTTGTTTTATATAGCTAAAATATGTTTAACTATTATGGAAAAGACTAATTGTTAACAAAAAAACAACAGAAAACCTTTTTTACTCATACATTTGTAAAAAACTGCAGTATAAAGTGTGGGGTTGAAAACACCCCATGCGTGTGGTTGTGTCACAAATATTCACGCGTGTCCATAAGGGTTAAGAATGCAATTACTTAATACTTAAATGGTGAAGTGTGTATTTGTGCTGTGTTTAATTTGAATCAAAATGCTAGAATAATTAACCCGCAATTTTATTTTTTCAATGAAAGCATACTGAAAGAGATTTTACAGGATAGATAACTTGCAGAATGTTATTAAAGAATCAATAAATATAATCACTAATGAATGACGATATTACAAGGAAGAATCTTAGAAATCTTAATAGCATATTCAAACAGCGTGGTATATTTATAAAATTAAATATCCTTGATATTATTCTATTCCTTATTGCAAAGATATATGTATGTATATATATTATATATTTATTTTTTACACATGGTAAAAAAACAGATGTTGGTGGAATTACGAATGGAGGTAGGTTTTAAACTGTATTTTTCTATACAAGACAGCATTATAAATATGAAATATATTCATAAATTAAAACAGATTATTCGTAATTGTTACAGTAAAATTGTTTGTTATTCAGTTGTCACTATGTTTAAAGTCTTCATTAATTTGTCAGAAATAAACACAGGGCATATCTACACATTTGTACCACTGGGCCATAGGGGAGGCTTTATTTTGTTATAATTCAATGAATTCTGGTTATTATTGAACTCCATTACTTGCTGAAAAGTTTATTCTTTGTTTGAAGGTTTATTAATAATTATACTCTACTTACAATATTCGAAATATTAAGAAACAAATCAGTACCCTGCAGTTGGATTCACTACCTACAAATAATTTATTAAAATTTCAGTAAGCACCATATATAAAAAAGTACAATATACATATGTAGTTTGAGGCTTACTTCCACCCTGGATGTGTAGACACAGTAATGGTAGCCAAATACCATGGGAAGGTAAGTACTTTGTTGCGTTTTAGCGAACAAAGTAATAAATCATGTCTTGTTGAGTGCATATGTGCATGAAGGTATGTTACATAATTTGATATATATTATTGTGTGTTATTTGAAGGGCTTGAGTGTAAAACATGGTAAGTGACATTTTGGTTACTTTTGAGTTACAAAGTAAAATGTGCCATCCTTCAAATTTCGAGTGAAATTACAATGTCATGCAATTTGCATTGGAATCAGTGAAGCCTTCTGAAATTGGTAAACACAACACGAAAACAATATATCTACAGTAAAGCTTCTAATAACCCTTTTTCTAAATGAACTCAGAAATTACCTAAATGTCACTTACCATGTTTTACACTCGAGCCCTTCATTTGTTCCCACTGTATCAAGCATTTGTAGTATAGTAGTACTATGTAGTTGTTAATTTAGAGCTTAATAACAATAACAGGTGAGACATAACCAACTGAAAATGTCAATTGACAATCGCCCTGTTATTTCAAATTGCTAACCTATTGTTAATGAAAGATTTAACATGCTGTCCATCTGTTTACGAAAACAATGTAACATGGTCATGTTCCATATTGCTGATAGAAAATTTAATTTTGAAGTGATGAGAAATTGTTGTGTATACTTTATATGAGAAAGATATAATGTACACGGTAATTTATCCAGCACTTGGAAGTGGAAAATGTTAGCTGGAGGAATGTTTGGTCGAGCCTTGAGGGATACTCCTATGGTTTAACATGGCAACAATAAGACAACTGGGGAGATGCTTTGCAAAAATGTTGCTAGTTGGGGGATACCATCCCCCTCATTTCGAGCACTGAATTTATCATAAGTTACAGTTTGTTCATAGCAAGCTGATGTTCAATATTCCCTTCTTAGAGGAACCAACTATGAAATCCTAAACCTAAGAAACTAAATATACAACGTTCAATGCACTGATTAACGTAACGTACCTGTAATTTATTACAGAAGCTACTGCAAGTTCAAATGCAGGTAAGACACAGCATACATTTATTCACTTTTAATATGGTACCCCTAAGATGATTCTCAAATGCTACCCTCTACTAAATTATTTAAAATATTTTTTTACAGATTCAACTCAATTCAGTCATGTATATTAATTGTAAAAAAGGCTAAAGATATTATTGTTTTTTGTATACATGAAGAGGCTAATTAAAAATATATTGGTTTAAAGTGAGACTGCATGTGCCTCTAATTTAATATCACAACCACTGGCTACCAGTGCATTGTATTATTTACATAAGTAATTAAAAAAGACAATATACTCTATGTGAGTTCCAATACATCCCAGAGATGTTCTATGGGACTCAAATCAGGATTCTGCGCAGGCCAGTCCATTAGTGGGACGTTATTGTCGTCAAAACACTCCCCCAAAAGCCCTGCAGTATGGAGGGTGCTGTTAAAAGACACAAAGGTAGGCAGCATGAAAGCAGTTAAAATGTCAACGTAAGCTTGTCCCATGATATTGCCATGTAAACCAACAACGAATTTCACTGTCGGCACTATACAGGCTGGTAGATGTCGTTCACCAGGCATTCTCCACACCCACAGCATACCATCGGATCGCCACATTGTGTACCATGATTCATCACTCCCACAACAGTTTTCCACTGTTCTATGGTCCAGTTTCGATGCTCCTTGCACCACGCAAGGTGGCGTTTGGCATTTGCCTGTATGATGTTTGGCTTATGAGAAGATTCTCAGCCATGGAAACCATGTTGCCGTACCTTGCGCCTGATGCAGTTCGGAATTCCTGTGTGATTGTGGCAATTGATTATTGACAATTACGCTGTATGACCCTCTTCAACACTTGGTGGTCTCTGGAGGTCAGCCTGCATGCAATATTACTATTATGCACCAATGTTACATAAAATGTAGCAGTTGCTGATCTTAGTTTACATTAGTTAAAAAAAAAAAAACTTTTAGAGCAATTTGAAAAACATGATTACAACTGGCCTATCATTCACTTATGAGGAATGACACTTAAAGCATTGTATTATAACGTAAATGAAACTTTCGTTGATGTCACCTATGTAAAATTTTTCAAATCAATGTTTGTTAATTCTTTGATCATTTAAGATTTATTTATATTCAACATGGTTCTCATAGTGTTTTTATATGTTTGGCGCATATTTATCAATAACGCAGTTATTTTTCTCTAGTTTCAACTGGTGGTGGTGGTAAGTAATGACTTTATTATAACAACTAATTTACTTGCAGAGTTATAATTTAGTTCTTTATACATATTTTGTTTACCTACATTGTATGAGAAATCTTTTAATAATATTTTTCATAAATGTAGGATTCTTTGTTACCAGAAATACAATTATACCATATAAATGTATTTTCTTAATTACGATTAACATTAATATAGGACATTTTGGTTTTTAATCAGACAGAGGAAACGTAAAAAAGTTTTAAAATCACCAAAAAAAGCTTGGGTATTTCCTTATTGATTTTAACACTGCATGTAGCCTCATTTGTTCTCCTTTTCTACAGATGCAACCGCAAGTTCAAATGCAGGTAAATTAAATTAAATTAAATTACACTGAAATGCTTTGTCGTTGTACTAGTTTTAAAACATCCATGAAATACACTATATCTCTGAACCATATAGAATATATAGGAATAAAACTGTTGCTAAATTACAATAGTTAGACATAAATTATGGTTTTCTGTAAATTTGTACCTACTCAAAGTAAACATTAAAAAAAAATAATACACAGCATATGTTCAATTTAACTTCCTTGTTTGTTTCTTGACTATGCAAATGCCATCAATTTTACTATTTAATGAAGGCTTACAAGTGACAATAAGTTCAATTGTTGTAAAGAGGGAAGGCAATGATACCATGGTAACTCTCATGCTTCAATTTAGGAAAATCAAACAAAAAGTAACGCAACATTCCTTCCTGGTATGGGAATTTATTCCCATTGAAAATTTCCAGTGAGTAAGTTGGAATGATGATTTCTGCCAATGCTGAATTTGGAATTAATGAAATGTGAATTTGCTACCACTGCATTTCCTGATGTGTTATATTACTTTTACTTACATTGTATTCACCCGAGAGCAAATCATGGGCACATCAATTTGTATTTCATTCAAAATCAAATTGGTTTTAGCAAATATACCTGGGGGATCACGTGACAGGATATCTAACACCATATTCCATGTGTTTGTGTGTGTATTTATACACGTTTGTTGTTCTATCCATAATATAAGAATAGAGATTTTACTCAAGTTTTAAACTGTTTAAAAATAATGTTTTTGTTGTTTTTATTTTACTTCCCATTTCTGACGCTTTCGTCTAATCGCGATGATGAGTAATAATTAAGACAAAATTGATGAAAGAAAACTCACGAAGAACACTCATGTCTAGGTCATGACTCACGCGCAGTGGCAAGATCAAAAGTATACAACAGGCTTGGCCACCAGGTTGGTAAAAAATGTGTTCTCTTAAAAATTTTAGTTGCATATTTTTAACTCACATGTTTCAGTTTGTGTGTAATCTCAACATGTTTCTCAGGTTACATGCGACTTACTCACTTGATAAACAATAAATAAAATAAAATACTTATTATTCTTACTTACGTTCAGTGAGTAAGGAAGACATTGACTGTTAACATGTGATCGGCAAAAGGCCGGAGGGATTCTTTGTTAATAAGTGAAACAGTGGGGTTTTAATAGATTTTAATAGGGGGAACTTTTACATAGTGTTATATATATATATATATAAAGTACAGATCAGTTGTAATGGAATCCCAATATTTTATCCTATTCATGTAAACCTAATCCTTGCCATTGCTATTGACGAAGCTTCGTGGGCAACCGTGAAGCCGATAAACCGACCTGAAGAAGGGGACAGTGGTCCCTGAAACATTGTCAATTACTCAACGCATACTCACTGAACGTAAGTAAGAATAATAAGTATTTTATTTCATTCATTGAATCTCAACATGGTTTACAAATATGTGATGCACAATTTTGAAAGAACATTAGTTAATTTTAGTATAGTAACACTGTTATTGTGGATCGAATTACATACATGTCGCTTTTTATTTTTAAAAAAATAATCTCTATATAAACTTTCTTCGAATAGTTTCCGGGTCTAGCGGAGGATCTGCTTCAAGTGAAGGATCAGGATCCGGAGAAGGATCTGGTGGAGGAGATGGTTCAGGATCAGGATCTGGTGGAGGATCTGGTTCAGGATCAGGATCCGGTGGAGGATCTGGTTCAGGATCAGGATCTGGTGGGGGATCTGGTTCAGGATCAGGATCTGGTGGGGGATCTGGTTCAGGATCAGGATCTGGTGGGGGATCTGGTTCAGGATCAGGATCCGGTGGAGGGTCTGGTTCAGGATCAGGATCTGGTGGTACAGGATCAGGCACTGGTGAGCATATATTATCTTTTTTGCATATAAATGGAATATATATTAATTATTATAATAAAATCAATTAATATTTCCTAATTAATTCATCATTATTTTGATACTGATAAGTAAATTGGATATTCATTAAAGATCTGTGCTTTGGAAGTAATGTTAGATTTCTTCATTTAATTTCAGTTGAAAATTATTTGTTGTAATAAATATTTTTTGACAATTTTTGATTACATATATGAATTACTTACACACAAATTGCTTCGAAAGATATTGTATATAATTAACTAACTAACCACTAACTCTCTTGCCTTCTTAAACCTGAAGGTTCATGGCTGCAGCAATACAGGCCTTCCATCTGTCCCTATCTTGAGCAAGATCTATATACTCTTTTCCATCCCTACCAATTTCCTTTAGGTCCTTCTCAACGTTGTCACTCCATCTTCGTCTTGGCCTTCCTACAGGTCTCTTACCATCAGGTTTCCCAACAAGAATCCAGTAAACTCCTCTTTCCTCTCCCATTCGTGCCACATGGCCTGCCCACATAAGTCTTCTTGATTTAATTATTCTAATAATATCTGGACATGAATACAAATTATGTACTTCTAAATTATGTAACCTTCTCCACTCACCTGTTTCCTCATCCCTTTTAGGTCCAAATATTTTCCTAAGGATCTTATTTTCAAATACTCTCCATTTATGTTCCTCTCTCAATGTAAGGGACCAAGTTTCACACCCATATAATACTACAGGCAAAATTACTGTTTTGTATAATTTAACTTTTAGTTTCTTAGATATTAAACGAGAAGACAAAAGTTTATGAAGAGAGAAGTAACATGCATTTCCTGAAATAAGCCTACTTTTTATTTCCTCTTTAATATCATTTTCATTTGTTAATATTACTCCTAAGTATTTGAATTTGGAAACTGGTTCAAACGAGTTGTTATCAATAATTAGATTTTGATTATTACCTAACGCTTGGTTTCGGCCTGTAAACATATATTTTTGTTAACTTCCAAACCTATCTCTTTAGCAGTTTTGAAAAATATTTTAGCATTATTCTTAATTGTATTTATATCATCCCCTAATAAGTCTACATCATCTGCATATGATAACCACTGAGTCACACCATTTAATTTTAGTCCTTTGTTAGTTTCTTTTACCTTCCTAACTGCATATTCTAAGGCAAAATTAAAGAGCAATGGAGATAATGCATCTCCTTGTTTTAACACATCATGAATTGTAAATTTGTCAGACACATTAATACCCACACGAATTTACATTCTGTTTCACTGGTGCATACTTTTATCATACTAACAAGCTTCTTAGGTATTCCAAACTCGACGAATATATTATATAATTTATCTCTTTTGACCGAATCATATGCTTTTTTGAAATCAATGAATAGCTGATGGACATTTTGATTATATTCCCACTTTTTCTCAAGTGTGTGTCTGATGTGAAAAATTTGATCTATAGTTGATCTGTTACGTTTAAATCCACAATGATAATAACCTATAATTTCATTAGCATATGGGGTTAGTCTTGTTAAAAGAATGTTAGATAATATTTTATATGTTGTTGAGAGTAGAGAAATTCCACGGTAATTATTGCAGTTCATTTTATCACCTTTTTTTAAACACAGGAACAATTATGGATTCTTTCCACTGTTCAGGGATTTTTTCTTTATTCCATATTAAACAAATTAATTTATGAATTTGACATATTAACGAATTTTCACCATATTTAATTAACTCAGCTGGTATTAAATAAATGCCATGCGCTTTGTTATTCTCTAGCCTTTTAATAGCATCTTTAACTTCAGTCAAGTTAGGTTCTGGAACTAAAGGTTCTGCTGTGTGTACTTCATTTACTTCTGATTTATCTCCTACATGAACATTTAAAAGGTCATTAAAGTAGTTCTTCCATCTATTTAGAATATTGCTTGAGTCAGCTAGAAAATCACAGTCTTTATCTTTTATCAGGTTTACTTTAGGTTGCCAACCCTTTCTAAATTCATTTACACCTTTATATAAATCTCTGATATTTTTGTTTTTGCTGTTTGTTTCAATTTCGTTAATTTTGCTTTTCAAGTAATCTCTTTTTTTACTTCTAATGTGCGGTAAACTTCTCGCTTTATTCTATTATAATTGTTTAGATTTGTATCATCAGAGTTATTTAACCACCTAAGTCTAGCCTGATTTCTTATTTCTATTAGATTATGACATTCATTATCAAACCATGGCTTACTAAAATATTTAATTCTTTCATTGTAATATCAAGAGGCTATCTGCCATATATTGAATCAATTCAAAATCTTCTTAATGTTGAATATGCATTAACCAAAACAAGGAACATTTTCAATATACAAGGCACGTCAAAAAAAAGGGCCGATAATTTTTTACTTGGGACTGGCAACACTGACGAAGCTGCACGTGCAGGGAAACATGCTTTAGTATTCTGTGCCTGCAACAGAGGTATATTTCTCAGTGTGGAGGTGTGTACGTACGAGTAGCAGGAAGTTGAAATGGCTTCTGTAATAGAAAATCCCAAAATCAAGCAAACACCATCACATCGCAAAATCATGGCAACCGTGTTTTGGGACCAAAAAGGTGTAATCCTCGTAGAATTCCTGGAACCGAGATGAACCATCACTGCAGATGTGTATTGCCAAACACTGTATAATCTGCAACGTGCCATCCAAAATCAGCAAAGAGGAATGTTACGGTCTGCAATTCTGCTTATTCAAGACAATGCCTGCCCACACACAGCTAACTGTACTGTTGTGACAATTCCAAAATTCCGATGGGAACGTTACAATCACCCAACATACAGTCCCGATCTTGCCCCAAGTAATTACTTTCTGTTCCTTCATCTCAAAAAGTGGCTTGCTTTGCAACGTTTCGATGATAGTGAAGTTCTCAAGACATCAGTTCTCGACTAGCTGAGATCCCAGGCGGCAGATTTCTACGCAGAGGGTCTACGTAAACTTGTTCCACGGTATTAAAAATGCTTGGAGCGTCATGGTGACTATGTAGAAAAATAGCCAGGGTATGCACTTGTATAGCATCAAAATAAAAATTTTCTCACTTTATTTTATTCTCTGTAATAACTAATCAGTTTTTTTTTTTTACATGCAAATGATATAATAGGCAAATCATGTTAAAATAATTTAGCCGAAAGAAGTATTGTATAATTTGATAATTCAAAACCATAGACAGATGGTAAAAATATTGCATGAAAATATTTATTTTGAAGTTGAATAGGATTGTAACTTCAATAGAATGTCTTATCAATACACTGTAAATTTCATTTTCCTAAATGCAATCACTTCTAGAGAAGTACTCTCAATATTTATTTCTAGGAGAAGGTGGAGGAGAAAGTGACGGTAAAGGTGAGGGTGGCATAGATAAACCTCACACTGAAGTTAGTGAAGATGTTGGAATGGATGAAGAAGAAATTATAAAACAAATTGCTGAAGAAAATGGAGAAGATGGTGAAGGAAATTCAGAAGCAGGTAATATAACTATTATTATTCTTGCAATGAATTTATCTTAAAGACAATGAGAAGATTAAAGCCGGTCAGATTTCTACATGCCTCAGCAGAGGTGGGTGATCCTTCAACCAGTTACGGATGACACATGGGCAGCACGACAAACCTCCAGTCGCTGTTGTAGGTTTTCCATGACTGGGTTCCCCTATTCATTTGTAGCCCCACAATTTCATCACGATGGTTACTGGCCACCGGTCGCATACACAGGCCGAAATACCAGGAGAAAAGTTCTTGCGCTTCCCCCAGGACACTCGAACCAAGACGTGTCCCATAACCTGAGCACAAAGCATGATGTCTTAGACCGCATGGCAATGGTGCAGGACTCAATATAAAATAATCATTCATAGTATTATTACTAAACACATTGTAAAAATGTATTTTAAAGTTCACAATTCATGTGAAGGACTTAAATTGAATAAATCACATTTTCTACTCATTTTACATAATTAAGAGAACCAATTTCTTTTTGGAAATTTCATAATTTTTTATGTAATTTTAAATCCACCTCTTAAATATTAGTGTTGTAATTTGAAATAAATGATTATATAATTTAATATTTACAAGCGATATAAAATAAAAGTGTGATTCACTGGTATGGTAATTGGAATTAACTACCACAATGTGTCATTAAAGTAATAGAAACACTGCTCATGCTTATGTGATGATTTTATTCCCAGCGGTTCTTAACTTTGATAATCATGTATTTGTTCCCAAGTGATTCTAACGCTGCTTTAAAAACTTATAATAAAAAGTCACATTAGTAGTGCCTTTCTTTCCGAGATTGTTAAATTTGTCGCAGACGTTTCCCACCATCTACATACACATTAAAATAAGGGAGAGTTTCATAGTGTATGCTTTAACAATAATATTAATTTTAAATAGGTGCCCAATCGAATGCAGAATCTGGCTCAGAAGGTACAGCAGGAGCAAGTTCTGGGGCAACAGCAGGGGCAAGTTCTAAAGCCACAGCAGGGGCAAGTTCTAAAGCCACGGCAGGAGCAAGTTCTGGAGCAACGGCAGGGGCAAGTTCTGGAGCAACAGCAGGGGCAAGTTCTGGAGCAACGGCAGGGGCAAGTTCTGGAGCAACGGCAGGAGCAAGTTCTGGAGCAATGGCAGGAGCAAGTTCTAAAGCCACAGCAGGGGCAAGTTCTAAAGCCACAGCAGGGGCAAGTTCTAAAGCCACAGCAGGGGCAAGTTCTAAAGCCACAGCAGGCGCAAGTTCTAAAGCCACAGCAGGAGCAAGTTCTGGAGCAACGGCAGGGGCAAGTTCTGGAGCAACGGCAGGAGCAAGTTCTGGAGCAACGGCAGGGGCAAGTTCTGGAGCCACGGCAGGGGCAAGTTCTGGAGCTACAGCAGGAACAAATTCAGGAGCAGTTTTGGGTGGAGGTAAGAAGTTGTATTTTTTAGATAAGATTGCAAGTTTATGATATATACTTTCAACCTCTTTAAAGGCTATTTTTGTACAGTATTTGTCTTCATAATTAAAACTACACATAACTACACATCACAAAGTTTCCCATTAATGAGTGTAAATAATATTAATAACTAATTTAATTAGTTATTATATGCATGATTGTGCTCGCTTATTAAAAATATTACTATTTCACTGTTATAATTTTATCCTTAAAATCCTTATGGGCACACTTGCACTGGCGTTGTTATACAGGCTAAACAATATTACCTATTTAGTGCATTTTAAACCAAAATTTGTATAACATTTGAGCAAATGGTTCATACAGACTCAACGAAATTAAGTTTTAAATATTTTTTTTTATAAAATCTGTCACTTCTATCAAATCGTTACACATTCCTTAGTTAACTGTAGGCTCCTGCATAGTCATATGTAGAGCCCGGAAGTTCAGGCATTTATTTTCGTTAAAATAGGTAGGCAAAAAGGCATTTATAATGTGGAAAATAGACACTAAAAATGAAAAAAAGGCAAAATAAACCGAAAAAAAGGCACATTTGGAAGTCGCTTACTTTTATCTATAATTTCTGGCAAAATGTTAAAATCTACATTGGGAAGAGCATTTCAATTTTCTCCGTCTTGATTGCACACATCTACAAGGTGTTTTTTTAAGTTCTCAACATTCATTCATAGTCGTCTGTCAGAGAGAATGTTTTTCATAATAGAAAATGATCTTTCTACTTCGACAGAAGTTATTGGAGCATACATAAAACAAGCTAATGTAGCTGGACTCATTTCGGTAACAGCATTTTCACCTTTTAGAATATCACAAATTGTTTTCAATTGTTTCAGGTCCTCATTTGCACTCACTACACGTTTGCACTTTTCCACAACAGCTGACCCCTTTTCTCCTGGCACTTCCATCATCTGCTGCATAGATTCCTCGAAGATTTTCATGGATGCTATAAGTCTCTCACCTCTTTTCTCTAGCTTTGAAATTGTCTCTGGCAACGCACCATAATGTGCAAAAATAAACTACAGTTCATTCTTCAGTTCTGAATAGCACAGGAGTTTTTTCACTTCACAAATTGAAACCGCTTCATTTTCTGGAAGAGCATCGATGATCGCCTCACTGATTTTTTCAATTTTGTTAGCATAATATATAGCTGCTGATATCCAGTTTCCCCATCTCATCAAGACTGGTTGCGGAGGTAAACTAAGCGCAGGCACAACTTCCTGAAATTTTCGGGTTCGAGAGGGAGATTTCAGAAATATCTTCTTTGTATTTGAAATCAACCTGTCCACTTCTGGGTGCAACACTCTAACTTCTTCGGCGATTCTGTGCATTGCGTGGGCTACACATGTGATATGAAGCATGTTCGGGAAGAGAATTTTCAATGCTATGGCAGCCTTCTTCATATAGGGAGCTGCAAGACTGATAAAAAGTAACACGTCATCATGATGTACACCATCTGGCCAGAGCAGAAGTAGGGAATTTGAGAATAACTGAGCTATTGACGAACCATTGACTCTCTCTAGTTGTTCTGACATGAGAAGAAATGACGAGGATTCTCCGCATGTTGGTTCCATAGTTCCTATGATGACGTTGGCTATGTAGCGTCCCATAGCATCAGTAGTTTCTTCTATTGAAATCCAGATCTTTTTCCCACCAACTTCAGCATGAATTCTTTGCAGAGCTTCTTCGTTGCATTTTGTAGGTTAGTCGCGTGTTACTCACAAATCCAGAATATAAAAAAGGAAAGTTAAAATTGTACTTACGTATGTGAGTATAGTGCTCTTATTGTAGAACGACGTTTTTTTAGGGAACGACTTGGTTTTTACGTACTTCTAATAGCAAAAACTTAATATTTTAAATGTATCCTAACCAACCCTTAACCACAATCCTCATATTACATTTTTGACGCAGTACTATGCCAAGTACTTAGTTTTTTATTAGAACCTGAGGAAAGAGATAGTCAATCTCTGAAACGTCGTTCTACAATAAGAGCACTATACTCACATACGTAAGTACAATTTTTAACTTTCCTTTTTTATATTCTTCGTAGCAGACGCTTAAATATGTTTTCCACAGCGTAGATTCCGACGGCACCGTTTCTTTAGTGTATTTTTCCAGGAATTTCCTCAGTGACTTGTTTTCCACTTTCCAGAAAGGTATTCCTGCTTCCATGAAAGCTTTGCACAGTTCAAGAGAAAACTGAGATTGCCTGTTGGATGAAGTGCCCACTGATGAAATTAGGGATATCATTTTCTGTCCGATCATTTTAGCAGCTACAGATTTATGTTTTGCTGTTGACACATGCTGAGATATAAAGTATTTTTTCTCATGGTTGATTGTTTTTTAACATATCTTGCAGAGAAGAATAGTTCCGTCTGTTGAAAATGTGCTTTCACCAAATTCACGCAAGTAACCATATAACTTACCACTTAATGGCACACTAAATTTTGGCATGATGACAACTACACGATCCTTTCCCTCCAAAGTGCAGAACTAAACTAAAGATAGAGAACTTGATTTTGGAATCCATGCAAAGGCCCTTGGGCATTAGTGCTGTTTCTTGTCAATATCCTCCTGACACGGATGCTGGACGTGATGATGTAATTGTGCAGGTGTTCTGAAACAGGTATGCATCAGTCAATCATGCACAAGGAAATATTAATGGAAAAGCAATATCCTAAATCAGCATGAAATACTTTTTTCTCACACTTTTCTCCTTCAGTAATGTTGAAACATACCTGAGTTCAATATTACTTTAATAAGGCGAAAATTATTCACATAATAAACAGAAGAAAAATAAATGCCAACAACGTTTTTTGGGAGAAAAGTAAATTATCCTACACATTTTTTAAAAGAAATTGTCAAATTTCATTGAAAAATGCAAAAAAGGCATTATAATTAAAAATAGGCAGTGGGGTCCCAAATAGGCAAAATAGGCAAAATGAAAAGGCTTCTAAAACATTCGAAACAACATAAAAAACGTATATCCGGAAAAATTTTATCAATATATGCAGTAGATAAAAAGAGGCATTTTGCCAAACTTCCGGGCTCTAGTCATACGGTTAGTATTCTCAACTTTGGTGTGAGAGTTCCCGACTTCGATTTCCGGCGGGAGTCCTCCTGCAGCTAGATTTGTTGTTTGTGCAAATGGAGTCTGCTGTACCATGACAAAGTTCCAGTGTAACTCCCAGACTATACCCTAGTGGCTTCATAATTTGACACACACATGCAATACCTCCCAATACCACTGACAGGAGAGCTGGAAACAGCTTCTGCTCTGTTCTCTGCCAACCAGAGCTCGACACTTCCCTTTGCGAGGGAAATTTGAACACTTGGTAGCCACATTCACAGGGGAGGGGAAGGTTACCAATAAACCGAGAGCAGGTATTTAAGTTGTCCTCTAAGGGCTTGAATAACTCACTAAAGGCTTCGTGCAAGAGCACGATAAGTAACAATTTTTGCACCAAACAAATTTTGCAGTGAATCCCACCATCAAAGTTTTTGCCATTTTCTGCAAGGATGAGGCTTCAATACAGAGGAATAGATTGAATCAAATAGATTGTGATTTGAACATAAATACAACTGGCAGGAAGATTGATCAAAAAAATCATATCTATTGATCGTATTAACTTTCATGTATTGCAATAATATAAAAAATATACTAAAAATCTCTGTGGTGCAACAGCCCTCCGATAGCTAGGACCTTTTCATTGGATGGCGCTTGGTCATAGTATCGACTCCCATTGCCTCTGTTATCTGGTTTCTGAAACAGCAGTCTCCTACAAGTGCTTGCAATATGTTATGTTATTTTTTTTAATCTTCTAATTCATGTGTAGAAATTAATAAATAAATAAAACTTTAACTACAAATAAAAATGGAGGTTCAACTTCTTACACTTAATTGTTCTACACTAAACTATTTTATAATTAGAAATTTTCTCAGGAAAATTATCCTATCCATAATAATTCTCACTATATTATGTATAAGAATGTTTTAAAAATTTCACAAAATTATTATTCTTAACAGTATGTGTATTTATTGCAGGTGAGGTTCATGCATTATTTTCCTGGGGGTTCACTGAAGTCATGCGACACATATTCAGTTTCCGCAAATAGACTTCCTTTGCCAAACTAAAGGATCGGGGGGAGGGGGTGCCTTAAAATGTGTGTCCAAATTTTTTTCATCTGTGAATATAAGGTTTCATAGTAGGGGTGTGAGAATAAATTCAACTGCAATAAATTGTGCCTTTATGAAAAAAAAAATGGGTGTTTATTGGGAAATCATGGACGTCCTCAGGTAGGGGCAAGGAAAATATTTTTTTCCAGGAGAGGCAAAAAACTTTCAGTCTGAAGTTACTGCAACGCTTTTATAATAATTACCATAAATTACTGGGATTGAAATGAAATTATATGCGTGTAATATATAATTTTTGGTTGACATTCATTCTCCCCTTCTGGACGTCCATGCTAACTAATCAGAACTGGTCCTAAATTTATTAAAGGGAAATGCCAACTATTGGCATGTGCATACTAGAAATCGAACCCGAGACCCTTTCATTGATACAGGACAGCTTTGTTCAAATTTGGAGCTGATCGACCAGCACACGCTAACTTTCTATCAATGGACGAAAAAGTTTGCTTATGTTAATTACATGCATTTTTAGCAGTTATGTCTCACCTGCGCAGACAGCAACACCTACACTGAATCAATGGACGTAACGTAGTCCATCGCTCGCTTCACTCACAGCATCATTTAATACTTTCCAACAACTATCCAAGCACTTAAAAAACTAACAAACTTGAGACATTGACAGTTTGACTCAGAGCGACAGTCTTCGCGCCATTCTTTCACTTTCACGAATCCTAAGTGTTTCAACCTTTAAGGAAAAACCTCTGAATGCATGCATGAGCTATTTTGGTAATGTATCTCTTTTATTTTAATTCATCGCATCTAATTCCAGCTTTTATTCATTTCTACTCATCCTTCTCTGCCACAATCTTGCATATATTCCAAGAAGTTTGGTGCAAAAATCATACAAAGAGAAGACTGAACTTGTAATGTGTGCGCATCAAACTTGAACCGTACAGGGCAACACTGGAAGGGAGGATGCAGAGAGAACGGTGCCTTGTGCCGTGGCTTCGGTGAGAGAACAAACTGCGCATGCCCATATGTCTCATACGAAGGTTTGGTAGTATCCTCTTCCATGTACGTGGGTTGTAAATAAAGTAGTGGCAACACTGTCAGGAAAAGATGATAACACCGTGCATGTGCTATCAGGCAGTGAGCAATGTCAGTTTGGGCCCATGTCGATGTGTGGAGTGCCAAAAGTGGTCGATACAGCGAGTGCTGTGGTGTATGTACGACGTTGAAATAAACACCATTTTCTGTACTGCTCTAAAACATTTTTACAAAGGTAGAACATTGATTGTGGATCAAAATCCAGGTTGCCTGTGGAACAAATGCACGACAATGTCAGCAAGACTTGCATGAAGCCTGTAGCAACAATACCTAGCCGTATCTGATGGTTCCATGTACGTGCATTTCTTTAGGAGGTTGCGATGCACCCGTGAGAAGAACCTCAACATGAGGAAAATTGCATCATGCTGGGTTGCTGATATTGTCACCATTGTGCAACCATCAAGTAACGCCAGTTATTGTTGCTTCAGGATTCATGCAAGTTTTGATCACATTCTTATGTATTTTTGCCATGATCAAACCTGGATTTTGATCCAAAATCAGATCTACCTTTGTAAACATGTTTAGAATCAGTACAGAAAATTGTGTTCATATTAATGTCGTACATACACCACAGAACTCGCTGTACCGACCACTTTTTGGCACTCCACACATCAGCATAGCTCCAAACTGACATTGCTCACTGCCTGATGGCACATGCACGGTGTCATTACCTTTTCCTGACAGTGTTGCAACTCCTTCATTTACAACCCGCATATTTTGCCCTATTCGCACCTCAAGTTTCTGCTACTGTACGAGGCTTTCACAAAGGCACGAGTTGTCCTGTGGGGGTTCAGCTGAGGGTCTGCACCAGGATGGCCTACTCGCTGTTTCTCCTTCTCAGCAAAAGAGTTAGCCGTGTTACGGACACAAATACTTATTGTGTAACAATTTTAGCAAAATATTGTGAAAAGGTAAAGACATTGTTTATTGTTCATTCTTGAGGTGATTACTGTATATTACTGGGGGTTCACTCTTGTGCACTATACGGCCAACTGCACCTGATTTTTTGGTATCAAATGTTCAATTTAAAAAAAATACAAGTTAAAAAATAATTTCTTCATACTTGACATTGGTAATTAACTTTTGATATCAAAGTTTCATTCAATTCATCAATTTACATCTATCCTTAAACGATGCAAATTCTAAAGTAAACTTCAATTTCAATAATACGTTAATTACAATATTTTCAGGTAAAAAGCCTAAGAAACCTCGACCAGGAGTTGCGTATGGTAAGAAATCGAAAAACATTGCATTTTTAGACAATTTTACAATCTATATAAATTATTTAATTTCAAAATGAAAAGTATTATTTTCTGTGAGTAAATTGCTTCTTGAGATAATTATTTTGTAGAATGTGACAAACATAGAATAGAAACAATCTAGGATTTCAAATTATTTTGTTTGCGTTCTGAATATTACCATTACAATGCCATGCCATTAATAAATAACGGAAGTAAGATGCACTAGAATTAGGAGTGTAAATCATTCACCTCTTCCATCTTTACTGCGGTAGTTCTTGTTGTTTTTTTCAGAATTGTATATAACTATAACAATATAGATCTTGCTCAAGATAGGGACAGATGGAAGGCCTGTGTTGCTGCAGTGGGTTTAAGAAGGCTAGAGAGTTAATTAGTTAGTTAATATTTTGTGAACATAATTAGAATTAGAAAGCCGAAGGTTGGCCTGTGGCTGTTCTACCTGCAAAAACTTGCATAATCAAAGAAAAAATATAATACCACTACGATAGATACAATATTAATTTACATACCTAAACATTCATCCCTACTAAATATTTCAAAAACTAGAACTACAAAAAATATAAAAATTAATCAATCACCCAAATCAAACATTATATGTATCTATTTCAAAATTCCTCACATGCTATGTTTTGATTACAAAGCAAGCATGGTGGATTTAGTCACATGAACTGCTAGGAAATGGTATAGCAAAATGAATGGGAAGGTGATAAAACAGTTTTAGAGAAGAAAGATTGTGTGTTCAGGTAGGATACAGGGTACTACACTTCATTAAGATATGTATTCCCTAATAATAATAACCACGAATTGTAGGTACTGTACCCTTCAAACGAATGACATATAACCTTCTAATACCTTGGAAATTAGCGTGGCATATCCTGAGGTTCTGAATTGTCATGATCAACTTAAGACTGGAGTAATGAAATGCATCTTCAATAACCATCTTTCCTTCTCGCTCCTGACATTTTGAGAATGTGCTGTTGCTAGGCAAAACTGTAAAAATCACTTATGATCGGTTGAACAACTCCTCGCTTGCATTGTTGCCCTCCTGTAACATTTTCGAGCAAAAATTTATTTCTAGAAAATTCTGTCATTTCGTAATGTCAATACGATATTTCATATTCTAAAAAATATATATACGAGGTGTGGCTAGAAAAAAAAATGGATTGATATTGCTGTAGACAAACGGCAAGCGCGTCAAGCTTAAGCGGTTCATGAGTGTATAACGTGATATCCTGCCTATTGACTGTGTGATTGTCCAGGGTGCGCGGCGCTCAGTTCCGCTGTAGCTTGTGGACGAAGTGAACTGTACATCTGTGCTCCGTCGTAAAAATGTTAAGTGTGAAAGTGGAACAGCGTATCAACGTGAAGTTTCTTATGAAACTCAGAAAATCCGCCACAGAAACTTATGGTTTGTTGGATGAAGTGTACGGAGATGAGTGTTTATCACGCACGCAAGTGTTTGAGGGGTTTTAAAGGTAAACCTTTAAAGAGGGACGAGAAGTGATCACGGATGACATGCATCCTGGACGGCCTTGCACATCAAAAACAGAATCAAACATTGCAAATGTCGGTGAATTGATTCGAATTGGGTACCCGAAGGTCAAATTGTCAACCAAGATTATTTCATTATGGTGCTGACGACCCTTCGTGAGCGAGTAACAAGATGACGACCTCATTTGTGGAAAAGCAAGTCACGGATTCTTCATCAGGAAAATGCTCTTGCCCACATGGCATTGTCAGTCAAGGCTTTTTTGGCCAAGCATGGGGTCCCAGTGTTAGAAAATCCACCCTATTCACAGGATCTCGCTCCGTGCGACTTTTTTTTATTCCTAAAGGTCAAATCAGCACTGAAAGGAACCAGATTTACGACCGTAGGATCTGTGAAAAGAAAAGGGACGGAGGTCATGAACATGGTTTCAGAAAATTATTTCCAGCACTGCTTCCAGCAATGGAAGATTCGAATGGAGCGGTGTATCGATAGTACAGGGATGATGTTCGTATTGTACAAAATAACCAATAAAAGATTTTGAAGCAACAGTCCGGTTTCTTTCTAGCCACACCTCATATATATATATATATATATATATATATATATATATATATATATATATATATCTGTTTCAAATTCCTTCCAGATCATTCAAGTGCAACAGTGCTTACACTGTTCACTAGATATTTGTAAGTTTTGTGGTGCCACAAGATTATTTTCTATTGCAGCTATCTAGGCAACAGTGAAAAACAACCACACTTGAATGATGTACAGATATTTCAAATTATGAAATATCAGCAGTTTTTGAAATGGGAGAAATCTTCAAAATAGTCATTCTTGAGACATGATAATGGAAAACTGTCCTGTAATTTAAAACTTCCCTTCACTCTATCCACGCGTGGAGTGCAGAGGGAACAGTGCTACTGTAGCTTTGTAATAGGGGCGGAAAGAAGAAATTGAGTGGGGCAGGAGACTTCGTCGGTTGCATTCAAGCAGTGGGGAACTTCTCATCATCTGATTCGTGAGTGGCAGTGCAGTGTGGCATTGTAATCATTGCAGTAGAAACAGAAGGTGGTTACGTAAAAAAGAGGCTGTATTCCCTCACTCCCAACAGTATTGTATACCTCTCAACGGAAGAAATCAATGGAAGTGAGATGTTCAAAACTGCTTTACTTTAAGAACCAGACGGGTTTTGGAAAAAATCAAATCTTTTGATAGGCAGTGTCAATCAGGGAAACAAAAACTTTCATGTCAATAAAATTGTAAACATTCATAACATTTAAACAAATGTTAATTTCTCATTCTATTTTCAGTACAACTAAGCAGTTGTCCACCTGATATGCCGAAATGCTGTCCTACGAAAGGTGAAGATGATATGGGTGTGCGTGTGTGTGTTCATTGCATGAATATTTTTCTTCAAGGTTTCTCTTAGAATCATAACAAGATTATCTAAACAAGCTTACATTCTTTGATCAAGTTAATTAAAGCATTGAAAATATGATTATGGTTACATATTAATGTCTATGGATAATTCACTTCAAATTCACTATCTTCTTACACTACTCTGACTTAAATTTATTAATGCCCTGTTAGATAAGCGTTGTACAAATTTTGATCATTAAAATTCTTCAGTTTGTTACATAGTAAATTAAGCTTTCTAAATGAGACATTGACTTGAACACATTCATGAAAAAGCCACCACAAATTTCAATTCATTAGGTAAATGTTTATCCAACATGAATTCTTAAGTGACTAGAAGACATTTATAAGAGTTTTTATCTTGCCAGACTTCTTAACATGTTTGGAATGAGTTATGAAATTCAAACTGATTTGCCCACCTCTTTTTGCAATCAAACAGATTTTTTAAAATTTATTTTTAGCATTTTGTTCAGGCTAGAGCATATGGAAGTTTAACAATTCAGATCCTTTGTAATTATTCTCTGTCATTATGAGCTTCCCTGATGGCGTAGTGGTCACTTTGCAATGAAGGGGGTCTCAGGGTTCAATCCCCAGAGGCATATAAAAGTTCAGATACAACAGTCCCGATTAGCTTACATAAAGTGAACATTCACCAAATTTTGAAAACTTTGTCTTTCTGTGAGTTTATTCAAGTTTTAAAATGAAGAACAGGCTAAACGTGATATCAAATGAAGCGTATATTCTGGGGTTTCAATACCTTGATAACATTCGAAAATTAGATCGGCATTATGATGAAGAAAAATAAAAGCTCCACCAGTATAAAAATATATTCATTCTTATACACTTTAAACTTAGTGCTAAAATTGGTTAGATACTGCATACTGGGTGTATAGTTCTCTTAATCAATAAAAATTATTAGCAAACCTGTTAGGAAATATGAATTTCAAACTATCATAACTTTGGCAACAGGGCTAATGAAGACTGTACCCATTTTTTAAAATATATTTGATAAATATTATTCTCACTTCCAGGAAAGAAATGCCCTCTCAATACTTGCTGCCCGTTAACAGGTAACAAACTTTTCTTACACTTCAATTAGATTTAAATAGCAATGTGTGTATTCAACTTGTTTTTAAATCAACAACTGTATAGTGTGTCAAAAAATTCTTCAAGCTTTCCTGGCAGCGAATGATGAAGAGGTATTCTCCGGATATCAACCTGGTGATTTCTGGATAGGCTTCCGAGCTTTCGAGAGCTAACGTTACTCTCATCTTCGGGGATTGTAGTGAAGGTGAGAGAGACGTTAGTTCTCGAAAGCTCGGAAGCCTATTCAGAAATCACCGGGTTGATATCCTGAGAAAACCTCTTCATCGTGGATAGTATGTCTTCATACAAGGATTCAGTAATGCATAACAATTTTCCTCACTACAAATAATGGAAAGTTGAGAAACATGGGTGTTACAGCAATGCGATAACTACAAACAGAAGCTTGGGGGAAAGTGTGTTTGTTGCACTCCTCCCCCTGAAAATAATCATGCGGGTACCCACAGTGCTTTACACTGAAATCTAAGAAGCAGGGCATCACGTGAACCAGCAAACGCAAACTCAAACACATTATCATTTGGCAATAACAAATGGAATGCATTCTTATGGTTAAATAAACAGTCCCCACACTCATACTTTAAAATAAAAGCTACTAAGGACTTCATCTGGATAATTGACAAGCCTGCTAGTAGAAATTGGTATGACCTTCAAGAACGAGTTTATGCTATATTTAGAGCATTGTCGCTGTTACAGTCCTCGGGGTGAGACGTACAATCACAGTTTGTCAACAATGCCTCTTAAGCACATCACCCACTGAGACGCGAAGAATGCAGCAACAGAAAATCTGTTGTCTGCTTGTATGAAATCAAATGGTGTAACGCCCACTACAGGGCAACGCACAGAATTTCCGTGCCAGAAGTCTGCAGGTTATCGGCCAATGAGATGCCGGAAACGCATCAGTTTCGTTCTCTTGACATGTTGATTGTTCCTCAGTGGGCGTTAATCTTTAAGCACACACACCAAATCACTATGTTCGCGCATATTTGGAGTATGGCATGTGAAAGATGTGTGGAGAAATGAAGTCCCAATGATCTGGCACCAGCTAAAACTGCAATGGATGATGTTTCAAATTTAGTTTCAATATTCTTTTTGTGTAATTCAATGCTCGGAAAGTTGTTTGCCATCTTGTCAGTGTGTTACCAACTACAGAGATTGCAGTATTACTCAAATTTAGTTTACAAATTATTTTTGTGTAATTCAAGATATCGTTAACAAATGTATGTATTCATTACGTTGACAAGTTCAATAAATTATAAGCAAAAAAATCTTTGAGTGCGGGAACTTTTCGAATGCTCTCTAGTTATGGAAAATCTAAAAAGGTTAAACAAAGATTATTGCAAAATTGATGCATGGTTGATTCGAACACAGTCGTATGCCTAACTTTTATATCAACTGGAGATATTTATCAATGTGGTATTTTTCTTACAGGGAAACGAAATAATGGCTCCACTCGCAGGAGAAATCCAACAGGAGGTGAGTTGTTACATATTTATAAATATTACAGTATTTGGCTAAAATTCGTTTTTGTGTTATTTTTGAGGTTTGAGGAAACTTGTGGTTCCATATTGAAGAGAGAGTGGTGGTAAAGATTTCAAACATTTTTTAAGTAATTCATATAAGTAAATGCACCAATAAAATATGACTTCAAAATAAATTATTTGAAATAATATCAGCAAAGAATTCATTCTAAATACTATAGGTAGTTCATAATTTTTACACTTTAGCAAAATGTTGGGAACTAGATCTAATCACAATAATGCTTCTCTGCTTATCATTTAGGAAATATGCGCAATCAAGCTTCAGGAAACCAAACTCAACAACTCTCCGATTGGATTCCACTGAATACACAAGTTGAACTCACACGTAAGTGAAATCAAATTTATATTCAAATGAACTCCATGTTTCATTGTTTGTGTACATCATGCATCATTGTGCAGGGTGCATCACAAGAAATGGACAGTTTTCAAATGAGGAATTCGTAGCAGGGAGAGGGGGTAGAGATGAAAGTAGGGTGGCATTGAACTCACTAGGCCATGCCATTTTCAGCTCGGCTGGGCTCTGTTGCAGTCATGGCGGCATGGACATTACAGCATTGTGTGTTCGCATATGACAGTTTCGTGAAAAGTGGCGAGTTGATTATTGAAACACAGTGGCTCTTTCGACACCTCTTCAATATCGGACGTTATGTGTCCATTTCAAATCACAATACAATCTTGAGATGGGTTACAGGGCCTGCCCAATGGCGGAGTGGTTGCGTGATTGCCTTGTAATCAAGGGGTCCGGGTACAATACCGGTGGAGGCACATAGTGGTTCAGATCCCACTTTAAAATGTAGGCCCGTTCCGAATTATCACTTTTGTGCATAAAGTGGACTTAAACACCAACTCAATGAGATGGGTTACAGTGTTTCAAACACATGGAACTGTAATCAAGACAAAAGCACTTGGTCCTGTCACAACGGCACAAACCCCAGAGAATGTGGGAGGAGTGAGAGAGGCTATCACGAGGAAGAAGTCCAATCCGTTCTGCTTGGCAACATGCTGTCGAATTGAGACTGAGTGAAAGCACAGTATGGCGAATCTTACGCAAGTATTTGGGATTCCATCCATACAAACTTGTGATCATGCAGAAGTTATCCGAAGAAGATTATCCACAATGTTTAGCCTTCACCAGGAACATGCTCCCTATTTTTCACAAACATGAAGACGCCATCCTCAACTGACATTGCATGTACTGCTGGCACACCGATCCAAGCCCAGCAGAACTGATCCAAACTGAACCAAATATGACATGGCCGAGCAAGTTCAATGCCACCCTCTCCCGGTTTTGAATTCTCCATTTGAAAACAGTCTCTTCCTGTGACAGACAATGTATAAACATTTCTTTCAATGAAGTTCTAAGTAAAATTAAGAACTATTGGAATGAATGAGTAGCTAAAAAATGAATGGAGCAAGGCTGCGCATAGCGGCAGAGAAGGGGGGGGGGAATCAAGTGACAGAGCAAAGCAGTACATGCTGCTGGGAAGGCTGGTAACTGCAGTCCAGTCACTCCCCCCCACCCCATCCTGCAATTTCGGTCCTCTCGTGTGTTCATTGTCACTACTTGCGCAGAGACTTGTTTTCGTTCGCCTGCTCCAGAGACAGCTGGGTCAGTGTGTAACTCATTTCATCACATCCAAATTGAATTCAACATTAATTACTGATTTTCAGGAAGGCACAATATACCTAGGAGAAGTCTCACTCGCAGATCGAGAGCTAACAGTAAGTGTAACAAAACAGTGTAATAACAATATACTTAGAAAAATATTACTTTACCTCTCCTTCTAAAAAGACTAGTGGCATTAATTGCTTTATGTTAAGTATTACAGATTTACAGTGATTTTATTAGTAAAGGACAGAGAAAACATGTAATTGATGTAAGAAGGAATGGCATTTTTACAAACTGATTTTTTCTAATGGAATGGAAACGGTAAACTAGAAAGTACTAATGCTGTGTCGTACTGGGAATAAAACTTTATTAAGTGTGCCTAAATATGTGTATATGGGGTTGGGCACAAAAAATGTGAATGCTTCATCTTGCTCACATTCTCATGCACTTGGTCTGAAACTATTCTTTCTCTCACACTCAGCCATTCCACTTCCCTATACACTTCACCCCTCCCTCCCCCTCCCACTGTATCTGTACCTGTTCTTGTTTTTAAAGCAAATTCATTTAGCAGATAATTCAGTTTCAGACCAAGTGAGATGAGCCAGGCCATTTTCTCGTGCCCAACCCTGTTCAAGCTAAATGCAACTCTTCCCATTCATGTCATCATACATTGGCTATTAGACACAAGGAATCACGACAAGTCTATGAATTCAGTACGAGCTGAATGCATGAATTGATAGGAACCATAACTTGAAAGAGTGGACAAATTGCCTGGAGGATAGCCAATTTAGATGAGGAAATAACCTAACTATACCAAGGTTGCTACAATTTTTTTATTTAGAAATTCCCTGACATTTCCAGGTTTTCCAGTCCAGAAATGAAATTTTTCCAGACATGTTTATCATCATGATTTTCACTTTTGAACCTTGTGTTTTTCAATTAAATATATAATCCATTAATTATTATGAATATTCACTTTCCCAAGATTTTTCTAGCAAATTTTATTCTACACACGCACAAGAACACGTGAAAAATCGAAGAGTAAAATGTAAAATTACAATCGGCATCAAATGTATTGGATGCTACAATTACTTGCATCTAGCCTTCAGGCTAAGGTAACACAGGTACATTATTTCACAATAACAGATCTCCACAATATAAAAACAGAAAAAATTCATAAACTACATAATCTTCATAAACCATACACAATTTTTCATTTTCTGGCAGATTTATAGTGTCATGGTGGCCGCCGTGGCTCAGTCGGTAACGCGTCTGACTACCATGCTCAAGGTCCCGGGTTCGATCCCCGGCCGGTTCAAATCCGGGAACTTTTCTAACGGTGGAAGCGGCCCCGGCGCCCACCCAGCGTCGAATAACATGGGTACCTGGGGGAAACCCTGGGGGGTAAAGGCGGTCAGGGGCGTGATGCTGATTACATCATCCCCACTCACGACCGGATCAAGAAAGTGTGGGGCGTTACCCCCACACCCCCTATACGCCTTCATGGCGTGGTGCTATGCACAGGGGAACACTTTACCTTTTTTTTTTTTTTTATAGTGTCATAGAAAATGCTGCTTTCTTGCTTACATTTACAAGTACACAACATCTGGAGAAATTTTTGTTGCATATAGGAATTCTATAGGAAATGCCAACAAGATAAAGATCTATAAAATAATAGACGATAACCTCATCTTCACCAACCTTTCCGATAATTATCATCATATTGTCAATGTACTTTAGTTATTAATCAGATATCTCGACTGCAAATTTTACTTTGATATTCTATCTAATATCTAGTATTACAAAAGTGAAAATTTATTACAGAAATTCGAAGGAACCATAATTTTGCACAAGTCTGAGAATCATAAGAACGAAAGAAACAAGTTTCTAAAGTGATCATTTTTGGGAGTGGAATCACAAGAACCAAATCCAGAAGTGGAAGCGAACTGCTTGTTCATTTTGCAACTTTTTCTCTTGGAGACTCCAAAATGCACGAAAAGTTCAGGCGATCTGCAAAATTCCCTGTTTTCCAGACATGTAGCAACCCCAAGTACCTAACCTTCAATGGTAACCTACCACACAAGCAACAAGTGGTCATTTCTGCGTAACTTAACAATGTATTCATGATTGGGAAAAGAGAGACGCGGTAGTATATAAATACGGAGAAACTAGTACTCACTTTTATCCGCGAAGCTGTTTTTTCTTCTTTTTCGATTAATTTCAGTGGCCACTGCCACCATCCTCGTTGGAACTTGCTGCGCTGTTGCTTGGCATGCGTCTTTTGTTCGTAGTTCTCTGGCTGCCGTTAGGTGCGCTGTGCGTCTTGGTACGTCGTCTGCTATTTCCGGGCGATAACTGCTGCAGTAGTGGAATCCAAGTATGGTGCGCTTGCCCGCTATCGATGTTTAGTTCGTGCGGGAAGTGCATTATGGCGTGCGTTTCCTTGATTTTGGTGTCTATGAGCGTGTGGGCAGTGTGTTTGACTCGAACCTTTTGAATTTTATGGCTATTGCATTTGATATGTCTAGCAAGACCAGTAGTGGGTTGGGCTTTTTTCGCATCTGCTAGGTGCTGTTGGATTCTTTCATTGACAGATCTGATGGACCTGCCGATGTAATGAGCCTTGCACTCACACTCAGCATCATATACACCTGGGTTGTCAAGGGGGGAGAGGAAGTACCGTTTGTGCTTGTTCAGTTTGTCAGTTATTTTGGAGTTGGGTTTGTGCGCTACTTTGATGCCAAATGGGAGAAGGGCTTTGGCTATGCGGTTGGAAGTGGTGGGATGGTAGGGGAAGGCAAACCATTTATATTGGTCGCTGGGGGTTGGTTGTGGCTGGGTTGCTTGTGGATGGGTTGATTGTGGTAGGTTAGGGTGTCTGACCTGTATTTCCGCCTTACTGCACCAAGTGGAGAGTTGTGATTCAGTGTAGCCATGCTTCAGGGCTATTTCTGTGATGGTGGCTATCTCCTCTCGTAGATCCTCTTCTTTGCCACAGTAGGAGAAGGCTCTTCGATAAAAGTTTAGCCACACATTGGCTTTTTGCTTAGGGGGATGGCTAGAGAGAGCATGTATGTACTGGTTGCCTGCATCCGGTTTTCTGTAGACGGTGGTTGTGAATTTGTTAAGTGCACGGCTGATGGTGATGTCCAGGAAGTTGATTTTACCAAGTTTTTCATGCTCTACGGTGAAGTTGAGCCTGGGGTGGATGCTATTTAGTTTGTTCACTAGGAGGTTGAGTTCTTCTGCCTTTTTATACACAACTATTGTGTCGTCCGCGTACCTTCCATATCGGATGTGTTGTAGTTCTGGAGTGCGGAGTATCTCTTTTTCAGCCAGGTGCATGACGATGTTGGCTAAAGGAGCTGATAGCGGGTTGCCCATCGCAAGTCCCTCGGATTGGTTGTAGAATTTATCTTCAAACTGAAAGTAATTGTGTTTTAGACAAACTTCCAATAGTCTGGTTATCTCTTGTACCTCTAGGGCCGGGATTCTGTTAGTTGTCAGCCATCTTTCCACCGAACGCAGTGCTAGGTCTATGGGGATTGAACTGTACATGTCTACTATATCAATGCTGGCTAGTTTTGCACTGTCAGCTTGCACTATTGAAGTTACCAGATTTTTAGCATCGGCACTGTTGCGGAACACGTATGTAAGTTTGTGGTTGAAAAGAGATATTTTGTTTTTTAGCCAGTTTGTTAGGTGAACTGTGGGGTAATTGAAGCCAGCTATTATAAGTCGCATGGGGATTCCAGGTTTATGAGTTTTAGGAATGCCATAGGCAATGGCAGGTGAAGGGTGGGGATTGAGGAGGAATTTGTGGTCTAAAATTCCTCCTCAATCCCCACCCTTCACCTGCCATTGCCTATGGCATTCCTAAAACTCATAAACCTGGAATCCCCATGCGACTTATAATAGCTGGCTTCAATTACCCCACAGTTCACCTAACAAACTGGCTAAAAAACAAAATATCTCTTTTCAACCACAAACTTACATACGTGTTCCGCAACAGTGCCGATGCTAAAAATCTGGTAACTTCAATAGTGCAAGCTGACAGTGCAAAACTAGCCAGCATTGATATAGTAGACATGTACAGTTCAATCCCCATAGACCTAGCACTGCGTTCGGTGGAAAGATGGCTGACAACTAACAGAATCCCGGCCCTAGAGGTACAAGAGATAACCAGACTATTGGAAGTTTGTCTAAAACACAATTACTTTCAGTTTGAAGATAAATTCTACAACCAATCCGAGGGACTTGCGATGGGCAACCCGCTATCAGCTCCTTTAGCCAACATCGTCATGCACCTGGCTGAAAAAGAGATACTCCGCACTCCAGAACTACAACACATCCGATATGGAAGGTACGCGGACGACACAATAGTTGTGTATAAAAAGGCAGAAGAACTCAACCTCCTAGTGAACAAACTAAATAGCATCCACCCCAGGCTCAACTTCACCGTAGAGCATGAAAAACTTGGTAAAATCAACTTCCTGGACATCACCATCAGCCGTGCACTTAACAAATTCACAACCACCGTCTACAGAAAACCGGATGCAGGCAACCAGTACATACATGCTCTCTCTAGCCATCCCCCTAAGCAAAAAGCCAATGTGTGGCTAAACTTTTATCGAAGAGCCTTCTCCTACTGTGGCAAAGAAGAGGATCTACGAGAGGAGATAGCCACCATCACAGAAATAGCCCTGAAGCATGGCTACACTGAATCACAACTCTCCACTTGGTGCAGTAAGGCGGAAATACAGGTCAGACACCCTAACCTACCACAATCAACCCATCCACAAGCAACCCAGCCACAACCAACCCCCAGCGACCAATATAAATGGTTTGCCTTCCCCTACCATCCCACCACTTCCAACCGCATAGCCAAAGCCCTTCTCCCATTTGGCATCAAAGTAGCGCACAAACCCAACTCCAAAATAACTGACAAACTGAACAAGCACAAACGGTACTTCCTCTCCCCCCTTGACAACCCAGGTGTATATGATGCTGAGTGTGAGTGCAAGGCTCATTACATCGGCAGGTCCATCAGATCTGTCAATGAAAGAATCCAACAGCACCTAGCAGATGCGAAAAAAGCCCAACCCACTACTGGTCTTGCTAGACATATCAAATGCAATAGCCATAAAATTCAAAAGGTTCGAGTCAAACACACTGCCCACACGCTCATAGACACCAAAATCAAGGAAACGCACGCCATAATGCACTTCCCGCACGAACTAAACATCGATAGCGGGCAAGCGCACCATACTTGGATTCCACTACTGCAGCAGTTATCGCCCGGAAATAGCAGACGACGTACCAAGACGCACAGCGCACCTAACGGCAGCCAGAGAACTACGAACAAAAGACGCATGCCAAGCAACAGCGCAGCAAGTTCCAACGAGGATGGTGGCAGTGGCCACTGAAATTAATCGAAAAAGAAGAAAAAACAGCTTCGCGGATAAAAGTGAGTACTAGTTTCTCCGTATTTAACAATGTACTTTAGAAAAGGAGAAATTATTGCTGGTGCAAGTAAATATCCTTTTCAGTTCAATAGTACTGGAACCCTTACGTTATCTGCCTTCTGATAAGAAAGAAAACAGATATTAACGATGAGAAAAATAAACCAGACCAAAGACATGTAAATAAACTTAAAGTTTATCGACTCAAGAGAGAACACGTCACATAAACTCTGCCAGTGGCATGCCTATGGGGCTATAGAGCATATTCTCCCCAAAATGACTTCTAACCAGAAAAAATAATAGTTATAATTCTTGACTCGAAAATGTTCCTTATGGAAACTATATATTCAAATATATATACACTATTTTGCATTTCACTAGCAATGCTATTTCTTGATCTTCATCAACAAAAACTACAGATTTTAGAAAGTTGACTCAGAAAATAACAATGACCTTTTTTTTAAATATTAATGGTCATTATATAGTTACTTCTATCAATGCATGTTTAATGATTCAGTTTCTTTTCAAAATGTATTTCTTGTGCACACAATTATAATATGTAATCATTATTTATTTTTTTATGCATGATAAAATATTCAAGATTTAGAAAAACGGATGTGTCCATGAAAACAAAACAGCTGGCAGACTGTTAAATTTTAATGGAAGAATATTGATAAGTGTAGGGTATCTTGAAACAATGTATAGCTGTATAGCTTGTTGAATCTGATGGACTTGGAATTTCCAATCGGTCATAGCGTTCATTGGTGTTTTTGCTGCAGTCTTTAATGTTAACAAAGTTCAACAAAATATAAAAAGCATTTTCACATTTTGTAACACACAAATTTTATTACATTATGCCTCCAGTACAAATACTGCATGTTTTCTCGACAAACAAAAAGTTAACTTGTGTTTCGAGATATAGTTTCAGACCAATGCGAATTAACACAGGTGTGGATGGATCTTGAATATTTAAATACTTTATATAGTTATATCTATGATATATTTCTTACCACATGGAAATAATAAAAGCGAAAATAACAAAAAATTCACATGTAAGAAACGCACACATTATGGGTCGGTCAACTAGCATTTGCACATTCCAACAATAAATTCAACAAAAAAAAGTATACTGAATCAAATTAAAATGACCTAGGGTTAAATATATAGTGAACACTTACATCTTAAACTACTCAATCTAATATATTTTTCAGGTATGTACTCACCAGGTTTCACGTAACAACGGAGGAGACACCTGGAAATAGAATGTTATAAATTAGGTGATGCAATTATCAGATAACATTAGAACTATTATTGAAAGAAAAGAAATACCATTTCGAGACGAGCTAAAATATATTTTAATATATAATATACATAAACCCATGTTTCCCATAGAAATGTATTTCAGCACATTGCATTTAGTATGTTATGGTAGGATCTTTCTGTAAATATAAAAGTTATTTTAACAATAAACTCCATTGAATGTCTATATAATGTGTGTTATGATGTTGACAGAACTGAACTAAAAATGTAACAATTATGAAACAGTATAACTAATATTTTGGATAAAATTTCGAGGGCATCTTCTATGCTTAAATTAATCTATAACAATTTATCAACACAAATTTTGTTAGTTTCTTAAATTCAACATAAATTTTACACAAAATATAGTGATGAAAATTACAAATATCAATAGATTATAAGTAGAATAATCCATATTTTCAATGTCAAAAACTTGAACTGTATTTAAATCAATCAATACTGAAACATAAAATTTGGAACACCATACGACTTACACACTTGTAGATTGAAACCAAAGATTTCTGATGCCTATGAGAAACAAAACAAGTACATATATGTACTTACAATTTAAGTTTTTGTAATATATGGAAGCTTTGTTACCATAATTAGAATCGTTTGGAAGCTTTCTTACCATAATTAGAATCGTAAAACAATTTCAACAATTACTTTTAATTTAAGATTTATTCCGATTGTTACTACATGATGACATATACCAGTAAAAAATATCAACCAATGAAACTCATATATTTAAATAATAGATCTGTATGTCAATGAAAACCCAATTATTTGATAACATTTTATCCAATATAATTCACGGATTAATTCAAATCATGACTTTTTTTAAAAAAATTAACAACAGAATAACTCGTTACTGGCATCACGATATAGAGGAAAACACTATAATTCAAAGTTCTAATGATGAAAGAGTATGAAATAGATATACAATAAAATTATCAATAATGTATTATTATTATCTAGTACAATTAATTCACTTACAGACATTTTATGACATGTCACGATTCATGCAAATATGATGGTGATTTTGTTCATTATTTTGCTAATTGTGCAAAAAAAAATACATTTAAAGTACACAATTGAAAAAAAAAACTTTTATATACTATGTGTTTAAAACTATAATATTAGTGCAGAATTAATGTGTATATTGTGTAAATAAAGAAAAGTGTCAGTTCTAAAGATCTTATTTTTTTTATTGTAATCTGGATCAAAGTTATCCAGCAACCAAGTAACCCCAAACAGAAAAAACTAATGACCACCATAGACTGTAAATACATTAAGGGTTGTAACGGTGATGACGTAAATCTATTATTGGTAAGTCCCGCTTTGCGTCATCCCATTACATTGAGTAAAAATTTCCCACCCGGGAAATTTCATTCTATAAAAATCCCCATGAGGTTATTTTTCCTCACTACCAAGTTATACCGATAGATGTCTCTCCTGTTACTTTTCACCTGTTTCTTCTTCGTTAGCAGCGGAGGTAAAGTGAGAATCATAGAACTTAAGACCTTCTGTAAACAAAAGCACGTGTACCCTAACAGTGTTGCAAACTTATGGGAAAAAAATAATCCACACAGCCCACAAGGTGTAAAAACATTTCATTTGTCAACAGATGCACAATAAGCAGTGTATCACTGAGTGATGACCTGTTGAAAGTTATTGAATGTATGTTAAAAAAAAAAAAAAGTTTAAAAAATGTACATCTTGCCTGGTGGCCGATTTTCAGACTCATCACCGAAGTTCCCTGCCTCGAATCCCGGCATGGGTGTTATTTGTGAGTGTCCCTTCATCAATTTCATCTGACGATCCCTCATTCTCATCGTCGGGATTAGCCAAAAGTGGAAGAAAAGCAACGCTAAATTAAAAAATCAAATACAAAATGTACATCTTATCCCCCAGAAGTAAGACGGTTCCGTACCAAAGGATTAATTTTCTCTTATATTTTACTAAAAAAACCTTGCTAGAAGAATGTGACACATGAGATAAATTACGTTTTGAAACCGGGATTTCTTCATTAAATTTATTTGATGTTGGAAAATATTATGATTTATTATTATAGATAATGAAAATAAGCTAATACATATAATTTGATTGACTAAATTAATAATTATGCAGCAAAGACACCAAGGGAAACTAAAACGGCAACTTAGAGAAGCATAAAAGTGGGAAAAGAAGACTGTGAATTTTTAAATATTGTCACATTTTTCTTCTCTTGTTGTGAGGTGTTCATTTTAAATCAACCTCCCTCACCCTACGGCCTGCCCTCCTTCACCCGCAAAAGTATTCCGGAGTGTGAGGATGTCACCATCCGGATGGTGAACACCTCTGTATTATAGATCGACTCCTGCGTCCCACCCCCTTCCCCATCCCCGGAGGATCGTCACTGACAATGTGAAATCACACTATCATATGCCGACAATCGACATACCACTTCCGTTTCTGTACTTGACTTAGTGAGAAGTATTGTGGTTGGCAACAGCCTAATAACGGATTTCTTCCGCATCATGTAGTCCGTTCTATGAAAGTACGCTAATGGAATAAAAACGTGTAAATTACATTGGATTATACATTTTAAAATATATTTTCATTAAAGGTTTCTGTTTATAATAATAATACGTGATTATTGTATAAATTACAATCGATCACGTGAACAGCAAGAAAATAGCGCCAGTTTCGAACATGGCGACTTCCATGCGTGCAGGAAGGTCTCCCGTGTTTTCAGAGTAGTCTTTCGGAAATACAGCCGTTTGAAAAGTGGCAAGAAGCAGGTTGTTCTTAACGTTTATGTGACGTTGTGTCGGTGCTATCCTGAGCAAGCAGTGAAGTTGGTGTCCAAGTGTAATCGTGTGTCTGCGTCTTTGTGTTTTCGGTGGTGAAAGAAAAAAACGACCGGTCAAGTTGTGAGTCCCGCGAAAAAAGCACGTTGTTGCTCGTATAAACAAGTACACCGATTTTGAGATAAGCGCAATACAATGCGAGGTGCTTTCGTATTCTTTCAATCAAAGAGCCGTCCTGTCCACTGTGGAGAAGATGTTGATAGTGATGATTGATGACGATCTCCCCAATTTTAGCAGTCGACGTTAAGTCGCCTCTTGTGCCACGTTGAGTTCCTTTTTGGCAAGCAAATTTGACACACCGTACCCTGACAGGATGATGTCTAGCGCCGAAAATGCCTCAAGTTCAAAAAGGAAGTACTGAATCAAGGTAAGAAAATACATTACTTGCATGAGACGTGCGTAACGTGCTTATTATCGTCTTCCTGTTTTCTAGTGCACGAGAAACCGAGAGAAAGATAAACAATCTCTTTTTATTCCCCGGCTTATCTTTGTTTAGCTTCTGCTAAAACTGGCGGTATATTTGTTACACAAAGGAGAAAACAATACTCCACATGTCAACAATGTTGGGCAATAATTTGGTGGAAATAAAACCAAAAGGCTTGAATTACTGAAACGAATATCTCTCTCTCTCTCTCTCTCTCTCTCTCTCTCTCTCGTATAACTTTGGCGCTGTCATACTGAGAGAGGAGGGGGGAAGGGGGATCTGTTAACCCAGTGTCAGATAAATTGAACTTTTGGCGTAGAAAAATATGTTCATTCTTGAACAAGAACACGTATTTAATCACTTGTAGAAAATTTATTATACTTCAATGTGTAGATTATCAGTTAAAATAAGAATACGTTTTTCCATGTCACGTAAAATTAAAGGTTGCGAGTGAGTAGCATATGATGGCCGCACCATTCACGAACAGCTGGCGCGGAGTGATACGTTACTCGAAGTGAGACGGTTGTTTACAGAAGGTCGGAAGGTTCGTGATTCTTACTTTAGGAAAATCACAGTTCGTCGCACGACAATCAAGGTTCAACGTCGCTTGGTATTTTATTCAAAACTGGGGCAAGTTTTATTGTATAGTGTGCAACCACATATCGTAAGTTGGGACTTTAGAACTTTCGTCATTCATTTTGAAGTTTACGTGTTGCCGTTTGAACTTACATTGCTTCTTCGCAACATCGTGTCCCGTACTAAAAACTTTGTAAGGAATTGTGCTTTGGACTTATTTTCTTGTTTTTTCGTGAACCAATTTTCAGCATATACATAAATCTTGCGTTAGTCATTTTTGTGGTAATTGTCACGCCCAGTATTTTAATTTGTGGTAACCATTTTTACACATATATATATTTGCACGACTAGTATTTGTTTTACCAAGTAATTAACCAAGAAGTATTTAATGTCAGCATGAACTTGAGTCGGAACATAGACATTGAACCTTGAAATAACTAGAGCCAATACAATTTGCTGCAGTATCCACAAGCACACATGGCATCAAGGAAGTAACGGCATAAAATCTATTACGTAACAGAACACTTGGATTTGACTGCATCAATTCGACTACTTTGGATGTTGCGAACAGCCGGTCTAATTTGGCAACTAGAACATTTATGAAGGTACGTAAGATTACGTGTGTTATAGTAAACTGGAACTTGTGTAACAAACTTAAATTCATACTTGCCAATTGTTGATTTTCGCATTGCAAATAAGACGCGATAAAAGATGGGGCTTTGAATGTGTCATGTGCATGAAACCTGAACACGAATGAGAAAATAGATACGTACAGGTGTGTGTACCAAGTACTAGTGTAAAACATCGCCGCGACAGTAACCCAAATGTGCAACCGATACGCGTGTGACCTTAGAACGTAATTTTTATAGGCAATCATTCAACCTCAAAAAAACGTCATAACGAAAGTCCTTTTCAACTAATAACAAAACGAGACAAATCTTAACCGACTGAGTAGTAGGAATTAATGAGCATCTAATTCTCATACAAAAAAATAAAAAAATAGGCAGAAGTTTATTATTATTATTAAATTTTTAAATAAGTATAATTTTAGGTATTTATAAATTAGTAGAATTTGTCCGTTAAATGTTGGACTGTTACGAACTTTTAAAAATGAAGTAAATTTTATCTGTATTATTGCCGAAAAAGGCGTACCATTTACTTGCATTGTTATTTATATTGTAAATTATTCTGATCAAAAAGAAATGCTAAGAACGAGAATTGTCGGTCGTACGTAAACTGGAATTTTGTTGTGAAGCTTAGTAAAAAAAATAGAAGGAAATATTGGAAGAATGTTGCCGCAAATTTAAATTTGTTAAATAAACGTCTATAGTGAATGTACTACCTTTTTCATTGGTGAGAGTTGCGATTTGGTGACGTGATTGAGGTAATGCTTGTTGTATAACTTGCTGAATTTTTTGGAAAGGGTAAAGAAGGGTGAGGAATTTACACACACATATTCAAACTGTTGTTATTGTGGGAATTATTTCCATATATGTATTCGGTTAACCCCATAACAAGCAAAAAATTGTAATTGCGGTTCCTCGATTTATATTATCCACGCTCTATATACCTCTGCGAGTATAGGTCACCTTGTTCATGCTTCTCATTTTTACCGACATCGAGGAACGGCGTTACAAAAATTGGCAGTCAGAGCATGGCCATTTTCCCCTTTTCTTTCATTAAGTGAAGTTTGAAGTGAAAAATTTTTTCCCACCCGCCCACCCTATTGGAATTTTGGATTTTGGCTTGGGATATTGAGTGATTTATTTGTGTGTGACTATACGTGCCTTTGTTTTCAGCATAATAGATTTACATTGTATTTTGAAATTTTTTGGTTGATGCATTTCACCCCCCCTTTTTTTCTTTCGTATTTATTGGTTTTATTTTTATGCTAAGATTTGTTGCAGTTACCTTATCTTACGTTCCTTCGATTTTGAAAATAAAATTGGCAATTTTCAAATTTAACTTAGCAGTTCATAAGTAGTGTGAATTGGACGAGTCTACATCATTTTTTTTGTAAATCGTTTAAAATTGGATTTCCGTTGATTATTTTATCGTTGGAGGTTATATTTTTGGTTTTGTGCACTGGTTGGGTAAGGATGTCTGTGGTTTCACCAGTTATTAGGCCTTTTAGGTTGAATTTTTCACCACCATTATTGCATACCAGGCAGGTTAATAATAAGTTCAGTAATTTTTTGCTCCCTCCGGAAGAGACTCCTGTCACAAGTTACATTCGATATTCTTTAGCACATGAGATAATTTGTGATTTACCATGTATAGATGGAGAGGACCTCCATAGGGTGGTATTGTTTTTAACTACCTTGCATAAAGCATTTTCATTGCAACTACTCGACTTGGAATCACTGCTATTTATGGCATATAGTAAAACTTCGGGTATTTTTCGCACCATTTGGTACGAAATTTTGATTTTAAAGTATCCTTGGCCAATTATGATTAAAACAATTTGGAGTCGCTTGACAAATTTGCAAACCTTGAGGGACTTAATACAATTTTATGTGACTCGTCAACAAAGGACAAATAAGTTCTTGTCAAGTTATATCCGCGAGGTGGATATTTATTTTCATATCTTTCCTTTAGATTGGACACAGGATAAACTGGTGGAAACTATAATAAATGGACTTAGTATGAATACTCGTTTGCATTTAGTGTATTATTCTCGTCCGAGGTCAATAATGGAATTTATTACTATTGCTCAAGAAATATGGCCTATGGAACTTCGTGATTTTTCGGACAAGATACAACCTTCTGTTATTTCTAGAGCCACACAAGTTGAAATGATTGAGGATCGATTAGAGGGGGTTGAAGTTTCTAGGGATGTTGAGCACTGTGAGAGACAGAAGGATGAAGTGAGGTCAGTTCCTCGGGAGGAAGATAAAGTCTCTACAAAATCTATTAATATATTGGATACAGTTTTTACGGTTGCTTCAGAATTGCATTTTCAGTGTTCATTTGCAGAAGAGGAAAAGTGTATTCCTGTTTTGACTGCTACTGTTAATTCGACTTCTTCTCGTTTGTTATTGGACTCTGGGAGTTCAGTGTCATTGATATCAAGTACCTTCTTCGCAACCTTAAAACAGAAATCACCAGTAGTTCATGATGTTACTCAGGACTTATTGTCGATAAACAACCAAACAGTTCACTTAAATTCCCGTACAGAGTTGTCATTGCGTATTGGACATTTGACCTGGAAATGGTATTTTTGGCTTTCTGATTCGCTCCCTTTTCCGATAATTTTAGGGTATGATTTTTTGTCCCACACTAAAGCGAGATTGTCTTTCGAGGAGCGGATGCTCTCCTTCCCATTTTCAACGATTCCGATACACTTCGAGTCTTCAAAAAAAGAAAAGGCTCCTTCAGTTCCTTCTTCTGTTAAGGTTAATGATTCGATTCCTTTACAAATTTCAGAATCTTCAGATCTTCAAACTCTCATGGTACGATATGAGGATGTAATTACTGAGAAGGTGGGCACATGCACATTGGATCCTGTTTCAATTCCCGTGATATCGGATATTCCATTTAGATGTAGACCGTTTCAGTTGAATCCACACCAAACGGCAATTTTGCGTCAACAGATTGACGACTTAATAGAACAAAATATCATCGAGGAGTGTAGTTGTGCTTATTCAAGCCCGTGTTTTCTGGTTGATAAGAAGGATGGTTCTTACAGATTAGTATGTAGTTATAAGCAGTTGAATAGACTTATAGCTTACGACAATTTCCCACAAGCTCGTATTGATTTAATTTTCCAACATCTGCAGTCTGCTAAGGTTTTTTCTTGTCTTGATTTATGTAAGAGCTTCCACCAGATAAGATTAGACGAGAAGAGTAAGGATTTGACTGCGTTTGTCACGTCTTTTGGCCAATACCGTTACACCAGAGTTCCTTTCGGCATTAACTTAGGTACGCAATTGCTGACTCGAGCCTTAGACAAAATTCTAGGGAAGTTTAAATACAAGTTCTTAGTCAACTATGCAGACGACCTCCTTATATTTAGTCCTGATGAAGAATCTCATTTGGAGCACTTAAGATTGGTTCTTCAAGCATTGAGGGAGGCAGGTTTGACTGTTAATCCGAAGAAATCTACTTGGATGCAGCGACAAGTAAAGTATTTGGGATACATTTTGGGGGAAGGAAAATTAACATTGGATCCGGAGCGAATATCTGCTATTCAACAGATCCCTCCTCCTAAGAACGTTAAAGCTATTCAGAGGATTTTAGGACTTACTGGGTACTATTCAAAATTCATTCCTGCATATGCGGAGTTAACTAGCTTTTTGTCGGACAAAAAGAAAAATTGAGTTCAGTTTGTTTGGTCAGAGGAGGACCAGGTTAAGTTTGATCATTTGAAGAGTGTCTTTATTAAACATACTGTACTGGCTTTACCTGATTTTTCGAAAGAATTCATTTTGCAATGTGATGCTTCTAATTTAGCTCTAGGGGCAACCTTGAATCAACAGGAATCAGATGGATCGTTGCGGCCAATTGCTTTCGCTTCGCGAAAACGCACTGATTTGGAACGAAAACAGTCTATATATGAGGCAGAGTGTTGTGCCATTGTATATGGATTTAAGAAATTTGAAACTTACCTTACAGCAAAACCCTTTGTTCTACAAACTGATAATCAGGCGCTTTCGTGATTATTGCGTCATCCTGAGCAGTATGGAAAATTTGGTAGATGGTTGTTGTATTTATCTCGCTTCTCATACACAGTGGAGCATATTCCATCTAGATTGAATCCAGTGGCTGATTGTCTGTCTCGGATGTATACACCGGATGAATTTCAAGTATCTCAACCGCCTATTTCTAGTTTTGCGTGTGCTGCTCCTAAGTTCCAGATAATTCCGTTTGATAAGGCCGATATAATTCATCTTCAGGCTCAAGATGCTAGTTTGTCTCCTATTATCCAGGAAATCCAGTCTGGCAAAACAGTGAAGCATTATCGTTTGTTTCAAAATTTGTTGGTTTGGCAACCTCCTAAGTTGAACCATTCTCTAGTTGTGGTACCAAGTGCCTTACAATTATTAATTTGTAGATATTATCATGATGTTCCTGCAGGTGGTTCACATTTGGGGGTTCGAAAATGTCAAAAGAAGATTTCTGCACTTTTTTGGTGGCCTACCTGTGCCCAGGATATACGTAAATACATTAAATCATGTGATACTTGTCAACGTGCTAAACTAGTTATACGTAAACCCCCCGGTTGTTTATCATCAGAAGTCATAAAACATCCTTGGCGCCGTTTATACATAGATTTGGTCGTTCCCTTGGTGCGTTCCTCAAGGGGAAATTGTTTAATTTTGGTGGTAGTTGATGCCTTTTCAAAGTGGGTCTCTTTATATCCACTGCGATCCGCGACATCAGTACAGGTCATTGACAAACTGCGACAACTCTTCCTTACATTTGGAGCACCTTGTGAGTTAGTGTCGGATAATGCTACATATTTCAGATCACGTTTATTTAATGACTTTCTGTTTGAGGCACAGGTGAAGCATATTTATACCAGCGTATATTATCCAAATCCATCATTGGCTGAACGTTTCATTAGGAATCTTAAGGCTTCTCTTATTGCGTATCATTCAGAAGACCATACTAAGTGGGATTTAAATTTAACTGCCATTGCATTTGCGTTTAATACTGCCGTACATGATAGCTTGCAGACCAGTCCATCACAAATTATTTTTGGAAGGGATATTGATGGCCCCATGAATTTTCATTGGGAGCTTCAATCAGACGTAGAACTTGGTGGTCCGCCATCTGGTAGTCGGGCTCAGTGTTGGGCAGAAGCATATTCTCATCTCTTGAAGGCTTGGAATACTAGGAAGAAAAGATACGATGCATCGAGAAAACCAGTTTCTTATAAGGTTGGAGACCTAGTTCTTTATAAAACTTGTCCACAAAGCAAGGCCTTACAAAATATTTCGGCTAAATTGATGGAACGTTGGTCGGGTCCGGCCCAAGTTTTTAAACTGTTGGGTTCTGTCACTGTGTTATTGGTGGATCCGGATACTCAGTTATATTTAAGGAAAGTTCATGTAAGTCATATCAAGCCCTATCACTCAAGAGAAGATCCTGATTCGGATATTGCTTTGGCTGATTCTCAGGTATCTGATATAATGCAATCATCTAATCTCTCAGGTCAGAATTCTCGAATTCCAGATAATGCTAATAATTGTTTACAATCTAGTCCGGCTAATCATATTTTCTGTAGATACTGTAAAGAATCGGGACATTTGATCACTCAATGTAACAAAAGACCTAAACGTTCCCACAATAACAATTTGCAACGTAGAAATTAAGGGTATGTTTCCTTGTATTTATATATATCATGTATTAGGTTAATGGCATTTTCTTGGTTTTTTACTGTCTCTTTACAGAAGGTCCTCTGATGTATTTATCGAGTGTGTCATGATGGCAAGACAACGATGGTAAAATAAAAATAATTATGTGTATTTATGCAAAATATTGTCCTGATGTTATATGTCGGATTAAGATTTTATGCCTATTTAATTCAAGGAGTGACTTTTAACTGTTTTCTTTAGTATGTCATTTGGATTCATATATTTTGATTGAGTAACTAAAGTATGTTCTCGTTTTTGATGAAATTTGGTACTATTTATATTTTTGTGTTGAGTTTTCAAAAAAAAAAAAAATCATAAATGATCATTGTCATATGCATGGAGTTAAAAATTTTCCTGCCAGAGATTCTGTAATAGATGCTCGTTTTTCTAGTGTTTCCCCTGCTAAATTGTCTCGTTTAATTCTCAACTCTTTCCTATTACTTCTTCTCTTCTATTTTTTATTTTTATTATTTTTTTTTCGTTGCATGAAATTTTTCGAGAAAAATTGGGACAACAAGCCTTTGGAACAACTGCAACAAGGAAACTTACAACGATTCATCTTTAAGGAAGTTTGGTATGGTTATTGGAACGTTATGCTTAATTGGATCAGCATCATCTTATGCAGCGATCATCAAGACATCTTGAATCATTTTGACAACCATCTTGAATCATTTTGACAACCATCTTGAATCATTTTGACAACCATCTTGAATCATTTTGACAACCATCTTGAATCATTCTGACAACCATCATGAATCATTTGGACAATCATTTTTGATAATCGTGAAACAATCTTATCATGTTAACCATCGTCAGTCGTATATCATATTTTTGAACTCACTATTTTTTTTCCTCTACATCAGTTATGAAGTGTTGTGTTTATTATTAATTATTGCTGCGTTTGTGTCATAAATTTTGTATATATTTTTAGAGTTTTGTGAATCATGTGGATTCGTTTACTTGATATTTTGGTATTGGAGATATCATGTTTTTATAATAATGGAGTGTAGTTTTAGGTAATTAATTCTTGAGGGCAATTCCCAAGATGAAGTCTTATTGGAACATAAGAGTAATGATGAATTTCCATAGTAGATAAGTGGTGGATCTGCCTGTTAAGTTTTAATGTTGGATAAATAATTTCCGGCATAGTGGTACTATTGTAATAGGGGTCTTTTATGGATACCGAGATGCTCATTTTCGGGTTGGTTTTCTTTCATCGTCGGTTGGGGGAATTTGTAACGGTGATGACGTAAATCTATTATTGGTAAGTCCCGCTTTGCGTCATCCCATTACATTGAGTAAACATTTCCCACCCGGGAAATTTCATTCTATAAAAATCCCCATGAGGTTATTTTTCCTCACTACCAAGTTATACCGATAGATGTCTCTCCTGTTACTTTTCACCTGTTTCTTCTTCGTTAGCAGCGGAGGTAGGAAAATCACAGTTCGTCGCACGACAATCAAGGTTCAACGTCGCTTGGTATTTTATTCAAAACTGGGGCAAGTTTTATTGTATAGTGTGCAACCACATATCGTAAGTTGGGACTTTAGAACTTTCGTCATTCATTTTGAAGTTTACGTGTTGCCGTTTGAACTTACATTGCTTCTTCGCAACATCGTGTCCCGTACTAAAAACTTTGTAAGGAATTGTGCTTTGGACTTATTTTCTTGTTTTTTCGTGAACCAATTTTCAGCATATACATAAATCTTGCGTTAGTCATTTTTGTGGTAATTGTCACGCCCAGTATTTTAATTTGTGGTAACCATTTTTACACATATATATATTTGCACGACTAGTATTTGTTTTACCAAGTAATTAACCAAGAAGTATTTAATGTCAGCATGAACTTGAGTCGGAACATAGACATTGAACCTTGAAATAACTAGAGCCAATACAATTTGCTGCAGTATCCACAAGCACACATGGCATCAAGGAAGTAACGGCATAAAATCTATTACGTAACAGAACACTTGGATTTGACTGCATCAATTCGACTACTTTGGATGTTGCGAACAGCCGGTCTAATTTGGCAACTAGAACATTTATGAAGGTACGTAAGATTACGTGTGTTATAGTAAACTGGAACTTGTGTAACAAACTTAAATTCATACTTGCCAATTGTTGATTTTCGCATTGCAAATAAGACGCGATAAAAGATGGGGCTTTGAATGTGTCATGTGCATGAAACCTGAACACGAATGAGAAAATAGATACGTACAGGTGTGTGTACCAAGTACTAGTGTAAAACATCGCCGCGACAGTAACCCAAATGTGCAACCGATACGCGTGTGACCTTAGAACGTAATTTTTATAGGTAATCATTCAACCTCAAAAAAACGTCATAACGAAAGTCCTTTTCAACTAATAACAAAACGAGACAAATCTTAACCGACTGAGTAGTAGGAATTAATGAGCATCTAATTCTCATACAAAAAAATAAAAAAATAGGCAGAAGTTTATTATTATTATTAAATTTTTAAATAAGTATAATTTTAGGTATTTATAAATTAGTAGAATTTGTCCGTTAAATGTTGGACTGTTACGAACTTTTAAAAATGAAGTAAATTTTATCTGTATTATTGCCGAAAAAGGCGTACCATTTACTTGCATTGTTATTTATATTGTAAATTATTCTGATCAAAAAGAAATGCTAAGAATGAGAATTGTCGGTCGTACGTAAACTGGAATTTTGTTGTGAAGCTTAGTAAAAAAATAGAAGGAAATATTGGAAGAATGTTGCCGCAAATTTAAATTTGTTAAATAAATTTCTATAGTGAATGTACTACCTTTTTCATTGGTGAGAGTTGCGATTTGGTGACGTGATTGAGGTAATGCTTGTTGTATAACTTGCTGAATTTTTTGGAAAGGGTAAAGAAGGGTGAGGAATTTACACACACATATTCAAACTGTTGTTATTGTGGGAATTATTTCCATATATGTATTCGGTTAACCCCATAACAAGCAAAAAATTGTAATTGCGGTTCCTCGATTTATATTATCCACGCTCTATATACCTCTGCGAGTATAGGTCACCTTGTTCATGCTTCTCATTTTTACCGACATCGAGGAACGGCGTTACAGGGTTGTGCATAAAATCTCGGCGGTGAAGATTCTTGCTTCAAGTCCCGTTCATGACACAGGAGGCTCGTTGTATCGGATATGTTTAATCTAATTCATCTAATCATAATTGTCGCGATTTAGCTAGAGGTAGAATAGCGATGAAAAATATCACTAGTAGATAAAAATAATCTGTGTATAAGATCGAACTGAAGTAAACTACATGATGGAAAGATTTGAGGTCCGAAGATCCAATTACAAACAGACAGCAAGGTAGACTGACCTCAAATTCACATTAAATTTGCAATGCAAGTCACATGAACTTGCAGGAAATTTTCAGAGCAAGTCTGTAAATTTGCAGCATATTAAAAGCAAAGGTACTAAACACCTACATTTGAAAATTGCAGCAAGTTCTAAATGTAACCTGCAGTTAACTTGTATGAGAAGTCTCAAGACTTGCTGAAAGATAACATGGAATTTGATATGCTGGTGTTAAAACTTGCAGCATGTTGACCACAATCTTTCTTGGCAAATAAAAGAACTGTCAGCGGCAGCTGGTGGGTTCAAATAAGGTAAAGAAATAGCAGGAAAAAATATTGTATTAGAGAAAATTATATCAATATTTACCCACACATATTAGAACCCCAATTTTCTAATAAGTATGTGTAATTATTGGTTTCACTTTCTCTGATCCATAATTTTTTCCTACCAGCCCTTCACCTAATTTGGACCCACTGCAGTAGGGTATGGGGTGGAGGTGGGAATCTAACTACCTCTCCCCCCACCCCCGACCCTAGTATCCCTGACAGAGATCCAGTTAGTTCCAAATCTAACCACAAATGACACATGTAAAACTGACAGAATAATATATTAATAAATGTGGTCCAACAGCAAATTCTACACCATTCCATTCCTTCATTCTATGTACACAAAGCATGTAAGAACTATTTTTTGTAATTCTTATGCAAAGATCAAACTAATCAATATTTTCCAATAAAAATGCATAAACTTTCTGCAGAGAAGAAAATAGCTAAAAACATGGAAAAATATTTGAACTATTTGTAAAAAAAAAAAAAACGCAAATACATAGACTAATGGATAATGAGCAGAAAAGGTACTTCTGTGATTTTATTGTTCAAATACTTATTTTTTAAAATAATAATGATAATAGTATGGATATATCTCTGATCAAAGGGAAATTGGATTCCTAGTTAAACGTAAGCATTTTATATTTACACCCAAATCCAGTAAGGCACTTCCCCCAAAAGCACATTGGACAAGACTTTACTACACTCGCAACCTGGGGTTGTAAATGGATTATTGTAGTTTGGTCAAAGTGGAAGTGGATAAAGTGTTTCTAATGATTTGCTTTGGCTTTCATTCAGTTTACAATAAAATTGCAGTTTATAAATTTCACCTGTACCTTGTAAGTAGGCATAGAAGAAAAACAGCACATAATTTAAATTCATTAGGTTATATTTCTCACGTTTTTACAGATCAGGTATTCATTCAGACTTGTAAAGGGTCCTTAGGCAGGCTCTTGCATCACTTCTTGACGTGTCTATGTGGGCTTTCAGTTTCATTTCTCTGAAAGAGAAAAAGTAGATTCATGGCATAAATTCAAGCTTTGTTATTTCCTAATTTACACTTCAGAACTCAAAGTTATTAATAGAAAAAAAATTGGATATGAGGGAATTTGAAGTGTACTCCAGCAGTGAGACATTACCAATACTTCATTTTGCAAGATTGCAAAAATTCCTAATGTTTTTTTAATAAATGTGGCAGTTTTCAATGCATTATGAAATGTCATTTTTTATTTGTTCCTGTAAGCCCACTTTACACACACACACACACACACATAGAACAAATGATACTGGACCTTCAATTTAATGTTGTATCTGAACCACTGTGCATTCCAACTACAAATGAGCCTTTCTCCATATCTTTCAGTTAAGGTGATGGCCAAAGGATGTCGAGGCCACAAAGTCTTGCCTTTGTCTATCGAAATCTTATTGAATACTAATTTTGGTGAATGGTCCCAGATAGCATGTAAGTTAACTGCAAGTTAAATCGACGTTCGATTTAACTTGTAGTTAACTTACATGCTATCTGGGGTCTGACAGACGTACCATAGTAGTTATGTTTTCCTTCCAATGGCTCATTACTCATTTTCAATTTAAAGAAAAGATTACATAGGAACTTTGAACTCCTGCTCTTCTGGCAACAAAAAAATATACACACTTTAAGAATTTGGAATTAAAAAAATAATAAAGTAGCAATATTTGGCCCATTTGAATCATATTTGCATAAATTGTTACTTTTTGTTAACTGAAAGCTGATTTACAATAGTCTTCAACAGAGTGTCCCACTCGTAAGGGGCCCCGGAAAAAGTATTATAAAAATCTTAATAAAAGAGGATATGAAACCAAATTTGTACATGACATACCTTTATGGTTGAGAAATGAAGGTACATTACAAGAAGTGCTAGAAGTGACCTCCCCCCACCTGTATACAAAGTTCAACACGGCGCTGCATGTTCGTGAATGTTGCTGCCAGAGTATCGGCGTGACTGCCTGGATTTCACGGCGGATGTTCTCACGTAACTCGTCGATGGTGTGTGGTTTCTTCCTGTACACACTACTTTTAAGGTGACCCCACAGAAAAAAGTCAGGGGGTCAAGTCCGGTGACCTTGGGGGCAATAATCCTTTCAAAATCACTCAGTCAGGGAAAAATGATTCCACTGCAGCCATACTCGCGTCAGACGTGTGGCATGTTGCCCCCCTTGCTGGTACAGTCATGTTCAAAAAATCTGTCGCATGGATTTTTTCTAAGTCCTACGTCTTACGAAATTATGTTGGTAGCTCTGAAACAAGGAAGTGTTGTGAAATATACGATCCTCCAATCAGAGTGAAGTTCGATTCGGAGGCGCAGGAGGCGTGACTCACGGTCTTGTCCACAGGAAGTTCAACCAATGCAGCATTTCCAAATATGAGATAACGTCCCCATTGGTTAAATATTGTTTCAATAATGCGAATCGGCAGAAAGATTGCGCAAAAGTTTACTTTGTCGTTTTAATTGCCTTTAATCGTTTCAAATTAGTATTAAATTGTCCCAATTATAGTTCACGAGCTTAATATAATGTATTCATGTATGTGTTTGACAATCATATATCACTCATTAGAACAATTTTCACATTGTTTTCACTACGTGAGATGACATTCCATTTACATTTACGATAAAATAGTGGTTTGGATGTAATAACAGTTTTCATTAATTAATTTAGAGATGCATTTTTATTTGTTGAGTTAATGATTAGGTTAATTCGTTATTTCTCGCGAAAAGAGGGAACCACAGCTGAAAGAAAATACACAAATTGCATTATTGAGGTCAAGAGTTCGTTTTAACATCACTTTTTGCACACATAGGCTAATCACGACTCGGGATACATTTAAATTGGAATCGGAAACATTATGCGACCTGACTGGAACTCGGAAAAGGACACACTGATTACAAGACGTCGATACATTACCACTTGGTCTGGCGAACGCCAATAATAATGAGGGGTTGTGGGAGTGGGAGAGGGGTGACGGAAAGTAGAAAATAAATAGTATTTTTGGGGGTATTTAATGTTATATTTATACACATACAAACATAAGAAAATATTTATTTTGATACATGTGTGTGGGGGGTGGGGAAGGGGGAAAAGAGAGGGACAGAAATATATTGGGAGAGATGGGACGAAGAGGTGATTGTGGAAAATGTTTTATTTGACGTTCAGTAATAAAAACAATCAAATCAATGATGATTATCTTATAAATACCATATTTTATGTAAATTTGTTTTAAAAATGGGGGCGGGGAGCTGTTTGTTTTACGTTCAGTGCAGGATAACAAGTGGAGACACATAGTGGTTCGTATCTCACTTTAAACTGTAGGTCCAGGCCCCATTAGCCTATCTGTGTATAACGTGGATTTAGAATTCAGTAGAAAATAACGTCGATCTAGTATTTTGGATTTTAGATGCGTTGAGACCACTAAAATTTCCAATTCTTATAATAAGAAACCTGTCCTCATATTACCATTTTGAAAGAGAGAGAGAGTTAATTGTATAATCTTTCGTTGTTAGTTTCAAAGAAGACTAATTCAAATAGTAACAATGGGAACGAATAAAGCTTACGAAAAGTTTTTGCCATCGTGGGGATTTGAACCTACGACCATTAGAGTGACAACCCAGTGCGATAACCACTACCCCACGAGTTCGTTCCTTCTTACGGCATGATTATGAGTTAAGACCAATTCGTTCAATATGCATTAGAAATATAATCTCCACCCGCCTCTTTATAAACAACACACCCAAACACTCCTTTGTAGCAAATGAAATAAAGGTGGTATGAATGTCACAAAACATTTAAGCAAAATCTACTATATTTACGACGCAATCGTTTTACATGGAGAGGCTACAGCTTCGAAAATTGAGGTTGTGACGTGGCTTCTTGTAGTGGTAGGGTAGATATTCGTATGGCAAGGTTCCAGCGTGCACTAGCCAGTAATTTCCGAGAAAAAAACTTCATTTTTTTTTTTTTGATGGTAAAGTGGTTCAGTGATAGGCTATCAGTATTACACGCCGAAGATTATAAGTTTGACTTCTGTTCGATTACCCCTATTATTATTATATATAGCAACTAAGTATTGTATTTAATTAATAATTGAAAGAAATATAAATGTTATATAACATAACCCCACAGCTCTACAGCACCTTGGCGGGCCTTGGCTTATCTACCTACCGACTGCTGGTCTCCCTCCCACACTGTTCCTCCGTCACCTGTTACAGCGTGGAGGTCTCAGACCAGTGTTGGGGTGACGGGTGATCAGCCCGACGAACCCCCAGCCGTTGTTGTAGGTCTTCTCGACCGGGTTACGCTCACTCACTCGGAGCTTCCCAATTTCCTCACCATGGTGGGTTGCCACCGGCCCTATACGTAGGCCGAATAAATTCCGACCAGAGCCGGATTCGAACCTACGCCGTCCCGCAGCGAACGATAAAAATGTTATATATATTTTTTAAAAAATAAAACTCCTCTCTAATGATTTTTCAATGTTATTTTTGAAAATAATTTTTCAGAATATGTTTTTGAATTTTTCATCATTTTACTAGGATTTGCATAAAAATGATCCATGTTTCATATTCGACGAAATGTCATGTAGCTTCAGCGAAAGTTATACATTTTTATTTTAGGGAAAATTATCAAGAAAGAAAACAAATAAATACTAGTGACATCCTTTTGTGAATAGTATTTATTTTACATTATTTTTTGTTCAATATGCATAGTTCTATTCTTGTAAAAAGCATGAAAAACAATATATTCTCTACATTTCGCAAAGCAAATAATATACGAATTTTCGTAATAAGTAAAATGCAATAAATAATTTTTCGGTTTAATAAGAAATAAAAATCGCAGATTCACTTCACAGTTAAATGTGCAACAATAGTTTCGACTCATATCACGTGAGATGTAAACTCAATTCAATTCTCTCATTGTATGTAACTTGTATGTTGAGCTCATGTAGAAATATCAATTATGAGCTCTAAGCTAAATTTGACGCTACAATCGCTTGATCAACTCTTGCGTCTCGCTGCCAGACATTCTACGTCCCTGTTTGCTCCAGGTCGCTTCTGCATTTCATTATCATTGTTTTTACCTCTGTTTCATTTTCATCGTCGTTATAAACCTACGTAATTTCTACTGTTTACAGTAGACAGAATCTACTGTTATCAATTGTAGTACTCTACTGTCTCTCTCGGAAATCTACTCAAAATCAATGATTTCCTACTGAACACTTTCAGTAGGCCTAATGTGTAGTTACAGTTGAGGAACTACAAGTGAAATATTCTCTTCAGTACTACATGTAATATTGCATGTAGTGTGTTTGAATTTGAATTTGAATTCAAAATTTTGGGTGCGTCAGCACTTAGGCTATTTTGCACCTGTCACTTTATACGGGGTCCAGCCCCTTACCAGAACTGAAATAACATAACTGTAACGTCGTGTTGTAACTAAAATATTAAAATATTCTGAATTCGGTTAAAAGCTGAGGCTGTAAAGAGGCACTCAGCACCCACAAGGACCAAACACAGGACAACACAGAAAATTATACTGGCCATGGGGTCAGTCGCCAGAACCTCGTTCGTCTGCAAACTGAAGTCCAGGGTGTACTACGTGGAAGCAACAATTGGGTGTACATACTTCGTGGAAGGTCATCCCTTACACCCTTGTAGTGTGTTTAGCTAAAACTTGTTAGCTATAAATATAACTTTTTATTCATCCTCACTAACAATTTGTTTTTATCTCTCTTTAAAATTTAAACCAACCTCACTTCCATGTAGTACACCCTGAACTGAATTTTGCAGACTAACGAGGCTCTGGTGACTGGACCTACTGTTAGTATAATCTTTGTAGGACTGCGTGTGTGTTGCCCTTGTTTGTGCTGACTGTCTGTCGCTTTACAGGCTCAGCTTTTAACTCAGGTAAGGATCTTTTAGTTTTCAGACACGCTTTTATTTTTGTCATGATAAGGGGCTGGACCCCGTATAGCGTGACGGGTGTAAAATACCCTAAGTTTTCAGGCACACAAATTGTAATTCAATTTTTAAAAATCTTAACATAGATGTTTAAAAACACCTATTGATCTAATGAAACCAGTACAGTAGAGAAATTGTAAGTGAAAATAATTTATTCAGTATAGTGTATAATATGTTAAGTTTAATATTTTGGCTGTAAATATTAATTTCATATCCCCTTATTATTTTTTGTATTTATATCTTCTTGAAAATCTGAACACAGTAGATGTTTCAAAACACCTATTGATCTACTGAAAACAGTAGACAAAAGTTTCATTGGAGTAAGTAGAAAAGAGTCATGAAATAATACCCAAAGAAGTCAACCATTATGAATTAATGTTACATACTTTTTTTTATTTCACTTTCCAAAACCTAGGAGCTCGAAATAATACATGGCATGCGATTTACTAGACAGTCTGCTTTTCTGTGATTGATTCGTCGTGCCCAGTCGGGGATTACTTCCGTTCAAGGTAAAAGGGGAAGGGGAAGAAATCCACCACAGTACCATGACGTATGAAGTAACATGTTCACAGGCATCCAATACAACTGAAAAGGGTTCACCTGACCTTGGAAGTGTTGGAAACACGTTTCACGCTGGTTTCCAGAATGCTGTGGCTAAATCTGGAACTAACGGTGGAATAAGAAATAGTTTGTAACATTTAACAATGACATTTCGCATTTACAAAATATGAGATATGTAGACTTTGATTTATTTATTATAGTAGACGGTAGAGAATTACTTACCACGAAAGTCAAGTTCTAAATTGCAGACATCAAAATCTACTCCAGGTTGTAAAATACATTTGTGATAGACAGCAGATAGATTAATAAGGTTTACAAGATTGCTAACGACTCTTAAGACAAACGTTCAACGAAGGTTATTGAGTGAGAAAATGGGAAATTGTTAAAAATAGCGCCTAGTTGAGTGAAGATCGAAGGTTCGAATCTCTTATAGAACCGGCTATTTTTTGACACTAATTTTTGGTACATAATATATTTAATGTATTGTCGACATTTATAAGAAACAAAATATGAAAACTCTCCTCCTCCGTAACGGTGCTTAAATGTTTTGTGACATTCATACCACCTTTATTTCATTTGCTACAAAGGAGTGTTTGGGTGTGTTGTTTATAAAGAGGCGGGTGGAGATTATATTTCTAATGCATATTGAACGAATTGGTCTTAACTCATAATCATGCCGTAAGAAGGAACGAACTCGTGGGGTAGTGGTTATCGCACTGGGTTGTCACTCTAATGGTCGTAGGTTCAAATCCCCACGATGGCAAAAACTTTTCGTAAGCTTTATTCGTTCCCATTGTTACTATTTGAATTAGTCTTCTTTGAAACTAACAACGAAAGATTATACAATTAACTCTCTCTCTCTTTCAAAATGGTAATATGAGGACAGGTTTCTTATTATAAGAATTGGAAATTTTAGTGGTCTCAACGCATCTAAAATCCAAAATACTAGATCGACGTTATTTTCTACTGAATTCTAAATCCACGTTATACACAGATAGGCTAATGGGGCCTGGACCTACAGTTTAAAGTGAGATACGAACCACTATGTGTCTCCACTTGTTATCCTGCACTGAACGTAAAACAAACAGCTCCCCGCCCCCATTTTTAAAACAAATTTACATAAAATATGGTATTTATAAGATAATCATCATTGATTTGATTGTTTTTATTACTGAACGTCAAATAAAACATTTTCCACAATCACCTCTTCGTCCCATCTCTCCCAATATATTTCTGTCCCTCTCTTTTCCCCCTTCCCCACCCCCCACACACATGTATCAAAATAAATATTTTCTTATGTTTGTATGTGTATAAATATAACATTAAATACCCCCAAAAATACTATTTATTTTCTACTTTCCGTCACCCCTCTCCCACTCCCACAACCCCTCATTATTATTGGCGTTCGCCAGACCAAGTGGTAATGTATCGACGTCTTGTAATCAGTGTGTCCTTTTCCGAGTTCCAGTCAGGTCGCATAATGTTTCCGATTCCAATTTAAATGTATCCCGAGTCGTGATTAGCCTATGTGTGCAAAAAGTGATGTTAAAACGAACTCTTGACCTCAATAATGCAATTTGTGTATTTTCTTTCAGCTGTGGTTCCCTCTTTTCGCGAGAAATAACGAATTAACCTAATCATTAACTCAACAAATAAAAATGCATCTCTAAATTAATTAATGAAAACTGTTATTACATCCAAACCACTATTTTATCGTAAATGTAAATGGAATGTCATCTCACGTAGTGAAAACAATGTGAAAATTGTTCTAATGAGTGATATATGATTGTCAAACACATACATGAATACATTATATTAAGCTCGTGAACTATAATTGGGACAATTTAATACTAATTTGAAACGATTAAAGGCAATTAAAACGACAAAGTAAACTTTTGCGCAATCTTTCTGCCGATTCGCATTATTGAAACAATATTTAACCAATGGGGACTTTATTTCATATTTGGAAATGCTGCATTGGTTGAACTTCCTGTGGACAAGACCGTGAGTCACGCCTCCTGCGCCTCCGAATCGAACTTTACTCTGATTGGAGGATCGTATATTTCACAACACTTCCTTGTTTCAGAGCTACCAACATAATTTCGTAAGACGTTGGACTTAGAAAAAATCCATGCGACAGATTTTTTGAACATGACTGTACAGTAACCGGCATTAAAAATGGGACACCTAAATACTAAAATACTCACTTCCCTCTAAGGCGTTGTGTGTGTTGCGGTGATAAAATATTGAAATACACTTATCGGCTTAGAGTTAGGCAACACACACAACAACATGCAGGGGAGCGAGTATTTCATGATATAGGTGCCCATTTTTATTGCCAGTGACTGTACATTCATAATCCACAACCGATAAATGTTCTGCTATTAACATCTTGTAATAACCACAATGCATACGGTAAGCTTAGAGTTTCGTAAATGAAAAAGAAAACACAAGTAAGTGTAGAGCAATATTGTTATTACAGAAACCCTTGAACGAGAAACAAGTCAATGTTGCAATCTTATGTTATTCTGATACATAAGATATATGTTTAACCTTTCCATATTGATGTTTTTCTACCTAACAATAGATTCAGATAATACTTAAGACTGCGTTTGACAACATACCTAACTTGGGTTATGACTGCACACGTCAGATACTGAGGATTGTAGTTCTTAGTTTCGAAAAGTGGGATTCAAACAACAATCCTGGAAAGTTACCAGAACATGTTGTAAGGGAAAGCTGTGTAACGTCTCAAAATGGAATGTAAATTGTTATTTCACATTTTTATTTTATTTCAAGTAAGTTTTCATGTTGTTAGATAAATGTTTTATATTTTAAAATAGAGGTTAATGTTTTTCCAAAAAATAGTTTAAGTGACCTGCTGGTTACATAATAATACGTCGAGTTTCTGTTTTAGGTTGACTTTATGTACATATAGGCTAATCCGAACTGGACTTACACTTTAAAAGTGGGATCCAAGTCATAATGTGCCTCCGGCGAGTAACGGATCAGGGACCCCTCGATTACAAGGTAACTACTGACCACTTATAGAGACGTCCGGCCGGATTACACAAAAATAATTAAAGCCTTGATAGTCCAACATTATCATCATTATTTTATTATTATTATTCATTCAAAAATAGTTTATTTCTGTTCATATGCACTACAATAGAGTTGCTATGTTGCGGTATAGAGAGGATAAATGAAGTTTTAAGTCATATCCACACGGTGGCTCTTCTAGCCACTAAAGGGAAGTATCCGATATATCCTATACGAATAAATGATTTCTTAGCCTCGACTGTGGTGATAATTTTGTGTACTATAGCTCTTTTCTGCTCTTACGGCGGCCGGTCCTCATGCTGGCAAGGGAAGTGGGAAGCGGGGAATAAGCAGCAGACCAACCAGACAACAGCGGTGGCGCCGAGAGTTACGACGTCGAGGGGAGGAACTACTATGCGAACCTCGTTCTACAGGCTGCTGTAAGAGTAGAAAAGAGCTATATTCAATATTGTTCTGATTTTCTTTGTCACGCTTCATTATATTGCAGTCTGCTTCAGCGTTGGTTTCATAATTATTTCACAGGAAACAATAGATATTTGTCCGGTTACCTATAAATTTAGCAATATATTTCTTCCAAAAGCTAATACTTTGATTTCTCTACTAGACATTATATGGATTGTTCGGAAGGATTTATCCTGAATCAAATGCTATGCTAGATGGTGGTAAGTGAAATTTGAAGAATTTGTCATGTATTATGTATGGTATGGATAACAACAGTAATCTATAGTTTGTGAGTAAAACTGTAATGCATATTCTGCTTTCCCTTCATTTGACTCTTAGAAACTTTGCATTATCGTCTTAATACATTTATGTCACATACTATTTTATGATAAAGTTTTATTTAGAAAGCTCTAAATATTGCTCAAATACTGCAAATATTCAAAAGTGAACAATATGAAAAATTTTCAAAACGATACTACTACTTTATATATTATCAATATACTATGTTAAGTATATGCACTAAATAATTGAAATTCTTGTAAACTACATAAAACAATTCGCCTTCCAAAAAAAAATTAATGCAATTCTGTCTACATTTCTCGTAAAGATAATTTGCTTAATTTCTTCTTATTTCTTTTCACAGGTAATGTGCAGAACATGCTGTTGCCTTACCTCTTGGGTAATCAACATTTACCTGCAGCAGGTAAGAAAATTATTACATTTTCAAATTAGCTAAACTTGAACGACACATTTTAAAATGACTCAACATCATTCATAGTACATGTAAGATGAAATATTTGCCAGTAATGTTATAAACGTACGCTTTCTTTTCAGCTAACGGTGCACAAGATATCTTTTCCCGTATGAAAACAGCCTCGACAAGTAGCACAGGCAAGTTGAACTGGGTCCGTGGTCACATCCTACACCCTCGATTTCGCAAGGATTTTTTTTTTTTTTTTATGAAGATTGTGTGTTGCAAATTCTGAAGAACAAAATTTTGGAGCGCGGAAACAAGTATTTACGACTGTACAGTCGTTTAAAGTTGAGATGTTAGTTTCGTAGCACCCGTAATGTACTTGCGGCCATGTTAGTTTCGTTGCACCCGTACCGATGGATATAAGTAAAAGTCGGTTTTTCATGGATATACCGCAAGAAATTTCATAAAAATTGCAGGCTCCAAATTTCCCTCCGATCCCGGGCTCCGCCCCTGGGGGTAATTAACCTACCACCTTCTACCGCTACCGCGGCCCCGCCTCCGCTTCGCTTCGCTCCGGCTACCCGCCTTTCTCTATAGAGTCCCTTTGGAAGGCATGTTAGAAACTGGCCGGAGCCACCTGCCGAACACTATTTTTACCAAAACATTAAACCTTAGAAGGTAACTTACCTCTTTATCCCAAGGCCAGGCACTGAATTGCAAGTCGAAGTTAAGTCGTATGTTAAATGTCTTTGTTGTCCATTTCCACAGAATACTACCCTCCCCGTCCGTTCCTAACAAGTCGCAAATTATCCTATCCCACAAGTCAAAAACCGTGTTGACGTTACGTACGCAAGGAATTTTAATATTACAAAAACGAAAGTTTCGTAGCACGTAGATGTGAAAAAATTACCTTCCGCGCTATTATGAAACACCCTTTTCTTAGACGAAACTCATATTTTGACGAAAATATTTGAAATGTGCTCGAAATCGAGGGTGTAGGATGTGACCAAGGAGCTGTTGAACTTTAATTTTTGTCATAAATATTTGAAATAAGTATTTCAAATACTTATTTTGATGTGAGTTGTTGCAAGTATCAAACTCTTGTAAATAACAAAACCATTAAAGGGTGTTCACTATGTGCAATTTGCTTTATTGCAAATGGTATGTTTTACATATTGTTCCACGTTTAAGAAAAAATAAACCATTTCCAGTTATCATACATATTCCTTTGTGCGCTCATCGCACGACACCCTAATATTGAGCCTCATCAGAAAAATAATTTTAAACATGATGAAAGTATAAAGAATATTAGAGGCCGCGGTGGCTCAGTCGGTAATGCTAAAGGTCCGGGTTCGATCCCCGGCCGATTCAATTCCGGGAACTTTTCTAACGTTGGAAGCGGCCCCAGTGTCGAATGACATGGGTACCTGGGGCAAAACCCTGGGGGGTAAAGGCGGTCAGGGGCGTGATGCTGCTCACATCACCCCCACTCACGACCGGATCAAGAAAGTGTGGGGCGTTACCCCAACACCCCCTGTACGCCTTCATGGCGTGGTGCTAAGCACAGGGGAGTACTTTATTTTTTTTTACCTTTTAAACAATGTTAGTGACAATGGTTCTGCATTAGCAAGCAATGGATAATGTCCAATTAACATTACATGCTAATTATGAAAGTATTTGTAATGTAAGATGATATTTGAACATACTGTTCTTTGTAGATAATGTTTCATAAACTTTTTTAGATTTGTGATGCCTCATACATTACTACTGATTTATATAATGCTCTCTGTTGGCTTAAACTTTCACTGATTCCAATACCTGTTGAAGCAACCGTCTAGTTAAGTTTCGAGAATATAAACATAGTTATCTTTACTATGTGACTACAAATGAATTAATGCGAATTAATCTAATAATATTGAACTCTTGCTTGAAAATCCACTAATAGTCTTGGCACAAACTTAAAGAAAGTCGGACCTTACTCACAACATTATTGATTCACTTAATGGTTTCATCACACCACTCTCATTGAACGTGCAGAAGAGTGCATAATATACCTTCTTGCAAACAAATGTATTTGTTCAACGCAAGTTATGTATCAAGTATGTTTATATTGTAGGGAATTACAACAACGCTTTATACCCTTTTCTGATGGGAGGACAGCAGATGAGGCAGCCCGGTAAGATCTTATATTTTATAATTAGGTCAAGAAGCTAATTCAAGAAATTCCCAAGTCATGAAAGTTCTTTAAATTCAATTGACAAGTATTTGTGTTATTCAGCGTCGTTTCTCTGTCCCTTTTGGCTATTAGCGACGATGTGGATTTGTGGAAAATGATGAAGGGACAATAACAAGGAACATCCACACCGAAGCCAAATCCGGGAACTTTGGTGGTGAGGTCGAAACACGCTCGGTCATTGAGCGTATACGTACAACTAAGTTTCAGCAACTTTCAAGCGTCACAACGACATATGGATTGTTTAAATGCCCTATTACTGACACAACAGCATCTTTGCTCAGCTGTGCAGTAGCAAGGGGAGGAGCTATGGCCTGCCTTAGCCAATGACGTCATCCTACTATTACTCTCTAAGAGCTGTCGACCAACCAAAGGGGCGAGAAGATGGGAACTATGAAAATCTCTCTCTCTCTCTCTCTCTGTGTTTATACATGTGTATGTGGAGGCAGGGAGGGGGGGGGGAGCCAAGGTCACCCGCAAAGATAGAGCTAGTCAACTCATTAATAATAAAATGAAGGTATTGCTGGAAACGACAAGTGATAGTATTCGTACGGCTAAGCAACAAGAATCAAGCAAAGTAAAACCATGTATTTTGCAAACACTTATCTGACACAACGAATATTTCAACCTGCGTGTATGCTATTTTAGTATCGATTTGGAAATTGCGTATGTACACGTGTGTATGTGTGTGTGTGTGTGTATTAATGTATCTGTTATGTATTCTAGTAAAAATATTACTTTTCCTTTATGTCAAATTCATTCATGTTATGTTATATACTTATTTCATTTTAGTATTATAAATATATGTATTGTAACTATTAATCACCATAGTTAGGTGGTAGAGCAATCCAAGGCTGAACCTCGCTCTGTAGTAAATAAAAAAAACTTTTCTATTCCATTCTATTATTCTATTCTATTACAAGGATTTCTATTAGTTTTCTCTACAAACAGGCACAACAAGGTACAAAGTTGGATATACAGGGTGAACAGAAACTATAGGGATAAACTTCAGGAGGTGATTCCTGACAGGTGAAGGAACAAAAAAGTTCATATCAACATATGTCCGGAAACGCATATTTGCCAAGGTAGATGGCACTGAAGAACGGCATCATCCTCTCATAATAACACTCACAGTGTGCTTTTTTGTGTTGGAGATTGTGTGATTGGAGCTACGTCGAAGCACCATGGTCCGTTACTCATACCAGGAACAAGCCGAGATGGTCTTCGTATACGGTCAAGTAGATGGAAACGGTCGAGAGGTCCGCCAGCATGGTGTAAGTCAAGCGACGGTGTTGGGTATCCTGTACGAAAACCGCTACTATCCCTATCACCTGCAACGTGTGCAGGGATTATCCAGCGGATTTTCCTCCAAGGGAACGGTTTTGTCGCTGGTTTTTGCAACAGGCCACCAACATATTGGGATTTCTGTCGTCAGCCCTCTTCAACGATGAAGCAACCTTTGGTAGAGATGGCATCGTCAACCTACACAATTGTCAACTGTGGGCTACAGCCAATCCTCTGGAAATGATTGAATCGTCTCATCAGCAACGGTTCAGCATCAATGTATGGGCGGGGATTATTGGCGACCACCTACTTGGACCATGTGTTCTTCCACAACACCTTAACGGACAGACGTATCTGGATTTCCTGCAGAACACTCTGCCTCATTTGCTTCAGAATGTGCCTCTGGCAATACGACAAGTAATGTGGCTGATGCATGATGGAGCGCCAGCCCACTTTCGCATTATTGTTCGTCAACACCTCAGCAACATCTTCCCCAGAAGATGGATCGGACGAGGAGGTCCTGTGGCATGGCCCGCTCGATCACAGGACTAAAACCCCCTTGATTTTTACTTGTGGGGGCATCTGATAAGTGTTGTGTATGCTGAGCCACTTCCTCATGTGCAGACACTTGAACAGCGTGTCCGTGTAGCCTTTAACGCTATTCGGGTACAGGCTGGAACATTCGAACGAGTGAGGCAATCCATGGTGCGACGTGTGGACGCTTGCATTGCATCCCATGGAGGCCACTTTGAGGACCTGTTGTAACATGGGTGAAAGTCATGCCATGTAATGTGTACCCGTACTAATTGCTTTATTGCAGACTCACCGTCCATTTCCGGACATGTGTTGATATGAACTTTTTTGTTCCTTTACCTGTCAGGAATCACCTCCTGAAGTTTGTCCCTATAGTTTCTGTTCACCCTGTATTTTATAATGCACCTCCATCGGCGGTTGTGATATCACTGTTATGACAGATGTAATCAATTCAATTACAAAAGCAAATAGATACAATTGAATTTTATCTTATACCATTGTTCACAATATTTTCCAAAGTGAGATATCAAGTTAAAAAATTATTTACGAAGAGTGTAATTATCTTCGAGCTGCACTGCATGTAACAACAAAAATAATTTGTATTTACAATGTTACAATTAATGTATAGTAATTAATTAGCTGTTCTGTTTCAGATTCGCCTGCCCTTGCACAGTTACTTCAGACAAACCCACGTACGTTGAACTAAAAATATTGTGATTTTATAAAGGGATATTAATCAAGTGTTTAAATCAGACTTGAACAACTCGCTTGCACTTGTGGAGGCTAGTGAGTTCTCCGTGCAGTGCGAACTTCACGCCTGCCCCCTGCACCAGTACGTAGCAGATCAAGAGTGTGGAAACAGCTTAACTCGAGAAGTTAAAATACTGCGGAGGAAGGTGCTCTGCTACGATTCCAATGACACACTGCCTTGTCAGCAGTCACGAATCAGATGACCAGATATTTCACCACTACACGAACGCGACCGACGAAGCCTCCAGTCTCGCTCAGTCTCTTCCCTCACCTCTCTTATAAAGCTACAGTACTGCTGCTCGCTCTGCACACGTGCATACGAGAGGGCTCTTTCACAAATACAGCGGGCTGACCAGGCCTAGTTTAAATCATTGTGACCTATAAAGAGTTGTATCTCTAGATGTGTTATGTGTACGAGGTCGTTTTGGAAATAATGGCCGATTTAAAAAGTAAACATAGAATGTATAAAATACAGGATGTACACGATGAACCTCCGGGGTTTCAACGCAATGTTAAAAATCAGAAAATAAAGTTACGACAATCTAGTCTTTTGTATTTGGTTTTTACTCTCAAGGTTTTTTTCCCTACGCGCGTCATGCTTTGCAGTGTTTTCGTACCTTTTGTGAAAATGGCGTCTTCTCAAGAGAAAACATACGCTATGGTATGGTTTGCGGAGTCAAAATCAATTGTTGCCGTGCAGCGTAAGTTTCGGCTTATCTTTACAAAACGCGGTTACAGCGCCTAGAATAACGTAGTGTGGAAAACGGCATGCTTCTGCGCTCTCTGGATGGTTCCACTCGAAAATGATCCGCTAGAGGCGCTGGTGTTGACCCCGGTGCTTGGTGTTCGACTGTTTATAATGGAAGTAAATGGAGTTTTCGCTGCAACGTCTGATTCTTTTACATGAAGCATTTCTATGAATGTGATAATTGCTATGATATTTGGTACAGTGGTCGCGAAGATATTAACGGAACATTCTAGACAGTCGACCACGTCCTGTTATCGTCATACTTTCGTTAATAATACGGGAGAAAAAATACGCGTCAAATGCTCTTGGCAACTAAATTTTTGTGTATGAATTAGGTTCGTTATCATTATCATCATCATTTCTTTTAAAGATATACACACAAGCATTTGTATTTTTTATATTTATTGTCTCTTTTCTTCCGCTTTAAACTAATCGCGGCTAACTAACTAACTAACTCTCTAGCCTTCTTAAACCCGAAGGTTCATGGCTGCAGCAACACAGGCCTTCCATCTTTCCCTATCTTGAGCAAGATCTATATACTAATCGCGGCGATGATGATAATGATGATTGCATGAAACGACAAGGGGAACCCCACAAAACTTCCTTAGTGTCATCGACATGATTGCAAAGCAACTTTCAAACCAATGGGACAAGCGACACGGGATGTTCACACTGTCACACTAGTGACATACACTTCCAGACTGTAAAATAGCATTCATTGCACATGAGGGTCCAAACAGCAAACGACACGTTCATATGGCGTATTCGCGTGCTACTTGTTACTTCGGTCGGAAAGCTCCTTAAAGGAAGGGTGCTCAGACCGAAGCGACGCGCTACAGGGGGAGTTAACAACTACGTGACAAGCGACATGGTGCCTTCAGTCTATTGGCAAGCGTTGCTTGCGAACAACAGATAGGCGACACGAAAAACCGCACATTACAACTACAGATCTAGGCGACACGATAAGCAACACGTGTCGCTTTGTCGCTTCTGCGTCGCTCAAACTGGGCCATTTCCTCAATAGCTTGCAACATGTTGCCGTGGTTTGTTGTTCGCGCATACGCGATGCAATGAGTGTCTTGCTTTAGTGAGATTGCGCACCAAAGCGACAAGCGGCACGCGACACTTATCGCTTAAGGATTTCACCAACCGAACGCTGGCCTGTACTTCCCGTCATGCCGCTACGATGTGAAATGTTGCTCTTGATTGGCTCATTTCCAAGCAACATGTGTCGCTTCGGTGTGAAAGTTGCCTTGGACAGAAGGACCGTGTCGCTTTGGTGTGAAATCCTCGTATCGTTTGTCGCGTGTCGCTTTGGTGTAAAATCTCCTTGAGGAAACGGTGCAGTCAGAGCTTGTGTCCCTACGGTTCGAAAGTCTGCATTGATTTCCGACTGCTCGCTTTCAAGCGACATTTGTGGTTTGTCGCCTCGGTATGAAATATCTCTCAGGATACTATTTATATTCTAATAACATAGAAAAATAAACTCTAATACACAGTCCAAGACCTGACGTCCGGAATCACATTGCGATGTTCCTTCTTGTGTTACGCATGCTATTTATTTATTAATTTTATTTTACTTTTCTTTCCAAATTAATGCCATTTCGTGACTGCAAATCACTCCACAAATATAACTGTTTCCATCAATTCACTTACCGCCTTTCTAGAGAAACAAATCTGCACAATATATTCCAAAAACTAACTAAGCCGCATTACTTTCATAACAAAATTAGCACCTGGGTCGATCGCACTGCCATCTACTTGTCATCGTCTCGGGGAAACAGTTTCTTGGGTCGTTTTCCACATTACGTTATTCAAGGCGCTGTAACGCGGTCAATGGACGTGGTACAGAAGTCTTCTGGAAACGGGGAGTGTGTTAAAGAAGCCAGGGGGAGGAACGCCAGCGTCTCCAACGAGACTGTTGAGCAAGTTCGTGGCTATCCCCTGGCCACCACGTACCCCAGATATCACTCCTCTGGACTTCATTCTCTGGGGGTATGTTAAGGACTCAGTTTACTCAACGAAGGTATCAAACGTGAATCCTTCGCGTGACCGAATTGTTGCTGCCATTGATACCATCCCTGACGACCTGCTGCAGCGCGAAGTGGAATACCGGTTGAACATTACTCGTGTCACCGAAGGTGCTCACATAGAAGTGTGGTAATTTTTGTAAGAAACTTTTTGAGTTGCTCTTTGCAATAAAATTACCAAAAAATGTGCAGTTGTGTTAGTTTTAATTTCCTATCACTTCAAATCCCCGGAGGTTCATCGTGTACACCCTGTATATAGCACACTTATTTTATTCAGAATAGGCCACTTCAAAAAATACATGTATTGTTTAAAAATTGACACTATAAAAATAGTCTTTTGTGTTGAAATGTGACTCGCTACAAGTTGCAAGTCCTTCAGAACTGAATACCGATTATACCAGAGTGGTGTGGCATACGACCTACATCTTCGTTTACTACTATGTTTGAAGTTGTACGCCACGTATCAACCCTCCCTCAGGATGTAAAAATAATATTTTTTCATTATTATAACCATTTAATAAAAGCATCTGTTATATTTCAATGTCTAATGTTTCATATAGTTGCAGCTCAGCAAGTGATGAGTAGTATGCCTATGGACAGCGTTCTGTCAACAATGTTAAGTAAGTTCATTTCCAAGTTCAAAGTGCTTTTGTCTGTCTTTGTCTGTGTGTGAGTATTAATTCTATTCTATTTACATGTATTTCAGTAGCCCTTCTACATCATGCAGATACGTTACTTTCATCAAATAGGTGTGTGTAGTTTTCACACAAACAAATGCAACTTATTACACCAAAGTGACACACCATACTGCAAACATATGTGTTCCTTAAATTTCGCTCGCAAATGGGCATGTCAAGGGCCACGATATGAGATGCCCCATCGTCTGTTTCAAACCGGTTGAAATACAAACAAAACGAAAGACACCACAAAATTGGTGGTAACGTTTTAGAAAGTAAACTTTCAAAGAGTAAAATGGATATTTATCGTAATTCCAATACGCTTGTGGTTTTAATATTCATTAATAAAAATGATATCGTCGTTACTGTTACAGACGCTCTTTCTGCAAACCGTATGATGTCTCCTGAAAATGTCGGAAAACAGGGTAAGATTTCAATATTTAATGTAATCATGTAGTAACCCACGATTAATTTTAGTATACTTAAAAAACAACAAAATATATTAGAAGAAACTATACGTTTATCATCAACCTGCAAACATGAAACTTTTGTTGTATATATTTTTAAATAATTTAATCTCCATTTCATATCACATAATATTTTGCAATCTGTGATATAATAAGAAATTGTTTGCATTTTAAATAATAATGGCTTCGTCTTATTATATTGCGCCCAACTCTACATTCAACACACAAGCGGCTTGTGTACGTTAGCTTGCCTAATAAAAAATGCTATTGTCCCGAAACTATTGGTGAACGCCGTACAATGTTCCTCTATTAGGAATTGAACCTTGGAAGCGTTGTTTACAAGGCGGCGGCAATAGGAACTACGCTAACGAGGAGACCCCTAGTAGTAAAATTTCAGTTCAAAACACTGATATAGTTTTGTATTATTTATATTTTGAGAAATCCGTTCAAGAAACAAACAACAAAATATAATTTAACTCATATCAAATACATATATAGATGCACTAAGGAATTAAAACAAGTTAGGATCTTAGTTAAATACAGAAAGGCCCTAAATTTCATTGTTGGATTAAAAAACATAAAAAATAATAATTGAACTTTTGTAGAGAACAAAACAGAAGAAGATCTTTCGTGGTTGCTGGACATTGGTAAAGAGAGTAAGTAGCCATTGGCTTATCATTGATTTACAACTATTGATTTTAATATTTTACGTTGCATGACTTTATGGGATTAAAACTCTCATAATTCTCATTACATAGTGATACAATACGGGAAAAAATACAATTTCTCATTCCTTTCATTAAATAATTAATTTTAATTTAACTTTATCAATATGTTCATATCGTACGATAATTCGTATTTATTCAGAGTTTTATATTAGAAAGAAATTCACTATTAATATCAAGATTTTTATAAGAATTAATGACACATAAAATTTCAAATAATCGAACTGTAATTTACAGATCTGAAAAACGTGATTTTACTGAGCACCAAAAAATATTTTTCTCCATCGTATGTTACATTGCAAATATTTTGTAACATTAAATGTAGAAATCAACAAATTACCTATCAAAACTTTAGCCTGAACGATAATGTGTATTAATACTTGAATTCTTTCAAACGATGACGACAAAATTGTGTCAAAGTGCATAGTGCATTTAAGTGAGTATTGTATCTTCCAATAAAAATTCAATAAATTTCTTAAAATATTACTTCACTTCAGACATTACGAATGAAACTGCTTCAAGTACAACAATGAGGAATGATATTGATCCAGTAGATGAGGATGAAAAAACTGACGAATGGAATTCATTTGAAAGACCGAAGCACAAGAGTAAGAAATTATACTTTCATTTTGTTTAAGTATGGCAATATTGATAATAACACTGGGGAACAGTGAAATTGCGGCACAGTGTTTGAGAGCTAATTTAGGGCGATTTCATGCTGCTGAATAATAATATAATAATATATTTCCTGAATTGGCTCTAATTTATGAAATAAATGCAACTAAACCAAAATGGCGAAAACATAAGACATACATATAAATGAACTTCCAACAACAATTTAATATTTCTTTTTGTGATTACAATCATTATTATAAAAATAAATTTATATAGGCCTATGATCATAATAAGTAAGAAAATATGTACACAATGAAGTAACAAACTATGTGAAACGTTTTCTATACGATTTCCTGCTGTATTGCTTTTTAGGACAATCTCTCTGTAAGCTCCAACAATAGTCGGCCATCATGTGGCGATCACACCGTCCCTGGTACCTTTCTTCCATTATCCTTATATCCTGATGGAACCTTTCTCCCTGTTCTTCACTAAAATCACCAAGGTTCTGAGGGAATCTGTCAATGTGGCTATGTAGAAAATGTATCATCACACTCATAATACCTCCCAATTTCTCAAAATTTTTCAACATATTTCCAACTATAACGCGGTAGTTTTCTGCTCTGTGATTCCCCAAAAAGTTTTTGACGACGGACACAAAGCTCAGCCAGGCCTCAGATTCGATGTAAGACATATAAGTTGTAAAATTGGCATAATTTATAAGTGTACGAATTTGTGGTCCGTCAAATATTCCTGCCTTCAAGTTTTCAATACTTAGCCCTGGAAAAGTGTGGCATAGGTTATATATTTTAAACAATCACCACTTGTATCTAAGGCCTTGACAAACTGTTTTATCAACCCAAGTTTAATATGCAGTGGCGGAAGGATGATTTTGTCCCTATCTATCAGCGGTTCATGAATGATATTAGCTTTTCCCACTGTAATATTTTCCGTTGGGGGCCAAACTTTTATCGTCCACTTTTATCACTTTCGTTTTTATTGTCACTAGCACTTTCATCTGATATCTCAACGTCATCGTCGATATTTTGCAAAAAGGTACATATTGGTAAAGGTAAGTTTTCACTGTGCTGTATTGGCGGCTTTGCTGACTCTACATTAGCGTACACCCAATTACGCTTTTTGAATCTATTCATGCCTTTAAAATTCACAGCACAAAAATAGCAATCATTAACATGATTTTTTGGTTCACTCCATGACATGGGCACTCCAAATTTGAGTCCCTTTCGTCTGCCTTGGCCCCAATAATGAAGTGATTTCAAACAAGTTTTGCAAACTATATGTGGGACACATTTTATATTTTGTTGTCCCAGATTTTTGGCAAAATAAGTCTGATACAAATATCTCACTACGTCAGTGATATTTCTTCTCTGTGATGGTAGACAATATATTCCACATATATAGCAAAAAAAACAAAACATTTGGGTTATTGAAACACTTACTACGTGAGGAACTCATATTTCCAATGTATTCACATTAAACGCATTTCGCTTAGTTATACTACAAAATTCAACATTAAGAGATATATTGCCTTGCAATGCTTCATAAGTTGCCTAGCAACAATTTACAAATAAATAAATAAATAAGTTTCTTAATGGGAATTTCATCCCATTATCAAATTTTGATATTTCCTAGAAAAGCGTGGAGTAATTTTACCTCCTACATTTTCCATGGTGTGTTTATTTTTATAACTGGAGTCAATTCAACAGAACCAATCATACAATTGGCAATCACAGCTGTTTTGTGTGCTGAAACTGTTATTAAACTTTATGCCACAAAATAAAATCTTTTTTTTGTTCCCCAGTGTAATTAATGTTATTTACATGTGTGTGGAAACACACACATAGTATATTATAAATATCTTACATATTTTCTTCAACAATTCAAAAAATTAAAATTTCCAATGTAAATTTTCCTGGCATTGGAACTCCTCGCTGTGTTTATTGTTGTTTTATTTTGGTTATTAAAGTAGCTTTACATCGTGTACAGAATAAATGAGTAATGGTTGAATGTTGAAAGAGCACAATGAAATTCTCATGATCTGATCTGGAGTCGAACCTACAACATTCAGACAGATATAAGTAAGCATAATGACATAAGCAAACTCAACAAAAAATGATATTGGAATCAGAAATAAGATAGCGCAAACATATTGGTACAACCCAAAATAAAGCACTGCACTGTACCCCGATTTGTCTAAGGTTGACCTTTTGCTGCTAGCGATAGCTTGACAAATTTCACAGCGTACTTCAAAGATTTCTTCGCAAGAATTACCTCTGGAGCTTTCAAGTCCTCATCGAATCAGAATCTATATATTAACGAATGATAAATGATAATTTCCATGGCTAAGTTGTATAATTTATATAAATTGTGTCATGACACTGTAACAAGAATGCACCTGGTTAGTTAGGAGATAATCAATTTTAATATATGTGTACAATATGTAAAGACAACCTTGCTACTTAATACACAATTTCTGAATTTACTAAACTTTAAATATATTTAAGCATCTTTCACATATTTTAAATATCTTTAGATATTTCAACTTTCCGTTGTTGATATTAAATTACAGAGAAAATCTATTCAAATTTTACAAAATTTACGACACCTAGAATAATCTTACTCAAATCTACTGTTTAAAGTATATTAGAAATCTGTTTGTACCAATATTGAGAAAATTTACAATATTTCTTTCAGACAAAAATAAACGTTCTGAGTATAGAGATGACGATTACTCTATCGAAAGAAACGAAATGCCATCGAAGAGAGGTGAGGAAACAGTGGTTTCATTATCATACGTATTTTGCTTCCATTTCTATGACGTTGTTCTCCATTTTTTTATTTATAGTATAACCTACAATGATATTTTTCAAATGACATATTCACATTATCTGACTCTATTTCGAAATTCATTGAATAGTGTTAAGTATTTAGAAATTAAGTGGAACGATCAGAAGAGAAATTGTATTTTATTTCTTTCATAACAAAGATACATGGATTTTTAATTATTATTTTTTGTAAGGTCGAGTAGAACGTAGTGAAAATTCTGATGAAGGTGGGAATAGCATCTACGGCCCAGATGATTTTAAAGGTAAGTATTGATTATTATTTATGTAAAACACAGGATCCTGTATGATATTACTTAACAATAAATTTATTTTATTCCTAATTACACAAAGTTTTCAGTTTTTGTATTAGTAAACCTCAGTCAATGAATTCCTTGAATTATGAATGTTTAAAAATGTAGAAACAGATTTCACACAGATAATAATTATATTTTACTACATATATGTAAAACACGTTATTGAGATTATATAAACTGAAATTTTATTAACATTAAAATGTAATATTACTGATTAGATTTTACATAAAATATTACAATACTACTTAAAATCACAGATAATTTTATATTGTTTATAAAAAATATTGATTCTATCCACATTTATATAAGTACAACGCAGAGAACGTCCCAGAAATTCTATAGATGATTTGTATTATTTCGATGTTCCCAGAGAAGGCGAGAAAGGTATATGCAACCTTTATACTTTATTTATATTCATTCACGCTCATTTTCTGTTGTTGAAAGGTTACTTCTGCATCACAATGTGCGACAGATTTGTACTACGTTATATCAGTTTATAATATTTTGTAAATATTGGTTCTCTTCTTGTTCATTTAGGGCATACAATACATTTTCAGATATATATATATACGGCATATAAAGTCATTGCACTATGTTTAATGCATATCTTCACACACATTAGTCTTCTGAATTTACTACGACGTAAAATTACGTAAGCATATTTTAAATATTTTTCACATATTTGAACTTTCAATTATTCATATTAAATTATAGAGAAAATTAATTCAAAATTTACAAAATTACATTTAAATTTTCAATACACACATAAAAGTGTAGTGAAAAGTTATAACTGGCTGCATTTGTATTACATTGTAAACTGCAGAATCCAAAGTATCGTGTATTTCGCAAAGCATTGTTTCTTATATTTGTAGGCAAACTGAAGTCTTTGAAAAGGCCATACGATGATACGTATTCGAGGTACACCACAACAAAATCTCCAGAATGGATATCTACCTCGACTAGAAGGAGCAGAGGTATAGCATTTGGTTAAACAATACTGCATTAGATTTAACCGGCCAGAAAACATCGGCCAAGGGGAGGATTTCATTTCCCAAGCCCGTCAGTCAACCAATGAGAAAGTGTCTTGCCTGGCCTTTGTTCTCACAGGTTTACTTTAATATTAGAATTGTATTCCCTTGTGCTTGCTGGGCAACACATATTCTATCCCAGAAACTGTCCATCAACTTCAAGAATAGCTGCACCATCAGGAGACACTTATTATAATGGATTCATTATATAATTTTATTCCTGGCAGTGGGGCTGTATTAAGTGAAGTGAAAATAAGGGAACATATCAAATTTAAAATATTATGGTATTATGCAGTCATGAAAAGTTAAAATTATCAATTATATATTTTTCCTGTATATAACTACAAGACAGTAAAGGTATCACCTGGGTATTGCATCAGGAAATGGAAACACCTTTGGGGTATAGATGTAGTGATCCACACATTCTCACTCTCAACCACAGTGAAGATAATGTGATGTTCACTACAGTCCCGCAGAATTAACTTGAGACAAATGGCTGCCGGCGCCGCTGCAGTAGTACCAACCTACAGCGAACGCTTGACTCTCACGCGAATCACGGGCAATCAGCTGACAACGGGAGATGGGAGATTTGAAAAATAATTACATTGTGTAACGAAAATATCATTGTATTAAGAGGACATGCTAAGAAAATTATAAGTATTCTATCTTTCACAATAAATAGATAAACAGTTTATTCTTTGAATTTAATCCGTAAATTGAAAACACAGAGGCTCTATGCACTGCCGCTTCGCTTGGTTCACCAGTCCTTTCAACAGTTGGTAACATTTCGTGCGCCCGAACATTAGATTTTCCGTTGGCCCGTTACAGCGGGAAGTCCCCCACTCTAGCAAATTCGAGCGCAGTTGCATCACTCACAGAGCGGCCATTTCTCTCAAGTTTATTCTGCGGGACTGTACAATAAGAGAAGACAAAATTTATGTGATCGAAAATGTAGGAAAACCAAACTATCAAGATAGACAAACAAATGAATTGTAAGTATATGTGGTTGTAGGATACTTAATCATGACTGACTGATTGATTTGGTTCATTTCACTTCACTTTTCTGCCACTTTTTGCCAATTGCGAAAACGAGGATGACATGATGAAGGGACACTCACAAAGAATACCCATCCCTGGCGTTAATTAGATTCGAAATCTAATTATTGTGATTTGTTGAATGCCAAAGTGAGACAGTTCAGAACAGGCTTAGTCAACTAGACATACGTATTTGTGGAAGAGCGTTCTCTTATGCACGTGTGGATTGCAAAACGAGCAGCGGTACTGTAGCACTGTAAGAAGGGTGGGAAGGAGGCAGGAGGCTTCATGGGTCGCGTTCATGCAGTGGACACCTCTTGTTACCTTATTTGTAAGTAATAGTGCAGTGTGGCTTGTAATGGTGGTAGAAGAAACATTGATTGATTCATTTACTTTATTTTACTTCGCCTTTTGTGCCACTTTTGGCTAATTTGCGAAGATGGGGATGAGTGATGATTTGATGAAATTGATGAATGGACACTCACAAACATCCATGCCCAGGCCGGGATTCGAACCCGAGACCCCTGACATCGTAGCGCGATGTGCTAACCACTCCGCCAACGTGGCCGGCAGTAGACGAAACAGAAGGTGGTTCCGTGAAAGAAGTGAGCCTTCCCCTGCAGTATTTTCTCCCCTCAACACAAGCGGCTCCCCAACTCTTGCTCTGTTGCTTAGTAGTCTTGAGGTGCAGCGTAGAGATGGGAAGCTCGCACAGTACGGAGCGCTCGTTGGCCTTCTCCACAAGTGCAAATGAGATACTCAAAACTGGTTTAAATCTAGTGCTCATCCTATTGTATTTGATGGCGTATTCTGTAAGTGAATTTATCATTCCAGATATCCAATGCAATGAAGAACTGCATGAAATTCAGTTAATAAAGCGCATGAACAAGAGCTATGGCGGTATTGCTTAAACTACTCAGCAACAATTAAAATATCTTTTTCTTTCAGCTAAGAAATCGTATCTTCATCGGGATTCTGAAAATCAGTTTGAACTTGATCTCTCATTTCCTACCACGAACGATCCATTAGAAGAAAACCGTAAGTGCATCAAAACATTTTTAATTATATAAAATTTAATTTTAGCGTATATTTGGTAATAAATCATTTATTAAATTCGTCTGTGTGTGTGTGTGTGCCCGCATTATATATGCCTATATCTAGTAAAGTTTCTGAAGAATGCATTTCAACTGAGCATTATCTTAAAGTTACAAATATTAAAGGACGGTATCGAATAAGCAAATTGGAAATATACCGTGCGTCCATTTCCTTGCGAGGCCGAGAGATCGGGAGAAGTGTGGCGAGCGGCGCCAGCGGAGATGCCGATATTTTCGACCAATAACGTCCCGCTTAGTTTACCCTCGAAAGCGTTTTGCTTCGCTCCGAATCGTTTGGAGGTTTCGAATTTGCAACACTGTATCAAAATTACGTTGCAGACTAAACCGTTAAAAGTGAATGGTTTTCGTGAGCATTGTTTGCAATCTGAAAGCTCCGAGCTTGAGTTGTTCTTTCCTTCGCGACTACAGGTGCCCTGGACAGAGCTGCGAATGGAGTGGGGAACAGACATTAAACCAAGAGCGTGTTAATTTCGTACTGTGTGAAAGAGTGTCGTTTTTTGTTACTTGCCTTGCTAGTATCGACGAACTAAAAGACAATATAAGGGTGGAACTTTTGCGTGTGAATCAAAATTTCATCAAAAGATGCCAGGAATGTGTGAATGTACGTGGACATCACTTTGAACAACTCTTATAACACAGGTTAGTGCTCGTTTTGCAATATTAATATAAATATCTGCATGCTAAAGATATGTCCATAAAAATAAGCGGGACGTCACGGTCGAAAATGTCTGCATCTCCGCTAGCGCCGGCCGCCACACTTTCCCGATCTCTCGGCCTCGCTAGGAAATGGACGCACGATATATGCACAGTCAAGTGACATGATTGGATTCTTTTACTTTACGTAGCTTTTGTGCAACGTTTGGATATTTTCTATGATAAGGATGAAAGGTTATAAGAAGAATCCTGCATTGAAATACTGCACACTTGATATTCAAAGCTAAATTAATAACAACTATTGGTAAAATCTTCCCAATATTTTCAGTCAATCGCAAGCAGAAGCTAATGGCTCATTTGAATGATCGCTATAGTTCGGGTAAGTATACAACATCACTACGTGTAGTCAATACACTGCATGTAACAATTATAACACTAGAATGTAACTTCGAAATTCTTTGCAATAATAGCAAAATAAAAGATACAGGCGTCCACTTTTATCTAGCCTGTATAGTACTATAAATATGAGATAGCAAACCAGTTAATGCGGGTGCTCTCATATTTTCTACTAACACACTATACGTTGTATTATACTATTTATTATTTTTACGTAAATTTCAAAATTCTTTATTTCAATTTACACAAAGATAATTTTCTCAATTATAAGGCGTATAAATCAAATTTTCTGAAATATATGAACGTTTCATTTCAGAAAAAGATGGGTCACGTGATTCTCTCGAGCGTTTTGATTCCAGATCAGGTAAGGTTATTTTGTATCAACTGTTACAGAGTATGTTGAAATATACCATCAAGTAATATTTAGTCACGAATGGCACTGTCAGTCCCTAGTGCACTGGACAGATACATACAGATATTATACGTATGTGGCTTTTGGAAGGCCGCACATCCTATTCAGCTAGTGTCACTCATATATTTAAAGAAACTTGATGGTCTAAAGAATGTCGTTTACTGCTTTGTAACACTGTGTTGCTCTTGCATCAAGGACGTTGTCTTTCTTATCCTTGGATTAGATTCCTTTTGCATTAATGAAATTACAAAAATGCGTTCCTTATATTATTACTTATTTGCTAATTTGCTAATAAGGAACCGTTTTTTAAATCAATTTTCAACGCACTGTACGCATATATTTTGACAAGTTCGTTATATTATATATTTTATTATAGATGAAACTTTCCATCCACGCTGGAAACCTCGTAGTTACGGTAGGTAAAGTACACTGAATTATACACAAATTTTACCCCAAATAAACAATGTACCATCAGAGGTAAGAAAACCAACTAAAAAAGAAACCTTTAACTCATGTATTTGCCTGTAGGATTGCAATTTGTTTTCAGGAAGTAAAAATGCAGAGGGGACGAGGAATTTATATACATATATATATGTTCGTACTTCAGTGTCGGTGTTGGCTTATCGAGCCCATCAAGATGAGCTATGATTAGATGATTTTAATGGAGATACTCTAGCACTCATGATCAGGCAACTAGGGAATTGCTGGCTAGATTGAGAGTCAATTACATAACGCTAGCGATAGGCTAACGGAGCTGGTAATATGCGCGTTTCTTCTGTACTTGGTGTATTTGTGTATATATATATATATATATAAGTAGTATCAAAAATGTGACTCCCACTGCAACTCTGATTTCTTGACCAAACGACCACAAAAACCTCAAAAACTCACTTTCTCTCCCCGTTTCGCGCCTCATTTATTACGCTGACGATGTTTCACGGCGCAGAAAAGCAGTGATGAGTGAAAGATGCACTCTCATCCTCTCATCCTCTCATCCTCTCATCCTCTCATCCTCTCATCTTCTCATCTTCTCATCCTCTCATCCTCTCATCCTCTCATTCTTGAAGTATGAATGCACCTTATCGTAATCTTCCAAGTCTCGGGGACACCAATGTTTGTATATCGTGACCTTTGTAAACCTCTCTCGGGAACGATGTGCCACACATACGCGCGCGCCTATTTATCTATCATGGGTAGATCATGTTCCGCGCATTTATTTGTTGTGCTGACACAGCGTGATGAGTAAATGCACTTTCTCATTCTTGAAGTATGAATGCACCTTATCGTAATCTTCCAAGTCTCGGGGACACCAATGTTTGTATATCGTGACCTTTGTAAACCTCTCTCGGGAACGATGTGCCACACATACGCGCGCGCGCTGGTGCTTCTTATTATTTTCGTATTGTGACGCAAGCAAAACAAATAATAATTGTTGTTTTTAGGATGCCTGGCCCCTAACCCCGCCAGGGTGCGTGGTGCCCAACCCAAAAAGGTTCTAAAAAAGCGACTGTCATATCGTATTTGAAAATATTATGCTTTTGCCTGTGGATATCTAGAAAAATGACAATTTTGTTTTCTCTCTCTCTGCGTGTGCTATCAACGTTGATACAATGACACAAATTCAACAATACGTAGGCCTTGGGACGAGGGAAGTTATACTTCCTGCCCTACTGACGTCACTATTTCTCAACAATTGCCAGAGCTGATGTTAACAACCTGCTGTAACCTAAGCATCATGTGTATTGAAATATAAACAAAACAAATTGTATACGTCGGCCTTGGGACGACGAAAGTATGGGTGGAACTGTCAACGCCTGTTTATTTGCTATTTGTCCCCCACAGGATATTGTGCGCATTGAAAAGTTTTTTGTTGAAAAAAGTATAGCATTGTTTGTTTGTACCACAAACGGGGGGGGGGGGGGGGTTATTGCTAGGACATTGACTATAGCGCTTATTGTGTTTTCACCAAAGGAGAGGTGGTCGTGTGGGGTGGGGATTCCTATATAACGTAGCAGTTTCTTCTTTTGTACATCATTATCATAGTGAACGTCAATCGTGGCAGTTCAGTATTCTTTAATTTGTTTGTCTGGCAGTATACATACATACATATCATCGTGGAAGTTTTTTAGTGAGCTACAAGTTTTATTTTGAAGTCTCTCTATCTCTCTTGAAAGGTGAACGTCAATTGTGGCAGTTCAGTATTTTTTAATTTGTTTGTCTGGCAGTATACATACATACATATCATCGTGGAAGTTTTTTTTAGTGAGCTACAAGTTTTTTGAAGTCTCTCTATCTCTCTTGAAAGGTAAGTTTTTATTTTTTTCATGATATATTTATATTTTGTTTTGCGTCTGACACACACATATTCAAGAGGAGTCATAAAAAATTGACACACACACTTACATGTCGCATATTTTTTACCTCCTACAACAGTGCACACACACACACACACACACTCACACACACACACACACACACACACACACATACGTGTAAACGTGGTCTTATAAGGCCCGAGTGAGTGTACATATGTTGTTGGAACCACTATAATTTGATAAATTAGCAAAATAAAATTCATTTTAAAATGTCGAGACCATGCATGTGATTACAAATACCACCGTGGTTTTTGAAAATTATCATTTATGCAGTTTTCCTCACGAAAAAATGGTTACTATTCTTGTTGGAACCTGGTACCAATATCACCTGTCTAATTTACGTGTTGTAATTTTTAATACAATTGCATCCGTTGTGGGTACCGATCAATATTGCACAAACCGTCCAACCAATCACAATTCTTGTAGGTCACATGATTTCTTCCTGTGTGTAAGCAGCTACGTACCATACCGAATTGAGCAAATAGTTGTGAAATGCGCTTTACGGCGTCAATTGAGAGCGCGTAACTTGGACGTTTCTGTCTCGGCGCAGAGCATTCGGAAGGGGAGGGGGAAAGAGTTCCTCTCGCGGCGGTCGGAAGGGGAGGGGAAAAAGAAGAGTTCCTCTCGCGGCGGAGTTAGGAAGGGGTTAACTGTTGTGCAGTCAGTGCCGTACTTAAGGAGTTTTTGCCCCACTGTGGAATTGAGAAAATAATCACATTTACCCTAATCGCTGACTCTTAATTTTTACTTTGCATACTTTTACGTGTTGTTTGAAGATTTCAGAAATCAAAGCAGGCTTGTGTGGCCTATCATGCCGCAACTGTGTGAAACGAAGCTCTTTATTGGAACGCTACCAAGCGAAACGCAATAGGTAACAAGCGACAAGAGATACGTATCGCTTGGAATTGAACCCTCAGTAATCAATTCGACCTTTCGCATTGATGCGACAGGGCAAGCTGCACATGTCGCTTTCGGCTCGGTGCATTAGGTTTTTCGCGCATGAGCGGTGAATTTCTTGCTTTAGATCGAAGTCGCTAGTGTTCATGGGAGTCCGTAAGGGGGGGGCAAGGGGGACCCGTGCCCCCTTTGGAAAATGAAAGTCAACCAAAAATTATATATTTCACACATATAATTCCATTTCAGCCACAATAATATGTGTTAATTAATGCACGAACATGATAAATTCAAATGTAAGCAATGTTTTTTTGAAGGAACATTGGGTAAAATGTGGCTTATTTGCTCCCCCTGTAAAAAAAAATACCTTCCTTGCCCTTCCCTGGAAAAAACCCTGCTGACGTCCATGCCAGTGTTGTCTGTCGATTGTCGCCTGCCACTTGTCGCTTCGATCTGAAGTCTCCTTGAAGGGGTCAGGGGAAGAATTCTGACGGATGCGACAAGCGACAGTGTGCTTCCACATCGACAAGAGACACGGGTCCCTTTTGTCTTGTAGACTAAAACATTCACCGCCCGTGCACGACAAGTGGAGGCATCACGATGCACAACATTGATAAAGTAGCCAGTTTGAGTGACACAACCAAGCGACATGCAATATTTGCAGCTTACCGTGCTGTATCAGTTCGAAACGTTGCAATGATTACCGAGGCTTGTCGCGTTACGCTTCGGTCTGGAATCTGCTTAAACGGCATAAACGACAGGCGACTGGCGACATGGAGATTTTATACCAAAGCGACAAGCGACATTAGACCATTCAATATAAGGCAAAGCATTCACCGCGCATGCGCGAACAAAAGTACGAAGCGACATGATGCACGGTATTAACAAAACTGGCCAATCAGAGCGACACGCAAGCTACAAGCGACACCTGCATCTTGTCGTGTCGCTTCTGTTCGAAAGGTTCAATTCATTACTGCTGGTTCGCTTCCAAGGGACATGTGTTGGTTGGCGCTTTCTCTCCCTTACAAGGCAAGAAAGCTGCAAACGACAGACGACAAGTGACAGGCGACAAGCGACACGGAGAATTCACACAGAAGCTGCAAGCGGCAAGCGACACTAGCACAGTTAGTCTAAATCCAAACATTCACCGCGCATGAGCTAACAAGAGCACTAGGTGACAGGATGCACGGTATTGAGAAAACGGCCTAATCAGAGCTACACGTGCAGCTTGACCTGTCTTGATACGAAAGGTTGCATTTATTTCTGAATGCTGGTTTGCAAGTTAAGCGTGTCACGTGCCGCTCCCCTCTGAAAGCTACACCAAGCCATTGTTTTATTGAATTCTCCTCAGGAAAGGAAGAGAATGCTTATACAAATACAGTCTCCGTAGATCATTTGCGAAGCCACTCATTATATTTGAAACTCAGCGTGCACTATAATCAACTGAAGCGGCCCTAACAAATTATTCGCTGGAACTTGGATCTCACTTTCCTCATCGTTGTGAAGGGTCACTCGCAATAGAATTGTTACGATTTTATCTCTCTGGTTGAGAACAGAATTTGGAGACTATAGTCGACAAAAAAGTTATTTCTGTTGGAGTTATTAGATTTGGGGAGGAGGGTGGTGCTTCAGATGGCTGTTCCATGTAGACTGTAGATTTGAACAAAAGGAGCAAAGGAAAAGTAACTTATTTAATTTCTTTGTAAAATGAATTAAGTGTTAATTTACCAGAAGTCCAGTACAGCGAAACTATCCAAGTTTATAATGGTGTGAGTCTTAATGGACATTTTAATTAAACCTTTCTTAACAAACTGATTCAATATTGAATAGGGTAGTGGTTCCCTAAGGGTGCGCCGCGGCGCCCTGGGGTGCCGCGAAATGTTCCGGAATTTTAACTGAAATGCCACTTACTTGTTAATCTACACAGGGTTTTAGATATGCTTGTTCCAAACATGTGCTTATTTAGTACTATTTACATAAACAATGTTTCTGAATTTGAAATATGTGCTTATTTTTTAACATAAGGCAAGCAACCTAACAACACTAACTTAGCGTTGCAAGTTTTAGATAGGCCTATGCCTATATTCTGACTTGGGCGCCGCAGAAAACTTTTGAAACTACAAAGTTTGGGATCCCCTGAAATAGGGCATAATTGTAATAAAGAATGATTGACGTATAAACTTGATGTGAATCGTAGAGAAATGTTTGTTTCGCGAATGGAGCGAACAAGAAAATGTTTTATAAATCTCATTCCTTGCAACCACCCAATCACAGTAACTGTTGATCACCTGACCTCTACTTCCACGTCACCCATGAAGCCTGCTGGTGCTTCTTTGCGTCCTAGCACCTAGACCACAAGCATTTCGTTTTCGCGCCTTTTTTACCGGACGCCCGGTCCTTTCTTATTTCGGTAGTTCTTCTCGCAGTCAAGTAGGAGGGGTACGAGTTCCACTTAAAGCCTCCCCGATGGCCCTGTCGACCTCCGTGACGGTGTGGTTATCACAGAGCGCTACGACGTCAGGGGTTCCGGGTGCGAGTCCCGGGTAAGGCACGGGTATTTGTTTGTCCAAATGAGAAAAACTGAAAATTGAGAATAACCGAGAAATGAAAATCTTGATAATATAGTGAAAAACGGGGGATACTTCCGGTTAGGGGTATTCCTTAAAAAAAAATGGCGTATTGGTTGCTTCGTCGCCTTGTAATCAAAGGGTCCCGGGTTCGATACCCGGTGGAGGCACTTTGTGGGTTGGATTCCACTTTAAACTGTAGATCCATTCCCAATAAGCCTTACTGTGCATAAAGCGGACTTAACCAAGCAAAATATGTACTATTTTGCGAATGTGGGAGTTGTTGGAAAGGTTCCCAATATAGCTATTTTGTTCTTTGATTATTGGGCTGGTTTAAATAGAATTAGTGAAGGCAACGAGAGCAAGTGAAATATTCATTCGAGAATTAGACTGCAAGAATCACTAGCAGAGTTGTCTGTTTCCATCCGAATCGTGGCGCGCCAAAAGCAAGTTCCGAGCGACCCAGCTGGCCGCTGGCGCCAAAGTGTCTGGAATCGTCTCAAGCAGACCGACCTGCAGTGAGCACACAGGCAATGAATTCGGTTTCTGGTGAAGTGACACTTATATATATATATACACACAAGACCAGGAACGTGACCGGGGATGGAGGGTTGGGACAAGATATACATTGTTAAATTTGGACCAAGTTATCTGTTTTTACCATGTATTTAGTAACTCTATAGTCCAACAGCCTTTTGAAGACCAGAGCTTATCAAATGGGTTCTTCGTTGATCGCATTCAGTCCCATCGACGCTGTTATCAGACTTTCTCAATAGGAGCCAGATCGTCCTTATTTAAAAAAAAAAAAAAGTGAAGGGAAGGGAAAGTGCTCCCCTGTGCAATGCACCACGCCATGAAGGCGTATAGGGAGCGTGGGGTTAGGGCCTCACACTTTCTTGATTACGGCCGAAGGTGGGGGTGATGTGATCAGCACCACGTCCCTTGCCGCCTTTACCCCCAGAGTTTCCTCCAGGTACCCACTTTATACGACGATGGGTGGACGCCGGAGCTGCCTGAACAGGTGGAAAAATTTCCGGTTCTCCCCCGCCTGGAGAACCTTATTAAGTCTTTGAATTATATTAATTGTGTTGTGTCATCACCCAAATTTTGGAGCTCTCATCTAAGTTCGAACCCGGGACCGCAGATAATACGCAGGAGACCTTTTCATGGTAAGAGTATGATAATTACAATGGAATGAGAACCCAGGGGCTAGATATTTGGCACCCTAGTAGTAGGGTGCCCATAATATTTTGACCCCAAAACGGGACATCCCAAGGAGATCAGTGTACCTCCTCCCCTCCTGAAAAATCAGTTAGGCCTAATTATAAATTTATTGTTATGATTAAAGTATTATTATTATTTTATTATTTGAAATATGATCTCTCATTGTCAAAAGCTATTATTTATTATAATCTCGGTGTGACTTACACAGTATTTCTGGTTCCTTCTGATCAACCTTTGATGTTAGCCCTACGCAGAAGTTGGGGAGTGCCAGAAGTATGTATCAGAACAATCAATCTTCTTGAGAGCGGCTTTATTTTTCACCAACCGTTTGTAAATCTCCTCAAAAACCTTACCCCACACATCTGACGCGAGATTTCCCACTTCAGTTTGTGGTTTGTCCCAAGTTCATATTGAAACTGCATATACGTTTCTTGGGCATACTTATGCACTCTCTACAAATAACGGAACACACGCAAAACAATACAACTTTTTTTTTTTTTTTTAGCATGAAATATCTCAACATTATACTTGGTTTTCAAGCTAACCCCTAGGCTTTTCTAAAACGGTACAAATAGTGTGTTTAAATAATATCGAAGGGACGACCGCGACACGCCTCTCAAACAGGACTGTCTCGTTCAAAACGGGAAACGTCCGTTTCCATGGTGAACAACAAGCACGGCAAACTCTCTAAATAATTCTTTGTTATTATACCTCTAAACATTTAGTTAAAGCAACCACGATGTAGATAATATTTTCGCATTGAGTTTACCAATATATGTACGTAATTGTATCTGGGCTGAAACTCCTTATTATGTAGATGTCACCCTCGTTTGATCCACCTTTTCAAAGCCAGGAGTTGATTCAGCTGTGTGTTGTAGATCTGTGAGAAATATAATGTATCTCCACAATTAAGAATTGAAGGAAACAGTGTGTGCTGCAAAAAATGTCCGTGGCAACGGTTGCTAAGGACGTGAAAAAAGAAGGGCTATTTGAGCTATTTTTGAATTTTCTCGGCCTTTTGTGACGATTTCATGGGGTGTCGTAGTTGGGCATTTCTCGCCTCCGGGGGTTCCTTCATGGAGAACATTTGTGTCAGTGAGACAGTCAGTGGTGGGATTGGGGCTTTATATATATTGGATAACTCGGCCTTTCATGTACAATTTTCTGAAACTTTGAGTGAAGTTACGAGCTAGGCACATTGTAGCTCTGTTTGTATACTCTGTTCCGAGAGTGACTCGAGAGTGCTCGACCAATTAACGCGTGAGAGGGAACAGGGAAAATGGGAGAAAAAGGAATTTTAAATTCGTCGTTGAAATCTTCAGTGATACTTATTCTAAAGGTAAAAGGTAAATATAATCTACGTGCATTGAATCATGCTGTGAAGGTACACAGGGGTCAAAGGTGGAGCTCTCCCACCGTTGAAAGACCACAAGGTGAATGCAACGCGGTCATGGAAACTCTCCCTTCTGAAGCATGACGTCATATGAGTTGCAGAGGCGGGTCCCGTTCCTCTGTAGGCAGAGAAGAAGTGAATTGGTGTTTGCAAAACAACAATATTTCATGAGCTTTAGAATATTAGGAGGGAACATTTAAGAAAGTCAACATCTTCTAAAGTTCAAAATTTAGCACTAAAATATTTCTCTAGAGCACGGTTTACTTTAGTTAGTCGTTAAACTCACACCTTGGAGTAAAAAGTATTTTGACAATTAGGCTATTATCAGTCCTTCTGATTTTTATCAGCCTGGCGTGCAGCATTTTTCATTGCATTGTATGGGTCATACGTAGATAGCTAGGTGGTCGAGCGTGTTCAGTGGTAAACTGGCGACCTAGGTGCCAATGGATCCGGGTTCGATTCCCTGTGTGAGGTGTAAGGCGTGACGTTTGTGAAGAGTACGAATTCCACGCAGTAAAACCCTGGACCGCATTCTGCAGAATAATGAGGATCTGGAGCCCAGATGCACTGACAGTATAATCCTCTGCGGTTGCGTGTTGGCGCCCTGCATGCTAAGTTGCCCTTCGCAACATCTGTTTTTAACTAGGGTGTACAGACTTGAGTCTTCAGACGACGGCAGTTCTAGTATTTGCCTCGACTGTACGTAATCACTGGCGTAGGCCGAGGGGGGATGGTTGAAGGGGCTACGGTCCACTCCGAAATTTTAAGAAAACCAACATTTTCAAATGAAGGCAGTGAAGAACTGGGAAATGGGGGACCAGAGTGAGTGTTAAATGTGCTGACGTGTCCATAATTTAAATAAATCAATCAAGTATTTTTAAGTTCCGGCCTGCATGAGTCTACCTTTGTAAGTGTAACTCATAATTCATCTTCGTCGTCGCCAATAGTGGCTGAAAAGCGATGTAAATATTAATGAATGCAAACATAAATTCTAGCTCTACGCTGTAGCAATTCTGACCACCTCTCGTACATAAATCAATTTTGTATACTTTTTCTCCATGTCGATGCTTCTCAACAATATCTGGTTAGTAAAGGTAGAATGAGAATGAGAGAAAGGGAGATGTTTCCAGATGTTTCCAGCTTTGGCTGCAAATCGCTTCTCCCATCTCGCTAGAACTCGAGAAAGACCAAACTGTTAAAATTCAAATTTGGAGGCATTACGGGAAATATAACTTTCATTATTGTAGTGGTTGTTTCTACATATTTTATTTTTTGAGGACACATTCCAGGGTGGTCAGGCACCATTGGCACCCCCCGTGCGCAAGACTATGCCCTCACATATCAATTTTCATTTGCTTCATCTGTAGAAGAAAGTATTGACGGTAACCAAAATTAGCGATGTTGTTTGAAAGTGTGTTAATATCGGGTGTGTTGTAGAAGAAAAGAAAGCATTATTTACACTGTTACTCTTCCTTGCACTCGTATTGTGTTTCGTTTGTTAACTGGGACCTCCCCGTTGGTGTAGTGGTAACGTCGTCGCCTTGTAATCAAGGGGTCCCAGGTTCGATAGCGGATGAAGGCATAGGAATATAGTGTTTCGGGTTCCACCTTCAACTGTAGGTCTAGTCCTGATTAGCCACACTGTGCATAAAGTGTACTTAAAACACAAAGTCAATCAATGAATCGTTTGTTTACTGAACGATGCTATTCGAATATGAGCAAAGCGCTTTCGTTACTTACGAAAAATGCTTCTACTTTAACAGAATTATAATCGAACCTTTTTATATATTTCAGCTATGATTGCTTGGAAAAGTTAAAGGACGTTAGGATTGTACAATCTCGGTGGACTCATTATCTTAGCACCAAAAATTCTGGGTTGGAATTCCTATGTCAGTTTCGTATCTCTAATGAGGCAAATAGGAAATAATTTGGAAATATGCTCTGCCCCAGGTTTCTCTGCAGCGGCCGAACGAAAGCAAGTCTCTGCGCAATCAGTCAATATGGAGGACTGACTAACGAACGCGTGCGAGGGAACGGGATTGTGGTAAAGGTGAACAACGACCACCCTTTCCAGCAGCGCTCCGCTTACTCACTCTTCCCCTTTCTTGCGCAGCCTTGCTCCATAGATACCCGGGACAGAGTATAGAGAGAATTGGAAGAGACAGCAAACGTGCCATTTTGGTGGCAGAAGTCCTCACTGCATCTACGCACAGTATCGGCAGTTTTAAAAAAAACAATGGTATCTATTTGCGTTGGTAATACATCAAAAGGTGAAGAAAAGCAAATGCTGTTATTCACTTTGTTGATGTCTGGTTAAGTATTTTCCTATCTCGTTGTTGTTAACTTTATCGAAAGAGATTTTTTTTTACTCTGCAAAAGATAAATCGTAATTTTGTCACGCCTTGCATGTATCCTGCAGCTAAATATTGACAACAGTAAAAACGCAACAAAACCAGTGTAACAAAGGACTTTGGCCACGTGTGTAAAAATGAACGTTCCTTTCAACGAAACTCGCACGACTCCACCGCTAACTTTTACTGGCGCCTAAGAGTCTGGACTCTGGAGTTGTTTCGCCCAGACATGTGTGCTGGATCTGCTGTGAGAGCTCGAGTTTCGGGTTCACTTCCAAGTGAACGAGAGTAATGTATACACCCAAGCATCAGTGGCGTGTGCAGGGGGATAGTTATGGTTGGGAACGCAATACCCCCAATTGATTCAAGTTCGCTGCACAATTAACGTGAACTGCAAAGAAAGATGGGGAAATAGTATGACTGCTGTCCACTATCGCAAGTCACGTAGTGGTAACGGTATCACATATAACGATGCGGCGGTCCGGCGTTCGAGCCTCAGTGGTTCAGTTTCCACTGGATGATATTCATTGCGCGAAATCACACCCACCGTCATGGCCACGATTTCGGCAAACATTTCGGGGTGTTTTTTTAACACACTTGATAGGCATTGCGCCTACAGTATTTGTGGCAGTGACTGAAGGTACGCATATAACGATTACATTCTAAATGCAGTTCTTCTTCATTTTGTTTTAGCCTCGTAAAGATTAACAGACTATCTATCAGACTATCTAAAAAGATGTGTAAGGCCTCACACACTCTTCGATCCCGGCCAATTTGGAGGTGATGTGATCAGCACTACGTTCCTGTCGCCTTTACACCCCAGAGTTTTACCTCTAGTTACCCACCATTTATTTGAGGCTGGATGAGCTCCAGTCGCTTTACGCGGGGACAACGACGGAAACATTTCGATCTTAGATCATCCAAGGGACTCCCGTGTGGCAGACAGGCGCCCTACTGACTAGATTACATTATATTGTGCATAACCATTATTTATTTGGAATCAGCCCCTCCCCCGCGCCCTTAATTAAAATGATATATTGTTAGCACTAGCTTACCCGGGGTGGGGGGGGATTCCAGGCCAACCAAATTCTCAACTGTGGACATTTGTATTTAAAAAATGAAAATAAATTGAAATACGTTGCAATGGTCCCTACCAATATTTCTGAATTACTTTTGCTCATACAATGATGAAGGTAACGTACATAGGAGGAAAATTCACGCTGTGGGCCTATCAGTATGTTCCGCCATGAAACGTGTGCCTGTAACAGTGTACAATTGGTTGATAATTATGGTAATGAATGTAGTTATTATAATTACTTGAGAACAGCACATACGAAAACAAGAAATACCATTGATTCAACATTAACATGTAATTTTGAGATCTAGTGAATGATAAAATGTGTGTGAGACTCGTGTAATAATTGGTTCACATGATGGTCATTTTGCAATTATTATATTTGTTATATAAGTAATATGAAAAACAAAAGAAGAAATGATTCATTAAAAAATTGTTCCATGAATTTTAATTTTAATGTTAAAAAGGAAAAAAATGTCTGGGCCTCTGAGGCCCCCTCAGGTATGTTAATTTCTTGTACGCCAGGGGAAGCTAGGGATAAGAAAAACCAAACTTATTCCAGTCTTAACTGTAGTTCTTTTGTAAAACAATGGTTTTATGCTTGCAATCATGTATTATATGGTATTGCTGCAAGGGTTCTTCGCTTTGGTCAGATTCCCATTCAATCAACAATTTGGCTGCCACCTTTCCTCTTCTGTCTTTTACTCCTGAGCTAGAATACAATTCAAATGTAGTCGAAAAAAGGTATAGGCTAGGTGATGTAATTTGAAACTCTTTCATCTTCGATTCCTACAGATCATAAAATTGTAAAGTCACGACTTCAATAACACAAATAATTTTCGTCGGAATAACAGTTTTAAGTAAGGTATAAAAATGGCTACAAATTGGCCGTTGTTCAACTCTAGATATTAGAGAACCAAGTTATATCATTTGATCAGGTAAAAATACAAAATACGTATGTTGATAGGATATACGTATTGTAGAACAAAGTGAAAACTATAAAAACCAGTGAAATTGAAATAAATCTACATTTCTCAAGTAAGCATAAAGGAAAGGAAGAGTAACGCACAATTCTTGCAGTAATGATAAAATATTACTAATTTCGAGAGCTTAACCGTGAAACGATTGCCCCGCCATCGATATGGAGACACACGGGAACGAGTCATACAATTCGACAAAGACTGCTAGGCCTCTATTTTGACGTGAAACAAGCTTCGTAAGTTCTTTTTAACAAACATTGTTTCAATGTGCGCGAGCTACACCTCCGCAGTTCTATTCACTGGGAATGACCTACTAAAAGCGCGAATTTTCATGAAAGGCTAGCATGTGAGTCAATGTGTGAAGAACCCCGTCTCCTCGGATTAAAAGCGCGGAGTTAGAGTAGAACCCAGAGCCCCCTGGTAGCAGCAGATTTTTTGGCGGATGGAGTGGGGGAGGGTTGCACGTAATATTTCGTTTATACTGTAGGAAAGTTCAAGTCCGTGCTTCTGAAGTAAGACATGGATGCCGAAATATTGAGGACAGCGACAGAGTGCTGAAAACAACTTTTCCCACCCTCTTTTTTACTTTTTTTACTAGCGTTTTGGATAAGATTGATTGATTATTTTTTTGTTTCAAGTCCACTTTATGCACAGGAAGGCTAATCGGGTTTTGGATAAAAGTATTTACATTTTGAAGGCATAGTTTCCCTTCCCTTGTAGGAATAATGCGGTGAATTCAGCACTCCTACATAAAAGTAAAACATTTTACCAGTATTCTTTAGGTGAGCCTACCTACAAAGATTTAATTTTCCATAATTGTAATTGCTAGTCAGTTAACAAAGCATACACCCTTAATCCACCATCGTGGAATTAACATTTCTTTTCGCATGCATATCTCAAAGTTCGACTACAAAAACACAATTAATTGACTTGGTGTTTTAAGTCCACTTTATTCACAGTCAGGTTAATCGGGACTGGACCTACAGTTAAAATTGGGATCCGAACCACTAGTGCCTCCACCGGGTATCGAACCCGAGACCCCTTGATTATACAGAAACACAATGACCGAAAATATGGGAATAAATAATATCACCCATGAAACAGCAAAATCAAGTTAAGGTTTTGCAACTGATGTGGTGAACGCTCCGTGCAGACTTGAAGACGCCAATGCAACAGTCTCTTTTCATCTTCCCAGTTATATCGTTTACGTATCGGAAATCACTCCCGCAAGCCGGCTCTGTGGCTGAATTGTTAGCGTAGCGTGCCACAAAACACACGGCGTCCTAGGTTCGCATCCCGGTTAAAAAACCTGGACATGAAGTTGTGTTTGTTCCAACAGCCTGTTTCATCATTCATCCTAGCCTTCACATTATATGCGACATTTGCATGAAGACACAACATTTGCTGCTGTTATCTACTTATTGATTTGATTAGTTTACATCTCGCTTCTGTCTCTTTTGGTCACGCGAAGATTAGGGTGAAATTGAAGCCAGGCAATGACGAACACGCATGGGCGGTTAGCGACACACAGACTGAGTGTGAGTCTAGACGCCAAAGCCCCGTTTGTCTGCAAAATGCACACTCTGTACTAATAGCACTTGTATAGTTTAAAATATCGATACATCTGATTAAAAATATTCATTAAACTTCGTTGTCCTTTAAAACTGCCACTTTCAATATATATTTCGCCATATAACACAAATACCGCAAACGCACTAAAGGAAAACAATAGCCACACTGGACGCGAACCAAGAAACAAGGATGTTGATTTCAGCCTTCAATATCTCTCCACTTGACTTTTAATTGTTGGCATTCAAAATGTTTACATTCTTATTTCGAGGAACAATTGTTTATATTCGAGCAATAAAATTGTACATATTGTTTGTATCACGTGACCTTTGAAAATATGGTCATGATGTAAGAACTTATTTAAGCGCCAGATACTCCTTCGTTCATGAAATTAGCAAGAAAAAGGATTTGACATGTTCTATTCTGCTATTATAACAACGTTAAGACATTTTAATAGTCCATGGTCTTCTTCACTTCTGCTCCTTCAGCTTCTCATTTTTGTGCGGCCCTAGGTATCCTAGTACGAACCCCCCGCCTCCCTTCCTTGAGTCCATCGTGTCATACCTAAAAAGAGACGTTGTCATTTAGGCGCTTGAAGGAAAGTCATCCCTTACACCCCGCTCCTGTTTGTGGGTAATATTCCCACCCTTTCAGTGGCGTGCCTATAAATGTAGTAAAGGGATGTGAGCATAAGGAGATTATGAGTTATTTCTTACCACTCCTGGATCATGCATTGTTTTCCTAAATTTGACGTTTTCTTAAAAGGAAAGTTGCTCTAAAACCCCTTGTACGAGTAGATAGGCAGCTGTTCCATAACTTTCCAGCTGGCATATCATAACCAAGTGACAGAATTCGGCTCTGTTTAGCGTGAAACACAATACAAGCTGACGTAGTGGTTAGGATAACAGACTGATTCTTCAATATTTTCCCGCTCATCTTATCAATTAATCATCTATATAACAGTCACGATGAATAAACTCCGTGGCGAAACTGCCCTTGAATAACAAACGCCTGTTGATTGGTTGACACGTGATCAGAACATCGAATCGCATTGCCGCTGTTATCTGGTTTTCTCGATCGGATCCCACTAATTCACGTAGCTTCCCAACTGGCTTCAAGAGCCAGAAATGTTCGAGCTCCCACCGGTAAATAAATCTGTTATCACGCTAACTTGATTTCTTAGTTTACTTTATGCTAAGATGGGCTAATCAAGACTGGACCTACAGTTTAAAGTTGTATCTGAACCACTGTGTGTCTCCCCCGGGTATCGAACCCGGATCTCCTTGATTACAGGCCGAAGAAATTACCACAACTACATAGGGTTGGCCGTATATGTTAGGCAATAACCGTTCGACTGCTTCAAAGCACTTTGAAAATCGTGGGTTGAGTACGGAAATAATATTGATAAAGCAAACACAGTTACAGTAATCTTTGCAGTAATGAATTACCAGTAAATCTTTTGAACAAACCAAAGAAAAGTTTCGCAAAGATACTCCGTCAGCACTGAAAGATGGGTCAAACGTTTCTTTTGTAGCATTTTGACTATCTATTCCGTCCGCACCACCTGACACAGGTCTTCTTGTACTGCATGTACAATGTAGTTTGGCGAAAGGAAAAAAAAGCACGCAGTTCTTATCGCTTTCTTGCAGGAAGGCAAAGTGACAGAGCAGAAACGTTTTTCATCCTCTTAGCTTCTTATTTCTTACACAAGGCATGATTTTTCCTGCATTTACTTGGGTCTCCCCCATGGCGCAGTTGTAGCGTCGTCGCCTTGTAATGAGAGGTCCCGAGTTCGATACCCAGTGGAGGCACACAGTGGTTTGGATCCCACTTTAAACTGTAGGTCCAGTCCCGATTAGCAGAAAGTGCTATTCAAACACCAAATCAATCAATCCTGCATTTACTTGAAAGGTGAAAACGTATCAGCTGCAAAGGACGGAATTAGCCGAAGAATGATTGAAAGTCGAACTTCAGCTAAGAAAAATAGAGAGAATGAATTTGATGTTTAAGCTTGACCAAGATGAGAAAAATCCACTGGCCCTGTTATTTAATTTTCAACAATAAGGGAGCGGTCGGAGAGTGGTGACGCAATGAGCTCTTTACCATGTGATCCTGCCCCTGCGTTGCCAAAATGTTCAGCATTCTTCAACAGATGGTCGTCACCTTTATTCAGTGCTAAGCATTATCATTATGAACGTCACACACCGAAAGTCAAGATGTAATATTTATCGTTGTTGAAGCTTTTGATAACGAAGGAGTGAAGGAAACTGGCAACACGGCGGTACTCGGGTAAATGCGGAAGAGAGAGGAGAAAACAAATGACTGCCAGTGACGGATCTACATATTTTGGGCCCATGGCAAGCATCACTTAAGGCCCCTTCAATGTAAAATACAGAAGTATGTGAAAGGAAATGTCAAAACCTTTCTGCTATTCCGTTTCTTCAATGTATGTATATATTGTTCGTGCGTGCGGGCCCATGGAAAAATTTGATTTTGTTATTTAGCGTCGCCTACAGAGTGTGTCTAATCGCGACGATGAGGATGAGTGATGATAGGATGAAATTACGGAGTGGATGCAGCAACACTCGCAAAGAACAGCCATGCCCAGCAGAGATGCGAACCCGTTACCACTGGCGTCGTAAACTCTGTGCTAACCACTTCGCACGGAGGTCGGTATATCTCTGGATTTTTTACGGATAGTTTTAAGTCCATTTTTATGCACAGGTAGGCTAAATGAGACTGGACCTAACGTTTTAAAATGAGATCCGAACCACTATGTGCCTCCACCGGGTATCGAACAAGGTATACCTCTGAAGAGGAAGGTGGAATTGGAAAGGTAGAGTTTTGCAAAATCATGGACAGATGAAACTTTTGATAAGTCACTTATGAGAGATGTCTAAAGATAAAACTCAGCTGGGAATGATGGACCAATAACTGTTTCTTAATACATTTCATTCTACATTTGCTCGTTATTTCTTTTAATTTGTCAAGCTTTGGGCTGGGTATGCAGTAGTGTTTAGGTAAGCAAATCATGTTTGATGGTTCCCAACGTAAATAGTAATTTCTTTCTATCCACGGGATTTTCGTCCCTTGCTCCGCCTGTCTGTTGCAATTATTACTCATTCATTTTACAAACCATTCGTAATATTAATACTATGCAGGTTCTCTCCAAGAACCAAGTACGAAGGTTAACTTTTGCATTCCGAACTCAGTCTCCCTTTGTCTCGGGGGATTTACAATTTCAAATAAGGTATTCTTACTTTTCTTTGATTGTCGTTGTAAATACAAGATTTAGAAAAATAATAAAATAATAATATTATATTTAGAAAAACTGGGAATGAAACGTTCGACCACAGGTGAGTTTCCTAAGTAAACTGTCACAGAAAAACCAACGCTGTTATTCACTACGTTAATTCATAGTTCATAACTTTGCTATCCCGTTGTTGTTAGTTATTGCGAAAGAGAAAAGTATTTCACTCCGCAAAAGGGCAATCATAATTAATCTCTAATAATAATCGTCATGTTATATGTGGCATTAGGTATAATTATGTTGCCCGACCCTGTGGCCGAGTGGTTAGCACATCGCGCTGCGACGCCAAGGGTCCCGGGTTCGAATCCCGGTCAGGTTTGGTTGTTTGTAAATGTCCATTCATCAATTTCATCATTTCATCACTCATCCCCATCTTCGCAAATTAGCCAAGAGGCAATTTTTACGCGAAGTAAAATAAACTAAATCAATCAATCATGTTACACCTTGCTTGTAGCCCGAAGCGAAAATTAGATACCAGTCAAAATAATTCTTACGCACTACTCTCGCAGCCAAACCAGTGGGAGAAGGGGAACGACTGTAGATTACGGCAGCAGATAACACCCACTTGCGCAAGCAGTAGAAACACTCTGCCGTTGAAATATCGAATTGGGACGTTAGTACAGTCACTGACACTACTGGTTTGTAATTGTCCAATTGAAAGTCAATGAAATCGTTACAACCCAGAACTGTTCGTGACTGTACAGCTGTCATGATGCAAGAAAGGACAAGTACAAAGCATGTTTTTCTGGGATTCGAAACCTGAAACGTTACCCTTGCGCGCTGCACGTAAATAAAGACGGACTGGAAGTAAAATTTAGATCTGACATTTTTGTTAATCAGGTTCACCAGAATATGACGAAGAGAAACACTCGTGTTTTAATTCTTAGTTGAAGTTTGTTGTGAAGGAGAGAGTATAAGCAACATATCTTTGGTCTTTGGAAACACTCATGTAGTCTGCAGGTCATGCTAATTTCGTGTTAAAGAAAGGAACATACTAGTATTACATTTTCGGGTTAGTGTACTATTTTTTTTTATTTGTCCCTAAGTAATTTGGAGTTCTCGATTATAATTTGGCTGGTGTGTCTTTAGAGGCTCTCCCCGATGGTGTAGTGGCAACTTCGTTGTCTTGTAATAAAGATGTCCTGTGTTCGATGGAGACACATAGTGTTATGATTCAACTTTAAACTGTAGATCCACCATGACTAGCCTATTTCTACACAAAGTTGATTTATAATAAAAGCTCAAGTCAATTTAAATCACCTGGTTCGTCTAACCTATTATGCACAAAACATCAAGAAAACATAGGACAGCTCTATTATTCAGAAATCCTGGTAACGACGAATTGTCCATCGCCAGAGGTGGCAAGGGGGGCACTTCCTCCCTTTTTTTGCAACTTTTATGCTAAACCTTATATACGAAGGGAAACTAAACTGTCCTTGCCACCTTCCCCCCAGTTTTGGCATCTTTCCCCCCGTTTTGGCACCTTGCACCGCAGTTTTGGCGCCCAATTGCCGCCACTATCCATCACCATTTTCATTCAGTCTGTATTACACAGTGTGATAATAATAAATTGAAATAATGACATCAATAAGCAGAGGCCATTGCAGGCTTCGAACTAACGTAGTTTACTCCTAAAAACAACATAGGATGTACAATAGAATGAAAATGTAATGAAAATAGCGTTGGGCAATTTTCCTACCATTATGTTTGCCGTTGACTGTGCCTTGGAAGTGTCAATCCCAGAATAAAATGCGTAGGACAGCCAGTTATGGATTTTAGATACCAGGTTTCGGTGTATCGAAATACAGGTCACATCGAAGATGCAGAACATATTTGTTTGATGCCAATACTTGGGGGTCTGCTATATTGATATTTCCAGCAGCCGTAATGAGTATCACGTTTCTTACAAGTTGTATTTATATTGCAATCAGACAACGTCCTGCATTTCTGCACTTCTGTGGGTCCAGTTCCGATTAGCTTATCTATGCATAAAGTGGCCTTAAAATACAAACTCAAAACTAAAAATATATGATGGGTGAACGTGCGTTCGTTTTTTTTTTTTACTAAATTGGGAATCAACGCAAAAGGGATAAGCTTTATGAAAATAATGCAACTTTAGACAAATTAAGTATTACTTCTATTTATACTAAGTAATTTTATGGCACTTTTGTTTGTATTGGGTTAACCGTGACGATCTTATATACTTCTAAACTGTGAATAATGTGAGTAATGTTTTACAAATATATTAGTTTAAGCGTACCCTTCTCTCACTGACATTCGCCAGAATGCACAGTCAAACAGCTAAACCATAGGAAGGGGGAAAGGGGCGTGACTTTTCGTGATAGGCAAACGACGGGTCAATTTTCCATTTCGGCTTATTATAACAAACACGGGCCTGGAATCGCTTTTTATTTAGCGTGAAGGGGGACGGACAGTGACCATGTAAGTACTGCATAAAGCATGACGTCCACTGAGACGCGGAGAAACTCAGCAAATGAACACGACAGACCCGTTTCCGGCGTCTCAGTGGGCGATAATCTGTAACATAGCCTGCCAAAATTTTCGTGCTTCGGTTTCGCGCGTTTCACTGTAGTGGGCGTTACACCATTTGATTTAAGTAGAAGCAGACAGCAGATCTGTTGCCGGAAATTTCCATGTTTCGCCGCGTCTCATTGGGCGTCAAGCTTCAGTCTCTTCCTTGTAACGCGATCAGCTAACCCGCGTGGCTGAGCGAGCCGGTTTATGTTTGCAGGCAATACCATTGCAAATAGGAGAACTGAAAGGTCTGCACATGTAAATATGTTGTAGAAATTAATTCCATTCTAAGGTGTTAAAGGCATTGAAAGACATGAACAAAAATGTTAAAAAAAAAAAACGCAAGTGGTGCTTGCTCAGTTTCCTTTACCGCACGCTTCTGAAAAAAAGGGGGGTGGGGGATGTTTTCCCAGTGCGTCTCGGTCATCAGTTGTGGCTCTTTCTACACAACTCAATCGCCCTTCTGCTACTCGCTGCCTGTTGGGGCAAAGAATATATACAAACCATAATAATATTAATAGTGATAATAATAAAATCGTCTTTACTAGAGCGGGCGTTTTTCATCCGTTTCTAGCCCGACCCTGTGGCCGAGTGGTTAGTACATCGCGCTGCGACGCCAAGGGTCCCGGGTTCGAATCCCGGTCGGGCTTGGTTGTTTGTGAATGTCCATTCATCAATTTCATCATTTCATCACTCATCCTCCATCTTCGCAAATTAGCCAAGAGGCACAAAACGCGAAGTAAAATAAACTAAATCAACTCAAATCAAATCAAATCATCCGTTTCTATCATAAATATAACAATGAGTCGAAGTGGTTGGTAGATGAGAGCAAATAAATTCAGACGCGCACAAATATTCTCGTAGGGCCTAACGTTAGTGCCTCTACTCTTCAACCTTACAAGATATAAATGAATGTCACCATTAAAGAGAGTACTTTATGTTGGTTACCGAAGATACCGAAAATGTAGGTTCTCAGTATATCGATATTTAGAGGTCATATTTTCGAGTACAGATAACGGATATCGATGGTTTCAGCAACCGGCCTCCGTGGCGGAGTGGCTAGCACAGCGCGCTACGAAGCCAGGGGTCCCTGGTTCGAACCCTGGCCAGAAATTGGCTGTTTGTGCGAGTCTCTTGATCAATTTCATTAGGTTATATGATCACTCGTCCTCAACTCAATTAACCGTAGGTGGCAGAAAGCGAAGTAAAATAAACCAAATAAATCAATAGTTTTAACAGCACAAAATATATCCCCTTTATGTGACCATTTCAGGATATTTTTTTTAATTTTGCCTGCTTTACGGTGCACTATATACACCAGCAAGTTAAAAACAAGGAAATGAAGTAATTAACTCGAAGCGGATTACATAAAAATAATTCCATCGTAGATTCCAGCCGAGGCCACTCCCTAAATATCGTGCCACAGTAACCATCAGCCATGGAATCACTTCTTGGTGAACAAGGGCAATTACATTAACATATTATTATTAATAATATTAACTAGAATAGGATTATACACAGTGGCGGCGATTATGGGGGCGTGGGGGTAGTTGCCTCTCCTCAAATTTTGGCACTTCTTGTCCCCTCAACTGCGTCCTCTAACGAAATTTCCTGACACTTCACTCATCTCCACTTCAAAAGCAATGGAAAAAAGAAATAAGTAAGTTAAGAATGGATGACCATAATTAGAGGCAAACCAAAAGAGTGATCAGTTGAGAAGTCGACCCCATCCTTGAAATAATTTGATTTCGATCAGTCAAGTATGAGTTTTTAAACATTTAACAACGTTTTATATGAAAATCTTATATTACATGAATGCGTGCGTTTCGTTGGTTCTCTTCCTACCGCGCCCATTTGCCATTGCTTTCTCTGCAACGTAAAGGTTGGGGGACGTTCGAGATTCGAACCCGAGGCTTTGTCCAGATGTCGGCTCGTTTTGCCCCGACGGTAAACTAAAAAAGTAGCTCCCTCTCCTATCAGGAGAAAGAAAACCTCGCGAAGTGACACCCCGGAGACTTCGTGACGTGAGGTGATGCTCATTACTAGGGCTAAAAGGGGCTAGAACATCACCCTAGTTGTTGCCATCAATGGCAGAATTGCGATCCAGTCCCATGTCTTCATCTTTGCTTATGGGCGCGAGAAATCCCCCCCCCCCTTTCCTTTCTCTTCTCATTTCAAGTGCTGGAGAGTAAACTTATACCTTGCAAGAGTCAGTCTCAGAATATTACGAGAATAGAGTGAGTTTTAGATACCCTGGTTCAATATCTCGAACTACCGGTTACATCAAAGATGCAGAAAGTACCGGAAAATAACGAAGGTACCTTTTCGATATATCGATATTTCGTCGTTGCCAATACCTGAGATTCCGGAATTTTCAAGTAACGGTAAATCAATAACTCCACCATCTTTAAAAAGTATAACGTTTCTTATCATTCATATTTAATTTCAAATCACACACTTATACTTATGTACACACGTGGAGGTTGTGTGCCTGTGCAGTGCTTCTTTCGGAAGAAAGTATTCAGGTACTGTTTCTAAATTCGTAAGCAACACAAAAGGAAAATCCGAAGTTAATAAACAACTATTTATACTCGGTTATTTACAGCGCGTTTAATTTAAAATTGTACCGCAGTCCGCCCATTTACGAATACCTAACGCAATGCATTTATATGTTTGTAATGGTAACACTACGGCTGCATAGTCACGTAGCTTGGTGTGGAACTTAGAGGCAAGGAAATTGAAAAGGAAATTAATACTTACTCTCATGATGCTTTTCCGGTGGGTTCAATTTTAAATTGAACGCACTGTATATTTTACGTGGCTTTTCTTCCTGTTTTGTTAATCGCGACGATTTTACATTTAGGTACTCCAAATTAATAATTTTGTATATTCACACGTCAACCTGCTATTATCCTTCATATTTAAATGTTTTTATTTTATCAGTGACTCACTGGCAATTGCCATAATGCATAGTCAAACATCTAACAAAAAGATGGGCGAAAGAAAATATTATCGCACTACGTCTCGGTTCTATTTAGGGGTGAAACCGTTGCACATTACTCAATCGCGTCTGAACTGAATCTCCTACCTGCCCCAAAGGAACGATTGATTGATTAATTTGCTTTACTTTACTTCCCTTTTTGTGCCACTTTTGGCTAATTTTCGAAGATGAGGATGAGTGATCATATGATGAAATTGATGAATGCACACTCACAAACTTCCGTTCCCAGGTCAGGATTCGAACCCGGGACCCCTGGCGTCGTACCGCGATGTGCTAACCACTCTGCCTTCTGGTGCCGGTCCAGAGGAACGAGTAGAAGCGGATAGTTATCTAAATAACTTACATAAGTTTGTTGGACGAATAAATTGGTCGCTGCAGAAAATGAACATTGCTTTGCGTTGATTAAAATGAGTCTCAAAATATTTTATCATATATACTTGCTTCAAATTAGCAATCTCGTTACATAATTTTGTACAAGCTTCATGCTTTTAGCGTCTTTAAATATGTTGGCTAAAGAAGAGTAGTTGGATAGCCTCAGGCTGATTTTTTTTTAAAGAAAATACGAATTGATCTAAAGTTATAGTATTTTCTGATCATTTTATAAATGTATTTAATAGTTCTGCTGTACACTCAGCGGCGAAAGAAACAGTAGGCGAATTGTCCACCACCATTTTCATTAAGTCTGTATTACACAATGTGATGGTACTGAATTGAAATAATGACGTCAATATGAAGAGGGCAATGCCTGCTTCGAACCAACATAGTGTCATTCCTTAAAACAGCACAGGATATAGAATAAAAAGTAATGAAGATAGCAATGGACAATTTTCCTACCAATTCTTTGCTGTTGACTGTACAAAGTAAAAAGAAAACACTCTGTGGTGGGTTCCTTTACTTTCCACAGTGGTCTTTCAGAACGCCACAAGCAATAACTATACCGCGTTTGGTAGAACCTGTCCCGCTTCCCGCGCTAGATGCTCCCTGGCTTTTCTTGGTGCTGGGGAAAGTCAAAGCCAGGCAGCCAATTAAAATACGCAACGTCGCAACAGCGTCTACGTAAGCGCCTCTCTTCTGGCTTCCATTCGCTCCTCGCTGCCCAGCAGACGATTTTTTCCTCGTTTCTCATTGGCACCGAAACTGTCGAGCGCTCCCTAGCGCGGGAAGCGGGACAGGTTCTACCAAACGCGGTTTTTTTTTATAATTCTGTGCAACTTGCTTCGTGGCCTCCCTTGCTGGCAGCGTCTGCGGAGTAAAGAATGGCGCCAGGAAGTCTCATCCCGCGTTCGGAAAAGTTACAGACTCAAAATTGCGTTTGCATTAGCTGCTAGTCACTACGTACTTCGTTTTTGCCATCGTTGGTAATATCTGTACATCAAACTTGGTTCATCATCCACTTAAGTAGGATATAATTGAAGTCAATACATGCGAAATACAAAGCAAAACGGATGAGTGAAGGGTGGGGGGTCAATGTTGTTTCATCGTTTAATATGGCGTACGTGTCAAAGCAAAACTTTGGTCAAACCACATTCATCTGTGGTTTAACTTTGTTTTGAGTCCACGTTTTGCATGATAGGCTAATCGGGAAGGACCTACAGTTTAAAGTGGGATTCGAGCCTCTGATCAATCTACCCCAAGCAGGCATGAAAGTTCGATCTCGGAATCCCTTCATTACAAAGCGACAGCGTTGGGCATGAAACAATCAGGAAGGCCCATATCTTTGGAACGGAAGGCAGAATATGGGTGTAACATCATCATATTGACTCTTCGTCGTTGCCTTGTAATCAAGGGGTCCCGGGTTCGATGCCCGGTGGAGACACATAGTGGTTCGTATCCCACCTTAAACTGTAGGTCCAGTTCTGATTAGCCTTACTGTGCATAAAGTGGACTTAAAACATCAACTCAATCAATCAATACTGACTCTTCTTCTTTTTGCTTCGTGTACATGGTGTGAAATCACTGGTTGAGGTTTACAAAGATCTTAATCTACACGTACGTGCGCGCTAATATGTATACGTAATTAAATACAACATTACTAATTACTAAATAACTAAATATTTAGAAATAACATTATTAAATACATTTAAAGAATTATTTTTTACTTTCATAAATATCAGATTTGCATAAAGTAGCAAACTGATTTCTTTACTAAGTGGTTAAAGATGTCAATTAATTTCAAAATTGATGAAATTGTTTTATTATGGTACAGCTGAAAGATTGATTGATTGAATTGGTTTATTTTACTTCGCTTTTCTGCCACTTTTGGCGAATCGCGAAGATGGAAATGGCTGATGTACAATGAAACCGATGAAGGGACACTCACAAATAACCATGCCCAGGCCGGGATTCGAACCCGGGACCTCAGGCGTCGTAGCACGCTATGCTAACCACTCCTCCACGGATGTCGGCGTAACACTTGAAACATTGTGTTTAGTTTTGCTATTAATATAAATCAATTAGGTTTCATTCTTATATTTATTGTCCTTTCTTGTTTCACTTTAATTGTGAATACGTTGCTATTGCTGTAGATCTGTTAATGATCTTTTGAAAGAGAGATTGTTGTGGAAATGCCACCGTTGCACCTTGCCCTTGGACCTCTTCGCTCCCAATAGTTCTCATGCACTATCATCCGCTGAGAGGAGATCGTTTCGAGGGATATTGAGCAATCCAGTGTTACGGTGAAAAACCTTCCTTCGCTTCACTTCAAGTGACAAGAAAATCGCAAAAAATTAAGTATAAAGAACAGATTGAACTGTTTGTGACATTTTGATCATTTTTGTAAGATGGTACGTATAAGATGTACATGGTAAGATGTCACTTACCATGTTTTACACCAGAGCCCTTCATTTAATGAATTTATTTTGCCTTAACGTCTCAGCCCGGACCTTGGGGTGCACGAGTTTGGGGTGGCAAAATGCCTTATCTTATTTAAATCTTCTTTTCGTCAACATTCGTGAATTGTAGTGATAGCGAGTTGCATGTTATTGAGTAGGAAAGCAAGCAGAGAACAGCAATTTCAGTAAATCAGACTGTGATTCCGCCCTTTGGAATTATTTCTCACTTATTGCAGACGATTATTTGACCAGAACCTTTGATAACTTGCAGGAAACAATCCGTTTCTTCCGTTCTGCACGTCCTCTCATATCCGCGTCGTGGTTAACCAGACGGTACAAATTAGTTACCTTCACCTCGTACTAATCCACACAATCCACAATACTTTCACCAAAAAAAAATACTTGGAACGGTAGCCATATTATTGGTATTATAACCTGAGCATTGCATTGGTTTGGTTTAGAGTACGAGGTCGTTGTATTATGAAGTTTATCTAATTTTGTGTGGTGTCGTCAGTGTCACATGTTGGTACGTACAATGCTGAGGATTTCTGTTTTCCCCTTAGTTGACTTATATTCAATGACAAATTAAGGAAAGCTAAGCACTTGTTTATCGCAGAAGAAAATTGTTATAACAATGTAAAATGTGACAAATCCACAACAAAATTATATGCAAGGTAATTTCGTACTTTGTAAGTCACGCGTATATAACCTATACTGAATGAATGAATAAATACTGCATTTAAATTTCTTTGAATATTGCTAATGTATTAGGGGAGTCTACAGACCCCACCCCCGGTACGCTCTCAGACAAAAAAAAAGTAGAGTAAAAAGTAAAGTTGTTGCGTGAAAATATGGCCATTCTATTCAATTGCTATTGCCTTCGGTTTGTAGACCGATTGATTATAAAAAAAGGTGTTTTCTAAACTTTTTTCGAAGAGCTTGCATTTTCTGCAGCTTGCGTTTGCAACGTTGCAACCAGGAGACAGGACAACCTTACTGTCAAGCAGGCGATCTTGTTTCTCTTCTATCGGTATCTAAGGTTGCCAGACACTCATCTTTTATGATTAACTTCGCTGCTTTTAAATAACGTTATTTTTTCAACATTAAAGCATAAAGTTTGTTTACAAAGTTTAAATTGAAAATATTTCTGTTATACGTTTCGTGAAGCAATGCTGAGAGAACACGGGAGTGAGCGTTATTAGTTCTCTCTCTTCCCACACGGCCTGAATGTGTTTCTGAAGCAGTGGCAACCATGCCCACTAAGCCCCTCGCAGACAAGGGATGGGGGGGGGGAAACAACTCGGTGTTGCTTTTAGATGTTATATGTAAAAGCACTTCCCAGGTTTCTCTCGCTCTTCCTGTGTAACTTGCGATAAATGCAGAATTCCTGTGTTGTGCGCACAATCGAAGGCAAATATAATAATAGACAAATTGCTCATCATTATGTTAATTAAGTCTGTGTTCCTCAATGTGATTTTCAAGGATCGGAATCGTCATACAGCTTCTTAAAAAAAAGCCCTGTCTGGGAAAGTAAATAATTGAAAAAAACTATTGATATCTTGCCTGCTATAATTTTTGCCGTTGACTGTATACAGCAAAAGGACGTTTTGCTGTGGTCTTGGAAAACGATAGCGTTGCCTTGTAATCAAGGGGTCGCGTCACGGGTTTGATACCGGTGGGGACACGTGGTACAGTGTTTCGGATTCCACTTTAGACTGTAGGTTCAGTCTCGAATAGCCTTTCTGTGAAAAAAGTAGCAATTGAATTCTTCGAAAAGGAGCACACATTTCAAATCTTGGTCGTCTAATACACGAACGAATATTTGTGGTTACAGTTTCCATGCATCGCCAATACAACACTAAACTAAGGGTTTCAGTGTATTTCTATTTTACGCCCATTTTCTACCTATCTGGTTAATCGCGACGAAGAGGATAAATGACGAACCGATGAAATGGTGATGGATCACACAATGATACATCCACGCCTGACCAGGTACGTAGGAGCCTGAGGCTTCACAGCGTGTTACGCCGTTTACTCCGCAACGGAAATCGACTAAAGGTTTCAGATGTCAAATGACAGAATGTAGATATCATCACCAACGGTTCAAGGTTGAACCCCTTGAGTTTATTTCTGCTTTCTATCTTTCTTTTTTTAGTTTTTGTTTTAATTTTAAGGCCACTTTATTCACATAAAGCATACACCCCTTGTTTGGGAATGACTGTTTTATTTTTGTGTAGTGTATCGTGCAGTGGGTAACACAGTTGCCTTGTAATCAAGGAGTTCTAGGTTCTATTCCCTGCGGAGGCACATTGTGGAGTCCGATCTTTGCAAGAGGTTGACTTAAAACAAATTTTTAAATATTTTTTTTTGTCATTTCTTGTCTTCATCATTCGTTCTCATCGTCGGAATCAATCAAAATTGTCAGAGAGGAGGCGTAAAATTAGGAAAGTTCTAATACGACAAAGACGCTTTTCTGATGTCTTGGCTGATAGTCAACAATTTATTACAAGAATAATTCAATCTAGAGTTTGGTATCCAATGCAAATTACGCTAACCAAAGTGCTTAACGAAAAGTTCTTTCAGTAGGGGGAAAAGGAAAGAGAGAATGTATGAAGTTGATGATGTAATCTTAGACGTTATTGTTTCAGAATGTATACAACCAGTATACAGTACTTACAAAAATGTGTACATTTTTACTATTTTATCGCTTGTGGCCACTGTGTTGCATGTTGCGGGGAAATCTCAAATCATTATTATCTTTTCTGGAAGTCGCACATATTTTTCGCTCGTAAGTCTTATTGACCGAGATAAATAATTTGTAAACACATGTCATAAGTTATCGTGAGAATTTGTTTTTAATCACTTTCTGCATTTCTAAGTAAAAATTCTTTAATCTTGAATTCTGAGAATTCTTGAGATGCTCAAAGTTAATAACTTCTGCATTTGTTTTCTTATATCCCTACAAAACAGCTACTTAAGTTGACCGGACTAGGTTTTCAGTGAACTCAGTCGTGAAACAAACTGGAGGCAGGGGTGTCCGGAGGGAGGGGGTTGTGACACGATGCTTGATGGGAATTATTGGAGGGGAAAACAATAATTGAGCTTTGATAATATAATACCAAAACGTTTAAACATATGTTTATACTATTTCTACGACTTCTACCTGACTTCACACAAATATGTGTATATATGAATGTGTGGTTGATTTGAATTGTTAATAAAGTGCACTTTATGCACAGATAGGCTAATCGGAACTGGACCTACAGTTTATAGTGTGATCCGAACCACTGTACTGTGTGCCAGGACCTCTTGGCAAAACGACAACGTTGCCACTACGCCATCGGAGAGGCCCCACGTGTTTGTGTGGTGTGTTGGAGCAGAGGATTACTTGTAAAATCAAACTAACAAATAACCAAGAGTACGGTTCGATACGCTAAATGAAAGTGCAAAATTTGTTTTGTTCATTTTTATGTTTCAAAAAATAAAGTGTCCTTACATTCCCTTCGACAATCTTTTAATTTCAACTTCGGCAATGGAGATTTCAAAGATGGGTGGATCCAGAAACTGCCTGTTTTCTTTTCTTCAGCTTTGGTTTCAAGTTTGGTCCTGAAAAATGGTTAACTCAGATTTGCGACCAGCCAATGGGATGGTCTGATTTTTCCGGCCCATTTCTTTCAAGAACTTTTAAGAAATAGTCGGGCTGTTTGTTTTGCTTTATATCCAGTGTAAACTCACTTTTCTCGGTGGCCACAAATCTTCGCTTATCTACAAACATTTGAATCATTTATTAAATCTGTTTGTAATTTTAAATTTCCTCTCCTTGCCTTCTTTCGTTTATTTTCGAATTAAACTTCCAATTTAACTTCCAGGTTATTAGTTCTTACTAGTGTTGCGCAACATATCGTCAATAAATTTTAAAACATCTATCGTGTCAGCGATATAACGTCACGATATTTGGCGACATATAAGGTGTCAGCGATATATAGTCACGACATTTGGCGATATTTATCATGAAGGCGATATATCGTCGCGGCAGGCCCCCGTGGAGGACTGGTTAGCACATGGCGCTACGACACTAGGGGTACCGGACAAGTTAATGAGTTTCCTAGTATTATACCCCGCCCGAAACAAAGTTAAAGTACCTACACGTGTGATTGCAAGTACGTTTAGTTCCACGCCTACGCGCATTTGCGTATTATTAATGTAAGAAATGGTCGAACAGTTAACAATGTTTCCCAGTTTTCTTTGTTCAACAAATGTAAAAGAAAAATCATGCTAAAACGCTTTTGCAAGTCAGTTGAAATACAGATGTCTGAAAGATAATGCAATCAAACCATGGCCAGTATTAATGGAAGGACTATTATGCCTACTCATTTTATACAGGCACACTTTGTTCTTGGGGGAAGTGGGTGGTCAGACGAGACATTTCCTACATCTCCCAAATAAATCAAGATTACATTCTGATCTCCCAGCAGCCACTTACGGTTAACAACTTTTTACTTTAGTAGAAATTTTAGACTAAATATTTGGTCAAAATTGCCGGTTTTCCCCTCAATTTTGCAAAATAATATTTCTTGCTTGCTTCGATTGTAATATAAACGTTTCTACACGTCACATTATTTAGAAAGAATTAGCGACCTATTCAATTAAAATGTTCCCTACATAGCTATTTCTATTTTGTTTATTTTTCGCCGCTGGTCTATTTCGTGGATAAATCGAGACAATGAGGTGGAATGACAAAATTATGAAGGTACAAACACGATGTCCATGACTCCATATTATCGCGTTTATTCTTTAGATTTAGCTAAACTTTGCGGAAAATTGTGAAAAAGTATTAACGCAATCTTTCAAACCAGAATTTTAATAATTGTTTGAGACCTTCAGGATTGGCCCATGTAAGCAATTGGATCTTCGACGCTGTGCTTCTTGCTTGAGTGCGAGGGGACGTTAAGGGAGGGGAGGGGGTTGGTGACGCCGTTCGTGGCTGATTCGAGGGTTGCCGCTTGAAAGTACGGACAGAAGTGAGACTATGCCATTCCTGTTTTCTCTGCTTTATGGCCTGAGAGCGAATGATTGTCTACAGTCGGATTAAACATTATGGAGACTCGAGTTTGAACTCCAATTAAAAATTAACCAGTAGAGCTACGTATTTAAATTTCGTCCCGATTGGACCACAAGTTTTTTAATTACAGAATCTCAAAGAGAGCATAGTTTGAAAAACAACAAAAAAGCTGCATTTTTTTGTTCTCACGAAGATAAGAAATTGAGAGCATACTTGAAAAAAAATAGGTTTTTTTTAGCTTAAATCAGAATTCAATAAGTTAAGTGGTTAATTTTTAATTTGAGTGCAAACTCCAGTAGCCATAATTTTTAATTGGAGAGTAGTTCGGCAGAATCTTTCTTTATTGCTTCCTTTATAACGCAGTGTTTGTGCGAGAGATCGTGATGATTACATATAAAGAGATATCGCTGTTCGTTAACAGCATGTAAACCAATCGCCTGTTCTCTTGTCACCTTAGCACATTTTAAGTCTAAGCACCTTTCAAGTCATTCAGCAAAGTGTCATGATGTTTTAACTTGATTAAATAGCAAGTATTAATATACTAATTAGTTTCATAATTTAAATGAATAATAGAAATATGGGCACACATAATACGTACGCAAAATTCAGAATTATTTAATAAAAGGTGTTCCAAATCGGATGCACTTCAAGAATTCAATCTATCATCATAATTATTTTCTTTCTTTCACTTTCCGGTCTCGGAATGGAGTCTTGGGGCACGGGCCCCTCCTCTCGCAGTGTGGTGTGTGCGAAGTCACCTATACCACTAACATTGCGTATATTTTTCGGCTGAAGACAGCATAGAATTGTTGCAGGGGTTCTTTCCATGTAACCTCTATTCGTGCTGAAAGTGTTCGTGTTTAATTATTTTCGCAATTTTTCTACTCATGGTTGTTCATTTATTTTGGTATCGTTTCATTCTGCTTTTCTTTCAAAATTAATTGGACTCCATACACTGACATGGTGTTATTCATTGAAAAACTGCTTGGCAAACCTTGGCTTTCCCAGGGAAGTTGAAGTTTCACCAATCTGTTTAGTTAGCGTCGACAGATTTCCTCCAGGGGCAAAAAGTCTCGTCTCACACATAAAGATCGATATTTAAGATTTCTAGGGGATCGAAAGCCCATTACACCGAAAAAGACTTGATTCAGTTAACATGCATTTATTATTATTATTATTATTAGACGTATAACATATAGCGAATACATTACATTCAGTTAGAGAAGTTGTACAGTGAATATTGTTTAAAATTTGTGCATTCAGAGAGCCGTAGGTTAAGAATTGTATGCCAAAGAGAACAACACAATTCGACACACCCTTTACACATCATTAAACTTTTGCTTCTGTCGAAAGTATTATTTTAGAACATATATACTCTATATGAAGAAAAGCTCTCATTGTGAGCCGAGCGAGGAAATTTTCTTTACTCAATTTAGGGTTAAAATGGACAATTTAGACCGGTTTATTAGTGTAAAAAAATATGTACGTGAAATTATCCAATATTTGAAGGCATAGACAACATTTCCAGCTCCCTAGCCTCCCCCTTCCCTGCATTGAGGGAGCTGCTTCTATGCTACTGGTCACCGGTGAAACCTACTTTGTTCTATTTTATGTCTTATATTTGTACAGTTATAAGCCCACGAAATGATCCCCTGTTTAAAAGGGAAGTGGGGGGGGGGGAGGGTGATGGACTGCGAAATTCATTTGTGGAGTTTATGGACAATACGAAGCTTTGTCGTCTTCCAGGCCAGTGTTGTTTAGAAGCCATTTGTATTTCATATTTATTTTATGTCGCTTTTCTTCCACTTTTGACTATTCACGACGATGGATCATGATTATGCTAAATGGATGAAGAGACACTCACAAAACAGCCTCGTCCAGGCTGACGGGACTCGAACTCGGAGTGTACGGTCACTCAACGCACTCGTCCACAGAGTCGAACCTTTAGAAGTGGGGAAATTAATCTTTTCACACCATATTTCTCAGGAAATTACGTTACGACTATGCGTCAATCAATGATTGAAAATATGAATATATTTTAACTGACATTAAAAGTGTTGTTGAAAAGCCGTAATTTATTTCTATAAAAATATGTTTCAAAATATGGATATTGGTGTAAGAATATAATTTAATCGGTAGGTTTTTATAACTACAATTCGTATATAGTTTAAAACTTTGTTGAAGAGTTTCTTTCATTTTCTAAGATTAATCTTTCATATTAATATGATACTTTTGGAGGTTAAGGCTTTAATTTTCAAACCTAAAATTCCCAATCGGTTGTTCGGCGTAAAAAACAGAACACTGAGCGGCGCATAATATGTTGACGTATTACGGTAACGTTGCGCCATTTGGGACGCACTACTGTACTTTCTGTGACGTCACCTGTGCTGTTTGGGTCCGTGACATCGATACAAAGAGATAACGGCCAAATAAATTCAAGTCGGTAGAAAAACAAAATCACCAAGAAGAGCTTGAAATGTAATGCATGCACATAAAACAGCACATAAAAATTCGGAAGGAAAAATTTAAATACTTTATTTTTGTTTTCAGCCACTGCCAACTGCCATACATAATCATCCTCTGTGGGGTTTGCGTTATATGTTTCTGATCGTCCCTTCTCCACTTCTAACATTCATTTGCATCCTCGCAATTAGCCAGAAATGGTAGAAATCCGACGCTAAATAAACTAAATGAACTAACAATAAAATGCTCTCAGTGTAGCATAAACTGCATAAAATATATGTGACGCTTCGAAAGGTGGTAGTTTAAATTTAGTAATCCCCCTCCCATGTCTTGCATTGCCTCGAATGCAAGTATTCCTTACGTTGCTCAAGTAACATTTTCCCCTAGGATAGTGAAATGATCCACATTAATGAAGCGACAGTAAAAATTAAACGTATAGCCTATTAATGTTAATCTGAGTCGCTTTTCTTTAGTTAATCGTTAATGACCATTAATGCTGGAATGCAGATATAAATGATAGAAGGAACACAATGGCATACCTTACTCATGATTCTAAATTAGAACTTCTGGCTTCGTAGCCACTCCTTCCTGAATGCAGCAAGGTAAAAAAATGAACAAAATAAAGTGGATTTGATTAGATTATTATTATGTAGCTTCGCTTTTCTTACCCATTTTGGCTAGTCGAAACTATGGGGATGAGTAATGATACGATGAAATTTATGAAAAGCATCCACAAAGGAACACCGAAGTAGCGTCGTAATGCGATGTGCTAACCTTTCCGCCACGAAGGTTAGCTGCAATAGATTGACGGATTGATTTACTTTATTTTACTTCACTTTGTGTGTCACTTTGGCTAATTTTCGACAATGGGAATGATGATGATATGATAAAATTGATGACTGGACACTCAGAAACATCTATGCTCAGGCCGAGATTCGAACCCTGAACCCCTGCCGACGTAGCACGATGTGCTAACCACTCAGCCATGGGGGCCGTTAGCAATAAAGTCGAATTTACTGAATGATTGATTGATTGATTTAGTTTATTTTACTTCGCGTTTTGTGCCTCTTGGCTAATTTGCGAAGATGGAGATGAGGGATGAAATGATGAAATTGATGAATGGGCATTTACAAACAACCAAGCCCGAGCGGGATTCGAACCCGGGACCCCTAGACAGCGGAACTAAGGAAGATGGAAGACATACAACTGGATTTTAGTCACCATCCAGGTTTATATTCCCCCCAACTCCCTCCATGTGTTTAGTGCTTCAGTGTGTTCATTGATTAGTGTGTTTAGTGTTGAGTATATTTACTAAGCGCGCTAAGGAAGTTAACGCCTGGAGTGATGAAATTAAAAATATATAGTAACAATAAAATAATAAATAAATAACGACAGGGTAGGTAGTTTCTTGCCATGTGTAGTAGGCAACATTGGTTACAACAAGAAAAAATAAATTTCTGTACGGTACAAAGAGTTATTGAAAAAAATCGTATTGTATCTCAACAAATCTATTCTGGAAGCTGGCCCTCAACGTATTCCGGAAAACGTTTATAAACCGTTGATGTCAGATACCTGGGCCTGGATGTATAAATATTGTATGTTGAAACCTCACCTATAAAGCACAGTTCTATTAATTATATATATATATATATATATATATATATATATATATAAATCCACTGTTGGTTTTATTTACTGTTTTGCTTTTGACGTCAGTCCACAAAAAATTCATCTTCGAATCAATTTTGTATAACGCTACATGGTGCCTTGTACCGGGAGTTCCTTCTGATTATTTTTTGAGATAATACATTTAACTTAAGAAATCTTGTTAATAATAAGTTGAGATAGGATTATTTGTGTGTAAGATATTTGTGTCCTGCGTAAGAAAGTGAAAAAAAGCTGTACAGTTTGATCGGGTGAGCAGGCTCTTTCGTTGCAGCTGTACAGGATTAAGGGATTAGGGAGCTAGCGATAAGTAGGTCAGTGGTACAAACATGGTTCGAACGTCGATCTCTCAGTCTCAGGACGAAGCAGCCGAAATAGGCTGGAATAAAATACTTGAATGCTGCGTCAAGGAACTTTGTTATGAGGGGGCAATAGAATGTAGTTTTTGTAAAAAGTGGTACCATAAATCTTGCACGGGAATGAGCGAAGAAGAATTTACGAAATTTGAGTTGCATTTAGAAGAATTTTTTCCTTGAAGATATGCTGCGCACTGTCAGAAAAGCAAAATATCAAGGAGGAAAAGTAAAATTACACAGGCTGTTCAAAAATTAACTGACGAAAATGAAGAGAGCGTTAGCCTCACGACACGTTTGTAATTTATGAAGCAGAGTAGAGAAGAGGATAGGCAAGAGCAGCTTAAATTTAGGGAAGAGGATATCTTTGGCTGCAAGTCGTTTCACTCTTCTGGCTTTAACTTTAGAAAGGTCCGACCATTAAATTCAAATCTCGAGACAGCAGGGGAGACATTATTTTCATTATTATAATGGTTGTCTCTACATTCTTAATTTTTTGAGGACGCATTTGGAGGTGTTCATGCACCACTGGCAACCCACGTGCGCACTCCTATGCCCTCACAAATCAGTTTTAATTTGCTTCATATGTAAAAGATGTTTTTTTAAATTGTTTTAATATCGGGTGTTTTATAGATCAAAAGAAAGTAAATTTATATATCTAGGCTATTTGTGCCTGGAGAAGTTAAAGGACGTCGCGATTGTTAAATGTCGGTCGACTCATTATCTGAACACAATAAATTCTAGGTTCGAATTCCTATGTCAGTTTCATCTGTCTTACGTGGCAAATATATAATTAATTAGAGGCAGAGAGATATATATATAAGGAGACAGTAAACATATCATTTTGGGGGCAGGGGTACTGACTGCATTTACGCACAGTATCGACAGTATTAAAAAAAAGGTCAGTAATTGCTTTGGTAATATATCAAAAGGTAAATAAAAGCAAGGGCTGTTATTCACTTTTTTGATTTCTGGTTAAATATTTTTTTTACTATTTCGTCGTTAATTTTATCGGAAGAAAACATTCTTACACTCTGCAGAAGAGAAATCGTCTATTAATTTCCGAATAATAATTAATCACCATTTTATATCATATGTATATCATTAACATTCTTCTGTTAAGTCTTGCATGTATCCTGCAACGAAATACGGACACCTGTCAAAATACTTCAACGCAACCAAAGCAGTGGGACGCCACGACTGTATAAATGCATGTTCCAACGAACGTCAGTGGCTCAACCGTTATCTGTTTCACGGCGCCTGGAGTTGTCTCGCTGAGAGCTCGAGTTTCGGTTTCGCTTGTAAGTGAGTGAACACTTATATACACAAGCAACAGTGGCGTCTGCATGGGGGCAACTAGTTGGGAATGCAGTACTCCCAATATGGTTCAAGTTTGCTGTACACCATTAGAGCCTCAGCGGCTGTTACCATTGGATGATATTCAGCCAACAACTTCCCCCACAATTGTTTGCGCGAAATCACACCCATTGCAATGATTCCGGCAAACGTTTCGGAGCGTGTTGTAAACACACTTTATAGGCATTACATCTACAGTGATTGTGGCAGTGATTGAAGGTGCAAATATAACGATTATATTCTAAATGTAGTCCTGCATTTTGTTTAGTCTCTTAACAATGACCAGACTATCTAACAGAATATATAAAACGATGTGTAGGGCCTCACACACCCTTCAATCACTGATAATTTGTAGGTGATGTGATGTGAACAAGAAAAAGCATTGATTCAATATTAACATATTATTTTGAGGTTTAGATAATAATAAAAAAAGTATTTCAGGTCGGCTCTGTGCCTGAATGGTTGGCGTACCGTGTTACAAAACTCGGGGTCCTAGGTTCGCATTCTGGAAAACCTTGACATGAAATTGTGTTTGTTCCAACAATCTGTTTCATCATTCATACTATCCTTCATGTTATATTATATATTTGCGATAGGAATCTTCAATTTGAGGAAGGCACAGCCATTTTCTGCTGTTATCTACAGATTGATTTAACTAATTTCACTTCTCGCTTCTGATTCATTTGGTCAATCGCTAAGATTAGGATGGAATTGATGTGAGGGCAATGACAAAAAAGTTTGGACAGTACGCAACAAACAGACTGAATGTGAGTCTAGACGTCAATGCCCAAATTGTCTGCAAAATGCAGCCAATGCAGAGCGGGATAGTAATAGAATTTGGGCCCCTAGGCTATCTTTTCTTTCGGGCACTGTAGACATTTTTATTAATAATTTTGATATCATGGTACTTTATTTTCACTAACTGCATGCTCTGTACTAATAAAACTTGTAAAGTTTAAAACATTGATACAATATCGGTACATATTGTTTGTATGATCTAGGAGACGTTTGAAAATAGGTCATTGTGTAAGAACTTATTTAAGCGCTAGATAGTCCTTCGTTCACGAAATAAGCAAGTAATAGGATTTGGCATGTTTTAATTTGCCATTATCACAACATTAAGAAATCTGTCCCTTCAGTGTCTCATTTTTGTGTGGCCCTAGGTTATAGCCTAGGATAACCTAATGGCAACCTTCCCCCCCCCCCCCTGAGTCCAGGACGTGGAAGAGAGGTTGACATTTAGGCTCTTGCAGGAAAGCCATTCATTACACCTCGCTCCTGTTATCGTTATGTAAGGAACCCTCTCCATTTGCAGCAGTATTCCCCACGCTTCCAGTGGCGTACTCACAAATGCAGTAAAGGGATTATGAGTTACTTCTTACCACTCCTAGATCATGCCATCTTTTCCTAAATTTGACGTTTTTTTTTAGGAAAGTTGAGCAAAAATAAGACTACCTAGCTCTAAAACTCCTTCTAAATACGCCACTGTTCTTAACTTTACAGCTGACATATCATAACACCCATCTATCACCCAGTAACAGAATTCACCTCCGATTAGCGTGAAACACAATAATAGGATGTTTTGTTAATATTTTCTCGCCAATCTTATATAAAATTAATCATCTCCATAACAGTTACGATGAAAAAACTCCGTGGCGAAACGGCCTTGAATAACAAAGGCCTGTTAAGTGGCTTTCTTATAAGTTGACACGTGGTCAGCACATCGAATCCCTTTGCCCCTGTAATCTTTATCCTCTACTTCACGTAGCTCCCCAATTGCCTTCAAGAAACCGAAATGTTCGGTAATGGAACCTGTGATCACGCTAAATTGAGTTCTAAGTCTACTTTATGCAAAGATGGGCTAATCGGTGCTGACCTATAATTAAAAGTGGTATGCGAACCACAACGTGCATAAGTCCAACAGTAAGGGAGCGGTCGGAGCGTGGGTGACGCAAGCAGCTCTTTACAATAGAATCCTTTCCTTGCGTTGTCAAAATGTTAAGCATTCTTGAACAGATGGTCGTCGCCTTTATTCAATGCTAAGCATTTGTATCATCATGAACCTTAGACATCGAAAGTAGAGATGTAATATTTATCGTTTTTGAAGCTTTTGACAACGAAGCACTGAAGGAAACTGGCAACACGGCGGTTCTCGGGTAAAAGCAATGCGGAGGAAGAGAGAGGAGAAAACAAATGACTGTCATTGACGGATCTACATATCTTGGGCCCAACTCAAAGCATTATTGAAGTTACCTTCAATGTAAAACACACATACTTGTGATAAAAAATGTCAAAACATTTCCTACTATTCAGTCTCTTCAGTGTATGTATGTTGTTTGTGTGTGTGTGTGTGTCTGGAATGATTCGATTTTGTTATTTAGCGTCGCTTTTCTATCACTCTGGCTAATCGCGACGATGAGGATGAGTGATGATAGGAAGAAATTAGGAAGTTGATGCAGGAACACTTACAAAGAACACCCACGTCCAGGGGTTGATGCGAACCGTAACCATTGGCTTCGTAAACTCTCTGCTAAGCACTCCGTGCGGAGATCGGAATATCTCTCGAGTTTTTTTTAATGTATAGTTTTAAGTTCACTTTTATGCACAGATCGGTTAAATGGGACACGACCTATAGTTTTAAAGTGAGATCCGAACCACTATGTGCCTCCACCGGGAATCGAACATGGTATACCTCTGGAGAGGGAAGTAGAATTGGAGAGGTAGAGTTTTGCAAAATCATGTGGAGATGAAACTTTTGATAAGTCACTTGTGAGAGATGTCTGGGGATACAATTCAGCTGGGAATGATGGACCAATATCTATTGCATAATATTTCTACATTTGCTCGCTTTTACTTTTAATTTGTCGAGATTTGGGTTGGCTATGCAGTGGTTGTTAGGTAACTACATGACGTTTGATGGTTCCCAATGTAAATAGTAATTTCGTTCTATCCACGGGATTTTCGCCCCTTGCTCCGCCTGTCTGTCACAATTATTAATCATTCATTGGACAAACCATTCGTTAAATTAATATTACGCACGTTCTCTCCAAGAACCAAGTACGAAAGTTAACTGTTGCATTTCGAAGTCCCTCCCATCCTTTGTTTCACGCTACGGGTTAAGAATTTCAAATAAGACGTCCTTATGTTTCTTTTTTTTTAATTTTCTTTGTAGATACAAGATTTAAATAATAATAATAATAATAATAATAATAATAATAATAATAATAAAATAATGAATTTAAATAACTGGGAACAAAATATTGGATCACTGGTCAGTTTCCTGAGTAAACCGTCAAAGAAAAGCAAACGCTGTTATTAATTTCGTTGATTCATAGTTCATTGTTTGCTATCTTGTTGATGTTAATTTTAACGAATAATTAATCTGTAACAATCCCCACTTGAGGTGGGGTGTAAGGGGTGGCCTTCAACGTAGTACACCCAATTGTCAAGTAGTACACCCTACACTACATTTTGCAGACGAACGAGGCTCTGGCGACTGGCACTATGGCTAGTATAATTTTGTGTGTCTTGTCCTGTTTTTTGTCCTTGTGTGTGCTGAGTTCCACTTTGCAGCCTCAGCTTTTAACGAAAGCCAGAAAATTTTTGTAATTTAGTAACAAGACAGTGCAATAATGCTATTTTAGTTACGGTAAGGAGCTGGACCCCGTATATTGTGACGGGTGCAAAATAGCCTAAGTGCTGACGCACCCAAAATTTTTAAATTCAAATTCAATATCACATGAGGTATGATTTTGTTACACCTTGCTTGTAGCCAGCAGCGAAAATTGCATACCAGTCAAAATAATTGAAAGCACTACTCTCGCAGCCTGGCAGGTGGAACACGGGAGTATAGATTACTGAAGCAGATAACATACACTCCTGCAAGCAGCAGAACAGTTCTGCCGTCGAATTTTGTCGAGCTGAGACATTTGTACATCTTATCATGATGCAAGAAAGGACAAGTGCAAAAACATGCTTTTCTGGGATTCAAACCCTGAAACTTTAACCTTGCGTGCTACACGTAAACAATGACGGACTGCAAATAGAGAAACGCTCGTGTTTTACTTTTTAGTTGATGTTTGTTATGAGGGAAAGGGTATATGCAGCAGATCTTTGGAAACACTCATATAGTCTGCGGGTAATGATAATTCCATGTTAAAGAAAGGATCATATTAGTATTATATTCTGTGAAGTAAGGTAAATTTTTTTTCGGATTAGTGTAGTATTTTTTTTATTTGTCACCAAGTAACTTGGAGTTCTAAATTATTTGACTGGTAAAGTCCGTTCAAGGGAAACGAAACTAGCTGGAAAGTACGATTCCAAACGCGAGAGGGGAAGCAGGTAGAACACTCACCAAACCACCCTGTGCCTTTTGCTTGCTAAGGTTCGCTTGCTGTGTTTATTACTGCTTTCTGTGTTGTGTTTGTGATATCTCTTACAATTCGTAACAAACCGTTTCGAAGTGGAACAAATAAAACTGTGACGCTTTGGTCCCTGTTGCACATTCTACAAACGCCCTCGATACAATACAGAATGCCAAAAAACATTCAGTTACTACATTTTCTTTATTGTGAACACTATTACTAGTGAATATTATCCTGATTACTGCTGTGTGCATTTGTGCTGATTATACGATTTACTAAGGAGACCAATTTAAGTGAATGATCCAAAATAAAGTTCCTGGTTTACAAACAAGTTTATCTACTAATGTGACGTAATGAATACTTTCCTGATATGTTCCGTTTGCGTATATAGTAGTATATGGATGGTTATTTTTTTTTCATTCTGTACCCTTACATAATTCGTAAACATCTCTACGTATTTTGATGGTGATGTTACTACGTTTGAAATTTCATTGTTGTTTCCACAGCAGACAATTTTCACGAAACTCACTTCCTGAACATAGTTCCGTCACCCCTATTTTGCCAATGAACACGTCCAGTTGCGACTTGCACACGTCGCGAAAATTGGTTGCTATTGATAAGAACCTTAAATCTGTGATTGTCCCTTCATTAATTTCTGACATTCGTTTGCATCCTCGCAATTAGCCAGAAGTGGTAGAAATGCGACGTCAAATAAATTAAATCAACTAACAATAAGTACTTGTATAAAAACTAGTGCACAAAACATGTATGACGCTTCGAAAGATGGAATTTTGAATTTAGTAATCCTCTCTCAACAGTGGCGTAGCAACATATAGCGACGCCCTGGAAGAGATTAGAATGCGAGGCCCCCATCCAGTGGCGGAAATTAAGGGGAAATGGGGGGCGAGTAGTCTCTCCCCTCTTTTTTTCCACCTTTGCACCAGCACTATGCTAAACCTTATCTACCAAGGGAAAGTAAACTGTCCTTGTAATTTTTGTTTTATAATCATTGATGCCTGTTTACAAGACATTTAATTTAGTCGAGACAGTCCATTCTTCCAAATCCCTGTCCCAATTTATTTCAAACTTAAGTCGTATTTACCAAAATGTTTCGAGTTTTATTTGTGGGGGTGGGGGGTTAACCCACATTTAGACATGTTCTTCATTTTAATAATGATTGCTAATGTATATCATTTCATTTACAAATGTATTATTTTCTAACCATAGAATTTTCACGGCTGTTCAATGGTGCTGGTACAAGAACATTTCTAAAAAAATAAAATATTGTTAGTTTGCGGAAGACAGAAATATTCGAATACTTCTGAGAATTGAACGTAAACAATAAGCACCAAGCTGTACGCCTTGTGACAACTTTAGTCTGTAAGCGATTGCGTTGCTGAATGCTGATTGTCGGATAGGGGGGAGGGGGTTATCAGTGAGTTGATTTTTCCCGATACTTTGGACCGTAACATTGCAACTCTACAATTCTACAACTAGGAAAGATAATAGTAGGCAATTTGTTCACCACCATTTTCATTCTCTCTTTACTCTACAACTTGTGTTGTTCTACGGGGTCATTAATTATTTTCATGCGAAGTTTATGTTGACATCTGCGTTCCTATTTCAACCCATTATCATGACACTGTGGAAAACAGACTGAATGACAATTCAAAGGAGATGGACAAATTGCTTTAACCGTTGAGTGTACACTTAGCATTGTATCTACGAGCTAGCACTAGCTCGTACAATAATACTACCATAACATTGGTGGTCACATCCTATACTCCCAACAGCATTTCGCCGACCAGGGTCGACCAACTGGACGGAGTGGTTAGCACAGCGCACTACGAAGCCGTGCGTTACGGGTTCGAATCCAGGTTTGAGCATGGATGTTCTTTGCGAGTGTTCCTTGATCAATTTCATCATATCGTTACTCATCCTCATCATCGCGATCAGCCAAAAGTGTCAGAAAATCGACGTAAAATAGCCTAATTCAACAAATCCAACAGCATTTCGGATGTTCTCTTTTGTTCCACATTTTCGGATTTGTCTCCAACCACTTCAAAAATATCCTGGGTACAGGCCTGTTCTAGGAAGGAATGAAAAAACGCGAGCATTTAAATGCCTCACGCTTGCTTCGTGGCAGTTGGAGGTGTTTGTTGTTAACTTATTAAATTCGGGAGTGAAAGGTAAAGAGAAAGAAGAGAATACAAGACAACGGGCTTTTTATTCAATGAAAGAATAAATGGGTAAAAATGTCTAAGCAAGTTATCGTGAATTTTTGCTAACTGTTTCACGTGAGAAATACGACGATCATTTTTTACTTCTTTCGTGCCCCTTAGGCTTAAGACCTGCCTGCCTGTATGTTATGCTTCTGATTTGACGTATTCATTCAAATTATAACGTTTAATTAGAATTTAAAACCAGATAAATAATAAATAAATGTTTTAATATTATTTCCCGCAAAAATAGCATTTTCCATGTCCCCCCACTTCTGTTTATAACATTTTTCGTTTCAAGCTCATTCGACGCGAGGCACCTTTACGCGCGAGGAGCCATGCGGTCGGGCACTTCCCTCACCCCTTGCTACACCACTGCCTCTTAATGCCTTGGGTTGCCTCGAAAGCGAATATTCTTCGCGTTGCTAAACTAACATTTTCCCCCTAGGATAGAGAAATGATCCACATCAATGTAGCGACAGAAGAATGCGACGTATATTTACGTTAATTTTAAGCGTTTTTCTACGTCGTAGGTTAATCGTTAATAAGAATTAATGGTGGAATTAGAACGAACACGATGATATATCCATTCCTCACCCAGGATTCAAAAGTAGGGCTTCTGGCTTCGTAGCTACTTCTTCATGGAGGCCAGAAGGTAACAAATGAATACATTGGATTAGATTATTTTTAGCGTCGGTTTTTTTCATTTTTGGCTAATCCAAACGACGAGGATGAGTAAGAATATGATGAAATTGATGAAGGGCACCGTCAAAGGAACACCCATGAGCAGGCCGGGATTCGAACCTGAAACCACGTATCGTCGTAACGCACTGTGTTAACCTTTCCTTCACGCAGGTGAGCTGCAATAGAGTCGAATCTACTGAATATGTTCGTTTTAAGGAGACTTCCCTTTATAATGCTTCATCAGAGCGTGGTTTTTGATCGATTGATTGATTGGAATTTTAAGTCCACTTTATGCACAGTAAGGCTAATCGGGACTGGGCCTACAGTTTAAAGTGGGATCCGAACCACTGTGCCATGTGCCTCCACCGCGTGTCGAACCCGCCACCCCTAGATTACATCAGAGCGTGGTGTTGATCATTCATGTCTCTTTCACTACGGCAGAGATCGAGAATGTGTGGAGCCATATCATTTGCTCGAATGGTGTCACGGCACGCTGCCATACACAGGGGAGAACACAGGCAGTCGCCACATATATTTTGATGGCATAAAATCTTTGCTGTCCCTTCAAGTACATTTGCTTCTGTAACTTTGTAAATATTGTTATATAAAGACCACACTGAGGGAAGGAATACGCTATCGTTCACTAAACCTGAATACTTTGTGACCATTTACTTAATTTCATTATTAATTATAAAGTGCAATCAAATACACGGCTATAAATTGTCAGGTTTAGAAACGGGAAGAGTATTTATGTCGTTTACATTTTATTTTGCCATCTAGAAAGTAATGTTTACTACAGTGGATTTAATATTTTCGTTAAGGTCATAGAAGGCAAATATGTTGTTTCCAGGCATTATATAAAAAATTGAATCGATGTCTTCAACTCGAGCTTTTTCCCTTAAAGTTTTCTGGTGGGGAACATTATCAAATGTACATGTCATTGTTCTCTCGGTTGTTTTATGCATAAGATGGCGCAGTGGTAGCGTCGTTGCCTTGTAATCAAGGGATCCCGGGTTCGATAACCGGTGGAAGCTCATAGTGGTTCGGATCCCACTTTAAACTGTAGGTCCAGTCCCGATTAGCCTTATTGTGCATAAAGTGGACTTAAAACACCAAATCAATCAATCAATTATGTATAAGCAAATGCGTTATACGCATATAATAATGCGAATATCTCTGCGTAAGCATTTGTATGTTATCTTTTTACATTTGAACTATGAAGAAACACACGCAAACCGAAGTGACGAGCAGGACACAGTTCCTACTTTGTGAAAATAACGCAATGGAGAGATCAAGCGTAAGATACCGTGACAACAGACACAGGGGGAAAATGCGCGGTTAACTTACTACAAGCAAGGAAGGGATTGTTTTGCCCCTGCGACGTTGTCGGGTGAAGACTTTCCCCTCTCGTTTAGTCGCACGTTAAACAGAGCGAGCGAGTACAGAAGACGTCAAATACGTGTAGCATGCAACGTCGCAAAAAGACATCCACAGCTCTCTGTCCACGGTTTCGGCGCGGCTGCAGAGGCGAGAGTGAAAACTTCGCTTCACTTATCAGTGTTGCCAAACACGACTGTTAAAAAAAGAACTGCATTGAAATTAAATGTAGTTAAGGATTGCAATCAAGCCGTTAACTTTGAGAAGTATAAACGTTTGTGTTCGTGTTCTACGAATAGGGATCCTATGTTCGAATACCGTACGAGTCTTGGGATGCTTTCAGACCGAAGCGAGACGCGACACGTGTCACTTGGAAACAAACACTCAATAATATATGCTATGCTGCACGGGTAGTGTTACTTCAGTGAGAAACCCCTCGTTGCTCGTCGCTTCGTCCCAATGGAACTTTCGTACCGAAGCGATAAATGGCTTTGGAAACAAAAATTCTTAAATAAATAAAACTTTCTAACAAATGTGATATGACAAACTACACGTGCCACTTGCATGTTTCACGCACTAGGGACGTTATCGTGTTGCTTCGGTCTGGTGGTCATGCCTACGCATTGAATGCTTTCTGGCCGAGAGATTTTAAACCGAAACGACAGGCAACAAGTAGCAAACGATGGCTGCAAATGACACTGAAGTTCATACCGAAGTGACAAGCGAAAAGAAAGACAAGCCACTTCAGTCTTCAAGTAAACATTCACTGTTAAAGCCCGAACACCAGACCTAGGCGACCCAATTCAGGATATTGACAAACGGAAGTAACAGGCGAGACTTGCTTCTTCGTTTCGAAACGTTTCGCTTCTCGGCTTCCGCTTCTGAAAGTCATGGATGTCATGCAGCGTGTCGCCTTGGTCTGTTAGAGCATTTGAGAAGAACGCTTGCTTGTAGACAGAGGTATCGTGTCACTTGTCACTTCGATATGAACCCCCCCCCCCCCTTTTTTGCCGGATCGCTTGTCGCCTTGGTCAGAAATCTCCATTCTTATCCTCATCATGGCCGAAAGGAGACAAGTAACGAGTTTCTACTGATAACATCTGATAACTCTACTCTTTGTTTCCTGGTAATGGAAGAAAATGAGCTTTACAAATGGATTTCTGTTTACCAGTATTATAGTAAAACCCAACTAATAATTTGTTATAGGCACATATAGAACGGTCACATTTGGAGGAATAAATTCTATTGTAGCATTTTGTTTGATTGAAGGATTAAAGCCGACCCCCGTGGTGGAGTGGTTAACACATCGCGCTACGACACCAGGGTTCCCGAGTTCGAATCCCGGTCTGGGCATGGATGTTGTGGGAGTCGATTCATCAATTTCATCCCCATCTTGGCAAATTAGCCAACAGTGGTACAAAAAGCGAAGTAAAACAAAACAAATCAATTACAATTACACTTGGAGGGTTAGAAGATAATAGAAAAACAGATCTGGTTCCGAAGTTTTAAGTTGGCAACATTGACAGCTCGGAAGCAACAAGACGGCCAGGCGAGAGGGGAACCCCGTCGGCATTTGCACGTACCTTTCCTCGCCTCTCAACCCCCTGGGATGTTCGGTACCAATACATGCGAAATAGATCCAAGATTTTACACACCCACACTTCACGGTACCAAGGGATGCGATTAAACACCACAGTTTTACACAGCCTTGAAGGTACCAGCTTTCACCAGCAGGTGGCAGAGTGTAACACAGCGACATAAACACTAATCCAACAAATATGAACTTTTTGGTACCTTCGAAATACTTCGCGTACAGGTCGCAAGGGCTCTCAGGAGTCTCGAAATGCCTTTTCCTTATTGGGACCGGCAAAAAGTCCCAACATTTTTTTTGGTCCCATTAAGAAAGGTGTTTAAAGATACGCCGGTCCTAAGAAGAATATATTTGCGTACCCACACACACACACACACACACACACACACACATACTGTTCGCGTCTATAGAGGAGCCCAAGTTAAGAGTTCAGTATGGGCCGTTATGGGCTTTTACTTTTGAGATCCCCATCCCCATTCTGCCAGAAACAAAAGTCATTAACATGCGAAGAGAAAATAATAAATATGCAAAAAGGAGAGGAAATGTAAGGTTTTGATGCTCTATACCTTCTATTACAATTCAGAACATTCAAAAAATGTGCTTTCCTTTCTTATGTTAAGCCCGATTTGGGGAGTCAAAAATAACAGCCATCCGCCTGTTGCCACTCGCTGCAAACACGTGTTGGGAAGAGGGAAGGGGGTGGGGAATGGCCAGGCAAAAGTTCGTGAATAGGCTTCCGTCTTAGGGCCAGGTCAAGAAATTTATTATTTGTGTGTGGGCTTTCTCGTTTTGGGGAATTTTTCTCTGAAAACAGGCATATTGTATGCATTGGCGGATCTAGCGGGAATACCCCCGGTTCACTTGCTCTTCCCAAAGGATGACTAACTATTATAAAAAGTTAGATAGCATTATATTAAAAGAACATAAAATGATCGAGCAGTTCTTTTCCAGATAGTAAAGTTTGACGCAAATGCATAAATAGGGAATAGATTTATGAGATACCTAAGTAAATTTAATCCGGAACTTGTTGTTTGAAAGGCAATAACGTTAACTGATGGACACAAAGCGAGAGCATTTTAGATTGAATATTTCCAATGTCTGTCCTTTCTTTCTATTATCATTGTTTACACAAATACAACAGAACTTCATCTATTTCACACCTCTAGTTTTTGATTAATTGAGTTTTAAATTCACTTTTCTGCACAGATATGTTAATTGGGACTGGACGGACTTACGGTTTTATGTGAGATACGAACCTTTAAATGCCTCCACAGGGTATGGAACCCTAATCCCTTAATTAAAATGCGACGACCGGGGTGCTTTGGTGTATGCCGGTATTATAATGAACACTGTTCCGTTTCAAATGAGACAGTGCACCGAAAAATGTGAAAGAGGCCTCCCCGATGGCGCAGTGGTAACGTTGTCGCCTCGTAATCAAGAGGTCCCGGGTTTGATACCCTTTGGAGACACATAGTGGTTCGGATCCCACTTTAAACTGTAGGTCCAGTCCCGATTTGCCTTTATGTGCATAAAGGAAAGAAAAACACTGTGATAAAATAGAGAGCAAGACGTATAAAAAGTATATTCGGAAACAGTTATTTTCAAATCTTTCTCCACGGACCGTCATTATTGTGGACCAACAGCTGCAAGAATGAACAGCTTCCCACCAAGTCATGCATTCTTGTATGTTCCAGTCAAAGCAAACTATTGTAGGTGCCAGCACCCATGTTGTGACCCCACGCTTTTGATGGGCAATTGTTCTCCCATATTTAAATATAAGAGGAATTTGATGCTGAACGTGCTGCTATTACATTAAATTGCAAGTTTAATTTCATCTTAACATCGGAAATTATATCGGAACATCAGTGTTGTGAAACTAAGAATTTTAATAAGACGATCGTCAATAACAGAAAAGATATCGGATCTAAAAATAGCATTAAATTTGCACAGCACTTGTTTACGTCACTTTGAATTTTCACAATTTAAGTGCTTTATTCTTGTGAATCTGGTAAAGAATAATACATAATAATTCCACGCGACTGCACTTTTTTTATAGCTAGTTGTTATTAATACCCGACTTATTTTTTATCGTGATATCATACTTTTCCTCATGGCTAGTAAATATGGTTCTCTATTTTATACATACACATTTATTGAGAAGAATAGTTATTACAAGAAATATGTTACATTCTGTTTCATATCTCGCAACCTCTAGGATTTTCTTATTTACAGAAATTATAATCTTAAAAAAACAAAAATACAAGGGGGAAATGTCTGCTTCATACAAAGAAAACATATGTTAATATTAAGTTATAGAATAGGGCATAGTGTATAATAATAAATATTATGCGCTTATCCACTTAATACATTTTCTCTTTGTAATTTGGGTAGTTTCCCCGATTCCTACTCCCGCCGTTGAATTGCACATACTCGCAAGTTGCAACAAGAGGAAACATAAAACCGTAGTGCAGAAATCTATTTTTTTTAAATTATAGACCCATGGCAGCTAGGGACGACCAAAATAACGTCTAGTTTAGTGCTCTTTGTGCATAAATATACTATATTTAGCCCGTCTGAGCTACCCTGTCGTTGCGCTTTAATATATTAATTCTTAGGTTCAGGACAACGTAATTTTCAGAAATTTATGACTTGCTACATAATCCTAAAGCTTTGCTAAACAATTTTTGTTATCGATTTACACAAGAAGTTCTTACCTTCGTTGAAAATAACGTTTGAATAGCCATCCTATCGCACTCCAATGTAAAGCTTAGGGCAACCAGATGACGTACGAAATTATTTAGGGACAAACAGGGGTGGCGCCTCTAGAGGAAAAGTTTGGCAGTGAACAGCCCCGTTGACCACTAACTTTTGTTGTTGCGTGTACCACAGCAGACGCTCGATGTGCGCTGGAGCTTTCTTCTACTGCACACCATGCGGCAACGCTGTTGCCATAAGCCCCATACTGAACTCTTAAGTTGGGCTCGCCAATAATATATATATGTGGAAGGAAAAAAAAAATGTCTAGCATTTTTTCAACTTTTTTTTCCTTCTGTTTCAGTGTGCTTTCCCCTACCACCACCACCACCACAACCCCCCCCAAAAAAAAATTTATCTGTATATATAAATAACAGAGGAAAAATGGAACCGCAACCAGGTCCCTCCGGTCTTTGCGGGAAAGTGGCATGTCGCAACTGTGGAAAATTAATTTCTAAACCTAATATTGCTAGGCATTTGAAAAAATGTCGTCTACCGGAACATGATGTCGTAGTCCCTCCGGCAAAGAAATCTCGCACAGATGGGCATGAATGCGGCGGTGCTTTGAATAAAAGTGCACGCATCATGACGTATAAATCTGGAGGTGACGAAAAATGTGACTCGAGCACCTTCCTCGACAATGTGAAATCTCTGATAGTCGATCAATTACGGGATTGCCTCGTTAATGTTGCAATTAAAATTCATCTCGTCTTGACCCTGCTGTATGAGAAAGTTGTCTCGTCCGAGTCAAGCACTTTCAGCTTTTACGTAGGGTGCGAAGGCTTACATGAGAGCAATCACGACGATCTGGAGGAAATTGTGACACGGCTATTCGAGCACTTGGGACAAAAACAAGAAGAGTTTGAAGGTCGTGGAAGTGGATGGAGTCTTTGCGGTCGCAGCCACATGTTACAGCTTCGAGTCTGCAATTTCAAACCGTTACGCAGCGCTCAAAAAAAACAAAAAAAAAAAAAAAGCAAAATGCAGTGTTAAACATACAAAGTAATGATCAGAAGAGTTTCCTATGGTCTGTCATCGCCGCATTACACCCAGCTAATAATGTTAACCCCGAACGCCTGTCCAATTACAGAGGATATGAGGGGGGATACAAGAATGTCATGCGAGGAATTTCCTATCCTGTGCCCCTGAATGAGATCAATCAATTTGAAAAAACTATAGAGAGGAAAAAGGAGAAGATCTCGATATTTCCGTGTTTGGGGTTGACGATTGCGACAACATTCGTGTGTTAAGACCTGCGAGAAGCCAGAAAAATGTAATTCGACTCTTGCTTGTAGATGGCCGTTACAGTTTGATACGGAATTTTTCTCGATTACTCGGAAGACAGATGAGCAAGAATCGCGATAAGATCGACATTTGGGATCGATGCTTGAGAGTTTTTCGCGTGGGAAAGAAGACGAAAGAACAGCACAAGTGTTTTGGCTCCGTGAATGCAGAACCCGAAGATGTCATGCCGGAACCCGGAACCAAGATGAAATTTCAGAAACACCAGGCTCTTCTCCACCATCCCGCTGTCCTTTATGCCGACTTTGAAAGCTTCCAAGTTCCCATGACGTCTTGCGACCCTGATCCCTCTACCTCAAGCACGATCCAAATTTTTCACCACGAGCCTTGCAGTTTCTCCATCTACGGAGAAAAATTGAATGATGTCATCTTGTATTGCGGACCTGATGCGGCAAAACATTTTGTTAAGAAGATAGCGGAATGTGCGAGAGAACTTGCACCCAGCCTGAAAGGTTCTTACGTTTCTCCACCTGCTCTCACGACGGAACAACAGCGGAGACATGACACGGCGACAAGATGCGCGGAGTGTGACCAGGCTTTCACCCCCGAAAATCACAAGGTCGTACACCATGACCACCAGAATGGATTATTCCTGAGCACGATCTGTAATTCGTGCAATCTTAGGATTAAGGAGTCGCATTTCGTTGCCGTGTTTCTGCACTACACGGAGAAGTACGATACGCATCTCTTCGTCAAAGAGCTCTACAACATAACTTCTCGAATCAGGATCATTCCGAGAACGAGCGAGAAGTACATCGCCGTGAGAGTGTGGATCCCTCTCGAAGAAGGAGGAAGTGTGGAAGTTAGAATCCTGGATTCTTATAATTTCCTGTCCTCCAGCCTGGCCTCCCTTGCAGCTCAACTTGGCGACGAAGATCTTGTGGCCACCAAGCAAAAGTGTTCTTCGGGGAGAGATGAGAATTTGAATCTGTTGCGTCGCAAGGGCGTCTACCCCTACGAGTACGTCAACGATTTCAACAAATTTGACGAGACGGAACTTCCACCCCGGGAGGCATTTTATTCTCATCTCACGGAGGACGTCTGTTCCGAAGAGGACTACGAACACGCTCGTAGTGTGTGGACGGCCTTCAATTGCCAAACTTTTCGTGATTATCACGACCTGTATTTGAAATTGGACGTGACTCTCCTCATGGACATTTTCGAGTCGTTTCGCAAGAGATGCATCTCGATCTACAAGTTGGATCCTGCGTATTTCTTCACGACGCCGGGATTGACTTGGGAATCGATGATGAAATACACCAACGTGTAACTGGGTCTCATCGCAGAGAAGGAACAGTATGCCTTCATGGAGAGTGCGATACGCGGTGGCATCGTCCAATGTCCCCGACGCCATGCTCAGGCAAATAATCCTCATACGCCTGGTTACGATACATCGAAGCCCAACACCTACATCGTCTACTGGGATGTCAACAACCTGTATGGCCACTCCATGTCCCAGTGTCTTCCCATCGGCGACTACGCGTGGATGACCGAAGAGGAACTCACCTGCGAGGATGATTTTCTCAACTGGAGCGAAGATAGCGAATGGGGCTGTTTCTTGGAAGTGGATCTCGATTATCCCGAAACGCTGCACGAGAAACATCACGGATTGGCCCTGGCCCCCACCAAAGAGAAGCCACCTGGAGGATCATCGGAGCCAAAACTCATACTGAGCATGGAGAACAAGTCGAATTACGTTCTGCACTACCGACTCCTCCAATTTTACGTGAGTCACGGCTTGCAGTTGAAGAAAGTACACAGAGGATTGAAATTTAGGCAGAGCAGGTGGCTGGAACCGTACATAACCGAGAACACGCAACGCAGAGCGCAATCGACATCGCCTGCAGACAAGGATCTGTACAAACTGTTCAATAACGCCATCTACGGCAAGACGATGGAGAACGTGCGTAATTACATCGACGCAACGTTGGTCACGGACGAAAAGAAATTTGAGAAAATTGTCGCGTCCCCCTACTTCAAGAACTTCACCATTTTCGACGAGAATCTGGTATTCGTCGAGAAGAACAAGAAGCAAGTGATGCTCAACAAGCCGATTGCCATAGGTGCCACAGTCCTTGAACTATCAAAATTGCACATGTACCAATCGTACTACGATCAGTTTCAACCTTTTTATGGAGATAACATCCAAATATGTTACATTGACACGGATAGCTTCATTTTTCTAATCCAAAACACACCAAGCCTCGAACATGATCTGACTAAGATGAAGCATCTTTTTGATTTTAGCAACTTACCATCAGGCCATCACTTGCATTCGACGGAAAATAAAATAACCATAGGAAAGTTCAAAGACGAAGCGGCTGGTAATTACATCAGCGAATTTGCGGGGCTTCGTGCCAAAATGTACTGCGTCAAGATTGCAGATAAGAAAGAGATCAAGAAAGCGAAGGGGGTGGGAAAAATTAGTACCAGTAAATTTACCATGAAAGACTACAAAGAATGCCTGTTTCAAGATAAAAGAAAACTCAGCACCGATCATCGCATTGCGAATAAATTACACGAATTGTACACGACGCGTGTAACCAAGGTCGCATTGGATGGCAGAGACAACAAGTTACGTGTTCTCGATTGTCAAATCCACACGAGAGAGTGGGGCCACTGCAATGGAAGCGATAAATGTGACGTGTGTTAACTGTAACCCCATAGCCATGAAGTCCGCTGTGTGTCTTTTGCCATTCTTCAAAAACAGACGGAGGAAAAGAGGGGCCCTCGGGCGATGAAAAGTTGCAAGTTGTAATTATGTCGTTAAGGCTCGCTCTAAACACGAGGCTCATTAAATTCAACTCTTACTTTTTTCTTCTTCATAATTACATGTTCTCGAGCCTTTTGAATTGCATCGCCGCAGAGGAAAATCTTCTCTTCTCTTCTCTTTATTCGATCTATGAAGGGGCACAGCATGTAGAAATTTAATTTAAATAACAGGAACAATGAATCTTTTCGGTTTTCGCAAACAGACCATTATGGAAACTGCACCAATAAATTCCAATAACCTCTTACCTTCTGTGTTAACTAAACTCAATGGTCTACTCATCGTTCACCTTAACAGCATTTGGACAAAACTGGATGACGATGTGGGCAAGATGTTTTACGTCTTCAACAACAATTTACATTTTTACAAAATTCCGATAGATGGAAAACTTCAAATCACCGTGAATCCGGAAAACGTAGGCGAAATCAAAATATCTACCGGCAAGAACATTTTTCGAATCAAGCACGACAAGATGCTTTCTAACATTACGTACGATGTTTCTGCAGGAGATTATCTTTACGTTCAACTCCTTGGAGATTACGACACACTCGTTCCTCTCTTCGTAGAATTACGAATCGTCTATCCTATTATAAATAACCGTTAACCAAAAATGCCTAACGACATTTTCGGCAACACCAAGCGTGTAGACCACGCAGAAGAGATTCTCATGCTCGACGTCCGAATTAAAAAGTTGAGGAGCGATTTGATCGCTTTGCAGGAGACCTTAAACAAAAGTTTAGAGTCGGAAATCGCCACGCTCCAAACGCAATGTCTCGACCCCATTCTGAAAATCGATTCCGAACTGAAAACGCTCATAAAAAATTATGTCGACGTACCTTCTTACGACAACGTTCAAAATATACAGTTGAGCGTGGATAAGCTTCAAAATGATTTGCTCAAATTGCAGCAATTTCAATCGAAAAATGAAGATTTGGAAAAATTGAAACTCGAAATCGAAGAACGAACTTCGGCAATCGAAAATAATTTCTCTGAACTTCAAACCGTCGTGAAGGATATTGATGTAGAACGCTTGCACGTCGTTGTTTCCAAATTACAAGAAGAATTCGCCAGCACGTTGGAAGAAATTAAATCCAAGTTACAGACTTTGGAAGATACCATGACGAACCTACCATCGTCAGACGAACTGCAGGGTATCGGCAAAAGCGTCGCGAACATAAAAATTCAATTGGAGGCTTATCAAGATTTCGAACACATTCAAACCACCATCGCTACGCTTCAGGCGTCTCTGGAGTTGATCAACGAAGAAATTAAAAATATTCACGCTGAAGCAAGTGCGTTGACGAGCATACAAGACACGTTGAGCACGGTTCAGCAGAAGATCGAATATTTAGAAAATTTGAACGTCGAATCGAACCTTGCTCATTTTCATCACGTACTGGACAACATACAGGGTGACTTGGAATCGTTACGGACGAGTGTACCTTCGAGCGAAGATTTGGAAAAATTGAAAACGGCGGTGACGGCACTATCCGATTCGAGCGACGTCAAAAGTTCATTGAGCGATCTCGAGAGTAGGGTGGCAAATCTCCCCACCTCAAAAGAATTACACGCTTTGAAAAGGAGCATATCACGTATGCTGAAACGACTAGAAACGGAAACGGCGAAGGTGGAACAGATTCGAGACGAACTTGCTTCGCTGGTGTCGACGCTGCCCACTTCGCAGAGCGTCGCCGACCTTCACACGCAGTTTACCGAGATGCGAAGCATCGTGAACGATCTTACCGAGAAGAGCTCGAAATTGAATCAAGTCGAGAACCTTTAGAGTATTGTCGTTAACATCAGAGATCAAGTTGGAGTGCTGGAATCCACGCAGGAATCGACGCTGGCCTCTTTCGGTGCCAAATTACAAGAACTCAACGAAAACTTCAAGCAGTTGAACGTCGAAGTGAAAATCAAACCGTCATTTTCTACAGTAACGGATACCATCGTCGAACATTTGTTGCCCGTACAAAATACACTGGGACAGCTTCACAGCAACCTCGTTAGCGTCGATACTAAATTCGCTAAACTGCATTCTCTGCAAGCCATCGAAATCAACAGCCTACCCAATCAACAGAGAATCTCCACGCTCGTCGAAGGTAACAAACTGTACATGTTGCATCCTTATCATCCGTACTACAAGTTTCTCCTCGATGGCACGATTCAGATAAATGAATTTTCGTACTGGTCTCACGGCAGAAAAGCTAGCGTTCCCACCATGACCTTGATATCGAATCGCGGTGTCCAGAAAGCAGGAAACATTCCTCTGGCACGTTGGAACGAAACGCGCAACGTATATGAAATACACGAAGACGAAGATCTTACCGTTTTTGACGTGAGTGCCGGCGATAAGCTGATCATTCAAAACACGAGTGAAGTGCCACCCTCTTTGAATCCCATCACGCTGGTGCTTCTCTTCAAACGTAATCTTTAAAAAATGTCTAGGCAAGCCATCGTCGAAGAATTGCATAAACCTGCACGCCGCAACTACGAACGTTTGGCGGTGGTGACCAAGGGCATCGATGACCTCTGGCAAAGTGACCTCGTGGAGATGAGTAGCGGCAATCTAAAAAATGTGCATAAATTGAACAAGGGCAACAAGTACCTCCTCACCGTCATAGACACGTTTTCGAAATTCGCATGGGCTCTACCTTTGAAAGCCAAAACGGGGACATGCGTCACGGAAGCATTCAAGACAATTTTTCGCGAAAGCAGCAGACGACCTCGGTTTTTGCAAACAGACAAGGGGAAGGAATTTTACAATGCCGTATTCCAAAAGTTTATTCAAAAACATGGCATTCGACATTATTCAACCTTCAGTCACATCAAAGCCAGCATCGTGGAAAGATTTAATCGAACCTTGAAAACACACATGTGGAAACGATTCACGCTTCGAGGAAATTACAAATGGGTCGACATACTGCCGGAACTCGTCGACACCTATAATGATACGGTACACAGAACGATAGGCATGAAGCCAGCTGATGTTACGAAATCTGACGAGCAGCGTTTAATTTCTACAGTTTACTGTCCAAAGTACACTCCCACGACTACCAAGAAATCAAAATTTAAATTGGAGACCAGGTGAGGATCAGCAAATTCAAACGCACCTTCGAGAAGGGGTTCACAAAAAATTGGAGCACGGAACTTTTTACGGTGGTTCGAGTTTTACCCGGAAACCGACACACGTATATAATAAAAGATAGTAGCGGCGAGATTTTGAAAGGAAGATTTTACGAAGAGGAACTCTCTAAAACAAAACATCCCGACACGTACCTCATCGAGAAAGTATTGCGTAGGAAAGGAGACAAACTGTTTGTCAAATGGCTGGGACTTCCGGAAAAGAGTTGGATCGACGCGAACGAAGTGATCTTGTGAGTACGTGGAACGTGGTGAAACGTCTACCGGATTCGGAAAGTCAAACAAAAAAAAAGAACGGCGAGTTGCTTCCCGACAGCATCCGCTGTCTGATCGTAGGTCCTTCGGGGTGTGGGAAAACAACACTGCTCGTGGACAATTTTCTCCTCGCACCGAATTGGTTAGATTGGAAGAACAGGCACCTCTACGTGTTCTCGAAAAGTTTGGAGCAAGCGAAATACCAGCAACTGATGAAACTGTACGATGGTCTGGACATTGCAACGTTCTCTTCGGAAATAAAGCCACTCGACGATTGTCGTGAAAATTCAGTCGTTGTGTTCGACGATGTTATCCTAGAAAATCAAAATGAAATTCGCAATTTTTTCACGCAAGGTCGTCACAAAGGAATAGATTGCTTCTTCCTAGCTCAAACATTTTCCAAAATTCCAAAACAGTTAGTACGCGACAACGCTAATTTCATATGTTTGTTTCGTCAAGATCACACCAACCTCAAGCACGCGTACGATGACTACGTAGGCGGAGACATGAACTACAATCAATTTTCGGAACGCTGCTGCTCCCACTGTTGGAACAGTGACGATTTCGGATTCGCGACGATCGACATGACGAGGAAACCCAACGACGGAAAATACAGAAACAAAATCAACGACTTTCTAAACGTTGCAACGTTGTGAGAAACGACGTGTATAAATAACGCTATGACGAAACGAAAAATCGAAGACGAAAATCTCAAGCTTCGCGATTACCTCGCGAAACGTTTCAAAGGTTGGAAATCCGAGAATCGCGGATTCTACGAAGAGAAGAAACGTCAAGATCAACCTGTGATCGACGCCATCAGCGATCTAGGTAAAGAAATTAAAGGCGTCACGGAACAAAATAAAAATTTGATCAACGAACTCGTACCACTTGCAGCTAAAAGTTACACCGTACCCACGCCTATTTCGAGCATTCCTTCGACGCCGTTCGAACTGAAGGACGTACCGGCACGACGTCGAGCCATAGGTAGCACGCCGTCGTCTTTGGATAAGATCGAGTTGGGACCTTTGGCACGAGACTACCTGAGCACGGGGAAATTCGACAAGGATGAAGTGTTCGGATTGTATCCGAGCATGGAGAGCAACGAAGGCGGCGGTGTGGTTTGGAAGATTGGAAAATCGAAAGTCACCTTCGAAGGCAACGACATTAAAGTTAATTTAGGCGAGAAGGATAGCTGGAACAGGTATCCGGGTACGGTGGGACTGTGGGAACTCGTTGCCAAAAAGCAGCCGAAGGATTACACCGACGAAGATTACCAGAGTTACAAGGAAATTTTGATCATGACGGATGCCTTGTACCAAAACAACGACGCTACGCAGAATAGGGTCAAATCCAGCAGCGGCGAGAAGTACAGGAATCTCATCAAGCCGATTTGGAACCAGGTGAAAACAGGCAGCGGCGTCAAACTCTACAACACCCTGCCCAAAGAGTTTGTGTGGGTGGACGACGTGCGCAAGCTCATAGACAGGTTGTTGGTTATTGCAGGAGAGGAGAAGGCTGGCAATCGTAATTTCTACAACGAGAAGGTAGGAATTGTGGACATGATCAGCACAAAACTTTCCAACTTCATCGTGAACAACGACAAGGGCATAGGTTACCTCATTAAAATTATCAACACGCTGCCTCCGAGATTCTGGAACGTGGCCGAAGGAAAGGGACTCGTGAACGACATCATCAACAAGTTACCTTTCGAGATGCATTTACCCGGCTACCAGTTCTGCGGACCGGGTACCAAACTCGAGAAAAGATTGAAGAGAGGAGACAAGGGTGTGAATCCGTTGGACGCCGCATGCAAAGATCACGACATCGCCTACAACACCGCTCGCACCGATCTGGATGCACGTCACGAAGCAGACAGAAAGTTAGAGCACGCAGCTTTCGAAAGATTCGTTAGCAGAGATGCTTCGCTGGGAGAAAGAGTTGCAGCACTGGGCACCACCATCGCCATGAACACGAAACAAAAATTTGGATGGGGTGTGTAGAAATAAAAAAAATTCTCGAACCGTGAAAAAAATTTCTTCGGTATATAAATAACACTAGGTAAAAAAAAAAAAAAACTCCAGTTGTGTTTGCCATCTTATAAAAATGAGTGAACAATCACTAGACGCCCAAGCATTAAAACAAATGCTAAATTCATCAGTCGAATATGTAAAAATTCAGGAATTGGAAGTGGACAAACCTTACACGATAACTTCCGGTTCAATTGTTTCTACCCAGTATGGTCCCAAGGCGCGTCTGTTGCTCAACGCACAATACAGTCTATTTTTACCAGATCGATACGCTAACATGTTATCCGACGAGAAGCTAGCTATTTTAATCGAGAACAAAACTCGAATCGTGTACAAGGGTACAAAGGAACTTCTTGGTAAGAAAACAAAGCACGTAATAGAATTTGTGTAACGGCTCTGCGCGGAGTATATCCTTGAAAAAAAATTACACGGAACAAAAAAAAATCTCAGAACATTTATATATAAATAACATACCGAAAAAAAATTACACAAAACAAAAAAAATCTCAAAACATATATATAAATAACATACCGTGAAGATAACATATAGAGCATCAACATGAAGCCCAAAGGTGTCGTGTACCAGATACCATACTCCAATCTGAAAAATCTAGGTGCCCTCGATGGTTTACTCACCAAGAAACAACGCGAGAAGAAACGTTCTTGCTTGACGAAAGGACACGGAATGAAATTACTTCTCAGCACACCTCAATTGAGACGCTTGCAGCGTTCGCGGAAACAGCAAAAGATCGGAGGTTTCATATTCAGCATCCCAGCCATCCTGGCAGCATTGGGGGCTGTTGGAAGTTTGGCCGGCGGAAGTGCCGCCATCGCGAAAACCGTCATCGACTCGAAGAAGAACAAGGCAGAATTGGAAGAACAGAAACGTCACAACCTGGCTATGGAGAAGAAGGGGAAAGGTATAACCAAAAAACAAAAAAAGCAACCTCGATGCTTTGAAGAAATATAAAAAAAAGAAGAAGCCCTGTCCAACTTCGATATTGAATCTCTGATCGAACTGTTGGGAATAAAAAACTTCAGGGGTGTTTTCATGTCCGATTCTCTACCCTCTGCTGTGAAGAAAAAGGAGTATGGCGTGGTCAACCTGGACAGTTACAAAAATCCTGGTACACATTGGATATGCTACCTCAAAATTGACGATAACAATGCATTTGTTTTCGATTCGTTCGGTGGCACACCACCTGCCAGGTTGGTGAAGTATCTCAGTGTTGCCAACCTCTACTACAATGACCAACGCATCCAGGGTTTCACCGATGTTAACTGCGGCCACCTTTGCCTTTCCGTTCTCGCATACATGTCTAAAATAAATAACCCGTCGGTGGAACATTTTCAAAAAGCATTGTGGAATCTTAAACACGATGGGCGTGTTCCATCTCACGAGCGAATCTTCGATCTTGAAACTCACGCTGCACGACGACATCGTCTATCCTAAATCCGTAGCTCTGCGTGCATTCTACAGCATGTACCTCATACCTAACGTCACGCAGCACAATAATAAAATTAGCGTCGGAAGCGAACACATCGTCGTCACGCCAGGCCAATACAATCTTTCCACTTTGCAAGCTCAGTTACCCAAAGGCACGTACCTTTCTCAAAATTCGGTCACGCACAGAGTGGAAATCGTGTCGGCGACGGAGACCGTGGACCTGGGCACCATGGGAGAACTTCTAGGTTTCGAGAACGACACCAAACTCGAAGCTGGCATCAAGCATACGGCAACCAACATTCCTAAATTTCTAGCCATAGAGACTCTGAACGTTCACTGCAACGTGGCGGAAGGCATGATCACGAAATCCACGGACGGATTGTTAGGAAGTCACAAGCAGACAGGAATCATAGCTACGTTCAAACCCAGTTCCGAATTCATGGAACAGATCATCTACACACCCTCTTCGCCGATCTATTTTCCAGTATGCCGCAACCGCATAGACGACATAGAGTTGGTGGTGACAAACGAGAAAGGAGACGTGGTGGATTTCGCAGGTGCCACTACGACGGCCATCGTGGAGATCAACGTATAATAAATAACATGCATAGTGAAAATGGAGCAAATCGAAAGTTACGAATTGCAATCTTTCCCTCCCAACCGTCGCACGTTCGCCAATCTCAACGAAGCGAACAGGGAGATCGAATACGACGTGGACGTAGGCGACGGGTTCGTTCATCCTCACAGAGCGGACCTCTACCTTCAATTCGACGTGGTGAAGAAGGAAAGCGGAGACGCGTTTCCGCCCAATGCAAATTTGATACTCGTGGACAACTTCGTGCCTCACCTGTTCTCACAGGTGGAGGTGAGGAAACACAACACCGTCATAGACAGAATAGACTATCCAGGCATCACGTCGACGGCAGTGGGAACATTGAAATTATCCAAAACGGACGCAGCATACTACCAGGTGGGAGGATTTGAAGCGGGGACCAAAATATCGACTAGAAGTCACACGGTGCTTTTTCCCATGCGTCTGCTACCGGGTTTCTTCTCGGACTACAAGGAGATCATGTGGAAGGGTGGATTGCGCGTCACGTTTCGAAGAGCGGCCAACGACAACGACGCACTGATGCGATACACCAACTTGAACGCCGACGGCACGCCGATAGCCAACACATTACCTGAAGCGGCCAAGTGCGTCATCCGGAGCCTGGAATTGAGAATGCCGATCGTGGAATACGAGACGAACTACGCCCTCAAGTACAAAGCGGAGATCTTGAAGAGTCCGCAGGTACCGATTCACTTTCACGGTTACCAATGCGTGCAGAAGATGGCGTCGGGAAGTCACATGGAATTCGACGTGACGACACAGTTCAACAACATACAGTTCGACATGCCAGATTTCGTCGTAGTGCTTTTTCAGACCGGACGCGATAACAACCAGGAAAAAGATTCCAGCAAGTTCGACGACTGCAAGATCAAGAACGTTTATCTCAAAAATGGACGCAACGAAGTGTTCCCGCGTGAGAATTACAACCTCGACATGACCAAAAACGATTACCTCAAACTTTACGAAGCTTACACCTCTTTTAAACGCGTGACCGAGGGAAGCATGGACATGTACTACACGCCCAGCGAATTCAAAACCCGCAGACCCATGTTCGTCATCAACACATCTAAGAGAAAGCAGGTGGTGGTCAACGATCGCACCAACATCAAGGTCGTCTGCGAGTTCCACGAACCCTTGCCCGAGGACACCGTATGCAGTGTGATCCTGGTCGCCGAGAAGTCCTTCGTCCACGACGTGAAGAACGAGAGGGTCACAGAGCAGTTTTAACAAGTTTTTAACATTTTTTCTTGCACAATAAGAAATTTTTGTACTAGCACAATCAGTTTCAATAGCACAATACAAAAATTTCACTAATTCAAGATCAGTTACAATATCAATTTCATCAGTTATCAGTTACAATATCTTTTTTCTCATCAGTTTTTGCACTATAGCACGAGACAATCAGAAATTTTTGCACAAAAATTTTGTTGTTGTTGTTTTTACATGAGAAAATTAACAATAAAATTCTTTTTTTATCGTTTCAGATGCTGTCGAACATCAAAAACACATACACATACAAACACACTAAAAAAATAAGCATGCAACTTTATTTGTAACACACACATACATTCTCCATCTTCATCAAAAAAATATTATAATAAACATAATTATTTTTATCTATCACACAATAAAACTCTATATCCAAAATATTACAACATCAAATAACACTAAAGTCGTTAGTACACGTTGCATGCATTACGGAGGTCCTCTGTAGGGTTTCATGGAAGTTTGGGGGGAAAAAAAAACACGTGAAACTCTACAGAGGTGCGGTAATCTACAACCGCAGCCGTTAGAACCTTTTTGGGTTGGGCACCACGCACCCTGGCGGGGTTAGGGGCCAGGCATCCTAAAAACAACAATTATTATTTGTTTTGCTTGCGTCACAATACGAAAATAATAAGAAGCACCAGCGCGCGCGCGTATGTGTGGCACATCGTTCCCGAGAGAGGTTTACAAAGGTCACGATATACAAACATTGGTGTCCCCGAGACTTGGAAAATTACGATAAGGTGCATTCATACTTCAAGAATGAGAAAGTGCATTTACTCATCACGCTGTGTCAGCACAACAAATAAATGCGCGGAACATGATCTACCCATGATAGATAAATAGGCGCGCGCGTATGTGTGGCACATCGTTCCCGAGAGAGGTTTACAAAGGTCACGATATACAAACATTGGTGTCCCCGAGACTTGGAAGATTACGATAAGGTGCATTCATACTTCAAGAATAAGAAAGTGCATTTACTCATCACGCTGTGTCAGCACAACAAATAAATGCGCGGAACATGATCTACCCATGATAGATAAATAGGCGCGCGCGTATGTGTGGCACATCGTTCCCGAGAGAGGTTTACAAAGGTCACGATATACAAACATTGGTGTCCCCGAGACTTGGAAGATTACGATAAGGTGCATTCATACTTCAAGAATGAGAGGATGAGAGGATGAGAGGATGAGAGGATGAGAGTGCATCTTTCACTCATCACTGCTTTTCTGCGCCGTGAAACATCGTCAGCGTAATAAATGAGGCGCGAAACGGGGAGAGAAAGTGAGTTTTTGAGGTTTTTGTGGTCGTTTGGTCAAGAAATCAGAGTTGCAGTGGGAGTCACATTTTTGATACTACTTATATATATATATATATATATATATATATATATATATATATATATATATATATATATATATATATATATAAAAACAGAGCGTGCTCAGGAAATATTTTAGGAGGCTTGTCGGAGTTTGCAATGCCGTAAACAGGGTGTCTTCGTGTGTGTGTGTCTGTGTGTGTATATATATGTACAGAATAGATAGATAGCCGTGTATCGTGCGATAAGTGTGTGAAGGTTAGTGTGTGCTTAACACAGAAAAGTTTCGATGAAATACGAGGCAAGTCAGTAAATAGGCCACAAACTGATATGGGATAGCGGAACATGGCAGTGAGTAATTTCTAAAGGGTACCATCAGGTGGCAGCACAATCCAACTTGATGATATTCAGTTAGCAGTCGCTGGACAGCAGACACACGCATGGGCAGCTCAGTTTAAAAATGGCAACCGTGTTCGAGGACTGCACGTGGAGATGGTACGGGCGGAGGAGATGATTCGAGCTGACAGGCAAGTGACGATAGACAGTATGAATGCAATAGGGTGTTCTCATGGTTTAGCCTACAGGATAATGCACGATCGTTTGAATTTCGGAAAAGTATGCACACGGTTGCGGCAAACGTTTCGCGGAGGTGCGACTGTGGCTGAGGCAGCAGCCCAGAGATTTTTATGCAGCAGGTTCTTGGTATAGCGATGGGATAAGTGTAGGCTGTCAATGTTGGTGAAAATTATGTTGAAAAATAAAAAAGGTTTTTAAGTTAGTATCTCACTTAGTATTGTTTTTAATAAACGTTTGTGACCTACTTGCTGAGTTGCATATATGTACTTGCTTGACGTAACGGGCTCTAGATACCATACACACTTTCGTAAATAGAATGAGCTCTAGGTAATACTTAAACTGCCTTGTGCATTCGGTGTAAACAAAATTCGATAACCTAGAAGTCAGCTTGTTTGCGAAAGAGAGCTCTTGTATGTGCGCGTAAACTACAGAGCAAGTAGCTGCAAGAGCCAGGATTGTCCCGATGCATCGCTCCTGATAACGAAACTGGTTTTTCAGGGTCAGATGTTCCCGACCCATCGCTTCCGAAAATAAGGAAATGAACACTCACAGAATGTATATAAAAGTCTGTGCCACACGCATAAACAAAACTAACAAACGTTGTTACACACGTAAATATGTAAAAAGAAGTAAATAAACAATTGAGCATTTCGCAATAATAAATTCAATTAATAAACAAATAAATGAACAGTTGGTACACAATAAATGTAAAAACCTAACCTAACCTAACTTCTAGGGATGTTACATGAGCTCTATACATGCTCGACGTCAAGCCTTATAGTGACGGCATGCTGGTGACAAACTCCAGACATCTATCTCAACTGAATACAACTGACGCTTCTGGGGTGATGGATCGGGAGCACCTGACCCGGAAGAAACACTTTCGTTATCAGGAGCGATGGATCGAGACCAACCACGCCCACTTTTCGAGAAGCGACGGAACTGGAAGACACCAGAGCCAGATAGTAGGGGTACTGAACTTGAGGTGAGGTGTGTAGGTGGGAAGCTTGCTCCGCATGGAGCGCTCGCTGGCTTCCACAGGTGAAAGAGACATGCTCAAGCCTGGTTTGGCCAAGTTGGGATTTGACTCTACGCATTAACTGGACTTAATAGAAATTTGAAAACGACGTTTCGAACTGAATTAGAACTAGCTTCTTTCACATTTGACAAGGTGACAAGAACTATAAAGCGCTTTAAATTTACCTAATAGAACAATTTTGCCTCAGTTGAAATACGATTAGATCTGTCCTAGCCTCTAATTTTCCTTTACAGAAGAAGACAACGAGAAAACAGAAAGTAATGCAGGTACGTACAATGTTTCTCATAAGTACATAATATGTTTGGATTGTTTTAAGTATCCTAGTTTAAAAGTTGTATTAGTGTTTCTTGAATTTTGATTGTTTCAATTTTGTAAGGAAGCCATCCATGTATTTCATTCGTAGGAAGACAATTTCCTACTTTAGCTTTACACTTTGTCCATTTAAATCTATGATTTTACAATATTGAGTATACTTGTTTCTTTTGTCATACGTTTTAACAAATTAAATCTTTTTAGGAGGCGTATGTCATATTGAATTAATTTGTGCAACATTACAAAAAAAACTCTTTCACAACATAGAATACAATAAACTTTTCTTTGGGTTTCTTATTCGCTCTCCCGCATTAACTTATAACAAATGTTGAATATGAAGTCCACATTTAATATATTATTCCAATGCAAATATTCCAATACATAGAAGAAAATTACAAATCCTTCAAATAATATTTTTCCTATACCAATGCAAAATCTCCGTGCTTTGAGAAGCAAAATTCCCATTAACGTGGTTAACATCCTAGGTTTTATACAACCTGAATAGCAGTACTGTTATTTGGGTTATCTATGCAGCAGGATAGAATCAGGCTTCATTCTTTTCCTGTGATAGAGTTTATTGATGCGAATGTAAGTAGTATTTTTCAACACCAGAATGTAAGAAGAGGAAAACGAATTTCAAACGTCATTCTTCAAACACTGTTGTTTGAACCTTACATGTAACAAGGTATGGCATGTCATTATACGTCCTTCCATCCTTGCAAAGTTTGGGTTTTTCAAAATCCACTTTATGCGCAGAAAGTCTAATAGGGACTCGACATACAGTTGAATCCTAACTAATATGTGCCTCCAGCGGGTACAATGTCCCTAGGGTATAAGAATTGTTATTCTTATTAGGATGATGATTATATTGTTCATTAACAAACTTTAATCTGCAAAAATATATTTCTTCGGTATTTAGCAAGTTCTTTTTGCTTCAACTACCACACGAAACAGGGAGAGGATCTTATAAATATGTAAAATATGCACATGACCGAAACAGTTACGATGTAATCCAAAGAAAATATAGAACATCGGGTTGGAAGCTCCCTGTCAACAATGTTTTTTGTGTGCTGAAAGTGAGAAAAGTGAAAGATTTTTCGTCCAATCTCGTCGCTTCTCCTACTCATTGCCTACATTAGAGAGAATTTAGTAGAAGCACTAGTTCAGCTGTAACTAGCTACTTTTGGACACACCGCACCCCGGTTAGTGGTACGAAGTTGTAGGAACTCTGTGGGATCTCCAAGAATTGTCAATTTGGGGTCAAGAAAATAGTCTAAAAAACTTGGCTATTTCTCTTTGTTCATATAACTTACCAGATTTGGCAGCCGACCAACATCTCAAGTAATGGTTTTGTAATTTTCTGTGTTGAATTGGTAATTGTGAACAACGAGAGTATTTATGTTTGTTGCTAATACAGTATAATGCTAAATAAGTGTTTTACATTGACAGATATATTTTACTAACTTAAGAGAGTTTCAATTCAAAACTTACTACTTTTTCATATATTGATTGTTTTAAATATTATGGGAATTTCAGCACAGCGGCTATTTTTTCCCGTCGGACAATACAAGGATAAGCCCCTTTAAGTAAAACTACTCTTATTAATTGAAATTCGTTGAATACAACTTGCATTATTATATAATTACATTTTATATCACATAATATAAATTGTTCTATATTTTAAATCTTGGTGTTTCATTTTATAGGGAATGATATGGACATAAACTCGTCGAACAGTTACGAAGATAGAAACCACAAGAAGACTGAAAAGCCAAGAAAGAAATTTTCACGAGCATCCTTCTTGTCAAACCGTTAACAAAAACTCTGACCAGTGTGTATCTTCTATTGAGTATTGATATGTACAATATTTTTAAAAAAAAATCGATGTACGCATAAATTTATTAACCAAACATTATGGTGCAGTTCATAAAATGTTTAATATTTTCTGGTCAATAGTTATGTATTTGAAAAATTGAATATCAATGTAGTACGAAATTGATATTGCTAAACAACCACAAGGGAAGTGTTTGATTATAGCTAGATTTTCTTTCATTATGTAAACGCTATCTAAGGAATGTATTTTCAAGATGCTCTAGCTGTTAAAAACAATTTGATGACAATTTCTAGTGTGTACACTCATGATCAAATAGTAAAATAAATAAATACTTATTTTCCTTTTGAAAATTCATGTGAAGTTGGTCACCACCTACTACAAGCAGGAAACATGATGTCATATATTCATAATATTTTTGTTAAACTCACATTTATGTAAACACCGCAATATTCAACTTAAGTTAAACCATACTAGACCAAAAGGACTTAGTTCGCATTTCATGTCGCAGGAATTATTTTCCAGTCTCAATATTTTGATTAATTCTAATTATATTAATTAAACAAATATCATAGTACAAGAAGTATGTCTTTACATTGTGAAATTCTTGACAGTATCATGAAATATTTATTTGTATGGTATGTTTTGCGAGAAATAAAATTTGTTTTCACTGTTATGCTGGACATTGTCTCTTCAAAAATCAATTTCATAAGCGACGTGATATTCCCACTGAAAATTCTACAGAGCTTAATATTTCAGACATTTGAATCTTTTTTATATTTCTATGTAAAAATGTTTATTGGAAGAATTAACATTATTATAGCTGTCCTTGTACAAGACCAATATTTGAATGAGAAACATAGAAGTAACTTTTGAGATAAATGATCAATCATCCACTCCAAAAATACGTAACTGTAAGAGTACAACACACAATCTTGCCATGGAAAGCTTATGTAGGCATATATTCCTTAAGCAATAAACTGGATCATTTATCTTGACTATTTTATGGTGTTTCTGAGGATATAAAAAAATGTTTATCTCTTCCAGTAAATACTTCCAGTAGATTCACATGTTACAGACAGAAATAAGTAGTATATTTTTTGCTGATTATGTACAATATTTTCTTTCTGTACACCAGTAAAAGTTGCACTATTTATAGTTATTTAATCTTAAATGTAGACAATTATATAATCCTGAAAGATTGAAATGGTTTTATGTCCCACCCAGTTCTGAGGAACATGCATAAAGAATAAGGTAGAACAATATTAAGTATTTTAAGGGAACACCAGGCATATACAACGTATATTTAAATCTAGCAATAGGTTGATCCCCTAGAATATACTGTTGCGGAGACCTTGATAGTAACATTTTTGGCTCATGGAAGATGAGAACGTTTGTCAATTTGAGTATCTTGTAGACAAATACAAAAGACTGAAAGAAGACAATTTCTGGAAATCAAAATTAAATGTGTACAAAATGTTTACATACAATTTTGATTTCTTAAAACTGTACGTCTTTTAAAGGTAGATATTAATATTTGTCTTAAAGAGAGGTGTAGCAGAGAAGTATACGACTGAAATCATTCGCAACAGGATTCAAAGCCTCATAATACAAACCAAAAATATTTGGTTAAATTCCAAAATGAAAAAAATTAACACTATATTTAAAAAATAGTAACTAGTAGAAAAGTATTTAAAAAAAATGAATTGAAAAACTAAGCAAGAATCTGGAAATTTCAATCACTTTTGAAAGTGTGCCTTGAGCATTTTTATAAATAAAAAAATTATATTAAGACCTCAAAGAATATTAACATCAACAAGAGGTTAAAAGTTATTCCCCATACTGATTCATACGTGGCTAAAGAGTTCACAGCTCTTAAATGAAAAATCAAGATACAAAGAACTAATTTAATGAAAATAAAGTCGTTAGGTTTTTTAATGTAGTGTGTGTAACGTTACGAAATTTCATTTTGATAGAGATACAAAATGCAACTGACTAGACATTTACTGTGGGATAGCTATCGAGAAAAATATAATATAATTCAGAAATAATTGGGATTTCGACATTAATAGTTCCTTGTGATTAAAAGATAATAGGAGGCACAATTAAAATGTTATCTACTTCTGGAAAAGCTCAAAATATAATATCTACGTAATAATGGATAAGTAACTTAAAACAACTCACAAATAGTACTAATACAATAATTGAAAGAATTATACGATTCTGAACCATCTCAGCCTCACACACACACACAAATGGAACTTTGTTCATGTTGTTACAGTTATGTTTGGTATGGGCACAAAATAAAAATTAGGAACTGTTTTGTAAGTATGTCAGCTTTATGAAAACCTATAATTACAAAATAATATGTAACAAAATAAAATCATCAAGCAAACCACCTTATAATTCACACTTCTAACACGATAGGTACAGAATCTTAAAAATTACAACATGAATTGGAATCTTGCAAATGTGTATTGCTATTGGCATAGATGTTTCAATTAAAATTTTATTTCGTGTTAATATGTTTGTAAATAAAATACAAAATATACTCTGAAATAATTCATAATTTATAGTTTGTAATTACTGAGATTTTCCAAACGTAGTTTTTACAACACACAGAACAATAGAGTAAGTTTTCCATAATATTATTTCATGCTCAAACTTGTTTGATCAATCACTTTCATAATTTATCAACGAAATGCTCGAAATTGGTATGGAATGATCATATTCGCCTTACATGGAGGTGAAAATTTACATCATACAAAACCATATTTAATATTGCAGTTAATCACCAAACCAACCACTTACATTGTACAAAATGTTTCATTATCGCGTTACCATATTAGATTACTTTAATCATTGAAGATGAAATTCTACTACATTATTAATTTTGTATTATTCTGCCAGGTAAGTGGTCAAGAACGATTATTATTATACCTTAATGGCGTGTCTTGCTAATTTAAGATTTAATGTTAATTGTGCTTAAATGAACTGCACTTCTTTGCGGCGAAATGATACATTAAGGCGCTATTAAATTGTAATTAGAATGGAATTACATTGATTGATTGATTTGCTTTATTTTACTTCGCTTTTATCCACTTTTGGCTAATTTACGAAGATGGGGACGAGTGATGATGTGATGAAATTGATGAATGGACACTCACAAACATCCATGACCGGGCAGGGATTCGAACCCAAGACCCCTGTCATCATAGCGCGATGTGCGAACCACTCCCCCACGGGGGCCGGCAGAATGGATACAGAATAGAATATTTATAAATTATTTATCACTTCCTTCGACGGATGAATTTCCACATTTTTGACTACTCGAAAGAATTATGTAGAAATAGAAATGGTGATTTCAATCTAATTTAACTCATACAAGATTTGCTTAAACTTTTCCCTTGTTCAGAATAGAAACCAAAGCATATAACACTGAGTTGCAATTTTTGTAATTAGAAACTTCTTGTGTTTTCTTATAACATAATTAATACAATTAAAATATAACATTTATTGAAGAATTATTTTTCAATTTTGAATACTGGTTTGTTGTTTTTACTTGTATAATTCCATTTCTTTAAAATTCAAATAACAACAATCATGTGTGTTAAAGCAGAGAAAGAGTGCAATGTTGCAATTGCCAATATTATTCTTTATTCATTTTAGTGAATATTCATAACATGTGATATTTACCTAAGGGTTCTTTTGTAGTTAGCTTTTCCATATGATCCAATCAAGTAGAAAAGTTAAATGTCATAAGAAATAACCACCTTTTCATAATCTGGATTGTGAAATTAGAATTCAGTTGGTATTTTGTTTACGAAGTTAGGAGTGTTCATTGACAAGCCATTATTAATTGTGTGGAAACCAAACATTATAGAATGTAGTGTCTAAAAAGATAATAAAGAGTTCCAAATTTGAACAAAATTTCGGTTCATATTTTTTCGTACCTAAAACTTTAATAATAAAGACCATGAAGTTGATACATAGAAACTAAGAAAACAATGGTATTAATTAATATAAAAATTATTAATGATAATAAATAAAATAATTCATGATTTAATAAAAATAAATTTGACGAATGTTAATAAAGAAAATAACTTTTGGAACGAAAGTGATAAAACAAATGCGCATTACTTAAAAAAATTACTTTTGAGGAATAAAAATGAAGAAATATTTATCTAAAATGACTTTCTGGTGATACTGAGTTTCCTTATAAAATAAATACCTATAATTTATTTTAAAAATAAAGTTTCGTGAACACTGGCTAGATTATAACAAATTTAACATAGATTGATTTCTAATATTCAGATTTAAATGCAAACTGATATAACACAATAATAAACGTTATAATTTTCAATTTATTGGTTTGTTTTCCAGATCTATTTAGCATTAAGTGAGAGTAGCGAAGGGCTCCATGACGACCAGATAGTCAAACGTCAGACATGTAAGTTAAATTTAGGAATGGTTGGTTCTTATATCGTTTTCTTCTGCTTTACCTTACATTCCTGCCTATTTTAAAAAATCGCGACAATAAAGAGAATTAATAACTATTTATTGGGACTGATGTGGGAAACAATTTTTGAAGATAGGAAACAATATTATACCTATATCATAAATATTTATTTTATTATCCCACACAATGGCATAAAGGTAACGCTGTCGCCTAGTAAACAAAGGATAACTGGTTCAAACCCCGGTAGAGGCACATTTCACTGTGGTTCGGATTCAACTTTAAACTGAGTTCCACAACCGATTAGCTAACTAAGCATAAAGTGGGCTCTTCAAGAGCTATGTTTAATAATATTGTTTTAATATTTTCATTTTTTCTGTTAAGTATTTTACTTCAAATTTGTATTTCAAATTTGGGATTTTCTAATTTCTATGATGACGTATTTTACATATCGGGTTGATTATATCATTCTGTACATTATGACTTGAAATTTTTAACTTGGATTTTGTTGCAGACAACAGACAACGAACTTATCAACGCCCTCCAAGTAAGTGTTACTTATTTCTATCTTCGATCTTCTATCTTCTGCAAACCACAACTTGTCATTCATTATTACTAATAATTAGTTTATAAAATAGAACCAAATTATAGTTTATTATTTTTGCCTAAGATACCCCTATACTTCATGATAATCTGAAAATTATTGAGTACAGTTGTATTCGAGATATTACTAAATACATAAATAATGAAAATAGTAAACAATTATGTTTTTTCGTGGAAAATTATTTCATGAAACGCAATTACAAAAGTCCATAATTCAGAACTAAAAAAAAATGTTTCTTTGTACTATTTTGTTGTTTTTCAGATGACTATACGTGGGATTACGGGAACAGTAAGTTGACCTTTAAAAATATTTTCCTTCAATTACTTTCAAAATACGCTAATATTTTGAACATTCATATCGAATTATGATCCAGTAGTTTAAGTAAAAGCCCAACATGATCTAATTACACGGATATACAATTTATATAAATTCCAATCATATTTGATATTAATATTGCTCCTGCAAAATTGTTTTTCACTCACTTAAACTGCACATTTCAGATGTTTATTATTGGAAATAATTTAATCGTTCTAGATTTAAACAGATAAATCATACAAGTAATTTGCAGCCACTCTTTTGCAGATCAGAGGAATCCATTGCAAGTGGCGAGGCCTAGTATGTATTTTAGAACTTCTTTCTTGAAAACGATTTCTTTATAATGCTACGCAATGGTTGTAATCGACTCAGTCTTCATCGGTTATGAACTAAGTTCCCCAAGAATCATAGTATAGTTTTCTTGGTATTTTTGTTTCAGCCTCTAAAGCATACTTGTTTTCATTTGGGGCATAAATAACAAACACATTGTGAACTCTATTTTCAAATATGCAATTTGAACATCTATGGTTAATGATTAATTCTTTAAATATATCACTATTTTTTTACTTTATCTGATTCTGTTATGTTAAATTTTATTTTTGTTAGATCCGAATATTAGAAAAATATCTCTTCAGTTCTTAAGTAAATATTACTCTTAAATACTGCTGACATTAGTCCAATGCGTACATTTTGAATAATATTGTTATGTATTTACTCTTCATCCACTGGAGCATGATTTTAATGGAATGAAATGCGTGCTACATGCGAGAAATCTTATTGGTTAATTCCGATATCAGCTCTTACATAGGAATCTTGTACGTGAGAATGTTATTCCACTATGATAATTGTGAAGTTGTGGGATCTCTTTTCTTTATGACTTATGTATCGATAGACCACCCACCATAAGAATTAAACAATTAACAAGCAAATTATAAGTCACGTCTTTATAGTTATATTGCCTTCATTGCTACCGTGAAATAACAATTGTTAAGTTAGCATTAAAATAAACAATATATTTTTGCAGATCCTGAACCGTATCCACAGGAATGGCTTCCAAGTATGTAAATATTGAAGAATTTCATGAAATAGAATGGACTTTGTTATGTTAAAAATTATCACCTCAATATCGTATTTAAACGGTAATGCATACTACATTAGTCATTATTCACTTCAAAATTTACATAGCTGCCACGTATTTTTAATCCTTCTATAAAAGCATAGTAGCGCACTGGAATAATGTATTTATGTGTAAGAACAGATATTATATATATATAACAATTTCATGCACAAGCATTACATTCAGACATTATGCATTGAGTGGCATAATAGCAAACAAATTTAGTCATGCTCATAATAAAGATCTTATCCTCTGTGACTAAATTCTATCTTTTCTTATTTGGTTTTAATCGCATATTAATTTTAAATAAATGCTGGAACTTATTCAAATATTTAGAGAGGCAAATAGAACGAAAAGTGTGTTTAGGTTGTTGAATAAATATAAAATTGAAACATTACATTATTAGATAGATTTTATAATTCCAACCCCCAAAATAAAGTGTGTTATATTTTGGCAGATGATAATCGACAACATTGGATGCCATGGCAGGGTAAGTTGTATCATTTTTAAAATATTAATAATACAAACAATAGTAAAAAATGAATTCCAAACCATATAGTCATATTATTTCGATGATTTTCTAGATTATTGATTGATTTTGTTTATTATTACTTCGCTTTTATGCCACTTTTGACTAATCGCGAAGATGAGGATGAGTGATGGTATGATGAAATTGATTATGGGACACTTACAAGGAACACCAACGCCCAAGCCGGAATTCGAACCCGGGGCACCCTGACGTCGTAGCACGATATGCTAACAACTCCGACACGGAGGCCGGTGTTATTATCTAGTATCACAATAAACTTTTACTGTTTAAACATTCTAAATATTTAAATACTAGATAAAAGTTATAAAGAGTGGAAAGAGTGGAAAGGACAAGAGCGAATGAGGAGAAAAGAACGAAGAGGAATGACGAAATGAAGGATATGGGAAAAGAGCGTGAGATAAATAGTCCAACCACGTTCCAGATGAAAGGAAATGTTTATCAAAATCGCCTGTCAGGTGAAACAACAGTTGATAGGAGAAGGCCACCTGCTGGAATACCTGGAAAGGAATGTTCCAGATAAACAACTTTCTAATAATCTTGTGTCTGGAGGGGAGTGATTTTTGTATTTATATATATCTTCCTGTTTTGTACCTTATTTCATTTGTATTTGGTACAGAGTCTGAAGAAGACCTTGCTAAAAGGTTGAAATGTAACGTTTAGTTTGTTTTAAAATAAAAATTTCTGCCTTGGTCAGCATATTGAGTTTTTAGATAAAAGTATCTTGTTCTGAAACACGTATTATTAGTTTGAGCATAAAATTACACATAATAATAAGTTTTATATTAATAGGGACCAATCAACAATATTGGAGACAACGACCAAGTAAGTACGATTGAGAAAGTACGTTATCAATTTCTTCCCCTATTTTGGAAGTTATGCAAATATGCATTACGTGTTCATGTCATTATTTACAGACAGCTATAAATGTCAAAATGTAATCTGTTATCTCAATATATGTACGACCAAGACAAAGAATTTCCAACTAAATTCTGTATTAGTTTTACTTTACTTATTCCAATCCTCTTTTAGCTATTGGTGTCAAGGTTTTACAGAGAGCTCAACATCCTTCACTATCAGAGATGCTCCTCGTTCTCAGGATGTCAGTTCGCATTTATTGGAAATTCTTTGTCTTGGTCAGTTTGTAAATACTGTAAATACTTTTCACAACATCGCAAGTATCATTATTCGTTTGGAATTTGTTCAGGCAAGACTCCCAAGTTGTTGTTTTCAAGTAGTCTCTATTAACAAGAGATGCTAGTGGCAATCCTGCCACGCGTCCCTGTACGTTACGTCATAGCGATCATTTAGAGTGCTGGGTTGCATACATACAGGTTAGATTTTAGGCGCTTATATCGCAGAAACTAAGTGCTTTCGAGGTAATGTTTATAATGAAAGGTTACTTGTTCTTATGACATCTACCAGTACTCAATCAGTACTGAAGTTGTTTTAGGACACCATGTATATTCACATAAATATATTCCAGTGTCCGTAAGATAAGTTTTATTAGTTCCATCCTCGTCCCTATCCAATAATTTAGAAGCAGTAGACTGTGTAACAGCATTGTACGTCAATGTAAAATGTAAAAAATAAAACTTGCAACTTGGTCATGAAATATGAATATTATTTCAGTGGGAAATAACTTGAACATGATACCCTAACACATAATATAATTAGTACATATTTCTCTCCATGTAGGATCTCGACGCCCACTTCTTCTTGGTAAGGGCTCTTTCCTTATAGAAACATAAATTTATTTTCCTAATAAATGAGCGTGCAAATACGACATAAAACCAAATAAAATAATGTATGATATTAGTGATTTTTATATACAGGAAAATTGATAAAGCTACTAAAATGGAAGTTTGAATATTTCTTCAGAAATTATATTTGTCAATAAGTCAATATTATAAAATGGTTTAGATTGTACTTGTGAATTTATGATGGTGTGACATATATCACATATTATATTTAGAACCTGTAAGGTGTTGTAAGTTTATTTGAATGGCTTATTGCAGAAAGGGACCTGAGTCACTTTTGCACAATTCTGAGAAAAACAATGAAAAATCGTATAATATTAATAGTGTAAGAAAGAAATGTGCCGTTGTTGGCTCAAATATTCAACATAATGAATAGTTAATTTTGCAACCTCTCAATGCACCCCCCTGCAGTATGCTGCTAGACACAGTGGAGATGAAAAAATTAACTCCCATACCTCAAAAATGTGACTCAGGTCCCTTTCTGCAATAAGCCATTCATTTATATATAAACATTAAAATCACTAATATTTGTATTTATTTTACTAAAAGATAATGTGTAATTCATATCTTTTCTTACATATACACTCAATAGGTAACAGTGGAATCCCAAACGAATGGAGACCAAGTATGTACTATATAACTATTAATATTTCTACTTTGCCACCTTGGTGGTCAATCATGTTATGTGGTACAATTTTGATCTCGAAGTCCCAGGTTCGAGTCCCGGCTCGGGGATAAGTGTTCAGCATCTCTTTTGTCTAGTCATCATTTATCTCCATCGTCGTGATAAAGGTGGCAGAATAATGATGTAAATTTAAAAAAATACTATGCAAATAAAATGTTTCTACTTTGATTGATTTTGCGTTTTAAGTTCACTTTATGCACAGTAAGGCTAGTCGGGACTGGACCTACAGTTTAAAGTGGGATCCGAACCACTATGTGCCTCAACCGAGTATTTCTACTTTGATATCCGTAAATTACTTTTTCCGCCTTGGGGGTTGAATGAGATACTGAGCATGAATAACGAAAATAGATGATGGAATTAACTGAATGACACACCCTAGGCTTACAAGATTGAAATAGCTGAAAAAGCATGTATAAATATTTTGAGATTTGAGAATACAATAGATATAAAAATTTTGCAATTAATTCTCGAATAATTTTCTTGCTGATACACATGTTTCGTTTGCCTTACTGCGATTCAATATAATAACAACTTACGAATATAAAAAGTTTTGAAATTGCTACGTTACAAAGGTACTCACTCATTAAACTGTAAGTTTCAGTGCCTTCAATTGTGAAGAAACCGAATTTATACTACCAATCATGCATGAATATTAAATGATGTCAACAGCGTCACAAAATGTACAGACCAAATAATTTTCTTACACTTAAGTTTCGAATATATCTGTACATCGTACACACATTTTTCTTTTTACCGAGACAGCAAATTCTGTTGTGTTTTATTTTGTACATAAATATTCACAATTCTTGAAAGGAATTATGCTTAGTTCAAATTTGTATTTGAATATGGACCAGAATATTTAAAGTATAAAATGCAACGAAAATATTTTAAATAGCTGAATTATTGGCTGTATAAAAACACTGACAAAACTGCGTTCTTGTGATTTTGAATTTCATGACATGGGAGGAGCAACGGTGTAAATTGTAATACATGCAATGTAAACGGTGTAATGTTCTAGAGCATTAAGCATTTGTTATTTGTCTTACACTTAAGTTTCGAATATATCTGTACATCGTACACACATTTTTCTTTTTACCGAGACAGCAAATTCTGTTGTGTTTTATTTTGTACATAAATATTCACAATTCTTGAAAGGAATTATGCTTAGTTCAAATTTGTATTTGAATATGGACCAGAATATTTAAAGTATAAAATGCAACGAAAATATTTTAAATAGCTGAATTCTTGGCTGTATAAAAACACTGACAAAACTGCGTTCTTGTGATTTTGAATTTCATGACATGGGAGGAGCAACGGTGTAAATTGTAATACATGCAATGTAAACGGTGTAATGTTCTAGAGCATTAAGCATTTGTTATTTGTCTTACACTTAAGTTTCGAATATATCTGTACATCGTACACACATTTTTCTTTTTACCGAGACAGCAAATTCTGTTGTGTTTTATTTTGTACATAAATATTCACAATTCTTGAAAGGAATTATGCTTAGTTCAAATTTGTATTTGAATATGGACCAGAATATTTAAAGTATAAAATGCAACGAAAATATTTTAAATAGCTGAATTCTTGGCTGTATAAAAACACTGACAAAACTGCGTTCTTGTGATTTTGAATTTCATGACATGGGAGGAGCAACGGTGTAAATTGTAATACATGCAATGTAAACGGTGTAATGTTCTAGAGCATTAAGCATTTGTTATTTGATATAAAGTACTATACCTAATCGTTTATTACCATATTTGTGTTGAGTATAGTTTTTGTGGACCACCCTGTACTACTAGCAATAAACTACAGGGTGTATTAGAATGTTCTATTAAATTCAATTTATATGTTTTACTTCAAATATCATAGTTATTGGTTGAAGATGAGTAATTAAACATTGTGATCAAAGAATAAAGTTGAACATTTTTAAACTTCCTTTTGCAATTCCTAAGCAAGATTCTAACTATAGATTTGCTAAAATTCATGCGAAATATTTCTTGCAGCTCCCATAACATATCAGGATTATGCAGCTCCAAACGATTATTTAAGAAATGCACAACCAGGTAATATTTCCAGTTTTATAAATTTTAAAATTTTATGTTCGTAAATTGCTTTATACGAGGTCACTTTAATCTAATATTTACGAGGGCAACATCTCAAATAAATTATGTATTTCCTTTATATTGCTTGTTACTAATAATAGATCCAAGTGAAGAGAATGTTGAAGGTGATGAAGGGACAGGCGATCCGATTCAAACAGTTTTATTGCATTGAGTTATTTACTATTGTACAGTCACGGACACTTCTGGGTTGCAACGACTCCATTGAAAGTCAATGGGATTGTTACGACCCAGAACTGTCCTTGTCTGTACGAGTCCATACAAGCAGCAAACTTTGTGCGTATTTGAATTTTTCCTAACCGGTTCGGTAACCGAGTGCAGTAAGTAGACGGCTATCGATCTCGCCAACTACATTCCGGGGTTCAAATCCAGGTGTGGACATGAGAGTTCTTGGTCATTATTCTTTCATGATTTTCATAACATAGTCAGTGATCCTCATCCCCGCGATTAGCCAAAAGTGGCAGAAAATGACGCTGTATAACAAAATTTAAAATACATACTTTTACTCGTAAAGGTATGAATTTACAATACCAGAAGTATCTCCAATTGCTTTCAAGTGGACAGGTTGATTTCGAACACAAAGAAAATATTTCTGAAATCTCCCCCTCCAACCCGAAAATTTCAGGAAGTTGCGATTGAGCTTAGTTTACCTCAGCAACCAGTCTTGACGAGATAGGGAATCTGGATATCAGCAGCTATATATTATGCTAACAACCTTAAAAAAATCAGTGAGGTGATCGATGCTCTTCCAGAAAATGAAGCGGCTTCAATTCGTGATGAAAAAAACTCCTGTGCTGTTCAAGTTTACTTTTGCACATTATGGTGCATTGCCAGAGACAATTACAATTATAGCATCCATGAAAATCGTCGAGGAATCTATGCAGCAGATGATGGAAGTGCCAGGAGAAAAGGGGTCAGCTGTTGCGGAAAAGTGCTAACGGGTAGTGAGTGCAAATGAGGACTTGAAACAATTGAAAACAATTTGTGATATTCTAAAAGGTGAAAATGCTGTTACCAAAATGAGTCCATCTACATTAGCTTGTTATATGTATGCTCCAATAACTTCTGTCGAAGTAGAAAGATCATATTCTATTATGAAAAACATTCTCTCTGACAGACGACTATCAATGAATGTTGAGAACTTAAAAAGCACCTTGTAGTTATGTGCAATCAAGACGGAGAAAATTGAAATGCTCTTCCCAATTTAGATTTTAACATTTTGCCAGAAATTATAGATAAAAGTAAGCGACTTCTAAATGTGCCTTTTTTCGGTTTATTTTGCCTTTTTTTCATTTTTAATGCCTATTTACCACATTATAAATGCCTCTTTGTCTGCGATTTTAACGAAAATAAATACCTTAACTTCCGGGCTCTAGTCATCATAAACATAGTTTTGAAACGCTAATCATTGCAAAAAATAGTTGTTTTCTTCATAAATCAAGGGTGTTTACTCCGATCACGGACCCACTTTTTTCGACTTATTTTGCAATTTCTAGACGTGACCGCCAAATTATAACTGCAGATTCGTGATTACTAGGCTCAAATTAATGAGTATGCCGAATTTGAAAGCAATTGAAGATGCTTCCGGTATTCTAAATTCGCTCCCTCGTAAAAAAATTGCGTCTCTTTCTTGCCACGTTTGGCTTATCGCGACGATGAAGACTCTTTAAGTTCCGCTTACAATGCTACAGTATCGCTCTGTCAAATAAGGTAGGGTGACCAAGCCAAGTCTTGGCACTCAATGGACGAAACTAATCCCATGCCAAAATTAGGAAACCGGATAATTTATAAAAATAAAAGCTGATATAAGCCAATCCAGACAAGACCCTTCTGGATGTGACTCTAATCCTTAATTGCAGACTATATACATTGTCGTTTCAGGTCCTCGAAGAGGTACTGGACAGAGAAGACAAAAAGGTGGTAAGAAGGACCAGAAGAAAGATGGAAAGAAAGACAAAACTAATAACAAAACGGATGAGAAGAACGAGGTGAAGGATGTGAAAAAAGAAGAAATCAAAGATCAGGCTAAAGATGAGAAGAAAGAAGATGGTAAAGGCAAGACGGAAGATGAAAACAAAGAAAATAAAGATAAAAATGTTGATGAACAGGGAATAGTCAAGCGTAAGCATCATAAATGATAAATCTGTAAAACAATCTTCTTAATCCTAATATTTTCATTAGACCGGAAATTATGTTCAACTTCATTAATTTCTATAATAGATTGATTAATTTGGTTTATTTTACTTCTCTTTCCTACCACCTTTGGCTGATCGCGAATGAAGATCAGCGAAGATACGATGAAAAGACAAAATTATGATATTGAACAAAAATTAAGACTGGTTTATGTTGTAATGGCTCGAAACAATTCTGTTTTATGTAGGCTATTTGCCTTTTCAGCCGTGTGATCATACACACATTTTCTACAATAAATATTATTTTACCAATAATAATGGATTAACTATTTAATGTGCATTTTTGTTTTATTTTCCCTGATACTCTCATCAATGTATCTCAGAAGATATAATTTTATTTCCAGCTGCAGATCTCATACAGAATGGCACAGGTAAGGTAGTATAGTTTTTAAACCTTTATTAAACTTGAATTAAAAATATATGAGGTTGATTCATACTGTAATATTAGAATTTTGAATTCCTGTAGGATGCTTTCTCATTTTAAAAGACAATATACAGTATGATGTGTATCACTGATAGAAATTTTGTGTTTATCGTACTAGGTTTTTCTCGAGTCTGTTTCCTTAGTAAAAAATGGTACTACGGAGCTAGTAAAAAATCCTACTATTATCCTAAAAGCATAATTAATATTTGTGGAGAATATAAAACATGTCTAGAGAGCAAATAATTTTTCACCTATACTAAGAGTGAAAAAATAATGTAGTAATCATTCTTCCTATGATCCAATAAGTTCATTACATGCTATATTCAAGAAAACGTTCATGTATTATTTATTACAACCTTCTATTATTATTATTATTACTGAGAGATTCCATACATCTTAATATTTTACGTGTAAATATTTTATTTGTAATAGGTCCTCCTCCGGATGCACAAATAGAACCAATCAAACCAAACTCAAGTATGTAACATAATTATTTTATTTCTAAATTGAACATAGTTTTTTTATCGGTGGTTTCTCTTCTCCTTATACAATTATATTTTAAAATATTGATATATGGTGGTTTAATTACTTCAACAACGGCTTCTAAGTATTCCCTATATTTCACAATCTATTGGTGAAAATCTATTAAATTTATATCATTTTCAGTATTTTACAGCCGTAGGTCTTTGGAAGGAAAGATAGAATTTCAAATACAGATACATTTGAAATCCGATACGATCTAAGTAATTTATGTTAATTTCATTTTTTCAAAATAGAACAAATTTCAATGTTTAGAAAATATTCGCAGTGTAAACGTAATGATGAATTTATCGTTCTAACCAGAAAATCTGTGCTTTGAAGGAAACTGGTCTTTCTGTTAAGATGCAATTGTTTAATATTTATATTAATTAATTATATTAACATTTTATTTTATAGTTTATCGATGTAGAAAAATTGTTTTGAGGAGTAATTAAAATTTTAGAACAGTTTAATTAGTACTCCCTCTGTCCCATAATTATTGTCCGGGACACTTTTGTTTGTTGTCCCATAATAATTGTCCGATATTCAAACTGTGACATTGGTGTATACAGAAGAAGAAAATGAAACACGGAAATGAGTCATACAACGTTATTACTCAAGGATCAGTACAAATGGTGTCGTGGGAGAAGCGCACGTGGGAGGAGCGCACAGTGTGATCTGCGCACAGAGAGAAAAAGATCGTGGGTGAAGCCCACATTCAAACGTTCTTCTTTCTTTCCTTGCAGGTGAATGCGCAATGGAAGTTATTACCAGTGCCAAGGGTAAACCTTGTCGGACGGACATCAGTATCGTGTTGGCCGTAAGACTGAAAATGTTATCTACTGGAGATGTGTAAAGGAACGCCGGCCGAAGTGCAAGGGATCACTAAAGACAACATTAAACAACGGGGTTTTGGAAGAAAAAAAAAACCTCATCAGTGTGTTCCGAATATTGCAGAGTTGGAAGTTGTAAAAACCATGTCTGTATGCAGAAAAAGAGCAAAGAAGGAACTGTCTACGCCAGTGAACGTCGTCTACAAACAAGAATTTGAGAAATTGACGAATAGAGATTATGAACTAGTTACTGAAATTCCAAAATATGATAACGTAAAAACCTCTTCGTGTGAAATACGTAGGAAAACACTGGGAACAACCCAAAATCCGATTGGTAGTTCCGAAATCTCCTTGGATGAGAATGTGTTGAGACTTTCCGACGGACGAGCTTCCTTATGCTTGACCTGACAGTGGACAACGAAAAGAAATGTCTGGTGTTTGCAAGTAACAGTGGCAAGAAATTATTAACATCTTGATTTTTTCTACCTTGACGGAACATTCAAAAGTTATCCGAAACAGTTTGAGCAAATTTATTCAATTCATGCTGATGCAGGAAACAAACATCTGGCCAGCAATTTGTGTGTTACTAGAAGATAACAAGAAATCTACATATGGACCTAGGCATTCCAGGTCGCAAGAGAAGAAAACAGTATATTGAAATCGACAGGCATATAAAAACAATTTTAGACATATATGTTGAAACTGAAGATTTATTTCGTTGCCTCAATTCTCTGCCGTACGTTGCAAAGTTTGAATGAAGATCGTTCTGAAAAGTTGACGAAGCTCTAATAGAAGCTGCTGATAGAAGAACCTTTAAACCACCTTCGTGCATTAATCTACAAGTTGTCCAGTCCCAAGTCTGGATAGAAAAGTGTCAAGGGAAGGTTCTTATTGACAATCATACTATGCGCTAATCCCACTAACACATGAGATCCTATGCGTTAGTCCCACGAAATCTTGCTGTGCGCTGATCTCACGTGCGCTCCTCCCACGTAATCGTACAAATTGGCCGATCAAGTATCCAAAATAACATAAATAAAAAGTTTCCATTTTGGCATACCGGACAATAATTATGGGACAGAGGGAGTATTAATTTATAGATCATTATCAACAAACTGCAAAAAGGTATTTAAACATAGAAATATCATTTATTTCATTCCAGAATATGTATCGATATAGCGTGCAAACGAATGCATTTTGAACACTCTTAAAAGCTCAAATTAATTTGGACTCACTTAAAAAACGGCATATAATCTATTTGAATAACATTTAAAAACATTCTACCTTATAAAAGATTTAATTCAAGAAAAATTTGCGGTTGTTCGTACCAATTAAAGCATATTTAGTAGGAAACATATATTAATATAGAATTTGGAAAAAAAAACCTTAGAAATAGACCTACTAATCACTCATTTATATCAAGTGTGACGAAATCTGTCGTAACGATCATGATTTCTATGGTCCAACAAAAACTTTGAATGTTGCTTTCAGGAGAATATACATATTATATTTATTACCATCCTCTATTATCACTAAATACATTCCATATATTTTAATAATTTACTTTTAAATATTTTATTTGGAACAGGTCGTTCGTGGAGTGCACCAACATATTCATCTCGACAAAACTCAAGTAATATCATTATTATATTTCTCGATATGTAATTAATTGTAATGTTAATACTGTAATTTTTCTTCTGTTTACACAATAATATATTTTTATATATTTACATGAATAGATGTGGAAGCCAGCAGAATTCAAACAATAGTTTCAACATATTCCTCATATTTGTCAATTTATTGGAGAAATCTATTAGATACTTTTCAGTTATCATAGCACGCTACGACGCCAGGTGTCCTGGGTTCAAATCCCGGCCTTGGCATAGGTGTTCTTTGTGAGTGTCCCATCATCCATTTCAGCATATCAGTATTTTCCTAAGCGTTGCGATTAGCCAAAAGTTGAAGAGCGATATTAAATGACAAAAATCAAATTAAAATTGGATACATTTCAGAATTTTACGACTGTACGTCATTGAGAACAAATATATGATGGAACATTATAAGTTTGTAAAATGCAGTCAAATTTAAAATATGTTTACGCCTAAGTAGTTTAACGTATTTTCATTTCACGGAAAATAATAACAGATTACTAATTATGACAATATTGATAGTTTAAAATTATGCTGAGTAAAATGAATAATTTGTCACTCAAACCAGACAATATGAGTAATACGAAATTATAGTCTATCTGAAAATATGTCATTGCTTTATACTATATTACATTTTGAATATTACATTTTTAATTTAAAAATTTATGCTCAATATTGACCTGGTTTTTAACAGAAAGAGTGCAAATAATACATAAACGTAGAAGCATAATTTGTTTCATTCGTGAATGAATATTTTTATAAAGGTGTGCGCTAATGCATTTCCAACTGTCAAATGATTTCGGAAGTTTCAATTTCTCCATTTTTTTCGGATGTTAATAACATTTATTAACATGATTGCTGTATTTGTAACCAGAGTTAATATGACTTAAATTTACAGTAGTAAGGTTCAATCGACCTGCAATACATTGGACTTACATCTGAAGAGCAGAATATATGAGTGATTAGATACATAATGTTTATTTATATCTACATAAGAAAATTTTACTACTTCAAGTTTACATTTGTTCAAAAAACTCGAGCAACACTTTTTTTTCTCATTTTAACTCTGATGTAAATATTACTTTTAAAGTAATAACAATTTGGCACATAATTTTAAATTAATTATTTTATTCGTTTCAGACTACCCTCAAAGGAACGTAAAATCAAATGCTCCATTTACATATAATCCACCAACTCGCTCGAATTCACCATTTCCTCCTCCTCCAGTACAAAGGCCGCCAAATCCCAGTGTTTGGCGTGGAGGTAAGTGTACTACACAACACTTACTTTCTCCCTAATTTCCTAAGAAAAAGCTGATCATTTTAATAATATATGAAGGATTCGACCTCTTTTTCATGTAACTGTTTTTAACCTGAAGGCAATTTTATAAATTTGGAAGTTGCATTAACAGAAAGGGCAAATCAATAATTGAAATTTGAGTAGAGTAAGTGAAAGTAGATTTTGAGATTGAGTGTTTCTATTATTGAGCTTGTTTTTAAGTCAACTTTATGCATACAACACTGGACCTACATTCATAGATTGATTTATCTAGTGTGGGTACATAAGCACATGGGCTATTAAGAATGAAGATAGTGAAGAACAATTTTGAAGTGAATTGAATTGAAAAGTATTTTTATTTACTACAGAGCGAGATTCAGCCTTGGGCTGCTCTACCACCTAACTATGGTGATTACAAGTTACAATACATATATTTATAATACTGACATCAAATATATAACGTAACATGAATGAATTTGGCATAAATGAAAAATAATAAAATTTTCAGAGAATACAAAGACAGATACATTAACACACACACACACACACACACACACACACACACACGTGTATATACGCAATTTTCAAATCGATACTAAAATAGCATGCACACAGGTTGGAATATTCGTTGTGTCAGATAAGTGTTTGCAAAATACATGGTTTTATTTTACTTGATTCTTGTTGCTTAGCCGTACGAGCTTATGCTCAATTTTTGTGTAGATATGAGTCAAACCAGTTTATTACAGGCTTCGAAAAACTGTAGTATTTCATTTTTGCTAGGAGAAGGTTATGATGGACAAGATCGAAAGATTTAGAAAGGTCTAATAATACTAGCATAGTTAGTTTTTTATCGTTAATCGAACGTAAAATATTCTCCGTGACATAATAATGCCGTGGTTGTACTATGAGATGCACATAAACCTGATTAAGAATAAGGTAAGATTTTATATTTTGCAATGTAATCTTTCAATTGTATAGATACTATCTTTTCTGTGACTTTTGAAAATATTGATAGAACGCTGATTGGTCTTGAATCTCTTAGAGAGGTTAACGTCTGCTTTTTGGGGAGCGGAATAACTCTAGCTTCTTTCCATGCATTTGGAAATTGGCCGGTTTCCAGAGAAATATTTATAGTATGTGTGAGTGCCGGAAGTATGAAGGGAAGGGCCAGTTTAAGCATTTTGCACCTAATGTTGTCCACTCCTGCAGCATTTGATCGAATGCTGTACACTGCCTTTTCAACCTCAGAATCCTGAACCTGGCGAAAGGATACTTCTTTTGCATCGTTTCGAAAGCAGGGCGTTGTCTCGAGGAACACTGTCGTAGACATTTGCGAAATGTTGATTAATTTCAGAGGGACTGCTCAGGTGAAGCGGAAGTTCTCCCGCGTTCCGTTTGCTACCGATGCCGATTGTCTCCAGGCTATTCCACATATAATTTGAATTTATCTTATTGTTATTTACAATAAAAGAAAAATAAGATTTTTTCTTTTGCCTCATAACAGAGGTGGTAAAATTTCTTGATCTTTTATATTCGTCCCAATGTAAAATTCATTTGCTTCGTTTATATTTACGCAGCGCACCATCCCTCAGTTTCATTAGCAGCTTAAGATTATCCGTTAGCCACGGAGCTGGCTCTTTCATCACCCTAACCGTTCGTAACGGGGAGTGAACGTTAAACAGGTCGACGAGATTTTTCTCAAGAAATTCTATTTTAGAATCGATGTTTCCAAGTTTACACGTTTCATTCCAATTGATGTTTACAGCATCTAGATAAAAACTTTCATATTCAAATTTCTTAAAATCTCGATTCGTAACGTACTTGGCTTTATCCCTGGGTTTTGCGCAATGCAGTGACACGCTCGTCAAGCAGTGGTCTGAAGTTCCGATTGGACTCGCGATTTCGAAAGAAGATACAATGTTGGGGTTGCCAACAATTGTTAAATCTAACAATGTTCCGGAAGATTGGGTTATTCTAGTGGGTTTATCAGTCAAATGTGTTAAACTATACGATTTAATAATATCTTTAAGAAACAGGGTCTCCGCTTTTTGTGTGCTGAGCATGTCGCAATTAAAATCGCCTAGCATAAGGAAAGTGTCTGCACTGTCATAGTCATCTGTAATAATTTATTCCATGATGGCGAGATTTGTATAGGCCAGAAGCGCGCGGTAAGGGAAGGCGGGGCAAGCGCCGCTTGCGTTGTTTTTTAAAGCACTTTTGATATCTTAAGTTCGTGTTTTTCAATGCCTTTATACACATTAGAATGGAATTTATTTACTATAAGATATTTACATTGCAGAATTTTCATTTCCTCTATTTTCTGTTATTTTGGCTTGAAACATAAACCGGCTACACCCTTGACGACGCTGGGCGATGCGACACGACTGACCGCGTTAGAGGAAGAGGACTACTCGCCTTTCTCCCCGCGTTTCGAGTGACTTATGCAGTTCTTGCATGGACACTGTCCATCCCCGTATACGAAGAAAAAAGGCCGAGGGCAAGCAACACCAAGACCGCATCTGTCTTTGGCAAGGGTGTTGGAAAGAATTCGTCCACACTGGCCACAAGTGTTGCTAACTTCCAGAATTTTCTGTGCATCCGTAGCACCACCTAACGCGGTACAATTTTCATGTTTGAAACTCTATAATAATCAACAAATTACATTATGAAGTTAGCCAGTGATCACCAGTCGTATGCAATTTATAAGAAATAAAATCACAGTCGAAACTTGAAGATATTCGTCATGTGGTCAGTTACTCGGAAATATGGAGGGTATGTAACACTGCAGGAAGGGTGAAAGGGAAGGTTAATTTAGAAGCGTGGGTGCTGCGGATGCGTGTTGTTTTTAACTGTGATATTGTGCTGTTTTTTTCTGTTCTTTGTGTCGTGTTTTTGTACCTGGTGTAAAAGTGTGATTCTACATTGAAAATTTCCGCCATGGTTGACATACCAGAAGAGCCATCGATTTGCAGTGCTGCAGGTAAAAGAGACAGGGCGATGTTGTCGGTACTTTCCCCTTCGGTCTCTGGAATTCCGAAGATACGTATGCTATTTCTTCTCTGGTATTGTTCCAGATCCTCTGTTTTTTTCTTGCAAATTTCCGATATTTTCGTCTCTGTCCGCTAGTTCAGCGCGAAGAGAATTGACTTCATTCGAATTTAACTTCATTGTCTCTGTCAAACGATCCACCACAGCTTTTGTGATCGATTCAATTATGGAATCTGTGATCAGATTTTGCACTTCTGGAGTTTGCATCGCTGATTTCACTTGCTCGCAGATCTCCCTGATGAAGCGCGCTGTGTCCTGCAGGGGTGACTGACCTCCAGCTGCTGCAGATGCTCCCCGTTTTCTGGGTGCCATAGTTGCTGCTTTGTTCGCGTTCACAAGCGACAGAAACTATTCAATATTTCGATAGAGTGACTGGGGTGGGAAAGTATATCTATACAGAAATAGTTCACACTGTCACTTACGAAACAGTTTCTATGAAACAACACCGCTTATCCTCTTTACACCTGCCTTTGTATAACAAAATTCTGGGAGCAGAACTTACACATGTTCACTCGGCCATGCACTCTCAACGTCCCAGTATTAAATTTTGGTTGACTGAGGAAAATGGTCAAACATAGCTATTTTATGTTTTCTTTTTTTGCGCTTTTGGAGAAAAATAAATGTCAATGGTGACCGTCATTCCGTGTCACGTGGTTACATTCATAGAAGGTAAGTGTTTTGCTTTTCCGGGGGCATATAGCGTATAAAAGGAGATATGAATGTGAAAATCATTATTGAGAAAAGATTCCTGCTTAAAGTGACCACAATTATTATACAACAGAAAAGAGTATTATATTTCAAAATGTTGTCTCTGGAATCCTTCCAACGGAATAACATGCATGTGTGAGTGTGCCTACACACACACGCGCGCGTACGTATGTATGTGTGTGTGTGAATGTGTACGTGCTCGCAAGAAAGAGATATATTTTTATTTTCATTTAGCCTAATGGTAATTACAAATCTTCATTTATTGTAAACGAGTGGCGTTTTGATTTCAGGATCTTCTCCATGGACCCCAGGCTATGCTGGAAGAAGCAATCCAACGACAGCCCAGCAAAAACCTTTGCGACCACCATCAACGTATCCCCCAGGAGGAAGACCGACAGGAGCATTGCAGTCACGGTCACACAAAAAGGAACCACAAAGTAATTATATACTTTCCAACATCATTAAATAGTGAAAAAAATAGGACAACATTTTCGGGACACCAAGTAATATTCATTTTTACACATATATTTATAAACGTTGCTTTATTTATTGCCATTCCTGGGATAATTAACAAATCCGCCCTTTTTGCTGTTATTGTGGTAATACCAAACATGCAGCAAACTTTCGCAATTTACAACAGCTGATCGAGACTTCGCCATTTTATCAACTGCAAAAGTGCAAACACAGATTATTCTAGACACTGCACGTATCTGTTGGCTGCACAGTGTACTGCTTTTCCATGTTTACCTGGCGCTTAACGCGTTAGGCGGAGCCCCGACCGCCACTTACGTTACACGGGACTTTAAGTGCTAGGTAACGTTAGTAGGACATTGAACAACCGCAAAATGGTGTTTAGTGCGGGATAAGACGTTAAGTGGAGATGGTACAACAAGCTCTTAATGCTCTAGATGTTTCAAATGATTTTCCATGATTGGTAGCACCTCCTGATAACTGTGGGGATAATAGTTCACATATTACAGTGGGGAAAAAGTTCTCTCGAAACTGTGGAAATTGCATCTCAATCTGTGCAAAATTTTTCAGATTCTGATTCGGATTCTGTACCTCATTCATCAACTCGAGCATAAAAATCAGTCCTCCCTGTCGAAATCATCTTAAATTTAAATTAGTTACCATCACAAAAATTCCAACAACATTTAAACCGATTTTACAGTCTAAATTAAAATTTCTTCCTGCATGCGAACTTTTACCCCACCGGTGAGGCAAATGTACATTTTCGCCATTACAACAAATATGTTCAAAATATTTATCTGAGGCATATATAAACTGAAAGAATAATGTTCAAGGTTTGTTAGATACAAGTATTAAGATTCTGACTGCTTTGGTAGCTTAGATATATAAAGAATAAAAAGCTAAGTACGCACTCTTATCCCGTTATACTCTAATTTATCTGTACCATATTAAGTTAAAAATAATATTACTGAAATCATCACACTAGATTAGGATTTATAATGAAATACAATACAATATTAACAAGATATGAAAATCTCATTCATCGTGTATATGACTACGAAGATTTTAATTGCGTTGCATTTGACACGGAAGAGTTGAATTTTCGGAAGCAGATATAATAAAGGAAATGATAAATTCCAATTACATAATTCCGAATATACAGTGCGCTCTCTTTAATTCGAACTTGGATAATTCGAACAAAAGGACATTCCCCTTGAAATGTTTAACCATTGTGAGACTCGGAACGTTTGTTTGCGAAATCATGAGTGGAACACTCAATATGTTCGGCCAGAAATGCAGATACAAGAACATGGCAACATTTATGCAACATTTTTTCCTAAGGATTTAAAACAATTTTCGCAAGATAATTTATTTTGTGATCAGATAGATTAAATGTAGATCTGAACCTACAGATTAAAATTATATCTCAACTGGACTCAATGAGGAATGGAAACGAGTTTCCTTAAATAAAATCATAAGAATTAAAGTAGAATTTGCAGAAATAAATGTTGTTGTAAATTATATCTATACATATAATTCAATTACAATAACTAAAACGTTTTTTTTCACATTTAACAACATCAGAGAAAAATTAAACTGAATTTTTCGCAGCACTTTTCTTCAAGAATTTCAAAATGTACAGTCATTTCCTTGCATGGAGTTAAGTGTCTTGCCTAAATCTACGGTGGTGTCTGTAACGCAATACACGGGAGTGAATATTTCAGAACATAAGTTTATCATTTTATTCATGTGGCTGTGCACAACCACAATTTCCACTAAGATCACACTGAATCACGAAGATCAGCTTAATCTAAATTAATTCTAGAATATAATTTATAATTTGTTTCAGGATCCGATGTCTCAGATTCATCAAAACAAGCTAATAATTCGAAAGGTGAGAAAGGCGTATAATTGTACTATTTTAATTAGAACAGCTTCAAATCTTATTTTAATTTCTTCACTATACGAGCAAGCAGTATTATCACTGATTCATTTTTATGTCGAATTGACCCATGTTGTATCATGGTTGCAAGTCTTAATGTCATGGATCACCGTTCTGAGTACACCTGGTGTGAATGTGAATTTCATCAATGAGCTGTTCTGAACATTATTCATGAGGCATGTTTGGATTTGAGTTGATGTTTTATGTCCATTTTATGCACAGATATGGCTAATCTGGACTGGATCTACAGTTTTAAATGGTATCCGAGCCTCTATGTGCCTCCACCGAATATCGAACCCGGGAATCTTTGATTACAAGTCGACGATGTTACCACTACGCTATCGGAGAGGCTCACGTGTAAGTGCAACTCTTCATTAGATTTTTCACGTGCCTCAAGTAAGGATGATAAACGTTCGAAACCATTTTATGAGCTGTAACATAATATTAGTTTGAATACCCTAGTTTACAATGAAAATGTTTCCCACAGAGCAAATTATTATTGCTATTATTAAGACCGCGTTACTGTTTTAATTGAAAATTTGATTTTAAGAACTTTGACAAATGCAATATTTTAACAAGATTTTACATGTGTTGGCGAATGTATTGAAACATGCATTACTAGTGATTTTGGAATATATGAATACTATACCTATACGTGATTCTCTTACACAGGCTCCCACGCTAGTGATGACACTGTAGAAGGTGGTAAGTTAAAAGTAACACTAAATATTTATAACTGGTTTACTTTATTTGTATAACATCAATATACTACTGAAATATAAGAAAATAATGGAAAAATTGCAAAATGAAATTAATCACTGAATTTGTATTTCTTATATTAAATTAGCTACAGTGCTAAATTTCAACATACACATTGCATTAAACAATTTCCTTGAGTAACTTAACTTACATTACATCAAATACTCTGAACGTAAATTTGTTTCATTACAGAACACAATCGGAAGCACAGGCTAAATAAATAACTAATTACTGAATATTTCAGGTGAAACTGAAACAGAGTCCAAACGTGTAGGTAAGCAACTGGAAATCAACGTGTTTCACTAATTAGTTCCTGTACACATTTTTAACAATAGATACATACACATACAAATTATTATGCATCTATTCACAAAAGTTTATTCAATAGAGTCTCATTGCTAATATTTATGAAGAAATTATTCACAATTATGAAGTCACTAATGAATCCATCCACATACATACTGCATGCAATACATGTGCATACAGGTTAGTCCTAAGAGCTTAATAATATTGAAATGTAAACAAAATGATGAACATTTTCATGCTTGTGATGACACTGATATAAATTAAAAATATAAAAAAGGGTAGGTGGCCGAGTTGCGCATATTTCATAAATTTGTTAATTTTGAGATGTGTTTATGAAAGTTCTACTGGGTAGTTACAAATTTATTATCTTTAGCATGCACAAACTATTTTTTATTTCTGAAAGCAACAACTTAGATGTTTTCCTTCAGGTCCTAAGACTCGAATGAGAAATTCAAATTTGTATCCAGGTAACAGTAATTATTTTTTTCTTTACTTGTAAAATTGCCCCACGTGGTGTAATTCAGGCAGTTTCCACCAGAATAAGCTATCTGATGTTCGATGTTCTGAGGTGGAGTTTTAATTATATAGTGTGTGCTTTCTGGTTTGATATGTCTTTTATTTCTAGAAGTAATCGAGAAGATTGTAAGTTTCATTACTTTTCTACCTCTGCAGTAAAATGTCAATTAATTACAATTGAACAATAATGGCTCATTTAACCTCACTGTATGCTAAATAATGCAAGAAACGTACAACGGTATTGTTTGATATAATTGTATGGCCATGTTGTGTTTTCAAGGAGCATGACAGAGCGGGAATCTCTCCTTGGACAATAGGAATAATACCTCATCTTAGAGAAAGGAGACATGCCCCAGTAATTTTCTGCGAAAAGGGATTTCCAAGCTTACTTTATTCATAAGTTTATTTAAAATATTACTTGTGTTTATTAACAAAAATGAAAAATAAAATACTTTGTTTCAGGTAAAAGTCTTACAAATATATTTAGTTGAATGTTAGTACAACTTATATTTTGCTTCACCTTCTCCCTCTGATAGCAGTGAGGGATTTCTTGTCCAAGGATCTTCTTGTGAAACCATTCAGTCAGGTTCTTTGCTTGCGTGGACAAAATTCAAATCTCTTTGGTGACATGCATGTCAACCAGGAAGGCTGTTCTAGTGTAGACCAACCAGCTGAAGTTCCTTCCACAAGCAGCTCTAACGTGAAGTTTTATTACAATCAAGATCTAAGAAAAGCCAAACCGCCAAACAAGGAATTTTCCACACCTTCAAAATTCAAGCATGCTATTATTCCTGTCCCTGTGACGCAGAAAAAGGCAAGACAAAGCAGTCAGCAAAGAATTTATACAGAATCTGGCAATATACGTATATCTACCACTTTCAAAGGTTGGTAGTCCCTACGGCCCCGCAGTAGGGATAAAACCCAGAATGTGAGCACGAGGAATGCAATGGAGCGTTGCAACTCAAGATCAGAGGTTGTTTTTTTGCACGTATCCCTAACCCTGAAGAGAAGAACTAGAGAAGAAGTCAATCCAATTCCATCCGCAATGCTGGTGTCTTTAATGGATAATTTTGTTCGTCGACTCTGTGAGTGCACAACACGAAATGCCTGATGTGATTTTCAAAAAATAACACGAAGTGAACAGTGTTGTGTTATTGTTTTACAATATATATCAATTACCACTGTCTTGCTTTACATTAGCTGTATTGTGTTACTATTTGAAATATATTAAATAGTAGATATATATATATTTCTGGACCTATGTAATGAATTTGGATTAAGAATAAGACTTGCCAGAGCTCAAAGATGTCGCAAAGGCCATACAAAGCTTTATAATAACAAAGCACCAAGAGAAGATCAAATTACTGCTGAAATGCTAAAATATGGAGGACTAAAACTATAGAAACAAACTTTTAAGCTTATTAAACAGATCTGGAAAGAAGCTGAAATGCCAAAGGAGTGGAGAGCAGCAAAAATATGCCCGATACGCAAAAAGAATGACAAAACATTTGTAAGAATTACGGAGGCATAGGATCTTTACAAAATATTGTGCAAGAAGACTACAGCCATACGTCGAGGCACTGGCACTGCGGATTTAGAAGTAATAGATCAACAATAGGCCAACTCTTTGTGTTAAGAATGATATTACAGAAACAAGTTTGAACACAATATCAATATTCTTCAATTACATGTTGACTTTCATTAAGCATTTGACCGCATACAAAGAGACAAACTTTATAAGATAATGAGTGATATGGACATCCCAAGAAAAATAGTAAAATTCGTAGAAATTACTTTAAGAATGCAAAGTTAGAATACAAAACCAACTATCTGAAGAAATTCTAATTACAAAAGGACTAAAACAAGGGTATAGCCTCTCCACACTGCTATTTAACTTAAGTTTGGGATATGTAATTAGAAAGATTTAAACAAATCCTGGAGGAACCACCTTAAGTAGGACAATAGAATACCTTGCATTTGCTGATGACGTTGCATTACTAAGCAGAACACCAAAAGCACCAGAAGATGCCTTGAAACAATTACAACAAGCTGGACATGAGATTGGACTGGAAATGAACCACGATAGACAAAATATATGATAAGAACAAGAAACAAGATCAGATATCAAACAATAAATGAGTTTGAACCACACACAGTCAAATGTTTGAGCGAGTTGGAAGTTACAAATACCTAAGTTCAACCTTAACAGAAGATAATAACATTGCAGAAGAGGTAAAGGCAAGTAAACAGCAGGTAACAGATGCTATCATTCATTTGGAAATATTTTAAACTCCACACAAGTGAACCGAAAGCTGAAACTAAGGCTACATAGAACTACTCGTATAACGAGTGATGTAAGGTTCGGAAACCCGGTGTCTCACAAAAAAGGAAGAGGAAAGGCTAGATATATGGGAGAGGAAGGTTTTATGGAAGATATATGGACCAATCAATGAACATGGCATCTGGAGAATTAGGACAAACAAAGAACTAGCTATGCTTTACCAGAATCCAAATATAACAAGTGAAATTAGAGCCAAACGCCTTAGCTGGCTGGCACACAGAAAGGATTCAACGAGAAAGAGGAGTATATAAGATCTACCAAGGGAAACAAGGAGGAAAGAGGAGTGTTGGTAGACCCAGGAAGAGATGGCTCGACCAGGCAAAAGAAGACTTCAAACGAATAGTCATAAGAGAGTCGAGAACTAGAGCGAAGAACCAAGAAGACAAGTAGGCAGCTATCACCAAGGAGAGCAAGGCCCTGCATGGGCTGTAGAGTCCTGGAGTAAGTAAGTAAACAATGAATTTACATGATAAAAATAATATATTGAAAGTCAAATCTGAGAAATTGCAATCAAAGAGTAAGAAATCATTGGCTAAAGGAAATCTGCATGACGAAAAAGCTGAGTCAAAACAATAATGTTGATGGTAACTTAGGAATCTTGGCTTTGGAATCCTCATGTGTTAAAGAAGAAGTGGACTAACAAATACAAAATAAATTCAGGTGCTTTGAATGTTTATAACGTTGTAACAGTACAAGAGTAGACTGGCTAGATTCCACAAGATTCCACAGACTGTCAGATATTGATGCACAAAACATGCACTTTGTATGGTGTCAGGTGTAACATGTGTAGAGGAAAGGGAAAAAAGCATAAGAAATAAGAGTGTCTAGTTTGGTAAAAGTTTTATTTCATAATTTACGAACTAATTTTTAGACCAAATTTCAAATTCTCTGTGAGGTTCACGTGCCATGTAGTGATTTAAAATTTGGCTTTCATTAAAATATATATATATATCTCACACGATTTTCACAATAAAACGCCATTTTTAACTATAGCCCTTATGTTATTTGAACCCCCCTATCCCTATTCATGAGTCCTGAAGCTTGATTCAAGTCACCTTATCCATATTTCTTTTATGTATTTATTTAGTGAAATTTTCAGTACAGCACAATCCATTTTAAGCCGGAAAAAGTAATAATATTAATAAAACAGTAAAACAGAACAAAACAGAACCAAGATAATCAGAGCTTAGTTTCACAATAGTATTTACTTATGTACGTACAGTTTTTTTTGTAGGTTATTAATAAAAGACGAAAAACAGCTGAAAATATCTATTTCGTTTGAGATGTTGTTACATTCATTAGGAAGCCTATGGAATAAATAACGTTGTATGAGTGAGAGTCTGGGAGTTGCAGTGTGGACTTGCGCTCTGAGGAACTGTTCGTGATCTGGGATGACACATCTCGAATGTGTATTTATGACCTTGAAATTTCATATCTGCAATATATGTCTAATGTGTAAATTTTTGAGCAGATCTCTCTTGGATGTATGTCCCAGGGCGGATACTCTACATTGAACACTGGAGAGAAGTAAAATGCTGAGAACACTGTCGAAATCGAACGTTTCCACACTTATGACTTTACATTACAACGTGAAGCAGATCGGATTTGAGTATTTCTTAGTGGAAATCATTATTCTATGCTTTCTTTCTTACAGGTGGATGGTTGCGTTTAAGAGGTCAACGAGGTAAGAATTATTAGCGAAGCTCATTACAAATGCATAAGAGAATTTGGAAAATTGTAGAAACACTTGAAACTTAAAACATTTACTTCTCTGGAACCACAACATGGGATCACCTCCATGTAATATTATTGAATCTGTTCAGAGATGGGCATTTTCATATTTCCTGTGTGTTTACAGGCTCGACAGTTTTGACAGTTTTTCTGTTCTTTCTTTAGCCTTTTTCTGTCGTCCATGATTTCATATTAGTTGCATCAAATTCCTAGTGTTTTCACACAGGCATTATAAATGTTGATTGCCATTTTTAAAAAGAAAGATTTACTGCCTCCCAATCATATTCATAAATAAAGTTATCCATTTTATAATTGTATTTTACCGGCTCAGTGTTAAGTAAATTGAATATTCAATTCTTTTTGGATGCAACTCAAATGTTATTGACTATCACTTCAAACGCGTTAAGTGGTCGAATTTTGATCTCTTCACCGAAGTTCCCGGGTTCGAGTCTAGCCCTGGGCATGAGTGTACCATTCAATTTAATCTAATCCTCACTCAACTTCATCGCCGAAATTAGCCAAAAAGTGGCAGAGAAGTGGTGATAAATAACAAAAATACCAATTCAAATAATTGTATTTTGCATGATATTTTAACTAGGTCATTTTCTCATTACTAACTGAATCTTTCTTAATGGCTTGGTAGGCCCTGGCCCTCAAAGGGATGCTGCAATAGGGAGTTTCCATGCCCAGGCCGGGAAACGAACTAGGAATTTTAGTGGCAAGACCAATGCGCTTGGCCACTGAGCCAACAGAGGTGAAATCTTATAGATTCTCTTCTAGATTCATTATATTTTAATAGGCCAAAATCGAAATTTGCACATGAAATATACTTGAAGTTATATTTAGTGGCCATATCCTCCATTGTGCTTTTTGTTTCTAGGACCAACCCAGACAAATCGTCATGGTTACATGCAGACTCCTAGGAATGGAAGGAATCAAAACCCAATTAATTCTGGTATAGTTGTAGTATTTATCTTGTTTGTGAACTGTGTTGAAAACATTCCTTTTTGTCCATGGAATCACATTTACAACAAATTTTCCTTTTTATATAATAAAGAAGCATGTTTTTCCCAAATATGGTGTTATGACTGTCAACCAATTTAACATGAGGATATGTTCGCGAGAATCTAGATGGTCAGTTTTTAGAAATAATAAAGTTCGTCCATATTTTGATATTTAATAAACACATACAATGTGAATTTCAATTATAATAAAATTGTTGTACAAAGGTCGTTCAAGGTTGACCGGGATTCTCGTACGTAAAAAAATCGATGAATAGCCGGATCATGATGAAACGTGCGGGTGACGTAATGTATTCCTTCGCGAGTAACTAGCGCCCGGCATGACGTATTTCGCGCATGCGCAGCAGTTGCAGCGAACATGGCGGCAAGCAGTGTGTCTGTGGCTGTGGAGCAGCGGTGTGTAATCAAATTTCTCGTCAAGGAGAAAGTGAAACCAGCTGAGATTTTCAGACGATTGCAAGCACAGTATGGTGAACAAACGATGTCGCGGACAAGAGTGTACGAATGGTGTGAGCAGTTTCGCGAAGGACGGGAGCTGGTGACAAATGAAGCGCATGAACACTTTCGCCCGACTGCAGTCGCACCAGTGAATATCGCACGTGTTGAGCAAATGATTCTTGAGAACCGGCGAGTAACAGTGCGGGATATTGCTGCCGAGGTGAATATCAGTGTCGGGAGTGTTGAGACAATCATTCACGACCACTTACGCTTCCGCAAAATCTGTGCAAGGTGGATTCCCCGCCAGCTCACATTAGATCAGAAGTGGACACGCAGGACGGTCTGTGAACAGCTTCTGAATCGGTGTCGAGCAGAAGGTGATGAATTCTTGCAATCCATCACGTGTGATGAAACATGGTTGCACAATTCAACCCCAGAGACCAAAAGACGCAGCATGGAGTGGCGGCATAAAGGTTCCCCGCCCCCCAAGAAAAGCAAACCGCAGCCGTCCGCTGGAAAGATCATGGCAAGTGTCTTCTGGGACATGAAGGGCGTTATCCATGTGGATTTTCTGAACAAAGGGAGCACGATTAATGCCCAGTATTACTCCACATTGTTGAGTGGTGCTGTACGAAAGTCCATTCGCAAGAAAAGACCTGGGATGTTGTCTGGAAATGTCATTCTTCTCCATGACAATGCCCGCCCTCACACGGCCAATGTGACAACAACAACTCTGGCCGACATGCGCTGGGAAGTTCTGCCCCATCCCCCCTACAGTCCGGATTTAGCCCCCAGTGATTATCATTTGTTTGCACCCCTTAAAGACCATCTGGGAGGGAAGAAATTCACGACGGACGAAGCACTGCGGAGCGATGTCCTCCAGTGGCTACGACAACAACCAAGTTCTTTCTACGCCAAAGGAATTCGGGAGCTGCCAGAACGATGACAACGGTGCCTCGGCACGCACGGAGAATACTTTGAAAAACTGACATAGTTTGGTGTTTCTTCTGCTACCTATTTCCTCTGCAGAAATAAAAGTCCCGGTCAACCTTGAACGACCCTTGTAATTTTCGGAGAGTTTTATCATTTGTTTTATTAATTATCCACGCGTTCACGTAGAATAATATTAATATTTAATGAAAAAAACATTTCTAGATATTGTTTGAATTTCACATCAGAGTTTAGCTTATCACAGGAAACCATTAAAGCAAGCTGAGGTAAGTAGAAATAAAAGTAAATTTCATTTCATTCATATAATACTATGTTTAGTCTCTTTGTCCTTTAAAGCATATTTGTTATTGTTGCATTCATGAACATTATGAATTGCCAATAAAATAAAAAGTCAGACTGTCTCATTGAGAAGTATTTCAATAGCGTAGTAAAAAAACAGTATTACGTGTAGAATTCAATTATTACAAGATACTTATATTTCTCTAAAGTCGTCTGCCGAAATATAAAGCTCACGTTTTTGTTTCAGGTCAGCCTTTCGATCCAACTACGGACCTTCATGTGGATGATGGTAAAAATATAATTTTTAAAAGATATTAATTATTTCAATGAGGCATGAGAAATTTTATCTACACTTGTCGAAAATATATGTTGTGTCCCACCAACCATTTATCCTTCTAAATCAGAAAATCAATATTTTGCAATGTGTATCTACTTATATTTTCTATTGTGGATGTGTAAGTGTATTGAATTTTCGTATTGATTTATTTGTTTTATGTTACTTCTATTTTCGTCCATATGTGGCTAATCGCGAAGGTGATGATGGAAGATGATATGAAGTTGATGAAGGGACAATAACAAACCCGCATGGACAGAACACAACACAAATCCAACAGAGGATTGTTCGGGCTGTGACTCCAGACGTCAGAGCCTTGTTAATTTTCTTATAAATAAATTTTGAATAATAAAAATATCGTACGAGAAATACATGTCTTGATAATACTTAACATTTCTTTAAAAAATGTGACTATATTTTTCATGCAATGATGTCTGTACGTTTGAAAAGTAACTAATTACATGTAAATGTATGTATCTACTTCATTATGATTCTAAATATATTTATCTTGTAACATATAAACTTTCTATTCGTAACATTTGGACAAATTGTCTTAGAAGTGGTAGCTAAATTCAAAAGCATCTTGTTATAGGACATTGATTGCATCTGTAAACTCCCAAACTCAAATGTAGAGTTTCATGAACTGCTTTGTCTATGCTAGAATTCGTCAATATTATAAGCTAGTTATGCATGTGTACGTGTATGTGTTCACAACATATAATAATTGTCGCCATAAATAGTGACGAGTGAATAAAACAATAACAGTATTATAAAATCCAAAATTAATTCGTTTCAGAATATGGAAATCCGATTCCACCATGGGACGCAACTTTGAATGGAGGCAAGTAATATCTCAGCGAAACACCATGGATATTTAAATGTTTGTAATTTGTATATCGATCACGGGAAAGTAATTTCAAAAATATATGTATACGTTTTAATCGACAATATTTAACACCAATGAATTGATTAATGTAGTATTGAAAATTGAGGTTCAGAAATTCTATTTGGAACAAGTTAGTTAACTATAAAAATAGTCTATGGTTACATTAGTACATGCAGAGTATACAGAATTAATGCTAGATGTCTGGTTGATATATGATTCTACATTTGCTGGTGTCAACTGTAACTCATCTTTCTTTCATCTTAGAGTATTCCAGCAAGAGACAAGGTCCTGAGCCTCCATGGGACGATGAAAGTAAGTTAACTCAGGGTGTCCACAATTTTGTAAAAACAAAATTCCATGACTTTTCCAGGTTGTCCAAATCAAAACCAATTTTTTTAGGGCAAATAGTTAGGGAAATTCATGTATTTAAACATGTGACTACAGGTCACTACATTTTAACTTAACACCAGGCTTAGAATCAGGGTTGTAAAAGGTCCAGGAACGCATACATTCTAATGGGTTCCGCTGCAGGACCGGAACCTTTTTACTCGCACAATTTAAATTCGGACCAAGTTGCGTATTGTATCATTAAAAAGAGTTCCTGGACCGAATTTAAATTGATCCAGAAAAGAAAGGTTCCTGGACCGAATTCAAATTCATCCGAAAAAAAGGTTTCTGGACCATATTTAAATTGAACCGGAGAAAAGGTTCCTGAACCGAATTTTAATTCACTCTGGAAAAAAGGTTCATGGACCGTATTTAAATTGAGCTGGAAAAAAGGTTCCTGGACCGAATTGAAATACTTTACAGATAAAACAGTTCTTTACGGTCCAGAACCCATTTACGATTGCTGATTTTCTCTCCTGGACCGGAATTGAATTCATTTAAAATTCCTGGACCTTTAACAACCCTGCTTAGAATCCCACTTAACCAAGCTTTTAGAATATTCACTTCACATGTTTCAAGTAACAATAAGAGGAGAAACTGAAGAGAAATTGACTGTTGGATAGAGGTATCAGGGGTAAGTTTTTACATATTACGTACTTGCCAGAGTTTGACTTTTGGCAAACAAAGAATTTGCTTTTTCAAAATCATAGCGTAAATAATAAATAATAGTAAAATTTTGTAACACATGTATTAATCATATCAACAAAACACTACCAAAAGAATGCAACGAGAAAGTAGTAATTGCCAATAGATTTCTACTTAAAAATAGTTCAAAACATGGCCCTTTTTTCTGAAGGACCAAATATACAATTTCTACTGTAACTACCAGTAACGTTCAGTATACGAAAAAACTGAAGAATAGTTTATCTGTAATAAATTGAAAATTTCTTATTTGACATTATTTTTGTTCATAAACCTACTTTTGGTGCACTACTACAAAAATGTTGATTTTTATAGGAACAGCAAATTTTCCCTAACATTTCTAAGACTTTTCCAGAAAAAGTAAATTCCCTGACTTTTCCAGAATTTTCAGGTTTTTCCTGACTGGTAGACACCCTGTAGCTCTCATAAGTTTTGTAAACACATTGGCATATGTAAAATCATTTACTGCATATTGAGATGAAAAATATATATCACTAAGAATCTTTCAGCATACATAATATTTCACGCAGAAGTTGTATCTTACTTAAGAATACGAGTTTTCCACGCTCTACCTAAAAAATTTTCAGCAAGAAATTCCGTGTACATTATGTGCAACTAATTCAATTATTCAAAACTGCGATTGTAATTGTAATATGTATGAAGAAATGAGCATTTACTTTATACTTAGTTCTCAGAAAGTAACTACGAAACGAGAGATTTCTTACAATAAATTACTATATTACATTTGACAGATAAGCCAAAATGCTTATTTTACTTTTAATCAAGTCTAAAGCCTTCTCCAGATTTTCTTTGGCCCAATTACAGTATACTTCCCTCGTTGAGTACTTTCATTCATGACCTGCAAAGTGAGTACCAGCTTCCATAACAATTAAGTTATTTATTTTGGCACAAGCTGTAGTGGCGAACTTATAAACAGACACATCATTTAACAATATCATCAAACAGTTGAACATCTCTGAAGAAAATTAAATATTAATAATACTGATAGTTTAGACCTTTCATATGGGAATCTAACCCAGGGTCATCCGTAACAAAGACGAGAACACTAAACATTTGGTAAGGTGGGAGCTCATTAATAATATTGTACAAAATTTAATATTTCAAACTTGAACCCTTTGATTACATTGTGTTTGAAACCCTTGTACTGTTCATGTTTATATAAAAAAAAAGTTATATTTAAATAAAATTCAACCTAATGTATTGAAAATTTTAGAAACTCATTTAGAGGCACATTAACTAATAATTATTAGTTATAATTTAACTTTATGATTTTAGATGATAATCCTAGTAAAGGACACACAGTTCCAGGGAAAAATGTTAAATCTGCAAACCGATCTTCACGTGAGTATGATATGTCAATATAATATGTCATACAACAAAAATATTCATGCAGAAAAAAAGTAGTGAATGTTAACTAAACATTTGTCAATGAACTACAATGAGATCAACTGCACTAATTTAACTTTGTACTTTTTTTAAAAAATTTTAGTATATATTGGAACCATCCATACACTACATTAACTTGGTATAGAAAAGAGTGAAATTTATTCACAGAAAACTCTGGTTTTTGCATATAAAATTTCAATTCAACATAAAAATTGGAAGAGAATTAAATTATAATTTAATTTTGTGTTACTAGGCGTAGGTGATAAGAATACTAGTAAGCAGAAACCAGCAACAGGGGAAAATGCCAAACCTTCAAATCAATCATCACGTAAGTTATCACTTGTAATGATTTCAAGATTCTTAAATGCATCCATACGGACGCTGTGATAGCTATTCGTAACATACGTAATAAGAATATCAATAGCATGGGCGGTTATTCCGTGGAATGAAGGGAATGACCCATTCCCTTATAAAGTAGAACACATGCTTATTTATTAACTGTGTCTTTGTTGTCAATTTATTTTTACAGTTTCATTCAGACCATTCTTTCACATATCTTCTTCTAAGGGTTGTTGTAAAAGCCACGAGAGGTTTCTCCTCATCCGTATGTCGCTCACCCTCGGCATGTTTCGTGACACTTCGGGGGGAAAGTAGCCTTCGGCCATATGCTTCGTGCCTCGGCATTCTTCGTGCATCTTCGGCATAGGGAACGCACGACCGCAACTCATTCCAGCCTCACAGCTTCTTGCGAGTTAAATGTGCCTAAAAAATATTTATATTGTAATATCTTCTCTTGAGTTACAGCGAATTTTGTGTTGTGAGCTGTCCCAGTGAATTTCATGTGTGCTATTCCTGGAATCTGTATGAAAAACACATGTTTAAAAATCACTCTTAATAGTTGGCCAAATCACTGAGCTTCAATGGACTCGAAGGGAATGAATCCGCAGAACTCACTCCGCGTCTTGCGGCAGCCAGCTGATGGTCCGGAGAAAAGCGTAGGCGAGTTCTGGAAACACTCTTCCTCCAGCGCCTGACATCGAGAAGTGTTGAATGTCCGATTTAAATTCTACCGAGTGTAATACAGAAAAGAACGTGTTCATTTTAATCCAGACCAATGTGGAATAATAGTTTGGTTGCAGAAGAGCATTAAAACTCTACTGTTGGCTTTGCGTCCTATTTTCAAATGCGTTTTTCTTTGAAGTCCACTTTATACACAGATAGGCTAATCGGACCTGGACCTACAGTTGAAAGTGGGAACCGAAAAATATGTATCCACTCGAGACCCCTTCATTACAAGGCGACGGTGTTACCATTATGCCATCCGAGAGGGTCTATCTTCAAATAAAGAGAGTGTGTGGAGCAGTTCAGGTTTCGATGACATGATCAATTAAAACATGCCAAACTCACACCCGCACTGAAAATTTGATCGCAGCATTTAAAACTATGAGAATAGACTTGCAACAAGGCCAACAGCGGAAACTTGAGCTCAGAACTGTTTGATAAAAGCAACGCGAAAAAAGTTTTTTTCTGAAGACACTTTCTGTCCTTTGAAATTAAGTTAATGGTCAACATTTTGTCTTCGCTCGTCTCAGAAGAGCAATAAATGTCGCAAATTTTTCTGATATCTAGAAGGGAGTAAAAAGCGCTTCGGCATCTTCTGTTTTTTTTTTTTTCAAGTTACGTGTGTTAATTGTTTTCAACAATTCCGGTGTCTAGTGCTAGTGTCATTTTCAGCACATCGCCGAATTCACAGTTACTGCAGAGATACCCAAAGCCAGCAATTGAGAAGAAGCTGAAAACTGAAATGAAAATTGATTCTACAATCTAAAGATAGAAGAATTCATAAAGGACTTAATAATAATAATAATAATAATAATGTTTGTTTCTATTTCTTACGGCATATGCTTCCCTTGCTGTAAAATTCACGGACCACCCCTGACAATACAGTTCAGAATCTGTAACTTTACAGATAACTTTGTGTTACATATCAAATATATTGTATTTTTATGCATGGTGCACTAGCAGGTATATGGCCAATCTAATAGTCTGTGCACAATAACAAATATAGACTTCGTTTATATGTAAAAACTGTACGTCCACATTGGTTAATATGTTAATATGTATGTATATATAACCTTCCATTTCTGATAAGTGTGTATCCGTTTCTGTCATGAAGATAAAGACTCAACACCGTGTTTGGAACGTTGCTGTAAGTGATATCCTCAGACAGGCTTTTAATTTTCCCAGCTGTTTGTCATTCCTGACAACAGTGTTTTATCAAATGTTTTTAGATTTTTGTGAAGAGCTGGTCTCTTCCACCATATGTGAGGAAGCTTTTAATACATTCTGACTTTTTAATGTGTTGTGCTTGTTTAGTTCAGGTCTTTTTACAACCTTGCACTTTTATTTTTTTCCCAGGGGGCTTTTTACACCTCTTATTTTAACTTTTTCAATCATAATTTTAGATAAGGGGACATTTCACCGTACACATAGAAGGGTCCAAAATCGCCTTAAGTGCCGATGCACCCAAAATTTTTAATTCAATCAATCAATCAACACCGTGGCTTCCTGGAGAGACATTTCCATAGGTGTCACCTACTCGCTGTTTGAGTGGTAAAGGCAAATGATATGCAGTGGCTAAGCAGCCCGTAGCTCTTCGCCTTTCTACTGTGCATGCAGGCTTCATCAGAGCTCACCCACAAAGTTACATGTCGCCAACTCTAGCAAGGACTAATACAATTTTCAAATACATCTTTAGGTAACGGTTCCAATTGTTTTAGATTGTTTCAAATTATCCTATCAGAAAGACTAATTATCGTAGAATTTTAGCAATCATTGTCACACAAAAATTATACCTTTCTTAAATTAATGAGCACAGTTTGAGTTTCGAAAAAAGTTATTTATGTTGAAAAAACAAAGAACTTAAAATCTTATTTTATGCAAGCATGTGTGCTCCCCATGGACAGGGCATTCTCAGTTGATAGAAGGTACTGATCGCGACCTCTTGGTCGCGATCAGTAGTAGAAATCATTTAGGGATCTTATTCTAATCCTAAGAAAACTAAACCTGACCTCCTAAAAACCAGTGTCAAGGAAACACGCTATTGGCATAGTCCACGCGTTTGTTTCGTTAACGTCCAAGAACTGAAGCAAGCCGCCGCCACGAGCGTGGGTGGAGTTAAACAGCGGGCGAGTTGTTTTCGTCCAATCACACTCAACCTTCAGCCAATGGGCGCAGTTGTCATTCTGCTCGTCTACTCCACGTGGAGACTTACTCACATGACTGTGGATACGCTGTTGCCGTACTTTGCAACTTCAATGTGGAGACCGTGGGAAGGCGGACGGACAAGGTGGCGTAGAGTAGATATGAAGGGTAGATGTGTGGCAACACTGTGCGGTGAATGTGATTGTTGCAGCTGGTGGGCGCGCTCCGTTGACTCCAAAGCCAGCCGGTCGTTAACGAAGCTAGCGCGTCGACTATAATCGCTAAAACTCCGCAGTATGTGTTAGCAGACGTAAATCAAAATAGAACCACGTAAAAATCGCAATAAAACAAAAGAAACTTGAGCCCATCTTTCTATAAATGCAATAAGAATTACGCTCTAAGCATGTTGTTTCAATTGCATTTTTTAAATATATTTCGTGCAGACACTATAATTAATTGCTTCTCCATTCTAGCATCTTCCAGCAAGAGACAAGGTCCTGACCCGTACCCTCCATGGTACGATGAATGTAAGTTAACTACTCACCCGTCTAGCTAATTCTGTGGCATTCCAAAACCCGAAGGTTTATTTCAACTCTATTGGCTTCCTCCAGCAGTCGTCGTCTGCTTCACTCCACATTGCAGGATTTTTTTCGCATGTTGCTTTTTAAATTTGTATTTGCACATTCACCACCATCATCTCCCCCGTATCCGAACTACAAATTCGGATAAGGGACTTCCGGATTTCGAAATATTAGGTTGAATCCGATACCAATGCCAATGTATAGGTATCGCAAAATATCGGTTGCAATTTATTTACCAATACCGGCCGATACTCTTCCAAATTATGCTGGAAATTTTGCAAAATTCAAGGTTTCTTCTAATTTTGAGCATTTGTGTGTGGAAGAACTGGGTTTTTTATTACATAACATGTAATTTAATATTTTAAAATAAAAATTATGGTGAATTAATGCAAATAATCAGAGAGGAATAGTTACACACTAATATTAATCAACATATTGAATGATTTTTTTTATTAATACAATTTTCAAGAATCGGTACGAGTATCGGCATCGATATTGGTTCAAAGTGGTATCGGTATCGGCTCAGCCATAAAAATTATCCGTTTCGGATGCAACGGATTATTCGGATATCCGTTCATGATCCAAATATTACGGATATCTGGTTAATCCGCATATCTGGATAGTACGGATATCCGAATAAACCCAATATCCTGATAATTTGGTTGCCCGGATAGTACAGATTCGCTGAAGAATGTGAAGTGAAATGCGAACATAACGAAAAAGAGAATGTGTGTATAGTCCGTAAAACGGATAAACGATCAAACTGTCCGGATATTATACACGTTCCCATCCCGACATTTTTGATAATCCGAATATCCTGATAATCCGGACAATACGAATAATCCGAATATCCTGATAATCCGGACAATTCGGATAATCCGAATATCCTGACAATCCGGACAATTCGGATAATCCGAATATCCTGACAATCCGGACAATCTGAATATCCTGACAATCCGGACAATTCGGATAATCTGATATTCTGACAATCCGGACAATTCGGATAATCTGAATATCCTGACAATCCGAATATCCTGATAATCCGGAAAATTCGGATAATCCGAATATCCTGATAATGCGGATAATTCGGGTAATCTGAATATCCTGATAATAAGGACAATTCGGATAATCCGAATTTCCTGATAATCCGAACATTTCGGAGGAAATTTTATATTTATAAGCTGAGTTTCAACAATACAATTAAAGAAAATAATTATACTAGAATATTTGAGGTATTGATAAAAAAACAAATGTCCTTTGCAAAAAGGTTTTAACTACCGTGCGTCCATTTCATTGCGAGGCGGAGAGATCGGGAGAAGTGTGGCGGGCGGCGCCAGCGGAGATGCCGATATTTTCTACCAGTAACGTCCCGTTTAAGTTTACCCTCGAAAGCGTTTTGCTTGTCTCGGAATCGGTTGGAGGTTTCGAATGTGCAACACTGTATCAAGATACGTTGCAGACTAAACCGTTAAAAGTCAATGGTTTCCGTGAGCATTGTTTGCAATCTGAAAGCTCCGAGCTTGATTTGTTCTTTCCTTCGCGACTGCAGGTGTCCTGGACAGAGCTGCGAATGGAGTGAGGAACAGACCTTGAACTAAGAGCGTGTTAATTTCGTACTGTGTGAAATAGAGTCTACCGAAAAAAACCCTCATAGTATCGACGAACTAAAAGACAATATAAGGGCAGAACGTGGAAGAATTTCGGAAGAAGAAATTTTGCGTGTGAATCAAAATTTCATCAAACGATGCCAGGATTGTGTGAATATAGGTGGACATCACAAGTTAGTGCTCGTTCTGCAATCTTAATGTAAATATCTGCATGCTAAAGATATGTCCATAAAAATAAGCAGGACGTTACTGGTCGAAAATGTCTGCATCTCCGCTAGCGCCGCCCGCCACTTCTCCCGATCTCTCGGCCTCGCAAGGAAATGGACGCACGGTATATTCTAGGGAACATAATAATCTGTTGCAAAATAATTTAAAAATATTAGTAAACTAATTAAACAAATTTATATTTCCACACTTTGAACTATTAAAACAATTCACGAAGCATACTTTTCTTGCTTATAAGTAAGGTGGAAAACTGAAGTGGAAAATGAGGAAGGGGCCGGTGGCCAGCCACTATCGTGAGGAAATTGGAGAGCTACGAAGGTCACGGAAACCTACAGCAACGACTGGGGGTTCCTCGTGTTGACCACACGTCATCCAGTAACTAGTTAGATGATCTCCCACCTCTGGTGTGAGTGAGGCTTCAGTCGGCAGCTAGGCACTGGTCCTCAAGGGCTGTTGCGTCACGGGTTATGTTATTTTCACATGTACATTCAATTTAGAGAAATTCTACCTAATAATTACATTCCATTCCAGACGAAGAAGATAACTCAACTACACAGAATCCATTATCAGGAAAGAACAAAAAATCTGCAAATCTATCTTCACGTGAGCAACACTTCTTATGATATTGTGTCAGTTTAGAAAGAAATGTATTAAAAATGTACTGAAAGAATTGTTCCGAAAGTTGTGTGTAGAGGTAGGATGAAATTAGCACGTGGATACTTCCATTAAAAATTTACATTCACGCAAAACTGGTCAACAGAACTAAATAATAAAACCGAGCCAGTTACGACGATAGGCAAGAGGTGTTCATCAGGAAGTGTGCAAAACATTACTTTAAAAGTAAAGTATTAATAAGTATTATGTTACACGTTTATATATTTTTGGTACTGCATATTACATAAGCAGCATGTTCGAAAATATAAAAGTAGCTAATATTTACTACAAAATGTACACCTTGTCCATCTGACCAGAATCCTCCATGATCATGGTATGGTGAGGGATAGGTTAAACACTAAGGATCATTGTAAATATAAACACCAATAGGAAATTATTTCATGCATTTATTAAGCATGGGTGGAAAGCCACCAATCCAACTGTTCCAACCTAAAGTTGCACTCAATTCTCCTTTATATGACTGGTAATAAGAGTTCATAAGAAACTCCTCTAAAATGGCCACAGTTAGTATTAAAATAAAACATATTCGAAATATGATAGATAGTAAAAATTTGTCACACGATTTACCTAATGAAGGCAAAGAATAATATTAAAATATATCAATAAGATGGCAGCATCAGCAAAATTTAGAAATTTTAACTGAGACTCATTAATGTCTCAAGACAGAATAGCAAATATTTTTGCGAAAATATAGATTTATAAACGTTGATCGGCTTTTGTTATGTTAGATTCTTCTGAAATTCAGTCCTTGCATATAACTCGTGCAGTACGATACTCTTTAGTACACACTATAAAAAAATCATTAATAAAGTTTAATATTTCCAAATCGTATTATTATTTAATTTTGAACTTTGTCTTTGACGTGTATATATATATGATAATAATCACTTGAGATTATATATATATATATATATATATATATATATATATAATTTCATTAACTAATTATTACTTTTCATCAATAGCTGTACGCGATAAGAATGCAAGAGAAGAGAATCCAGTTCCAGATAAAAACGCTAAATGTAAGTATCGTAATATGTAGAACTTATGATATCATATTTTTCAGAAATACGTGAACTATCTGGTGAGTAATTTACTTTGTAGCACGATGATATTTTCAGAACCAATAATTTAATTGATTGTTTCAAGTCCACTTTATGCACAGTAAGGCTAATCGGGACTGGACCTACAGTTTAAAGTCAATCCAAACCAATGTGCCATGGGTAGAGACACATATTTTTGGTAAATAAAAAAGTAAAATTTCGGTACAAAAACGGAGTCAATTTCTGGTTCAAAAGCGGTAAATAAAATAAAATATCGGTGTTATAGCGGTGAGAAAATTGATGAAAAGTGGTATATAAAAAGACATATTGGTTTTAAAATTGTGAAAATAATCCTAAATTTGATTTAAAAACTACATTTATTCCACAGAATTAACATTTCACTTCTAATAGCACATTATCAGAGTATTAAGTTTAATTCTGTGTAAAGGAGTCCATTTTTGCTTCTCCAATATTAACAGCAGAATTAATCAATTTTCCGGGAATTGCATAACTCTCAGGATAATTCAGACCTCAGAAGGTGTCGCGTCGGTGAATAAACCCTGAATTTCGTGTTTAAGAGTTAATTTCGCTTTTTACAGTTCATTTCGCATTATTTAGTGACAAAATATGGTCACAAAATGCACCTCACACCTTTCAAAAACATGAAAAATTAACACTACAATGTGTTTTTACAAATTTCGTTTTTTCGTGAAAAACGAAATATGCATGCCCCTAGCCATGGGCCTGCAGCACCGAGAATTGAACCCGGGAGCCCTTGATTAGAAAGTGACGACGTTCAGAATCAATAACAAAGTGCAGGATACAAGTGCGTGAGGCGAGCCGTAAAGTGCAGCACTTAGGAGACACCGAGTGACAAATAAAAATTGGCCAAAGCATTATGCGCGGAAAAAAACTGCTTCAAGATGTAAACGGTGTGTAAAAGTATAAATTCCCAAACCCGGAAAATTATGAGATCCCCAAATTTACAAATAAAATAAAAGTGTGCTAATCAGGTTTATTAAAAAATAGGGTTTTGAATAGAGTTTATTGTCTTTAGTATAATCGAGAAAAATATACCATCCCCGATTGGTTTCTACATTATACTAATATTACATATGCTTTGACGGTATCGTTTTCACTGTGGCTCCTGTATCAGGAAATTAATTTCTACTTTATTGCAGCTAATTCTACCAAGAGACAAGGCCCTGAGTCACAGCCTGCATGGAACTATGATGAGGGTACGTACTAAGGGTTATTGTAAATTTTGCCAGAGTTACAAACCTACTGTACGGTTGTAACCTATATTCACTACAAGATGAAACATATACAGGGCGAACCAAAATTTTCCCTTAATATGCCCAATGTTGGTTATCAGATGAACTTCCCCATGATCATAAAAATTAACCTTGTCACTGTAAAGGCCTTTTCATTACATTGTAATCGTTCGGGGCAACCATTCACAATATTCATCCCTCCTGGAATATCCCTTATTAAAATGTAATGGCATGAGAACGTTTCTCCCTAGACGTCAGTATGATCTCGATGCGTTACTGACGCGTTAGAGGTATTTTAATGCTTTCTTCTGAAACCTCGAAAAGGAGCAAATTGGTACAATAATTCATTCATAACTTTATACTGGTTAAAGATACGTCGAAATAACCCTCACCACTGCATTTCTCGTGAAATTCTGGCCTGATCTGATGTTTCATATCACCCCCTTTCCCATTTAAAATTTTGGAGTTGAATTCAATATGGCGGCCAACAATATGGCGGACCATGACTTGACACACACGATTGATTGGTTTATTTGGCGTTTTAAGTCCACTTTATGCACAGTAAGTCTCATCGGGACTGGACCTACAGTTTAAAGTGGGATCCGAACCACTTTGTGCCTCCACTGGATATCGAACCTTGAACCCCTTGATTACAAAGCGACGACGATACCACTGCGCCATAGGGGAGACCCTTTGACACACACGATTATAGTTCCCCCTAGATCTAACCTGTTTCTATTACGAGTCATGACCAACTGATTACAGCATTAATCCTTTACATTTTATGGTGGGTGTTAAAGGACTTTTGACTCACCCTGTAAGTTTGAAATTTTATTGTTTATGTCATTTTCAATTACTGTAAATGTAGAGCTACTTGTTATAAGATTAATCAGTTAAGCAGATTTAATTTCTTCACTCACACATGTATCGATTGGTTGATTGCTTGATTTGGTGTTTTAAGTACACTTTATGCACAGTAAGGCTAATTTGGACTGGACCTACAGTTTAGAGTGGGATCCGAACCACTTTGTGCCTCAACCGGGAATCGAACCCGGGATCCCTTGATTACAAGGCGACAACGCTACCACTGCGCCATCGGGGAGGCCCACACATGTATCGACTAAAAGTGATATTTTAAATAACATTTATTCGGTTTGCTACGAAAAGAATTCATGGTTGTAGAGTGGTTAAATACATGTGGTCTTCACTTATGTGCATTTTGTGGAAATATTATCAATACCTAGCAAATAAGGTTCTAACGTAATCTAAGCACATCACGCTACGACGCCAGGGGTCCCGGGTTCGGATCCTGGCCTGGGCATTGATATTTGTGAGTATCCATTCATCATATTATCACTCATCCACATTTTCGCAAATTAGCCAAAAGTGGCACAAAAAGCGAAGTGAAGTAAAATAAAATAAAGCAAATCAAATCAAATCTAACTCAATACAGGGTGAGCATAAAGTCTTTCCCTGTTTATGATTTTTTACGTTGCGCCTCAGTTACAGGAACTTCAACCATGGGTAGTGTTTCAACAAGATGGTGCACCGCCACACTGGGAGTTAACTGTTCGCCAGTTCTTACACGACACCTTTCCAGACAGATGGATCGGTAGAGACGGTCCCATATCATGGCCACCGCATTCGCCGGAAATAACCCCTCTTGACTTTTTTTATGGGGTTACGTTAAGGACACAGTGTTTAGTTCACCAGTTCCTGATATGCAAACTCTTCAGACTCGAATACGGGATGCTATAGAGACGGTGACGGAAGAGATGTTGGCAAATGGAGAGAAATTGAGTATCGCCTAGACGTTCTAAGGGCAATAAAGGGAGCACACGTCGAAGTGTACTGATAAAAAACATTATGAGTTAAGCTACCATTTCCAACAAACCGCATATCTGTATCTAGCATAGTTCTTTAGCAATAAAAGTTTGTAATCAAAGAAATACTTTATGCTCACCCTGTATAACAAAATTGAAAACTGCTTTCCACGTCATAAAGTCGAACAGTTTACGAATAATAATAATAATAATAATAATAATAATAAAATCGCCTTTATTGGAGCGGGCGTGTTTCGGCCTCTATGGCCGTTCTTACAACAGGCCCTTGTCTGGGAGATTGATACAATGGAATAAAGAGTATACATTGAGAAAAAAATAAAAATAAAAACATGAAAAGGATTACATATCAATACATAGGTATGTACGCTTATATGTATAGATAATGAAAAAGAAAAACAGATTTACCTATAAATTGTTGAACATAGGTATCTAATGTTGTTTGCTTTTGTTTTAGTACATATTCATATATATTCAGTAATCTGGAACAATGAAAAATATAATAATAATAATGAAGTGAAATAAAATTATGAAATTATAAGATTTATGTGCACACAGTTGCCAAATGTTACAGTGCGTATTTTTATGAATGACAAGTTGCTCATGATTAGATATTTCGCTGCCTTGCCAGTAGATACTGTTTGAGATTCTTTTTAAATATCTTATGGCTGTTGATGGATGTTAGGGAGGTTGGGAGGGAATTCCATTCTTTAGTGGCAGTTACGGTAAATGATTTTCCATAGGTGGTCGTATTATGTACTGGGACTGACAATATTTTTTTTTGTCGTGTTACATGTTCATGTCTGCTCGAATTTGTGTTCATTTTTTTAAAGAGATATGCAGGTTGTTTGTTGCCTAGTACTTTATGTGTTAAAGTTAATAATTGGTATTTCGCGAGATTCTTGGTGTTAAGCCAATTCACATTGAATAAGTATTTCGAAATGTGGTCCCTTTTTTTCAGCTTGTAAATGAATCTTATGCATGCATTTTGTAGCTTTTGTAGCTTATTAGTTATGGAGCTGCTTGCATTTTAAGCAACCGTGGCTCCGTAGATTAATCGTGATAAAACTAGACTCTCGCACAATTTTTTTAACCTCAATGCCTACAATATTTTTCAAGTGATGTAGTGCTCGAAGAGATTTGTTGGCTTTTTTCATCTGCTCTGAAATATGACCTGACCATTCTATGTGGGAATCCATGACAACGCCAAGGTTATTGACAGTATTTTCTAAGTGTAACGGATGGCTATTCAATTTGGGGAGAATCATGTTATCTGTGTTTTGGCTAAGCTTTTTTTACCAGAAATTTCGTTCCATTATGACAAATTTTGACTTGGTTGGGTTTAATTTTAGGAAGTTAGTTTGTGCCCATTCACTTATGGCGTTCAGGTCTTTCTGTAGTTGTGATGCTGCATTTGAGAACTCTTCTATCCTTGTATGTATGTATATCTGAGTATCATCAGCATATTGGTGATACAGCGCATGCGAGAGACTCTTATGTAGGTCCATTACATAAATGGAGAAAATGAGAGGTCCAAGAATGCTTCCTTGGGGAACTCCATTTCGAATGTTTAACCACCCAGAGGAACAGTTATTTTTGCCTCTGATTTGTACACGCTGCTTCCTGCCAGAAAGGTACGATGCAAACCAATCATGGCTTATGCCGTTAACCCCAATGCTGTGCAATTTAGCGAGTAGAACTTCATGGTTCACGCAATCGAATGCTTTTGAGAAATCAATGCATGCAAGTAAGGTGATTTTGCTTTCATCGATAGCTTTTTGTACATCATCAGCAACTTTCAGAATGGCTGTTGTGGTGCTGTGATTTGGCCGAAAACCAGATTGATGCTTTGGAAAACTAGATGTAGCTGTTACGTGTGTGAATAGCTGCTCGTGTACAATACGCTCTAAAATTTTCGACATTATGGGCAGTATACTTATTGGGCGCAAGTCATTCACATTTTTAACAGGCTTGCATTTTGCGAGCGGTAAAACGATTGCCTTTTTCCACGCTTCTGGGAAGATACCCTGTGCTAGGGAGTTATTTATTATGACGGTTATAGTTATGTATAATAACCAAGTTGAAAATGCTTTTTTGTGTATTAAATTTGAACTTGACAAAACACAAAATGACTCTCCGCCCAAAACATTTAATATAAAATTACTATGACTATGCACACACCTGAAATTATTATTATTCATCAAACTTTTTATTTTCTTAGAAGGTTACTATGCCGAGGAGTCTGATGACAATGCAAGAGGTAAAGGCTTTCAACAAGACTTGTTTTTTCAAAATATATTCTGCTTTGTCGATCATAATTTTAAGTAATATGGCAAATTAACAAGATTTTGTACGGCAGAAGAGGTACGAGTTTTGACCATATCAATCTTATAAGTTTCGCGTGGAATTTCTCATCATATTTAAAGATTACAGATCTTAAAAATCGAAAATCTTAATTTAAAAAATTTAAGAATGTGTCTACAAATTAGTAATAATAAACACACAGTAATTTTTACGCAATTAATTCACTGCTTTTGTTTTGTTGTCTAACATAGGACAAGTATCTTTACGATTTGCCTTCATATTTCTAACTTCATTTACTTGCACAAAATAAATATTTCAATTATTTCTTAATATTTTGGCACTAGTGCCATCTTTCTTTATAAATTGTTATTTTACCATTTCTTGTTCATCACTGACATCACTATTTATAATTATTTGCTAAATATTGTACTAACTTGGTCATTATAATAATATTAAGTGAGTTACACTATTTTGCATATCAAGTAACATTTTCAGATCACAGTGTTATTCCATTTATCTGGTCTTACGTTGAAATTCTTTCATTTTTGGCTAATCTAGTGAAGGGACATCAGAAAAATTACGCAATTACTCGTAATAACAGCATTTAAAGTGTACAAATAGAGTATAACTTAAGAAATTACTGGATTCTATCGAGTAATGTATAGCACAACATTCTTAATGTTTATCATATTATCTGTTATAGCCTTTCGAATTGAAGACGGTAACAAAACGAAGCCTGGAGGAAGTAACGTAACTAAAGCAGAGAAAATCACTACAGCAAGAAAGGAAGAAAATATAACTAAACCTAGTGATAAAGGTGGTAAGTTCAATTTTCTCATAACGGAATAAGACAGCTAAAAGGAACTGCAAAAGCTTAATGGAGCGGTATGCGCAAGAATGGATATTTACAATTCTTTACAAATAACAGCTTTTGAAATTACTGTAATAATAATAATAAGGGGGAACTTTCCAAAGGTCCCAAGTTCACCTTAGTACGACAAACGTTTTCATAGATTGTATTTGCAATAGTAATAGTTTGATAAGGTTAGGTATAACATAATGTGATATGGAAGTTTAATTTAGATTTTCTTAAATTTAATGCTATGGAATATTACATTTGAAAACACTAAAGTTGCTGACCAAAGCAGTTTATTAAGAATTAAAAACACTTTATATGTATACTCTGTCCCAATTAACTATAGAGCAAGCCCGCGCATTGCGTCAGAGAAGCGAGGGAAATTGAGTGGGCAGAGCTAAGCAGTACATTCTGCTGCGAAGGCAATCACTTTCCTCCACTCTACGCAATTCCGTTCCTCTCGCGTGTTCATTGGTGGAGCCATCTCGCGTCACTACTTGCGCAGAGACTTGCTTTCGTTTGCCTGCTCTACAGTTAGCTGGGACAGAGTATAACGTTTCCACCCTCTATCAGGGTCATCCTCAGACAAACTAAACTAAAATGTAAAGTGTTTTTAATTCTTAATAAACTGCCATGATCAGCAACTTTTGCGTTTTTAATATGGAAACGAGGCTTAATTATATTGTCATTAAATTTGAATGAATGATTCCATTAAGTAATTTTTTTGGGTGCTTTGCCAGATATGAGCTTTCTGCAGCCTTCAGTGTACACGGGGGTAAATTTTCTTATATAAAAATCCTTACCAGAGAGTTGAAAACAAGGGAAGGAACAAGGAAGGAGGCTTCGTCTGTGGCGTTCGTGCAGTGGGAAACCTCTCGTCTTCAGATTCGTGAATGACAGTGCATGGGACATTGGAACCGTGGGAGGGTAAGCAGGGGTTGTTCAGTGAAAAGGAACGCGCCTCCCCTCGCAGCATTTTTTAACTCTCAACTCTCACTACTCCACTGCTCACTGGCCTTGAGATGCAGTGTGCAGACGGGACGTTCGCACTTCACGGACCCGTCGTTAGCATTCACAAGTACATCAAGTAGACAACTTATCAGGTTTATTGTTAAAACATTATCTGAAACACAACAATCAGAAAATCTTCATGTTCCGTTCACATGTGCAAGACTTTTGTAAACACTGTCATTGTGACGCTGGTGTAGTGTTAAAGAAAATGGCGACTTTCACAGGTCGCCAGACTTCTCCATTTGGAGCTTTGTGAAAGACAAAGTCTATGTGCCACCTATGCCACAGAATGTGCAACAGAATAAGAAACGCCCTTGCTTTGGTGGACGAGGAGTTCTTGGGAAATGTTTGGCAAGAACTCGAATATCGATGGGATGTGTGTCGCATAACTCGTGTAAGCCACATTGAACTTTTGTAGCCATTGGTAGCCATTTGTAGATATTCATAGAAACTTGAATTATTAGACTGATTGATAGAAAACAAATATCATTGTTGTATTCCATAGTTGAATCCAAATAAATTCTTAAAATTGTTTACTCTATCATGATACACCCTGTACATAAGTAAGATGCTGAATCCTGGTTTGCTCACAATGGGTAATATTACTGTATTAAAAGAAATACATGGGGCATTCTTGTTATGGGTAGAAACTTTCTGATACAATTTGTTGTATAATATATATTCTTAAATGAAATAATTTTATCAATAGCAGTAATCTAATGTATTTAAAATTTTAGGCAAAAAGAACGAAACGAAAGAGAAAAGTAAGTGGCTAGTTCTAAAAAATATTTTTATTCACCAATAAACTTCAAATTTGTGATATTTAAGCTTTGCTAACTCACCAGCGAGATCATACTGCACTTTTGTCATTCGGAGGGACATCTTCCGATTGGTTTTGTAATAATTATAAGAGTAAAAGTTTAATTGCAATCTTTTCTGGTTAACATTTGGCAATACGTTCGATATTTTCAACTACATATATATATATATTGTTACTCTCGAAATATCAATACCAATAGAATGAAAAAGACACCTGTTCTGGTTCCAAAATAAACGAACGAGTTACACCAATTAAATAACAATTTTGCAGGGAAAGTTTTGCCTCAATCAGATTTTTAACTAGAAAATAAATACATTCCTAATAATTACAAGTTTTTCAATGCGTATATGATATTATGTATGGCTGATAGATAGATTACGACAATCGTTTGTGTCATTGGTATTGTATCTTAATTAATTGTATTTGTGACAAGGGTTGGTGAGGCCGAAGCACCCCTGCTTAAATAAAGACCTACTTCTATTCTATTCGTATTAATTAACTATTACAGCATTTTCCTTTCCTTCCACAAGATAGCGCTCGAGTAGGATATCTAGAATCATCCAAAGGTGAAACAAGTGAGTAACTTTATTATTACCATACTTAAAGACTATATATTTTCAACTTATATTTCGTAAAATTATTTACATATATATAACATAACACCTGTCATGTTGGCTTTGGAGCTCAGACCAACAAATGTTTCACCTTAATAACACATAGAAACAAGTTTTAATAATAAGTGAACATTTGGGTGAAAATTAGAAATAGTACGTCAATCGCAGTTGTTATGCTGTCACAATCACGATTGGAATGTAAATTAACCGATTCATTATCATTATCACTGGAATACGAAGGGGGAAGCTAATGGGGCTACAGCCCCTCCTGAAATTGAAAAATTAAAATTTACGAATGAAACTAGTAAAGAACTCGGGATAAGTCAATTGGTAAAATGCAACCCTCCTTAAAACGACTCCCCATATTATCCTTTATATCCTTTAACAACTTTTAAAACTAAGGTTATAAATGGTGATTACGAAAAAAATATTGAATATCCCCTCCTTTCCCCCCTAGAACTCAGCTATGTAATATCCACCTTTACAATTCCATCCCCTTCCGAAAATATCCTGTGTACGATATCGTTTGCAAATACGGTTGGTTTATTTAACCGATGTCCCAAGATAGAAATGGAGGAAATATGTGTGGCCTTGATTATACAGGGTTAGCCTAAAATAAATAGTCACTTTCACAGAAAGAAGAGTTTTAGTAATAGGGCACTGAGACACTTACATGGTTTGAAGAGTACGTCTTGAAGTTTACACTGGTAAGTTACAAGTGTTCTATGTGTGACCCTTTTGTAACCCGACAGATATCAATGCCATAGTCCAGTTCTCCCCAAACACGTCTAAGCATGTCCATGTCAACAGTCGCAGCAGCTGTTGTGATGCGCTGTTTAAGATCGTTCCAGGCGCGGTTGGCCTTATAGCGCACAGGATCAATGAACCCCCAGTAATATACGGCATTTACATCGAGAATGGACAATAAACAATGTATTTACCTTTTGACAATTTTTCGCTAAAATTTCTACACAAGAAGTCATGTATTTGTGTCCGTAACACGGCAAATTCTTTTGCTGAGAAAGAGAAACCGCGAAGCGGCCGCCCTCGTGCAGACCCTCAGCTGAACCCCCACTGGAGAGCTCCTGCCATAGTGAAGGTTTGGGCGGCAGGCAGAAGCTCGGGGTAGCTATATGGGCAAAATATATGGCAAAGGATACTGAGGAACCTCGATCTCCAACCAAGGGTCATGCGCAGTTCGTGCTTTCTCAGAAGCAGCAGCAGAAGCCAGAAGGCACCGTCCTCGCTGCGAGTTCCTCCCTTCCAGTGCTGCCCTGTGAGGTTCAAGTTTGAAGCGCATTCGTTACATATTCTATCCTCTCTGTTGAATAATTTTTGTGCCGAACGTCTTGGCATAAATGCAAAATTGTGGCAGAGAAGGATGAGTAGAAATGAATGAAAGCTGGAATTCGACACGATGAATTAAAATAAAAGAAATACATTACTAAAATAACTCGTGCAGGAATTCAGATTTTTTCCTTAAAGATGGAAACACTTCGGATATGTGAAAGTAAAAGAATGGCTCGATCTTAGACAAGAAAGGAAGACGTGACAAACCATGTCGGTGTCAATGTTTAAAGGTTGTAAGTTTTCGAAGTGCTTTCATAGTTGTTGCAAAGTATTGATGCTCCAAAGGATGGACTATGTTACGTCATTTGATGCAGTGTAGGTGTTGCTGTCTGCGCAGGTAAGAAATGACCGCTAAAATGCATACAATTAACAGACTTTCTCGTCTGTTGAAAGAAAATTCGAGATAAAGTGGTGCTGGTCGACCAACTCCAAATTTGAAGAAAGAAAGAAACTCTGTAGTGTTCCAATGAAAGGGTCTCAGGTTTCTAGTACGTATATGCCATTGGTTGCCATTTCCCTTTAATAATTGTAGAACCATTGTGATCAGTCGTTTTATAATTGCAGGCATGGACGTCCGGAAGGGGAAAAGGGGCCACACCCGCCTGAAAAATTAATGTCAACCTAAAACTATTTATTACACACATATAATTTCATTTCAGTCACATTAATTGATGATGATTATTATAAAAACGTTGCAGGGACTGAAGGAGTGTTTCTTTTAGAGAACGCACTAATACAAGGAGAAATGTGCCTAGTTTGTCCCCCCTGGAAAAAAATGATCTTGCTTTCCATCCCTGGAACAAATCCTGAGGACGTCCATGACGTCCATAAAAACCAGAAATTTCTTTCAAAGATGCACAATTTATTGTACTTAGTTTTAGTCATAAATGTATACGCACACCTCTACTATCAAACCTCATTCTATGAAAAAATTATGTACCAATCTTTTAAGCCCCTTCCCCATACCTCTGTTTCCCGAAAAAAAATCTATTTGGGAAACTGAGTATGTGTCATATGACTTCGGTGAACCCCCAGGAAAATAATGCACGAGCCGCGCCTGGATTGTTCACACTTGTAGGAAGGAAAGCACCATACCGCGTTCTAAAACGGTGCTGTACGACAGTAACAGAATTTGTTTTCGCAAATTCAAGCACGCAGAAAGCCTTCTCCACTTGGCGAGCGGCCATTCTGCTCGACTTACGTCAAGGGTGTTCACGTGATGCTGACGTCACGAAGACAAACGAAAAGCGGAGGTCGTAAATGCTTTCTGATGTAACAAACATATTTCAATTTATAAAACGTTTAACCTGTCCATTTCTTTTACGCTAACCCTGTATAACATAGAACACGCTTGAAGCGATGACCGAAGAAAACGTAAATGCGAACTTCGGAAGCATTTAACCAAGGCACAACTAAAACCCTCATCGCCAGGGCCACGTGAAAATGCAAAGTCACTTTCTCCAATACTACTCTCTGTCAAGACGTTTCGGATATGTAGATTAGTATTAAAGTCCATCCTGTTTAACTGCATGTTGTTGGCGCCAGGACTGTAACACTTGTGACAGCGAAAACCAATGAGGTTACCGAATCGGGTAACCAGAGTTACTACATCTTGATGAACTACTCAACACGATCATTGTCCGTGCTATGTGTAGTAGTCTGTTATGGAAATTACCGTTACAAGCCAAATCAAAGCACCAAATTGAATCTACAGCACTCACATGTTCGACCTATGTTGATGTGCCAGACCTGACTTCCCGCCATCTTGAAATACGACACCATCTTGGATTATTTGCATCAATCCTTTTAAAGCTCAGTACTCTAGAACCAGTGGAACGATTTCAACGGCTTTTGGTTTTAAAGTGAAGCTAAAGAAGGAAAGATTTGTGTAAATGGATTGTAAGTTTAAATTTATGTTATGGAACGTGGCATTTAGTTATAAATTAACGGTTGTACAGCCGTTTAATTTATATATGTAGTACATTTACATATACTCTTCTTGTTAGTTCCATTTACGCAAAAAATAATGCCATTCAGTAAAATATAATATTTTAAGCCCGAACATGAACAACTCATGTCAACACGGTAAGGAAACATACTACGTATCCGCTCTTCGGCACTTTTAAAGATGGCGGCAAATAGGACATTGAGAGGAAAATCGCCGTACAAAGCGCAATCGCTAAGTGATGTTATCGCATAAAGCACAACATTTCGGATGTCTCATCTTTATCCATAATAGTGTCTAACGCCGAGGTCTACCATCTTGAAATCCGCCATGATGAAATTTTTGCAGCGCTCTCTTCACAGCAAATTTCTCAGTAACGACTTGAACAATTTGCATTGAACTTTCTTTAAATTGTTCACTAAGCTTCGCCTTGTAATACGGAGTGAAATGTGCTAAGCAATTGCTTTATTTTTAAGAAAAAGGTTGTCTTCAAATGAATTTTAAATTAAAATTAGTGAAATTAGAAAAAAAGTAGTGCTTCTGCAAAATAGTTCATTAACAGGCGTATAATTGGGCACAGAAAGCTAATGTAAGGTGCAGGGTTTCTATAAATTAGTTATACAAAAGTAACGCTAATTGTGAAGAAACTGTATGTGAAACAAAAATGGTTTTATATCAATGAATACAGCATATCTTCAAGTTTAGTATCGCACGTTGTTAGTTTCAGACGCCGACACTGGAGGCGTGAGCGTTTGTTTATCTTACACAAGTACCGACTTGGATTGGTCGTGGTCGAACGATTTCGTGGACACCTCGTTCGCTGGATAGGCCCCATGAATTTCTCTATCTGGGGTTACATTAAAGAACTTGTGTTTGTTCCCCCTCTTCCCAGCAACGTTGACGAGGCAGCCACGGAATCGTTCCACCACAACCAATCCAAGTCGGTACTTGTGTAAGATAAACAAACGCTCACGCCTCCAGTGGCGGCGTCTGAAACTAACAACATGCGACAATAAACTTGAAGATATGCTGTATTCATTGATGTATAAACCATTTCTGTTACACATACACTTTCTTCACAATTAAATGTTACTTTTGTATAACTAATTTATAGAAACCCTGTATATATCGAAAGAAAAATATTATTAAATGTGATTTATTGAACCTGTTTACACATGTAACTAGATGTGTTGTGCTAAATGAGATATTTTTATTATTATTTCTTCGACATTAAAGAGTACTAAATATACTAAATTCAATGTGCTCGAACACAATTATTTATTATTACACAATAAATATAGCTATCTTTAAGCTACAGTCATTATTTAGTGTTTAAATATTGCCTTAATTAATATTTTTAGAACGGCCTTCAAATAATCAAGCCTCAAGTTACCCAGAATACTCAAGTGATACAAGTAAGTACTTTTATCAAGTATTACAATAAATACCATTATTATGTGTTATAACACAATAAAGAATGTTGAATCTAGAACTCTAGCGAGATCTAACGCTTTCTACACTATTTTATATGGGGAAATGACGTCTGAAAATAAAATTCCCACATATGAGTACTGTTCCAAGTTCCTTCAGTTAAAATGCAAAATCATGGGTGTAAACAGTGGCACTAGGTACTATTAAATAACTATAATTGACATGACACAGATATATGCTAGTCTATGAACTCAGCACTCAACGTAAAGATATTCTGTATTGATACCGCTGGACTAAAATATTCTATATTTGTAAACTATAATTTTCATTCCCATTTCACCCAAAATGACACTCTTCCACCAAGTGTAAATCATTTTTTTTTCTTCTGTGTGCCATTCCAACGTTACCAACATCTCAAGGATCCAAACCGTACAAGCATGTCAAATGTACAGTATTTTTTCTCCTGGATGGATTTGCATTTTAGGATTGGCCTCTAGATCTCCCCAACCCATCTGTTTGACTTTCTGCCTCTCGGTTTTCTTCTCTCTCCCCTTGTCTTTCTCTCTCTACCTCTCTCTGTCCTTCTCTCTCCGGTTTCTCTTTTTCATTCTCTCTCTGTGTTTGTCTATCTGTCTCTCACTATGACTTCGTCTCCCTTTCTCTTTTTCTCTCTTTCTTTCTGCCTCTCCCTCCATTCGTTTTGTAGACACTGTCTCTCTCTCTGTTTTCAACTTTCCCTCTCGTTGCCTTTCTATCTCTTCTACCCCTTCTCTCTGTTTTACTTTCTGTCTCTCACTATCTGACTTCGTCTGTCTTTCCCTTTCTCCCTCTTCCTCCACTCATTTTGTTGACACTGACTTTCTATCTCGTTGCTTGTTCTGTCTCACTATCTGACTTCGTCTGTCTTTCCCTTTCTCCCTCTCCCTTCACTCATTTTGTTGACACTGCCTCTCTTTCTCTCTCTCTGTTTGTCTTTGTCTTTCTGTCTCTCCTTTCCAACCTCTCTGTGTCTGCCATTCTGTCCCTATTCTCTCTTTCTTGTTTCTGTTGCCCTCTTTCTACCCCTGTCTGTCTTTGTCTCTACCATGTACGGTTCGATATTGTTTCAACGATTTTGTTTCTTTCTTCTTTCTTACAGTTGGTGTTTGTGTCCAGAACGACAATCATTTCTAGTCTAAATAATGTTTCTATTCACTCGTATCCAGGACCGTACACTTAAGCCTCGGCTGGATGTTGAAAGAAAACCAAATTTCTAGGGTGTCGTTAGTTCCGTTCTAACAACAGTACCAAGGGAACACGAGGGAGGCGCTGACGTCGCTTTCAAGAAATTCTCCTTCTTCCCAGCCACAAACCCTCCCATATTCTTACCATCGTTACCTCGCTGCTTTTACGATCTTGCAGGGAGGGGGAGAATGGAATGGTCGTACCCACTGGCCATTGACAGATGTTCCGGAACCCTGAAGAATAACTGTTTTCCTTTCCTTAGTTGAAAAAAAGCTTACACATCGTCCTTTGAGATCACCAGCCTATGCACTGTGAAGCTGCATGTTTCTTTTTGTTTCCGTCGGTACATTCATTAAGTTACAGTAAAATGGCCAACTAACATAGATTATGTAGTAAAATACGAAGGGGCGAGGTGTAGGGGCCCCACAATGTGCTCTTGATTTTTTTATATAATCGCAGAAATTCCACAGATAGTGTCGCTTATAAAAAAAAAATAGATTTACGAAACAGAAATCTGGTTCCCAGTAACATCATATACGACGTCTGCGATAACAAGCAGTGACGTATTATCTCAGCCAGAGGGGCCCCGGTAACTTGTCATATGGGCCCCCCTCCGAAATGCAGAATTAACTTACTTGCTCGCAGATGTCAATCGATAGGAAAATATCCCTCATCTCATACCTTTGTATCTACGCAGTTTGTCGTAAACGTAGTGTAGCGTGTCAATTGTCTACAGTTAGGAATCCAGTAGAAATATTCAGTTGCTCAACCAGTCGATCCTTATTTTACAACAAACATCAAAATTGTTAATTCGTAACCTTTTAGTTTTACACGTGATATTTAAAATGTAACTTCCCACCAAATATTTTCAAGGAGGGGCCCAATTCTTTTCATATTGAAATAAGAGCTGAAATGAATTTCCCACATTGTCTACACTTGTTTTACTTCAAAGGGGCTGAAAACCTCAGTTAAAGGTGGGACCCATAGTAAATTATCCCTTTGCTGTAAAGACCATTATTCCATCCTCTGCCACGCAGGGTATACAACTTATGAGTTGAATGTGACCATTATTTTGTGTAATTTTGTAAGTTCATATTTCTTACAATTTGGCATTTTGTGGACATTTCTGTCGAACTAGTTCTTATTTTCTAATGTGTTACGATTTTGTTATCTGCAGTGTTCGAAAGGAAAATTCCTAGCTGCAAATTTCCTTGTTCGCGTTGGGGATAGAAGGAAGGATCCTTGTGTGGAGCAACTTGAAGATAATGAAGTAGATGAAGGAGAATGATTATGCAAATTCGAGCACTGATGGTCTATTAATAAAAAGGTTCTTGTTTCATGAAAAAGTCTTTAAGAAAGTATGATCACTGGTCTATCGAAAAAAGAATGGCAGCGTTAAAATTATGAATAATGATGTTGAGGTCTACTAACCTGTGGCAACCTTATTTTATTTTGGGATGGGCTCAGTCCTTCGAAGCTGCATTTCATTGAGTGATAAATTTTCAGTGAATAGAGTTCCTTCGCAGCTTTATTATCTATCACTCAAAGACTAGAGTCCGCAGTTATTTCTTCGTAGCAGATGGAAATTTACCTTGTGATAGGTTACTACCGACAATCTAGATGTCCGGTTCAACCCCCATTACTGAACGATAAGTTTGTTGCTTGAGTATATTAGGGCTACTCACTCAGTATTAGAAGGCTAATATGAGCGACTCTTACGTTGAATCTTGGCCTGGAGGAACCAGGGGCTGAAGGCACATTCACCTCAAAGTCCGAAAGAGGAGTGTTTACTATTTTTTTACAATTCCACCAAAACAGTATTTTTTAATATCTGTGTAATATATGTAACTTCATAAAAAATATTTCAAGCAAAAATACAAAGCATCACGAACAAAATATTTGGCAGCTGGAAGCTTCCCCCTCCTCCAAAAGTGATTCCTGGCTGTGTCGCTGCGTTGAAGTAGAGAAAATATTTCCAGATTCTTCTTCCAGTTATTTTTCAGAGATTCAGCCCATCCTGATTTAGTTTCAAGAAAGTACTACAGTGATATAAGTCGATAACAAAAAAATGGGAAGGCATAATATTTGAGGTAAAAGTTAATTTCTTGTACAACGAAGGGGGGAGGGCAGCTAACTATTGTACTTCCGTCCCACTCTGGCATCATTTTTTTTTTTTTACACTAATGGGGCCCCTCAATATTTTACTTGCAGGTGGGCCCAAATATCTGCGCTACGCCACTGAGTGGCTCGGATCCCACTTTAAACTATACGTCCAGTCCCGATTTGCCTTTCTGTGAATATAATTGGTCTTAAAACAAGTTTAACAAACAAACGTTTTGCTATCAGTTCACAATTATGATTAGCTGTGCTCTAATAGTTGGTGATATTGATAAGTGTCCAAAATGGATAGATGCACGTAAAGAGTGAGGTATTTGCAAAATTTCCTGCAACTACTCTTGAAGCATCGATATATTATAAATTGTACATATATAGTCTCCCCACAATAACCAAATGTTAGCAAGTAGATGGAGCACTTCCCCTTCCCGTTAAAATACCATTCTGTACATAACCCCCGAACTCGGGATCTCTATTACTCAATATTAGTCTGTTCGATACCCGTTGTAGGCACATGGCACAGTGGTTCGGATCCCACTTTAAACTGTAGGTCCAGTCTCGATTAGCCTTCCTGTGCATAAAGTGGACTTAAAACAACAAATCAATCAATCAAGATTAGTCAAAAGCAGGTACGTATCAAGAAATATATTTCGGGGGGGGGGGGGTGTCCGAACCAAGTCTCAGAAATAATATTAGTAATAATATAAATGATTAAATTAAAGTATTCACATTAGATTAATGACATTAATTAAATATGTAAATTAATGTATTATTATTATTATTATTACTTGAATAGGCAAAAAGACGGTGTAGAAACAGGGATATAACAAAACGTATTCTTTATTTAGGTGTAGTTAATATCGCAAAAAAATGAAATGGGGAAATAAATGTCAAATAGATCAAGGATCGAATATTTATTGAATAACAAAAAAGAAGGTTGGATCCAGTAGACGAAAAGTAAATTTCTTGGTTAGTTCCATAAATCTTCTTTGACACTGGCCTTAACAACCGTATGTTCCCAATATAATCGTTGCCTTCCAATAAGTTCGGCAGAAATAAATAACCTTCGATTATACAACAAGTACTAAAAACGTATATTTTTATTATTTAATTTCAGTACTTGTGTACGATGAATTAGAGATTATAATTATATTTTCCTATATATTTTGTTTTGGGGGGTTGAACTTGTGAACTTGGATCGTGCATAAACAGTGGCGCAGGAACATTTTTCATCTGTAAGGTACAAAATTCGTCCTCAATATTATATATATATATATATATATATATATATAAAACGGAAAATCAGAGTTTTGTCATTTGAAAGTAGCGAATTTCTAATAATTTTAATGCAGGGTGACATTTGAAGGGACAATAGGAAGGATTTTCCCCCGTCAGTGGCGTGGCGTGGGATTTTTAAAAGTGTTACCGGTTATCAGTAGGACATTTAAGGGAGACTTGGGCGCCTCCCCACCTCATGCCCCCCCCCCCCAATGTCTTCCAAGTAGTTCATATAATATTAATCTGGTACGTCTGCAATTCATCAATTTCATCATATCATCACTCATCCCCATCTTCGCAAATTAGCCAAAAGTGGCACAAGGAAAGCAAAATCAATCAAATCAAATCAAAAAAGTTCTATGATGCTGTCATAAAGTGAAGTCTTTCATTTGAATTTGAATTTTTGGGTGCGTCATGGTCATGGTCCATGTTATCCACACCTGAATTCCACACGTTTTTTTTTTTCACCCGAAAATTGAGTACATGGCCAAAAAAAGAGTTTCGACAACTGCGCACATCCACATAACCATGGATAGTCGTTATACCACGAAACATTGAAATTTCGGTCATATCCAGCAGACGAGTTGGTTTTTAAATCGTTCAAAATAGGCTTTTACCTCCCTTTCACCACAATTTCGATTTTTTCTGCAAGAGAACGAACCGGAAGATTGCTTCAAAATATCTTCTATCGCACGATTACACACACTGTTCAGATAGGATGAACCCGCCACCTCGGAACTCGAAGCAAGCTCCATTAATTAATTGACAATGCCCGAAAACAACATAAAGACGAAAGACACCACTCACAAAACTCGCACTGCACAGTCCCTCCCACAAACCGTTGTTTACTTTTGTAACACGTGAAGCACCCTTCTTGCCCCTTCCCCTTTTAGCATCGGCGCTTCCCCAATATTTCCTTCGGAACCTGCAAGAAGTGCAGTTCTACTACTGGTGCCATCTTAGTTCATTTGAAACCAGATTTGCCCAAATCGCGAAACTTTTCGTTTCAAATAAGACGTATGTAGAGTGATGTAGTCTTCATCTGTTTCCTAACTACTCCCACTCCCATGTTTCGCTAAATCCACTGAAATCTCATTTCTGACACCACTACTATTTCGTATATTTTACGTCCTTTGCTACCTTTAAGGCTTTCGCTTTATAGGATAATCGTGACGATGAGGATGCATGGTGAATTATTGAAATAAAATTATTATTTATTTGTGTATGTAATTATTAATTTTTATAATTATGTAAGTAAAATAATAACAACGAACATTGAATAACCATTTCTTGCTTAGGATTCGAACCTGGGACACCTGACACTTCAGAGCGTGCTAAGATAACAATCGGGAAATTATGCTTGTAAGTAATGTTTTCACCAAAAAACAGTTCTACCATCTCAAGAACATTGCTTCAATCCGAAATTATTTAATTCCTGCGACAACGTATGTCAATCTCAATTGGACCTTTCAACAATTATCAGAAATTTCTGTAACCGAAATAATATTATATGTGTGAAATATAGAATTTTAGGTTGACATTTTTAGAAGGACAGCGGACCCCTTGATCATACCCATCCCTCTCCTCTCCTTCTCGCCCATGATGTCGAAGAAGGACAAAGAGGACTTTCGTAATTGCTGATATTTAGAGTAAATACAAAATATCACTTGGTAGTTTGCTTTTCCCCCAGTGTGATTTGATTTTTTAAAATTTTGATTTGGCAATTTAAGTCCACTTCATGCACAGTAATGCTAATCGGGACAGTTTAAAATTTGGATCCGAACCACTTGTGCCTCCACCGGGTATCGAACCCGGAATCCCTTGATTATAAGGCTGCAACGCTACCACTGCGCCATCGTTCCCCAGTGTGACTGGACACCTTCAGAGTAAGATAGACCCGATTAGGCGACTTAGCTCTTTTCTGTCAATTGAATATGGCAACACTGATCTGTATCCGGTAAGGATCACCGGCAACTGCGGCGGCTAAACAGTCATGGCAATAACCCGCCTCCTCCTCCCGCCGTAACAGTCTTTGCCGCGACGGAAAGTCTTCCTTGCGTGGGCTCAGAGCCCTTTCCTCATGTTGCCTGAGGAGGGTACCGGATCAGTCCTCCTCTTCGCTTTTGCCGGTGTCAGAAAAAATGTCAGTCTGCAATGTTTACTTTACGACAATATTAGCAGTTTATGTACGTAATAATATTTTAAGACAGGTTCTTCAATTCTTTATATTTTGGTGTTACCTGCGGTAACAGCGGCTACATGCACGCCACGCCTCTGCCCCCCGTCTTGTTTTGAAACATCAAATTTCTAGTTATGAGTGACACATCTCAACCTGGGATCATTATTTTGAACCCACTTGTAAACTATATCGTTCTTATGGTTTTCCATTTGGATTCATTTAAGTTTACCACACCATAGCTACATACAAAAAAATCTCGTTATGTAATTTATGGTGACTGTGTACAGTGACACCAATTTATACGGGTCTGTGGGACCCGAGTCCACCCAATAATTTATGTGATTTGTGAATTCAAATTTTTGAGCCCACCCAGTGTTTTTTTTTTTAAAATTGGCACCCCTGACTGTCTCTTTTAAATGCCATGTATTCGGTATTTTTTCAGACTTCTGGTGATTCACAAGTATTCTTGTATCGAACACTAAAACTGGGCGGTGTATCTGACGTATGTTGAGTTGCTTGGTCATTTAATCTTCTTCGAGAGCTTGTTGAGATCTGTAGTATTTTGTTGTGTTTTATAAAAATAAGTCGAGGTGGTCCCCGATCTAGGAAAACCATACGTTTGAAAGCATTGTTTTCAATCTTCGTTGCACAGTATGAATGGCCGCTTTGAAGACAGGTTTATTTTTTAATATAGTCCTATTAAATGCACACACATGGCATTTAGATGATTAAGAACGTGTGTTTTATGGAAACATGTCATGTCAGCCAAAACACATTTTCACCTCACTCAAGTATTATGTGAATTCAATTGAAATTGTACCAATATCTACAACTGAATGTGAATGCGGGTTCCGTGCCATGAATCTAACCTTTACTGAACAGAGGGAGATTAAATATTTGGTTAAATGATAGAATACATTGCCGTAAATCAATTTCAGTGTTGGTGTTTTATTTTCATTTGGTATGAGCTCAAAATTTTAAACCTTCGTTTTAAAAGTAATTCAAACACAAAAATTGTTATTGGGGGTCATTTTGAGTTTTTTCGACTTTATTACTACCTTCATTTGAATATTTTATTTTCTAAAAATTTCGGGGGGGGGCTGTAGATCCTTCAGCACCCCCTCTGCGTATGCATGCCAGTGCCCTCTGGATCTCCCTCCCCTAAATAGTCCTCGCCTCAAAAGTGACAGAAAAGCCAAGGTGAATTCCTTTTTCTAATCTCTAATTCTCCGAAACTATTCTTTTTCGAATGAGAAAATAGAGATTAAAGTTGATTTGAAAAAAAGAAAGTATTGAAGGACAATAACAGGGAAGTTTTCCCTTTGTAAAGTCGGCTGGGCGTCTCACTGGCCTGCAGGAGACTAAGATTAGATTCCTGGGCGTGTTTTGTAAGGTCGGATTTTTGCGGCCTTCTCTCTGCATAAAACGGCTCTGGGGTTCACTCATTCTCAAATAAATAGGTACCAGTGGAGGACGACACTTCTAGGGGCGGGGGAAGGCTAAAGCAGGCTGGAGCGTGATGCTTAAAAACCAAAGGATAGAGAATGAAAGTGAAAATAAAGATTGATTGATTGATTTGTGGTTTTATGTCAACTTTATGCACAGAAAGGCTAATCGGGAGTGGACCTACAGTTTAAAGTGGGATCCGAACCACTGTGCCATGTGCCTCCAGTGGAAATAAAGAGGCAAAACAGACTGAAAGAGAAGAAAAGGAAGTGGAAAACCAACCAAAACATACTATAATAACAGAGGGAGGGGTGGATTGAGAGAAATGAAGATAAACATTTCTCACGATGGAGTGAGAATAGGAACAAAGAAAAGAAACAGTACAGAACGATAAAGAGATAAAGGAAGGAAGAGAAACAAAAAGAGAGGCATACAGAGAAATCTATAGAAAGAGAGAATGAGAAACAGAAACAAAAGGTAGAAAACGAAATAGAGAACGAGCAAGTGGAGGGAGAGAGAGAAAGAGAAGGGCAAGAAATGAAGGATGCTCTATATCTGAAGAGCCAGGGAGAGAGAGCAAAGAACGCAGGAGGGAAAATGGAACAAGACCTAATCGTGAAAAAGATACTATGGTTTTACACACAGAGAGAGATAAAAGAGTTATAAATAAAATTGAGTTTTCTGTATTACAAGTTCTAGACTCTCCCAAGTCTCATTCCAGCTCAAATGAGGCGAAAAAAAAAGTCGCCCTAGTTTCGAGTGTAAACGAAATTTTAAAATTTTACTCGCTAAACTGCTGGAAAAGGAATACAATTCAATTGTATTCAAATATTATGCACCATTACCAAGGAGGGCCTACTTGTAATCAGAGGGCCCCGGGTTCAATAGCCGTTGAAGGAACGCCGCTCCCGAAGGAGTGGTTTGGATCCCACTTGAAACTAAATATTAAGATTTCACCAGATTTCTGACTGTGATGCACCGCAAAGTCATAAGTCCAATAGGCTCGAATGTCAGTTAATGAATGAATGCTTCCTTAGTTAATGTTACCAATGTCAAGTCACTGTTCAAATTGAAGGGGATTCCAGGAAAGTGTCTCCTGTCTCATTTTCCCCAGCCTCTACATCTTCAAACCAGTAACTTTAATTTTCCCCTTCGTAAATTTTCTGTTATTTTTGTATAATTTGTATTTTAATTTTTAGGTTCATTTAACGCCGACACGTCAGTCAAAATTGTCAATTTTTACATAATATTACATTAATTTTTGTATTAAGTCCTATGTTATGCACAGATAGGCTAATTGGGATTGGACCTACAGTTTAAAGTGGGACCCTAACCTGGGAACTCTTGATTACAAGGTGATGACGTTACCACTATGCGATCGGGGAGCATTAATTTCAGATGAAATTCATGGTTTGGAAATAAATTTATTAAAATGTTGTTACTTCACACCAAACTCAGACAGAGCATTGTCGTCCTATTAAATTTTGCGCTTTATACGTTTCATAATAATAATAATAATACGCATGATGATCATAATAATAATAATATGATGAATGTTAATTTAAATTTTTATTCTATTATTTACTTTGAGCTTCAATAAATTAAAATAAATCAGTTCTTGGGTCTCACCGCGCCGCAAAAGATTTAGTATAAGTAATATAATTGTATTAGGTAAAAAAAAGCCAAAATGCGAAAATGGGAATCTCTGAACCACTCTCTTCCATCCTACATTTTCTTCAATTCCCATTATGATGCATAACCTAGATATGTAAAAAAAATCGGAGAGCATCACAGAGTAAGTCAACGAAGTAACTGGCTTTCTTGTTTTGGATCAGACTTGTAAACCGACGTAATTTGTGTAAAGTAAGTGATGGCGATTCACTTCCTCGACTTGCAAGACTGTCTGTCTTGTATTTTGAACGTAGCCACCCACTGAAGGAATGGATGCACTTCCCTGAGTTTCCAAGGTCTTTGCGCGGACAAAACATAAACCAGATGTCAAAGCAAGATAAGTTTGCAAATTGCGGTGTTTAACCCTTCCCCCCCCCTCCTCCGCTCCGAGCGGCACATGACCGGTGCCGCAGATGGGAGAATACACATTCAGAGGGTTGCTTGCCCATAAGCGACAGCAGCGCCATAAGCGGAAAATCCTCGAACTTCTAGAAGGCGTGGGAACTAAATACTTGTATTTTTTGTAATAAAATTATGAATTTTTTTTGAAGATATTGTGCAAACGCTTGGAATTATCTATCTAAATTCACGACACTAAGATGCACAATGTTGAACCTAAACCGTAAGATGGTTTAAAATTCTTCAAACGCCCCATTTAAAGCTGCTTTCACATCCAATTAATGCTGCATTTCCAATTTTTTGTACGCTAAACTAGAATCCCAATTCGATTTTTTATTCAATACATCCCTTCGTGTATCCTTCTAGAAAAGCCTTGCAGAGTATCACCGAAATTGGAGGCATATGTTAGGAGATTTTGTCAACAGAACGAGAAGCAGTTTTCAGCTGTTGAGAGAAACATCCAGCCGAGGCTTAATGCAGGGCCCACCGTCTTGGCCGTTGGAACATGAGATTACAGTACACGTACATATAATTGGTTAACGATTGTCAGAAACTGTGTTCTGGTAAGAAAATGTCTTCAAATGAAGACTGATGGTCACCAAATTTTACTTTACCGAACTACTTCACACAAGAACGTGTATAAATTAAATAATTATGTGTACAATATATATTGTCTCGCAATATATTTTCAAATATTACAAATACACGTATTGTGCTCTGTAACATTAATGTAAATATATTGCAGGTAGCAATTTAAATTTTTATAGTTTTATTGAAAATGCCTATTATTGCATTAATATAAAATAATAAAAATAACCACACTTTTCTTCACAATCAGATGGACAACCGTGGGAACGCTCAGGGAATGCACCATCTGCATATCCGGATGAAGAAGGTAACTGAAGATATTGCGATTACACACTTTTATCTTTAAGAATTACCCTAAATAAATTAATAGTTAATAAGTTAAAATAAAACTGAATATACAGGGTGTAACAAATATATGTCAATACTTGGAGGACATATTCCTCACATGGAGACGATGAAATAATGTTATATGAACATGTGTCCGGAAATGCGTCATTGACGCGTTAGAGCGCATTTTCGAAAACGCTGCACACTGTGTATGAGGCGAAATCGGTGTAGTGTGGAATGTCGAAAAAGCTGTCGGATGCCACATACCCCACATCTGAACTGGCGGGAAACATGGTGGGTGGCGTTGACCCCGGGTGAAATGGGGGAGGGGGTCGAGAAACACATCGTAGTCAGGAAACGCTTTATTGACACGTTACAGTTCGTATGTACTACATCACACAACACCCCATAGCAGAACACTGCACACCAGACCTGTAGGTAACAGACAAACAGATTCAAAAGAAATGCTCAAAATGTCCGCCATGTGTACAGAGACATGCAGCAACCCGCCGTTGCATACACTCCCAGATGCGCTCGTGAATCCATGGAGAATTCCGTATCGTGTCACATCCGTCCATAATACGGTCACGAAGACTCTCAGCATCGTGCACCGATGTTGCATACACAAGAGCCTTTAAATGTCCCCACAAATAAAAGTCTAGTGGGTTGAGGTCTGGAGAGCGTGGAGGCCACGTAATGGGTCCACCTCTACCGATCCACCTACCACGGAAATGTCGATGCAGAAACCGACGAACATTCACACAGGTAAGGTGTCCCGTAAGAACGCTTTGTATGTCCGTCTGTTAAGCCTGGTGGGAGGAGCACATAGGGCCCCGCCAAGCAATCACCCACAATGCCAGTCCACACATTGACGGCGAACCGGTGTTGATGACGTGATTGCACAATCGCGTCGGCCAATACGTGCTGATTGTGGAAATTCACAATCTGGTCACGTTGGAAGGAGATCTCATCGGAAAACAACACAGTTGCACTAAAGTCAGGGTTTGCACATTGCTGGCGAAACCATTCACAGAACACTACTCGTGCGGGGAAATCGGCTGCTGACAGTGGCTGCATGCGTTGTAAACGGTACGGGTACAACCAGTTGTCACGCAACACTCTCCAGATAGTCATGTGGTCCACATTACGTCTGGCTGCTAATTGTCTTGTGCAGACACTCGGTTCGCTTTCAACAGAATGCAGAATCGCCTCCTCCGGTTGTGGTGTCCTCGTTCTTCTTGGCCTCCACCTGTCACGTGTGGCAGGCGTGAATGTTCCTTGTTCCGTCAGACGACGATGTATTGCCTGAAACATTCTCCTGTCTGGGCACTGTTTTTCTGGATATCTCTCGCGGTACAAACGCTTAGCGCGACTACTATTGCCGCCTGCTAACCCATACATGAAATGGGCATCGGCCAATTCTGCATTTGAATACCTGTACATTTGACTGTACCTGCACCCACGTCCGTGATGGACACACAACAACTGACAGTACTTCCTCGATGCTGGTCCGGCAAGCATTGACGTAGGCTAATTCGCATGGCAAGCTCACTACGTGCGCACGGGACACCACTTGTGGTAAACCGCCGAACTGACACGTTGTACCTTCCCCTCCGCCATACGTTCATCCGGGGGGTTCACCAGAACGTCTACTACATTACATGCGGACTGCGTGTTCTGGTATGGGGTGTTGTGTGATGTAGCATACGAACTGTAACTTGTCAATAAAGCGTTTCCTGACTACGATGTGTTTCTCGAACACCCCCATTTCACCCGGGGTCAACGCCAATGTCTCCCACCATGTTTCCCGCCAGTTCAGATGTGGGGTATGTGGCATCCGACAGCTTTTTCGACATTCCACACTACACCGCTTTCGCCTCATACACAGTGTGCAGCGTTTTCGAAAATGCGCTCTAACGCGTCAATGACGCATTTCCGGACACATGTTCATATAACATTATTTCAACGTCTCCATGTGAGGAATATGTTCCCCAAGTATTGACATATATTTATGTTACACCCTGTATAAATTATTAATATTCTGTCAAAAAAAGTACAAATTTTAACTTGTTACTTTCACATTAATTAATAGATATGTATTATTTTAAAAGAACTTCAAGTATTTTCGTAATCCATGGGAGCAAAAAATGTATCTGTGTTGCGAGTTATTGATTTAATAAATATGAGAAGACATGTTGGTGCACTAAGGAGGTGGTTCCCTATTTTCCAAGCGTGAGTCTGGGGGGGTTTCTTTTGGCTTTAAGTCCACTTTATGTACAGGAAGGCTTTATGCCCACATTTTCAAGGATGTAGACTCACGGACACTTCTGGGTTGTAATGATTTAATTGAAAGTCAATGGTGTGGTTACAACCCAGAAGTGTCTGTGACTGTATGTACGTCCTGTTTCCTCTTACGTAATTACAGTGTCACAGCGTACGGCTTCTCCAGAATCAGATGAGAGGTTTGTCGCGACACGAACGTGACCGACGAAGCCTCCTTTCCATCCCTCTTGCAAGGCTGCAGTATCGCTGCTCGCTCTGCAATCCACATGTACGTACGAGAGCATCCTTTGATAAATACGGCGGGTGAAATGTATCTATTTTAATACTGTATTTGGATTTAGACACAATATGGAGTTTATGAATTACATACAAAGCATTTGGAAATAAGAACATAGGATTTGGTAGCTGTAAGGAGGAGTTAAAATATCAGTGCCAGTAATATTTATGCATTCCTATCATCTATCAAATTTACAGAATATGAAGGAGAAAGCTGGAGTCGTCCAGGAGAAAGTAAGTTAAATTCTAAATGTTTTTTAATTTTTTTTTAGTCTTTGGGTGTGTGGATTCATTTTTGAATATATTATTATTAATATGGATCGGAATAATAGCCACGAAATAATGACAAAATAATACAAAAATATGATATTGTTAAATCCCAATCAAAGTAAATGTTCCACAAATATACGAGGCTCATTTCAAAAGTAAGGACTGATTGATTAAAAAAATGTTACTGGCAACAGTAACGCAATAGCTGCATGTAAATCATGGCTGTGTCCGAGACCGCCATTTTGTAGGTTAATTAATCTTGCATGACGCTTAAAATAATATTGAAACTTCCACGCCAAGGTGGACGGACCTACATGAGTGTTCGGTGTAGGAGTGTATGTAGTTATTAGTGGTATTTTGGAATTCAAGGAAATCGGTCACAAATTATGTCTATCTTCACTGAATAAGTGCTAAACATTCTGAAATGTATGCTCTACTGTTACATTGCAGTCTTATTATTATTTAACGACACTTCACTCGTGTCTTGCACTGAAATCAACTACAGTATTTAGTAATGCAACATAATTACACTGCTCCTCTCTTCAGCAGGCGAAGGTGCTGGTGATACAGAAAGTGAAGGTGCTGGTTATGGCGGTGTTAATAGTGGAGGGGGTGCTAATTCACAGGGAGAAAAATCAACAACAAGATCTGGCTATTTGCAAGGTAAATTTAGTGTGAATATTTCTTCAGTAAATTATCCAAAGACATTCACTACCTACATACAAGAACTACCAATTACGCAATTGATTTCTTCCAAAATGTAATAAACTTACTTAAATAATTTAGTTATATATATCTGGAAATTATACTAGAAATATTTTCATAACCACAAATGTGAATGGAAGTTCCATGCATCGAATATGCCTGCTAAAATGTTCACCAAAGATGAAACTTTGTTTCTCTTCTTAATTCCAACTTTGTACTCGTAATATTGAACATTTTATCACATTCAAAGCAATATTTCCAGAGTCGTAATTTGTCATAAATCTATACTGTACTCTGCCGGCCCCCGTGGAGGAGTGGTTAGCACATCGCGCTAGGACGCCAGGGGTTCCGGGTTCGAATCATGGCCTGGATGTTTGCGAATGTCCATTCATCATGTTATCACTCGTACCCATCTTCACAAATTAGCCAAAAGTGGCACAAAAGCGAAGTAAAATAAAGCAAATCAATCATTCAATCAATTATATTGTAGGCTAGTCTGAATTTGTAGAAAATATTATTAATTTCTTATTATATCGCCCGTGGGGAGGAGATACAGTTACGCACCAATTGTGCATTTATTTCAATATGTCCCGAATGGACACTGCTACTAAAAAAAAAAAAACTAAAAAAACCTGGGTGTATCCAAGAGTATGCATTTCTCTCCATGTTGCAAGTGGAAGCGTCTTTTTATGTTGATTATTAAGCTGGGCACGATATGATGAATAAGAATTTTCGGAATTCCATGTATTCCTTATGGGGAATCAACTTCAACATCAAGTTACGGCTAATCGATTGGAAGTTTCGACTTTTCCGCTGGTAAACTGAGTCTTCAAACTATCCTCTTCCCGTTGACATATTTTTCTATTACATCGGAAGTTCTATATTCCCAAGAGAACGAATCAAATCATACTGCCATATAATCAATGCTTTTCTCCTTGCCTCCTGGCAGTGTTGCTAAACCTGATGCGCATAAAAGAACTAAATTTCACCGTAAATGGAGTTAAAACTGATTTTCATGGAGATAGATTTACGAAGGCTGGATAAAGTGCCTCCTAGGGTAATGTTAGTTGTCAAAGGGGTGGGGGCACTGCTATTATTGTTAACTCTAAATTGATGACAATTTATTCTTAGTTTTCAACATCTAGATCCGACGGCATCGCCCATCTCAATAATCCACCGATGGTCGTATGAAATCGAAAATGAAGAATTCCCTGATAACAATATTATGTCAATTTCACGTCAAACACGGCGATGTAAAGAAGTAGCTGGGGATGTAAGAGGGGGTACGGCGACGCAGCCAATATAACAATATCACGTCACGTGCAAACTGTATAATTATGACAAAAGTTGGTCTATGTGGGCCGGAACTAGTGATGGCATCATAGTGGGGCAGGGGGGTGGGCGTCCCAGTTCACAACCGAACGAGTGCACGAAAGAGCCAGATCGGGTTCCAAAAGAGCTACGTTGGCACACTGCCACGGACGGAAGAGCTTGGGAAGAGTCCCGTAGCTCGCCAATTTCCTCACGATGGTGGTTGGCCACTGGTCCCTTACACAGGCCGAAATCTCAGGAGAAAAGTTGTTACTCTTCCCCCAGGAGACTTGAACCTGTGTGCGTCCTGTACCCAGACCCCAAAGCATGACGCCCACTGAGACGCAGTGAAACATGGAAATACCCGGCAACAGAACTTCTGTTGTCTGATTGTATTGAAATGAAATGGTATAACGTCCACTACAGGAGAACGTGCGGAACCGAAGCACGGAATTTCCAGCCAGAAGTCTGCAAGTTTTATTCAATCCATTTGGAGTTTATTCCAACAAAGGTAAGAACGCTGCGCAGTGTTGACCTTGAAGTGGCCGAACCTTGCCGAACCCAGTCAGTGCAGTTCAGTGCAACGGCGACGCCGCAACAGAAGGCGCAGTGCGTGATATAGCTTGTAGAAACTGCATCTGTTATTACCGTACAGCGGAACTTTCGACCCGAGTATGGTGGTGTTTAGCCTTCGGACAAAACCATTCGTCAACGGCTTAAGGCGTTTAAAGGAAGTGGAAGTGTCGATTGGAAGGAAAGGGCCTATTGCATGGCCTCCAAGAAGTCCGGACCTTACTCCCTTAGACTTTTTCCTATGGGGACATGCGAAGAACATGGTTTATGAGTAGAAAATTCAAGATGTTAACCATCTAAGGCAAAGAATTATCGCTTCTGTGGCAACCATCACCCCAGACATGCTTCCCAGGACGTGGCAAGAAGTCGATTATCGTTTGGATGTGTGCCGTGCTACAAACGGGGCACACATTGGAATTTACTAAATTGATACCTTGATAACATTACCTTCAAAAATATGTATTTACTTTTTCCCGAGTTTCAGTTTTTAATAAAATATTTAGCTTCAAAACCCAGGAGTTCTTTCATAGATACCCTGTATTATATCGGTATTGGAAAATAGGTCGGATTTTATTTACAGATATCGGCCGATACTATCCAAGCGGTTTTGATCGTTCGCAGGGCCCGCATAATATGCGGCGTGACACTTTCGCAGAGTCTATCCTGGAAGTTATGCAAAATTCCAAGATTCCACATCCTACTTTGATCAATATTATGTAAAAAAAAAAAACTGTATTTTGCAATACCTTAACAGGTATTTTTATATTCCCATGTACATTTTGAATATATTAAAGAAAAACTTTTAATTGTTACAACTTTCAAGGATCGGTATTGGCGGGAGTAGCTAAAAATAGCGGTATCGGTTCAGCTATAATGCAAATATTTCTGATTGTTATAAATACACGCTTAAATGACTATTTGTTTCATAATCATAATAGTGTACACATATCCTATCATTATATTTTATTTACAACACTGTATCTATAATTTGGTTCAATATTTGTATATTCAATCACATGTATTATTACACTTCCATTTCAAATAGGTTTAATATTTCTTGCTTTTGAATCTCACTATGTTTAAGCCTTAATTAACAGAGAAATTAATAATTACAAACACAAATACTTTTATATATTTTACAAATTCGGTTTTATCACCGCAAGCGATTCCTAATTTAGCATTGAATAACATAATCTGTAACAACATTGATGATATGAAATCAACGCTTATAGATTTTAACATATATTCGTGAACAATAGTATTTATATAAAGAATGAATGCTTTTAATGTGACACATATTTTTTGACATTTATACCACAAAAAACTCAATATACAGTGCGTTCGTTTTGGCTCTGAGCCGAGATATCTTTAGCATGTAGACAATTATATTTATATTGCATAACGAGTACTAACATCTGTTACAAGTGTTGTTCAAAGTTGACCACGCCCTATCTCGGCCCATAGCCAAAACGAACGCACTGTATATTAACTGTTACCATATAAATAATAATATTTCCCCCCGTTTTCTATTCTTCGCCAGGACCTGGTGCAATGACTGGTAACAATGGTGGAAACGTTGGTATTATAAATGCTAAACCGCCTACCAGCATGTATAACAATGCCAACTATGGAATTACTAACAACAATAGAGGCATTCGCCCTCAAGGTAAATAACTTATTTACGCAGATTGGAGCTGGGTACCTCTGCATTCTTATATTTCCATCACTCAACGAAGTTATACATATATTCGAATATTTCAGAAAATAAATAGCTTTATTTACAGGACCAATATTGTTGAGTTTAAAAGTCCACTTTATGTAGAGATAGGCCAATTGTGGCTGGGCCTGCAGTTTAAAGTGGAATCCGGACCACTATGTGCCACCACCGGGTATCGAACACGGGACCCCTGGATCTACAAGGCAAAGACGTTACCCCTAAACCATCGGGGAAACCTAAATGAGTAATTAACATTTGTTACCTAGGTCAATAAAGTTCCTAGCCTGATTTAATATCTCGACGTACGTTAAATATTGAGGCGTTCCGGTATGCTGGATGCGGGGAATTAAATATTTTACTACTCCCTTAGATTAATTCGCTCAATTTCCGCTAGGCGGCAGGGTGCGGCAAAACAACCAATGTCACATTTAAGTAGCTATTTGTCCTGTGAGGAGATGAACATAATGATGAAAATAAAGAACAATTTAATTTCGTAATTTAATTTTTAGAATTTTACTGGTTCGTAATTACAGCAAATTTAGGAATTATTAATATTTCTTAGGATACGCTTAATACGTAGCTTACATTACCGCTTGATATTCTACAATACTAAATTGAAAAACAAGATTTTAAAGTTCGTTAACCCCTGAGCAGTGTTGCCACATGAAGGTAAATTCGATGAAAAAATTTCAAGAAAATTTGATAACATCAAGCTCAATGTTAGTACAGATTAAATCAGATTCCATCACAATTTTTTCCTATTAATTGGCACATATTTCAGCTCCTCTTAGTGAAACCCTGTGTCTGTTGATGTTTTCATTTGGTTTGCTTTGCGTCACTTTTCTACTATTTCGGTTAATCCGATTAGGATCAATGATGAACTTATGAAATTGGCGATTGAACAAACACAACTGCACAGGCCTGACCAGGGTTGGAAATCTGGACATGTGGCCCTTTAGCGATAAGGCTGGATGTAAGATTGCATGTGATTAATTTCATTAAGATTTTCATGTACACCAAAATGGGTGAATGAAAATAATATAGGCTACTAGCGACAACTACCATTACCGGAGCTTATCATTATTATATGATTTCTTTATTTGAAGGGGAAAATTGGCCATGGATGGAAAATTGTGCCCTCAGATTGTCGAAACACTCAGAATGAGTGATGTAATAGAATTGACAAGGAAATGACTCACCCTTGCCCAGGCCGCGATTCGAACGCATGGACCTTGCGTCCTAGCGCTTTACACCACGAAGCTCGGTTCAAACACATATGAAATGATTGACACTAATAAACACATATGAAAAAATTGGTTTAGAAACCAAGATTTGAGAATATATATTTTGCCGATTCTGAAAATGAAATTTTAACATTGAAATGTCAAAATAAAGGAATGAAATTTTTATTGCTAGTTAAAACAACCGTCCATGTATACGTCTTCCTATAAAAATATGTAGACTTGAACTGTTTCTTCATCCTCCGGGTCTATATCTGTGCAAAAAGATATTTTCTCATTGCAAAGAAATAAAACAATAAGGATTCGATTCGAGCCTGCCTCATTAGCAATATATAGTTCACGTGTTTCATTTTAAAATTAATACAACATTTCGGACCACATAACTCTAAAAGTGAGATCATGATTTTTAATGTAAACAGTATTTTTAAAAATTACAATTAAGCTTTGTTCTCATAAAGTAAATATAACTGTCTTGGTCACCGGATTTGGTGGTTTTCTGTAATTACATGCTTATATTTTGACCAATACGTTAAGCTTCGTTTAACTTCATCAATTGTCTGATCGCCAAATCACTACAAAAAAATTCTAAAATCAGCTTGAGAGCTTGAGATGTTAAATAACATAAAATAATGCACAAAGAGAAAAACATTATTATGACCTTAAAGATGGCAGCAGTTGCGAGGTTCAAAGAACAGTTTCTATTTCAATAAAAGCTGAATTATAACACCATTAAGCCTTGTTTCCATGATATGAAAAACTCCAAATGCTGACCAAGGCAGAAATTTATTTTATTATAAAACATAAACTAAACGTAACGTTTCAACCTTCTAGCAAGATCTTCTTCATACTCTGTACCAAGTACAAATGTAACAAGGTACAAAACAGGACGATATATATACACAAAAATACTCCCCTCCAGACTATTAGAAAGTTGACAAGGGAAAGCCACCTGCTATAATGTTCCAGAACAACTTTCTAATAGTCTGGAGGGGAGTATTTTTGTGTATATATATCGTCCTGTTTTGTACCTTGTTACATTTGTATTTGATACAGAGTCTGAAGAAGACCTTGCTAGAAGGTTGAAACGTTACGTTTAGTTCATGCTTTATAATAAAATAAATTTCTGCCTTGGTCAGCATATTGAGTTTTTTAAAGCTGAAGCATTCAATCAAGTAATTAGTTATTTTAAATTTGAAATATTTCATTTTAATAAGTTATACCCACTTGCTTTACAGCATTACGTTACAATGTACCTAATAATTCACCACCTGGTAAGTGTTAAATGTAGATTTTTAATTCATTAAATTATATATATAAGAAGTGTAGTTTAATGTACTTTTCAATAAGAGACGACTGAATCAGCTAACGACTGGTACCTTTTTTGCACAGTCAAAACGAATTGCCGTTATCATTAACACAAGGGGTATGCCCAAACATTTTCAGGGAACCCGAAAAGCGGAAAATGAATTCGCCAAATCGGAATCGTGTGGTGATATTGTAATCGTAGCAGAAAACACAAGAGTTGATGTAACAGATTGTTTACAGAACGTTCCGGGAAGAAAGAAGCAAAAGGAATCGAAACACCCCTTTTTGAAATAATAGACTGAGTCCGGTACACAAAGGGAAGTAAGCGCTTGTGGATTTGCGCGCGGAGTAGTTGAAACAGTTGGCGCGGAGATTTTGACTGGAAGGTGGTCGCGCAATTTACTGCTCTGTCTGTTGAGTTTTGCATACCTCCGGTGACATTTTCTTCCGGCGAAGTGGTAAAGTAGTCTCTTCAGTCGGAAGACCACGCTAGTCCGCCGTTGTTTGCAGAGGCACAAGAAATGTTAAATCGGCATTAAGGCTCTCCGGAAAAGAGATCGTGCAGGAGTGAACTCTGTCTGCAGCAGTTTAGCAGATTTCCATTCAGTGAAGCCGAGATGGCAGAGAAGGATTTTCTCCAGCGTCAAGACACCAAGGAACGTCGGAAAAAGAATACGGAACAACGAGGATTTTAGTGAAGTGATCCCCAGTGTCGAGAGCTCTCGTGTTTTAACCCCCACAAGCTCGATCTTCTGATGAAGAAATCCCACTAAATTTTGAAAAGCGCTAATTCTCTCTAAAGGCCGGCCATGTAATCGTGAGTAAAAGGGTTAAATTTGTTCTTTTTTATAAATATATGTGAGAGTGATTTTTTCTTATATTTCTTTTACCAAGATAATCTAAAGTACTGGTGTCAACTCTTGTATTGGGTTTACTCATGTAAACCAAGAACCACCAGCGAATCAGTGTGAACCTTTTTTTTGAAGTTTATTCTTAGTTTTCTTCTGTAATAAAAGAAAGTAAAGGTAATTGGATATTCTTTCCTTCAAACATTAAAATCTATATACTAATATTTGAAATCAGTTTATCTCAACCGAATTGTAGTTAAAAAGCAAAGCTAAGTCTAATACTAATAATAATAACGATAAAATCACGTGTTATCGTTATATATATCGTCCTGTTCTGTACCTTGTTACATTTGTATTTGATACAGAGTCTGAAGAAGACCTTGCTAGAAGGTTGAAACGTTACGTTTAGTTCATGCTTTATAATAAAATAAATTTCTGCCTTGGTCAGCATATTGAGTTTTTTAAAGCTGAAGCATTCAATCAAGTAATTAGTTATTTTAAATTTGAAATATTTCATTTTAATAAGTTATACCCACTTGCTTTACAGCATTACGTTACAATGTACCTAATAATTCACCACCTGGTAAGTGTTAAATGTAGATTTTTAATTCATTAAATTATATATATAAGAAGTGTAGTTTAATGTACTTTTCAATAAGAGACGACTGAATCAGCTAACGACTGGTACCTTTTTTGCACAGTCAAAACGAATTGCCGTTATCATTAACACAAGGGGTATGCCCAAACATTTTCAGGGAACCCGAAAAGCGGAAAATGAATTCACCAAATCGGAATCGTGTGGTGATATTGTAATCGTAGCAGAAAACACAAGAGTTCATTCCGGCACCCACTCCTGCTCTACTTTCTGGGTTTGAACGTTTGAGGTATTGTGTGCAGGCTGGAAGTTCCCACCGGACAGAGCAATCGTTGACCTTCAGAAGCGATTTTCTCAAGCCTGTTATACATAACTAGGAACCTACTAGAGTTTTCGAAAACGCGATAACCCTGAAAATGTTACAAAAATGTGCTTGTAAATGTGCAGTGATATGTTCTCAACGAATTTTAAATGTATTTCGAAATCGCGAAATATCACAAATTTGGCATAAAATACGATGTTTTTCTCGAATTTCATCATATTTCGTGCACAAAAATCTAAAAAATACTGCGAGAAAAGTGTAACTTTTATTGTGTATTAGGCTTAAAAATTAATTGTACCATGTTTATGTGAAAATAACGTGCGCGTTTTCCGCAATTTTATCCCCAAAACTCTATGATGCGTGTTGTACATTGATTAATACTTACAGCTACATGAAGCCACGTGTAAACAAATTCTTCACACATTATTCACCTTCTATCGGAACGGTTTCACACACCGAACAAAATGGTAGGAAGATCGAGTGCGCACCTACCGTCACACGGAAGCCGTGACATCGAGAAATAACGGAAAGTAACTTCCTCAAAAATTGTTTCGAACGTATGAAACTGTCACGAACATCCGTAGGCCACGTGATATACAGTGCGTTCGTTTTGGCTCTGGGCCGAGATAGAGCGCGACATTGCTCAGTTGCCGGCATTTTCGTCCCGTAACGTCTAGCTTATTTGCGCACATATCTTCAGCATGTGGATAATTATATTTATATTGTATAACGAGTACTAACCTGTGTTATAAGAGTTGTTCAAAATTGTTCGCTCTCTATCTCCGACCAGAACCAAAACGAATGCAATGTACAAATGAAAATGTATAATGTGAAAGCACAATGGAGGCATAATTTTATGTAAATGCAAAAAAAAAAAAGTGTGCTAAAATTAAAACGGGAATTTTTGGGAGAATAACACCAAAAAGTAAAAAAGAATAAATAAATAAAAGCGCTTTTGAGATAAAAATCAAAGTCCCTAGTTATATATACGTATATACAGGGTGTCCCACGAACGGCGCAACTGGGAATTAAGAGTGGCGTTACTTTGTAACCGAAACCTGTACATACATAAGTCATACACCAAATGTTAGCCCTGTCCAAGTAGATATTTTTAAACATAGAAACAACAAACGGGGTGCAGTGTTGCTCATGCAGTGTTGCCAAATGGAAATGAAAGTGTACATTTATTTTTCCACAAAGCATGGAAAATTGCATGTCAAACATTCGTACGGAAATTTGGACGTCAATTTCCAACTTGGGTAGGTGGACTATTTCGCCATCTATAGTTCAGAGAAGAAAACCGATCGTTTTCGCGTATAGCCAATCCTGAAATGCCTCGTAAAGGCGTACCGGTCCAAATGGGTGTTTAAAAAAAATTATGAGGTACAGTGGCAACACTGTTGATGTTTGAAGGCAACAAAAGGTGTATTTAGTGATGGTCTATGACATGGAAATACTGGAAACAGGAAAAAAAGAAAATGAAAATTATGGTGAAAAAAGTGTTACTTACCTACTCCTGGCAACCATGCAATGCGATAAGAGCGCCCACCGAACGAGAACAAAAGAATCAGTTAGTTGTGTACTCAGAACTGTTTGAGCCGTGCATTTCGCATTGTTCGTAGGGGAAGATTAGAATTGTTCTGTGAAATGAAGTACTCTTTGGAAGAGAGGGTGTTCATTGTGGAACATTATTTTTGTTCAAAATCGTACACTAGTGTAAAAACTGTGTTTCGCGAGAAATATCCGAATAACAGTGTTCCAGAAAATTCGACGATATATCGACTTGTTTCCAGATTTCGTGAAACAGGATCAGTTAATGACAAACCCTACCACAGACAACCACCAGTTTTGACACAAGGTGTGCTGCATGATGTGGAGCAGAGAATATCACAATCTCCCAGGAAATCTGATCGTAAACTTGCTGCACAGTCAGGTGTATCAAAAACAACAACTCACCGAGCGTTAAAACAATTGCACCTACGTGCATATAAGGTACAGGCTGTGCAAGAACTGAAGGAAGCAGACAAAGGTGCACGTGTAAGATACTGCCAGTGGTTTAGAAATTTTATTAGAGACAATGGTGTGAATATTTTAGATAAGGTTTTTTTCACGGATGAAGCATGATTCCACTTAAATGGATATGTCAACAGTCAAAATTCTCGACACTGGTCAAGTAACAATCCCCATTTGTTACATGAACAATCACTTCATCCACAAAAGATCGGTGTGTGGTGCGCGATTTCGCGGAGAAAAATAATCGGTCCATTCTTTTTCAACACAACAGTTGACGGAATAGTTTATCGTGACCTTATCACACAGTTTATTTCTCTGTTGGAACGTGATGAACGTGATTGTTGGTTTCAACAAGACTCCGCAACATGTCACACGTCTAATGAAACTTTAGACATGTTGGCAGCGTTTTTTGGCGATCACATTATAAGCAAAAACTTATGGCCCAGTCGCTCCCCGGTTCTGACGTCTCCAGATTTTTTTCTGTGGGGTTATTTGAAACAAACAGTTTACATTAATAACCCAAGAACACTTGATGATCTAGAAATGAACATTTGCACAGTAATTAACAATATAAACCAATCAACCTTGCATAAAGTTGCTTCCAACATGATAAAACGTGTTGATGAATGCCTCAGGGAAAATGGTTGTCATTTTCAACATTTTGATACTTTTCTTCTGATTGTAAACTTCATATGGTGTGTGTCTTATGAACATATTAATGGTCTGTATTGTATGTATATTACAGGAAACATGCCTCCAACGATATGGAACGGTAAGTTGAGTGTAATTTGAAATTATTCCTACGCTCTGTCTTTGAAATCTGTGAACCACCGATGAGCAAAAACGGTAGGGAAGGAGAGAAAGCGAGTAGGCGGAGCAAAGCGGTGCCCGCTGCTGCAAAGGGCTGATAGCTGCGGCCACGTTTTCCCCTCCGTGTACTCACTTCCCCTCTGGTCGAACCATTTGGAATAACTACGCGTGCAGAGGATTTGCTTTCATTCGGCTACTCCACAGATCCCCGGGACAGAGTGTACAAGGTTTAAATTTAATTGTTAAAATAAAAGTTAACTGGTACGACCATGTAAAATGCATTTCATATTTTGAAGAACTTTTATTTAATAATGATTGACACTTTTATTCCAATGTGCTTTAAAATATTAGGTATGTATAATAAACTTTAAGCCACCAAACATGGAACGTAAATTATTTAATGTGAGGTACTTTGCATGAATGAGGCACAGCTCACAAGAAATACGTAATATACAGAGTGTTCATAAAGTCCCGGTACCATTACAAAAAAACGTAGCTCGGAAATTACATGCAATAGAACAATGTTGTTGATTGCAAAATGAGCTACAACTCTCCACGTTTATATGCCATACACCTCAATGTGCGCCCCTCTACTTGCTCTTAGAACATCAAGGCGGAAATCCACTTGTGTCCATACACGTTCCTGCATATCACCAGTAAGAATTAGGATACTCTCCGTTATTCTTCTTCGAAGAGTAGCAACATCTGGAACAGCAGTGTGGTAAACACAATCTTTGACATACCCCCCAGAAGAAGAAATCAAAGGGTGTGATATCAGGAGAGCGCGGTGGCCAGGGAATAGGTCCATCACGGCCTATCCATCTGTCAGGGAAATGCCTATCCAGAAGACATGGAACATCCTTGGACCAATCTTGTTGAAAAATTATGTTTGGCTGGAATTCCTCCAACTGAGGAAGGTACTGTTTTCTGTAATGGTACCGGGACTTTATGAACCCTGTATATTGAAGAAAAATATGTTCCTATGCTTGTCACTTCCTTCTTTGACAAATTGATTTTATTTACTGCGATAGAATATACTTGGTTATAGAGTGGTAACGATAAAAGATTGATTGATTTGATTTATCTTACTTTGCTTTTCAACCACTTTTGGCTTGTAGCGAAGAAGAAGACGAGTGTTGATATGATGAAATTCACGGGGATTCGAACCCCCGGTATTGTAGCGCGCTGTGCTGGCTAGCCACTTCGTCATGAATGTCGGTGACTGATAAACGAATTTCACTAAATGTGTATAAATCTTCATAATCGACACTTAACGAGTCCATTTCTTTTCTCTGACTGGCAAGGAATTAATATTGAAATTATTCTTATTATGTCTGATAGAGACTGCACAGGAAAATTTGATTGATTGGATTGATTTGTTGTTTTAAGTCCACTTTATGCACAGGGAGGCTAATCGGGACTGGACCTACAGTTTAAAGTGGGATCCGAACCACTATGTGCCTCCGCCGAGAATCGAACCCGGGAAGCACAGGAAAATAAATAGCTACCTAGCCAAGCCTTCTTTAATAGCAGAATTATAACAATTTCTGCACATCACCCTTGCTTCGTATTACAAATCAAATATGATAAAATAGAGAAACCGAGAACTTACCAAATGACACATTACGTCAATGGAAAATAACGCATAAAGTAGGTTTCATCACAACGTTAAATAAATACAAAAAATACAATTTTATCATAAATATAAATAGAGACGTAATTATGTAACCATATTATTTTAGTTAAAAATCACCACGAATTGCATCATTAAAAAATTGAAAATTATAGTGTTGTAATTTTTTCAGCAATTAGTGAAATATATTTCATACACTTTATTTAACCTAGTTAAATTTATTAAATTTGACACATACGTATAGATAAATTTTCTCTATCTAGTCACCTTCTTTATTAAGGTAAATGAAATCGTTATTACACACATTAATGTTTATAAAAATTGAACCTAATTAGTAGTGTTACATTGTTAAGTAACATAATAATACATTCTGCTCTTTGTATCACAGCATAAAAACCTTGCGTTTCCTTCTGTTTCTAGGGAAAAGGTGATACGGTATTCCAAAAACCACACAAAAGTTGATACTTCAAAGTAATGATAATTCAGCCCAAAAGACTAATGAATATTCCAATTTCAATCTCGCAATCTTATTTGTTAAGTAGTATATGCTGTGTAAAGTGCCTTCAATAAAAGTTTTGGATTTTATGTTGTAACACAATTATTTTTACAGAATGGGTGTGATGAACGTATTCGTAAAAACAATCAAAATGGTACCTACAGAATTCTAAATAACTTAACAAGTCACAAGTGTTCGTAAATTCCCGTGTTTCTTTATATTCAAATTGACAGTGTCAGTCGTGGATGAGAAATGAAACAAATAATTTAGCCTACTTCCAGATTTGATAAAAATCGAAAACCAATGATTTTATTTGTAGATGGACAGTCGTGGAAAGATATACTACCCATAAGCCTAGTGGTATTAAGGCTGTATTGGGGAAGTAATTTTCCATGATTGTACACAAAACTGCTCAAAACTTACGTTAAAGAAACGTCAATAATTGCATTTCGTTATATCACATTCAGTCAGCTAGTATTGTACCGAATACAGGGTGAAAAATCTTGCTACGAAACACAAAGATTAACCAATAATGTTTTAACCCTTGAAGGTTCTCTATGAAAACTTACATCGAAATAGAACCTTCGCATCCCTCAAAGAAATGGACTGTACTCGTGACCTTGAAACACGCTTGACTCTAGCCCCGTCTAGTTGGCTACACTTTTTTACTCGCTTTGACTCTGCACCGAAGCGTCTTCAGAGGTGTGGCGTGCATGTAGCCGGTGTTACCGCAGGTAACAGCAAAATGTAAAGCATTAAAAAGTTGTTTCAATAACAATAATTTCAATAAAATGACAACATTGTTAAATACGTTAATGAACACCGTTGCCGTCGAGTAGATATTGCCTAGGACATTTTTTTTGCAGCCGACAGAAGCGAAGAGGGAGGCCGTTCCGCTACCCTGAAGAGGCAACAAGGGAGAAGAGGGCGCCGATGCAAGGAAAGAGCGGGGAAGGACTTTGGGGCATAGTGTGCTATGGGGTTACTCATATGCCTGTTAAGGGGCCCTGTTGCCGTTCAGACCTACCCGAGCAGCCAGTGTTGTCACATCGGATTGGAAGAAAAGAACTAAATCCTTCCTAAAACAGTAATACCATTTCTGTGAAGCAACAAGAGGTAGACTGCAGAGCCAAGGCTGGATTGAACTTCAACTGAGACCAGTTGAGTAATAGACGAAAATATAGTTCCTTGGCAGGCACGTATTCAGATTATTTTCGGGGGGGGGGGGCTAAACATCATTTTTTTACAGGGGTATAGATAGAACCTCGCAAGGTTTAAGGTCGATGGTGGCGATTCAGTTCCAAAACGGTGAGGGGGGGGCAAGAAAAGTTTACTTTCTCTTGGTAGACAAAGGTTAGCATTGAAAAGCCATAGTGCGGGGCAAAAAATGGAGAGCAACTGTCTCCTAAATCTGCCACTGTTTAAGCTGCTGTTTTTTTCTTTCAGTAAGTGATATCGGGACATTTTTTATCACTCGACTCCTCTGTTGCAATGTACGAACGTTGTGTTTGTGCCAAAACGATCTCAGTATGTGTATGTGTCCGTTTCACGAAGCTGTTATGCAATGGAGAATCCATTCGAATGTTTTGATTTGATTTATTTCATTTTACTTCGCGTTTTGTGCCTCTTGCCTAATTTGCGAAGATGGGGATGAGTGATGAAATTGATGAATGGACATTCACAAACAACCATGCCCGAGCGGGATTCGAACCCGGGACCCTTGGCGCCGCAGCGCGATGTGCTAACCACTCAGCCACAGGGTCCAGTCCATTCGTATGTGTTCTCCCAGGTTTGGATATGATCCTTTATGGTGTTGTCGCCTGCATTCGAAACGTAACCTTAACAAAAATCCTAATTTTCCATCCTTGTGACTTGGATCTTCAAGATTTAGGAAGAATTCAGACCGAAGGCACACACTTGTTTGCAATGAGTGACCCAGTCAATAGAAACTTTTCACACCGTAGCGGCACGACAGGTTGCACAAGCCTGTATTCGATTTGTGAAATCCTAAAGCGACACGTATAGCTTGTGAAACCTGGTGGGTCAATCTCATTGTCACCTTGAAACGGCAGCTCGTGTTGACCACAGAAGAAAAATATCTTGTCAACCGGTGGGAATGTCTATTAATGTCTATAAGTTTTATTCTATCTCCTTTTTCTGTGCTTGTTAATTAAACAGGCAACATCTTACGGTTGGGAATACACAAGAGATGTGCCATGCAGAAATTTTAGCGGAAAATGCAGGCTCCACCAGGCATACCGTGCCATTCCTCTACAGCGACAACAAAAGATCAAGCGAAGCCAAGGGTGACTCGGCAGCTCACTTGGTAGAACAAAGAATGGCACGGTATATGCCAGAGACCCTGGTTTTCGAGTCATGGTCGAGCTTGCTTTTTCCGCTAAAATTTCTACATATGCAATATCTTCTTGCTTTCTCTTCTCGACATTCATAAAATTTTCAACCTTCATGGCTGCTCCGGTCACTAATAAATCATCACTCAAAACTTAGATTTTCAGTCGATCTGTGCAGCTTATTAAATGATGCTCCAATGCCCATTACTGCTGAAATATTTACTTTAGAGACCTTCGATATCTTTGGCTCATGACCCGAAACTAGCACTACACTGTCGGCAATGTCTTCAGCTTTAGACCCGAACTTGTAATAGTGGTAGACTTCAGCACTTTCCAGCAAAATGTGTCAGTAATTCTCCCCCCCCCCCAAGCTCTACATCTTATAAAACTGTCAATGGACACTGACTGATCACTAATCGACTGTCACACTTACTCCTCAAGTCTTATTGAATGATTCTCTTGTACAGACCAACCGTGAAATTGAATCCGCGTATTTATATCCATATTATATTCTGGAATGTTCCGCACATAAAATGTTTTGTAGTTCGACTCCACCTGCTATTCAAGAACGATCCCTCTCGAGCTTTTCAGAGAATTATTAATTCCAACGAATCGCCCGACTCATGGTGCTGCCTTCAAGAGTGCTTTGTTGTGCAACTTCCAAATGCTGACAAATTTTTATATAATGCTCAAGTTCGTTGCGACAACACCGAAAGAGCAAGAAAAGTTTACATACAATATTATCAATAACAGGGTTATCCCTCAGGGTTCTAGAACATTCTCCGCTTTTCCTCGATAATTATATCTGTCTTTAAATTATAATCACAATATTTTATTTCACACACACAAGCCAAAAACCTCATTTCATCTAGTGTAAATCGAAAAATTTCGGAGGGGGCTCGAGCCCCCTGAGCCCCCCTCTGGATACGTGCCTGTTCCTTGGTGTGATTCGTGATTTGGACAAACCTTGATCCAAAATACTAAGTTGGCAACAGTAGTACGTGCAGCTGGGCTTCCTTTCCACAAAGGAGAAGAGTTCTGTCGTCTGCTCAGTGCTCACCACACAAACATCAAACTGACCCGAGAAAAGCGTGGTTCTTCTTCTTCCACTTCGCAGCTCATTTCAAAGAAACAGAGACAGATGAAGAATTGACAAGGGTCTACCACTATTCATTGGATTTTCGTGGTAACTGTTTCATGAGTGGTAGTTCTTTCCAGCAGTGCTTGTGGCTAAATCACTGTGCTGATTGCAAAACAAGAACGAAATGAGCAAATACGAGGGTCACTATTTATATTTTGAGCCTAACAATGAAAAAACAGGAATTTGGCATTGAAAACTGCTTTATTGTTTTTCGAAGTATTCTCCTTTATGGTCAATACACTTTTGCATTCGTTCGAACCATTTGTCAAAGCAGTCTTTTCAATCTTCTTGAGATACCTCCATAATATGGTTTTTGAACGCATCAACGGCGTCTTCCGCCGACGAAAATCGTTGTCCACGCAATTTATTCTTGACATTCGGGAACAAGAAGAAGTCATTGGGTGCCAAATCAGGACTGTACGGCGGATGACCCATCAATTCGATTTTTTGACTGTTCATAAAGTCGGTTGTTAGACGAGATGTGTGACAGCTGGCATTGTCTTGATGAAGAATGATCCGACGGCGTTTGTTTGTTTTCCGTATTTGACCGAAGACCTCTGGCAAACAAATTGTTGTATACCATTCAGAGTTGACCGTTCTACGTTCCTCTGAAGGCACAGTTGCCACATGACCAGTTTTCCCGAAAAAAACAGGCGACCATTTGTTTCGATGTGCTTCGAGCGCGAACAACTTTTGTTGGATTGGGTTCATCTTGAAACACCCATACAGTCGACTGCTGTTTACGTTCCGGCTCATATGCATATATCCATGTTTCGTCACCTGTTACAATCTTATATACGTCTTTTGAAGCACCACGATTGTATTTATTGAGCATTTGTTTGCACCAATTGACGCGAGCGTCTTTTTGAGTTTTTGTCAAATTGTGTGGGATCCAACGAGAACATACCTTTCTCACAGTTAAATGATCACGTAATATTTTATATATGCTGGTGGAACTAATGCCTATGGTTGCCTCAATCTCACAGTATGTCACATGACGATCTTGCAGTATTAGGTTTTGCACAGCATCAATGTTTTCTTGAACAACAACTGATTTTGGACGACCTTCGCGAATCTCGTCGGTGAGCGAATGGCGGCCACGATTAAATTCGTTATACCAGGGTTTCACAGTGGCAAAGGATGGGGCTTCATCGCCAAATGTGGAGTAAGTTGATCGATGCACTCTTGTCTTGATAATCCACGTCGAAAAAAGTAAAAAATCATCGCACGAAAATGTCCACGAGTTAATTCCATTTTATTGTTGTCGCGCAATCTCCAAGGCAACATAAACAACACAAATGAAGCTATTGACAAAACATTTGAAGTACGTTATGGTCAATAATGCCAGACGATTCCGTGCAAACGTCAAATCGCGCCTAACTTCAATCAGTGTTGCCAAGGCTCAAAATATAAATAGTGGCCCTCGTATCTAGCTCGAAGACATGTTTTCTTTACCGGGGGAAGGGGAGGCGGGTGATAACGTCTAGCAGACATATAATTGTCGTACTGATAGCCGGTAATACTTTTGAAAAAGTCACGCCACGCCACTGGTCTAGTTGGTTGCACGGTGCAACACCGAGTCGTCTAGTTCGTTGGTTTCGAGTCAAGTAGTGTATTTGGTGTCTGCACCGCCTGCACTACCTTTCGGACCGATATGTTCGGTGTATGGTCACGTGGTGCGTGCTAACTAATCAAATTACCGTTTAAAGCAGCAGGCAGGCATTTGTTGAATCTTCTGAACTTGAACACCGCTTTCCGTCTACTTCATTGAACGTAATTTCCTTGCACCACTCTGACACTGGATACACCTGCACTGCACCGAGTGTCAAAAAGTGCAGCCAACTAGACGGGGCTGGCGTAGAGTGGTTGCGTGTGCCACAAACATGTACTCAGTTTAACAACTCAGTTTATTGGTCGTGAATACGGGCGGATGAGGGATGTGATAAAATTGATGAAGGGACATTCACAAAGAACATCCTTGCATATATCCTGGGATTCGAACCACGGATGCCTGGCGCCTTCTGTACCACCTTGTAAATGACTACTTGAGGTAATAAGCAAGAAGACAATGAATGACGACTTAATGGACAAGATAATGTCTGAATGAAATAAAGACGTTGAAATACAAGCGAAGAAAGAAAATCGTAATTTTCCTAGAGAATGATGATAGAAATTTTGTACAGAGAACTGTATCTTTGAACGGACCTCGGAAGGGAGCGAGTGAGACGGGAAAGAAATGTCCTTATTGTTGATCTACAAAGTAATTTTTCCGAAAGAACCTGAGAATGTGAGACTAAGTAATCTTAAATATTTAATAATCCACGTAACTCTTTGTCTCGTCTTATACTTAAATCGCCTCACAATGTAAATACATGTTTTGATGACCAATGAACAGATAACATACCAAAAATCATGCACGTATACGTACAAAAAACATACAAAAATCCATTCCTAAATTTGCCGTGTTATTCCCACAGTCAATGAAAAAATAACGTAAATTAAATTTTAGTTTCTGACTATTTTCAGAAAAATAGGAATAGTTAATGAAAAGCACCTGAAGTGAATGGCACAATTCATAAAAACAAAAAGTTTATAATATAGATTTAATATTTACGTTGCCATCTAGTGGTTACAGATGTAATTTATATGCAATAACATTTTGAATTAACAATTTCTCGCACAGAGATGCATGCATCAAGCACAGTATTTAATCCTGAAATTCTGTTGATGGGAACTGAGAATGTGTGCTTGCACACGATCTACGGAAAATGTTAGCAAACGGACATTGGTGAATACTGACACCTCAGAAGAAAATTTAGTATTTTGTCTTGCCTGTTCTGGCATCACTGGTTACTGCAGCTCTTTGTGTTAGATACAAGTGTGTGGAAGTGTGTGAATAGAGTCCATTGTCATCTACAAGAAGAGCAACATTCCATTTTAAAAACCAAAACGGTAAGGAAAGTTGCACCTCAACTTCAAATGGATAGGGATAAATGAGATGATATAAAGAGGTGAGAGAGAGAGAGAGAGAGAGAGAGAGAGAGAGGGAGAGAAATAAAGAGACAGAGATAAGTTGTAATTCAGAGATAAGAGTACATAAGAACAGTGAGATATGCAGAGAGAGAGGTAATAGTGAGAGAAGTAAAGCGAAAGGAACCGAGTGTTATAAGACGAGAGAGATAAGAAGGGAACGGGATATAAGTGAGAAGAGAGAGGGGGAATCAAGAGATAAGACGAGGGAGAAGTACATAAAAAAATTGGGAGAGATAAGATGGGAGTGTGATGTAAGCGAGGATAGAGGAGAAATCAACAGAGATGAGACGAGTGAGATATGAATGAAGAGATTAGAAGAGTGGAATATGAGTAAGGAGAGAAGAGGAATCAACAGAGATAAGACTTGGGAGAAATGAATAAAGAGATAGGGAGAGATAAAAATGAGTGGAATATAAGTAAGGAGAGGGGGATCAAGAGAGTTACGACGAGGGAGAGATGGGCATAGAGATAGGGAGATATAAGAAGGGAATGGAATATAAGAAAATAGGTAAAGAGATCAAATTAGATACACAAGGAAGAAAAGACAGAAATGGACATAGAGCCAGACAGAGTAAAACGGGAAGAAATGAGACAAAAGGTTAGGTAAGATAAAACAGAGAGGGAAGAGAGAGAGAGAGAGAGAGAGAGAGAGAGAGAGAGAGAGAGAGAGAGAGAGATAGTCCACATTTCAAGTTGCACATCCTAATTCATTAATACATTTTCGTTCCCACTCACTAGAAGCAATCTTGCACTAACCATGCAAAGATCTGAAGTGTCAAACACACTGCACCTGAGAGCGTCATATTTTTCATTACTGCCTTTGAAATCATTTGAGCTGACAATGCTGAGGTTCGTGCGTGGTTGCGAAAGAGTTTCTCGAAACGATTTTAAGGTTTCGATAAGCAACGAAAATATTATTGTTACTGAACTGATAAAGGGAGATTCGATTTTTCAACTACTAGCGAAATAGTCTTTAATGCAGTGTGAGTGTATTGTATTTAGTGAAAAATGTTGAAACACACAGCCGAGAGGTATTTATCCGATCTGCTCAAAATCTCGATTAACTATTGTAGTTTTTAAATGATGAAGTTTAGTTTGTCGTGTTGTATAATTCTTGTTGTTCAGGTGAGTGTTTCGTCATTTCTTTTTTAACATCGAAATTGAATACACGTATATTGTTGTTTATACAACCAACTTATCGACAAAATTAATACTGTTTCTCAAATCAAATATTAATTTTTCCTTAATATTCAAGTTTTCTTCGATGCAGGTTTCATACTTGTGCTGAATTTGTTAAATTACATAAAATATATAAGATGGCGAGAAAGTACTATTTCTTAAATAATTTTATCTTTTGTGTGTATGTGAAACTGACATGCGGCCCTTAATTTAGTTTGGTTTATTTCACGATATTCTTGAAATCTACATAAATAATACGGGAATGTGCTTTGGAGTATTACGGAATTAAACGTTTTGGTATTTTCTAAATATATTAACCATTTTCTCCTTGATAATCCGAATGTGTATGTACACATATTCCGAAACACTTGTGTGGGAAAACCGTTGCTGAAACTTTTTATTCGGTTTGATAGGGTGGTTAAAACATATTCTGAATTAAGGTTTTTGGAAGCTGCAGAATTCTTTATGGAAATTTTATAATCAAATTTTCATAAACTAGGTTTTGAAAAAAATTCTGTGGTGTTTCCCATTAACTTTTTGGGTGAGGTACCAAGGAGACTAGATAACTGAAGCAGTCACATGAACAATGTTGTCAAGTAACAAGAACCAAAGTTTACAAAATAGGACAACTATTGGCCATATTAATTTATATCACACATTTCTCTATCAAACGGTAATTTCATTTTGCAAAAATTCTGCCATCTGTCCACGAAAGGTACAACTATATCACACTGTCATACGATCGGCTAGGGACAGCATTAGCACCTTGGTAAATACATGCTAAAAGCACCAAACCTGACCTGCCTAACATATCCACGTATGCATATAAATAGCTTAAATGAAAAAAATATAACTTGTCAAACCTATTTACATGTATTTGCCAAGGTGTTAATGCTGTCCCTAACCATTCGTCACTTATGTACATATACTGGGCGCTAACAATCAACGCTTTATATTTTTACATCCCTGTCGTCAAGTAAGTTATTTACAATGTTGTTCGCGTGATGGCGTTCAACTCACTATTGCAATTATTAATTGAAAGCGGTAATTAAAACGACATTATGGACCACGCAAGAGAACATGTGCAAAATACAATAATTTGCCTATATGTATATCTCGCTTGGGCGTCGAAGACGATACATAAATTTAAGCATGGCGTTCAGATTTAGCAACCAGAACTCTTAGCAAATTTCGTTTCATTATTATTTGAAGTTATTAGTTCCATAATAGACATATACAGTGAAGATAATAAGGTATTATTACAACCTTGTGTCTTTGGCTAACACAGTTCAATCAACAATTGAAAATTACTGACACAACAATGAGCTTTGTTTCCAGGTGTACTTTAGTTTCTCATCACATACGGACAATGAAGCGAAATTTCAGCGTGGTGTGCCTTCATGTAAGTTTTTCGCCTATTTTACTACACCGTAAATTTTAGAAGACTTGCCTTGTTAATATATGTAAAGCAGATTATTTCGAAATACAAATTGAAATTTTATCCATGCTTGCATAGCATATTCTCTTTCTTATTTTCAAATATTGGAACATAGTTCTCATGTATTCCTTTTGTAACAGTAATGTATTAAATGCTCCAAATTTTTCTACCGGTAAAGAACTGCGATTTCCATTAACATTGCCCAATTATGGAATTCGTACTACGAGGATTGTTATTATCATTACAGATTGGGACATAAGCAAATCGAACGACATCAAGGTTATTTACACAGGTGAGGATATAATGTTATAATTTAATACGTTGTGTGTTAATCTTTCTGATATAGGTGTGGCCATCTCCTGTTAATAAGTCCAACTGTTAATATAATCCCCTAATATATTTGGATATAACACGCTAGTAAAGGAGAGATGAGGTTAAAGAAGATACAATATTGTAATTGTTACATAATTTAATACTAATCAAGGACTGTACTAAATAACCTTTACACGGAATTTGTAAACTACAAATTGTTACTATCACAAATTCTAAAAGTTATAACTAGGAATATACAGGGTATACATACAGTTTATGTCAGTTTTAGTTTTATTTTATTTCATTTTGAATGACACAGTATTTCTTGCGTAATTTCAGATTGTAATGATGCATACAATTACAAGAGGAACACGTGCCGTTGTAAGTTGTGCAAAAACATTTAGATGTGAGGATTTTAAAATAAATCATGTGCAATAAACTAAAGCTAAATCTCAAGTTAGAGCGAACGAGGTTTTCAGAGTATCTATAGAGACTCAGTATATTACAATAATTCAGTAGATTATTTGCATACAGAATAATTTTGGAAAGAAACAGTATAATTTAGCATTGACAAAATGGTGGCAATTATAGAAATGGAGTAATTTCTTCAAAACTTATAAATATTGCAATATAGCGGCCTCTATAATCATATTTTCAATTATTTAGCAGATATAGTTATACTTTTGTCAGGAAGTTAGATTAACAATAGCAATGAACAAAGTTTCTAACCCTCATAGCGTTTGAATTCTGAGTATATTACTAAGATATGTCCTCACATTAATATTTCCAACCTATTGAGTAATTCCGAACATTAAATTAATCATATTTTATGTAATTCGAGGATCTGAAGAATAAGTTTAAATAATGAAAAATAAATATTTGAAAATTATAAATATTTACTTCGATTCTGCTCTACGGAAGTTCCCTGAAATGATACAAAAATGGATTAAGTCTTACAACACTCTTAGTACATCACATCAGACAACAATTTAGTATTCGTAACAATCTTAAACACATTATTATAGTCGCTATGAAAATATCCAATTTTCCTAACAATTCGTTAGAACGTTACATTATGAAAATTAATATTTTTATACTTCATGATATGAAATCTTATGTGAATCTATCATAATGACATTTCCCCTTTCTTTCAATTTACATAAACAAGTTGTTATTGTGTTCAATAATAATAATAGTAATAATAATAATTTTGAAAAAATTTGCTATGGAAAATCTATGGAAGGAAATAGACTAAAGTATGATATTCCAGTGAAATGTATTAATAGAAAGTTCTTATTCTCAGAAATAATATTCTGTTACATTTTCATGCACGTTGCTTACGTTTCGAAAACACCAAATCCGCTGACCAAGGCTATTTTATTTACGTAAAAAGAACACTATACACGTAACGTTTCGACCCTGTATCAAGGTCTACTTCAAACTAAGAAACAAATTCAAATGAAAAGTCTAGAACACAGGAAGATTATTTTCTCATTTTACTTAAATAAAACAGCCTTGGTCAGTGGATTGTTTTTGTAAAATGGAAATAAGTCTTAATTGTGTTACCATTCAATAACTTATTTACAAGAAACAAGGATATGATATTTCTAATTTGTGGTGTAAATGTACTAACGTTTTCAAAACATCCTGATTGATTATTTGCTCATGAGTGAACTTTACAGTAATACAAGGAGTTGTAACTCATACGCGTATTCTGATACTATAAACTAACATAGCACTGACATATAAAACTATTCCTAGAATTATGTCTTAATTATTTATATAGAGAAACGTTTTTGCACGGTATTTGTAATTAAACTGGGATAAATGTTCGAGACAAATATGTATTATAATCTGTTTTTACATTAGGTTACGGTTGCGAAAGAAAAGCACATGGATACTGTATGTGTAAGTAGTCATCCCATACACTGTTATTTCTTCTTATAGAATTTGAAGGAATAATTTTTATTCTATTTAGTTTTACTGTTGTTTCTCTTGACACTCAATTCCTGCAATATTCACTTAAAATACTTAATGATATAAAAATATTTACGTCGCAAATGTTAACATAAAAGTGCAAATGTATCCTGTAGTACCGAGTGTCAAACTGACACTATACAGAGAAAAAATATCTTGCCTAATCAAGAAACTAACAGTTTCTCTTGTGGGGATCCTGAAAGGCTAGTAGTAATATTGTTGAATTGCAATCAATGATTAACGGTTCGACCACAGATGCATTAATATTTTACAGAGGTTGGAATCCCACATTGGCATATCTGGATATAAAGTGAACATACAACAGCAACGCACCCAAAAATTATAATTAATTCATTTAAAACAGCAACGGTTGTTATTAATGATATCGACCATTTATAAATAAATACATTAAGTTATAATACAAAGAGCCAACAAGTATTTATCTCTAATGGGACCACTTTGATCATGACATTCATGATTATTTGAAATTACTAAAGAAAATTGTATACAGATTCTGTTCTTTCTAACATAATTTATTATGGTTAATTCAAAATTTAAATATACAATACGCATAAGTAGGAACACTCTTTAAATATGCACATCTGCATTAATATAACTTCTACTTTATCTGACGATACAATTTGTTCATTTTTCCATGCTGTCTACCCTTATAGCACGGAGTTCCTTGACTATTTGAGAATCTAAAGTAAATAAAAAATATAATTGAATATGATACTTTATAGACGCTTGTTAAAAGCTTTCATGGATGTCTAGAGGAACAAATGAAGCATAGCAAAATGTAAGGTTGCAACCTTTGGGATCGCAGTGTGTTACGAACACCACTCCGACTCATGAGAATATTGATAAATTACTCAGTATGTACAATACATGCATTAATGTGGAAATTACTTATTTATTTTAAATGTCTCTAACTGCTAACATGTAACTTAGGAAGTAGACACTGGATAAAGCTATAACTAGTTTTATTATGTACTGTACTGTTAATATTAACAAATGAAAATTATATTAAAGAGGAAATAAAAAGTAGGCTTAATTCAGGAAATGCATGTTACTTCTCTCTTCATAAACTTTTGTCTTCTCGTTTAATATCTAAGAAACTAAAAGTTAAAATATACAAAACAGTAATTTTGCCTGTAGTATTATATGGATGTGAAACTTGGTCCCTTACATTGAAAGAGGAACATAAATTGAGAGTATTTGAAAATAAGATCCTTAGGAAAATCTTTGGACCTAAAAGGGATGAGGAGACAGGTGGGTGGAGAAGGTTACATAATTTAGAACTACATAATTTGTATTCATGTCCAGATATTATTAGAATAATTAAATCAAGAAGACTTAGGTGGGCAGGCCATGTGGCACGAATGGGAGAGGAAAGAGGAGTTTACAGGATTCTTGTTGGGAAACCTGTTGGTAAGAGACCTGTAGGAAGGCCAATACGAAGATGGAGGGACAACGTTGAGATGGACCTAAGGGAAATCGGTAGGGATGGAAAAGAGTATATAGAACTTGCTCAAGATAGGGAAAGATGGAAGGCCTGTGTTGCTGCAGCCATGAACCTTCGGGTTTAAGAAGGCTAGGGAGTTAATTAGTTAGTTAGTTACTGTACTGTTACTAATTCACATACCTAAAGGTTTAGTTTCCATAACAAACAATCATTCAAAATACCAATCATAAGCTAGTCATCTCTAATATTTTAGGTCATCCATGTGACATAACATTAAATCACTCGAAAAATCAATAGGAAATATGAACCTGTGGATATCTCTCTCTTTCAGGTAACTTAACCAAGTCAAATGTCGATCGTTCAGGTTCGTTTGTTTTTTGACATGTAACAAGATATGAATGTCAATCTGAATTATACAAAAAATGCTGCAAACCTTATTTAATAACAACTAAACCTCTAATATACTATTGCTATGTAATATTGATCATTAACTTTATGTCTATATAGATGTAAATAGTACACGCAATACGCAGCTACATATAGAAACATTTAATTGTTGGTGAACTCTACTTAGTGTCAAATCAGATTGGCAATTCCTTCGATGATCGATTCCTTTTGAAAATGTTAACATGTTATAGGGTCAAGTCCTGTAATACGGCCACGTAAATTTTCTAACCACAATATATGGTAAACTATAATCGGAAATACCTTGAAATTATGTTTAGTATGAAAGGCAATACAGTAAGTAATAAATCAGGAAAAATGGTTTATGTTGAACTTTTTCTACACACATACTAATATTAAAATTTTCACAAAAACAGTAAATTGGCCAATTTACAAAACAGGCCTTCAATATGGCCAAGGTATTACATGTGATGTTCTCAATGAGTACTACAGTCTTTACACACGAAAATGTCCAAATTTTCAGCATGTGCACATTCCTCGTGACACCAGTTCCCACAGCGAATACAAGAAACCCATATTTCACCTCCAAGATCATCGCTGTAAAACATGTTGCAGTAGGTACACTGTGAATCGTTATCTCCATCTTTTTATTTTTCTTGGGTAACTTTCTCCATCCCTTTCTGCTTTCTCTTACTCTTTTTCTTTAATTTATCCACTTTCTTCTCTGACATCTTCCTTTTATGGTCTGGTGACGTCAGGACCAGAAGCCTGGCCATTATACAAGACTATGTAGCAATACACCGTTCCGTTTGTGGCTCATAGGTGGCAGCACCTGTTGCCTTCACACAGTGTCTTTGAATACTACAATGAGCACATGTTACCGACACAGGACGCTCCCGTTTGCAACACACATCGAACACTAATGCTACGTAAGAATACAAATCACCAAGAAAAACAATATGGCTGTTCTTTACTCACCTTCAGACACAGTTGTTTAATTAAAACACACGTACGGCTGAACAAAGCACGGAGCTCAACATTCACTGCCACAGGACGGTCGCCATAACTCTCACTGAGAGTTCGGTAGTACCCGAACAGATGTCTCTTCAGTCGTCGAGGCACAGCAGTACGAAATATAATTTCTGGCCGTTTTACAAGACTGGCCGTAATACAGGACTTGACGCTATTTCTAATCAAGAACAGAAAACTCTTTATTTCTTTGGACTTATTTTCGAGGAAAGCTGTTTACAGTAAACGTAGATTAACTTCTTTTAAATTTAAATTATAATTATGAAGTTGGACAAGTAATGCAATTTACATTAAAATATTGAATTACAATTCGAAACATTGATATTTTGACACAATACAACAGATGACACTTAGTTATCGAGAGATCCTTATTAAGTTCGTTATTACGTACATTGTACTTCTATTTTATCACAAATAAATGTGACTACTTACATGAGATAGTTCATTTCGTTTTTCCTAATTTCTATTCAAGTTGTTGCATTTGTAATGCTCTCTCATGAATACATAATTCTTCAAACGTTTGTGTCTAAATAGTAGATACTTCATAGGGGATATATGTATTAATTGTGGGTTAAAAAGTATTGTTTGAAGTTTAAAATTAACCTGTGAATCACTTCTTACTTGTGTAGCAAGAGATGCAAGTTACAAGAGCAAAGAAACAACTAAACATAATGAAAATTTGACTTCATTAAGTGATTTCAAGAAGACTTTAATTTATAAAGGTACGTAATTTTTAAATTGAAAGCACAAGTTTATTTACAAAAATCATATACCTCAATTTTTAAATTAAAACCATTGTTATTTCTAACACAATGCTCTATACAGGCGTTTCCATGACAAGAATTTTTATATAAGAAATCTAAATTATACGTTCGTCCATTGTAATATTTTCTCAACTTACTTGTGTAAGTAATGGTTATACGTTCATATAAATGATTACCAACAATTCTAACAGAAATTTAGGATCATATGTTACCTGAAGACCATTAAATTAATATAAATATTAACTAATCATTGCTAAAAGTTACTATTTGTGTATTTTTTAAAATGCTGCTATATTTGTATCATTATTAAGTCGTAATTTAATATTGCATTTACAGTCCTCCAAAAGAAATGTTAATGTAAAGTAACGTAATGTAAGTTTCAGGTGTCACCTTGTGTTTTAATAGATAAAAGGCATGCACTGGCTAAAGAATTGGTAATTATATTCTTCTGAATATGTGAATACAAAAACCAACAGGGAATAATTTATTTGTCATTATTTTATAGAAAGTCCTCAAATTCGAGGCAGCAAAACTGTCACCCGAAGTCATGACGTCAAGAACGTCCCAACAATGAAGAATTCCCAAACTAATTACGCATTTGAAGGTACGTTTCCTTTTACCATTCCTTTATAATTCATATTGTAAACTAATTTTACTACTCATATATGGATTTCCCTGCTGTATATTCCAATTTTTTTCACATATCCAAAGCTTTGTATAATTGATTAAGTGTAGTAATAATTTCTGGTGCGAATTTATAATTTGTAGCTAAATATACAGTATAAAAAATAAACAACCGCATTAGTATGAAGAGACGGGGTACAAGCAGTACATTCAGGAGCAACTTGAAAGACACCTGTCCGTATTCAATGGATTGCATATCGAACTTTGTATGAAACTTTCATAATTTGCAACACTGAAAGAAACTGCGTTTGCTGCTGCTACTAATGTTCGAAGTAACTATAATGCAATCTTGATTGTAACAAGTACTATATTATTCATCTAAAAAAATATTGGATGCTAAAATAAACTAAAATAAAACTGCTAATGGTACTACTGCTACTACTACTAGAAGTAGTAGTGGTAGCCTAGTGTAGTAATATTAATAATAATAATAACATAATTTAAAATACCTATAAAGCAATAATTTTAAAAATTAACTCCTCTTTGACAAACTTCTGCATATGCCACTGATCTGTATCAGAATATTTTTGAGGGGAGGGGGTGTCCTCGACATCTTCGATTCGACCCCCCCCCCTAGGAAAATTTCTGGCGACGCCCATGCTTGTTGGGCATTTGTTTCCAAAACTACATGTGTAATTATAACGACTCGTTATTTTACTTTAATTGTGATACTTTGGTGAATTCAGATAAGCTGTAGTTACTTTCCAGGACGTAACATGCTTTGTTGTGTTATTTTAAACCTGTGCATGTAAAGTTACGCTGGCAAAACATGCACTGCAGAGAACATAATATGTGGTACTTGTGTAAACAGTTAAATATCCTTATTGTGTGACAAAGTAACGTTAACATGTTATCTTTACAAGCAAACTAACAGTAACGACAAGGCGTTACTTTCGGAAGTAAAGTAATTGTGATTGTAACGCGTTAATATTTCAGTATCTTACCAAACTTTGTTACCTTTAATTCATTACAAGACATTGTGAAGGTACTGGAAATTCGCGGTGGCTCAGTCGGTAACGCGTCTGACTACCATGCCCAAGGTCCCGGGTTCGATCCCCGGCCGGTTCAAATCCGGGAACGGAAGCGGAAGCGGCCCCGACGCCCACCCAGCGTCGAATGACATGGGTACCTGGGGGAAAACCTGGCGGGTAAAGGCGGTCAGGGGCGTGATGCTGATCACATCACTCCCACTCACGAATAAGCATGATTTATAAGGAACACTGTGTGTGTGTGGGGGGGGTGTCTGTGTGTGGGGGGGGTGTCTGTGTGTGTGGGGGGTGTCTGTGTGTGTGTGGGGGGGGTGTCTGTGTGTGTGTATTACATATATTTGTTTCTCTTCAGAACCCATTAACACTGTAAGAGAATCACGAGGTAAGTTATTATCTCAATACACAAATCAATGTACAATAAATATACCATTTGTGACAATCTATTTCAGTGGATGTCACTTTATTAAAATTATTACAATGCTCCTTTTTGTCATAATTAAATATTAGCAACAATTGTAACGTTCTGGACCTGGGAAGCTTAGCATGGCCCTCTCTGGAACCGACTCCATAATATTTACTATAATTCAGTCCAATCTGCATAGCAGTATGTAAAAGTCGTCGTTGCCCTCCACAGAGATAGGACTAGTTTCAGTTTTACCCATAATGCTAACCTTTTCCTCCAGCGGTGTCATGAGACTCTGAATTGCTCTCAGGGTTCGGGTGTATGTTGCCAGTTAAAACAAAGTAGCCAAAGGCTTGGTGAGAGCGATACACAGGATTCACTTTAACATATAAAATTTTATTCAACAACAAAGTTCAGAAAGAAAACTTAGACTAATACAGAGAGGTTATGAGATTAAATTAAGGTAGCAGGACTTTAGACACAGAAATAGAATGGATAAACTTAGTATGTACTCAATTTACCTTGATACATAGGGACCCAACGTTTACATATTAAACCTGTTACTAATCTATCTCCTAAAATAATATTCCTATTAGAGCATAAATTTTCTACTTCGCGGTTGGAGGCTGGGGGGGAAGAAAAAGGAAAGCTGATTAGTCACTTCTCTCACCCGAGGGTGGAGTGTGTTCTTGGCAGTGCCAAGTTCACTTCTCTCGTCCCAAGACGGAGCGTAACTTCTCTCATCCGAAGATGGAGCGAGGCTATCTCTCACTCGAAAGTGGAGCAGATTCGCTGACCAGAGGACAGAGTCCAACCTCTTATCTCTCGCCCGGAGCTCAGCTTCTCTCATCCGAAGATGGAGCCCTTACTCTTGGTCTCTCGCTGGATAAGGCGGAATGAGTGTCCTTGGTCTCTCGCCGGAGCGGAGCGCACCTCCTCTCGCCCGAAAGCGGAGTCCTTCTCCCTTTCTGGTGTTTGGTCTCTCGCAGTAGCGGAGCACACCTTCTCTCGCCCGCAGGCGGAGTCTAACTAACTTGCCAGCCAAGCTGTTGCCTTTATATAGGGTCTGCGATGCTAGCGAAAACGGGCGGAGAAGAAATAAACTATTAAAAGTATATTCCTAAAGTACGTTTTCCAAAATAGAGGTGGAACTCATTTTTTTAAATTTATACAATTCTCAATTTCTTAGATTCTTAGAAAGGTCATAAAAATAGAGGTGCGACTCGTACAATTTGTGACGAGACGGGTTCGTTACAGAATTATCATTCCATAGAAATTGAAATAGGAAATATTGTTTAGTCTATGCATTTTAGTGTAAATATAAAATATATCGTTCATGTCCCAATGCAATATCACAGACATTAATATAGAATTCATACTAGCTTACAAGGTAGATTCTACCTACTGAAGTAAGACATAAAGATTGAATGTTTCTGCCTGTAAATTCTAAATTAAAATGCGTGACATATTTTCCAGATGCTGATCTCACATCGGATGCACCTTCGACAATAGTTACAGAAGCACCTTTCCTCGCAGACATAGGTACAAACTATTTCCACTTCAGTTCTATTCCTCCAATCTGTAATGCTAGATTGTCCCATTCAGGAATATTATCATCTTAATTATGTAATGTTTTAAGGAAACTATATTTTACGTGTACTTACACAGCTGCGTAACTTGGGACCTAAATTTGGGCGGGGTTTAATAAAATATGAACTCTAGGTAACAGGAGGTTAACGGAAATACTCCCAATTTTCAATTGTAATAACCTGAACATTTTCAGGGAAGCGAGTTCACACTTTGGACATCTATGTTATGTGACACTAATGATAATGAAGCACGCTAGAGACCACTAGCGGAACCTATCTCACAAGTTCTAGCTGCCACCTCTAGATGACAGTGATATGTATATTAGTTATTAAAACTGTTATCATACTCGTATTATCCACAGTGACTCACTCACATTACTGTTTGTTCCGCCACAAATATAAGTATCTTTAAAAGTCAATTACTGCATGTATTTTGATATTACAGAAGTGTATAATTAAGAGCGCAAATTGGACTTAATCTTTCTTGCTGTGTTTTTTCAATATGTTTATGTTAATAAACGTATATTCTAAATATGTAGAAATATACTGTTTTGTTTTTAACTAGTATTTATGTAATATGTTTACATTTTTTATGAGGCGTGTAAGAGATATCCAAAACAATAATTTTTCAACTTCACAGGGCTTCTTAACGACGATGTAGAAGATAGTGGAGTTGGTGTTCCCGTTTACTCTACAAGTACGTACATAATAAGTTCTGTAACTGATTTCATAATCTGTAAGATCAATATGTAGCAGTGAGTGTAATAATAATTTTGGTAAGCAGTTCAATCAATAATGGAGAATGTATGTTAAAGGAAAAGACATTCAAATATAATTGAAATTCCACCATAATGATGAGAATTTCTATATATGTAATTTAATGAAATAAATAAACATATAAATAGTACAATGAAATGTGCAGTACGGTTCAAAAATAATTGACGTAAAATTTCATGGTGGAATGAATTTAGACTAGAGTTGATGAGTTTTATCTATGCGAGTGAACCATATACAAGCCAGGTTGCGTAGTAGCAAGGGGAGGAGTACTACAGGTTCCCTTAGCCAATGCAACCATCCAAGCAATTACAGTATTGAGTGTCTCTCTCTCTCTCTCTCTCTCTCTCTCTCATATATATATATAATAGAATTTATTTCCAGTATGAGCCTTTACAGCTACGAGGGTCACTATTTATATTTTGAGTCTTGGCAACACTGATTGAAGTTAGGCGCGATTTGACGTTTGCACGGAATCGTCTGGCATTATTGACCATAACGTACTTCAAATGTTTTGTCAATAGCTTGATTTGTGTTGTTTATGTTGCCTTGGAGATTGCGCGACAACAATAAAATGGAATTAACTCGTGAACATTTTCGTGCGATGATTATTTACGATTTTCGACGTGGATTATCAAGACAAGAGTGCATCGATCAACTTACTTCCACATTTGGCGATGAAGCCCCATCCTTTGCCACTGTGAAACGCTGGTATAACGAATTTAATCGTGGCCGCCATTCGCTCACCGACGAGATTCGCGAAGGTCGTCCAAAATCAGTTGTTGTTCAAGAAAACATTGATGCTGTGCAAAACCTAATACTGCAAGATCGTCATGTGACGTACTGTGAGATTGAGGCAACCATAGGCATTAGTTCCACCAGCATATATAAAATATTACATGATCATTTAGCTGTGAGAAAGGTATGTTCTCGTTAGATCCCACACAATTCGACAAAAACTCAAAAAGACGCTCGCGTCAATTGGTGCAAACAAATGCTCAATAAATACAATCGTGGTGCTTCAAAAGACGTATATAAGATTGTAACAGGTGACGAATCATGGATATATGCATATGAGCCGGAACGTAAACAGCAGTCGACTGTATGGGTGTTTCAAGATGAACCCAATCCAACAAAAGTTGTTCGCGCTCGAAGCACATCGAAACAAATGGTCGCCTGTTTTTTCGGGAAAACTGGTCATGTGGCAACTGTGCCTTTAGAGGAACGTAGAACGGTCAACTCTGAATGGTACACAACAATTTGTTTGCCAGAGGTCTTCGCTCAAATACGGAAAACAAACAAACGCCGTCGGATCATTCTTCATCAAGACAATGCCCGCTGTCACACATCTCGTCTAACAACCGACTTTATGAACAGTCAAAAAATCGAATTGATGGGTCATCCGCCGTACAGTCCTGATTTGGCACCCAATGACTTCTTCTTGTTCCCGAATGTCAAGAATAAATTGCGTGGTCAACGATTTTCGTCGGCGGAAGACGCCGTTGATGCGTTCAAAAACCATATTATGGAGGTGTCTCAAGAAGATTGGAAAAACGGCTTTGACAAATGGTTCGAACGAATGCAAAAGTGTATTGACCATAAAGGAGAATACTTCGAAAAACAATAAAGCAGTTTTCAATGCCAAATTCCTGTTTTTTCATTGTTAGGCTCAAAATATAAATAGTGACCCTCGTATACATACCATACAAGTGAAAAATTTCCGTGTACTTTCCCTACCCCCTTCCTCCTTTTAGTCTGCTTCCACCTTCACACTGCTTGGGAGTTCACAAACACTATTTCCTTTCAAATCTTTCCCTATACTTGCACTGTTACCTGAGTGATTCCTAAATTTTCTCGAATTTATTTATTAATTTATTTATTTAGTAACCCTCCCCCTTTCACACATGTTCGCTATCCCCACTGAGCTTCTTTGATCTCTTTACCCAGGCGTAGTGTACGAAAGTTCCCAGATTCCTTATTTGCGCCTCCCCCCCTCTCGGTCTCTCCCTCCTAATAACGCTTGTCATTATATTCTCAATGTTATCTTCATTAATTTCCCTGATATATTTTTGTCTTGCCTCCCCTGTTTCTTTGTATTGGAGGAGAATGTGAAATTTCGTCTCGTCTTCGCCGCATAACTGGCATTCTACGCTCCCGTCCTCCCGTTTGAGTTTAACTTGTGCCCATCCCCCCAGTCTGAACCAGGCCAATCCTGACCTTTCTTTTGCCCCAATCAAATCTACGTAGTTCCTCCTTCCCCATTCTCGATCCGTATCACTATTTTCGCCGATGTTAACGATATTTTTGCGTCGCATTCTGCAAAAATTTTCTGTTTGGTAATATTTCCAGTCTGGCACGTATGGCCCCTAGCATCTGCATATCAATTCTCCCCTCTATTCCCTCTTCCCACACCCATCCTAGCCCTATACTGTATAATTCCGTCTTTATTTTTGCTACCCATTGCCTCCCATTACCCCCGCCCTTATCTGTGATTGTACACAGAGTTTCTTCAAATTTCCCCCCTCCATGGTGATCAGTTTTGCCCAGTATTTAATGCTCCTCATTTTGGCATCCACTTCCTCTCTTAATTTTCCCATTTCCCTAAGTGCCCCACATGTTGCCGTAACCCTCCCTACTCCTAGCCCTTGTTTTAGGAATCTAGATTGTACGACGTTTACGGTTTCCCCTCCCTCCCAGACCCATAGTTCGATGCCATAGAATAGTGTTGCCTTAACTGTGGCCTCGTAGACCCCCTCCAGAATTTTGATTGGAATATTTGGTATTTTGTATTTTATTTTTCTTGTTTTTTCTAACGCAAAAATTGCTTTACATTTATTCCTGTGTACGTGCCTTGCCCACCTACCCGTCATTGTCATCACCATGCCTAAATAATCGTACTGTTTCACCCTATCGACACTTGTCTCTCCGTATTTCCATTGTTCATCCTTACCAAATACGTACCCATTCTTACATATCATTATTTTGGTCTTCTTCATATTTACTCGCATGGCCCATTTCCCGCAATATCCGTGTAACGTGTCTAGACCGTTCTGTAGACCTGCTGTCGTGTTCGAAATCAGTACCAGATCGTCTGCGTATAACAAAAGTGGTACCTTTACGTCGGATATCGTTGGTGAATCCGTGTCCCTCTGCGTTATTTCCTCCATGATATCGTTGATGAAGAGGATAAACAGCAGAGGGGAGAGGACGCACCCCTGCTTCACCCCCAGTATTGATTCATTTGCCCCTGTAACGCCCTCATTCCCGCACTTTACGCAAAACTTAACTTTTTCATATGCCGCTTGGAGAGCTCTGATCATTCTGGCGGATACTCCAACGTCCCACAATTTTGCCCACAACATTTGCCTGTTAACCGTGTCAAAAGCCTTTTCGAAATCCACGTAGCAGCAATATAGTTTTCTCCTTTTGACCCCTAGTTTTTCTTGTATCAATGTCTGCAATAAAAGTACATTGTCTATTGTCTGAAAAATTTTCCGAAATCCAGCTTGCAGAGGAGAAAGAACTTCAAAAATTTCGCACCATTTTTGTAATGGTGTACATAATATCTGGTAGTACACTTTGCTCAGTACCGACAGTAATGAGACCCCCCTGTAATTGTTAGGATTGCTTTTTTCCCATTTACCCTCGTAGATGGGGCAAATGATGGTATCCGACCATTTTTCCGGAAACAGCCCCTTCCGGTAGAGCCCATTCATAATTTCCCAGCCCATTTCCGCCATTAGTGAATTTTTATTTGTGCGCGTTCCCGTTTTTTAGCGAGTTGATTGCTAGAGAGTATTCATTGTCTGTTGCCTCCTCATCTAGAATTGGTATCTTATGTATATCTGCAAAGAATAGCAAGGTTCATCTAGGCTACAAAGATATTTCTCGTCAATTCTAATTATTTTCTATTTCCAACATTATACGCGTATATATCCTTAACTAAATTATTTCTTTAAATAAAATAATAAACCAACAAAAATCTACTCCTTCCTTTTCAAAATATTCATCATATATAATATGCTTTTCATTTGGGTATATTATTTCATCAATATGCATCACATGAAAATTGTACAACAAAGGATTTTTATGCAATATCTTGCGAAAACAGTAAAATAGACCAATAATGCTGAATCTTTGTAGAAATCCATTAATTTATTCTTGCTTCCAGGTTGCGAAGACGGACAAAAGTCGACAACTAGTAAATGTGAATGTAAGTATATGTGTTATCTACCTGCAAAGTGAATTTTCGTATAAGTACAACTGGCTGCTGTCATCAAAGTCAATTCAAACCAGGTGAAAATTTATCGCAATGTATTAAAATACAGTTCCCTGCCACTTTCCATGGTTTCTATTAGCTAGACTATATCTATTATCTACAAATGAGAATATAGAAAATCGTATGCGAAGTTTTTAGCTGTATAGTACTCGTAATAGACATTTATCCAAATTAGAAATTAATTACAAACAACAATGAGACACATGCAAATTGTTACATTTTCTTCAAGTGCAACGAAAGTATTTAATGTATACATATCCATTTTCAACATGAAATTTATGTAACAATATTATTTGTGAGATGTAACTATTGTAAGGCAAATGTGTAGCAATGGTACCTCAAATGTCTAAATATTAGATACAATTGCTACTTATTTCTTTTCATAGGTCATAACTGTGACAGCCCTGCCCAAGATGGATATTGTTTATGTAAGTAAAATGCAATAGTTCAGTACTAAAATCATTCAAGATTTAAGTAGTATAATCTCTTAATAATATGTAATTATTTTCTGAACTAAATCTCTCACCATAGCTCCAATAATTATATCTATGAGCTTATATGACTTAATGATTAAAAATTACATTTTCTTCACTACTTACAGTCAAAATAAATTTACCTCTTCAATTTCAGGTCGTGGTGAAAAAGAGGACAGTGGATCAAGTAAGTGTGTTTACAAATGTTACATAATTTTTATTTAAAAAGGCACAAAATTTTATGACCAGTAATAGTAATTTTCAAGATTGACACCCAACACGTAATTTAAAATGTATGGAAGTGAAAAATGATAATTTCAAAAACCCAATTTATATAGGAATTAATCAAAATTTTGGTGCACACGGACGGTGTTATATTGTAGAGACATGACAGGAAATGAATTTTCCACCAGTGCTCTGATTTATTGTTCAATTATTCCAATGAGGGAGATGATGTTCTGGTGGGTACTTGCTATTTCAAGCGTTTTTCCTATAATCAATCGTCTTGTGACACACTTGTACTAAGCGTGTGAACCTCGAAAGGTTCGGGGATCAAACCTGGAGCCCTTTACATGAAAGTAATTATACTATTGGGGGTTAGCGGTAGCTCGTAAGCTCTCGCTTGGCTGCATCTGCTAACTGCAGGAGGTACCTGAATAAACTTAAATTACAGAAACCTTTATAAAATGGCAACTCTCATGATATGGGTTACTATGACCTTAAGTCTGCATTGGCAAAGGATGGCATTAGAAAAGTATATTACCTGTCTCTCTCTCTTTAGAAGCGTGGACAGAAGGATTTGTAAAGTAACTCTCACTCGCTTGCCGAAGTTCGCCTCTTAAATTGTTACTCAGCTTCGCTGCACTCCACTTCCAAACAAGTTTCTATAAGTCTGCATCCAGCCTGAATCTCCTTCAAAATCAAACTCACTCTCCTCTCTCCAAAACTCAAAACCCCTTTTCTTACTCCCGAACCACTCTCCTGTTCTCTTCCAAAACTCAAGACCAACTCCCCTGTCTCTCTCGAGCCAGATCCAACTTGCATTCCTCCTAATCAAAACACCTCCCCTTTTTCTCTCTCATCAATTTTCCTTTGCAAATATTGGCGAATGTTTTTCGCTGAGCTGGTGCTGAAGTTAACACTTTCCTATACTTCCTGCAAGGCTGCCGAGCTAAACGTAACTCGAAAATGAAAATGATGGATACGTAACGGTATCCAGCTGGGCGAAAAAATTCCTTTGAATTTTTAAAACGTTTAGATAAGTTGCAGGTACAGTGCCGGTTATGCCAATGCAGTCCCTTAGAAGGTCTATTTATTTAGTGAAGAAAAATAATAATACATTCACATCAGTAAAAATAAACACTACAGACTAACTCTAAAACTAAAGGGGAGGAAAAAAAAATGCAGTCAAAATTAGATTTGGTTGACAGGTGTCAAGTCGTAATCTAATTTGGACTATCGAAGATCAAGACAAAAGCTCTGTGGGAGCAAACTAAAATTAAAAGCCGAGATGGCAATCAAAAATGAGAAGTCCAATGCCATATTTCGTTCGTCTCTTGCATGAATGAAATGAACGCGTGCGTACTACAATATTTATGCTGAGCACGCATACATTGGCTTCCAAGAAATGTTTATCAACACGAGCTAAGCTGTAACGTCAGCTCGGGTCAGAGAACTATGTTTGATACGTCAGACACACACACCACTGAACTCGGCCAATCCTCCCACGAGAGGAGTTGCTTATCACTTGTCTGCTGAACTGACGTCAGAATGGCCAAAGCCATAAGTTGTGGCTCCACCCACTAAGCATGTGGGGGGGCTAACACCAAAACACTAGGAATATGGGAGCAACTGCTCACGCCACAATAAATTGCAAGGCAATTTGCACTAATATAAGAGGATCCTGGTGAATATATATATTGTATCGAAGCACACGCAAGTTTCTCCGTCCATTGAATCTCTCTGAGAGAATAATTTATGTATAGATATAAGTACCATCTTCCAATAAGAATGAGAGAAAAAATGAGTGTTAAAAATATATCATATTAGACTGAATAATGCTATACTGCATTACGTATTAAAATACCAAAATTGTCCAACACCGTATATTAAATATGAGTAGATATTTGAATACACACGTGATAAGTAAAGAAACCCAACTTAGTCCACTACAAATACATAATGAGTGGAATATTTAAATCAAATGTCCATTATATGTTTATAAATCTTGGTTAGTAAAAAATTAATCCTACAGTCCTTGCTGTACGGCGTAAAAGTTCCTATGTAAGGTCCAGAATGTTCTGAAGACACGCGAAGCACTTGCGTGTAGTATCCACTGCATTCCATGGAGTTCGTGCAAAAGTGTTTGGAACTGCGAAAACCGGAACGAGGGTGTCACAATTTACATCCCAATCATAACGAGAGAATATCGGTCCTTTTGTAGCTTAAGGAACGAGAAGTGTTCATGATTATACCACTGGATGTAAAATTCTGGGTGAGGGACGTTTGATGAGGGGGGGGGGGTAAATCTTGAAGATCGGCGGGTGAACAGAAGGATGAAACAGTTGGATTAATTTGTGCTGCTAACTGTACTGTAGAATTAATCATCCAGGGGAGAATGCTGTTCACCGGACTAGGGAACCTAGTCTCGTAAAGTCTGCCATGCTGTAGAAGTAACAGCTAAAGTAGGTGTGCTTGTCGGGTTGCATATGCCTGCACTCGAAGATGGTAACACACTTGTGGTGGGGACCGTACATGAAAGTAAAGCTGATCTTGCTGCGTACGGGCGTCTGAATGGGAAACAAATCGAAGGATACTGAAGATGGGGTAAAAGGTGTCATGTTTTCTTCTGGCCACTTGAAACTTGTAGGCTGGGACACATGACGGGAAAAGTGTTCATCCACTGCATCACTTTGAGCTGGAATGCAGTTCTGACTGGAATTCCAGCGGAAAGGAATAAAGTACTTTTTGGGAAAAGGGGGCGTGTATCCGCTGCATCTTGAGGGCCGGAGCGTAGAAATGGGAGAAAACTGAAGGTGTGCTCTGGTGGCTGGCACAAATCCCATCGGCCGACGGTCGCAGTGCAGTCCTGAGTTCGAGGAGGTAATGCGAAGTACTCGGCGGGTTTATGTATGCCGGGTGAAAACTGAAATTGTTGACTCCACGAACTGAGACGCGATGGTAAATGGAGTTGCTTTCTGAAGGCCCTCCGGCGCGTAGAATTCCAATGTTGAAGGCGTCTCAGGAAGTCTCTGCTATGCGATGTAGACGTCATGGAGATACGAGACATTATTAGGTGAGGATAGGAATGAGGTGGCCAATTAAAAAAAGGAACAGGGAAAGGTTTCCAAATACAGTCTTTAAAATCACAATAACCCAGAGTATGCCATTGAAATAAAGGTACAAAATCATTAAATATGGGGCCTAATGTCAAATAAAATATAATAACTAATAATAAAAAGCAATAAAGAATGTAAATCAATTTTAAATAACTGTAAGCTAAAAATGTGAAGGTTTACGATGTGAGACATTATTTTACCATAACGGGAGTGTAAACGTGGTGAAAATATTGATCGAAGGCTAACAAAATTGCAATAATTGCCTCTAAATCTAAAGAGGTGATAATAAACAAAAGTAAATAAGCGGAACCAAATCCTTTGAATTTATCTTCAAATGTTAATTAAGTAGGTGACGTAAGAGGAATTGAAGTGACGCAATAATGACGTAGTATCCCTTAGGTATTAGTCGAAGAGAAATTAGTAAACAATTAGAAAAGGTAATTGAACATGCCTCATCTCAATTGTTGTGTTGATTGACGAATATGAACAATCTCATCACCAAAAATACATTGTCAAAGTACTTGTCATATCCATACTACCGTGCGTCCATTTCGATCTTCAGCCGAGAGATCGGGAGAAGCGTGGCGGGCGGCGCTGAAGGAGATGCCGACATTTTCGGCCTGTAATGCCAGCTTATTTTTATGGACATATGCAGACATTTATATAAATATCGCAAAAAGAGCGCTAACCTGTGTTATAAGAGTACTGTTTTAATTTTAGTAGCTTAGTGGCTGTATGTGCTGATGATTTTGACACGCCCACCTCTTTTGAAACACGGCGTAGAGGTTTGTTTGGAGAACGTTCTAACGCTGCATCAATATCATCGAGTTTTGCTTCGGTTAGAATCCGTCGTTTTTGCTTAGGTGTTTTAAAATTTAACGATCCAGTTTCTCGTAATTTAAGGACAAGATGTCTAACCGTATCTCTATGTAGAGGTGAAACGCGTGGGAATTTCTGTACAAATTGCCTACACACGTCTCGACACGAGTCTGTTTTCACGTAAGTGTCATACATAAAAATTCTTTGTTCTAACGTGAACCTTGCGGCTGGCATTCCAATCGTCTAACACAGCACACACACACACTGCAATAACACAAACAAGTAACTGCAAGTAACCAAGAATAACACTCTTGCGCACAGTACGAAATTAACACGCTCTTGGTTTACATTGCTCGCCACTATATTCACAGCTCTGTCTTCATCTAGTCGCGAAGGAACAAAAAAACTCGAGCTCGGAGATTTCGGATTGCAAGGAAGCTCACGAAAACCATTCACTTTTAACGGTTTCGTCTGCAGCGTAATCTTGATACAGTGTTGCACATTCGAAACCTCCAAACGATTCCCATCGCCACAAAACTCTTTCAAGGATATAAACTTAAGCAGGACGTTACTGGTCAAAATTATGATTAAAATGTTCTATTATCTGTGGCTCTTAACATCGTTTTATTTGTGTATATAAGGGCAGAACTTGGATGAATTACAGATGATAAATTATAACACAGGTTAGTGCTCGTTTTGCAATATTTATATAAATGTCTGCATATGTCCATAAAAATAAGCGGGTATTACAGGCCGCAAATGTCGGCATCTCCGTCAGCGCCGCCCGCCACGCTTCTCCCGATCTCTCGGCTGAAGATCGAAATGGACGCACTGTACATTATATATGTGAATGCTTTATTTAAATAACTCCAACAGTTCGCCATTATTAGTACTGAATTTTTGTCTGTATGAAGATTTCGAAGTGCCAACTTGGAATTGATGTTTCGACGTCGACCGCTGGATCGAGTTATTACCCGAAGTGCAAGAGAGTCATGACGTCAGAATAACTCTCGGGGGAAAATTCTGGGGTGGGGAAATTCTAAAAGCTAAGCATGCTGGAACATGGTTCGATCTTGTCCGGCTGCGAGAGCAATAGAGTCGCCGCTAGGCAACAGATTATGCGAAGTCAGGAAAAGGTAACGGGAGATGTATCGTTTCTCAGAGTCAGTTCCTTGGAAAAGGAGCGGAGTTAGCCATTGTGCATTGTCATATTGCAAGCCTGTCATTGTATCAATTATCATCGTTCGGTTGGAACTGTCCAAGGTTACTGGGTGTATGGGAACGCTGAATCGCAGCCTTCGGAGTTTGCTGGAATTAACTGACGCCGGTAAAAGGGAATGGAGGAAATTAACTTGCAAGAAATGTGAGTCGCCGGTATGGTACGAAGCTTCACTTGAAATCTGGAGGTGAAAAGGAAAAGGGGGAGGGGAGTAAATTCTTGATTTGCAGCTCGGATTCATCGCGGCGCTCTGGACAGAAAGAAATAGTGGATGCGCAACATCCATGCGCCAAAGATCCAAGCGCGTGTCGTTACGTAACAAACGTGACTACACATTTGTGAATGTATCTTGTTCGAGTTCTATGCATCTTGATCATAACAATGATTCCGTATGAAATGAAATCGTTATCTGGGTCATTCAGTCCAATGCTAATCTTGTATTATAAACTTTTCTTTTACAGGCTTGGAGCACGGGAAACGAGAACACAATAAAATAATCGTATTAAGAAAACACATGGCAAAGATCGCTATTATTAATACCTTATGCAAAGTACATACGGATACTGAAACGCTGCGAAAAATATTTCCGAAAATGATAACGCCTGAACTGACGGGAAATTAAGATATAATATTATATTTACTAACAAACTATGCAAAGTGAAAAAGGTTGCAATCCTTTTTGGACCACTTAATGCGCTGAATTCTCTTTAATTAGGCGTGATATGATCTCTATATTGACATATTTAAAAGGATATCGTAGCTATGCGTTTCCTATTCTCAAACTCACTCTCCTCTCTCCAAAACTCAAAACCCCTTTTCTTACTCCCGAACCACTCTCCTGTTCTCTTCCAAAACTCAAGACCAACTCCCCTGTCTCTCTCGAGCCAGATCCAACTTGCATTCCTCCTAATCAAAACTCCTCCCCTTTTTCTCTGTCTCATCAATTTTCCTTTGCAAATATTGGCGAATGCTTTTCGCTGAGCTGGTGCTGAAGTTAACACTTTCCTATACTTCCTGCCAGGCTGCCTAGCTAAACGTAACTCGAAAATGAAAATGATGGATACGTAACGCAATAATCAATATTCGAGTAAACCAAGAATACTGCACCAAACTAAGTTACTTTTGAAATCATGCATACTTCACCACATTTAAGTCTCGAGGAGTTCCGACTCTGTTAAATTGCAAAATTGTGGCGACTTCAAAAGCATATACTCTGTTACCAGAGAAACCAGGGCTATTCCAATCAGCAGCTCTAAACCACTTAATTATGATCAGCAAATTTAATTGACATTGTCGAACATACTGTTGGGCGATACAAATGTTTCCAAGGAATAATCTCAAAGCCTTATTCAGGTAGGTTACGAACAATGATCTCAAAAGATTCTAACATACAAATGGGATATTTATTAAATAATTCGCGATGAATGTAAACGGGTACACGTCGCTCTTCTTTTGAAGGAACTTGGAATCATGGAAAACACTTACAGACAAGAGAGCTAATACAATGCTCAAGGAACAGTGAGATTGTGTTTGGGATAATAAATTTCACTGGAAAGATGATCATTATACGATACAGTCAACATTGGAATCATAAAACTGTCTGGAAGTTTTGAATGATTTAATGTAGCAAGTAGATTACAACTTAACTGAAACGATAATAAATTCCATTTGTGCTTTCAGATACTCCAAAGTCGAATGCTAATGGTCAAAGAGGAAATGTCGCTCCATCAAAGCAAAATAATCCGAATAGTAAGTTTGCAGGTTTAGATTAACTAATACTGACTTTGAGAAATAGACAGTGTTCTTTCACCACTAAAAATTATTTTTCTTATATCTGTCCACCAGTAAATTTGTAATAATGTTGCATGCTTCATCTACATACAAGACGTAGAGAATGTATATCTATTTTTGAGGTAACAAAGTTGACAAACCCAAACCATAAGCTTGACGTTTTGAGCTTGTGTTCGCGACAAATTTCTGATGCAGCTTATGTCAATTTCAAATTTAAATACAGTTCAATTGTGAAGGTTGCAGTGATCGTAGAAGTTTATTGTAGATGTAAAATAAAAATTGTGTCGTTATGATGCTTCTTAAATTCTTTATGTCGAATGGCTTGAGTAGATTCACGGACCTTTATCTAGTGTAAAGCTTCTCAATCCACTTCAAAAGGGCGCCATTCGATTTGAATCCCCTTTTCTGATATTCCCCGAGCCTAGAAAGGGTGCCAATTTCTGACTAGTGGGACAAAGTATAATAATGAAGAGTTGTCAAACAATATGCACAACGTAAAAGATTAGAACATGATTAATTAATTTGCTTTATTTTACTTGACTTTTTGTGCCACTTTTGGCTAATTTGCGAAGAGGGAGATTTGTGATGACATTATGAGATTGATAAATGGACACTTACAAACATCCATGCCCAGGCCGGGTTTCGAACCCGAGACCCCTGGCGTCGTAGCGCGATGTGATAACGACTCCGCCACGGTGGCCGGCAAAAGAATAGAACAGAAAAAGAACAACCTTAAGGATCGTCGAAAGGAGGTCAACATTATAATGGACGAAGATTACTCAACTTCGTGAAAACTGAGAAAGAATTAAACAAGGGTGGTTATATTTCATGCACTTACTCAATGACATCAACATTTACATTACAAATGTGAAGAGAGAGCTACAGTGAGTTCATATTTTAGTAATGAAAAATTTTTGGATGACCCCTATGAAGAACTCTGAGCATATCAGTTGATGTGTTCTGTTTTGTTTAAGACTATTTATGCTCATGTAGGCGAATCGGTTCGAAGCTACATTTTAAAGTTGAAAACAAACTACGTTGCAATGTGCCTCTAGCGGATATGCAACCCGGAAGACAACTGAGTTGTCACTACGCCATCAAGGAGACCGAGGTCAATTAAAATTACCCTGAAAAGCTTATATTGATCTGTTACCTTTGCACATACCAGTAAATTTATGATAAGCATTGTTCATTGCAATTTTTCCACAAGTAACTCCGCGTTTTCTTCTTACATTTAAATTTAAAAGTTCAACTAAAAATTAATTTTTCCTATGATAGAACGGGAAATAATTTATTCACAGCATTTAGTTTTAGGCTGCTATTTTAAATATGTTGTAAACCCCCGCTCCCTCGCGCAATAAGGTGCCATGTTACAGCCGGGAAGGAATAACCTGGCAGTGACGTCACTCCCTGCTAAGTCAGCGTTGCCAACTACTATGAAAGGAACCATGGCACGAGGAAGAGTACGAGCAGTAAGGATCGCGGTGAAAACTACCAATCTTCAATTTAATGTTAGCGCTGCTAGATGTTTATTTTATGTTTGTTTATTTTAATTATTTCATAGAATTCGGCTTTCAGCAAACCTTCTGCATGCTGAATATTGTGAGATGACAGCCACGACTTAATTTAATCCTTCCTGCTGTTTCATGTTGGGATTTTTCCCACTGACTTGTTGTGGTACGGAGCATTGTTACACACAATAACAGAGGTTGGGGACAGATTGGGACGAAGCTGTCCTTCGAACCACAACATGAAATTGTTAGTGTTCATCTCCCCATGATAGTCCCCAGAAGTTGTTTTTGAAAGGAACACTAACTTCGCCCCCTCCACAAATCCACTTTCACCACCGGCATGTACAATAATAAACCTGGGACCGTTTCCTGTTGGCACTTTCACCCCCCCCCCCCCCTCGCCGAATCTTTGGATTCCAGCCAAACTTTGGGGACAGTGTGGTGTGTGTTCACGAAACTTTCATCCATGTAAATGAAAGACCGGCGCTTTGCTCTCTGCGCAGTTCTTTAACTTCACGCAAGAATGGTCGCCGCCCGCAAAGCAACGATGCTGTTTCGTTCAAGGAGTAGCTTCCTGCTGCTTACGCTATGCTTTTTAAATCTGAATCCTAATTTTCTTATGATCATACGCAACGACCAACGCGAACCCTTAAAATTAATATTTTCTTGCAGTTCCTTCATCAGTTTATGTACGGTGACAACAATGCCTTTTGCGTATAAATCATGGATTGTTCGGCGCACGACTGCTTCATCAAAAGAATCCAGATTTGTGACACGTTGCTGGGCGGTCGGTCGGTTTTTGCCCGCCGTTGGAAAGGGTTTCCCGCTCGCACTAGCAACACTTTTGTCTTTCTTCTTCAAAATTCTCCACACAGATCTTTCACTGACACCTGTCGCCACGGACGTTCTGTGAACACCTGTGGTTTTGTTTTCATTGCAATCAAAGTACTTATACACATTTAAAACTATTTCTCTTGCATTGCTGTGCAAGGGCTTATGTTTCTTTACGCCACTGCTCATTGTACAACAATGACAAACCAGTAAAAAAAAAAAACTTCCTAACAAAGAAACAAAATAGCCCGCAATCCCTCGCTCGTAGCTGCGGTTTGTTAGACTAATGTAGCAGTGTGGGAGTTTGCACGCCTGCATCGCCCCTCTCGGAATGATTTATATTGGTTTGCACGTTACCCTGTCGTCCACTCTAGCGAATGAGCCTTCACTTCTGGAAGAAGAGGGGAAGGTGGGAGATGACGTCACTGCAAGTTATTCCTTCTGCGCTGTAGATTTCACGATTTTAAAATCGTTTCTCTCTCTCTCTCTCTCTCTCTCTCTCTCTCTCTCTCTGTGTGTGTGTGTGTGTGTGTGTGTGTTATTCATAATATTGCTTCTCTCAATTTTTATTCTTTGTTTCTTTGCAGGGAGGCAAATGAGGAAACAGAGAAAGAACATGAGAGCTAATCCAGGTTGATAAGATTTTTTTATTTGTTAAGAGATAGTAGTTAATTACAGAGACTCTTGTATGATGGTCGATTTAATTAACTTCGCATATTAAGAGGATAGCTGAGGTTAAGGACAACTAAGAAATGTGGAGAATGCACTAGGTAGAAAACACATTGTGAACGTTCTGCACGACACAGCACGGCACAGCACAGCACAGAACAGCACAGCACGGTTCGCCACAGCACAGCACGGCCCGGCACAGACCGACATAAGTAAAAAAAACAACAATTCAGAGGATTTAAAATGGGATATGATCTAGTAGATGAACCGAATTATGCCTAACCGGGCCGGGCGTAATGGGTTACTTTCCATTTCATTTCCTTTACATGATTTTGAGCTTGCCGGTCTCTTTAGTGGAGTGATCAGCATGACGTGCTACGAACTCAAAGGTCGCAGGTTCGAACCCTATTTAAGACATTGTGTTTGCACATCACCTATTCGTCTTTCATCTTTAAAGTCACAATTAACACAAGGGATAGGAAAACGACGTGAAATAAGAAAGAGAAATAAAATATTTGACCGATATGTGCCTGCCCCGTGCTGACCGATGATTACGTGCTTATTGCTTTGAAAATTCTAATTTGAGTAGGCACCTTCCGAAGAAGAATCTGTCTTTAACCATTTACTTAAGCTGTCCGGTGCATAGCTATATTCCTGAAGCTAGCCTTTTCATTTGTCTCAAAGTCAACCTGTAACAAACGAAGTATATCAATAAAGAACAAGTATTAATTAGTTATATGCTGAGAAATTTTACTAAAGATTCGAAAGCTATACTTGCAGCTCTTTGTCATGTATATAATTCATTTATACGTCGTAATATGTTTAACAGCATAGCGAGTATGTTAAGCCTACAAAATACGTTTTCCGATACAAACAAAATTTGTATAACAAACAACAGAAACAACTTGTGCTCAATCATACTTTCCTAAGTACTATACATTCGTATGATCTGATTGTAAATACTTTTGAATGTGTATTTATTGTAAAGAAATGTATTAGCTATATTATGTAATATTATATTGGCTACTATATAAAATCCCAGGAATCTCTGGAGCAAGCAAACGGAAACTATACTTTATCCCGGGACACTCTGGTGCAAGCAGATGAAAAGAAGTCTCTGCACAAGTACTCACTTGAGAAAACTAGACCAATCAACACGTGAGAGGGGATTGAATACACGAAGAGGAAAATGCGGCTGCTGCTACCAGCTATTAACAGCAGCGCGTACTGCTTCGCTCCAACAATGCGCTTTCTCCCCTTCTCTACCAACATGCGCGGCCTTGCTCCCGGGACAGAGTATAGCCCTCTGCAGAAGTAGCGGATTCGAGGGGGCTCGACCAATGAAGAAGAGAGGGAAAGACATTGAATGACGCAAGCAGCGTGACTGCAGCTACCAGTCATTTCAATCAATCCTGAATTCTGATATAAACAGGGCCGGATTTGGAGGGTTGGTAGGAATGAGGTAGACGTTTTACACTATTCTGAAGCAAACTGAATTTAAAGTTGTGCCTTGCAGTGAAGGAGTCTTATTGGCGGGGAAGGAAACGACTACCAAATTGCAGCTGCCTTGCTTTAAGTTTTCAATACTGATAAACAAAATGCACACTTGGAATGAAATAAAACAAACATTGAGGAATTTACATGACAAGGTAGTAGTTAGCGGGAAGTAGGGGCGATGAAAGAAAGGGCTTTCTTCAACTTGTTCCATTAGTAAAATTTAGTAACACCAAAATTTCACTTGGAAAACTGTATCCAATTCAAATTACTCTTTCAGCCAGAGATGCAAACAGGCAAGGTAAATACTTTCATATTACTGGTAAAGGGTTTTAATTTATTATGTATGTATTGTATGGTATTTACAATAATATGTGGAAATTGTTTCTTATTAAATCTTTAATAAATGAAATAAAATAATAATGCAAACTTCAATTCCTCTGTTTATTTTAGAGATGTAAATCGTTCTGAGACACCTACCTCATTTGCTTATATTTCAGAAAAATTATTCACTAAAAATGATCTGATATGAATGAGATTACTCGTATTTTGGTCGATTTTTTGACCATCGAGTATAAGGTGCTACTCGTAATTTGGTTAAAAATTGACCATGCAGCCGATTACAAAATTCCTGTACTTTTTTATTATCTTGATACTTTTCGGTTAGGTCGGAAATAAGGCTAAAGTTTGCGTCCGCTTCCAAAAATATCGGGGGAAGAGGGGGGCAAACTCCTTACTTTTATTCTACGAGTTATAACATTTTTTGTCAAATAAGTTACTTTATGACGACCCCCTCGGCAGAGTAAAGGTTAGATTTCTTACACACTCTGAAAATAAGTAATTGATGTAGTATATTTTGGAGTAACAAAACGGAATTTAGAAATTCAATATTTTTATTTGATCACATCTTTTATATAAATATAGAATTAGTCATGTTTAGCAAGGCGTTCGTATCCATACATATACAATTTCCGCTTAAGTATTTGGTAAATATTACAAAGAAATTAAGGCCATTATATTTAGGAAAAGTTCAGTTTTTAAGCTCTAAAAATTACAGATATACTAAAGAAGCAATTCACATTTTCGAAAATATATTGAAAATCTGTTTAAATTTTAGAAATGCAAGAAAGGGACGAATTTTTTTCACACTGAAGTGGTATGATGTGTGTAATGAAAGTTTCCAATGTTTTGTAAAAGCGCTAAAACTAATTCAATGCATATAAATGAGGTTCAAACAGGAAGGACAGAATAATGTTGTTCATTTTCTATGGAATATGCTAAGAAAAAAATGATTTAATTTAAAAAAGAAGTTCATATTTTTCATAGTCACTTACAGAATTTAATATACTAATATGTTCAAAAATTCATTACGGAACTTCTTTGCAGTATTTCTTGTTTCTAATTCAATCTAACTCTTCTTGAATAGGTTATTCTGGTTATTCAGGACCAATGCAACAACCTCAAGCACCAGCAGCCCAAGCTCCGCCGCCACCACCCAACACGCCACCCGCAGTCGAACCACCACAACCTCCACCAAATGAGGAGCATGGCCAATTAGAAGAGAATTCATTAGGGGAGACAAAGCAACCAGATGGTGGAACACAAGATCATGGAAACAATGAAAATCCACAAGATGGAAAGAACAGCACAAATCCAGGTATATACTTAAAAAAATAATATAAATTATTTACTTAATATTTTTAAAAAGTCTACCGATGAATGTAACTTATGTCTTAAATACTAGGAAAAAAAATTGTATAATAAAAAAAATGAATTCTTCTCGGGTTTGTCAGTTCTACACAATTGTATATCCTCGACTTAAACAATGTTTAATTATTAAGTACTATGTCGAAAAACTTGAAACTGTTATACAACCCCCCCCCCCAAAAATCTGCAAACGTATTGCAAGTGTAAACCTACATTACATATAAGAGAACTTAAGATGACTTTTGAAAAAAGTCACATTGATAAGAACTAGATCAAGTTATTAAATAGAACATTTCTGATTTAGTTGATTTATGTTGTTTTTCTTCCACTTTTGGCTAATCGCGACGATGATTGAGTATTAGATTGATGGAGTGAAACTCACAAGGAACACCCATACGCAGGCCGGAACTCGAACTCGAAAATTTCTGTGGCGAGATAGAAAGTCGACCGGTAAGTCGGCGTTACAATATATGTATAATAGAAAAGCATTAATTCAGTAAGTGTGTTGGTTTCACGCCCAAAACTTGCCAAAAGATATATTTCCTTGAAAACTGGATACTGATAATCATCATGATACAAAGAAGAAAGAATTAAAAATGAAGTGAAGAAACAATATGAAAGAATACAATAAATCCCAATTAGTAAAATATATTCGAAAACAAAAACTTGCAAAAAGTACACAGATGATGTGGTCGTAAATACAAAAAAAATCGCATCATATTTTTATTATTTACAATTAAACCTACCTCAACGGAACTTAATAGCATAGTAAAGGATATGTACGTAATGGTAATTGTGCGTACTGTTAAGTAAATTATCTGAAAAAAAAATTGCAAAAGGTTATTAATTTTATATCAGCCTATATTTGTGTGACTATTTCATCTCACAAGATTTTCAGTGTAAAATATATCGATATTTAAAACTTTGTTATGCAAGTATATGCTTGAAAGTGACATATATTAAAGTATCAATACAATTTCTGAACGTATAAGAACCTTACTAATCGTTATAGCTCTTGGACGTATACACGCCATCCATACATTACGAGATAAACTACACGAAGTGAATATTCTTAAATCGGCACGTAAAAGATTATGAGCCGCACATGATTTTACCCACTAATTACAAAAAATACATTGCAGAATAAACAATGCAAGGATTTGGTGACAGAGTGTGTGATTTTCTTATCAGAACATTTAAAAAAATGCATGTGCAACTAGCAGCCCTGTTACATTTGAATGTAACGCTTAATAAGATTAACGACAATGTAATGTACAAGGTAGAGAGCTAGCTAATGATGCCAGAAGATTTTGTACTCGTGCAAATAGTATTATGTTCAGTGGCGTAGGAAAGGGAAGCTAAGGTAGCGCTTACCCCCTCAATTTGTTTGATATGGGGAATGCATGTAACCCCTTCAACTAATTTGACAGCCGCAAGATACATCCATCCAAAGAATCTTCCTTTTATTTGCTAAACGTAAAAAGTCCTTTTTGATCACCAACCCCTAAAGAATCAAAAAAACCGTGGGTGAACCCATTGTACTTCACTTTATCTGTGCTTTTTGAAAACTTTATATGGAAGTAAAAAACTCCTTAAATGAAGTTCAAAACGATGGAATGAACTCTAGAACTTATAGTGGAACCACAAGCAAAAATATGCCTGCGCAGACCCGCGACTCCTGTGCACCGTACCCCGCGTGGAGGGGAGGGGCAGAGTGAAGTATGCTTCCTTATGGTCCGAGTTGAACAGAAGAAGGGGGAGGTGCGCGGAGACTTTTCGCCGAGGTTCTTTTGTTTGTGCTCGCTCTATACCTGTTTCTGAATTGTAGAGGTTTTTAAAAGCCTGTTAAAACTATCTTGAAAATATCCATGAAATGTGTTAAATTTTCACTAAGTTATTTTGTGAACTCTGCAATTCTTAATTAGCAGTCCAAGTTTTCCAAATGTTGTTTATGTGGCCTGTTCTAAAATGTAATGGTCTATACATAGCCTATGTGGAGGTTGAACTTTGTACCCTCCAAATCAAAAACGATTAAAAAAAGTAAATTATTTACATCTGGAATCTATCAAAATATGTAATTAAAATATCTGATTATATTAATGTTCAACATATTGACTAGTAAAGTCAATGAATACTAAAATGGGTTTTTAACATACAGATTCCAAATCAGGCAATGAAGAAAAGAGGCACAAAAATCATCGTAAGTAATAGTTTAAGGTATTCAAAATATAGTAAGCTACCATCATTGTCAGTCAATTGTCATCAGGTATATACCTTTTCAAGTCTACTTTACGAACCTAAACGTTGATCTGCTCTCGACCTATGGTGGGATCTCAATCATTATGTGATCTTACATGGATTCGAACACTTGTTTATTACAAGGCGACAGAGTTAAACAATGTACCAAAAGGGTAAAGTGAAATAACGAAAAGATGAAGCTATGTTTTTATCGATGTTATGGCAATTGTGAAGGTATTGAGTATATTTTAAATAACACATAATATTTACAATTCAAACTTTGTCAAAACTTGCAGTTTCTAGAAATGATTTATATGTGGTGTGACGCACAATTATTTTTCGACGAATTGTCCATGACGATGTTCACTGATCTTGCATCCTATTTGCTCTTAAGGAGTGTATTTTTACGTATACTGGTGAACAGTTTGTCAGCAACTCGTTTGGAGTTTTGTTTTAATTGTTAAAGCTATCATTGCGCAGATTAAACATGGTTATGGACAATTTGCTTGTAATGCATTCCATTCTACACAGTGTAATTAACAAATGATGTAATACAGAAACTATTGAACATTGAAATAGTTCTTGTCTATTGATAACAAAAAACAAATGCTGATCAAGGCAGAACGTATTCTCGTATTTTAAAACATAAAATTAAACGTTACGTTTCAACCTTCTAGCAAGGTCTTCTTCAGACTCTGTACCAAATACAAATGTAATAAAATACATTTGTATTGGTATAGAGTCTGAAGAAGACCTTGCTAGAATGTTGAAACGTAACGTTTAGTTTTATTTTTAAAATAAAATAAGTTCTGCCTTGATCAGCATATTGAGTTTTTGGTTATCATGGAAACAAGGCGTATTGGTGTAATCACTGTCTATTGAGTCGAAAATAGAACTGAGCCGATGATAAGAATTATTGTAGTCAAGTGCAAACTGTATGGGTGTTTTTCTGGCTTCCTTGCAGATAAACCAAAACACCCCTCAATGGACGAAGTGATAGGATGTTTAAAGCGTGCAGAAGGTAAGAATAAAACATGACCTTGCATGCCTATTGTTGTAACAATCAGTAGTATGACGTTCTCGAAAATATGAACATTCCAAGTAATAAACACATGATTGACTAAAGCTCTTTTGCAGTCTTACGGCGGACAAAGGGAAGGCAAGGGAAGTGGGGAGCGGGGAAGCGACCAATCCAGCGCGATAAGAAACGCAGCAGCTGTAGAACAAGGTGAACGTAGTAGTCCTCTCGACGTCGTAACTCTCAGCGCCACCGCTGTTGTCTTGCTTAGCAACTTCGAATACCGTAACCAGTTAAGAAGTAATGAATTTTACAAGATCCTACATAACAGATACAAGAGTATAGATCATTATAACTATTTGCCTGAAAGTAGAGCAATTAACTGCAAAGTTCAACCATGCACTTTTCACGATCAGCTGACTTCGAGTAAAGCCCTTATCACACAGAACTGGATTTCTAGTAGGAATGCCCTAGTTGGCGCTGAACTAACTTTCAAGGTAGCAATCATGGCCGCCTGGCTGACTGCTTGACTGGTTTGGAGGAATAGGACATGTTCTAATTGCTACTTGCTTTCCTCGACTGGATTCTGTGGAACAGCCAATCAGAGCAAAGTTTCGCCATGTGAAGATAATCTGTGACTGTGAGTATGCAAAGGAGCGCTTTTTTGTCTGTGGTTTCCGAGTGTTACTCCAGCAATGTATAACGTATACAGCATGAAAGGCGCGTTGTATTATACCATCTGTGCTGAGTGCACAGTGTTTACATTTGAAACAACTAAAATATTCTTCCATACATGTACAGTAAACGTTGTAAAGTATATATTTAAGAGCGCCATTGTTTTGTACCTAATAACGTTTTATACGACACACTATTCCTCTCGGTTGAATAGTTATCGGCTTTTAAAAATGTGAAGTGATACATTGTTTACATCTCACGCGGCCGCCATTACAACTTCGCTCGTATGGGAACAAAAGTTTATCGACAAATACGCTGATAAGTATGGTGTGAAGCGAAAACTAGGAAATTGGTAGCCAGTCCAGCACCAACTAGGGCATACCTACTGGAAATACAGTTCCGTGTGATGCGGGCTTTACATAAGTGTGACAATGGTTTCACTAAATGAACAATTTCTCTGTTTGATGATTCATTGGGTCCTTCACTTTGATAAATAAATGTTTCATAAAAGTTCAGTTTGTCATTCAAATTTCTTGCATGAATCGATTTTTTCATCGACAAGTATTAAATAACAAAAGTAATTCTCACTTGATAACGCGCTCGCATACGAGACATCGAAATATTGGGCATTATCTAACTCAGAGCGTAATTATGTTTTCAGTTGCAGTCACATACTGCAAAGTGGCGCTGGCTACCAGACAGCAACAATGACTTAGATCGTAGCTGGCCGGAGGGGCAAGTGCATTGCTAACATGTGTCTTACCACGGTATCTGTTGACATCATTGAATACTGCACCCACAACATATTTGACAAGAGCATTAACATAGAAAATACACCTTTGTGCCAACAATGCTGATAAACATAAATTTAATTACAGTGAGTCAAATATAACATAAATAAATTAAGACAATCTAATATATTTTCAGATAAACACAAAGAAAGGGACCAAAGAGAAGGCAATAATACAGGTAATGAGTAATAATTCATCAAATATTTTATCAGGATGTGAAGCAGGGAAAAGCATGTGCACGATTTAATAACATAATTTTTGCTGCACCATGCACGTGTTGCAGTAATAGTATAATGATTAATGTAATCTTTTAAATTTTCACTACTTTTCTGTCCACTATTAAAAGTTATATTACAGGTGAAAATAATAACTTATTGTACATATATGCAAACCGTTGTTTTATATTGTAGGAACCGGAATTCCAACAATTACATTCTCATCACAGGCAGCACCAGTCACAACTGGTCGGAAAGGTGAGTTCAATATTGTGATACAGCGAAACATACTTTTGTACAATATAGTATTTCGTTTATATCTTGTGTTATATTAACATCAGTGGCCGAATTGGAAATAAGTTACCGCCGGTATGTTCAGACCTGTCTTTTGATACAACCTTCTTTTTATGTGATTTTACATCAATCCTCATTCTTTTTTATCACCACTAAGAGAGAGAGAGAGAGAGAGAAATGAGCTAGTACATTGTTAGCCTTTGCGTAGCTACTAGTGCGATCAGTTCCAATAAATAAGTGCCAATTTTAAAAAAAATGACTGTCCGTATGCTCTTTGGCATCTTTATATACTACCGGTATGTCATACCGGCTCATAACGGCCCAATTCGATCATCGATTAACATATTGAAGGGGTAATAAAATAAATAGAAGTACCGGGTGTTCCGTTCAAATCTTCCTAATTTCAATTCATCATAGAAAAGAAAGTATGGATGATAGAGCAATGAAATTTCAGAGAATTAAAGAAAAACCTCAAATTTTATTTTCCACACACTAATACACCTCTACATGTGCCCCATTGGTAGCACGAACAATATCCAGTCTGTATTCACTTTGCTTTGAGTTTAAGTCTACTTTGTGCACAGAAAGGCTAATCGGGACTGGACCTACAGTTTAAAGTGGAATCCGAACAACTATGTGCCTCCACCGGGTATCGAACCCGGGACCTCCCAGTCTATATTCAACTTCTTGCCATGTTCTCTCCAACATGTCCCCTGTTACTGTTTCAATCGTATCACGTATGCGGGTTCGTAACTATGGGATGTTATTCACTGGAGTCCCAAACACACGATCCATGACGTAACCCCAGAGGAAGAAGTCCAGCGGAGTGAGGTCAGGTGAACGTGGCGGCCACCGTATCGGTCCATTGCGTCCAATCCAGCGATTAGAAAATGTCGAATTGAGGGACCTCCTAACACCCAGACTCCAGTCTGGGGGAGCCCCATCTTGTTAGAAGATGATGGCCGGTACCTGGGGGTACACAAACTGCTCCAACATGTCCAAGTACACAAAGCCTGTTACTGTATCTTCATTGAAAAAAAAACGGACCGATGATCCTGTTCTTCATTAGACCACACCAAACATTTAATTTTCGGCTATCGCGGACATGTTCTATGTACACATGTGGGGTTTCAGATCCCCAGATCCGTACGTTATGCCGGTTGACAATCCCCGACACGTGAAACGTTGCTTCGTCTGAAAACAGGACGTTGTCAAGAAAGTGAGGATTCATGTCGATACGCTGCAGCATTTCCATACCAAATCCTTTGCGACGCGGCTTATCATCTGGCTTCAATTGTTGCACAATCTGCATTTTATATGGATATAACCGAAGCAGAACTCGATGCGAGGCACATTGAATTGCCTAGATGCCAGGCGGATTGATTTACTCGGGCTTCTCTGAAACCCCGCTCGAATTTCTTCCACCTTCTCCTCCGAGCTCCACCAGATTGTTTTAGCACACTGCCGGTTGTTAGAAACTTACTAAACCACAGCCTAATTGATTTAGCATCAGGTGCAACTCCTCCATATACTCGTCTGAAATTTCGTTGCATTCCAATCACAGATTTTGTCTCAGCATACCACCCCACTACCTGCGCGCGTTGTTGAACAGTCGCCATTTTTATTTATGCGACCGTGGCGCTGTGTAGTGAGCAAACTGACAACTTCAAGTCATGAAAACAAAACTTGAAGATCTGGCCTTTCATTTGGTGTTACAGTTATTTCACAATTCATCGTACTTCGTTCACAGTAATTAATTGAATTTAGGGAGATTTGAACGGAACACTATGTCCTATTATTTTATCCTTAACAAATGCAAGACTTATTAAAAGGGCACTTATTTTCTCTGAAAATACAACGTCGTGTGTATTTTGTCTACTTATTCCTCCCTCTTGGTCTTTATGACGTCATTTAACGTTCAAAAGTTCCAAACATTCAATTGTAATGTTTTAAACTAGATTTACTCCTCATTTCCAGGCCCGCCAATTGGAACAGAGGGGAATGCTGAAAGCAAACCACCAGATGGAGGGCAAGAAAGTCACAAGACAAGTATATATACATATTACATATGACATATTTATAATAATTACAGTAGATGTAATAACGATATTAATACAGAGTTAAATCCAGAAAATAACAAGTAACAATATGTAGAACCATTAATACGAGGAATGCGGTATTTCAACTTTCCCGTTATTCATTTTTATGCAACGCATCATAAATATTAGGGATATGCGGATATTTTAATTCGTGGCATATATCTAACATATGAATTACTAATATCAGTAGAAATATGTTCCTCCTCTCTAACAACGCTTTCCACTACACCCGATGAGGTGAAAAATCTATTGTCCCCTCTTTCAGCTCACCGAACCCTAGGACCGGACGATATCAACATCATGTTCTTCAGAAAAAAACGGTGCAATCCCTGTGCTATACCCTCTCCATTCTCTTAAACAGATGTTTCTCGGAAGGTGCATTTCTTCACGCTTGGAAACAAGCTAACATCACACCGATTCACAAAAGTGGTAACAATAATCTTGTTTCTTCTTACAGACCAATCTCCTTACTCTCTCCTATGTCCATCATCTGTGAAGAAGTAATCAAAGACAGACTGTTCAAATTTATTTCTCCATACTTAAGCTCAAACCAACATAGTTTTTTTCTTCCTGGTAGCTCCTGTCTTACTTACACTTACAAATGAGAGTAACATTGATGGAAAATATATAAGTAAATTCACGTATCACTGTGAGTTTTAATAATGTGAACTATTATGTGAAAGGCTCGGTGATAAAACATGGTAAGTGACATTTTGGTTATTACTGAGTTACAAAGTAGAGAGCCATCCTTCAATTTTCGCCTGTAATTTCCATGTCATGCAATTTGCAATGGACTTGTTGAACGTTATTGAAATTGGTAAACACAACACGGAAACGATTTATCTACAGTATAGCTTCTAAAAACCTATCTTCTTAATGAACTTAATGGTGACCAAAATGTCACTTAGGCTACCATCCCCAAGCCATTCATATATAAATTTATGTGATAATTTGTAAAAATTAGACCCTTTAAACACTTATCTCTCCTAAGTGAAAATGGCGACTTCAGTAATTGTCTGTCTGTTTTATAAAAATGTAGTTTCTTCTTGCAGAACCCGTAGAGACTGAAAAACAACCATGGACATCAGAAGAAATAGCAGACGAAACTGGTATGTATATTTTATTCGGGGGAGCTGAGTATTGAGGGACAGTACCCCTCTAAATGATTTGTTCCGAAATGATTACCATGTAGCCCTATACATAATTTTAGCAGACGCCAGTTGCTGCTCTTTAAAGAACCTCTATTTAGTAGCTAAATGCACAAAGTTTTTCTTATCTACAGTATCTTCCTGACGAAAGGAATGAAATTCAATTATATGGAATTACGACTAGATCTCTCTGACTGTCCTGGACTTGTTGAGAAAAACTATATGAAAATAGCCATAATATTTTAAAAATTCTAAATCATTTTGTGAATATTGCTTTTCTATTCGTTGAAGAAGTTACGCAAATTTTATTTTCTGTGTGAGCTGTCCATACATACATACACATAACAATCACAAAGGTAATAGTTACAATTTGTCGCAATGTTATGTGCCACTTTATTTTTCTTCGAATAGTTAAATAAGAACATGTAAATAAGCAGTTACGAACAAATAAGTACTAGAATATCAGATTTCAAGACATATGGACAAAGTAAAAACACTAGAAAACCAATGGGAAATTTGTATCTGATGTATTTATCTTATTTCATGTAGGTTTCTTCCGTTCAAAGGTTCGGAGATAAATAATGCAAATGAGCACCCATTGGCATGCCAGAACTTGAACCCAGAACCTTCCATGGTTAGATCATGAATCGATCAGTGATGGCGCTCGGCCACCAAATTGGCTATTATCGTAATCGTCCAAAAATAGCTATTTTGTAATTTATTGGACGTAGTATAATTGGAATATTTTCGCCAAAAAATCAGGAAAAATGCACTTACATTTATTTTCGAAACAGTATGAAATGAATGCACGATGTTTCGGATATAATGTTTAATATCTTATTATCTCTTACGTTCTATTTTCAGGAAACGGGACCAATGTTAAAATAAGTATGTACACACATTTCGTTTCCTATAAGAGACTACAGTGAAAAGTACATGTCACATAGGTGTATAAAGTAAAGGGTGGAAACAAAGTCCATAAAAGTCATCCCTAAATACTGTTCGACCGCGAAAGATGTGATTAGCTCGAGTGGACGAATTCAAACACGAAAAGGGAAGTAGGTAGTAAAATGCAAGAAACTACGCTGTGGTTTTCGGATCATTATTTCCTTTATAGACATTCGATTGTTTATTATCGCTCGATTTTGTGTTTGTGATTTCTGTCGGCTCTCACAACTCCTAATAAATCCTCCCGCAGTGAAGGAAAGACACTCGCCCCTCCTTGCACACACAGAACAATGCAGACAAGAGGAAGAGTCAGTTTAGGAAAACAGCGAAGGTTTCAGTAAGATGGGGCACTTCCTCATTATGCCATGACTGTACCTGAATAGCTAAATGGCTGCTTCCATGACGTTACACTGAACCTGTAATGTCAGCTTCACTTGATTAGACACGGCGAACTTCACATCCAGTCAACATGCTACAGTTCACTGTGGAGATTCATCAAGGGTATTGTTTCAGAACAACGTTATAATACGGTTGGTGAATTGTGAGGCGTTACTTCCCATGCTGCGAAGAATGGCGCCGTAATAGTTTATGTTATGAGAATGCAGAGACGCATACTGTTCCTTTGCGCAATTAGGTTTGGGTTACGGTAATATGTTACAATATGACGGGAAGTTGTGCCCACCCTGTACATAAAATTATGAGGACAGTATGTAGAAATATATTAATATTAGATGAGCAAAAAACTAGTCTGTTCGGAAATCTAGTGTCGTTTAGATGCAAGGCCAAGCAATAATATTAAATGTTAATATTGAAAGTTATACAAAATATAACACTTTGTATTGAGGTCATCCGCAACATTAATGGTACTTTTAGTACTCTTTCACAACAAAGTGGCCCGTTGTGGGAGAAATGTTTCGTGGTATACTACTTCATAACGAGCTTTCTGAAACAAATACATAACGTTTTACGATGTTCTTGTATGGCATAGAAGGTTGAATTTGATGGTTGTCTTCAAATGATGTGTAATGTAGCATACCTTGTCTTTAAGAAGCTTTAAATACAATAATGTATGTCTTCGTCACGTTCAATTTTGTTTATAAGTATTCAGAATATTTACCCTTACATTATAAACTCCAGTAAACAAATACTTTGGCGAACAGAAATGGAAGCAATTTCAATAATACGTTATGCCATAAAGATCCTCTAAGAAGTAACCTATAATATTAACTCATGTAATAAATTTAGTATAATATTTTAAGGTGCAAATATTTGTTTCTATATTCTTGTCTTGATTGTGAAGTTGACCGATGTGTCGATAATTTTTTTGTAGAAAATAAGAAGAAAGTGAAGGACCTAGCTGCGGATGTTTTGGAATGTTTGGGACTTGAAGAAGGGAGCGAGAGAATACGTAAGTAATATTAATACCCAAGTTATAAATCTCGACTATAAAATATGTAATTAATATATCAAAACGTAGGTTCTCCCTTAACTCGGTAAATGGAGTCGGAATTCATTTAAAGTTCACTTTGATGGCCTAATAGGGACTGGGCCTGCAGTATAGACAGTGGCGGCTGGAATGAAATCAATATGGTCATACTCACCAATTAGCAGAAGGCAGTCCTCGGAACGCTTAAATTTCGTAATCGTGTTGAGACAGACACATAAATTATATTATATTCGAACGCCGTAACAAACCAGGACTTGGACCTCGGGAGAGGAACCGCAGCTGATCCAAATCGCTTGCGCGAATGCCCTTTTCAATCCACTGTGGTGACGCATGTGTCAGCGTAGATGCTGTCAAAGTCTCGACCAATCAGAGAAAGGTACTGCCTAAGGAGAATGGCATGACTTCCCACGTAACACGAAGCGACGGGAGCTTCTGCAGCAGACGACGTTCCCATTGCAAAAGTACTGCTTCTAACGAGGAGCATGACTGTGCCGTGCACTTGAGAAAAACGAAGAATTCGAAGGAAAACTAAGGGCAAAAAAGGATGTCACACTATGGATTTTATATTTTCATGTTATAAGCACAAATACGTTTTATTTTGCTGTAAAATAGATCATGCCGAGCATGACTACAATGACCGTCAGAGCCGCTACTGGGTTTAAATGTGGAAACCGATATTTTATGTGCCTCCACAGGATATCGAACCCGGGACACCTTCATTACAATGGGACGACGTTACTACCAAGCTGCTTGTTGTCATTCTTTGGTGCAAATGGATAACCGTGTGGCCATATTTACCACACAACCACCATATAGAAAATGAGTGATGAAAGTAAAAATATGAGCTAAATAACAACAAATGCACACTCTATTGACTTGTGTGCGCAGAAAACAGTGCAGCTAACCTAAAGAAAAGTACAGCAAAGTACTTATAATTATTAGCCTCGTTTAGTTGGCTGCACTTTTTGACACTAGGTGCAGTGCAGGTATATCCCTGTATCAGGCTGGTGCAGGGGCGCCGACTTGTCAAAATTATTGGGAGTGCTCTGATCAGTGAAATAAATGAATGAATGACTCACTCCCTCCCTTTTTTAAAAATAAAAATTACGTTTTCGTATAGGAGTTTTTAAGCAGCTATTATATTCCTCATGCAAATGAAATGTAACATGAAAAAGGTTTAGAAAATGTTTCAAAGTCTCCTTATGTCTTTTGTGTCTGCTCATTTGTTTTTTAGATAACATTTTTATTGAAAAGTATGTATTTACATTACGAGGCCAACCTAACAGTTTTATACCGGCCTCGGTAGCCGAGCGTGTTGGGTGGTCGACTCAACTCGCTTTGATCCAAAGGTCTCGGGTTCGAGTCCCGGCGAGGGCATGGGTGTGGTTTAATGTCCGCAACAGACATGTGACAGGTGAAAATAACCTTAGTGTTGACGTACCCATAAAATAACGAATATTTACAATGTTTAACAGCTTTATTTACTTATTTACATAAATGCTAACACAAATCGCAGGAAAATAGATTTACTTTTTTGTTCTTGCTACAATATTTTACTTTTTAAATTGAATTTTGCAATAATAAAAAAATAGCATGTACACTAATATATAAAGTGACATACACAACAAAGCATATGACCATGATTTAAAAATAAAGCAAAAGTTGCTCTACGCACTGGGTTATTTTTTATGAAGTCATTAACGAGCGGTCTCAGGTCCAAATTATCAAGCACAGTTTGATGTATGTGGAGTACCGCTAAGCTGCTTAGTCTCTTCTGCCCCATTGTAGATCTCAAATGTCTTTAGTCGGCGAATAGCACTGAATGACCTTTCGGCTGTGGCTGTCGTCACTGGCACAGTGCGGAGGACCATCATGAATTTGGCAACTTCAGGCAGAAGCTCCTGGAGGGTGCTGTCTTCCAAAAGAAACTTTCTTATGCCACGCATGGTAGTTAGAACAACTTTCTTCTGTTTGGCGATATCACCAAGCATGGACATGTGTAAGGAGAGCATATCAGCATCCAAAACTTGGCGAAAGAATTCTCGCGTTTGCTGAAAGTTTGTTGTGCAACTGTTCACAGCTGAGATGCATTCTTTCTCTACGGCCGTTACTTTTTGTAGTCCTGTAGATTCATGTCCTTGTTTAACCCTAGGACGCATACCCAAAAATATTTACTACTTTACATAGGTGGGGTCTGGTAGACCCCATCAAAATATATCATTAAAAGTAATTACAAATACATATTTTATCTACAACAAGATAAGGAAATCACATATTAATGTCGTTTTGAGATATCCACACGTATTTTATCACAACTTTTACAAACTAACTAACTCTCTGGCATCACAAAACCTGAAGGTTTATCGCCGAAGCAACATAAAACCTCCACCTCTCTCTGTCTTGCGCACTCCCAATCCAGTTATTACTATCCGCACCAAGTTCTAACAGATCTATTCAAACATTTACCTCCCATCCTTTTACAAACAAACAACAATGAAATACTCCCATGGGTCCTTTGGCGTGGTAGTTATAGTTCCTGGTGCAGGTCCAGGGGAATTGTGAAGCACATTGTGTTGACGAGTTTGTGCAATAGGTTTAGGAACAGAAGACCACATTGTACCACCTCTTCTGGTCAAAATAGTTGAAGCAGCAGCTTCCGAATCCGAAGAAAATGTTTCAATCTCACCACTGTCTAATTCACTTTCAGCTGAACTCGATGTTTCGGAGCACATGTCGTGGGCGTTTTCGAAGCATCCTTCTGCATCACTGCCCTGAATACTTTCTTCAGAGGATAAAACTCCATCTTCAGCAAACCACTCAGCGTCAAATTCACTACAATTACCATCTTCTGGATTCACAGAACGCTCATTCTTCCTTTTTTCAGAACTCATTCTCACTGGTTGAAACAAATACCTTGAAAAAGCTTCAAATCTCTAAATCACACTCATAGGATGCAACACTAACACAAACCTGCCATGATTCAAGTATCCTATGCATCATTGATATTACATACATAACTTATTTTTCAGCAAGAAAGGTGACAAGTTGTAAATAATATTGGTGATGCACAGCAAAAGTGCTACCGGAAGAAACATGACAAATAGTATGTATTTCTTCTTCTTACAGTAATGCGGTCAAATAGGAGTATAGCTTTTTAGACGAATATTATGAACTAGATGTGAAACTGATTCATTAGCGTATCTATGAAGCACCTGTAAAAGCACGATGCTAGAGTTGAACGAGAGCAAAATGCATTGCTATGTCAGAACTAGTGCCTAACATTACAAAAAATGTATTATTTCTTGTTGGGGTCTGAACGACCCCACGTATGGAAACATGGGATAATGATACAAAATAACAAAATTCACAAAAATTGTTATTGGTACGGGGCTATAATTTCATACGTTATAAGAACACATTCAGATGTAAGATGTCACAAACACTGAAGAACTGATGCGCATTTATTGTATCAGAAGGTGCTTTAATATACTACGTGGGGTCTGAGAGACCCCACATATGCGTTCTAGGGTTAACGCATGATTTTGCTGTGTCACAGACGTCAGTGTATATTGATTTATAATGGTATTTTGGAGTGTAGAACTTCTGAGGTTTGGCAGCATCAGGATTTTCAAGTCTCTGAGGGACGTGACGTTGCCGGGGCAATTCTGGCTCATCAACGAGGCTCGGTTTGCCCTCTGTGCATTTTGACTTCTGCCAGAACTGCTCAAAACACATTCGCTTTTCTTGAAAGATGTCAGTCAAGTATTTTAGTTTTGATTCCCCTTCTGCAGCACCAATGCGTGGAAACTGAATCTTACAGTTTACCTCTTCTATTGGCAGTAGAGGGAGAGAAAGAAAAATGTCTTGAAGTGAAGCATTGTCTCCAGGTATCCAGCACATTTTGATGCTGCGTCAGTAGAATCTTCTTCAGAAAATTTCTCAAAAAAATTGAGAAGGTTTTCATAGTTCCTTAAGATCTGTTGCATACTGGAGGCTCTCAACGTCCACCGACGAGGGCAAAGTGGTCGCAGTCCAGTATGGCCAGCCTTCTCATTCACATCAATAATATTCCTAAATATTTGCATTCTTTTAGGGGATTCCCAAACAGTCTTTAACAAGTCGTTGGCTAAATTCATTATGCCTCTGATTAATATATGTATAATAATAAATAATAATTATATACTTAGTATATAGTAATAAGTCATGTGTTTTGCTGTCTCCGGTCATAGCCCCCCAAAGTTGATGGTTTAGCGGTCTCAGCCCCCCAAAGTTGATGGTCTAGAACATTTCAAATGTGTATTTAAAGTTAAGTTCATGTGGCACATTAAGAGTAAACTTTACAAGAGAAGCAAAATAATATATTAGATCCTCTTAAGCAAAATTATTTGGGTGGCTCTGCCCCTCCATCGTTAACATTGGGGGGCTCGATCCCCCAAGCCCCATGGAATCGGCGCCTATGGGCTGGTGCAAGGAAATAACGTTCAACAAAGTAGACAAATAGCGGTGTTCAAGTTCAAAAGATTCAACAATTGTCTGTCTGCTGCTTTAAACATTCATTTGATTAGGTAGCACGCACCACGTGACCATACACACACAACGAAGTGCAAACGGTGCAGACATCAAATACACTACTTGACACCTCATCAACGAAGTAGACGAGTCGGTGTCGCACCGTGTAACCAACTAAAAGCGTGAGTACAGAGAGAGTCAAAAAGTGCAGCCAACTAGACGGGGCTATTGACTGACCCCAGTACGGCACTATATAAACTTTTGGTCATGTTACTGTGCAAACGGGATTCAACATTGAACGGGTATCGGAGATATCTTTCAATATGGTGCAATGCGTGTGCTTATTTATAGTTTTCAATGCGTAGTCCACCGTTTTCATTCACACAACAACGAGTTTGTGTTACAAATTTTTACCGATAAATTTATTACAATATTAGCTGTTTTATACAACAATATGTGCGCATTACATTCGAGCATTACCTTAACTGTACTTATAGTTTTACCCCAAGACACAAATTCGAAACTTAGCATATAATATGTAGTCACTAAGAGATGAGTTCAAAGAGTATTTAAAAAGTGTATTCAAAAGACCAATACAGCAATTCGCTGGTCTGCAGATTGTTAAGTACCCGCCTCAACGAAAAATATCCCTTATTCGAATGCACATAGCTTTGAATATTAAGCTACGATATCATCTGAACATAAATTCAATAAATAAAAGTATATTCCAAATAAACAGTTCTATCTGAACTGAACTCCGCCATCTACTACTGCATTTTTAGTAGTCATAATTGATCATGTTTTTAAGCCGAGTTCATGTGATTCATCCGGATTTAAAATTTGCAAATCTTCAGTTAACAATTAAACATAATTATAGTTTAAGTTAGCATAAGCCACAGATTAACTGAATGTTCTATATGTAGTGAATGCATTTTATTTCATTTTACAGAAAACGGAGAATTTTTGGAAAGTAAGTCAATTTTAATATAATCATTTAAAAAATGAATTATCAATGTGTTTACATGAATGATCCATATTATCGGCTTTATGAAGCCTCGAATGAATTTATTTTGATTGTAGAACATGTTAAGACAATATTGGATTTATTACTTTAAGAAGTTATAAGAATTAATTTCCTCACTTGTATTTATACTACGTTTCCGAGTAAAAGGAGAAGGAAATTGAAAAATTGTAAGTAGTTATACGTATTTTAAATGAACAATTTGAGCAGTTTCATGAATAATTCTGATAGAAATAATAACATAAAATATATTCACTATTTTGATTTATTATAAGGCGATATTGATTACCTTTGTACACATATAAATTGTGTGTGATAAAATATGAAATTATGGTGAAATTTCAAAGTAAAAAACAAAGGCATGGAGTAAGAAAAATATTTTGGTCTTGGTTTTGTAACTATTTTAAATGTAGTTCGGTGACTTAGGAACGCATGCTCCCTTGAACATATTACATTAAATATTGCGAGGTATTTTCGAATTTCTCGATAGTTCATCTCTGCTCTTACTCCAGTTTCTCTGTAATATATTGTGCTGGGCAGAGCGGTAGCGAAGGGGTGAAGAATTTTCATAGCATGAGACTATCAGGGTTAATTCTCCTCCGTTACCACTCCAACCAGGCACTGGGAAAGGGTTGCTGCCATTTACTATTGATATTCTAAGTCTACAATGAAAATAAATAGCTGTCAATTTATACGAGAATCTATTCTATATAATGAAATGAAAAAAATAATAAAAAAAAGGTACAACTCTCCCACCCATTTGTTTACATAAAATAAAACCCCATTGGCCAAAAACAAAAACAAATTAAATAGCTATTTGAATTTTTTGAGTTTAGTTCAGTTCGTGCACGTTCCAGATTCAACTAGATAAATTGGAGGTCCACACGCTTAGCTTCACATTTCCTCTGTCCGTGAGGGTCTAGGAGACGCGGGGCGATAGTAGGAAGTGCCACTGCCACTACTGCAGTCGGGCTTCACTTACGTGTCTGGATCAGCTATCCTAAATTGTTCTGGTGGTATGAGCTCATCTCCTCTCGGCGTAGCACAACTCAATGGAAGATGAGTCCTCCCATCCACTGTACTCGTGTTTCATCCACTTCACCACAAGACATAAAGGACACCGAAAGTTCTTCTCCTTCCCTCACTTAACACAATTTCACAATCCTCCTCTCGTCAGATCTAGAAACACACTCTCTTGAAAAAACGCACGTTTTTTCTTCCAACAAAATTTCTTAAAAAAAAGGGAAGAAACAGCCAATCAGTTCGTCAGTTCTATCGCCCTCTGGCTCCTCTGTCCTCCCTTGGACCAATGGTCACCCGTCTTTCATGGTTCCATTTAACATTTTGCACAAAAAGAAGAAGAAAAAAGTCACTTCTTGGAGACCCCTCTTTTCACAACACACAAAACTGCCAACTCGTGTCCTTATTTACCCCTAACTTAGTTCCTGTACAAATTCTTTGTTGAAGCTATTGCACTCTATTATTCCATGTATAATAACTTATCACGCCTATGCAATGGATAGAGGATCCGATTATTAATTATTTGAACAAAATTATGACAATGTAAAGTTTAGTTAATTTTATAGGGGTTTGGTTATACTGGATTCTGGGGTGTCGCTGGAATGCAGGGGTTGGGGTAGCCGTACGGCCTCTCTGTCTTCTGGGTTGACGAAGAAAAAGACAAGAAACGGTCGACTAAGAAAAACGAAAAAAAAAAAATGATGGGCTTGCCAACGAGGAAAGAAAATATGAAAAATTAATAGCATAGGCCTAATACTACTTATAATAACAAAATAACGGTGCGCAGTACAATATACAATGTGTCAATTATTAAACGTTTAGTAGGAATTTGTACAAATTCTAAATCTGAATTAGAAACATGTTTAATTACAGTACCTGAAAGCGAGGAATCGCAAGAAGACTCAGGTTGGTAAATGTGCAATATGCTTTCTTCTACTGTTAGAATTTTTTTAATCAAGTTTAGTTATTTACAGTCTAATCGTTAATTATCAATTTCAAAAAACTTTGACCAAACAATGTAATTTTTCAGTAGGATGCAATTTAAATGCCTAAATAGACTTTTCTGGCCTAAAATATTTTGCAAGTTTCTGCATTTTGCTGTAGTGTGTATCTTTTCATTTTACGCCGTCACTTTTCTGACACTCCTGGCTAATCTCGACAATGAGAATGAATTAAAATTAGATGTGATTTATGAAGGGACGTTAACAGTGAGAATCGCAAATAGGGTTCTAACATGTTATGTATGCATAGAGGCATTGTTTGCCAAATGTCGTTTTTTGTACCTCGTCCCGTAGTATCAGTGGAAGCTCCCTAAAGTAAATGTTAATTCCATTTCCAGACGAGGACTTCGATCCAGAAAAGTACAACTCACGACCACGTAAGTATTGGAGAGTTTGGAAATGTGTGTCAGGGTTTGCAAGCGAATGGGAGGTAGGGGGAGGTTATAAAGAAATACACACACGAGAGACATAAAAAGACAAGTAAGGCACTCAGAGAGAAAGTAAGAAATGGAAATAAGGCAGAGAAAGCAAGAGAAACATGATGTAGAATGAAAGAAATATAAAAATAAGTTAGAGAAAGAAAGCGAAGGAAAGAAAGAGAGAAATAAGATAGTAAAGACAAAGAGAGAGAGAGAGAGAGAGAGAGAGAGAGAGAGAAATATGACAGAATAAAGGAGTAAAGGAGATAAGGAAGTAAGATAGAGAGAGAAAGAGATTGGTTGGTTGATTTCGTGGTTTAAGTCCAATTTATGCACAGTAAGGCTAGAGAGAAAGAAAAATAAAGGATAAACACAGAGAGAGAGAGAGAGAGAGGAAAACAGGACGAAGAGAGAGAGGGAGAGGAAGAAAACAATAGAATCAGTAATGTATCTTCATCTGAATATGAAAAAAAAACTTTCGTTTTCAAGTTGATTGGTTGCTTGATATTAATGACGTCTGATATGTGTACGGTTGAGTTAACGCCGGCTGTAACAAACACAATTAAGAAAATTGGAAACACTTCATGGGACCCATTTCATGGGCGTCGGCAAAATTACTTGTAGGGGTGAGCACCTACTTTATAATCATACTTTTGCTAACATCGAGTACTTTAAGAAACGCTCTTTTACGGCTGCTTAAATAAATTGCACATACTTCATTTTGGAAAAGTAAATATGTAATTTGAAAGACTAATTTACTCTAGTCTAACATGTAACTAAACATACATGCTCAAATTGAAAACATTTTTTTTTTACTCACCGAAGTAATGTGACTAATGTGCAATGGTAGATCGCGATTAAAAGAAATGTAGAGTTTAGACTACGTACAACATGGGTTAAATTTAAATTGTATAAAAAAATATGTCTTAGTAATTTAAATATAATAGATTTTTAAGACACTGTAAATAAATTTTCGAGCCCGACTTCGAGACCCACCAAACGCTCCCTAAGGGCCCAGCAGTGGGTCGCGCGCCATAGGTTGAGAAACGATGCAGTAGATTGTAAAAGTTTAGGTACAGTTTACACAGTGTTGCCACATGAAGGGAAATTTCCCTTTTGCAGGGAAATTTAGACCGAATATTTTAGCCAAAAGGGAAAAGGGAATTTCGATGAAAAATATCACAATTTCAGGGAAATTTTCAGATATTTGATTCTACATTATTAAAGTTTATGTTAAGTTTCAGTTTCATGTTCACATTTTTGTTTTATTTTTTTTCTGCTCCCTTTATATTTCTGTTAAGTTTATTGTACGTCGATTTTATGCACCTTCGGATAATAGTAACGATGAAGATTAACGATTAAATGGATTCTTAACCAGGATTCAAACCTGGGACATCTAGCCAAGAAGCGATGAAACTGACATATATGTGACAAATTTAACATTCTTTATTCATACGAACATGCACTGCTGCTCCACCACCACCACTAATAATAATAATTATAACTACTGCTGCTGCTACTACTACTGATGCTGCTGTACTACTAATACTACTACTGCTACTTATTATTATTTATTGTATGATTTTCTTAGGTGGAGGGAAAATTGGTCCGAAAAGGGAAATTTTGTCCCTTGGAAAGGGAAATTGGGCCTTCATATTGTGGCAACACTGAGTTTACATTCAGGCAGGCTAATCGATCGGGAACACTGTTCAATACACCAGGACAGTTGCGGCGATTGGGTTCCAAAACTAGGGGGGGGGGCAAAGTGCCAAAACGCCGGGGGGGGGCGCAAAGACAGATTACGTTTCCCTCGTAGGTAAGGTTTAGCATGGTGCAGGGGTAAAAGTGGAAAAAGTGGGGGGGGGGGCAATTTATTCAGGCCTTGCCAATGGCGTAGTGGTAGCGTCGTCGCCTTGTAATCAAGGGGTCCCGGGTTCGATTCCCGGTGGAGGCACATAGTGGTTAGTATCCCACTTTAAAAAAAAACTGTAGGTCCAGTCCCGATTAGCTTTATTGTGCATAAAGTGGACTTAAAACTCCCAATCAATCAAATGTAACATATTTACTCTTTCAGGTAAGGAGAGTAATTTAACTGTGCTTAATAGTAATGAATGAAATTACTGCTGGCTTGAATTACTGTTATTACTTGTGAGGGTTGCATTTAAGGCTTTAATTTTTGTTTTAATATTTCTACATAGACGCAATATCTCCATATATACATTTATTATTAACAAATCTTGTCCGTGACGTAATTAACCGTGCAACACTTTCTACGATTTATATCTCGACTAGAGTAAATCAACTGAAAGTAAGTAATTACTCTTTCAAGTAACGTTAACTGTAACCGAGTTACTTTTTGAGGTAAAGTAATTAATTGAAAGAGTAATTAAGTTATTTTTAAAAAGTAACTTTTCGAAGAGACATAATCACACGCACACACTGTACATACACGTTACGACACATTCTTTGTTTTTCTAGTGGCTGGGTCTCCGGGTTTCGCAACGATTCGCGGCACAAAAATTTTGCATGGAGGTAAGCTGGAAGTTTATCATTAATATAAATCTATTCTGTGTCTGCTGTATAAATGAAGTCAATGTAAACAACCACTCTTTACGCAGAGACATGCTTATCGGGACAAGACATGGAGTTTTGAGTTAGATCCGAACGCCTATTAACTTTTACCGGGTATCGAACTCGGAACCCATTGATCGTAAATCAATGTCGTTACCACCACGCTACCGTGAAGGTTATTCCAATGCCAGCCATTCAAAAATCTTGCGCACAGGAACATAGCCCATATGCAAAACTCATATCACTCAACGTATTTGCATTATATGGAAGCTATGGGAACTTACATGCCGCGCAAATACGACCAATACATTCATGGACAAAACAGCACCTAAATCAACACAATGGAAAGCACTTCTCATAAGTAACGTGGTACTGTTTACATTAACTTTGTGCTTACAGTCGATCGAGAATAATTAATTTGGGATATACAGTTTCTATGTTCGGCAAACTGTGTCTGAATTTTTATTTTGCTTAGGCAAGAAATAGTAACAAAGGCAACGATAAAGGGTACATGATGTATGTACAAATTTGGCTGGAAAATAATGAGAATGCGTATCCTTTCATGTTCCTGATAATCATTAATACATAAGTAAAATGCTGTACCTACAACTGGTTGCTCAGAATTGTACTTAATTATAATTATATCGGAATTTGTTTATGAACATTTCAAATGTTCCGATTCTTTAAAGCCATTAAATGAAAATATTGTAAAATAATTCCCTACACCTTTAAAAAGTTTATTTTGAAACATCCTTTAGTGGTTAAGAAATAGTTTCTAAATTTAAATACTGAGAGTAATATTAACAAATGAAAACGCCAATAAATTGGAACTTAGGAGATGAAGAAAAATGAGTGTGGCACGTTACATTTCAACTTCTTCTGTCCTTTGAACTAATACCCAATAATCTAAACTATATAAAACGTTAATTTTGCTGGTAGCTCTGTGTGGATGTTAAACACAGTGCGTTGTACTAATCGAGGACAAAAAAATATGAGTTTCTAAAAATAAAGCCTTAAGATATTTGAACCAAAAAGAGACGAAACAACTGGGGAGTGGAAAATGTTACATAATACTAAACTGCGCCACCTATACTCATCTCCTGATATTATTGGAATCAACCTTCGGGTAGGCAAGTCATGTAGCACAGGCATCCTCTTTTATATATACCTCCCCTAGGGGTTCTGTACAGTAAGTACACTATAGGCTAAGACTGAGGATATGCGCTTATAGTTAGAATCGGGATCCCTGGATTTCGAGGTGAAAATGTATGATTTTTTTTCTAGGATTTCTAGCTTTACAAAGCTAACATAATTCTCACTCAAAGAAAATTTGTTATTTCCCTAAACAACTCCAAGCCTGAGACATAATACCAGTCATCTACAGACAATACTGAGATTCCGAGGTTAACAAAACAGAGTTATATTTATATGAACTGTAGTATGTTCTGACCCCCGAAATATCACTAACACAAAGAACTATTTATATAAATAACTCCCAACTTCTGAAATCTACCATCAATCTAATCAACTGATAACTAGTTACTTCTGTTAGTAACTCCATGCTTTAGAGAGATAATGTCATCTTTTTCCTCTGATAATTATAATTATATAAAGGTGTAATTGACCATTTTTGCAAACAACTCTACGTTTCTGACATCTAGTGCCATTCTTATGCACAAACACTTTCAAGTTTGAGAAAGCATTCACTTCTTTACAAAGAAACGATGAGTTTTGTGAACGCCTAAAAATTTGTGAGAGCATAGTCTGTCCATACACAAAAATTGACAATTTAGTGGTGATCATCTTTGAACTTTTAAGCAAATGTCATTATCCAGAATGAATTGATGATTTTGAAAACATCTTCAACATTCCTCAGGGCAAAGTCCCTACATATATAAACTGATGATATTTGAAAAAAATTAAAAGTGTGTGAGAGCAACGATAACTCTTAGCATAATAATTTGACCATGTTTTGAAAATATCTTCAAGTTTCTGATAGCAATTTATTCACAAAAGATTAAAGATTTCTCCAAACAATCTAATATTCTGGAAGCACAACGCAACTCGAAGCCTGAGACTACTGACTGTTTTTTCAAATAGGAGCAAAGTCGAAGAACTGACATAACTATTGGATCTAGTGATTTCTTGAAAAACACATTCGAAATTTAATGCTACGGTCGTCAATATGCTATGCATATATAAGGGTTCAATTTGTGTGAAAATTTATTGAATTCGGACAATTTCAACATCTCTTCACAATTCAGAGAATAGAAAAATCCATTAAGTTAAGGATTAACATTAAAAAATCTTGCATGCAGGTTACAGATCCTTCTACAATGCACTTTGCAGCAGGGACCAAGAGTGCGAAGAGAGAAGCAAGCAGTTCCCAAAGTGCAGGAGGAACAGGTGCACCTGTCTAGAATCGCAACACCCTGATCTGGATAAAGATGGGGATAAGGTTATATGCAAAGGTATACAGGTAGAAGATTAAAACAATCAGCACTATTGCATAGCTTTAGCATTAATAATACTTCTTAGTACTTATACGAGCCTTTACGCCACCGGCAAAGTAACCTTGCTTCTCCAGAAGTGAGCAAGAGAACTTGGAGAAGAATGCAGGCCAATACTGGTGTTTTGTTTCAGTTTATTTTGTTAACAGAATTCTGCTTAAAAACCTACATTTTCAAGAAGCAACTTGTTTAGAAAATTCCACACTTAAGGGGCTAACCTGGCTACACTGCGTCTTCCCAAGATGTAGAAATAACTGAAAGACGTAATTAAACCTTAACCATAAGTTTAGCCGTCGTATATGAGTTTACAAACAATATACAGGTTTATATCTTTTTCTTTTATTTATCTAACAAATGCCTGTAGATATGAAAAAAGACAATTCTTACATCCTATCAATCAGAATCAACAAAAACTCAAGTACAATCACAATTGCTCCCACAGTTAACACGAAACACGAAAGTTTCCACAAGAAATAAATTCCCTTCACTCTAGTACTACCAAAAATTCAAAGTAGTTGTTCTATCTCCGTTTAAGAACGTCATGATGTTGATAATTTCCGTACTTTTCAGGTGTATACAGGTTGGTTCATTCATTTGGCCTATCGAGTTAACAGTGTTATCTCTGGGTCCCCAGACAGACGTATTTGGGATTCTTTTCGTAAAAAACGAGCATTTTCAAAGGCTTACAACTGAAATAGAAAAAAACAGTGACAGAAATCAAGTGTTTTCTGCTAAAATTTTGGATGTACGTATATCTTCCTTCTCAAAAAATTATAACCGTGCTAAAAATAAATCAAAAACTTTGATTTTTGTTGAAAAGTGAATATCGATTATTTTTGGTACTCAATTTCAGTCATTTGCATTAGAATGGTAAGAAAATGCATAGGACACATAACAAGTAACTTGAAATGTACTGAAAACTATGGATTTACCTCAGATTTCTATAATTTCTCTTAGATGAGTTATCACGTTAATTGGAACTGGCTGCAATGGTCAAAAGTGCCGGGAAGCAATGAAGTAAAAATGGCTGCCATTAAAAAAAAGTAACGTAAAAGAAACTAATGTTTGCTTTGAATTATCATTCCATAGAGGTTACAACAACAAAAACATGACTTTTTGTTTGGTATGGATTGAAGCTTTAGTAAACAAATGCATCATTTTATACCGGAATAGTGTGGCATGCCTCACGTGCATTATATTGTTAATGTTATATTTCAGGTATTGTACCACCTTGTTGTTTTGGTGTTAAATTGCCGTTATAAATATTAGCTAATTACGTTTCATGGCAATATATTAAATAGAATAAATTCAGAGTGAGTATATATCTCACCCTTCATTTTTCTCCTAAATAGTAACATAATACACGAGAGGATGGTAGAATATAATTCAATTACAAGAAGTTCATAAACTTTCTTACGAAATGTATGGGCAAGCTACATCGTACTGAATATGCTGAAGAAGTAACTGTTGAATAAGTCAGTGTCTTTTTTTCACAAGTAATCATAATTCTCTGATCAGAAATGGAACTTTCAAATTATATAGAATGAAGTTTCAAAATAGGAATGAAACAAAATATTCCTTCAAAATTCATGTACATAGGAAAATAATAATTTAATATTTGCGTTATATTTCATATGAATGACGTAGATGGTCCTGGACAAGATAATGACACTGGAGTTAATACAGGTATGTTTAACATATAATTTGTTTTCAATATGGATATAAATGATCATGGGGAAAAGCCGTTGTTTTAATGTTCGGCTTTATACATTTCCCTACTTTTCACACAAACGTCATCTAGTATTATTTTCACAAAAAAAGTGGCAAAAAAAAGTGTACAACATATTTTGTATAAATGTGGATCACTATCCTACAGTTAAAGTAAGTTATAAAATACCAACTTCGCCAAAATTCTGCAGTTAAATATTAAGAAATCTACTCAAGATATAAGTTGCTAATGATAACATTAATCAAGGTTATTACTTTGGAACAATATGAAATATGAAAATGTCCTCGGCCTGATGAACTGTTTTCCAGATTCCACACTACATGAAAAAATAAATATGCTGAACAAGGCAGTAATTTATTTTATTAAAAACATAAACTAAACGTAACGTTTCAACCTTCTAGCAAGGTTTTCTTCAGACTCTGTATCAAGTACAAAAGACGTGATACAGAGTCTGAAGAAGACCTTGCTAGAAGGTTGAAACGTTACGTTTAGTTTATGTTTTTAAGAAAATAAATTACTGCCTTGGTTAGCATATTTATTTTTTCATAATCATGGAAACAAGGCTTAATGGTGTTATAATTCCACACTACAGTCACAAAAAAGTTCATTGTAAAACGTTAGAAGCCACTGTTTTCCTAATCATACATTTTGAGACTAGAATCTATGAATAAGTAGATACTGTAACAAGTATATTTTGCATATTAATTGCACAATCAATAACTCTATTGCAACAACTTTCGAAGTGCAAATATTGTTTTGATTGTGCAACACAATTTCACTTCAAACCTGACATTGTAAGTAAATATAATTTAATATCATCGTCATGTATTAAATTGAATTCATAAGCATCATCTTCAGCTAATACTGAACCACAATCTCTATTTGCTCGCTCGAACACATTAAGTGGTCTACTTTCGATTTCGTCTCCGAATAACGCGGATTCGAATCCAAGCCTGAGCACGTCCGTTCATGAATTTCACATAATTATCATCCATTCTCATCGTTGTGATTAGCCAAAAGTTGCATAAAACCGGCCTTAAATAAGAAAAATGCAAATACAGTAATTTATTATGAACTATAGCATTTGAAATATTGTATTCGAGAGCTCGTAGCGTCGAAACCAGACCTCAACTAGAAAATTGTTTAGAGAAAAATGTGTTCGTCATAATGTTCTCTATACGCTGTCAAAATTTGTTTACACTCTATACAAAAATATGTGTCAATATGTGCTGCGTGGTTGCGTACAAACAGAACATAAAATGTATTTCGAAAGCTCTTTAGCTTCAAGACGAAGCCTCGACGAGGAAAGTGTTATGAGAAAAAGTTGTCCGTCATAATGTTCTCTACACGTAGTAAAAGTACATGCACACAGTCTTTAATAAATTTTCACAATCTTGACATTTATCCATTGCATCTTTTCTTTAAAAGATCAACGATTTATGAACATCCCAGGGTCAGAGAATAACGACAATGGCCCACATGCAGGTGAGTACACTAAACGAATACTCTTTTAATAATATATCTTACTCTTTTCTTGACATAGTGATGTTTTAGAATTCTATTGATCAAATTTACAGTTAAATGGTTTATAATGTAAAGGGAAGATTTCAAAACTTTCCCTTTTGAAATTATAATATTTTTGACCACGTAATTGAAGTAAATTTGAATTACTTTACTACTGTAAATCAAATAACAATAAATATGTGATATGTTTTGCATGTATACGAGGGTCAATTCAAAATATTTGCATATTGATCAAAGATATCTTTCCAAATGCTGTAGTATATGTTTGAACAACTCGTTTTCGCTTGTCGCGGTCAGCGTGGCTCCGTGTGATACGAGCTTCGTGCTTGATTTTCTGGTGGATCACATTCGAGCATACATAAATCTTAGGAAGACTTCACACCGAAGCAGCGAGAGACACGCGTGCAACTTGAGGATTTCATCAATCCAATGCAGGTTTCTGTGACGTGTTATGCCGGTTATATGCGGATGTTGCTGTTGATTGGTTCGGTCCCGAGTGACACCGTGACGTTTGTGAAATCTTCCTAAATAACTTTTAGACCAAAGTGACAAGCGACAAGAGTCCCAGCGTGTAAAAAGGATTATTCATTGTGCAGCGCTATCTACAGACAGAAGCGGCACGATGAACGCTATTTAGAAAATGGTCAAATCCGAGCAACACGGACAGCTAGCTAGTCGTATCACTCCGGCACGAAAGTTGTATTATATCTCAAGGTTGCTTTCCAAGCGTCAAGGGTAACTACAATTTGTAAGAAACCATTCACTGCACATCCGCAACAAACAAACCAAGGTACCACGACGTACAATATTCAGAAAGCGGCTTATTTCTCCGAATAACACGCAACACACAGAGAACTAAATGCATCAGATATATTTGATGAACTAGAAATGCATCGATTGATGTACTAAAGTGTATTTTTTGTCCTTTGTCAAGAACCAGGTTTATGGTTTGATGAATTATTGTATGTAAAGGTAACTCCAAATGCATCATATGATGCAAGTTGAGTATTCTTTATTCATGTAGAACTGTACTTTAATTCATCAGATTATGCTTTTTTGATGCACGCTCCTGTATCTCTATGATGCATTAAAAATTTGATCTGAGCTACAGATTTTTAATGCATTTTCTTGTTTCAAATTATGCATTTACTTTTCTGCGCGAAGCGACACGACCTTCGGTATTTCTCCCTAAAAATTACTTTTCAAGTGACACGTGCTAGCCGCCGTGGCGGAGTGGTTATAACTTGAAGTTTTTAAAAAAGACGCTGCAAATAGCTGTTGCGCATCTCTCACCACATTTCCCCACTCCATTCTCCGCAGCGACGTTGGTTCGCAGTGTTGCAACCTGGAGGGAGCGGAATGGTCTCAGGATTTTCAACGAAATTTGTATTCGCCTTTTCCTGGGTTGTTTTCTACCTGTCGGAGTACAGAAATTCAGCTCACCTTTCGCCAACGACTCTTTTCCTTCTTTTAAAACTTGGCCTCCCCGATGGCGCAGTGGTAGCGTCGTCGCCTTGTAATCAAGGGGTCCCCGATTCGATTCACGGTGGAGGCACATAGTGGTTCGGATCCCACTATAAATGTAGGTCCAGTCCCGATTAGCCGTACTGTGCATAAAATGGACTAAAAACAACAAATCAATCCAATCCAATTCTTTTAAAACTTGAGAAACCATCCATTTAGATACTCCCGTGGTGGCGCTTGTGGACTCGACAACATTATACTTAAGTTTATGTAACTCCTTCTGATTTCGCAAATATGTTGCAACATTGTAAACAATTTATCTGGCCTGTCCTCTAAGGGGCTTTCCAGAGCAGATTGTGGATTTCGTTGGACCCATCATGATTTGATTTTTGCATTTCAAAAATATGCAGCCAAGAGTAAAGAGCAAGGACATTTCAATGCTTTAAAAAAGAACACAGGCAAGCGTGTTATCAGATTGCCTTCTCGTAGTGATTGTTGTACGATAAACAAAATTATCCCCACCCCACTCGACTTTAAAAAAAACCAGGCCACTGCTCGATGTCGCATTCAGAAAATGAAGTCATTCGCCCATAAGTTTCGCTTCGTTATAAACCTTAACGCGCGTGCGTAATACTACAGTTTACGATCCGCGTACCGCACGCATTTTCAAAGACCGGATTAAATCAAATGAACCACTGATATACTGATATGAGCCGGCACGGTCAATCCACATAGTAAAAATAGTTTGTCATATTTGTTTAGCTTAATTTTGCTGAGTTGGCACCAGTGGTACTCTCAAGGCCAGACCAATACGTAGAAGAGTGGTGGGGAGGATGACGTAATAGGAAGTGCTCCGCAGCGATCTGCGCATATCGGGACTTAACTTGCGAGAGCTATAGCATATCGCGCTATGAATTTCGGCCTGAGCATGGATGCTTGTGAGTGTCTATTCATCCCCATCTTCGCAAATTAGCTGCAAGTGACACAAGAAGCGAAGTAAAGCAAATCAATCAATCAAGCAAGTGACACGTGTCGCTTCGGTGTGAAACCTCGCTAAGGCAAATTTCGTGTAAACAAAAACTGAAAAATTTCGTCTATTTTTTAATTCACATATGCCAGATGTAATGTCCAGATTTTTTTTATACTCACAGGGGAAGATCGCAACGAGTCGCCTCCATCATACTCGGATTTTGTGCAACCAGACAGTCCAGCTAACAATAAACGTGAGTAGTAAATGATGTACCTTGTTGTAAGATTTTGTCTACAATATTACACAGTAAAATTATTTCTTTATTGTGGGTGTTCAGTGTTTTGCTATCGCCAAGATGTAATCTATGCCCTATTTCTGACTTGAAAGCCTTTACATTTTAACATCAGAAAAAGTTTCACGAACGCTAAAATATTTTTTATTTAATTTATTTTTCACAAAATGTTCGGAACATAAAAATGCATAGTCACAGTCATGCTAGTGAAAACAACATACTTCGCCATCTATCGGACGGAATGAATATTCATATAAATTCCGAGACATAATTGACTATATTTGTTGCATATCAATTCTGAAATGTATTGTCTCTATTCCTATTTGTGTCAATGAACAATGCCGTTCCCTCTCGCGTCTTCATTGGTCGAGCTGTCTTGCGTCACTACTTGCGCAGTGACTTGTTTTCGTTCGCCTGCTCCAGATAGCCGGGACAGAGTATAGTTGGTGCTCGGGTGCCTATTAGTTCAGTCCGGAGTTTTCAAATAAGGTTTCGACACTGGAGAAAGCAGATTTGCTCACTCAGGATGGCTAGTCTAGGACCATGATAAAATTCAAGTATAATTCCCGGTTTTCAAGGCGAACTTTCGAAAAATTCAAGCAGATATGTATATTCTCTATTTCAACCTTACGTATTGCCGCCTCTCAACATCCACACACAAATATCTTCATAACATAAAGGGTCTATGTGATTCCAACATCCAAAAATTATAATTAAATTAAACGGTATACGTAATATAATTAAAATATATAATTTAAGGTGCTGACTTTCTATTTACAATCAGAGGCGCAACCACGAATTTTTGTCTGAGCGGGCGGGGAGAAAGTGCCAGGATAAACGTACTAATAATAATAATAATTATTATTACAATGTTAATAATAATATTATTATAAAATTATTATTATTATTATTAATATTGATTTGTTTTATTTTGCTTCGCTTCTTGTGCCACGTTTGGCTAATTTGTGAAGATGGGGATGAGTGATATGATGAAATTGATGAATGGATATTCGTAAACATCCATGCCCAAGCCAGGATTCGAACAAGCCGGGACCAACATTGTTGTTGTTATTATTATTATTATTAGTAGTAGTAGTAGTAGGGTAAACCGACATAATATCGGATACTTTTTTTAAAAAATCACCATGATTTACCCACTAAAATTTAACAGAAATTCATAATTTTCGGAAATTAGAACTATTGGTACCCTTTTGCCTTGTGATGTTTTTATCTCTCTTATTGTTAAATTATTTGTTGTATAGTACAAAATAAAAAAACAATGCAAATTTGAGGAATCGAAAAAAGCCGTCCGAATATCGGATAGCGGGTATGCCTAATATCGGATAGGAATTTAACATTATATAATATATATATATTAACATTATATTTGAAATAAAATTACATCTCATGTTAGAAGCAACATATAATTTATTTTCAAACTCTGATTTGATTCTTCTGAGTCAGATTGCTCTTGACATGCTTTGTGCCACAATTTGGGATTGGAGAATGTCAAGTTGACCAATTTGATATCCGATATTTGGCAGGCCTCCCTATCCGATATTAGGCCGAACGCGACCTCTTGGGAAATATAACCTTAATATCAAACAAAGAAATTTACACGAATAGGACTCGTATCAACATACTCTAATATTACATCTTTCTATGAAATATAAGTAAGCTATATTTTCTCCTTACCTTCAATGTGAAAACCTTTGATCATGAAATGCTTCCAAAAACTCACAAACTGAAAATTTCTGTTTTCGTCGATCGTGCACAGTGTTCCCACTCACAATGAAGTATTGGCGGCAATCGACGAACGTAGTTCAGTGGATTATTAGACACGGCAGCACCCACGAGCCGAGAAATGATGGTATCCTATATTGGGCGGGTATCCGATATTATAGCAGTTTACCTTAGTAGTAGTAGTATCAAAGACGTTATTAGCTTCGTAAATTATGCAAAAAAAGGTTGAAATTGGTGCTAAAGAATTTGTGTTCGAACAAACGATTTCAATTATTTTTTTCCACACGGCACAGTAGTTCGGATCCCACTTCAAACTGTAGGTCCAGTCCCGATTAGCCTCTCTGTGCGTAAAGTGGACTTAAAATCACAAATCAATCAATCAATTTTACAACATTTTTCATTTAGATAGTTCGGCGCCCAGGGCCGACTCCAGGCGCCTGCTAGCTATGGTTATAAACTTGATAAGACTAAGAAAAGTTTACGAAAATAATTTTTATTTGCATAAAATGCGAATAGGATTTGGATTAGGAAAAGTTGTAATTTTTTACGTCTACGGAGAAAAATTCAAGTAGAATTCATGCATAATTCCCGGAGCCAATAATTCACGCATAATTCCAGGAATTCAAGGAATTCCCGCTGAGTAGCCACCCTGTCATTATATAATCGAAACAGGAATGTCATTTTTAATTACAAGACTTCAAAGTGAAGTTTCATTTATTAAGGAGCACAGGTAATATACGTTTATCTGTTTATGTAACATCGAAATATATTTCGTATAACACCCATTGTAATTAGAAATATTCAAATATAGTGCTTGTTTTATAAGTACACTTCTTCTCCCTCCAAAATTCCATTTTGTTTCGATGAATGTTAATAATTATGTAGCTTTTCGAGAAACTATACACATTTGTCAATGTTCGTTTTCAAGAGGCATGTTGTTTGAAAACAACATTATAATTTTAACATTTAGCAGTTAATACAATTTAACTTTCTGATCTATAGTTAATCGACAATCAGAATGGAGTGAGACGTCGTTTAATCCACAATTGCAACATTTCGACAAAATGGATTCCTCATTACCTGCGGATCAAGGTAAGACCGGCAAGTTTCACTTGCATGGACGTACTTGCTTATACTTGCGCCTTGCAGCTTCGTATAAATAGGGACGTTTTGAAGAACTTTACTTCAGTGTCTCAAATTTCACATAGGGGTGTCGTCACTACGAGGGGGGAGGGTGAAGATGGGTTCTAGCTAACCCCACCCTTCGGCCCACCTAAATACCTAAATAGAGAACACAAGGAATGTCATGGATCATTTAGTAAGATGTGTTTAGCTACTGTTTTGTAAATCTACTAGACCATCAAATTTCATGTTTGTAACTCTCATAGTTCCTGAAAGAAAGAGTACTTTCTTTATCATCTTTGCCAGTTCATGTCCTAAAACTTCTGAAAAGAAAAAAAACTTACCCGAAATTGAATTTAGTAAATTCAGGAAAAAAACGACATTAAGAAACTAAAACAGATGACAGTACATATTTGCAGCAGTAACATATTTAATAATGGAATATTTATCTGTGAGTATTTGATAATAGTTTGTGGTTTAGTAAGATGATACATTTCCCATTTTACAAATGCATAGGCATATGTATGAATTAAAAGCTAGCTATTTACGGACGTAAAAATTTGTAATACTCAAAGATTGTGTAGTTATATCTCATGACTAATAGGTCCAAGTGATAGTTTATTGTTTATCTTCAAATTATTCGCTTCACTTGAACATAGATAATTCTTCTCGAGAATCAATCTAACTGGGAGCAATTGTAACAAAATTACGTTCATGATAGTAGTGAAGTGCTAATGTAGCATTCACTACTGCATGTGTAATATTACAGAGTGTTTCAAACTGTTTAATTGGATTTCGAATGATTGAATATTTGGAGATTATAACGTCCTGATGCTAAGTAAGTCATCAATCTGAAGGAAACCTCATCAGGATTCATAACATACTTTATAAGTGTTCTATGTGACATTTAGTTAAACAAACAACATGATAATGATACATGAATTCGTTCCATACTCACTCCAGCTTTCCCGTTCTCTCTGACGCCACAGCAGTTACGATGCCACTTTTATCACCTCATCCACAGTTGCGGGCAACGGCAAAATGTACAGTACACACCATCCTTAATGTACCAGAAGACGATCCGATCTAGTGACATAGCAGGCCAACTGTAGCTCTGGATGTGCTGAAAAAACGCATATTTACTGCAGGGAGAGAGTGAGAACGAACATGATGAACGAATTTATCTATCTCCTTTATATTCTTCGTGTAAATAAATGTCAAGTTATGAATTGTGAGGAATTTTCCTTAAGCCTGACATATAAGTTACCACTCTGATCTTTAATTCTGAAAATTTGAAATCAGATTAATAATTTTGAAACACGCTGTATATAATATATATTTTTTTTTCAGTTAACATACAAATCAAAGGGAAGTAAATAATTATCTAACATTACTTGCACACGCAAAGCCAATTATTCAATAATTAATAAATCATTCAAATTAAATTCTAAAAGTCAAAAACCTGTTTTGCATTTCTACGCCATAAACAGAGTTTCCATAATTGTTCATTTTAGGCACTTTCGGCAACAGGTGGTTCGGAGCAGGTGGTTGTGAGTACAATGTTTTATGAACTTTTGTCATTCCATTATTTGCAATAGAAGGAATTAAAGGTATTTCTAACATAGAGCTATTTGGAAGAGAAATGACATTTTTCAAAATTCTCAGTACCTCTGCATTTCAAAGAACTTCGTTGCTATGTGTAACGAGCTATAGCGTTGGAATTAATGACGTATAAGAAAAATGCATATTTTAATGCATTAGTTACCATAGTTGTATTGTAAAAGATAAACAACAGGAAAGTTTATATTGCAAGATACGAAAACATTACGGTTGTAAGTTTTCAAGTTCACGGACAGATAGGCTAATCGGGACAGGTCCCAATACGAATCAATATGTGCTCCACCGGGTATTTCCACCCTTGAGATTGATATTCATTAGCTGGTGATTCTTTTTATTCTCTAAATTGTCTACACAAAGTATTTTAAGAAATTATATGTATTTTATTTTATCAAACTTTCAATCTTCAGATAGCGGACGTATGTTAACAAAGAGGAAAAACTGAAGACGTATTAGAAATACCATACGGAGTAAGTATGTGTTTGAGATTTACTGTAAAGTGTCAATATTTCAAAACAGGCGATGTAAATTTAAGCTTTCACCTTTTCTTGCATGTAATACACGTTTTGAACAGTTTTTATACCCAAATACATCAGCATCATACAATATCATATATTTATAAAGTTGTAAACCAATTCCTTTACCAACTGTTTTGAAATGTAAATCTAGGACACGATTGTTGGGGGGGGGGGAATCACACTAATTGAAATTAGAAATAAATCAGGAAACTGACTGGAGGGTATACATTTCGAAGAAACAGTCAGCAGAAAATAAAAAAATACTTTCTTACATTAACATATTTTGTCTACCTTTCTTACCTACCTATACTTGCAATTTAGTAATATTTTTATCTTTGAAGTTCATGTATTTGTCGAAGTTTTTATGAATGCAATTATGAACTTACATATGAACACATCATTATTAATATTATTCCAGAACAAAAACCAAAATTTCTTGAGGGACTACCAGCAACAATGATGAAGCACATGCAATTTATCGAGATTGAAAACAACTCGCAGAAGTGATGAAAATTGGAATAAGGATATCTATATCTTTGGACACTCTTATTGAAAGGACATTTCAGAATCACAGGAATAGTGAACACATATAAATGAGGACACAGGATGTGAACCAGATTTTAAATAAGCAGAAGGGCGAATATGTACACCTAGCATCAGTAGCATGATTCTTACTTCTTATGTACCATCTTCCTATTCTTTCGAGGCAATAAAAATACTGAAAATGATGTTAGTTTACCATATTTTGTCTTTTCAAATATCTTCTCAAATATATTGTATTATATATATATATATATTGGCAATCATGTACAAATTGTACAATAATTAATTTATTATAGTTTACGAAGTATTAACTTCTGTACGTGAGAGGATTTGAAGAATATACAGGGTGGCTCAAAAAGTCACTTAACACCCTCGGTACAAGGCCACTGCAGCGCGCAACGTGGAAATGGTGATGACCAATCGTTATCAGGCCAAGAGGGAACCACATTCACGCCACACGCACGGTAGGCGGCCATCTTGATGTCCGCCATCATGAATTCAACTTCAGAATTTTAAATGGGATGGGGGTGATATGATATATCAAATCAGGCTAGAATTTCACAAGAAATTTCACAATGTTTAAGAACATAAACATTAGCCTTGTCACTGTGAAGGACTTTTAATTCAATGGAAGCGTCAAACTGTAAATTGTTCGCGACAACCATTCATAATGCGCAGCCCTTCGTGGATAAATCCGATTAAAATCTTGTGCAATGGCATGCGAACTTTTCTCCCTAGACATCACTTTGATCTCGATAAATTACCGATGCGCTAAACAAATTTTAAGGCATTTTTCTAACACCTTGAAAAGGAGAAAATTGGTACAAGAATTCAGTCATAACTTATTACTGGTTAAAGATACGTCGTAAAAACCTTCACCATTGCATTTCTCGTGAAATTCTAGCTTGATTTGATATATCATATCACCTCCTTCCCATTTAAAATTCTGAAGTTGAATTCAAGACGGCAGATATCAAGATGGCGGGCATCAAGATAGCGGACATCAAGATGGCCGCCGACCATGCGGGTGGCGTCAATGTGGTTCCTCCTGGCCTAATAACGATTGGTCATCACCATTTCCATGTTGCGCGCTGCAGTGGCCTTGTATCGGAGGTGTTAAGTGACTTTTTGAGCCACCCTGTATAAATTAATTTGAAGGTAAAATGTGAAAAGATTTACTTGTAAATATTGCAATAAAATAATGAATTGTCATTAAAATTACTTATAGAAACGTTATGAATGTTTGCCATGTCTCCAAACATCAATTGGTAAGTTTATTGTAATTTACCGTATGAAGTAGAAGTATTACAGAGTAATGAATTAACAATACAAAACTTATATGTTTATAATGCTTTTGACGTAGTATAACAACGCCTGAAAATAGAAATATTATTATCCAAGTTCGTGTTAGGAATTCACCGGAAAATATCTACATGTACTCATCACTGCATGAATTCAATGATTCCTAGAGCATTCTCTATCTTCTGGAGTTTTCAAACCGAAGAGACGAGCAACAAGGACCTCTCGAGTCTATAAAAAAGGATTGATTGCACATGCGCGACCAGCAGACTGAAACGACTTAAAACACTAAATCAATCAATCAATCAATCATATCATATATGAGAAAATTACCCAGCTTGAACGAACGACACGCAAGCTACAAATGTAGCTGATCGTGTCCGTTTGGTAGAAAGAATGCATTTATTATTGTAGCAGCTTCGTTTCTAAGTGACGAGTGTCACTTGTTATTACTGTGATGTGAAAGCTCCACAATATCGCATTATCTAGTTACGTTTTTCAGAAACTTGTAAGTACTGTATATTATAAGATTACTGTTCACAAATTCAACCAATACACTGCTATAAGATTACAGTATATTACAGTATTAATAGGAAACATTTATAATTTCATATCTGAGGTTCAATGTTTGTAAAAGCTACCACTATTGTTCAGAGTCTGATCGGAGAACAACATTCATGAGATTCATTTTGTATAACTTCAAGTATGTCAGCTGCAGTGTTATGCAAGGGAAGGAATGGTTCTATGTCTGAAGGATGAGGATTTCATTCTTACTGCAACTATTAGCTGTTCTTCAGGTACAGTGTTCTATTCTACTTAAGTAAGAGTGGTAGTTACTCTCAACATTAATGTTTTGTATATATATATATATATAGCTAACGTGTGAGACTGCCGGAGGGAATTTGAAAATATTCAAGGTGCAAAATTAGGATATTTGAAAATTGAAATACAAGGCTGAAACCACCTGGAATGTGTTCCTCCTCAAGTCATCGAAAAATGTCGTGATGAATGTAACACCATTTTGAAACAAAATGTCCGTCATGATGGATTTCTATATACTAGTTCAGTTTTGCGGTCATGACATGACACCTAAATCAATCAACATGTGATAATATTCCTGCTAGTATCTTTTGGCTGGCAGTTTATGCTTTGCCATGAAAAGTTGCACTTACGTAATAGCAATACAGTACTGTACTCGGAAGCTGAGAATTGATGACAGAGGCAAAATGAAAGCGTGAACGTGAAACGCGTGTACGCACACTCTCTCCACCTTTAAACCCTCATAAAACATAAATAAACGCCCTCTTTAAGGGCAAAGGACGTGCTAACAAAGCATTTTCCATTCTCATTGAAGCTCTTACGGTGGGATGCATAAGAATTACCAAGCAAATTGTTCACCACCATGTTTCTTCTCTTTGTTTTACCCAATGAGAGCTTCAAGAATTTAAATAAAACGCCAAACAGACTGCTGGCAACCTCTGCACCAGCATGTAGCACGTAGAATGTAACAGAAAAATGAATTAAAATAGTCACAGACAATTCTTCGAGCAATACTTGTGCATCCCACTGTAGTAGCATACATTGAAACGGTACAGTCTACGTTCAAAATTCCAACACATAATATTCTAAACCCCATATCCAACTTTCCCCCTTTCCATTTTTCGCTACCCGCACTAATAACGGAGTTGTCCTTTGGTGATTGATTTTCGCATCACCCTGTATATGAGTGTGCGCATGTACTAATAAAAATGATCATGCGCCACAAAATCAACAACGAATCCAGTATAACAAATACTTTTCATAATTCATTGTTAAGGTACATTATTCCTTTGTTGCAGTTACTGTTGCTTAGAGTGCGAGGATACACATTCAAGGTCAAGCGACAACTTGGTAAGTTATTGCCTACATAATTACTTATAAATTGACATGTTCTTTGGAGTTATTAAGGCTGACGATGTCAAATTTAAAGAACGAGACTGCATTTATTACTCTCCAAATATTCAAAGTCAGTAATCAAAACTATGATTATTGTAATAGATAAATCCCCAATAGGTCAGCTAACTTCAAACATAGCCACATGTAGTGCAGTGCATTAAAAACCATTTCTCAGTACAAATACATCTGATTCGCACCAGTTAAATTCATGTATGCCCTACATCATGACTAATTTATCTTCTTTTAAAATTTATTCTATTACTGTTCGATTTTTCATTGGCGCATGCGTGAAATATTTTGTTTCAGATCGGTACCCATTACGGTATGGCAGTAACCGACACCTAAGTAAGTGTACAATTAAATTAATTTGTGTACATGTAATGTAGAATAAATAATTTCAAATCAGAAAGTCATTTAGGCAATTCCGTGTTGGCGATATTTTAAAAATTCAAAATGAGAAGCATGGTCATTATATTAATGCATACAATTGACACATCATAAATATTGCACTAATTATATTTATATGCCACTTTACCTTGCACACAAGTGAAGTCAATTTAGTACTAACAATAATAATTTTTGCTTTATAAATGGATATGCAAACAAACGTCTTTTTAGAGAAAAGTCACGCAGGTAACCAGGACTCTGTGTGTCTGAAATTGTAGGTATATGCATCAGATAAAATCTCAGACAAGTAGTTGTAGTAATTACTTCATATATTACATTAATTTTCCGTGTTTATTATACCGAAGATAAGTATATTTACTCAAAACATAATTAGTGAGCACATTCAAATAGTCATAGTATATTTGAATAGACTTGTGTTGAACAAATAGTTTTCTCAATTTCAATTAGTCATTTCAGAATTATTAACGTATTTTCCATTGAAAATGGTTTAAATATCTTTAACTCCCATTCACGAAATTGTCCTCAGATCTTAATTTGAATAATATCATCTCAATAAATTCGTACTCAATCTACAAAAGACTTATCAAGGTTTGCCATTCAGATGAAAGTAAGGCAAGGCCCAAACAACTAAAATGTGCACTGATTACAAGGAAAAATCAAGATGAGCGCATTAATTTTAGGAAATAACAGAAAAACGAAAAAACAAACACTTGTCAAAGTGATATGAATTACAGGAATTTGCCTAACATGAATATCCGTGTATATTGTTATAAAACCTGAATTAAAAAATTAATACTTTTAGAGTCAAATATTTCCATTACTTAGTTGCACATAAATGATGACAGTTAATATTAAAATTTGTTGGATAAATATTATATATGTTTTAACGATAAATATAATAATTCGATTTTATATGAACAACATATAAAATCTAGTCTTATATTTACAAACTCAAGGTTTGTGAATTAAACAATAGATGAACATTTTCAGGATATGGTGTTCGTCAATTTCCAGGATCTGGTTTTGATTCACCCTTTATAAGTAAGACAATAAACTTCATTTCCTCTTCATTCTATTCATTTCTATGCAATTATTAAACAATTCCTACTACATAAACTCTTGTTAGGAGTGCATAAAATAATTGTAGATACCGATATTACATTTATAAGTTATTAGTTTCACTTAAGAAACTGAACACAGTTTTTACAATCACAACTGAATACTAATTATATTTTATAGTTAATAGTTTTGAGTGATTTTATTAGCACTGCTAAAATGGTTCTTCAATGAAAATATCGAAGTCAGCAAAATATTATTTGGTGATGAAATTTGTAATAAGTAAATATAATAGATTCAAAGTAAAGTTGATTGTATATTCCTATTGAAGCTAACACTCGCTACATTGTAGCAAAAATTGTGTAAAAGAAATTAAAATTCTTTAATTTTGCACACAATCACCAAATTGCAATATTATGATTTGAATAAATTGATAAGAATTTAATCGTACATAAAATATAACTTGAACAAACTGTAACAAATTTAATAGTGCTATAGACGTTGACTAAATCTCACAAAATTATTAATGGAACAAAAGCGAACACATTTACACAATAATGTCAAAAATCATGAGTTCTGTTAGATACATAATATTAATTCCAACCTCCAAAATGAGTAGACATCGTATGATGTTACTATTTATTCGCTGGATATATCAACAATTAATAATACTTCATTATTTATTGATGGAAACATTTCCTTCTTACTATTATATTTTTAGGTACACCTCAGCGGGCATATTATGATGCTGGTAAGTCAATCTAATTGTATTGATGTATTTATGTTTTATCGATATTTACAAGTAAAATTAATATCAATAGCCTATGCTTTCTTATTAATATTATTACTGTTTACTGTAAATGTTCAAATTTATTTAATTTCACTTTTCCAGATGGTAACATATGCAATGGACAGTTCAACCAATGTTATGAGGCAAGTCTTCAAGGTATTACATTTATTCTAATATTAACAAATATGATAAATATTATTAAGCAGCTTGAGGATGGTGGTTTTCAGATTAAAGTAATGTGAGTAAGATTTCTCATGCATATAGTGAACCAAGAACGTTACAAAATGTGTAAATTTCCAGTACATGCTATAAACAAATACTCATGCGCATTGGTATTTACCGAAATCTATACAGCAACGTGTAAAATAAGTTCTCGCAGGAGATTGTGTTCATAAGAGGTAACTTCGATTTTACGTTTTTGAGAGTTGTAATGTTTCTAATATATCTTATTTCTACTTGTTGTAAGAAACACAACTTATCTAAAACAGTGCAATTGGGTAGAAACATAATTGATCTAAAACAGTGCAATTGGGTTGGTTCTCTCGTGTGAACAACAGTGAGTTCTGGAGACGATTTTTGTTTTAGAGAACGAATGTTATTTTGACCTTTAGAAACGGAAGTGAAGAGATCATCTGCACTTATCGACCAGATGAGTTCTAGAGAACATTCGAACTTTGAAAGCTAACGTCACTATCACCTGCAGGGACTGAAGTAAGAGATTATATAGAGTTATCGACCAAACAGAACGTCATGAACACTTGTCGCCAGGAAAGGTTGATAATATTATTTCGCACAGTATAATGTAATATCTTGCCGATGTATTCTAAATATGTATACAATTAATTTTGTAAAATTAGCAATTTAAGAATCATATAAAATAATTAAAGGTAAATGTTAATTCATTAACATTAATTCCTATCAAATAGTTATACAATTACATCAATACGTACTTATAATAATTCTATGGTTCTGATTATCTTGATGTATTAGATATCCCCATTGCATATTAAGATGTATTAAAATTATTTCCAGGTTTGGAACTTGTGAACCATTTCATGCATATACTAGAAAATGAGGATGTGAAAAGTAAGATGATATGTTTATAATGGATATTCATTAGTTATAAATGTTTAAAGTTATCCTATCATAGACTACAGCAAGCACCAAATTAGAATACGCTTGATATCTTAGGTATATGTACTATTATGGAATGTATTATGCTGTATGACATGGGCCAGAGACACAGCTTGGTAGCAGATTCTAAACTACAAAACATATATAATTCTTTTTCATAAACTCTTTCGCTAAAATGTCTATGTTAAAAAGGCTTTTGCAACCAACCATAACTTGCAGTCGTTGTTATCCGATTACACTTATGAAACATGTATAACATATATTAAAGCACGTATTAATTAAGTTACAGCACATTACATAACAATTAATATATGATTCCTTAATATTAAATTTTAATCTTTAATTTTTATTCTTATCGAATTTCTTATAATCATACAACATTGACATGTCCTTCCCGGACGTATGAACAGACTGTTGAAGTACACCATCCCGCCTGATAGATATGAATCTTGGAGGGGAGTTACGAGATTAACGGAAGTGCATGAGAGAGAGATTGTGCTGTTACTGTGATTTCTTTTTGTGAGTTCGTTATGATGTACAACTTTGGTTCTTTTTAAATTGCATAATCAAGATAAATAGATTCTGAATTCATATGTTAAAACGTAAGTTCTGTGTTTTTCTGTCTATTTACTGCAAATCTTAATGTTTACCCGTGCCCTGGGAGGTATCACGCGTATACCACAATATAGTCTCATGTTGCTCATTTTCAATTTGTATTGAGATAAATATATTCTTATGACTATTAATAATATCCTGTGGTTCACTCTGACACGACCGTGTCAACATAATTTATACAACACAATGTGAATATAACTTACACAATACAAACAAGATAATAAATCAATTGTGAGTCCTTAGCTACAAAGAATTCTCACATCTTACAAGATATATAATATTGTCTGTCCTGTGTAATTATTATTGAAGATTACATTTTTTTTATTTTTCTATCTCTAATTTATATTCATAATACTAATGTCTTCAACAATAAAAAAACCCATTAAAATTTGATTAAAATCATCTTTTCTTGTTTCTCAAAGACCGATGGGACTTTCTACAGTCAACTGTGAATGCAATGAAGAACTGCATTAGAGATATTATGAAGAAAACAGAAATTGGTAAGTGACTATTAGCGAAAATAATTTCAATAACATTACGTGAAAACAGTACCAAATTCATATGTCTACATCGACCACACATACGGCGGTTTCAAATCGTTGCCGAAAATTTCCACCTTTGAATTGCTACTGTAATTTCTGGGTTCGAAGAGGGCTAGAACCTGGGATGTCTGTTTTCTGACCACCCTCGGCGCGAAAAAATATTCATAATCTTAACGATGGCAATTGAATTGTCTTTTTCTTTTTGCAATTATTATTATTATTGTTATCAGAAATGTCAGTTTGGTGGCCGATCTTATTAAATAGACGACTTTAAATCTCGCCACCCAAGTTCCCGTGTTCGAGTTCCGACTTGGGTGTGCTTGTAAGTGTCCAGTCATCAATTTCATCATCACTCATCCTCACCGTCACCATTAACCACAAAAGCTACGCTAAATAACAAATATACGACTTCAAGAAATACTTTTTTCTCGAAATACATTGCTTAATTTTGTCAAGTAAGGGTGTAAATATGCTCTTAATTAAAACAAGTTTACTAGAAGTAAAGATTGTTAATTGCCTTTTATAGTTGAAGAATTCAACTTTCAAAGGTAACAGCTCGTATCATCATAATTTATTTAATTGTGTACCAAATTAGGATAGTTGTCAAAATGTTGTTGATCATAGTATTACATTAGCATTGTATCATGCTATGTTACTAACGACGCAAGTGCATTGCGATGAGGTTTGTTGTCCCAGAACTTTTCAATGCCACAATAATAGGTCAAGTTAAGGTAAAGTAGAGTTTCCCCTACTTACTGCAGCAAGACGTGAAGGTACAGGGTGGAGCAGCATTTTCGACTACCTATTCTATAATGAAGACAGAGGATTTGCTGATTACATTTACTTTTATTTTTAATTTCTAGAACAAACTTTGCACCTTTGGATTACAGAAAATGTATACATGAACAATGTGCACACAATTATTTCTTGAAAATAACACATTTCAAATGACGTCCCTGGCAGGCAACACATTGTGCAAGACGGCCTTGAAAGCTACGCATGACCCATGTTCTCTGGTGTTCTGACTGTTCTTTTTCTCCCATGCGATTTATTTTGAACACTTCCAACTTCACGCCATTGTTTCCACAATTCACTGATTGTTTTCCTGTTAGAAACTCGTCCACGGCATTGTTGATCACCATTCTCCCTGCGGAATGCACGATGCACCGCTACAATTGACTTCGTCAACGCTTACTGCTCCACACAAAACATACGTTGCTGTAGAGGCCAACGCTCCATTGCTACTGAAATCCAAAGTCCCAGTGTACACGAGGCAGGAGGAAACCGCCCTCCCAATGCATTTGTTTTGCAGTGTTGCCAACCTCAAACTGTGTAGTCAAAAATGCTCCAACCTGTATATGAGGTATGTGTAGGTAGGGTCCCACACATTCAAAATCTCTGACATTTGTGATGAGGTGTGATCAGCGCCACGCTTCTGCCGCCTTTCAACTCTGAGTGTTGCCTCCCAGGTACCCATTTATTAGAGGATTGTTGAAATAATTCTCATCAGAAATCATATACACTGGGAATCGAACCAAGATCTACCACGTAGAAGTCTAACTCCTACACCGACTGGCAGATGTAGTTTGCTGAATTCCCTTAACTTTAGTGGCCCAACTAGGTAATTTTTAAGGAACTTTTAGTTAGTATCTCCTAATAATTTACAGATTTTTGGAGAAATACTGGGAAGGAGAAAATGTAATTAAAGTGAACTAACACACAAATTAAGGTAACATTGCTTTTCAATTATTATTTTTATTTATATTAAGTAAAACAGCCACAGACATTTGTCCTTTATTGCAGATCCGTGGGATGCAATATTAAGAGACGACACAGCTCTGGAGAGGTGCTTGTGGGAATTATTAGAAATTAAAGTTGAAGGTACGGAACAATTCGTCTAATTAACTGTGATTTGTTTAAGACCAAATTATTAACCGAGCGTTCAGTAGAAATGTTTGAACATAATTTATATTAACTGACTAAAATTTCTTAATTCAATTCAATCAAAATTAATCAGAATATATAAAAAACGTAAATTGTTTCTTATTCTTTTTTTTAAAAAAATGTATAACGACACAGGTATTTGTATAACCCGAGAAATGAATTCAACGATACTGTAAAATCGTACCAAGAAGAGAAACACCACAGCCAACTCGCGAACTAAAGTGCACAGTCATTTCTCTACTCCTCTTGCAGCCACCGCACACGAAAATGTTCTTCGCGTGATCTCCCTCTCCCCTTCTTGTTGTCATATTTATTACCTCCCTTCCTTGGTCTGTTGTCAAACAATTCAACAAAGTTAAACATTACGTCTCTGCTTTCGCTGTGCATGGTTTTCCCATTCATGATGACACAAAAACAATTTTGTACTTGGTACAGAGTCTTAGGAAGACCTTGCTAGAAGGTTGAAACGTTACGTTTAGTTAATGTTTTAAAATAAAATAAATTTCTGCCTTGGTCAGCATATTGAGTTTTCATATCATGGAAACAAGGCTTTATGGTGTTATAAACAACTTGTATCGAATAAAGAGACGACGATGTGTTGAAGGACTCCGCACAATTTCGCAACTCAGGGGCAGGATTACATGGCAAGCAGCTGATTGCATCACCCACGAAAGTACCCGAGTTCCCTCTTCTTGGTAAAGCAGCATCAATGTATTGACATAGTCGTCTATCAATAATTCAGAGCATTACTGTTAATTGCGTATTTTTTATCTTTCGTTTTAAGATCGTGATATTCGGATTTGAAGTTAAGTCGTTATTTCATCGTTTTTATACATACCATCACTAATCGCTACGATAATGATGAGAGATAAAATGATGGGACAAATACAATGAAATATTTATGTCGTACCCGGATATGAACCTAGGACTTTCTGTCCTATGCTTCACTAATCACTCTGCTAATAATGTTGACATTAAAACATTGATTAATTGCTATATTTAAAAATGGGGAAAATATATTTCAGCAAGTATAGGAACTTGCTGATTTGTGCCATAAGAGTTATTCCAATTTAATAATTTCTTTGCTTTAATCTTTTCAGATCCATGCAAGATGCTATCTGCCACGGATGGAGACAAGTTCCGATGCCACAGGATAGTGGACAACATTCAAGACTGGCGTAAGTAATCGAACACCGATGTCAAGTTGAATTGAACAACACGAATTCCTATTTCAAGTTTACAAGTTTACGCATGAAAAATATTCCGATCAACTCTTCAACTTTGTGTAATGATGCTCATCAAAGTTAGTTCACGACCCCCCCCCCCCTCCCCACGCACAAGCACACACACACAAATTGTATAATAATAAAAATGATATCACTATACGTTCTAGTGCACATTTCTCGTCCCTGCTAGGTAAGGTGGTTAAATATGAAGAATCCAAGGGAAAAAACTGATCAGTCGCATATTCCTATTTTTACAAGAGAACAAATTCAAACTTTCAAGATTCACTTCTTTTCCCTTGCATACCATTTTAAAACTTTCACATTTCTCACGACTTCTTGTCTGTACAGTTCCAGCATGCAAACCTACACTAATGGGGCTATTCAATGCCATCCATAAAATTGGACTTACCTGGTTTACCACCTGTACTCTTCACATATTATAATAGTAATATGTTTAGTTAAAAATCTATATCGTGTATCACTGAGAGTATTTAGGTCACTAATGCTATCTTTTGTGTCGATATGTGGTATTTAAAACATTGTACTTATTAATTTATGAACAGCGGCGGCGCCAGGAATAATCATCTAGGGGTGCTGAGGGGGTGCGGAAATAAATTTAGGGGGTGCGATGCGGAAAATAAACAAAACACGAGTCGCGCATGCAACCTTTCAAAACTGGAGGATCAAGGTGCCAAAACTGGGGAGGGGGAGGCTGTGCTCCCTTCCTCTCCCTCTGGACGTCCATGATGATATGTTTTAAGTCTCCATGAAAGTGGTCTAATGTAAATTACTGTGACTGAAATCAAATTACACGTGAGAAATATGTACTTTTACGTTGACATTCGTTTTCTAAAGGAAAGGTGTGGACGTCCTTGCCCCCCTTACAGCCCCTATATTATTATGCTTTCTCCTAGAAATTTAGTGTACATAAATCTTACCGTCGTTATTAAATTATATTTTGCTGTTAAAGAAAGTGAAGCATTTTCAATCTGATAAAAGTTCAAAGGAACTATAGCTCTTTTCAGTTCTTACGGCGGGCGCTCTAGAAGCTGGCAGGGGAAGTGAGGAGCGGGGATTACTCAACAGACCAACCAGACAACAGCAGTGGTGCCGAGAGACAGGACGCGGCCGGAAAAAGCTCTACGTGAAACTCGTTCTACTGGCCGCTACGTTTCTTATCGTGCTGGATTGGTCCCTAGGGGAAGGGATTCATTATATCCTATGAAATTGAAGTACTATCCCGCTTCGTGGGCCACACCCACACGCCCCTGTTTCACACCCATCGGTGCAATAAAATAGCGAGATGGAATGAGGTTTTATTACCCAACTGAACTTGCATCAAGACTCCCCCCCTTCCCTAATCAGAGTGTCTGCGCACGCCTATGGTACATAGTAAGTACATAATAAGTACCTTTCGTCTGCCACTTCAGGACAAAACGCGAAGTTCGCAGCAAGTTCGCCTTCGTTAAAATCCCTTCTGCCGCACTATCCCACACCCCAATAACGAGCTTCAAAAGTTATTTGTGAACACTGGGCTTCTTCCTAACGGTTTTTTGAAAAATCCTGAAATGATTCGTTTACCAGATATGTTACGAGGAACAAATACATAGAACATATTAACAAGAAAACTAATCTTCACGTTAAGTTTTACAACTTGCATTAAATGATTTCCCGAGCACGACTTGGTCATTGGTAAAATACATTGAAAGCAGATGCAATTTTTGCTCCAGTGTGAGGAAGAAGAAGTAGGTGGAAAACAAAGCCGTTTATCAACAATGCACAAAAGACAAAGAAAACATAGCTCACATTAAGGTATAGGCAATTATCGTAAACCACAAACAGACCACTTGGAGAAACAAAAGAAGAAAATATTCGTAACAACAATGCCAACAAAAAAAACAAAAACGGCCGCTGATTTATAGAGGCTTCCGCATCTCTTTCAGTACTTGGATGTTGCATACAATAATAACGGTCTTGCTTCACATTCGGCGCTCAATGTGACATGACATGATATGACACTCTAAAGGTTAGTGTTTTCAGTTGAACGTAGGGGATGCTGAAGAGGGTGCGGAAGAAAATTAAGGGGTGCGCAAGTACCCCCTCGCGCCCCCCTGGCGCCGTCCCTGTTTATGAATGATAATTAGGTAACAGTTAGATATAGTGAAAACACATTTCTTCAAATTTACAGGAGAAATAACGGGAAAGTAGTTACGGAATTTAGTTCCTGTGGACTTTTGGAATCTGGGAATACCATAGTGTTTTTTCCATTCGTGCAACTTATTCGGCTGGTAAATAATGTCATTTTCGACATTAATGTATCTCCGTTGCACGACAGCTCGTGCCACCATTACCGTCGACTACGTGAATCAAATATTCCGTGCGTTCAAATATGTAACCCCCTGTCAGTGTAGCAACCACGCGGTAGTTTTACCAGATGTAAGTGTGAGCGTTTTTTTTTTAAATTTAATTTTCTATGTTTGCCTAACCTAACCTTCCGTGAATGGTTTGTGGATCAATTTTTGCTTAAAAACCTTTTGTGGATAGTTTGTGCGGCATTTTTCGGTTCATAAGTTTCTAAACACTGCATATCAGCTGACGATAGACAACGCGAGTCAAGATTTGCCCGCCATATAGCAACGACCAATAAATACTTGTAATGTGAAAAATTACGCTTTTTCTGTGAAAAAAACATAATCCCAAGTTGAAAAATGTTCCGCTATGTATATAAGGTAAGTACAAATGTAAATAATTAGGAAATAAACGAGTTAAATGTGTTTTCACTATATCTAACTGGTACCGTGAATTACATTCTATGTTACTTTATAGTATAATATTCTCCAACTTTTAGTCTTAAATGTATTTCTATTGTTGTATAAAGTATTTCACTATTCAAACGCTTACGCATATTCTTATATGATAACAACAACGATGAAGATCAAAGGAAATTGTATTATCTACGGTGATCAAAAGAAACTCAACCATCTCCCTTTGTATCGTTCCTTCGAACCCGCCGACAGTAACTAATACATTATGTTAACTACGCAGACTCTATTGTGTACATTTTGTATGTTGGTATAATTTTCTGAATTCATTCTCTGCAGGAGTGGATTCAACGAAAAATCTGCTGATGGAATTGAGAAACAGGCATGACATATCAGGTATTTTCGTATGTACACAATTGTGAATTGTAATATTTACATAATATTTTTGTGTACGTCCCTTAGTTTAGTGCACCCGCCTAAAAACACTAAGCCTTATCTCAGAGTTCAGCTCATCCCAGTGCTTTTCTAAAGCACTTGAGAAATAACTTTATTTTACACCAAAAGGACTAAAGCACGCAACACATACATTCAACTCAAGGAATATAGAGATTAGGTAAAGCCATCCGAAGATTGCCGATCTTGCACGAACGCGTGACGTCACCGGAGAAGCAGTGAGCTCGGCTGAAGCAGACGGCCCCTAGCATTTATATGGGAGATTCAGAGAGCGAAAGTATAATATTACTTTTAGGAGGGGGAAAATAATAATTGTCATCCTCCAAGATGGTATTGAGGCATCCTTTTAATGATTAGTAACATAATTGAAAACGCGCTACTTTTAAAAGGGGGCAAAGTACATGTGAAAAAATGTATTTTGAAAATTCATATTCCTAAAACTTTCTGACCGATGTGCTACAAAGAAAGTTGCGTGTTCTCCTTTAGAATTTTGTCATTTTACAAATCGTAATATAATTTTAACAAAAACGTGGCATTGCAAAGAAGAATTAAAGAGTTTAAAAATAATTGATTAATACAAGGCATGCTAAAGAAGAATTAAAGAGTTTAAAAAATAATTGATTAATAGACTTAGTTTATTTTACTTCACTATCTGTCACATATGGCTAATCGCAAAGATGAGGATGCGTGATGATATGATGAAATTGAAGAAAGGAAAGTAGACCCATGCCCGGGCGGGGATTCGAACCTGGGGGCCCTTGGCATCGTAAAGCGTTGTGCTAACCACTTCGCCACGGAGGTCAGCATTACAAGGAAATAAACAGAAATTGGCATCTATGTTTTAATATGCGAGAAACATTTGCGAGGAGGTTATTGAAGTAACAAATAATTATTACAAGACGTTGTGATGAAAATTATTAATCCTATCTGAAATATCGAGAGTTGGCCTTGCAGTCTCTAAATGTAATTTTAGGGTTACGCAAAACCTTTACTCAAAATTGCTAGTGTAAATTTATAAGCTATTAAAATTTAAAACTTATTCCTGTTCGAAAAAAGAAACTGCCAAGTCAAATTAATATTTCGTAGAAATACATATATTTTTCTTTCATGAGGCCAAGAGAGTATTTGGAGGGGACGCTGGCTTGGGAAGGCTATAGCCCCGGATCTCGATCTGCAAAGGGGCTTCCAGTGGGAAAACATTGCTATGAAATAGTCCAGAAGAAGGGGCGAAATGATTTTTTTTAAATGGCTCAAGAATACAAAGATATAAGCGGATATTTGACAAGCTTAGTCTAAAACTTACAACTGATATCGTACGTGTGTGTGTGTAAGGGGGGGGGTGGCTACGTGAGGTAACACAGTGGAATATGATTCACAATACTAAAATTAAAATAAATATGTGGGAACAATAGAAATCAAAATATGTTGTAGCTAGTGACGACGCAATAGTAAGGATGGAGGGGTAAATCATATTTTCCCGGGGCAATCATTTTTATTATTCCGTTACATACGACACAAAAATGCACATTTTGGCTAAAAGAGCATTCATTCATTTATTTATTTTGTCGTTTCACTGGGGGCAGATAAGAGAGAGAGAGAAATTGTCGAACGAGAATTGGGGGGCGTTCCTGCTCCCCCCCCCCCGTAGTGTTGTCACTGTTATTGGCTATGCTGGAGAAGAATGCACCAATTAATACGCTATTAAATAAAACAGATACTTTTAAAACTTTTAATCAAATTATTTGTGAACTATGATTTAAATTTAGAGAGAGCACATACCTGTTTAATTTAATTTGGATGAGTTAACTACTGAAGCCTGCCATTTCCGAACCTTCTTCCGGTGTAACTGCACTGCCCTTTGAGCCGTAGCTGCTGCGTTCAGGTGGCGGAACGAGCAGAATACTAATTAAAACAAATATGTGACAAATATATATATAAAAAAAACAACGTGTTGAAGCTATTGACGGCGCCAATGAAAAGACAGAAGAGAAACGTGGAGAGTGCAGTGATATTTTACGGGAAGCAGCAGGCACGTATCCAGGAATTCCTTTCGGGGCGGCGGCTGAACACCTTTTTTTAAAGGGGTATCACAATTGTATGTTTAAGGCCAGTGGTGGCAATTGGGTTCCAAAATGTGTGTGGGGGGGGGGGGGGGTGGACAAGGAGACAAGCATTAAGAGGCCATAGTGTGATAGTGTGGAAGCAAAAGAATGGGGAGCAACTATCTCCTAAATCGTCGCCACTGTTTAAGGCTGCCATTTTAATCAGAACGTGAAATCGGGACATTTTCTACCACTCAACTCCTCTGTTTCCATGCATTAATATTGTGTGCCGGAACCATCTCAGTATGTATGTTTGCCCATTTCTTCTCATCAGGCATCAAAACATCTATGTACCAGAAGTGTTTTTACGAAGGTGTTACACATGCACGGGATGCACAATCCACTCGACAACGCAAGATTCAAACTGTGTGCAGGGAACTGGAATCAGACAGTTCACGAATATTTCTCTCTCATTTGAGCCTGAACACCACTAACGTGTCTTGTCCTCCCATGTTTGCAGCTCTTATAAAAGCCGAAACCCACCAAATTGTTCATATTCAGGCATAAGCACTCGCAAGTGTCCAAAATTGTCTGTTGAGTGTGTGTCGAACCCAGTAGCCTTAAACAAAAGTATTTTTTTATGCCATGAAATTCTCGGACTGCATACACAAAATTTGGTCCTGGCACAACCAAATCATCACTCAAAACTTTGATTTTCAGTTGATCTGTGCAGCTTATTTCTTTTTTAATAAATCGCTCCAATGCCCAGCCCGATACTGCCGAAATATTCACTTTAGAGAGAGAGAGATCTTCGATCTCTTCGTCTTTCGACCCGAACTACTCGTAGCACTACTCGAAGTTCCGCTGTCGTCAATGTCTTTTGCTTTGGGAGCGAACTGGAACTAGTGGTAGACTTCGTTGCTTTACGGTATTTAGTCCATTTCATTTTCGAATCACTAGATCTTATAAAGCAACCAATGGACACTGACTGATCACTAATCGACTGTATGAATTGTCACACTTACTTCTGAAGTCTCCACCTATTCTGTTGTACAGGTCAACCGGGAAATTGAAGCCGCGTATTAATATCCTCATTATATTCTAGAACGTTTCGCAGATATCACGATTCGTAAATATTGCCAGTAGTTCGACTCCTTCTCCTTTTCAAGAACGTTCCCTCTCGCGCTTTCCAGAGATTAAAAAATTACAATGAATCCGAATCGCCCTACCTGCGGCGCTACCTTTGTTGTGCAGCTTCCAAATGCTGACAAGTCTCTTCTACATAGTGTTCAAGTTCGCTACGACAACACCGAAAGCGTAAGAAAAGTTTACGTGCAATATTATCAACAACAGGGTTATAGAACATTCTCCGTCTTGCCTTGATAATTATTTATCTCCTTAAATTATCGTCACATTATTGAAGAAGACAAAAACCTAATTTTATCTCGTGTAAACTGAAAAATTTCCTGGGGGAGGGGGCTCGAGACACCTGATGCCCACCTTGGATACGCACTATTAACAATAACAGGGTTATAGAACATTCTCCGTCTTGTCTCGATAATTATTTATCTCCTTAAATTATCGTCACATTATTCAAGAAGTCAAAAACCTAATTTTATCAGTGTAAACTGAAAAATTTCCTTGGGGAGCGGGGGGCTCGAACCACCTGATCCCTACCTTGGATACGCGCTATTAACAATAACAGGCTTATAGAACATTCTCCGTCTTGCCTAGATAATTATCTCTCAAATTATCACCATATTATTCAAGAAGCCAAAAACCTAATTTTATCTAGCGTAAACTGAAAATTTTCTGAAGGGGGGCTTGAGCCCCCTGATTCCCACCTTGGATACGAGCTGTTACCAATAACAGGGTTATAGAATATTCTCCGTCTTGCCTCGATAATTATTTCTCTCCTTAAATTAACGTCACATTATTTTATTTGACACCACAAGAAACAAAAAAACTCATTTTATCTAGTGTAAACCGAAAACTTTCGGGGGGGCTTCAGCCCCCTAAGCCCCCCCCTTGGATACGTGCCTGGGAAGCAGTCACGTTTATTCCATCCTTACATTTACATACAATATTATAAAGTTCTGCTTTTAGATCTCGCAAAATGCCTTTTTCACAAAAATGGGCAATCTCGCATTTTTTTATATCAATCAAGCTGTGATATTTTAGTTTTCTTCCGTTAGTTTTCTGATAATAGTTTTCACAGCTTTCCATAGCATTTAGGCATGATTTCAGTTGACAAGAACAAAATAATCTTATTTCAAAAAGAGCAAAAAGAAATCCAACGCGCTTAAGTTAAAACTCCCTTACATTGGAAGCCTGGAGAGAACAAAACAGGGGTTCCTTCGTAACACGATTTCTTGAAAACCATTTTACACATTTGAATCAACTTTGTGATAAATTGATTAGAAAGGATGAATGTTAACAGTAAAAGTTGTAACTTTTCCCCTGCTACTATATTTTAGACGATATTCGTTGTCAAATTTCTCAATATTTGCATAAGGAACGAGCCTTTTCCGTGCCGAGTGTTTCGATGGTGACGTCATGCATCCACGGACAACTGCGCATACGATCTGCGCCGCCGAACGAGCACCCCCTGCATTCAACTGACATCTCGTGAAACCTGTTTGTCACGGCAGCAGTGTTGCCAACAACTTGAACGTAAAAGTCGCTAAAACTCCTTAGAAAATCAACTAGAAAGTTGCTAAATGAAATGTAAATGCTCTAGAAAAAGTCGCTAAATCAAATGTACTTCTAAAAAATTGCAAAAAGGTAAAAAATTCTAGTACTTACCTATAAAAACAACATTTCCTCGTCACTTCCTCTTTCTCTGAACACTGCACTTCACACTGATTACCGATGTCAGATACTAAATCATCGAGAAAATACACTGCAAGAACGTTGTTTATTATTTCTGTGCACTTGGTTCTATGCAGAAGAATACCTGCTGCACTGCAGCTGTCACCAAATCATTCTCTTTGATTTTCATACATAATTCGGACAAGTGACTCACGATTAGCAAAGAACAGTGTTCGGCAATGAATAAAGCTAAACCAGCTTCAGCACTAGAAGTATTTAAATTTTCCAGTTTGATCTGTATTTTCTGCTGTTTTGCAGAATAGAAGTAACCAGATCTGACTTTATGTTTTTGTATTTCCGATTTTTTTCCAGATCAGTAACTTTGGCATACAGTTCTACTTTGCAGTACTTACAATACGCTTTCGCCGTGTCACTATCGACAGGGGCTAACCATTTGTACACCACACACTACACAAAAAAACTCCAATCTGAACCCACGCACGACGCGACCGGGAAGTCAAACGTTCTGTTTTATAATAACGTGACGTGAATTCTCGGATCCGTTCCCGCCTGCCTGGCAGCCGCAACGGCGCAAGGAGGAGTGTCGGATAACAATGAGCTGTGAGCAGTGATGTTTACAAACATCACAAACCGTTCTGAAAAAAGGGGTATCTTTTGCTCGGTTACTCTTTGTGTATCAGAAGCGAATTGCGAAGTTTTTTCTTATTTAATAACTATGAAATGAATACTTTTAAGACGTATAATTGCTAAAGAGCACACGAAGTAGCCAGAAAAATCGCTCGTCACTTGTTCACGTCTTTTGTCGCCAGCTAGCATTACAAATCCGCCAGATTTGGCGACTTCTCGGCTAGAGTTGACAACACTGCACGGCAGCGTAAAATCTCATTTCAGTTAAACCAGTAACACAAAACAAAATATTTTGCTTGAAAATGATAAAAAAAACGTAACAGAGAAACAGCATGCACAACAATAGCCTTGTTTCTGGACGATGACAATCATTTCATTTTCAATTATTGTTATTTTTGTTTCCACAGAAACGAAGGCACTTGTAACCAAATTTTGGCAATAGCTTTAATGTGCAAGGGAATAAGTGACGTGCTCTCGCGTTTTGATGGAAGTGGTTGTTGGACATTTTGTTGTTCACAGTACGTTTTCTAATATGCAAATGAAATATTTATGAAATAATATGCGACTTTCTCACGTCCAAAATTAATTCATAGCTTTGTAATAATTGTAAGGCAGTAAGTAATGTCTTTTGTAATTATGAACCTTAAAAATTGTGCACATAATTTGTTTAAGGGTTAGTAAAAAAATAATAAAATATTTATTATGTAATTAAAGAATATGGAGTGACACATAAGTCAATTGATACTAATATACAGGGTGGGACAAAAGTTAGGTAAAAGCATTGTCATAGGTTAGGTTCCATTTAAGAACCCTAAGTTGCGTTCAAGATGACGGATTCCAAGATGGCGGCCGGGGTGGTCACATGTGTCCTTGGGTTTGCCCCACCACCAAACATCATATGTGGCCAAAGTGGACCTTCAACACACCAGCCTTTCCTATGACAATGCTGTCACCTGACTTTTGTCCCACCCTGTATATAGTATATGTGATAAATATTGCCTATAGGGTCATTCCATGTCAAATCGACCAAATTTCAGATAATTTTCCAGGTCATAGTTTTAGATTTGGATGAAATTTGGTACACATGTTCAATCATGTCTGGAAGGCTTGTATACGAAATATTAGGTTCCTCCGAGACATAGTTCTAGAGTTATAGCCTGTGGAAGAAGGTGGTGCCAATCAGAAAATGTGACCCAAATCTGAGAAATAAGCCTCAGAGCGAAATTCAGGACTCAATAACTTCGGAACTATTGATCACAGCCTAGTTGTGTTTACACAACATACTTCTAACCAAGGAACACGTGTATTGCATCAAAATACCATCAGCTTGTTTACATTAGCAAATAAAATACCTCAAAATATGCCTTAAAAGCCTTACGTGTCAAAAAATGCATATTCTGTGTGCCTGCTGTTACAACTGCAATCCAACCAGGAAGGTGCCATTAATTTTTCTAATATGAATCTAATATGGGATGCGAAGCCATTTTAAGTATATTTTGTGTTCTACTAGTATGTTCAAGGGACTGTTTGTTGATCTAACATAATGTGTGTTATCTTTGTTTCAAAAATTGCCAAGACGGATGGATACGTTTGGTTACAACCGTTGACGCTCTGAAAAGTTGTTTTTCAGTGTACTTGGATACAAAGAATAAAGGTAAGGTGTAAGATATATATTTTTTATTTTATCACTTGTTGTTGATACTCCTAATAGAAAGAAGTGCCTACATTTCGCAAACGCAGGAACGTGTTTGAATTTGGAGGTGTAAAGTCGAAGCGCACGCGCGCACGCACATGGTGAATTGAGAGGAGGAATGGAAAACAGCACGTGAATTGGCCTCAAGTGTCCTTAGGATTTCTACGGAAGTGTGAAATATATATCTTTCCACTGCAAGTGTTCACACAATAGCTACTTACACAAGGGATATTTTTTATTTATAATGATTTCCGTCGTTTTGTTATAATTTTAGCTAATCACGACGATGAGAAATTAGGAAAAATTCATGAGGCAATACGTGCAAAGAAGCACGCTCAGCAAGACCAAGGCTTCAAGCTGAAATGTTTGCTGGCTCGGCCACATACGCAACCCACTTGTCAAGACAATTTCGCAAACATTAATATTCTTTGAAAGGCGCATATAAATTTCTCCGAAACATTAGTTTCCAGTTCTCTAAACCTCTTTCTGAGTCTCCTGTGCAACTTGTAAAAATCACCACACAATCGAAATGTTTGTGGAATTTCAATTTTACAGATTAGAAAGATTAGAGTGTACCTAATTTATTACATATCATGCATATATGCTCTGAAGATCTGATAGCATTGTAACAAGCAGTGAATGCACCAAAAAAACAAATCTGAGGTCACATGGATGAAATGAAACGCATTCCACATGTTGAAACCAACAATGGTTCATTCTGCAAGCTCAATTTAGAATTTACATCGCCGCCATATTTCTTTCGCTCCGGGCCAGTTTCGGCAATTAGGGAGTTGTGAGGGGAAAATTGCCCTCCCCCTCCTTTACATTTTGCCCGCGCACTATGAACTTTTATGCTAAGCCTTGTCTAGCAAGAAAAAGTAAACTGCCCTTGTCACCAAGGGCTTACGCAACGGGTTAATGAAATTTGAATGGTGAAATTGTATCCATATTTTATTACAAAAATATTGTTTTCTGTGACTTGCAGGCCATAAGTTACAGCAACTATTATTATTATTATTATTATACAGTAACTTTCCACGTAAAAACGTGGATCAAAGGTACCATGAAGGACAGTAGATTAAGTGGTCTCTTACTGTGATTGATATCTGTGCATTGTGAAAAAGTACAAAAGAAAAAAAAACTGTTCATCAACAAAGTGATAGATGTTTATGGAAAGGAAACAAGGCGAATCCAGTTTCTTACTCGAGTCTGTATACAACCCCAAAGTGTTTTCAATCTGATTTGAATTTTATGATTTGCAAAGTAGTAGTAGTAGCCTAGTAGTAACAATAATAAGAAAATAATGAAAGTTTATATGAGCCTGCGACCCCGAAAAAAAATTCTGCGGGCGCACTTGCTTGCCCTGCGACCCCCTCCCAACAAGTTTTGCCACCCAATTGCCGCTACTGGCCCGCAGTGGCGGCGATTGGGTTCCAAAACTAGGGGGGCGGGCAAGGAGAGTTTACTTTCCCTTCGTAGATAAGATTCAGCGGAACGACTTGAGATGACCGGACCCTTCTCCGATTTTCTTCATATTTGGCATACTCACTAATTGAGGCCTCCTAATCACGAATCTGAAGTTAAAATTTGTCGGAAACGTCTAGAAATTGCAAAATAAGTGAAAATAAGGCGTTAGTTTTCGGAATGGGAACTGTCGATTTTTGCGATTTTTTTTTGTTTCACAAACAAATATATATATATTCCTGATACCACCACGACACCAAATTTTAACTATGTTTGCCTAACCTAACCACGTGCCAATGGTTCGTGGGGCTAGCGTCAATGGTTCGCAATTATTTCCAAGTTCTAGATCCTGCTACCAGGACACCAAATTTTAACTACGTTTGCCTAACCTAACCGAAACTAACCTAACCACGCGCCAATGGTTCGTGGGGCTAGCGCCAATGGTTCGTGAGGCTAGCGTCAATGGTTCGCAATTTCTAGACGTGACCGACAAATTTTAACTTCAGATTCGTGATTAGGAGTCCTCAGTAAGTGAGTATGTCAAATATGAAGAAAATCGGAGAGGGGTCCGGTCATCTCAAGTCATACCATAAAGTCAACATGATCTTGATGTTTCTGGTTAAAACGTCCTCCCTAGAATGTCGTCATTCGAATTACTTGACTTTCTCCCAGATACCCCTTAGGGGCTGGCGAGCCCCCCCCCCTTTCTGTGGGCGGACTTGAATCTTAATACGTGAATTCAAATATGATTTAGTGCATTAAACAATATATTCGAGTGAGTGTCAGTGTTTTCGTAAACGCAAAATAAATATGTACGATTGGTTAACAAACTTCTGCTAGCTCGATAGTACAGGCATAGATTGCACGTCATTCGATTATCATGAATCGCTGTGCGTCTTCCATGAAACGTCTCTCTACAACATAGACTACACACAAGTACAGTGTAAATATTTAGTAAGGCCTCACTGAGGCCTCACCTATTACAAGAAAACAAAGACAAAAACCGATATTGAATTGGAAACACTGCAGCGTCAACGCCGAAACTCTATCCAAGATAAGGCAGAGCTGCACACCTGTCAGTCGTGAACACCACACAGAAGAGCAATGTTAACCATGAGTCATCAAGGAATTAGCACAGCGTTTATTTCGGTGGTCATTCGGCCTCGGAAGAAATATTTGTTGTCCATTTTGAGCTTTCAAGAAATCAGGTTCTGAGCTGGCGATTTATTTCCTTGATGAATGAAAATAGGTTGTTCGTTTTTTTTTTTGTTTCTTTTCTCTCTTTTGTCATTAGCTCTAAAACAAATACAAAAAGAAAACGAGCAAAGAAGGTCGTTCCTTTCGGCACGTGACAGGCATATGTGGTAACTTTCCTATTTTTACGACCATATTATATCCCTCTTGTTTACTTTCAACGATAAGGACGAATGTTGGAGTGACCAGAAAAAATGAACGAACACAATAAGCTCTTAAATATTACCCAAGCTTCGAAAATAGATGCCGGCCCCAGTGGCAGAGTGGTTATCACATCGCACTACGACGCCAGGGGCCCCGCGTTCGAATCCTGGCCTGGGCATGGATTTGTGAGTGTCCATTCAACAATTTCATCATAATTATCGTCACTCATCTCCATATTTGATTGAGTTTGTGTTTGAAGTCAACTTTATGCACAGTAAGGCTAATCGTTCGGATTATTTTACCCAAACTGGTGATCGTATCAATGCGCCTTCTACACAGCAACATCACGAGCAAGGTACGTCGAAAGATTTTCAGGTAGACATACAGTATGTAACATTGTTATTCGTACACATAGAATTTCCGAGAAAAAAATGTCATATCTACTAGTATATATAATCATTTTCATATGTACCTGGAAATTAATGTTAATGAATGTTTCACCAACAAATGTCAATAAAAATGTATGTTCAAAGTGTATAAACAGGGCATATAATTTGTGAAAAGAGAAAAACACGCTGTTTCATGCAACATTGTTATTCGTACAGGCAAGAGTTTCAATCTTCCTCGCATACAGCGCCACCGCTATTCGGGTGATTTCGTGCAGTTTGCAACTTCGTAACAAGTTTGAACATGCAGGCGCGCTCCCCGTCAAGCGGAATGCTGGCGTAGGTATTGTTGTAGGCCTATCCACAAGGACCAGGAATTTTGGGATAGTGCCATATGGTCAGACTAGTCCAAGATTAATATATACGGGTCAGATGGGATAAATAGGGTCTGGAGAAAATCAAATAAAGGCAATGATCACATTAACACAGTTCCAACAGTTAAACACGGTGGTGGGTCATTAATGATTTGGGGCTGTGTCGTCCAAAGGTGTTGGTACCATCCAGTTTATTGATGGTATCATGGATGCATATGTCTATTTGGACATATTAAAGAACAATGTAAAGCAGAGTGCCCAAGAAATGGACATGTCGCCTATCTACAGATTCCAACAATACAATGATAGTAAGCATAAGGCGCGAGTTAACATGAAATGGCTTATATGGAATGTGCCCAAAAATGGACATGTCGCCTATCTACAGATTCCAAGACAATGACAGTAAGCATAAGGCGCGAGTTAACATGAATTGGCATATATGGAATGTGCCCAAAGTATTACAAACACCAGCTCAAAGTCCAGACTTAAATCCCATTGAGAATTATGGGCAATTTTGAAGAGGCGATTCCATAAAGCAGGCGTCAAATCCAAACAAGAGTTCAAAACTGTTGTGCAAGCCGAGTGGAATAAAATAATCTCTGAAACATGTCGGGAACTGGTTAATTCTATGAAGAACAGGTGTCAAGCAGTAATTAAAGCCAAAGGATACGCATCAAAGTATTAGAACTGTCAGTCAATTTGCTCTGAATATGTTTTTTTTCTTTTATATTACAGTAGAGTGTCGATTATCCGAAGTAATTGGGGGGCATGGGTGTTCGGAAAACTGGTTTGTTCGGATAATCGAACTGTACGTGTTTATTTGCCAAAAAGAAGTACTGTACAGTAAATTTATTCATAAAAACAGGCATCTCTTTAAGTATGTATTACAAAGTAACGTACAAAGGCAACTTTAGTAGGAATATATAGTATGTGGTACAGTTTATTAAACAAAAATATGTACATATTACATACGCATTTTGCATGAACAATACACACAGTACACAAAATTAACGTTTAAAAAAATTCTTTATTTTGGTCTGTCTAAGCAAGCCTACACGCTTACGAGCAGCTAAGTCACGTACTTTTTTCATTACAGATATCTGAAAGTGAGCGAGTACACAGTTCGGTTAAGCGGTCGTTCGGTTGACCGACGTTCGGATAATCGACGCTCTACGTATTAAGTGTACGAATAGAAAAGTTGTACAAAAAATGGCATGTTTCTCTTTCAGTTTCATTTAATTTATCATTTCCATTGGTTATACAGAATTTGGGTAAGATTTTATGTTCCTAATGATATTAGTTATTGAATTGTAAAGAAACAATTTCAAAAGAGTGTATTTTCTTTCAGATATTAAAGCATTTTCTTTGAAAATCTATGTGTACGAATAAGAATGTTACATACTGTAGCTACTTCGCCTTTTTATCAACAGTTACTTCACACAATAATGATTTATTTTAGAATTATGACGTGCATGCTATGTGTTGCAACAATTAAATAGCACCTAAACAACGACGTAAGACATTTAATCAAAATGTTACTTTCTGCCGAGTGACGTCATTAACTAGTGAGTTATCATCGCCATCTATTGGCAACTAAATCAGATTTCTATTACCTTTACAGCATAAGGACAAAACACACGTCTTATAATATACAATTTTATATTTTGGTTATAATTTATTCAGCTTTCGAAAAAGCTCACTTCTCTAGCTTCACGCATTGCGGAAATTCAGATTTTTTTAAAACCTCGCATGTGTACAAATATCGACTACAATGAACAATAATATAAAGGTGAGAACATAATTTCTAAGTGTTGCAATTACAATACATGTGAAGATATGTTTTAGGGCTATTATGTGTTGAGCACTGAAAAAGGATTTTCGTATTGTTTCGCAATCTCTGAAACATGATTCCATCAGAAATCGCCCGACACCTTATGATTATCGTGTCGTAAATGTACTACCGTAGTAATAAAAAAATACATATTTAGAAATCGTAACTTTTCCTCAAGCAAGTCTTAGCTGAAATTATATTACGGAATGTATTGACCGGAACATATATTGTATATTTTACGATGAAACACGCAATAATATTTTTATCATCATTTACAGATCCATGGGCCCTGTTACAGTCAAGCGTAAGCAATATGAAAGAATGTCTGTACGAACTGGAAAGAAGACACATCCCAGGTAAGAAAGTTCACATTTTTCTTTCAAAATGTTTAATTCTCATAATGCACCGAATAGATTTAAAATAACCAAATAAAGATATTCATGTCCTTTTAACACTGTTAAATTATTTATTGGTTCATTATACACACAAACACATATGGAGATACATACATACATGTGTATGTATACGTGTGTGCAGAGGCGCAACCACGAATTTTTGTCTGGAGGGGGGAAAATACCAGGATAAACGTACCAATCATCATAATAATAATAATTTTAATAATAATAATGCTAATAATAATAATATAATAACATGATTATTATTATTATTATTATTATTGTTATTATTGATTAGCTTTATTTTAGTTCGCTTATTACGCCACTTTTGGCTAATTTGCGAAGATGGGGATGAGTGATGATATGATGAAATTGAAGAATGGACACTCACAAAGATCCATGCCCGAGCCGGGATTCGAACCCGAACAAACATTATTATTATTATTATTATTATTATTATTATTAATAGTAGTAGTAGTAGTAATAGTAGTATCAAATACGTTTTTTATGCAAAAGGGGGTACAAGTTGGTGCTATAGTATTTGTGTTCTAACAAACGATTTTAATTATTTTTTCAACCAGTTCTATTTCACATTAATAATAGAAAGCAAGCACACAAACTATTTTTGAAAGACAGAAAATGCTTGATAAATGCATTTCAGATATTATTCTTTTTTTACATTAACATATATAACTTTCATGCACTATATATGTTTCACACTATGCAACATGGAGCGACGTGCACACTAAATTGTGTACGTATTCAAAGTTTCTGTAATACATGCATATACAACATATATTATTTAAATACATTACACAACCAATTCATCCATCTCACAATAAACCAACAGCAAAAATTACATAAATTGTCTCTCAAATGTACACGCTCCCTTTCCTCCAAACAATTATTCATGCATTTAAAACAAAATCAATTAAGACAAGTCTTATTTTTCTGTCTGGAAATTTACAATGCATTACAGAGAACAATGAAATACAGCGAGCGACGCGAGCAAGAACATTTCTGGATCCAATTTTTTTGCAGGTTGAAATCAATATTGATTTAATAGGGTGCAAATAATTTCTCTCTTTTACAACTTTTGTGCCTCCTCGATGGTGCAGTGTTAACATCGTCGCTTTGTGATCAAGGGGTTCCGGGTTCGATACCCGGTAGTGGCACAGTGTAGTTCGGATCCCACATTAAACTGTATGTCCAGTCCCGATTAGCCATTCTGTGCGTAAAGTGGACTTAAATCAACCAATCAATTTTCCAACATTTTCATTTAGGTCATTCGGTGTCCAGGGCCGACTCCTGTCGCCCCCTAGCTACGGTTCTGAACTTGATAAGACTAAGAAAAGCAGGACATTTCGAGCAAGGCGAGCAATAAAGTTTTACGAAAACAATTTTTATTTGCATAAAATTTAAAGTTGTGGGCGGTAATTAATTGGCCCCTGCATGCACACTTGGGCCGTCAATGTTTACCCCCTTGCCCCCCCAGAACTCTTGTCCGTCCAGGGTTGGGGGGGGGCAATGCCCCCCGTCCCCCTTGTGGTTGCGCCACTGTGTGTGTGTATAATGTATCAATAAATAATTTAACACTGTTAAAGAATTTGAATATCTCTATTTTATTATTCTGTATATACATGCATACATACATATATACATATACATATATATATATATATATATATATATATATATATATATATATCGCATTATCCAAGATCAAGAAGAAACCCTTTAAAATGAATTTGTGACATTTGCTGATTTTACTCAGTTCAAGCTGGCCCCCGTGGCAGAGTGGTTAGCACATCGCGCTACGACGCCAGGGGTCCCGGGTTCGAATCCCGACCTGGGCATGGATGTTTGTGAGTGTTCATTCATCAATTTCATCATATCATCACTCATCCCAATCTTCGCAAATTAGCCAAAAGTGGCACAAAATGCGAAGTAATATAAAGCAAATCAATCAATGTGCGGAGTTCAAAGAGTTCATTTCAGGAATGAAATAAAAGTTGGAAGATAAATTAATCATCAGAGATCCATAGATGTGGGCAGCGAAATGGATAACCCACACTTTATGCCCATATAGGCCAATTGGGTCTTGGACTACAGTTTAAAGTGGCAGAACCACTATATGCTTCCACCGTGTATATTAACTTAAATTACATAAGTATGTGCATTTATGAATTGCATTTAGGCTTATTTTGAATGTGACTGCACCTCTATAAATGTCTTCCCTGGAAGCCTATTTACCCATTTATTTTCTGGTCTGGTGGGCTTATTTTACATTTGTTTTCGTCTCCAACACAGATCCGTGCAGCCTCTTGACAAGCAAAGCGGAAGACAACGCCAGGTGCTTAAAATTACAAGCAGAGTGGCCTCGGACAGGTGAGTTTCACCATTATATTCGGAATTACAGGGTGTCCCAGGAAAGAGGTAAATTAATACTTCTTATGTATTCACTATATCTATTTCAGAAACTTCAATATCGATAGATTGATCGTTTTGGTGTTTTGAGTCCACTTTATGCACAGTAAGGCTAATCGGGACTGGACCTACAGTTTAAAGTGTGCATCCACCGGGAATCGAAACCGGGACGGGACCTCTTGATTACAAGGCGACGGTGCTACCACTGCCCATTCAATATCGACAAACATAGGCCTCCTTATAACATACACATTACTCACACTACTTTATCCAGAAGTTATAAATTTACCAACATCTTGGTAAGTCTCGCATTTGTAAATTAGATTGTTTCAATAATTTCTCAATGACTGAATAGTTTGTTCTTCCTGATTTCAGGATCGAAATCATTCTTGGGGGGCGTATGTAAGTATAAATATAACTGTTTTTCGTACTTTTTGCATTAACCAATAGATGGGCGTAGGTACGTACGTTTAAAATATATAAACATACGATTATTTATTTATTTTAAGTTTCATTCCTACAAGTTTCAAGAAGTACATGACAACTTATTAATATAAAATAAAAGTGAAAGCAACGACTTATAGCTAAATTACAGTATCAATATGTTTGGCATGTCACACAGTTAAACTTTTATTTATCTTATCATTAATGTAAAATTCTAACTGTGTGACATACCAGATTGATCTTGTCATTTACCTAGAAGTCGTTGTTTTTATTTTATTATTATTTTATGTAATTGTTAATTGTTTTTGAAACCCTGGTAGCTATCCTTTTCCTCGCTGACCATTAAGCCTAAATATTACACTTTGCGGAGGTTAAAATAATATAACTTACGCGTGCACTCAAAGAAGTACAGAATTGCAAATTACCAATCCATGGATACCGAACTCTTATGGAGAACTTACTTAAATTATATAAATAATATAAATTTCTAAGTTGTTAAACTGGTGTGTGGCAGCACTTTTTTCCACAGCCAAGAACATTTGCAATACGATTGGAATCGTCAGCTACGTATTTCATGTGGCAAGGTCATTTATTTAGAGTTGCTTATCACACGGCAGCGCAACAATGAAAGTTAGGTGCCCTAGGCCTGACGCACGAGTGGAAAGCTGGGGCCTTGTTCAACAGGTGTGATCACACATCAGTACAGCAGCCAGACAGCTACACAAAAAAATTGGTTCGATCTATACTGGACACAATTCCCTTGACCTTGTCCATGGACACAGAAGGTATACGAAAGAACTATGCTTATCTTTTAACGCCAATTGTTGAATGTGTTTATCGGCTGGGAACAGGAAGTATGATACGAAACCTGTAAATGAACGACTTGTATCAATCAACGCTAACTTGACCTAAATTCGCAACTCATGGGAACTTGACCTAATTACGGAACTGACGGGAACTTGACCCAAATACGCAACGAACTCCCAACACGGCATGGAACATGATATGGCAAACTATTTGGGCAAAGCATTTAACAAATAAAGTTTAATCCTTGTCGAATATTTTAATTCATGATAAATACGTCACAAAAAGCAAAATATATATACTACAATTTAGTAACACGTACTTATGTACTATATGTAATGAAGCAGATCTTATAGACCTTGTAATAAGTACATGCCAACCAGCAAGTAATATGTGGCAACAATTATGAACGATGTTAAATAGAATATGTCGTACTACATCTGCTTGTTACACTACACAGATTCCAACAATCTCAGAATTTCGGTAATACACAAGAACTAAGTTATATTTACAATACATTAAAGTACAATAATATTACATATGCATATGATATTTAAGATTTTTTACATCATGAATTAATGCAAAAATCTATTGTATAAAACAGAAAGCATTTTGCAAAGTTCCTAAAAGTTGTAAAGGAAGGTATATCGCAACTCAAATTTTGGAGCTCGTACATTATTAGATGAATAGAAAAAAAAGCGGTAGGGTGTCTGACTGCGACTCGAGAGACTCAGGTTCAATTTCCGAAGTAGGTGATTATAGAAGGAATTTTTTCAGCAGTGTTTCTGCACGGGGGGGGGGGGGTTCGGGATTCACCCAGCCTCTAACAAATGGTAACGTTTGAGGGGAAGGCGGCCGGAACCCGATGCTGATAACATCACCTCCATAAAATGTTGAGAATGTGTGGATCCGTATCTTCAATTCCAACCCATTTGTCTTCACTGGGAGGTCATTCGAAAGGAGAACGTAAAGAAAACTAGAAAGGGTTAGATTTTGGTGTCAAAAAGGCCGTTACATTTCACCAAAACATTTTTTTAAAGTTAATGAAATAACTGTTAAGTACTAACTAGAAACAATGATGCATAGTAACACTATAGTAAAGACCTGTAATAACTCTTCCCTCACGTACAGGCAGGTTAATGTGTTAATTATGATGTATTACATTCTTCAAGATTATATTTAGCAATTATCTAATATTTTATCAGTCTTTAGCTAACAATAAAACCTGATTCAAGTATTTTTTTTTTTTCAGTTGGGACTTCTGATGACTCGTTTGTACGGTCGCACACGAATGCATATCACTTTGACCCAGGTGCGTCTATTCTAGCTACTCATCATGTCGACATATTTCCAGTTACGTAAATTGAAGCAATTCTCATTTACATTGTTTAATTAAAACTACTAACGGATTGTAATTTCTACAATTACATTGTGATTGATTGATTGATTGATTTAGTTTATTTTACTTTGCGTTTTGTGCCTCTTGGCTAATTTGCGAAAATGGGGATGAGTGATGAAATGATGAAATTGATGAATGGACATTCACAAACAACCAAGCCCGACCGGGATTCGAACCCGGGACCTTTGGCGTCGCAGCCCGATGTGCTAACCACTCGGCCACAGGGTCGGGCAATTACATTGTGAATTGAACGTGATATAGTACAGTATAAACTCCAAGTATGAGTACGCCGATCTCCGTGGCGTAGTGGTTAGCACAGTGTCTGCGATCCTGGGTTCGAGTCCTGGTCAGGGCATGGGTGTACTTTGTGAGTATCCCTTTATGAATTTATTGATGTCACAATTCATCTTCACTTTCGATTTGAATTGATTTTTGTAATATAGCGTCGCTTATATGCAAAATTACAACTCGTTAAGAATAACAGTAATCATTTGGGCTATAGAAGTTACTGAACTATGTATATTTTCTTTTCAGTACCTACTCTGAGAATTGGCCTAGGTAAGAATTTTCCAGAAGATTGATGTGCAGAGTGATAGTGTAGTCTTTCATTGATAAAACATTATTATTATTATTATTTATAGCGTGTAAACTGCAAAATCTAACAATGCTATAGCTTCATAATATGCCATGCAATGGTGCAAATTTGTACACGCTACGGTGCTACCATCTGTTAACCGCGTTTGTAGTGATGCAGCCTGTGCAAGAAAAGCGCAGTGTGCTCTTTGGTTTCACGAAATACAGTCACAAATTACAATGCAGCGATTGTTTCAGAAGGCATGGACGGAAGGCACCTGATGTTAAGAGCATAACAGGTTAGTCTGAAAAAGTGTGATTTTTTCAATTTGATAGGACTGACTGGATGCGTAAAGTTGTTATTGAGTATCAGAATAGAAAATTTCCAAGCGATGGATTAGGAGGGGTCGTAACCTGACAATCACACAAGATTTATTCTTGCGGGGTTAGGTTACAGCGCCTTGAATAACGTAGTGTGGAAAACGCGCACGGTTCTGCGCTCTCTGGCTGGTTCCACTCGAAAATGATCCGCTAGAGGCGCTGGTGTTGACCCCGGTGCTTGGTGTTCGACTGTTTATAATGGAAGTAAATGGAGTTTTCGCTGCAACGTCTTATTCTTTTACATGAAGCATTTCTATGAATGTGATAATTGCTATGATATTTGATACAGTGGTCGCGAAGATATTAACGAACATTCTAGACAGTCGGCCACGTCCTGTTATAGTCATACTTTCGTTAATAATACGGGAGAAAAAAATACGCGTGGAATGCTCTTGGCAACTAAATTTTTGTGTATGAATTAGGTTCATTATTATTATCATCATCGTCATTTCTTTTAAAGATATACACACGGAAGCATTTGTATTTTTGATATTTACTGTCTCTTTTCTTCCGCTTTAAACTTTAAATCGCGGCGATGATGATAATGATGATTGCATGAAACGACAAGGGTAACCCCACAAAACTTTCTTAGTGCCATCGACATGAGTGTAAGGAAACTTTCAAACCAATGGGACAAGCGACACGGGATGTTCACACTGTCACACACACTTCCAGACTATAAAATAGCATTCATTGCACATGAGGGTCCAAACAGCAAACGACACGTTCATATGCCGTATTCGCGTGCTACTTGTTACTTCGGTCGGAAAGCTCCTTAAAGGAAGGGTGCTGAGACCGAAGCGACGCGCTACAGGGGGAGTTCCCAACTAAGTGACAAGCGACATGGTGCCTTCAGTCTATTAGCAAGCGTTGCTTGTGAACAACAGATAGGCGACACGATAAACCGCACATTACAACAACAAATGTAGGCGATCCGATAAGCCACACATGTCGCTTTGTCGCTTCTGCATCGCTCAAACTGGGCCATTTCCTCAATAGCTTGCAACATGTTGCCGTGGTTTGTTGTTCGCGCATACGCGATGCAATGAGTGTCTTGCTTTAGTGACATTGCGCACCAAAGCGACAAGCGGCACGCGACACTTATCGCTTGAGGATTTCACCAACCGAACGCTGGCCTGTGCTTCTCGTCATGCAGCTACGATGTGAAATGTTGCTCTTGATTGGCTCCTTTCCAAGCAACATGTGTCGCTTCGTTATGAATGTTGCCTTGGACCGAATGACCCGTGTCGCTTTGATGTGAAATCCTCGTATCGTTTGTCACGTGTCGCTTTGGTGTAAAATCTCCTTGAGGAAACGGTGCAGTCAGAGCTTTTGTCCCTACGGTTCGAAAGGCTGCATTGATTTCCGACTGCTCGCTTTGAAGCGACATTTGTGGTTTGTCGCCTCGGTATGAAATATCTCTCAGGATACTATTTATATTCTAATAACATAGAAAAATAAACTCTAATACGCAGTCCAAGACCTGACGTCTGACGTCCGGAATCACATTGCGATGTTTCTTCTTGTGTTACGCATGCTATTTATTTATTAATTTTATTTTACTTTTCTTTCCAAATTAATGCCATTTCGTGACTGCAAATCACTCCACAAATATAACTGTTTCCATCAATTCACTTACCGTCTTTCTGAAGAAACAAATCTACACAATATATTCCAAAAACTAACTGAGCCGCATTACTTTCATAACAAAATTAGCACCTGGGTCGATCGCACTGCCATCTACTTGTCATCGTCTCGGGGAACCAGTTTCTTGGGTCGTTTTCCACACTACGTTATTCAAGGCGCTGTAGTTAGGTTATGGACGCTACTGTCTGGGGTACGGTTCACAGGTGGCAGCACTACATAGTAAGAAAAATATTGTACCTTTACCTAACGTATAATTAGGAAATCATTTTATAGTTATATCAAATAAAGACTTCTAATTTCGAGTCAAAGTACACAAGTTTATCTAATAAATCGGTATGCAAATAGTTCATTGTTTCTTAAGTAACAAATATAAAGCTCTCTATTGTTTATAGCGCAACAAAGTTCAACCTTCCTTCAGTTTATAACGCAAAAAAATTCAAGTCATTCTTAGCTTCTCAAGCAATAAATTTTAAATAATCAACCCATTCTTTCTAACTCAATAAAATTTCAAGCCCCACATTGTTTATAAGGCAGCACAATTCAAGCTTTCGATTGTTTCCAAAGCAACACATTTCAAGCTTTCCATTGTTTCTAAGATAATAAAGTTCAAGATTTCCATTGTTTCTAAGGCAACAAAGTTCAAGCTTTCCACTGTTTCTAAGACAACAAATTCAAGCTCTCTATTGTTTCTAAGACAACAAAGTTCAAGCTCTCTATTGTTTGTAGACAACAAACTTCAAGCTTTCCATTGTTTGTAAGACAACAAAGTTCAAGCTTTTCATTGTTTCTAAGAGAACAAAGTTCAAACTTTCCATTGTTTCTAAGATAACAAAGTTCAAGATTTCCATTGTTTTTAAGACAACAATGTTCAAGCTTTCCACTGTTTCTAAGACAACAAATTTCAAGCTCTCTATTGTTTGTTTCTAAGACAACAAAGTTCAAGCTTTCCATTGTTTCTAAGACAACAAATTTCAAGCTCTCTATTATTTGTTTCTAGGACAATAAAGTTCAAGCTTTCCGTTGTTTCTAAGACATAGTTCAAGCTTTCCATTGTTTCTAAGACAAGAAAGTTCAAGCTTTTCACTGTTTCTAAGACAACAAATTTCAAGCTCTCTATTGTTTGTTTCTAAGACAACAAATTTCAAGTTCTCTATTGTTTGTTTATAAGACAACAAAGTTCAAGTTTTCCATTGTTTCTAGGACAACAAAGTTCAAGCTTTCCATTGTTTCTAGGACAACAAAGTTCAAGCTTTCCATTGTTTCTAAGACAACAAAGTTCAAGCTTTCAACTGTTTCTAAGACAACAAATTTCAAGCATTCCATTGTTTCTAATGCTACAAATTTCAAGCTTTCCACTGTTTATAATAACGTATTTCAAACGTTGCATTGTTTCAAAAAATACAAATTTCTAATGTGTATTGTTGAATCTAATAAATTTGAAACGCACCATTGTTTCTAAAAAATAAATCTCACGCTTTCCATTGCTTTGAAGAAAAAAGATATATCACTTTTGAAGCATGAACTGCATTTCAAACTATCCAATCTAAAGAAAAGAAGCTTTCCTACATTGTGTTCTTTGGGATACACACAGATTGCAAGGTGTGTGTTAGTAAATCAATTCATATTATCTACGGTTTAGGACAAGGTTGTGAATTTTTAGGATAAGAAACAAATTTGAAAGTTGCCCAATGTTTAGTAAGGGATAAAAAGATCTATAGTTTTGAAGAATCGCTTTTAAAATGTGCAATGTAACATTGTTTTAGATGTACAACATAGTAAGTCTCTTTCTCTATACTGACCAGGGGCTGGTGCAGGAGTGGGGTCAGGAGTAGGTCAGCGTAGAGGTAAAGGGTTAGGAGCGGGAGCAGGTGCTGGAGCATTGGCTGGAGTGGGCGCTGGAGCCGGTTCAGGAAGGAATTTGGTAAGTAGCTACATGCACTTCACTCCTTTGATTTAAAAATCCATAAAGGCCCTCTGCGGTGGCATATTGGTAACCCTGTTACCTTGTAATCAAGAGTGCTGGGTTCGATTCCCTGTAGAGGCACATAGTGTTTCGGATCCCACTTTCAAACTGTAGGTCCAGTCCCGATTAGCATATCTGAGCATCAAGAGAACTTAAAAAAACAAACTTCAGTATTCCATAATTCTTGCACAAATGAACATACACGCACAAAATCATTAATACCTTGTTATTTGCCTCACTGTGATATCTCCAAAGCGAGTCGGTGAATAACAGGCTGGTATAGTCAAAATGAGGATCCGTTTAAATATGCACTTTTTAATTCCGTTCTTTTGGGTAATGGAAGAGGCCTTGAAAATCTGAAATAGGAAGCAGATTCTACAGTTATGTTTTCAATTTTTACTAGGGTTTATAGAATTTGTTTTACTGAGAACCCATTTTTTTTCAATACATTTTAACACGTGTAACAAGGTTTTGCACGGGTTGAAAACACGTCGGTAACATGTAGCATCAAACATTTGAAAATGGACGGCGAAAGTAGGAAGGTGAGGACTTCCAATGCAAGATTCACAAATCTGGAAATGAAAGAACATGGATGTCCGGAGAAGGGGGACAAAAGGGCACCGTTACCCCCCGAAATTGAATGTCAGCCTGATATTTATAAATCATTTCAGTCCCAATAAATTGCGTCATTTATCATAAAGAGCTGACAATTATTATAAGTATTTAATATTAAAATTATTTAAGTAAGACGTCTACAAACCCTTGAAACAACAGGATAGCTTAAAAATGAGACAACAGCAGTTTCACTGACATCACTGGCGTCCTGTCTGCTGCGCTTGATAATACACCGGGTATTGAACCTAGGACCCCGTGGTTACAAGGCGACGGCGCAATGGGAGAGACCAAACATGTGTGTATGTGCGTGTGTATGTGTGATGCTCAATCGTTCTCATTATTTCCGTACTTCAATTACAACTCTAGAAGTATATCTAGAGGCATATATTTACAAAATATAAATACACTTCTTTCACTGTGTTAAATAAAATCACTAGAAATGCCTAAGCTGTATCTAATTTATGGCCATTTTATCGAAATTAAATTAACATTTTTTAATTCATATTCTCAAATTCTTAGTAAGAAAAATTTTTGTTCCTATTTCAATGTAAGGGACCAAGTTTCGCATCCATATAATATTACAGGAAAAATTACTGTTTTGTATATGTTAACTTTTAAAAATATACAAAACAGTAATTTTGCCTGTAATATTATATGGATGCGAAACTTGGTCCCTTACATTGAAAGAGGAACATAAATTGAGAGTATTTGAAAATAAGATCCTTAGGAAAATATTTGGGCCTAAAAGGTTGATTGATTTGTTGTTTTAAGTCCACTTTATGCACAGTAAGGCTAATCGGGACTGGACCTACAGTTTAAAGTGGGATCCGAACCACTTGTGCCTCCACCGGGTATCGAACCCGGGACCCCTCGATTACAAGGCGACGACGCTACCACTGCGCCATCGGGGAGGCCCACGGGGCCTAAAAGGAATGGGGAGACAGGTGAGTGGAGAAGGTTACGTAATTTGTATTCATGTATAATTATTATTATTTTTAATGATTAAATCAAGAAGACTTAGTTGGGCAGGCCATGTGGCACGAATGGGAGAGGAAAGAAAAGTTTACAGGATTTTTGTTTGGAAACCTGATGGTAAGAGACCAGTAGGAAGACCAAGACGAAGATGGAGGAATAATGTTGAGATGGATCGAAAGGAAATTGGTAGGGATGGAAAAAGTATATAGATCTGCTCAGGATAGACAGATGGAAGGCCTGTGTTGCTACAGTCATGAACCTTCGGGTTCAAGAAGGCTAGAGAGTTAGTTAGTCAGTTAGTAATAATAATAATATTCGGAACTAAAAGAAAGTTATGTCGTAAATAACTATGAAACTTATAGTTTCACATTAATAATGTTTCTCTACGCATGGAAACTGATATTATTTCTCTTCTCATTTCATGTGGACAACAGATGCCAGAAAAAAGACACCGTGAGAGTAAAGCGCTGAGTGAGAGACAAACACGAAGAAATGACTGAATGACATTGTATTACACTGAACGTATCGAAAATATACGATTTTCACACATGAAAGAAGTGTTTTGACCCTTCAGTAGTTATGCTACCCTGTTATGCTACCAAATTTAAGCTAAATCTACGACATTACCTTTACGCCATCTCAGAGTGATCCAAAATACCAACAAATTGGAAACAAATCTAAATATCGCTATTTGGTCTCCAAATCCATACAATGTGCAAAATTAGCAATTTTAAGGGAAAAATGAACACTTTGTGTCCGTAGACAATTTTCATTCATTGCTGCAGAACTGTTATACAGAATCTGCTTAACACTGTCTAAAAATAAGACATAATCCCTTCGAATTAGTAGTATGCGTGATACGGATTCACGGTTCGATTATTTGTAAGATACCGATATATTTAATTTGTCTTTCGTTTAATGTTTAATCGCCACATGTGAAATTGAAAATAAAAAAATAATATTTCCACGTAGCATGGCTTCCCATTATGCCCATCACAAATTTGCTTTCATTGTACATATGGTGCTACATTTACTTTACCTTCCCATTATTGCAATAGGAGATCTGGACAGCATTACATTAACCGTTTGACTGCGTATGAGAAAGCTGTAATTGTAGAAACGTTTCAGTAGATTGGATCGGACCACAACATTTGCATTGTTATGGCATTCACAATAAAGGAACTGAGAAGAATGACTGAAACCATGGAAACAGTCTCACTATTTCTTGCAAAGTGTCAAGGGTAGGCAAGACGTTTTATGACGAGGTACTACACCGATTTTTTCAGATTATTAGGTTTTACCATGGATTTAATTCTCACTCATCTAGTTACAAAAGACTGGTAAGTAGCTACTTCTTGTGATATAAAATATTATAGATACTTCGTAGCTCTTGAAACATTTATACACAACCCTCTCAATGCAGTAGCGGTGATTGGATGCCAACACTTGGGGGGGGGGGGGGGCAGTTTACTTTTTCTTTGTAGAAAAAGCTTAGTATTAAGAGGCCATAGTGCGGGGGCAAAAAATTGCAAAAAGTGAGAGAGGCAACTGGTAGTAACGGGTGTCACACTTGGAAGGGAACCCTGAATTTGTTTTGTAAAAAATGGAAAAACGAAATTTGAACATGACCTACCTGTATTTGTGGGAAAAGAAATTACATCACCAAAGGTGTTGGAAATGACCTCCACCAATTTGTTAACACAGTTGAACACGACGTTGCAAATTTGTGAATGTAGCTGTCAGAAACTCGGATGTCACTGCATGGATTTCACGGCGGATGTTTTCCCGTAGCTCATCGAGGGTGCGTGGTTTGTTCTTGAAGACCTTTCCTTTAAGGTTACCCCATAGGAATAAGTCAGGTGGGGTCAAATCCGGTGATCTTGTGGGCCACAATCCTTTGGAAATGACTCTGTTAGGGAAAAACAAAACGATTCCCCCTCAGCCATGCTCACTACAGAGGTGTGTGACGTTGCACCGTCTTGTTGGTACCATCCGAGTGTCAGTTCCTGATGGTCTAAATGGTTCACAAACTCTCGGAAAAGGTCAATGTAAACTTCACTTGTCACAGTAGATTAAAAAAAAATAGACCCAATTATGACAAAGTCACATCAAGCCACTTCCTCCGCTTACGCTTCACTGAAACACGGCGACTCGCTGAACCTGCCTATTGACCCACTTCTTCAGTCTTTACGACGTACGGTGTTGCTACGTCAACTTTCTCATGTACTGAACTGCAATCTGTCCAAATTTGATATCATTCGGTGAAATACTTACCCAATGACGTGACAATTTATGGGACCCCTTTCGAGTGGAACACCCTACTTCAACGCAATAGCACTGAGAGAATTAGTTATTTATTCTCTTTGGGAATGCTCGGACACCGATTACGTATCCCTAAATTCCCTAAATTATGTACTGCTACTTGAGAACATCAATGTAAATATTATTATGCTTGCATTTATATTTACAACCTTTATATACTGGATAAAATTCTCCTTTATTGTTAGATTATAATTGTTTAGTTTCGCTTTTATTTACTTATCGTTGCCTTTACGTCTCAACCGATTAATCGTGATGATGAAGATGAAAGAAAAGTTGAAATTGATACATACACGAATGAACACTTACGTTCTGTCTAGGGCCCAAACACGAAACCTTCGTCGGCGACTTGAGACGTATCAGTGAGGCGATTCCTAGTTATTACTACTGCTGTAAGAATACAAGTAGTTTCAATATTTTGCATGTTTTATCAAAGCAATAATTGTCTGAAAGACTTTTCGCGTTGAAAAATAGAAGAGTGAAATTTAAATCGAAGTGACACGAAACAAAAATGAAGTAGGAATATATAAGTGATGTTTTGTGAAACATCTGCAAAACGTGATTTTCAACTTTCTAAATTCTAATCCCTTTTATCTGCAATACTACCGACCGTCCATTGCTTCAATCTTAGAGAACTGAAAAGCCATGATTTACCTTCTGTTTTATAAGCAAGTGTTATTATTAAAACATTTTTAAAAACGCAACTGTTGTCATGTTCAATGATAATGAATTAACTCGGAGTCTTCTATTTTTAATTCAATAAAAAGCCTATATTGAATGAGCATGCTTGGGATTCAAGTGTCATGTTTAAGTAGCAAACTCTTAGTATTACAAATTGCAAAGAGGAAGAAGGAGATTTGTTTTGAGATAAGATAAGAAAGACAGAATGGAAGAACCATGGAATGAGAGTTAGGAATAGAGAAAAAGAAATAAAGATAAACAAAGGAAGACCAAAAAGAGATAGGGAAAAGAGTTAAAGGAAGATCGAGAATGGAAGGAAAAGAGAAGGGGAGAGAAGAAAATAAAAATTTAAATGGTGAAAAGAAGGAGTGAGAGACAGATAAGAAAGAAAGGCATGGACACAGAAGAAAAAAAGATGAACAGATAAATATAGAGAAAGAAGGAAGCAACAGAGACAGAATAATAGGGAAAGAAAGAAAAAGGGAGGAAGTAATGGAGTGAAGAAGAGCAGATAGAGAATGACAGAAGGAAGATAGAGAGAAGAAGAGGGAAAAAGAAAGAAAAGTACGGATTACAGCGCCTTGAATAACGTAGTGTGGAAAACGACCCAAAAAACTAGTTCCCCAGACGGATGACAACATAGATGGCAGTACGATCAGTACGAGTGCTAATTTTCGTATGAAAGTAATGCGGCTTAGTTAGTTTTTGGAATATATTGTGTAGATTTGTTTGTCTTGAAATGCGGTACGTGAATTAATGGAAACAGTTATATTTGTGGAGTGATTTGCAGTCACGAAACGGCATTAATTTGGAAAGAAAAGTAAAATAAAATTAATAAATAAATAGAATGCGTAACACAAGAAGAAACATCGCAAAGTGATTCCGGACGTCAGGTGTTGGATTGTGTACTAGAGTTTTATTTTTCTATGTTATTAGAATATAAATAGTATCCTGAGAGATATTTCATACCGAGGCGACAAACCACAAGTGTCGCTTGGAAGCGAGCAGTCTGTAATCAATGTAGCCTTTCGAAGGGACACAAACTCTGACTGCACCGTTTCCTCAAGGAGATTTTACACCAAAGTGACAGGCGACAAACGATACGAGGATTTCACACCAAAGCGAAACGGGTCTTTCGGTCCAAGGCAACTTCCATACCGAAGCGACACATGTTGCTTGAAAACGAGCCAATCAAGAGCAACATTTGACATCGTAGCGGCATGACGGGAAGCACAGGCCAGCGTTCGGTTGGTGAAATTCTCAAGCGACAAGGGCCGCGTGCCGCTTGTCGCTTTGGTGCATAATCTCCCTAAAGCAAGACACTCATAGCATCGCACATGTGCGAACAACAAACCACGGCAACATGTTGCAAGCTATTGAGGAAATGACCCAGTTTGAGCGACGCAGAGCGACAAAGCGACACGTGTGGCTTATCGTGTCACCTAGATCTGTTGTTGTAATGTGCGGTTTATCGTGTCGCCTATCTGTTGTTCGCACAATTAGCAGCGAACGCTTCCTAATAGACTGAAGGCACATATCGCTTGTCACTTAGTTGGAAACTCCCCCTGTAGAGCGTCGCCTCGGTCTGAGCACCCTTCCTTTAAGGAGATTTCCGACCGAAGTAACGAAGTAGCACGCGAATACGCCATAGGAACGTGTCGTTTGCTGTTTGGACCCTCATGTGCAATGAATGCTATTTTACAGTCTGGAAGTGTGTGTCACTAGTGTGACAGTGTGAACATCCCGTGTCGCTTGTCCCATTGGTTTGTAAGTTTCCTTACACTCATGTCGATGGCACTAAGAAAGTTTTGTGGGGTTCCCCTTGTCGTTTCATGGAATCACCATTATCATCATCGCCGCGATTAATTTAAAGCGGAAGAAAAGAGACAGTAAATATCAAAAATACAAATGATTCAGTGTGTATATCTTTTAAATAAATGATGATGATGATAATAATAATGAACCTAATTCATACACAAAAATTTAGTTGCCATGAGCATTCCACGCGTATTTTTTCTCCCGTATTATTAACGAAAGTATGACGATAACAGGACGTGGTCGACTGTCTAGAATGTTCGTTAATATCTTCGCGACCACTGTGCCAAATATCATAGCAATTACCACATTCATAGAAATTATTCATGTAAAAGAATCAGACGTTACAGCGAAAACTCCATTTACTTCCATTATAAGCAGACGAATGCCATACACGTGTACCTACACCAGCGCCTCTAGCGGTATCATATTCGAGTGGAACCAGCCAGAGATGCCAGAACTGTGCCGTTTCCACACTACATTATTCAAGGCGCTGATGTACGGATAAAAAAAAGAAGAAAAGGGGGAAATAGATGCAGGAAGAAATAGAACAAACACAGAATAAGAGATAGAGAGAGAAACGGATGTAGGAAGAGAAAGTTATATGGGGAGAGAGAGATAGAGAGAGAGAGAGAGAGAGAGAGAGAATGAGAGAAAGAGAGATGGCGAATATTTAAAGCAAGAACGCCGAAGGAAAGCAAGAACAACCGAACCACATTTTTTCGTCAAAATTCTGACTAGGCGCCAATAATTGTAAAATATATTATGTATTATATTTTCTGACAAATACTGTTACAAGAGAAACAGTAAAATACATATGCTTAAAAATACGGAAATACAGTACTATTATAAAGGGCGTATTTATGTGGGGGTTGAACTGGTCCAAATCTCCTCCCCCCTGCCCCTTTGGTTCAGTGAAATTACCAAATTACCTGTTCTATCAGCTATATGCGGAGGCTTGTTCGTAAAAATTTCTTCGGACTTATTTTATCCTCCTAAATTAGAGGCGTATATGACGGCATACCGGATGGGAATGAAATTAATTCCAGATACCTTAGATGGGAAATGTCTGCCATTTCCTGATAATTTCGGAATTTCTTTGGAAAATACTCAGAAAATTCCTGAGATTTCACAAATTCTAGAATCTTACATATATTTTTTGCCCGAAGTAGTTTGTTTGTGAACTTGGAGCATATTACCATTTCATTCTAAGCTCTGGGTGTGTTGTGCTACCATTCAAGAATTAATCATTCCTTAAGTTCTAATTCTTTGACAATTTGAGATTTCCCAAATGTTCAATAATCCCTAGTTCCCCAGTCTAGATCAGTAAACTCTCTTTCCGGTTTATCTTTATTAGAGATGTAACTGCATCTGGGCGAAGTGAACTTCTGTTTGTTATTAAGAAGTGTAAAGAATATACAATTTTCTTGTGTGTATTGTGAAGATTGACGCTGGATTAAATATTTACTATTCAATATGCAATTGTAGTTCAAAATTGAGAATTTTTATTGTAGAAAAGCAATTTTTTACCACCATCTAAGCAGAGCCATTATTAGGGAAATGATGGAACTACACGTGTGGAAACTAGTGGCTAGAGACAGCATTAGTAACTTGGAAATGCATGCTAACAGCACCAAACTTAACCTGCCTAACTTACCCACGTATGCATATAATAGCTAAAATAAACAAAATATAACTTGCTTAACCTATTTACATGCTTATTTATGCTATTATATGCCTACGTGGATAGGTTAGGCAGACCAGGTTTGGTGCTGTTAGCATGTATTTCCTAATGTACTAATGCTGTCTCTAGCAGCTCGTGTTGTGAAATAACTATTACTATAACTGTCAATACCTTGTATCTCTTCATCGTCCGGTCGTTACTACAAAGACAAACAAATGCACTTTTGTAGATTAGGCACACACAGGAGATGTACTACGTGGACATTTTCAGCGAAAAATGCAGGCTCGACCAGGACTCGAACCCGGATCTCTGGCATATCGTGCCATTGCTATAACCACTGAGCTACCGAGCCGGCCTGGCCTTGCCTGATTATTCCCTATCGCTGTATTACCTGCGTGGAATCGTCTCTGCCAGTGCTACCGCAACGGGATCCGTTGCCTTTGAAACACAGTCGACTTCGATGTTGCCTGTTTCCTCCCAACTACACACTACGCAGGTAAAACAACTAAAGCGAAAAATCAGGCGTGGTCAGTCGGCTCGGTAGCTCAGTGGTTATAGCAATGGCAAGGTATGCCAGAGACCCGGGTTGGAGTCCTGGTCGAGCCTGCATTTTTCGCTGAAAATGTCTACGTAAAGGCACTTTTGTGGGAACAATAAGTGCTTTTTTCTGGATTAATTTGTGAGTTGTAGAATGGATGTCCCTTGATGCCAATGGGGGGGGGGGGGGAAGTATGTTCCAATGTTTTGTCGTAATGGATATGAACTTTAAATCCTGAACTTCGTATTGCTTAAACAAACTGGAGACGGACAACTGACTTGGTATTATTTATGCATTCCACTGTACAATTATCAGATTGACCGCAAAATAGTGCTGATGATCACAGAAACAGCTAGCAAATCGCATGTAACCTATTTCACCACCTGCATTGTCTTTAATAGGGAATATTATGAATCTTTTAACAACATGTATTGTACTGAAACATAAACATTAAACAAACCTACAATGCAACAGAAAAGAGAAAAATGATAACATTAGCTGGAAAAGTTACGTGTGCTTCTTGCAACAGCAATGTTCCTGAAAGACAGAAAATTGTGTGTAAATTTTTTTAGTATTGTACCGAAAAATCCATCTTTTTAAAATGAACGTCTTTCTCGCACTGTACACGTTTCTATGTTTTCAGGTAAGAGAAGGAACACAGAGAAAAGTAAGGACATTATTTATAGCACACGTGTGATTTCACGGCACGGTGCTGCATGCACAGACAACTTTACCTTTGCCTTACCAAAGGTGCATTAGATATGTAGTCTCAGGCTAGCGTCTAAAACCATTGGGTATCCACTAAAACGCACATGTTTTTATAAATATTATTGATAAGGCTAGGATTTTTATGGCCTAAAAATCACCAAAATATGCAAAATAAAATATGTTCTTATGACCTAAAATTTTACAAAATATGCACTATAATTTGAAAAATATGCCCTTATAACTAGACTGTTTCAAACATCAATATCTAACTTATGCTGAAATAATTTCATATACATACTATTTTTAGTTCACTTCATGGGCCCTGATAAGTTGAAATGCACAATGAATACTTTCTGTAAATTTTCAATTAAAAATGAAAGAGATTTTTTTGCGGTCCAAAAAAAAAAAAACATCCTCGAGTGAACATGGGGGTAAGAACGAATCCACTTGGAAAATGACTGTATATTTCTTGAAAAAGCGAAAATATGCTGAATATGACCGAAAATCCATGAAAATATGCTTTATCACGTAGAAATGGCCAAATATGCCAAAATATGCCCTTAAAAAGCACCTTAATTCAATTAGTTTCTTCACAATATGAATTTCTATATATTTAGGGAACTCATCACACTTACCAAAAAAATATGCTAAGTCATGAAAATCCTAGTCCTAATTATTAATATCATATTACCCGACTTTAAAAAAGGTTTAAATTATTTTATAAACTTTATTCCAAACAAAACTAAATTATTTTTATTTTCGAGTAATCCTTCCTTGATTGCAATACAAAAGATATTGTTATATATTGCACAGCGCTCTAAATATTAGCGACTTTCAACTTTCTTTGTTTGGCTAATGGATTACGTTTGTTTCTTAAGTCCACTTTATGCGCACAGAAAGGTTCATGGGAACTGGACCTACAGTTAAAATTGAATACAACCACTACGTACCTTCAGCGGGTATTGAACCGTGACCCCTTGATTACAAGGCGACGGTAGTAACGTCATCTCGGAAACTTTTTCATAATATAACCAATTAAGATAATTTTGATAATGTCTATGTTAATAGAAATTGAGTGTGTTATACAGGGTGTGCAAAAATTATTGGTCGATTTGGTAAGGCCATATTTTCACCAATTAGAAACAGAAGTACATTATATTACCACCATTTGAAAGATAAATATTTGCAGTTTCACACATACCTTAAAAGCATTCCATGTGTGCCACGACAGATATCTAGGCGATACTTTTATTCTTAGCAAACTTTCTCAAGCATGTCTTGTGTGACGTTTCCGATGGGTCTCAGCGTACAATTTCTGCCTGTAGGGTTTCATTATAGACAATATTTGTGTTCCTCCACTTCCACGGACACTGCCAGAATTGCGAATTTGAACCGCCATCGGAAACGTCACAGAAGTCATGCGTGAGAAGGTTTGGTGCGAATGGAAGTATCGCCTGGACATATGTCGTGTCACACATGGGACGCACATCAAATGCATTTAAGATCTGTGTAAAATGGCAAATAGTACTGTTTCAAATGATGGTAATATAATATATTTATGTTCAGTACTGGCCTTAAAAAATCAACCAATAATTTTTGAACAACCTGTTTAACTGGCTATACTACGACACTAATTATTTATGTGAACTTGAAGACTATACTACTATACTATAATACAGATTTATTTGTGTGAACTTGAAGACTGTTAACATATCCTTCATACAATTAGCATAGCTAAGGACTAATATTAATGAGAAGAGTAAATAGTCAGAAATTGAAGATAAATTACGTCGTAATAAGCAGTTTGTATCTTAAATGTGATGTCCGAACTGCGCTAACTTTCATCTCTTTTGATTGATCCCCCTCTGTAGGCACTTTCTGGAGATGGTAAGAAAAACTTTCCTTTCGGTCTTCCCAAACACAGGCATTCCAGAGGATTAGGTGAGTATCTACTTACTTATTCTTTAAGAAATAACGGACATTGATGCAAACTAGAAACCACAGCGATATCTCTACAATATACTAATCTATCATATTCTTCTTTGTAGCTAATCAGTGGTGATTCATTCATTCTTGGTTTTGGACTTTTAACCACTGTTATTTTCAAAAAAAAATATCAACGTTTCAGAGTCTGTTAAATCATATGGTGTCTATAAATGGTTGCCTTGGAGGATTATTCTTGGTGGCCTAGGCTCCACCTCGTCTGTCGGTCACAAGGACCTCTATATACATGAAGTTGCCAGGGAGGATTATCAGTAGCCCAGGCTCCACTTCGTCAGGTGGCCACGTCAAGGCCTATTTTTGTATGTACAGGGTGGCGCACGAAATGTCATACCATTCAATCACCTCATAATTTTTTTAATATCATATATTGAATGTTCAAAACACGTATGCGGGTGAGTTGGTTCATGGAAAATCAGGTAGATGTCAGGAGAAGTCAGTATCGGACTCTATTTTGTTGCGAAACAGCAGTTTGCAAGATGGCGGATAACGACCGGTTGAGTGTCGAACAGAAGGTGAAAGTTGTAATGTTTTTTGCAGAAACAAAGAGTTGGATAGCACAAAGGCATTTTCGTGCACACTTTGGTACAAGATGGGCTCCCTGTAAACAGACCATTCGCAGATTGTGCCAACAATTAGAAACCACTGGCTGTGTGTTGGAGAATAATCGACGGCGCCCGTCAAGTGTCCGAACACCTGTGAACATTCAAATTCAAATTCAAATTCTTTATTTACGTGGGCGAGGTTCAGCCTGAGGCTGTTCTGCCACCTAACCCGTGTCATCGATTACATACAGTGTGCAATAAACTGTATGATTTAGTTACAAAATCTATTGATAAAGTAATTGTAATAAATGTATGAATAAAATGATACAAAAATTGTGAAAAGACAACTACATAAAAATAAAATAAATTGAATGAAAAATAAGTAAAAATAATAACATGTAGACAAAATACATAACATAAACATACAAGTTACATCATAGTATTTGAACACAATCTCTGCTCTGCCAAAAGAAAATTCTTTACTTCATTTCGGAAAGATTCTATTTTAGATATGCTCGATATGCTCTTAGGTAGGACACTCCATATTTTTGCAGCAAAATATGAAAACGACGACAGATATGCCTGTGTGTTGCAGAGTGGAAGGTTAAATTTGAAATTATTTCTTGTATGGTGGCTGTGAATACTGGTGCGAGGGATCAACATGTCTGCCAGATACGACGGCTTGCCAGATGTAATAATTTTATGTATAAGGCAATATGTATGCAGTAGCCGCCTACGGTACATATTGAGGAAATTCTTATTATTTATGGAAGGTAAAATATGTTCACGTCTCGGGATGCAAAATATGAACCGCATGCACGCATTTTGGCATTCTTGAATCTTTGCTTGTAAAGTTTTATTTATTCTACCAGAGTACACTACGTCACAATAGTCGAGAAATGGATATATAAGTGTTTCAACTAATCGCTGCTTGATTTCTGAAGATAATAGCTTGTTAAATTTAAGCAAGAATCTAAGTGTTCCAAATGATTTATTGATTTGGCGGCTAATATGCTCATTCCATGATAGACGAGTGTCAAATATCAGTCCAAGACTTTTAACTACTTGAGCTCTAGGTATGACATCATCATTTATTGTAATTGTTGTATTAGTGTACTCGACCGAACCAATAGCATTTCGAGTTCCAATAAATATATAACATGACTTATTAGCATTAATTTTAAGGCCATTTGCATCACACCATGTGTTTATCGCACCCAAATCATTATTTATGTATTCAATACTTATGGCAATTTCTGTTGGATTGAATGATTTGGTTAGTTGAGTGTCATCAGCATATGAATGTACGTTACAGTATTTGACAACTGAGGGTAGGTCTGCAATATAAATCGTAAACAATAAGGGACCTAGTATAGATCCTTGTGGAACACCAGATGAAATATATAAATTATTAGATAATAAAGTAGGCGACAGTTTTACACGTTGATTTCGGTTACTTAGATATGAAAAATACCAGTTAAGGGTAGATTGTGAAAAACTGTAATATTTCAGTTTACTGAGCAGTAATTTATGTTGTACCGTATCAAATGCTTTGGACAGGTCCAATAATATTAATGCAGTGAGGCCTGGAGGATGTCATTTGTGACTTTCAGCAAAGCCGTAGCAGTGCTGTGTGCCGGCTGAAATCCTGACTGTGAGGGTGGAAGAATATTGTTTTGGGCAATGAAGCTAAATGTCTGTTTATAGATTATTTTTTCTAGTAGTTTTGAACACACGGGCAGAACACTAATAGGTCGAAGGTCGTTTACATTAGTTGGTCGGGTCGTCTTAGGGAGTGGTGTTATCAAAGCTTCTTTCCATTTCCTGGGAAATACGGATTTCTCGAGCGAAAAGTTAATAATATGTGTGATAATAGGCAAAATAAAAGGTAGCGATAACTTCAGCATTGTAGTTGATATTCCATCTGCACCAATAGCAGTAGACTTGATTTCGTACAAACATTTTCTTACAGTATAGCCATCCACTTTTTTAAAAGCAAATTCGGGAAGCATATTATTAAACTTTTGGTTACTAAATTTTACACATTCTTGAGATATCAGACGTTGGTCGATATTTAGACTATCAATTGAATTAATAAAGTGTTCATTTATCTCGTTCGCATTGTCAAACGTGGAGGGGAGATCATTTTTATTTGAGCCAATGCCTACAGATTTCAGCTGCTTCCATAAATGCTTTGGTTGTCTTGGTGTTTTATTGATGTTATGCTCAAAATAACACTTTTTTTCTTGCCGAATAACGGATGTCGTGAAATTTCTCAATTCTTTGTATTCTTTCCATGCAGATTCAGTTCCGATTCGCTTGAATTTACGAAACGCATTGTCCCTTAGTTTCATCAACAGCTTCACATTCGATGTAATCCACGGCATACGTTTGTTACGAACTCGTGTTTTACGAACTGGCGCGTGCTTGTCAAAGAGATAAAGTAAGTTGACATTGAAATACTCTACTTTCATATCCAAGTTATCGGTGTTATATATTTTTCCCCAGTTAATTTTTTCTGCATCCTTCACGAATTTATCATAATCAATATCACCGTATTTTCTGTGGTATATAATTCTGTTTACGCTTTCTGGTTTGGTATACGCAAGTACAACGTGGGTCATTCTATGATCGCTGTTGCTGACTGGCTCACCGACACCATGTTGGATTATATTTTGCATGTTGCTGACAAACGTCAGATCAATTAATGACTTAGTCGTGGAGGTTATTCTGGTCGGTTTATTGATTATTTGCGTTAATTGAAATTGATTAAACAAATTTTGAATGTAAACGACGTCAGCACAGTCTGGATGTAAGAAATTAATGTTGAAATCTCCAGCTATAACAAGATCATTAACTAAGGGATACATTTCGGTCAATATATCTTCTAAAATTGACAACTGTGTATATGGAATACGCTTAGGCCTGTATACGGCACAAAATACCGAGACGTTCCTTTTTTATTTCAACCGTAGCTGCAAGGTACTCAACGTCAAACTCTCCTTCGATTTCGAAAGACAGCGGATGCAGTTTTAGTCCCTCCCGTGCGTATATGCAGACACCCCCACCCATGCTGTAATGGCGATCAGAGCGTATTAAGTCATAACCTGGAATTTTCAATGCATTATCCGTTATATTGCAAGTTAACCACGTTTCTGTTATCACAAGAATGTCAATCTGTTTCTCTGTAATTTCGATGCATATTTCCTGAAGTTTGGGGAATAATGACCTGACGTTTACATTTGCTATTTTGAGACCCAGAGAGCAGCCGGTTCTTTTGTCATCGGCGAGAGGGTGACGGAGGACATGCCCTAGAGCAGTGGAGTTCATTTCAAGGGGGGTGGTAGGTTCTGTTAGAGGCATAACGGTAGAAGTAACTTCTGGAGGGTTGCAGAGCAGAGAGAGGTTGCAAACTCACTACATTTATCCGCCGATGCATAAAGTACACAAATACAAATACAAATAAAAGTTTTCTGCTTTTTACGGTACTTTTGATCATTAGAAACTTATGAATATGTTTTTTTGATTTACTAACAAATAAACTTTGCTTATGTACAAGAACGTAACTCACATTTACGAAACTAAACTGTAAAATTATGCAGTTGCGATTAAAATATTGAAAGTAGTAAACAATAATAAAAGAAGCAAAACACGTATATATCAAAGAAAAGAGGAACTCAAACATTTAGAAGCTACAACTTAAGACTAAATGTGTTCCCGATAAATAAAAATTATAAGAGTAATGTGAAATTTAAATTTTATGTTATGAAAGGTAAAAGAGATTTTAAAAAATGATAAAGTTTACAGATCACTCATATCTTCCCTGTAAGCGTTCAAAGTTCATCTAATTGCTTTCTGCAAGTGATGAAGTGCTTCACGTTTCCAATGTTTATTACGATATTCCCATCTTGGGTCCAACAGTTCTTGTAATGGTATTTGCTCGTCGCCAGTTTCAGAAGCTCGAGACGTGCGCGGCAGAGATCTTCTGTGATGGTGATATTAGAACCCTTCAGTTTCCGTTTATTTCGAAACACACTTGCTCTCGCACGGTAACTAGTAAATTTAACAAGAATGGCTCTTGGCTTACCTCCGTTCTTCTGTCCTCCTACCCTGTGGCTTCTGCAAATATCACCATGCTGGATTTTGATGCCCAGTTGCTCTTCAAACAAGGCGGTTGCTTTGTTATCGGTATTCTCGTTGGAAGTTTCGGGAATACCGAATATCCGGATGGAGTTCCTCCTCTGGTACTGCTCTAAGTCGTCCAATTTGTCCCTGAGCCCTCGGAGTTCCTCATCCTTCTTCTTCAGTTCATCCTTCATGCTGTGCATTTCTTCAACGTTAAAGTTTAGTGTTTCCTCCAGACTTTGAAGCACTGATTTTGTCACTGCCTCGACTATCGAGTCCACCATAATTTTCCTCATTTCAGGTGCCTGCACAGCAATCTTCACTTCTTCACAAACACGTTTCACAAATTCTACGTTGTTGAAGTTGGAAACACTGCTTACGCTGTTCGGTGATCCCTGGTTCTTTCCAGATTTCTTCGGTGCCATACTGAACGGTGAATTAGAAAATAGTACAATACAAGGTACAAAGTAATAAACCGAAGGCGTGTTATTTGCAAATGCACTTCTCAGATATTAATCCCACCTTACAATAATAGTTTGACTATTAGAATGTTAATTTACTGCAGTTGTTTACGTTATTTCGGGAGCACAAACGTTACGCACTAGCGACCAGCCGCCATAACTACTCATTGAAACAGTTCGCGTTGCTTTGGCACGAAGTCCAAGCAAATCAACAAGAAGGGCGGCTGCTGAGTTACGAATATCTCGTAGGTCAATCCAAAGGATTCTCCACTCTGATCTTCACTTGTTCCCTTACAAAATGACAGTTGTCCAGAAACTAACGGCAGTGGACAAGGAACGAAGGCATCAGTGGAAGAAGATCATGTTCTGCACAACACTTGGTTTACAGATGAGGCGTACTTTCATTTAAATGGTGTGGTAAATAAGCAAAATGTTCGATTCTGGGCAAGTGAACAGCCTCACAAACTGCATGAACGTGAGAATTATGGAGAAAAAGTGAGTGTGTGGGCAGCAATTTCAACTCATGGAATCATTGGACCGTTTTTCTGTGACGACACAGTAAACAAAGAACGATACAAGGAAATGTTGGAGAACTCATTTATTCCGCAGCTCTTGGCAACAGGTCCCCATTTACACACTCAGTGGTTTATGCAAGATGGAGCCCGCCCACATACTGCAAACATTGTTCTTGATTTCCTGTATGAGATGTTTAATGTGCGTGTAATGTCTAATCGGTTTCCTGAACGTCACGAAGGTGGGAGATTGTGGCCCCCGCATAGCCCGGATATTAATCTTTGTGACTTTTTTTTGTGGGGTTTCTTGAAAGATAAAGTTTTCGCAAGGAAGCCTGCAGATGTAGTGCAACTCAAGGCCTTTATTGTGCAGTTGTGCCGTGAAATTCCGGAGGACTTGTGCCGCAGGGTTGTGACAAATGTAAAGGTTCGCTTGCAAGAGGTTGTGAACCATAATGGTGGATACATTGAACACATTCTGCACTAAACAAACTTCCATACTCTGATAATTCACTATGCATTAATTTTGTAATGTTTCGATAATAAATAAATGTGTAATAAACAAAACAAATGGTAAGACATTTCGTGCGCCACCCTGTAGGTTGCCAGGGAGGATTATGTTGTGGTAGCCCAGGCTCCACCTTGTCAAAGGATTGATGTTGTAGGATATCAACCCCCCCCCCCCCCCCAAATGAAAAAAAACTCCTTCAGTGCCGCTTATGTGCTACTGTCAGACCTGAATGGTTGTAGACATATAGTTCTCCCAGTGCGTGTGCTACACTGATCACCGTTTGTATGCTGACTGGCCAAAGCAGGGTTGGAGATGTACCTGTAAAGGACGTAAAGATTCAGATGTTTATTTGACTATTTGTTTTGTGAAGTATCGCCTTTATCAGGCCTGGCTTCTATTTCTTCCTGTGTCGAGTGAAATATTGAAGTGTTGGTAGTATCTCTGTATTCTTGTACTCCTGCCACTGTCGCTTGGAGTTTTCATCTGCATTGATCAATTGTAGACGGGATCTAAAAGATAATAAACCTTTTCTCGAGCAAGGCCTCATCTCCAGGAAGCTATCAACTCGCGGCAAGCCACGGCACCTGGCGACCTGTTGAGTGAGATGAGTCAAGGCAAAATGGATAATAAACCTTTTCCTGCTTCCACAAAAATAGGCAATAATTAGGCTGGAGAGTTCAAAGAACTAACCGATCTCTAATTACGCACTGGTAATGATCAGGCTGGAAAGTTCGTACGAACTAACCGATCACTGATAGATCCTGAGATCGAGATAGTTAAGATGTCTGATAATAAACCTGGATTTTTGTAGTGTGTATTTTTGTACAAATTTGTTCACTATTTTTTAGTGTTTATATTGTTACCAGACTACACGCTACCCTGAAGACGGAGGCAGATTCAGCCTCCGAAACGTTGGACATTTTTTTGAAAATAACAGTGGTTAAAAGTCCAAAACCAAGAATGAATAATCTATCATAGTTCGAAATTAAGCAATTATGTATTGTATTAAGTAGAATTTTAAAATTTGCATCTAGAAAACTGAAAACTCTTCAGTAAATTATGATAATGATGGGTGTTATAGTAGTATAACGAAGGGTGTAGGAAGCTTAAAGTTTGCCTCCACAAGTGCAAGCTAGTTCCTCAAGGTTTGAAGGGTCAAGATGATCACAGAAAGTAACGACAGATACGCAAACAATGTGGTAAATACAATATGGATATGAATGATTGATATGTCGTTGGGTTCTCTAGCAGTAGTTTGAGCAAATCTAGTACCTAACTTCACGATATTCACTTCCTATTTTCATGTTAACTCGCACAAGGGAAGTGCACTACACTTCACAGTCGAGGAAATACATTGTAATGTCTTAGTGACTCCAATTATAATATTTATTTATGCCTGTCTATTGTAGTCTGCTAACTGCATTACAACGTGTTTTTTCACAATGTATAACTAACTAACTAACTAACTCTCTAGCCTTCTTAAACCCGAAGGTTCATGGCTGCAGCAACACAGGCCTTCCATCTTTCCCTATCTTGAGCAAGTTCTATATACTCTTTTCCATCCCTACCGATTTCCCTTAGGTCCATCTCAACGTTGTCCCTCCATCTTCGTCTTGGCCTTCCTACAGGTCTCTTACCATCAGGTTTCCCAACAAGAATCCTGTAAACTCCTCTTTCCTCTCCCATTCGTGCCACATGGCCTGCCCACCTAAGTCTTCTTGATTTAATCATTCTAACAATATCTGGACATGAATACAAATTATGTAGTTCTAAATTATGTAACCTTCTCCACTCACCTGTCTCCTCATCCCTTTTAGGTCCAAATATTTTCTTAAGGATCATTCACAATGTATATGCAATCAAAATTTGTCAAATTTTCTTATTAGCCCCACTTCATACTCAGATAGGCAAATCGGACTGGACCTACAGTTTAAACTAGGATCTGAACCACTGTGCCTCCGCCGGGAACGAACCCATTACTCCTTGATTACAAGGCGTAGTATTACCAATATGCCATCGGGGAGGCACATGTATATGTAACGACATGTGGAATAATCACTTATGGTAGAAAAAAGGTACTTATGCATCAACAAATATTGCGTTTCTTTCAGTAACTGCAGCCTTGCTTTCGGGAAATGCACTAGGCCATACTTACGGAAAACAACTTGGTTATGGTAAGTGTACATAAAAACATGAAAAATAAGAGTATTACTAGGTGGGATTAAGGCTTTAGTGGGAAGATTTAGCATTACTGCATGTAACACCATAAGGAAAGTGAAAATTCTTGCACCTTACCAGAAGTGTAGATCTTAGTTATCAGATTTTTGCAACACTGCAACAGAATTACCGGACTACCAAAGGACGTCTACTTTATGGACAAATACACTTTCTGCCCCCGGTTTTTAAAGAAATGTAATTATATATATGTATTGTGTATGTTAATCTTGTCCCCCAAATATATGTAAAGTTGGTACCATTCAACTATTTAACATTTCCATATTAATGCCATGTGTTGAAGGTCATCATAGGCTATACGACGCACGCTTTTAGAAGCGATATCGAGCGGGGCCACGCAGGGGGTGTGCGTTGCGATCAGCCAATGGCAGGAGTGCAACGTTGTACAGTTAGGTGACTGTGGCGCGGAAGTTAAAAGCTGTGTTCTGTATTTTTCTTTCGAGCAAGAAGTTTTCATAAAACTCGCCACTTTAAGGTTCATCATAAGATGGGAAAAGACATTTTGAACCTGACTGTCCAGGTCCCATGAATTTCCGTCGCATATAACCGGAGTTATCGTTCCTTGAAGAAACAAGGGAAACATCACCTTTTATTTCCTTCCGCCTGTTTTCTTTCGTTGCCACCGTGTTGACGCAGCTGAGTTGTTGTGTTTAGAGAAAACTGTGGGTGTTAAATTCGTCTCGATATAAACAATGACTCTTCATTGTTGTGGGCGTTCTCGAACATTGAAAGTCTGGATCAGTTTGAGTTCAGCGTTTTCGCAGCAAGGGCGGTGTAAAATTATTCGCTTAGCGTTCACTCGTGCGCCACAAAGAACAGTTTGTGAAAATATTAAATACAGCCTTTTCGTGCGATAGTGTGTGTTCCGTGTGTTCTTTTTATTTTAAATAATGTCACTCTCAAAACCTAGCACCAGTAGTAGAGGCACCAAGGGTGCAAAATCTAATCATTAACCTCCAGGAGAGTGACTCGGAAATGATTGAAATCAGTGACAAGGAGACCGAGGAAGACGACGAGAGCGGTGATGAATAAATTCCTTCAAGCTTCTTTTAGGTATGGATTTCTCGTATATGCTACAGTGATATGATATTATAATCCTGTGTAGAAATATTCACTATATTATTTCACTGTACTCATATATACTGTGCATGCATTATCAAAATAATGGACACATCGCGAATTTTCTGTCCTTCCCTTGCGCTATCAGTTACTTTGGCAACAGCGCAGTAGCACTGGCTGGGTATTGGTCAAACTCATGTTCCTTCTAAAAGCGTGCGCCGTATAACTTAAGTAAAGGTATTTATTGAATGGTTGTGTTAAAATTCAGGATGTATCGTTTGTACTCTGTTTTGGGAATCTTTGAAGCAAGGGGGCGAAAACCAGTCCTCCAATGAACGCCTAAGAGGGGAAGTAAGTGAGTCTCTTCTTGCGGAAGAGAAGAGGAGGAATCGAGTTGGCAAAGCAAAGCAGTGCGCGCTGCTGGAAACGGCTTTAAGCTGCACTCACTTGCCCTCTTACGAGTTCATAGGTCAAGCCCTCTCGAGTCACTTCTTGCGGAGACTTGTTTTCGTTCGCCTCCCCACGAGTTAACGGGGACAGAGTGTATACTATATGCATATGATTGAATTATATCATTTCTGGAAAACGTGTTATGGGGAGATACGTTAATGTGGAGTGGAACATTGAAATCTCTGTACATATGTACTGGCACGTTGTGTACTGTGGCCACCCATGGAGCAGAGTTGAGCTAAAGGGTTAAATGAATTGAGATGACGTCAGAGGCTCACTTGATGATCGGATGATTTGCGAGCTGCAACTCGCTCCCAAGTAGCAAATGCAGTACAGTTAAGATATGTTTTACTCTGTAATCTGTTTATTGATTATGAATTGATAACAATGTGTGTGAAGATATTGTGAATCGACAACAATACGTATACTTTTCATTATAGGAGTAAATAACTATGGTGGTTATCCTACAAAGCATGGGTATGGTGGTTTCCATGGAGGGAATGGTGCTTCAGGCTATGGTGGAGGATATGGACCAACTGGATATTATGGAAACTATCCTACTGGAGGAGGTTTGTAAGTTTATCAACTGTCACAGAAGTAATGATGATTAACAATGAATAGATGAAGGGGAACGCAACCGAAATACCGATACAAATTTCTTGTTGGTTGATTGATTGACTGATTTGGTGTTTTAAGTCCACTTTATGCACAGCAAGGCTAATCGGGACTGGACCTACAGTTTAACGTGGGATCCGAACCAATATGTGTCTCCAGCGGGTATCGAACCCGGGACCCCTTGATTACAAGACAACGACGTTACCACTGCGCCATCGGGGAGGCCCTATGTACAAATGTTTACTTAAAACCATCAAATTGTAAATAAGCTAACTTTCTATCAGTTTTGTCTAACCTCGACGATGAAGGTGAGTGATGATTAGATAAAATTAATTAAAGGGGTCAGTTGCAAATAACGCCAATTTCCAGGAGGAGTTTTAAATCTCGGAACGTCAATGGCGAGTCCGAAAAATCGACCACTTATATCCTGTCTCAGTTATCTCTGGAGCAATGTTGCACATAGCGTCACAGAAGTGGGGGAAACCGAGTGGGCAGAGCGAAGCAGTACATGCTGCTGGGAAGGCTGGTAACTGCAGTCGCTTTCCCCCTCCACGCAGTCCCGTTCCATCTCACGTGTTCATTGGTGTAGTCGTCTTGCGTCACTACTTGCGCAGACACTTATTTTCGTTCGCCTGCTCCAGAGATCGTTGGAAGAGAGTGTAATGCTTTCGACTTCCGACTTGGAATAATTCTCTTAAGTATCATATATAGGAATACACATTGTGTTTCACACATTAGATTATGAATACAATATTATTGAAAAACAAACATTAAGTTTGACAAAATTCATAACTTGCAATTAACAGAAAAATATAAATTATCATTTCAACCATAGGAATGGAATATTCGCCGACATACAGACCTGTGCCAATGGGTTATCAAGGTAAGCTATTGTTCATTATAGCTATATTTTTAAATATAGCTACTTGCTATTGGATGTGAATACCTTCAATTAGTACAAAAATATCTTAGTTGACATTGACAAGACCTTGAAGCGAGCCGTTACCTTCTGAACGAGTCTAACATTCCCCCTACTTCATGCACACAAATGCTATTCTCGTTGTTTACCCACCTTTTAAACATTCGCGCGATAGCAAGTATCCTATTCCGTAAGGAATCCGTAGCAAAAATATAATTTCTTTAAGTTAGTGCGCCTCTATTGCTAAACTCTCTTCTATTGAATCCCATCGTCGCTGCTATTTCACTTTCAACTTCAAGGCGGGAGACTGCTGCTTCCTTACCTTTTAAATGCAACAAGACAAAATGTCATACGACAGAAAAATTAAACATGTGTATATGGCCTTATTTGTCTGTTTCATTGGGTATATTATAACTGTGTACTATGTAATATACTGAAGAATTACAATTATAAGTAATACAAATAGTATCAATCCGAAAATTACTTTATAACAATTTGCTTTATTATTTTTATTAAATTTCAAATATAATGTTTTATTATCTCAAAATGCAATCATTTTGTCAAAGATGTTAAACATGTATGTCAGATTGTGATTATTTTAGTATTAACTACTCTTAGTGATTACTTTGTATATTGTATATCGCATGATCGTTAAAATTAATAAACTATATTGTTCTGTTTAAGTAAGGAGTATGATCTTTACATGGCTCTTGCATAAACTTACTTGAAGCGAGGATATAAAAAAATACTTGAGTTGGTGTTTTAAGTCCACTTTAAGCACAGTAAGGCTAATCTGGACTGGACCTACGGTTTAATGTTGGATTCGGACCACTGTGCCATGTGCCACCATCGGGTATCGAACCCGGGACCCCTTCATTACAAGGCAACGACCATAAAAAATACTGAATCTATTTTATTGAAAAGAACAACAATGTTATTTGAATAGGAAATTTCTCGGGGCGATGCATCGTATATCGTTTTAAGTTTCTTCCTTTTGTTCTATCGGGTTGAGTTCTCACCCCCCCCCCCCCCATCTCCTGGTTCTGTTAAAATTACAATAGCTTGACATTTACTAAGTATAAAGTCAAAACGTTACGAGTAATATGTTAATGTACAAACAAACCAGTTCAGGAATTATAATATTCATTTGAGAAACTGTTTTCAGTTTATTTACAGTCTAATCCTGAAAACTTATAACTGGCATTTTACTGCAATTTCAATAGTTTCAATTCCAGTATGCCATATATAGCTATTCAGAAACATACCTTTGATAAAAAGTTATTACGATTCTGCTAACTACTAATCTCTAGATTAAAGTTTACTTTACAACATGCAATACATAAGACACATTAATATTAAAACATATTCCCCCATCTTGTGGTTGAATATGAACTAACCTAAACATTTATTTTAACACAACAGAAGATATCATTTTCCACTCATTGTTCATATGACATTTATATCTTTATATGATCGTGTATTTTAAGTAAGAAATATTGTATCCCAAAAGAGGTAGTTATGTATTATTTAAGTCACGAAAAAAAATGTTTACTTTATATGTAATTTCTAGGACCATATGGAAGAGAAAAGTATCCTGTCGATTCTGGTTTGTATTAAACTTTTATTCTATGCCTATGTATAATTTTATGTATAATTGATTTGATTGATTGATTTGGTTTATTTTACTTAGGTTTTCTGCCACTAGTCACGCAGATGAGAATGAGTGATGGATGATATGATGAAATTGATGAAGGGAGAATTAGAAAAACACTCATGCCCATGCCGGAATTCGAACCCAGGATATGTTTACTTTCACGACGTGAATGTCAACAAATGTATGTTTCTTCTGAGAAATCATATTGGTTATTGCAATGGCAAATATGCAGAAAACTTACTCGTAGGAATGTAGTGCATGTGATGAAATTATACCACTGAATGTGTAGCTAAGTTGTGGGTATATATTCTGCTGTATATCTACGACCAATATATTCACAGGACGGAACTAACTCAAAGGAAGAGATCTCTTAGACGTAACGTAGTTTTGTTTACATTAACTTTGTTTTTGCAGTTGACGGAGAAAAGTGAAGCACACGAAATTCTCGGGACTACATTGTGACATTGCGATGAGATAGTGTTGGATTTTAAATTTGAGTACTTATGTGAATGCTGTAAACAGTTGGCCTAAATGTAGTAATTATGAACATATATGTGATTTGGAATTATCAATGTTCATTTATGTAATGCCGTTACCCGTTAGTAAGCCACGAATTATTATTAACTTACTTGGAAGGTGCAGCTAACCGCTTTACCGCAGATAAAAATAAATCTAATACTTATAAAACATAACTGTGAAATTACTTATCCATATGTATTACATGTAATTATGAACAACCAAGCCAGTAATAAGATTTTGTTTTGATTTAACCATTTTTCCAGGACTGGGCAATATTGCAGGTGATAGTGAGTATTTTGTTATATCAATACTTTACGTAATATAATTATAACATATTAAAAAATCGAAAAAACTGTCTGTGCATGTATAAACACTATCTTATATTGCTTCACTATAAAAATAGGATGCATCAATTTTCAATATGCATAAGTTCTAAATTATGTTTTTATAATACACATGTACAAATACGTAATATGGTTTCTTTACAGGTCTTCCCATATGCAGAAGTAGGCTTCAAACGCTAGCAAAGCTGATAAAGAGTAAGATTTACAATTAAGGTGATTACTACATGTTAGATACAAAATCAAGCATCATAACATGGTTGTAGCAGGCAAATTGATAACTCCTGCTTGGTCAGGTGTTCAGCCTGAAAGTTTACCATGGATATACATTGATGATACAGGGTGACAATTAATGAACTATATGAAATAAAACCGTCATAATTTCTGAACCGTTCGCGTGATGACGTCCAAACTGCGTGGCTGGCCACAGGGCATGATGGGAATTCGTATGCGTATGCTCACGCAACGTGTTGATGTCGGCCATTTGCAAGTGAAAATGTCCTGGAGGAGTATTTTGGGGACCGCATTCTGGCTCTGGGGTACCCAGAGGCCACTGGGGGGGGGGCTATGTTAAGGACAAGGTGTACAGGAATAACCCCAAAACCATTGCCAAGCTGAAAACTGCCATTCAGGAGGTCATCGACAGCATCGACACTTCAGCGGGTCATGCAGAATTTTGCTGTTCGTCTGCCCCACATCATCGCCAGAGATGGCAGACATATCGAACATGTCATAACCTAAATGCGAATGTCTATAGTGCCGTTTACATGTGCAATACAGTTTGTGTACTACGTGGTTTGTCACTAATTTCCGTTTTATTTCATATAGTTCATTAATTGTCACCCTGTAAATATCGATTAATAAATCTAATAATGATAAAATACAATTTAGTAGACGGTATACTTTAAGGCTGAATAACCTTCATTAGCAAAAATGATTTGTACATGTTAATTAATATTTTCTTGACATATGTTTACACATATTCCTGAAGATAATGGTTTGCACCCAAAAACAAATGTATTCCAAACGCGTCTCGAATAGCCTCTATTAGTCAAAATATTCTAATCAGAGCCTTGTTCATTATTAAAACTAAGAAAAAAACACAAACGAAATCAAATAATAAAAACCATGACGTGAATAATAAATGTATAATGATAGTAGAAACAATAGCGTTGTATACTAAAAGTTGAGGAAAAGAAAGAAAGAAAATTCATTTCATTCAATTTATACATTAGCAATTTCATATAACTGTCAATAAATATTTTAAATTAAATTAATGTTCTTCCATTTTCAGATTGGTCCGAAGATACAATTTTTGCACCATCAATTAGTAAGTACTAAATATAGATTGGTATAATAATGCATACATTGCCATCATTTATACCTCCAGCCTCTCTTTGACAATTACATTATTTTTATGTAGTTTAGTTGCTTTAAAAGGACACCAATGTTTCATGAAACCTGGCACTGAAAATTGGAATCATAATCTCGTCCTTCTGTATTTATATATGTTTATGTTTCTTTGTCTATTACATGTAGTGTTGAGATATCCTCAGGTAATAAACAACGTTAATTGAAATAGTCAAGAAATAAATATCAAAGAAAAACTTTCACGTTTCAAGATTTCTTTTGGTAATTGTGAACATTTTTTTAATATCTAAGAAACTAAAAGTTAAAATATACAAAACAGTAATTTTGCCTGTAGTATTATATGGGTGTGAAACTTGGTCCCTTACATTGAAAGAGGAACATAAATTGAGAGTATTTGAAAATAAGATCCTTAGGAAAATATTTGGACCTAAAAGGGATAAGGAGACAGTTACATAATTTAGAAGTACATAATTTGTATTCATGTACAGATATTATTAGAATAATTAAATCAAGAAGACTTAGGTGGGCAGGCCATGTGGCACGAATGGGAGAAGAAAGAGGAGTACGCAGGATTCTTGTTGGGAAACCTGATGGTAAGAGACCTGTAGGAAGGTCAAAACGAAGATGAAGGGACAACATTGAGATAGACCTAAAGGAAATCGGTAGGGATGGAAAAGAGTATATAGATCTTGCTCAAGATAGGGACAGATGGAAGGCCTGTGTTGCTGCAGCTATGAACCTTCGGCTTTAAGAAGGCTACAGAGTTAGTTAGTTAATTGTGAACATTTTTCTCGCAAACAAACAAATTGTATGGCCATTGGGAACTTCAAACTAAAATTATATACTTGAATGATTCCTAATTATTTAACCAAAATCAAGTGAATTCGATGGACAAAGATAACCAGTGTAAATGTAAAGTGTACGCGTAAGTGTTAGATTTTATACTGATGAATGAATATATCACTAAAAATCCTGGTACATAAATATTCACAAAAATAATGATTAATTACATTTTTCACTTTAAAAATATAGTAAAATTAATTGGATACTAGCATTCTTCCGTTGTATTGGGCTTTCAATATAATTATTATAAATATCAATACTATACAAGAATTACAACGGTAATAGCTATTGGAAATATAATAATTTTGATGTTAATATTTTATTCTAGCTGCACAAGAAGTTAGTTCTCAAGAAGCAAGGCGTAAGTGAAATTTCACCAAATTTATATTATTTACATTCTTGTGAAGGAATATAGCGTGGATATAAAAATCATATTTTTAATTATTGTTTTCAGCATAATCATTGAAATTAATAATACACGTGCGTTTAAAATGTTATAATAATATTTTATATTTATCAATTTTGATTCTAATCTTTTGTAGCGGGATAAAGAAAAGCTTCCAAGAAAAGCTAGTAATTACAATTTGACAAGAAATGTGTTCAAACTAACAGAAATAAAAATGTTTAAAATGTATGTTGATTAAATATTGTTACGGTTAGTATCAGTCACGTCAATATGGAAAAGAATGCAAATTATGACATGAAGTCTTGTTCCCACATTATTTATTTCCAGCTGGACAACAATTTAGCTCTCTTGAAGCAAGACGTAGGTGAAATATTCGCAATTTGCTATTAATTATATTTTTATCGTGAAAATATGGTGAAATTTGGACCAACAATGGTAAACAAAGCACTTGATTATTCTGAAATAAACTTTGCATTCACAATTTCTTATTCATGGGTCTGAATATACATAATTAAAATAACAGCTGTTCAACATCGAAACTGATGTGCGTATAAAAGGTGAAATATTCACAAATTTGTTATTTATTAGTAATTCAAAGCACTTTCTGTTATTCGTATGTGCATGAACTATTATTTATACTAATTTTGTTCCCCCCAAAATTTACCTGAGGCTGGTTCCACTGATTACAATGTTATTGCAATAAACCCTTTTGCAGCTGAACAAAAATTTAGTTCTGTTGAAGCAAGATCGAAGATAAATATTCTGAAATTCTCTACTAAATAGACATTTCTAATGAAGCGTGAAAGTTAAAGTAATACTAACACAATACTATAGAACGTATGTCTTTGTTGAATTTATTATTACATTCAATATTACCTAATATTTATGTTAATATATATATATATATTTATATGTATACCTATATGTTAATATTTTTTTTTTACCTGGACAACAAATTAACATTCCTCAAGATAGCATTAGCGAGATAATCAGAAATGTTGACATATTTACATATTTTTCTTGTAAGATGAACCTGAATACAAGTAGAGCAAGATGGGGCAAGACTGCGCAGTTTTTGTTACTTATGTTTTATTGAAGTTATGAATCTATAGTAACATACGGAAAAAATAACACAGAACCAGGGTTGGCATGTTTAAAACACTTTGTTTTAAACGTTTAAAACACACGGCTTTGCTTTTTACAAATGTTTTAAACGTTTAAAACCATGTGTTTTAAACATGTTTTTTTTAGAAGTGTTTAAAACACATTTTGGTACTTGATATTTTATAGTCTGTGATAATTTTTTTGTTTGACAACCTTGTCTTTTCATTGAATCTGTGTCTCACTTATCGCACAACACTTGAGCAACCTTATATTCTGAAGTCACGATAGAAAGCTTTTTAATTTTAGGTTAAATCGAAACGTCTCAGTTCTTTGTTTCGTACCGTCCTTTAAGTAAGCTGGTAACTAATATCTGAATACACAATGCGTGATTTTGATCATGACGTGATTTTTTTTTCTCTTGCGATACGATTCATTGGTTTGTATAACTGAATGAAGCGCAGACGCTTACTGTTCAGGCAGCAGGAAATATTTCACCCTGATTTTTCCAGGACGAGGATAGTAATTCTATAATATTTAGTTCCTTGAAATTTAGTAGTTGTATTGGCTATATAACCATTTCGAGAAATGATGAGCCCCTCTCAGGCAGATTTGCCTACACTTAAAACAAGCTCAACATGCCCATATGAGCTTTTTGCTCAAGTGTGGAACCCTGTCTAATCCAAGATTTTTGTAAACATGCCCTTGGGAATTTCCTGTGAAATGATGAGCCCCTCAGATTGATTTGCCCACACTTACAAAAGTTGCATCAGCCAGATTTTTGTCCATAAGCTTGTTAAAAATATGCTCTTTTTGATATTGTTTTGGATACACCTGAAATTAAGCCAAAAAACCCACACCCACCCACACATATTTACTTCCGATTTAAATTCAATTGGATACCAGGTTCAATTTGTTTATCTAATATTAAAACAATGTAATATGCAGAGACCCTCTAGAATTGCTCTGTGACTCTCTCATTTCTTACATCATAAACATATGATTTTTCCCCTATAAGAATAACACTACATATGGTGTCATCGGGGAGTGTATCGTGGAATTCACAGATAATTTTAATATTTGTCCTGTCATTAACCACAACCTGTTTTCTTTTTGAAGTGTTGATGACAAACATGGGTCTCTGTGCTTTGAATTCATCTGATGTGTAATACATGTCAGTATTGCCAGTAGTGACCCTTTTGTATGATGTAAATGCTTCATATAATTTAAGGAAATCATCCTTGGACATGTCTAAATTATAATTTTCTCTAGGAAATACCTCATTTCTGCCATTTTTAAGATATATGTTCTTGATGTTGCAGTTATCAAATTTACTTGCATTTTTTTCTTGATTATTGTGTCTTCCAGTCTGAAACAGTACCACCACAAAATCCGGCATGTCATATTGTATACTGGAGAATGAATTTGTAGCATGAAACTCATAATAGGTACCAGTTGCGGGCTTCTGTACACATTGATATGTATAAAATTGTAGAGGAATCTGTGGATTTTTTATTATATCAGCTTTGTATTTAAGAGCATAACTGGCTTCATATTCAACAACAGGGATTCTTAGCTCCATAGTCTGAATAATGCATTTGCCTTCATCAGGTAGGGTATTAGGCAGAGCTTCCCCTGTAGAGTTTAATGCACTGTACCTCATCAAAGCATTATTATCATTGGCAGCTCTTCTAAATGTGATTCTTAAACCACCCTTCCACATAATATCTTTGTAATCTGAGAAGGATCCTGGCAACAGGCGCATGGGGAACAGCACTGTGTGGCTTTTAGATATAATTTTATCACCAGCCTCAAATCCACCTATTTTGTAGTAAGAAGCCTCGGTTTTGGATAATTTTAGTGTGGCCAAAGCTGTGGAGGTAATACCGGGATAATCTACTCTGTTTATAACAACACCATGCTTTCTGATCTCAATTTCAGAGAATAGATGTGGCACAAAATTATCTACCAATCTTATATTTGAATTTGCCGGATAATCGGTACCATCGAGTTTTACAACATCAAATTTGATATATAGATCTGCTCTGTGGGGGTGTATAAAGCCATCCCCTACATCAAGATCAACCTCAATCTCTGTGTTGGGTTGATTTAAATTTGCAAATGTCCTCCTGTTTGGGGGGAATGATTGTAGCTCATAACTCTCAATATTTTCCATTTTCTTCTTGTATGTATTTTTATTTAAATATTAATCTCTATGATTGCAGTTGTTGTGGCTCCAGCAAAATCAACTAATTCTTCTTTTTCATTAGTGACCATCAATTCAATATAATCTATTCTATTATGGCACACAGGAAAATATAATGTTGGGGATGGATTGTAGATGATGGGCTCCATGAATTCATAATTAGGTTTGAATGTTGCAATGATGCCAGTTTGTTTGTGAGTGCCTATGCCATTTGATTTGGTGATCATACCCTCGGCCACATTACAGTGAATATTCAGATTCTCTATGGCTAAGAATTTAGGTATATTAATAGCAGTGTGTTTGATGCCTGGTTCAAGTTTTGTGTTGTTCTCAAATCCTAACAGCTCTCCTATAGTACCCAGATTCACTGTTTATGTGGCAGATACAATTTCTACTCTGTGAGTGACAGAATTTTGAGTTAAAACTATACCTCTGGGTAATTGAGCATTTAGAGTGGACAGATTATACTGCCCTGGAGTGATGACAATTTTTTGATCACCAACTGCAATTGTGTTGTTGTGGTGTGTAATATTAGGGATCAAGTACATGCCGTAAATGCTCTGAGAGCTATTGTTTTGGGAAACACTATGTCATCATGTAATTTGAGTTTCAATATTGAATTTTGGCTGGTGAGATGGAATACCCCCATGATGTTTTAAATACCACAAGGCTTTTTGAAAATTTTCAATTGATGGTTTATTTATTTGAGACATATATCTAAGAACAGATAAACACAAATGTCCGCAATTAACATCTTTGAAGTTTTGAACACGGGCATTATTGTAATAAAGATTAGCTGAATTTAGATATTTTATTAAATTTTTAGGTGGAGCACCTCCAAATGAATCAAACACAAATGCCTCATTTTTTAAATATTTAAGATAACAGATCCAGTGAGTGCCCTGATTTTTGTACTTATCCAAATTAACAATGCCACACTCTTTGTTGAGTGGTTGTTCTGGTAAAGAATCAGACATGTACACACCTCTAAAATGTTTGATGCCCAGTGGCTTGATTAAAGCTTCAATATCTTGGTTTGTAAGCGGCTCTTGTTTTTTTTAAACTTATTCATGGCTCTCTTAACACCTTTGCCTTGTTTCTCTATGGCCAGGTTATGGCGCCTCTGCTCATCTAATTCTGCCCTATTCTTGTTGGCATCTATTACTGTTTTTGCTATGGCAGCTGATCCCCCAGCCAAGCTCCCCACAGCCCCGAGAGCAGCTAAGATGGCAGGGATAGTAAATATAAATCCCCCCACATGTGATTTTTTTCTTGATTGCTGTAATTTTTTTTAATTGGGGGGTGCTAAGCAACAATTTCATACCATGACCCTTGGCAATACAAGAATTTTTTTCTTGCGCTGCTTTTTGGTTAAAAGGCTATCAATAGTTTTAAGAGATTTAAGACCTGCATAAGGTACTTGATACATAACACCCTTGGCCTTCATTGTAGGTTTATTATATACATATTCACAACCCCCACCCCAGTTTTTGTTTGGTGTTCATAGCTATGGTGGTCCCCAATGCTGCTATTTTTTCACTTAAAGAAGCATCTTTGCTTACAAATCTACCAAATGCAGCCTCTTCTAATTTCTTGTCTGCAACATGTCTCTTGTCAAGATCAGAATGTGTGTTGTATGCTATGTCATGGTCTCTACAAGCATCATCTAGGGGATTAACACCAGGATTACCTCTGTTTAATCTATGGTCCAATTTTGTGCCTGGACCACAATACTGATAGCCTGGAATGTGTAGTTCAAATGGCAGCTTGTTTATAATGTCATTAACAAGCCCCCGACCCTCAGAAATATTCCAAAATTTAGGTGGTAGAGTATTAATAATTTTTATAAGATATCCAATCCCCTTAGTGTCATTTACTATAAAATTAGACAATTTTGTGCTTATCATGTCCATAATTCCTACCTTTTCATTGTAAAAATTGTGGTTGCCAGCATTTTCCTCCCCAGCTATCACCAATAACCTATCTACAAGTTTCCTGACATCATCAACCCACACAAATTCTTTAGGCAGGGTGTTGTATTGTTTGATTCCACTGCCAGTCTTGATCTGTGACCATATGGGCTTGATTAAATTATTGTATTTTGCTCCACTGCTAGACTTGACTCTTTTTTGTGTGGGATCATTGTTCTGGTATAGAGCATCTGAGTTTATTAATATTTCTTTGTAATATTCATAATCTTGATCTGTATAGCTGCCAGGCCTCTTCCTAGTCATCAGTTCCCACAACCCAGGTGTGCCGGGGTACTTAACAAAAGCACCTTTTTCTCCAAGACGAGATTCTGAATATACAATCAGGTCATCCCCCATAAATGTTACTCTGAAATTGCCAATTCTATGTATGATGCTACCATCACGCTCTGTGTCAGCATATAAGCCAAAGACCTCATCTTTATTGTCTTTAGGTGTGGTTAAATATTTTTGAGCAAGAAGACCCAATTCAATAGGATCCTGAGTAGCTTCAATTCTTCGAGGAGCAATAGGACTAGGTGTATGAATACTGGAAAGTGGGGTGAATGGATAATCTAATATGTTCCTAGCAGCTACAGGTACAAGCTCTGTGATCAAATTTTGATTTTGCTCTGTAACAGTTTTGATATTTTTACCTAATTCACCAATAGCATCAATTATAGGCTGTTCTGTTTGTTTGTGTTTTTCATAGATTCCCCGGTTCTCTGATTTCCATCCCTTAAATCTTTTTACAAGATAATCTCTTAACTTAAGATCATCAATGATTGGCCTTTTCATGTTTATTTATATATGTTTCAATGTCTAGAAAATTGTTGATTTTATTTCTGTATTTGCCACTATTGGGTGTTCTTGTCATATCAATTGTGACAAACCCATAACTGTCCTGGTTCCAGCACCTACTGCAAAACTTGGAAAAATTATTGTAGCTCAAGTCCCCACCTACATATTCATCATGTATGTGTTTGAGGTTGGTATGATCTTGATGAAACACACATATAAAATTGCTGTTGTCTCGGATCAGCTGCTTGGGTATTTTTGAAAAAGTCTGTGCCAGGTAGAAGCAATCAATGTTTTTGTGTCGGCCCTGTGTAAATAAATTTCTAACCTTGTTTTGATTATCCAATATAATGTCATCAAACACAACAACAGAATTATCGAGACAGTCATGAAGTGGCTTAACATCTGGTTCAAAAGTGGCAATATCCAATCCATCATATAGCTTCATCAGCTGTTGATATTTTAATTGTTCCAAGCTCTTAGAGAAGACATACAAGTGCCTGTTTTTCCAGTCTAACCAGTTGGGTGCCAATAAAAAATTATCAACCATTAGTGTAGTTTTACCACAAGCAGATGGCCCAACAATAAGACACCTAATATTATCAGGCAGCAATTTTCCATTTCTCTTATTCTGCTGTTCAGGTTCTGGCAGCCATTTTATAACATCCCAGGTGTTCATATTATTATTTTGTTTGCATCGATCCAGCTGTGTTCTGGGAGTCCTAGCCATTTGACAAGTAACTTGTTGCCTTTTCTGCGGATGATTTTTTCTATGAGATATGTGTCAGGCTGTTTAGTTTTGCTGAGCTCTTCTTCATAGAACCTGCCTTTGAGAATTTCTCCTTGGTGGTCTTTTATTATATATGTGTTAAGGGTCCCAGGTTTAACTTGAACCACTGTAAATAATTCAGTGCTCCAGTTTCTTGTAAAGCCTCTTTTGAATAAGTGCTTATATTTGCTGATTCTTACTTGATCACCCACCCTGTATTTGGCTTTTTTTGCTGTTGGCTGATATCTAGGATAATAAACAGTGCTGATCAATTTTTGCTCATCAGATGAAGTTACTTCAGAGGGTTTCATGTTGATTGTGGAATGGACCGAGTTGTTATATTTTTGTAGAAGTTCTGGAAGAATATTAATCCATTTATAATTACCTTGGAGGGTAAATTGTTTATACATAAGATTTTTTAAGGTTCTGTTGAATCTCTCTACAATTGAGGCCTTGAGATCACTGTAACTCGAATAATGTTGTATTGACTGGCTTTTAATAAATTGTTGAAACACTGAATTATAAAATTCTTTGCCATTATCTGTTTGCAAATAGAGCGGTGATCTTCCACTCTGATTGATGATTGTTCTGATGGCTTCTGTAACACATTTTCCAGTCTTGGATTTGAGTGGCACAGCCCAGGCAAATTTTGAAAATGTGTCTATTACAGTAAGTAGATACTTGTAGCCCTTGTTGATTTTGTCTAAGTTTTTCAGCTGTCCACTTGCTATTTCAATCAAGTCGCTCTGCCATAAATCATCTATGCCCTTTGTGACTACTGGCAGTCTCTTAAAATTATGTCTGGCTTGTCTGTGTAATTCATCAACAATAATTTGTCTAGACATATGTAAACAAGAATATTGCAACTATGGGGTGTTCAGCAGCTGATACTACAGGATTTTCTAAATATAATTTGTCCCCTTTTTGTATTTTAAATTGCATAGAGCCATCATCTTCAACATAGGCTGTTTCTAATGTATTGGGATCTGTAAAATCCTCTAATTCTACACTGGTGATTTTCACTTTGTTATCAGCATTTGTTATTGATAAGGTGGGGTAGTGGTGTGCCTGTGGTTGTAGCCAATATTTGATTTTGATTGGTCTCAATGTGCCCCAACAAAAAACTGGTAATAAAATTGTGCAGGGGACAGCATATATATTTTGCCACCTGGTGTAAATGGTGAATCATATTCTTTGTTGGGGATGCTGTACAATTCAAGAATTACTGTATGTTTAGGATTTTCGATTATGCCTGTTATTTCTTTTTCTGCTGTGAGCAATCTACTTGTTACAGATTCAAGGTGCTCATTGATAGTCCTAACAATCTCATCGTGCCCCGGCTTGATTCTTATGTCCACAGCAAGTTTCTTGTATTGTTGCACAATTTCTTGTAGCTGGGTGGCAAAAACAGACAGAGCATTTGCTTGATTGGATTCCATGGTCCCTAGCTGTTGCTTGATATTAGCTACAATTTGCTGTAAATTTTCAACAACTGCCAATTTTGAATTTTGAGCAGTAAGATCATGGACCTGTCTTCTGATATCCTCAAACAGGGCATGCAGTTCATTAATATGTTGATTGGTTGGTAGAGTGGCCACTGTCTGAGTGAGTTGTTTGATCTCTGTCTGGATATTCTTGATATCTTCTGATTTCAATATGCGATTCACTGCCCTCTTTATATTTTTAAGTTCCTGTGATGTAGGCAGATTTGACACAGTATTTTGCAAAAATTCAAGTGCCAATTTTACATTGTTTAATTCAGAAGCATCAGCCACATTTTGCATAGCATCTTGGAGCAGGGCTATATCTGCCTGAGTGGGTGTTGATTGTTGTAAAATTTCAAGTTTTGTTTGGATATCATCAATCAAGTGATGAAAATGAGATAGCTCAGATTCAGTGTTGAGGTTTTCAAGTTTTGTGATCTGTTGCTGGACACTAACAAGGGTATCTACAATACCGGGCAGGCGGGATTCTAGAGATTCTTGTACATTTGCCAAATCACTTTGCACTGCTGCTATTGTACCTTCAAGATGGGTTATGGTACTTTGAACTTTTCCAAAATCTTCATATGTTTCAAGTTGCAGCTTAATATTGGCAACACTCCGAGTTATTGCACTCAAAGCATCAGAAGATGGCAAGTTGTTCATAAAATTTTCAAGTGTCTCAATTTTTTCTTTAACCTCGGCTATGGCATTATTCAAGGGGTCCAGATTAGGTATCTGTAATGACTGAATCTGTTCTTTTAGAGTGGAAATCACTAGATCAAAATCTTCTTGTGATTTTATGCTTTTGACAATTGTTTGGAGCTGTGCCTGGACATTATTTATTTGCTCTTCCAATTGTTGTTTCAATTGCTCAGAGTTGGTGGCCTGGGTCTTAAATTTGGCTTGAAGAGCTGCTACAGCTTCTTCTAAACTTTGAAAATTATCCAATGTGGCCAAATCAGTATATTTCTGAAGCAATAATTTGAGTTCAGAATCAATTTTAAGAAGAGGGTCCATGCATTGTGATTGTAAATTTGTAATTTCTAATTGAAGACTGGCATTGAGTGTGGTTTGTAAAGCTTGTAAATCACTTCTTAATTTCTTGACTCTGACATCAAGCATCAGAATCTCATCACTGTGATCTTCATGCCTTGTATGGCCAAATATATCATTAGGCATTTTTGTTTTAGTGGTTATTTATTATTAAATATCTAATTCTTAATTCTATAAAAAAGGGCATAAGCTTGTCATATGATCCCGGGACCTCAATATATAAGCAGTCACCAGCAGAAACAGTATAAACAGTGCCGGAAATCATGTTTGAGTGCTTAATTCTGTAAATATTTTTCCCTATTGAAATCTTGACATTGCCCTCAGGGGTTGTAATAAATTGTAATTGCCCACCTACAGGTAATTGGTAATAATTCAAATTATTGTTAAATATGTACAATGTTTTAACTGTTTTATCATCAATATCTGTAAGTATGCTGTTCAGGTGAATAATTAACAAAGCACTGAGTTTAGATATTATATCAGAAGAGGGTTGTGGTGTTGGCAGCTCCATAATAGCCTGTTTTTTGAACCCAAATAAGTTCATAGGCATATTTATTTATTTCAAATCATGCTCTGGAATTGGGCATTGATTCCCATTTTTCAAATCACAATGACCCCATGGTAGAGTATGTATGCCACATGATAAAATGCATCTCTTATCATCATGTGGGTCCAGAGCCACTTTTCTTACAACATTGCTAGTCAATAAGTGATCCACACTCTGAATTCTGGATTCTGATGTTTTGATTGTGCTACATGATTTGAGGCAATTTTTATAATCTTCAAATTCAAGCTCTTTGTCTACAGTTACTCTGCCAATGCCCTTGGCTTTTTTGGCAACAGCACCACTACATGTTTCAAAACTGTACATCTTGGCCCTTAACCCAGCAAATGCCACAATAACATCACCAAGTGTCTCATCTTTTAACTTGCCAGGCACCTTTTTGTTGTGGGGTTGAATCCTTGTATGTTCACTGCTATCAAAATATTCAAGCAATTCAGGCTGTGCTATATCTTGATAAACATCTTCTGTTTGAATATCAAGAACAAAACTATCTGTGTCCATGTACATCAATTTTACACAATTACCATAAAAAGGTTTCAGCACATTATAATACAATTTTAACATGTGTAATTTGGCCAATTCCAATATTACAGCCCCTACATAAATAGGTTTATCAAACTTAATCTTTGTTTTTTTCATGTTGAAAAGTGCCATATTTTCATCATAAATTCTTCTATAATTGAAATTAGGCTTTGCAACCAATTTTTTGCTCAGGCTGGGGTCAGTAATTATTTTAACATCGGTATGTTTTCTGACATTTTCAATAGTTTTGCCATACACAGAATTGACCATCAATTTAAACAAAGATTTATCAAATTGGCTCATTGCAGATGTTCGAAGCTCTGTGTTTGTATCAATATATTTCTTCAACCATCTTGAGTGCCTGAACCTCAAAACTTTGCCAATTTTGGTCACTTGAACACCATGATTCATCAGGAACTGGAGGTTTTTGTAATATATGACATAGCCCTGTTTTGGCTCCAGTGTCATCATCAATTTCTTCTGTTTAGAGCCAGGTGAGCACTTAACCTCAGGAATTGGGGGCAGATCAGAAAATTTGTTGTGTAAATTATCTGGAATTGTCAGATCAACCTCTAAGAAGAGGCCATAGTCACTGTCATCAAAATCCTTAAGATTCTCAATATTAAAATCTTCGACCCACTCAAGCCCTGCATATGGCAGTTTATCCATCATAGCATAACCATACAGGCTGTTTGCATCCACATGCAGTATATAATTTGATGGCAGTGCTGGATCATAATCAGGAATATATTTATTATTTGCTCTGGCATATCTCTGAGAACATTGCACCATCCCTCCTCTTATACATTGCTCCATAAACAGATACATATCTTGATCTTGGATCAGATCCAATTGCATTTCAGTGTTTAAAAACATTGCAGCCCATGCTAGACCTGGGGCACTGTAAAAATAAATTGGATCTAGTTTATAATTTTGCATGGAAGATTTTCTGAATGCCTGCAATATATCAGCTAAGAGGGTCACATCAAGTTTTAAATATGCCATGTGATAATCACCAAATGTCTGGCATTTTAAATTGTTCCACATCAATTGGGCATGATGGTAATCATCATCAGTAATTCCAGATCCTCTGATTTTGCTGTAAAACTCTTGTTGTGGTGGCAGAGCACACTCATCAAATTTAGAAAAATCTGTAACCTAATCATATGGATATACACCCTTCCGCCTAATTAATTTCAGGTCCTGATTTGGAAACAAAGCACATGTGATTTTGAATTGATCATCAGATAATTGAGTGGCCAGTGTAGCCAGGCTAGCCGATAAAATTCTGTATGAATCAAGAAATCTTAAGTGAATAGGAACACCATTAACTTTAATTATTTTGCTAATAGCAATATATTTCTCATCATTTTCAGCTAAAATATTTAAATTCTGCTTCTCAAACCCCTCGTACCTGATCAAATGATGAAAATCATAATTGGATGCTCCATGGCAAAATATAGGGACAAATTTTGGTCTCTGGATCTTAATATTACAGCTATTACACAGGGCCATTTTGAATTTACCATCTGTATGGGAATGGTGTTTCACCTTGATTTTTGTATCTGAAAATTCAGAATCACATACCGGGCATTTTTCTGCATTGTTGAAATCTTCAATCTGTTTCTCTGTTAAAGGCAACATAGGTTTTGATTTTAATAAGATATTAGATGCTATGTCATAGCACTCATTTTCTATTCTATGTGCAAATTTTTTGATGGCATCTGGTCCCATGTATGAATCTTTTTTACTAACAACACCATCCTGTACAATCACATAATAAAAGCTGGAAGGTTCATGTAATTGATATGCTGTAATTGAAGATTCCTCAGGGTCTGGGCTACAGAATGCAAGAGGTTTGAGATTTGATTCAAAATCACAGACTATATATGCTGGGTGTTCCATCAAGGCTTCAAACTTTTTGAATTTTGCATTTTCTCTTGGATTGGGCATCACCATATGAACAGGTTTATGATTTTTACAGTATTTTAAATGTTCAATTAACTTGTTTTTAGCAATTTCTGCATTCACTTCCCGAACCCCATTCACCATTTTTCTACCATCAAATACAGATAAACATCTTCTGCACAACTTGAATATTGTATTGGATTTGTCTAGTTGTGTTCTCACTAAAGCTTCAAGATTATGTATCAGAGTGTAATGATATGTGCCATCCCCTTCAATTAAGAGCAGATCAATCGGAACAGCAGAATCATCATCAAATGTACTGATTCTGAGAGGTGCTATCAAGCAATTGCCACGGCCAGTAGAACAAGTAAATACATTAATAGATAATTGTTTATCATTGATATTCCTGGCCTTTTTTTCAAATTTATCAATATTCTGAACAGACATTGGATATTCTAAACCCTCCATTGCCTCATCAAAATCGTGCTCATGTTGTTTGTAATAAGTTATTCTCTCTGGATTTCTTGAAACTGGATACAAAGCAGCTAAAATACACCACAAAAAGCATTTCTCATCATTATTTTTTATATTAACCACGGCTGTTTTGTTTTTAATATTGGCAGGTAATGGCAAATATGTAGATCCTTGTAATGGGCTGAATTCAGAAATATTAACATATAACTTGTGTGGAGAACCGCATAGGCTCCATCCAGACTCTTTTGCCGCAAATTCAGAGTGTTTAATATTTAATTGATCTATCAAACTGCTTATTATTTTGTCTGAATTTGCATTTGAATATACCGGTACAGTTTCTGTTATGTGGGGCTGTGTAAATTTTGTGCCATTTGGTTTCTTATATTGTGTAAATAATTTGAGGGACAGCTTATAAGAGCCATTTTGTGCATTTAGAATTGCCTGCACATCAGGATTTACACTGTTCAAAAAATTCTTAATGCCACAATTTGGCTCTGATACAAACCGATAATCTCTTAATTGGCCATTAAAACTGCTATGGATAGGTGGTTCATAGCGTGGCTGTTTTGCCGGTCCAGCATTAACAGGTGCTTCATGCTTTCTTTTCAGACCAGATGTAGATGGTTGTGGGGGCAATGTTGATGACTGTGCAGAGCAAGTACTTTTATGTTTATATGTGAAATATTCCATGCTATATTTTCTATGGCATTTAGGGCATATTTTAGTGGGAGTTCTGCATTTGTCTAGAAGACAATTTCTTTGGTGCCTGGCCCAATTGGGGCTGGATATATTTTTATTGCATTGATTGCAATATTTTTAATTTGGCATTTTTGTTGTTGGTTTATTATATAAAATTTCCTGGGGTTCAATTCAAAATTTTGTACTTAATATATATATATATTTTGTTCAGCTGTGTGCTTTGTATATTTCTTGTGTATATTTAATATGTTAATATTATTAATTTTTATCCTCGGTTTATTATATAATTTTTTTTGGGTTTTAAATCAAAACTCTATGCTTATCTTATGACAGGTTGTAAAGCTAATAGCCTACAAGTGGAAAAAGAGAATAAATATTGATCTACACAGACCTAGCACAAATACCTGCACAGATATGCATGTCTAGAATGGCAATAACCTTGTTATGTATTGATTTTTTGTATAACAGGCTGGGACAGATATAAGCCTGACTCTAAATATAAGTGGATTACAACAAACAAGCTGGATGTAACAAATATCAGATTTTTTTATACAAAATATAAGCCCTTTTTGTTCAATATATCTGAAATATATTTAATATGAATAATTATATATTAAACCAAACAGGCCTGTAGTATGAAAAGCACTGTAACAACACATCTGTACTCCTCAGCTATTCTCACAATACTGGCTGATATGTGATGCAAAATCTCTTTATATACCCTAAGCCAGTCCGAGAAGAAAAAAAACAGGAATTTCCCGTGAATTTTGTTTTTACGGGAAATTCCCGAGGTGTCATATTTTTCACGGGAATTTCCTGAGAGCTTTTATTAAAATTATCTGGCTGATGCAATTTTGTTTGCATGCAAAGCTTCAATACTCGGAAATTGTACATATTAATCACTTTGATCTAAACACTGACGCAGAGGAGAATCACTTGAAACATGCAAAGCAAAAGTTCAATGCTACCGTGTCGGGAATTATGCACATTAATCACTTTGATCTCAATACCATAAATACTGAGAATCACTTGAAACATGCAAAGCAAAAGTTCAATGCTACCGTGTCGGGAATTATGCACATTAATCACTTTGATCTCAATACCATAAATACTGAGAATCACTTGAAACATGCAAAGCAAAAGTTCAATGCTACCGTGTCGGGAATTGTGCACATTAATCACTTTGATCTCAATACTGAAATACTGAGAATCAATCAATATGAAACATGCAAACATATGATGTAAGAAATGAGAGGGTCACAGAGCAATTCTAGAGGGTCTCTGCATATTACATTGTTTTAATATTAGATAAACAAATTGAACCTGGTATCCAATTGAATTTAAATCGGAAGTAAATATGTATGGGTGGGTGTGGGTTTTTTGGCTTAATTTCAGGTGTATCCAAAACAATATCAAAAAGAGCATATTTTTAACAAGCTTATGGACAAAAATCTGGCTGATGCAACTTTTGTAAGTGTGGGCAAATCAATCTGAGGGGGCTCATCATTTCACAGGAAATTCCCAAGGGCATTTTTACAAAAATCTTGGATTAGACAGGGTTCCACACTTGAGCAAAAAGCTCATATGGGCATGTTGAGCTTGTTTTAAGTGTAGGCAAATCTGCCTGAGAGGGGCTCATCATTTCTCGAAATGGTTATATAGCCAATACAACTACTAAATTTAGATGAATATGAATCCTAACCTACTTCAGCAGTGGCGGAAAAAGTGGGGATATTACCCCCAACTTTTGTCCCTGCAGTAGAGGTGTGCGGGATCTCGAAAAGTCGGGATCGGAACAAAATCCCGTCCGGATCCCGACTTCGGGATATAACTGCCTGACTTTTCGGGATCCCAAGCAGTAGGGAAATACCGAATGGTCATTTTAAAAGGTTGTCAATTCTCGACATTTTCTTCATTGTAAATGTATGTCTGGAACGTATAGGAAATTGTTAGTTTTTGTACCAGAAGTGAAAAAACAAGCACTTAAGATGAAAATTACGTGTAGAATTCGATATTTCAAGAGCTTCGTGAAATTCCGAACATATCCCGTCCCGACCCAAAAAATTCTGTCCCGCACACCCTTTCCCTACAGTATGGTAAACCTTATCTCCAAAGGGAAATAGTCTAAACTGTCCTTGCCGCCACTGTACTTCAGTAATATAGTTTCATAAAAATGAGTATTTTTACCTTAACGACTTTAACTATAATTTACTGGGAAAAGGTTGACTTCCTTTTGTTTAATACATGTTTAAAACATGTTTTTTTAACTCATGTTTTAAACTATGTTTAAAAGAAAGAAACATGTTTTAAACAAAAAAAACAGTTTGTTTTATTCTTATTTTTTTAAAAAAAAAACAAATTTTGCCAACCCTGCACAGAATGCACTATCCTTTGCCAACACACAGTGAATTTCCGAAAGCTCAGTAAACAATATTTCAGCAGAAAACAAACGAATAGCATGACCATGCAAACGCGCAGTCTTACACGCAGCTTGCTACGTCTTCTTCAGCAAGTATGTTTCGTGTCATCATCATACGAATAGCAGCTGGCCGTACCCCAAGTAGTTCTGCTTTCATTCTCTTCCGTGGAAAGATGAATGCAAAAGAATTGAAACTTCCTGACGCGCTCATACGACATAGAGTAGTGATGGTTTGTGCACGTACTCCCACTAACAACTTTCTTAACCGATCCTTTCCCCTTCACACTTATCACCTTCGGAGGTTTCGAAGGAACTGTGCTAACATCAGATTCATCAACATTAAATACACGGCATGGCTGAAAGTTATATCTATCCAATAATTACTTGATTTGTAAAATATCCGTTCACCTGATATGTATTGCACAGTCTTTCTCCGCTCTGCAATCGGGAACAAAGCACTTCATCCTGTCGAGCCATTGCACAATGCAATGAAAACGAATAAAACAGGCGGACTCGGCATTAACACAGCTGCCTCTGTGAATCAACATCGTGACATTATCTATATTTACAGTGAAGAAATTTTAGGAAAACTTAGTATTAAAATAAATAGTAAACACCTTAAAAATCTTCTCCCTTTCCTCTCTCAGCACAACGAACTACCAACATGTCTTCACTAACATCCACGGTTAGCTTCTATCTCGGACGAAGTGATGGTGGAACAGTTGTGCCAACCGTGTATGAGATTCACCTGAAAAGAACAGTTCGCAGTCTTACCCGACGCGCAGTATTACCCTTCTCTACTCTATATGCAAGAAATTTAGTCGATTATTGCTAAATAATTTTGACATTCCATTTCATTTTCTCACGACTGAACTGAATGAATTATATAACACTAGTATAAATTCATTCGTTTCAATGTTAATATTTTTCTAATACTGTAGAATTTTCTTGAAACAAATGTAATATATCAGTTTATATTTCAATATTTCTTCAAGCCGGAGGACAAATTAGCCCTCTTGATGGCATACGTAAGTGAAATATTTACATATTTCTTTTTTGGAAATGTAATTTTTGTCTCGAAATATAGTCAAAGTAATCAGAATAAAAAATACAGGAAGAATGGTTAGCAAATTTTATCATCGAATGTCAATTGAATTATTCAATTTACCTTATGAGTATCTTAAATACAATAAAAAATTAACGTTTTAAAATAATTCTGATTTAACACAAAAGACATAAAAGAAAAATCTCATGAAATAAATACATTTTTTATAGAAATAAATTATATTAATTTGTATCCATTGATACCTTAAATATCTGGTAGATAATAAAATTCAATATTAGACTGTCATGTTTGAATATAATTTCTTTTCAAAGACATGCATGCAGGTCTGGTCACCTTCAAGTAAATTTTAAATCAAGTTAAGTACGAAATATTTATTCATTATCTCAGGAAAGAAAATGGATTTTATCTAAGTAGGCTACATCCATTACTTTTGAAGCTTATCGTGTAGTAAAACACATTTCTACATCGAAACAGCGCCTAATACTATAGTACGTAATATACTTTCACTTAGTAATGTTACGATGTTAAATATAACAGATACTGCACGTACATACTAATTTTTGCATATATACTTTCATATTTCAATTATATTGCAGAACAAGAACCATATGTTGCTTATGGCGGAAGCAGTAAGTCAATCGAAATATTATATATTTTAATGTCTTCATTTTGTGTCATGAACTTAAAGGGAAAAATATTCATAGATGCTGGTTAATGAAATCTTACTTTGCTAAAGTTAAAAAAATCAGAAATACATTATCTGACGAAATGAAATGGCAGGATTTATTTTTTCATTTTAAGTTTCTGCCTGTTCAAGAAGGGTACAGACTTTAATCAATGAATCAATTGTAGTGAACGACCGTTTTTTGCAAGTTGATTTTACTTTGCAAGTACTTGAGGGAAAATAAGGAACTACCTCGCAAAACACAAATATAGCTATGTTATATCGAGAGACGTCATAATGGAAATTACTACAGACGTAATTACATTTATTGATCATTTACTATAAATAGTTAATGAACAAGATGTACAAGGTTAAGTGGTGAGATTACACACAGAATAAATAATAAATAATCAGTATACAATATATATTCCTAAAATTTACTGTGTATATAACTTAATTCTCACACTTTAATCGACTTCTCGCTTCATTATAACAAAACTTTTTTTTAAAAGTGACGGTGTTCAATTTTGACAAAAGTTTGCCATTTATTTGTGAGCAAATGGGTTAATCGGGACTGGGCTAACAGATTGAAGTGGGACTACTCTGTGTGTCCCACTGGAACGCTTTCCTTACAAGAAGGCGAAGTTATCACTACGCCATGGGAAAGATATATTTTTTTTTAAATTTTAGGTTATTTCCAATGTTATACCCAGTGGCGGCGATTAGCGGGTAGTTACATACCCCACTTTTTGTAATATATTCAAATTAACATTCATCCTCCATAAAATGTCTTTCATTTGCTTTTAGACCAACAAATTGCATATCCTAACGGCTCGCCGATGGAAACAGGTAAGTTATTAAGTAATCCTGGAAGTAATTTTAATGTAAGGCACCTAAACCCAATATGGCCTAGTACCCAATATAGCCTATTTGCTGTTTCCAAGTAGTTATATGTTTAATTCAACAGATGACGCTAGTATGTCATTTAGACTGTCCGAATGACGTGATTGAACCTGTTGGCCGTACCTATAGCTTAATCTCGTGATTGTGATCTACGTGATCAAATATTGCATATGGAAGTTATTACTTACTACATCTTCCAAGTGATAGGTGTTAATATCTCTAGTACATGTTATTGTACTTTACAACAATGTACTCAGTTTAGACTTTAATCTAAAGTACTGTTTATAACAATGGAAAAAAGAACACTATGTAAGGTGAACTCAATGTGGCCTTCATAGGAATATATCGTAAAGGACATGCGCAAATGTGGCATTTGTTACTCTTATGTTCACGTAGAGTGTGTGGATCTCACTAAGTATGATGAAGGACCTTTCATTTGCCCAGACTGTGATATGCAATCCATGGTCATCTGGTAACAAATAGTGACATGTCACTCGCTTGTTTATTAGTTTGTAAAAATGTTATTTCTTCGTGCAAATCTCATATGTCATTATGTAAATAAAATGGAGGTGTATCAATATACTTATCTACCTATAAAAACAACATTGTGGTAATTTCTTTACAATTTCCGTTGCATATTTTGATGTGAAAGAACAAAATATATGACTAGGCCATATTGGGTACACATGAACCCAATATGGCCTAAACGTAACTTTTTAATAAAATCTTCCCTGTGGCCATGTTATTATTTGGAACCGACTCCAATTTCCAGTAAACGTCCAGAAATGTTCCCTCTTTTGAATCTTGGGGTTAGTTTTACCTTTCTGACTTTGTACGCCATTAGAAACAGTCTAAAACCTTAGGTAGACCATATTGGGGTCAGGTACCTTAGATACGAATGTGAAGTGAAGTGTGCTACATAAGGAATACTCGTAGTTGCTAAATACGTGGAACACATTTCACAAACTAAGGATCATGATCTCCTCATGTGATGATAAAATACACACATGAATATCAATAAAATTTGACACCTATTGAAAGTAATCGTGCGAGAAATATTAAACTTAGAGTTATAATATGGATGTACTGGAGAATACGCGGTCAATGTTATTAGTACAAGACCAATGTGTACATTTTATTTAAATAATCATGTATGCCAGTATATTTACTCTTGGTAAGTTAATAAAGTTCACAACAACACTCTCTGTGTTGTAGGTCTAGAAACTGAACTTCCAGAAGATATGGATCCATTAGATGGTAAAGTACCTTTGCCCAAGCACTTAAATTCAAAATTGTCTTATTACACAGCTAGTACGAATAATAACTATTGCAGAAAACTTGTATTAAAACAAATATGAATGTAATTTTCCGAAAGTTACACAATGATATCAAATTAAATATGAATTTCTTATGCACTTATGTTCTCTTCTATAACGAATTTTGTTTCAATTTCATTCAAAGATCTTTTCATTATTCTCATTTTTACGCATGCTTTAATTAAGTCCATGTTGGCTCTGAGAATAGATACACAGTCCGTCCAGTAGGAAAGGTGACCGATTTTTTTGCCACGGAATCACCAGTGCCATCCATGGAAAAGTATATGTACTACGTAGCGACACATTTCGACTTTCTTCCGGCAAAGTTGCAAAGCACTAGCGTCAACGGTCGACGCATACGGATCTTGTGACTGACAGTACCTGCTGAACGTCGGTCGGAAACGGAGCAATGTGCCAACATTAAATTCTGTTTCAAATTGGGTAAAAGTGCAACAGAGACGTTTGAAATGATTCAAACTGTTTACGGTCGTGAGGCATTGAGCCGTAAGAACGTGTTTAAGTGGTATGCAAGATTTGGTGATAGTCCAGGGTCCAGACTCTCCAAAACCGAAGAAAGTGCGCATGCAGAAGAGCCGAATCAAAACCCTGCTCACGGTTTTCTTCGATTCCAAAGGCATCATCCACAAGTAATTCACTCCAGACGGTCACACTGTGAACGCTGAGTATTACGTGGGTATTTTGCATCGTCGATTGGCCAGGATTCGTAGAGTTCGGCCTGAATATCGGGAACAGGGCTCGTGGTCCCTGTTGCACGACAATGCACCTGTGGAGAAGAGCAGGTTGGTGCGCCAGTTTTTGGCCAAAAAAGGGATAATGGAGCTCAATCACCCCCCATATTCTCCAGATTTAGCTCCATGCGACTTCTGGCTATTTCCAAAACTGAAATTGGCGTTGAAAGGAAGGCGTTTCGACACCATTCCAGACATCCAAAAGGCTTCGACCGCGATTTTGGAGGCAATTCCAAAACAGGAGTACCAAGACTGCTTCACAAAGTTCTACAACCGCTTCAGTGCATGTATTGACTCACATGGTGTCTATTTTGAATAAATGTTATTGTAAACTACCAGGCCACAACGTCTTGTCTTTCATTTCTCATTAGTCACCTTTCCCACTGGACGGACTGTGTAGCAGGTGAACAACTTCGAACAACTCTTATAACACAGATTAGTACTTGTTATGCAATATAAATATAATTGTCCACATGCTAAAGGTATGTGCATAAATAAGCGAGACGTTACGGGACGAAAATGCCGGCATCTGCTCTATGTCACGCGCTATCTCGGCACAGAGTCAGAATGAACGCATTGTATATATTGTAAAATGGCGGCACTTGAACGTGTATATATAGCTCCATACTAAAATTGTACTTCCATGAATTGAATGTGGCACATTTTCAATCTTTCTCTAGAGTCATGAACTGGATAAGCGTTCTACTTTTTACACATCATGAGAAAGTCACAGCTGAAATGTGTCGAAACATTGAGCAATTTAAAACTTTAGTCCCTCAAAAGAGAAAGTTTTAGTGGTATTAATTACATTATGAAAGTGGTGTCACGGACAATCTGTAAGTATTTATGTTTCAACATATTACATTTTTTACTTAGTGTAATTTAGTAAATTCATTAATTAGATTATTTTAAACAGAACTAATGGGCATATTTAGAAAATAGTCCCTTACTATTCTATTTTGAACATTGTCCAACTTCCACTGTTTCAGTTATATTTCGGTTTCAAACCCTACATCTGTCCAATTATTGACAAATATTCTTTCAGCGGCTGCTGCAGAATACATAGCACTGGTTACCCAAAATTTTCAAGACGAAGAGGATCAAGAAGGTTGGAACATTTTAAAGCCCTTTTCATTGATATTTAATAATTTCGACTATATTGTGTTAAATTAAATCATGAATGTAGGAAATACGTATAATCAAGTTTTTCGCATGATTTAAGTTTCTGTATTGAAAATAAATGCTAATGTTTCACGAAATACGAATTACCACTTTCAGTGCATTGGTGCTAGGCTGTACAGTTAAACGCAGTAGAGTGGGGCGTCTTTATCATTAAATACTCGCTTTTCAATGGCGTTATGCGTGTTGCCTAACTCCATGGCGGAGAGAGTACTCAAACAGCAAGCCTTCATTATTAAATTCTCTCATTTGACAGTATCTTAGTACTTACACTTTTGTTTCAATTCTCTGCAGAAGCGCAGGTGGCATCAGCTAACAGAAACCAGGTTTGGAGACCAAATATTGACAACGGTGAGTATTTCTGTGCTTTCCTATATCACCCACATACACGAGGTAATGTCAAAAAGTCCTACACTGCTTCCCACTGTCAGTGTGAGAGCATTTGTACATGAACCGATATCGGACATCGATATCGTCAGCGCCAGAATTGAACAGGCGTTAATGGCACAGTACAGACGTTGCTCTGAATGGTAAAATTTCCACCGAGAGATCGCTACGCAGTTGGACAAATCTTGACAAAACGGCCGTCGGACTGGCAGTTGCTGCGCATCAAGCTGTGGACACAGATCAGTATTCCCCAATACAGTCAATGTAAACAAAAGACCACGTGACTTAGCAAAAATAGTTCCTTCAACTAACATAGTTTTATGTTAATTCTGGTGTTATTTTGCCCAAGAATATAATAGTCGTAGCTTTACAGATAATAATATATGGTTCCAAAACTTTCATACAGCAGCTATGTTGAGTGGTATGACTTTATCACACGGATTATATTCCTCCGCGCAAGATATCTGCACAGCTGCCAGTAGGAGCCGTATTGTCTGTTATGTTTATATGATGAACAATTTGTAACTCCTTACGCATATAAGGTATTTAGAGGTAATATATGTTAAGTATATGCCAATAAGCTAATGCAAGATAGAATAAATTATTAATATTGGTAATAATTAATGTTCATAATATTTAAAATATGTTCAGATCGACTGGCTGATCTGAGAGAAACGCAAGCAAAGAATAAAACGTGGAGCTTGTGTCGCTTCAGTACGAAAGGTTCCGTTCAAATCTGAAGGTTTGTTTCCAAGTTGAACGCATCGCTCCGAAAGAAGCTCTCTCAGTATTACACAGTTATCAAATATATCTGATTGAAGCAGTGTGTCTCCAATTTAAACTACAATTACGCGATTAAATGTATTTTTTATTCAACAACATTCATAGTCGGGATAATTTGAGCTTATAAAGCTTGCATTTTAATATGATTTGCTAAATATACGAATTTCTATTAACCAAATAATAATAAGTGTTTGTAATATTCCGTAGTTATAATTCAATTTGCAATACTTCTGACATATATATCAGATAATGTTATCGTATGAGACCAGAGTAAACCTAACTCCAAAAATGCTATTTTCACAATGTGTAATCGTTAGAAGTAAGGTGGAGCCATGTACCTCCAATTCACTGACTCTTTTTAAGAGTCGTGCCCTACATTATTTCCTCTCTCCTTTAAATTTTATAAATTGGAGTTAGTCCCTCTGGTTCTGACGCGACAATTCATGCCTTGAAATAAATGTAATACTAATAATTGTCCCTTCTAGGCTACTACGCTCCTGTGTTTTCTGATGCAGGTTTGTCACAATTCAACTCAATACTAGCACGCATTTTTCATTGGTTTCATTACATATGCCTATAATCTTAAAATGATACTAAAGTATTCTTATTCTTAACTTCTGAATATTTGGGCCGAACAAAATATTCCCACATATCATAAAACGTAATTTAAATTGCATTCAAATTGTGTAAATTATTACATTTTAGCAAGCCTAATTCTACTAACAATAATCTCTCTCTCATGTATTATCCTGACATCGCGAAAACAGGGTAATATACTAAAAGGCCAGTGAAGAAAGAACATTTGAGAACTAGTTTCAATTTTATAAAAGTATAAACTCTAATTTCATAGTTAAAGATAACTGATCATGAACCATTAGAAATGTTTAATTCGATAGATGGAACTGCAAGCAACGAATGAAAAATTCTTACTAATACGACTTCGAACAAATTCGTTGGAATTTCCTTTACTTATCTTTTCTGAAAGTCCGCGGATCAAGATATTCAGCGCTAGAGTACAATGAGAAAGGAATGAATATTAATAGCATACTCTCAATATTTCTTACAAGTATTATTATAGCTAATAAGAAAGATCCTCAACTTTAGGAACGAAATGTACTCTGTATATGGGTATGGGACAAAAGGCCGTAAGAAATTATTTTACAATTCTGAATCAGTAGATTATTACATACTAGCATTTGCAAATGTTGTATATTCTGAAATTTTAATCATTTCATGTTGAGACTTTTCAAGTATAAAATATGTTCTGTATAAATTACAAACTCTCAATAAAAGTGAACAGAACAGAAATGGAAAAGTGTGACAATTGGACCGTACGACTTTCTTTTGTTTTACGAAATCTGGGATAATGAGGTGTGTCTTATAACAGCAGTTAGATGAAACTAGGATATACATTGCTAGTACAATTCCCTAAATACACTCACAAATTAACCACTACATTTACAACGATTGTTATTTTAAATTCTTTGCAGCACCCCAGAAGGATTTTTTAGACCAAGATCTATATTACTCGAAAAAGTATGGAAAAGGTAAAGTGAAAACTATTTATTCCGTTGCATGTTCTTGCCACATACGAGTATATGCAACACGAGAAATCAGGTTCAATTAAAAATGAGAACAAGATACCCTCTAATTCAATATACTGTAACTTATAAAACGAGATAGAGACAAAATTGAAACATAATATAAGCTACATTGAATAGTTAAAATTTTATAAGATGAATTATATTAAATTAGATTATAATTAGAAACAATATCACGAAAATTTTCCCCGAAGGTTTAATGTTATTTCGATTCACTCACAAGCTTGAAAATTGATGTCACTGAAAATTAATAACAAAATTTACAGATTTATACTACTACACAGCGTTATTTTTGTGTTTGTTGCCCCTTCGTTGTTTCTAACCTGCAGTGGTAGGAAAGATGTATATTAATGAAAAAAATCGAAAATAAGTAGAATTTTTGTAAGCTACTGTTATTTGTTACAAAACTCTCTTAATGAAATAGATATGTGAATGATACTTAACTTCATAAATTTGGGGCGAAACTAATTCTTGTTCCGCTTTTTCAGCTACACAGTGTAATCCTGGAGACAGATGGTTAATGGAGTGTAACATATGTCGGTGTAATTATAAAGGAATGACTGTATGCACTGACAAGAAATGCTCACCTGTGAAAGGTACGTGTTCTACGCAACAATTGTCCTTCATCAAACTTATTCTTCTTGCAGAAAACGAAGCAACATCAATACCAAAGTGTCAGATAGTATAGTCCGCGCGTTAACTTCGTTAACGTGAACGTCCAAGAACTGAAGAAAGCCGCCGCCACGAACGCGGGTAAGGTTAAACAGCGGGCGAGATGTTTTCATCTAATCACACTCAACGTTCATCCAATGGGCGCAGCTGTCATTCTGCTTGTCTACTACACGTGGAGTCTCAGTCACACGACTGCGGATACGTTGTTGATGTAGCGTCAATTTGTTGTTTGCAACTTCAATGTGGAGACCTTTGTCCTTTCGCAGCTGGAGAGCAGATGTGGCAACACTGTGCGTTGAATGTGATTGTTATAGCTGGTGAGCGCGCTCCGTCGACTACAAAGCCAGCCGGTCGTTAATGAAGCTAGCACATCGACTACCGTATACATAGTACGTATTATGACATGCCACCTTGTTTCTTATGGTCCGCTTTCAAGTGGCGTGCCACATGCGACATGTCTCCTTGGTGTGATAACGTAAAACGGGATACAATTTTCCCTATTTTCTTATCATTACCTGAGAGAGCGCTCATCTCTCAAGCAAAATGACAAGTATCAACATGAAGCTGAATTGTTCATAGAATATGCTGAAACCTTTGCCAACAAATATGATTACTCCCTGGTTAAATATGTTTCTGATTGATTGATTTAGTTTATTTTACTTTGCGTTTCTACCACTTTTGGCTAATCGCGAATATGAGGATGAGGGATGATATGATGAAATTGAAGGGACATTCACAAATTACACCCATCCCCAGGCGGGGATTCGAACCCTGGACCTCAGGCGTAGTAGTGCGCTATGATAACCACTCCGCAAAGGAGGCCGGTTAAAATATGCTTCTGCATTCACCTTCCATCGTATTTTGATCACAAATATCACATGACTTAGAATATTTCCCACCATGCATTGCTACAGCCCTTGCATTCGTTATTAAGTTTTCGTTCGAGTTTTAATTTGAGAAAGAATAATTTTAAAATACCTTGTACATGCTTTATATATACTTACTCTGTTTTATAATGCCTTTAGAAATATAATATTAAATCTTGTGAATTTATTAAGAATTTATATTGTATTTTGAGGGTAGAGAGGTTAATGTGGGTGGATACACTGTTTAAAATACCGTAGGATCCGAGCCACTACTATCGGATTAGAAATTGTGAATACTCGAGTTTGGACTCCAATTAAAAATTAACCAGTAGACCTACATAAAAACGAGTTACTTCAAAATTTAGCTTATTCAATTCTGCGTTAATCTATACTAACCAATTTTCTTTTCGAGTATGCCTTCTATTTTTTATCGTCGTGAGAACAAAAAAAGTTGTTTTTTTTTTTTTTTAGTTTTGCAAACGATCGCTCTCTTTGAAATTATGTAAATCAAAAACGGGTTGTTCGATAGTTATGAAATTTTAGTAGGATGCACGCAGAAAGGTTTCAAACACAATTATTAATTTTGAGGTTTTCAAAATTTCTCAAAAAACAGTTTTAGCAATTTTGCGAAACGACACATTTTTAGTATTGGGTAGTCCTACAAATACAATATTGATCTTGTTACGACGTTCTTTGCATCTGTTTTGAAAATGCATTATCATTGTCAATTCACGTTGCGAACAGATATTATATAGATATTTATTCAACGGAGTGAATAAATAAAGCTGTTCGCGGAACATGTCTGTTGAACCGCGGAAACCGTCGACGGGCGCTGCGAGTCAATCCTTGCTGTGTAGCTTCGTTCCACGTGCAGGTTCACTCCGTTGAATAAAAATGTGTACAAAATCGGTTTCGCAATGTGAATTGACAATGATAATGCATTTTCAAAACAGATGCAAAGAGCTTCAAAACAAGACCAATAGTTATTGCATTTGTACAGTGTCTTTCACTGTGGAGTCTCCCGTGAAGCGGCGGCTAACACGCTGGGCGGTGGGAGGGCGTCTGCCGGCATTTAGACCCACAGCTTGTGATAGTGTCGCCCCCCTTCCCTCGTTTCTATCCGGCCCTCTGGATTACTTCCTACTTTCATCCCTCAATCTCTCCTTTCACCTCACCCTGGGTGCCAAGCGAGCAGATTATATTTGCGCCGGAATTACGAAAAGGGGAGGGTTCACATAACAATTTATATTTTTATGTCCCTGGTTCGTTTACACATATACAGCAAGTGAATATAAAACTGGTTAAATGGACAGTACCGTAGTTCTTGAAATTATAACATTCTCGTAGGATATATAGGTTTATTATACGTAGTTATATATATATATACATATTTTACAGAGCGTTTCCATGAGTGTCTTGCATAGACCAAAATTACCAAATCTCTAATAATATAGTTTCGCACCTATGGCATAACCATCGGCACTTCCCTTACCACCGAGTTAGCAAAACTATCTCGGTGGGCCTATCCTCAACTTAAATGATATTCCGTTACAAATGCGTTTTCTTACGCCTTCTCTCTTTCTTTTGGGCATCAATTAATCAAATCCGGAAATATCCACATAATCAAAGCTTTTTCTAAAAGGGGACTTGGGACAGCAACATGGGCTGGCATAACCAGATGCTACAGTATTTTATCCAGTCTAGCCACCAAAAGTGGACTAAACTTGAGGAGACGTTCCTCTTTCGTCGATCAATGGGGAAACACTGTTTTTTTTCCTAAAGCCCACTGGCCTTTTTATAGCCGGGGTAAACGTCCGTGGACGTGGACCCCGTAGCTTTGGAAAATTCCACTGCCAACGGTCCTTTGTAAGACAGCTAGCTCCCCCAACCGGGGAGGTAAAAACAGGGGAATCTAACATCCAGCAAACACAATCCAATAATATACACTTACATGCAATAATAACATAAAAGTACACTTATGGAAACATATTACTAAACCCTACACCTTGTAGCTGGCCAGCAATTAATTATTACAATATACCAAAACCAGTAATGGTCAATCCGACCGTTACATAGTTCCCCCCTTCAAGAGGAACAAGAAAAAACAATACACTCAAAACAAGATTAGCATATTTACAAAATCATCCAACACAATTACACAATACCCACTAAAGTATTCAACTGTTCTCAGAGTATCTGAAAAATGAAATAGTCACTAGTTCATTCACTTTATCACATTGTCCACAACGTTCGCAGATTCGCCAAGCTTCCTCTTCCTTGTGAAGTCCGCCACTGAAGTATCCTCTCTAGGATGAAGTTTTCCTGGCAGCATCTTCTTTGAAGTTGGTTTTCTCTGGTACCTGGTTCGACTCTTCACCGAGTCCCTGGTTTGACTCCCAACTGAGTCCCTGGTTTGACTCCCAACTGACTCCCTGGTTTGACTCCCAACTGAGTCCCTTGGCTTCGACTCCTGACCGAGTCCTTGGCTTCGACTCCTGACCGAGTCCTTGGCTTCGACTCCTGACCGAGTCCTTGGCTGCGACTCCTGACCGAGTCCTTGGTTCGACTCCCAACCGAGTCCTGGTTCCGACTCCCAACCGAGTCCTGGTTCCGACTCTCGAACCTAAATCCACAATGTGTCTTTCTGTTTACAACTTGGAGACACGCAAATAAATAAACAGTGTTGTGTAAATGAAGAAAATGGGGGTAAGTTATATACAAATGAAAACTAAAATAAAAAAATAACAAATAAAAGAAGATCGGCGGTCGGCTATTATGACAGCTGGGATTGCTGTCTAGGCGGCCAGACGGTAGTCTTCCTAACCCTCATTAGGAGTTGTCGCGTGGCTCCCCTTGGCTGTTTTCTGTCCCTCCACCTCGCAGCAAAAGCTGGTGGTTTATGGCTGGACAACTGGCCTGCTTCAGCTTCCACAATCGGACAATCCTTCCCATTCTTTGCCCTGAAAGTATCTTCTTTAATCCTTCCAGACATTAAACATGGACCTGAGTGTTCCGTTTCAAGTTCACCATTAACGCCACGCAATCTGCCAGATATAGTGTGCTCTTTCAGCCACACCTTGTCTCCAATGCGAAATTTACATGGCTTACGTTTGATCTCGTTCTCTTCATCCTGGAACACCTGAAGTAAGGCTGGGCTCGTTTTCTTATATTTCGGTCTCACTTCTTTCTTCATTTCGCTGGAAACAGTACAGGGAACGCAACTTCTGACGTAGCGAGCGATATCTCGTGTCATTCCAAGCCACGAATATTTCTCCTTGATTTTCGACAAAGTTTTCTGCTTCCCATTGTGTCCTGCAAATTCAGAATCGTGATGTGACGTCAATATTTGAGATTTCAAACTCAACGGGACCCATATCTTGGCTGTTCCCTTAGGATCTTGCTTGCAGTCTATCCTCCTGCACAAAACTCCCTCCTCATCCAAAAACGACTGATTGGCCATCTTAGCAACTTTCTCCTTATACTTCCTACTCCCAGAGAAATGCTTTCCCTTCAGTTGCTTCATTACATGAGATAACAAACTGTCTCTCATTTGCTCTGAAACAAGCGATGAAGTTTTTTGTAGCCTGTCAGAAACCAGTAATTCATCATTTTCATTGTCCTCTAAAGCAAAAGGCAAAAATGATAATGCATGGTTCTTCTTGTCCGTAGAAATGGAATTTTTTCGAGGAAATTTGCATTCCATTTTTATTCCCTTCCTCCGTTTTCTCTTTACCTCTTTCGAGATTTTCAGAGAGCATAATGCACCAGCGTTTGCAGTCTTCTGAACTTCGAGTCCTTGGGAATCCACTAATTGGCCCGTATCCTCATTCGTAGACTTCCCGCTATTCTCTTGTGCATGAGTGTTGCATCCATCCAGGCTCGAGGGATCTGACGAGTTATTCCTTTCCTGTACCACGTTATTTCTCTGCATAACTGTAACAGCGAATTCTCGTTTACATGCACGCTTCGAGAACGTGTAAATCACGTCGCTATCCTTGAACGACCAACCGTTCTCCTCAATGTGCAAAATTATCCCACTCTGCCTCAAAAAATCCCTTCCAACGATTATGTCACGGAAACAATTCTCAAGGATGATAAATTTATGCTTAAATTTCATGTTATTAATACAAACAGTAGCATACATCTCCCCAACTGATGTAACGCTACCCACAGCTAACGAAATGTTCCATTTTCTCGTCTTCATGAATTTATTTCCATCCCTCTCTAACAACTTGGCTGTCTCCAAACTTAGCGTAGAAGCTGAAGCTCCCGTATCTGCAAATAATACAAAGCGTTTGTTGTTAATCTTACATTGAATGAGAGGTTCGAGGTCTTGCTGAAAACAGCCTTCTCCATTCAAAAAACGGCCTTTGTTTCTGCGTTTTCTCCCGGCGGGCGACAGAAGGTTTATTTGGGGACGCTGCTGACCTCCCTTTCCAGCGGGTTGGTTCCTTTTATTGGTCTGTTGACATTCCTGAAGTTTATGGCCCTCACAACGGCAGCCCCAACAAATTAACTTTGCAGAATTTTTATTGGCCCCCGCTTGCCCAAAAGTTGCATCAAAAGAGGGTCTCTTGTGCCCTACGGTCGCGTCACCGCCAATGCCCCTTCTTGGTAAAACGGTTGTTTCACAGCCCTTGATCCTTTTTCCTAAACCTGGATTGAGAGAGCATAAGGGTAGCTGGTCACTTTCGGTTCCCACCTCGCTTGTCCTCGCAGACAAAGCCAAATGTTTTACCCCTGTTCTTCGCGAGATGTCCTCTTCAGTGTTGCAAACTTCAGAAAAAGATAATTCCGTCTCACCGGCGAGCGGTGAATAATAAAGCCTTTCTGAATACAACCTTCTCTGAACAATGGCTGCTTCAGATTCTAGTTCCTTCAAAGTATGAAATTGCATCCCATACAAATGCCTTCGGAAACTTGGGTGTGCATGAGATAGAATATGCTCTATTACTTCACATTCCTCTGTCTCTTTTTGCCTCATAGAAAACAGTTTTCTCATTCGACGAATAAACAATACAAGAGATTCTTCGCTCATTTGGAAGCGATTCAGAATCAAACGGTCAATTTCATTCTTATAGTCTACAGAATAATATTCTTCTAAGAAAGCATTTTCAAAGCTCTTGAAATCTTCAAACGGGCGTGAAAATCTAAACCAATCCCCTGCAGCCCTCCTTAGCGAGAACGGAAGAATCTTGTCAAACAATGACTTCTCCGAAATGCCCATGACATCTTTATAATTCCGCAATTCCTGCAAATAATCATGCGGCGAAATCTTGTCATCGCTCCCCGTGAAGACTGGAATCGGTAAATTTGACTTATCGAGAATTTTCTGAACTTTTTTCTCCTCTTCCTTAGCACTCTGCTGTTCAGTGCGCGATAAAGCAAGATTATTTAAGTCCCTAATAATTTCCTCCTGAGATTTATCGCTTATATCCTGATTACCCAATAGCTGTCCAAGCAAATCTCTATCAATTTGTACTGCCATTTTTTCTACTTTACTTTTTCCACTACGTAATAATATTCACTTCTGTACGATCTTCGTTGTAAAAATTAAAAAATCTATCCGTCCGTCAGTCCGTCTATATTTCAAACCTATAGACCTGACGACAATTTATACAACAAGATATATCCTGGACAATAGAGCCCCCATATGTGAAAGTCGTCGGCCTCCCTTCCCTCGTTTCTATCCGGCCCTCTGGATTACTTCCTACTTTCATCCCTCAATCTCTCCTTTCACCTCACCCTGGGTGCCAAGCGAGCAGATTATATTTGCGCCGGAATTACGAAAAGGGGAGGGTTCACATAACAATTTATATTTTTATGTCCCTGGTTCGTTTACACATATACAGCAAGTGAATATAAAACTGGTTAAATGGACAGTACCGTAGTTCTTGAAATTATAACATTCTCGTAGGATATATAGGTTTATTATACGTAGTTATATATATATATATACATATTTTACAGAGCGTTTCCATGAGTGTCTTGCATAGACCAAAATTACCAAATCTCTAATAATATAGTTTCGCACCTATGGCATAACCATCGGCACTTCCCTTACCACCGAGTTAGCAAAACTATCTCGGTGGGCCTATCCTCAACTTAAATGATATTCCGTTACAAATGCGTTTTCTTACGCCTTCTCTCTTTCTTTTGGGCATCAATTAATCAAATCCGGAAATATCCACATAATCAAAGCTTTTTCTAAAAGGGGACTTGGGACAGCAACAGGGGCTGGCATAACCAGATGCTACAGTATTTTATCCAGTCTAGCCACCAAAAGTGGACTAAACTTGAGGAGACGTTCCTCTTTCGTCGATCAATGGGGAAACACTGTTTTTTTTCCTAAAGCCCACTGGCCTTTTTATAGCCGGGGTAAACGTCCGTGGACGTGGACCCCGTAGCTTTGGAAAATTCCACTGCCAACGGTCCTTTGTAAGACAGCTAGCTCCCCCAACCGGGGAGGTAAAAACAGGGGAATCTAACATCCAGCAAACACAATCCAATAATATACACTTACATGCAATAATAACATAAAAGTACACTTATGGAAACATATTACTAAACCCTACACCTTGTAGCTGGCCAGCAATTAATTATTACAATATACCAAAACCAGTAATGGTCAATCCGACCGTTACAAGCTGTACGCTGACCTTGGCACTGGACGCGTCATTGCTTCAGTATCTAGGTAGCTGGAGTCCACTTTGCACGTGTTTGTGAAGTGTTAAGGTGTTAACAAGTGTTCTAGATTGTTTTGTTTTAGTTTACGTATTACTGGTGCTTTTCTGCGGTCTAATAATGCCACGCTACCCGTACAATTTAAAGTAACGCATTTTTATGTACGACTCTTATGTCATTACGAATTCTTGTAGGGAAGTCAGAAGGCGTTGGGCAGCAGAATTCCCAGATGTTCCTGTTCCACACAGAGACAATGTTCGAGAACTTAGGAGCAAATTTAGGGAAACAGGGTCTGTTCTTGATAAGAAGCGAAGGGGAAACTGCGTGTCCTTACTGGCGAGAAACTAGACGATGTTGGAGCACGATTGGAACGTACTCCTCAAAAGTCCTTCCGGCGCCTTGCACAAGAAACAGACATTTGCATGACGTCTGCATGGCGAGCTACCAAACTTTTAAACCTGAAGCCATACATTTAAAAGAAAATATCAGGAGAGTAATTGAAGCAATTTCGGAAGAGGAACTGATGCGTGTTAAGTGAAAATTTCCTTAAAAATGCCGTAAGTGTGTGGAAGCAAGAGGACATCATTTCCAAAACCTCTTGTAACAAGGTACGTGCTCATTTTAATTGTAACTGTCCGTGTTATTGTACGAGCTTATTTAATTAGATAGCTAGCGGCTCCATTTACGCAGATGTAGCATCCAGCTTGTCGGCAGACGCGCTCTCGCTGCCCGGTGGAATAGCCGCCGATCTGCGAAAGACTCGGCCGTGAAAGGCACTGTAGGATTATCCAATACTAAGATAACGTTGTTTCGCAAAATTGCTAAAAACTGTTTTTTTGAGAAATTTTGAAAACCTGAAAATTGATAGACTACGGCCGCCATCTTGAAAATTCGTCCCATTCATTTACATGGTAAATTGCTACTGTGATTGTGTAGCTCTGAAATGGAATTTCGACATTCTGCTTGCAGGACATTGTTCTTCGTACTCGTCCGTGTGTGTACTCGTACCTATATTATAGATTGTATAATTACATTAAGCGCAAAATAATAATAAATCGCAAAATACATATCTCACGTCTTTCCACTTAATTTTCTTATTTCACAAGAAGAATATTAAAAAACAGACTACGTAGATCACAAGAGGGAACATTTATGCTGCGATTGCTATACTTTTGTTACTGGCAAGATTGCGTATTACTTTGCAATTATATTAACATTCCAGGCTGCAACGTATTTTTATCACGGCAAATTGTGCTGCCACCTGCGACACCGCCTGGAACTTCCAGCGGGCGGAGGGATATTCGAGTTGGACAGCTTCTGCTAGCTAAAAGTTTTTCGAGCCTCGCGAGTGTTGTGTTGTCAACATAAAATAAGAAATTACGTCACCGCCAAGAAAGAAGAGAGGATCGTTTCTATTAGCAAGAAAAAAGAGGAGAGAAATTAACTTGAAAATTTGGCGAGACAACAAAAGCAGTATAACTGTCTTTTATCACTTTCCTAATGCAGATAATATGAGAAAGTATAATTGTCACGCCAACAATTCCGGCCGCAAATTCATAGGTCCGCGAAATCTGTGTTCTCCATACCCTCGAAATAGCCGGAGGGGAATGGACTGTACCGTTCCTCGACCCTCCCTCAGAGAGCTGTGTTGTCACCGCAAAATGGTCAAGGTCGAATTTCAGAATCCTTCTTTGGAATGAATGGTCGATTACCAGCGCCAGACCAGGAAGGAACTTTCCTCTGTTGGGAGCAGGGCTCTTTTTCCATTGAAAAGGAAATATTACGTGTAAATGTACTGAACCCGTGTATTTTATGTTTGTCCAAGCTTTTGTTACATATTTATGCTGGTTGATCACATGACATAATAATAATAATGATGATAATAATTGACCTCAATAGTGGAGGTATCACAGAAATTGTCGTAGGTTCGAATCCCAAGCAAATATGCATGTGTATTTGTTCCACCGCTTCATCGTTCATCATCATCTATTCGCAAATATCACAAAAGTTACAAAAAGACGTAAGCAAAATAGAAATAACAATAACGTTTCCATTATTTTATTTACATCCGGATATCTGCTTATTTTTTTCTTGTTTACTTGAATATTTGAGAAATATTCGTTAACGCATGCATTATCACTAAATTCTATGAAACTATTGGCTGCGTAAGGTCCCTCTCAAGAATAATAGCTAGTAAATTCTGTTTTACTCAATGTGGGGTTTGAGAAATGAAAAATAATGAAAATTAAAAGTAAAATATTATTTAGAAGCGGAAATGACTGAGTGGAAATAATGGAAAGTAGTTTACCTGCTGATAAAACTTTTGGGGGTCACGGACAAATCAACTGGATTTTACTGTATAAAAAAATGCTATGGTCCTAATAGGTGGAACACTGACTATCATGGTCGTATGGAATGGAGGGAGCAAGGGGTGCCACGTCCTTCGGGAAAATGAAGGTCCACCTAAAACTTATATATTTCACATATAATGTCATTTCAGTTACAGTAATTCATGTTCATTATTATAAATTAGTTGAAGAAACATAATAACTTCGGACTGAAATACTGTTTTTCGAGGGGGGCATCACTATTATGGGGAAAAAAATGTGCCTCCTTTGTTCCCACCTGGAAAGCAAATTACCTTGTTTGCCCCTCCCTGGAGAGAATCCTGGGGACCCCCATGCTGACTAGTGGTGCGATTATACCCAAATGACAGTCTGGCCTAGCTCTACTAACATGTAATGTATCATCATCTTTTATGTGAACGACAGAATTAAATTTTATATAATCTCATAATCAGTAGTGGTGACAATGAGAATGAAGATGCGAATGATTCTATTTCGATAAAAAGGGGCCAAAATGTGATTGGATTCAATGAATTAAATGTAAGAAATTGCTCCACGAAATTTGCAGAAAGGACCATTTATATTGTAAAAAATTCTAAAGGAAAGCAATTTCTTTTGCTTCAATGCTTCTTGTATTACTATATATTTAATTTACATTGTATACAGAGTCTGATACGTTGTAATACAAAGTGTTCAATTTCCTTTCTCTCTCTTTGTGATATTGCAAACTTCATATGTTGTTCCACTGTCCCCTTGTTGAAGATATATGTAAGTTTTGACGCATTTAGTTTCATTGCATTTTTTCACATTGAGCCGAATACAATTGTAATACAATTAATTATTACTTTTCTAGTTTACAGTTAACTAAACACGCACTATATTGAGTGTGATAATATATATGTTTTTCCCATTTCACATTTCATTTTAAACAAACTTAACTACCCAGAGTTACCTTGTATGTTTATTGTATATATATGTGTTGATCAGTATGCGTCCATTTGCGTAATATTATGTTTTTAGTTTCACCTCATGTCCTCACTGTACCCCTTAGGACTGTAAAAGCAAACGATTCGCCAACAACCGGAAACGATCTATGCACCTGAAAGATCATAATCAGGTGAAAATGCACAAAATCAAATGATCCCTCAAGTGCCGGATGAGGAAGTCCCTTTAGTATGTAAGAAGGGGTGCTTCGAATAGTGGATAAGAACCCGTGGAGCCGGCCCTTGTGGCGGAGTAGTTAGCACATCGCGCTACAACGCCAGGGGTCGTGGGTTCGAATCCTGGCCTGGGAATGGATATTTGTGTCTGTTCATCAATTTCATCATATTATCATCACTCATCCCCATCTTCGCAAATTAGCCAAAAGTGGCACAAAAAGCGAAGTAAAATATAGCAAATCAAACCAAACAGCCATTGCAGGGGGGGTGTTATAACCCGGCTATCATTCTCCTCATAAGGGGGTACAAATATTGGGAGGGCCAGTTGTCCCGAGGTAACAGGGCCCTCGGTTGGACTCGTAACACATGAAATATCATCTGCATAGAAGACACAACATGAGATTTGGAACATGGAAGATCGTCACTACTACTGGAAAGGATAGTGAAGTAGAAGCGATGCAAAAATATAAATTTTAGATGACTGGGATTAGAAAAAAGGAAGAAGAAGAAATTGAGTAAAGCCGTCCGCGCATTGTGCAATAATCTCTGAACAAGTCGTTGAAAATCTATCGAAAGAAAGTGACGTCAAATGAAACGTAATTTTTCTCCTACTGCTCTGTGTATGTAGCATGAATTAATGCTTCGTTTCTGTGTAACAATAGAAACTAGAAGTAACTTGTTTTTATTATACACAAGCAAATAGAACACCAGTACATTATTATTTTCTTCGGGCACTCTAGAAATCAGTATTTACAAGAGATTCTCTCCCCGCAGGAAATGAAAATTCTGGGTACACACTTTACTACAAAGAGAGATATCTGTAAATGCTAAAGTCGAAGATTTTGGGCATGAAATGAAAAATTTCGCTATCGAAGAGTTTTACCACAGAGTAGTTTTACTCATATTACTGCAGTTCAGTTACATTTTCCTTGTAGTTTAACGACCAATTCATATGCTCGATTTTTAGAATTACCGTTCTGTCTCAGTCTCCGTTCGTTCGTTCGTGTGTGTGAGGGAGACATGTGTATAAATTGATAATCGCGTTTTTATATCACGCTGATGCCACCTGATTTGCATGAAAATTTAACCGCTAATTTGGCAACGACAACTGAACCAAAGCCCACCAAAAATGTTTCAACCACCATTGAGCCCAACCAAAGAAAATTTACTGGTAACGTCACTGCTTATCTCAATGAGGGGGGGGGGGGGGGGCTGGTTAGCACATCGAGGAACCGCCCCCTGGAGATAAGCAGTGGCGTCACCAGTAATTTCTCTTGGGGTGGGTTCAAGGGTAGTTGACACTTTTTTCGGGAGGTTCTGGGCTATCATAGCTTCCTCAGCCGAAATCGAAATTTAAAAAGATGATTTCTCATTTTGTTGATTTTCTTACAAACTGTAGTTCAATAAAACGTGATAGGAGCTTGACTTGCGTAGGAACATTTTGAACAGGTGAAGAAAGCTGGGAGGGAAGTGACGAATTCTGAAGTGATCGTTGGAAGATAGACCTTGCTAGGATATTGCGTCACGCCACTGGTTGACAGAGATTTCTGACCCCGGGGAGGGGAGAATATAATTTGGTGTCTCGTGAACTTATTTCAGCATACTTTTATTTATGCCGAAATTATTTCTCATGGGAAAGAAATATTTGAATTGACTTACCTATTAAAAGGTTTCAACTCCTAGTAGAGCGATCCAGACCATTTATCTTATTATTTGCAAATAAAAAATGATATTGATTTAACATAATATACGAGTTTCTCGCAGTGCCGCCATATTTGCGAGCCGACTTGCAAACAAAAAGTAGGAAAGTAACTACGCGTTGCATAAAAGACAGAATGAGTGAAAGAGTGAAATCAGATATATTCCACTTTCAGAGGTTGTATTATTTAATATTACTAATATTATTTTACTGTTCTTGGTTCTTGAAATACTGTAATTTATAATGTTCGTAAAAATAACACTATTTACTGGTGAGATATTTTGATTTTGCCTTGACGTTGTATTTATTTGTGCCTTTAATATATTTTTATGTCTACTTTATTCAGATTGAAACATAATTTCTATTTCGATTTTTAATAGCGATATCAATGATACATTCATATGTAGTCCCAGGTAGTCAAATGTTGCTTTCGGTGTGAACTGTCTGGCCTTCTATACCCAATGGGAGTCGCAAATGTCAGTGTTGGCCAAGAATCGTGAGGATTGGAAAGGAGAAGGCTTCGCCAAGAAAGCCAAATAACAGCGACAATTAGTTTGATTTATTTATTTATTTATTTGGTTTATTTTTCATCGTTTTTCTGCCACTTTCGGCTAATGAGAATGAGTGATATGATATTATGAAATCGATAAAAGGACACTCACAAAAAACATTCATACCCAAGCCTGGATTTCGAACCCGGGAATCCTGGCGTCGTATCGCGCTGTGCTAACCATTCGACCACGAAGGTCGGCACGACACGATAAAGACAATTGGACACGTTGCGCTGAGCAGGTGTTATCCAAAGATACGCCACTCGGCAGGTATTGAACCTCAGACGATATTTTCACCAAGGAGCATATTATTCCAAAGCTGCCACCTGGATGGTGCAGAACTGACTTCTGTTCTAAAAGGCTCTAGGTTCGAATTATGGGCATGGTTTGGATATTTTAGTGCATTTGTTCTATTCCCTGCTTCATCGGCTCAACATTTAACCTCGCCGTGAAAAGCGGCGAAGGTTTTGGTTCACTAGTTGCTCAGATAGGCAAATCGGAACTGAAGTACAATGCAGTTTCCGAGCCACAGTATAATGTGTTCTCACCTGGGATCGAACCCGGTCCCCTTGATCACAAGGCGACAGCGTTTTCCACTACGCTATCGAGGAGGCCTGAAATGCAGATTTTGGAATTTATTGGTAACAACACGAAATAACCATCACCAAAACAATCGCATAGAAAATTCCAACCCAACCTGAGTCGCTGGTCAACCTAGCCTCGGGGACAGACAGACAGAAATCAAAACAAAAGCAGTCGAAGGGTGTTGGTTGAATATTCTGCGAGGAAGGAATTTACAGTCCCGGAAGGATGGGGAGGGGAGCTTGAACGAGGATCGGCGCGTTTTTCGTATTTTGTGGGTGAAAGTTTTATTTTTGCGTATACTATTTTTCGCTATTTGTAAGTAAAATACAGAGTGAATAACTTATATTTTAGGAAAGGAATCAAATGGCAACATTTTACACAGATAACACTATAACACTTACTTATAGTAGTTTGGGAACATAACATTCACCTTTCATTTTCTTTCGCTAAATTAAATTGAAACGTAAAACAACCTTTCGCATCTTGTCTAGTCTAGCGCATAACATACTGCCAAAGTACGTCTACGTTTCGTGTGCTGCACTAAGGATGGGTAAATTGTAGAGGAAGAACTGCAGCGACGGAGGAAAATGCAAATGAAACGGGGAACTATATTGCATCGCGGAATAAGCCACACTCTTGCGTTGGGCCCGCTCGCGAAACTATCGTTGGTGGCTGCTAGTAATTCGGACGTAAGGGTTACAAACTCGTCTCCTTGATACATCGCGTTAAAACATTTCTGCCTGCACCCTACTAAAATTTCATAATGATCGAACAACCCGTTTTTTATTTACAAAATTTCGAAGAGAGCCTTTTTTGTTCTAACGACGATAAAAAATACGAGTAGAAGGTATACTCGAAAAAAAATGGTTAGCATAGATTAACGCAGAATTGAAAGCCCACGAGGGTAACGCCAACGTCAAGGACTTTAATCGACGTTATCATCTGCTCTGATAACCTGAAGGTGACCCACGTCGATCAGAATATAATGTCCGGTATATCAGACCATCACCTAACATACGCCGTGTTCGGAATCAACTGCACCAAAAATTATAACAAATTGGTTCAAGTCAGAAGCTTTAAGAACTTTAACGAAAGTGAGTTTAACAAAGACGCGGGAAATATTAATTGGGACTTAATATGCAGCAAACACGACGTAAACGAATCCGTTTTTCTCTTGAACAGCAACATTATTGCGTTGGCTGACAAACATTTTCCAGTAAAAACGTTTCGAGTAACTAGACCACCCGCCCCTTGGATATCTGAAAAAGTAAAAGAATTTTGGAAAATACGCGATTACTTTCACCTGAAGTATGTTAACACCGGAGATCAAGACGCGCTTCTCTCTTATAAATATTTTAAAAATCGTGCGAAAAAAGCCGTGAGAAACGCAAAATTCCACCATTATGACCGGGTTCTCAATGAAAAAGTTAAAAACGCTAGAGCATTTTGGCAGACATTAAAACGAGAGGGAGTTGTTACTAATAAGTTTACCCAAAAATTACCCTCAAGTGTACTCAATGCGGATGCAATAAATGACTTTTTTGTAAATTCTGTCAGCTAACAAACACGACCGAGGTTGAGACATTAATAGAGTCATATAAAACACGGCAGACAACCGGAATCTTCAAACTGAAGAAGGTTAATGAGGCTACCGTGTTGAAAGAGGTCAAAAACCTACACTCCAATGCCAAGGATCATGATGGCATCAGTCTAAAAATGCTGAGATTCTGCATCCCGCATTGCCTAAAGAGCCTAACTCATATCATAAACTGCTCTCTTTCTCAAGGGGTATTTCCCGAAGATTGGAAAAAGGCCGTAGTGACGCCCGTACCGAAAACCACTGTTTCCCTTGATGTTAAAGATCTAAGACCAATAAGCGTACTGCCAATTATGTCTAAAGTTATAGAACGCATAGTAAAAGATCAATTAGTAGACCATCTGATGTTGCATGACCACTATTCTCCACGTCAATCAGGCTTCAGGAAACAGCACAGCACGGTAACTACTTTAGTTAGCGTTGTTGATGACATAGCCAAGGGGATGGATAATGGTAAAATTTCGTTTCTGGTACTCCTTGATTACACCAAGGCATTTGACTCCATAAACCACAACCTTTTGGCAGAGAAATTGAAATCTATCGGCATAAGAAATAAGGAATTGTTATGGTTTCGGTCTTATCTAACGAACAGGCAACAGTGTGTAAAATTAGTACACGAGAATAAATCGTGCATGTCTAAATGGCTTGATATCAAACAAGGAGTACCACAAGGAAGTATTCTAGGACCTATCCTATTTTCGCTATACATCAAAGATTTTAATGATTCACTAAAACACTGCAAATACCACCAGTATGCGGATGACACACAAATATAAATACAAACACCATTAAGAAACAGTGCAATGGCCCTAGAAGCATTGCGACAGGACCTAAATTCAATATCTAAATGGTCGGAATGTAATGCACTCAAATTGAATTCATCCAAGTCTTACATTTTAACTTTAGGCACAACGAGTAACCTCAAAAAGTTAGAACAATTACAACTCCCCCTCCCTACACTGAATAATTCCAAAATACAGAAAGTAGAAACAGCACGCAACCTTGGCATAATATTGGACGAGAATCTACAATGGGGTTCTCATGTCACACATATAATTAAAAACTCGATAGCCAAACTGAAATCACTTTTTCCATTAAAACATATGCTAAGCAAAGAAACTAAAACTCACCTAGTCAACACACTTGTAATGCCAAAAATTGATTATGCTTCCCCCGTATTTATAAACATCCACAGTGCTCTAAATTACAAGATACAAAAATTTCAAAACAGTTGCATAAGATTTATACTGAATGTCAAAAGAAGAGAACACATATCCCCGTACTTACAGGAACTTAATTGGTTAAACGTTAAGAATAGGAGAACATTTTTGGCATTGTCTTTATTGTACAGGATCCTGAACAATAAGGAACCAAGATATTTATATGATCAAATTGCTCCGTACAGGAAGAAAGGAAAACAAATTAACCTTCGTCAAAAAACACACTTCACGATTCCTGTACACAGAACAACATTCTATGGGAATTCTTTCATAGTCACCGCAATAAAAGAATGGAATGACCTCCCCCCACCACTGACCTCAGGGGAGCTCCACCCTGCAACATACAAAATAAATCTAAAGAAGCATCTGCTGTCCAAACAATAGTGTCTGGCTTTGTCTTTTCTGTAATGAATGGGAATGAGGTATTGGTTGTAGTTTTAGCTGTAATAATTGTATTCTAATTGTGGTATTTAACTCTGTACCTTCAGTACATTAATTGTTTACATTATAAGTAGGAATGTTTTTTTTAATTTTTTTTTTATTTTTTTTTTGTATTTTTATTCTTTTTATTCTTTCTACTGCAACAAAGATTTTCAAGAAGTGGAAAGTGTCAATTGTAATATGTTTTTTTAAAGGGTTTGTTGTAAGAACGGCCCGCGAGGCCGAAACACGCCCTCTCAATAAAGACGATATTATTATTATTATTATTATTATTAATAAGCTAAATTTTGATGAAACTCGTTTTTAAGCAAGTCTACTGCTTAATTTTTTATTGGAGTCTAAACTCGAGTATCTATAATTTCTAATCCGATAGTAGGTGATTACCGCGTATCGTACTTGTGACCCCTTGATTGCAAGATGAAATATATACATTTAAGGTCATAATCGAAAATATAGGTACCGGTAATCCTAAAAGGTAATTGAATAGGTAGTGTATGGTGTGTCTGTGTATTTTTGAAGGACAAACTATGGCAGGATAGACAACTTTCCACCTTCAATGTGTGAAAAACAAGAAGCCTCAATATTAATTCACTTCACTTCAATTAATGGGGGTGTAAGGGGTACCTTCCACGTAGGCGCCCAAAAGTCAACCTCACTTCCCCGTAGTACACCCTGGAATGAAGACTAACGGGGCTCTGGCGACTGGCACTATGGCCAGTATAATTTTTTGTGTTGTCCTGTTTTTTGTCCTTGTGTGTGCTGAGTGCCCGTTTACAGCCTCAGCTTTTAACAGAAGTCAAAAATTTTTAAGATTTTTAGTTATGCAACGTTAGAGTTGTTATTTGTAATGATAAGGGGCTGGCCCCCGTATAATGTGAAGGATGCAAAATAGCCTAAGTGCTGACGCACCCACAATTTTAAATTCAAATTCAAATTCAAACTTCAATTAATGAATTACAATAATATTGCAGTAGCACTGTCGATTACTTCGAATACACTTTATGCCCGCTCTGTATTTACAAAGGAAAGTTGCTAAAGTACGTGTAACTATTTGGTTATTATTTTGTTCAAATACAGGTTTCATGTACTAATGTTTTTTGAAAACTTACTGCATTATCTTTATATTGTATATTAATAATATAAATGTATCTAAACTTCTAGTTCCAGCACTACCTCCAATAAGCGCAAGATTCTCAGGTAATACTGTATATTCTCTACATATTTGAACCTAGTTTTATTTCCGTAAGGAACAAAAATAACTTCTGTGTGTCTGTATGTTTGTGTGTATTAATATGTATAAAATTAAGATGTTCTTTATATTTATCAACAAAAGGCGTCCATTTTCTTGCGAGGCCGAGAGATCGAAAGAAGTGTGGCGGGCGGCGCTAGCGGAGATGCCGACATTATTGACCAGTAACGTCCCGCTTATTTTTATGGACATACCTTTAGCATGCAGATATTTATATTAATATTGCAAAACGAGCACTACCCTGTGTTATAGGAGTTGTTCAAAGTGATGTCCACCTACATTCACACATTCCTGGCATCGTTAGATGAAATTTTGATTCACACGCAAAAGTCCGTCGTTTTTGCTAAGAGGTTCTAAAATTTAACGATCCAGTTTATCGTAATGTAAGGACAAGATGCCTAACCGTCACTCTATCTGGAGGTGAAACGCTAGGGAATATCTGTGGAAATTGCCTACACATGTCTCGACACGAGTCTGTTTTCACGTAAGTGTCATACATAAAAAATCTTTGTTCTAACGTGAACTTTGCGGCTGGCATTTCAATCGCCTCACTTACACACAACACACACACACTGCAATTACACAAAGAAGAAGCACGGAAGTAACCAAAAACCACACTCTTTCACACAGTACGAAATTAACAAGCTCTTGGTTCAAGGTCTGTTCCTCACTCCATTCGCAACACTGTCCAGGGCACCTGAAGTCGCGAAGGAAAGAACAACTCAAGCTCGGAGCTTTCAGATTGCAAACAATGCTCACGAAAACCATTAATTTTTAACGGTTTAGTCTGCAACGTAATCTTTATACAGTGTTTCACATTGGAAACCTCCAAACGATTCCGAGCGAAGCAAAACGCTTTCGAGGGTAAACTAAGCGGGACGTTATTGGTCGAAAATGTCGGCATCTCCGCTAGCGCCGCCCGCCACACTTCTCTCGATCTCTCGGCCTCGGAAGGAAATGGACGCACGGTATATATGCACAGAGTAATTAATTAAAACTTTTCTAGAGATTTGCTGGAAAAACGAATTTAGTGTTGTGATAAGGTTGGAGTTTTGTGTGTGTATGATGCGAGTTATGAACTCGCCTTTCTCTGCTCAAGTACAGTGCGTTTGTTTTGGCACTGGGCCGAGATAGCGCGACATGGCGTAGATGCCGGCATTTTCGTCCCGTAACGTCTCACTTATTTACGCACATATCTTTAGAATGTAGACAATAATATTTATATTGCATAACAAGCACTACCCTGTTACAAAAGAGTTCTTCAAAATTGTTAACGCGCTATCTCGGCCCATAGCCAAAACGAACGCACTGTACTTAATAAATAAATAAATGTTTTACAATTGGGTTGTGTACACTCTCTCTTACGAAATTCATGGGCAAGTAGGGGAGACCGGGGTGAGTTGACAAAGTGTTTTTTACTCCTACTAGTCGAGAGTTGGCAACATTGCAGGTTACTGTGAATATGCGTCATTTCTAGTGCATGACAAATAACATCAATTCTTACTTGCGAAGTATATTTTCTCAACTCTATATTCTTTCTTATACGTTTTCAAAGTAAGTTAGCACATAGTTTATGCCAAGGCTTTCCAGAAGACTATGGTAAATTGTACCGATAGTACATTCGGATGTTTTGTTAAACTGCAATGTTTAGCAGCGGGATGACCAGAAAGTCCAATATGGCGATCGGGGTGAGTTGACAATAGAAAGGAAGGGGCTAGTTGGCAATATTGTAGACCTATTGAGAAAATTGTTCTTCAATTAATTGTTTCATCAAAAAGCATCTTAGCATATAGATACATTGTTTGTAATAATATAAATTAATTAGGATTATAGGATAGTATATTGCATTTGTATTTGTGATATAACAACAAAAATAAACACTGGGTAAAAAATTCGGTAAACACTTTTCTAAACTACTTTTTTTTTAAAGTTTGGAACATTTATGTTTCATGTTATACTGTTCATTTGAAAACATTTTTGTAATCCGTAATTTTTAAGGCAGTATATTGTTTGAAATAAAATATTCCAAACCATATATGGGGTAGAATTACACATATTGTAAACTGACCCCGCACATATAGTCAACTCACCCCATATACGGTGTGAATTGACAGTACTGACACGCTTCGAAAAAACAAACAATAACTTTACAAGTTTTAGCATCATGGTGTAATAAAAATTCACAGTGGCCAAGGAAACTACAGGTATTGCTTGTAGCATTTCATCAATAGTAGATAGTAATTTTTAAGAGTTGCAGAAATTTAAACATACAAACATGCTCAACTCTCTCCGGTCTCCCCTACTGATCGATAGAGAAAAAACGGCGATTGTAAATTAAATAAAACCTGTGGTAAATGTGGAACATCAGAAAAAAAGGAAGAAATTTGATAAAAGTATATGAACGTTTATAAAGTGAGAGTAACAATATATATATATATATATATATATATATATATATATATTAAATTAGGCTAATCATTCATGTTACTACATTTCAACTTTCTAGTACTAGTGGCTTCTGACATAAGAAATATCTACTTGCTACGATTCTATCATGTCTATTAACAATCATAGTCACAACGATGTTGAAATAGAAACACTGTTAGATGGTCTACGGAAATAGACAAGCAGAAATAAATATACTGAAATTACATAAACGCTTACTGAAATTACATAAACGCTTACATTATGCATTATCGAAGATTGTCGCACTTTCGACATATTATAGCTATTCTATATTGAGAAATGAAATAACTACTCATAATTTGAAAAAAATATGTAATGAAAAACCTTAAGTGTAAATGTTAGTACATGTGAGATTTTTGATATAAGTAAAGAATCAGTTCACTAGATTTTTGTATACTTAAGAATGTTTTGTATTTCAGGTGGTTCACAATCTGGCAAACTGTTCATGAAGGATGCAATGTGAGGTTAAATAAAAATAACAAAATAATTTTCTTATAATAAACACGATGTATAATGCCCCAGAAAATATTAATATCAAATTGTCTCGTTTTTAATGAGAGTTTTTACCGGCGTCTATTGGTTGAATTCTGGATTTGGATAAAACACTGATAGAAGGAATTGTTAAAGATAGAGCTGTTTGTCGACTGTGTCATAATATGTGAATGAAATTTAATGTTCAATATAGTGTTATTGTAAATTATCAAAATACAAATTTCGTTTTATACTTTCTTACTTAGTTTGTTTTCTTAATGCCTATTCGAATTTCGATTTTATAAACTATTACAGTAAAATCTCGTTAATCCGGACCCCGATGAGCAGGACTTCGCTTAATCTGGACAGGCAAAAGGCCCAAAGAAAAAAGCAGAATGCAAGGTTTTAAATGTGGCTAGAAGTCAATTAGAAAACTTCCCAAAGAAAAGGCAGTCAACCACTGATGAAATTCTGTGTCTTTATACTGTATAGTGTATTTAGGTCTATGCTCTTTAAGTACACAATAATAAACGTGTTTTGTTGCTATAAACGGAGTTTTAATGCACTTTTTACTGTTCGTTTAGGTTATTTCAGTTACCCGGACGTTCGTTAAACCGGTCAACTTACCCCCCTCCATTAGTCCGGATTAACGAGGTTTTACTGTATTAAGTTTGTTCTTTGTCAGCCTACAAGTACAGTGCATTCGTTATGGCACTGGGCCGAGATAGCGCGTGACATGGCGCAGATGCCGGCATTTTCGTCCCTTAATGTCTCGGTTATTTAAGCACATATCTCTAGCATAACAAGTTCTAACCTGTGTATTAAGACTTGTTCAAAGTTGTTCACGCGCTATCTCGGCCCACAGCCAAACCGAATGCACTGTATAGCCTAATTTATAAAGTAATGTATCGTCCAAGTATTACAGAAGTAAAGCAGTTGTGTACAGATAGTTCTCCTATGTTATTTTACATTGTTTTTCTAACTCATAGGTTAATCGTGACGACGAATGACGAACACATGGAATATAAATGAGTCGAGTACAAACAAGGGTTCGAACATTAACCCTCCGGCATCCTACGGCGTTTCGATGGTCACTCCGCCACTGTGGCTTCCTGTAAGGATAGTTCAAAATTATTTGTAGTAAAGAATGAATTTACATTATTGTTATATGTTGTCCTGAAAAGATTCAAGTTAAAGCTAGGGGAGTTTTTGAGCATCTAAGTATGTTAGAATATGTAAAGTACTTATATGTGAGCGTGATTCATGGTCATATCAGTAAAATAGACTGTCAACTGTATATGTAACTGTCGATTAGATTTTAATTTTGTTTTTGGCGTTACTTTTCTGCCATCTTTGGCTAATCGCGGCGATGAGGATGACTGATTTTATGATGAAATTGATGAGGGGACAATTGCAAAGAACAGCTATGCCCAGTTCGGGATTCGAACACGGGACCCCTGGCATTGTGGAGCGCTCTGATAACCATTCCGCCACGGAAGTAGGGCTTGGTTATAGTCTGTCCCGGAAATGTCTGGAGCAAACGAACTAAAACAAGTCTCTGCGCAAATAGTGTCGCGAGACGGCTCCACCAATGAATAAACGAGAGGGAACGGGATTGCGTGGGGAGAAAGCGACTGCCGTTACCAGCCTTCGCAGCAGCGTGTACTGCTTCGCTCTGCCCACTTGACCCCCCCCCCCCCCAACCTCTTCTCTGCCGATATGCGCGGTCGTGCTCCAAAGAGAGCCGGGGTAGAGTATAAATTCTTTCTGAGCCATGATGTCCGAATGTCGGTTCATCAAATTTTAGAAGACACTGTAAATTTTAATCTGCAAATAGATGAAGCCACACTCAATTTTCAGACAGTGCGCACTTCTAAATCTATGGATTAGACCTGCTTGCATTAGTGACAATATTCCAGACATTACCAGCCCACGATTACTCAGGAAACGAGCAGGAGATCACCGATTGGTGACCAAACACACTTCCTTGCTGTTAAGCTATTTCGTTCAAGTAAGATCAGTGTGTGAACGAAGCAAGCTTTCACGAGCTATTCTTGTTAAGAGAACGAAGATACATGAAGCAAACGGGCTATTTCTATTGAGTGAACGAAGATGCACGAAGCAAACGGGCTATTTCTATTAAGTGAACGAAGATACACGAAGCAAACATCGACTATTTCCGTTAAGTGAACGAAGATACACGAAGCAAACATCGACTATTTCCGATAAGTGAACGAACAGACACGAAGAAAGCAATGCTACAAGATAGATGCTGTATGATGTAAATAGGGACAAAACAGAATACCAGTACATGATACAAAGGCAAAACGGAAATGTAGTTCGTAGGACACTAACGTGAGACAATTGATAGAACTTTGAAATTTGTTTACTTTAGATGAACCAAGCATAAAGTTACTTGAACGACGAAGAAAATATAGACATGAGGATTAAACCAAGGTTTATTGCCTACAGCATCATAAGTCAGTAAAATATAGATTGTAACAAGTCATGTTGATAAATTGTTTCTCAAGACAGCCATAAATTCTGCAACAACATTTTCTCTTGGTCACATTATTTTTCTGCACACGTTGCACTTGATCGAAATAAAATCCGAAGAGTCATGAATGACTAGTACGTGATCAATTGCAAAACTCAAATTGTAATTAAAAATTCTCCTTGAATTTCTTGGTTGTACACAAAGTGTTGCTCAAGATCAATAACACATAAAATGAAATGCCCAAAGAGTTGTAGATACATAAATGTGTTAGCTGTTAGCGTTATCATAAACAATATTCTTGTTGGAATGACTAAGGAGAACGTTATAAAGATATGGAAATTACTTGACATGGGTGTGAAATTTTCCTTGTTCTTGGTAATTTTGTTGCAGGTAAAAAGAATTGTATCAAAAGCTATTTTACTCAGTTATTAAGTGTAATGGTAGTGTTAATAACCGAAGAGTTATATAAGTAGATTGTGCCCGACATCTATAGAGCATATTTAAAGTGCACTATATGTTTCATGAAAGTAATAAAGTGTAAAGCAAAAAGGTAATTTTTCATATAAAAATGTTCCAGTGTGTTTCTGCACTGCTAGAGATGGCGTAAAAGCGACACAGCGATATTTTGGTCAATGTTAACGTTACCTTCTGTGGTGTTAAATTGGTGTTATTTTAACACCGCCAAAGTTTTAAACATTGAACAAAATGTGGAAAATCCTGGAAGCACTGCATCGCTTTGACATAATTGCGTTTTTTTTTCAGAAGCACTAGAAGTTTGTGATTAATTCACAGATTAGAAAAATCTATGTTTACAAAAGAATGTCCAAAAACAGAAAACCAATGCATTTAAAAAAATAAGTATAATAAGTAGGATTGGTTTAGTTTTCAATCAATACTCTTGTTCAAGTAAATGTTTATCTGAAACTTTTATGCTTTCGAATCTTTCAAAAGAGATTGCAATTTAAAATGTCATCTTATATGTGGGCTGCAACAAGTACGCCCAGTGAAATTGTACCTGAAGGAAACTTTCAAGCAATCACATCCGGGTATAATCACTCGCTACACCTGCATACATTTGTTTCTTCGGGACTCATCCCGAGTCACAAGGTATGGTGTGCCACCATCAATGTAAAGGATGAAAAATAATTAAATGTGTTACGAAAATTGGTGTGGAATGTGCCTGTATTAAAACTGCCTTGATGTTTAGTACGCTGCACTTTTTGACTCTTTACACTCACGCGTCTATTTGGTTACACGGTGCAGCACCGACTCGCCTGCTTCGTTGATTTGGTGTCAAGTGGTGTATTTGGTGTCTGCAACACCTTCTGGAGCGGTAGAATTTGTGGTGTGTGGTCACGTGGTGCGTGCTAACTAATGAAATCAACTTTTAATGGAGCAGGCAGTAGAGTCTACTTGGTTGAACGTCATTTCCTTGCACCAGCCTGACACCGGGATACACTTTACCTAAACTCCGTACCAGCTAACTGTAGACCAGGCGAACGAGAACAAGTCTCTGCGCAAGTAGTGACGCGAGACGGCTCCACCAATGAACAGTGAGAGAAACTGGATTGTGTAATGGGCGACGGGAGTTACCCGATTTCCTATGCAGCGTTGCAAACTTTTGAAGAGGATAATACCGGACGCACATGGTACTTGTCTCCAGGTCCGTACGATTGGTTTAAGAATTTCTTAGGGAAATATTAGGGGTAAAACTGCAAGTGCAAATTTTCACAAACCGTGCATGTACGGTCAGAACAGTACGGTTGGCAACGCTGCGCTTTCACCACTCGATTTCCCTCCTCTACCGATATGCACGGCCCTGCTCTACAGTTAGCTGGGACAGGGTATAGTGCCAAAAAGTGCAACGACGGGGCTAACATCGTTTCTCACAACACACAAAATCACGAATAGCAACACTTTTAGGCCACGCCTCCGTTTTACATTCGATCTTCTTTGATGTATTCGAACAAACATTCATTGGATTTATCATTATAACACACGACACCGCAGAATTAGTAACACGAAAATGAAGCAAAATATGCCATTTATTATAAACAAGCATTACCAAAGCATCATAGTAAATTACTTTATTGCGTATTCTGTAACTTCTACAGAGCAATCCCTGACATTCGCTACGAGACTCGGCGGCAAGCGGCCCGGCATCAGCGCTTGTCTTTCCCGGTGAACGGGTCAGCGACAGTCGATAGAGTCGGCTATTAAAATTACTGTTTTCATATTGTGTACTAACCTTGACTACAGAAGGTGGCATCTCCGAAGGAAATAGGCATTTACACGTGCAAGTTCGTCTACTGTAATTCTCCCGATTTCTCGTACAATACTCTCTTTTAACTCGCGGATGGTGTGCGGATTGTCTTTGCATACTTTATTTTTAAGATTTCCCCATTTTTCTTTCCGCTTTTATTCAGAACTGACCCTGTTACTCTAAACTTTTTACGAGGTTTAATATAGTGGTCATATGTGGAACGGGAACACCAGGAAATTTCGTTGCAAAACGTCGTCGCACTTCTCCACAATTCCTCTTCCCGAAGTAACACTCGACAAGATAAAGCCTTTGTTGTAATGTAAACTTTTGTGGTGCCATATTAAGCCACAATCTTCAACACAAGGACACGACACAACACAACTTCCGAGGGAGGATTATACTGGCGTCAGTCTGCAACGTCAACAGAAAGGGAAAGAGAGCGAAGGCAGGGAGAGCGAAAAGAACAGACTGTAGCGTGCGGACCTGTTCACCGGGAAAGACAAAGCGCTGATGCCGGACCGCTTGCCGCCGAGTCTCATAGCGAATGTGAGGGAATGCTCTGGAACGAACACGCCTACCTTCGATACGGAGTGGTTTTCGACGCCAGGGATCCAGGGTGCGAATCCCGGATTGGGCATGAATCCTTTATCAATTTCATATCGCCACTAACTCTCATCGTCGTGATTAGGCAGGAGTGGCAGAAAAGCGACGCTAAATATATATAAAAAATAAAAATATGTAATCCATTATCCATGCTCTGTACACACTGTGAAACTTTGTGCTGATTTATGGCGACAACCTGCATGGACGCGCATGTGTGTTTGCATCACCTGTGTGCTGCGAATCGGAAAACATCTGCAGAGAAGTAAGAAAACTCAAGTCTGCCAAAGCTATTACGTCATAATTCAGGTATCCACAGACGTTAAAAGAACGTCGCAACCTGGTACTGTAATTAAGACGAATGACGCATACATATTTGAGTATACTATTTTCATTTCACCAAGGCAAAAAAACTCGAACACACAGAATTAGCAACACGAACACAAGAAAAACGCGTAGTATAATAAAATATAAGGTTCCCCGTGCATATAGCACCGTGACTAGAAGGCACATTTAGAGGATTTGGGGGTAGGGCCCCACACATTCTCGATCTCTGCCATTTTGGAGGTGATGTGATCAGAACCACGCTCCGGCCGCCTTTAAAACAGCAGGGTTGCCCCCAGGTCCCCATCGATTTGAGGCTGGATTCCGACCTTTGATCACTCACCCCGGAAATCGAACCCGGGTCTCCCGCGTGGCAGTCAGACACCCTACTGACTAGACGACCGCGGCTCCGTGTCATATAATATACAGAGGTATTTCGAAAATCTTAGTCAATTTTGTCATTACTTGTCTTGTAACTTTTTAAAATAAACAGGTCAATATTAACGTCTTAAGGTAAAAATTAAATATGGTGTTAAATCTGGGTAATATTCTTGGTAAAATCAACTTATTCTATTGCAGATAACAATTCAAGAAATAAGAAGTAAGTACGATTTATGAATTTGCTTTTAAAAACTTTAATTTAGTTGAAGCTCACCTTGTTTTCCATATTCGTCGTCTTGGAGTAATCTTCCTATAGGAGCATGTAGTTCCCTAGTCACGAGGAGGAACAGCACTGTCTTGGGGAATGTGCACTGCTGGCATCCACATGGTGAGGTCAGAAAGGGTTGTGCCACGGATCTATTATCGATTGAGAATTTCCCAAACCAGGAACTATGGAAATTCCAATGAATACAGTGCATTTCAGAAACTCGTCCATGCAAGTTGGATATTTCAGTGAAATGTCTTCCCAACTAAGAACGTTCTATTAATTGCCTCGGGAAGTTTGAAATAGTTGACTTTAGGCACACCTGTGCAACTTCTAACATAACCTAACCTAAAAGCAAAAGATGTGCAATAAACTCAAAATATATTAGAGCCTGAACTTCATTTTGCAGACTAACGAGGCTCTGGTGTCTCTATCTTCTTGTTGTTTGTGCTCGGTGTCCCTTTTTACAGCCTCAGCTTTGAACTGAAGTCACAATATTTTAATCTTCGATATTACAGTTGTGTTGTATTAGTTATATTTTGGTTATGGTAAGGGGCTAGACCCCGTATCATGTGACGGGTGCAAAATAGCCTAAGTGTTGACGTACCCAAAGTTTTAAATATCATTGAATTCATTCATTCAATTATTTAAAATATATTAGGGGAAAGAAGAAACTTCCTGTAAAGCACATAACTTCTTCTGCAAATGGTTGATTGATTGATTTGCTTTTTTTACTTCGCCTTTTGTGCCACTTTTGGCTAATTTGCGAAGATGGGGATGAGTGATGACATGTTGAAATTGATGAATGGACACTCGCAAACATCCACGCCCAGGCCTGGATTCGATCCCGGGACCCCTGGCGCCGTAGCGCAATGTGCTAACCACTCCACCAATGGGGCCGGCCTTCTTCAAATGGATATGTGTATGACGTTTTTAGCGTAGTGTAGAGTAACGATAAGAATCTCTCCAAAACCTGTCCTTACCTCCCCTCCTTCCCTCCTGAGGCAGTTGTTCCCGAGTTGGGAACATTCCACGTGGAAATAACAGTTCCTGAATTGGCACATTACCAGACCGAGGACACTACACGTCCAGCCACTGGAGAGAACCACTCATTCAGTCACCTTGCTACAGGAAATATACTCCAATGTCTCCAAACATCATGTATGTAAATGTCATTGCCACAGGCAACCTATCGCATGTTTCAACAACATATCATGGGAGAGTGGATTGCCCACGTTGTAGTGGAATTCATTAAATTTCTCTCTTAAAACCACGATAACTATTATTTACTTACATTATGTCTCACGGCATAAGCACCACTAAACACTAAATATAACTCCAAACATGTGTTCTCGCCTTATCCATCACGTAAAAGTCACGTTACACATCAATTGTAACATGATGGTTGCGTACGAAAAACAGGGGCAGTGAAGCCTTGTAGGAAGCGTGTAAAAAGGTCCGGGATCAATTAAGGTACGTACTTCAAATCAAGCAACAACCAATCAGTTACCAAGTCACAATTTGTTGAGGTTAATGGCCATTGTTTATAACCGCCACCTCAGTCTCAAGAGAGAAACAATCAAAAAGAAAAGGAGGACAAAAGGAGGGGGATACAATCCGCTGTGCGTACTCCACCTAAATGCAGTCAATAGTACAAACAAAAAAAAATATGTTCACAAAAATATCGTGGAAAATTCACCCTGTTTTGGCAGTACACCCAAAGTATCTTCAGATGTGAACGAGCATACAAATCATTCGTAAAATATGTAACCAATACTACTCGATTAATTCACCACTTCTTTTCATGCTAATAGTAATATCTTTGCTTCGTTTCTCGTGGAAGATTTCTGAACAAAAAAAGGAGCATAGAGTAAAGTTCGCACAAGACTTGAGTCAAAAAAATTATTAGATTTAACTTCAAACAAGACCGATTAATGTCTCAATTAACAACCAACATGAGAAACAATTATATCATGTACATTCCCACTTTAACGTCCATAAAATTATTCCAATTATAAGTTCAACAAATCTTTCTTTTGGTCAACAATCTGGCATTTGACATATCAGAAATATATTACAAATCTAAACACTAACAAGAACGTGAATGCAATTTCAATTAAATCTTTCCGATTGTACACATCATAAATCTTTTAGTATACGAGGTCAAATCCAAACAGTTGGTGAACGACAATCCTACTTTTTTCTCTTTTTATGTTACAATAAGTTATACAACCTTTCTTTCTTTACTTTGATGCTCCTATTACTTTATTTTCATTTGTGCCACCCTCGCATTAACTACATTAGTATTTAAACATTCGCGAGAAAGCTCATAATTTAGCCTCGTGTACGCCTTGCTTAATTTAACGTTACGTAAACCTCGTGACTTTCTATTTTCCTTCTTTTTTTTTTTTGTTGCAACAAAATAGAAATGACAACTCGTTGCTCGTTAATTAGTTAATCTGTTAATTTGCAATTTCAAATAGGTTATACTTTTTTGTCGCCCTTTTTCCTTTTCCACTTATTCAAACTTTTTTGGCTCGAACATAAAAATGTACACGGTTCTCTCACACTTCGCGATTCACACTTCGCAGAATAAAAGGGGAGTTGACACTGTACATACCTCCGTAATCCGCTCCAAAAATGTTCCACGGAGCAATCCAATTCTGCTACAGGGGATACGTCAAATGGAACTCTGGCTTCCTTCTCGCTCTGTCATCATTGCGCTAGGGTAATGTCTGGAAACGTCCATCAGGTTATCCCTTGGTCACAATCCTGTATACTGGTCCGTGCTGTTTGTGACTGGGCTTATCAGACGGAACTCGGGTAATGTTGTGCAACTCGAGTCAAATGTGACTCCATTCGAGCGTGTGAAGTACGTCCAGAAAAATGCAGTTCTGCCACAAGTTAATTTGTAAACGACGAAATTTGGGAGAAGAAGCCACTTATAGTACTTGGCGTTGAATTCCGAGAGCACATTGTAATGACCCCGAGTTTGCCATTACTTCGTGGTTTTATATTATTATATTTTATATTATTATTATTATTAGTATTATACAGTTAATAATTCATATATATATTCATAAATATGGCCGCCTTTATAATCAAAATTATACACATCTACAAGTATGAATAGCGGCAAATTTAAGCAATTTACATAGTTTCAACATTAATCGTTTCATTTGCTTTTAAATGTTCTAAGGAGTGTTATAAGTTTCATTTTGATCAGTGAATTGAAGCCGAAGTTAATAATTTCTGAGTTAAATTCCTTATATATTTGTTGTTTCATGTTTCTGGCAAACGCCGTTCGTTTCTCTTATATTTTGAAAGCCATTGTTGATGTATTAAACTCTTGTGGGGTGAGAAGATCACGTGCTTTTCATTGCATTGTTGCCACCACATACCTAAATTCACTGTGCCAGATTACTGTACTTTTCTAATATATTACTGTTGGCTTTTATAGAACTTCCTAGTATTAAAAGGTTATTGTGTCTGGTAACACTGTGTAACTGAGGAGGTGTTTTCGCCTTCCAGGAAAACGGTTAGTAGTCGCGCGGAGAGATTTGAAGTAGCCAGAGGTGCTTCGCGTTACGGAAAAGATAGGCTTACGCATCTCGTGCTGTACCGTTCAAAAGTATTTGAATTGTAATTTTTAGTCTGACATGATATACGTGCGTGTCTAAAATAAACGTAAAGTTGAACATATTGCGGTTTTTCTTTATTTCGAAAGTGTATTTCGTACTTGTGGATACCTGCATCAGGAGGACAACCTCGTGGGTTGTCATTGGACTTCACCTGTGGATCCAAGGGGAAGGAACGCAGTAATTCAGCCCGATCCCTGGGATTATCCAGCATGCTCTGCTGAGCTTATAAGGTAAGTGTACTGGTGAAGTGCACCGCTACGCGGGACGTAGCAACATCCAGTAATGTTGCGTACAAACGAAATCAAAAATGGCAAGTCTCGACCCGCGAGACAACTTGCACACTTAAACACGCCTCATGCTCTCTCTATCTCCCTCTCGTGACGCGAGGCACACTCGCTGTTTCGCGAAGCTCTTCGAAGTCGGAACCGTTCTCTAGCTTACCTGCTCGTAAAGCAAGCACCGAGCAAAGGTCAGTAGAGACCTCTAGCGGCGACTAGTATAACCAGCAAAAGACAAAAGTGACGCAAGGCGTACGAAGAATGAGGAAGTGTGAGGCTTTTCCACGCGAAATTATTACGTAATACTTTTTATTACGAATCGCGTGGGAAAAACGTCACACAATATATATCTTCTTCTTGCTATATTCTCTTTTCCGTTTTCTTCGGCATTGATGAGCTATGTTATAATAACAAAATACACTAGACTCTCGGTAATCCGGCCCTCAATAGTCCGCCCTCTCAGTGGTCCGGCCCACATCCGGCCTGTAGTCACTCAAGCAGAAATGACGCGCACAACAATGAATTATCGTGTTCAACAATGTTGTTAGTTAAAAATGTTAAACAATGCTATACATACGTACAGTATTTGAAATTGTGACTTTCTTACAGTAAAGTTCAGTACATACTATGGCTTCTAAAAGGAAACACGTAAAGTGCAGCCTGTATAGTCCCTATGTGTTTAAACTACATAGTAGAACGTAATTTCCGACCCTCTCAATAATCCGGCACTTCCGCGAATCCGGCACCCATATGTGCAAGGAATGGCCGAATTAGCGAGAGTTTAGTGTATCACAGTAACTATTTTACCAAAAAAAAAAGCCTTAAACGAAAGTCATGCCTAAATGAATAATTATTATTGACTGAAAGGGCAACAAGAAATAAGAAATGTACATGTTATTGTCGTAAAATCCACATTAATATAACAGAAAATGCTTTTATTCTGCTAGGATCACTAAAATATATTTTCAATAACTTCTCCTTATCCAAGAATCATATTCGTTGTTGATTATTTCAGTTTTCTGTTATCACTGAAACTTTAATTTAGCTACAATTTACATAAAATTAAGACTGCCATCTGCTGGTCATTTATCCAAGTTGTAACACACATTTTGGTAAAAGCCGGAGCCTGTGGCCGAGTGGTTGTAGACCTCCGTGGCGGAGTGGTTAGCACAGCGCGCTACAACACCAGGGCTTCCGGGTTCGAGTCCCGGGTAAGACATGGGTATTTGTGTTTATCCAGATGATAAAAAACTGAGAAACTGTAACAATTGAAAAGTGTAAAAGTGAGAAAACGTGTGAATATTTGGGGATGCCTCCGTGTAGGGGGTTTTCCTTAAAAAAAAAAAAAAAAAAAGTGGTTATCACATCGCGTTGCGACGCCAAGGGTCCGTGTACGAATCCCGCTCGGGTTTGGTTGTTTGTGAATGTCCATTCATCATTTCATCACTCATCCCCATCTTCGCAAATTAGCCAAGAGGCACAAAACGCGAAGTAAAATAAACTAAATCAATCAATCAAACATTTTGGTAAATAATAAATCATAAAAATTTTAATAGAATGCGTACGTATAATTATTACAATCAAAGGACCTATCGTCTTTAGGTGTATAAACACTTTAATAGTATTTTTATCTATTATATTCGAAGAGTTTGGATCCAAATTATTTATTAGCATGAGTCTTACAACACTAATTTCTGTCAAATATACGTTGACTCATCGGGATAATTGAACAGATTCCATATTTATTTGATTATACACTAAAGTGCACTGATAATGCCTCTGTTATGTTTACAGTAAAACATTCATGTATTCCTTTTTTATACCACTTACAACAGGTGGCCGTCGGGGAAATCTTATAATCAGTAAGTACAAATTATAAACACTAACTTAGTATTTCAAATTTCTTGTGCCTTTGAAAGTATATGTTTTATGCACTCTCACTGGGTTAAGATGTTTAAATCATGTTTTGAAATTTGTAGACAGTTGTCAAAAATTAAAATGTTTCAGTGATATTCTCAAGATGTTGAAATATTTGAAGAAAAATGATTGTTCGAAATTTACAACCCGAATGTTTACCTATTTGGTACAATAAAACTACTAACTAACTCTCTAGCCTTTTTAAACTCGAACGTTTATGGCTGCAGCAACACAGGCCTTCCATCTGTCCCTATCCTGAGCCAGATATATCAAATCTTTTCCATCCTTACCGATTTCCTTTAGGTCCATCTCAACGTTATCTCTCCATCTTCGTCTTGGCCTTCCTACTGGTCTCTTACCATCAGGCTTACCAAACAAGAATCCTGTAAACTCTTCTTTCCTTTCCCATTCGTGCCACATGGTCTGCCCACCTAAATCTTGATGTTATCATTTACTCATTTCATTTCATAATTACCCGATAGAGGCCACAACTTATTATATATGAGAAAATTTAAAAATAGAACAACGTCACTGCTTACAATGAGAAAAATTGTGGTAGAGTGAATTGAATAGTAATATGGTGTATAGACAAAACTTTGAACTAAGAAAAGCAGCTGTAGTTTCTATAAATTGTGGCTTGTTAAAAAATAAAGAGCACGGAAGAAAATATTCAAAATGTCAGTATGAGTTGAAATGCAGAGATTGTGAGCTTGTAAGGCGTGGCTCAAGGTACCAAGATAATGAAGATAGGTTTTAAGGAACAGAACGATATAGTCAAATTTACAAATACTTATTCAGGTTTTAATCCTGTGTTATTGCATTCATAATTGCAATATGTTTCACTTTTAGTCTCTTTTAAATGTTGGTAAAAAATTATATTATATTCCACTTTCAGCAACAGATGACGAACTCAAGAATAATCTACGACATAATCCCAATGGTGAGCGAGTTATGTTATGTTAAAGTTGATTTATATTGTTATTGAGTTTCTGCTTTAAGTCCACTTTATGCACAGTAAGGCGACGCTACCACTGCGCCATCGGGGAGGCCAAAAGTGGATTTATAGACAATTCAATTATCTTTTCTTACATACAAGAAACAGATTGCTGAATTATCATTACACAATCTAACAAACGATAAAAAAATCTTTGCCGACATCAGTAGTTACTGAACTCTGTAATCCAAGCTAGCTTCAATTCGATTCTAATGTTCACGAGCTGTACCTTTGCGGGTGAATCCTGACAAAGCAGGCTGGGCAGTAGCAAGGCGAGGAGCTACAGGCGGCTTAAGAAACTGCGCATCACTCTCCCTTTTACAGTGTAGGAGCTGTCAACCATCCAAAGGGCGAGTAGTTGGTAACTGCGGAAATTTTATGACCGATGTACCAATTACCATTACCATCGGTCTTTCTCCGCATTTCCCCAAGATCTCATTTTGCTGCTCTCTGAGAAAAGGACACAGCCGTCTCGAAAGAACCAGCATTCTTTCCCATGAAGCCCTGCATATATATATTAGATCACCGCACATACATCGAGAGAAAGAAGCCAGTGTGTTCCCGGAATAAACTCCGACATCCATCCAGTCCACATTCAGCTAATGTCACCATCAATTCACGTTCGGCTTGATGGTTGAAATTTATAGAAGCAGGGGGCCAACGGTGAGATGCAGATAATCACGAAACGTCAAACATTTTAAAATTAAAAAAAAAAAACCAACGCGACTCTCGCCCTCGTCCCGAACAATGATCCTCTGTTCTCGAGGGAGTAAGGAGCTGCCCAGGCCCGGAATCAAAACAATAGTTCTGCACATAACAGACTCAAGCAGACAACATAACTTCTGCGAGCGCGCCAGCCAGTCTACAGTTTGAATATTTCCTTGTCAATGTGACGGATATGAAAATTTGAACTACAACCCTGCCCGAAAATATCTCTTCGCCTCAGTGAAGTTTAGACAGCCACAGAACGCATAACTTTAACGAATTGTCCGAAGTGAGTTAGTCACACCCGAGTTATGACTGCTAAAATTAATTAGAGCGAGATACTTTTCGCCCTCCAAATCAACCCTGAAAAACAAGGAGTTATTGTGTTTCAATGCTACGCGATTATCACTCTTCAGTGCAAACTTCAAGTCACGTGGGGGTGGAGTTATAGTAGACTGACCAATAACGAATAAGGAATTCCACCCCGGAGGTAGCGTAGCCGGAGAATCAAGGGTGAAACCAGGATACATCAACATCAGTTCGAATACATCGCTCCAACCCTCCAGTAGAGAAAAAAAACTTTGCTCGAACAGTTTTCGGTACATCGCTTGAACAGATAAGAAGTTTCAACACAAGACTCCAGAAAATACTTTCATCTTCACTTCAGTGCAAACAGTCATTATGTGTGTGCTCTCTGAGCTACAGTCAAACTTTATTGTTTATTAAGAAGTGCGTCAGTAATAGTGTTTGTTTATGTGTACGGAACGTCGCAAGCGCGGCTCGCGACCGTCTCTTGTCTTCACCCAGTGCATGATGGTCCTGTCGACTCACTGCGACAGTCAGCTGTTACGGTAACGTATGTAGTGTGATGAGACGATGTAAGTATTTGGACAGCCCGTTAAATAATTTCTTTTCATATGTCTCAGTGTCCTAATTTCTTGTAAATAACAATAACTGTGATTACTGAACTTGGCTCGTGAATAAAGACCAGCGAATAAGTACTTGAATGGCCTTCTCCGTTGGCCGAATTACTGGCCGTTAACAAAACATAAAACACACTTATTTGATATTGTACGCATGTCAGGTGTTGTATTTATTTTTCAGGTTCTACTTTTCATTACTGAACCATCCATGCCTGGTGGAAACATTGTAGATTCGAATCTAACCCATTTATTATTATATAATTTCCTTCTGTCTTTCTGCTCAGAGTGGCTAAGATGACCCACAAAGATTCAGCTCGTCAACTCTACACTCTGTCTCAGTTATCTCTGGAGCAGGCGAACGAAAACAAGTCTCTGCGCAAGTAGAGACGGCTCCACCAATGAACACGTGAGGGGGGATGTAATTGCGCTGAGGGGGAAGGGGGGCGACTGCAGTTACCAGCATTCGAGCAGCGTGTACTGCTTCACTCGGGTAACTAGATTCCCCCACCCCCTCCGCTTCTCTGACGCCATGCGCGTACTTGCTCCAGAGTTAGGTGGGACAGGGTATAAGTTGATACACATTTCAACGATCCTTCAAAGTTGCAGGCTCATTTTGATTTATCTATATGTGCAAAAAATAGATTTATATTAAATCAACTTACTGAATATTAACGTATTTTAAATCCTTAGTAGCAGAGGGTTAAGCCATTAAACAATAGGATATTGCTTTGTAATGCACTTCATTATCTTAGGTTTTGAAGAAATGTTGTTTCAAGCCCATTTCATGCACAATAATTGGGACTGGACCTACAGTTTAAAGTGGATTCCGAACCACTGTGCAACATGCCTTCATCGCGTATCGCACCCGGCATCTCTTGATTACAAGGTGAAGATATTACCACCATGTCTTCGTGGAGGGCCTTGTAGAAATCATGTTTTCATTGCTATCAACTAACGGCGAAAGAAATAGTAGGCGAATTGTCCACCACCATATTAATGCTGTCTGTATTACACAATGTGATGACAATGAATTGGAATAATGACGTCATTAAACAGAGAACAATGCCTGCTTCGAACCAAACATAGTTTCATTCATTAAATCAACACAAGATGTAGAATAAAAAAGTAATTAAAATAGCGGTGGACAATTTGCCTGCAATTATCTTTGCCGTTGACTATACTAGGCACTATAGTGACCTGAACTGTTTACAGACCGTGGTTACTATAGTGGCAGGACGCTAAAAGGGATTTAAAATTACTGTAAATTAAAACATAACATTTTAGAGTTGTCGAGCTGTATCTTTGCGGGTAAAGTGATCTCCTTGGCGAATTGGTTTAGCACGTGGCGGTACGACGCCAGCAGTCCTGGGTTCCAATCTTTTCATCAATTTCACCATATCGCTACTCATCCTCATCTTCGCGATTAGCCAAGAGAGGTAGAACAGCAAAGTAGGATAAACTAAATCAAATAAAAGTCAAATGTTTATGGGTCACTTTGTCTACTCCGCGCAGAGACAAACATTCATTTCAGTAGTTGCCAACTATCTAACTGTTTCAGTGGTCGACAGCAAGAGCAGGACGCAAGAACAATGACGCCAAGTTGCTACGGCGCCCTGTAGCTCTTGCCGTTGATACTGGGCATCCAGATTTGGCCAGGCTTCACCCTAAAAGTACAGCTTGTCAACTTCAGTCTTCACCAATGTTCATTATCATTTGAAATGACGAACTTTCCTAACATTCAAGGCTACAAGCAGGTGTTTCCTCTATTATAACCTTACGTAATATCGCCTCTGACCACACATACAAAGGCAAATATATTAACAATATAAAGGGTATGTGTGATTCCAATGAATCCAAAAATTGTAAATTCAATACAATTTAACGGTATATATATATATATATATATATTTAAAATACATCTAAAAACACAAGTCACAAATGTTACGGGATATACTTATCTACGAAAAACTGTTAATTGTAATAGAATTTCAAACTCAAATTTTAACTAATCAAGTTCAATATATGTCATCTTGTAATAATCTTCCGTCTGTCAGATAGACTGTTCTGCAAGGGACACTAACAAAGTAAACGGATTGAGAGAATTCTGTTCTATTTTCAACGCAACTTTCTTTTCCTTCCTAGATCAAAATAGATGCTAAACTGTGAAACACTTGCCTCAGGGCATTTATAAATATGTATTAATTCAATTGTATTTTGATTAATAAAAGTTACAATTTTTCACGTCTACGGAGAAAAATTCACGCATAATTCCCGGAATTCAAGGAATTCCCGGTGAGTAGCCGCCCTGTACTAACTGCAATACAACTGCATAAAAAAATGATATTAATTTTAAATCTTTTCGTATTGTAACTGTTTAAAGTTCATACTAATTTCGTCTTCCTTTTCAGTACATCCTTTACACCCAGGTAAGAATTCGCTATTATTTCTTTACTGACTGGAAAGTAATATTAATACTTACACTCTGTCCAGGTAATCTCTGGGGCAAGCGAACGAAAAAAAACTGGCGCAAGTAGTAACTCGAGAGGGCTCGACCAATGAACGCGTGAGAGGGGAACTGTGTGCATGGAGTCCACTCGCTTTCTCTTCTTCTCTGCTGTTGTTTGTCTCGGCCACGCTCCACAGATTCCCGAGACGAAGTGCAACTCTCTAGCATTTCTCAATCCGAAGGCATATTGACGTAGTTGCATGTGTTTTCAACCTGTCCCTATCCTGGGCAAGATCACTCTATTCTTGACAATCCTTACGAATTTTCTTCATGTCCAACTTAATATTGTCACTCCAATTTCGACTTGGACTTGAAGACTAAAATTGGTAAACGCTGTAAGTGCCACAATAATTCAAACACCGTTTTCCCACGTTAAACTGTGAAATGTGCCATGCTTTATAATGTGGTAAACGTGAAATGTGGCTGGTAGCCCTCTAAGTAGTTCAAAGGGCGTGTAAAGAGGTCACTAGTGTGAACGTTCTTACGGGCTGATGTGCTGAACCATGCGATTTCCCAACACTTTCGCTTTTGGCACTTACAAAGTTTACTACTTTTAGTCATCACTTCCTGCAGGTCTCTTACCATCAGGCTTTAAAACAATATTCTTGTAAATTTTTCTATAGACACTCCGAACAGAGCTACATGGCCTACCCATGAAGATTTGATTTATATGCTATAATAATATCAGAAAGCAAGTATAGATGGCGAAATTCAGCGTTATGTAACTTTTACATTTACTTGTTTCTTCTTGTGTTTCAGAACCAAATATCTGTTCGAAGATAATATTTTCAAAAACGTGTGATTTATGTTCCTCATTTAGTGTAAGGTAAATATCCATGCAAAACATCCACACATCCATGCAAAACTACATGTATATATACTGTCTTCTATAATTTGAACTTTAGATTATTTTATATTGAACGAAAGGGCAACGGTTTTCGAATGGGAGCTATCCTTGAAATCGACATCAGTAATTTCTTTTTTTTTTGTCATGAAAAGCAATGAATATCCGTGGAGATTACTAAAAAATATATGGACGGGTTAATGTTACAGTGGTGTAAGTCACTTTTTTAAAAAAAAAATACTTACATACAGAAACCAGATCTAGATAAGTCAATCTGTTAACAAAACACGTGAAGGAAGTCAGAGCTTCATTCAACTGGCAACAGATGGCAGTGGAAGTTCTAGTGATAAAGGAAACAGCTGTTGCGTTGATCAGCAAAGTGGTGTAAGTCAGACTTGCACCACTGTGTTTGTAAACGCTTCCCGAGTGCCGAATGACTCCACACTTCTGCGTGAGACTTCTACACAAAAGAATTCTGAAGAAAGTATTCAAGATCCATTAGACGATCTTGAGACCAGTGATGAATGGAAGCCTGAGTCGGAAGAGAGTTCGCCAGAAACAGAAGGTAAGTTTCATCCACACCAATGTTTGGCAGATAAACGTGTGTTATAAAAAATAGTGTTGAAAAGGTAAGTAGTTAAAAGTGTGTATACATAGTAAGTGTGGTAAGGTAGTATGTGTATAAATAACATAGTTGTTTATTGTTTCAGAAGAAGATGATAATACACCAGTCCGCAGACCCTATCCCGGCCCATTTCCTACTGCTGCCCCATCAACTGAACATCAGGAAAACCAAAGATCTAAGAGGATAAGGAAAAGACAGAAGCATGGTAGTAAAGCTGAGAAGCGAAAGAAAGCCCGAAACAGGTTTGCCATACATCTCTTCTAGAGGTAAAGAAGTGGAACGTAAGGTGTTTCAAAACTATGATTGTAAATGTAAGAAGAAGTGTGTAGATAACGTACCAGAAACAGCAACGAAGGATACTTTTAATTCATTCTGGAACATGAGTACCTTTGGTGAGCAAAATGGGTTTTTATGTGGTTTGATCACCCAAAAATAACCTAATGTAAGGCGCCCTCGTAGTTCAGCAAGAAATCCAAAACCGGTTACAAACATTTATAGATTTTAAGTTGGAGGTAACAGCGTCATAGTTTGTAAACTTTTTTCTTGAAAACCTTACAACTTTCGAATGGGCGGATGACAAGGGCAATAAAAAAAAATAAGGGATGGTCAGCAACCAGGATCTGATGGTCGAGGACGCCATGTCCCAAAACACAAGACACCGGACGTAGTAATGAAAGAGGTGCGTCACCATATTAGCTCATTTCCATGCTATCAGTCGCACTATACCAGAATTGAGAATCCCAACAGAAAATTTCTACCAGCCGAAATGGATGTACGTGCAATGTACGACTTGTATAAAGAAAAGTGCAGGGAAAAAAATATTGATTCAGTTTCTGAAGCTGTCTATCGCCGAACCATTAATAATGAGTTCAACTTGCATTTCTACAGACCACTGAAAGATACCTGTAGTAAATGTGATGCCTATGACGTAAAACTTAAAGCTTGTGAAAATAAGGAGATCATTCGACAACTTAGAAAAGCAGAAAAAGCGCAACAAGCGAGAAACGAGGATGCAGTGAAGGCGCGTGAAGATGATTCTGTCTATGCTGTGACGTTTGACCTAGAAAAAGCTCTTCCTTTCCCAATATTGACTACATCTGTTGCATACTACAAGCGGAACATATATACCTACAATTTGAAATGCCATGAACTTGGAACATTTGCTGGGTTTATGTATTGCTGGGATGAGACCATTGCTTCTCGCGGGTCACAAGAAGTTGGTTCCTGCATTATCAAACATCTTGAATCAAGAGCTTCATCACCAAAGCACATTATTATGTACAGTGATGCGTCTACAGGTCAAAATCGTAACCTGAAGTTACCATTGTACTTGATGAAGTTCAATGACAGACAGAGCAATAACAACTGTGCGAAAATCGTTGATCATAAGTTTGTGGTAAGTGGCTACTCTTACCTTCCAAACGACACAGATTTTTGATCGATTGAATTATACGCAAAGAATAGACTGATTTATACTCCTGATGACTGGTACAGTATTATTTTGAAATGCAAAAGAAAAAGTAGATACACGTTGACCAAAATGGGACGTGACGACTTCAAATCTGTTGCTAACTTGGAACACTGTATCACACGTAGAAAGCCAAACGAGAACAATTGCCCCGTTAACTGGTTGAAGATCAAATGGATTAGGATTTTGAAAGATCGCCTTACACTCTTCTGTATAAAGAAACACTGAATGCAGACATGCCATTTTCTGTATTTAATCTACGACCACCAAGGGCTGGTAGACCATCATGTCTAGCGAACCTTCATCAACATGTGCTGTATCCACGAGGAAGACCGGTTACAGAAGCGAAGAAGAAGAACATGATAGACCTTCTGGAACACATTTCACCAGTGAAATATGATTTTTTCCCTTTCCCTTCGAACGACTCTTGAATGTGAGGAGACACCACCTGACGATCTTGGTCCACTGGAAATTGTGGAAACTCTTGATCCAGAGCCAGAAGATAATTATGAATGAATATTTATTCAGTCTTTGATTTTTGTCCATTTGTAATAACAATTACTTATTTTTAATAAGAATAAATTCTTTGTTTGGGGTTCTCAAGTTCACTTTATATCCATTTTGTTGACAAATGCACTGGTGTAAGTCATACACAGTGGTGTAAGTCATTGGCTATATTCATACACAGTGGTGTAAGTTATTTTCGTCAGTAGTAACATTGTAAACATTGCACGAATTCCATTCAATTCAAGCCTCTATTTTACTCTTTCTTTACCAGGTGACACCCCTAAAATGCTAAAATTACAACATTTTTGTTCCCGAATTTATTATAGTACCTTTTGCGTTTTGTTATTTTCTGGAAAACAAAGATAATGTGACTTGCACCACTGTAACTTTAACCCGACCATATGTAATTTCAAGAATACAGATATGCAGGATGATTCAAAAGTGTCTTGACATTTTCCCTATGAAGTATTCATGTAAGTTTTTCAGGATGGGATAAGAGACACTTGTTTCCCATCATGATGATGCACCACCCCATTTCGCCAGAATCGTTCTGGACTACCTCCCTGACACCTTCTCCGGTAGGTTGATCGGCCGTGGCTCACCAGTACTTTGGATGGCTTGCTCCCACACCTGACTTCCCCCTAGACTTTTATGTCTGGGGTATCATTAAGTCTAGAGTGGACCAAGTAAAGATCATCACCAGATAGAAACTGACACAGCGAATAGATGCAACAACAGGGGAGATCACGCGAGCTATGTTTGAGCCCGTGTTCCGGTCAGTGCAAGAGAGGTGGGTGCTATTGCTATATATACAAGGCCACCACATTGAAATGTACCGAGTTTGTATTATATTCTACAGTACTTTGAGCAGTAATGTTAATTCTGTCAATAAAATGCTTTTTGATTAAACAGTCAGGATACTTTTGAATCGCCCTGTGTATATGTCACATACTTTATCAATAAAAAAGTGCACAAATCCCATTTTCTGCTTGATTACCTGCAACAATAGCAACCCCAACACCAGTTTCTGCATTAGTTCATTCTTCTATGATACTTTGGTTACTGCTGGAGTTTATTTATTAATTCGTTTTGGTGAAATAATTATATTTACTATGGTTGGTACACCCACCCTAGAATCAAAAACAAAGTAGGAACTAACAACCCTTCAAAAAAGAAATGAAACAAGAAAATATTCCTTCACAAGGAATTAATTTAATATATTTTTTACTATATTAACTGGATTTTTTTACTTTATTTTTGGTTTACAGGAGCAATCCATCATTATCCAAATCACGGCGCAGGAGACTATGAAGAATATTATTATGGTGATGAAATAATACACAATAATGAGGACACTAATATTAACCATAAGCACAACAATAAATTCTATAAAATGAAGAACGAAGATGATGATGATGATGATGATGGTGATGGTGATGGTGATGATGATTACGATTCGGACGATTCCTTTGAATATAAATAGCGTTTGTTCTGTGATTGCAAAAGTGCATAAATTTTCAATGTGTAATAAATTTTCGTTCAGTTCCATTATTTTTTTTTTTCAACATTTGTCAGAAAATATAATATTAACCTGTTATCGTAAGCTGTTGGGAAGTAAATGAGTGGCAAAAGGTGTCAGGAGGTGTAATTATTTATTTAGTGTTATATACCTAATAACAGTTTTAGTGTTCACTTTATTCCATGACCTTATTAAAAATCTTCAGTTGATAAGTTGATGGAAATATTAAAAAAAAGAAAACAATTGTATCCATACCGTTGTCACCTCGGTCAGTTAGGGCATGCTTCTTTACGCAGTGAAGGTTCCACATGTCACTTGCTGTTGTGTCACTTCGGTCTGAAAGCTTCCTTAGTATAAGAGTACTAACACAGTTAAAAGTGAGGCTTATGTGGGAGACTAAAGGAGCTATAAGACCGGGGTGGCAGGTCTCACTTGGAAACGAACCTTAAACAATAAATGCAACCTCTCCTACCCAACTGATCCAACAAGCTAGGCGTAACGCTCAGACTGTGCCGTTTTCTCAACAGACCCGTCTAGTTCGGTGTACCTTTTGACACTAGGTGTAGTACAGGAGCGCGTGAGCTACTTGACGGCCAAATAGACGTTGCTCCGCGAGCCCTGCTCACTTGATCGCTGAGCGAACTTGAACCTTGCTCGGCACAGGTTTGAGCCACAGAATATAGCGTTTTTGTGTTTCGATCTTGTGAAGCTAAAGGAAGAAGAGGAAAACTGCATGAGGATGGCGAGCCGCGAGTGGCAACTGGCCGACCAATGAGGAAATATTTATGATGAACGGCTTGCGATATAGCGTAATTAGAGAGGAAGTTCAAGTAACAGAAGGTGATGTAATATTCCAGTTTTTGTAATTGTATTAAAATGAAAATGTTGTTTATTCCATATAAGTTTTGGAAAGTTGTGCAAGGGTGTGAAAATGAAAATTTCGACAGTTTTGTTCACATCAACTATTCTATTTCCATAATTAACAGCATTTCAAACACCGAAATCTTGTCCACTCGACGCAGCCACATTGACCACAGATTATTCAAAGGCACTGGCATTTTGATCAATGAGCAAACAGCGACAAGTAAATGATCTGTCTGCTCAACGAATGAAAATCTTGCTCAGCGAGCGTCGCTCAGATACTTGTGTATCCCGGTGTCAGGCTGGTGGAAGGAAATGACGTTCAATCAAGTAGACGAATAGCGGTGTTCAAGTTCAAAAGGTTCAACAAATTCCTGTCTGCTACTTTAAACGTTCATATGATTAGTTATCACGCACCACGTTACCATACACTACAGCTTATACGGTTCCAGAACGTAGTGCAAACACCAAATACACCACTTGACATCAAATCAACGATGTAGACGAGAGTCCGTGTTTCACCGTGTAACGAACTACATCGAACTTGAGGGCAGTGTTGCCAACCATTTTTCGGCAATGTCCCTACAGACGTAGTGAAAATATCCCTACAACTGACCAAATGACAAAAACAGAAGAAAAAATTATACACATTTACTTAACAAATCTTTCTGCTCGATGCTTCCATAATTGATGAATAACTTTGAGTCGTTTACTGTTAATTATGTTGTTTGAAGTCATACATGCCGCTGCTGTGAAGAGATAGATGTTGGTTGGTGATGCTGTATTTCCTGCAGTCTTCTTCACGTGCCTTAAAGGAAGAATTTATCACTAGCAAAGAATTTAACATTTCAGGTCCCATTTTATTTCTCTTTTTTGTTTTTGTATCACTTAAGATTAATAATATTCTTTCCGTTTCCGCGTTAGCACTATTTTTGCGAGAGTGGAAATGTTTTCAAAAAAGAACTTGCCTTCGAAGTTCCTGGTAACAGATAACATGTTCCAAAATTCTGATGAAGATTTGTTAGTTAGTTCTTTTTTCTCCTCCTCGCTAAAGTATCGAGCTCATTCTAAACTGAGCGCGAAGAAAGTGCAACTGACTGGCGAGTAAGCTTTGCACAATAAAATGTTATTTTGCAAGATTGAAAAAAGTCCCTACGTTTTCTCTCATTTGGCAAAATCTGTCCCTACGTCCTTACGCGGGCGAAATATAGTGAAAAGTTCCTATGCGTAGGGACATGTCCCTACGGTTGGCATCACTGCTAGAGGGGGTTAATATCGTTCATTGTGTTGTCTCAGTCTTGTAATAGCGCATGCGCAGTTATTGATTTTCTACATGCGCCCCGCATTGATTGTCGAATGTCACTTCGGTGTGAATCCTCCGTGTAGCTTGTTGTCTGTCGCTTCAGACTGAAAGCTTCCTAAATTTTAATATTAAAACAACTAAAAACAACTTCAGTTTTGCTCAAATTGAAGAAAAAAAGTTTAACTCGTAAAAGCATAACTTTTCGCACTTACGATGAAAAAAACAGCTGCAACCAACCTAATTTAAAATCACAGCCTCCCTTATTTTGAAATATCTGTACTGGGAGGGGTGATCCATTCTCAAGACACCCAAATGTCAACCTCACTTCCACGTAGCATACCCTGGACTATATTATCGTAGAATAACGAGGCTCTTGCTTCTGTAAGCCACTATAATCCTCCGTGAGACTTATGTTGTGGAATTGTTTATTCATCTATTTCATATCGTCAGCATTCATCCTCATCTTTGCGAATAGTCAAAAGTGTCAAAAAAAAAAGTAAAATAAAGCAAACCAATCAATCAAATATCTCTGAATGTCACATCCTCATGCATACTCACCCATTTTACAACGAACATTACCTCGTTTCTAAGCAGGCTTGACTAGAAGTAAAACGTCCAATCCGTTATGAAATAGCTTAGGGTTTCCTTATTAATTTCAACGTTAACACACCATGCAATGCGACAAGTCAGACATTTTCTAACTACAATAGTTAAAAGTTTAATTGCTTGAAAATCAGGATGCATAAAATCGAATGTGCGCTGTTTAGTGCTGCTGACTCTACAAACATTTTCGCGATATGTTCGCCAAAGCAATCGACATGGAATGACTTTCTTCGATCAAGCCTTAAAAAATATCCCATAATATAGCTGGGAAAAAATATAACCAATAATAATATTTTTTTGATTTGATGCAGTTATTTTCCTGCCATATTACTTCTCGAAGGATATGTGCAATATAATCGACAATGTACTATGCTTGGATAATGTGTGTAGTTTTCTTTCAGGTGAGATACGGATATTTATAATTTCATTGTTCCTTAAAAAAGAAGACTTGTTTGTTTCTTCAGAACTTTTAATGCACTTTTTGTGATGTCATTTTCTTAAAGTTTATTGCATGATCAATTTCTACAACACATGTGAATTAACATGTTTCAGACTTGACATCTATAGAATCGTCGACAATTCTTGGTAGCTATCACCACATGGCGAAAGATAAACTTTTCTACACATGCACATCTGTGGATGAATATCAAGAAAAAGTATTTGATATTCTATCTGTAACATACCAACACGGTTACAATTTATCGTAAAATTTAAAATATTCTACCGTTAAAATTTAACAGTCTGCGTTTTAATTTAGAAACATATACGGAACCGCTTTTTATTGAATTTTCAATATTTTATCATGCGGGGAGACGTTTCCCTCGATCAACCAGTTGAATTAATATCCAGCAGAGATTGTTTAATTTATTATTTTACATAAGTGGTTTCTTGTATTTTACACCATTTCTTTTTCGATTTAATGAGTTCTTAATTCGTTATTCAGTCCGGAAAATAACTAACTGAACTTTATTTCCTTCATCAACAATGAAAGTAACAATCTTTTATATTTTCTAACTTGAAATGAACAATGCCAATTTACGTACATGGGTTCTTTTGTAAAATGAATATAAAACACTATTATACACAAGTATAAAACACTTATTATAGATGGTTGTAAATTTATCAAATAACACACGTTTTCGTTAGAATAAAGAACCATAGTTCTAATATGTTATAATATTAATGGGTAATGAACAAATTATAATGCATTTACCTTGATTTGCTTTATTTTACTTCGCTTTTTGTGCCACTCTTGGCTAATTTGCGAAGATGGGATGGGTGATGATATGATGAAATTGATGAATGCATACTCACTAACATCCATGCCCATGCCTGGACTCGAACCCGGAACCCCTGGAGTCGCAGCGCGAAGTGCTAACCACTCAGCTACGGGGCCGGCAATATAATGAATTTAAAAAAGTACTAGTTAATGAAAAAGTAAAACTTTAAATTTGCAATCAAAGCTGCTGAACTATCGATATTAAATTTCGTGAAGTGCTCTACAGAACCAAGCGTAAGCTGTCTTCCGAAAATCACGTTTCAAAGTGATTGGTAGGTCTCCCTGATGGGCGTAATGGTAACTTCGTCACCTTGTAATTAAGGGGTCCCGGATTCGGTGCCCGGTGGAGGTACACAGTGGTTCGGATCCAACTTTAAACTGTATGTCCACTCTCAATTAACCTACCTGTGCCAAAAGTGGACTTGAAACAAACTCCGACTCACTCAAAGTTATTGGTAACGGCATAAAAACGTATTTCGTACACAATCGCTTGCTAACTAAAACCCTTCCTACCCACCCCCTCTTGATAGTCTGTTGCTCATAACACAGCGAACTCTTTAAATCTGGCGCGCATACATTGAAGGGTGCCAAGGGGTCCCGGGTTCGATTCCCGGTGGAGGCACATAGTGGTTCGGATCCCACTTTAAACTGTAGGTCCAGTCCCGATTAGCCTTACTGTGCATAAAGTGGACTTAAAACACCAATTCAATCAATCAAACATTGAAGGGTGCAAAATGGCATCATGTACGGACGCACACAAAAATTTCAATTCAATCAATCAATCTTTAAATCTGGATAGGTCTATTCTATTTCGTTTTGATGAGCTATATTTGATGTTGCCCCATCAATTGAAAAAGAAAAGAAGTGATTTCACTAATGAACTGTAGTGATCAACATTTGATAATGCGATAACGAGCAACTAACTTAAATTGCTTCCTCACGGTCAGGAGACATTCATGCTTACATTTTCCACCAAAACTTCTATTCTCTTCAAGTTTCTACAATGCGAGATAATCAAAAGGTCCCGGATACGACGCGGACGCACGTAGGAGTTAGGATCCCATTTTAAACTGTAGGTCCAGCCTGGATTAGCCTTTCTGTGCATAAACTAGACTCCAAACACCAAATCAATCAATCAAAGCAGAGACCAGACCGAGACAGGCGCTTACAGCAGAGATAAACCGTGACAACCGCTTACGGAAGAGACGGGACCAAGAAAACTGCTTACGGAGGAGACCGGACCGAGACAACTGCTCACGGAAGAGACCGGAACGAAACGGCCGCTTAGGGAATAGACCGGGCCGAGACGGCCGCTTAATTAAGAGACCGGAACGAGACAACCGCTTACGAAAGAGACCGGACCGAGGCGGCCGCTTAATTAAAAGACTGGAAGGAGACAACCGCTTACGGAAGAGACTGGACCGAGACGGCCGCTTAAGTTAGAGACCTGACAGAGACGGCCGAATAATTAAGAGACCGGAACGAGACAACCGCTTACGAAAGAGATCGGAACGAGACAACCGCTTACGAAAGAGACCGGACCGAGGTGGCCGTTTAATTAAGAGACTGGAACGAGACAACCGCTTACGGAAGAGACTGGGCCAAACGACCGCTTAGGGAATAGACCGGGCTGAGACAGCCGCTTACGGAAGAGACTGGGCCGAGACGGCAGCTTAATTAAGAGACTGGAACGAGACAACCGCTTACGGAAGAGACCGGGCCAAACGGCCGCTTAGGGAATAGACCGGGCCGTCACGGCCGCTTACGGAAGAGTCTTGGCCGAGACGACCGCTTAATTAAGAGACCTGACCGAGACGGCCGCTTAATTAAGAGATCGGACCGAGACAACCGCTTACGGAAGAGACCGGACCGAGGCGGCCGCTTACGGAAGAGACCCGACCGAGACGGCCGCTTAATTAAGAGACCTGACCGAGACAACGGCTTACGGAAGAGACCAGACCAAACAGCCGGTGAGGGAATAGACCGGGCCGAGACGGCCGCTTACGGAAGAGACCGGACCGAGACGGCCGCTTAGTTAAGAGACCGGAACGAGACAACCGCTTACGGAAGAGACCAGACCGAGGCAGCCGCTTAATTAAACGACCTGACCGAGACATCCGCTTACGGAAGAGACTGGGCCAAACGGCCGCTTACGGAAGAGACTGGGCCGCAACGGCGGCTTACGGAAGAGACCTGGCCGAGGCGGCCGCTTAATTAAGAGACTGGAACGAGACAACCGCTTACGGAAGAGACCTAGACGGCCGCTTAATTAAGAGACTGGAACGAGACAACCGCTTACGTAAGAGACCGGGCCAAACGGCCGCTTAGGGAATAGACCGGGCCGTCACGGCCGCTTACGGAAGAGTCTTGGCCGAGACGGCCGCTTAATTAAGAGACCTGACCGAGACGGCCGCTTAATTAAGAGATCGGAACGAGACAACCGCTTACGGAAGAGACCGGACCGAGGCGGCCGCTTACGGAAGAGACCCGACCGAGACGGCCGCTTAATTAAGAGACCTGACCGAGACAACGGCTTACGGAAGAGACCAGGCCAAACAGCCGGTGAGGGAATAGACCGGGCCGAGACGGCCGCTTACGGAAGAGACCTGACCGAGACGGCCGCTTAGTTAAGAGACCGGAACGAGACAACCGCTTACGGAAGAGACCAGACCGAGGCAGCCGCTTAATTAAACGACCTGACCGATACATCCGCTTACGAAAGAGATTGGGCCAAACGGCCGCTTAGGGAATAGACCGGGCCGAGACGGCCGCTTACGGAAGAGACTGGATCGCCTTGTAATAAAGAGGTCTTAACCATCCAAATACCAATGTATATGGTTTATATGGAGTAATAAAAATTCTAAATTCCAAGTATTCAATACATTTTAACATATTATGGCTGACGCTACCATATCGCTGCAGATTATAAAATTCGGCTAGGAGCAGTGCGAAAATTTATAAAGATATATTTACTATTCGGATTTAACTTAGTTGTGACGTTATTTTAAGTGTTCGACACGTTTTTGTTGAATGTGCAGATTTTAACAACCTCAGTCAGAGTTTTAACATTCCAAAGGACTTGTCATCCGTGTTGGGTGACAATGTCAGTGTTTTGTCAAGTGGTTTTAGGGTTTTGAGAAGAGTAAGTCTCTTCCACTCTCTCTGAGGTAGTTTTAAGCTTACCTTACCTTTTTTTAATATGTTGTGTTTGTCCAATGCAGGTCCATTTACAACGTGCATTTTTTAACTTTTTACACCACTTTTTATTTGAGGTAAGAGTTTTAGATAAAGGGATCTTCCCAGTGTTCATTGAAGGGTGTAAAATTGCCTGATGTGCCGACGCACCCAAAACAATTTTAATTCAATCAATCATATTCTGATTTAACGATACAGAGAACACACAAACATTAATAAATACATACTATACTTCTTATTTTAGAAGAGGTAATGGAAATTTCCATACGCGAACTCGAAATATTTAAAATAAAAAAAATTCAGAACTGATAAAATTCAGTCGCCAGGTGAACATTTTCAGGCGACCTGTATTTATCTACCTCTGGCCATGTATAATGCTAAATAAATACATATTTTTTGTTGATAAAATAAACACCACATCCGCTATAGTAATCTCAACACCTCTAGATTTGGGAGAGTGGTCCCACATATTACGAAAGGCGAACTGTAACATTGAAAATTTTCAAAATTTTGGAATCAAATTATTAAGATGATCTCTCGGGTTAACGATAAAGTTCTGGAGAAAATTCAACCACGAAGTGACTTTGCAATCTCTTCCAGACCTTTCCTGGTCAATAACCGTAGAGAAAATCTTCCTATAGAAAAATAATTAAAACTTATACAAGTTTCAATTCAAGGTTCATTCTGGGATATTGGCAAAAACCTCAAAACGACAAATAGAAGACGATTCAGATGCCACACTATCAGATTATCCAGGTGAGTGTACTATTGTTATAAAAACACTGCGTAATACAGTCCGTTCAACGAAAAACCGGCTCCGAGGTACAGAGATATGAATCTGTCTGTACACTCCCTCCCTCCATCCCACCTCCCCTCTCGCCCATTCCTCGCACCCCCTCACAAGTACACGTACATACAAGACTGCCACAACAACGAAACAGACAAATGAGCCAACTATTAAACATGTACCGCGGGGCCGGTTTTTCGTTTAACGCACTGTACATGTACAAAAAGAGATTTCATTGAAGAGTGGATAGACCTTTAGTGAACACTTGTGTACAGTCACGGAGAGTTCTGGGTTGTGACGATCCCGATGAGAGTCAATGGGATTGTTACAACCTTGGAGTGTACGTGACTGTACACCTAACGTCATCGAATATTATATTCTCAGGCATCTACCATTAACATGTTAAAGTTGCGTTTAGTTTTCAAAAGTATTTTACTGCATAATAAGCCTAATTGCTTTGTGCAACTAATTAGAATATGCAAGTGTAGTTTGGCCACCTTACACGCAATATAATAGGAAAAAATATCGAAATAACAGAACAAATTTCTTCGTTGTATTGCACAAAAATACAGAGATCATTATGCCAATGTCAGATATCATACAATTACTGCTAAGTAAATTCAGGATGACACCTAATGTAAGAAGGGAAGCTCCCATCAATTATGACAAGATAGCCAGGGTAACATAAATTAACGATAGTCGTAAGAGCTTCCAGATACAGAGGCTGTTCAGCGTATATGTGACCAAATTGTACTTTCCAAATAGTTACGAAAATCCGTGACGCCAGGTGCGACAATGCTGGATGTGTCTCCCCTGGTTCCGAACAATGGCCCGGCAACGTAGTTTCCATTGCAGAAGGCTCCGTTGGAGAACTACGAGGGGGATCTTGTTCCATGCCTGTTACACAGCTTTCCAGAGTCCATTCACAGTTGTGACACGTCTTTTGCCTAAACCCTTTTTAAGCAGTCCAAATCCACAAAAGTCCATTGGACTTTCGTCTGGAGACTTCACAGGTATATCGTTGAAAGGTATGGCCTGTATTCCAGTAGCCTCCTTCATATTCTGGTAGAATGCGAGGGTGTGTGATGTCTTGCATTCCCGTCGGTGGGCATCGGTAAGGTGATGACCGCTAGCCTTGAACACCTTTACATGATTCAGTTGTTGGCGCAAGGTGTGGTTATCAGTTCCCAAAGACACATTTAGACGATTCGCCATCTGTCTTTTGGTCGGGGTATTCTCTTGCATGGCCATTCTGCGAATTTTCACCTGCATACTGGTGGTGGCTTGTGTGCACGGTCGTGTTCTCACGGCCATGGAATCCTTATACTTGCCGATCAGATTCTTGATTAAAGTCAATCTAACGTCACAACCCTTGCTCTTACACTGCTTCCTGATCATTGACACACTGAACTTTGCATCGTAAAGGGCTACAGCATAACCCTCCCAAAAGCAACTCAGTTTTGGTGGCATTTTCGGCCAAGCGAGAAAACACAAACACTTGGAAAAGTTTTACAACGTACTCCTCCCACAAGCGGCTCAGTTTGGGCGGGATATTTGGCCCAGCAAGAAAACACAACCACTCTCTAACAGCTCACACACTACACTGACAATCGTGTCCGACCAAGGTCGGGTGAGTTCATTTTGCGCATGGGGGGAAGGAATCGCGTTTGGTCAAACATACACTGAACAGCCTTCTGTATTACATGTTAATGATAAGGAGATATCCTATTGATATTTCCCTTCTTATCTTATCTTTCTCTCACATTTTTATTTCTCCTCTCCCTCCCTGTCTCAAAACTTCTTTATTTCTCTTCTCTCTCCATGTCTTTCACTTCTTTCTCTTTTCTCTCCTTGTCTCTCACTTCTTTATTTATCTTCTCTTTTCTTGTCTCTAACTTATTTCTCATCTCTTATTCTGTCTTCCAATGCTTTATCTATTCTCTTTTCTTGTCTTCCATTTATTTATTTATCCTCTTTTTCTATGTCTCTCACTCCTTTATTTTTCTCATATTTTACTCTCACTTCGTTATTTGTCTTCTGTTATTCTGTCTCTCACTTTTTCATTTTCCCTCTTTTTCTCTGTCTCGTCTTTATTTCTATTCTTTCTCTATGCCTCTAATTTCATTACTTATTTTATTTTCCTATGTCTCTCACTTCCTTATTTTTATCTTTTTTCTATGTATCTTTTTCTTTATTTTCATCTTTTTCTGTCTCTCATTTCTTTATTTACCCTCTTTTCTATGTATCTTTTTTCTTTATTTTCATCTTTTTCTATGTCTGTCATTATTTATTTACCCTCTTTTCTCTTCCTCTCCCTTCTTTATTTCTCCTAATTTTATTTGTCTCCTACTGATTTGATTTATTCTCTTTTTCTATGTATCTCACTTCTTAATTTGTCCTCTATTGCTCCGTATCTGCATAATTTAATTCTCAAGTTTGACCCTTAGAAAGTTTTCCGTTGACGCCTTTTGGTATCCTTAAACGTTACTTTCACTATGTTCTGATATTGTACTAAGTCCTAAAGTCATGAATTGACATTATTGTTTACATTTTATTGACAAGGAAATCTCATGGAAGGAAGAGGCCTGCCTGTAGGGAGAAGACCACAACCGCGCATGTACCCTTATCCACCTGCAATGTATAGGGTTCCTGCAAGAGTGCCTTATGGATATCAGAATAAACGCTACAACAGAAATATGTTTCCCAGATATTCTCTATACGGCCAACAAATGCCAATGGTTCCAATGAGGAGACCCAAAGTGTCGAGGACAGTTCTTCACATGAACGTTGTTCCACTACCATTGCAAGGGCAGGATGATCCCAGGGCGTTTAAAGGTAAAATGTATGGATATTTTTTGATCATAATGTAGAGTGCATGTGTCGTTTTGTGAAGTGTTTTGGCATCAGTGACGCAGGAACTGGAGGGTACAGGGGTACAACGAATCTTCAAATGTTGGGGAGAGTATGCAGTGCACCCTTAAATCCTTTGATCCAAATAGCTTGCCTTGTACCTTCCCTCCAGGTAATATGCAAGATGCTGGCATTCAGAAAATCCTAATCTTAGTAGTTAATCGCCAAAAGTGTATTTCCTCTACATTATATCCCTATCCAAAATATTCAAAACCACCGTGAATCTATTACGCTACATTGTGATACTAGTTTCTTCATTTGATCTGTGCTCTCAGACATTTTTAGTATAAGGAAGTAAAACTGATTAAAATTAGTGTAATAACAATGAAATGAAGCCTAGAGGTTACATAATTGTCTATGCTTTTAAAACCTGTTAAAACGATTTTGAAAATAGCGATAAAATGTGTAAAAAGACTCAAAATTATTTTGAAGATATTGCTATCTTAGTTGTCAGTACCAGGTTATGGAAATGTTAAAATTAAGAACTATACCCTGTCCCAACTAACTGTAGAGCAGGGCCGCGCATATCGGCAGAGGAGGAAGAGGAAAATCTAGTGGTGAAAGCGCAGTGTTGCCAACCGTACGGTCCAGACCTTAGTCCGTATGCTAAATGCACGGCTTGTCAAAATTTGCTCTTGTAGTTTTATCCCTAATATTTCCCTAACAAATTCTTAAACCAATCGTACGGACCTGGAGACAAGAATACGGTCCGTTTGCCACGTGCGTTCGGTATTATCCCTTTCAAAAGTTTGCAACGCTGCATAAGAAATCGGGTAACTCCCGTCGCCCATTACACAATCCCGTTCCTCTCACTGTTCATTGGTGGAGTCGTCTCGCGTCACTACTTGCGCAGAGACTTGTTCTCGTTCGCCTGGTCTACAGTTAGCTGGTACGGAGTTTATAAGGTATGTTAAAAAATGAAACGGCTCAAGCTTGTGTGTTCTTTGTGTTGTGTCTGGGTCTTGCTTAAATAAAAAATGCCTCTGCACCACTGATCGACATTACAATTTGGAATAGTTTCGTTTCTGTTGTTTCTTGAAACTAATTTACAGAGGAATATCTTTTTTTTTTAATTTGCCTCATTTGCACAGTTCGTATGTTTTATTTACGGCTCCAGTTCTTTCTTTAATCCATTCTTCAAGTAATTTTTTCCCTGTCTTCAGAACTCATCCGGTGTACTCGAGACAACTACTTCCCTTAAGTTCCTGAAGATGACAGTAACATTAGAGAGGAATATGTTTCAGAACTCATTCGAGAAGAACCTTCAACTTCAGTTGCTGAAAATGACGGTGATATTAGATCAAAACCTCTTCCAGTACATAACTGGTAGATAATGCAAAAAAAAACCTCTTCACATCAGTTTCAGAAGAGGAGAGTGCAACGTTCCCCGGTTGTACACCAGTCATCACAAAGTTAGTCCGCTACTCCTTTAGTCGGGAACATGAGAATGTGCAAATCATCAGGGCTTGCTGGGTAGAAAAGAAACACAACACTGTTTTCAAAGTTAAAACGCAGTTTTATAATCCGTATATTTCATAATCACTTACCAGTAAAACACTAGAACATTCAATACTAACGTTGGGCAATTCCCTCACATATAGCGAAAGTCAAAGAACATAATTAATTGCTTACTTTCAACTTATCGGCAAGAAGAAAACTCGGAAACCCAAAATATATACTTGAATTCCCTCCGTTTCCAAGTTCTTATTGATTCTTCACCTTCACCTGTTTTTTAATCTCAGTCTGTCGTCAGGTGAGAAACATTCAGGTTGGTTCACTTCCTCTGCTGAGATGAGAAAGTGACGTCAACACGAACAGATTTTGACGTATTTATAAACATATATAAAAGTTCCAACTACAACTGTATCAATCTAACTATAATTGTCTGTGACAACTTGCACATTATTTGAAGTAACAAACATTTTAAAAATCTTAACTTCTTACAAATATAAAACCTTAAACTCTCAGGTTCATTACAAGACTGTCGTTTGACTGGAATTTTCTCCAGGACCGGACAGTTGGATAACATGAGAAAATATCTTTACTTCAATCACTCAAGATGACACTGATGTAAAGAAGGCATCTTCTCCGGAACTCAACTGTTGGTTTACCCTACAGAAATTCATCATTATTCTTCTCAACGAAAGCTCCAGGAATTACATGTAAATATAGCAAGGAATACAATTTGAAGACAACACTAATTTAATTTATTGGCCTTTTACCCCACTGGCCCGAATCCATAGTTAACTTTAACCGACTGATATCTCAGAAGATACTTGATAGATTCAATAAAAGCGACCACTACTTATCAATCACATCCAGGAGCCATACAATCCTATTAATATCAAACATTGACATATTTAAGGTATACATAAAAAATAGCTTTAATTTTGGTCCGTAAGTAACGGTATTTCATGAAATTCTCATACATATATTTTTCATCCCAAAGAACGTAAAGTTAGAACCTGCAGCTTAACTAAAGATGTTGGAAGATGCGAAGGAAACCAAACGCGTTGGCACTTTCAAAAATCGACAAAAACATGCCACGAGTTTACATTCAGAGGCTGTGGCGGAAATGACAACAATTTCATCACCAAGACAAGATGCATACAATACTGCTCACGTAAGTAAAAGCATGCAAGTTATTTTATATGTAATTTTGAATCTAAGAATTATCCAATCTTATGTAAGGGCTTCAATTAGTGTTCGAAAATAATAATCAATGTAAAAACTGCGCTAGATCGAAAAAAAATAAGCGTAAAATATAGTACCCAGATTAGTTTCTCATATTGCACCATTTTAATCCAAAAAAATAAATGGTTTCACAGTTTAAGAATTTCGAAAATTACATTTTTATGCGAAAGATCACGAAAGTTTGGACACTTCTCCAGGACCCACCTGGTCGAGAGTCCGAGAGAAATCTATTCATTAATTAATGTAGTTCTAATAATAATAATAGCAATAATAATAATAATAATAAACCCGTGGCGCCAACAGTCCCTGAGGCTCAGGGCCTACTTACTGCGTGCCTAGTAGTAGTGCTAATACGGTACTAAATTTAAACAAATTCTTCATTTCTTACTTATCTATGCGTTCTTCCTACATCTAGTTTTGATTAACTGCACGGGTATAATCGACACTTTACTCCCAAAACTGTATAAATCTCTGAGGAAGCAGCATGCAGCATAAAGACACTTGGTCTGGGTAGATGCACAAGATTTTTTAAAAAGCTTTCCAATTTTTTTCAGGATACAGAGCTAAATTCTGTTTCGTGTGATGCTGACCTTAGAATTGTTTTAATGATCTGAACAGTTGTATTTTTGTTAAGAAGTACAATATTATTAAAATAGCTACGCTTTCTTTCTAAGCCGAATTGATGGGCATGCTATGCAGGATGCCTCCGAGTTCAAGAAACTGCACAAAAGCCGTTATCCGTTGGTTCTACAATTCCAACACGAAATCGTGCCAACACTTTACATACGGTGGATGTGGGGGAAACGAGAATAACTTCGAAACAGACTCTGAATGCCAACATATGTGCTCAGGTAAGCAAATACAAATGTTTTCCTTCTTCTTTCAGCAAGAACATAATTGTGAATGTTTGTTCTAAGTTCATTTTAAGCTAAGATACGCTAGTCGAGACTGAGCCTATAGTTTAAAGTGGGATCAGAACCGCTATGCATTCACCGGTGATAGACTTTGGACTCTCTGCTTGCAAGACAAGACCCTCGCAGTCTCTCTACACTTAGTTCCTATGGCAATGGAATTTCGTGGAAGATCAAACACACTCCCTCTCCCCTTGAGCTTTTCATACCAGAACTTTATGTTCTTGACTTCAGGTGGTGTCCTTCCGTACCTGGTCTGAACGTTCCTTTGAACATTTTTCGGTCAATGTGTCTCATAATACTACAGCACAGACGTCGCTTTTGCATGATTTAAACAAAATTTTAATTTCTTGGACACAATTCCTGTTTCACTTGCGCCACATCAATGGGACATGGAACAAGATAAACTTTGTGATTCTTTCCATATTTTGACAGAAGTTGAATTCTCTATCTTAAAATCTTCAGTAGGTACAAGCGTTTTTAATCAGGGAGGAAATTTAGGGACACCCTGTGTGGGTGTACACAGTGAACTCTTTTTAATTCGAACTCGGAGGGGACACGAAAAAGTTCGAATTATCGAAAATTTAGTTTAACAAAAACACGTAGGCTATCTTTAAAGATGATTTCAGGAGGAATAAACGTGTGTTCGAATTACCAAGCATTTCGAATTACTCAAGTTAGAATTAAAGAAAGTCTACTGTGAATATGTGTCAAGGTATCCAGTGACATGTCAAAAATCACCGTTCGATATTAATCATTTTTGTTTATTTAATCATATTATGGTTAAATGTCAAGTGTGAAGTATGGTTTATGTTATCTGAATATTTGCAATGCATTTGTGGTAAAATTGATATCGAGCAAGACATCGGGAGTTGGGAAACGGGTTTTCTGAGTGACAGAACGAACTGTCAACACGGCAAAGTACATGGCATATTTGCAACCGAAGCGGCTCGTCACGGAGAAAGGATGGACTTAGTTTCGTCAGGACCAACAGAGGATTCGCCGCGGGAGGGTAAACTACTTTTCATCGGAGCTTCACGGATGACCAGGATAGTAGTATAGAAATGAGATAACGGATGTTTGTGCCCTCGGGCGTTTAATATTCGCAATTTATTTGCACGTACTTAGAACTAATTTGCACGGGTTTTAATTAATTTGCGCGTACTTAGAATTCATTTGCATGTACTTAGAATACTTTACATTTATGTATTTGCATGTTTATAACTTTTTATGAATATATATTTATTTATTTTATGAAAAATATGTATATAGAAGGTAATTAGAGGTACTAAACGCTATGCATATGGTTTTATATTCATTACTGCAAAGTATGTAATGTATAAATCGATAATATTAATGTTTATAATATTGAAAATAAGTTTTCTATGGTTTATGAACTGCTATGAACGGTGGTAATGGGTGTAGGTACAGGTCCAATTACGATTGGGGACGCTCCCGGTACTCGAACCCGCGATATGCAACGTTATTAATTAGTATTATGCAATTATTTCATTATGTTATGAAACACGGTGGTGCAACACGCCAGACAGGAGACCGGTGAGCTCCGCTCTGAGGGTAGACGAGAAAGGAATTTGGGGAGTGTGCGTTCAAGGTCAAATGACGTCACAACGTCAGAACAAAGAAGGAATCTGATTGACCAATCAGAGAACGCGTCGGTAGATTTTCAGAACCGGTTTTTCCAAGGTCAACTAGTACGCAAGAACAGGGGAAAGCTATGCAATACTGTAGGGCAGGGGATTAATCCAGACAACAAAGGATGTCTGGAAATGCACAGCAAGGGTCAAATCTCCGAAGCTATGCGTCGCTTGTAGAACTGGTTTCCGCCGCCAATTAATATTCCGCTCAGGGTTGCCCCAAGGCACACGACGCTTTAGCGCAGTTTTTTTTATCTGTACTATGAAGAAGGGAGAGCTATCAGGGACGGGGCCTACAGTTTTCACCATTTGCTTTTATCACGGGGTAACGAACCTAGGACCCTTTGATTATTGATTTAGGTAGTAAATGTATGTTACTGTGTGCTATTTAACTTAATTTTATGTTAATTTTTTACCAAAATAACACTATTTATACTATTCAGGCAACATTTTTTTATTAAATTTTGGACTCACAAAGATATTTTTACAACTTTTTAACTTATTATTTTACAATTTTATACCTATTTTTACCAAAATAACACTATTTATACTATTCAGGAAAGAATTTTAGTTACATTTTCGACACACAAAGTGTGAGTTCTCAACTTCTATCTCTTTATTTCACAAGCTTAGGCTTATTTTTACCAAAATAACACTATTTATACTATTCAGGAAAGAATTTTAGTTACATTTTCGACACACAAAGTGTGTGTTTTTAACTTCTATCTGTTTATTTCACAAGCTTAGGCTTATTATTACCAAAATAACACAATTCAATCTGTTCAGGAAAGATTTTTAGTTACATTTTCGACACACAAAGTGTGTGTTCTCAACTTCTATCTGTTTATTTCACAAATTTATACCTATTTTTACCAAAATAACACAATTCAATCTGTTCAAGAAAGACTTGTAGTTACATTTTCGACACACAAAGTGTGTGTTCTCAACTGCTATCTGTTTATTTCACAAGTCTAGGCTTATTATTACCAAAATAATACAATTCAATCTGTTCAGGAAAGACTTTTAGTTACATTTTCGACACACAAAGTGTGTGTTCTCAACTGCTATCTGTTTATTTCACAAGTCTAGGCTTATTATTACCAAAATAACACTATTTATACTATTCAGGCAACATTTTTTCATTAATTTTGGATTCACAAAGACATTTTTTTCAACTTTTAACTTATTATTTTACAACTTTATGTTAATTTTTACCAAAATAACACTATTTATACTATTCAGGCAACATTTTTTCATTAAATTTTGAATTCACAAAGACATTTTTTTCAACTTTTAACTTATTATTTTACAATTTTATGTTAATTTGTTATCAAAATAACACTATTTATACTATTCAGGCAACATTTTTTATTAAATTTTGGACTCTCAAAGATATTTTTACAACTTTTTAATTTATTATTTTACAATTTTATACCTATTTTTACCAAAATAACACTATTTATACTATTCAGGAAAGATTTTTAGTTACATTTTCGACACACAAAGTGTGTGTTCTCAACTTCTATCTGTTTATTTCACAAGTTTAGGCTTATTTTTACCAAAATAACACAATTTCATCTGTTCAGGAAATACTTTTTATTACATTTTGGACATACACACACATACACACACACACACACACACACACACAGAAAGAGAGAGAGAGAGAGAGAGAGAAAGAGAGAGAGAGAGAGAGAGAGAGAGATAGAGATTTTCCAAGTTTACAGGATTATTCTCCACGTTTACTCAAATAACACAATTTAAATGTGTTTTGAATTAAATTTTGTACACACGAAGTGTGTGTTCTCAACTTATATTTGTTTATTTCACAAGTTTAGGCTTATTATTACTCAAATAACACAATTTAATCCAGTCAGGAAGGATTTGTTATTATATTTTGGATGCAAAAGTATGTTTTGGCAAGTTCTACCCTTTTATTTTTCAAGTTTAGGCTTATTATTACTCAAATAACAAGGAAAGTTTGTTTATTTTAGAGTTTGCTGAGTATTTTGTTACTGTTGTACTAGGTAAACGTTTTCTAAATATATCAGATAGGGCTCTGTATATTTTTGTTTTTGCTATTTTGGAGATGATGCGATCAGCACCACTCTCCATCTGCTTTTTTATCTTATGTACCCTAATATTATTATTTTGAGGCTTAGTGAATTCTAGAGCCTATTTATGCAGGAGAGAGGGCTTGAAAATTTTGATCTCAGATAACCACAACTATTTGTCAGAGTATTTTAAACGATATTTTATACTTATTATGTGCCACTAGAATATCTTGCTTAATTTTAATGCCTGTAACGCTGTTATTGTATTTCTAGCTAAGGCTTATTGGATAAAGTACACGAAATGTTTATCATTTCGACTATTTGCCAATTTTTTTAGTGTAACGAAAATTATTGTGTGTCTATAAAGACTGAAATTCCTTTACCGATGGGTCCATAACTGGACGCTTACCAACATTGTTCCTTTTTTTTAAAAAAAAAAATATATAACCATTTATCAATATATTGACAATTCACAGGACAAGACGAAGTTCACAAACGACTGACTATATGGACCATAGGTCCATTCGCTAAACTTTTTTCTATGCTAGAAGAATATATAGCCTTATAGCCTTTTTCAAGGTATTTTTGAAGTATTACTGGTTTTTGGGTGCATCAACACTTGGGTTATTTCCATTTGGTTTATTATACGAGGCTACAATCACTATTTGAACACTGAAATCCTCAGATTGAAACTTAAAGCTTAGGCTGTAACTAGGGACTTAGCATGTATATCGACAATTTATAGGACAACACGAACCTTACAAAGGATTGTAGGTGATGTAGGCCCACATGCCAGAGCTTTGTTAATCTTCAAGAAGCATTTACAGCTAATATTACGAGGATATAAGGTTGATTTTTTACTGTTTCACAAGAATGCTATTTTTTATACACCCAATATTTGCTTTTTCAAGTAACTACATGTACCAGAAGTACTTACAGGCCAACTCTAACTAGACTTCGATTTATGTAAATGTAGCAAGAACTATATTTCTGAGGAAATACGCAAAAGCAGATTACCCGATTAAAGTATCTGAAAAACAGATTTTTCTATGTAAGTATATTTTTATTGACTGGATTATTTAACAGATCAAACAGGAAGACTGCAAAATTTATTAAATGTAGTTCTATAGTATAGGTGGTTTCAGAGATATAAAAAGAACAAATATAAGATTTCGCTTTTTTTGCTTCTGAGGCTAATCGCGACGCTAAGGGTAAATGGCGAGGAAATGTAACGGAGGAGAAACAGTCCCAAAAGTTATGGGCTGTATGTAAGTTAATACCACAGAGATATTACAGTAGGTGTAGGTTCTACCACCAGAACATTTCTATTATAATAACACTGGTTATGCTGTACTGTTAGCTAAAGATGCTGATATTTGAGAAACTTAAAAGGTTATTTGCAAAATTTTAGATAAATACTAATCTGTTAGACTGTAAACATATTTTATATCCATTCTGCAAAAGACTCGATGACAAAATTTAAAAATTTTTATCGCCCAGACAGGGACTCGAACCCTGGACAGATAGGTTAAAAGCCTAACGCTATACCAACTAAGCTATCTGGTCACAAGGTATTCTTTTCTTGAAAAGTTAGTTATGTTAAGAAATATATTGAAACACTTGAGAACACTCTTGGTCTGGTTCGACAGAGAAGGAGACAACATTTCCAAATTTTTACAGACTGGGTGTATTTTTCCACTATAGAGGCCTTCACTATATGTAATTCGAAACGCTAAAGTTCAGCTAGCTTCCAAAATTGAGGTAAAGATTGTGTTTGGCGAGATTAACAAGTTACAATTATATCCAGCTAAAACTCTCAGATTTACTGTACTAGCCAAGGTTTAGTAACATTTTCTTCACTTTAGTACAAATACCAAAGAAATAGGTATATTTTATTCATAATTTGACAAAATGTACTAGTATTTAATTCACAAAGTTAGGTAAAAAGCAGTATTTTTAAAAAGTATTGTTACTGCCTTCAAACTTTGTTATTTAGCCACTAACAACTGGTTTACATTGTTTGGCATCCTTTAAATAGGAAAAGAAGGAATTATTTGTTTAGTATTTTTACTACTTTATATTTATTTAAGAAAACAATTCTACAGTTTAACTTAATTTTAACAAATTGTTACTAATTTATATATCAAAGTTATGTTATTTAGAGTGTATGAAGGCGTATAAAGTTAATATTTGTACTTATCAGTTCAACTAACAATTATATTTTACACACAAAAGATAATGTTTACAGTTAAATCACTTGAATCAGAGAATAATATTTTACAGTAATGGATTCATTCAGCACTAGTTAGCACTTTTATGCATCAGAAAGTTTTTTTTAATTTTCTATTATGCATGCTATTTTGGGCTTTTCTTAAAATGTATTTCTACACCAAACTGCCTCATAACATAAAACTGCTAAGTCCCCAAAACATATACAAATACAATCAATAAAAACTACTTGAAAAGGGAAAAACTGACTACAGTCTCACAGACTTGATGTAAAATAACAGCAAAACTTAGAAACATGCACAGTCAATAGTGCTGAATTTGCATACAGTTCACATGCAAACTCTCATGAAAAGGTTCAAAACAGTCTCCCAGCTCCGTTATCATCTATACTTGGACAACAAAATCCTGCAACAAATTCTCAGAAATCCTACCTTTCCTACCCTTGCTTAAATAGCTAAAGTGCAATCTTCATACTAAAATATTGAAAAAAGGCATATCTATTTACATAAAAGTGTGTACACATGTGTTTGTCTGCATGTACTCTTAGTTAAATTGATAAAAAAAGCAATATAGTTATAAATCAAAGACTATACCTAATAATATTAATTTCAAAATAAGCTGATAGAAAAAAATATAATAACTACAGTATAAGCTAGAAACATAAATTGAGAGTATTTGAAAATAAGATCCTTAGGAAAATATTAGGGCCTAAAACAGATGACAAAGCAGATGAGTGGAGAAGATTACATAATTTAGAAGTACATAATTTGTATTCATATCCAGATATTATTAGAATAATTAAATCAAAAAGACTTAGATGTGTAGATCATGTGGTACAAATGGGAGAGGAAAAAAAAGCATACAGGATTCTTGTTGGGAAACCTGATGGTAAAAGACCAACAGGAAGACCAAAACAAAATGGAGGGATAATGTAGAGATGGATCTAAAGGAAATTGGTAGGGATGGAAAGGAGTATATAGATCTTGCTCAGGACAGGAACAGATGAAAGGCATGTGTTGCTGCAGCCATGAACCTTCGGGTTTAAAAAGGCTAGAGAGTTAGTTAGTTATACATTAAATAAGCATAATATTTGCATTGTAAGTAGTGAATATAACAAATGTACAAAGCATTGTGCGAAAACTATGTCAACTTTCCATTATAAGCAGAAAATTAAACCAGTTTGCCCTAGAAATACATTTTAAGAAAAGCCCAAAATAGCATGCATAATAGAAAATTAAAAAAAACTTTCTGATGCATAAAAGTGCTGACTAGTGCTGAATGAATCCATTACTGTAAAATATTATTCTCTGATTCAAGTGATTTAACTGTAAACATTATCTTTTGTGTGTAAAATATAATTGTTAGTTGAACTGATAAGTACAAATATTAACTTTATACGCCTTCATACACTCTAAATAACATAACTTTGATATATAAATTAGTAACAATTTGTTAAAATTAAGTTAAACTGTAGAATTGTTTTCTTAAATAAATATAAAGTAGTAAAAATACTAAACAAATAATTCCTTCTTTTCCTATTTAAAGGATGCCAAACAATGTAAACCAGTTGTTAGTGGCTAAATAACATAAAGTTTGAAGGCAGTAACAATATTTTTTAAAAATACTGCTTTTTACCTAACTTTGTGAATTAAATACTAGTACATTTTGTCAAATTATGAATAAAATATACCTATTTCTTTGGTATTTGTACTAAAGTGAAGAAAATGTTACTAAACCTTGGCTAGTACAGTAAATCTGAGAGTTTTAGCTGGATATAATTGTAACTTGTTAATCTCGCCAAACACAATCTTTACCTCAATTTTGGAAGCTAGCTGAACTTTAGCGTTTCGAATTACATATAGTGAAGGCATCTATAGTGGAAAAATACACCCAGTCTGTAAAAATTTGGAAATGTTGTCTCCTTCTCTGTCGCACAAGACCAAGAGTGTTCTCAAGTGTTTCAATATATTTCTTAACATAACTAACTTTTCAAGAAAAAAATACCTTGTGCCCAGATAGCTTAGTTGGTATAGCGTTAGGCTTTTAACCTATCTGTCCAGGGTTCGAGTCCCTGTCTGGGCGATTACAATTTTTAAATTTTGTCATCGGATCTTTTGCAGAATAGATATAAAATATGTTTACAGTCTAACAGATGATTATTTATCTAAAATTATGCAAATAAGCTTTTAAGTTTCTCAATTATCAGCATCTTTAGCTAACAATACAGCATAACCAGTATTATTATAATAGAAATGTTCTGGTGGTAGAACCTACACCTACTGTAATATCTCTGTGGTATTAACTTACATGCAGCCCATAACTTTTGGGACTGTTTCTCCTCCGTTACATTTCCTCGCCATTTACCCTTAGCGTCGCAATTAGCCTCAGAAGCAAAAAAAAAGCGAAATCTTATATTTGTTCTTTTTATATCTCTGAAACCACCTATACTATAGAACTACATTTAATAAATTTTGCAGTCTTCCTGTTTGATCTGTTAAATAATCCAGTCAATAAAAATATACTTGCATAGAAAAATCTGTTTTTCAGATACTTTAATCGGGTAATCTGCTTTTGCGTACGTCCTCAGAAATATACACAATCATAGTTCTTTATAAATTTAGCACCTGATATAGAATAAGTCGAAGTCTAGTTAGAGTTGGCCTGTAAATGCTTCTGGTACATGTAGTCACTTGAAAAAGCAAATATTGGGTGTATAAAAAATAGCATTCTTGTGAAACAGTAAAAATCAACCTCATTTCCTCGTAGCATTAGCTGTAAATCCTTCTTGCAGGTTAACAAAGCTCTGGCGTGTGGGCCTACATCACCTACAATCCTTTGTAAAGTTCGTGTTGTCCTATACATTGTCGATATACATACTAAATCCCTAGTTACAGCCTAAGCTTTTAGTTTCAATCAGAGGATTTCAGTGTTCAAATAGTGATTGTAGCCTCGTATAATAAACCAGATGGAAATAACCCAAATGTTGATGCACCCAAAAAACCAGTAATACTTCAAAAATACTTTGAAAAAGGCTATAAGGCTAAATTATTCTTCTAGCATAGAAAAAAAGTTTAGCAAATGGACCTATGGTTCATATATGTAGTCAGTCGTCTGTGAACTTCGTCTTGTCCTGTGAATTGTCAATATATTGATAAATGGTTATATTTTTTAAAAAAGGAACAATGTTGGTAAGCGTCCAGTTATGGACCCATCGGTAAAGGGATTTCAGTCTTTATAGACACAATAATTTTCGTTACACTAAAAATTTGGCCTCGTATAAAGGCAAATAGTCGAAATGTTAAACATTTCGTGTACTTTATCCAGTAAACCTTAGCTAGAAATACAATAACAGCGTTACAGACATAAAAAATAAGCAAGCTTTGATATTCTAGTGGCACATAATAAATATAAAATATCCTTTAAAATACTCTGACAAATAGTTGTGGGTTATCTGAGATCAAAATTTTCAAGCCCTCTCTCCTGCATAAATAGGCTCTAGAATTCACTAAGCCTCAAAATAATATTGGGTACATAAAATAAAAAGCAGATGGAGAGTGATGCTGATCGCATCATCTCCAAACAGCAAAAACAAAAATATATGGATGGAGCTCTACCTGATATATTTAGAAAACTTAGTATAAAAGTAACAAAATACTCAGCAAACTCTAAAATAAACAAACTTTCCTACGTAGCAGGCGTAACCTGACCTAAATAAATACATATAGAAATACAGAACCAAAAATAGCATAGTAAAAATCAGTAAACCCTAATAATAATAATAATAATAATAATAATAATATATTCTGTGGCTTACATTTTAGCTAAAAGTACTTTTTCTTTAGTGTTTTCGAAAAAATTTAAATAAATACTAAACTCTAAGTTAAAAATTTGTAAATGTATATATAATACAAAACAAAATAAATAAAAATTAATACATACCCTGCAAAAAATCAGTAAAAAAAGTTGAAAACATCTCTTTGTGCATCCAAAATATAATAACAAATCCTTCCTGACTGGATTAAATTGAGTTATTTGAGTAATATTAAGCCTAAACTTGTCAAATAAAAGGGTAAAACTTGACAAAACACACTTCATGTGTACAAAATTTAATTCAAAACACATCTAAATTGTGTTATTTGAGTAAACGTGGAGAATAATCCTGTAAACTTGGAAAAAAATCTCTCTCTCTCTCTCTCTCTCTCTCTCTCTCTGTGTGTGTGTGTGTGTGTGTGTGTGTGTGTGTGTATGTGTGTGTGTGTGTGTGTATGTGTGTGGGTGTGTGTGGATGTGTGTGTAAGTGTGTGTGTGTGTGTCCAAAATGTAATAAAAAACACGTTCAAATCGTGTTATTTTGGTAATAATAAGCCTAGACTTGTGAAATAAACAGATAGAAGTTGAAAAAACACACTTTGTGTGTCGAAAATATAACTAAAAGTATAAATATAAGAATAGTATAAATAGTGTTATTTTGGTAAAAATAAGCCTAAACTTGTGAAATAAACAAATAGAAGTTGAAAAAACACACTTTGTGTGTCGAAAATATAACTAAAAGTCTTTCCTGAATAGTATAAATAGTGTTATTTTGGTAAAAATAAGCCTAAACTTGTGAAATAAACAGATAGAAGTTGAAACAAATGTCTTTGTGAATCCAAAATTTAATGAAAAAATGTTGCCTGAATAGTATAAATAGTGTTATTTTGGTAAAAATTAACATAAAGTTGTAAAATAATAAATTAAAAGTTGAAAAAATGTCTTTGTGAATCCAAAATTTAATGAAAAAATGTTGCCTGAATAGTACAAATAGTGTTATTTTGGTAAAAAATTAACATAAAGTTGTAAAATAATAAGTTAAAAATTGAAAAAATGTCTTTGTGAATCCAAAATTTAATGAAAAAATGTTGCCTGAATATTATAAATAGTGTTATTTTGGTAAAAATTAACATAAAATTGTAAAATAATAATTTAAAAGTGGAAAAAATGTCTTTGTGAATCCAAAATTTAATGAAAAAAGTGTTGCCTGAATAGTATAAATAGTGTTATTTTGGTAACAATTAACATAAAGTTGTAAAATAATAAGTTAAAAGTTGAAAAAATGTCTTTGTGAATCCAAAATTTAATGAAAAAAATGTTGCCTGAATAGTATAAATAGTGTTATTTTGGTAAAAATACATAAAAACTTGTAAAATAATAAATTAAAAGTTGAAAAAATGTCTTTGCGAGTCCAAAATTTAATAAAAAATGTTGCCTGAATAGTACAAATAGTGTTATTTTTGTAAAAATAAGGATAAGCTGTGAAAATGTTTGACATAAAGTCAAAGTTTGGTAAAAAATAAACTCAAAATTAAGTTAAATAGCACACAGTAACATACATTTACTACCTAAATCAATAATCAAAGGGTCCTAGGTTCGTTACCCCGTGATAAAAGCAAATGGTGAAAACTGTAGGCCCCGTCCCTGATAGCTCTCCCTTCTTCATAGTACAGATAAAAAAAACCTGCGCTAAAGCGTCCTGTGCCTTGGAGCAACCCTGAGCGGAATATTAATTGGCGGCGGAAACCAGTTCTACAAGCGACGCATAGCTTCGGAGATTTGACCCTTGCTGTGCATTTCCAGACATCCTTTGTTGTCTGGATCAATCCCTTCGCATGCCCTACGGCGTTGCATAGCTTTCCCCTGTTCTTGCGTACTGGTTAACCTTGGAAAAACCGGTTCTGAATATCTACCGACGCGTCCTCTGATTGGTCAATCAGATTCCTTCTTTGTTCTGACGTTCTGACGTCATTTGACCTTGAACGCACACTCCCCAAATTCCTTTCTCGTCTACCTGCGCGGAATATTAATTCATTCTCTCTGTCTGGCATCAGAGCGGAGTTCAGATTCGGAGACAGTATTCTGTCTAGCGTGTGAAACCACCGTGTTTCATAACATGATGAAATTACTGCATAGTACTAATTAATAACATTACATATCGCGGTTCGAGTACCGGGACCGTCTTCTTTCGTAATTGAACCTGTACCTACACCCATTACCACCGTTCATAGCGGTTCATAAACCATAGAAAACTTATTTTCAATACTATAAACATTAATATTATCGATTGATACATTACATACTTTGCAGTAATGAATATAAAACCATATGCATAGCGTTTAGTACCTCTAATTACCTTCTATATACATATTTTTCATAAAATAAATAAATATATATTCATAAAAAGTTATAAACATGCAAATACATAAATGTAAACTATTCTAAGTACATGCAAATAAATTCTAAGTACTTGCGAATTAATTAAAACCCGTGCACATTAGTTATAAGTACATGTGAATAAATTGCGAATATTAAATAGCGACCGAGCTTATCGCGTTTACCTTCTACTCAGGATACTCAGCTAGAGCCCAAGGTAGCAAGAACCGAAGACACGCTCTGTGACCGCGTTTCGAGACAATGAGCCGGGGTCATTTCCATCTCTTCGGAAACCCAAGCCAAGCCATCCTAACGTCTTTTCAACGGACAATTTTGAATCTGATATAAATCTGCAGGACTTCGAGTTTTATCCGGATTTTGTAGAGAGATCACCTCCGCGCTACACTCCCGCGTGACTACTGTTTTGTTTCCGTGGACTTTGTTCTTTTTGCATACCGTAAGCGAGTTACCGATAATGAGTTTACCAGTGTGTGCTTTATTCTGTGAAACATTTCGCTGTGGTTTGTTTTTACCAAACGAGAACTGCCAAAACGATGGCCGGCTAAAACGTCGCCCTTTCCCCGACGCCTGAAACGATGCACCACCACCATCCGGTGAAGCCAGCCGACGACAAAACCGACACGACCGACGCGCAATGCCGCGAACTCAACCATTGCCCAACGCCAAGAAGGACGATTCCAGTTCGACGCCCAACAGAATCCCGGTACCAGAGAGAGAGAGAGAGAGAGATGATTCCAGACCAACGCCCGACAGAAGCCCAATGAGAGAGCGAGAGAGAGAGAGAGAGATGATTCCAGGACGATTGATTGATGCCCGACACACAAGAGAGATTTCGAACCGACGCGTGAGAACGTACAGCCGACGCTTGTGAGAAGAGAGGATACACGACACCCTATGAAAGTCAAAGTACCCAATATCGTCGCAACCACCCTTCGTCGGGTTCCACTTCGAAGAACATTTTCGCCGCAAAGGAACTTCGTGCAAATCCCCGCATCCAGGAAAGATGAACGATCCCCGATCCCACGATGTAGCAAAGTCTGGTAGAGTATTCTTCAGATGGTTCATGTCCATGTACGCATGTATTGTTTGTATCAACGCCCTACTGTAAAAGCCGAAGTCTCACTGATTTGCAAAGTGATCAGGAACCCCGAACCTAACTTCCGTGTCTGATATGTTTGAGTAATGTTATAAAAAAGGTCATTTCATGTTCATATGTAATAATTTGATTGCCTGCATTCAGAGTTAGAAGCTCAATTCCATTACGTTAATTTTTCGTGTAACTTGTCAAAGTGTCCTCCATTTTTGTGTAACCGACTCAATTAGCTTGTCAATAGTTGACTGATTAGTCTTTTAATTTGTTGAAAGCGTATTTTGCAAGGTAGTGCGAGTGTAGTATTCTTTATTGCATAGTGTTTTGTTGTAATTTTTGTTCGCGCCGACGATTGATTTGTGTATTCCGGCCGCTGGAGCCGATTAAGTTTTGCATCACTATGTAATGGTGTAATTGTTCTCAATGGACAAGAGAGGCTTGTGTGTATTTCCCCCGTCCGAGGAACTTGGTAAATGTCGTGCTTACGACATGATACGTACGTTTATTCAAACGAAAGGATTAACTACGCCGAGCCAATTGTTTTAATTGCTTCCAGAGGGCTGGCGAATATTTGATTTAAATTAGCACAGGAGCGGGCAGACTAATGGCCTAAATTCATGTAAAGGTTCAAACAAAAAGGAAATGGTATGTTGATTAGATCCATGATTTGTATGTATATTCCCATGTGAAATATCCCAGAAGTGAGAATGAGAGAGAGTGAGTGAGGAGGCGATGCAAACCGTTTGTTAATTCCAATATTTTCGTTGCTACAATATATTCATATTTTTACCGTTCGTCTGTGTTATCATTTGATGTTTTTCAGGTATCTGGTATAATGCTATTAGTGTATTATTATTGTTCGAGTCTACATATCTAAGGTAAAGCGAAATGTGTAACATTTCAAGGTATTTATCCCCGCCTCGCACTAGTACGACAATAAACGACCGTCTCAGTACGAACTAAAAAACCTACACCGTAAGTAAATCAATCACACGACTGATTTCCCGTACCTATGGTGACGTCTGGCTCCGTGCCGGGGTAAGATATGTCATTCCGGGTAGCGGATGTGGGAACCTTTACATGTGTATGTTTCTATGTATTAAAAGTAAAAATAAATAAATGCGTGTGCATAACAATTCAAATAAAAGAAACTTTAATTGTTATAATGCTTTAATTTCCCAGAGGATTCTAGCCAGTACTGTATGCTGCAGAAGGACAGCGGCCATTGTCGTTCAAACCAAATAAGGTGGTACTATAACTATAGAACGAAGTTGTGCGAAAGGTTTAATTATGGTGGCTGCGCAGGAAATTCCAATAACTTTCACACTAAAGAATTCTGCATGGATAAATGTTCAGGTAAAGTGCATAATTTTGATGTGAAGGTTATGTAGAAACTTGATCATGCGATATGCTCATTCCATTTCCAACATTATCTTCAAAACATTCCCATTATGAGAGCTTTCACACCATAATGTTATGTCGCCTGGCATATATATAGAAAACTAACACCTATTTGCATATTTCTGATATTTTGCATATTTTACGAGGATTTTATGTCTTTCTGACTTCAACGAAGACAATGAATGGTGAATTGTTGAAGTTGGAAGTTTAAGTCCACTTTATGGCACAGATAGGCTGATCGTGACTGGATTAATTTTAACACCTTCGTTATAATGAGTCATTCAAGGGAATAACGATGTAATTCAAAATACATAATAATATGTGTAACGACCGCCATGTTAGGCAGATTTCAGTTGTATATTGGCATTTATCTTATTCGTATACTTTCAAGTTAAGAACTTTTATTAAATTATTTATACTTAATTGTTTTTATAATTCATATATATATTCACGATTTATCTTATGTTATAATATTATTCGCGTATTTCTGCAACATTTATTCAGAATTTATAGGGTAATAATTATCCCAAATAATATATGCAACGTTTTCATTGTTTTTCAAGCACAAGTTAAATACATTGCTTTTAATATCGAGTTTTGTTCAACAATGTACAAGATTGAAGTAATTTGTCTTCGTTACAAACTAAATCTTTATTTAATCATTTTTATGTACAAGGGCAAATATGATTCATTTGATAAAATTAGTTTAGTTATTTCTATATAGTTTAATATTGTAATATTATAGCAAAGTATTTCTCCCTCGTTTTTAATAAAATATCGTATTCCTATTGGCTGTTTATGTAGGAGTGGGGGAACCACGCTTTGTGTTCTTGGCGATGTAAAAACTTCCACGTTGACATTTTTAATTGTTGCCAACCTGAACTTTAGCTTACTATCGCTAATTAACATTGATGTGTCATATAAATTATCAGTTTTTCTTGTGTTATTTTATGTTATGAGTTTGTATTGTAAGTTAGAACAATCTGTTATGCTGCGCCTCGCGCTTGAGGTAGGGAGTTGAGGTCTTGCTATTAACGGTGAAGGCGGTGCGCGGATTCTGTCGTGATAAATAAGTTACTCATCACTGCCTACAAGCGAGCAGGACCCAACACATCATATTTTTGGCTTGTGCGAATAAGTATGTACGCGCGCGATTCGTGATTAAAGATTTTGGACATTTAAATTATAAAATATTTGGAATTTTTATTTACTGTCACGTGTCGCAATTCGGTGGTTTCCTTCCTGGAGGAAGGGTGGATCTTCTTAATCCCGAACCCTGGGTGAGAACTGGTGCTCCCAACTGACCAGCCGGAGCAAGGAGTGGTGGCACGTAATGTTATGTCGCCTGGCATATATATAGAAAACTAACACCTATTTGCATATTTCTGATATTTTGCATATTTTACGAGGATTTTATGTCTTTCTGACTTCAACGAAGACAATGAATGGTGAATTGTTGAAGTTGGAAGTTTAAGTCCACTTTATGGCACAGATAGGCTGATCGTGACTGGATTAATTTTAACACCTTCGTTATAATGAGTCATTCAAGGGAATAACGATGTAATTCAAAATACGTAATAATGTGGCTTAAATTTTAACATGTCCCTTCCTCGTCTGATAAGGATGTGCCCTGTCGTCACAAGTTTGTTAATATAGTTTTGCAGATTAATGTGTCTACATTTTATTTATTTCCATGGTAGTTTTAATAACAACATTAACAATAGCGACTTGGTAATAGTTACTAATCGTTTCGAGTCTGGTTTTAAAGTCTACTTTGTGAATAGAAAGGTAAATCAGGACTGGACCTACAGTTTAAAGTAGGATCTGAACCACTATGTTTCTTCTATGTTGATTACAAGTCGAGGACGTTACCAGTGGTGAATTGATAAATAGACGAAGTAACAAATGCAATAAAATGTGTATGCCATATTTTGGAGTCCATCATAGAGCTGAAAAGAAATGTTAACTTGAAAGAGAAGTACACGCTTTCACACATAGGTGGTGGGATGCGTCATAAATGATAAAATTGCTTTGTTTGGTTCGATTATAACTGGGTTGCACACGCTGTGGCACATATATTTGTAATTACAATTTACGGGTTACAGAGATACCTGCACAAGGAAATTACTAATAAGTAGAACTGAAACCAAATTTAGTAATTGCACTACTCTCAACTACTTGAATTCTCCAGTGCAATATCCAATACATATGCATTTGGGTGTCCGGTTGTAGAGCTTAATCTTTCATGCAACACCTAGCTTTGATTAATGCTTTTACTTTGTAAAGTTTAAATATGACAATATTTTGTATTAAAATAAACTGCGCTGAAAGAAATAGTGTCCAAATATTTTCACGTATTCTCATTTTTTTAAATGAAGTAGGAGCATTTTCAATGTTTTTCTTCTCTTCAATTTTTGAGCAAAATTTATTATTACATTCTATCTTTCAGGTATGTGAAGTGATATATAAGGCGAATTAATAATCTCAGGAAAAGTATGTACGAGCGAATATATCATCAAGTACAAGAATAATTAATGGATGACGTCAGATGTGCAATATATATGGAACATGCTTCATATTGATTCTGAAAATTGTGTTGAGGTGTACCCTACAATGTGCACCGGTTACACTGGATTTTGTTACTTTTTAGATAAATGTATGTTATATTAAAATGATGAATTATACATTAACTTTTACTCGTTTCTTTCAAGACTAAAAGCCACTTTATTAAGAGTTTAAAATGCTAATTATGTCATGGCAGGAAACCTTACTAATATTTTCGATATAGGCAAGAATAAATACTGATACATTATTTTGCTTCATGAATCTAATGCGGACAGCTACGTTTTCCATTATCGAAGAATAAATGCACTTACAATCCTGGGGATTTAATTTTACCTATCTTGCTACAATCTACATTGTTAGGTGTATACACCTAACCTATGATACTTCTCTTTTATTTTTGGGAGCTTTTAAGTTTATGACGTCACCAACTAATCAAATTATAATATTTGATTGGTTTATTTTCTTTAATATCGCCTTTCTGCCATTTTTTACTTATCGCGACGGTGATAGCATGAGATGGGTGAAGTAAGAATCACAAACACATATGGGCGACACCAAACAAACCCCCACAGAGGATTTTCCTAGGTATTAATCAAGGCACCAGAGCCTCGTTAGCATGCGAACAATGCAGACCTTTGGAGGAGAGGTTGGCACTTATCAAAGATTACCCCTTGCTCTTAATAATATAAAATCTGAAACACATATTTTCCTTAATATTTTTGCCTGCAATTCACTGGTGTCGGCTCAGCTCAAACCGATCAATTCCGTGAATAATTGAAGCATTCACTTCATATTTTAAAATAGCAGAAAAACTTCTTATTTTTACAGTAGTTAAAAGAAGTAAAGTTCAGTTAACCTTAATCAGGATTCCATTTAATTCAAAGAGTAACTCCTTCCATGGAATTAAGGAACCTTTTCGAGCAGGACTCATCTCCAGGAAGGTATCAACTCGGGGCAATCCCCGGCACCTACCGACCTGTTGGGTGAGAATGAGTCAAGGCAAGGACTTATAAAACATTTTTCCTGCTCCCCCACAAATAGGCAATAGTTAGGTTGGAGTGTTCAATGAACAAACCGATATCTCATTAGTAACTCCTTCCATATTTTTCACGATTCCAAAAAATTCTACCTCTAATGTCACCGCGTCGGAAACCATGCAACAAAAAATTGTCACAAAGCTTTTTTCTTGAATGCAGTGTTTGAAACTTAATTACACAATATAATCACTATGCATTTCAGTATATAAACTGTATGATATGATGCATTAAAGCTACTGACCAAGAAAGTCTTTATTTACGTAAAAAACACTATACACGTGACGTTTCAATCCTATATCAGTCTATAAAGACTGCCTTGGTCAGCAGATTTTAGTGTTTTCTAAAATAGAAAAGAGGCTTAATTGTCTTATCACTGCATGAATTGCAAAAAGAAAGAAAAGAAAATCTGCGTCGTAGATAATTTAATACAGAATCAAAGGCGCCCGCAGGTTTTTTTCTCAGGGGGGTAGTCTTAAAATTATTGTTGTTATTATTATTATTATTTCTATTTTATTATAATTATAATAATAATAATTATTGATTGATTGATTGATTGATTTGTTGTTTTAAGTCCACTTTATGCACAGTAAGGCTAATCGGGACTGGACCTACAGTTTTTAAAGTGGGATCCGAACCACTTGTGCCTCCACCGGGTATCGAACCCGGGACCCCTAAATAATAATAATTATTGTTATTACTACTACTAATACTACTAGTAATGTTTTTTTAAATTATGCACATTTGTAATTTCCATATTTTGAATATCTATGATATATACAGTTTGCATAACGGTAAACTTAACATACATATTCATGTAGCACAAAGAGCTATTTTTTATAGTTAGATATGTGTAAAATAGACTGTAAGCTTAAATGTAACCCTACTTAAAAACAATAATAGTAATAATAGTTGCTGTAACTTACGGTCCGTAAGTCACAAAAAACATTACTTTTTGTTACAAAATATCGCAACGATTTCACCATTTGAATTACATTAATTTTTTCCAGAAACCTCAGGGGGGGCAAGTGCCCCTGGCCCCTTCCTACGGGCGCCCTTGTGCACAATAGTTAATAGTTTATAATAATAATAATACAGTGGATTCTCCTTAATTCGAACAGAAACAATCTGTAATGACGTGATGTTTTTATTAATTCGAATTTTGGATAATTCGAACGTATTTCTTGCCCACTTGGAGTTCCAATTGAAACGAGTTCACTGTGGTATTATTACAAATCATTTTTTCCCCTTTCGATTTTACATCCAAGATCTAACACGCCTAAAAAAAATTCATGATGACGACCATGCTTTAAATGATGGTTTCTCAAATTGACAATTTGTATCTCCGAGGCTAAAATTGTCTACTTCGTGCGGGAAGGGGGTTGCATTTCCGTAGCCCCTCCACTTGCTACTGCTTAGCGTGCCTTGGTCAGGGTCCACCGGCAAAGATACATCTCATCAACTTTAGCAGCTTCAGGGCTGTGGCGATACATTATTTAAAAAAAAAATCGCTGGTTGAGATGATATTGTTATTATTTATTATTATCTCAATAGGGATACAAATAAGCCATACATCATTTCATTTTGAACAATATTAATACAAATAATGACTTGATGCCCTATGTGGTAAAGAAATATACAAAAGCTACATCTAAGGAAAATGTGATGAATTTACATGAGTATATAACATGTTCTATAGTAGCAATGAAATAAAGAAAGTTTGAGAGTTATACACATTTTGAAGAAAGGAAATTGTAAAGGTGTGTGGGTTGGGATATGAGTGTGTATGGAATTACTGCTCGGAGTACAGGGATGAAAATTTTAAAATATATGTGTGTGGTGGGAATGGTGGTTGGGGGGGGGAGGGTAAGCGCTGAAAATAATATTACTGGAGTTAGAATTTATAGGCATGTGAACGTAGAAGACGACAGAACTGCGCTTTGCTGGTACTGAGTTTGACCTTCGTCGGGAGTGAATTCCAGGTTTTACCGCTGCAAGGTACGAGAAGGACTTCTGGCCAAATCTGCTTTTGTTAGGTTTGGGGATTACTAGGTCTCTATGTAAGGACGATCTAGTGTTTCGGGTGCTGAACTCAGAGCGGAGCTTAATCCTATGATGCAATGGAGATGATTTGTTATGTATACTGTGGAATACCTTATTCAGGTAGATGTAATGTATTGTCGAAGTGACTGTGGGTATGTTGTAAATCTTGCGCAATTGTTGGGAATTATTTTCTTGAGGGTGCATGCGAATGGTTCTTAAGCAATTGTTTTGGATTGATTCAAGTTTCTTCAGATGAGTTAAGTTACCTCCACAAATAAGACTAACACCATACTCGAACACGGGACGAATAAAGGAAAGGTAGAAATGTCTACTAAGATTTCTATTATTAAAATTTAGCTGGGGGTCGATAATCATTCCGAGATACTTTAAATGATTGCCCAAAGGTGCTCTGCACTCATTAAGGGCAATATCTATCGTGTTAGCCGGGATTCCCTTACCGGTGTGAAGCACCATGGCCTTCGTATTTGCAACGTTGAGCTTCAGATTGTTGATGTTGTACCAATTTAGTACTTTGGGGAATGAGTTTTCCATTTTCTCTTTTACATCCTGGTACGTTTCTCCAACATGGACGAGAAGGCAGTCATCTGCGTACAGAGTAATCGATAAATCTGAATTTATTAGTGTGATATCGTCAATAAATATGTTGAATAATTTTGGGCCAAGTATAGAGCCTTGTGGAATGCCTGAGGACACTGACTGCTCGGTGGAAAGTGACCATCTACTTTCGTTCAGACTTTTCGATTCGCCAGAAAACTTTCCATAGGTTAATTTGACATAATGATAATTATCTGATTGTTAATGCACACTAAATTAATCACGAACGCAAATAACGATTACTGAGACGTTTTCTCATCTGCGCCTGACTGCGCTCAATTGTTTCGTCAAGGTAATTGCTAGAACTGACGACAGATGGCAGTAGCTTAGAGTCAATATTATATGAAAATTTTACAACCTACACGACGAAACAGAGGATTTATAGAGGTACGAATTTATTAACACTTTTAGTTGTTACAATAACCTTACAATATTAATATGCAATAAAGTGATATTTAGGAAATATTTTTTATGTTATTTCTTTTCTTTTTGTTAAAATGTGTTAAAGCGTAATATATATTGAGCGAAAATAATTTTTAATCTGTTTCCTAAACTTCGAGGTAGGTTTGTAGACAATCTTACTTATACTTTAAAATTATTCTAATAGAAAATTTTCTGAAAGATAATATTCCCTAGAATTTGCATAGCTTTGCTCTTCACACAGCACGCTACGCCACGAGGTTCTCCACTTTTCACACCCAAGTGGTGTAACGGAAGGAATAAATACCTCCCAAACGACTTTCTGCAATCATTGAGTTGGGCACGCTGAAGTGGTAACACAGTAGCCTTGCAATCGAAAGATCCATGCTTTGATCCCAGGTGGAGGCACATTGCACAGTGGTTTAGATCCCACTTTGACTCTGTGCTTAAACTGGATTTAAAACAAACTTGTCATTGCGTCACATCAGTGTGAAATTTCCATGCATTCGATCGATGCGTGAGCTCGGAAGTATCATTGATTGATTGGCTGATTTTACTTCGCTTTTCTGCCACTTTTGGCTAATCGCGAAGATGGGAATGAGATAGATCAACAGAAATCACAGCACACGAGCCCCCATGGCTGCACGTCCAGGCGCTAGGGCCTCGTCAGTCTGCAAAATTCAGTCCATGGTGCGAGTCAGGAAAAACAAGTGGCTCACTTTCTCCCTCCCCTACTGCCCCCGCCCTTACAAAAATATTTGTACAATTCAACAATTTGGAGAATTGGATTGGATTGATTTGGTGTTTTAAGTCCACTTTATGCACAGTAAGGCTAATCGGGACTGGACCTACAGTTTACAGTGGAATCCGAAACACTATGTGCCTCCACCGGGAATCGAACCCGGAACCCCTTCATTACAAGGAGAGGACGCTACCATTGCGCCATCGGGGAGGCACAAGTTGGAGAAGTATAATTCCAAATAATGATCTGTGATGCTTATCGAAAGCTTTCCTCAAGCCATTCCAAAATATTTACCATCACTCTACCATTGAATTAGTACACAGCTAGCTTGTGCACAAAATAAAACAGTTCCCTCTAGTCAACATTTACACTAATCGAAGCCTCAAACGCATACAAATCAAAAGTTTCTCGACATCTTCATTGTTCTCCAGACCTTTTGCATTACTTACTTTTGACACGTTTGGAGAGAATACCATGGATTCTATTAAAACATCAACTATACGAATGAAGTGGCAAACGTGTAGCGAATATGAAGATAATATTCTTGTTTGAATTACTTCACATTGTCCAGGTAAATATCTATAAGCATTTAATATTCGCCACCATACATTAATAAGGGTTTGCACTGCACGATACGTAGTGAAAGTCGTATTGTTCGATTTCTAACAGCTGATCAAATTTTGTGATCTATTTATTAAACATTCTGATTGTAGAATTCATATGTACAATGTTTTAATTAGTAATATACTGACATCACTAATGAAACAGCTGCCAAATTTGTACAGTCACGGACACTTCTGGGTTGTGAAGATACCATTGAAGGTCTATGGGTTCTTTTACAAGCTAGAAATGTCCGTGACTGTACCTCTAAACAAAATATACATTTTTCAAAACACTGTTAATGGAGTTATATAACCAATTTTTGCAAATTTTGATTATACCAGTGGAACCGAATAAATCAAGAAGACTTAGGTGGGCAGGCCATGTGGCACGAATGGGAGAGGAGAGAAGAGTTTACAGGATTCTTGTTTGGAAACCTGATGGTAAGAGACCAGTAGGAAGGCCAAGACGAAGATGGAGGGATAATGTTGAGATGGACCTAAAGGAAATTGGTAGTGATGGAAAAGAGTATATAGATCCTGCTCAGGATAGGAACAGATGGAAGGCCTGTATTACTGCAGCCATTAACCTTCGGGTTTAAGAAGGCTAGAGAGTTAGTTTGGAACCTTGCACCCTTGATGAGATTTGTAAAACGAATACAAAATAACCTTTGTGAGAACTGTACGCAACATAAATTGCCTCGCTAATCTCAATTCAACACACATATACACACAGATTAAACCCAAGAATATTAAATGTGACGTTACACGGAATTCAATATATTGAACCTCAGAACGCTACCTTGATTTTTTTGCCCATCTGGATAATTTTCTTGGGTCACCGATAGAAACATTACACACACACACACACACACACACACACACACACACACCCACACACACACACACACACACCAATCATCAAATAGTCAAACTTGTGTGTTTTGCACACTAGACATCTTGTTCACAAGCTCTTGTCATTGAATTATATATCCTCGTGAAACGATTCCGTAATTGGGGTTAGAATAATATTGCCGTGTTGAAAAGAATGGATTATCTTCAGTTGTTGTTGTTGTTGAGTTAAAATTTATGGGTGCGTCGGCACTTAAGGCCATTTCGCACCCTTCTATGTATGCGGGAAAATATCCCTTATCTAAAATTCTGACTGAGAACTTAAAAAAGGGGTGTAAAGAGCCCCTTGGGAAAAACTAAAAGTGCAAGGTTGTAAAAAGACCTGCACGAGACAAACACAACACATTAAAAAGTCAGAATAAACTAAAAACCTCCTTACAGACGGTGGAAGAGACCAGCTCTTCGCAAAAAACTAAAAACATGTGATAAAATACTGCTGTCATCACCCAAGAGGGATGACAAACAGCCGGAAAGGTTAAAAGTCTGCCGGAGGTAAGCAAGATCGACACATTCAACGAGAATGTGTCGGATGCTTAAAATAACATTACAAGTACGACACAACGGAGGGTCCAGCCCTTGCAGTAGGTGACCATGCGTGAGACGGCTGTGTCCTATACGCAGGCGGGTAAGAATAACGTCTTCTCGCCGAGAGGGACGAGACGAGGAACGCCAAGCACCTATGGTGGGCTTAACAGCGTGAAGCTTGTTCCCCGTTTCCACATCCCACTCGGTCTGCCAAGTGTCAAGTAGGCGAGAACGGAACACATTCTGCAGGTCGCTAGCTGGCAAAAGGTGGACGAGAACGTCGCCATCTGCATTAGCAGACTTGGCGGCAGCATCAGCTGCTTCGTTCCCCTGGATTCCCACGTGGCTAGGGACCCAACAGAAGTGTACATCTGTGCTTGCAGATAAGGACACAAGCCGTCTAAATATGCGTTGCACTACTGGATGCCGGGAATACGGCGAATCCAGAGACTGCAACACGCTGGTCGAATCACAGCACACAAGGACCTTCTTCACACCGTTGACATCTGCAAAATCCAGTGCCTTTAGAATGGCGTACAACTCTGCCGTATAGATGGAACAGGCAGGATGTAGTGAGTAACTGGAGCTGTGAGAGTCTAGGACGAAGGCGCAACCAACTGATTCGACTGTCTTGGACCCATCCGTGTAAAACACATTAAAATTGGGGTGCTTCGCACGAAGTTCTAAAAACCTTTGCTGGTATACAACCATTGGTGTCTCTGACTTTGGAAGGGCAGTCAGAGATAAATCGATAGAAGGTGCAGGAAACTCCCAGATAGGGAGGGGCGGAATGAGTGGATAGACGCCAGGAAGATCACTGTCAACACCAAGTGCTGACAGGATCTCGTCTGCACGAACACCAAATGGTCTTGTGGCACTAGGGCGGAGCCGATACCTTGCCAGCCTATTCACGTCTGAGATGGTGTGAAATGAGGGATGTGAAGGCATCGAGCGAAGATGGAGGAAGTAGTTAACTACCAGCCGCTGTCTTCGCAGAGACAGCGACGGCTCAGATGCCTCTACGTACAAACTGGCGATAGGGCTGGTCCGAAAAGCACCAGAGCACACACGTATACCAGCATGGTGGACGGTGTCTAGGATGCGAAGTCTAGATGGGCGGGCAGAAGAATACACAACACATCCATAATCAAGCTTCGACCTGATGAGTGCACGATACAATCGAAGCAGTACCGTCCTATCAGCACCCCAGGAAGTATGAGATAAAACACGTAAAAGGTTGAGAACTTGAAGACAAGAGAACTTTAACTGGCGAAGGTGAGGTAGCCATGTTAATTTCTTATCGAAAATGAGGCGTCGATTAGGGGAGCGAGGGGGAACAGGTGCCACCCCACTTTTTGCAACTTTTGATCACGCACCATGCTAAATCTTATCTACCAAGGGGGAGTAAACTGTTCTTGCCCCCCCTCCAGTTTTGAAACCCTATCACCGCCACTGGTTATCTTACGGGAACAGTAGAACAATTTCAATTTTGTATTACAGATAAGTGCGACAGTAATTAAAGACAATGTCAGAAACGACATCTGGAATTCTGCTGCCTGGATATATGGTAAGTTTTCTTTATGTAACAAGTAATTTAGAACAAAGTAACAACAAATAGTAAAACGTTATGACCATGTGAGAATAGGGTTAAAGATAATATATAGAAATACAAGAATCTCTACAGCTTAACTGAAAAGTGATTATTTAAAGCTTCTTTACAACTGTGGACACTCTCTCTTTCTTAAAACGATGGACACTTCGATTGGAGCTTTGTATAAACATTTTCAATGAGGCTTATAATTTATACATACATAATGAATACAAAAAACATTTTCCTCCGAATTTTCAGTCAAATACAATAAACTTTGCCTAATTTCTTTTGAGTCAAATAAACTTATCTATTTCTTACTTCCAGAATTAAATTAATAGTAATGTTTTCTTCTTACAATTTACTGTATTTCGTAGGTATAAAGGATAAACACCACATTAGAACGGTGAATGAGGAAGACAGGTTAATTTCGACGCAAGGAGGAAGGACATTTGGCGATATACAATTACCAGTTACAGAACAAGTTACCCAGCAACTTACAAATAAAGTACAACACTCGGTTATTGGAACGCAGCCAATAAGTGATGTTGCACAACTTAACAACCATACAGAAGCAGATCATGATGGGATAAATCAGGCCCCAAGAGCTCCCATCGTCATAATTCGAGCTCAAAGAGCTCCGAACGCCATAAATCAGGTTCAAAGAGCTTCTTACGTCACAAATCAGACTCAAAGAGCTCTGAACGTCAAAACTCAAGCTCAAAGAGCTCCAAACGTTGTAAATCAGGCTGGACGAGCACTTCAGGATCAAAATCAGTCCCAGAATGTTTCTTATCAGTTGATATTCAGTGGTCAAAAACACGGCCCTTCCAAACAACAAAGAACTCTGCGAACTTCTCTTGAACAAACCAAACACCAAACGCTTTTTAATGAACCATATCCTTCAAGTTATGTTCAATTGTCGACAAGGCGAAGGAGAAAGGCAAGGAGAGATCCAGACGATGAAGAATTATATTTTCCTGTAAATCGAGGTAAGAATATATTCTTTATTTTCATTAATGAATAAGCAGTAATTTTTCCAAGCCATTAATTCTGGTTTAATTTGTATCCGTGAGGCGTATCCTGCTCTTGGGCTATTTGCTCTAATAATATCTCCAATATATTGTTTGATAAGAATTCAACTTAGCGCTTATTAATTGCAGAGAATTACAGTCATATTTCTCAATAATACCAGAATTGTAACTAGTTACAAATTTTTCCTCTTATCGATGTTACCACATCGTACATTATCTGGATAAACTGGGCACAAATATAGCGCAAACATCTGTGTGCATGGTTGCATGTTCACACGATAGCCAGTGCTGTTTTTCGAAGCCTTGCACCCTCGAAAACGAGACCTCGACGAAAAAAAGGTTTCTAAATAAAGTTGTCCGAGTTACACGGTGATACCTTATGCATGTTGGGTATAGGTAAGGACGGGGCAAATGGACATTCCCTAAGATAAGTACGAATATTTTTGCATTGAAGTTCGCAACAGAGCAGCAGTTAGAGTTGTGAGATGACGAAGAACGTGTGTGAAAAGATGCAACCAGCATCTATACAAATCTTGAAGAAGAAATGCCAATCCAGCCTTAATACCTTACCACGTGCGGCAAATAAAAAAAAGAAAGCGCTAGGAAAGTAAGATTCCACGGATTATGATAGTCCGGACAAAGTTCTGCTTTGAAGTGTGGTGACAACAGTCCTTCCTCCATATGCACAGTCATTGTCAACATTTTGCTGCCATTTAAACTAACCTGTAGATATCAACCTTGCAACGAGATATGCAACTATGTGACATGTAGGCTAAGAAACAAAATCCGATATTGACACTTCCATTTAAGTACGTTGTTTTTCTACAACACGTAGTGTGGCTGATTGTAGCTATGTCATTTTTTTTTCACAAAATATGTGTGTTCCTAGCAACCCTGGCACGTACCACTTCAAGATAGAAAATGACGTCACAGATGCGACCAAATGTTGTGTTGGGTTGCCAGCATTCAGGCGGTAAAACGGGCTTTATTGAGCAACTGTAGCGCCGAAACGACGCACCAACGCTAAAAACGTTGCTGAGAAAAGTTGTTTGTTTTGGTGGTCCCCCTAAACGTTTCTGTGGTCCGTGGACGCCATTAAAATGACACCCTGTATAACTATATAACTACATACATACATACATATTTGCATATATACATACGGGCCTCCCGATGGCGCAGTGGTAGCGTCGTCGTCTTGTATTCAAGGGGCCCCGGTTTCGATACCTGGTGGAGGCACAAGTGGTTCGCATCCCACTTTAAACTGTAGGTCCAGTCCCGATTAGCCTTGCTGTGCATAAAGTTGACTTAAAACACCAACTCAACTCAACATACATACATACATACATCATAGCTATCTACATATTCAATTTTTCATTTCTCAACACAGGTGCTTCTTGCTCTGCTGGTACACGATGGAGGCTTCATTGCAGAAAATGTTACTGTTCTGATGACAGGCACTCCTATTGTACACAATCGAAGTGCAAAAGCGCAACTAAAAGTAAGTTTCGTTTGTAGTTAAAATATGTGATAAGAAAAGGCTTTCCATACTTTTAAAAAATAGGACATTTTTAATGCCTATAGATTTTAAGGGACGATGGGACAAACGAGAATCTTAGGTAAGAATTAAGATTCATACAAAAAGTTTTGTCTGAACAACTGGATTTCCAATTAATCATTTTAAGTACACGCATGTATGTAAATTTCATGAAGAAATAATTCGTCCAAGAGTCGCGTTTCATTAAAGACCTTTCCATACATGAATATATGCATGTAATGAATAGTCTATACGCTCAAGTTGCCAGTTCCTTAATATCCTACCATTTCAGGAGATTAAAAAATCAGTTAAGATTGTGATCATTAACGGAATAAAGAGAGTTCGATTGTTAACAACAACAACAAAAACAACAACAACAAATATTACCTGCGTGGTTACAAACAGAAAATGAATGTGATCTACAGCGTATGACTACTTCAGAATTGGCATAAGTAATTTGAACGTACATGTACAATTCCATAGAAAAGTAATATGCAATTTCAGTATTTACAATAAATTAATTTTTATCATTGATAGGCTACTAACAGAATGTTTGTTTCAATAAGCACGCAACAAGGCATGGTATTTGTTATTATATTAAATATTTTTTTTTCTTAATTTCAGAGAAAAATTTAAATCGAGGATTAAGTAAGAATTTTTTAAATAAAAGAGTTTATATTTAGTTTAATTTAAATAATACAAATCACATAACTAGATATATTAGGTTAATGGTGTTCTATAACATGTATAATTTACACTTTATTTTTGGTGTTATGAAAGTAAACGTTTTATCTGATAAAATAAATCACACAAGTACTGTACGTTATTGGAATGGATGATCAAGATGTGAAAACTTTTAAATGTGCAATTAATGTAAAATTTGTCTTTGGAATATAAAGCACGTTTACATTTGATTTCACATATTTTTACTGTCTGTTATAATACATACTGATGAAATTTTAGTAGTTGTATTGGTGATATTATTGGCGCAACAAATGAAGAGGTCATTTGATTAAACAGCCCGATTTGCCTACACTTAAAACTATGACAAGATGCCCATATGCCCCAATTGCTCAGGTGTGATATGCTCTCAATCCCAAGAATCCTGAATCCTAGTGTACAAATGAAGAACCCTAACAGACAGATTTGGCTACACTTAAAACTAAGCCAAGTACCCATATGATCTTATTGCTTACAGTGTGCTACTCTGTCAAAATCCCAAGAATCCTGAATTCTAGTGTACAAATGAAGAAGCCTCAACAGATTGATTTGGCCATGTGTGCAAAAGCTACATCTGTGAGATTGTTGTCCATAAGCTTGTTAAAAATATGCCCCTCTTGATATTGTTTTGGCTACACTTAAAACTAAGCCAAAAATGCTCATATCCTCATGCTCTAACAACTTACAGATCTAATTCAATACAGGATTACCTTGGACAAAGGCAGCTGCAAATTGAACTGTCACCTGTTTTCTTTCTAATCTTTGATCAGTTTTATGCCCGGGGCAGTAATTACGTAGCTCAGAAATGCATTAGTCTGTCAGACAGTTTCGATCGGGAAGATGGATGCATTGCTTGCCCCGGGCAATAAATTATGCACGCCTAGGGGCTTTCATATTCCATTATTGTTGGCACGCATGAGGGGGGAATCTACACAGAAAAATAGGCTAAAAGGGGGCATTATTGATATTTCTGTGTAATTCTAGAGAAAATTTCTTTTGCATGCTCTTATGCAGGCCTTGACACATGCCATTGACTCCAATTCACTGGAAGGGCAAGAAACTTCAATTAATATTTCTGTGTAATAGGGGGAAATTCTTACTAAAAGGACATTACTCCTTTGCATGACAGCATGCAAGCCTGGGTCCAATTCTAAAAGGCTTTGCTCTGAAATAATATATACACAAGTGAGACTTTGAAAATATTCACTGCTAGCTGATATCCAGCTCAGAGCTCCCGGGTCTGAAGACCGGTAGAGAGTGTGGGCATAGCCCCATAGCTTATATGCTTTGTAATCAAGAGGCTCCTGGGTTTGAGGCCTCCCCATGGTGAAGTGTTAATATTGCTGCCTTGTAATCAAGAGGCTCCCAGGTCTGAAACCTGGTAGAGAGTGTGGGCATAGCCCCATAGCTTATATGCTTTGTAATCAAGAGGCTTCTGGGTTTGAGGACTCCCCATGGAGAAGTGTTAATATTGCTGCCTTGTAATCAAGAGGCTCCCAGGTCTGAAACCTGGTAAAATGTGTAGGCCTCCCTGATGGCAAAGTTTTGGTATTATTGCCTTGTAATCAAGAGGCTCCCGGGTTTGAGACCTGGTAAAATGTGTGAGATTGAAATACATGTAGCAGAATAATATCCCCACACGTGAGACTTTGAGAATATTCACTGCTAGCTGATATCCAGCTGATAGCTCCCAGGTTTGATACCTGGTAAAGTGTGTTATACAACAGCATAATAGAGCAAAACTATTTTATATTGGGGATCACCAGAGCCTAGTTACTGCTGTTGTCTGGGTATAAAAGCACCAGCTCAGCCACTAACTGCTGTTATAATTGTTTTGGCATACGATCCATAGTTCTGTTTTTTTGGAGCAAGAAATTTTATATAAACAAACAATAAAAATGCCAAACTTGAAATATTGCAATCAATGTAAAAGAAATATTTCTAGTTCTAATTGGGCTAGGCACCGGCATAATTGTGATCCCGAAAAATGCAGAACAGCCACAAAAATATGCCCAAAATGCCATAAAATATTAAGCAAAGCATATTACAATAGGCATAAGTGTACTTGTTATGTACAGTCACCAATATTGCCCTCACAGCCATCTACATCTGGTCTGAAAAGGAAGCATGAAACACCTGTTAATGCTAGAGCAGCAAAGCAGCCACGCTATGCACCACCTATCCATAGCAGCTTTAATGGCCAACTTAGGGATCACTGTTTTGAATCAGAGCCAAGATGTGACATTAAGAAATTTTTGAACAGAATAAATCCTGATGTGCAGGCAATTCTAAATGCACAAAATGGCTCTTATAAGCTGTCCCTCAAATTGTTTACACAATATAAGAAATCAAATGGCACAAAATTTACACAGCCCCACATAACAGAAACTGTAGCTGTATATTCAAATACAAATTTAGACAAAATAATAAGCAGTTTGATAGAGCAATTGAATATTAAACACTCTGAATTTGCTGGAAAAGAATCAGGATGGAGCCTATGTGGATCTCCACACAAGCTCTATGTTAATATTTCTGAATTCAGCCCATTACAAGGATCTATATATCTGCTATTACCTGCCAATATCAAAAACAAAAAAGCCGTGGTTAACATAGAAAATAATGATGAGAAATGTTTTCTGTGGTGTATTTTAGCTGCTTTGTATCCAGTTTTAAGAGATCCACAAATAATAACTTATTATAAACAATATGAACATGATTTTGATAATGCTATGGAGGGCTTAGAATATCCAATGTCTGTTCAGAATATTGATAAATTTGAAAAAAAAAGGCCCGGGATATCAATGGTAAAAAATTATCTATTAATGTTTTTATTTGTTCTACTGGCCGTGGCAATTGCTTGATAGCACCTCTCAGAATCAGTACACTTGATGATGATGATGCTGTTCCGATTGATCTGCTCTTAAGTGAAAGGGATGACACATACCATTACACTCTGATACACAGTCTTGAAGCTTTAGTCAGAAAACAACAAGGCAAATCCAATACAATATTCAAGTTGTGCAGAAGATGTTTGACTGTATTTGATGGTAGAAAAATAATAAATGGGGTTCGGGAACAAAATGCAGAAATTGCTAAAAACAAGTTAATTGAACATTTAAAATACTGTGGCAACCATAAACCTGTTCATATGGTGATGCCTAGTCCAAGTGAAAATGCCAAATTCAAAAAATTTGAAGCCTTGTTGGAACACTCAGCATATGTAGTCTGTGATTTTGAATCTAATCTCAAACCCCTTGCATTCTGCAGCCCAGACCCTGAGGAATCTTCAATTACATCATACCAGTTACATGAGCCTTCTAGTTTTTATTATGTTGTTGTACAGGATGGTGTTGTTAGTGAAGAATATTTATACATGGGACCAGATGCCATCAAAAAATTTGCACATAGAATAGAAAATGAGTGCCATAACATAGCATCTAATATCTTATTAAAATCAAAACCTATGTTGCCTTTAACAGAGGATCAGATTGAAGATTTCAACAATGCAGAAAAATGCCCGGTATGTGATTCTGAATTTTCAGATATAAATATCAAGGTGCATCACCATTCTCATACAGATGGTAAATTCAAAATGGCCCTGTGTAATAGCTGTAATATTAAGATCCAGAGACCAAAATTTGTCCCAATATTTTGCCATGGTGCATCCAATTATGATTTTCATCATTTGATCAGGTACGAGGGGTTTGACAAGCAGAATTTAAATATTTTAGCAGAAAATAATGAGAAATATATTGCTATTAGCAAGAAAATTAAAGTTAATTGTGTTCCTATTCACTTAAGATTTCTTGATTCCTACAGAATTTTATCGGCTAGCCTGGCTACACTGGCCACTCAATTATCTGATGATCAATTCAAAATCACATGTGCTTTGTTTCCAAATCAGGACCTGAAATTATTTAGGCGGAAGGGTGTATACCCATATGACTATGTTACAGATTTTTCCAAATTTAATAAGTGTACTCTACCACCACAACAAGAGTTCTACAGCAAACTCAGAGCATCTGGAATCACTGATGAAGATTATCACCATGCCCAGTTGATGTGGAACAATTTAAAATGCCAGACATTTGGTGATTATCATAAGGCATATTTAAAACTTGATGTGACTCTCTTAGCTGATATACTTCAGGCATTTAGAAAATCATCGATGGAAAATTATAAACTGCATCCAATGTATTTCTACAGTGCACCAGGCCTAGCATGGTCTGCAATGTTTTTAAACCCTAAAATGCAGTTGGATCTAATCTAAGATCAAGATATGTATCTGTTTATGGAACAATGTATAAGAGGAGGCATGGTGCAATGTTCTCAGAGATATGCCAGAGCCAACAACAGATATAATCTTGATTATGATCCAGCCCTGCGATCAAATTTTATACTTTATGTGGATGCAAACAGCTTGTATGGTTATGCTATGATGGATAAATTGCCATATGCAGGGCTTGAGTGGGTTGAAGATTTCAATATTGAAGATATTCAGGATTTTGATGACAGTAACTACGGCCTGGTCTGAGAAGTTGATCTGACAATTCCTGATGATTTACACAACAAATTTTCTGATCTGCCCCCAATTCCTGAGGTTAAGTGTTCACCTGGCTCTAAACAAAAGAAGCTCATGATGACTCTAGAGCCAAAACAGGATTATGTCATATATTACAAAAACCTCCAGTTCCTGATGCATCATGGTGTTCAAGTGACCAAAGTTGGCAAAGTCTTAAGGTTCAGGCACTCAAGATGGTTGAAGCCATATATTGATACAAACACAGAGCTTCGAACATCTGCAATGAGCCAATTTGATAAAACTTTGTTTAAATTGATGGTAAATTCAGTGTATGGCAAAACCATAGAAAATGTCAGAAAACATAGTGATGTTAAATTAATTACTGACCCCAGTCTGAGCAAAAAATTGATTGCAAAGCCTAATTTCAATTATAGAAGAATTTATGATGAAAATATGGCACTTTTCAACATGAAAAAACAAAGATTAAATTTGATAAGCCTATTTATGTAGGGGCTGTGATATTGGAATTGGCCAAATTACACATGTTAAAATTGTATTATGATGTGTTGAAACCTTTTTATAATGATCGTGTAAAACTGATGTACATGGATGCAGATAGCTTTATTTTTGATATTCAGACAGAAGATGTCTATCAAGATATGTCCCAGCCTGCATTGCTTGAATATTTTGATACCAGTGAACATACAAAGATTCAACCCCACAACAAAAAGGTGCCTGGCAAGTTAAAAGATGAGACACTTGGTGATGTTATTGTGGCATTTGCTGGGTTAAGGGCCAAGATGTACAGCTTTGAAACATGTAGTGGTGTTGTTGCCAAAAAAGCCAAGGGCATTGGCAGAGTAACTCTAGACAAAGGGCTTGAATTTGAAGATTACAAAAATTGCCTCAAATCATGTAGCACAATCAGAACATCAGAAAATAGAATTCAGAGTGTGGATCACTTGTTGACTAGCAATATTGTAAGAAAAGTGGCTCTGGACCCACATGATGATAAGAGATGCATTTTATCATGCAGCATACATACTCTACCATGGGGGCATTGTGATTTGAAAAGTGGCAAACAATGCCCAATTACAGAGCATGATTTGAAATAAATAAACATGCCTATGAACTTATTTGGGTTCAAAAAACAGGCTATTATGGACCTGCCAACACCATCACCCTCTTCTGATATACAATCTGTAATATCTAAACTAAGTGGTTTGTTAATTATTCATCTGAACAGCATACTTACAGATGTTGATGATGAAACAGGTAAAATATTGTACATATTTAACAATAATTTAAATCACTACCAGTTACCTGTAGGTGGTCAATTACAATTTATTACAACCCCCGAGGGTGATGTCAAGGTTTCATAGGGAGAAATATTTATAGAATTAAGCACTCAAACATGATTTCTGGCACTGTATATACTGTTTATGCTGGTGACTGCTTATATATTGAGGTCCCGGGATCCTATGACAAGCTTATACCTTTTTTTATAGAATTAAGATTTAGATATTTTATAATAAATAACCACTAAAACAAAATGCCTAATGATATATTTGGCCATACAAGGCATGAAGATCACAGTGATGAGATTCTGATGCTTGATGTCAGAGTCAAAAAATTAAGAAGTGATTTACAAGCTTTACAAACCACACTCAATGCCAGTCTTCAACTAGAAATTACAAATTTACAATCACAATGCATGGACCCTCTTATTAAAATTGACTCAGAACTCAAATTGCTGCTTCAAAAATATACTGACTTGGCTACATTAGATAATTTTCAAAATTTAGAGGAGACTGTAGCAGCTCTTCAAGCCAAATTTAAGACTCAGGCTACCAACTCTGAGCAATTGAAGCAACAATTGGAAGAGCAGATAAATAATGTCCAGACACAGCTCCAAACAATTGTCAAAAGCATAAAGTCACAAGAAGATTTTGATCTAGTGATTTCCACTCTAAAGGAACAGTTTCAATCACTACAGATACCTAATCTGGACCCTCTGAACAATGCCATAGCCGAGGTTAAAGAAAAAATTGAGACACTTGAAAATTTTATGAACAACTTGCCATCTTCTGATGCTTTGAGTGCAATAACTCGGAGTGTTGCCAACATTAAGCTGCAACTTGAAACATATGAAGATTTTGGAAAAATTCAAAGTACCATAACCCATCTTGAGGGTACCATAGCGGCAGTGCAAAGTGATCTGACATATGTACAAGAATCTGTAGAATCCCGCTTGCCTGGTATCACAAAACTTGAAAAACTCAACACTGAATCTGAGCTATCTCATTTTCATCACTTGATCGATGATATCCAAACAAAGCTTGAAATTTTACAACAATCAACACCTACTCAGGCAGACATAACCCTGCTCCAAGATGCTATGCAAAGTGTGGCTGATGCTTCTGAATTAAATAATGTGAAATTGGCACTTGAATCTTTGCAGAATACTGTATCAAATCTGCCTACATCACAGGAACTTAAAAATATTAAGAGAGCTGTGAATCGCATATTGAAATCAGAAGATATCAAGAATATCCAGACAGAGATCAAACAACTTACTCAGACAGTGGTCACTCTACCAACTAATCAACATATTAATGAACTGCATGCCCTGTTTGAGGATATCAGAAGACAAGTATATGATCTTACTGCTCAAAATTCAAAATTGGCAGTTGTTGAAAATTTACAGCAAATTGTAGCTAATATCAAGCAACAGCTAGGAAGCATGGAATCCAACCAAGCAAATGCTCTGTCTGTTTTTGCCACCCAGCTACAAGAAATTGTGCAACAATACAAAAAACTTGTTGTGGACATAAAGATCAAGCCAGGCCATGATGATGTTTTTAGGACTATCAATTAGCACCTTGAATCTGTAACAAGTAGATTGCTTACAGCAGAAAAAGAAATAACTGGCATAATCGAGAATCCTAAACATACAGTAATTCTTGAATTATACAGTATCCCCAACAAAGAATATGATTCACCATTTACACCAGGTGGCAAAATATATATGCTGTCCCCTGCACAATTTTATTACCAGTTTTTTGTTGGGGGCACACTTAGACCAATCAAGATCAAATATTGGCTACAACCACAGGCACACCACTACCCTACCTTATCTATAACAAATGCTGATAACAAAGCAAAGGTCACCAGTGTAGAGTTAGAGGATTTTACAGACCCCAATACATTAGAGACATCTTATGCTGAAGATGATGGCTCTCTGGAATTTAATATACAAATAGGAGACAAACTGTATTTAGAAAATCCTGTAGTATCAGCTGCTGAACACCCTATAGTTGCAATATTCTTGTTTACATACTATGTCTAGACAAATTATTGTTGATGAATTACACGAACAAGTCAGACTTAATTATAAGAGACTGCCAGTGGTTACAAAAGGCACAGATGATTTATGGCAGTGTGACTTGGTTGAGATGGCAAGTGGACAGCTGAAAAACTTAGACAAGATCAACAAGGGCTACAAGTATCTACTCACTGTCATAGATACATTTTCAAAATTTGCCTGGGCTGTGCCACTCAAATCCAAGACTGGAAAATGTGTTACAGAAGCCTTCAGGAGAATCATCAATCAGAGTGGAAGATCACCGCGCTATTTGCAAACAGATAATGGCAAAGAATTCTATAATTCGGTGTTCCAACAATTTATTAAAAGCCAGTCAATACAACATTAGTCGAGTTACAGTGATCTCAAGGCTTCTATTGTTGAAAGATTCAACAAAACCCTAAAAAATCATATGTATAAACAATTTACACTTCAAGGTAATTATAAATGGCTCAGTATCCTACCAGAACTTCTACATAAATATAACAACTCGGTCCATTCCACAATCAACATGAAGCCCTCTAAGGTAACTTCATCTGATGAGCAAAAATTGATCAGCACTGTTTATTATCCTAGATACCAGCCAACAACAAGAAAAGCCAAATACAAGGTAGGTGATCAAGTAAGAATCAGCAAATATAAGCACTTATTCAAAAAAGGCTTTACCAGAAACTGGAGCACTGAATTATTTACAGTGGTTCAAGTTAAACCTGGGACCCGATACATATATATAATAAAAGACCACCGAGGAGAAATTCTCAAAGGCAGGTTCTATGAAGAAGAACTCAGCAAAACTAAACAGCCGGACACATATCTCATAGAAAAAATCATCCGCAGAAAAGGCAACAAGATACTTGTGAAATGGCTAGGTCTCCCAGAACACAGCTGGATCGAGGCAGACAAAGTGATACTATGAACACCTGGGATGTTATAAAGAGACTGCCAGAGCCTGAACAGCAGAATAAGAGAAATGGCAAGCTGTTGCCTGATAATATTAGATGTCTTATTGTTGGGCCATCGGCTTGTGGTAAAACTACACTAATGATTGATAATTTTTTATTGGCACCCAACTGGTTAGACTGGAAAAACAGGCACTTGTATGTCTTCTCTAAGAGCTTGGAACAATTAAAATATCAGCAGGTGATGAAGCTATATGATGGACTGGATATAGCCACTTTTGAATCAGATGTTAAGCCACTCCATGAATGTCTTGATAACTCTGTTGTTGTGTTTGATGACATTATACTGGATAATCAAAACAAGGTTAGAAATTTTTTTTACACAGGGCCGACACAAAAACATAGATTGCTTCTACCTGGCACAAACTTTTTCAAAAATACCCAAGCAGCTGATCCGAGACAACAGCAATTTTATATGTGTGTTTCATCAAGATCATACCAACCTCAAACACATACATGATGAATATGTAGGTGGGGACTTGAGCTACAATGATTTTTCCAAGTTTTGCAGTAGGTGCTGGAACCAGGACAGCTATGGGTTTGTCACAATTGATATGACAAGGAAACTCAATAGTGGCAAATACATAAATAAAATTAACAATTTTCTAGACATTGAAACATATATAAATAACCATGAAAAGGCCAATCATTGATGATCTTAAATTAAAAGATTATCTTGTAAAAAGATTTAAGGGATGGAAATCAGAGAACCGAGGAATCTATGAACAACACAAACAAACAGAACAGCCTATTATTGATGCTATTAGTGAATTAGGTAAAAATATCAAAACTGTTACAAAGCAATTCAAAATTTGATCACAGAGCTTGTACCTGTAGCTGCTAGGAACATATGAGATTATCCAATCACCCCACTTTCTAGTATTCATACACCTAGTCCTGTTGCTCCTCGAAGAATTGAAGCTACTCAGGATCCTATTGAATTGGGTCTTCTTGCTCAAAAATATTTAAGCACACCTAAAGACAACAAAGATGAGGTCTTTGGCTTATATGCTGACACAGAGCGTGATGGTAGCATCATACATAGAATTGGCAATTTCAGAGTAACATTTATGGGAGATGATCTGATAGTATATTCAGAATCTCATCTTGGAGAAAAAGGTGCTTTTGTTAAGTATCCTGGCACACCTGGATTGTGGGAACTGATGACTAGGAAAAGGCCTGGCAGCTATACAGATCAAGATTATGAGCATTACAATTAATAAAATCAGATGCTCTATACCAGAACAATGATCCCACACAAAAAGGAGTCAAGTCTAGCAGTGGAGCAAAATACAACAACTTAATCAAGCCCATATGGTCTCAGATCAAGACTGGTAGTGGAATCAAACAATACAACACCCTGCCTAAAGAATTTGTGTGGGTTGATGATGTCAGGAAACTTGTAGATAGGTTGCTGGTGATAGCTGGGGAAGAAAATGCTGGCAACCACAATTTTTACAATGAAAAGGTTGGAATTATGGACATGATAAGCACCAAATTGACTAATTTTATAGTGAATGACACTAAGGGGATTGGATATCTTATAAAAATTATTAATACTCTACCACCTAAATTTTGGAATATCTCTGAGGGTCGGGGGCTGGTTAATGACATCATAAACAAGCTGCCATTTGAACTACACATTCCAGGCTATCAGTATTGTGGTCCAGGTACAAAATTGGACCATAGATTAAACACAGGGGACCCTGGTGTTAATCCCCTAGATGCTGCTTGTAGAGACCATGACATAGCATATAACACACATTCTGATCTTGAGAAGCGACATGTTGCAGACAAGAAATTAGAAGACGCTGCATTTGGTAGATTTGTAAGCAAAGATGCTTCTTTAAGTGAGAGAATAGCAGCATTGGGGACCACCATAGCTATGAACACCAAACAAAAACTGGGGTGGGGGTTGTGATAAATTAAATAAATTTAAGCCACTTAATTAAGCTATGTAATCCCAGAATATGTATATAATAAACCTAGGATGAAGGCCAAGGGTGTTATGTATCAAATACCTTATGCAGGTCTTAAATCTCTTAAAACTATTGATAGCCTTTTAACCAAAAAGCAGCGCAAGAAAAAAAGCTCTTGTCTTGCCAAGGGCCATGGGATGAAATTATTACTTAGTACCCCTCAATTAAAAAAAATACAGCAATCTAGAAAAAAATTGCATACAGGTGGCTTCATATTTAGTATCCCGGCCATCTTAGCAGCTTTGGGGGCTGTGGGGAGCTTGGCTGGGGGATCAGCTGCTATAGCAAAAACACTAATAGATGCCAAGAAGAATAAGGCAGAATTAGATGAACTGAAGCGCCATAACCTGGCTATGGAAAAACAAGGCAAAGGTGTTAAGAGAGCCATGAATAAGTTTAAAAAAAACAAGAGCCGCTTACAAACCAAGATATTGAAGCTTTAATCAAGCCACTGGGCATCAAAAATTTTAGAGGTGTGTACATGTCTGATTCTTTACCAGAACAACCACTCAACAAAGAGTGTGGCATAGTTAATTTGGATAAGTACAAAAATCAGGGCCCTCACTGGATCTGTTATCTTAAATATTTAAAAGATGAGGCATTTGTGTTTGATTCATTTGGAGGTGTTCCACCTGAAAATTTAGTAAAATATCTAAAATCAACTAATCTTTATTACAATAATGCCCGTGTTCAAAATTTCAAAGATGTTAATTGTGGACATCTGTGTTTATGTGTTCTTAGATATCTGTCTCAAATAAATAAACCATCAATTGAAGATTTTCAAAAGGCCCTGTGGTATCTGAAGCATCATGGGGGTATTCCATCTCACCAGCCAAAATTCAATATTGAAACTCAGATTACATGATGATATAGTGTATCCCAAAACAATAGCTCTCAGAGCATTTTATGGCATGTACTTGATCCCTAATATTACACACCACAACAACACAATTGCAGTTGGGGATCAAAAAATTGTTATCACTCCAAGGCAGTATAATCTGTCCACTCTAAATGCTCAGTTACCTAGAGGTATAGTGTTAACTCAAAATTCTGTCACTCACAGAGTAGAGATTGTATCTGCTACAGAAACAGTGGATCTGGGTACTATAGGAGAGCTGTTAGGCTTTGAGAACAACACAAAACTTGAACCAGCCATCAAACACACTGCTATTAATATACCTAAATTCTTAGCCATAGAAACTCTGAATATTCACTGTAATGTGGCCGAGGGTATGATCACCAAATCAAATGGCATAGGCACTCACAAACAAACTGGCATCATTGCAACATTCAAACCTAACTCTGAATTTATGGAGCCAATCATCTATACTCCATCAACAACATTATATTTTCCTGTGTGCCATAATAGAATAGATTACATTGAGTTGATGGTCACTAATGAAAAATAAGAATTAGTTGATTTTGCTGGAGCCACAACAACAGCTATCATAGAGATTAATATTTAAATAAAAATACATACAAAAAAAATGGAAAATATTGAGAGTTATGAGCTACAATCATTCCCCCCCAAACAGGAGGACCTTTGCAAATTTAAATCAACCCAACACAGAGATTGAGGTTGATCTTGATGTAGGAGATGGCTTTATACACCCCCACAGAGCAGATCTATACATCAAATTTGATGTTGTAAAGCTCGATGGTACAGATTATCCGGCAAATTCAAATATAAGATTGGTAGACAATTTTGTGCCACATCTGTTCTCTGAAATTGAGATCAGAAAACATGGTGTTGTTATAAACAGAGTGGATTACCCTGGTATTACCTCTACAGCTTTGGCCACATTAAAATTATCCAAAACCGAGGCATCATACTACAAAATAGGTGGATTTGAGGCTGGTGATAAAATATTATCCAAGAGCCACACAGTATTGTTTCCTATGCACCTGTTGCCAGGATTCTTCTCAGATTACAAAGATATTATGTGGAAGGGTGGTTTAAGAATTACATTTAGAAGAGCTGCCAATGATAATAATGCTTTGATGAGGTACAGTACATTAAATTCTACTGGGGAAGCTCTGCCTAATACCCTACCTGATGAAGGCAAGTGCCTTATTCAGACTATGGAGCTAAGAATTCCAGTTGTTGAATATGAAGCCAGTTATGCTCTTAAATATAAAGCAGATATCCTAAAAAAATCCACAGGTGCCTTTACAATTTTATACATATCAATGTGTGCAGAAGCCTGCCACTGGTAGCTATTATGAATTTCATGCTACAAACTCATTCTCCAGTATACAATATGACATGCCAGATTTTGTGGTGGTACTGTTTCAGACTGGAAGAAACAATAATCAAGAAAAAAAATTCAAGTAAATTTCATAACTGCAACATCAAAAACATATATCTTAAAAATGGCAGAAATGAGGTGCTCCCCAGAGAAAATTATAATTTAAACATGTCCAAGGATGATTTCCTCAAATTATATGAAGCATTTACAGCATTCCAAAGGGTCACTACTGGCAATACTGACATGTTTTACTCACCAGATGAATTCAAAGCACAGAGAACCATGTTTGTCATCAACACTTCAAAAAGGAAACAAGTTGTGGTTAATGACAGGACAAACATTAAAATTATCTGTGAATTCCACGATACACTCCCTGATGACACCATATGTAGTGTTATTCTTATAGGTGAAAAATCATATGTTTATGATGTAAGAAATGAGAGAGTCACAGAGCAATTCTAGAAGGCCTCTACATATTACATTGTCTTAGTACTAGATATGCAAGTTGGGCCTGGTGCCCAATTAAAATATTCGGGTTAACATATTAATACTCTGAACTGACTGTCAAGTATTTAAGCACACTTGACAAAGTATTACACTAGAGGCAATAAGCTCTTATGAGCATTTTTGGCTTAGTTTTAAGTGTAGCCAAAACAATATCAAGAGGGGCATATTTTTAACAAGCTTATGGACAACAATCTCACAGATGTAGCTTTTGCACACATGGCCAAATCAATCTGTTGAGGCTTCTTCATTTGTACACTAGAATTCAGGATTCTTGGGATTTTGACAGAGTAGCACACTGTAAGCAATAAGATCATATGGGTACTTGGCTTAGTTTTAAGTGTAGCCAAATCTGTCTGTTAGGGTTCTTCATTTGTACACTAGGATTCAGGATTCTTGGGATTGAGAGCATATCACACCTGAGCAATTGGGGCATATGGGCATCTTGTCATAGTTTTAAGTGTATACAAATCAGAGTTAGGTTTGAATGTTGCAATGATGCCAGTTTGTTTGTGAGTGCCTATGCCATTTGATTTGGTGATGATACCCTCGGCCACATTACAGTGAATATTTAGAGTCTCTATGGCTAAGAATTTAGGTATATTAATAGCAGTGTGTTTGATGGCTGGTTCAAGTTTTGTGTTGTTCTCAAATCCTAACAGCTCTCATATAGTACCCAGATCCACTGTTTCTGTAGCAGATACAATCTCTACTCTGTGAGTGACAGAATTTTGAGTTAAAACTATACCTCTGGGTAATTGAGCATTTTGAGTGGACAGATTATACTGCCCTGGAGTGATGACAATTTTTTGATCCCCTACTGCAATTGTGTTGTTGTGGTGTGTAATATTAGGGATCAAGTACATGCCATAAAATGCTCTGAGAGCTATTGTTTTGGGATACACTATATCATCATGTAATCTGAGTTTCAATATTGAATTTTGGCTGGTGAGATGGAATACCCCCATGATGTTTCAGATATCACAGGGCTTTTTGAAAATTTTCAATTGATGGTTTATTTATTTGAGACATATATCTAAGAACAGATAAACACAGATGTCCGCAATTAACATCTTTGAAATTTTGAACACGGGCATTATTGTAATAAAGATTAGCTGAATGTAGATATTTTATTAAATTTTCAGGTGGAACACCTCCAAATGAATCAAACACAAATACCTCATTTTTTATATATTTAAGATAACAGATCCAATGAGTGCCCTGATTTTTGTACTTATCCAAATTAACAATGCCACACTCTTTGTTGAGTGGTTGTTCTGGTAAAGAATCAGACATGTACACACCTCTAAAATGTTTGATGCCCAGTGGCTTGATTAAAGCTTCAATATCTTGGTTTGTAAGCGGCTCTTGTTTTTTTTAAACTTATTCATGGCTCTCTTAACACCTTTGCCTTGTTTCTCCATGGCCAGGTTATGGCGCTTTATTTCATCTAATTCTGCCCTATTCTTCTTGGCATCTATTACTGTTTTTGCTATGGCAGCTGATCCCCCAGCCAAGCTCCCAACAGCCCCAAGTGCTGCTAAGATGGCCGGGATAGTAAATATAAATCCACCCACATGTGATTTTTTTCTAGATTGCTGTAATTTTTTTAATTGGGGGGTACTAAGTAATAATTTCATCCCATGGCCCTTGGCAAGACAAGAGCTTTTTTTCTTGCGCTGCTTTTTGGTTAAAAGGCTATCAATAGTTTTAAGAGATTTAAGACCTGCATAAGGTATCTGATACATAATACCCTTGGCCTTCATCCTAGGTTTATTATATATATATTCACAACCCCCACTCCAGTTTTTGTTTGGTGTTCATAGCTATGGTGGTCCCCAATGCTGCTATTTTTTCACTTAAAGAAGCATCTTTGCTTACAAATCTACCAAATGCAGCCTCTTCTAATTTCTTGTCTGCAACATGTCTCTTGTCAAGATCAGAATGTGTGTTGTATGCTATGTCATGGTCTCTACAAGCAGCATCTAGAGGATTAACACCAGGATCACCTCTGTTTAATCTATGATCTAATTTTGTGCCTGGACCACAATACTGATAGCCTGGAATATGTAGTTCAAATGGCAGCTTGTTTATAATGTCATTAACCAGCCCCCGACCCTCAGAAATATTCCAAAATTTAGGTGGTAGAGTATTAATAATTTTTATAAGATATCCAATCCCCTTAGTGTCATTCACTATAAAATTAGACAATTTTGTGCTTATCATGTCCATAATTCCAACCTTTTCATTGTAAAAATTGTGGTTGCCAGCATTTTCCTCCCCAGCTATCACCAATAACCTATCTACAAGTTTCCTGACATCATCAACCCACACAAATTCTTCGGGCAGGGTGTTGTAATGTTTGATTTCACTGCCAGTCTTGATCTGTGACCATATGGGCTTGATTAAGTTGTTATATTTTGCTCCACTGCTAGACTTGACTCTTTTTTGTGTGGGATCATTGTTCTGGTATAGAGCATCTGATTTTATTAATATTTCTTTGTAATGCTCATAATCTTGATCTGTATAGCTGCCAGGCCTTTTCCTAGTCATCAGTTCCCACAATCCAGGTGTTCCGGGATACTTAACAAAAGCACCTCTTTCTCCAAGATGAGATTCTGAATATACAATCAGATCATCTCCCATAAATGTTACTCTGAAATTGCCAATTCTATGTATGATGCTACCATCACGCTCTGTGTCAGCATATAAGCCAAAGACCTCATCTTTGTTGTCTTTAGGTGTGCTTAAATATTTTTGAGCAAGAAGACCCAATTCAATAGGATCCTGAGTAGCTTCAATTCTTCGAGGAGCAACAGGACTAGGTATATGAATACTAGAAAGTGGGGTGATTGGATAATCTAATATGTTCCTTGCAGCTACAGGTACAAGCTCTGTGATCAAATTTTGATTTTGCTTTGTAACAGTTTTGATATTTTTACCTAATTCACTAATAGCATCAATAATAGGCTGTTCTGTTTGTTTGTGTTTTTCATAGATTCCTCGGTTCTCTGATTTCCATCCCTTAAATCTTTTTACAAGATAATTTCTTAATTTAAGATCATCAATAATTGGCCTTTTCATGGTTATTTATATATGTTTCAGTGTCTAGAAAATTGTTAATTTTATTTCTATATTTGCCAGTATTAGGTGTTCTTGTCATATCAATTGTGACAAACCCATAACTATCCTGGTTCCAGCACCTACTGCAAAACTTGGAAAAATTATTGTAGCTCAAGTCCCCACCTACATATTCATCATGTATGTGTTTGAGGTTGGTATGATCTTGATGAAACACACATATAAAATTGCTGTTGTCTCGGATCAGCTGCTTGGGTATTTTTGAAAAAGTCTGTGCCAGGTAGAAGCAATCAATGTTTTTGTGTCGGCCCTGTGTAAAAAAATTTCTAACCTTGTTTTGATTATCCAGTATAATGTCATCAAGCACAACAACAGAATTATCGAGACATTCATGGAGTGGCTTAACATCTGATTCAAAAGTGGCAATATCCAGTCCATCATATAGCTTCATCAGCTGCTGATATTTTAATTGTTCCAAGCTCTTAGAGAAGACATACAAGTGCCTGTTTTTCCAGTCTAACCAGTTGGGTGCCAATAAAAAATTATCAATCATTAGGGTAGTTTTACCACAAGCTGATGGCCCAACAATAAGACATCTAATATTATCAGGCAGCAACTTGCCATTTCTCTTATTCTGCTGTTCAGGTTCTGGCAGCCTCTTTATAAGATCCCAGGTGTTCATATTATCACTTTGTTTGCCTCGATCCAGCTGTGTTCTGGAAGTCCTAGCCATTTGAAAAATAACTTGTTGCCTTTTCTGCGGATGATTTTTTCTATGAGATATGTGTCAGGCTGTTTAGTTTTGGTGAGTTCTTCTTCATAAAACCTGCCTTTGAGAATTTCTCCTCGGTGGTCTTTTATTATATATGTATTAAGGGTCCCAGGTTTAACTTGAACCACTGTAAATAATTCAGTTCTCCAGTTTCTTGTAAAGCCTTTTTTCAATAAGTGCTTATATTTGCTGATTCTTACTTGATCACCCACCTTGTATTTGGCTTTTCTTGTTGTTGGCTGATATTTAGGATAATAAACAGTACTGATCAATTTTTGCTCATCAGATGAAGTTACTTCAGAGGGTTTCATGTTGATTGTGGAATGGACCGAGTTGTTATATTTATGTAGAAGTTCTGGAAGAATATTAATCCATTTATAATTACCTTGAAGTGTAAATTGTTTATACATATGATTTTTTAGGGTTTTGTTGAATCTCTCTACAATTGAGGCCTTGAGATCACTGTAACTCGAGTAATGTTGTATTGACTGGCTTTTAATAAATTGTTGGAACACAGAATTATAAAATTCTTTGCCATTATGTGTTTGCAAATAGCGCGGTGATCTTCCACTCTGATTCATGATTGTCCTGAAGGCTTCTGTAACATATTTTCCAGTCTTGGATTTGAGTGGCACAGCCCAGGCAAATTTTGAAAATGTGTCTATTACAGTGAGTAGATACTTGTAGCCCTTGTTGATTTTGTCTAAGTTTTTCAGCTGTCCACTTGCCATCTCAATCAAGTCGCTCTGCCATAAATCATCTATGCCTTTTGTGACTACTGGCAGTCTCTTATAATTATGTCTGGCTTGTCTGTGTAATTCATCAACAATAATTTGTCTAGACATAATATGTAAACAAGAATATTGCAACTATGGGGTGTTCAGCAGCTGATACTACAGGATTTTCTAAATACAGTTTGTCTCCTATTTGTATATAAAATTCCAGAGAGCCATCATCTTCAGCATAAGATGTTTCTAATGTATTGGGATCTGTAAAATCCTTTAACTCTACACTGGTGACCTTTGCTTTGTTTTCAGCATTTGTTATTGATAAGGTAGGGTAGTGGTGGGCCTGTGGTTGTAGCCAATATTTGATCTTGATTGGTCTCAGTGTGCCCCCAACAAAAAACTGGTAATAAAATTGTGCAGGGGACAGCATATATATTTTGCCTCCTGGTGTAAATGGTGAATCATATTCTTTGTTGGGGATACCGTACAATTCAAGAATTACTGTATGTTTAGGATTCTCGATTATGCCTGTTATTTCTTTTTCTGCTGTAAGCAATCTACTTGTTACAGATTCAAGGTGCTCATTGATGGTCCTAACAACATCATCATGGCCTGGCTTGATTTTTATGTCCACAACAAGTTTTTTGTATTGTTGCAGAATCTCTTGTAGCTGCGTGGCAAAAACAGACAGAGCATTTGCTTGATTGGATTCCATGGTCCCTATCTGTTGCTTGATATTAGCTACAATTTGCTGTAAATTTTCAACAACTGCCAATTTTGAACTTTGAGCAGTAAGATCATGGACCTGTCTTCTGATATCCTCAAACAGGGCATGCAGTTCATTAATATGTTGATTGGTTGGTAGAGTGGCCACTGTCTGAGTGAGTTGTTTGATCTCTGTCTGGATATTCTTGATATCTTCTGATTTCAATATGCGATTCACAGCTCTCTTAATATTTTTAAGTTCCTGTGATGTAGGTAGATTTGATACAGTATTTTGCAAAGATTCAAGTGCCAATTTTACATTGTTTAATTCAGAAGCATCAGCCACACTTTGCATAGCATCTTGGAGCAGGGCTATATCTGCCTGAGTGGGTGTTGATTGTTGTAAAATTTCAAGCTTTGTTTGGATATCATCGATCAAGTGATGAAAATGAGATAGCTCAGATTCAGTGTTGAGGTTTTCAAGTTTTGTGATCTGTTGCTGGACACTGACAAGGGTATCTACAATCCCAGGCAATCGGGATTCTAGAGTTTCTTGTACATTAGTCAAATCACTTTGCACTGCTGCTATTGTACCCTCAAGATGGGTTATGGTACTTTGAATTTTTCCAAAATCTTCATATGTTTCAAGTTGCAGCTTAATATTGGCAACACTCCGAGTTATTGCACTCAAAGCATCAGAAGATGGCAAGTTGTTCATAAAATTTTCAAGTGTCTCAATTTTTTCTTTAACCTCGGCTATGGCATTGTTCAGAGGGTCCAGATTAGGTATCTCCAGTGATTGAATCTGTTCTTTTAGAGTGGAAATCACTAGATCAAAATCTTCTTGTGATTTTATGCTTTTGACAATTGTTTGGAGCTGTGTCTGGACATTATTTATTTGCTCTTCCAATTGTTGTTTCAATTGCTCAGAGTTGGTAGCCTGAGTCTTAAATTTGGCTTGAAGAGCTGCTACAGTCTCCTCTAAATTTTGAAAATTATCCAATGTAGCCAAATCAGTATATTTCTGAAGCAGCAATTTGAGTTCTGAATCAATTTTAAGAAGAGGGTCCATGCATTGTGATTGTAAATTTGTAATTTCTAGTTGAAGACTGGCATTGAGTGTGGTTTGTAAAGCTTGTAAATCACTTCTTAATTTCTTGACTCTGACATCAAGCATTAGAATCTCATCACTGTGATCTTCATGCCTTGTATGGCCAAATATATCATTAGGCATTTTGATTTAGTGGTTATTTATTATTGAATATCTAATTCTTAATTCTATAAAAAAGGGTATAAGCTTGTCATAGGATCCCGGGACCTCAATATATAAGCAGTCACCAGCAGAAACAGTATAAACAGTGCCAGAAATCATGTTTGAGTGCTTAATTCTATAAATATTTCTCCCTATTGAAATCTTGACATCACCCTCAGGGGTTGTAATAAATTGTAATTGTCCACCTACAGGTAATTGGTAATGATTTAAATTATTGTTAAATATGTACAATGTTTTACCTGTTTCATCATCAACATCTGTAAGTATGCTGTTCAGATGAATAATTAACAAGGCACTTAGTTTAGATATTATATCAGAAGAGGGTTGTGGTGTTGGCAGGTCCATCATAGCCTGTTTTTTGAACCCAAATAAGTTCATAGGCATGTTTATTTATTTCAAATCATGCTCTGTAATTGGGCATTGATTCCCACTTTTCAAATCACAATGACCCCTTGGTAGAGTATGTATGCCACATGACAAAATGCATCTCTTATCATCATGTGGGTCCAGAGCCACTTTTCTTACAATATTGCTAGTCAACAAGTGATCCACACTCTGAATTCTATTTTCTGATGTTCTGATTGTGCTACATGATTTGAGGCAATTTTTGTAATCTTCAAATTCAAGCTCTTTGTCAACAATTACTCTGCATATGCCCTTGGCTTTTTTGGCAACAACACCACTACATGTTTCAAAACTGTACATCTTGGCCCTTAACCCAGCAAATGCCACAATAACATCACCAAGTGTCTCATCTTTTAACTTGCCAGGCACCTTTTTGTTGTGGGGTTGAATCTTTGTATGTTCACTGGTATCAAAATATTCAAGCAATGCAGGCTGGGACATATCTTGATAGACATCTTCTGTCTGAATATCAAAAATAAAGCTATCTGCATCCATGTACATCAGTTTTACACGATCATTATAAAAAGGTTTCAACACATCATAATACAATTTTAACATGTGTAATTTGGCCAATTCCAATATCACAGCCCCTACATAAATAGGCTTTTCAAATTTAATCCTTGTTTTTTCATGTTGAAAAGTACCATATTTTCATCATAAATTCTATAATTGAAATTAGGCTTTGCAATCAATTTTTTGCTCAGGCTGGGGTCAGTAATTAATTTAACATCACTATGTTTTCTGACATTTTCTATGGTTTTGCCATACACTGAATTTACCATCAATTTAAACAAAGTTTTATCAAATTGGCTCATTGCAGATGTTCGAAGCTCTGTGTTTGTATCAATATATGGCTTCAACCATCTTGAGTGCCTGAACCTTAAGACTTTGCCAACTTTGGTCACTTGAACACCATGATGCATCAGGAACTGGAGGTTTTTGTAATATATGACATAATCCTGTTTTGGCTCTAGAGTCATCATGAGCTTCTTTTGTTTAGAGCCAGGTGAACACTTAACCTCAGGAATTGGGGGCAGATCAGAAAATGTGTTGTGTAAATTATCTGGAATTGTCAGATCAACCTCTAAGAACAGGCCGTAGTTACTGTCATAAAAATCCTTAAGATCTTCAATGTTGAAATCTTCAACCCACTCAAGCCCTGCATATGGAAGTTTATCCATCATAGCATAACCATAGAGGCTGTTGGCATCTACATACAGTATATAATTTGATGGCAGTGCTGGATCATAATCAGGAATATATTTGTTATTAGCTCTTGCATATCTCTGAGAGCATTGCACCATGCCCCCTCTTATACATTGTTCCATAAACAAGTACATATCTTGATCTTGGATCAGATCCAATTGCATTTTAGTGCTTAAAAACATTGCAGACCATGCTAGGCCTGGCGCACTGTAAAAATACATTGGATCCAGCTTATAATTTTGCATGGAAGATTTTCTAAATGCCTGAAGTATATCAGCTAAGAGAGTGACATCAAGTTTTAAATATGCCTTGTGATAATCACCAAATGTCTGGCATTTTAAATTGTTCCACATCAACTGGGCATGGTGATAATCATCATCAGTGATTCCAGATCCTCTGATTTTGCTGTAAAACTCTTGTTGTGGTGGCAGAGCACACTCATCAAATTTAGAAAAATCTGTAACATAGTCATATGGATATACACCCTTCCGCCTAATTAATTTCAGGTCCTGATTTGGAAACAAAGCACATGTGATTTTGAATTGATCATCAGATAATTGAGTGGCCAGTGTAGCCAGGCTAGCCGATAAAATTCTGTATGAATCAAGAAATCTTAAGTGAATAGGAACACCATTAACTTTAATTATTTTGCTAATAGCAATATATTTCTCATTATTTTCTGCTAAAATATTTAAATTCTGCTTGTCAAACCCCTCGTACCTGATCAGATGATGGAAATCATAATTGGATGCACCATGGCAAAATATAGGGACAAATTTTGGTCTCTGGATCTTAATATTACAGCTATTACACAGGGCCATTAAGAATTTACCATATGTATGGGAATGGTGTTGTATCTTGATATTTATATCTGAAAATTCAGAATCACATACCGGGCATTTTTCTGCATTGTTGAAATCTTCATTCTGTTTCTTTGTTAAAGGCAACATGGGTTTTGATTTTAATAAGACATTAGATGCTATGTCATGGCACTCATTTTCTATTCTATGTGCAAATTCTTTGATGTCATCTGCTCCCATGTATAAATATTCTTTACTAACAACACCATACTGTACAACAACATAATAAAAACTAGAAGGTTCATGTAACTGGTATGGTGTAATTGAAGGTTCATCAGGATCTGGGCTACAGAATGCAAGGGGTTTGAGATTTGATTCAAAATCACAGACTATATATGCTGGGTGTTCCAACAAGGCTTCAATTTTTTTTAAATTGGCTTTTTCACTTGGATTAGGCATCACCATATGAACAGGTTTATGATTGCCACAGTATTTCAGATGCTCAATTAACTTGTTTTTAGCAATTTCTGTATTCACTTCACGAACCCCATTTATTATTTTTTAACATCAAATACAGTTAAACATCTTCTGCACAACTTGAATATTGTCTTAGATTTGTCTAATTGTTATCTGACTAAAGCTTCAAGATTATGTATCAGAGTGTAATGATATGTGTCATCCCTTTCACTTAAGAGCAGATCAATCGGAACGGCAGAATCATCATCAAGTGTACTGATTCTGAGAGGTGATATCAAGCAATTGCCACGGCCAGTAGAACAAATAAATACATTAATAGATAATTGTTTACCATTGATATCCCGGGCCTTTTTTTCAAATTTATCAATATTCTGAACAGGCATTGGATATTCTAAACCCTCCATTGCTTCATCAAAATTGTGTTCATATTGTTTATAATAACTTATTCTCTGAGGATTCCTTGAAACTGGAAACAAAGCAGCTAAAATACACCACAGAAAGCATTTCTGGTCGGTATTTTCTATGTTAACCACGGCTCTTTTGTTTTTAATATTGGCAGGTAATGGCAGATATGTAGATCCTTGTAATGGGCTGAATTCAGAAATATTAACATAGAGCTTGTGTGGAGATCCGCATAGGCTCCATCCTGAATCTTTTCCAGCAAATTCAGAGTGTTTAATATTCAATTGATCTATCAAACTGCTTATTATTTTGTCTAAATTTGCATTTGAATATACCGGTACAGTTTCTGTTATGTGGGGCTGTGTAAATTTTGTGCCGTTTGGTTTCTTATATTGTGTAAACAATTTGAGGGACAGCTTATAAGAGCCATTTTGTGCATTTAGAATTGCCTGCACATCAGGATTTATACTGTTCAAAAAATTCTTAATACCACATCTTGGCTCTGATTTAAAACAGTGATCCCTTAATTGGCCATTAAAACTGCTATGAATAGGTGGTGCATAGCGTGGCTGCTTTGCTGCTCTAGCATTAACAGGTGTTTCATGCTTCCTTTTCAGACCAGATGTAGATGGTTGTGGGGGCAATATTGATGACTGTACATAAGAATTACACTTATGCCTTTTGTAATATGCCTTGCTTAATATTTTATGGCATCTTGGACACATTTTTGTGGCCTTTCTGCATTTCTTACGGTCACAATTAAACCGGTGCCTAGACCAATTAGAACTAGATATATTTTTTTTGCATTGATTGCAATATTTTTGATTTGGCATTTTTTGTTGTTTGTTTATATAAAATTTCTTGGTCCAAAAAAACAGAACTATGGACAATATGCCAAAACAATTATAACAGCAGTTAGTGACTGAGCTGGTGCTTTTATACCCAAACAACAGCAGTAACTAGGCTCTGGTGATCCCCAATATAAAATAATTTTGCTCTATTATGCTATTGTATAACACACTTTACCAGGTTTCAGATCTGGGAGCTATCAGTTGTATATCAACTAGCAGTGATTATTCTCAAAATCTCACGTGTGGACATATTATTTTGCCACATGTATTTCAATCTTACACATTTTACCAGGATTCAAATCCAGAGCTCTTGTTTACAAGGCAGCAATATTAACACTTTGCCATCAGGGGAGGCCTCACATTTTACCAGGATTCAAATCCAGAGCTCTTGTTTACAAGGCAGCAATATTAACACTTTGCCATCAGGGGAGGCTTCACATTTTATCAGGATTCAAACCCAGAGCTCTTGTTTACAAGGCAATAAGCCATGGGACTATGTCCACATTTTATTGAGTATCAGAACCCAGAGCTCTTGTTTACAAGGCAATAAGCTATGGGACTATGTCCATATTCTATTGAGCATCAGAACCCAGGAGAGCTATATATCAGCTAAATACAATTCAAAGTTGGACTTTGAAATGTGCAATGAATATTTCTGTAAGTCTCACTCGGGTATATATTATCAGAACAAGGCAAAACCTGAATCCAATTCAGGCATATATGACAACATGCAAGAGGCCAATGTTCTTTTTACTAGGAATTTCCCTTGGAGTCAATAACATGATGGCATGTATGGGGAATTTTCCCTGAAAGGGCACAGTGTAGATTTTATCTCATGCATGCAAGCATATAAAATCTCCCAGGCGTGCATAATTTATTGCTGGCCAGGACATGTAACTGATCAAAGATTAGAAAAAAACATGGAACTAATTTGCATGCCTGCCCTTGTCCTATTGTATTGATCTGTAAGTTGTAGAGCATGAGAATATAAGCATTTTTGCCCTAGTTTTAAGTATAGTCAAAAACAACAAACTGAGAGATGTAGCTTTTACACACATGGGCAAATCTGTCTAAGGGGAGTTCTTCATTTCTACACTAGAATTCAAGATTCTCTAGATTTAAATATGTACACACATGGCCGATTGGGCTATATGCCCTTTTTGACATAGTTTTAAGTGTAGGCAAATCTGTCTATTGAGGGTTCTTTTTTTCTACACTAGAATTCAGAATTCATGGAATTAAGAGCATATCACACTTGAAGAAATGGGGAATAAGGGCATCTTGGCATAGTTTTAAGTGTAGGCAAATCTGTCTATTGAGGGTTCTTCTTTTCTACACTAGAATTCAGAATTCATGGAATTAAGAGGATATCACACTTGAAGAAATGGGGAATAAGGGCATCTTGCCATAGTTTTAAGTGTAGGCAAATCGGGCTGTTTAATCAAATAACCTCTTCTTTTGTACAATTTTTGTGCTTATATTATATACTTTCATACTACTTCTGTCGTAAACTATTAAACTATGATTCAAGCAAGGAATGAACTAACTACACTGTCGCAGTAAATAAGTATAGCGGCCGGAAACGAAGCTCATATTATTTGTTTGAATGTGAAGCACAGATTAAGAACTTGACGTAGTAATACCTCTTTAAAAAGGCAATTGTGAATTTTAATATTGAAGCTCCTCACAATGATTACATGATTAATTTCACTAAAGGCGACGATAAAATTTTATTTTGTGTGCATAAACTACATGAACATAACAATATTTAACTATTTAAACTACAGTAAAAGGTTAAACATTTTTTGCATTAAATTGTCTTATCAGCATTTCTAAAACTGTATTCTTTCGCTAAACGTAAGTTGCGCCATCATTTCTAAAGCAGAAAATTTCTAACGAAGTCCAATAACTATTCGTATTTCCGGTTTCAGAGAAGCACCATAAACGGCCTGTAGGTAGGTTTTCATTATCAATTGCTAAGTTTTAAATATTTAAACTTTGTTGAGTCAAGGAATTTTAATACGAATTTCATTTTAAATTTAGCCATGGCAGTACTTTGCATAATAAGCAATGTTATACTTATAAATAAGTAGTATATACTTAGGATCACTTAGTGTTACGCTAGGAAATATTTAAATTTATTTTAACCGGTATTAAAGCATTTATATCACTTGAGTAATGATAATAAATTAGAAAAACATACATAAGTATTCTGTACCGCGTCAAGAGTCAAGATATCTTTCAAATATATTTATTTATCCAGGTAACATATTGGGGCGAGCTTCTGGTGAGTCTGATATTTTATGTCCATAAGGAAATATGGTAGTGAAGTGCGTGAATAGAACGTATAGATTTAAAATACAGGCCTATTTTTTCAACATATCTTCTTCTTAATTCCTTTCGTTCCTATTGGAACATAGGGCATCCACGAAGTGTCTCCATCTCACTCTATTGCATGCGATCTTCTTCATTTCTTTCCAACTTTTCCCCTGTTGTTTTCCTTCTTCTTCAACAGTACGTCTCCATGAGCTTTTGGGTCTTCCCCTTTTTCTAGCACCTTGAGGGTTCCAGTAAAGTGCTTGCTTTTCAATTGTGTTGTCTGCTTTCCTTAGTGTGTGTCCTATCCAGTTCCATTTTCTTCTTTTAATTTGGTTTTTAATCTGGTCTTCTGATGCTCGTATCCAAAGTTCTTGATTTGTGATTACTTCTGGCCAATGTACATTTAATATTCTCCTGAGACATCTGTTAATGAAAACTTGTAGTCTATTTGTGATTTCAGTTGTGACTTTCCAGGATTCTGCTCCATACAGCAATACTGATTTAACATTGCTTCTAAAAATCTTTAACTTTGTTTCTGTAGTTATAATCCTACTTTTCCATATTGGGTAGAGTTGTACAAAGGCCCCATTTGCTTTCTTGATGCGTTGTTTTACATCATGTTCTGCTCCTCCATTTGTTGCAACTACACTTCCTAAGTAAGTAAAATTGTCTACATCTTCTAATATTTCATTTTCTAATTGAATGTAATCTTGGATTCTTGCATTTATTCGCATTGTTTTAGTCTTTGATTTATTTAATGTCAGTCCGAATTTTTTAGCTTCTACAACCAGATCTTCCAATTTAGTTTTTGCATCTCTATAAGATTCTGACAACAGACACACATCATCGGCAAAATCTAAATCTTCTAATCTATCCATAAGGCCCCATTGCATTCCTCTTCTTTTTCCCTTTACGGTTTCCCTCATTACTGTATCTATTACGAGAAGAAAAATAAGAGGCGACAGAATACATCCCTGCCTCACTCCAGATTCTGTTACGAAGGGTTCTGTAACATCTCCTTCATGAATAACTTGACTCTTGTATTGTCGATATGACTCCTGAATTATCCTTATTATCTTAAGTGGTATTCCAAACTTCTGTAATATTTGCCACATTTTTTCCCTTGTTATAGAATCAAAGGCTTTCTCAAAATCTACAAAGATGGTATACAATCTAGTATTCCATTCTATGCATTGCTCAATGATAATCCTTAATGTACAGATTTGATCTGTGCAGGATCTACTAGAACGAAATCCTGCTTGCTCTCTCCTAATCTTGTCTTCTACTTTATCTTGAATGCGATTTAATATAACCCTAGTTAGTATTTTACTTGGGACCGATAACAGCGTGATTCCTCTCCAGTTATTACAATTTGTCATATCGCCTTTCTTTGGAATTTTTATTATAAGACCTCTTTTCCAATCTTCTGGCATTTTCTCTTTTTCCCAAACTGCCGCCAACACTTCATATAATATTTCTGCCATCAAGTTCACGTTTACCTTCAAAATCTCTGGTGGAATTTGGTCTATTCCAGCTGCTTTCCCATTCTTTTGTTGCTTAAGTGCTAGTTTGATTTCCTGAATTGAAGGAGGAAGGTCTGAGATTCTCATCTCTGCACGCTCTTCATTTTCTTCAGTTTCTTCAGCCTCACTCTCTATTTCTCTCGTTCTATCATTTTCTCTGATGTTCCTATTTAATACCTCTTCAAAGTGTTCTTTCCATCTCTTCATTTGTTCTTGTTTATCCGTTAACAGCCTGCCATTCTTATCCTTGACTGGTATATTTTTCTTAAATTGTCGCTTTGATAGTAAGCGTGTTGTTTGATAAAGTTGTTTTAAATCACCCTTACTTGCTGCTTCCTCTGCTACTCTTGCTTGCTGTTCTATCCAATTGCGTTTATCATTTCGAGCACTCTTCTTCACTTTTCTATCAAGCTCTTTATATTGTCTTTGTAGCGAACTCTTTTGGGTTCTTGTTTTTGCAGTGTTTAATTCTTCCTTCTTCATTTTTCTAGCTTTAATTTTATCCCATGTGTTAGTTGACATCCAGTCTTTCTGATTACTTTCCCTATATCCTAAAATGTTTTCACTTATTTCTATCAAATTATTCTTGGTCTTCTTCCACTTTCTCTCTATTGTATCCTCTTCTCTTTCTTCTATATCTTCATCTTGCTCCATTTGTAAACCTTCAAACCTGTTCCTAAGTTCCAATACAAATCTATTTCTTGTATCTTTATCATTTAACTTTTTCAAATCAAATTTCTTTCCCATTTTTGAAAACTTTTTACATGCTGCCATTATCCGAAGTTTAAAGACTGCAATTACCAAGTGGTGATCACTACCAATATCGGCTCCTCTTTTATTTCTTACATCTAGAAGGGATCTTCTCCATTTACGGGTAATGCAAACATGGTCAATTTGATTTTCTGTCACATGATCAGGTGATACCCATGTCACTTTATGGATATCTTTGTGGGGAAAAACAGTTCCACCTATGATCAGGTCATTTTCTGCACAAAGATCAACAAATAATTGGCCATTTTCATTCATTTCCCCCAGTCCATGTCTACCCATAATATGCTCTATTCCTTCATTATCTGATCCAATTTTTGCATTTATATCTCCCATCAAGATACATATGTCTTTCTTATTATGTACTAGTTCTTGGTGCAATTTTGAATAAAATTCCATTTTTTCTGTTATGTCTGAAACTTCTGTTGGGGCATAGCATTGTACTATTTTAATGTTTCTCACCTTTGCTTTGAACTTCGCAGTTATAATTCTTTCAGAAACAGGGTTCCATTCCAATAAACTTTTCTTTGCTATCTTACTCAAGAGAATACCTACACCATCCCGATGTTGTTCCTCCTCTTCTCTTCCTGAATATAGGAATGTAAATCCATCTTTAGTTCTCATCTCTCCAAATCCTTTCCATCTTGTCTCACTGATCCCCAATATGTCCAACCTGTAGGCCTGCATTTGGGCTACTGCTTGCTGAAGTCTACCACTCTCTCTTAAAGTTCTCACATTCCAACACCCAATTCTCGTTTTCCCTTTCATGCCAAAAGTCGTCATCTTAGAGTCAGTCCGGCTATTCTTCGTGGATGTTTCTTTAATAGTGGAGTTTAAGGTGTGCGGGTTATTAACCCACAGCACCCTTTTCAACATAGATGACATAATAAATATAATTTTCCTAATAAACTGAAAAACATTCATTTTTTATCTAAGTGAACAACGCTTTGTACTTTTATAGAATATTTTCTATGCTGATTGAAATTGTACATTATTAAATAACATATGAATAACATATGATTGGGCTGAAATGTATAATAAATACTTTTCATAGAAATACATTTTGAATAATGAAGAAAACAAACAATACTATACCATAAATCCAAACCCAACTATTCAGAAATATTACAAGAAAAATAGTGCTAGAATTTCCAACCAATACACTCAATCAATTAATTATTACAAATTTGATGCTTGAATTTCAATAGCAGCATGTGGTAGTTAAATGTGATGTTTCTATTAGGTTATAATCTAATTAATATTACCCTATATAACTGTATTACCACAATTTGACTATTGGAAAAAACACCGCCAAATTATAAAACTGTGTAAGGACATATTTATACTTATTACGAGCAAGAAGAAATTACATTGCTGACTAATTCTCCATGTAATTACATATTGTATATTGTGCGAGTAATTAATATTTCGGTTAAATCTACTCCATTTAGCGAAATAAAATTAAAATGTATTATGAGTGTTCCATATAATAAGCTTAAATATGAAAAATCTAAATTTTAAAGTCGATGAACGTTAAAAATATACAAATTCTAATATAATTTACATTCATTAGCTAGAACAATAAAATAACTTGAAAATTCACATTCATAACAGTTCTATTGAATTGCAGGCGCAAGAGGAGTTCTAATTGGTAAGTACAGTACCTTAATCAAATGCTTGAAATAGTTATTTAAAACAAAGAGGAGTTTCACATAGCCGATAGTAGTTGTTGAACGGAATGAAGGAAACAAGGAAAATGTTGAAAATGTTGAATATATCCGAATGTCGCCAGAAATAGTTTTGAACTATAGGCTATTTATATTTCTAATTTGATCAAAGAACTAGAAATGTATTCTTGTAAATGTGTTTCTTTATCAATCTCAAACTTCATTTATCTTTATTTGCAGTGTGTCTCGTAATGAGAATTATTTAAGTACTTGATTATGTTTTTTCAGCACCAGATGACAGTGAAGTAGACGTGGAAAACATTATAAACACTTATATACAAGATACATTATGTAAGTTAATTTATTCTTGTAGTATTTATTCCCCAAAGAAGCACACCTCTACAACAATCACTTTTATATTAGAATTGTATATGCTATTTTCATTTTTGTTGTATGAGTATAATCCCTAAAGAAATATATGTTATTGCAATTAATTAAAAAATAGTGTCTTATAAATGTTGAAACAATAAATTATGTTTTCACGTAATATAGATCTTAGATACATTCCGTATGGGGAAAATGGAAAAACGTGTCACGTCATGTAATGCTAGGTATCTTTCTTAACAGAATAGGGTATTAGACTGACTGGTCTAAATCTTTAAAAAAAATCTTACTTCAATATTGAAATACGAATTGTTGTAAATTGATTTGACGTAAACGTTTCATTAAAACTTGATTATGTTGCATATTGTTTCTTGTTTGAGTAACATTTTTTTCCCTTTGCATTATGTAGGATAGTAGTTGATTTTATTTTGAAACTTTTGGTGCACATTTTTAGATTCAGACACTTCTTGCACTGTTATTTTGCAACTTTGTAGCCTACTAAAATTTCCAGTCAAGGTATTACCCATAATCTACACAGTATTTTGTCAACGCCCGTCTACATTTCGGATTGTTACGGAGTTTTCTTGCAACAGTTTACTGTCTTCTTGCTTCGGATAAACTTTTATCCACATATAGGAAAATTTTCTATCCAGATGGCCAAATCCGGATGTTCCATTATCCAGATTCTGAGGGTACCTACAACAAACGATGTCTGCTTGTAAATTTACAACAGTTTGCTAAATTTCTATTTTTTCCTTTTGTACGGTATATCTAAGCATAAAATGAACTGAAATCAAACGCTGCTATTTTATGTATTCTGCTGAGTTTATCATATTTGCCAACCGAATTGAAAGAATTTCATTATTTTCACCAAAAATGTAAGGGACCTGCATGGCTACAGCATTTGTGAAGAAAACAGATGGATTAAAATTCTTAACAAAATATGAATGATTTGTACATTCGTAACATCATTTGACTGTAAAAACTAATATACATTTCAGTTTATTTTCTTAAACAATACCGGCAGGGTAATGCTTTGTGCATTTGTTTATACATTTAGGATTTGTCTTTTTTCCCTATTTGATCCATGAGAAGTGTATTAATATGTAATCATAATTTTTTTTCAGCATTGGCAGATTGGCTGTACAGATTTGGAAAGTGGATATTAGACATAGGTAAATGCTGTTCTATTCCTTTATTTTGTCTTTAGTTACACTGTATGTAGGGTGTTTCTGTGACCTTCAATCAAACTGGCAGGGTGGATGAGACTGACTCAAGTTTCCAAGATAACAGTCTTGGAGACAAGAACCACCGACACTGCTTCACGATTTTCTATTTCGTGGCTTGAAAATGCAGAAGATCATGGTTGCGCCCAAACAATGCTTTACAAAAGATGACAATGCATGAAAACACACGCTAGATCAGGATTTTGGATTTATGCTTAACAAGGAAGCACAGAAGGAATTCAGGCCTGGTGTAAATTGGATTTACAATAAATTGATTGATTCACTTATTTGGTATTTTAAGTCCACTTTATGCACAGTAAGGCTAATCGGGACTGGACCTACAGTTTAAAGTGGGGTACGAACCACTATGTGCCTCCACCGGCTATCGAACTCGGGACCCCTTGATTACAAGGCGAAGATTCTACCACTGCGCCATCGGGGAGGCACTGGATTTACATTAAGGATATCCGTAGAGTTGGTCTGGTTATACTTGATTTCTTTACTAATTTAGTAAATATGTAAAGAAACTAACGACGTACTTTTTTTCTCAATAGCGAGAGCTGAAGGCAACATCATAGCAGAAAATTCAGGAGATTACATACTTGGACTAGCAGCTGACACCGGTAGGTAGAGAGAAAATATGTATATATCTTATCTAATATGCAGTAAACACACAGGCACACACACATTATATATCCTACTCTTGAAAGACAATAGAATTGACATGTCACAATGCCTCATAAAATCACGTAGTTGTTCCAAACTTCTCATTATGAATTATAGTTTCAGAATAGGGGACAAGGTTTCGAATTAATTTTCAAGCAATTACAATATACATCTAATACATTACATCATAGAAACAATAATCAATATGCATGCAGCTGAAATCTTAAGGAGTTTAATTTCTTTGCATTTAAATATATTAAATCTGAAGGTTAGTTAGGGTTCTTATTGTATTATATTCGATTCGTGTTCTAGTTCATTGATGCTTAAAGACTTCAGAATTATTACAGTCACATTAAATGTTTCAAAATTGTAAGAAAATTAGAACTTTGACTGGGTTCCACACTGTATTACTTGAAAGAATCTGCCATGTGATTGATTTTATATATAAAGTGTAAGCATATTGTTCTACTTATTTCATGTGTGTGTACTTGTGAATTTATAAATATTATTATTAATAATGTATTATTAATAAGTTCTATGATTTTCCTCAATAGTGAAAGACGTTCTGGACCATAGTATTCCAGATGGTAAGTAGTGAATTTACGTAATGTGTATTACAATTTTTAAACCCAAGTTTACAAATATATTTATCATATTAACATAGTGATATGTCAAGAAACTTCAATGCTGCATAAAGCTGAAGTAAAAAAAGGTAATTATTCGATTCGATACTAAATAGTTTCTACATCCTTTGAAATCACAAATCAGGAAAAACTGAATATCTATAATATATTCGCAAAGCTATGTTCATTGAAAGGTTTTGGAAATTGCTACGCTCTCTAGTCCAAAGATGTCACTGTTTTTTAATGCAGAGTTGACACGAAGACAACACTAAATGCATGCTACAAAAATTATGTTCTTATACAACTGAAGCACTACAAAATGTTGCCTTGCATAGTGTCTCAATTTGATCTGTTGCTTATTATTACAATATGTGACGTTTTTCCTACGCTTTGCGTACAAAAAAGTATTACGTAATAATTCTGCGTGGAATAACGTCACAATTCCTCATTCTTCGTACGCCTTGCGTCTCGCTTGTCTTTCTTGATTATATTAGCCCCCGCTAGAGGTCTCCATTGACCTCTCACTCGGCGCTCGCTTTTCGAGCAGACACAAAAAAAATATCGGCAGAAATCAGTTCCGACTTGGCAGACCTACGCGAAAGCTGTCACCGTGACTGGGGTCACGAGTGGAAGACAGGCAGAGAGTATGGTGTTGGTTTAAGCGTGCAAGTACGTCTCGCGGGCGAGACTTTAACTTTATTCTGATTGCGTTTGCACGCTTCGTTATTATTACTCTCTATGAAGTTCGGCACGTCAACGCGAGACAGAACTACCTTTTGGACGGATATCATACGCGTGCAAGGAAGTTGCATTTGATTGGAGTGAAATTTAACGAGGCCCAGTTAGATTTCGTCAGTTTTCCCGCAACGTGGACCTGTATCCAGAGCTATATCCGAGGGACGGATTTGATGGACGTTTCCAGACGTTACCCCAATATTCAGAGGCCAGAACTTGAAGGAAGGCAGAGTTCTGTTTGACTGACCATCCTTTGCAGTGTCGAATTTGAGGATGGAACATTTTGGAAGAGATTAATGGAGGTATGTACAGTGTCGATACGTTCTCTTAGTTCTGCGAAGTCCAAGTCGCGAAACTGGGTTAGAATCCCGTTTCTTTATTACGATTGAGTCAAAAAACTTAAACGAGTAAAATGAAAGAAGAACGGGCGACGAAAGTTTAAACTATTCTTGATTGCAACTATACAGGTGGGATAATTAAAGTGATACCACTAGTTGAATATTTTGTGATACGGCAATGAAAATGACGGAACTTGCAACGTTCGCGTAACATTGAAATTTAGCGAGGCGTACGAATGATAATTCCTGTCCATCGTCGCGAATCTTTAAATGTTGGAATAATTAATATTAGGGTGGCACAACATTAAATTAGATTAGTGGGAGCATCAAACGTAGAAACGGGAGAATTGTATAATTTATTGTGACAAAAGCATAATAGGCCTAAGTGAGTCACTTGTTAATTAATTGTAAATGTTCGGTTTGATGACCAAGTGGATTTTATAACGAGTATAAAGGAAGGGATTTAATTGCGATTGTAATTCAAGTTGCTATTAACGTCTAAGTAGTAATACGTATTCTTGATACGTCAAATGACGGATGGTAAATTGTAAGAAAGGTTTGTTAAAGTTTAAATTGGAGAGATTTTCTAAATGCAATTAAATTGGGTTTGTTCATGATGAAATGTTTCTCACATTGTTGATAATTGAGATATTGATCGTTTATTGTTCGAAATTGAATCTAATAAATTTTTGACTCAAGTCTTTAAAAAATCTGAATATTGTTCTATACATTTTGTTCATGAACCTTCCGCACAAGAAAGCGAAGCTGCGAAGTTGGTATTGGTAAGAAAGGAAGTTATGCACTTCATTGAGTAGTATTGATCCTGTAGTTCTCTTATGAGTAGTTAGTGTGTATTTTTTTGTATTGCAGGATATTTTGGGAGAATTGTCAAACCTGAGTGAAATATTCCACGATATTTTGTGAATGCCATTGCCTATTACTTATTTTGATTGATTTAAAGGTGGGACAAGTACCGAGAATTATATTTTCTTTATTCTTAGGTATAGCCTTGTCATTGGTTCTCTATTGAGACTGAGGTGGCGGTGTTAAAGCACTGGCCAACGACCTCAACAATTTGTTACTTGTAACTGTTGGTTGTTGCTAACTTTATAGCGCGTACATTAATCGATCCCGGACCTATTTCTTCACGCTTCCCATAAGGCTTTATTGTCCCTTTTTCTAGTACGCAGCCAACACGTTACAAAGTTCCTGGTATCAGAGCAGGTTTTATTAAATTATATACAAGAAATATCACAATTTTTTTTTCCCTTCCCCGCACTTTTATTTTTTGGGTAGTATTGGTGATACCAACATTCCGAATTATAACCTTGCTTGTTTAATAAATTCCCTTGTGGCCATACATTGTTGGCTGCTTAACAATTTTTTTGTTAACCTTGGAGACCCCCTTTTTTTTCCGGACGATAGATTTACCCCCCCTTTTTTTTTAGACATTCTTTTGAAAATATTTTTTTTTTTGTACAGATTCATACATAAGAACTTTTGTTTATTGATTTTCAATATTTTACAGTATATCTTGATGTTGCATTATTGCACTTACCTTGTATTTTGGATATTGTTATTCCCCTTTTTGTTTTGGCTATATTTTTTTACACCTTTTGGATATCCTCATCCAGGAACAAATATAATGTCGCTTCCCTTTCAAGGCCATTTGCCACGGGTTGGGTCGACCTCTTTTCCTTTTCCCCCGATTAACAGACAACCTTCTTCATTTAAGGTGGGAGATTTAGTTCTCTATAAAACCTTTCCCCAGAGTAACGCCTTCCACAAGGTTACTGCGAAACTCCAGCAACGTTGGGCAGGTCCTGCTAAGGTTTTTAAGGTTTTGGGCCCCGTAACGGTTCTCTTGGTAGATCCGGAAACTGAAGTTTTCCTCCGGAAGGTCCACATTTCCCATATTAAACCATATTATCTCCGCGAGGAAGCTTCATCAGAAGTGGAGTTATCAGACTCTCACATGGCTTCACTTTTGTACCCCGCCACCCGGGATCAAAACCCTCAGCGTTTCTCACGTTCTTTTCAATCCTTTTATTGCCATTTTTGCCGTCAATCAGGACATTCTGATTCCCACTGTCGACGTCGCCCTCCTTCTACTCGTTCTGCGTCTCACGCTCCTGTTCCTCGCAGATAGTGCAGATTCTTGTTGGTATTGACTCAGGTTTGAACTTTTCATTGTGTATTTTGTATTGAAATTATGAGAATTATTGAAGAGGTATTTATTATGTAAAAATTAATTGATGTGTACTAGTTTTTCAATGAGTACTATATTCACATGCCTAATGTTATATATATATATATATATATATTTTTTTTTTTTGTGTGTATTATATTTGGGCCTTTTTTTGCCTCTCATTTCATTTCAAGTTGAATCATCACTTTTTGACAATAATGTGTTACAGTATATCATTTCTTGCGCTATTTTGATATATATATATATATATGATGGATGTTTCACTGAATCTTTAAATAATTCAATATGTAATTGATGCTCCTAATTCTAAATTTTTATTCCCCTCCCTTAGGTTTCCTCGCCCCTTTCCTATTCCTTTGTTTATCTTCCATTTCTTCTTCTCTTCTAATTCTTCTTTTTTTTGTTGTTTATTTTCATATTTTCCGAGGGAACTTATGTGTTGAGTGTGCCACCCTGGAAATCAACGTTTTGTGCATCAAATCCATCCAAATATAAGTAAAACCAAAATGTTATTATTTAGGACTGCTCATTGGATAGTGCGTCGTTTCTGGTATTATTTTTCAGAATTCTTTCACCACACAATGTTATTTGGACATCTCTTATGTATCTGTGTCTTACTGTCACTATGATCACATTAGTGTTTGAATTCATATAAATGTTTCCCCCCTTTTTTTCTTCGACATTATGTTTATACCCATTGTCCGTGGGTAATTAAAATTGTCATATTAACATATTATCTCATGGAGTCATCTCGATTGCAATCGATCTTCTTATGCTTCATTTTCATGATTATCACGATATCATATTACTATGTACATTAATTGGTGTGTGTGATTTGTTTACCAATCTATGTCTAGTCAAGATATTATCATATTCTAGTCTTAAACATATTGTTTGTGTGTGCTTATGAATATATTTATTGATGCTTGTTTCTCTCTAGTCACATATTTATGGTTCTTTTATATAGACTATTACTTGTATTGCTGTAGATATGATGCTCCCAGCAGGTGTTATTGATTGTTGCTATAATTTTTGTGCCCTTTACTTAAATTTTGCATATTCTAATTGTTATATATTTGGCATATATTCTTCTTTTGCTACGTGGGGGAGTTTGTGACGTTTTTCCTACGCTTTGCGTACAAAAAAGTATTACGTAATAATTCTGCGTGGAATAACGTCACAATTCCTCATTCTTCGTACGCCTTGCGTCTCGCTTGTCTTTCTTGATTATATTAGCCCCCGCTAGAGGTCTCCATTGACCTCTCACTCGGCGCTCGCTTTTCGAGCAGACACAAAAAAAATATCGGCAGAAATCAGTTCCGACTTGGCAGACCTACGCGAAAGCTGTCACCGTGACTGGGGTCACGAGTGGAAGACAGGCAGAGAGTATGGTGTTGGTTTAAGCGTGCAAGTACGTCTCGCGGGCGAGACTTTAACTTTATTCTGATTGCGTTTGCACGCTTCGTTATTATTACTCTCTATGAAGTTCGGCACGTCAACGCGAGACAGAACTACCTTTTGGACGGATATCATACGCGTGCAAGGAAGTTGCATTTGATTGGAGTGAAATTTAACGAGGCCCAGTTAGATTTCGTCAGTTTTCCCGCAACGTGGACCTGTATCCAGAGCTATATCCGAGGGACGGATTTGATGGACGTTTCCAGACGTTACCCCAATATTCAGAGGCCAGAACTTGAAGGAAGGCAGAGTTCTGTTTGACTGACCATCCTTTGCAGTGTCGAATTTGAGGATGGAACATTTTGGAAGAGATTAATGGAGGTATGTACAGTGTCGATACGTTCTCTTAGTTCTGCGAAGTCCAAGTCGCGAAACTGGGTTAGAATCCCGTTTCTTTATTACGATTGAGTCAAAAAACTTAAACGAGTAAAATGAAAGAAGAACGGGCGACGAAAGTTTAAACTATTCTTGATTGCAACTATACAGGTGGGATAATTAAAGTGATACCACTAGTTGAATATTTTGTGATACGGCAATGAAAATGACGGAACTTGCAACGTTCGCGTAACATTGAAATTTAGCGAGGCGTACGAATGATAATTTCTGTCCATCGTCGCGAATCTTTAAATGTTGGAATAATTAATATTAGGGTGGCACAACATTAAATTAGATTAGTGGGAGCATCAAACGTAGAAACGGGAGAATTGTATAATTTATTGTGACAAAAGCATAATAGGCCTAAGTGAGTCACTTGTTAATTAATTGTAAATGTTCGGTTTGATGACCAAGTGGATTTTATAACGAGTATAAAGGAAGGGATTTAATTGCGATTGTAATTCAAGTTGCTATTAACGTCTAAGTAGTAATACGTATTCTTGATACGTCAAATGACGGATGGTAAATTGTAAGAAAGGTTTGTTAAAGTTTAAATTGGAGAGATTTTCTAAATGCAATTAAATTGGGTTTGTTCATGATGAAATGTTTCTCACATTGTTGATAATTGAGATATTGATCGTTTATTGTTCGAAATTGAATCTAATAAATTTTTGACTCAAGTCTTTAAAAAATCTGAATATTGTTCTATACATTTTGTTCATGAACCTTCCGCACAAGAAAGCGAAGCTGCGAAGTTGGTATTGGTAAGAAAGGAAGTTATGCACTTCATTGAGTAGTATTGATCCTGTAGTTCTCTTATGAGTAGTTAGTGTGTATTTTTTTGTATTGCAGGATATTTTGGGAGAATTGTCAAACCTGAGTGAAATATTCCACGATATTTTGTGAATGCCATTGCCTATTACTTATTTTGATTGATTTAAAGGTGGGACCAGTACCGAGAATTATATTTTCTTTATTCTTAGGTATAGCCTTGTCATTGGTTCTCTATTGAGACTGAGGTGGCGGTGTTAAAGCACTGGCCAACGACCTCAACAATTTGTTACTTGTAACTGTTGGTTGTTGCTAACTTTATAGCGCGTACATTAATCGATCCCGGACCTATTTCTTCACGCTTCCCATAAGGCTTTATTGTCCCTTTTTCTAGTACGCAGCCAACACGTTACAAATACAATTTCTGTCGTTGATGTTCTTCAGTAGGTTATATGGAGAAATATGAGACCAAACTGAACACTTGATTGCATTTAACTATTATTTTCTGTACTGAAACCACGGCCAACAGAAGTATAAAATTTAAATGTTGGTGGTCATAAGATACATTGTGTTTGTAATATTACGCAAACTTATCCATACTAAAAGAAGGAAGTTGCTATGTTAAATTTATGCCTCCAATGAACAAGTTTATAAGAATAAACAGAAACTGTTTTGGTTTTTATATAGGGGAATTCCTTAAACTTGTTTTTACCTTAGTTCCAGGAGAGGATACACTTTACCCGGATATGCAGAATCCACCAGGTGGTGGCGTACAAGATAGTGATATTGGTCCACAACCGCAGATAATACCAACACCACTACCCATAGATGGACCGGGAACTCTTCCTACTGATGGACAAGTTGAAGACCCACCCAGTACTGGGCCAAATGATATGCAGATACCCATTAATGAAAACCCAATGTCAGAGATTGGTCCGAATGCACCACAAGACATGGATGAAGGAGCAGTACCAGAAATTGGGCCAAATTTGCCACAAGGCACTGAGGTACCGCAAGCTGGGCGAAATATGCCAAGTGGCATGGAGATTGTACCTACTAGTGAAGGAGCTACATCGGAAATTGGGCCAAATATGCCAAACAACATGGATATGCCCAACAGTGAAATAGGAAAATCTGAAGCATTTCCAGGAAGAGAGAATGTGTTTGTTCTTGTAAACAAAGGTAAGTCTAATTGAAACTTGGCCTTCGACCAATCATGTAAGACTTTTTCGGAATCACGATCTCTGTTCTACATGTATATCCAAAACATGTAACACAGTGTCTTGCTAGTAAGATTTTCCTTTTCAAATCTATGGAACTACTTGGTAAACGCACACATTTCATGATCTTGAATTTTTTGAGTTTTTCCTTTCAGTCACTTTTATGCACAGATAGGCTAATCTGTACTGAACCTACAGTTTAAAGTGAGACCCGAACCACTATGTACAGTCACGGACACTTCAGGGTTGTAACAATAACATTGACTCTCAATGGAATCGTTACAAACCAGAAGTGTCCGTGACTGTACCACCACCGGAAATAGAACCCGAGACCACTTGATTACATTTGTCGCATTTGTTTCTTGAGGTTTGTTTTCCTAGTGACGTGCAATACATCATGTCACTTGGATGTGAAATCTCTCTGAAATTGATTATAAACAATATTCAAAGTGAAAAAAAAAGATACAAGGTCTATGACTAAATATAACACCTAAATAAATTGTTACATCGAAGGCTCGGATTTTTATGTTGTATAAATAGGCAAAACATGTGCAGGGTAGTCCATAAATAAAACAGGAATAAAACAGAACCAATCACAATATGCAGCAAAGAGAATGACAGCATATCAGGTATGTGGCATATAGGCAGCCATCTTGAAATCCGTCATCTTGGATTCAACTTCAGTATTTTAAATGGGAAAGTGGACATGCGATTTATGAAAATGGGCTAAAACCACTAAAATAAGTGAAAAGTATGTAAACATATGAAAATATTTTCAATGTCTATCCTTCATTTCCCTGTGCTATATTTTAGGTTCGAGAACAACAACCAGGGCCACTATTCCCATAATCAGCAGAAATTATTTGGTAATATCCTTCGAGAATGAATGCTATGGAGAAAAAATGTAATTACATCTGTGTCCTAGTCGGGGGAGGGGGATTATAAAATTTGCACCGCTAGGCTATCCTCTCTTGTGCCACCCCAACATTATATTATTGACAGTTTTGTTATATTAGTACTTATTGCATGTTCTGCATTAATAACACTTGTAGACTTTAAAATATAGATACATCTGATTAAAACGTCTTTCTTCTACGTATCGTCTTTCATGGAGTTGTTTTATTTTGTTATTATCACAATATTAAGGAATTTTAATAGTCCATGGTGTTCGTCACTTCTGTCCCACAACGTCTAATTTTTGTGCAGCCCTCTTAGACTTTCGGCCCCTAGGGTATAGCATAGTATAGCTTAGTGGCAAATCCCTCCTGGCCATAGTCATAATATGTAAGGGTGTCTGCATTCTCATTCTCATTTTTTTATTTTTTAGCCAAAAAATTAAGTCTCACACGACTTATAAAGTGGACATTGAAAAATACGATGATGAGCATCTTCCTGATCTTACTTGCATTTACACATAGGTGAATTAACTAAATTAATTTTATATAAATGGTGATTCAATCTGATGTGCTCTGACCTTAATCTTAGTATTAAAATTAAAAACTTTCTAGGTATAATAAATGTATAAAACCATGGACTTTTACTGTTTACATTTAGTACATTCTTGTATGAATGACCCATATATGTAAATTTTTGTATAACCCATATCTCCCAATCATCTTGAATTTCGTTTTTAACTCTTGGTAACAAATCTGTATATGATAGTAATATATTTGTTCTATGGTCCATTATTCTTGCTCCTTTAGCATTTGTATCTGCCAGTTCATTATAATGTAATCCTGAATGTGCTGGGATATACACAGTGTATGCAAAATGAATTATCCTTCCTTCTGAAGTTAATACATCATATAACCTTATTATGTAAAGTATCAATGCTGATGCTTTATATAGAGGTAAAGGTGGTATTATGAGCCATTCATATATTATGAGCCCCCCCAATATCTGTTCATGTAGTGGCCTCAACCTGGCGGCGACGATTTTAACTGCTAACTTAGTAACGCCTTTTGCCGCCAGAGAGTTATCGTTCAGTTGCAGCTGATAGTTTATGAGTAAACGTGTTCTTTTTGTTTTCTCGATCTGAAAAACTTTGAAAGGTAAGTGTTTTGCTTTTAATTGCAGTACTTATTCATTTAAATTCATCCTAATGCATTATTGCATTGGATAAAGCATGTTTAAAAGATTGTTTTTGTGTAGATACTATGTAATTTTGCAAGTAATAAAGATTCGTTATGCATGTTCCAATTCCAATATGGCAAGGGTTGTAAAATGAGCCCCCATCGAGCTTGGTATATGAGCCCCCAAACTTTAAGGGGCTCATATTATATACACTACAGGAGTGGTTTCAACTTTGTCTTTTCAGATGTCACGAAAAGTACTATGTCCACAAAACAAGACCAAAGGAAAAAAACTGGAATACTGAAGATATGGTTAAGGCGATGAAGACTGTGAGAAACAAAGATATGGGATTGGAAATGGCATCAAAAATGTTTCTTGTTCCAAGACCTACTCTTCAAAGGCTTGTTCGAGTTGACAAACCACCGGAAGAAGCCGCTTTAACAAAATTAGGGAGAAAACCTATAATGCGTGAAAAGCTGGAAACAGAGTTAGTCGAGTATTTACGTATCGTGGAAAGTAAATTCTATGGTCTTACGAGACAAGATGTTCGCAGGGTAGCTTACCAACTGTGTGAGAGAAATGGAATTAATCACCTATTCACAGAAGAGGGGTTAGCTGGTAGAGTTTGGTTCGACCACTTCATGAATTGTCATAACAGTGTTTTATCTCTTTTGAAACCTGCTGCGACATCGCTTTCAAAAGCAAATGGCTTTAACAAAAAGGCAGTCGACAATTTCTTTGATATCCTGGAAGTCGAGTACGCCAAACACAACTACCCGGCAGACAGAGTATTTAATGTCGTTCAAAGCAAAATCCTTCGAATCATTGGGTTGGGTTGAGAGAAAAAGACAAATGGGAGTTCTAAGTTCTGCTGAACGGGGGTCTCTCGTGACAGTAGTCTGCTGCATGAGTGCAGGGGGAACTTTTGTACCTCCTATCTTCATTTTTCTTAGGAAAAATATGTCTGAGCTTCTCATGAAAGGCGATCCACCTGGGGCAATTAGTGGATGTCACCCGTCCGGATGGATACAAGCAAACATTTTCACAGACTGACTAACGCACTTTATTGACAAAATTAAACCCTCAAAAAATTACCCTGTGCTCCTTATTCTAGATGGCCACAACTCCCACACCAAAAACATTGACATTGTGAATCTTGCTCGAGAAAATGGCATATCCATTGTAAGGTTACCCCCATACACATCGCATAAACTGCAGCCTCTTAACTGCGCTTTGAAACATCACTACAGTGAAAACATACGCAAGTGAGAGACCAGTTGGACCCTATGATATTGCCGAACTATTGGGAAAGGCTTATTTGACTTGCCAGACCGGATCCATTGCTGTGATTGGGTTTCAGGTTACAGGATTATATCCATGTAACCAGAATGTTTTTTCTGCTGTGGATTTTGCACCTTCCTCTCAAGAGGCACTGGATTTGGAAACCCTGCAAAAAGGCAAAGGGAAAACACCCAAATCCTCCAACAATGCAGTAAGAGGACAAAACACAGGTACTGAAACTCCACAAGAAGATGGTCAAAATGCATCTGGGACGACAATTGTAGAATCAAACCGCGCTGGAACTGCAAATTTACCAGTTTTGGAGAATGTGCAAGTAACAAGATTGCAACCAGCTGCTACAGATTTGGTATGGGCAGTTCCGGTCTGTGTAAAGATAAGGAGAAGAAGATTCCCGGACACACTGTGTCTCCAAAATATATCTGGCCTGTTCCCGATCCAAAGAGGAAAGTGACTAACAAAGGTCCTAAACCCTCCAAGGCAGCTTTGATTACATCGTCTCCGTGCAAAGATGCCTTGTTGGCTACTGGAGAAAAAGAAAGAAGTCAGATTCAGCTGAAAGGAAAATAAAACTGAAGGATAAAAAGCAAAAAGATGATCAACAGCCTACTGAAAAAAACACAAACTAAAACAAAGCATGCAGTGAAACCGAAGCTTCATAAAGATTCAGATGAGGAATTCTGTGAATCAGATATCGATTCTGGGGAAAATGTCTTAGAAACACCAATCGGAGTGGAAAGTCCCGGTGATGAAGAAGCAGTTTGTCTGTTCTGCGAGGGTCTATTTTCGGCAGATGACCGAGAAGAACTGTAGGTGAAATGTCTCATCTGTGAAATGTGGGCACACAACGACTGCGCTGGATGCGAGAAGGATATTTACATTTGCTACTTTTGTAAATATACATTACAAAGAATCAAAATAAAACTTTTCAAATGGTTTCTTAATGACCCTTTCAATTCATTTTTAATTACCCTTACAATTGGTTTTGTAATGATTTTTTCAATGATCTTGTTATGAACTCTTTTATGGCATTTCACATCATAATATCTTTTTTAAGGTTTTGTAATGAATAAAATGTTGTTTGTATGATTTAATTTGTCATACACTTTTCTAAACCAGTTATTCTATTATTTTTTTCCTAGGGGCTCATATTACCAGCACAAAACTTTTTTTCCACAAATTGACTTGTTTTGTATTTTATTTTTTTTCATATCCTCAAAGTTGCTCAAATTGGTTTATATTTTAACAGTAGTTGTATGAAATGTTGTAGTTAAAGTTAGCATAAGTATCTGAACAAAAAAGTTAAAAATCAAATTTTAAAAAATACAAAACAAAATGGGGGCTCATAATACCACCTTTACCTCTAACTTTATATGAATGATTCTGGCGCAGTTAGTGTTGTGTGTTCATGTAAATTCATTGTTGTAACTTTGTTAAACAAGTCATTTTCTTAAAACAAAGGTCTCCCATGCCCACCCGGGACACGATGGAAAGTTCTTTGCAATGATTGTTACTGTGACGAATACCAGCAAACCTACTGTACACAAACAGAATGCAGGAGCGCAATGACACGTGAGTATATATGGTCCTACAATTTCACCTTTGTTGCAAACACTCACAAAGAAGAAATACTTGAATATATTCAACGAATCAAAATACGAGGGAAAGTCAGTAAATAGGCCACAAACTAATGTGCAAATGCTGAAAATAGTAGCGAGTAGTTTCCAAAGGTGTCATTAGGTGGCAGCACAATCCAGCTTAACGATATTCAGTTAGCAGTCGCTGGAAAGCAGACGCACGGATGGGCAGCTCAGTTTAAAAATGGCGACCGTGCTCGTGGAGTGTACGTTAGAAGAGCAGCGTGCTGTTGTGAGTTTTTCGTGCGCAAAACTGCTTCCCGCCAAGGATGTTGATGAGGAAGTATTTCCTATTTACGGAGAAATTCGGTACACAACTGGATCGATCAATGCTCGCCATGATAGTCAAACGCTGCAGACGAAGACCGACCTTCTTATCCTGTCCAGATTGGCAACAGAACCAACAAAGCGACGGGTAGAGGAGAAGATTCGAGCTGACAGGTAAGTGACGATAGATAGCATACCAACTGCATTAGGGTGTTCTCGTGGTTTAGCCTACAGCTTAATGCATGATCGTTTGAATTTCCCAAAAGTGTGCGCACGATGGGTGTCCATTCAACTGACTCACTAGAGGTGCGACTGTGACTAGTTCAGCAGCCCAAAGCAGGTTTTGGGCACTGATAAAGCGATGGGATAAGTGTATCAATGTTGGTGGAGAATATGCTGAAAAATAAAGACGGTTTTCAAGTCGCTATCTCACTTAACATTAAAAAAAATGATTCTGACCTACGTACTGATTTTTACCTTCGTACATATAAGATTGGATACTTAGAGTGAGCATGGATCGCTGGAGTGTGCAACAATATGTACCAGGGGCACAACTCTGCTTCAAGGCAGATCACCATACAGACTCATGCGTGAGTTTTCAATTTGGATACGGTAAGTGAGATCCTGGTTTCGTAGCCCATCCTTTATTTCACGTTAATGACCACCTTCATAATTTCATTCTAGCATGGGTTATGTTCTTCGAAATGTGGAATACTATCGCATTTCGGTTGAAAAATTATTAATATGCCTGGTCATAACATTTGAAATGGCTCATGTCCAGTCGCCAGCAAAAAAGCAACAGCCATCTAGATAATGAAACACTAAATTCCTGCAAATCCGTTCTGTGTGTTGCCTAACCCTACGGCAATGAGGAAACAAGCAAGAGTTTTAGAGTTAGGTAAGACTTTCATTGAAACATTAAAAACATTAAATTAGTAGTTGTGCTTCTGGCTGGAAATTAAAAAAAATACATTTTAGAAGTTTTAGTATTAAAGAATGTATTTTTAGAGTTGTTTGTCCCCATGCATGTGAAAAAGACTTTAGTTTAGATAACCGAATAACTATTGAAAATATACAGCGTGTCCACAAAGTTTTGCTACCGTTACAATGAAACTTAACTCCTAAACTATATGAGATAAAGACATGCGGTTTTTTGCAACGTGTTCTACAGCTCTCAAAGTTTCATTCACAGTTACAACACTTACACATGCGCCCCGTTAGTTGCCATCACGACGTCGAGACGATACACGCTCCAACCATACACGCTGCAGCATAGCAGCATCAACCTGTTCAAGAACTTCTGCAATCCGTGTAATAATAATAAAATACCACTACTGATTAAAACTTTGAGAGCTGTAGAACACGTTGCAAAAAGCGCATGTCTTTATCTCATATAGTTTAGGAGCTATGTTTGATTATAATGGTAGCAGGACTTTGTGGACACGCTGTATAATACCTGGATTTTTTATAAACTTCTCAATGTTAATCATTGATTTCAGTAAATCGTCCAAGGCGGTCTGCAGGTAAGTCCAGACTACCTGGAAGCGTAGCAGTACTTGTAAGTAACAATTTATTTGTAACGTATGTATAACTAACAGTTACTATTTAAACTTCTTAATGCCCCTCTAATGAAAGATATTGAAAAATCGCACAGCAAGTAGTTTCTCAAAATATACTATAGGTCTATAGCACATGGTAATGGTATTCGAAAGAAAGTGAATGGTCCCGCGTTCTTTTCAATGGCACACTTTTTACGTTTCTGTTCCTTAATCTGATAAATATTAAACCCCATCAAAAAAGCATAGTTCACTTGCTTAAAATGTTACTTTTGATAGGCTATATTATTTATTTTATGGCAAATTTATGGAAATGCTAAGTTACAAGTGCATACCTTATTTGGTATATTTTGGTGATTTTAAAGTCTCAAAAAGCCTAGCGTTAATAACAGTAAATCAAATTGACAAGAAAAGTTTTCGAAACGTTAGTTATACGTTACTCGATGGTTCTTTTTACATAAAAATACCACTACAGTAATATGAAATTCATCGAGTATCCAAAATAATGTAAGTTCAAATATTTCTTATTTCTATAATTTAAAATAATAATTGTAAACATGGGCAAATATTTTGTGATGTAAATGTATAAACTATAATATGGATCCGTGGAGAAGTACATACATTTTTAGCAGTGCGTGGTTCGAAGATTTTGAAACGTACTCGTTTAAGTGTTACATGTGGTATATTTCATTGTAAATAAAATCTGAAGTGTAAAATTACATGAATAATTTGATGGTATTTTACTATTTTACATGCACATTGTAGTACAATCTACATTTTACTGTGGTATTATTTTTCTGAACTAATTCATAATATGTTTTTAATATATTTAATTCATTCAATTTATACAGTGTCCTCTATTATAAACAAGTTGTAGTCCCATTCATTAGGTGTTTCCTAACCTGGTAATAACTGGAATATACACATTTCGTTTGCAGATCTATTAAGATATTGCTAAGGAGAATGGCTTTTGTAGGATGGAACTTCAAATATATTTTGTATGTTAACTGTTCCATTATTGCTTAAGAGTTATAACCCTACGCAGAACATGGAGGCATTTCAATTTGATCACCTTAACCGAAATTTCCTCGTAGAACTATTGTAAATATTATTTTCTACTTGCAGTAGTTGATGACAACAGCATGGAAATAGACAAAATAGTGGACATATACATCAGAGATGCTAAAGGTTTGTTTCTTGCAAATAAGGATATTTATTTCTTCAAAATTATACATCTCAGATGACGATCATCTACCTAAAACTGCCACTTTAGAATATATTGAAAACAGTGCCACATATATTCCAAATTTAGAAATTATCAGCAAGTGGAAAACTTCGTTCCTTATGCACGTACACAAGCCTTAATTTTGAACTTCATTTGTCATAATATGCAAACTAGTAGAATACGACAGAGTATGCAATACATTTGAAAATTACAATTTAGAAAACTATTCTCTGTGCTTCATGGTATAAACGGAATCTGTTTTTTTTTTATGCATGGATAAAAACAGTTCACAGTTCATAAACGTCGTTTGGTCTAACCTGCTGTTGTTCCCGCGCTTGCCGAACAATGATGTTTGACAGGAAGCACACAGTCAACTTCTGGTTAGGGGAAGCCAGGAAAAATCTTCTGGGGAATGCAAAAATGTACCTACACTAAACCACTAAAATTGACCACAGCGAGCTTTCTTTACGAGACATAAAAATTGAGAATTAAAGTAGCAAGTGGCAACAACGTGTGCATAACTGGCACCCATTCGCTCTTCGCTGTGCAGCAGACGTAATTTTCCTCGTTTCCGATTGGCACAGGGAATGTCGAGCGCTAGCTAGGGCAGGAAATGTTACAGGTTGGATCAAACGCGGATTTCAATTAAGACGTTTGTGAAACTAACTATATCTTTCAAAGACTATGATGGAAAATTGTTGTACACTTAAATATCAAGCTTGACTACTGTGAAAGTTACAAAAGTACAACTCATTGTTACTTCATGATAATCATGCCTGCAATATTATTACTACAATAATGTGTTTCCCTTCTAGTTCTTACAGACTGGCTCTATGTATTTGGGAAGTGGATACTAGACATTGGTACGTACTTACAAATGTTCATAATAAACAGTAGATAAAGTTTGGACATTATCATAGCTTTGGAAAAGATATGGACGTATTGTTCATTAACTGTAATGGAGCTTTCCCCACTTACATGGATGGCAGTAATGCTCACTTCAAATAAATTTAGAGACAAAATTGACATAAACTGTAATTTATATTAACAACATATGGAAATGGTTAGGCTAAGTTCAAAGTTCCACATTTGTGCAGTATCTATAATAATTTAGTCATATGATTACTCAAAATTTATTCATATAATGCAATTAAATGTCCGAAATTACTATTTAAACTAATTTTATTAAATATGATGTTTAAAAAAGCCAATTTGTATATAATGACAAAATTATCAAATTGTGCAATATTTTGAATTCATTCATATTCATAACAGTTATTTTTGACTGACAAAATGAAAAACAAATATTTTAAATCATATGTGTTCTTTCAGATAAGAAAGATATGATTCATTCAAATTTATAATTAAATTTATTGAAATTATGTACATTTGCATTGGCATCAAGTTTATATACAAAGGTCAACTCTTTAAAATTGTTCAATGTATAATATGATGTCATACTTGGTATTTTGTATCAACATTCAAAAAATGGTAATTGTAATCACTAGATAAGTATATTGTGATATACATAGTAAAATAGCTGTAACAGAGCAAATATGTACATTTACTACACAAACATTCAAGCTGTTAAGCACTTATGGACAAAAATATAAAACAAAAACAATTGAAGATAACTCATACTAAAAAGTCTGGCTTGAAATAGTTGCTCTAATACTAGTTGTCTGGGACTTTAGAGGGATCTCATGATGGAAGGAAGATAAGTAAAAATGTGGCTATTGGTGAAGGATTGATATTTGTATAAATCTGGATATTTTGAAAGGTTATACTTTGCAAGTTGATCTTTAATAGTTTGTTTAAACTATATAGAGACATTTTGTTCATAACAGAATCTTGAAAATGCTTTTATAATGGCATAATCTTTAAAAAAGGTTTGGAACTTGTGAAAAGTGCCAAGTTTAAAAATTGGAAGCAGGAAATTATTATCTGCTTGCATCTGCATTATCAAGCTAGTACATGAATAATGCATTACCTCAAATGAATGTTTTGAGAAATAAGACAAAGTGAGAGAAATATCTTCTGCATTTTGGATGTGAATTAACCATATGTGGAGTTTTAAAAATTGAAGAATGGAAGCCATCTTGTAAACCTGGTTGAAGAAATTGACATATTGAGTTTACTCAGATGTAGAACTGACGCATGCCCAAATATTAAGAAAAAGACTTACTCTACCTCATATGTTCTTGTAGACAAGTGCATAATTTGATGCTCTTGTAACTTTTGTTATTTCTTGTTTTTTATCAATATAATAATTATAAAAATATTTATTATTGTTTGAACTAAACACTATTCATCAGCATATGTAAGCTGGTATTCCTTTTCAACATATATCCGTAGCTCCCTACTGAGCTATAACATTGATTTGAATTTTTGACAGGTATATACATAAAATGATGTGCCAATCAAGACTTCATATTTAACCGAGGACATTTATCAAAGTGATTAATTAGTGAGATAGATTAGACTGAATCGTCTTCTTGATATTTAGTCACACTTTCTTCTCTTTTCATCACGTTCCATCGTTATAATATGTGTAAAATTCCGTGCTTAAGGATTTCGGGCAGTGGGGAGGGCACCGTCTGTCCCCTTCCCAAAGTCGGCATGTATGACATTCCTGTGTTGAGCTCTTCACATAATTCGGCACGAATTATGTGAATAGTCAAAAGGCATCGTAGTCTCGTCTACTTCTGTTAGTTCATTATCTTGGAGGGTTCCACACAGTGGCGTCGATTGGGTTCCAAAACTGGAGGAGGAAAGAGTAGCAAAAAGTGAGGGGGGGGCAAGGACAGTTTACTTTCCCTTTGTACATAATGCGGGGCAAAAGTGGCAAAAAGTGTGGGGGCAGCAACTGCCTACCCCCCCCCCCTTGGTGCCAGAATTATACATATATATTGGATTCTTGACAGGTAAAGCTGAGGGAAAACTTCTTGCCGAGAGGACAGCAGACTACATTCTAGAGTTGGCCGCGGATACAGGTAAGAATTACTAAACTTAAAATGTACATGGGATGCAGAAAAAGTTCAACTTGAGGTATTGCAGGTCTATTTTACTGCAGGACCTAGCTCATGATATCACGTTTACATTAATAATGAATTTTTGTCAACTGATTTATGAACTCCATTGTATAAGTTCCACTGTTGCAATCATCAGAAGAAAATAATTTCCAAATTCACTTTACAAACCTTGTAAATATAATAAAATTGACAAATTACTTTGTTGAATATGATACATCATATATCATAAAATTGAAATGTGTTGTCTAGTATTCAGGAAGGTGCTGACTAAATTTTGTTTCAGTGGTCATAAAATTTTAGGTAAAAATGTGAAGTGTTCTCGAAGAAAGTACTTAATTTTAAAAATAGTTCTAACTATTTTTACCAACAGGATTGTTTTTTCTTTAGGCACTTTGAAAGACACACAAGTACAATAATTTTTTTGCAATGTCCTTAGGAAACATTGTTCCTTACTTGCTTTAAGGGTACAGATTATTTCTTTTAGAAAGCATAATTTCATATTCTGATGTACTTTGCTTTCAACAGTAAAGGAAGTGTTGGACAATAGTCTTACGAACGGTAAGCCTCTGATTTACAATTTAAATTTAAATTTTATTGTATGCACAGACAGTTACAACATTTACAATTCAGATACAATATTTTTTAACAATAGAAACATGTTGCATTCTTAAACTGCCAGATCGAAAACTTGAATCTTTTACAATAAGATAGAACAGCCCGTATTTGTTGCTTGTTAATCAGCATAATATGAACATGGGATATTAAGAAACATGTCTGTTAGTGTGAAAATCGAGTTAGTTGTTCAGGAGTAAGTATATATATATATATTTGGCATTATTAAAAATATTTTGTATATGTACATTTTAGTTGCATTTCATTATGTTAGCAAATGCCCTATGATATTTCCATACATTATTTCTGCAAATAATAACTAGTGTACCTTTATTAAATCCGATATCTCTAAGGTACAGTACCTTTATACAACTATACACATAATACAGAGTTTACAATGAATGGATCAGTAAATATGCTTCTTTACAAACTGGTTCATGATATAGGGTTTCCCAACAAGAACGATATGATTTTACAATGAAATAAAATAAAAACTACTTCAGATAGAACCAAACTTATGAAGCGTAGTTTATTACATTATGTTTTGAATAACACATGTAAGTGTCCACTTCGACTTCGTTCACACGAGTGAATTCGATGAACCCAATTTTCGATGACTTTGTGCAATAACTCGGGCCTAATGTCACGAATGCTGCGTTCGATGTTCAATCATAATGCATCAAGGGTTCGTGGTCTGTTTGCATATAGCCTACTATAGATTTTAAATAACCTCAGAAAAAGCAATCTAAAGGAGTTAAATCACAACTTCTTGGAGGCCAATAACAGTTGCATTTCTTGAAATTATCCTTTCACCAAACTGTTCTTGCAATACGTCGATAGTGGCATTAGCAGTGTGACATGTGGCATCGTCTGGTTGGAACCACATGTGCTCCAAATCAATTTCATCTAAATTTGGCATCGTGAAGAGTAAAATCCCTTTCAATTGTTCTAACGATTCGACGAATAGCAAGCACAGAAGGGCGATTATGTGGACCATAGTTTTCGCGAAGTGCACGTTGAGTATTCACAAAAGAACGTCTATTTTCATTTTTTTTTTATAATAACCAAACGTACTTGAAGCGTATATTTAGCTATGATGAATTGTTACAATATACTAAACACAAATGACAACTAGTGGCAGTTGTTATAATATTTGAAGCATAGTTTCCAGTTCTTTTCAAAATCATATCATTCATTTTGGAAAACCCTTTACAAATAAATTAAACAACCAATGAGAGCGTGATGTTTAAAACTAGTTTTTACAGGCCGCCTTTTTCATTTTTATATCTGTTTTATATATCTGTATATTATTGTTACTGCACTCCATTCCATATCAAACATTTCGTATCAAATCATTCTTCTTAATCAGTCAATCTAACATAATTGCTACCTAGTATTAACTAGTATGACAGCCGTGCTGTATTTCGGTTAATACTCTTATTAGAACTAAATATATATATATATAAAAAAAAGTCAAGTGCTCCCCTGTGCTTAGCACCACGCCATGAAGGCGTATAGGGGGTGTGGGGGTAACGCCCCACACTTTCTTGATCCGGTCGTGAGTGGGGGTGATGTGATCAGCACCACGCCCCTGACCGCCTTTACCCCCCAGGGTTTCCCCCAGGTACCCATGTTATTCGACGCTGGGTGGGCGCCGTGGCCGCTTCCATCGTTAGAAAAGTTCCCGGATTTGAACCGGCCGGGGATCGAACCCGGGACCTTTAGCATGGTAGTCAGACGCGTTACCGACTGAGCCACCGCGGCCAACAAACTAAACATATACATAAATAATTTATGTCAATTTTCACAATGGGTCTGCAAGTAATATTGGACGCAAATGTGACACATCTCAGCATATTACTTTCTTTTCAGGAGAAATGATCTTGGATCAACCTAAGACACTACAACAGCCTCCTGAAAAAGGTTACGGTAAGCAGCTTAGCATCAAAATGTTTACGAAAGATTTCCTGTAATTTTAGTATTGCACGAACATTTATTTTCTGTGACCACTCCTCTTGTGGTTATTTTACGTCGTTTTTCAACCCGATTGGTTAACCGCGACGCAAAGAAGAACAGCAATGCGCCAAACAGAATGATACGTTCATACTTGGAGAGAATTCTAACCTGGCATCTGCATAGCTTAACGCTAACCATTCTGCCACGGAGACCAACAAAAGCCCTCTAATTTTGGTAGAAAGTTGGATACAAGAATTTGGCTATGGATATATTTGTTTTACATCTATGTATATTTTAAGCAAAGTTTGCTACAGAACAAAGTTATCTAGTCTATTCCGAAAATGTTAGTATTGTCGAAGAGATTATGTAATTTTCTAAACTAGTTAAACGATTATCATTTCCACATAAAATATACTTTTTCTTCAATATGGATTACAATTTTACTTCTCACTTAATAACACGAACTTGTAAAATAACTATTATTTCTTAATTTAATTAACTTTATTCCTAAATATTCTATGCACGTTTCATGAAAATATAGTTAATTTGGATTATTAAATAATAGTAAATCGCTTATAACATTTAAACTGACAGTACAAAATAATCCAATATTTCTCCTAGTCACAAGGAAGAGTGGATGCATGCCATCACATGTGTGGAGAGAGGGATGCAGTATGTGTCGCTGCGTACACGTTGGAATAGGCTACTGCCGCAATGAATATTGTACAGATTCAGGTATGATATTGGTAACTTTGGTTAAATTCTGTATTGGAAGATCGTTTTTAATTTTCACTTGGATCTCGAAAAATAAAAACATTATGTCATTCTAAAGAGCAATAGGTTAAAATCTGTTTGAACTAGGACTACACACAAACACCCACACGATGGAACTAGAAAGCTGCTCAAAATATTTCGGTTAAAGTTACAATTTAAATATCATGGATGTGATTTTATAAACAAGTTGGCAACGCTGGCAATATCTGTGCAATAGAGGCTATTCGCTTGCACTCGTGGAGGCTCGCTGCGGTGCGAGCTTCCCGTCTGGATACTGTACCTCAAGACTAGAAGCACAACAGGAATGGGGGAACCTCTGTATTAAATGATAAATACTGTTGGGGAATAGGTCCTCTTTTCCACGGAACTATCTCCTCTTTCATCTGCCATGATTACAATGCCACACTGCACTATTACTCACGAATCAGATGACGAGAGGTTTCTTACTGCATGAACGCGACCGACGAAGCCTTCTGCTTAGCTCACTCCCTCTTTCCGACCCTTTTACAACGCAACAGCAGCGCTGCTCGCTCTGCAGTCTACGCGTTCATAAAAAAACACTGTTTCACAAGTACGGCGGCTAGAAGAAGTCTTGGTCCAGTATATGTCTAATGTCTAGAAGTTAAAGTTATAGTTTCATATTTATCCTTTATTGCGCTCATTTATTGTAATATTTCCTAATTTCCAAAGAGCACTGTTAACAACACTGTGAATAATATAATGAATGCCTACCGAAGGGGTAGACTTGAATTAGATCTCTCACTTCTGGAGCCATAACTCTCCTTGAAGCATTTCGTAATTTCAAGAAGTGAAAGTACGGCGCCTTTAATAACGTAGTGTGGAAAACGGCACTTTTCTGGGCTCTCTGGCTGCTTCCACTCGAATATGATACCGCTAGAGGCGCTGGTGTCTGTACAGCTGCATGGCATTCGTCTGCTTATAATGGAAGTAAATGGAGTTTTCGCTGCAACGTCCGATGATTCTTTTACATGAAGTTTTTCTATGAATATGATAATTGCTACGATATTTGATACAGTGGTCGCGAAGATATTAACGAACCTTCTAGACAGTCGACCATGTCCTGTTATCGTCATACTTTCGTTAATAATACGGGAGAAAAAATACGCATGGAATGCTCTTGGTAGCTAAATTTTTGTGTATGAATTAGGTTCATTATTATTATCATCATCATCATTTCTTTTAAAGTTATACTCACTGAATCATTTGTATTTTTGATATTTACTGTATCTTTTCTTCCGCTTTAAACTAATTGCGGCGATGATGATAATGGTGATTGCATGAAATGACAAGGGGAAACCCACAAAACTTCCTTAGTGCCATCGACATGAGTGTAAGGCAACTTTCAAACCAATGGGACAAGCGACACGGGACGTTCACACTGATGTGACTAGTGACACAGACACTTCCAGGCTGTAAAATAGCATTCATGGCGCATGCGGGTCCAAACAGCAAACGACGCGTTCATATGGCGTATTCGCGTGCTAGTTGTTACTTCGGTCGGAAAGCTCCTTAAAGGAAGAGTGCTCAGACCGAGGCGACGTGCCACAGAGGGAGTTGCCAACTAAGTGACAAGCGACATGGTACCTTCAGTCTATTAGCAAGCGTTTGCTGCTAATTGTGCGAACAACAGATCTAGGCGACACGATAAATCACACGTTACGACAACAGATCTAGGCGACACGATAAACCACTTGTGTGTCGCTCAAACTGGGCCATTTCCTCAATAGCTTGCAACATGTTGCCGTGGTTTGTTGTTCGCGCATGCACTATGCAATGAGTGTCTTGCTTTAGGGAGATTGCATACCAGAGCGACAAGCGGAACGCGACACTTATCGCTTGAGAATTTTACCAACCGAACGCTGGCCTGTGCTGCCCGCCATGCCGCTACGATGTGAAATGTTGTTCTTGATTGACTCGTTTCCAAGCGACATGTGTCGCATGTCGCTTCGGTATGAAAGTTGACTTGGATCGAAGGGCCAGTGTCGCTTTGGTGTGAAATCCCCGTATCGTTTGTCACGTGTCGCTTTCGTCTCAAATCTCCTTGAGGAAACGGTGCAGTCAGAGCTTGTGTCCCTAGGGTTCGAAAGGGTGCATTGGCTGATTACCGACTGCTCGCTTCCAAGCGACACTTGTGGTTTGTCGGCTCGGTATGAAATATTTCTCAGGATACTATTTATATTCTAATAACATAGAAAAATAAACTCTAGTATACAATCCAAGACCTGACGTCCGGAATCACATTGCGATGTTTCTTCTTGTGTTACGCATGCTATTTATTTATTAATTTTATTTTACTTTTATTTCCAAATTAATGCCATTTCGTGACTGCAAATCACTCCACAAATATAACTGTTTCCATCAATTCCCGTACCGCCTTTCAAGACAAACAAATCTACACAATATATTCCAAAAACTAACTACCGTACTGATCGCACTGCCATCTATGTTGTCATCCGTCTCGGGAACTAGTTCCTTGGGTCGTTTTCCACACTATGTTATTCAAGGCGCTGTAGTGAAAGTATCTTTATCCAACCGCTAAAGATCTTTAGAAAACTGTTACAGGAAGACTGAATTGCATTGATTGATTGAATTCGTGTTTTAAGTCCATTTTACGTTCAGCAAGGCTAATCGTGACTGGATCTACAGTTTAAAGTGGGATTCAAACCACTGTGCCATGTGGCTCCACCAAGGACCGCTTGATTGCAAGGCGACGACGCTACCACTGCGCCATCGGGGAGGCCCAACAATAATTGAAGATAAACGTGTAAATTAAAAATAAACATTTGAAAATTTAAAAATTTCGTAGTAAATTAGTAACATAAAAATATTAATGTTTACAACAATATTTTTATTACAATGTTTTATTCGCTGGAATTATTTAATCGAATATAAGATTAAAAACATAATAATTTCACTGTTAAATAAAGTGGATCTCTCAATTATTTGATAACTAGGTAGCAAATTGCATTTCAATTAACATAATCTCATTTTGTACGCAGGTTTTTCTGGGAGCTCACTTAACACGAATACATACCCACCTTACGATAACAATCTGAATTACCTGGAGAAGATGGCTACCGACTATTACGAAGAATATTACGAAGCAAATGAGGAAGGTCCAAGACCTTTTAAAGCAAGAAGAAATGGATAGAGTGCATAATCACGTACATTTGGTGATTTAAGAACAATAGTTCGCAGACTAGAACATAACTACACATATTGAGAATGCATTCTTCAATCGAATATTTACTATAATGTATCACAAAATTAACATAACATATTGTAATGTTTCCAGCATCCTGTTAAATTCGTATAATATGTTATTCGATAAATTGAAATCAAATAACGCATGAAATATGGTACTACTCTAATACAGCGAATCCAATAATTAGGAACAAGGAAAAAAAGTTGTTTCGTACAAAGTACGTGTGCCGTATTATCAGATACAATAAAAATGAATGAATACGCAAAAGACAAATACCGATTATAATCACACAGGTTCAATGTTATTCTTATAATTTACACTGCAAGATACAGAAACATTAATAAATGGCAATACATATTCACATCCTCGTACTTCTTGGTATTTTGTTCAGAACGCAGAAGATGGTAAATGTGACAAAAAAAAATCATATATATTAAAAAAACTATTAACCTTAAATGGCCATTTTAACGATATATCATTAAAAGATCGTATTAAAAATCTGCATGCATATATAACCTACGTACTAATTGAATATATTTTTATATATAATTACGTATATATTGAAGACAGTACTAGTGTACATTTTGTGATACAATGCCTTCCGATTTAACAAGTTAAAAATTATTGTGTTGTATTCTTTCTTTGCAGTAATAAATATTAGTTGAAAAACAATCGTATGAAATTTATTTCTGGCTCAGTGCAAAAAAAAGCGTCTGCACATTCGAGAATAAAGCAATTATTTATAAAGAGGCTTTTACATGATGTTATAATATTACAGATTAGAAAGTTTTATTAAATATTTTAGCGAATTTTCAAGTCAAATTACACCATATTCAGAGGGGAGAGCTTGAAGATTTGGCCTTCCACTAAGGAAAATTATTTGAGATACTACCAAGATGAAGAAACGAGATATAATTTTTCGTGATCAATACTTGGAAAATCGACAAACGGTGCTAGCAGAATTCTCGTGCTGAGTGCGGCTGAGATTTTCATTTTACACGCACCACACCAGACACACACTTTATTAGCATATAGGGTACCGGGAATGGCCCTACTGTTTAAAGTGAGACCCACCATCAGGTATCGAACCCGACACCTCTTGATTACAAGGCGACTACGTTATCATCACGCCATCGGAGAAGACAATGTATATACTGGGTGTTGCAAAATATCTGTTACAACGCTTGGGAGGTGATTCGACAAGTAGAAACAAGGAAAAATGCCATGTGAAGAAATGTCGAAATCTGCACAGTTTTCGAGTCACAGGCGTGTGAAAATCGCCCCACACCATGTTTCAAGCACAATAACTCAACAAGGAAGAAAGATATCAATGTCGGATTAAAAGAATACAAAGAAAGTCGTACCTGACGAATACAATGGTGCAGCAATTGAGGCCCAGTGTAAATTACGCAAGGGGACTCGCAAAGGAAGTGGGGAATCCACTGATGGAAAATACAGGAAATTTACTACTATTTTCTATATAATGGTGAGATCGGAATGTAGCCAGTAAAAATGACGACGTATGTCCATAAGTTCCACTACTGCTGGGACACCGTCCCACACTCGGGAAATAGCAAGTTTACGCGAAAATGGCGCTATGCCGTCAGTTTACGCTGAGATTGATTTCAGCTAAGTGATACAGAAAGCCCCACTAGAGGCGCTGGGAGTGTAGGTCACCTGTTACGTATTAGCGTTGGTGGATACTACGTAGAGAGTGTAGTCGACCGTTGTTCTTCCTGTCTGTTCTGCGTGTCGCAGCGTGGAGTTTAGTCTGGTGTGTGTGTGTGTGTGTGTGTGGTTGAATTGCGCCAAGGAGTATTGTACGTAGAGTACGTATTCCAGTGTTCATTCTCGGCTTGCAACAACTGCGTGGACACCTGTGTGACATTACGTGGGTGCTAATCATGGTACCTGTGATCCATCACTCGTAGGTAAAGTTCCCCCCGTTGCTGGTCAGTTCTCGAACAGAACAATGGCGGAGAACTCTACCCACGAGCTTGGTGATTTGCATCTCGTTTATGGAGAGGCAAACCGAAACAGCCGTGAAGCACGGCGTTCGTATCACGAACGTTTTCCTAATAGGCGGTTATCAGCACATTCACTCTTTCAAAGACTTGATGTTCGAATGCGTGAAAATGGATGTCTACTACCCTGTATGTGGGATTGTGGAAGACCCCGCACTGTGCAATTTGAAGAGTACGTTTTGGACACGATACGAGACCGTCCTGGCACCAGCACACGTGTCATTGTTCGTACGCGACAAACTCACCAAAGCAATGTGTTCCGCGTTCTTCAGGAGGAGGGATTGCACCCATACAAATTGCATAATGTGCACCACATACTGCCCACACACTTTCCCCTACGCATGAATTTCTGCCAATGGTACGTGCAACAAATTCTTGCCATTCCATATTTCCCAACAATAGTTTTGTGGACCGATGACGCAATGTTCACCAGGGACGGCATGTTCAATAACCACAATAGCCACGTCTGGGATATGGACAATCCGCATGCAATCATTGTGCGCCATCATCAACATAATTAGGTTCGCAGTGAATGTGTGGTGTGGCGTAGTAGGTGACCACTTGTGGTGGAAATTATCGGGTATTTCTACATGACGTATTACCTGAACTTTTGGAAAACGTGCCATTGGCAATGAGGCAACGTATCTGGTTTCAACACGACGGCGCCCCCGAGTATTTCGACCGGGGAGCCGGGCCTTAGTCAACGATATTGGATTGCCAGGGGTGTACCTTTACCGTGGTCACCTAGCTCCCCCGACCTCAGACCACTGGATTTCTTTGTGTGGGGAGAAATGAAAAGGCTCGTCTATAAAACCCCTGTAGAAAGTGCTGTGGACCTCGTTGCTCGTGTTAGTGCCGCTGCTGGGACAATTGGTGACACGCCAGAGGTATTTGCGCGTACCAGACAATCAGTGCTTCGCCGATGCCATCTTTGTCTTGAAGTCATTGGCGGATATTTTGAACAACGTCTCTGAGTATACCGGTGTTTGTGAGCCCCTATCAGCACCGCATAGTGTCCTGTGAAAGGTACGAGTGAAGATGCTGGAGATCGCTGTACTACATACTGTCGATCTGCACGTGCGGAGGTTGTGCGCTTCTCAGGGGAATCCCTTCAAGATGTGCTGTGCCTGGAAATGTTACACGTCATTGTGTGCTTTTTCTCGTCATTCTCCGTCTTCATTCCTTCGAGGATTACCCACTTTTCCCTGGTTTTCCAGTATTTTTTTCCATTTGGGATGGTGTCCCAGTAATAGTGGGACATGCGACGAAGTGGTTTCTTTTCTTCTTCGTACCGCAATGTGAACCATGTGCAACAGGAGGTTTGCAGTTATTTTCCTATTTCCAGAGTGTGGGACGGTGTCCCAGCATTAGTGGGACATGTGGACATTTTTTACTGGCTACATTCCGATCTCACCATTATGTAGAAAATAGTAGTAAATTTCCTGTATTTTCCATCAGGGGATTCCCCACTTTCTTTGTGAGTCCCCTTGCGCAATTTACACTGGGTCTCAATTGCTGCACCATTGTATTCGTCAGGTACGACTTTCTTTGTATTCTTTTAATCCGACATTGATATCTTTCTTCCTTGTTGAGTTATTGTGCTTTAAACATGGTGTGAGGCGATTTTCACACGCCTGTGACTAAAAAACGGAGCAGATTTCGACATTTTTTCACATGGCATTTTTCCTTGTTTTTACTTGTCGAATCCCCCCCCCCCCAAGCGTTGTAACAGGTATTTTTCAACACCCTGTATATGCTCACTCACTCCAAATCGCCTTAGCTATAGCTGAAACACCATATTGACAGAATTCCAGGCAGTCATGCCTTCACTAGAACTTCCTTCGACATAAGGGACTGGGATTGGCTGTCGCAGTCACGTGAATCTCCACTATGTACCGCACATAAGGGTCGATTGAAAATCAGATATGGCGACCTGTGTAGTAAGTAAAAATTTAAAATGGTTACTTGCGATTCCCTTTGCAGCTTGCGCCATGTTGAAAGTTTCACCATGTGGCTGGATCTACGGACACAGTAACACGATTATGCTTTATACAAATCCATTAATGCAATTAATTGTACTACAATAACGATGACACTTTTGCATACAAATTGCTGAGTAGCAAATACCTAAATCCAAGTAGGCTGATATAACATGAAATATTTCTCTCGGTGCTGGGAGGCGATACGCACCATGCTACTTTGAAGTCACGTTCCCAGAATTCCGTGTTCTCACGAAGACGTTCCCAGTGGGAGTCAAATATAAACAAACGAATAGCGGAAAGAGAATTAGTTACATTGAATCTTAAACAATGACCAAATTAAAATCAAATGATTGATTGATTGATTAAGTTTATTTTACTTCGCGTTTTGTGCCTCTTGGCTAATGTGCGAAGATGGGGATGAGTGATAAAATGATGAAATTGATGAATGCACATTCACAAACAACCAAGCCCGAGCGGGATTCGAATCCGGGACCCTTGGCATCGCAGCGCGAAGTGCTAACCACTCTTTTATTATTATTATTTTATTATTATTATTTCCATTTTAAATCAAAAAATTACAGTAAATCTTTACAATTCTTACAGATATGTTATTCAAGTATTACATTTAAAAAGTTGGCATAATGTAATTTTCTTACTCGGCTTAAAATCAAATGAGCGAAATTAAATTTTTGCATTAAAAATGGACAATTTTGCAGCCTCAAATTTATGTAACCCAAGGCTGAAACCTGATCTTAAATCTAGGCCTGGTGCAGGGCCGGATTAAGACTAAATTGGGCCTGATGCTGCACGTCAAAACCTAACAATGAAATACCGTCGATTTTTTTCTGTACAACTAACTTTCAAGGTGAAAAATTTACTACGTCGCACTTACCGAACAATAATAAAGTAGCAACAATCGCCAGGATATTGCAAAAAACGCAGGTAAATTACTAAGTAAACTGCTTAACGTAAAATTGATAGCATTAACTTGAAATCTTCGGTGAACAATAAACACAACGACGTTATAGTTACGTCACAGCGCAAAGAATAATAGTAACTGTATAATAAGTAACGCTCTATCTAGGGGTCCGAAATTGGGGTTCCAAATTTAATTCTAAGATTTATTTTCAGGTTAATATAGCAAAAGAAAACTGTTCAGCTTTCGGTAAATTCTCGTTTGTTTTCATCTGGGCCTATTTCAGGAATGGGCCTAATGCGCAGCATCAATAGCACCCACCTTAATCCGGCCCTGCCTACGTGTGAAAGAACGAAGGCAATAAGCAAAACAAAACAAAAAAAACGAAAAATACAATAGACCGTTCAAAAACATATCTGTCGGTAAGAATAAAAGTAAAATACAATATCCTTTGTCAGTGTAACTCCTAGAAATCAATCATATTGAGTGCATTACAACGAACGCAACATACCATAAATCTTAGATCAAAATTTTATAAACAAATTAATCCGTTTATTTTAAGAGAAAAAATATTGTTTCATGGATGTAAAATATTTGATCTGTCACATGCGTTCAAAATTGTTTTCAGATTCGAGTTATGATTTTTTTTAACAATAAATGACTGGGTAAATTCTAGTGCTGTCACAATGATGATTACATTGCAGATCTTAGGATTTGTGCAAGTACAGAAATTATATTTTTAAATGTGTTATTTTGCATGAATTTAAGTTAGCTACATATTCATATCCAAGATACATGCATACTCTAGCAAAACAAAAAATAATACTATGCAAAGCGTTACGAATTATTATACAGAAATTGGGAGCTAAAATTTGGATTTGATTTTTATTGAGCGTCGCTTCTCTGTCACATTTTGTCTAATTGTGACGATGAGAATGGGCGATATGTTGAACGATACAGAATAAATATATTTTTTACATAGGGTGACAAAATTACGTTCACTACATACTTTTGTTACTTTTGACTTACAAATTCCTGTAACAAAAGTAACTATTTTCTGTGCCTCATTGACTCATTGAAATGATATAAATTATATTATAAGTTGCCAAAACCTTTTGTTGTAAGAATATTTTCCTTCATATTTTTGTAATTTTCGTCGACTTTTCTGACACTTTTAGCATATTTTGATTGATTCGGTTTATTTTAATTCGCTGTGCCACTTTTCGCTAATCGCGAAGATGAAGATGAGGGATATGATGAAATTTGATGAAGATATACTCACAAAGAACAACCATGCCCAGGCTGCGACTTGAATCATTGACCCCTGTCGCACTGGAGATTTGACGAATTTCATGAAGCGGCACTCACAAAGAACAGCCATGCCCAGAATTTGAATTGAAACCAAGAACGGTCTCGCCCACGGAGTATGTTAATGAACTTCCTCGGCCTTTTGTGAAAATAGTTCCCTTGCTTGCGAAAGAACAGCGGTTCACCACAAACAATAGGAGTACGATATTGAAAAAAGGTCATTTCGTATATGAAAATTGAAAGTTGTAGATAAATTCGAGGCTCTTGCCCGATGCCAGAAAAAAATGTCAACGACACATATCTCTGTGCACAAAGAATTGTTCAGATTCTCCAACACCAGAAAATAACGATCTTGTTTTCAACATAAAAAACGTATTCGTTCGAATGTGGAGAAAGGCAACGTTAATGTTTAATCGAAAATAATTGCGTTGTGTTATATCACGCGTTTAGAGTACAATATAATACAAATGAACCAAAATAATAGGGTAATTATAATGCTGTATATATTTGAAGACATACGCCGATACAACGTCATGGTTAAGAAAGTAAATATAGTTTGTGCAATGTTCTGACCGCAGAATAGATTATATAAAATACGCTATATTCTTGTAAATAACTAAATTCTGGAGTTATTTACACAACTTTTGGAATGCATGTGAAGTTTTGTGCTGCAGGTTATGTATATAAATAGAAAAACAAGTGTGCTTATTTTCTATTACAGGTTCTGTGCCTTCTAATAAAAGAATCGAAATCATTCCGATGGAATCTCAGACAGCCAATGGCATATTTGCCTCCTCCAAATTATAATCCACTCTATTACTGTGAGTAAGGAATCATGTAATTATTTTAAAAAGGTTCATTAATTTGTGTGACAATTCATTTAAGAGCATATAATATATAAGTAACACAAGTGTGCAACACCATGTACTTACAGAAATGTACGTAGGCGTTGGAAGATCAATTATTGAAGGAATATCCTAGTTAATGATACACACATATCAAATTAGCTCCATTATAAACTCTGCTATTTATCTCGGACTTCCATATTACAATTGGTGTCCTCATTATCTCATGCTTAGATTGAACTTAAAATAAAATACAAAATAGTACACAAAATTTAATTGAAATAATACATTCTACAATGTAAATTAATGAAATTCCTAATCGAGTTTCACGTTTGCCACGGAGAAGACTTAATCAGGACAGGGTCTATTACTTGTCCTTCCTATCGTGACAAAGTTGTCGCTTAACTGTTTGATGGTCCTAGTGACAATCGTTTTCTTGTTATGGTACTTAGACACCTTACCTAGATGATTAGTATCTGCATATTGCAACACTGCCGTTTCATCGTTCACATTTCAGTGATACACTACTTTGCCATCATTCCGTTGAAGTAAAAGTGTCACCTTAATTTGAAACACACTGGTATCCTGCTTCATCATTCTATCTAGACTACAACGGGTTCGATTCCCGGTGGAGGCACATAGTGGTTCGGATCCCACTTTAAACTATAGGTCCAGTCCCGATTATCCTTTCTGTGTACAAAGTGGACTTAAAACAACAATTCAATTGCCCGACCCTGTGGCCGAGTGGTCAGTTCAGCGGAAGTGCCCGCGCGAGCAACATCGCCGTGCCTCTGCTCGTGAACCGGTGAGTCATCGGGACTCTGGCGTGCTAGACGACGCGAAACGCGTAAATTTTCAAGTTACGTAAAGTTGTTGAATTGAAAGGAAAATGGAAATTCGTCGGGTAAATACGCTAAAGTTATGGTTTTCAAGTGTGAAGAAGTGCCCATCATCGCTGATGCTTCATCGTTGGATACGGGATACTCTTGCATTGACTGAAGACCAGGTATTAAGTATTGAACTGGACCAATACCGTAAGTGTGTATATATTAAGTTAGTGACGCGTCTATTAGGCGAACAGTTAATTAATAAATTTGAAGGGAAGTTAGTGTATTGTGATGAGGATGATGAACATGAAATTAGATTAGACTGGGCTGATAGGACAACTACACTAGTGCGACTACATGTTATACCAATGGAAATAACCGATAGCCATATCCGTACAGTGCTTGCGCAGTATGGTGAAATTAAGACCCCTCCGGTGGACGAGCGATATTCGGATGAGCATATTTATAAAACTCGTACAGGCATTAAGTTGGTGAGAATGGTTCTGAATAAGCCAATCCCGTCCTATGTATCAATACAGGGTATGCAATATTGGGTAACATATTATGGACAGAAACCTACCTGTAAAATATGTGAAGACACTCAACACACAGCACGGTTTTGTCCACAACGACGTGGTGCTATGGGGGAGCGAGTGATACAAGACAATATTGGAGCAGGTGCTACTCCTGTAGAAATCCAGCCTAAGCAGTCATATGCAGCAAAGGTACATAGACCACCTAGCCAACGTTCAGCGCATGAGACGGAGATAAAGGCTGACACACAATTTACAGTGTTGCCAATTCCAATGCAGTTGCAAGAAAAAGCTGTGAACAATGAACGCGATAAAAATCTGCAAATAGAGCCGAAAAATGCTGATGTTTCAGAACACCAACTAGACCCTACCAAGGAAACACCTCTACCTGTGTCTATCCACAGCAAATCGTGGGCGGAAGAGGTGGCATCTTTAGACAACCTCCACAGTGACGTACGGGATAACGTGTTGGTGACTGACAGTCTGGAAACAACTGATCAAGCGATGCGCGAGTCTGACACTACGAGTAATCTTCAAATGGAGACTGACATGAACGAAGCAGGAGGATCCCATACACTGGAAGATCAACAAAACAAGGTTCAGCTTGGTGAAACCACAACAGGAACTAAGGACAATGCCAAAAGAAAATCAAATGTGAAGAGACTCCAGGAACAGAAGCAGTTGAAGAAGAAAAAAGTACAACAAAATGTGGCACCTAACCCCCACCACAAGAAGAACGTGAAGCAGCAAGCAATAGCCCCCTCCCCAGTGCGTATAACCAGATCCCAAAGTGTGACAAATTTGGCCCCGAGTGTTGATTTTCAACCTGTGATCGGATCCAAATTCAGTGTTTCCCCTAGTGTGTCTAGTGAATGTGTGGGTGCAAGTAAAAATGAAAGTCAGAAATAGCATGTGTAAAATGAGTAAAGGTATATGTGGCTTGGTCACGTGTTTGCACGAGGTACCGTGCACATATGCAAGGTTTACGTTTCGTGGCATGGAAGGGAGTGGAAAAAACAGTGTACGAATATTAGTGTCCACTGGGCAAAATGTATAATTCGAAGTGTTGGGTAACCCTAGTTCTTAAATTTCTGTTAATTGTATATATGATGACTACTCTCCGTTTAGCTACGATCAATGTTAACAAAATGCGATCTTTTACTAAACAGGAGGCGCTAGGAGATTTTTTCCTACAATCATCTTTAGATATAGCACTTCTTCAAGAATGTGGAATAACAGCATTTAACCTCCCCCCAAACATATTAGTCTATAATAATGCAACCTTTCAAGCGACAGGAACAGCCCTGTTAGTACGTAACACCGTACCGATTACAAATGTGATGTGCCATCCCAATGGTAGAATTATCTCAGCAAAAATAGCTAATGTTTGGGTATATAATTTATATGCACCTTCAGGGACACAATTTAGGAAACAGAGGGATGCGTTTTTTGCGACGGATGTCGCTACTGAAATGCAGGGTACAAGAGAACATATAATTTGCGCGGGCGATTTCAATTGTGTCCTGCATCCGCAGGACCAAAGACCTGGCTTTAATACCTCCAATACTTTGCAAAAATTAGTAAATGGGTTTAATTTTACAGATGTATGGAATGACAAATATTTTGGACAGAAAGGGTACACGTACATTCGTAATAATTGTGCTTCCCGTTTAGATCGATTTTATGTAACACCACATTTACGCCAACAAATCAAGTCCCTTAGTATAACACCCACCTGTTTTTCAGACCACAGTGCCGTAATCATGGCGATAAATGTGGATATACCAATAGTACCTAGAGGGTATGGCTACTGGAAATTAAATGCTTCTATCCTTACAGATGCAAATTTCCAACGAGCCTTTCAGGACCAATGGAATGTATGGGAAGCACACCGTACCAGACAAAGTGATATAATTCGCTGGTGGGATGAAATTCTTAAACCGGGCATAAAACGGTTTTGTCTTAGTTATTGTAAGGAACGTTCTAGTGACTGGAATAATAAATATAATTTTTATTACCGTGTGCTGCGTGAACTTATACATGAAGCCACTGAAGGGAAACAAGTGCAAACAGAGGTAAAACGTGTACAAGCTGTACTGCTGAGGATGACAGCTGAAAGACGACAAGGTGTAAAAATTCGCAGCAGACTCCCCCACTTTGATAAAGAAGAGGTTGCATCGATAAGCCATGTACTGCAAGAAAGACACAATGCAAAAAGACAATTTATTAGCGAAATAAACGATAATTCTGGAATTAAAATAAAAACAGCCCCGGAAATACGTAACAGATTTTACAACTATTTTGAGAATCAATTTTCCCAACCAATAACACAAAATGTAGATTTGACGTATAACTTGGAATCCTTGTCCGAGGTCCTTGACGATGAGGAAAGTGAGCAATTAAATAACGACTACACAAGCGAAGAAGTATTCCGTGCGGTTAAGTCGGGGCAGCCGTTTTCTGCACCTGGTCTGGATGGGATACCAAACAAACTCTACCAAACATTTTGGACGTTGATGGGAAAAACACTAACTGAATGGATAAATGCAGTGTTCCGAAGGTATAAAATGGGAAAATCCTCAAATACTGGGATTATAGTTTTAATACCAAAATGTGTGAAACCCATTGAAGTTGGTCAATATAGACCCATTACACTCCTATGTACTGATTATAAAATATTCTCTCGCTGTATGCTAGGCAGACTTATGCCCTATGTAGAAAAACTAGTTGGAGATACACAATATGTTTTTGGTATGAACAAGAAAATTACAAATGTCTTACAAACGCTTCGTGAAGTGCTTACCTGTTATAGAGTCAATAGAAATAACCATGATAATGCTATATTAACAATAGATTTTGAACGAGCATTTGACTCGGTACACCATGATTACATATTTAATGTGCTTCAAAAATACGGTATACGTGGACATTTTTTGTCAGCATTTAAAAGCCTTTATAGTAACGCAACATCCAAAATACAAATAAATGGATTTATGACAAGAGAACTTCCTATTCACAAGGGAGTAAGACAAGGTGACCCATTATCGATGATAGCTTTCTGTATCTCATTGAGGCCTCTTCTTTCTGCATTAGAAAAGCAAGTACAAGGCATCACCATACAATCTATCAACACAAAGGTGTTGGCCTATGCTGATGATGTTAATGTATTAATAAATACGCAGACTGATATTGCTGCAACGTCTAAAGTATTACAGGAATTTGGTCCCCTTTCAGGGCTCACAGTAAATCAGAAAAAAATCAACTCTTATGTATTTAAACCCGGATATAACTTACCCTCAGTGCGGAGAATTTCATGTTGTTCCATCGATAAAAATACTTGGAATCATTTTCGCGCGCTCCCTTCAACGAATGATCCAGTTAAACTATGACAGAGTGATAAATGGTGTTCAAGCAGTTCTACAAATGAATAAATTTCGAATACTTAGTATACAGTCAAGAGTGACGTTTGTACAGGTGTACGCTCTCTCCAAGGTGTGGTATGTAGCAAAAATCCTCCCGTTGCGGCAACTGGATATTTTTAAGCTCAAGAGTGCTGTGAGCTGGTTTGTCTGGAACGGTCAAATCTTGCATGTAAATCACGCAACGCTTTGTTTACCCTATGCAGAAGGGGGAATGAACCTTGTGAACGTGGAATATAAAAGCCAGGCTCTACGTATTCAAGCTGATGTAACGACACTGATTCAACACCCTAACAGCCTCACTAGTAAAGTTCTGAGACACGCCTTGGACAACATTCAATTGGAGGCCCCCATTGATGTTACAAGACTTCCAGACAGATTATGGTATTTTAAGAATACAATAGTGGATATCAGTTACGCTTTAATACAATCTCCTATCCTTCCAACGCAAGAGACGTCAAAAATATATAGAAGAATGTGTTCACTATCACAAAAACAGTGTAAAATTGTAGATCGGAATCCAAGAGTCAATTGGCGGGAAGTATGGAATAATATACAGGCCCGCCACCTTACGTTAAGAGTCAGATCAGCGTGGTATATAATTGTACACCAAATATTCATTACTGGAGCTAAACTTTATGATATAAAATTAGTAAATACTCCAATATGTGCTACATGTAATGTACAAGATAATTTAGTGCATAAGCTTAGTGAATGTCAAATAATCCAAAAATCATGGTTATATATCAAAAAACTTGTGAGTACAATTTGTCGTACATCAGAACGTAACATTTCAGTAGATATTCTTTTGTATCCTTCCTTTGCATATTATCCAAGAACAAAACGCCACAGTGTACAATGGCTCTTAGGCCAATATGCCCTTTTTGTATCCATATATAGGCAACAAGATTTTCACACCCAATTTATCAATCACCTGCACCAGGAATACCAAATGATCCCTCGTTGTAAAAGAGATATGTTATATGCAAATTTCCTAAATGTAATGTTAACTTTATAATGACCTAAAATGTATAACATGCACAATAATATGTAATAGTTTCAAATAATAAAAAAAAAAAAAAAAGTGGTTAGCACATCGCGCTGCGACGCCAAGGGTCCCGGGTTCGAATCCCGGTCGGGCTTGGTTGTTCGTGAATGTCCATTCATCAATTTCATCATTTCATCATTCATCCCCATCTTCGCAAATTAGCCAAGAGGCACAAAACGCGAAGTAAAATAAACTAAATCAAATCAAAACAATTCAATTGTTTAGGCTACAACAAACTCATGTAACCATGGAATTTTTATTTGATTATTATTACTTCTTATTCTGTAGCTATGACATCACCATTATGTTGGAGAAAATTTCCTACTAGTAAATAATTACACTGGCATGAAAAATTCATGTTTCAAATATAAGTAAATATCCATTTTCGGTCTTGTTAAATTTTTGTAACCATTCTTCTTCAACAGATTACCGTCCACGGCAGTTCGATTATTATCAATTTCCTGGCGGATATTACCGTAGGTATACCTTAAACAATATTTTTCTAGTACGGTGAACAAACAGTGTTTTCGTTTCGAAAACAATTTTATAAATAAGTTTCTAACGTTGTCAACTAAGAAATGTTTTTGCTGAATCAATCTTTTATGTAACTTTCGATACCATTGGATGCATGCTATTTTGTCATAGTAGTGATGGAAATTATTTGCACTTATTAGTGTGTATAAATTGCACTGCAAACGAAATCGTATTGCTTGCAAAATACCATATTACATTATAAGCAACTAACTAGCAATTTTGAATTTAATATGCTATAAAATCGCACCAATTAGTGTCATCCAATTGAAGTAATATGTTGACATTAATGAATATGTTGTGTATCAAGATTAAGAAAATTGCATGCAACATGTTACATAAACAAACAGTTCTTGGCAAATATGTTGTTCTGAAACTTTACTTGAAATAAAATGGATGTGTAAGACGAGATTTACGTAGGTTTTGAAAATTGTATGAAAAAATTCTCTGCCATACAATTTTCATTACTCTTATCTATGATGAAAAATTAAATTCCAACTGCACCAACGAATTTATTATGAATTTTGGCGTATACTGTTGTACGTCATAACACATTAAATTTATCAGACTGTTATAATGTTCTCAAGTTTCTGGTATCATAAAAAATGAGACAAATTTCAAGATGCATATCAAGAAAATAATATTTTAATTTAATATAGGGTAGTCGCCACCTTGAAGCGGCCTTGTCCATCTCCTACGCACTCAAATAATTTACGTGCACTTATTTATTGTAGAGCAGATATCACACGATGGGATAAAGAAAGTAATAGGGGGCAGAGAAAGATAGGAAAAAAATAGAGATGAAGACAAAGAGTGAAATAAATAGAAATATAGGAAGAACAGAAAGATGGAGACGAACACATAGCTAATAAATAAAATAATTAATATAAATGACGAAAAGAAAGAAGAGAAGCAAACATAAGAAGAAAGAACAACGTATAAAGAATGAAATAGAAAAATGGGAAGGAAGAAAGACACAAGGACCAAGAATGAAAGAAACAGATAATTCAATATGGGAAAGAAGAAAGAGAGAAAAATGGAAAGTGACAGAAATAAATAAATATAGGAAATATAAAGAAAAAGAGAGAAAGGCGGGAGACTGAAAGAAAGAAGAAAAGGAAGCATAGAAAGAAGACGGAGAAGAAGGAAAGAGAAATAAACAAAGGAAAGAGGGAGGGAGAATGCAGAAAGAGATAATGAAACATAATACAAAGGAAAGACGAAATGAAAAAAGAGGAACGGAAAGAAAAATGTAAGAAAAATTAAGAAACATAGTGAGAGAAAGAAACACAGGACGAAAGAAAACGGAGAAAACAAAGATAATGCTGCAGGGGATAAGAGAGAGAAAAGAAAAGTAAAACAAAGAAATAACAAAAGCTTGAAACCTTGACAATCAAAACACAGTTTTGTCCGCCCATTAGAACATCCAAAATCAATTCTCTCCTGATGCCACTAGCTACATTTCTCCGAATTAGCCTGAATTTCCCAAAATCATAATTTCAAATGTTTTAATACGTTAAAATTGATTGATTGATTTGCTTTATTTACTTCGCATTGTGTGCCACTTTTGGTTAATTTGCGAAGATGGGGATGAGTGATGACATGGTGAAATTGATGAATAGACACTCACACACATCCATGCTCAGGCCGGGATTCGAACCCGGGACCTCTGGCGTCGTAGTGCGATGTGCTAACCACTCCGCCACGAGGGCAGGCTAATACGTTAAAAGTGCATTGAATTGCAAACAGCTAATGTTTACACAGGAGCCATATGCCTATGTTGCACACACTAAATATTTCATATACAATCCTACTACCTGAAAAGGTGATAATTCAAAGTGTAGTAGGAAAACTAAACCTTAATATAACAATCTCCGTATTTAATTTCATATATTTTGATTCTATTTTTCGTATTTAGCGTCGCTTTTCTGCCATTTTTGGCTAATCGCGAAGATCAGGATAAGTGATCATATGATGAAATCATAAAACACACTCACAAAACACCCATGTCCAGGGGGGATTCGAAGCCAGGACCCTTCATGTCGTAGCTTGCTGTGCTAGCTACTTCTTCACGGATGTGATAATTATTGTACATTATTTGTCACTAACGATTGAAGTTAATTTTTTTTAAAAAATATATTACATAATGAACTTTGACTTATTTCTGTGTGGACGGGACTAATGTGCAAGAAATTGAATTGCTTTATTAATCTGATATTACGAACTGTTCATTTTATTTCAGGGAATGTTCCAAATTTTCCTCCATACCCGTTACTACCCTATGTGGACATAGACACAGGTGAGGAAATATACAGAATGGTCGTAAGTGTGGTTAAAACTTGTTTAAAACAAATGCGGAGGTGGAAACGCCATATAAGACGGGGGGGGGGGGAACTTGTTAGGATATGTTACCAACATTATCGCCATGTTGGAGTAAACTTCGTTCTTTAAATGTTAAGTGATCATGTGATGTATCAAAATGGGCTAGAAGTACAAGACAAAAACAGTTTTGGTTAATTTCAATGTAGCTTTAACCCTTGTACTGCTTAAAGAGATAAAAAAAAATAGTTACATGTCTTCATATTTCTTCGTAGTCGTTAGATTTTGCATGAAGCTCTAGTGTAAAATATATTGTGGTATATTTGAGGTAGCATCTTCAAAATCAAGAAAATTGTGGTTAAATATTTGCAAATTGAACTATTTTTTCGATAAATGTAATATTTTATAAGGGGTGATACTTCAGCTAGGAGACAAAACATAACCTGCTTAGAGCATGTGCTGAAAGTGACACTTGCCGCATTCAAACTCTTTTGTATACGAGTCTGCAAATTGGCGAATACGTATGGTAATGTGACATTGATTATGACAGTAACCTCCTGTCGTGTCGTGCCTTTGAGGGTCTAATTTTCTGCATACGTATGGCAATTTAGTATACTCCACAAGAACGAAACCAGTTAGCCTCGGGTCTAGCCGCAACTGAATTTATGTTTGTGCCACATGCAACAACTCTAAACCAGAGCGTATAGAAGAAATAGTGTGCGCACTCCCTGAGTTGCCGTGGTCCACCGCCTAGATGGCAGTGGTGACGTTTGTGAGGGCGCGGAAGATGGTCGCGTTGCTTACATAACTAACTACATAAGAAACAAAAATGCATGTTACTTACGTTTGGAGAAAAGCTCAGCAGCTGGATAGTTTGGAGAATTTCTGAGATAATTTTGCTGTCTTGGAGGCACTTAATTTCTTTCTTATCTCCTTGGTGCGGAAGAAAAATCGACATTTCAGATAGTGAAATACGAGTTTAGGTAGCGTACGCAGCACATGATCTTCACAGCATCCTAATTGCGAAGTTTTTACAGCAATTATATTTAAATTTTCCAAACACTCAAAAAATATATCACCCCATAAACTATTAGCACATGATATTTTTTCTGCAACAACTTCTTCCACTCGTAACAGCACATCATAAACACTTTTCGATGCATAGGTAAGGTATTTACAGCCGTCGCCCGAACCATAGTCTTGGATTAGCGTAAGTTGGTTCCCCGTGCAGAAAAGTTGTACACAGTTTACAATCCGTCACTTTGGAAATATACCGCACTATGTATCCTGCCAAATGATACACCAAGTATTCTTTACCAACACTTTGTTCATTTAAGTTCGGTATGTTGTTTTCCCTTGTTTTCATCTTCAACAATGGACATTTTTTCCCTTATTTTATTTTCAGCTTGTTTCTTCACCGAAAGATATTTATTTTCAGTTGATCTTGCCAGAGTTCGCATTTGATTAACAAAAGACGTCAGAAGAGATTCAGTTCTGTATTCACAGTTTCCGCCCGAAAATAAAGCAAGTTTTGCTGGTACGTAAATTGATTGCAGCATATGTAAGTGCAGAAAATCCACAGTGGAGGGATGATCATCACAAGTGAACGACCGCAATATACCAAAATGGCGTTTCTAGGGGATCTTGATTAAATTTTCCTGTCAAAACGTACTTGTAATTGTTCTTCCACAAATATTCGGACACTTCTGAAGTACTTTCAAAAGTCACTCTTAAGGAATCTAGAGTTTTTCTGAAGCGAAGAAATTTCGATTATCTCTAAGGACAGCATTCCATTTTATTAAAGTTGTATGTGCTTCTGATCCTTCATATAGTGCCTGTGCAGGAGTGAATGAATTTGATGCGTCAACCAGGCAGTTTAGGTCCCTTGTGAAATTCTCCGTTGTTTCACTGCCTTCTAACCCCTCTGCATTAATTCCATTAGCCACAGATCTGCTGAACAGCTGCATTGCGAGTCTTACATTCATTCGTTGGAATGAATTAGGATCCAAATGAGCAGAGGTCACTTTGTAGCAAGCTTTCATACCGGAAAGTTCAGTAGATGAATCATGTTTATACACTTTTCTGTAAAATGAATAATCAACAATATCACCATTATAGTACACCTGCACTTTATCGTGGAAGTTATTCCTTATGCATTTAAATATATGTGGTGCGTCTGAAAATGCCCAGAGCTTTCTACTAGAGTCAGCTGGATTGGGTATAGAGCACTTAAGATTGTTTCTGTTTCCGGAAATTCCTAAGTATTTCCATAACTTTTTGTTAGATTGGCTACCGTCAGATGTAAAACCAATAATTCTGACCCCTGCTTTTTCCAAATGTATGATTACCTGGATAAGTATTTTTGTGAGAATGTCACCAGGGGTGGCATTCCTGCTAGCATATACTGCTATGGGTTGAATCCAATTATACAGAAAAGAAACAAACATAAAAACTAGAGCATGATTTGCTAATTGATTCTTGCTTTCGTCTGGAGTAAGATTTCCCAAATCAACAAAGCCGTCTATTTTTAAGGAATTCGAGTTAAACTGAATTGCTTCCCTAAGTTTAACTTCATCAAAAATCAGCATTCCGCTACGCTCATTCTCATTCTTTTCACTAAAAAAATGTGTTATAGCGTCGATGGCATGGGAATTTACGCCGTAAGGACATTTAACACCCTTCACCAATTTTCTCAAGTGAGCTTCAGAAGGCAAAGGTAGCAAATCGTGATGCAAACAGTGTCTATACCCCTTGGGGGACTTAATTTTTAATAGAAGAGAATCCACTATAAACTCAGAACTATATCTCATTCCTGTCTTACTTTTCAGTTGGCATTTCTTTAAGATTGTATCAATTACAATTTTTTGATTTTTGCTAAGAGACGCGAACTGTTTTGATTGTGTGACCGTTGTTTTTAATTTAGCATCTTTAACGCATTTTTCAAGCAAATTTATTTTAGCCTGTGCGACCTTTAGTTTATTCTGCGTTCTAATTAAATTGCGTTTCTGATTCTTAAGTTTTTTTCTTTAGCAACGCTATTGTATTGCTAGCATCCGCAGTGTGAAGCAAATCATCCTCTACTGATAAGCTTAATGATACATTGCGACGAGTACTTACTTTATTATCATCTGTCCGCAAGCATTGCCTTTTCATGGGAGATTTTCGCTTCTTAACTGTCTTAGAGAGGTATTTGGGCAGATTAGGAAATACCGTGCGTCCATTTCGATCTGCAGCCGAGAGATCGGGAGAAGCGTGGCGGGCGGCGCTGACGGAGATGCCGACATTTGCGGCCTGTAATGCCCGCTTATTTTTATGGACATATGCAGACATTTATATAAATATTGCAAAACGAGCACTAATCTGTGTTATAACACGCAAAAGTTCTTCTGTAATTCATCAAAGTTCTGCTCTTATATACACAAATAAATACGCTATAGAAACGATGTTAAGAGCCACAGATAATAAAGCATTTTAATCATAGTTTTGACCAGTAACGTCGTGTTTAAGTTTATATCCTTGAAAGAGTTTTGTGGCCATGGGAATCGTTTGGAGGTTTCGAATGTGCAACACTGTATCACTGCAGACGAAACCGATAAAAGTGAGTGGTTTTCGTGAGCTTCCTTGCAATCCGAAATATCCGAGCTCGAGTTTTTTGTTCCTTCGCGACTAGATGAAGACAGAGTTGTAAATATAGTGGCGAGCAATGTAAACCAAGAACGTGTTAATTTCGTACTGTGCGCAAGAGTGTTATTCTTGGTTACTTGCAGTTACTTGTTTGTGTTATTGTAGTGTGTATGTGTGACGTGTCAGTGAGACGATTGGAATGCCAGCCGCAAGATTCACGTTAGAACAAAGATTTTTTTATGCATGACACGTACCTACGTGAAAACAAACTCGTGTCGAGACGTGTGTAGGTAATTTGTACAGAAATTCCCAGGCGTTTCAACTCCACACAGAGATACGGTTAGACATCTTGTCCTTAAATTACGAGAAACTGTATCGTTAAATTTTAAAACACCTAAGCAAAAACGACGGATTCTAACCGAAGCAAAACTCGATGATATTGGTGCAGCGTTAGAACGTTCTCCAAACAAACCTCTACGCCGTGTTTCACAAGAGGTGGGCGTGTCAAAATCATCGGCACATACAGTCACTAAGCTACTAAAATTAAAAACATACTCTTATAACACAGGTTAGTGCTCGTTTTGCAATTTATATAAATGTCTGCATATGTCCATAAAAATAAGCGGGCATTTCAGGCCGCAAATGTCGGCATCTCCGTCAGTACCGCCCGCCACGCTTCTCCCGATCTCTCGGCTGCAGATCGAAATAAACGCACGGTATATGAGGAACTGCTTCTGGTTTTAATTTCCATCTTTGTCGTGGAATTTCTACTGTATCGCCATCCACTATGAACGAATCCACTTTCACTAAAAGGTCAGTGGAAAAATGAATATGACACACATAGCAATTATGACTTCGTTTTTTATCTTTTCTAGGGATGGCACTCTCCCATTTTGAGAGACCATTACTGTCTTTAGGTGGCCTAAAAAAATGTCTACTGCCTGAAGAACAGCGGTCATATCCAGATCTACAGCCGGGTACGAAACACGTAGGCATCTTGTAGTTTTCGCTCGTTGCTGTCTCAAACACAATAATAATGCGTTGAACACAACACAAACTAGTCACAACGGATCAATCACAAATCTAACGACACTAAACTCAATAACGTAACAACGTTGTCATTAATAAAAGTACACAATGTTATTCTAGCACAAAAAACACGCTCCACGTAAAGCGCGGCCGCACTGCAAGCAGAAGACGCTCGCAAGCGAAGGTGCTGCCAGTGTTTCGGTGGGGCACCGCTCTATTCACTTGGCTTACGGGAAGAAAACGAAGTGCACACACTTTCTCTTCTATACGCTCTGTCTAAACTGTGCTGCGTTTCAAGGTCACGGGTACAGTCTATGGTTCGTCTTCGATAGACGTAGGCTTGGCCCAAGTAAATATTCAGAAACGTACAAAAATGAAATCGTTATTGAGGATTGTTCTGGTTTGGTAGTGGGAGTATCACCCTGTATATAATTCGATTAATTTCGATAAGAACTGGACACTCAGATTAAAAATCTTACATTTACATCAAGAAAAATGAATTCTTTTGATGTGCCAAAAGTGATCCTAAAAACTAATCGACTTGCATATTTATTACCATCTTGGGTAAATTGCTTCAGTCTTAAAATTAAATGTTGATCCACAATTCTCAGCTCGGAAAATGTGAATGCACGATGCCACGAAATAAAAGTTTCATGTAAATACTTCGCTTATTAGAAAGAAGAATTCATAAATTATAGTATAACACTACCCACTCAATTTGAATTTTTGTAAAAATTACTTGAAAGCAACAAAGAGCAACAATTACTTGAAAGGTTCAATAATGCATCCGAGATAAAGAAGAACCATTTTCGGTTTGTTACTTGGTTTCAAAATATACATCTAATCCAATAACTGAAAATATTAATGTGGTAAGAAATTACAAACTATTCGTTTCAGGACAGCAACAATTTGAAGATGGCGCTTTCTTATATCCTAATCAATTAACAAACATCATGTATCCAAACTCAGGTAATTATTTTATCATTAAAAATTAATTAAACAGGAGTCATTAAACTTTCCTTCTGTGCTAAGTAAACGTGGATAAATTTTCTTAAACTCATTCCATCTTTTTACATTTAACGAGAGTGTCATAATTATTATAGTAATAATTACTCTTATTTTTACGTTTTTAAATTAAGCATTATGGACTTACATGTATAGCGAGATGACGATAAATTTAAATATAAACTTACATTCTTCTCCTGACGTGGTCATAGTACAAGAAGGTATTGTACTTGTAGAATTGATTGTCATTGATAAGTAGTGTTAATTCCATTTGGTTTGATTTCTAGGCGCCCGCTAGGCCATAAAATTTAATAGTGAAAAAAATAATATTTGTTATAAACTCACGAGCTTAACACGCACATACAGATTGATTGCAGTGATATTCGTTGGTTTCTTGCTGCAACTAACATATAGTACTCACAGAGTTGAAAAAAGGGGACACAATATTTCTTTTCAAGAGACTGAGACCTAATTTTATGTTTTCTTCGATTATTTTGCTACTGATTTATTTTACTTCTTACACCATTTATCGCTCGTAATATCCCCTTCAAATTTGGATTATTTTGCTGCCAAATATACTTTTACCTCCCCTCGAAATCGACCTTTCAATGCAGTTTTAAAATTTTGGACAACCCCTAAATTTTTTCAAAGTTAGAACGCGTCTGCTAAACTGAATCTCAGCCAATCTCAATGGACAAAGATAGACTGTGTAACGTGCCACCACTCGTAACTCCAGGGTATGGAGATTCGAATTGGCAACACACCGCTCCTTGCTCCGGCTGGTCAGTTGGGAGCACCAGTTCTCACCCAGGGATCGGGATTAAGACGATCCGCCCTTCCTCCAGGAAGGTAACCACCGAATTGCGACACGTGACAGTAAATAAAATTCCAAATACTTTATAATTAAAATGTTCAAAATCTTTAATCACGAATCGCGCGCGTACATACTGATTCGCACAAGTTAAAAGTTATAATTTGTTGGGTCAAGCACGCTCGTAGGCAGTGACAAGCAATTTATTTAACACGAAAGTCCGCGCACCGCCTTCACAGTTAATAGCAAGACCTCAACTGCCTACCTCAAGCGCGAGGCGCAGCATAACAGATTGTTCTAACTTACAATACAAACTCTTAACATAAAATAACACAAGAAAAACTGATAATTTATACAACACATCAATGTTAATTAGCGATAGTAAGCTAAAGTTCAGGTTGGCAACAATTAAAAATGCCAACGTGGAAGTTTTTACATCACCAAGAACAGGAAGCGTGGTTCCCCACTCCTAACATAAACATCCAATAGGAATACGATATTTTATTGAAAACGAGGGAGAAATACTTTGCTATAATATTACAATGTTGAACTATATAGAAATAACTAAACTGATTTTATCAAATAAATCATATTTGCCCTTGCACATAAAAATGATTAAATAAAGATTTAGTTTATAACGAAGACAAATTACTTCAATCTTGTACATTGTTGAACAAAGATCGATATTAAGAAGATATGTATTTAACTTGTGCTTGAAAAACAATGAAAACGTTGCATATATTATTTGGGGTAATTAATAGCCTATAAATTCTGAATAAATGTTGCAAAAATACGCGAATAATATTATAACATAAGATAAAACGTAAATATATATATGAATTATGAAAACAATTAAGTATAAATAATTTAATCCAAGTTCTTAACTTGAAAGTATACGAATAAAATAACTGCCAATATACAACTTAAATCTGCCTAACATGGTGGTCTTTACAACTGGTTACTGAAGAAAAATACCCCCTCCTTCTCAGCAGTCTCTTACTAAATCCTTAAATCATGTTGTACATGTACTACACATGTTGTATCAGTTTAGGTTTAAGTGGCTAGTGCACGTGAAAGAATGGTGACAGAACTGTATCCTCAGCTTTCCTTATGATAGACGACAGAAAACTCATTCCTGAACAGGCCCGTACTCACCAAATCAATTCAGATGTGAAAACGATGTAACGTATATTACGAAAAGCTTGGTTTATTATAGAACTCATCTAGGAACTTTCCATCGAGGCTTAAAAATGCACTACAACTTATAGAGTTTAGAAAGGAAACCTCAAATCTTCCTGGGGCAATCATATTTAGTATGGGTAAAATAAGGTTGGAGACGGAAATAATTATTAGAAAGCTGATTCCTTCTGAAATACGTTCTTTAGGTCCCCCTGTACTTCCCCAGAAAAATCCCAAAAAATCCTGCATGGGGAACACCCTTAAATTTTGAATAAACGGCCGCCATCTTGGATTTTTCAAAAAATGCGATAACTCAGTAACGGACAATGATAGGGAGGTGCTGTTGGTGCCAAACGTTTCAGTTTTGGAAGAAGGAACTTATTACTGCAAAAAAAAAGTGCATAGTGCAAATATATTTCTCACGATTCCTTTGACAGCATTTTCGCCTAGCTCCTAGGCTGAGTCACAATTAACTCTATCATCGGCAACAATTCCTGAAGACAGGGAAATGAGCTCTTCGGATTTGTTGAAAGGCGAATGTTGATTCAGCCAAACTAAAAATTTCCTCAAATCACTGGTATCTCGAGTCTGCCACGATCTTGATAAACAAATGTGCTGGTCGGAGGATTCACCTGTCACTCCTGCGAAAGCTTCCACTGCTTCCATCACCTGGAGACTTCCTGGCATGGTGCAAGTCCAATGCGTTACAACGCTGTCAGACATATTTCGGCCTTGTGTCAGCCACCGCTAACCTTCATAGATCGCATTAAGACCTGCTCTATGGTCATTTCCGTCCAAACGCCGCACCAAAACTTATCCGATCGCCAAACTGCAAAATAACCCTGACTGACAAAACGTTCAAATTCTTGATCCGACAAAGTAGTCTTAAGTTTAGATATATTCTGGAGGTAGAGGTGGGCTGATTTAGCGTAATAAATATGGCCAGCAGCATGGAGGTGAACTAGCATGCGTTGAACGGAGAAGAGATGAAGGTTCCAGTCGCCTGTTCTTTCCGCTCTCACGAAGTCATGCATTATAGAAACTTGCTTAAAATACTGCAGCCATAATTTAGCAGTACGACTTCTTTCTTCAAGTGTCTTCATCACACTGAATACAGCACTCAGTAAAGGTTTGACTTTGGATAGGAAAGATTCTGCGGAGGAGGACAAGTTTAACACCTCACTGTGAATTCCCCTGAGAGTTTGGACGTCAGAGCTGATCAAAAGTCCGTCTTCCTCACAACACTCCAAAATCAAATGAGCGATAGCTGCCTGAGCCAGCGAATGAGCTCGTATGGCTCTTGCATAAGCATGCCCATTAGCCATGTGGACGATAGCGTTCTTGGAAAATACCTCACCCCACATTTATTCCATACTACTGCCACCCATGATTTTGCCCACCGCACCCATGTAAACTCATAAGCAGATGAAATCCACCTAATCTCACGATTACCTTGGACAGCTCATCAGTTTCGTCTGCCTGATAGACTATATGCATGGCTTTTATGAAAAGTGGCTGATCAAATGTCACAATACACCTTTGTTGCCGCTTAGTGCATTCTTCTGCCACGAAACGAAGACAGGTGTTAATTGAGGTGGGGTTAGAAGGTTGAAGATTGACGAAGGGCAAGGGTATCACTGCTGACTTTTCGTAGGATCTTTTTCCTGTGGCAATCTCCATCCCGTATGAGGTTCTTCAGCTGACTTGGGACCCACCATCCAAATCCATTGGTATGAGGTTCAATTTCTGCATCCATCGGCCGCAATTCCAGGGAGAGGACGTCTTCTATTACCAGGCTATTCAATCCATGGTTCTTGGGCCGGTCGTGAGTGACGATTGGGATGAAGCCAAACTTTCCAAGAACAGTTGCCGTTGGTATAATCTTCGGTCGTGGAACACGAGAACTCGTCTGAACAGCTGAAGAACGTGTCACACACTGCACTCCTCCGATCTCGTGAAAGGTTCGATGTCCATCCACAGTGCGAGTGTTATGATCAGCATTATCGAAGACAAACTGCACAAATCCATGTTTCTGAACTTCACTTGAAGTGTTCATTGTCACGGAAGTTTCATACTTCCAGAGTTCACTGTAGGAAACAGAGCAGCCTAAATTATGCAGAAGGTTAATTAGATGTTTTGATCGGAAAAGCCTATGAAGAAACACTCCAATTTCAACCTGCACAGCTGACACAAATGAACGTGGATGCACCGAAGAAATGATAGAGTGCTCAACACTCAACACTTCTGATTGCAAGGTGGACCTTTTACTGGTTTCATTAGACCAGAAAGCAGATGAGTGAGCATCTCACCTACTTGATTTTCTCCACCTTTCGATTCTTCGTAGGTTGGATATGTCGAGCAATCATAAACTTTAGATCTTATCTCTTCTTGGAGGATGGTAATAGCCCCATCTATAATCTTCTTCTTTTCTTCGACAGCGTTTTTTTTCTGTCGCTGTACCACTTGTCCGTTAAAATCGTCGATGCATCGGGCCTAAAAGAAACAACAGTCCCGAAACATTTCTTGCTGGATGACATAAGAACAGTATTGCCGTAGCGTGTTGATAAAAGCTCCCGCAGACGCTGTCACTGTATAATTGTCACTGTCGGTATTGAACTTTAATAGCATCTCCATAAGGTCAGACAGCAGGTACAGGCAGTCATCGTTGTCATCCAGGAAGTTGCATAATTTATTGAAAGCCTCTAACTTCCGATCACATTTTCAGATGGCTCGCCTGGCATACTTGAACCAACGATTGAAAATCGTGCATCATAGTTTTTATGATATTGCGCTTCGGTCGCAATCAGGGCATATTCGCTATTAATGCGATTTAGAAGTATTTTCCCCCACTTGTTGCACCTATTTGCGCACATATTCCGAATACTTGACATTTTTTGTAAAGTTTCCACTTGGCATATTTTTGGGTGGCGATGTGGGTGCTTGTTGCAAGCTTCCTTATCAACCGTCTCCCCGCAATAAAGACAGCACGCTTTAAAGTCGAAGGGATGTAGGTCACTTCTGAGGAGGGGTTTTGTTGCATTTGTTCCTACAGGTAGAGACACTGGAACGTAATTTCCATGTCTGGTATAACGTTTTCTGCACCTTACATGCATTCGCACATGATTAACGCCCTCAATTTTTCCCCTAATCCCATCTTTTCTCTTTATACTGAGATTCCTCGAAGTCTCTAACCCTCTTGTCACATTAACACTGTCAATGTCCACCATCCCGCCTTCACCGCAGAAAATGCACTTCTCCTCCAACTTCTATTTAGCTTTCCAACAACCGCATACTGTCACTAAGACCTGAAAAGAAAAAAACTGTTAATAATGGTAATGCCGTTTTTTTCTGAACATTCAGTTTTTTTTGTCAAAATTCTTATTGATTTCATTAAATTTTTACCGTAAACTAGACTTTTTTTTAGAAAAGATGTTTTAATAGATTATACTACACAAACCATGCATTTTAGTGCAAAACAGCACCTCCCTATAATTGTCCATTACTGAGTTATCGCAGTTTTTGAAAAAATCCAAGATGGCGGCCATTTATTCAAAATTTAAGGGTGTTCGCCATGCAGGATTTTTTGGGATTTTTCTGGGGAAGTACAAAGGGACCTAAAGAACGCATTTCAGAAGGAATTAGCTTTCTAATAATTATTTCCGTTTCGAGCCAAATTTATGTCTAAATGTACTATACTAATTGTACCATATCATGAAATGCAATGATTTTTGTTCAGCTCATTAATAAATTAATACCACAAACTTGTTTCATTTAGATGTGGATGATATGCAGTATCTGCCAGAAATACCAACTGCAAGGATGATGATTCCCGAAGGTAAATTGAATTGAACATTTACTTATTTCATTGCTTACAGAAAAACTAAATCTTTCAGTGTAATTATACCATTCGAATTGATATAACATTTACCTAATATAATTGTAAATCTCAACAAGAAATTAAAATCTGAATCGTTGTCGAAATGTTTCTTCTGAACACCATCTTAATTCGTAAGTAAGAAGAGTAAAGTAAATGTTTTTAGTTGACCTAATACATATTATAGTATTTGTTCTGTCATCCTTGTATGATCAAAGTGCATTAGAAACGACATTAATGGCCATCTCGCATTTCGTTAACAATGTTCCAAATTACTTTTTCATTTAGAAACAAATCTCCGCAGTCTTTTTTGTAGACTACTAACGTGACTTAAGATTCAATCTATAGTAACAAATGTATATTAACCTGTGAATAATATAAATACGCAGTCAGTAAATAATTAACAAATTAATTTAAAATGTATACATATGAAATACTTTAGTTGAGGAAAACAATTCTCTGAATAGTCCTCTATTCATTACTACGTTAATTTAGGAGAAGAAAAACAAATTACTTATCAGTTCAGTCCCTTTCAACTTCTTAACCAATTTTGTCTGTAGAGAAAGAAATGAATATATTAATACTCGTATGATTGCTAATTATTATTTTTCCAGTGCTAAATAAGTTAGATTTTCTATATGCTTAATACGAAAATTTGAATCAATTTGAACAAATCAAATATCAATTTGTATAAAATCAGTATACGCCATTTACAAGATAATCATCAACACTTTTTCTAAGATGAGTCTGTAAGGAATAATAGTACGTATACTTCCTTCACAGAACAGCGTATGATATCACTGGTAAATGGTATACGGTCTGAGAGCAAAGAGCCAATTGGAAGCGAAGGTATGTGGTATCAGTCACATCATTCCATATAAAAGTACAGAAATGTTTAAAATTTACTCTATCACTCCACATCGTTTCGTATAACAATACAGAATTGTTTAAATATTAATCTGTCACTCGATATAGTTTCGTATAAAAATAGGGTAGTTTAATGATGTGGTTGATTTGGTGTTTTTAAGTCCACTTTATGCACAGTAAGGCTATTCGGGACTGGACCTACAGTTTAAAGTGGGATCCGAACCACTATGTGCCTCCAGCGGGTATCGAACCCAGGAGCCCTTGATTACAAGGCGACGACGCTACCACTGCGCCATCGGGGAGGCCCTAGGGTAGTTTAAAAAATTACGTTTTAACTCAATATCATTTCGTATGAAAATAAAAAGTTTTTTTTTTAAAAAAAAAAATCACTTGATCCCATCAATATTTACCTCGGTATACTTATAAGTTTGAATGAATGTGTAACGACACATGGATATCAAAATAAAATTAATTATATAGTAACACTGTTGTTGTTAGTCTGTAGTCCTGAAACCAGTGTCTATTATGGCGTATTTGATTATCTCTACATACGAGATGTAAATGAAAAAGATTCATTTTCTTTTAGAATATTGAAAATTTCTAAAGTTACGTTAAATCCAGTAAATATTATTAACTATCACGGCCAGAAAATAATTAATTAACTATCAATATGAATAGGTTCTCTCAGGTTATCGACCAGGTGAGTTGCGGAAAATATTGCAAGCTTTCGGGAGCTAACGTCACTCTCATCTTCAGGGTTGAAGTGCAGATACGAGCGTCAACCCAATGTATATACGTTTGTATAATTTAGTATTAACTAACGCTAACCAAGCTGGGTCTAGTATCTGCACTTCAACCCTGAATATGTGAGTGACGTTAGCTCTCGAAAGCTTGCAATATTTTCCGCAACTCACCTGGTCGATAGCCCTAGAGAAACTATTCATAATTCGTCGCCAGGAAAGCTTCAAGTCTTACTTCAACTATCAATATATTACAAATACTCATATCCAAATTACTTACGAAATTTCAGATAAAAATATAACTGCAATACGATTTAAATTATGTTCCAATAAATATTTAGTGCTTATTTTCTGTGTACGTTAGCAAGTGAAAGTATTAGGTTTGTGAAAATACTAGTTTTGTTTAAAAGTTATACTATGAAAGCACATACATTCTTATATGCAAATATAAAATTGCAGAATTGTTTCGCGTACTTTCACACATATTACATATTAAATATTATTCCCATATGTATGAATAATATAAAAGTCAAATGCAATTATTATTTTGTGTCAAATCATTGACAATATATTCAAGTTTAAGTGCACATACTTAAAATAAATTTAAAATTTGGTCATTTTGTAGTGTCGTGAGAGAACTGAATATATATTTCTATTTCAATGTTTTCACTATCCACACAGGCGATAATGAAAGTAACGAAGAGGGTAAGAGAGAATATTCACACGGTTTGTATACATTGCATAAAGTTTTGATATAATCGGATAAGAAATATATGAATAAAAAATTGATGTTCAATTTCAAGAAATATTAGATTGATATTATATTGAGAATCACAGCACTGGCAATTCACTGAATTTTAAGCCATTGAAAACCAGTTTTGAGATTCGTACCTTAAATTCTCTGGTGAAAGAAGAGGCTAATCTTATTTATAAAAAGTAATAATTGGCCAACACCTGATGCAATTAACTGTAAGATCTTGGAGAGAATTTGAGTACAGTATAACTTTGTTTGTTGAGAGGCATAAGGCTCATAAATGTTTGTAATGTCCACAGAAGAAAAAGGATTGGTAAAATATTTCAACAGTGTCACTGTTGAACATTACATAATAAAGGCACATGAAACAGACAAATTTGCATGAAATGAATGCTTGAACTCTATTTATATCACAAAAATCAGACATTCATCAAACAAATGCACTATAATCCTAAATATACGTATTTTAGAAAGGTAAGTAAAATATTTAATATTTAGGCTAAGTGGGAAAATTGTAGAAGTGGCTTCACTTTATATAAGTTTTTTCTAGAATCTTGATTGTTGTAATCGATCCATCAAGTAAGTAACTAATTGAAATGTAACCCTATGCTTTTTTCAGATGCGCAAAGGTCTTCGAAATCATTATTCTCAATGGAGTGGGGAAAGAACCGTGGAGGTAGAAAACTGTTTTCTTCTCTTCTTCTAACGTTGAAAAATTACTTTCTGACTTAGATTTTGTTTCCTTGTGTATTGAATAAATAGGAATATTTTTCAACAATCATAAACACTGGACAATTCATAGATATAATTGTATTCATGATAATGAAATTTCCACCTTACTTTTTCAAAGAATTGTTATGTTCAGGAAGTAAGAAGTATGGTATATAATTCAAAACTATCTAAAACAAGTACAACATATTTTGATACGAATATTTGAATTTAACATTAAAATAATTACATAACTTAGTTTCCAGAAGGTAATTTAATTACCAAAATATTTTGAAAATTATTTCTGCTATAAGTCCTTGATGTTTATTTATTTACATGCATGTCATTTAAATTTTTAGCTGGTGCCATGGCTGGAAAATATGCAGGCATGTTAGCTGGTGTTGGATCTTTTACTGACTGCCTACCAGGTAAAATACGGTTGTAGTAATATCGTTTAACTGCAAATTTGCACTATTTTAGTCATAAATGCTAAATTAGAATGTATCATTTTTGTATCACTCCAGAGACGAAAATGTTATAATTTAATACTTTCTTTTGTAACTTTAGATATCTTTATAATATCACAAAACCTTTCACCTCGCAATTGATTTTCCAGACAATTACAATATTTTAGCGAAGAGTTTTTCATGTTAAAAAGTAGACTTATTTATTTTAATTTTATAATCTATGGCAACGAGTTTTTCCTTATCGATAAGAAATCCCCAATTGCTTAAAAAATAATATTATATTGTTTAGGCACGACGAACATTTAGGGATACAGATGTCCAAATATTTATTGCTTAAATTTTAATAACATTAATATATTAATATCCTCAAAATGTCCTATTGTCAGTGACTAAAACTGTTATATATTATTCACATGCGAAAACACATAATGCATTTATTGTGAACTTCCTTCATGCACTTATGTGGATGAAAAGGTTTTTAGTTTTCTCTAGAGGCATCTTTAAATGAATCAATTTTCCAAAGACGTTCTTGAAACATGATTATTGAATGTTGTTCGTCTAGCCATTACGATACAGAAATGAATGTAATGTGGTAATCATTAAATATCGTTATACTAAATTTATTTTCAGGAACAATCGGTGTGGGTGTTGGTGCGTCTTTATCTTCCAAACGGCTTGGAAAATTTCTGACAGGCTTTGGAATAGCTGGTAATAAATATACACTGAATATTTTTTTTATGCTTGAAAATATTACTATTTAATTCAGTGGAAATAGTCCATACCTTGTTTTATAAATGAATTTAGAAGTGAAACTGATTTTTTAAATTACCCAAATATAGTTACAATTTGTGGCACTCTTGTATGTGGCCCAAATTTATCATATCAACATGTTAAAGGTTTTGCTGAATTCAGTGCTTATGTGGTGTGTTGATTTGAATTTAATGTACTGAAATCTAAGTGTAATGATTCAAAACATGAGAACAGTAAAATGTATTATAATGTCCTGGTTTTGAAGCTCAACCTTTTAAGCTTGAACCATGTAGGAAACCAGGTTTGTTTCATTTTTAGCTAATATCACAATCACTACGATCATTTACCAAAAAGGAACTACAGATAATACTCATGAATTTCATATTTCATGTATTGAATTGAAACTTGATTTCAGGAGCCAACGCAGGCAAAGATGCCGGAAAGGACATTGGTTTGGCTGCTGGAGTGGGGTCTGGTGCCAATGTTGGTTGCTTTCAAAATCTCTTCCCTACTTTAGGTAACTGATAATTATGTATTGATTATTGTTTTCTTTACAGAATGAAGTATTTTATGTAGCAGCTTATTACTGAAATCGAGTATATTTTAAATTACTACTGTTACACGTTTCCTAAAACATAGAAGAATAGTTATGACAATAGTTTTTGGGAAAACAGAATAGTTTTATAATATTTGCAAAAAAAAAAAACATTGTGGAGTAATTCCTTCAGTTCACTTATTTTCCAAAATATTTGTTCTTGATGCCTGGATGTAGCAGCACTCTTGTTGATACACATGGTGCATTATACAGAGTGCCATTTTAATGGCGCCCGCGGACCACAGATTCGTATAGAGGACATCAAAACAAACAACTTTTCTCAGTAACATTTTTCTCGTTGGTGCGTCGATTCGACGCTACAGCCGTTCAAAGAAGAGCGTTTCGCCGCCTGGATGCTGGCAACCAAACACAACATTTGATCGTATCTGTGACGTCATTTCCTGCAGCGAAATAGCGCACGGCAGCGTTGCAAGGCACACACAAATTTTGTGAAAAATGGCAAACTACCAACCATATTATTAGCTGTAAAACGAAGCGATAAAAGCGTCCAGTAGACCGAAGATCATAACCTACCAGCCAGAAGATCAGCAGTCATCTCAGGGGAAGGGGGAAGTGAACCAACGATATGAGAAATGGTAAAAAACGTATTCAAATTGAAGTGTCAATTTCGGATTTTGTCTCAGCCTACATGTTAAATATCAACAACAATAAATTTTATTAGACTTATAGGGCCTCCCCGATGGCGCAGTGGTAGCGTCGTCGCCTTGTAATCAAGGGGTCCTAGGTTCGATACCCGGTGGAGGCACAAGTGGTTCGGATCCCACTTTAAACTGTAGGTCCAGTCCCGATTAGCCTAACTGTACATAAAGTGGACTTAAAACAACATATCAATATTAGACTTACAGCTTACATGTGGCTGTTTACGCCCAGCTACATGTCAATTATATTTACAAATCTCGTTGCAAGGTTGATATCTACAGGTTTGTGTCTAGATGCCTTGTGGTACTTTTGTGCTGGTAACGGAAGTATCTGAGGATCACTTTGTTACATTACGGCTAAAACACGTACAACCACAGTAACAATCTAATGAAGAATCAGTAGCGAATATACTGCCCTGTTCACAGTTGCAAACCTATTACATGTGTATCCAGTGCGTAGATAAACACAGTCGTCTGAGAGCTTGAATTACTACTAGCTACTTATATCCCTGTATTTTCAACCATTTGTGCCACTTGGCTCATAAAGTCCTGAATATACATTATTGTGTTGCTTACCTTTGGAATTTCTAATTCTTTCATTTCTATTTTGTCATCTGTTCAGTGTGTCACAGACAACTAGTATCAAAAGGACGAAGTGGATAGAGTAAATTGTAGATGCCAACTTGGTAACTAGATTTGCAAATATCTGACATGTAAGCTGAGACAAAATTCGATATGACCACTTCCACTTGAATTCTATTTTCTTTCTACGATTTTTCATATCGTTTGTTTACTTCCTGTTAGGGTACAGAATGTGTTTTCTCGTTTTGTTTTACGGTACATAATGTGGCTGATTGTAGCTATGTCATTTTTCACAGAATATGGCAACCCTGGAACGCATCGCTTCTCGACGGGATATGACGTCACAAATGCAATCAAATGTTGTGTGTGGTTGCCAGAATTCAGGCGGCAAAACGGGCTTTTTTGAGCGACTAGCGCGGAAACGATGCACCAACTAGAAAAATGTAACTGAGAAAAGTTGTTTGTTTTGATGTCATCTATACGTTCCCGTGGGCGCCATTAAAATGACACCCTGTATATCCTGTTTTTATAGACATGTTATGTAAATCCGTTATTCCCTTCTTGCATACAATAAATTTAATAAATAGTATGGGGATAATTTATGAAAAGTTATCTGTATGGCTAAATATTAACTTGGAGAAATGTAATCAAAAATATTTATGGTAGACAAGGATGCATAAGTATGACCATGCAAATTGTCCACTATCGTGGTTATTCTCTTTGTTTTAAGCAATGAGATCTTCAGGAATTGAAATAAAACGCCAAACAAGGCCCTAGAATCCTTTGCACCAGCATACCTAAAATAATCCAGTCCTTAAAAACATGTAGGATGCAAGAAAAAAATTGATGAAAATAGTCATGGAGAATTTGCATAATACCTGTGCATTACGCAACAAAATATTTAAAAATGAACAATTCATAATTTAAATTTTTTAGAAATATCTCGTCAAGATATACGTTTGTGAAGTTGTATATATACATAAAGTTTTAGTAAGCTCTACCTATATTACAGATAAATTGAATAAATCAGATAAATGTATTCCTGGGAGATTCTCTTAAATGTGAACTTTATTTTTAAATTTCCTTATTTTTGCTCTATTGTTGTACTGTAATTGTAAGAAGGGGTTGTGTTTGGCCTGTGTGTTAGCAACAAACAATACCGTGTAAATAATTTATATATTGAAAATTTCAATGACACATTGTGAAAAATAGGGAAGTTGTTGTGCAATGCACATTGAGTTATGTAATTAAAAACCACATTTGATAGTGTACAACCAGATTCTCAAGAAGACTTGGGATCTAGTAAATTGTTCATTATTATTTTTACAGGTCCAATTGATGGAAGCGCTGCTGGAATTGGTTCTGGAAATGGAATGGGTATGCAGGTAAAATTAATTGAAATTTAAAATATCTATTTCGCTTATCAAGTGTACTTTCCAAAATATGTTACTGTAGTTAAAGGCCACCATATTGATTGAAAATGACTAATTTTCGATGAAATGAATCCTCGAATCTGATATGAAAATTTCAAAATAAATATTTACTGGTAATTTTATAGTACGGCAGTTCGCCTGATCAAAATATTGTCGACTTGTATCTACTTCTCTCCTATTTTCTCCAACGATGCAATATGTTCCAAAGGTTAGGCGGAGGCCTAAAATCATTGACATTTTGTTTCTGAAGCTTCAAAAATGCAATTTATACCGTTTGGAGCAGAATTTGCACTGTTAACGAGATAGGAATAATTGGTTTTCGCCAGTCTATTGGAAACCTTTCTTCAAATGCGACTCCATGCTAAATAGTTCAACATAAAATATCTGGAATTGTGGGAAAACATGTACTGTCAGGACTGACGTTTGTATACTTATAGTCGTTGAAGTCTTAATGTCTCTCATTGGGCTTGGAGCCGCAAAGGCAAGCAATGTAGTTGTTGAGGAGAGAGCACTGGACATAGGAGTTAATACTCAGAGAGATATCACTGAGCATTACTGACTTGGTTAGGTGTGGATTTCAATCCCTATTGCTGATGACCCGGAAGTTTGTGTGATCGGTGATGTTTGCATGGCACCATCTCGATCTGCTGCACTATGGATAATCAGTCCTGATCTGCTATACTCGTATTGTGGAGTTGGAGTTCGGAGGTCTCCAGACCTGCTATATTGTGGAGTTGGAATTGCACGTTGTAGATTATCCGGTAGGATCTGCTGCATTGTGGAGTTGAAGTTCGAAGGTGTGAATGATCTGATTTAATCTGCTACACTGTGGACTTGGGAGTTCCATTGTGAGGATTACACATCCTGATCTGTTGCTTTGTGGAGTTCGAATTCGACGGTGTGAATTATCTGTCCCGATCTGCTACGATGTGGAGTCGCAATTCGAAGGTGTGGATTATCCGTTCCGTTCTACTGCACTCTATGGTTTGACTAGAATTCTAGATTGTTCGAGGTTCAGATTGCAATCTCTTCAATGGCCATCCAGGAATACGAAGTCAACATGCTCGTGCAGCTGGTAAACTTATAAGTTGCATTCAAGATCAATAATCATTCTTAGCTCAACATCTGGATCACCAAATCTTGTGTTTAGTTTCTTGTCTAGTCAGTATTTGCAGAAAAAACAACCTAGAAAAGTTACCAATGTACATATAAATGACGAAACATTTCAACCCACCAATTACGATTCTTTAGTTGCTTTTCAGTGTTCAAAAATTTCCAGTGCTCTATTTAACATACGTTCAACTCTCTTCTAGGATATTCCGTTGGTCGAGGAGTAAAAAGACGCAAGAAAGGTGGTGCAAAATCTATACGAATGTGGTATGAAGGTAAGAAATAACAGATACACCTTAATTTGGTTGCATGCACAATTTCGATAGTTTCCTTCAAACTTCAATACTGGAAACCTGAATCAATGCTTCCTTGTCCTTTCTAAGATCCATAGTAAGTTGCTACTACTACATTTTGAAGTGTGATTATTTTCAGTTTCTATTAATGAATCATCATTACATCAAATGATTTTTTCTTTCATTTATGAGTGCAATGTTCATGGTCTACAACTGAAGTCGATATCAGTGCCATATGCAATGACAAGTGGAACGTATCTAAGTGCACAAACTAGAGTAGGATAAGGCTGACTGTTAGGAATCAACTTGCACAATATTGGCCAGTTTGGCATGTTGAAAGTAGAAAAGTAAGTTTAAAATAATTCGGTCCATCGAATTGAAATTCTGTTCAAGGTTCACTGTAAATACTAAAGGAAATGTAATTTTAATTCGTGTAGTATTAATTTCGAATACTTTGAAACTGCTATTTGAAATACTTTTTTTACTTTGGTTGTCAAAATATTTTACCACTATTTTAACTTACAATTTTGTCACCATTTTCCTCATAGGTGACGAGTATTATGACACGGGTAGGCGGGATTATTATCCAGTGTATGACGATGAAGGTGAGTTTATCTCCAATACAAATAATGCATATTATACCAATTATTAAGTAAATCAGTTTCCTTAATTACTGATACTTGCAGTCTTGCAGAACAAAATACTTCAATTCAAGATTCATTTTATGCAAACTTAATGCATTACAAATAATTTTTAGCTTTGTAATTAATTATGTAGTTAGCTAAAGGCACTTGATTAGAAGCAAATATAAAGAGAATCCTAAATTTGTCTGCATAGTTAGTTTGTCATTTCTTGAAGAAATGCGCAACAATTTTCATATTCTTGCAATATTAATGTATATTTTCAAATGTTAACATTTAATAAACAGATAATATGCTTTCTAACTTATTATATACATTTCACTATATTCTAGAGAATGCCCAGACTCGGGATATGACTAACAATGAAATGTGGATGGACTACTACAACTAGTTCGAAATTAGTAGAGGTAAATTAGTAGTGTGTTTTGATTCATGATAGTTATCTATGCTTTTGTGAATGACATGTTGGTAGTATGATGTTGTTCATGACGTTTGGTTACAGGGTTACAAAAAGAGAAAATAATAATGTAAGTCACATTCATGAATTTCATTGACTTTTATTTAGGCTAACTATTTCCTAATGGAAATTAACTCTTCACTGTACGGCGAATTTGGACGAATATAAATATACATTTGTTGTGTATATTTGTTACATAGAGTATACAGCGAAAACAGACGTAACATTTGTTCAATTGTTTGACAACTAAGCAAGAGGGAGAAGTTGTAAACGGCAACTTGGGCAGACGAGAACAGTTTAGTCCGTGCTGACTCAAGACCATCTTGAGGTTCAGGCCGCAGCGCTCAGTCAAGACGTCATCATCTGGAGGCGATCGTCTTAACGTTGTACACTCATTGTCGTATTTTTATTGTAGAGAATTAAAGTATATTTCTTTCTTTTATGAAGTTAAATTTTCACATTTACCCTCCCGACGAATATAGTTAGAAGAAAAAGGTAGAATATTGAATATTTACACCGACATTTTCATTCAGGAAGTCACTATGGCCACCACAAAAATTCCTACCATAGCACAAAGAAAGACTTGCGCGGAAAAAAAATAAACATTGTATTTCTTCAGAAAATATTGTCCTACATATTTGTCAGCTACAGTAAAACTCGTCATAGCTTTTGCATGAACATTTGTATGTAAAAATCAATGGATTAAATCAAAACTCCGCATGTTAGGTTGACCGTAAACTTGCCAAGATACCTAATCAAGTAAATTTTATTTAACTTTACCCAAAATTAATTAACCAGATAATGCAGATATTCTGTATAGCTATACAATCTCAATACAAAATCTTAATTTCTATAACCTTTCAACAAATGTGAAAGAAATTTGTACAAGGGCAATGTTACATTTCTGTGAATAAGGACTAAACCTAAATCACTTGCACATTGTAATTTCAACCGTTTTGACTTTATTCAACGATAGATAATAAACAAATTGAATCTCTTCATTGTCGTTAGTAAGATCTGTGACCATAACTTAAGAGTTTCAACATTTTCATGGAAAAAATGAAAGCAGATTAATATTTCGATGTTAGCGTTCATTTGGAAAATAAACATTTGGAATATTTCCTCACACTGTGTTTACAATCTGTTAAAACAATCGTGAAGAATGTTAGTGAATTATGAAACAGTAAACATTATCACTGATTTAATAATCAAAATTACCAACATCGAAGCTTCACAAAAACCAAAAATAAAATAACAGTTCACTTGAAACAATTTTATAAAATTTACTACATTTGTAGTTCATATTAACATAGCAAGGTAATAAAATGCTTTTTGTGTAAAAACATTTGTGTTTGAAACATAAGTAATATATTCTTGGATAATCTTACACACTAATATTTCATCGAAGTTCTTGTTACACATCGTACCCTTGTATTTGAATGCATAACATATCTTCCATTCGCCTCCGATTAGCCTAAAGAAGCACAAAAGCGGAATAAAATAAGAATGTAAATGTATACATGTATCAATTTGGCCCAGTTGTTTAGATTTTTCTCATTAAGCATATTTTGAAACTGAAAATTTGTGTAAATTATATGAATATGTTATCGAATGCTTGCATAACATTTAAACTAACAAACTGCTTTAGTAGACATAACCGTAATATTTTAAACGTTGATTAAATCTTGAAACAAATTATTTTGCAATCATAAGCAACTACGTATCTTAACATTAATCTTAACGTTGTAATTCAGGGTAAATTATTTGATATTCCTTAAACAATTGTTGATAAATGATAAAACTTGACCGAATCTAAGATTATATTAGATGCCTATTCCGGACACATGAAATCTTCATGATGTAATAGGCATCTAATATAATCTTGAACTATTTCTGTTAGTTATGAGTATAAAACCTTTGTTACTTAACTTGTATTTTTTCGTAGGGACAGAATCACATGAAATTTCCCTAAAAAATTTCTCATTTTCATCAACATCTTGAAGAATTGTGAACGTTACTCTTACCTTTTTTATCATACTTGCCTCTGCAATTGAGCACACAACACTTACAAAATACCTTTTGTACATTTACGCATATTTACACGTCATGAAAACTCGAATACAGTTCTTAAATTTTCATTACAATTCCATATTCACTAAAAAGGACAAACATTGATTCCCAAGAAGCAAATCAAACATGGCGGCTATCTCGCCTCCAGTTGCTGACGCTTAGTCACGTGACCAGAGCAAGCCATTAGGCTTTCAGATAGAGAAGGCAATGGCTGACTGCGAGAGAAGTAAACAAATGACTGTTCGCTAGTTGGTCGTGGTATTTCTTTTCTTAGAACACCTGTACACCATTACATCTTCCAATTTGTCATAGTTCCAAAAGGAAATACACTCAAGAGAAAACGACCAGCAAATGTGAATGGAAAGTTCCATAACACAAACGTCATTTATTCAATGTAAAAAAAATATTTAGTACAAATAGGAGTGCATGAATTTCATGACGTGTCCTTTTAAACGCAATTTCAATCATTTTTTGGAAATTTCTACGATTTCGAAGTTATCGATATTACTAGGAATATAAATAAGAGACTGTAAAAAAGTGTGATGCATTCGATAGAAATTTATGACTTATCACACTACGTGGACGACACTAAGGAACTAAAGATAACGATTTATTGTTACACGAAATTCTGTCAATATTTTATGAACAGAATCGCAGGTATAATTAACTTCTTATGTTAATGTGTTATAATACCTGCTTTTATGACAATTTTTAGTACAAGATTTTGTAGAGTAGCACAATTACCACGCAGGATCACAGTAACACGATATTCTATTATTTCCACACATACCTACAGTGAGTCACATAATTATTCGGACACACAGTAAATTTCTAACGTTTAAGAGTGGGAAAGGAGTGAAATCTGTGTACAGCGTTGAAGTTGATTTTCGTTTAAAAAATGTCATGTTTAGCACAAAATTGGACGATAAAAAGTTAAAAAACGAACATCAGCAACAATGTAACGAAGGATGAATCCCTACCGTTGCAAAAATAGTGCCACAAAATTATTCGGACACATAGTGTAAATGTTAACGTAAGTTTGAGATACAGTGACAATTTCGATTTACGGATTGATTGATGTATGTATAATCTGTTCATATATATTAACTCTGGTTTCCTGTAAGTTTCTATAGCAATTACGATCGCGTTTTGTTTAACAAAGTTGTGATATAAGAACATTTTCTATGTAGAAATGGGGCGAAGAAGAAAGGAAATTTCATTTGAACAACGTCAGTTAGTGATATGGCACCACGCTAAGGGTAAAACTTACCGTGCAATTGCCTCAATGTTGAAAATGAAAAAAGTACAGTTGCAGATATTATTAAGCGATTTAAAGATGAAGACAGGATCGAGTCCCACGGTCATACAGGGAGACTAAGAATTTTTTCCCCCAGAGAAGAGACAGTAATCGTGAGGAAAATTTAAAAAAAAAACAAAGATGAGTGCTCCAATGGTGTGTGCTGAGGTAGCTGAGGAGTGTGGAAAGCATAGTCATCCTGAAACTATACGAAGAGTGCTCAGAAGGGCAAACTATCATGGCCGTGTAGCCAGGAGAAAGCCATTTGTAAGTAAGCCAAACAGGACAAAAAGACTGGTGTTCGCAAAGGAACACTTAGGAAAGGATCAGACATGGTGGAATCGGGTAATTTTCACTGACGAGAGTAAATTCAATATTTGTGAGTCAGATGGGAGGGTAACAGTGTGGCGTAAACCAAATGAGGAGCTCCGAGGGAAAAATTTGCAAGCAACAGTGAAGCACGGGGGTGGTCACGTAATGGTTTGGGGCTGCATGTCGGCCCAAGGCGTTGGTAAATTGGCTTTCATCGAACAGACAATGGACAGGTACCGTTACCTTGACATTCTGAAGTCAAATCTAAAGACTGGTGCTGAAATGATGGGCATTCTTTGTAACTTTATGTTTTATCAAGATAATGACCCGAAGCACACTTCCCGCGTAGTGCAAGAATGGTTATTGCGCAAATGCCCAAAAGTGCTCCATCCTCCACCGCAGTCTCCAGACTTGAACGTCATTGAGCACCTCTGGTGTAAGTTGGAAAAATAAGTGAGGAAAACACCTATAACCTCGAAGGCAGACCTCAAGGAGAGACTTCAACATGAATGGGCCAACATATCGCCAGTGTACACCAGAAAATTGGTAGAAAGTATGCCAAATCGTTTATCCGAGGTGTTAAAAATGAAAGGAATGCCTACCAGATACTGACATTTCTGTTCGTTGCTTTTCAAGCGTGTTTTCCTGTTTCTCCTTCCATGTGTCCGAATAATTTTGTTTAACCCACAAGAAATGTTTGTTTTGTTTAATGAAAATATTTTACTAATATATTATATTAAACATAATTGAAGATAATTAACAGTGTGCTCATATTGTGTTTTGTTTGTTAAATAAATATTAAACATTTATCATCGTATTATATCACGACTACGTCAGTAAATATTCAGAAATCTTATCTGTCCGAATAATTATGTGACTCACCGTAGGTACATGGAAAAGTACGAACCCACGAAGTTTAAGCACGATGCAAACAAAACGCAATAAAATTACCGAGTTATAATATCGCATCCCGTTAATAAAACTATTGTAACAAGATCAAGTCACTATTTCAAGCAGTGACGGATCTACAAGCCGCAATACCCCGCAGTGCGGTGTGGGGGGGGGGGGGGTCCGGAGACAAGGAAGTCTGTAGGGGACCCTCAGCCATTGACATAGTAGAGGGTTCGTAATTGCGTATGTAAAAAAAAACGTAGTTACTCAGGGGTACAGAAACGAATACATGTACAAGTAAAGGCAAAGTTCCCTGTTCATGGCGCCGTGCCATTAAGACACATTTAGGGTATGTAGAGATAGGGCCCAACATATTATCGATTTCGACCATCTTCGAGGTGATGTGATGAGCACCATACTGCAGCCGCATTTAACCCCTCCCCCGGCAACATTTGATTTGAGGCTGAGCGATTTTTTTAATTATTATTATTATTATTTTTGCGGGGACAAAGCCGGGTTTCCCGCGTGGCAGTCAGACTAGAATGAAATCAGGCTAGAATTTCACGAGAAATGCAGTGGTGAAGGTTTCTTCAACCTATCTTCAATCAAATGTAACAAATGCATCATTTTCCAGGTGTGAGAAAACAGTGTCATATATAAAGGGTGGCGCAAAAGTCATCAAGCTATTTGAACTCACCTTTTTTTGACATCTTGTTGTTTATATCAGTAGTGTGTTGTCAGTTAAATATAAGATACTCACGAAATTTATTGTGTGCGAAAATGAGTAAGTATACCCCACAAGAATGTGGAAAAATTGTGACAATTTCGCGTGAGACTTTTCCGGGCAGAGTAATATCCCGTTTTGGGGATTTGCCATGGACGGCCAGGTTCCCCGATTTGACCGCTCCAGATATTTTCCTTTGAGGATATTTGAAGTCATTGGTTTATGTGAATAAGCCAGAGACGTTACAGCAACTAAAGGACAACATTCAGCATGAAATTGAAAATATTTCCCCGCATATTTCCAACACCATGGAAAATGCAATAGAAAGAGCCCAAATTTGCATCAATTCGAATGGTGCTCATTTATTGGATGTTATCTTTAAAAATTGAGGACATGAAACTTACAAGTATCAATGAAAGTTTAACACAAAACCACCTACTTTGTTTAATTTAATACGCAAGCTATAGGCTAAGAAAACCAGGTGATGACTTTTGCGCCAATATATATATATATATATATATATATATATATATATATCATCACCCCCTTCCCATTTTAAAAAATTGAGTTGAATTCAATATGGTGGACGTCCGCTTGGTACACACAAATGTGGATCCCTAAGCCTAACCTATTACACACACACACACACCACACATACATTGTATACATATGTGTGTGTGGGAGGGTGTAAAGCTAGGTAGGTAAAGGGAGGCCTTTGGCCTTGGGGTGGGGGGGGCAAGATACATAGATCCGGCACTAATTTCAAGTCAGTTATTATTATCAAAGTGTACAAATATACAAGTAAACAATATTGCTAAAAGTAAATGAGCGTAGAAAAGCACAAAATTCCTGATCACATGTATATACCGAGTGGCCATTATTAAAGTTACCCAAATCAGAGCCCTCTGTAGCCTGTTTGAGGCACCGTAAAATCTGACATTTGGTGAATCCACTATGCAGACCATGGGGAAGAGGATGGCGATAAAAAAAGTTCGATTTTCCGCCAGCAGGTTGAAATGTGGCGTAACTTTAATTCTGGCCACCCGGTACTAAGCAATTTTATGATTTCTTAACTTACTTATGGCTAATACAAGCTTCAGTTCAGACATGGATTTACATTTCAGTTAAATTAGAACTTTAGTCTATTATAATATTTGAGATATTGAAAGGTCAAACCTCCTCATTCGCATGCAGAGTTACTATATTTATGTAAATTTTTTCCTAATTCAAATCTTCATGGAAAATGAATATAACATTATTGATGTTTTATGTATAAATATAGTGTCCTAAAATTAGTATACTGTCCAATAATGGGTAATTATAAAGTTTCAATACTTTAAACATGAGATCTAAATATTTTGTACTTTCTTACGGATACAGAAACACACTATCGCTCGTAAACATTACGTCATCCAAACTTCAAAATACATTCAATTTCAGAACGCAAAATTGTTTTTTTAACCTCATTTCATATTTTTCAGCTTTCATGAGCTTATTAGAAATACAGTGGCGTATATATAGTTCACGTTAAGGGGGGGGGGACTTTTGGTATGATTAGGGTTGCTATATTTCATAAGTGAAAATCCGGGACACTGCTGACCGGAAGCTTGTTGGTGAGAGGTGGGGTTTTTTTTTCTGGACCCGACAAAGTTGAGTGTATGTACATATCCATTGTTATATTTTTTATACGTCTTAAAGAAAAAAACAGAAATCCACTTCGAAGTATATAAGCAAACTTGCAATTTCTTTTCGGTGCCATAATGAACTAAGCTGCTACCTCACAATGTCGAAACATTATTTTGAAACTGCGGACTGAACAGTGCGGGCACCCAAGCACTGACTGTTTACAGTAAACAGCTTACTATGCAAATGGACGAGATTTGCAACTGAAATTCAGTGCTGCTAGCTGGCGGCGGCGCTATCGTGAAGTCAAATATCTTCGCAGCATCTTCTTGTAACTCGATAACTCTTGAATTATCGAGAGGGAGCGGTTCAATGTACAGTTAGATTGCTTAGTAAAATGAGCATTTTAATATTACGCATTTAAATATAAAAAAAGTTGAGGAAAGTATAGTCTTAATCATTTCTTCTTTCCACCCGATTCCAGGACATTTGTGTATCCAGAAGAAACTATTCAGAATACCAGGACAAATAATATCATTCCGGGATTGTCCCGGAATATCCGGGACATATATCAGGCCTAGGTATGATGAGGCTATCAAAATTCAATCTATCAACCAGGCCATCCAACATTTTGACACACTGCCCCAATGAATGAATTTTTGGAATAAGTTGTTGTAATTTTGCAATGTGTTGACCGTTTCTACAATTAGTGAATATAATCCCATAAGTCACGCTCCTTAGTATTGATTCTATTCCGTCCATCTTGTGTCAAACAACTTGAGAATATTACGGTGTGCCCCTGGTTTTCTTGCACTGCGTATTTAAAAACCAAATTCCTCTAAGAAGACTCGAGGGGAAAAATGATAACTGATTTGACAGTCCCAATGTATTTTCTTATCGCAGAAATTTTGTAACTATCAGGAAATTGCAGATATTTGGTCTGCAGTCCCATCTGATGTGTGGAATTACGTAATTCCCTTCCCGTCCTATACGTCTCTAATTTAGGGGGAAAAAATAAGACCGAAGAAATATTTATGAACAAGCGGATAGAACAGGTACTCTGGTAATTTTACTGAACCAAACGGGCGAGTTTGGACCCGTTGGACCCACCCCCCTTTAATACGCCCATGCAGGGTGGCCAAAGGAAAGGACCGAAAATATTAGTATTTCAGTAATCTTCTTTTCAACCAGTCTGTATAATAAGCCAAGATTAAGTAAATATTTTTCTTTATAAATGTGTTTGAAGAATTAGAATTAATTTAACGTTCTTGATGAATCATGTGCTAAGAGTAATACATTTCACAGATAAACAACGCATTAACAGTAAATACCAAGTCACAATGTACAGAGAGAAGGTAGGATTATAAATTTCAGAATTTCAACGTTTTTACAATAATTTCTAGCATTCAGGCAAAAATTCCACCTGAATGCAGACACATATAATATTTACTTATAATGAAAAATGTACATTTTTGGCTGAATATATATATTTTTCTTTTTTACTTCTATCTAGACACAATGGACAAGATGAAGTTGGAAGAGGAGTATTTTGAGACTTCAGAATTTTTCGAGGTTAAAGGAAAGCTAAGACATGGCAGGCAATTTGATTACAATTGCAAATTATTCCAGAATTATGTATTATATATAGCATTTACGGTAACAATTTTTACAGAAACAGTGTAATCATTTGTAGAATATTACTCGGTAACTCTTACTAAATATAACATGTATTCATAAATAACAGGTGAAAACTGGATCAGTAAATTAAATTCTCACGTTTACCATTATAGCTTGCACATATGTATTTCAACTAGGTTATTCACGTACATTATGTTTGATAAACTCATTGGCAGTAAAGTGGAGCTAGGTTCTACTAATTTGCACTGTAACAAAATATTTATGTCAATAAAGTATAATTTTCAACAACAACAGTTATTATTTTACAAACATTGTAACTAATGTTGCATTTTAGATTTACAGATTACAATGCACGTAATTATTTACTATTTCAAAATTACTAATCGTTAACTTCATCGTTGTTTTCTTTGGATTTACGAAATTCAAACGAATTAGGAAGGAATATGAATCGAGTTTCTAAAATTGCATCTGGAAGTGGCACTTGAGTCATTCCATGTCAAATGAACACAGATATGTGCAATTTCCAACCTGACCATCTCCGATTTTCATGAAATTTGCGGAGTTGAAACTATGAATGGAACTTAGTAACTATGAAAGTTTTTAGTTTCGTGCGTCTTGTAATTGTTAAATTATTCAAGGTCAAAGTTAGCATAAATTGCCCTTTTTGAGCCCACTTAGCTATACTAAATCTGCTGTAACTCCGCCCCTATTTCGCCTAGGAAGCTCAAATAAAGCTTATTGTACAGGGAATTGAACAAGCTCTCTACTGATATATAACAAGCCTACCTTTGGATAAAAATATAATTTTGTTACGTGACCTTGACCTGTGACCTTGAATAGCTCAAAATATGTCATCACCAAAAATCGTGAAAAAATATATATTTCGTCCCTCATGCCATACTCTAAAACATATCAAAAAATCATTCTGGGACAGCAATGAGATCAGAAGATACAAAATAATATGTGTAACTATGTGACTGATAAAAACCCCATTATATGAACTATGACGAGTCAAATGTCCCTTAACACCACCTACAAAATGAAAAGGAGTTATCCTGGGTATAATTGGTCATGAAAGAAATAGGTTAGTCACAGGGTGTATCAAGCGTGTGTGTGTCAAGCGAAGGTTCGGCATATTGTTGACCGCCATATTGAATTCAACGCAAAAATTTCAAAGGAAAGGGGGTGATGTGATATATCAAATCAGGCTAGAATTTCACGAGAAATGAAGTGACGAAGGTTTATCCAACATATATTTAACCAGCAAAAAGTTATTACTGTATGCTTGTAACCATTTTCTCCTTTTCGAGGTGTTAAAAACAAAGCATTGGAATGCTCCCAACGTGTTAGGAACTCATCGAGATCACGCTGACATCTCGGGAGAGAAAGAAGTATACGCACCATTGCATATGATTTTAATCAGCGACATTCACCAAATAGTTGAATGGTGAAGAATATTGGGAAAAGTATCTCAAGCAATTACGTGACACTTCCTTTGGAATGAAAAATTCTTCAGTGACGAGGCTAATGTTTATGTTCACGGTGAAGTTAATAAAAATAATATGCAATACCTGTCATTTTCCCAGCCGAATGGTTGTTGCTTGTAAGCTAATGATGTGGTATAGTGTATGGAGAACTGGAATGGTGGGTCCATATTCAGCAACGAAACCTTAAATGGTGAGGGCTTCTTGGATTTGTTAAGTGAACAGGTTTTTCATCCTAGCTTACGGGATATGGCACTTTTCCAGAGTTTTGAAACAGGACAGAGTGTGACCACACTATGTGGACATTGTGGCAATTTCTTCATGGTAAAGTTCTAGGTAGATTGATGGGCAGACAGAGATCTATTATAAGGCCTGCACATTGCCCAGATCTAACATCTTAGTAGGATTTTTACCTTCAGAAACATTTGAAGAGAATGGTGCATGCCCTAAAAGTCCGTGATATTTACCATCTGAGAGAAGGCATAGTTGCTGCTTGCGATGTTGTTGCACCTGCTACATTGCCAAATGTTCTATGTGAGTGCGTATAACTTTTTGCTGGCTAAAGATACGTTTTAAAAACCTTCGTCACTTCATTTCTCGTGAAATTCTAGCCTGATTTGATATATCACATCACCCCCTTTCCTTTGAAATTTTTGCGTTGAATTCAATATGGCGGTCAACAATATGCCGAACCTTCGCTTGACGCACACACGCTTGACACACCCTGTGCCTAACCTATTTCTTTCATGACCAATTATACCCAGGATAACTTCTTTACATTTTGTAGGTGGTGTTAAGGGACATTTGACTCGTCATAGTTCATATAATGGGGCTTTTATCAGTCACATAGTTACACATATTATTTTGTATCTTCTGATCCCATTGCAGTCCCAGAATGATTTTTTGATATGTTTTAGAGTATGGCATGAGGGACGAAATATATATTTTTTCACGATTTTTGGTGATGACATGTTTTGAGATATTCAAGATCACAGGTCAAAGTCACGTGACAAAATTATATTTTTATCCAAAGGTAGGCTTGTTATATATCACTGGAAGGCTTGTTCAATTCCCTGTACAATAAGCTTTATTTGAGCTTCCTAAGCGAAATAGGTGCGGAGTTACAGCAGATTTAGTATAGCTAAGCGGGCTCAAAAAGGTCAATTTGTGCTAACTTTGGCCTTGAATAATTTAACGATTACAAGACGCATGAAACTAAAAATTTTCATAGTTACTAAGTTCCATTCATAGTTTCAACTCCCCAAATTTTATGAAAATCGGAGATGGTCAGGTTGTGGGCTGTGTTGATTTCATATGGAATGACTCACTTGCAACACACAGCCTAATTCGCGTCACTGTTCATAATAGACAAAATATATATAAACTTTGTGTATTACTTTGCAAGGTTATGTAATTTCATTCAACGGTATTATCGTTTAATTTGTTTCGAAAATTATTAATAATAACTACCTAAAATCTAACTAACTCTCTAGCCTTCTTAAACCCGAAGGTTCATGGCTGCAGCAACACAGGCCTTCCATCTGTCCCTATCCTGAGCAAGATCTATATACTCTCTTCCATCCCTAACGATTTCCTTTAGGTCCATCTCAACGTTATCCCTCCATCTTCGTCTCGGCCTTCCTACTGGTCTCTTACCATCAGGTTTCCCAACAAGAATCCTGTAAACTCTTCCTTCCTCTCCCATTCGTGCCACATGGCCTGCCCACCTAAGTCTTCTGGATTTAATCATTCTAATAATATCTGGACATTAATACAAATTATGTACTTCTAAATTATGTAAACTTGTCCACTCACCTGTCTCCTCATCCCTTTTAGGTCCAAATATTTTCCTAAGGATCTTATTTTCAAATACTCTCAATTCATATTCCTCTTTCAATGCAAGGGACCAAGTTTCACATCCATATAATAATACAGGCAAAATTACTGTTTTTTATATTTTAACTTTTAGTTTCTTAGATATTAAACGAGAAGACAAAAGTTTATGAAGAGAAAAATAACATGCATTTCCTTAATTAAGCCTACTTTTTATTTCCTCTTTAATATAATTTTCATTTGTTAATATTACTCCTAAGTACTTGAATATGGAAAATGGTTCAAACGAATTGATATCAATAATTAGATTTTGATTATTACCTAACACTTGGTTTCGGTCTGTAAACATATATTTAGTTTTATCTTTGCTAACTTCCAAACCTGTCACTTTAGTTGCTTTGAAAAATATTTTAGCATTATTCTTAATTGTATTTATATCATCCCCTAATAAGTCTTCATCATCTGCATATGCTAACAACTGAGTCACACCGTTTCATTTTAGTCCTTCTTTAGTTTCTTTTACCTTCCTAACAGCATATTCTAAGGCAAAATTAAAGAGCAATGGAGATAGTGCTTCTCCTTGTTTTAACCCATCATGAATTGTAAATTTGTCAGACACATTAATACCCACACGAATTTTACTTTCTGTTTCACTGGTGCATACTTTTATCATGTTAACAAGCTTCTTAGGTATTCCAAACTCGACTAATATATTATATACTTTATTTCTTATGACTGAATCATATGCTTTCCTGAAATCGATGAATAGCTGATGGACACCTTGATTATATTCCCACTTTTTCTCAAGTGTCTGTCTGATGAGAAAAAAATTGATCTGTAGTTGATCTGTTACGTTTAAATCCACATTGATAGTCACCTATAATTTCATTAGCATATGGGGTTAGTCTTGTTAAAAGAATGTTAGATATTATATTATATGTTGTTGAGAGTAGAGAAATTCCACGGTAATTATTGCAGTTCATTTTATCACCTTTTTTAAACACAGGAACAATTATGGATTCTTTCCACTGTTGAGGGATTTCTTCTTTATTCCATATTAAACAAATTAATTTATGAATTTGACATATTAACGAATTTCCACCATATTTAATTAACTCAGCTGGTATTAAATCAATGCCAGGTGCTTTGTTATTATTTAGCCTTTTAATAGCATATTTAACTTCAGTCAAGTTAGGTTCTGGAACTATAGGTTCTGCTGTGTGTAATTCATTTACTTCTGATTTCTCTCCTACATGAACATTTAAGAGGTCATTAAAGTAGTTCTTCCATCTATTTAAAATATCGCTTGGATCGGCCAAAAAATCACCGTCTTTATCTTTTATCAAGTTTACTTTAGGTTGCCACCCCTTTCTAAATTCATTTACACCTTTATATAAATCTCTGATGTTTTTGTTTTTGCTGCTTGTTTCAATTTCGTTCATTTTACTTTTCAAGTAATCTCTTTTTTTACTTCTAAACGTGCAGTTAACTTCTCGCTTAATTCTATTATAATTGCTTAGATTTGTATCATCAGAGTTATTTAACCACATAAGTCTAGCCTGATTTCTTATTTCTATTAGATTATGACATTCGTTATCAAACCATGGCTTACTTTTTCTTGGTTTGTGGTATCCTATACTTCCTTTAGCTGCTGATTCTATAGCATTACGTATGTGCTCCCAATTCTTATTTACGTCTGTTTCATTTATATTTTCATCATCATTTAAATCCTGCAAAACATCAAATCTATTTGACAGTTTAATTTGGTAATCTTTCTTAATTCTTTCATCAGTAAACTTTCCTGTATCAAATTTTATAATTTTTGATTTTGTTGCTTATGATTTATCACTGAGAGTCTTTCTCTTAATTTAGCAATTACTAAATAATGGTCACTGGCACAGTCAGCACCTCTATGTGTACGAATGTCAATTATACTAGTATGCCTTCTCTTATCAATGAGAATATGATCTATCTGATTATGAGTTTTACCATCTGAAGAAGACCAGGTATATTTATGGATATCTTTATGTTTAAAAGTGGTACTTTTCACAATTAAATTCTTTGAGGTTGCAAAAGTAATCAATCTTATACCATTATCATTACTTAATTCATGAAGACTTTCTTTACCAATCGTGGGTTTAAATGTCTCTTCTTTACCAATCTGTGCATTACAATCACCTAACAGAATTTTCATAACATAATGGGAAAATTTATCAAAGACCTGTTCTAACTCTGCATAAAAATCATCTTTAGTATTATCATCTTTATCTTCCGTTGGTGCATGTATGTTTATTAAAATAATTTTACACCATCTACCCTGTAAAACTGCATATGATATCCTATCATTAATAAATTCTACTGTTTTAAGGGCTGAGGTAATCTTATTATTTATGAAAAAGCCTGTTCCAAAATTATGATTTTCAGTACCACCATAGGAAAAAGTATAAGTTTTAGTTTTACAATTCCCTTCTCCTGACCACCTAACTTCCTGGACAGCTACTACATCTAATTTATACTTAACTATCTCAAAAACTAAATATGCTGACCAAGGCAGTAATTTATTTTATTAAAAACATAAACTAAAACGTAACGTTTCAACGTTTTAGTTTATGTTTTTAATAAAATAAATTACTGCCTTGGTCAGCATATTTAGTTTTTCATAATCATGGAAACAAGGCTTAATGGTGTTATATTTTAACTATCTCATTAACTGTACACTGAAATGCCCCAGGCCGGTAAAGGCTCAGAACATTCCAGGTGCCTAATTTAATATCCTTATTCTTAATTTAGATCTTATCCTTAGTCCAGGGACCTCCCAAAGTAGTCCCCGCCCGGAGATCCGAATGGGGGACTATTTTACCTCCGGAATATTTTACCTTGGGAACATCCACGGCCTCATATTGCTGTTTCTTGGCATGTCTTTTTACAGTGCAGAGTTGTCAGCTCTACGCCTAACCCCCAATATGAATGGAGGACCGCACCTGTCGTTGGTCAGCGGATCCCTTGAATCTACCTGGGAGGATCACGTAGTAGTCCACCAACCGTACCCCACTTCTGCCAATTGTGGAACGCTCATAGAGCCATGACAGGACAGCTCTGTAAATCCCAACAGAGCAAAATGTTAACCATTTCACTCTGTTTATTAATAATATCAATACAAATTTCACGTTTCTTTCAGAGGTTCCGGGTTCGAATCCCGGCCAGAGGATGGGTATTTGTGAGTGTCACTTCATCGATTTCATCATATCACTCATCACCATCTTCGCGATTAGCCAGACGTGGCACAAATACGAATCAATCAATTCATTTTTTGTAAATTTATAAATTATTTGATTGATTTTTGTTCTTTAGCGTCGCTTTTCTTCTACTCTTGGCTAATCGCAACGATGAGAAGAACAATGAAATTAATGAAGGTACACGCACCAAGAACATCCATGACTAGGTCGGAATTTGAACCCGATAACTTCCAAGGACGAGAGTCGATTTCGTAACGCCATGTGTTAGAAACAGGATATGAGTATTTGTGTTCATTGTTCGATTCAGATATTCAAGCCACGTTTACTACTCATTCTATCCACAACACAAAACAGGTAACCCCACAAGTGCGTCCGGTTTATACAAATTAACTGTTATGTTGTTAAATTTCTACAGTACGTTCTACGGCAACTGCTAAGATTGTGGAAACAAGAAAGGTGAAAAACAGAATTAAAATGTGTAGGTTTGAATTATTAGTGACATACTGAAATATTAGAGATCGTAAAACAATCATTTTTTTCAGTATAAAAAGCATTACTAATGGTTTATTTCTGATACATCCATTGTAACTTAATCTGGAAAGAAATGTGAATGATTCCAGATTAATTTCTCACCATACAACTATCCTACACGATTTTCCAGAGCACGAAAATGCGCATAAGTAGTTACTGCTTCTAATTTTCGTGGCTACAAGATCGAGAAATACTACTGAGTCTACAACAATTATCACTTCAATGCACTATTATTGGAACAAGTTTACAAAACGTCTCCATAGAAAACGTAAAGCTTACCAGTGTTCTTTTGTTTTTGAAATAACATTTGTAAATCTAACGAAAAACAGCACTCAATTATGTAAGGACATCGTAGAACGAACCTTGACAATTCCAGTTTGAAAACTTCAGTGTTGAAATGAGGATTTCAATACTATTTTCTGTTTTATACGTTCTACAGGTAGGGAACAAGATTTGTGCACAATGATAGACTCAGTGGCGGCGATTGGGTTACAAAACCAGGGGGGGCAAAGACAGTTTATTTCCCTTTGTAGATAAGGTTTAGCATAGTGCAGGGGCAAAAGAGGCTAAAAGTGGTGGGCAACGGCCCCCCTCGCCCCCCTAATCGCCGCCACTCAGTGATTGTTTGGATTGTGTTATTTTTTTCTGGTGTTAGTTTTCGAAATACAAATATGGCTTTCATATTTTAAATTAAGCCGATATGTTCTGTTTTCTTCTTGGAGCTTAAGATCATTGTGAAAATTCATATAAGGTGAGTCACATAATTATTCGGACAGATACGATTTCTGAATATTTACTGACGTAATAGTGATATAATACGATGATAAATGTTTAATATTTATTTAACAAACAAAACACAATATGAGCATACTGTTAATTATCTTCAATTATGTTTAATATAATATATTAGTAAATATTTTCATTAAACAAAACAAACAATTTTGTGGGTTAAACAAAATTATTCGGACACATGGAAGGAGAAACAGGAAAACACGCTTGAAAAGCAACGAACAGAAATGTCAGTATCTGGTAGGCATCCCTTTCATTTTTAACACCTCGGATAAACGATTTGGCATACTTTCTACCAATTTTCTGGTGTACACTGGCGATATGTTGGCCCATTCATGTTGAAGTCTCTCCTTGAGGTCTGCCTTTGAGGTTATAGGTGTTTTCCTCACTTATTTTTCCAACTTACACCAGAGGTGCTCAATGACGTTCAAGTCTGGAGACTGCGGTGGAGGATGGAGTACTTTTGGGCAGTTGTGCAATAACCATTCTTGTACTACGCGGGAAGTGTGCTTCGGGTCATTATCTTCATAAAACATAAAGTTACAAAGAATGCCCATCGTTTCAGCATTAGTCTTTAGATTTGACTTCAGAATGTCAAGGTAATGGTACCTGTCCATTGTCTGTTCGATGAAAGCCAATTTACCAACGCCTTGGGCCGACATGCAGCCCCAAACCATTACGTGACCAACCCCGTGCTTCACTGTTGCTTGCAAATTTTTCCCTCGGAGCTCCTCATTTGGTTTACGCCACACTGTTGCCCTCCCATCTGGCTCAGAAATATTGAATTTACTCTCGTCAGTGAAAATTACCCGATTCCACCATGTCTGATCCTTTCCTAACTGTTCCTTTGCGAACACCAGTCTTTTTGTCCTGTTTGGCTTACTTACAAATGGCTTTCTCCTGGCTACACGGCCATGATAGTTTGCCCTTCTGAGCACTCTTCGTATAGTTTCAGGATGCGCCCGACCCTGTGGCCGAGTGGTCAGTCTAGCTGCACACGCGGCCGCGTGCAGATCGTGTTTTCGCGTTCGCTGTTTTCCGTGTGGCAGGTAAGGCAAAATACTCTTGAGTTGAATTGAGCAAGCACTGTTTTGTAGTACGTACATGCTAAGTGAGAAAGACTAGAAGGAAGACAAACATGCCGGTACAGAGACAAAATACGTTGAAATTTATTTTTCGTAGTGTAAAATCTAGACCTACTTCGCTGGATTTACATAAGTGGTTTCATACCACGTACGGTGTGACATCGAATCAAGTTCAAAGTTTTGAAATTGATTACTATCGAAACTGTGTATTTGTGAAATTTGTAACGAAAGTTGTGGGTGAGCGATTATTAAATGATTATGGAGCTGAAGTGCCCTATTATGATGCAGACGGACGGCATAAAATAGATGTGGAATGGGCGGACCAGCAGAGTGTTTTTGTAAGTGTGCATGTAGTGCCAGACGAATTAAGCCACGATGCGATTCGTAATGTAATTAGTGAATACGGTGAAGTGCTGAACGTAAAGGAAGAGAAGTATTCAGAAGAACATATTTATAGAACACGAACGGGGCGCATTGTGTTTAAAATGGCCCTGCGGAAAGCAATCCCTTCGTACATTACTATACAAGGAGACAGGTACTGGGTAACTTATTCTGGTCAAGTACGTACGTGTAGTGGGTGTGATTTGGAGGGACATAACTTCTCAGAATGCCCCTCGCGACGACCCCGTGTTAATAGAACTGGACGAGTCCCTGTTAATTTGACCACTGGAACGACCCCTATGGTATCCCAACCTACAGTACTTCCAGTACTGACAATACCCCAAAACTCGAATACAACATCAATGGAAGAGGTCAATTGCCATAGATCCAACCCCCATTTCACGAATGAAACAACAGAGACACCCGCTACGGATCCAGAGCGTCAAACACAGTTAACACCAAACGACCCAAGCCAAAAGAAGAGCACCGAAAAAGACAAAATACACAACGAACAACAAGGTGAAAGTGTAGGTGAAAATGAAGAGAGTAGCCAACCTTCCAGCTCCAACTCCAACCCCTTAACAACACTAGATGGACCTGACAAGGTACAACACACCTCAGGAATTCCCTCACAACTCGGAAATGAAGCAGACAAGAAGATAGAATTCCAGACAGTAGAAACCGGCACAGAAGGTGGATCCGGGGAGGAATCGAAAACAGAGGATGAATTTCCGGCAATTAACACGGATAAAGGACAACGACGCTCTTCAAGACACAAGCGATCCAGACCACGATTCGTCCCGCCAATAAGCAAGAAGAAAAAACCAGGGGGAGCTCTGCCTCAACATCCACAGGTATCTGGGGAGTCCTGAGTCCACGTCCATGGGTATCTGCACTAACAGAAGAAAGGAAGGAGTGAACACCCCTAGTGTAGTATCCAAAGTGATTTGTCGTGTGCGTCATAGGAAAAAAAGAAGAAAAATACTGCAGGTGTACATTCTATAATATTTCTTCGCGAGTGTGGAGTGGATACTGACAACACTATCCATGATTATAAACAGGTTAGTTAGAAAAAAAATTAGGAAATGTACCTAAAGGTAACAGTGTTAATAGTACTAAATTTTCCACAAACTGATTTCGTGGACAGAGTAGTAATGTTGAGGAGGTTTAAGTAATTTTTGAAAGAGTGTAAGGATTGTGGTTATAAGAAGGGCTTTTGATAGGGGACTGATAGGTATGATAGAGTGATCGAGTATATATATATTTTTTTTGTATATATAAGTTTCTTCTTTTTTGTAAAGAAGATCAACGATTTGTACCACTCTGTTCCATTTCCTTGATGTGGTACTTTTGTCATCTATTGGTCTTATTGTATTGTGGTGTAAATGTCGGGTATAATGGTTACAAGGAGAGCCTTGGCAATAAGGGGGATACAGCGTCCCTGATAACATGTAGAACGATTACAATAGATATGTTTACAACACTCCGAATAGGCACAATTAACATTAACAAACTTCAAAACAGAAATAAACAAGAGGCGCTGGGTGACTTTTTTAGCCAGTCGTCTCTCGATATAGCCTTTCTACAGGAAGTTGAAGTGATAAATTTTGAACTGCCCCCATCTATAGTAGTATATAATAATGCAAATTGTCAAGCAACGGGGACTGCGCTTCTCGTGAAAAATACGGTGCCCATCACTAACGTTGTGTGTCACCCTAATGGGAGAATTATATGTGCGAAAGTGGCAAATGTTTGGATATGCAATATATATGCCCCATCAGGTACAAATCAGAGATCACAGAGGAACAATTTTTTTGCGACAGATGTGGCGGCTGAACTGCAAGGTGTAAAATTTAAAAAAAAAAAAAAAAAGTGGTTAGCACATCGCGCTGCGACGCCAAGGGTCCCGGGTTCGAATCCCGGTCGGGCTTGGTTGTTTGTGAATGTCCATTCATCAATTTCATCATTTCATCACTCATCCCCATCTTCGCAAATTAGCCAAGAGGCACAAAACGCGAAGTAAAATAAACTAAATCAATCAATCAATAAGGATGACTATGCTTTCCACATTCCTCAGCTACCTCAGCACACACCATTGAAGCACTCATCTTTGTTTTTTTTTAAATTTTCCCCACGATTACTCTCTCTTCTCTGGGGGAAAAAATTCTTGGTCTCCCTGTATGACCGTGGGACTCGATCCTGTCTTCATCTTTAAATCGCTTAATAATATCTGCAACTGTACTTTTTTTTAATTTTCAACATTGAGGCAATTGCACGGTAAGTTTTACCCTTAGCGTGGTGCCATATCACTAACTGACGTTGTTCAAATGAACTTTCCTTTCCTCTTCGCCCCATTTCTACATAGAAAATGTTCTTATATCACAACTTTGTTAAACAAAACGCGATCGTAATTGCTATAGAAACCTACAGGAAACCAGAGTTAATATATATGAACAGAGTATACATACATCAATCAATCCGTAAATCGAAATTGTCACTGTATCGCAAACTTACGTTAACATTTACTATGTGTCCGAATAATTTTGTGCCACTATTTTTGCAACGGTAGGGATTCATCCTTCGTTATATTGTTGCTGATGTTCATTTTTTAACTTTTTATCTTCCAATTTTGTGCTAAACATGACATTTTTTAAACGAAAATCAACTTCAACGCTGTACACAGATTTCACTCCCTTCCCGCTCTTAAACGTTAGAAATTTACTGTGTGTCCGAATAATTATGTGACTCACTGTAGATTGGTTCATAAACGGAGCCATGGTGGATCGGTTATCACTTGTATCAAGAGTGCACTTTTTAAACACGTAGTTACGTCTTCGCAGAAGCTTGGTTTCTGGAAGCACTTTTTCCACTGCCAAGAACATTCGCAATACGATTGCGATCTATACTTACGTACCTATTTTTTTGGGCCTGACGCACATGGAGTGGAAAGCAGTGGACTTCTTCAACACACGTATGCGTAATCTCCAGACACCAGTACGTACAGTGGGATCCATGAGTATTACCCTGCAAATTGTCCATCACCATGTTCGTGCAGTTTATTTGACCTAATAAGAGCTTCAAGAATTAAAAGAAAACTCAAAGCAAGCTGTTGACAACTTCTGCACCGGCGTACATAAAAATCCATCACTTAAAAACAGACAGGATGCAAGAGAAAAATTAATTAAAATAGTCATGGACAATTTGCACGGTAATACTCATGGATCCCACTGTACAATAGTCAGATAGCTACACAGCGAAAGTGCTGTGAATAATGGACACAATTCCTTTAACCTTGCCCGTAAACACGGAAACTATTCCAAAGACCTGTGCTTATCATTTAACGTCAGTTGTAGAATGTGCTTATCGGCTGGTAACAGGAAATACGACACAAAACCTGCAAGTCAACGACTTCTATCAACGCGAACTTGACCTACATACGCAGCTGACGGGAACTTGACCTAAATATGCAACTGACGAAAGTAGAGCAACAATTTCCCAACAAGGCGTGGAGCATTGTGTGGCTAAATGCTTGGACAAAGCATTTAACAAATAAAGTTCAATCGTTAGGGAATATTTTAGTTCATGATAAATGAGTTAGAAAAGTAAAATATATAGATTACAATTTAGTAACACGTATTTGTGTAATGAAAAAGATACTACAGACGATTGAAAAACTACGTCAACAAGCAAGTACCATGTGGCAAGAATTATCGTGTTAAGTTTTCTAACTTGTAATATTATTAGATATATAAAAAAGGAGGAAACATACTGAAAAAAAAGAAGCGGTAGATCATCTGCTTACAACACGAGAGACCCGGCTTTGATTCCCGAGGTGGATGGTTTCAGGTGCTAAAATTTTCAACAATATCTCTGGTTTTCACCCAGTCTAATGAATATACACATATGTGTACAATTCTGGGAGCGTGGTGCTTCCCACATCACCTCCAAAAATGGCATACACAAGATTGTGAATGTGTGGGGGCTTACTTCGTACATTAAAAATAAGAACATTTAAGAGGACCATTTTAGAAGGAATCTCTTATGTTTAAACTGGGAAATAATGAAATTTAAAATCAAGTTCCTACAAGAAAGAATATGTTTAGGAATTCAAAATATAAAAGTTAGATGACAGAACTTAATGTACTGCGTATATAATGTGCACAGAAATTAGAAATATACTAAGCAGTATATAAAAGCTTATCTTGTGTGCAATAAGATAAAATTCGAAAAATAAGGAAACATAAACTAGATTTCATATTAACTTAAATGTTGACTGTACTTCATACAAGTAATTAGTTCTTGATAGATAAAAGGGGGATTCGGGAATTTTATTGATTTGATGTAAAGGGGCGGGTACAAATATAAGACAATATTAAAATGTAAGTAAATAAATCCTAATATAGGTGAAATTTTACATTCCAATTATGGAAAAAAGTGATTGCATTCGTGTGAACTCGCGAAAAAAAATCTCAGTTTGACATTTACATATGTATTCTGTACTCACACATGTGATTTTCGGTACTACTTAAAACTACAATTCTATCCATTTTTTATTTAATGAAGAAAGTTAAGAGGTAAGATAAAATTTAATATTAATTGTCATTTTGGCTTAAATAATATGCCAATAAATTTACTTAAAGAAAATACAACAGGCAAGCAAGAATACGAATATGCAGTAATGAAACAGCATATGCTAACATAGACTAATCGAGATGGGACCTACAGTTTAAAGTGGGATCGTGCATTGTGCCTCCAACGGGGGTCGAACCCGCGCATTCGAAACAGCATATCAGTTCATTAACACGCTAGTTATTCATTGGCAACAACAGAAGAGTCCTTGGCACATTACCAAATTATCTAGCTGAATACATTACAAACAAAACTGTATGTAATACGTGGACTATACGTGAAATATCTCAGTTGTACTGAAACTGGCATTGTAATAAAATTTGCATAACAAATACAAATTACTACACAATGCCAAGATAAGCTACGGTTTCCGAATCATGATTTGAAGTTATACCAGTTGATTTAATGCATGCGTATGTTTTGTTAGACTTTTGGTGCTGCAAGAATCCATCGAAATGAACTTCGACGTTTTTATAGACGCCCATCTTCGCAACGAAGACGTGAAACCTTGTATGGGAACACTTTCGGTAAGTACAACGATCTTTAATACTCTTCGTGTACATGATTATTTTCTTGTACAGAATCACAATTTTCATTCTGCTTGTTTTCCATAACATGTTTTCGCATCAGCAGAATGTCATTTCTTAAAACAGCATATGATGTAGATTAAAAAAAGAATGGAAATAGCAATGGGCAATTTGTTTACTATTAGATTTATTGTTTCATGTATAGTCACGGACAATTCTGAGTTGTAACGATCTCATAGACTTTCATTGTGAGCGTTACAACATAAAAGGGTCCCTGACTGTACATGGGCTCTTATTTATATTTGTGAAGGCCCTGGAACTACATTATCGTGACCCTCCTTTATAGTACAATTTCAGTCATAGACTAAGTTATGCCCAAGGCCGACAAGAGAAATCTGGGGACCTGCTGCAAGGTTGATTGTGTAGGCCCTAGTCTGTGGTTCTGCTAATTATGCAGACCCCCACCCCTACCATTCATTACCATTGAACCGTTTGCAACGGCCATAATTCCTTTGGTGCTCGGTGGCCGAATATTTTCAGTGATCGACTTTGAATATCAGTACCGAACTCTCCGGGTTCGAATCCTGACCGGGACTTGAAGGGGAAGAACACCCGTCAATGTATCGTCAATATTCCGTAATTATACAGAGTGCTCGGAAATTCCCCTTACAAACTTCTAGGGCAAGTAGAGGGGACTGAGTAGACAATATTTGGAATAGGAACCCATGTCCGGAAACGTACAGTTTCCGTGCTACAACCATGACAATGTGTCGGATGTGCCTGTATTGGTATTCAACCGGGTAGGCAGTACATGACGTCAAAATATCACCTGATGACCTAAAGTGTAATAATTTATTACAACCATGTCAAATGAGGTGTTACGTAAGGTACAGAAGTGACTCAGTCCATAATACAAACAAATTTATTTGGTAACAATGCCAAGGGAACAAAAAAGAAACGTACTACTGTATTCAATGATCAACACCTGTGTCAACAGTGGAACGCAACAATTTGTAGACGTCACGTGCCATCAGGTGATCTTCTGACGTCATGTACTACCTACCCGGTTGCATACCAACACAGGCACATCCGACACATTGTCATGGTTGTAGCACGGAAACTGTACGTTTCCGGACATGGGTTCCTATTCCAAATATTGTCTACTCAGTCCCCTCTACTTGCCCTAGAAGTTTGTAAGGGGAATTTCCGAGCACCCTGTATACAATAGATTCACATGGATGCATGCATAATGTTTCCGTAGGGGTTTCTTGAAAGCATAATCTTTGTTCATACCGACTTAGACAAAATTTATCACAGAATAATGTTTATTGTTAGCATAAATATTTGTTTAAAATGCTAATCCGATATGCTACCATTAATCCATTGTGTCACATCTATTTCAGATGATGGACTTCTCGATCATACAGAGTATCCAGCACATTTGTCCAGTAAGTAAATACAAGTACTTACGACTAGTATCGACATTTCACTTTGTAATCTCTCGTATCGTGTACGAGTTCTGCCTCGTTGTTACTCTAATATGCATACACATACACACACACATACGCACAGAGAGTGACGTATATTGCTTCTCGCAGTGGATGCGTTCATCCGGACATGTTCCATTCAGGGGATGCAGCGAACACTTTGTCGAGAAACATCAGGACGCCAAAGAATACATCCCCTCCAGTGGCGTGCCAAGGATTTTCGAAAGGGTGGGAGTTACGTATACTTTTGTTAGTAGTCAGCCCTCATTTTGCCATAGTTTCCTGCCTTTGACGTTCATTTTTTAGAAATTCTGGGCCAAAGGCGGGAGAGGGTTATGGCCCCCACCAGCCCCTCCTTGGGCACGCAACTGGTCTACCCCTAACTTGATATTTCTGGTTCTGAACACTGCTGTTAGTCCTCCATTTCCGACCCATCTCAATTTGCTGTGCCACGAGAAAATCAGCTAGCGTAAATGGCTTCTGGACCGTAAAGCAATTTTTTACCTGAAAGTAGCTATTTCAATTCGGTCCAGGAACCTTTTTACCAGATCAATTTAAATACGGTCCAAGAACATTTTTTCCGGCTGAATTTAATTACGGTCCAGGAACCTTTTTTCCGGCTCAATATAAATACGATTCAGGAACCTTTTTTCAGACTGAATTTAAATTCGGTCCAGGAACCTTTTTCCAGACTGAATTTAAATTCGGTCCAGGAACCTTTTTTCAGACTGAATTTAAATTCGGTCCAGGAACGTTTTTCCAGACTGAATTTAAATTCTGTCCAGGAACCTTTTTCCAGACTGAATTTAAATTCGGTCCAGGAACCTTTTTTCAGACTGAATTTAAATTCGGTCCAGGAACCTTTTTTCAGACTGAATTTAAATTCTGTCCAGTAACCTTTTTCCAGACTGAATTTAAATTCGGTCCAGGAACATTTTTTCAGACTGAATTTAAATTCTGTCCAGGAACCTTTTTTTCAGTCTGAATTTAAATTCTGTCCAGGAACCTTTTTTCAGACTGAATTTAAATTCGGTCCAGGAACTTTTTTTCGGATCAATTTAAATACGATCCAGGATCCTTTTTTCAATTAAACAAAACGCAACTGGATCGAATTTAAATTGTGCGAGAAAAAAGGTTCCTGAACCCAATAGAACCCATTGGATATGATGAGTTCCTCGACCTTTAACAACCCTGCTGACAAGCTGTCAGTTACAACATTACTCATGTATTTTTAATCAGAGATTGTAATCAAGCTAAAGCAACATTTATTGCGCAATTAGATTCTTCATAAACACTGTACGTCTGGAGTCAGAAACTCGCGTGCACTTGTGGAGGCCAGCAAGCGATCCATGCGGTGTGAGCTTCCCGCATGCACTCTGCACCTCAAGGGCAGTAAGCAGCACGACAGGAGAGGGGGGAGCAGCTCGCGTTGAGAGGTAAAAAATTTTCAAGGGACCACCTAATGTTTCTTCTGCCATGTTAACAATGCCACACTGAGCTCTCACGAATCAGATAATTAAAGGTATCTCGTTGTAGGAACGAGACCGACCAAGCCTCCTTCCTCACTCACTACCTCCATTCCGCCATTCCCTACAGTACCGCTGCTCGCACTGCACTCTACATGTGCATGCAAGTGAAAGTTCTTGCCACAAATACGAAAGACAGGTTTACCAGGCTGCACATTATGTGGCTCAACATGTAACAATTACTTTTTACTTCTAATTAAGATTAAACATATATCATAATCTCTTTCCTGCAGGAAAAGCACGTTACATGAAACCTTGGCACCAAAGTGAGTTCTTTTTACTATTATTGTCGTACAGTAACATCCAAACAGTATTGTTATTAGCTTTAACTAAATCAATGTAATGAAACACCCTTGCTTAGATGGACAGAGAAAAAAATTAAAATAACTCAATGATGATGAAGGAACTGAATTTCTTGAATAATTGAATTATTTTTTGTTAGTCTGTTCACGTAAACATATGTACAATGTTACACGAAAAACGAGAGTTCAAAAAATATCGTATTGTTCGTTATTTTCAAAATGGCGAAATATGTTTGTTTGTGTGTCACCTTAACATACGAAATAAGCCGAGAAACTCTGTGAACCACAACATTTTTAAGGAGGACATCGTAACCCTTGTTTAGAGCACTCTAGATCCTAGTTACTAACTGCGGAAAGTTTGATCTGGTTCTACAATGGACTGTAAGTACCTAATTTTATTAATCGTGGGAATAAAAAGAAAGTTTCTAGACCACATCTTAATATAGAAAATATTACAAGCAGTAGTTATTGAACAATAGTGACCAATATGAACTTTTTCCTTCAAGCTTAAAATCTTTCATTATCAATCATAGTTCCACTTGAAAATATAGAACAGCTTTTCCTCAAATATTGGATCTTTATAACAACATTATATTTAAAAAAAAAAAAAATTATCTTATTGCCAAGAAAACTCTGTTGCAGATAAAATACAGAAATTGCGTCTATACAGTAAGTATTTGCATGTATTATGTTGACAAATATTTAATCCCATCTATTACCATAAAATTATTGAACTTTGTTTTCAAAAACTTGTACCAGCCAGAAATTATGAATATAAAGTTCATCTTCTGAGATATAACTAGAGTTGGAAGTGGTCGGAAGAAAACGGCTTTTTTGGAAAAAAAACCTGAGTTTCTTTCTGTGGCTTTTTTTGGTTGGGCTTTTTCCGGATTTTTTTCAGAAAAGTGTCTCAAATCAATGAAAATGCAGTAGTTGGTAGTACTTTACCTGTTCCATGGTTTTCGTTTATCTCCCTACTGTAAAATAGACGTTCATTTCAAAATATAAAATACAATTTACAATATGAAATTCTTAGCTAGACAAACAGTGTTTTAAAGAAAACTGGCTTTTTTGAATGGACGGTTCTTTCTGTGTTATCTTTATATTTCGAAAAGCTTATTAAATACATCTATGTAATATAAACATATTCAAATTAGTAGAGTAGTTTTGTATGGGTTTTTAATAAATCCTAATAGTATGATTAGTATGATACGATTTCCGATGTTTGAATTTGTTATACGAACACATACATGAAACAAAAAATAAAATACTGCTCAACCTTTCGAAAATCTAGTACCAAATCTCTTTACATTAAATTTTGTGTTCAGTAAAACATATTTGTATTCTTGCTTTCCTGTACATCATGTATAATTTGGTTAAATGCCCGCTAAACCTGGACAAGGAGCAACTAGTGATGTATTTTGGCTGCTTGTTGCAAAATTCTCAACATTTGTGAGACCACAGCCCAGTAAATTTAATTCTTACAAGTCGATGCCCTGATCTCAACAATTACACTCATAAATACATTTCTGATCTTTAAAGTTTCAATTAATATTAATATATCAACTATGGCATAATCATAGTTCAATTATGTATAGATTTGATGTGAAATATAAAATTAGATTTAAATTAGTCGTCAACCCCTTGGTGCAACGGACCTTTTGCTGCCCGGTGGTTGAAAAACACTGGCACTAAAACTGAAGCAGAAGCAAATAAGACTTGCCGGAAATGTGGGAAAATCCTATTTAAGAAATCTGGACTGGACCTACAGATTGAAATGAGATCCGAAGCACTCTGACCACTGAGGATTGAACCTCAGAGCTCATCTTATTACAAGGCAACAGCATTACTTTATTTCACTCCAGAGGCCCATTCATGATTATAAAAGGAACCTTCTTTCAAAAGCCAGCCTTTTTCCAACAACAGTACTTGCAATTTGTTCTCTGTGATTTACAGGTTAAATTAAATCTTAATGTCTGATGAAGTAGCTAACAATCATTTTAAGTAAAGAGAACATTCAGACCGAAGCAACACATGACAGTGGAGAGTTTCACAATGAAGTGACAAGTGACATGGTCCCCTTCAGTCTGAAAGCAAGCATCCACCACGCATGCACAAACAAGACAAAGGTAACATGATGTGCACCATTGAAGGAGCTTTCAGACTGAAGTCACAGATAACAAGTGACACAGTCTTCTTCAGTATAAAGCAAGACATACACCGTGCATGCAACAACAACAACAGACAAAAGTGGCACGATGCACACCATTGAGAGAACAGTGTAGTCCGAGCAACATGCAAGTGACATGTGTAGCTCGTTGTTGCACTTTGGTTCAAAAGGTTGAATGGATTACTGAGTGTCTGCTTCGAAGTCACACATGCCACTTGTTGCTTCGGTCTGAAAGTTCCCTGAGACAACGGTACAGATCAAGTGACAAGCGACACTTGCAGCTTATGTTGCTTCTGTTCGAAAGGTTGCATTTACTTCTAAGGGTTGGTTTCCTGGAGCCACTTGTTGCTTCCGTCTCAGAGCTCCGTTAAACAGAATATATATACACATTCACGGAATATGTATACTTCTGCATATGATGTGTTGTGAACAGTAAAGATTTTTAATTATTCCGAAACATCGAATATTTTGATATTAACATTTCTTTCATATTTTATAACATCAACATTTAAATTGAGACACAAATATGTAAAAGCTTGTTTTAAGTCCATTTCATGGTCTGATGTGCTCATCATGATACATGTTTAGTTTTAACCCTAGCTTACCCGTGCCATACGAGAAACTTACATACCGGGAGGCGGCTCACAAGCCCATACTCTTTTTTATCACTAAAATTCAAGAAAACATTTTATTATTGAATCACTGCTTCCTTTGCTGATTATGTGCAATTATTTATTAATTATAATAATTACAAATATTACTATCGTTAATAAAATATAATAACAAATTATTGCATTGGTGTCTCACACATATTTTATCGTTCACTAAAACTCTCAAAATCCATAATATTTTTTTATTAATGTTTTTTTGTCTAGAAGTGCAGTTGTTTATTAAATATAATAATTACAATAATTACCAACCAATTGTACACTGTCACTGGCATGAGTGCCTCGAATGAGATGCATTCAAAGATGGCACCTGATATGCCCAACAAGTGCAATTTGCCTCCTATTTACGTTACATTTATGATTTTATGAGCAAAGGTAATGCAGAAATATTGGGAGCATCTAAGAGAACAATGCAATTTATTTTCAACCAGTTGAAAAATCTAAAAGAATAGATGTGGTGGGCCTGCAAGTCCCCTCCCCCTCTCCCCTCCGTAAGTTAGGGTTAAAATTTTATCTGAACCACTATGTAATATGTGTCCACTGGGATTGGCCAATATCTGTCTCTTGGCTACTACATCATGTAATTTGTTTTACCTAGTTGTAAAATATGTCACTACAAACCTGTAAACTGAAAACAGTAACTTCAAGTTAAATAGGTTAGCTGTAATTAGTAAAAAGCCAAAAAAAGCCAAAATTTCAGTTGTTTTCCCCAAAAAGCCTGCTTTTTATCAGAAAAAACCTTCCATTCAAAAAAGCCTGCTGTTTTGCAACTCTATATATAACTAAGATCTAAAGTTGTAAACACGAAAGCAATTCCTTTAAAAAATTATAATTTTACTTAAGATATCAGAATATAAAATTTATATAGTATCCTTCACACTATAAAATGTCAACAAATGTAATGAGTGTGAGATTAACATGACAACATGGTACACCTACCCACAATAAATTTGCTAATCTACGTTACCTATTTGAAAATATATTATATATTGATTATATATTATATATTGATTATAAACAAAAATGATTATTAGCAAATCACATAATCGATTTTCATTGTTTCATTTTCTTCATTCATAATCGATGTTTCATTGTTTTTAGTTTCTATCAAACAGGAAATATTCTTGGGAAACAAAGGGAAAAGTTATTGAAAATTGGAAACACCATAAAATCTCAAAAAGGTAATAAGCATGTTTCATTAAATCATCTTGATTAGTTTAAAAGTAAATAATACAGTGCACCTTATAACGATAGCCCTTAACATTAATAATGAATTAAAATTGCATGCGTAAACTACACTGTATATAAAGGAACTTTTCCTCATGAATTACATAAATGATGAATATTTTTTAATTGTAAAGAATGTTGGTATTACAGTTAATCTAAATTATATTTTATGTATATTATTCAGGACGAAAATTTGAATTGACGTTAGCAAGTACTGAAATAATCAATGCTTCGCTAATGTGTTTTTTTCAGCACACCAGCAGCAGAAATATTTTCTACCACAACAGCATTACATACCTCAAAGACAAGTCTATGAAGAAGATGGGGCAATACAAAACTTAGCAGGTTAGTAAATGAGATTAATATTCAGATAGGCTTAATTGCAATGTAACATCACACATGTATATATTATATAAACATAGATTTTATGGGTCCTTACTCTAATACATATTTGCACAATCACCTAATCAAAACAACAAACATGCATTTCCGATTTTCACACCCCACTCGACAAGCTGAACAATGTTTCACTTCGCTATAGGAACATGAAACTGGGTGTGCTAATCATAGTGAGGTGTACCCATAGATAAGTAGAGATATAATTATTTTAAGTGCATTCATTGCAATATAAGGAAAGGTTTGGGACTTTCACTATCCTCATTATACTTTATTTACTTTTCACACTCACTGCGTTGACCAAAATGTTCAGTACCAACTGACAGTTGTGCAGGAACGTTTTTCATTTGGGGGCAGTGGCGTGCCTAAGGGGGGGGGGGGTCATAACCTACAAATAAAATCCAAATCACATTGGCATCTTACTTTAAGACTTTGTGAATCCTATCGAAATACAATGTGAAGGCGGGTTCAATGCATGAACATATCAGAGAAATCATTTAGAAGATGCAACACTATTAAATCTGCTTTTCCTGCTCCATTGCACCTCGAGCTCTTTTGTCTCTTGTTCAAATTCTTCCCAAAGTGCGCTAAAGTAAGCAAAAGTAATACGGCAACTGCAACGTGTACATCCCACGCCTCAGTTTACTGTAATTTCTCATTTCTTTCACAATCTGAATCAATTTAGAAATTAAGAAACATTTGTCTACAATGGCAACATTTTATAGTCACTGAACTTTCATATGCTAGTTTGCACAAGGGCCAATACTAAGATTGTTTCATGGGGGGAAATGTAATTATATATGAAGATATATTTTAATTTCCAGTCCCAACGGAGGAAACATTGTCGGATGCTTTAAAAAATTGTAAGTACTATATTTCACGATTTGTTACAGAATGGCTCACACATTATTTTATGTGTGTGCTTCAAAGCATACTGAGATAGGTTGCAAGCACCTATGTTTCAATTTGATGATGATTTTGATTTGATATTACGACTGAAATATTTAACCTAGAGTATTAGTGCATTTTTTTAAATACAAATGTTTGGTATGACACATATCAGAATATTTAATTATGAACTTGAAGACTTGTAAGTAAAGTTGTAATGTGGTTTCAACAATGACAAACCATTTTAAATAGGCTTCTGTATCAAAAGATAACTCGGAATTGTAATACCAATTACTTTGCAGATGACGGGAGTTCAAGAAGAAGAAGTAAACCATTCGCTGGCATAAAACGTGAGTACTTAAGGCTCGGCTGGATCTTGTCCGACGCCAGTTTCGAATTTTCTTCTCTTTCAGAAAAACCGCTGTGATTTTTCAAAATCTGAAAAATTGCATATGCTTAGAATTCCTTCTAGAGCATTCACGTTAATAGACGTACGTAACCACGAAACTATTTAGAATATCTAGGCAATAGCGAAAGCAAACTACATGAAGATTCACAAGAATACTCTAGAACAGTGGTTCGCAACCTTCGTGAGCTCGCGGACCGGTAAATTCATTTCTTAAAAGTCGATGCACCGATTCGAACAATTGTACTCGTAAATAGCTTTCTGTGCCTTTGAACTTTATATGATACTTAATATGTACCCTGGAAAGGCCATATTTCTAAGTGGTAGGAAAGAAGTTAGAAAGAAATTGGTGTCACTTGTAATATTGGCACATAACTTAAAATTGCAACGGACTACAAGATTTGTTCCGAAGTTTTCAACATTGTTTGTGCTGTCTGGTAATCCGTCTTTAGAATACATGTGATACAGAAAAAGCTTATTACAAACCATAATATTTAAAAAATGCCAAGCAATCATTTCGTTCAATTGTGAAAGATCAGAGATGGTAACGGCCCAATCGCCTTTGGAGAATGATTTGACGTTGCGACTAGGTAACACTACAAAGTGAATGTTGCCATATCGTATGCTGTGATCAGCTCTTCTTGGATTTCAGTGCCTTTGCTTTTCCCAATATGTGGCACCAGCGCACTCCTACCCATTCGACGTAGTATTTCATGAACACTGGAATAACTATTGACTAGATACGCTACATGATCAAAATTGCTAGAGTTGCTCTTATTCAATGCGTGTTCCTCATTAACAATATGCTTAATTTTCAGCAAAACCTAAGGTATACGCCATTTACAGAGGAAACAAATCAAAAGGTAAGGAAAATATTATATAAAGGTTATTTGTACTATCTTGCTTGCTTGTTTTGGTTTATTTTACGTTATTTGTAACATCTAATAGTTAAGAAATATTTGTAACTATTCACTGGAAAGTCTTCAACTAAAAAGAATATAGATCAATAATTTTTTTTTTTTAAAAAAATGCTATGTTCAAAGTACAGTAATTTAAATAGAGTTTTACTTCTTTCAGATGATATACCCACAGATGCGAAAGTATTTAAGCCTGGGGAATATGTAAATGTAAACACAGGTAGGGTATTATTTTATTTACATATTCTGTAGATCAAGATTAAAAATGTTGGAATTATGTCTGTGTTGAAGGTACAATTTTAAATATAATAGTTTCCACATAAATGAAGTTGGAATAGCGAATGTGATTATGATTAGTATTTTGGGACAAATTGGGCGTAATTTAATGAATGTTTAGTTTCCTTACACACTAATTCCTGTACAAATTGATAATTGGGTAGTTTATTAGTTTCCGACAAATAAATATTTTTACAGTAGATCCCTCTACGTAGATGTGTATCATTGGTAGTAGCATAACTTGTTGATGGTAGCGTCGTCGCCTTGTAATCAAGGGGTCTCGGGTTCGATACCCGGTGGAGGCACATAGTGGTTCGGATCCCACTTTAAACTGATTTACAAAGAATTTTATTTCCTAAACTGTATACAAGATATGGTTACATAGAACGATTATTATTTTATTTTTTTTACGGATAAAAGTAGTCAAGCTACTTTCAGAGGTATGTGCTTATGCCCTGGTACCTGAAAATTAACCCAGGGCGTCAGTTCCGTGAATTTTTTACGGATTCCCCCGCTTTTCTTTGATTCATCCTTGATTTTCATTATTTTTTTAATTACAATAATTCACTGTGACATTGGCAAGAATGTCCCAGTGTGAAGAACCAAATTTGTTCGGTTTTCCTGAACAAAGTTGGTTTCACATCATTCTACAAGGTAAGAAGATTAAGATAAAGGTTAGAAATAGTAGGAAGTAAATAAGTGTTAGTGTTTAAGATTAATGTTATTTATGATCACAGATACGAAATTACATAAGTGTGTAATTGGGTGGGTAATGTTTTCTTAGGATAAGTTTTATTGTGTGTCGTGTGCATTAGTGTTGATGGATGAGATGAGGAATGGACATTAACACGATTCTATGAATGTTAAGCAGGGTCTATGTTCTAGTATGTTATGTTTGAGATAGTGAGAGTATTATTGGCTTTGAGATGTACGTATTAATAGTAGGAAGAGATATAAAAGAACGAGTGGTACCTGATGCAAGGAGACTTGCGGGAGACCAGCAAGAGTTGGTCGGACTGGGATGAACATCGGTACGACGGTTGGTACCCGGGACATCATCAGGAAGGGAAGAAGTAGGGAGGGATTTCCTGGGAAGTATCGGGTACATTAGTACGTTCGGTAGTGGAAATATAGAGAATTGTCAAGAATCAGTGAGAGAAGTTTGCAGTGTGTTTAGTAACGAGAATAAAGAAGGGGGTGTAAGATTACAATTTAAGAAAGAAACGAAAAAGAAGAATCTGGGTTAAATTCGGTTGGTTCCTAGGTCGAGTCCTTGCAGTGTTATCCTTTGCCTATCTCCGTGGAGGCGTAACCTTTTTTCGTTTTGGCGTATCACTCACTGTCTTCTGTATTAGTGTCTCCTTCTTGATGTTCCTGTGGGAGGTTCTGCTTCATTATCCTCTTGGTGATCTTAGTCCTAAGGAGGAATGTCCTGTTGTTGAGTTTGCCGAAGGTGGATTCTTTGTGATCTTCTGGGGGGTATATTACATTCCGGAGGTAGGGGTTGAATGGGGAGGTGAGTGATGCCGGATTTGAAGACGGAATGTTCCTCTTTCGACACCAGGTTTGTTAAGTCGTTTAGTGACGTAAAGTGCTCGGGATTTCTTATTAACTGGTACGTGTTGAAGTTTGGTAGCTTTTGTTTTAAATCTTCGATTTGTTTGTTTGATGTCTGGCAAAAGAAGGCTTTATGTTCCGGTGTGTCCGTCTCGGTTTTACATTTCAGGCATTTATCAGTCTGTCTGAGGTTGTGCCTATTTAGGTGTTGACCGTAGGGACCGTGTCCCGTTAGGAAATGTATGAGACCTCTCGTGGGATGGAAATGGTCCATCGAAAGTCGTTCTTTTATGTTTGGAAGGAAGCTGTGAAGTCTCCTTCCTTGCGTAGCTTGTGTCCATTCATGTTGCCAGACGCTAAACAAGTGGTTGTAAATTTCTGGTACCGTGGCAGGGCGTATTCCAATTAGTTTATAGATTTCGTCCTCTTGTCCATTTCTAAAGTAATACTTTGATGCTCTAGTTTTAATAACGATTTCAATAGGCTGTAGGCCCGCAATCATGAGAAGAGCCAGGGTTGAGGTTGTTCTGAATGCACCCGTTAGGCGAAGTATCACTTTGCGTTGTGAAGATCTCAATCTGTTTTTAATGTACTGTTTACTGGTTTCCATGGCCCACAGGGGCGAGCCATAGGAAATAATAGAATTATATATGGTAATGAGATATGTTTTTATGTGTGATAGTGGAAGGTTGTAGTTTGCTGAACTCAATGTGGCTAGACTGTTTATAGTTGTTTCGGCCTGGGTTGTTGCCAGGGCTATGTGTCTGTTAAAAAAACATCTTCTCTTGAAGAGTAATGCCAAGGTATTTAGCTTCTCTTACTCTTTTTAAGTTTCTTTCTCTGAGTTTGATTTGAGGGTTTCTTTGTAACTTCCCCTTAAGGATAATATAATGAGTCTTTTCCGAAGCTATTTTGAGTTTAGCATGATCACACCAATTGGATAGCATATTGATTGCAGTAGATGCTGTATGATAATCATGTGTTATTTTCATTGAAATGTCACATCAAGAACACAGCGCTTAGCGCGCATAGCAACATGCATTTGTTTTCTTTATACGCACGCCAGTAAGAACGTTGCGCCAGTCAGGCGAGAGCGCGCGAACAGTGTGGCTGCTCGGACGTTTTATGCAAAAGCAGCTCCGGTGTGCATTGCGATATATACCATAATATATTTGTTATTTGTAGTACTCGTGGTAGTGAATAAAACATCAAAAACACAAACATATGGTCCTCCGGGCCGGATAGTGATACGAATCAGTGCACAAACATTATCACGCGTACGTACAAGTTGATTGTGCAAAGATCATTCAGCAGACTTCAGTGGCTTCAGCGATTACGCAGTTTCATCCAGCAGCGTTGCCGCATCGACCACAAGCGACACCCGGAAAGCATCACTTCACACAGCATCGCAGAGCGCCGCAGAAAACACTTCAGCGACTTGGCAACAAGCAGGTCAGTTGCATGCTCATTTTTATGTCTGGCTCTTTTTACGTCAATTTCAATTCCTTGTTTTCCTTGTATCCCGTAATAAACACGCACAACAATGGAAGAATTACAAACGTTAGTAAAGCAAAGGGGAACTCAAAAGGGACAGATGACAAGAATGCAAACATTTGTACGTGCCTTTGACATTGAACATGGTAACGTAGAGGAAATATGCACCCGTTTACTTAGAAACAATATGGGAAAGGATTCAAGACGTGCAGCAAAAGATAGACATCTTGTCTACTGATTCTTGTCAGGAAGAGGTATGGGCGGAAATAGAATAGCTGTATTTTTCGCTTAAGTCAACAATGAGAACAATCATTAAAGATCACGAACTCGATAACACAGGAAAGCTGCAAAACAATACAACGTCGGCTTCGAGTTCACACTTGAAACTTCCAACCGTGCATTTACCTACTTTTGAGGGGAATTATAAGCATTGGCTGGCGTATGAAGACACGTTTCGTTCGCTTATTCATGACAACAAAGACATTCCGCAAATACAGAAGTTTCAGTATCTGCGCACTTCGCTCAAGGGGGAAGCGTTGCGTCTCATTGAAAATCTTCAGATCAGCGAAGCGAATTACAAGGTTGCATGGGAGCTATTATTAGAAAGATATTCGAACAAAAGGTTGATTGCAGCTTCGTATATTGATGAAATCCTTCACATTAAACCCATACATAAAGAAAATGCAACAGAACTTAGGGAATTCGTCAACACAGCAACGAGTAATCTAAATGCACTTCGAGCGATACAAAAAGATGCTTCGTTAGAAGACATGATTCTTACGCAACATTTCGTTTCACAAGTAGACGTTACAACAAGAAAGGCATGGGAATTACAATGCACAGAATCTTCGTTTCCCACTTTGAAGGACTTTTTGTCATTCTTAGAAAAAAGATGCCAAGCGTTAGAATCCATCAAAAGTACGGTCAATTCAACTTCTGATAACAAACAAGCAGGCAAAAAATCGTACGTTAATGCAAAGCAAGACAAATTCACAAGAGCATACGTCACTACGTCGTCTCCAACGTGTCCGTTTTGTAAACTGTCACATGCCATTTACAAATGTAAAGACTTCATTAATGCAAATCAAGTGCAGAAATATCAATGTTTGCGAGACAACAATATATGTACTAATTGTTTAAAGAAAGGACATTTTTCAAGCGTATGTAAATCAAGCTCATGTAGAAAATGCCGAAAGAACCACAACACCTTATTGCACGTAGATCGCGCAACAGAAGCGTCAAGAAGATCGCAACAATCAGATTCTCGTTCTGATAACTCAGAGCCTTCTAACACAACTCAGTACAGTCTGAATGAATTTTCTTCACCGCAAGCTTCGTATTGCACAATAAAGGGAAAACCTCAGTCACAAGTTTTGCTAGCAACTGTGTTAGTTAAACTGAAAGATCGAACAGGAAGATGGGTAAAATGTAGAGGGTTATTAGACAGTGCCTCTCAATCGAATTTCGTAACTTCAGATATGGTTCAACAACTAGGGCTCGCGAAACAAAGAAGGGTCGTTCCAATAAGAGGAATAAATGGTGTCACATCAGAAACCAGATCAAGTGTTGAAGTATGTTTGCAATCCACAATAAACGATTTTTCTACAATTATAGAATGTGCAGTGTTGCCAACCATCACTGGCAATTTACCTACAGAAAAGGTTCCGTACGAAGAATGGAACATTCCAAAAAATATCGCATTGTCAGATCCTACGTTTGCTATTCCAGGCAAAATACAGTTATTGTTAGGTGCAGATGTTTTCTTTCAAATATTGAAGTCAGAACGTATGACTCACCCAAAGAACTTCCCAGTACTTCAAGACACACAATTGAGGTTCATTCTATCAGGACGCATCCCACAACAATGTAACGCCAATACATCGATTACTTCATGTTTCACAATGACAGATGACAATCTAAATAGACAGATACGAGCTTTTTGGGAGCTTGAAGAATTAGGAACATCGGTGACAACAAGAGAAGAAATGGCATGCGAACAGCACTTTGTAAACAACACCACTCGTGACCATACAGGGCGTTTCACGGTACATTTGCCATTCAAGGAAGCTAAAGAAACATTAGGACAATCATACAACCTAGCTTCAATCAGGTTTCATCAACTTGAAGCGAAATTGCAACGTGAACCAGAATTACGTCAAGATTACGTAAAATTTATGCATGAATATGAAGAACTTGGACACATGAAACAAGTTGAAGAGGAACGTAACACCTCAGAAGGAGTCACGTATTACATGCCTCATCACGCTGTAGTAAAACCTAGCAATTCTACATCAAGGGTACGTGTCGTATTCAACGCCTCCGCCAAGACAGACAACGGAAAATCATTGAATGATATTCTCATGATTGGACCAACCATTCAACCCGATTTGATGTCCATAGTCTTAAGATTTAGAACATATCCAATCGCTTTCACAGCAGACATCGAAAAAATGTATAGAATGATACAAGTACATCAAGATGATACTCCGTTGCAGAGAATCTTATGGAGAGACACGCCAAACGAAGAGATCAAAATATTTGAATTACAGACTCTCACGTATGGGACAGCGCCAGCATCATTTTTAGCAACACGCTGTATGCAGCAGCTAGCACAAGAAGAAAGTTGTAATTATCCTCAAGCAACGAACATTTTAGCAGAGAGCTTTTATGTTGACAATTTAGCTAGTGGATCTCAAAATGTACAACAAGCGGCACAATTGCAAGCCGAACTCATCGAGCTACTAGCTAAAGGAGGATTTGTATTACGCAAATGGTGTTGTAATAACGCTGAGTTATTAAGATCAATTCCACCAGAATACAGAGAAGATAACTTTCCAGTCCAATTACATTCGCAAAAAGGAGTAAACACACTAGGAATCTCTTGGAATCCTGTAGAAGACAAATTCATCGTTAGCAGTAAATTCACCTCTAGTTCTACAACAGTCAGCATTTCCACTAAGCGTCAAATAACAGGCGTCATTTCATCCATTTTCGATCCATTAGGGCTTGTTAGTCCAATAGTCATCAAATACAAAATGTTTCTTCAACGTCTTTGGCAGAAGGAAGTTGAGTGGGATCAACAGCTGTCACCAGAATTAATTACTGAATGGCAGAAACTGCAAGTGCAACTTCCACTCATCAATGAAATAAACGTCGAAAGATTTGTACTACAAGAAGGTAACGTGACACAAATACAATTGCATGGCTTTTCAGATGCAAGTGAAAAGGCATATGGTGCATGCTTATATATTCGTTCCATCAATCAGCAAGGTCAAGTTTCAGTAAAACTTCTTTGTTCAAAGTCACGCGTAGCTCCAATAAAGAAAGTAACGTTACCCAGACTAGAACTTTGTGCAGCATTACTTTTAGCAGAACTCGTGCATAAAGCAATGCCAGCATTGCATTTGCAAATTGAAAGCATACATTTATGGACAGATTCTCAAATTGTTCTGTCCTGGATATCAGCATCACCTGCAAAATGGAAAACATTTGTAGGAAACAGAGTTTCTAGAATTCAGGATTTAACAGAAATCAGTAATTGGAGACATGTACCTTCAAACGATAATCCAGCTGATTTAATATCAAGAGGTGTTGATGCAAGCATCATGAAACAGTGTCCATTATGGTGGCAAGGACCCGAATGGTTGAAAGAGAATTCAAATTGGTGGCCTCATTCATCAATAAAGCTTGAAAATGAAGCACCAGAAATGAGACGAATATCAACATTATCATTGTTCATACAGAGCAAAGAGACTCACATCATTGACAAATTTTCAAAATTGTCTAAATTAATAAGAGTCGTGGCATATTGTCAACGGTTTATTTACAATCTCAAGAACTCTCATGAGAGAATGATTGGGCATCTCAAACCCAATGAAGTGCAACGTGCATTACACACATGTATAAAAATTGCACAACAAGCGTTCTATTCAAAGGAAATCGTAGAACTTAACTCGAACCACGAACTTTCAAATAAAGTTCTTTGAAAACATTGTATCCATTCTTAGACAAAGATCAGATGCTAAGAGTTGGAGGACGTCTGAATAACAGTCAATTATCATCATTTGACAGCAAGCATCAGATGATATTACCACCAAAAGGTAACATTACAAAATTGATTGTCGAAGCAGAGCACAAAAGACTTCTACATGCAGGACCACAGCTATTAGTAAGTTCTTTAAGGGACAAATATTGGATTCCACGTGGCAAACAAGTAGTTAAGAAAATACTACATAAATGCATAATCTGTTTTAAGCTAAAAAGCACAACTTCGTCGCAATTGATGGGACAATTACCTGCAGCTCGCGTTCAACAATCAAGACCATTTACCAATGTGGCTGTAGATTACGCTGGTCCAATACATGTCAAAACAGGAACCGTAAGAAGCCAAACAGTTACCAAATGCTACGTCGCCGTATTCATTTGTTTATCAACAAGAGCGATACATTTAGAAGCAGTCAGCAATCTCACCTCCGAGGCTTTTATTGCTACCCTTAGACGTTTCACATCACGAAGAGGGAAGAGTAGTCATATATACAGTGACAATGGAACCAACTTTGTTGGCGCGAACAAAGAGTTACAAGAACTTTTACGATTATTTCAATCAGAAGCATTTAATAAGAAATTACAGGACTACTTATCACTAGAAGGTCTACAATGGCACTTTATGCCACCTGGATCACCACATTTTTCAGGACTCGCTGAGGCAACAGTTAAATCAATGAAACATCATTTGATAAGAATAATAGGCAAGTCATCGATAACATTCGAAGAATTGACAACATTATTGTGTCAGGTAGAAGCGTGTTTAAATTCAAGACCCATTTCTGTAATCTCACAAGATCCAACAGATCCAACCCCACTTACACCTGGTCACTTCCTCATAGGTCATCCTTTATCCTCGTTACCCGAGCCAGACATCTCCGAATTACCAGTCAACAGACTGACAAGATGGCAGACAATTCAGCAGTTTCACCAACAATTGTGGCATCGTTGGTCGACAGAATATTTACATGGACTACAACAGAGATCCAAGTGGACTCGTCAGCAGAAGATTCAAGCAGGTACCGTTGTGATACTGAAGGATGAAAGACTTCCTCCCCTTGTTTGGAATCTCGGCATCATCGAAGCAGTATATCCTGGTAAGGATGGACTTGTTCGAGTCGTCGACGTCAAGACTAAAGGAGGTGTATACAGAAGACCAGTCGTCAAGATCGTACCACTTCCCATCGAAGATGATTTGGAACAATAGTTTAGTGTTTAGTGCAGTTTAGTGTCAATATAACAATTTGCAGTTATAAGGTGATTAAGTGTAATCACGTCACAGATAAGTACAGTATAATATTATTTTGGTCTATTGTACGACCAAGAGGGGGGAGAATGTATGATAATCATGTGTTATTTTCATTGAAATGTCACATCAAGAACACAGCGCTTAGCGCGCATAGCAACATGCATTTGTTTTCTTTATACGCACGCCAGTAAGAACGTTGCGCCAGTCAGGCGAGAGCGCGCGAACAGTGTGGCTGCTCGGACGTTTTATGCAAAAGCAGCTCCGGTGTGCATTGCGATATATACCATAATATATTTGTTATTTGTAGTACTCGTGGTAGTGAATAAAACATCAAAAACACAAACAGATGCTTTATCTTCGATTTCCCTTCTTGAGTTACCGGAAGTGAGCATGATAATGTCATCCGCATAAGCTATGTCTGGTCTATGTCTGGATGGTCTTGTAGTTTCATAAGCGCAGGCTCCAAGTTAGTATTCCAAAGCTCGGGTCCCAGAATGGAACCCTGAGGACAACGTTTTGACGTGATCTTACTCATTTGTAGATCCGGATATTTGATGCTAACTTTTCTGTTAGAGAAATAACTTTTCAGAAGTAGGAAGAGTGTACCTGGGCAGTTCATATTTTTATGTGTTTGAAAAAGGCTGGGCCACCACAAGTTGTCAAATGCCCCGGCGATGTCCACCATAATTCCAACCATGTACTTGTTTGGAGTGTTTTGTGTTGTAGACGATAGAAGGCGTAATGCATCGTCAGTGCATTTACCTTTCGTGAACCCAAATTGTATCCCTGATATGGGTTTGAGCAGGCGAAATTCTTTGAGTCTTTTTAGGATAAGTTTCTCGAAGAGTTTTCCCAAAACGTTAAGAAGGCATATTGGTCTGTATGAATTGACCCTGGTTTCATCTTTATTTGGATGTTTCTTGATGATTATTAAGTTTGCTTCCTTCCAGGTTTCTGGGAATATCTTCTGAACAAGGCACTCATTAAATAGTTGAGTAATGTAAGGCGTAAGTACTGGGGTGATTTCTTGTATTATTTCCACAGGAATTCCGTCTGGCCCAGGGGACTTCTTCATTTTCATGCTGCTTATTTCGTTTTCTACTTCCTGGGTAGTGAAAGGTAATATTGGTGATTCTGGATATGGCTGGTGATAGATTTTTCTTGTATCCTTATTTTCATCGCTGTCGTTTTCAGGTTTGTCGTCTGGTATGAGATTCTTCATTAAGAAGTTGATGGTTTCTTCCAAGTCCTTTGTCATATTCGTGTTGTTCTCGTCATTAATTAAGATGGAAATGGTTTGCGGTTTTTTTATTTTGCCGGTAGCGATTTTATACGGGGTGCCCCATTTATTTATTTCCAGACGTTTTTCGATGAAGATATTCCATTGTTGTGTCTTATAATTTAGTAGCTCGGTTTCGTATTGCTTTTTTTTGGCACGGTAAATCTGGAGGTTGGAATTTCTGTATTGTGCGATGATGGATTTTTGATATAGTTTCCTGGCTTTTTGCATTTGTTTCTTAAGGTTGGTTAATTTCTTTGGCCATGGCTTCCTCTTCATTTTCCTTTGGTTATTTCTGGGTGATGAATTTTCAATTGCTTGTCTGATGTTTGCAGAGAGTTCCTCTGCGAGCGTGTTGAGTGATTTTTGTTGGTCCAATTGTTCAGGGATAATGAGCTTTTCTAGGAATTTTTGATGATCGATTTTTCTCCAGTTCAATATGTTCTCCTGGTTTGTCTGTTCAAGCTGATGTTGCCTGTAGATTAAGTCGAATAGTATTAAGTTGTGGTCGCTTGTTGTGGCGAGATCTATAACTTTCCAGTTTTGGACATCGCCCAAGGCCCTTGCATTCGTGAGTGTTAGATCAATGTTGCTTGAGGCGCCCGCCCTTCCCCTGTAGGTGGGCGGATTATCTGGCTGATTTTCGACTTGTAGATTGTGCTCAGAAATGAATTCCTCCATGGCTACCCCCTTGGTGTCGGTTTCTTGGCTGTACCACCACGGAGAGGAGGAGTTCGTGTCAGCTGTGATTATGATCTTGTAGTTTTTGTACGCATTGCAGATCAGATCGATTTTTTCCAAATATGGGTCTATGTCATGGCTGAATTGAAAATAACTATTTATTAGGATCCAAGAACCATGCTCGGAAGATATTTGAGCGCAATTTATGTGTGTGTCACAAAATTGTGCTATTTTGGTGATTGTTAGATTTCTGTTTAGGTTAATTATTGCTGCCATGGTTTGATTGCGGTCCTGAATTGTGTGAACGTTGAGTGGTATGTAGGGAATTTTGTTTTTGGATGTGTATGGTTCTTGCATGAGAATTATGTCAATGTATTGCTCTTTGCAGTAATTGATTGTTTCAAGTGTTGCAAGCTTGCTTCTTCTGGTGTTGATCTGTGCAACGCGTATCTTGTCGTTATCTATGAGTGCCGTACTAATTGGTGGCATCGGGGCCATTCGTTTGTTGCTATGAACTCCATTCTCCCGTGTGCCCTTACAAAGTCCGCGTAAACATCGTCAAGTACCAGGGACTCTCCGCGACGTCCGAAAGCTGTCTCGGTTAGCCGGAGCAGCTCCTCTGTGTCGGTAGGAAGGTTGTAAGTTTTTAACGTTATCCTGTCCACTGCTTCTGGTATGGGGAAGGTAATAGTTTTGCCCTTGCTATGCTTCTTCCTGACTAGTAGTCTCAGTGCAGTAATGAGAATATCTCTCTCTTCTAGGGGTGAAAGTTTCAAGTTGTGTTCGAAGTTTCTATATATTAGGTACGGATCCGAGGGATGGGATGAGTGTTCTGGCGAGGGTGATGGAGGTTCCGAGTCAGTATCGAGATCGGTGTCATATAAGTCAAGTGTGTCTTCTGCAGTGAGTTTAATTTTCTTGAATGTAAGAGGGGTGTGAGATGATGTGTCAGATGTAGGTGTTCGTGTCAGAGCGGGTTTTATTACCTCAATTGGGACAGGAGAAGTTGGAAAAGGGTCGTTGAGGATGGAATGGGTGTTTGTAGTGAATTTTATATTCTCCGATAGGTTGGACGGTTCAGTAGAGAGGTCGAGAAGGGTTGGGGGATTGAAGTATGTGCTATATGGGTACATGAAGGGGGGAGCTTCTGGGTTTAGCGTGGAAGCGTTTACTAAATCGATTGCTTTTTTTAGTCGGTATGCTGCCGCTCTTTTAGCGTTTCTTTTTCTTCTACTTGGTGGATTTCTTTTCCGTTTTGTTTTAGGGGTGTTCTCCATAGTCTGTCTTGTCCACTAGTCTTTGCCACATGAGGGTGTATTTTGGGCAGTCTTTGTTGTCTTTATTATTGCATGTTTTGTTCCTGTTTTTACATGGAATGCATGTTTTCGGTTGGTTTTTTTTTATCACAGTGTTGGCGTTCATGATTCTCATTTCCACAATGGGTGCACAAGGGTTTGTTTTTGCAGTATTTTGCTACGTGGCCGAGGTCTCCACATTTCAGGCAACGTGCAACCACGATATAATCTTTGATGAAAAGAGATAGGAACGGTAAATATACGTTTTCTGTGCGAAGAAGGATTTTTCTAATTTTACTTGTGGTTTGTACAACTAGATGTACTGTGTTGCTGTCACGGCGTCCTGTTTTAAATCTCACATTGAAATCATTTGTGTATTCTTCATATGGAATTGATTCTTGGAGATTAAGGCTGTAAAATTCTGTGTAAAATTCCTCTGGGTCTTTATTGGCCGGAACGTCATATATGATCAGAAGTGGATCCTTTTTTCGAGGCTTTTCTACTTAGATGTTGTGTTTAGGAAGATCTTTATTATTAATTAATTTCTCGGCTCCTTCTCTGGAAGCTGTTTCCACTATCACCATTTGATTTGTGGTTCTTATGCTTTTGATTTTGATATTTTCCCTCACTGGATTTACTGTAGTGGTCAAAATTTCCTGTATCTTCTTAGCACTCATTTTCCTATCTTTGTCCGACATAAAGACAGTGTGCTTTACGGTAGATGTGGCTTTCTGTATTTGTTGTTGTTTGTCGTTTTTTTTTGTTGATACAACCTGGGAGTATAATACGTCTTCTCTAGGGGTTGCAGATTGGACATGGTGATTTCTATCTTGAAGGATTTTATTTACGGCGTTGAGTGATTTGTTCTCCGACACTGTTTCTTCATGTACTTGTTCTAATTTGCTCATCAGTTCTAAGAGGATGGATTTTCTTTCTTCTGATATGTTTTTATCTTTAGCGACGAGGGTAGTAATTTCTAATACCAGTTTTCTGTGCATCTCTAGCTTGATAGTCTGAGAAACGGGAACACTGTCTATTGAAGATACGCCAGTCGCATTGGAGTTTGATGTCTGAACGTTGGTGCCTGGTGTCTGGGAGGAAGGGGTGGCTGAGGGGCTGAAGGGGTTTGCAGGTGACGGGTTGAATGACTTTTTCCAGTGGTCCTGGGGTTGTTGTAGGGGCGAATCAGGCTTCCTTTTTGTCAGAGGTGAAGGTGGGGGGGAATGACGGACAGGGCCACCCTGTTCGAAACCAAAGTGAGTGTTTTGCTTGGGGGTAGAATTTTTGTTTTTGGGTGTGGCGCCACCGGTAGGAGCCATGAGGAACACCGACAGTAGTCCAAGTTGTTGATGAAATCTGGATTAAAGAAGCCAATTGACGGAGAGCGGCCGTTAACTGCAATCGCACGGTCGCAAACACAGGTTGCCCGGTGCTACGAGAACTGACGCGTATTGTATAGTATTGGAATGGACTTCATACTCTCGAGTGACGTCACGCTATGTGAATGTCCTTTGTAACAGCTGAGTGAGTGAGAATGACGGCGCGCCCCGGCAATGCACAGACCCCTCTAGCCGAGAATTACGCCGTGTCGTGGCAGTTGTATTTGTCAAATAAAACTGGAACTACTGTATTGAATTCGGTTCTGGGGGTCTCAGAATGTCAATCAGGCTTCTCATAAAACTACTATGTTTATTAACCATGCTAACTGAGTTCGGTTTGTCTGTGTCTGGTTGTTATTTATACCACTGACATCCGTTAGGCTTAACTGACGTGGCTCCGTAAGGGTAGCATGGGGATGTTTGTTTCGCAACAGTTATTTTGCTTAAGGGTGAATTTACTTTTAGTTTATTTTCAGATGAAGATTGGTCCTTCTTGCGTGAGGGTTTGGGGGTGAGCAAAGCAAACTACTCCTTGGGTGAGCTGCAGGGGGTGTCTTTTGCGTTCATCTGCGGGCAACAGTATTCTCCATAAGAAATATATGGAGAGTGCACACGATTACTATTTTGGCAGTGTTTGAGAAAGTACTTACCGGAACAGATTGTGGGGGTGTCCTGCGACCCAAGGCACACCTTACACTACCGCATGCTCCCTCACTTACACTAACACTCACTAATTACCACATATTTTGTCGATTTTTTACGGAGCACTTTTACGCATGAAGAAGTCTGCTTGGCGCACGCACCCACTTTAAACTGTAGGTCCAGTCCCAATTAGCCTTACTGTGCATAAAGTGGATTTAAAACACCAACTCAATCAATCATAACTTGTTGAAATAGTGGCGTTGTATGTAGAAGAAATCAGTAACTAGGATTAAATGGTTCATATATTTTACGTTTTTTAAACTACTGATCAACAGAGCTGTAAAATGCTCGATTCGCAAACAACATTATGTGCTGCAGTGTATAAATTGTAACCGGAAAAAAAAGAAGATAGTTACAATATATAAAATTGAAAGAAGAAAGTTTTAATAATTAGTATTTACTTTATTGAGCATTAATCTTCCATAGATGCATAATTATCACCAAGCAAATTTTTATCATGTATATTCTCTTTGTCTTGCACAATGAGAGCTTCAAGAATTGAAAGCAGCATACGTTAAACATGTAAAACGAAATAGAAAAAAATAATAAAATACCGTAGTCATGAACAATTCACAGAACAATGCTATTTCATCCCACTGTAGCCTATAACATTTATAGCAAATTTTTTCTAGGTAATTATTGCAATTAAATTATAATTGAATTTTCATTGGTTTCGCATAGGCAAGAAGAGCAGTTATGGAGTGGTTCTAAATAAACGTGGAGATGTTATTAGTGAAGGTAATGTATGACGTTTCTCAGTGTCATCATTTTTTTTAAAACTGTGAAGCAATCTTTATTCTTTAAAGATAACTTTTAAAGACAAGACAGTCTTTAAAGAGTTTTAATAAAACTTCCATCTTTCATTGTCATAGCTACAGTCTCGACAACGATAATTTTGGTATCCCGTGGAAGCACATAGTGGATCGAATATCACTTTAAACTTTAGGTCCTGCTCCGATTAGCCTATCTGTGCATAAACTGAACTTAAACTCTTAGGGATTTGGTTAAGGCTTGATTTTTTTACCGGGAAGTTGATAATACTATTTCAGCTTAGCAATGCTGACATTTTTGTCAAATTAAATCAAATTTAATAAATTATGAATTCTCACAGGAAATGTTGCAAAAGGACTCCGAAAACTCAAGTTCAGTCGGAAATTTAGAGGTAAGTTTCTCAAGAAATCTACAAGAGTTTGTAAATTTTAAGAACTTTAATTTTACAATGATTATGTAAATAGTGTAGACTAACTACTTCATGAGTAAAGTATTTGATTTTGTAAGAAGGAGAGAGAAATGGTAGATGTAATTTCCAATGTGAAATTACAACGCATGCCACAACTATTCCGATTGCAGTCGCAATTAAAATTTGGAATCTGTCATATCTGTAATGGGGCAACCACTTCAGGACTATCGTGGAGCTTTAGTACTTTTAAGTGATGTCTCTTCATCGATAAAACAGGGTTCCTTTATTGTTATTGGTATAACAGTGCAAGCAGATCTTGAGTAACAGTACCCAAGGAATATCAACAAAAATTGTACAGCCAGAGGCTTTTGAACCATTCTTGCAAAAATATCAAATATAATATATTCATTTACACGTTGCCTGCATATCTGGGTATTACAAAACTCACCTGAGTATTTAATAACATTATGTTTTTGGAAATGTTGTACTTTGCTTAGTACACATTCTTAGTTGAATATTATTTATATTGCTCTTGTTCTTTCTAAAGATATTTTACATGCTACGTTCCAACAAAGTACCTCTCATCAATCAATTGACATGAGTTCTGACTTTCATTTCTTTTATTAATAAAATGTTAGGCTCAACTTGGGCATCGATAATTCTATTCTCTTTGATTAGGTAGGGCAGAATACTACACTGTATCAGTAATCTAAAGAGCTCCGGGTTTGAATCCTCGTCAGAGTAAAAATAGCACATGTTAAGAAGTGACAAAATGTGCTCTTAAAATTCAGTGTTTATAAAATAACTAAGGTTATGACGATAATACTTCGTATTACGATTCATATTTTTTGGGGTTCTTTTGCGATTTTTGTTTTATTCCAGGTCAAGTAAAACCAAATGACAGAGGAATAATCGGTCCTTTAGGAAGCATGTCCAGAAGTAAGTATGCCTATATTAAATACATATATAAAATGTTACAATCATTCTTGTATTTATTGGAAAAAGGGAAAAATATAAAATATTTGTAAGCACATTTCCTTTGTTATCGGCACGAAATGTGTGTTCGTGAATTATGTTTAGTAAAACGTGACAATATTCTGTTTTACATTTATCTATTATTACACTAGGTATGTTCACGTGCACTATTTTTTCTAAACACAGAGCCCAAACAATGAAAAATTCTGGCAGTAGTAATTCACTCGAGCTCTCTCTGGGCCAAATGGTTAAAATAGTTTATTCAAGACGAAATAAGTGTATTGTTAGAATAAGTAAATAAGTTAAAATAATGAACGAATAGCGTTCAATTAAGATTGTAACACAATAAAGACATATTACAAATAACATTTACACAAATCGTACTTTACATTGTTAATAGAGACGTCACATTCACTTGTGCTTAGTTTTTTTTATTTGTTATTGTACGAAATTAATTCCAATCATTAATGCTTCGTAATCTATTTTCGAATGTTGACCTAATTAAAATAAATGAAGCATGAGAACAAAGGATTTCCCATAAAACGTCAATGAATTTATTTTTTAGACATTCCCATCATATTACGGTCAATCCTTTAGTTTAACAGTTTATCTGTTCTAAATCACTTGTTTCAATACGACTTTCTATGTTGTTAATTTTCATCACCATCTCCCTAAATATAATTATTTTTGTCTTATGATATAGCCTACATGTATATCCTCAACATAATGGAATTAAGTTAAAAACCGTGTTTTATACACACATATTCCTGTCGTTATTAATAATAAATCTAGTATTTTTATGTAACAAGTTTTGAAAATGAAAGATGCATCTATTAATGTGCTTGTACTCTTATATTTTAGGCATAGGCAGCAATGTTGAAAAGGATTTTACTGTTATACAAGTAAAAGGTACAAGTTTCAAAATAATCATTACGTTTAGTTTAATTTTAAGTATTCGGACATATATGCAAAGACCAATAGAAACATATTTCTGAAAGTTCAATAGTTCACTTAAAAAATATATTTTATCTTGCTTCGACTTCGTTTTATAACTTAATCAATCATAATAAGTTTTTAAAAATTGATAATGTGGAAATTCTTCTCACGTATTACATTGTTGCTAGGATTGTTAAGGCCATATAGATTCAATTCCACTGTTCATTGGCAACAACGAAAACTCAAAACATGTTAGTATATCCATAGATCAGATACTGCAGCTGAATTATTCTACATGATTTATCAAGTGTGTATTATAATAGTTTACTGATGTTCAAAGTAATCAATATTATACATTATGTCTTGTAATCTGGTATTCATCAATTCTTCATAATTCTCAACACACTGGATTTCAAAAAGCAATTCAATTCAAGTTTCAAGGAAAGTATATCGATAAGTGTACGTGTACATAGTGTACTGGTTTTATAATTCAATATTTACGTAAGATCATTAACATTTACTGCCTAAATTGAATCCATTAATATCACAGACATACACTCATGCTCATAAATTAAGGATAATGCTTAATCTTGTACAGAGAAATATTTGGTGTGCACGTTGCAGCTTGAAATGATGTCCGGGTACTGTACCAAAGAACCTGTGTTGACTATGACGTTGATCCAGTGTGTGGTGGCGCTGTAAGCAGACCAATGACTCACAGGAGCGAAACTGCTTACCAGAGTACAGTGCCTATAGGAAGTGTGAGGTTGTGTTCGGTTGTGCTAATGGTGAGTGCGTGTGTGAAATGGCTCAACGAACACATATTGATGATGTAATGAGGGGAAGGATACTTGGGCGGCTAGAGGCGGACCAAAGACAGCAGGTCGTGTCACAGGTGCTCCATGTGCCACTAAGTGTCATCTCACGATTATGGCAAGGATTCCAACAGACTGGAAACGTGTCTCGGCGCTACAGCAGTGGACGTCCACAATGTACAACACCACGAGAAGACAGGTATCTGACCGTAAGTGCCCGGAGACACAGACGGAGTACTGCCGGAGGCCTTGCTAGAGACCTTGCAGTTGCCACTGGAACAGTTGTTTCCAGACACACTGTGTACAGACGACTCAACAGGCACGGTTTATTCGCCCAGAGGCCTGCAATTTGCATTCCACTGTCACAAGGTCACAGAGTAGCCCGTAACAACTGGTGTAGAGAACACAGGACATGGACAATGGAAGAATGGTCTCAGGTACTCTTCACTGACGAGTCCAGGTATAGTCTCAACACTGATTCTCGTCGTGTAACCATCTGGCGTGAACCAGGAAACAGATACCGACCCCGTAACATCGTCGAAAGGGACCAGTATGGAGGTGGTGGTGTCATGGTGTGGGGTGGCATTATTCTGGGTTCACGTACACCCTTGCTTATCTTCGACAGAGGTACTGTAACAGGTCAGGTGTACCGGGATGTTATTCTGCAAGATTACTTTCGTCTTTTCAGAGGTGCAGTCGGTCATACGTTCCTCCTGATGTATGACAAGGCCAGGCCACACAGAGCTGCTATTGTGGAGGAGTACCTTCAAACAGAAGACATCATACGAATGGAGTGGCCTGCCTATTCCCCCGACCTCAACCCAATCAAACATGCTTGGGATGCTCTAGGCCGACGTGTCGCCGCACGTCTTCCACCTCCTGGGACTCTTCAGGAGCTCCGACAGGCACATGTGCATGAATGGGAGGCCATACCCCAGCAGCTGCTCGACAACCTCCTCCAGAGTATGCCAAGCCGTTGTACTGCATGTGTCAATGTGCAGGGGCATCACATTCCATACTGAAACCTGTGCACATGCTCAAAGAACTGTGGAACAACAATTTACAACCTCCCTTGCTTTGTATCATATGTGCGCTCTTTGGTTTTTCTCACGTTTTCTGCAATAAACAGGGTTAAACAGGGTATGTGGATGTCTTTCTTGTGTGTTCAACATGTGTCTGTGCTCCCACAACTAGTTTGTTTCAGTGCTGTATCGTGGGGCACCAAAACCTCTATTATCCTTAATTTATGACCATGAGTGTATAATGCACAATATTATTTATGTGGATAATTCTGTTAATCTGTTGCACAAAATACTGTAAAGAGAGAAGTTTAAGTATCGCATTTCAGTTTGAATTAATATTTGTATCTATTCTTAGATCCCAAGGCTCTTTTACTAGATGATCCTCCAGATTACACCGTTGTGGATTTCGGAGGTAAGTCAATTGTCGTTCCATAAAAAGTTGTTCCGTAAATTGAACTTCTTCATCTACGCCAGGCTTGCAGTACAGTATCAATAACAACATTTGTCCTATTGCACTAGAATGGAAATAAATAAATTTGGATATCCATCAGACGTAACCTACATTTTCTGTAATGAGAACAATGAAATGTATCCATTTTTATGGAGAAGGCAAGTGAATTTTCGTATTTTCGTTCATATGAAGGAAGAGTATGTTTCTCGAAACTAACATGCATATACACAGTGGTCATACAAAACTAGTCGCAAAGAACGTTAGTAGTTTGTTCACGATTTTAGATTGTAGTGCAGATTTATATGAATTCCCTCCACTCACCCCAATATTTTTTCTGATATTATTAATTTTCTTTATTTTTACACACTACATTTTGCCTCTCGAAGTCTTCATCCCATTTTAATGTGGTGAGGATTCGAGCAGAAGGCCTCTGGGTCATTTAACCAAAGAACGAATAGAATATACTATGCTCCTAGTATATAGAATTGACTCAGTCATAGGTTCCACGTTTCACTCACAATCAGGGTAAAAATAGAAAAGAAATGTATCACATGAAGGCATTATAAATTTTTAACATTGTAGTCAAAAGATTTCGTGTCAAATTCCCGGTGAAGCAGAGCACCTTTCGCTTTTTACCATAAACAGTTTGAGAAAGTTTGCTGAAACATAATGTATTAAATTAAAATACATACAAAGTGATAGCAAAGGGAAAAGGCACGGCATGACACGACTCGACGCAACACGACGAGATACAAAGCGACACGACGAGTCAAGACGAGTTGTGTTATTCATACAAGAATAAGAGGGCAAAGGAGGTGTCGACTACTTTAATTCCATCCACGGTAGTGTTTCATGACAAGATAACGTTACAAATTGCTAACAACAATAAAGTTGGGAAGGGTGTTACACGACAGTGTGCTCGAGGTAACGGGGAAGGAGGTCAGGGAGCCAATTATTCCTGGCAACAAAAGTTAATTTTCATTACAACCAGGGATGTTTCTATTCCCTTACCGTTTTGGCACTTAATATGTAAATATAATTTACTTTTGGTATTTTGTTTGTACAAAAACTAATTATGTTGTATGAAAACTTCACTAACAAATACGTGAAAACATGACATTTCAGTAAAGCCATTGTAGCTTTGGATACACTTTTTTGTGTGAGGAAATGTGTAATCAATTGCGTAGCTTTTTCTCACATTGTATTTCTAGTTATTTTTCATTATGTTAATTTATCTCCTCTCAAAAGAGAGTAGATTTCCTTGTAAATATATTTCCCGTTTACACATGAATCCACCAGAAGATGAACCCCTGCAAAAAAGGAAAATTTTTCATTCGCAAACACATTGTCAGTCGAGCAATAAATATGAAACTGGCCTGAAGATTGCTTTTCTTGTACAATGTACGATACATTTTGTAATCAAGCTCCAATTTTAACCTTGACCGCAGCTTCAAACCTAACCTATATATATAATATAGGCTGTCAAACAATTCAGTGATGAGTCACATGCAGGTGATGCACTGAAGAAAGGATTCGCATGTCCCCCTGTATGTCCGGTGTGCGGCGGTTCATAAGATCCCATGTTAAACGTTCCCCGAGTAGGTTTGCAACAAATATGACTCGTAGCGTCGCGTCGGATTCGGTGTGAGGTTGGCCTTAGTTATCATATTAACAGAACACCATTATCACTACGTAACTAACTAACTAACTAACTCTCTAGTCTTCTTAAACCCGAAGGTTCATAGCTGCAGCAACACAGGCCTTCCATCTTTCCCTATCTTGAGCAAGATCTATATACTCTTTTCCATCTCTACCGATTTCCTTTAGGTCCATCTCAACGTTGTCCCTCCATCTTCGTATTGGCCTTCCTACAGGTCTCTTACCATCAGGTTTCCCAACAGGAATCCTGTAAGCTCCTCTTTCCTTTCCCATTCGTGCCACGTGGCCTGCCCACCTAAGTCTTCTTGATTTAATTATTCTAATAATATCTGGACATGAATACAAATTATGTAGTTCTAAATTATGTAACCTTCTCCACTCACCTGTCTCCTCATCCCTTTTAGGTCCAAAGATTTTCCTAAGGATCTTATTTTCAAATACTCTCAATTTATGTTCCTCTTTCAATGTAAGGGACCAAGTTTCGCATCCATATAATACTACAGGCAAAATTACTGTTTTGTATATTTTAACTTTTAGTTTTTTAGATATTAAACGAGAAGACAAAAGTTTATGAAGAGAGAAGGAACATGCATTTCCTGAATTAAGCCTACTTTTTATTTCCTCTTTAATATAATTTTCATTTGTTAATATTACTCCTAAGTATTTGAATTTGGAAACTGGTTCAAACGAGTTGTTATCAATAATTAGATTTGGATTATTACCTAACACTTGGTTTCGGCCTGTAAGCATATATTTAGTTTTCTCTTTGTTAACTTCCAAACCTATCTCTATCTCTTAAGCAGTTTTGAAAAATATTTTAGCATTATTCTTAATTGTATTTATATCATCCCCTAATAAGTCTACATCATGTGCATATGCTAACAACTGAGTCACACCATTTAATTTTAGTCCTTCTTTAGTTTCTTTTACCTTCCTAACAGCATATTCTAAGGCAAAATTAAAGAGCAATGGAGATAATGCATCTCCTTGTTTTAACCCATCATGAATTGTAAATTTGTCAGACATATTAATACCCACACGAATTTTTCTTTCCGTTTCACTCGTGCATATTTTTATCATATTAACAAGCTTCTTAGGTATTCCAAACTCTACTAATATATTATATAATTTATATCTTTTGACCGAATCATATGCTTTTTTGAAATCAATGAATAGCTGATGGACATTTTGATTATATTCCCACTTTTTTCAAGTGTCTGTCTGATGTGAAAAATCTGATCTGTAGTTGATCTGTTACGTTTAAATCCACATTGATAATCACCTATAATTTCATTAGCATATGGGGTTAGTCTTGTTAAAAGAATGTTAGACAATATTTTGTACGTTGTTGAGAGTAGAGAAATTCCACGGTAATTATTGCAGTTCATTTTATCACCTTTTTTAAACACAGGAACAATTATGGATTCTTTCCACTGTTGAGGGATTTCTTCTTTATTCCATATTAAACAAATTAATTTATGAATTTGACATATTAATGAATTTCCACCATATTTAATTAACTCAGCTGGTATTAAATCAATGCCAGGTGCTTTGTTATTCTTTAGCCTTTTAATAGCATCTTTAACTTCAGTCAAGTTAGGTTCTGGAACTAAAGGTTCTGCTGTGTGGACTTCATTTACTTCTGATTTATCTCCTACATGGACATTTAAAAGGTCATTAAAGTAGTTCTTCCATCTATTTAGAATATCGCTTGGGTCAGCTAGAAAATCACCGTCTTTATCTTTTATCAAGTTTACTTTAGGTTGCCACCCCTTTCTAAACTCATTTACACCTTTATATAAATCTCTGATATTTATCACTACCTTTAATTATATTTTATTTTCCAGATCAGTGCGACCCTGGCATGAAATTCCTTCCCTGTGGGAAACAATGCGAACCCAAAAGCTGCGATGACGTCACAAAAGGGAAAAACAAGTGTATCCAGGTCTGCATCCCGACATGCTTCTGTGACACAGACGACCACGTGTTGAAAGAGCCGGACGGTGGACCGTGCGTGCATATATCTGCATGCCCCAGTTAGTATTACATTCCGTTCATATACTATAACATTTTGGTTACTGGCCTACAATTGAAAGTGGGATTGGAATCAATATGCGTCTCCACCTGGTATCGTACCCGGATCCCTTAATTACAAGGCGACGACGTTACCACTACTTCATGGGGGAGGCTCACCAAACATAAATAATGATTCTCATTCAATTAAGCAACTGAGTGAACATATAATCGCTGTATATTTTATAAAGGAAGATGCTCTAAATTTACCAGAAAGTAAATGTATAATTTTAGGTATGACGAATCTCAAATTAGAGCCATTATGATACAACTAGAAGAATGAGTGGACATTCAACCACTGAGAGACCAAGAAGGTTCAGATGGGCCTGGGCCTAACAAAACATAGTTTGGAGGTAATCAGCGAAAACTATCTGTACCCTGCATCTCTTGCTGCAAAATAAATATATATTGCCATTTCTCAGAAAAAGATGCCAGGTTCAAATATATTGTCTTGATCACCTCCAAACAATATTTTCTGATTTATGCCCTTCTTCCAGCTAACCTTTCAATTGTGGAAAGTATCGAAAAGTCTAACAGCACATTATTTTCACACAGAATCATTAGTTATTTAAAAAGTAAATATTCAAAGCAGCTACTACTTCTAATAGTATCGTAGTGTTGACGAGACAATAGTGTTTACACAAAAATTAAAGTAGTTGTTGCACTTCGAAAAGAGAGCGAAATATAATTTAATGTTAAAGTGACAGCAATTTTCTGAATAACGTTGTTTATTTAAAAAAAACATTTTTGAACTTTGTGAATAATAGTACTTATACAACAATTGCTTCACAGAAACAACACACAGAATGGCGATTTTGAAAAACAAAGATGTGCAAACATTCTTCCATATAAAGACGATACTTTAAAAATATAGTTTCCCTTTCAACATGAAATACGTAGTGCACGCAGTTTCTACAACAGTACGAAGTGAACTATCTTTATGATGCAATATATATATATATATATATATATATATATATATATATATATATATATATATATATATATGTATATATATAAATAGTTAATGGTATTAGCCACCTACACTGTCGACGATTTGGTTCCAAAATTAGGGGGGAGCGGGCAAGGTGCCAAAACTTTAAGTCAAGAAGAGTTTACTCTTTCTTGGTACATAAGATTTAGCATAGTGCGGAGAAAAAGTTGCAAAAAGTGTAGGGACTGACCCCCCACGACCCCCACCCATCGCCCCTTACATCTTCAACTCACAACTTATTCCCAAAAGTACTATTTCTAAAGGAAAAAAATACGAGGTGAAATGTGGTCCACCTAGATTACATCGCCAGACAAAGCTTCTCTCCACTTGTAAAAACTAAATTTACGGGATATATAATTGTGAAAACTAAATTTACAGGATATATAAATGTTTTGCTGCATGGATTCTAGCAGAGCGAACATTAATATATAATATTTACTTTTTAGAATCAACTGGAACGACAGAATCCTACGCTGCATCTCCTGGTATAGCCGAAAACCTAGGAGTCCTTGGTGAGTCCTCTAATATATTTTAATTAAAAATTAATAATTAAAATAAATTTATCCAGATAAAACAATGTGATGAGTGCCGAGGTATGTTGGTACAGCCATGGACACTTTTGGGTTCTGTGGGATAGCTACAACCCAGAAGTGTTGCTGGCTGTATAGTCCAGCTGCAAAATAACCAAATGAATGCACTGCATTCGTCTCTATAGCTCGATGCCACGTCAATGTACACTATAATGAGACTGTCGAAATCAACTACAGTAACGCTGAACCTTTAACATCATGAAGCTTATGTATATGGTATTCCAAGTTTTCTTGTTGATAGTTAACTTGTTATTTACACTAACTACCATCCTACATTTTATATTAAGTTTGTCTGAGAGTGCATACACACAAAATTATTATTTATTACTGGCAATATATAAGAAGCCGAGGACACGAGTGCATGGACATCAAGACCTAGAACATTCAAAACCATATTACTTTACATTTCCCTTCGCTTAAATGTACAAATTTTAACATCAGATTTTAAGTTCATATGACTATGAGTTAAGTACGTTCTTATTTTGACCTTTCTTAGTAAGTGTTTAGTGTAATTCAAATATCATAGTGTGACAAATTGACCGACATCTAAATTTCATTTCAAAAGATGAAGATGGAGATAACGAGATAGACTTGGAGCCTCTTGCAGAAGCGGCAGGTTTAATTGGTAAGTGTTTGAATTATTCTCTAACTCCATCTACTTAAATAAGTTTAACACTTACCTAACAGTAACCTCTCTATGTCTCTCTTCTCTTTGGAGATAATTTCAGTTGTATACATACATTAATGTCACACTGTAAAATTTATATTAATTTTCATTAAATAAATATATTTCCCTTAATTTATTTACGAAAATTATGTACAACTTAAAATTAAAATATGGAAGTTTATTGTTTCTTAAATGTACTTGAAGTAAAATATGTCTTTTCAACAAATGGTTAACATCGTGTTCAAAATTCGAACAAGCATTCAAAACAAACTTATAAATCGCACGTAATTACAATGTTCACGTAATTCAATGTGTTTTCTGTAGTTATCGGAAACTACTAACTTGTATGAAAACGCACCAGTTACGAGGTAGTGCAAAATGAAATCTTAAAAGTCCAACAAAAACCACAGGTCAAACTGTATACAGCTCACATTTACATGAGGTATCATCAACTGTTATTTACAAAAAATACCTCATGCCTGACGTTATTTGAGGGATCTAATCTCGCGTAGCTTCATGGTCATGTATGGGCACCAGTGTATAATTTGGAATTTCATAATGAGTTGGGTATACACATTTGTGGCTGATGTTACAAACTTTTGCATTTGTGCTGGCACCTGGAATGCTTGATGCGAACTAATTCACACACTTATCACACTCTGTTTATGAAAATTATCCACGGTTTGGGGAACTATCCGGAAGCAACTGAGCTTTATATTAGGGCACGCAAGAAAAAGTTCCTAGAGCCTATTTGCTTCCTCGGTGTGAAGGTGAGTATTATAACGCAGTTCCTCGAAACAACCAGTCTGACAACGCTCATACACACACTTCTTTGTAATTTTATTTCGAAGCTATTTCGGGGAATTGATTATGATACTTCCCCTCTCTCCACAAGCCTTTGGTAATGTTGTTAGCGAATTCCACAATGTGGGTAAACATTGTTTTCAACATATAGACTTGTCATCAACTAACAAACTCTTCATCTCACTTTCATAGCTCAAACAGCACCTTCAGTTCTACCATGGACACCTGCAAATCGTGGTAAGTACTGAAAACCTATTCGATATAGAAATTCATATCAGCATACAATTGATGTATTTTGTGTTCAATTTATCCCATGCTCTATGAAAAATATTACAGATTTCCCTTAAATTATCAAATAATTGAAAATGCAACGAAAATATCATTACATGTTACCGCTAAATTGATGTATATAAGATATCTTATTTCGATTCTCATTCTGAAAGTGTCAGCACAATTTGTGTAATGTTCTGCTCTAGGGAGTTTAGACCCCATGCCCATACTAAACTGCGCAAATGGCACTCATGGACATTTTTGGGTTTTAACTGCTTAACAGGCTATTGACTGGATTGGTACAACCTGGAAATGTCCGTAACTGTACATTTTCCTCACAGATCAAACACCTATTCTCCATTTAGAAATGATAGATAGCGTCGTTGACTTGCAATAAAGGTTTACCGGGTTCGATACGCTGTGGACACACATAGTACTTCGGATCCCATTTTAAACTGTAGGTACAGTCCCGCTTAGCCTTACTGTGCATAAATTGGACTTAAAACACCAATTCAATCAACCAGTCAATTAGAAATGGTACCGGGGCAATCCTAACTCGGGAATATGGTTTAGTCGGGTTGGAAAGCAAGAAAAAATGGAAGAATATTTCACTTCCGGCGGAGAACGTGCCCTTTGGAGGGCGGATACTACATTAATTTCCGAGCCCAAAACGCCCCAGACCCCAACTTTTTAAGCCCTCGTTTGTCTGTAATGGCGTCTTCAAAATGGCGGCCATGATAAGGACTCTACTCCTGTTCATTGCAATTATTTATTATTCATGACGTCTTATTTCCACCTAATTTGCAGTTTATAACTATATTATGATAATAAGAAATTAAGAAGACCCACTTTATCAAATATTATTAGTTATGGCGTTCAATATGGCCGCGAAAAGTCTAAAAATAACCCTTTCAGCTATGTGATCATGTTTGGGATAAAACCTTATGTTTTGGAGGTTCCAGAAATCAACGGTGACGTCAAAAGTAGATTCAGACTAAGCCCACGAAATAATATAAGTTCAATTTTTTATAATCTGTATATATACAGGGTGTTTCAAAAGTCTGACACCAAAGGACAAACTGCGTTATTAGCGTAGGTGGCGAAAAATGGAAGGAGGGGAAAGTTGTTGGAAACATAAGGTTTTAAATATAATGTGCTTGAATTTTCAACGTAGCATGCACCGTTGAGGCTGTACGCTGGTACGAGCCTCAATGAGAACTGACATTGCCTTGTTGCCATATGCGTTGTCCTTAAAGGGAGCATTTACGTTATGGCAACACCACAATGTACTCGGTAAAGTGATAATGATGGCGCAAAATTAAAGGCAAAGTAAGAAGTGCATGTGTGTGTGTGTGTGTGTGTGTGTGTGTGTGTGTGTGTGTGTGTGTGTGAGTACAGAAACACAAACACACATGAGTAGTGGGATTGATACTATTATAAACTCACTTATAGCGTAGAAATGAAGAGGTTATTTGATTGAACAGCCCGATTTGCCTACACTTAAAACAATGTCAAGAGGGGCATATGCCCCAATTCTTCAAGTGTGATATGCTTTTAATCCCAAGAATTCTGAATTCTAGTGTAGAAAAGAAGAAGCCTCAACAGCCCGATTTGCCTACACTTAAAACAATGTCAAGAGGGGCAATGCCCCAATTCTTCAAGTGTGATATGCTTTTAATCCCAATAATTCTGAATTCTAGTGTAGAAAAGAAGAAGCCTCAACAGACAGATTTGCCTACACTTAAAACTATGCCAAGTTCCCATATGATCTTATTGTTTACAGTGTGTTTTTCTGTCAAAATCCCAGGAATCTTGAATTCTAGTGTAGAAATGATGAGCCCCCCCTCAGATTGATTCCGCCATGTGTACAAAGACTGAATCTCTCAGTTTGTTGTCTATAAGCTTGTCAAAAATATGCCCTTCTTGATATTGTTTTGACAAGCTTAAAACTAAACCAAAAATGCTTATTTTCTCATGCTCTACAACTTCCCGATCAATACAATAGGACAAGAGCAGGGTGTTTCATGTTCTTTCTAATCTTTGATCAATCCCATGTCCCGGCCAGCAATAAATTATGCACGCCTGGGAGATTATATCTGCTGGCATGCATGAAATATAATCTACACTGTGCCCTTTCAGGGAAAATTGCATGCCATCCATCATGTCATTAACTCAAAGAGAAATTCTTAGTAAAGAGAATATTGGCCTCTTGCATGTTGTCATGCAAGCCTGAATTGTGATTCAGGTTTTGTCTTATTGTGATAATATATACCCAGTGTGTAACTTACAGAATATTCATTGCATATTTCTGTATTTGAGCTTTCCTGCAAAAAGCAGAAGTGCTGTAAGAGCTTTCCTGCAAAAAGCAGAAGTGCTGTAAGAGCTTTCCTGCAAAAAGCAGAAGTGCTGTAAGAGCTTTCCTGCAAAAAGCAGAAGTGCTGTATTTGAGCTTTCCTGCAAAAAGCAGAAGTGCTGTATTTGAGCTTTCCTGCAAAGAGCAGAAGTGCTGTATTTGAGCTTTCCTGCAAAAAGTAGAAGTGCTGTAAGAGCTTTCCTGCAAAAAGCAGAAGTGCTGTATTTGAGCTTTCCTGCAAAAAGCAGAAGTGCTGTCTTTGAGCTTTCCTGCAAAAAGCAGAAGTGCTGTAAGAGCTTTCCTGCAAAAAGCAGAAGTGCTGTATTTGAGCTTTCCTGCATAAAGCAGAAGTGTTGTAGACATAGTTCCATGGCTTATATGTTTTATAATTAAGAGGCCCCCAGGTTTCAAACCTGATAGAGTGTGTGGGCCTCCCTGACGGCAAAATGCTGGTATTATTGCCTTGTACTCAAGAGGCTTCTGTGTTTGAGTCGGCCCTCTAGAATTGCTCTGTGACTCTCTCATTTCTTACATCATAAACATATGATTTTTCACCTATGAGAATAACACTACATATGGTGTCATCGGGGAGTGTATCGTGGAATTCACAGATAATTTTAATGTTTGTCCTGTCATTAACCACAACTTGTTTTCTTTTTGAAGTGTTGATGACAAACATGGGTCTCTGTGCTTTGAATTCATCTGGTGTGTAATACATGTCAGTATTGCCAGTAGTGACCCTTTTGTATGCTGTAAATGCTTCATATAATTTGAGGAAATCATCCTTGGACATGTCTAAATTATAATTTTCTCTAGGAAATACCTCATTTCTGCCATTTTTAAGATAAATATTCTTGATGTTGCAGTTATCAAATTTACTTGAATTTTTTTCCTGATTATTGTGTCTTCCAGTCTGAAACAATACTACCACAAAATCTGGCATGTCATATTGCATACTGGAGAATGAATTTGTAGCATCAAACTCATAATAGGTGCCAGATGCAGGCTTCTGTACACATTGATATGTATAAAATTGTAGAGGAATCTGTGGATTTTTTAGAATATCTGCTTTGTATTTAAGAGCATAACTGGCCTCATATTCAACAACCGGGATTCTTAGCTCCATAGTCTGAATAAGGCAGTTGCCTTCATAAGGTAGGGTATTAGGCAGAGCTTCCCCTGTAGAGTTTAATGTACTGTACCTCATCAAAGTATTGTTATCATTGGCAGCTCTTCTAAATGTAACCACCCTTCCACATAATATCTTTGTAATCTGAGAAGAATCCTGGCAACAGGCGCATGGGGAACAGCACTGTGTGGCTTTTGGATAATATTTTATCTCCAGCCTCAAATCCACCTATTTTGTAGTAAGAAGCCTCGGTTTTGGATAATTTTAGTGTGGCCAAAGCTGTGGAGGTAATACCCGGATAATCCACTCTGTTTATAACAACACCATGTTTTCTGATCTCAATTTCAGAGAACAGATGTGGCACAAAATTATCCACCAATCTTATATTTGAATTTGCTGGATAATCTGTACCATCGAGCTTTACAACATCAAATTTGATGTATAGATCTGCTCTGTGGGGGTGTATAAAGCCATCCCCTACATCAAGATCAACCTCAATCTCTGTGTTGGGTTGATTTAAATTTGCAAATGTCCTCCTGTTTGGGGGGAATGATTGTAGCTCATAACTCTCAATATTTTCCATTTTTTTTGTATGTATTTTTATTTAAATATTAATTTCTATGATTGCAGTTGTTGTGGCTCTAGCAAAATCAACTAATTCTTCTTTTTCATTAGTGACCATCAATTCAATATAATCTATTATATTATGACACACAGGAAAATATAATGTTGGTGATGGATTGTAGATGATTGGCTCCATAAATTCAGAATTAGGTTTGTTTGTGAGTGCCTATGCCTATGCCTATGCCATTTGATTTGGTGATCATACCCTCGGCCACATTACAGTGAATATTCAGAGTCTCTATGGCTAAGAATTTAGGTATATTAATAGCAGTGTGTTTGATGGCTGGTTCAAGTTTTGTGTTGTTCTCAAATCCTAACAGCTCTTCTATAGTACCCAGATCCACTGTTTCTGTAGCAGATACAATCTCTACTCTGTGAGTGACAGAATTTTGACTTAACACTATACCTCTGGGTAATTGAGCATTTAGAGTGGATAGATTATATTGCCCTGGAGTGATGACAATTTTTTGATCCCCTACTGCAATTGTGTTGTTGTGGTGTGTAATATTAGGGATCAAGTACATGCCATAAAATGCTCTGAGAGCTATTGTTTTGGATACACTATGTCATCATGTAATTTGAGTTTCAATATTGAATTTTGGCTGGTGAGATGGAATACCCCCTTGATGTTTCAGATACTACAAGGCTTTTTGAAAATCTTCAATTGATGGTTTATTTATTTGAGACATATATCTAAGAACAGATAAACACAAATGTCCACAATTAACATCTTTGAAGTTTTGAACACGGGCATTATTGTAATAAAGATTAGCTGATTTTAGATATTTTACTAAATTTTCAGGTGGAACACCTCCAAATGAATCAAACACAAATGCCTCATTTTTTAAATATTTAAGATAGCAAATCCAGTGAGTGCCCTGATTTTTGTACTTATCCAAATTAACAATGCCACACTCTTTGTTGAGTGTTTGCTCTGGCAAAGAATCAGACATGTACACACCTCTAAAATGTTTGATGCCCAGTGGCTTGATTAAAGCTTCAATATCTTGGTTTGTAAGCGGCTCTTGTTTTTTTTAAACTTATTCATGGCTCTCTTAACACCTTTGCCTTGTTTCTCCATGGCTAAGTTGTGGCGCCTCTGCTCATCTAATTCTGCCTTATTCTTCTTGGCATCTATTACTGTTTTTGCTATAGCAGCTGATCCCCCAGCCAAGCTCCCAACAGCCCCGAGAGCAGCTAAGATGGCAGGGATAGTAAATATAAATCCCCCCACATGTGATTTTTTTCTTGATTGCTGTAATTTTTTTAATTGGGGGGGTACTAAGCAACAATTTCATACCATCGCCCTTGGCAATACAAGAATTTTTTTTCTTGCGCTGCTTTTTAGTTAAAAGGCTGTCAATAGTTTTAAGAGATTTAAGACCTGCATAAGGTATCTGATACATAACACCCTTGGCCTTCATCCTAGGTTTATTATATACATATTCACAACCCCCACCCCAGTTTTTGTTTGGTGTTCATAGCTATGGTGGTCCCCAATGCTGCTATTTTTTCACTTAAAGAAGCATCTTTGCTTACAAATCTACCAAATGCAGCCTCTTCTAATTTCTTGTCTGCAACATGTCTCTTGTCAAGATCAGAATGTGTGTTGTATGCTATGTCATGGTCTCTACAAGCAGCATCTATCGGATTAACACCAGGGTCCCCTCTGTTTAATCTATGATCTAGTTTTGTGCCTGGACCACAATACTGATAGCCTGGAATGTGTAGTTCAAATGGCAGCTTGTTTATAATGTCATTAACCAGCCCCCGACCCTCAGAAATATTCCAAAATTTAGGTGGTAGAGTATTAATAATTTTTATAAGATATCCAATCCCCTTAGTGTCATTCACTATAAAATTAGACAATTTGGTGCTTATCATGTCCATAATTCCAACCTTTTCATTGTAAAAATTGTGGTTGCCAGTATTTTCCTCCCCAGCTATTACCAGCAACATATCTACAAGTTTCCTGACATCATCAACCCACATAAATTCTTTAGGCAGGGTGTTGTATTGTTTGATTCCACTACCTGTCTTGATTTGTGACCATATGGGCTTGATTAAATTGTTGTATTTTGCTCCACTGCTAGACTTGACTCTTTTTTGTGTGGGATCATTGTTCTGGTATAGAACATCTGATTTTATTAATATTTCTTTGTAATACTATAATCTTAATCTCTATAGCTGCCAGGTCTCTTCCTAGTCATCAGTTCCCACAATCCAGGTGTGCCGGGATATTTAACAAAACCACCTTTTTCTCCAAGATGAGATTCTGAATATACAATGAGATCATCTCCCATAAATGTTACTCTGAAATTGCCAATTCTATGTATGATGCTACCATCACGCTCTGTGTCAGCATATAAACCAAAGACCTCATCTTTGTTGTCTTTAGGTGTGCTTAAATATTTTTGAGCAAGAAGACCCAATTCAATAGGATCCTGAGTAGTTTCAATTCTTCGAGGACCAACAGGACTAGGTGTATGAATACTGGAAAGTGGGGTGAATGGATAATCTAATATGTTCCTTGCAGCTACAGGTACAAGCTCTGTGATCAAATTTTGATTTTGCTCTGTAACAGTTTTGATATTTTTACCTAATTCACCAATAGCATCAATAATAGACTGTTCTGTGCGCTTGTGTTGTTCATGAAAACCTCGGTTCTCTGATTTCCATCCCTTAAATCTTTTTACAAGATAATCTCTTAATTTAAGATCATCAATGATTGGCCTTTTCATGGTTATTTATTTATGTTTCAATGTCTAGAAAATTGTTGATTTTATTTCTATATTTATCACTATTGGGTTTTCTTGTCATATCAATTGTGACAAACCCATAACTGTCCTGGTTCCAGCACCTGCTGCAAATCTTGGAAAAATCATTGTAGCTCAGGTCCCCACCTACATATTCATCATGTATGTGTTTGAGGTTGGTATGGTCTTGATGAAACACACATATAAAATTGCTGTTGTCTCGGATCAGCTGCTTCGGTATTTTAGAAAAAAGTCTGTGCCAGGTAGAAGCAATCAATGTTTTTGTGCCGGCCCTGTGTAAAGAAATTTCTAACCTTGTTTTGATTATCCAGTATAATGTCATCAAACACAACAACAGAATTATCGAGACATTAATGGAGTGGCATAACATCTGGTTCAAAAGTGGCTATATCCAGTCCATCATATAGCTTCATCAGCTGTTGATATTTTAATTGTTCCAAGCTCTTAGAGAAGACATACAATTGCCTGTTTTTCCAGTCTAACCAGTTGGGTGCCAATTAAAAATTATCAACCATTAGTGTAGTTTTACCACAAGCCGATGGCCCAACAATAAGACACCTAATATTATCAGGCAGCAACTTGCCATTTCTCTTATTCTGCTGTTCAGGTTCTGGCAGCCTCTTTATAAAATCCCAGGTGTTCATATTATCATTTTGTCTGCATCGATCCATCTGTGTTCTGGGAGTCCTAGCCATTTGACAAATAACTTGTTGCCTTTTCTGCGGATGATTTTTTCTATGAGATATGTGTCAGGCTGTTTAGTTTTGCTGAGCTCTTCTTCATAAAACCTGCCTTTGAGAATTTCTCCTCGGTGATCTTTTATTATATATGTGTTAAGGGTCCCAGGTTTAACTTGAACCACTGTAAATAATTCAGTGCTCCAGTTTCTTGTAAAACCTCTTTTGAATAAGTGCTTATATTTACTGATTCTTACTTGATCACCAATCTTGTATTTAGCTTTTCTTGTTGTTGGCTGGTATCTAGGATAATAAACAGTGCTGATCAATTTTTGCTCATCAGATGAAGTTACCTCAGAGGGTTTCATGTTGATTGTGGAATGGACCGAGTTGTTATATTTATGTAGAAGTTCTGGAAGAATATTAATCCATTTATAATTACCCTGCAGTGTAAATTGTTTATACATATGATTTTTTAGGGTTTTGTTGAATCTCTCTACAATTGAGGCCTTGAGATCACTGTAACTCGAGTAATGTTGTATTGACTGGCTTTTAATAAATTGTTGGAACACAGAATTATAAAATTCTTTGCCATTATCTGTTTGCAAATAGCGCGGGGATCTTCCACTCTGATTGATGATTGTCCTGAAGGCTTCTGTAACACATTTTCCAGTCTTGGATATGAGTGGCATAGCCCAGGCAAATTTTGAAAATGTGTCTATTACAGTGAGTAGATACTTGTAGCCCTTGTTGATTTTGTCTAAGTTTTTCAGCTGTCCACTTGCCATCTCAATCAAGTCGCTCTGCCATAAATCATCTATGCCTTTTGTGACTACTGGCAGTCTCTTATAATTATGTCTGGCTTGTCTGTGTAATTCATCAACAATAATTTGTCTAGACATAATATGAAAACAAGAATATTGCAACTATGGGGTGTTCAGCAGCTGATACTACAGGATTTTCTAAATATAATTTGTCTCCTATTTGTATTTTAAATTCCAGAGAGCCATCATCTTCAGCATAAGATATCTCTAATGTATTGGGGGTCTGTAAAATCCTCTAACTCTACACTGGTGATTTTTGGTTTGTTGTCAGCATTTGTTATTGATAAGGTAGGGTAGTGGTGTGCCTGTGGTTGTAGCCAATATTTGATCTTGATTGGTCTAAGTGTGCCCCCAACAAAAAACTGGTAATAAAATTGTGCAGGGGACAGCATATATATATTTTGCCACCTGGTGTAAATGGTGAATCATATTCTTTGTTGGGGATACTGTACAATTCAAGAATTACTGTATGTTTAGGATTCTCGATTATGCCTGTTATTTCTTTTTCTGCTGTAAGCAATCTACTTGTTACAGATTCAAGATGCTCATTGATAGTCCTAACAACATCATCATGGCCTGGCTTGATCTTTATGTCCACAACAAGTTTCTTGTATTGTTGCACAATCTCTTGTAGCTGGGTGGCAAAAACAGACAGAGCATTTGCTTGATTGGATTCCATGGTCCCTAGCTGTTGCTTGATATTGGCTACAATTTGCTGCAAATTTTCAACAACCGCCAATTTTGAATTTTGAGCTGTAAGATTATGGGCTTGTCTTCTGATATCCTCAAACAGGGCATGCAGTTCATTAATATGTTGATTAGTTGGAAGAGTGGCCACTGTCTGAGTAAGTTGTTTGATCTCTGTTTGGATATTCTTGATATCTTCTGATTTCAATATGCGATTCACTGCCCTCTTTATATTTTTAAGTTCCTGTGATGTAGGCAGATTTGATACAGTATTTTGCAAAGATTCAAGTGCCAATTTTACATCATTTAATTCAGAAGCATCAACCACACCACGCATAGCATCTTGAAGCAGGGCTATATCTGCCTGAGAGGGTGTTGATTGTTGTAAAATTTCAAGCTTTGTTTGGATATCATCAATCAAGTGATGAAAATGAGATAGCTCAGATTCAGTGTTGAGGTTTTCAAGTTTTGTGATCTGTTGCTGGACACTGACAAGAGTATCTACAATCCCAGGCAATCGGGATTCTAGAGTTTCTTGTACATTTGTCAAATCACTTTGCACTGCTGCTATTGTACCCTCAAGATGGGTTATGGTACTTTGAATTTTTCCAAAATCTTCATATGTTTCAAGTTGCAGCTTAATGTTTGCAACACTCCGAGTTATTGCACTCAAAGCATCAGAAGATGGCAAGTTGTTCATAAAATTTTCAAGTGTCTCATTTTTTTCTTTAACCTCGGCTATGGCATTGTTCAGAGGGTCCAGATTAGGTATCTCCAGTGATTGAATCTGTTCTTTTAGAGTGGAAATCACTAGATCAAAATCTTCTTGTGATTTTATGCTTTTGACAATTGTTTGGAGCTGTGTCTGGACATTATTTATCTGCTCTTCCAATTGTTGTTTCAATTGCTCAGAGTTGGTGGCCTGGGTCTTAAATTTGGCTTGAAGAGCTGCTACAGCTTCTTCTAAACTTTGAAAATTATCCAATGTGGCCAAGTCAGTATATTTCTGAAGCAATAATTTAAGTTCTGAGTCAATTTTAAGAAGAGGGTCCATGCATTGTGATTGTAAATTTGTAATTTCTAATTGAAGACTGGCATTGAGTGTGGTTTGTAGAGCTTGTAAATCACTTCTTAATTTCTTGACTCTGACATCAAGCATCAAAATCTCATCACTGTGATCTTCATGCCTTGTATGGCCAAAAATATCATTAGGCATTTTGTTTTAGTGGTTATTTATTATAGAGTATCTGATTCTTAATTCTATAAAAAAAGGTATAAGCTTATCATAGGATCCCGGGACTTCAATATATAAGCAGTCACCAGCAGAAACAGTATAAACAGTGCCAGAAATCATGTTTGAGTGCTTAATTCTGTAAATATTTCTCCCTACTGAAATTTTGACATCACCCTGAGGAGTTGTAATAAATTGTAATTGACCACCTACAGGTAATTGGTAATGATTTAAATTATTGTTAAATATGTACAATGTTTTACCTGTTTCATCATCAACATCTGTAAGTATGCTGTTGAGATGAATAATTAACAAAGCACTTAGTTTAGATATTATATCAGAAGAGGGTGCTGGTGTTGGCAGGTCCATAATAGCCTGTTTTTTGAACCCAAATAAGTTCATAGGCATGTTTATTTATTTCAAATCATGCTCTGTAATTGGGCATTGATTGCCATTTTTCAAATCACAATGACCCCATGGTAGAGTATGTATGCCACATGACAAAATGCATCTCTTATCATCATGTGGGTCCAGAGCCACTTTTCTTACAATATTTGAAGTCAATAAGTGATCTATACTCTGAATTCTGCATTCTGATGTTCTGATTGTGCTACATGATTTGAGACAATTTTCATAATCTTTAAATTCAAGCTCTTTGTCAACAGTTACTCTGCCAATGCCCTTGGCCTTTTTGACAACAGCACCACTACATGTTTCAAAGCTGTACATCTTGGCCCTTAACCCAGCAAATGCCACAATAACATCACCAAGTGTCTCATCTTTTAACTTGCCAGGCACCTTTTTGTTGTGGGGTTGAATCCTTGAATGTTCACTGGTATCAAAATATTCAAGCAATGCAGGCTGTGTTATATCTTTATAAACATCTTCTGTCTGAATATCAAGAATAAAACTATCTGTATCCATGTACATCAGTTTTACACGATCCTTATAAAAAGGCTTCAACACATTATAATACAATTTTAACATATGTAATTTGGACAATTCCAATATCACAGCCCCTACATAAATAGGCTTACCAAACTTAATCTTTGTTTTTTTCATGTTGAAGAGTGCCATATTTTCATCATAAATTCTTCTATAATTGAAATTAGGCTTTGCAATCAATTTTTGCTCAGGCTGGGGTCAGTAATTATTTTAACATCAGTATGTTTTCTGACATTTTCTATGGCTTTGCCATACACTGAATTTACCATCAATTTAAACAAAGATTTATCAAATTGGCTTATTGCAGATGTTCGAAGCTCTGTGTTTGTATCAATATATGGCTTCAACCATTTGAGTGCCTGAACCTCAAAACTTTGCCAATTTTGGTCACTTGAACTCCATGATTCATTAGGAACTGGAGGTTTTTGTAATATATGACATAACCCTGTTTTGGCTCCAGTGTCATCATCAATTTCTTCTGTTTAGAGCCAGGTGAACACTCAACCTCAGGAATTGGGGGCAGATCAGAAAATTTGTTGTGTAAATTATCTGGAATTGTCAGATCAACCTCTAAGAATAGGCCATAGTTACTGTCATCAAAATCCTTAAGATCTTCAATATTGAAATCTTCAACCCACTCAAGCCCTGCATATGGCAGTTTATCCATCATAGCGTAACCATACAAGCTATTGGCATCTACATACAGTATATAATTTGATGGCAGTGCTGGATCATAATCAGGAATATATTTGTTATTTGCTCTGCCATATCTCTGAGAGCATTGCACCATGCCTCCTCTTATACATTGCTCCATAAACAGATACATGTCCTGATCCTGGATCAGATCCAATTGCATTTTAGTGTTTAAAAACATTGCAGCCCATGCTAGGCCTGGGGCACTGTAGAAATACATTGGATCCAGTTTATAATTTTGCATGGAAGATTTTCTGAATGCCTGAAGTATATCAGCTAAGAGAGTGACATCAAGTTTTAAATATGCATTGTGATAATCACCAAATATCTGGCATTTTAAATTGTTCCACATCAACTGGGCATGGTGATAATCTTCATCAGTGATTCAAGATGCTCTGATTTTGCTGTAAAACTCTTGTTGTGGTGGCAGAGAATACTCATCAAATTTAGAAAAATCTGTAACATAGTCATATGGATATACACCCTTCTGCCTAATTAATTTCAGGTCCTGATTTGGAAACATGGCACATGTGATTTTGAATTGATCATCAGATAATTGAGTGGCCAGTGTAGCCAGGCTAGCAGACAGAATTCTGTATGAATCAAGAAATCTTAAGTGAATAGGAACACCATTAACTTTAATTATTTTGCTAATAGCAATATATTTCTCATCATTTTCTGCTAAAATATTTAAATTCTGCTTGTCAAACCCCTCGTACCTGATCAAATGATGAAAATCATAATTGGATGCACCATGGCAAAATATAGGGACAAATTTTGGTCTCTGGATCTTAATATTACAACTATTACACAGAGCCATTAAGAATTTACCATCTGTATGAGAATGGTGTTTCACCTTGATATTTGTATCTGAAAATTCAGAATCACATACCGGGCATTTTTCTGCATTGTTGAAATCTTCAATCTGTTTCTCTGTTAAAGGCAACATGGGTTTTGATTTTAATAAGACATTAGATGCTATGTCACGGCACTCATTTTCTATTCTATGTGCAAATTCTTTGATGGCATCTGGTCCCATGTGTAAATATTCTTTACTAACAACACCATCCTGTACAATCACATAATAAAAACTAGAAGGTTCATGTAATTGATATGATGTAATTGAAGATTCCTCAGGGTCTGGGCTACAGAATGCAAGAGGTTTGAGATTTGATTCAAAATCACAGACTATATACGCTGGGTGTTCCAACAAGGCTTCAAACTTTTTGAATTTGACATTTTCACTTGAATTAGGCATCACCATATGAACAGGTTTATGGTTGCCACAGTATTTCAGATGCTAAATTAACTTGTTTTTAGCAATTTCTGCATTTTTTTCACGAACCCTATTCACCATTTTTTGACCATCAAATACAGTCAAACATCTTCTGCACAACTTGAATATTGTATTGGATTTGCCTTGTTGTTTTCTGACTAAAGCTTCAAGACTGTGTATCAGAGTGTAATGATATGTGCCTTCCCCTTCAATTAAGAGCAGATCAATCGGAACAGCAGAATCATCATCAAGTGTACTGATTCTGAGAGGTGCTATCAAGCAATTGCCACGACCAGTGGAACAAATAAATACATTAATAGATAATTGTTTGCCATTGATATCCCTGGCCTTTTTTTCAAATTTATCAATATTCTGAACAGACATTGGATATTCTAAGCCCTTCATTGCATCATCAAAATTGTGTTCATATTGTTTATAATAACTTATTCTCTCAGGATTCCTTAAAACTGGAAACAAATCAGCTAAAATACACCACAAAAAGCATTTCTCATCATTATTTTCAATATTGACCACGGCTCTTTTGTTTTTAATATTGTCAGGTAATGGCAGATATGTAGATCCTTGTAATGGGCTGAATTCAGAAATATTAACATATAACTTGTGTGGAGATCCGCATAGGCTCCATCCAGACTCTTTTGCTGCAAATTCAGAGTATTTAATATTCAATTGATCTATCAAACTACTTATTATTTTGTCTGAATTTGTATTTGAATATACAGGTACAGTTTCTGTTATGTGGGGCTGTGTAAATTTTGTGCCATTTGGTTTCTTATATTGTGTAAACAATTTGAGGGACAGCTTATAAGAGCCATTTTGTGCATTTAGAATTGCCTGCACATCAGGATTTACACTGTTCAAAAAATTCTTAATACCACATTTTTGCTCTGATACAAACCGGTAATCCCTAAGTTGGCCATTAAAACTGCTATGGATAGGTAGTGCATAGCGTGGCTGCTTTGCTGCTCTAGCATTAACAGGTGCTTCATGCTTCCTTTTCAGACCAGATGTAGATGGTTGTGAGGGCAATGTTGATGACTGTACATAAGAATTACACTTGTGCCATTTGTAATATGCCTTGCTTAATATTTTATGGCATCTTGGACACATTTTTGTGGCCTTTCTGCATTTCTTAGAGTCACAAATATGCCGGTGCCTAGACCAATTAGAACTAGATATATTTTTATTACACTGATTGCAATATTTTTGTTTTGGCATTTTTATTGTTTATTTATATAAAATTTCTTGGTCCAAAAAAACAGAACTATGCCAAAACAATTATAACAGCAGTTAGTGTCTGAGCTGGTGCTTTTATACCCAGACAACAGCAATAACTAGGCTCTGGTAATCCCCAATATAAAATAATTTTGCTCTATTATGCTGTTGTACAACACACTTTACCAGGTTTCAGATCTGGGAGCTATCAGTTGTATATCAACTAGCAGTAATTATTCTCAAAATCTCACGTGTAGAGATATTATTTTGCCACATGTATTTCAATCTTGCACATTTTATCAGGACTCAAACCCGAGCCTCTTGTTTACAAGACAACAATATTAACACTTTGCAATCAGGTGAGGCTTCACATTTTATCAGGACTCAAACCCAGAAGCCTCTTGATTACAAGGCAATAAAAACCATGGGGCTATGCACCACACTCTACTGGGTCTCAGAACCCAGGAGCTATGAGCTTTATATCAATGTACACATGGCTGAATCAATCTGAGGGGGGGGCTCATCATTTCTACACTAGAATTCAAGTTTCCTGGGATTTTGACAGAAAAACACACTGTAAACAATAAGATCATATGGGAACTTGGCATAGTTTTAAGTGTAGGCAAATCTGTCTGTTGAGGCTTCTTCTTTTCTACACTAGAATTCAGAATTCTTGGGATTAAAAGCATATCACACTTGAAGAATTGGGGCATTGCCCCTCTTGACATTGTTTTAAGTGTAGGCAAATTGGGCTGTTGAGGCTTCTTCTTTTCTACACTAGAATTCAGAATTCTTGGGATTAAAAGCATATCACACTTGAAGAATTGGGGCATATGCCCCTCTTGACATTGTTTTAAGTGTAGGCAAATCGGGCTGTTCAATCAAATAAAAAGGTAAAGATAAAGGTAAAGTGTTCCCCTGTGCATAGCACCACGCCATGAAGGCGTATAGGGGGTGTGGGGGTAACGCCCCACACTTTCTTGATCCGGTCGTGAGTGGGGGTGATGTGATCAGCATCACGCCCCTGACCGCCTTTACCCCCCAGGGTTTCCCGCAGGTACCCATGTTATTCGACGCTGGGTGTGCGCCGGGGCCGCTTCCACCGTTAGAAAAGTTCCCGGATTTGAACCGGCCGGGGATCGAACCCGGGACCTTTAGCATGGTAGTCAGACGCGTTACCGACTGAGCCACCGCGGCTACATTGTTCAATCAAATAACCTCTTCATTTCTACGCTATAAGTGAGTTTATAATAGTATCAATCCCACTACTCACATGCACAAGCACACAACTACAAAACCTGTAATTGTGACTAACGTTTCCTGAAATGGAGGTTGTTCATTAGGGTATAATGATATGAACAAAGGGTAAAATTTTCCCTTCTAATCAGGGTAGATCACCACTAAAATATATTTGCGCTCATGCGTCCATGCGTGCCACTGAGCCTTTGACTGCGTGCCAGATGCGTCTGGAGGAGAAGCAGCGTGATGACGGATGATAGCAACCCGTAACACACAAATCATTACATGTTTTAATATTTTTCTTCTGCTGGTTTTGGTTCACTGCTTCCTTCCTTTCGAGGAACGTTACCAGATGTCTTTCCTTATTCATTGAGACACACAACTACTCGAAATGGCGAACCTAGGGCACCGAAAACGAAGTCTTGGCGACCCCTTACCCTGCTAATCGTCATTATTGTTGGCATTTCCGGTATGTGCCAACAGAAGATGTCTGAGCGCAAATATATTTTAGTGGTGATCTACCCTGATTAGAAGGGAAAAATTAAGATCGGTTTCGTTTCGAAATTTTATCCTTTTGTTCATATCATTATACCCTAATGAACAACATCTATTTCAGAAAACGTTAGTCCCAATTACAGGTTTTGTAGTTGTGTGCTTGTGCGTATGTGTGCGTGTGTGTCTGCGTTTCTGTACTCACACACACACATGCACTTCTTACTTTGCCTTTAATTTTGCGCCATCATTATAACTTTTTCGAGTACATTACGGTGTTGCCATAACGTAAATGCTCCCTTTATGGACGACGCATGTGGCAACAAGGCAATGTCAGTTCTCATTGAGGCTCGTACTGTACCAGCGTAGAACCTCAACGGTGCATGCTACGATGAAAATTCAAGCCCATTATATTGAAAACCTCATATTTCCAACAACTTTCCCCTCTTTCCATTTTTCACCACCTACACTAATAACGCAGTATGTCCTTTGGTGTCAGACTTTTGAAACACCCTGTATATATACAGATTATAAAAAATTGAACTAATATTATTTTATTATTTCGTGGGCTTAGTCTGACATGTTTGACGTCACCGTTGATTTCTGGAACCTCCAAAACATAAGGTTTTATCCCAAACATGATCACATAGCTGAAAGGGTTATTTTTAGACTTTTCGCGGTCATAGTGACCGCCATGACTAATAATATTTGATAAAGTGGGTCTTCTTAATTTCTCATTATCATAATACAGTTATAAACTGCAAATTAGGTGGAAATAAGATGTCATGAATGATAAATAACTGCAATGAACAGGAATAGAATCTTTGCTATGACTGCCATTTTGAAGACGCCATTACAGAGAAACGAGGGCTTAAAAACTTGGGGTCTGGGGCGTTTTAGTCTCTGGAATTAAAGTAGTATCCGCCCCCCAAAGGGCACGTTCTCCGCCGGAAGTGAAATATTTTCCGATGTTCCGACACCACTATTTACCCCTATCTCCTAGACATCTCCACACACAAAAAATTGTGATCACTTCGTTGTTAATTTGATTGATTAAGTTGGTTTATTTTACTTCGTTTTTCTGCCAATTTTGGATAATCGCAAAGATGAGGATGAGTGATATAATGACATTGATGCAAAAACACAAAGAATGCGTATCTCCCAGGCCGGGATTCGAACCTGGGACCCCAGGCGTTGAAGCGTGGTGTGATAACCACTAAGCCACAGAGGTTGGCAGGCATTAATTTAATAGATCCCTGCACCTAAGTCGTCAATTTAAGTTCCATTTCAGCACTAATATCAGTGCTTCAAGGAACACTAAGTGTATTTCTAAAGGAGTCTTCACACCAAAGTATTACGCCACACGTTAAGGAACTAAACATCAAGAAACGAACGTAACTTTCACACCAAAGTGGCACGACACCTTTAATTTCTTACGATTTTTCAAGTGGGATACCACATGTAACATACCATTGTGGTGTAAAAACTCCCAAAACTTCGGACACAGCATTACTGTTTGGAAAACAGTTCGCGTAATAATTATTATAAATGTTACGTTTACATTATTATTGCACCTTTTCACATTATACCCATTAATTATTATTCATTGTATTTCAGATCTTGGAAGCTCTGGGGGACTAATCACAAAGATGATGAATAAATTCAGTAAGATATTAACGTATTTGTACTATTTTTATAAATAATTATTTCCAGAATGGTTTATTAGAGAATAATTTTACACACACACACACACACACACACACACGCAAGGTGTAGCTCCAACTTCTTCTTGAAGCTTAATAAACGTAAGGAAAGGGACAATTACATTTGACGAAGGCATGTGATGTGACTCTACTCGCATTTCCTTCTGGGCTCGATTGAAAATGAACTTTTAGTCAGATGAACCTCTGACTTTTCAGAAATTTTCAACAATATTAACAGTTTGAATACATTCACAAAACTTTTATGATTATGAAAATTATTTTCCATTTTTCTGAAGGTCAAAGCTATTCTGAACAAAAAGAGGACAGTAAATGAACATGCATTTAAATAAAAGAGGATATTAGGGTTTTGCTTTCATCACTTGATTACATGAAGTAATTCCATTTCCATTAGCTACATATTGACTTCTTTAAAACTGAGAGATATAAGTCCATATTGCAAACTTTGCTCCAACTAATAACGTTTTTAATGGAAAGAAACGGCGGGAAATGTGTGAATCCAATTCAATAAATAAAATATTTGTAATTTTTTCGAGTTGAACAATGTGTAAATGTACGTAGCTTCTCTTTCATTGAAACGTCGATAAACTGTAAGTTGCATTAGTGAGTAAGAAATGCTCGTATTTTACAACAATACACAAATAAGCAGTTTATGCCCCCTCCCCTCCAAAGTGCTATATTACATGTATAAATGTATTTTCTTATAATTTGCTGGCCCTCACCGCTTTTATTTTGAAGTAATTTGTACTGCATGCTATCATTGTTCTGGAAAAAAATGAGGTGTTGCCACATACAAAACTTTCTTAATTGTTACTAGGTAGCAGAGCTCCTTTCTTCAGTTTTCAAGAACATATTTATAGAAAATAGAGAAATTTCAAAATTAATTTTAATAAATCTTTAGTTAATTGTAATAAAGTTTAAAGAAACACATACAAAACATGACGTGCAATAAATGGGTATCAGAAGCAAATTTATTCAGTAAAATTATTAAAAATATCTTTTAAATTGCGAAATTAATACTACGATGGCAGCAAAGAGCCACAATTTGTCTGTCATAGCTGTGCCGTGCTAGAGTCACACTTCACACTCCTCACCAGCGAGCTTACCACGTCAGAGGTAGGGAAGAGATTAAGCTACATATATAAAACCCAAAAATTCATTAGTTGTTTGGTTAGTTGGTTAAATATCTTTAACCTATCCAGATCACCATTCAAATTCACTTCATATTGTGAGTATACTCCAATCTAATTCAACACTAGTTAGGGCGTGATGTAAGATGAAATGTCAAAGGTAATTGTTGAGTTACTATTTGTAAGACCTTAACTCATTATTATCATTTCATATTTTTCAGATTCCAGAGTAAAGGGATTATTTGGATAAAGATGCAATATATTATTCCAATGAAATATAGTGTGAATGTTTTACATTACAATACACTTCCATTTCACGCAACCTCAAAAAAAAATGTTAAAAATGTTCAGAAAATATTTATATGTATTTGAAACTAAAATCTTGACTGCCTGTATTCTCATTTTGTTGCACAAGTATAAGGTTCAAATTTTCTATACCTAAGAATATTGTTTGAAGAATATCTGTCTTGGTAGAAAAGGAAAATTGCACACATGATTGTTAACATATTTGTAAACTATGTAAAGTAATAAACAATACTGGAGAAAAGATTATTCTTGTGGTAATAAATTATTTATTCACATGACGTTGCAATACACTGAATTACATATAATCATGATTTGAATGCTTTTGATTAAGAGTACTGAGCATACCTGAAATTTGTAACTTGAACACATAATATAAACATACGTAGTAGTCACATATATATGTATAATGTGGGAGTAGTTAAACTTGCAGTTACCCAAGAATGTTACAATTTTACATATTATTATTAATCAGCCTGCAGTTAATCAGAAATATATTTATAAGAACTACGAATGTAGCTAAATATCAACTTGATGTACATTAATTCTAACCATATTGTGTTTACATTTCATTTTCATTTCTGCTAGATTTTTACTTTTGAATTACAGTAATTTATCTATGAAAATAGGTTATAATGCATTACCTAACCTACCTTAGCCTGAGATAAATACGAGTATAACGTAACTCCGGATCCGATTGGCAACCCATTTTCAAATTTTGTACATTTATTGAGTAATATTGCGTACGTGGCATACATATTAGGAAAAAATTACAAAAAACTTGTTTTCAGAAAATGACCAGGCAATTTCGATTTTACTCGTACACACATTGAAAAATCCCCCCACTCTCCAACATAGGCAGGTAATAAATCATGTGATAGAACTCTTCAAGACCTTCCGAAAGGCTTCTGAATCACTTCTATAGGTGACCTCATTGCGGACGTATTTAAATTTAATATTATATAGATGGTTAAATTAATTGGTCGAAATCGCACTTGTTGCAACCCTGTATTTTCAGAATTGCGAAAGATATGGATCTGAAACTTTGCATAGGTTTATACCTCAGGTGGCCCTTTCAGTATGCAAAATTTCAAATATTGAAAGATTAATATTGAGATTACCCGCTGAATGTAAATCTTCTATGAGATCAATCACGAAGACAGCAGAAAATCACTATCTATTAGTGTCTAGCCTTATATATAGTATATACATATATGCCGTCGAGATAATTCATACTGAAAACCTTCACCGCCATTACATACAAGTCTGAAATAAAATCTGATGCACTTAATTTCATTTGAAGCATACTTGTTTCACGAACACAGAAAAAGTAATACTCATATCAATAATACCCTTGAAACTATATTTTAGTATGGAATTTGGCAGCTAATATTTATTTATGAAAATTAATTTATTCATTTCTTGTCTTAATATTTATTACAATATTTCGTATTTTTTTCACATTATATTATTTATAAATCAAACAGCTTAAAAGTATTACAGCTGAATCACATAGTTTCTTTGCCATTATTTTTTTATGGACCTCATAACTTCTTGTACAAGGTTATTAATGCAAAATAATATTACATTCCAATATAAATTAGTATTAACAGTTAAGTGTTATGCTGAAAAAAAAAAACGCGTCTAATTTATTGTACTCGGCTGTAAATAATATTAATTGTAGGCCCATTAATATTATCGAAGCAGAAAATAAACAGTTGTGATTGTTCCATTTGATGAAACATAACAAGAAAAATCTGTTCTGCGAAACACTTCAATTCTGAATTATGTAAGTATATTTACTTTCTTAATATCGATGTGCACGTTGTTGTTCATTACTTTCTTAAAGAACACAAAAAATGATGTGTTAGGCATGCACAGTACAATGACAGGAAGGTGTAACTGGTTTACTGTAATGTAACTTATTGTTTCTCCCTCTCTTTCTATGAAGCTTCATCTCTCTCTCCTCTCTGTTTCTCTTTTTCCCCCTTTCTCTTTCTCGCTCGCTATTTTTTGTTGTATTACCTTCTTTCTTCCTCTCTCTTTGTCCATCAAGCTTCATATCTCTCTCTCACCACTTTACGAATATTTTGAAACCACGAAATTACCTGCTCACATTTAAAATATACAAATGTCGTTTTCGGTAGAATCTCTTTGCTTCGTTATGGGTCCCGGGTTCGAATCTCGGCGTGGGCATCATGGATGATTGTGAGTGTCCATTCATCAATTTCATCATATCATCACTCATCCCCATCTTTGCAAATTAGCCAAAAGTGGCACAAGAAGTGAAGTAAAATAAAGAAAATCAATCAACCTTTGCTTGGTTGAAATATCACATTAGCACTTAGTATTGCTTCTTCCAGTTACTACATGGTTCATTATACCGTATTAGGTATGTGGTATATTCAAAGTGAACAAAATATATAAATACTGTGTTCTATATTCCAGGACAACTATGTGTAACAAATAATCTTTTAAAACATGATGGTAATTACTACTAGATTTAACAGAAGCTATTTGCTGCATTAATTGTGAAGCTTCCGATGACACCGTGATAACGCGACTTCCGGACGAGCCTCATTACAAAGTTATTCTGGAATCACTAAACTGTAGGTCTAGTCCCGATTAACATATCGAAGCATAAAGTTAACGTGAAGCAAACACTGAATTTGCCTAGCATGCCTCGAGGATGAGAATGACAGGTTTTGACGTCACTTCAATTCCACTGCTTGTTCAATGCCCAGGCCCGAACTTTCTTGACATGTGTATGGTTGGTAAAAACTTACAACATTGAACTATCTCTTATTCAATACTCATCTTTATACAAATGGATTTACACGATTTCTATCACTCTATTGTTGCCATTTCTTGCAACGTTAGGAACCCTTGTACAATTTTTTACATCTTTGTTATTTTAGCAATCAATCACCCAAGAATGGACGGCTAATACAGGATGATGCAAAGTTACTAAGCAAGTAATGAGTCCACCATTTTACACTGTTTTAATTTTGCTTGGATATTTATCACAGGTACGTTTTTTCATACTATATTGTAAGGTTTATCACTGTTATACAACACTAAACAATGCAAGTATTTTAGCATTTTCCGTAAGACATTGGTTTATTTACGAGAAATAACTAGCACACACACACACACGCACACACATATACCACTAAGTGTTGCTATATTTACGAGGTACTCTACTTCTTGCAACCACATCTGCAGTTCTTGAAACAAATTTTGTGGTATATTTCCATCCATTAGCGACAAACTCAGATAGGTAGAAAATCTCGAACATGCATGCAGGAAACCAAAATTACAACTTGAAAATCACGACATGAATTATGCACAGTTAGAAATCGATAGCTTATTTTTATACTGATGCTAATTGTTAGTTGCTTTGAAAAAAAAAATACAGGATAACTGTGTTTTTCTTTCAGGTCAAAACTAAACCTCTGAACCGAAATTTTACGAACAATGATGGTTAGTATTCTATAGCATTTACGTAATTCTGATGTAACATCTTGTAGACTTTATATGCTAAAGTGCAAGTAATACAAATCTTTACGTATCGAGAGTATATTATACATTACAGATTATATTTCAAATAAAAACTTTATTTTATAAAACATAATAAAATCAACGAAATAAACAGATGCAAGAAATAAAAAAAATAGTTAGTTGTAATGCATTCACACTCATTCATTAATTTAATATTTAATACCCATTGAATAATAATGCATTTCTTATAATTTTCAGTCATTAATAACTTTTTCAGTATGCAAAACGGACGGATCAAGGGAAGTAAGTAAATTATTAAATATTATGCATACTGAAAAACTATGCACAAGCAGGACAGACGTATGTTGAAATACATAATTAGAAACAAATATTTAATTATAAGGTTGAATCATTTTTTTATTATATTATCTGAAAAACTTATTAAATTTCAAGCTGTTAATTTAAAAAAGCATGTGTTTTCCTCGTTAAAACAAAACATAGATGAACCAACTTCCCTTATCGTAAAGAGCGATTCGTCCGAATGACTATACAGATAAAAACAAAAAAACAAAAACTAATCAACTGTAAGGAATTCAGGACAGGCAGCATCACACCCTCCTCAGCTGGAGACCAACTCAAGGAACGGAGCGCACCGCAACCGTCACGTGGTAAGGAGAGTTGGTGAGGGTAATTGAATTTCAGCGTCCTTAATTTGACGAAGCCTTAGGTTTCAAGGATCAGTAAACAATGTACACAGCAAAGTATATTACCTCCTCATTAAATAAAATAGCACACTTGAATTTATTGACCTGAAAAGAATATTACGATGCCAAAATGAGCTTTCTACGCGAATCTTATATTCACAAACATGTCCGCTATTATGTATAATGTCGTCTACAGGGAGAACGACCAAAAGACTCTTGGTAACATAATGTTCACCAAAATGAAGATGAAAATTCTCAAGATGTCGTCTCCTTTTAATCAAGGGGTTCCTTCTTTAAAATGCACGTCCAGTCCCGATTAGCCTTCATGTGCATAACGTGGACTTGAAAGATGAACTCCATGAAAATACTCCATGCACATACAGATTTCTACGGATATATATTATGGATTTCAGATTATGTTGTCTTTAAAGCATAAGACATTATGACTTGTATTTAATGACAGAATTCAATTTTCATTTACAGATAGCGAAAACTATGATGGGGACATTGGAGATATCAACGAGGAGGCGGTAAGATATGAAAGTGGAGAACGCCATGGCGATGATGATGATGATGAGGAGGAGGAGGAGGGGGAGAAGGAGGAGGAAGACCTCGACAATGATGCAGATGATGACAATGACAAGGAGGTCAAGTATAAAGAGGTTGAACCCAAGGACAACAACGCTGGAAGTTCGAATATCAGGGAACTAAATGGTTCAAATTTCTGGAAGATGAAAGGTATCCCGAACACGTTACGTTGATGAGAAGGGAAATACTGTATTGGTTATAATGACTATGCATACATAATGTCTCTGGAATATGTGGAGCAAAGTCGCGCATAACGGACAAGAATGGGAGAATGCGAGTACGCGGACCAAAACAGTGCGCTCTGCTGCAATGGCTGGTAGCTGCCCTCACTTTCCCTCTCACGAGTTCATTGGTATAGCCCTCTCAAGTAACTACTTGCGCAGAGGGCTTCTTTTCGTTCTCTCGCTCCATATATTCCCCCTACAGGGTATAGATAAAAGGTGCATAACATAATTGGATTTCTACCTTTTCATACAATGTGGTGCGATGTATTAATTTTGCAAATTTTTATTGTTTCGAATTAATATGGGCCTACATCCTTGAAAAAAAGCAAATTCATATTAAATTTCACCATAGACGCAACCAGACAAGCAGTCGAAATTTCTCCTTCCATGAGATTAGGATAAGAGAACGTCTTTTTGGCACTAAAATTGACAAAATTTCATTTAAATGCTAAACTACAGAAGTTCGATCCGCGTATATGTGTCCGATTTTGGACTAGCACTTACCTTATGAAAATCTATGGGACCACCATCAGTTGGCCTCAATGTGATCACCGTGTGTCTTGGTAATAGCCCTGCACCGTAACTTCCATTGTAGGAGACTTCGATGAAGTACAGGAACTGGAATTTTCTGCCAGTCCTCCTGACAGGCTTTCCACAGACCCCGGAGAGTGGTGACACGATGAGAGGAAAGTGCCCGTTTCAGTAGACCCAAACCCACAGAAATCCATGGGAATCGCATCGGGTGACTTCACCAATATATCGTGAAATGGAATAGCTCGAATGCCGGTGTCTGTCGACATCTGTTGCAGGAAGTTCTGGGTAGAATGAGATGTATGTGATGAGACCTTACACAGATATGTCTCACTGAAGTAATGTTCACGGCTTTTAAATCCTTCCGGAGGTTGAATTTCTCACACAGGGTGTGGTTCACAGTTGACTGGGCCACGTGGAGTCGTGTGGCCATCACACGTTGCGTCAGGGGGTTCTCCTGTAGTGCCATTCGATGCAACTTCCGAGACACGGGTTGCATCACTGCAGTGCACGCTCACTTCCTCCCCCCCCCCCCCCTGGTGGGTGACTGAATAGCTGAAACCTAGTGGTTTTTATGCCGCTTGATTATGTTCTTGATGGTATTCGAACCCAAGGTGCATCCATGTTCTTTGCACTGTTTCTGAATTTTTGGCACCGAATATTTGGCGTGGAAAAGTGCAACTATGTAGCCCTCCCAAAAAGGTTCACCTTAGGAGCCATGATGCACACAACACACACTCGCGATAGTGCCACGATACTAAAGTCTCTAACCGTCCTCCCATGCTTTTAACCGCTTGTATCGGTAGATTCTGTGCACAGGGGTGACGGTTCAAAATCGGACACATATACGCGGATCGACCTTCTGTATACGCTAAAATATGACCAAACTTCCAAAAAAGTTCGGAAGAATGTGGGAAGCGAAATATTAATTTTAGCGTCAGTAAAATATCACCAGTATAAGAATTTGTATCCATGAAAAGATATGCATTTTATCATAACAAAAATGCATTTACATGCATTAGAAAACATAGCCATGATTCTGCAGCTAGACTGACCTAGATTTTTATAAATTTCATGAAATAAAAGCAGCATTTATGTTAAAATCCGCCACATACAACAAAGCTAATGAATATCCTTTGTGATATTTTGATGAAAATCTTATTCGGAACTTTGCTTTCAATGCAACCCCAAAATAGTGTAAAAACACTATTGATTTTTCATTTAACGTTAGTAGGAAAAGTGAGCATATTTGTGTTATATTTAAATTCAGAAAAAAATTAAAGATATGTTAAAATTAATTGATATTGTATCACTATGCGATCAGACTTGACCAAAGTATAATTATTCATTAAATATTTTTTCGGTTCTATTTTATGTATTTTTTTACTCCTGCGTTAATCACGACGATGAGAATGAATATTAGGCATATTAAATATACGAGACAAAACGCACATGTTCGTGTTTTACCCATAATTATAAAGTAGGACTTTTGGCCTTGTAGCATGATACCCAAATCACTAAACAAATGTTAGTAATAATAAATTTAGAGTTGTGTTTAAAATAAGTGCAATGCTTATAACTGTGTTACTTATATACTTATTTTTTCACAGGTGGAGATTTCACATATGCAACGTTGCCAAATTTCGGTTTCAGCATCAAAATGCCTAACTTTCGTAAGAAATAATAATATTTTTTAAAATATAGTTTAACTAACTATATAAATCTATGGTACAGGCTAAACTAGCTAAAGGTTTCTTCATATTCCAACTTACTTTAATGTGCAAAACAATTATAAGAACATTAATTGGTATATTTTCGGCTGGAAATATGTCTCAGAATGGGGATGCATATGGATTGGTGTGATTGTGTGCGTGTGTATGAGAGAGAGAGAGAGATAAAATGTATGCAATGCTCAAAAGGTTCTGCTTCACCTTAAAGGCAATATTACAATTAAGTATAACAAAACTAATATAACAATTACTGAAAATAATATATGAAAAAAATTAATAAGCTTAGAATTCACATAGTAAGATGTTTGCACAAGTTAAGTTTTGAATTTTTAGTTCCTCATACTCAAATTCTGAATCCGCACCAATGCCTGTATCTGATGTACCACAAATTCCACTTAAAAAACGAGTGTTCTTTATTTTATTTTGGTTCATCAATTTGATCTGGTATGTTTTAATATTAACTTACCCTGTGTTTTAATCATTTCTAAATATCCACAGGAAATTGTTAATATCGTTAACTTTTCCAAATACGCTTAATGGCTAGCCAGTTCACATCGCCTCAAATTGGAGTAGATACGACATATGTAAAAGTTCATGCCAGTTCACCAAGTCTCATATTTGTGTATGTCGAAATTCCAGAAATATCGACCAGTTACAGCGAATTCTGAACGGTAATGTGTGAAAATTTGCATACATGTGGCCTCACTCTTGTCTAACAAAACACAAATTTGTTTAGGGTAACACAAAATAATACTTCTTCCTATTGTAAGTTACATAAGTAGGGTATACAGGTATTTTATGTATTAAAAATAAATAAATAAAATCTACTTCTAGGTGTACCGAAGGGACACGATTTTGTTGGATATATTTCAGAGAGGACGTACGTATCACGAGAGCATTTATTGTAGTCTTAAATTTGACTGATTGATTGATTCGCTTTACTTTATTTAGCTTTTCGTGCCACTTTTGGCTAATTTTCGAAGATGGCGATGAGTGATATGATGAAATTGATGAATGGACACTCACAAACATCCATGCCCGGGCCGGGATTCGAACACGGCAGCCTTGGTGTCGTAGCACGATGTGCTAACCGCTTCGCATAGAACTAACGGGCGCGCAAGTACTCCTTCGCAACCCCTTTCCCCCGGGCTCTGCCCCTGGTCGCTATAAAAAGGAGAAAAAGTGGAGGTATAAACCCTGAAGATGAATTTCTCAGTACATTACAACTTATTATACAAGGAAGTAAACAATTACCAATAGGGCCTATACACTATTTATATTAGATATTTGTAGGATTTCAGAGACAGCCTCAGCCCCCCGAGCCCTCCCTGGCTACGTGTGGTTCTAGCATTACTTCCCTTTGATTTCATTTAAATCAATTTGCCAGTAGCAATCTGTGCTGTGCCAAACTGCTGCACTGCCAACCGTTATCGATAACTTAATGAGAAGCACAAAAATGCCTAACTTAACTGTATTTCCGTGCAAAGTACAATAGGCGCACCCCAGGCTATAGGCTAAAACCTTGCTCGTTCCTTCCACAGAACATCGAATCGCCAACCAATCAGAATAGATTACTGAGTATGAGCAGAACATTTAAAAGTAACCACTGGCATCTTACGTTTGTTATATTTTGTGAGCAGAGGGGGTTAAAACGTACTAAGCAAGCGGAAAAGGAAGGATTCTTAATTATTTTTGTCTCCTTTCGATTTAATGTGTCCAATATAAGGATCCAATTCTATAAATATGTCGGAAAATTTTCTTGCGCAATTCTCTGAGTACTTATATTTTCAATATAATTAATATTAATAATAATAATAATTAATATAATGTAACTTCGTTTACTGTGTGATGATATGCCGATACCAGATATTCGAGGTAGATTGCAATTCGGGAGGATATTACCCGCCCCTCCCAGCCTTCCCATTGGCAACTTGCTAAAACATCCCCCACGCTAGCATAATCTATCAAGCAAACATCTACTCATCTAACAATTTTATCTTCGAGCACTGGTCGAAATAAAAGCGGGAATGGAACACATCAAATCATACTAATAATCTTTTATAGAATGATCAGTTTCGTCAGCAGAAAAATGTTATATTGATAAAAAAAATATTAAACAATTACCTTTTATGGTATTTGGCATTGTAAATATACTATTTTAATAAACAAAAATGTGTGAAAGGGGAATAAAATTATTTGATTTTCATTTAACATAACCCGTGGCTCTACAATGCTAGAAGGACCTTAGCCTATCTAACGACTGCCAGTCTCCCTCCCACAATCCTACCTAGAGGTGTGGAAATCTTCAACCGGTAATGGGGTGCCGTTGGGTCAGCACGTCGAACCCTTAGCCGTTATAGGATATATCCGAGACCGGGTTACACTACTCATTCTTAGCTCCCCAATTACCTCACGATGGTGGGTTACCACCGGTCCTATACACAGGCCGAGAACTCAGAGACTGAACCCAGCCGGACTCGAACCCATGACGTCCCGCAGTCGGAGTCCAAACCACAGCGCCTTAGAATGCACGGTTACGGAGGAGGATTGACTTTGAAAAAATACAATAAAAATATAAAATTTCTGCATGTGTGGTACGAGTACTTAAATAACAACAAAAATAAGTAGATACTACTAACAAATGTTTTCACTCTTAAATTTAGTTAATCAGAAATGTATAAATTCTAAAAGTGTGCCATCTTTCCAGTTTCGGTTGCTGCAGATATATTAAATAAGGTTGCTGCAAACGGTGAGTTACATATGCACAAATCACTTCACTATATTATCACTTATATAAGTAATTTTCCTATATATATATATATATATATATATATATATATATATATATAAATGGCTTTATGTGTGTGTGTGTGTATATTTGTTTGTTCCGGCATAACTCTCGAACACCTGGAGCAATCCAACCAAACTTTGTACACGTATCACTTGCAATCTGGAAATAATATTTTGGGGTTAAACACCCCTGGCACCCATAGGGATGGGATGAGAAGGGGTGACATGTAAAAATAATCGAGAACTACCGATATTAAATTCCGCACAAACAGACATCCGTGACTCTATGCAATCCGCACAACAATAATGTTTCTCGGTTTATCTAACATTCAGGTTGTGTTGCGAATGGAATCCATAGTTTTCGTGACACTCCCAATGCGGTTGAACTTCAAGTTCATCACCTATCGGCATGGGTGGTGAGAGGGGGGTGAAAAATAAAATGCCACAAATGACCTAGATTAGCGTCGAATCCATAGTTTTCGGAGTCGCTAAGCTAATTGGTGACATTCACGATCACATTTAAAATTAGTTACATTTTACACTATAGTTAGAATTCAGTATTTTCATGCCTAATACAAGATTGGGATAAATAATAATATTCTATAAAGAATAAGAAACATTTAAAATAAAATTTAATAAATTGACTGAAAGTAAATTTATTGGAATCTCTAGAGTAAGGCCGCGCATGACGATAAAGAGAGTGGGCGGAGCGAAGCAGTATGCGCTGATGTAAAACGGCTGGCAACTGCAGTCGCCTTTCTCCCTCCACGTAATCCCGTTCCCTCGCATTTGTCGAGCCCTCTCAAGACACTACTTGCGCAGAGACTTGTTTTCGCTCGCTCGCTCGCTCCAGAGATACCCGGGACAGAATGTAGTGAACGATAACTTTATTTCATTGACATTTTCTCAATATAAGAAAGAAAGTAATTTATGTGAATCCGTAAGATATTCAGTCAAAATGTATTATTAATAGTTACTCCTTTCCGTCTTTAGTTGCATCAAATGTTAACGTTTTCGGTGGACAACTCAAAACGATGATGCAAGATGATGCAAGCATGAGGTATGTATGAAAGGATCAGAAATATAGGCGATGTGATTTTTGTTTGACGTTCATGTACAGTTCTCTCAGTAAAAGCGGCTTCGACCACACAAAACGTAGCATAATACAGGCTGACGCAATTACCACATTTATGTGCAGATTTTAATGAAAAGCATGGCAAGTCGATCAGTTTAATAGCCTGTCAACAGATGGCAGTTCAATAACACGGATATCTCAGTGACTATGTGGGAGGAAAGCCAAGAAAAAGAATAAAAATGAAATTCAGAATAATGCATGATGATAGGCGTTGGAAATAAAAATAGGCATATAATAATAGGTATTAACGTCTCTTATAAATAATGACGAATCTAAAATTAAATATAAATTAAATAGAAAATTAAATATAAATGAAATAGAAAATTATATACGAACTATCATATAAAATATCATACCGTATCATAGGTATCTCAGTACATATATATTTCACGTAATGCTTCTTTCTTATCTTTGTTGTTATCCTCTAGAAACACTTAAATATTTTTTTTTGCTGGAACTTAAATTTCGAGAACAAGGGAAATCTTCACTATTAACCATGGGTGAGTTAAGGGGGCGATCACTCCATTCATTTTCGTAAATCTTCAATTAAAAAAAAGCGTAAATTACGATCGCACCATAGATTTAGACCTCAAAATTATGTGATCGTCCCCGTTTTAGAAACCTACACAAAAAAGTAAAATTTAAACAAATGTAATGGATTTTTACGTCAATGCAATTAACGAGCTTTCCTAATCATGCAACATGATAGTCCTAACTGAGCAAAACGTAAGGAGTAACAAGCAATAATAGATAGGCTCCCTATCGAGAAGAGAAAGAATGATGTTTCTTTTCTATTTATCACCTTCTCTCAAGAATATGTCAAGGTTATGATAATCTCTACTCCAATATTAATTGAAGATATATTGTAGCTTCTAGTTGCCACAAGAGGTGGAGGTCACCACCCCCCCTAGCTCCCTCAATGTGCCTACACGAAAACCTTGGTATTATGGCACCAAAACACACTCAGGATTTTTTGTGGGGCGCTTGGAGGGGGAGCAAGCAAGTCTCTCCCCAAACACTTCTTCAACATGAAATTATGTGACGACGAACCGTGTCAGAATAACTTGTAGTTATCAGTTCTTTGTAAAAATGTTCGCAAATTACTTTGACTAAATTAAAATTACATGTGTAAAATATTCAATTTTAAGGTGTTAACTCAAAACAGTTTCTACCTTTTGTCAACAAATTTTAGAAAAGTTATAGGCTCTAATGCTATAAATAAACAGTAGTCAGTTTTAAGGAAAATTGAAGTTCCTTGTAAACATTTTATGACTAGAAGAAAACATATGAATGTGTACACAGGAATAGAACAGGCATTAAGAGCAAAATCCGGTTCAAGTTATGGGTGTGGCGTTTGTCTAGAGCTCGTGTCATCAATTTCATCACTCATCCTCATCGTCGCGATTAGCCAGTGTCAGAAAGTGTCGTCAAGTAACAAATACATGTTTGCTTATAAAATTTCAAATTCTCTGTTTATCATTTCAGTAACCCAGGTGCCGTCAAGAAGAAATGTGGCGAGTGAAAGATATTTCAATTCATAAACGAGGACTTCAACTGTGGGCACAAATTCTGCCAAACTTCCTACATTTTACATTGTAACTAATTGTTATGCAAAATAAATGATTTGAGAAATTTGCAATTAAAGCAATGAACTAATTCGTATCGTTTTGTGTTTTGATTAACAACAGAAAAACACTGTATTATTTTAATTCATGTAAAACATTTGGTGGAGTTATTGCGTAACCACATGTACAACATATGTACGTATATGCACACGCACACACACACACACACACACACACACACACACACACACACACACACACACATATATATATATATATATATATATATATATATATATATATATATCAGTGGCGTATACTGAGACCAAGATCTGGGTTATCTCACTATGTCACGCTGTCTTAAGCTATGAACCAACTCCTAAGAAATCAGGTTGCAAACTCATAAGAAATCAGGTTGCCAACTCATAAGAAATCAGGTTGCCAACTCATAGGAAATCAGGTTGCCAACTCATAGGAAATCAGGTTGCCAACTCATAAGAAAGCAGGTTACCAACTCATAAGAAAGCAGGTTACCAACTCCAGAATCAGCATCATCATCTCACTGATATGAATAATATTATTTACAATTTCTGATCGATTTTTCTCCTGTACTTTAATCTCAAGATTTCAGGCTTCGCAGATAGCCTACAATATACGCTCCTGATATATATATTGTAATGTGACAATTGTGTTAACGAGGAACGAGAGATGTCACTAGTGGATGTAGCAGTAAAACGATATTATTCAACTAGGTTTTACAGGTTGTGGATAGCCCTCGTTAACTCGGTGAAGAAGAAAGGAAGACGGACGAGCAGAGCACACTCACCTAATCGGGCAACAATCCATCTGGCGTCTCGTACTCTGGTGATGACCAAGGCACGAGAGAGACAGTCACCCCGAATAGCGGGCTTCGCATGTCAGCACCCTAGCGGTGGCGCGCATCGACCGCGAGGCCACGTGAACGTTTGCACACTCCTCATGCTTCCCAAAAGTTCCGGTTACTTATCCGACTCGCCACGTGCAGTGTTTCTGATTAACAACATACGTCAAAAGCAAGGCACAGTTTTAGTATTCCATGGAAAAGTATCTGTGATTGATTGATTTATTTGGTGTTTTAAGTCCACTTTATGAAGGCTAATCGGGACTGAACCTTCAGTTTAAAGTGGAATCCGAACCACTATGTGCCTCCACCGGGTATCGAACCCGGGACTCCTTGATTACAAGTCAACGACGCTACCACTGCGCCATCGAGGAAACCCCGAGAACTCTCTGTGAAACACTCCTTAGAAACCTTGGAAAATATCTAATATACCTGGCTTCTAAAACATACTGCATATGGTTCACATCCTCCCCATCTCTCTTCAAATCGCACCTGAATTAAAATGAAGAGATGTATATTGTTTCCCGACTTTCACATTACAAACTTCATATTTTATGTTGCATTAAAATCCAAATAATCCCGGAAGGTTAATTCAATTAAAAATAGTAAATTAAGTGCTGTATGTGTGCGTACGAGCGCGCGCGCGAGTCCATTTTAGGACAGAAACTTTCACACTGAAAGTAGCAATACCCGATTTATATATATCGATATAAATGAATGAGAGTGTTCATTTGTACTTACCTCTCGCCCTCATTGGAGTTCACTGTGATCCCATAGCCTAGAAAGAGAATTGAAATATTCACTTAGTCTTGTAGCATATAATGGACAATATCATATATGCTGCAAGTTGGTAGTATCTCGATTTATCATTGAAAAAATTCAAATAAATTAATGATGTAAAAAAATTTTGTAGATATATAGGAATCTTGGGAAGTATGAAATTTTGACCTTTATAAGTACACTTGACCGTCACATATCTGTATAGATTGGCACATGTTGTCAGACTCGAGTTTACAAAAAAGCAATAATACTGAGTCTATTAAACAAGCAATTTGCAAGTAAGCACGTATAAAACTACAAAAGTATTCGACATGCGAATTATTTGGTTATTCCAAAACTATGTATGCTGATGATTTGATTTAAATTGATTTGTTTTATTTTATCTTGATCTTATGCTACTTTTGGTTAATCGATGAGGATGAGTGACGCTATGATGAATGCAACCTCCGGAGTGGAATTGCTAGAACAGGGCTCTACGACGCTAGAGACTCCGAGTTCGAATCCCGGGTAAGACATAGATGTTTGTGTTTGCCAAATTTCACACTATATATACTCTAACAGAGAAGACTTGTTCTGGATACCAAAGTGAGTCTCGATATTAATACAGAGTTAAGTATTATAACATAAAATATATCATAACTAAATTATGTGTGTAACATTGTCTTTTCTTTTCTTATGTAATATATGTGCAATTGTATATAATCCCTCTGTCCCATAATTATTGTCCGGTACACTTTTGTTTGTTGTCCCATAATATTTGTCCGATAGGCAAACTGTGACATTGATGTATACAGAAGAAGAAAATTAAACACGGGAATGAACCATACAACGTTATTACTCAAGCATCAGTACAAATTTGCCGATCAAGTATCCAAAAGAACATAAATAAAAAGTCACCATTTTGGAATATCAGACTATAATTATGGGACAGAGGGAGTAATAAATAAAGAATTTAAAGAAAGGAAAAAAGCGGGGGGAACGATAAATTAGGAGCAACTGACGTCCTGGTTTATTTAAAGGCACCAGGACATAAGCTCATGTATGCGGATGGAGGCGGACCTGCTTCGGGGGTTCCCCCCTTTATTTTATTGAAGGTGGGGACGAATTTTTCCTACCAATTTTTAAGATAAAATGGCCAAAATGCCTTGAAAATAGGCTAACAATAAATAAATTTAAGAGAAAAATGTAAATTCTGAAAAGAAGGATGATACAGTAGTCTCATCTTACATATTCGGATATATATTGTTACGAATTGTGCTTCTTTTAAGCACACGCATCAAGCTCGAAAAAATAAATGTGTCCACATGCGTGTGATAAATGCATTATTTGAAAGATAAGCAAGTCTAAGATCAGTAACGTTAATCTGACAAGGCTTCTAATGACATAATATTGTTTCAATAGCGTAGATATTATCACTTTTACTGTATAATCCTACAGTAAAAACATAGTATTCGTAGCTACCATGATAGTGGTACTGCATATACTCAGGATATACAATGCCATTATTTGACGTCTACTAGCATCGGAGCGAGTGCTGGAAGAGCAAACCAATCGTTACTAAGAAAAGATGTGTGTTCTGATATTCTCTAAGCGCTTTTAAAGTTTTCGGTGCGGAAGGGCAACACATTGTGTATTTATGTTCAAGAAATCGAATTCCGATTGAGATAACCTCTTAAAATTACATTCTACATATTTTTCTATGTTCACGTTACAACGTGTATTTAAAAGAAGAAGACGAACTCTGCTAAAAGTTCTTCAGGCGCAATCAAAACATTTGACAAAATATTCTAGCACTGTGAAGTGTATTCTCCTATTTATATCCATTGATCCTAAGTAATTTTGTGACTGGCAGAATCGATATCAGTTGCAAGAAAAAACTGATGTTTTCGAAATAAGAAAGAGATTTTGTGGGTTTGTGCTCAATGGCAGTTGTTGCGAGTTTGGAAGAGGAGGGAGTTAATGGGAAGGATACACAGTTGATTTCGTACCATGGCCATAATGAATCCATGTTCCATAATGTAAATAAATGGAATACAAAATCCCCTCGCCTACAGCACTAATGTGGATTTTAACGCGAAACATTAACGATATTCTAACTTTAAAAGTTATTTGCTACTCAAGGAGTTATTGTTTCTCAAAGAGTCCAATAAATATTTCTGACCCTTAAAATAATTATACAATTCGAACTCCACACACAACTATCTACTCTGAAAACGATGCTTTAATGTAAACTCCTTACCAGCTAACTGTAGACCAGACGAACGAGAACAAGTCTCTGCGCAAGTAGTGACGCGAGACGGCTCCACCAATGAACAGTGAGAGGAACGGGAGTGTGTAATGGGCGACGGGAGTTACACGATTTCCTATGCAGCGTTGCAAACTTTTGAAAAGGATAATACCGAACGCACATGGCAAACGGATCGTATTCTTGTCTCCAGGTCCGTACGATTGGTTTAAGAATTTCTTAGGGAAATATTAGGGATAAAACTGCAAGAGCAAATTATGACAAACCGTGCATTTAGCGTACGGACCAAGGTCTGGACCGTACGTTCGTACATGTACGGTCACAACCGTATGGTTGGCAACGCTGCGCTTTCACCACTCGACTTTCCTCCTCCTTCTCTGCCGATATGCGCGGCCCTGCTCTATAGTTAGCTGGAAAACTGTAGCGCAATCAGTGCTTCGCCTTTTCTGTATTAGTGGTTTTCGTATATTAACATTATCTACCTGCAAATCAAGATTACGATCTTTAGTGGGGTCACATTTCGTTTTCAAATAGATCCAAAATAAATTGCCTTATATGTGTTAAAGTTTTCTTTGTATTCTTTTAAAGTTTGTAAAAGGATGTTGTTGAAGCATTCTATTTTATGTTGCTCGCATTTCTCCTTGTTGGTATAAAATTAGTCACAAGTTTTCACCAGCTATGCAAATGTGTGTACGCTACTAGTCAGTTAACTAAACTATTACCTTGCGCTTAGAATATTCTTTCTAACATAGGTCGTTAAATCTTCTGATAACATTAACACGTAATTCATAAACACTTAATAAATTTACACTCTAAGGACTCATACAAACTCATACCCAAAACGACCTATTGAACTGTAACATCCAGAAATTGACCAAATATCTACTGTCAAAGTCAACGTGCATTTAACCTTTATACAGGTTTCTAGTGAACATGTAAAATATGAGCTCTGTGTGGAAAACAGCTTACTGTTGTCTCGTCTCGGTGAGTTTGGTCAGTTGCATAATGGTGTTCCTTAATCCACAAGGCAGAACACATTTCGACAGGGAAATCTTTGAATGATTGTACAGTGTCTCTAAATAGTCTTAGGACAACGACATTTTAAAGTAGGCAACCCAAATACCCAAGGCGTTGTTGGGTTGCGTGTAGAGTTAGGCTACATTTCAGGGTTGCCACATGCACAATAGATATTTATAAGATACGCTAAAGAAAGAAAATCTAGTATTATTGAAAAAAAAACTAGAAAAAAATATCAGTATTACATTTGTTGCAAATGAGAAATACTTTCTGAAAGAAAGAAAATTTGTCTACACAAAGGAAAATATGAGAGATGAAACGGAAGGGGACAAAAGAGAGGAGAAGAGAGAAAGCAAAATGGGAAGAGGAAAAGCAAAGGAGAGAAGAAAATGGAGGATAGAAGTGGCTAGGAGAAGTAATGAGGAGAAAAGCAAAAGATGCGAGAAGAGATGAGGAAAATGAAGCAAAGAAGGAAGGAAGGCAATCGAGATGAGAGAACAGGAGAAGAGGAGTTTGGAGAGGAGAGGAGGAGACGACAAGAGGGAAGTGGAGAATAGAGCAAAAGAGAAGAACGAAGAGAAGAGGAGAAGAGTGCAGTGGAGTCGGGAATCTAAGACAGGAGAGGCGATAAGATGAGTGGAGAAGAGTGGGATGGAGACAAGAGGCGAGAAATGGAGGGAGGGCGATATGAGATAAAAGCAGAGTAGAAGAAGGGGTGAAGAACAGAAGATACTGGAGAGGAGAGAAGATGTAGTTGCAGAAAATATCGTCTCGGCTTCAGGAATTGATGCATTGATCAAATTATCGACATGAAACATTCAATAACATTTTAAAATGTATTGGAGAATGTATTAGATGGGTGCGAAATGCCTTTTGGTTGAGTCAGAGTAAGAAAAAATTTTCCACGTAAGATCTTCGATTTTACCTGCAATTATACCACTAAAAACATGAATGTAATTTTAATATTTATAAGAATTATCCAATTTTTCTCCACTTCTTGGTTTTTTGAAATGGAGATTGTGTTATTTCCCTCCTCCCCCTAGCGTTAATTCCAAACTGAATCATTCCGTTTTACCCGGCGTGAACAATGAACACAATGGGACATGTCTAAAACTAACGAAAATTTTCTGCCACCGGAGGGGTTTGAACCCACGACTTGAACCCACGACCATCAGGTTGACAATCCTTAACGGTAACCACTACCCAACACGTTTTCGCTCCTGAAAGCAGGTAAAAGCACTTGACCAATGTGAAATGCAGATCAAACTCTCCTCCTACATGTAATGTGCAAAGAATACTTGTTTGTAACAAAGAAAACGAAGGTAGTACGAATCGGCGAAAACATTTAATGGAGAATTGCACATGACGAGTGGGAAAGGAGGTAAAATTAGTATGTCCTGAATTGCCACAAACACAAATAGTTATATCATTTGAAGCAGTACACAATTATAGTTAGAGTATCATAATTCACGATCTTATACATGAAAATATCCCTTTGAACGTGTGTCAATTCATTTATTTGTTTTAGTAAATTTCAGATGCAGAACAATGTAGCCACTATAAACTACTATTACCCTATATGTGTAACTCCCCCCGGGAATTCTCACGTTGCTTTTCTTTATGTAAAGTCTTCGTCCTTATTTTGCGGGTGGCACGTGACCCTGTACCTTCCGCTGAATTTGCCAATTGTCTGACAATTCAATTAAGATTTTTGCAGTCATAGAAAACACAACTTTTACCAAATGATATGGAACACATTATACTCACATAACAGAACATTTGCTCTTTTGGCAGAATAATTTCACATTTACTCCTTTAATATTTTATTGGTTACTTTAATAAATTATCAAACTATGTTTGCTTCCATGTACCTATTTTGGGGAGAACTGGTAAGGATTAAGTTATTTTCTTTTCTCATTCTCACAGTTAGCTGCATGGGCTTGCAAACTTTCTGCAAAATGTAGTAAAATTATTGAGAAGCACTAAAAATAAGGTAAATTGCAACTTAGTCATATGAATGAAAAATGTGTTTAAAGTTGCATTTAATCCTTTTACGAGTATAATAAAATTCTGGCAATAATTAATGTTCTATTAATTTTTGGTGACAGATAAAGATAAATTCCGTGCATGGAAGCAATACGATACAACATTTGCTTGTCGTTCAAGTTGCTTCCGCTCTTTTCAAAACAAGAAAACAAGCCTGAACCAATCGCCAACAATTAATGCATTTTCGAATTCAACATATCACAATATACAAAAAATGTATACTTTCGTTTCCGTAAACATTTCATTGTAGAACAGTGTAATTTCAAAAAAATTACGTGAGGGGCCAGGACAAGATAGATGTTACGTTGAAAGCGCTCGATAATTTCTATGAAAGTATGAATCTCGTAGAATGAAAGTGAACACAGACAGATTTGTGATGGAATGTCCAGTAACTGTCGCGGTGAACCTGGTTGGAATACCGGAAGTTGGAAATAAGGGGAGAGGATAATAAAATCAGGCCAGTTATCGGAGAAGGGTTAGATGAAAGAAAGCGACACGATTTCTCACACCCTTCGAAAACTATGTTGTTTTTGGCTGTAGTAATTCATATGTCGTCCCGCACCGTTACCGTGTCTGGCTCCGGCTACGGAACGCGGGAAGATTTCAGTCTGCTGGGGGAAGGGTAACAACTTTTATCCTGATATTTCGGCCTCTGTATGGGACCCACTATTGATTGATTGATTTGGTGTTTTAAGTTCACTTCATACACAGTAAGGCTAATTGGGACTGGACCTACAGTTTAAAGTTGGATCCGAACCACTATGTGCCTCCACCGGGTATCGAATCCGGGACTCCTTAATTACAAGGCGACTGCGCTATCACTGCGCCTCATAACCTTGTCATGAAAACCTACAACCACTGGGGGTTCGTCGTGCTGACCACACGTCACACCGTAACCGGTTGGATGATCTCCTATCTCGGGTGAGTGAGTGAGTAAATCAGATGGGAGTGAGGCCGGCAGTGGGTAGGTAGACCCTGACCCTAAATGGGTTCATATCTCAAGTTTATTAACAAAGCCCGTATCTCAGTCTCATTGTACGAGGGTTTCATACAAGCAAGTGCTATGTGTGTAGGAGCCAGGGACATTGTAGATAGCAACAACAGCTGGAAGATAAAAAGACTTTACGATAAAAAAATGGATATTTTAGCTAATTCAGCACATTGCCATAAAATGGAGATCACAAACTGCTCATGTGATCTCCATCAACCTTGGGAAAGAATGACGCACATGGATTTGTCCTCCACGTTATAGTATGCTATTAAATCAATGTTCAGATCTGTTGTATGCATACATGATCCCGCCTACTCAGGAAATGTTTCATCCCACTTACAAAACGCCACAGAGAATCTTTCTCATTAAATAAAGTAGATTTCACAGCCGATTCCTGTCACAGCGAACACACGTGATATCCATCAACCTTCGGGACGAATGACGTAGATGGATTTCTAGGTGTGCTATTAAATTTTTGTTATGAATTGTTGTATGCCTACTCAGGAAATGTGACATCCCACTCACACATTGCCACATCGAGACTTGGTCAGGAAATTCTATTTGGAATTTGCTTGTACTACGTTTCGAATTGTCTTGTTACAATCTCATGTTCTCATTCTACAAAATAATGTTTTAAACCCAACGTTGGTGAAGAATTTCTTTAAGTGTTGTACAAAGTGAAACAGAATACATGCATACGCTACTAACTAACTAACTCTCTAGCCTTCTTAAACCCGAAGGTTCATGGCTGCAGCAACAGAGGCCTTCCATGTTTCCCTATCTTGAGCAAGATCTATATACTCTTTTCCATCCCTACCGATTTCCCTTAGGTCCATCTCAACGTTGTCCCTCCATCTTCGTCTTGGCCTTCCTACAGGTCTCTTACCATCAGGTTTCCCAACAAGAATCCTGTAAACTCCTCTTTCCTCTCCCATTCGTGCCACATGGCCTGCCCACCTAAGTCTTCTTGATTTAATTATTCTAATAATATCTGGACACGAATACAAATTATGTAGTTCTAAATTATGTAACCTTCTCCACTCACCTGTCTCCTCATCCCTTTTAGGTCCAAAGATTTTCCTAAGGATCTTATTTTCAAATACTCTCAATTTATGTTCCTCTTTCAATGTAAGGGACCAAGTTTCACATCCATATAATACTACAGGCAAAATTACTGTTTTGTATATTTTAACTTTTAGTTTCTTAGATATTAAACGAGAAGACAAAAGTTTATGAAGAGAGAAGTAACATGCATTTCCTGAATTAAGCCTACTTTTTATTTCCTCTTTAATATAATTTTCATTTGTTAATATTACTCCTAAGTATTTGAATTTGGAAACTGGTTCAAACGAGTTGTTATCAATAATTAGATTTTGATTATTACCTAACACTTGGTTTCGGCCTGTAAGCATATATTTAGTTTTCTCTTTGTTAACTTCCAAACCTATCTCTTTAGCAGTTTTGAAAAATATTTTAGCATTATTCTTAATTGTATTCACATCATCCCCCAGTAAGTCTACATCATCTGCATATGCTAACAACTGAGTCACACCATTTAATTTTAGGCCTTCTTTAGTTTCTTTTACCTTCCTAACAGCATATTCTAAGGCAAAATTAAAGAGCAATGGAGATAATGCATCTCCTTGTTTTAACCCATCATGAATTGTAAATTTGTCAGACATATTAATACCCACACGAATTTTACTTTCTGTTTCACTGGTGCATACTTTTATCATCCTAACAAGCTTCTTAGGTATTCCAAACTCTACTAATATATTATATAGTTTATCTCTTTTGACTGAATCATATGCTTTTTTAAAATCAATGAATAGCTGATGGACATTTTGATTATATTCCCACTTTTTTTCAAGTGTCTGTCTGATGTGAAAAATTTGATCTGTAGTTGATCTGTTACGTTTAAATCCACATTGATAATCACCTATAATTTCATTAGCATATGGGGTTAGTCTTGTTAAAAGAATGTTAGATAATAGTTTATATGTTGTTGAGAGTAGAGAAATTCCACGGTAATTATTGCAGTTCATTTTATCACCTTTTTTAAACACAGGAACAATTATGGATTCTTTCCACTGTTGAGGGATTTCTTCTTTATTCCATATTAAACAAATTAATTTATGAATTTGATATATTAATGAATTTCCACCATATTTAATTAACTCAGCTGGTATTAAATCAATGCCAGGTGCTTTGTTATTCTTTAGCCTTTTAATAGCATCTTTAACTTCAGTCAAGTTAGGTTCTGGAACTAAAGGTTCTGCTGTGTGGACTTCATTCACTTCTGATTTATCTCCTACATGGACATTTAAAAGGTCATTAAAGTAGTTCTTCCATCTATTTAGAATATCACTTTGGTCAGCTAGAAAATCACCGTCTTTATCTTTTATCAAGTTTACTTTAGGTTGCCACCCCTTTCTAAACTCATTTACACCTTTATATAAATCTCTGATATTTTTATTTTTGCTGTTTGTTTCAATTTCGTTAATTTTGCTTTTCAAGTAATCTCTTTTTTTACTTCTAAACGTGCGGTTAACTTCTCGCTTTATTCTATTATAATTGTTTAGATTTGTATCATCAGAGTTATTTAACCATCTAAGTCTAGCCTGATTTCTTATTTCTATTAGATTATGACATTCATTATCAAACCATGGCTTACTTTTTCTCGGTTTATGGTATCCTATACTTTCTTTAGCTGCTGATTCTATTGCATTACGTATGTGCTCCCAATTCTTATTTACATCTGTTTCATTTATATTTTCATCATCATTTAAATCCTGCAAAATATCAAATCTATTTGACAGTTTAATTTGGTAATCTTTCTTAATTCTTTCATCAGTAAACTTTCCTTTATCAAATTTTAGAACTTTTAGATTTTGTTGCTTATGATTTATCACTGAGAGTCTTTCTCTTAATTTAGCAATTACTAAATAATGGTCACTGGCACAGTCAGCACCTCTATGTGTACGAACGTCAATTATACTAGTATGCCTTCTCTTATCAATGAGAATATGATCTATCTGATTATGAGTTTTACCATCTGGAGAAGACCAGGTATATTTATGGATATCTTTATGTTTAAAAGTGGTACTTTTCACAATTAAATTCTTTGAGGTTGCAAAAGTGATCAATCTTATACCATTATCATTACTTAATTCATGAAGACTTTCTTTACCAATCGTGGGTTTAAATGTCTCTTCTTTGCCAATCTGTGCATTACAGTCACCTAACAGAATTTTCATATCATACTGAGAAAATTTATCAAAGACCTGTTCTAACTGTGTATAAAAATCATCTTTAGTATTATCATCTTTATCTTCCGTTGGTGCATGTATGTTTATTAAAATAATTTTACACCACCTACCCTGTAAAACTGCATATGATATCCTATCATTAATAAATTCTACTGTTTTAAGAGCCGAGATAATTCTATTATTTATGAAAAAGCCTGTTCCAAAATTATGATTTTCAGTACCACCATAGAAAAAAGAGTAATTTTTAGTTTTACAATTCCCTTCTCCTGGCCACCTAACTTCCTGGACAGCTACTACATCTAATTTATACTTAACTATCTCATTAACTGTACACTGAAATGCCCCAGGCCGGTAAAGACTCAGAACATTCCAGGTGCCTAATTTAGTATCCTTATTCCTAATGTAGATCTTATCCTTAGTCCAGGGACCTCCCAAAGTAGTCCCCACCCGGAGATCCGAACGGGGGACTATTTTACCTCCGGAATATTTTACCTTGGGAACATCCATGGCCTTATATTGTTGTTTCTTGACATGTGTTTTTACAGTGCAGAGTTGTCAGCTCTACGCCTAACCCCCAATATGAATGGAGGAACTACTACACAAGACAAACACAAACACATTAGACAGCACAATTACTACACAAGACGAACACAAACACAAACACATTAGACAGCACAACTACTAGGCTACACAAGACACACACAAACACATCACAACTATAACAAAATATAAACACAAACACACACACACACACACACACACACACACACACACACATATATATATATATATATATATATATATATATATATATATATATATATATATATATATATATATATATACACATATATATATAAAATCTGAACATTATGTGATTGACAGATATGAAATTTTAAATTGATGAAATGGCATCATTCATTTCAAATTGAAAAAAAAGAGCTTATTTTTATAGTCAACAACACAAATAAATTCAGTTCGATTGTTTGATTATTATTTAGCGTCGCTCTTCTTCTACATTTTGATATCTTGACGATGAGGATGAATTGATGACATTAATGCAGGAACACTCACAAAACACCCATGCCGGGATTCGAACCCGGGACCCATGACGTCGTAGCGCGCTGCTATAACCACTACGCCACAACATTATTATTTTATGTTTTTATTTATTTTTCACCAGTTTTCTAACGTTCTAGAATTATCACAACAAAGAGGGTAAATAGTAAAGTGAAGATGCATATGAAGTAAAGAAGAATGAAATGTTCCTGCCTTACCCAGGAATCGAAAGTACAACCCTTGATTTCCTATTACGTTGAACTAACAATTTCGCCACAGATCTTCATATTATTGTTATTGATACGTATCATGCCTGCAAAATTTAGGAAAACTTGGACCGGAAGGGACTGAACCATATGCCATTGCTGACCCAATCAAATTTGAACCAAAGATTTTTCAGCAATTTTGAATTATCTTGGTCGATCACACCACCTCATAAAGAGACATCATTCGTTAGAGCTAATTCTCACAAACGCATTAGTAAATAATATAGACAGGTCAGCGCACGTTGCATTTAACGTTAACGTAACGTGATACAAAGCCGAAAGTCCAGGCTTCAAATACTTATCCAGTCGGTAGAGCGTGGGACTTCTGCGTGTGGAAACCCTGTGTGGGTGATCTCGGATCGTAATTTTTCTCGAACATTCCTTAATAAAGCCATCCTGGGCCTTACCAAGCCCTAGTCAAATTGTACCTAGAAGAAAGTACTGAGAGCTAAAGAGGACAGGAGTATTATGATCACATCATAGTTATGTTCGAGATGGGAATGGACCAATGCATAAGGGAAAGCCTTCCCCTTTCTAACTATTCACCATTCACCATAGCAATTAACCTTCAGAGGTGAAAAAGTGGATGATATAATCAAATGTAAAGAATACAAGTTTCCTAGTTCATGCCATGCTCGGCCGAATAATATTACCATGCATGCTGGAATTTACTCAATGCAGATTCCGACATAATTGAAGACATATGATCTTTTGTGGGTTTCACTTCATAAATTTCATATTATATTATATACATAAATTCCATATTCATGTTCATTGCGATGAGCCTTAAGAGCCACGGCAGTAAAGCAAGCAAAATAAAATTACACCAAGGTTCGGTTGAACACGACACATATATACAAATATTTAATGCATGATGAACAATAGATGTTAAAAACAGAGCTCGCCAACAATGGAGGCGAGGTAGTAATCAACCAACTAGCAAATTGATGTGCGAAAGTGATGATCGGATGCATTGCAAAAAATCTCCAAATAATATATTTTAGAATTCCATCGGAAATTTCTCTCATATTTAATGCCTCAAGATATGTTTAGAGAAATAGTTCCCTAACGACTCTGTAAAATGTACAAATCATAGAATCTGATTGTAAAACAAGGTGTGATGCTAACGAGACAGGATTGTACAAATTAAGACGAGAACGAGCATACATACCCTTCGAGAGAAGACCGAGATTCTATATCGAGAGATCCACTTAGTACACAAGACTGGCGATTTTGTTAGGAACTTTGGTATCAATTGAATTCAGACATAGTAAGTGGATAGTAAGTGCGTCATTTGCATATTGGGCATACATCTTCTTGATAGTAATTACAAAGTCAGTCCACAAATGACATTTGTGAGGCTTAATACATGTATTCTGGATAAAATTCCTTTCTCGAGCGCTCGTAGGGTAGAAATGAAGTGTCAAATAAATTGTCATCACGGAGGACGTCTATACGCTGTCAAAATGCACGAGGTAACATGCTGCATGTATTGTATAATCTGTGTATTTCGAGACAACACAGGCATATATTGAAACACCCGTCTCCCCGAGAACGAGACTGGTGTTTCAATATCTGACGGAACTCTGCCATTTATCGTATCGCCATTTCATGAAACCATTCTTAAAAACATGCATAAGGTGCGATTATTGTTTAATTGCGATGTGCTTTATTCTTACAAATCGTAACTTTGAAATATCGTCAGTTTCTCGTTATAGAGATGGCTACTGAAGATGTATCTTGGTGTAGTGTATTTTCCTCCATCCTACAGGACAGGGCTTGCTGTTCATCTCAATTACAAAGACATTCACCTGAATATTTTATGAAAGTCAACCTACTGGTAATAAGTGTTAAATATATAAATATCCAAGAAGTCTGTATTTATCTAATCTAAAGTCATATTTCTGGGAAATTTAACCTGCACATTGGTGCCTATGGGCGCCTAGACAACACAGAAATGATGCTTTATATATATAAATATATATGTATTACGACGTATAATTTCATGCAAGTGCACACTGTATATGTCTAAATAACTCTATGACGCTTCTTCGTAAATACTCTGCAATGACAGGCCATAATTTATATATTTATTTACCACAGAATTCCAAATACAGCTTTGGCCATTTTACATTGGAATGTAATAACAATGGAAATAACAAGGAATAACATTGGAAGTAACATTAAAGAATAATTACATAAACTAAAATACATATATGTGATAAAGTGAATTAGACGTTGTTACACAATAGCTTTTTAAAACTTGCCTGGTTTTCAAAAATGTCAACTAGGTTTGGTAGAGTGTTGTATTGGCCGTGTAGTCTGTGAAAGAGAGAACGCTGTATTAGGCTTAATCTTGGTTTCTGATATGTGAAAAACTGAGTGCTCGTTGTGGTGCGGGACGGTACTCGAATGTGAATTTCTTGAAGAAGGCGATCACTTCTTATGTTCCCATTGGTTATTTTCCTTCATAAAATCCCGCACCACAACGAGCACTCAGTTCTTCACATATCAGAAACCAAGATTAAGCACAATACAGCGTTCTCTATTTCACAGACTACCTTTATGAAAACAAGGATCCATATATCAGAAGTGCGTGTCCAGATTGACCATTACCATTATGCTAATTATATATCGTTAGTTCCTAAAAGTATGGATGTAAGTTCGCTTTGCAAAATAACAAATTTCTAAAATAAAATGCACAATTTCATTTTTATAGCGATGTTGCTAGGATCCTTCAGACCAACGACATGATATATGTTTCTGTACGAACACAAATTATTACACATTCGAGATATACTGTTTTCAGGTATTGCTCAATTGTGATATTTAGTATTATAAGGTCTTGACGAAGAACAATGCCTTAATCTAACAGTTATATTAACTTTTTCTTTTTGTTTCCTTGTTTACTCTCCATTACCAAAATTAAGACTGACTTGACTGACCAATCTTCAGCTCTGACAATAATTCAACGAATTTCTCCTCCTTTTTAGCTACCTGAAGTTAGAAAATAGTCATTAGTTGTGTGTATTATGAGAGAGAGAGAGATGGGGAGAGAGATCAACTTGTGTAAATAATTTATTTCATTCTGAAGAACAAAATATTCAAAAATCCGTTGTCTGAGATACACAATCGTTGGATATTCACGACAACATACCCTATGCTGTTACAGATCCAACCAATGAATCTACAGTGATGTTTCATTTTGTGTATTATTCACAGACAGAAGTTGTAACACAGTGTAACATTATACGAACATCAATTTCGGAAGTCGTTCACGTACACGTTGGCATATTCTTTTTGTATTTTGCAATAGAAGTATGACGCAAAAGGATATATGTTGGTACTTGGAATCACCAATGTTAGTCGTTTTGAATATCCTGCAGTATATGCTCGTAATGTATTCCCACGTCCATAAGCGATTAGTTTAATTGAATATCTTATCTACAATCGTGAATGTTTCGGCTTGGTATTATAAATGTTTTACTTTCCGGGGGAAACCATTATAGTTTCCTGTGAGATGAGCTGAATAAATACCAGACAGATGGTTGAGAAACATCATACCTTCTACAGGAACCAAGATGCTGCTACAGATCGTATTTTGTCTTCTCTTCGTCGTTTCGTTCAACATTCTAACAGACCCAGTCATGGCCAACCCCCAGGTAATTATAACACTTCTTCCCTCTTATTTTAAATCTTATATAAGTATACTCAGGGTGGCTACAAACAAGCAGAAATGAAATTCCCTGACTTTTCCAGGTTTTCCAGGACAAAATTTACATTTTTCCCTGACAATTACAAACTAAACTAAATCGATGTTTTTGGAAATGAAAATAATAAACTCACACAGATCCACGTATGGTTTTGTTAAGTACCAATATTATCTTCTATGAAATTGACTTAATTTCTCTATTCTCTATGATTTGAATTCAAACAGCAAAATAGTGAATTTGGAAAATTATTACAATTCACAAGCTAGGGAAGGATTACAGAATTTTGTCATACGCTGTAAGTTTAAAATAAAATACTTGATTATTTTTAAAGTTACGACTAAATGAGATAAGAGTGAAGAGTGATTGATTAAGAAATACAATTTGTAATTTATCAGTCTCCTTATTCTTTCTCGGTATTATATGTTGATATTTCCACTGAGGTTTGGAACCCTCTGCTTGCAAGAACCATGAGTGCGGACTCATTTTTCAATGCATAAAGCTACTTCTCTCTTCTCTGTAAAGCAAACAACTTAACTTTTGCATATAAGTGAAACAATTGAAACGGACAAAATGAAGTGTCATATTTCCTTACATTATCAATGGGATTTCTGTTCAGTACAGTATATCCAAGTGAAGTACTGTGAAACTAACAACATGCAGTTATACCATTATTGCTGACGAAAAGGATATGTAGGTATTATAAATTTAACGCAAGGAATTTATAGAATTTTATTGTATAGGTACCGGATTTATCTAACCACACATTAAAACAGGAACACTCTAATACCCCTTTTTTAATTTTAAGGTAAGGATTTTAGATAATGGAATTTTCCCGGTATATACTGAAGGGTGCATAATGACCATAAGTGGCGACGCACCCAAAAAATTAAAATCAATCAATCTCACGTGACAGATACAGATATATTATGGGACCAAAAATTGGCATTATCTTTTTTTGACTTGTTAGTGTTACGTTTCCCAAAATTCGCGTTTTTTTTAGAACATTTATCTGCCAAATATACCGAAACGTAATACTCCATTGTGCTTTTAAACTATTATTTTAATTTGTAGGTAACATGGTCTACGTATTTTCGTGACAGTTTGATATGTTGGAACAGATTTTTGAGGAAGTAAAAATAAAGTGCTCCACTGCACTTTTCCATCAAGGTGTATAGTAGGGGTGTGGAGTTATGGCCCCACACTTTCTTGATCACGGCTGAAGGTAGGGGTGATATCATCAGCACCACGCTCCTGGTTACCATTATCCCTCAAAGTTTCCTCAAGGTACCAGCTTCATATGATGCTGGGTGGGCGCCGGAGCAGTTTGAATAGGTAAAAAACATCCCACTTCTCCCCCGCAGGGGATCGACCCCGGGTCTCGCATAGTAGTCAGACGCCCTAACGACTGAGCTCCATTATTACTCGCTCGACAAATACGAAGATGTAGCTCCCGTGTGACGGTAGATACGCACTCGATCTCCTGTTAGAACCTGCCACTTTACTCTGTGATGCAAATGGTTTTGATAGAAGTTGAAAAAATCGTGGGAAATAAATGATTTAATGTGGCTGTCGGAATTATTCGATGTACGTATAACTCTATAGTTTACTCTTGAGTAAAATGTTGGAAATCTTGCATGTTCTATGTACACAAACATGGCCTAGAGAAGACAAGAATGTTAGATTTCATGGAATTTTTCGTTGTTTTGGGACATTTCTTTAAAAATCGCTAAAAACGCCAAGAAATCGTATTTTATGCCAAATTCGCATTATTTCGATATTTCGAACGGGCCAAAAATGTGTCCAGACATCACTCCACATTCCTAATCATAACTTCGCAGCAATTACCATTTTTCACGGTTTTGGCGTTTCCGGAAAATTAAGGTCCCTACTAATTGGAAATTACTTTCTGGCCACCCCACGTATAAATCAGTAGATGGAAAGTGAAAATTTAGCAGGGCTGGCAGAGAAAAGTCAATTCTTGAAGAAAGTGATTTGCTTTTATGATTGAATGATTCGAGTAAATATGATATTAAAATATTTACGTATTTATTATTAGTATTTTATTTCATAATATTGGACATTAACCTTACTCAGTGAGAGATTAATGATCATCTCTCATGAGTTTAAACAGACAGGACAGAGAGTGGCGTTAATTTCATTGCAATACTAGTGTTGCAGTAAATTTGAGGTTGGGAGCATGCACTTCCTCGGTTCGGCGTTCTGAATTATACACGGTTGCATGCTATGATATTTTAGCTGAAAAACAAAAGTTATCCGAAGTAGATTGCTCCCATAGTGCCCGAGTTATAACAATTTTCCTCCAAAAATGCAAATTTCCTATTTCTCGTAAAAAAAATCACATTTTGGCTTATTATTCAACTTGTATGGCACCCAAAAACATGAAACATGTTACGTTCTCTTGATAAATGTCCATTCTTTAAAAGGAACACTAAAGTTTGAGCCTTCTTCCCAAATAGCGGGAGAAGAGGGGGCAAACTCCAGAGTTTTATGTTTTTTCATTGAAATTCTGGGGCCACGCCCCCCAAGCCCCCATTCCTCGGTTCGTTGTTCTCAATTGTACACGGTTGCATGCTCTGATGTTTTAGCTGCAAAACAAAAGTTATCCAAAGTAGATTTCTCCCATAGTGCCCGAGTTATAACAATTTTCCTCCAAAAATGCAAATTACCTATTTTTCGTAAAAAATAATAATCACATTTTGGCTAATTGTTCAACTTGTATGGCATCCAAGAACGTGAAACATGTTTCATTCTCTTGAGAAATGTCCATTCTGTGAAAAGAATACTAAAGTTCGCGCCTTCTACCGAAAATAGCGGAAGAAGAAGGGGCAAACTCAGATTTTTGTTCTCTGCATTGAAATTCCCCCTTCCTCGATCCGGTGTTAAAAATTGTAAACGGTTGCATGCAACGATGTTTTAGCTGCAAAACAAAAGTTATACGAAGTAGATTGCTCCCATAGTGCCCGAGTTATAACAATTTTCCTCCAAAGAGTGTTCGAATTTAAAATTCCCGCCGAGAAGCCCGGGCGAGAGAAATTTCTCTCTCTCTCTCTCTCTCTCTCTCTCTCTCCTCCTGCCATCACTGGTTTCTGGCACCGTGGTTGTGTTGCGCATAAAAGGGGCATAAAAGTGGAGGCCAAAACTTATGAACGAGATTTCCTGTTCCCATGCAGAGTTCCATGACGATATCTTTATATATATATATATATATATATATATATATATATATATATATATATATATATATATATATATATATATATATATATATGTATATGTATATATATTCCATTCAGTTCAGTTTACGAACATTTGAAAATAATTATTGTAAACTTGAAAGAAATTTTGGTATCCAATGTTTGCACCTTCACATTCCTCCTTTTCAAGACGAACTGCTGATCACGATATTATTGTTAGCTTCTTCCAAATATTTATTAACTACTAATTGGACCAGATGAACGTCAAAATGATTATTAGGCCAAATTTTAAGACTGCATCTATTATATTCAGTTTATCCCCGCCATTTTGGAAACATTTTGAAAATTTCCAGAAAACGTAATTAAAAATGTAAAATCTCGATTACAGCTAACTGGTCATCGCGGGCGAAGATAATTCTGGAAACTAAAATTATTAAGGTGAAAACTTTGACATCATGAACATCATCAGTAAAGAGCTAATCAATATCATTGTGAATGATAATACAGATCTTGGATCTCTCGTCACGATAATCAACACCCTACCTCCAAAATTTTGGCGCATCGCAGTATAAGGCAAGGATTATGTAAAATATATCATAAGGAACCTCCCCTTCGAAAGGAACATCCCTGGGTATCAATATTTTGCTCCTGGCACTAAATTCGAGAAGTGCTTAGAAAGAGCCTGCGAAGATCATTATATAGCTTAGAATGCAAACATCCATTTCAAAGCGTCCCACAAAGCTGACACAAAATTAGAGCACAAAACGTTTCGAAGACTTGTCAGTAGAAATGTATCGCTGGGTGAAAGATTTGCAACGCTAGTAAGAATCATCGTGATGGTTACCAAACAAAAAGTGGAGAGAGTTTGTAAATAAATACCAACAACCATGAAACCCAAAGGTGCTGCCTAAGTAGTACCTTGCTGCGATGTAAAGGAAATAGTGAAACCTATAGATTACGTTCTCACAAAGAAAGAGCATGACAAGGAACGCAAATGCCTAGAGAAGGTGCATGGTATGAAATTATTGCTCAATTGCAACATCTCCAGCTCTTGCAAGCACAAATGAACAGTGGACTTTCATGTTTAACATCCCCGACATCCTATCCGCCTTAGGTGCATTTGTAATCTTGGCTGGTGTTATTACTGTCATTGCCTCATTGTCACTGTTTCTAAGAAGATTACAGAAGAGTTTGTGGAACAGAAGACACCTAAAGTAGCGACGGAGAGTTAAGTGAAAGGTGAGGGATTGAATACCAGATTGAAAGTCTTGAACATTTTCTTTAAAGTCCAACTCACAAACCAAGACATTACAAATTTAGCGAAGAAGTTTGGTATTAAATATTTCAGAGAAGCGTTCATGTCCGTTACCTTTCCATATGATGGACCATTCTAAATGAATGTGCTGTTGTAAACGTGGATCGCTCTGCAAATATACACACCCATTGGATGTGCTAATAGAAACAGGAATTTTGTTTTTAATTAATTTGGTGGAAAATCTCATCTCAAATTGGTTAAAAGTATTTGAAAGGTGATAACATTTTTTTATGCAGCGACGAGAGAATACGATATTTTGATTGTAATATAATTAAGCCTTGTTTCCATATTAAAACCACTAAGTTGCTGACCAAGGCAGTTTATTAAGATAAAAACACTTAAAACGTAACGTTTCGACCCTGTATCAGGGTCTTCCTCAGACGAAGAACTAAACTAAAATATTTTTTAGTTTCGTTCTTCGTCTGAGGAAGACCCTGATACAGGGTCGAAACGTTACGTGTTAAGTGTTTTTATCTTAATAAACTGCCTTGGTCAGCAACTTATTGGTTTTGATATTTTGATCTGGTAAACTGTGGACATGTGTGTGTGTGTGTGTGTGTGTGTGTGTGTGTGTGTGTGTGTGTGTGTGTGTGTGTGTGTGTGTGATGCTTAAGGCCCTCTAGGATAATATAAACAATTAACTATTCCCATAATTCAGAAAACTGTCTGGCATACCCGTCCTGTATCTGAAAGGCAGTACCTCAATATTGGAATTCAAACTTTACGACAATATCATCCAACTCGTATCTCTTGGTTTATTAACATTTCACAGCTTGTATCTCATATCAAACATTACTTCCTACAACAACATACTCTTGCGTGACAATGGATAACCATTCACCTGAGCAATATAATTTATCCACATTGCAAAATTAGCTCCCTGAGGGTGTGATCCTCTCACAAAATTCTGCTATTCAGAGAGTAGAGTTTGTATCTACAGCTGATATTAATTTGGCACCATTAGCGAACTCTTAGGTTTTTCAAACAAAGACAAGCTTCAATCAGGTACCAGGAACAAGCAGGTCAACCATATTACACTTGGAGTCAGCAGTGAAGATTAGGTTAGTTGTGGAAAAGATTTCAAGCTTTCGAGAGCAAACTTCACTCTCATCTTCACCACCCGAGAGAATCTTTTCAACATACGCGAAAGTTGAGGCTTCGCGAAGCTGGAAGGGTGCTGGATGAGCGCACGGAATCTGGTTCACAGGTAGAGTGCGGTTTGAGATAAAACTTAATATCCGTGATGATGATCATCGGATGTTGAAGCAATGTAATGCACTGTGCATTTTGAATTGTTCAATCGTTTACGGTTCAGAAAGGAGCGTCCGTAGAGGATTATTGTCACTGCAGTAATCGTTGTGATTGGCAAGCTTCTCGATACTTGCCCGAGGGTCACGATTTGATTGCTGGCCACAAGTAGCATACGTGGATACGCACCTGTGCCAATCTTCGATATGATGAGCATCGGTGTTTCTGTGCCTTCTGATAAATCGCGATAGCGAGCATGTGATGCAATAATGGAACTTGCCTTCGTCCTCAATAAGCAGCAGGTTGATTTTCATAGCATCCTCGTCATCATTAACAGTTCTTACCATGATGCGTTATATTTCATGCTTCTAAGTGGTATAGGCATATAACATGGTATCCAAGACTTGCCTTCGAGGTCTCGAATACGTTTCTAGATTTTGTCCAATGTCAGTTGTATAAAAGTGTATGTTCCACGCCATACTTAGTAGGTATTCCCTATTTCTATGGGATTTAGCCTCAGTTGCATCATATTATGACAATTTTTTGTGGATTTTATTGCGTTCGACGACGTTCCAGTACAATTTTCATCGCATCTCGGTTTTCTCCCCCTCATACTTTGTAAGTGTGCCACGATTACGTGATATAACAACTTATTCACTTCTTTACGACCTTTTACGGGCTAAGTTAACCTGTAAGTGTTGTTTTTTTTGGTTATGTCCTTTTTTTCTTACGTGATATAACTTAACCTACTATTATTTTTTTACGATCGTTCACGAGTAGTTAGAAACTGTATGAGCTTTCACCTACTTCTGATACGTACGTGGAAAAAGAGCGGTTCAAAGTCATCATAAGTACGTACGTGGAAAAGGTATGTTCGAACTAATCATAAGTACGAATTTCATCGTAAGTACGAGGGGCCCTCAGAGTAATCTTCTACGATGTATGTTTTGGGTCCACGACTTTTCACGATGTGTTTAAACCTCATGGGTTCTTTCTCGACGTGTTCGAGGGAGGCCCTGGGCCCTTTTTTTAAGTCTTTTACGGAGTAATCTAAACTACGTATGCATGTCCTTGCTAATTTGCAAACAGATTTTTTTGACCGATTGTGCAACCGTTTGAGATCGATCGAAATTTCGAAAATTTCCGAAATCGGGGGTGGGGGATTTTTCGAGATCCGGTCGCCATTTTTATGATTTCCGAATTTGGTATTTTGAAATTTTGATAATGTTGCAAAAATGGTGATACTTGCGTGTTTTTAGAACTGTTCCGTGACCCTCTCGTTCTTGACATTTTGGACGAACGACTTCTCTGCCACCAGGATTACTCTGCAAACGGTGTCGTCGGGGATTGGATTGTGAAATTCGCACACGATCTTGACGTTCGTTCTGTCGTTGATCACAACCTGTTGTCGACGTGTTGATGACGAACATGGGTCTGTGTGCTTTGAATTCGCTGGACATGTATGGGAAAAAATAGAACCTATCGAAAAACAGCATATTCTTAGTTAATTAACATGGATGAATGGAATGTGTGATAACTAAAGTTTTTCTAGTGTGATAGCAGGGGGAAAAAGTTGATTTCGGCATCTGAAAGAAGAAAAAGAAAATTAGTTTGATGGCTCAACCACATTGGAATTGACCGTCATTATTTATCCTCGTCGTTGCGATGTAAAGAGGAGAACATTTTTCCATGAAATACTAACATGCGTTTTTGTATTGTGAATTAAAGAAAACGAGAAAAAAATACTCGTCACGGTTTTTTGATGTTATCTGTAAAAAGCATGGATTATGACCAGAGTGGGAGCCGTGTCGGAAATAAAGCTTGCCCTCTCTTCTCGTCTGTTTATTCTATCCGCTAGCTTTTGAACACGTGTTTTTTATTACATATTTTTCTCTTGCAAGAGAATATCAGTTTGGACAATAGAGACAGTGAAAATGAAAAACTCGTCCCTTTTTGATCCTAAGGTTTGTCATGTGCATTCATGTGAGGTAATAGGATTCGGACAATGTATATCTATTAGTTGGTTATATTATTGTCTCATCATTTAGATCTGTTAGGAGAGACAAATTGTTTTGATCTGTCATCCAACTTCTTAGGATTTTATGTATTTATAATATAAGAATTTTAGTTTCTGCGATATTATACATATATTCTCTTATTCATTCTTCCCTTTTACATTAACTAACTATCTCTCTCTCATCTTGTTTCATATTCTTATTAACAATTCAACAAGCCACAACGTTGTTCTTATTTTTTCATTTTGTTCAATGCAACAGGATTTTATTTTTTAAACGCACTTAATGTATGTACCTCTTTCAATGAAAGGGACAAAGTTTTTTGCATCCATGGACAAAATTTTTGATTTGTATACATTTTAACTTTCAGTTTCTTAGTTATTATACGAGAAAATCGATGCGAGTGGGATCGTGAGAAAAGAGAAAATGTGTAAATGGAGGGTAATGAAAATTTTACACTTTGAGTTCTCTATTGTGATAGAAACAAACCTCCCTATGTTGGGATTCAAAGACAAGGAGATAAACGGACATTTTATTCTTTATTATCATATCACCTATTTGCATTATCCCCCTTATAATCATCGGTTGGAGTACAAATAATGTGGAGTTCAAAAATTTACAGTTTTGTATCGAATAACACACTTGTAGAATACACTTTAGCCCAAAACAAAAAGTACGTGATTCTAATGTATTTTTGTAATGTAGAATCATCGAAACCTGGCGAAGGTGCCCGTCTAAAAAAAACTTCATGTTCCGAATAAATCTATCAATTCATCAAGTTCAAGGATGCAAAACTTTGTGCAGGGATAGTAGATTTCACTCTCAGTCTCCCTTTTTCAGCCTGTATGTGTGTGCTCCACGCTAACAATATACTTCCGTGCCACATCACGCCAAGAGTATATGATTCGATAACATACTTCTATACACTCTCGCTGACTGTCACAAAAACTAAGAAAAATCACTGGGTGGAATTTTTGAAACTACGGGTTCTGAAAATATATTTTTTATCTCTTCCCCATAAAACTACAACATACCATCACAAAATATCATCATCGAAAAAATGATCTGTGAAATTAATAAATTACATATGCAACATGAAAAATTGTAAAAATCTTAAAGATATTATATATAATAAAAAAATAGTCACGAACGAAACTATAATTTTTTTAAAACGATTATTGACATTTCTAACACGGAACACAAAATTTGAAAATAATACAACGGAATATATTTTTCTGCTTTTTACACCAACAACGGAAAAAATATTTACCACATACTCCCCCCTTCCACCTTGCCAATGAGCGTAATTTGCACACACAAATTTTTAAAATTCAATATTTTATCTGTTGACTTTTGCTGCTTCGTATGAATTGGGCGCTTTTTACAAATCGGTTTACAAAGAAAAACGGATCTATAATATATATACGGAACATGGACACGAAAATGACACCCTACTCCCTCATCAAAATTAATTGGCGACCAAATCTCATTGAATAACTTGAAACATCGATAATGGGTATTTACTACATTGCGCTTTCTACTGAAAATATAATTGTAAACGATATTATTTATAAACATGGAATGCGTGATATTCTCGAAAAACACAACCTCTTTCGCCCCTCAAGAATTCGAATCCTCTTAAATCAAAAACATAAAAAAATTCAACACGGACAACAAACAAGATACTATGCGTATACAGGCGTAAATAAGAATTGGGAGCACATACGTAATGTAATAGAATCAGCAGTTAAATAAAGTATAAACCAAGGAAAAGTAAGCCATGGTTCGCATAACCTAATAGAAATAGACTTAAAGAACAGCATGTTTAGAAGTAACAAAAAAGATATTACTTGAAAAGTAAAATTTAACCAATTGAAATTAAAGTATCAGAGGTGTAAATGAATTTAGAAAGGGGTGGCAACCTAAAGTAAACTTGATAAAAAATGGCTGAGTCAAGCGATATTTTAAATACCAGATAGATGAACTACTTTAATGACCTTTTAAATGTTTATGTAGGAGATAAATCAGAAATAAATGAAGTACGCACAGCAGAACTTTTAGTTCCAGAACCTAACTTGATTGAAGTTAAAGATGCTAAAGAGATAAATTATTCGAATTTGGAATAGCTAAGAATCTTGTTAATATGTCTGACAAATTTACATTTCATGATGGGTTAAAAAGAAGAAGATGCATTATCTCCATTGATCTTTAATTTTGCCTTAGAATATGCTGTTGGGAAGGTAAAAGAAACTAACGAAGTACTGTGACTCAACTGTTAGCATATGCAGATGATGTAAATGCAATTAAGAATAATTGCGATAGGTGCAAGGAGAAAACTAAAAATAGACCGAAACCAAGTGATAACTCGTTTGAACCGGTTTCCAAATTCAAGTACTTAGGGGTAATACTAAAAAATGAAAATGATACTAAAGAGGAAATGAAAAGAAGGCTTAATTCGGAAAATGCATGTTATTTTTCTCTTCATAAAATTTTGTCTTCTCGTTTAATATCTAAGAAACTGCAAGTTAAAATATACAAAACAGTAATTTTGCCTGTGGATGAGAAAACTTGATCCCTTACATTAAAAAAGGAAGATAGTAAATTGAGAGTATTTGAAAATAAGTTCCTTAGGAAAATATTTCAGCCTAAAAGGGATGAAGAAACAAGTGAATGAGAAGGTTACATAATTTAGAAGCACATAATTTATATTCATTTACAAATATTACGTATTAGATTGATGATTAAATCACGAAGACTTAGGTGGGCACGAATGGGAGACGACAGAAAAATTTACAAGATTCTTATTGGGAAACCTGATAAGAAACCAATAGGAAATCCAAGATGAAGATGGAGATGGACCTAAAAGAAATCGGTAAAGATGGAATAGAATATATATAAATCTTGCTCAGGATAGAGACAGATAGAAAGCCTATGTTACTGCAACCATGAACCTTCAGATTAAAAAAAAACTAAAAAATTAATTAATTAATTAATATTCAATGCGATATAATTTCACATATTTCAAAAACCGAAAGCCACAACATAATATTCAAATTCCTACAAACTCATTTCGTAAATTTACCAACAACACTTACATCCCATTTTACTTCAAATCTTCAATTATTCATCCTCATTATTACGATGATAAGAAGAGAAGAATTTCCGTAACTTGATAACATGAATTTGTGCGCTGAAAAAATGGAAATGTGAATTAAAGAGCTGTGCTCAAAAACCTACAAAAAACACGCTTTTGACTGACGAACGGGAAACATATTAGAAATCAAGGCCAAAAACTAACGGAAAATATGAACAGCAAATGCATGCTTCAGAGGAAAGGGTTTATTCAGAAGAAGGTGGAAAATGGAAAGGCTTATCCATGATAATTTTTGCTTTCTGAATCCGAACAAATTCATGAACATTATTATTATTATCATTGAATTGCTGGTTAAGTTTACGTTGTCCCTCCAAACTAAAGATGGAATATGTACAAACCTGTGTATTCTAACTTCATCGTGGCTATGAAGATGGATTGCAAAATGAGACGAACATATCTATCGTACCGGAAACTTCCAATAATTTTATTTTTTAGAACATGCTTCGTTAAGGATGTCAAATGACAAATTCCGTAATTGGAATGCTATCTTCTTTATAACTTGTTAATTTTATTACGAACGAAGAAAGAATACATGCTACTTAAGTGCTGTAATATTATTGATCAGATCATCTTTTATCTTGTTCGCATCGATTAATCTCCTTACGTTCTCCTTCGTCTTACCATATTCGTCCAGAATCGCGTTCATTTCTCCCGTTATCACAATCGGCACTTCTGGATTATCAATTATTCCCCCTACAATTTTATAAATGTAACTTTTCATGATTATCCAGCGAATCCCGGAGAAATTTCAGAAATGTCGATCATTCAATGGATGTTGTCATCTTCGTCAGATACAATATTTGAAAATTTTATGTAGCATTCCGGGGACAGGTCGGGTAAAGAACGCGATCCCGAAGATTCCGTTTTTTTCGTTCTCTCTTATTTAACCGATTTTCGTGTCACGTTTGACTAATCGTGAAGATGACGATAACTACGTTCCATCGTTTCTATATAAACGTTTCAACGTTCAGGTAATCGATTCATCGTCCCCCGTTAAGAAACCTAAAATTGCGAATATCTCGAAAACGGTGAGAGATAGGACGAAAATAAATCGAAAAATCTCCCCCAAATAACCCTTTGTCGATTTTAAGACTCTAGAATACATATACCAAGTTTGGAGGTCCTAACTTCAGGGGGGAGGGGGGTCAATTGCCGAATTTTTTTTCATCGCTCGTAACTTTCGAAATGATGATCGTAGAGAGCTCAGTTTTTTTGCGTTATCATCGTCTCGATGTCCTCAATTTCAAAATGGCTACCGGAAGTGGGTGCACCTCTTTTGGTCAAAATCTTATTTTTGCGAATTAGAAAGAACATGTATACGTAGGTTAGTTTAGTCAGTAATAGATCGTAAAAAAAAAAAAAAAAAAAACGTTCTCGTGACAGATTACAATTGGAGTGAATGTATGTTACCTAACTCGTGAACGATCGTAAAAAAATAATAATAGGTTAAGTTATATCACGTAAGATCGTAAGAAAAAAAAAGGACGTAACCAATAAACAACACTTGCAGGTTAACTTAGCCCGTAAAAGGTCGTAAAAAAAGTGACTAGATTAAGTTATATCACATAAGATCACGTACAGTTATGGCATTATAATTAAGATAATTGAACTCAAACGAGATTTTCGTTTATTACTGTCAAAAATGAAGGCGAAGAGAGAAGAAAATATGTTAATTTCATGAACTGAGATTGTAAATGCACACTTCTATATAATGACTTCAGCATCCGAAATTTACCGTGTTCAAAACTATTCATGTAGTGTGACATCCTGGGATCCCATTTCGAATTTTCACATTTTTCTGTTTTAAGCAACTAGCGGGATGCTGTTGTTGTGTGGCACAGTGATATGCATATTGTGTCAACTGCATTACTTTAACTCTATTTTAAATAGTGAAAGCGGAAACAATATCTTATCTGCTGCAAACGTTTGGCCACGCAATCAGACAATTGTAAATTACGCACACATATGGAAACTTCTACTCAGGTTATGGCATTTCATTCTTTTGCATGAAAAAAAAACTGATCCTACCAGGGTTCGAACTTACGAACGGAGATTAGTATCTGTTCCTTTCACAAAAGTGAAGCACCACGACGCATGCGCTCTTTAGAGAGACAACGTTGCTCGCAGTTCGGTGCCTGCTTTGCGATGCTGGCAGATGGCCATGCGTCACGTGGTTTGTGTTTAACGGCGGTTCTACAGCCTTGGCCGAGCAAAACCACTTGAAGCGATCTGAGAATAGTGGGTTTTTCTCAGAGAAAAAGAACAGTAATGCGTTATATTTGACAGAGCTCTCCTCTGTTTTCGTCTCCAGCTATTTAAATATTTGAAAATACATTAATACACATTGGTTTTCAGAATATTTATTTTTCCACGGTTTCCATTCATGTCACGGCTCTACAGGCACATCCCTCTTATATCCGGCGCGGGAACGGCCTTAATGGTAGTGACCCCCTGTTACAGCGTTTCCCTGCAAAGGAACTCATGGTCAAATAGCCAATTAGGCCTAGTGTTTGGGCAAGAAGCGACAACGTTAAAAATCCCCCTCCCCAAAGCAGCCAGTAGGGAAACAGGAATTTGTCAAATCGTTCTACGCTCTAATTGCACACCACTTGCTACACCGTCCCGGGAGGAGTTGCGATATAATATTTGGCTTCACAATCTGGAGCTCAGTAACATTAAAAGTAAGGCAGAAACTGAAGAAAACCTAGATTATCTGCAAAGGGCAAAAAGAATGAAAGTTTGACAAAACAAAAAAGGCTTTTATGAAGTCACTAGTGTTCAGATAGGGAAATTGTAACTGGACGTTATGTTTAAAATTGGATCCGCACGTAGGTGCATTGAATCTGAAATCCCTTGATTACCAGACAAAGGCGTTGCCAGTAGGCCATTGGATAGGCACGTATATTCCTTCTGGGTAGGTTATTTACATCTACCTCTTGTGGTAAACGCGACAAATTCAACAATGCTTCCATCAGTTACCCAGTGATTTAGTTCGATACCCGGTGGAGGCACATGGCATTGTGATTCGGATCCCATTTTAAACTGTAGGTCCAGTTCCGATTATCCTTGCAATACATCAAGTCGCCTTCAACGCCAAATTCAAACAAACAAGCATTAGTATAACGAAATAATATTTATATGTAACTCACAATTTTTGCAGTTCATTTCAGTGACTCTTCCTCCAAAGAATATTGAACGTTTCATCTTCAGTTGTATTTTAAAACGCGTTTTTAGTATTGATTATTGTAAGCAGGGAGTTTTAGCCGCAACACGATGAAGAAAATAAAACGTGCTTTATACTCAAACTTATCTTGACTGTCAGAAGGTCTGTGGGTGTTATATTTCTATTTTAATTTTGCCACACGAACAATAACAACATATAACGCTACAATTGGTGTGACTATTTGTAATTAGCAGGTTCCGTGTTCGATACTCGGTCAAGGCACCTAGTGGCTCACATCACATTTTTGAAACACTGAAATTGTCACGTGCCAGTTCCGACGACACAATGAAAAATGCAAGGAAAAAATGTTTCCCGAAAGCAACGGTAGATAGCAGCACGCCATATAAAGAAGAGCAGAGTTCATTGTAGAAGCTAGGAGCGGAGAAGAGCGATTATATATATTATAGTAAATGAAAAATATATAAAGGAAGAGTATAAAAATTATAGAAGGAGTGAATAAAATGTTGTTAATAGCAAATTAAGATAATTAAGAATATGCTCATATATGAAACAATGAGGAAAGTTAATAAGTGAGCAAATGAATTCAGAAATTGTATCTCTCTCCTTTTTGATCCTCGTGAACAGAATTTGATTTAATACCTCTGACGAGGAGAACATCGTCAACTTTTGTATTTGTCCGTCCCTCGGTGGCGCTATGGTCAAATTAGACGCCCCGAATCATTTACGGTTGCGCTTCTTATTAGACGCACTGGGCCATAGGCAGCGCTTGCTGTTAGCGATCCTGGGCTATTCCCCTTATGGTCGTTACATAGGAGGTGGCGCTATTGTCAGTTTAGTCTACCCTACTCTTTCTATGAGTATAGCTTGTATCGTTTGCCAAAGAAGCGGGGAAAACGAGCCCATGTATGTAATAAATAAGATTACAATTTAAAAAGGTAAGAAATAAATTAGAAGGAGGAAAAGAAGAAGAAGCCTTTTCCCAAAAGAGAAGGAAAAAAAGAAGAAGAAGCCTTTTCCCAAATCAAAAAGAAGAAGAAGTCTTTTTCCCAAATCAAAGAGAAGAAAAAGAAGAAGAAGTCCTTTCCAAAAATAGAAAGAAGAAAAGAAGAAGAAGTCTTTTCTAAAATACAAGGAAGAAAATAAGAAGAAGCTTTTTCCCAAATCAAAGATAGGAAGGAAGGAGAAGCCTTTTCTAGAAATTATGAGAAGAAAGAAGAAGAACATTTCCTTTCAAGAAGAATATAATCGACGTAAATTTGGAATCAACATATATATATATTTCAATGTATATACAAGCGTCGCTATATATTTTCTCTGTATTGTGTATAGTTTTCAGAATATAGATCCGCATTTAACTACATCCTCTTGGCTATAAAACGCTTTCTTCTTTGGAATTCTCAAAAAAAGAACCTATCCCCTGAGATTAAGATATTTTTATAGCCGTGGTAAATAACATTTAAGTACGTAACCCCAGGGTCGTAGCATAGTGGGTGGCGCCCATAACGTGGAGTTTTACCTTAACTTACCCACGAAAGAGATGTAGCATAGTGGCGACCAACGTTGCGGCTAGCAGAATTGTGAATAAGAAAGCGAAAAAGGAAGAAAGCCAAAATGGAGGAAGAAAATAAAATTGAAGGCGAAAACAAAGAAGGAAGAAAGGATAAATGAAAAAGAAGAGAAGAAAAGGAAAAAAGAAGAAGAGAAAATGAAGGAAAAACTAAAGAAGACGGAATATGTGAACATGATAGAAGTGTGCCAGAAGTTATCGATGCAGATGGAAGAAAATAGAAGAAGATTAAAAAGAAAGTTTTATGAGAATAATAGAAAACTCGAAGAAAAGATAAATGAGTACAATAGATGGATGACGGAGATGCTTGACGAAAGGAATAGAATGGTAGAAGAGCACCACACAAGGATGTTTGGATTGTTCGACAAAAGGGAGAGAATAATAGAAGGAACAATGCTGTCGATCGAGAGTACGAATTTAGATGTGAATAGAAGAAGCGAAGATGAGGTTTCAGAGATTAGAGAAGAAAATGAACGAAGAAATGAAAGTCTGGAAAGGAAAATTGGGGAAAGCGTTTCTCAAATAGAAGTAGCTGTTTCAAGAACAGAAGAAAATGACAGCAAGACAGAAGTAGATGTTTCCAGAATAGAAGAAAACGAAAGCAAGATAGAGGAAGCTAAGCTCTTGATAGAAGATAGAAGTTGGAAGATGAAAGATGAAAGTTCCAATGACGAGAATGACAGCAAGATAGAAAAAGTAGCTATAAAGTTACGAGAAGAAAACACACAGGAACTTAAAGAGGTCAAAGAAGAGGCAGATAAGAAAATGGAAGAAGAAGAAAGAGGAATAGAAAGGGATGAAAAATTTAGTTGTCAATAGAGTAATGAAGAGATCAATGACGAAATGAAGATAAAAGAAGAAAGTTCCGATGACGAGTCTCTGACGGAGGAAGAAAAGAAGCATACGCCTAACCGAAGATGTAAACAAAGAAGGAAGAAAAGTAAAATAAGATTTAGATATATTCACGTAAAGACATGGAAGAAGAAGAAAATAAAGAAATTAAAAATAGAAAAGAACCCGAAGAAAGTTAATAATATGCTAAAAAGGGTCGACATAGATCAAATGGATTTTGATGCTACTTCGCCAAAGAGAAGGAAGAAGAAGATGAGACTGGAAAGACAAGGAGAGCATGCATTTTATGAAGATGTAGAACATAAGAAGAAATCTTGGCAGAAACCAGATTGGAAGAAGAGAGAAATGAAAGTAATTACGTTATTGAAAAAAAGTTGTAAGAGGAGGAAGACGAATCTTGAGAAGAATAGAAAAGAAAATAGAAGAAAGAGAAGAAAAAGAGGAAGAGAAAAAGAAAACAAGATAGTGACAAGCAACGAGTATTTGAAAGAATTGAAAGAAACAAATAAGACTGACTAGTGCAAAGGAAGGAGATGTTATGATTTATAGACTGGCAAGCGAACTTTTCTAGAAGTAATTGTGTCTGAAAGAGTTCCAGTTCACCAGAAGAAAATTCGTGAAATTATTAGTTTGGGCAAATATTAATGATTTATTTGAAAGAAGAAAATTTTAATTCTTTAATGTTAGTTCCTGTAAAAAGAGATATATATATATACGTATATATATTATACCCATCGTTGGAGGAAAATCTATTCTGCAAGTGATATCTTAAGAAAGAATAATGAGTGTTAATCTATATCACCACCCCATTTGAACAATGAGACCGATAGTGGAAGATCAAATCTGTAAAAGGAAAGATGCCAAAGAAAGTAATATGGAAAATTGATGTAAACTTTTCAATTGTACGAACACAAGAGAAAGAAGATAGAACAGTTAGGCACAGAAGGAAGTTAATTACGAAGAAAACTCTCAGGAAAAAGGAGAATACAATATGAAAGAAAATCGAATAGTAGCGAATAGTATCAGTAAAATGAATTCTTTGTAAGCTTGGACGATTAAAAGTCATCGTGTAATTAGAAAAGTGCAAATGAAATGGGTTGTAATCCCAGAAGATAAAGAAAAATCGGTTGTATTCCGAGACTTGGGTTGTAATCCCAGGAGTTAAAAAAGAATCGGTTGTATTCCGAGAAGGGGGTTGTAATCCCAGAAAATAAATATATCTAGATACATGCTGATATGAAATTAAGGCTGATGTGAAGAATTATTGTAGCTGATAGAAACATTTAGATGGTCAACTTACAGAAGAGAGAGAGTTCTTTCAAACGGAGAAATCTGAGCTAAATGGTAATCTGTAGAGAGATTTCTGAAAGAAGAAAAGGCTGATCGAAAATTACTTTTTTGGCAGGACATCGTCAGGTAAATACTGTCCTGGAGAAATTAGACGAGCAGACTTGCAGGAGGTGAACTATTGATGAATTATATTTTGTATCTTAAAATAACTTGAGAGGTCACGAATATTTCCAGAACGTGGTTATAAGTTATCTAGAAACGAAAATAGAAAGAAGAGAGAAATAGAGAGATGAGGAAAAATGCTGCATGCCGGGATATATAATTGCACAGAGAAAGTTAAAAGGAATATGAGTAGTAGAAATGAGAGAAATGAGAAGAGTCAAACGAGACGTAGAGAAAGTGGAAAAATTTATCTATTTCCAAAAGATTTTTTCCAATAGAGAAATTTTTCATCTTCAAGGAGGGGGATATTGTGTCACGTACCAGTTCCGACGACACAATAAAAAATGCAAGGAAGAACTGTTTCCCGAAAGCAACGGTAGATGGCAGCACGCCATATAAAGAAGAGCAGAGTTCATTGTAGAGACTAGGAGCGGAGAAGAGCGATTATATATATTATAGTAAATGAAAAATATATAAAGGAAGAGTATAAAAATTATAGAAGGAGTGAATAAAATGTTGTTAATAGCAAATCAAGATAATTAAGAATATGCTCATATATGAAACAATGAGGAAAGTTAATAAGTGAGCAAATGAATTCAGAAATTGTATCTCTCTCCTTTTTGATCCTAGTGAACAGAATTTGATTTAATACCTCTGACGAGGAGAACATCGTCAGCTTTTGTATTTGTCCATCCCTCGATGGCGCTATGGTCAAATTAGACGCCCCGAAGCACTTACGGTTGCGCTTCTTATTAGACGCACTGGGCCATAGGTAGCGCTTGCTGTTAGCGATCCTGGGCTATTCCCCTTATGGTCGTTACATAGGAGGTGGCGCTACTGTCAGTTAGTCGACCCTACTCTTTCTATAAGTATAGCTTGTATCGTTTGCCAGAGAAACGGGGAAAGCGAGCCCATATATGTAATAAATAAGATTACGCTATAAATGGAAAGACAATAAATTAGAAGAAAGAAAAGAAGAATAAGCCTTCTCAAAAATTAGAAAGAAGAGAAGAAGAAGAAGTATTTTCCAAAAAAAGAAGAAAAAAAGAAGAGTAAGCCTTTTCCAAAAATAGAAGAAAAGAAGAATATGCCTTCTCCAAAATTAGAAAGAAGAAAAGAAGAAGAAGCCTTTTCCTAAATAGAAAGAAGAAAAGAAGAAGCCTTTTCCCAGATCAAAGATAGGAAGGAAGAAGAAGCCTTTTCCCAGAAATTACGAGAATAAGAATAAGATTTCCTTTCAATTATTCATATATGTTTAAGAAGAATATAACCGACTTAAATTTGGAATCAGCATATATATATTTCAATGTATATACAAGCTTTGCTATATATTTTCTTTGTATTGTGTATAGTTTCCAGAATATAGATCCGCATTTAACTATATCCTCTTGGCTATAAAACGCTTTCTTATTTGGAATTCTCGAATAAAGAACCTATCCCCTGAGATTAAGATATTTCTATAGCCGTGGTAAATAACATTTAAGTACGTACCCCCAGGGTAGTAGCAAAATGCAAAGACTAGGAAATAATTAATGTGTTACAAGTTGGTACATAGGAGCGACCACGAGGGGAATCGAACCTAGGATTCCAGTTTACAAAGCTGACCTTCAACCGACGTGGCCACAAGCCACGGTGAGAACTGATTGATTGATTTGTTGTTTTTAAGTCCACTTTATGCACAGTAAGGCAAATCGCGACTGGACCTACAGTTTAAAATGGGATCCGAACCACTTGTGCCTCCACCGGGTATCGAACCAAGCTATTCAGGTAATTTCTCCACAAGATTGTATCTTTTCCTGTCCACCTCGAAACTTGTGATGTCGCTTCTCGTTAATTACTATTATTTTAAAGCAATACGCTTCATCAGATAGTGTTTGTATGCTGTGCACATTGCTGATAGAATATAAGTCAAGCTGGTGCATGAAAATTAATGAAGACGTTGGGAAGTCGTGCTTTTGTGGAAGGTTAGTGTTTCCAACCCTAAATGATCATCGTGATCTAGCTTCCGCCAACATAGCGGTTTCTGCTAGGTGACGACGAATCTTAGTAACCAACGGCACATATATTATATCACTTTTAAACTAATTATGTCAAAAAGAAGAGTCATTATTCTGGAATCTACGGACACATTCATTCAGCCGTTACTGATTTTACTATTTCTATTTTTTGCTTAATTAAGAAACCAACGTGCACGTCTAGAAAAATGAAAGGCTGACAATTTTATTTTACAAAAATTCCATTTACTGTTGTAGTTAAATGAGAGGAAAACCCTAGACTTCTTGTTAATAGCCTGGATGAGTGATGTGTGTGTGTGTGTGTGGGGGGGGGGTATCTCCTCTCATGTGCTTCCCTGGCTGCAACATATACTCTTCTTGCTTTCGGATTTCTATATTTTCCCATCGCATAGTCTGTGCCGACTTTACGATTCTGGATCGGGACAGCATGCTGTCCCTCTTCGACGATGGAAGAAACCCGCACAGATTTTTATCTACACCACCAAAGACGGAGCTATAGCAGAGAAGATTTGTTTTCTGGTTCGACGAATTCTTACATTTACTTGCAAAGGGAACTGCTTGAAAGTTACCTGTTCAACACAAGAAGAAGGAAATAAGATTTCGCAAGCGCTTATAGAAGCCGAAATTGATCAACACCTGCAGTTCGCCTATGGTTCAGATGCACATCAATCACTCAAGGTGGTTATTCGGTACACCCCCCAGACCGCTATAACGAGGATATATTTCAAGCTCTACAGCAACTTGACTTTAATGTTATTAAAGTTCGACGTCTCAGCTCACAACAATACACTTCGGCAAAGAAGATTTCGCCACACACAGACTACTGGGAGAAGGAACGCAACCCCTACCCGCTCGACTACATCGAACTTCATCGTAGTGATGCTCGACCTGGGAGGAGGGATCGTCCCGCCCCGGAAATACTTCAACTGGCACCCTACTCAAATTCAAGATTAAGGTAGAAAGACTGCGACCTCAAGCTATCTTGCAATGCCCAATTCCACAAATGTCAGACGTTTGGCCATGGGCATACATTCTGCGAAGCCATACCTCGTTGTGTTAAATGTGCGGGAGAACATAAAATCCATGAATGTCCACGACGTTCTCCGCAAATTCCAGCTCTATGCGCCAACTGTTCCGGTCAACATACCGCCAACTACAAGGGTTGTCTGTTCCTTGTACAGATAAATCGATTCGATGCATCGGCTAAAACATCCCAGCGATCATCCTTCACAAGTTCGTCGGCAGAAGACACAGATCAACCATCGCCTTCTGCCCCATCCAACTCTATTAGTCGGTGAAAGAGGTCCGAGGTTCCGACGCCGCAGCGACCAACATCTGCCCAGCTGCCAACCAATCATCGACCAACAGGGAGCACTTCGTCTCCTGCAAGTACACCGATGTCTCCTACGACAGGGAAGACTCAGAAGTTCTTCGGAACATTCGGCAGCTACTTAGTCAACTATGGGATCCCGACACCTTTAGGGCTCTACAAATATTGTTAGACGGTTTGTTCCAGCTGCAAACATTGACCGACCCAGAAGCACGCCTCCAACATCTTCGGATGTTGGAAACGCTCTTCTGACTTTTATGTTTTATGTTGTGATGTACAGTGTTGTCTTTCATGTTTTGATTTTGGGAAGAATCTAGATTTTCCCTTCTGCGATAGTTGCAGAAGGTAATTGTAAAAACTAAATATTTTTTGTATTTTATACATGTAATTGAGACACTAGTAAATGTTATTTAATAAAACAAGATGCTGGCAAGTCAAGTGCTGACAACAAGAAAGAAAAAAAGGAAGATGCGTTGAAGTACGGAATGCCGGTAATACGGCGAACCCAGAGTCTGCAACACGCTGGTCGCCACTGAAGACAAAGACTTTCTTCAGGCCGTTGACGTTATCAAAGTTCAGTGCCTAGAGGTTGTCGTACAACTCTGCCGTATAGATGAAACAGGCAGAATGTAGGGAGTAACTGGAACTTTGAGTCTCTAGGACGAAGGCGCAACATACTGATTCGACTGTCTTGGACCCATCCGTATAAAACACACTGAAATCGAGGTGCATCGCACGAAGCTCTAAGAACAGCTGCTGGTATATAACCATCGGTGTTACTGTTTCTTAGAGCAGTCAGAGAAAAATCAATGAAGGGTACAGGAAGCTCCCAGGTCGGGAGAGGCGGAATGAGTGGAGAAACGCCAGGAAGATCACTATCAAATCTAATGCTGACAGGATCTCGTATGCACGCACACCGAATGGTCGAGTGGCACCAGTATGTAGCCGTTACAAAGCCAGCCTACTCTCATCGGAGAATGTTAGATAGGACGGATGCGAGGGCATCGAACGAAGATGGAGGAAGTAATTCACGATAAGCCGCTTTCTTCGCAGAGACCGTTCTGATGCCTTAACTGGTACGAAAAGCACCGGAACACACACGGATAACAGCATGATGTCGAGGGTGCGAAGCCGAGAAGGACATGCGGAGGAATACACAACGCATCCATAATCGAGCTTAGACCTGATAAGTGAACGATATGGGCGGAACAGTACCGTTCTATCAGCACCCCAAGATATATGAGATAAATCGCCAAGAAGGTTGAGAACCCTCAGACAAGAGAACTCCAAGTAGTAAAAGTGACGTTGCCAGACTAATTTCTTGTCGAAAATGAGGCCAAGAAATCGGACAACAATGAACGCAGGAGGAGAAGCTGAAACCAGTTTGGTAGGAACACTCAACCAAACGGTTTATCTTGAGCTGGAGTTGTCGAGAAGCTGACGCGAGATTCCGTGAGCGACAAAAGATCGCAAGGTTGTCTACATAGAGGAGACCATGCACAGGGGCAAGTATGTTTGCCATAACACTGTTCACTGCTATGGAAAACAGAGTCACACTAACTACGCTGCCCTGCGGGACACCGTTCTCTTGTTCATGAAGATCCAAAAAGGAGTTCCCAACACGTACGCGGAAAGAACGATCGGATGAAAGGTTCTGAATAGAGTACGCGATATGGCCACGGACAGGCCAAAAATAGAGCTGATTGATTATACCAAAGCGCCACTTTGTGTCATGTGCCTTTTCGAGGTTAAAGAAAACTGCTAGTAAATGTTCCTTTTTCAAGATAGCGTCCTGAATGTGCGTTTCCAGCTCAACCAGATGGTCCAGCGTGGAACGGTTCGAACGAAAACCACATTGAAAATTGCTTATCACATAGTTTTCCTCTAAAAACCAGGCGAGACGTTTGTTGACCATGCGCTCCATCAACTTGCACACACAGCCAGTTAAGGCAATAGTTCTGTAACTCGAGGCTGTAGTTCGTTCTTTGCCGGGTTTCAGGATGAGAACAATAATAGTCTCTTTCCAGTAGGATGGGAAACTGTCCTCCAACCGAAGCCTGTTGAACACCGTAAGAATGAAATTCTTAGCTCTACTGGGCAGATGACGTAGCATCTCGTAGTGGATCCTGCCCACTCCAGAAGCTGTATTCTAAGAATCCCGAACTCTCATTCGGTGAATGGAGAGTTGTTTGCCCCGGTGTTTCGATTTCAAAAACCCAGAGGACGCTTTTCCTGACGGTCCTTTCCATGGCGGAAACGTGGTTAGTAATATTCCAAGCTCGAATCATAAGATACGCCCGTGGCCAAGATATTTGATGTCCGGATGCGGTGTATAACGTCCCATCGTGCTCCAGAGCAATCAGAGAAGTGAATGCACCCCTTTGGATGCGACGTACTTTTGCCCAAACGGCTTTCGACGAAGCCTCCTTCGTCAGAGAAGACATGTATTTGACCCAGCACGCCTTCTTACAGCTCGAATGAGCCCGCGGGGACGGGTACCCTTAATGCGGAACTGCTCAAAGTTTGCGGCAGTGTGGTTTCTGTTGAACCGATCTAAGGCACGATTGCGATTCTTGATGGCTGCATTGATCTCTGCAGCAGTCCATCATGGGACAGGGTGTGGCTTCGCAGGTCCACTAGGAGGCGCGTGCAGGGCGTCGACTGCTGGCAAAGTCAACGCAAGATCGATTTCAAAATCCACTGCACGCTAAAACGCACCCCAGTCAGCCCGACTGAACTTGCCAGTGAGGGGGTTGTTCAGGTGGCTGTTGAAGATGTTCAAAAGTGATTAGAGAGGAAAATGATTACTTCCACAGAGGCTGGGACTGCAGAAGGACAAGTCCAAAGCAGAGTACGTGCCCGAGGACGGACTGAAATATGTGGGAGTTCCACAATTCAGCAACGCTAAGCTTGACGCCTCACGGAATTGATCAACAATCTGACCCCGGAGCTCTGTACTCACGAAACTCTATAAACGATGATAAGAATTAAACTCGCCCAAAAGAACCACACACAGGAGATGGAAGTTGTTCGAATACAGAAAGGAGTTCCTCAAAAGAGAATAGCTCCTCCCGTGTGATGTATACACATCACACAGATATTGCCCGTGGTAGATGAACCCGCACAGCAACAGCTTGTAGGGGGTGGTGAAAAAATGGGCGTCGAGTGGATGAAATATCGAACACCGATTGCTACAACACTGTGAGCACGACGACCCGTAGAAAGCTTGTGGTAAAGTATATAACCATTTAGTATTGCTGGTTCGTTTGGGCGAAAATGTGTCTCTGCGAGACAAATGCTGGTAGGGTCACATGAAGAGATCACAAGTTGCAGTTCTTCAAAGTGCGTGCGGAAACCGTTAAGGTTCCATTGCAGACAAGAGGCCAAGATGTAAAGATTAGTGTTACCTTTTAGGCGTACTTCGTTCTTCATCCCTATCACCTTCGTGACGACCTCGTCCTCTATCATGTCCTCGGGTAGGGACACAGAGGGAGAAGGGGATGGAGAAGAGGTACGTTGGCGGGTACTTTCAGCGCCCGCCGGGCAGCTTTCAGCTGCGCTATGAGTTTCAGGATGTTTGATGCCGCCCTGACTGGAGAGCTGGTGGACTTAAGAAAATAGTCCTTCGTGTAAACCTGTTTGAAATTCATTCTGTTGAGCGAGTAGTGAGTACTGGCTTCCTCGAAGAGGGACGAGTTACTTCGGGAAGCGGAGTTGTTTGTGTTGAGGTGTCGCTGGTTTGGACACCTACACTGCGACGGGTAAGAGGACCAGCAGCAGCAGAGAATTACACGGGTAGTGGTGTGCGTACAGTTTCTCGGATGCGACTTTTAGCTTCTCTGGCGGAAATCATCTCGGTGGTGACCAACTCTCGTACTTTTTTCTCCTCCTGGAAAGTGGGACAGTCTCGATGTCAAACAGGATGATCTCCCTTGCAATTTCGCACTATGGCCCTGATGGACAAGGCTCTGTCCCATGATCAGGCTGACTGCACTTGCCACAGATGACAGTTGTGGCCTTGCTAGGTGGTTGTGTGTGGCCAAAGTGTTGACATTTAAAGCATCGCATTGGGTTCGGAATGTACCGACGGACATTAACGCTGCAATAACAGCTGTACTTTAATCGGGAGAGTGGTCACACCGAAAGCGAGAATGAGAGAAGTGGTTGGGGTTAATTCGCAGGAGTTTCTGGTCTTTAATCGCTGCACTACAGTCACATGCTGGTCTGAAAGTTCTTCTAACATGTATTCCTCAGTGGCATTTAACAGATCCCAGTGACGTACGACTCCTCTGCAGGTGTTGAGTTGACGATGGGGTTCGACCTGAACAGCAAAGTCGCCCAAAGTTCGTAATTTAAAAAGGTTATTTGTCTGGCGATCTTTGTTGGTCCTGATGAGCAGACTCCCGTTACATAGTTTTTTTTATCTCAGGGACATCACTACCAGTGACATGGTCTAGCTGTTTTTTAATGAGGAAGGTGACATGTCGTTCAGTGTAGCAACTCCATTCTTCTTGGTGTTATCTGAGGTCTCCAGACTTTCTGCTTGCTCGACCTTACTAATAACAAGACAACGAGGAACAGTTGTGACGTTACTTGTCTGTTCCAACATACTAGGCGGACTCTGTGGCCTCGCACGTTTTGGAGGTTTCCCTCAGTTTGAAGTGTTTTTAGTATCCATATAAAATTGATTTTCTAAGGAGGGTCCATAACTTGTCACCTCGACACGCCCTCTATGGCGAGGAAGGCGTACCACCAAAAATGAAGGCTACTTGAGGATCAAGCCGAAATCCCCAAGGCCACGTTCGTGATTGCAATTACCCGTGCAGCCAACCCTGTCCCATCGGCACGTGCAACTAACACCCTGGTATAGGGTTTTCTATCGAGGTTGTCTTCTCTAGTAGGACCCTTAGTTACAGGGATGTGAGTGAAGATTGAGATGATTGAAATAAAAAGATGAGAAAAAGGAAAAACCTCGGCATGTCAGAGCAGTCCTACTGACGGGTATCAGGCCAAGATTATACTCATCATACGTCGCGTTTAGGTTGTCCTTGGAGTAAGTACGAGGATTATAACTGCATCATCTAGTGTGGCTTTCGTTATCATATTATTATTTATATTTTCTTCGTAAGTAAACTATTTTTTCCTTTCATTTTGACTTGAACATAAGCATTTCTCTGACTGGAAACCAAATATTTCTAATAATGACTTTTCATTTTTCGCTACTTGCTTTAATAACGAAGTTGGTCTATGATGACAGACTTTTGAAGAATCACCCTGTATATGTAGAGATATTGTCAAAAGACAACTAATATTATTTCATAGACTCAATCTGGCACTATTTTTGGTTTCACCGTTGAATTCTGGAACCTCCAAAACACAGGTAATGATTCCAAACCTGATCACATACGTGAATAGTTTATTTTTAGATTTCGGTGGCCATATTGACCAACATATTTAACGTTATGTGATAAAGTGGGTCCTTTGAATTTCTCATTTTCATAATAGGGTTATAAACTGAAACTTTCATGAAAATAAGATGCCATGAATGATAAATAACTGTAATGAAGTAACATGGTTCAGGAATGGAAATATTATTCGCAATGGCTGCCATTTTGATGACGTCATTACCGCCAAGCGAGAGCTTAAAAACATGTGGTCTTGAGCGTATACATTCAGGAATAAATGTACTTTGCCACTCCCAAAGGGCATGTTCTCAGCCAGAAATGAAATAATCTACCACTTTTCCTTATGTTTCAACCGCACTAGTAGGGCTGTATATCTGCTAGAAAACATGACTACATTAAATTAAATAATTCCCTAACAATGAATGGTAGAGAAAAGAACCAGGTACCGTTGTAAAGTCCTGAACACGCTCTATAATCATAATGTCAAAATATTTCATTATTGCTTTATAATTATTAAGTAATATACGAACCATCGTTAAAACAGTTAATGAAAAATCTAATTTTCTCCATTTTTGTTAATATATTTCAGACATTGTGTCCAGAACACATAATATACTTTATTAATTAATTTCTCCAATTGATTCTCTTTAATTTGGTGCAAAATCAAATATTCTATCACTATCCTGTGCGAAGTTATACGCGTTTAAAGATTGCACTACAATTCTGACGACGGCCATATTGATGATGTCATATCTCCGAAACCCACAACAGGATTCTTAGGGATTTTTTAGGAGAAATACACCTCAAGTAGTACACCATGCTGCAGCAAGTTTCGTTTCATTTTTTTGAATTTCCAGGTTAAACTCTAATTTGACTGTACTATTTGTAAAAAAACATTAATATTGCGAATGATTGCTTTCCTGCATGTTGCAGCAGAAAACGAACGCATATTTTGTTTCATCGGCATACTTTATTTAACTCTGCATGCAAATGAAAGTAGCGGTAGTATTAAAAATGTTGATTGATTATGCCTGCATACATTTTTTTACGCCCTCCGTGCAACAAAATCGGCGTCCGTACTATTGCCTACAGAATGCATGTCATGAAACAGAACAACTTTCAGTGCAGACGAAGCCAATATGATTCACCAGCAGCTCCAGACCTTGAGGCCAGTGTAAAACGATGGCGTCATTGTTCAACCTGAAAAAGTTTTGGTGCGCACCGGTGAAATACGGAACGCCGAAGAGTGCATCAGCGGTGCACCAGCCCGTGTACCGGTGAAATCTGGAAATGCCCATAGGTCGACCGGAACTTTACTCAGTTTTTGGGAAACCTAAAATCGTGTTTAATACAACTAGGCACTATTAATGATATACAAGAACAATGCGCTTGTGCAAGGACAAACACATCTTCAATTATTACACTCTTAATTTGTTTGATAAACTTTTACAAACATGAAGAATCCCGAAATGCATACGTTACTAGAGACATCTACCGTGATTTTCTCAAATTACGTGGAATTACTGCTTGAACAATACACTGTAAACGAACTCCATCTGCTGTTAATTGTGCAAACTAAATGCACGATAAACTCCACGAGCCAGTGGCCAGAGTTAAAATCTACCTATATAAATTTGCAACGTTAAATTCCTTCGTGTTTACATAGTCATGATGATCGTCATATGATACGTCGTGACTTGTCACATTGTGATTCTCTGTACAACTCTCTAGAATTTACATTCGAACCTTGCCCAATCGTGGCTTGAGATGGATCAAATCAGAGCTTTATTAGGTGCAGAGAAAGGGTAAAATTTGAATGTTGAATTGGCAACACTGTAGCGCCGGCATTTGTTCGGGACCGATGCGACATCATTGAGGAGGCTTTGCCATTTAGTAATGATGCACCATTGGAATGGTTGGAGCGTGCTCTCGCTGTGAAAGCTTTTTGTAAGAACGGTGATAGTGTGACTGCAGCGCAAAGGGTATTTCGGTAGCATTACCAGCTAGGACGTCAAGACCGTGTATACATATGGTGTATACCATCGGCTCGTGCGATTACAACATGGGTGCGTAATTTCGAAGAAACCGGTTCAGCGTTGAAGAAGAAGCCCCCAGGTAGAGTTCGAACATCACGTATACCAGAGAATATTGAAGAAGTTCGAGTTGCCATTCAGAGGAGCCCTCGTCGCTCCGTTCGACAACATGCATCAGCCCTACAGTGTAATCGAAGAAACGTACAAAGAATACGGCATGAAATGAAGTTCCACCCCTATAAGTTACAGATTGTGCAGCAATTACATCCTGAAGACCCTGTGTTGCGTAAGAAGTTTTGCGAATTGGTGTTGACTAAGGTTAACGAGGACGCCAATTTCCTTAACAATTTGTGGATGTTTGACGAAGCCCATTTCCACCTTAGCGGCTATGTTAACAAACAGAATTTCCGTTACTGGTCACAGGAAAATCCTTGTCAGCTTCACGAGAAGCTAGCACCAAGGTTACAGTATGGTGTGCAGTGTCAAGTCATTGTGTTTTCAATCCTTATTTTTTGAAAGTGAGGAAGGCATTGCAACAACAGTGACACCAGATCGATATGTTGCTACGCTTGAAACATTCTTTGCAACGAAGTTGCCTACACGTTGGCATGTCCTTTTTGTATTTTGCAATAGAATAATGACGCAAAATGATATATGATGGTACTTGGAATCACTAATGTTAGTCGTTTTGAATATCCTACAGTATAAGCTCGTAATGTATTCCCACATCCATAAATGATTAGTCTATATGAATATCGTATCTACAATCGTGAATGTTCCGGCTTGGTATTGTTTATTAACATTCCATAGCATATATCTCATATCAAATATCCGACAACAACATGGTCTTGCTACACAATGGATAACCACCCCATCTGGGCAATATAATTTATCTACAATGCAAAATGAGCTCTCTGGGGGTGCGATCCTTTCACAAAATTCTGTTATTCACAGAGTGGAGTTTGTATCTACAACTGATATTAATTTGGGCATCATTGGCGAATGCTGTCTACCGCCCGCTAATATGTTTCTCCGCCGATCCAGCACATGCCTTGCCCAATGCGAGCTATCAACCTCTATGTTGCACTTGGTGCCAATCTATGATTGATTCGAAAATATTTTGTGAATATATGCATCTATATACAACTCGGACATTCCAACAAAAGCTGCAGGATCCTGATCATGTTGTTTAGACATACAATCTGGTTCTACTGCCCACACTAGAATATTCCTCTCCAGCTCTACCAGGATAATTTAATGATCTGGCATTCTATGATGTTTATATTTTCCCAACAAAATCCTCTGTCAATCAGCGCCGCGGGAAAGTAGAGTCACAGGTTTCTCCCAGCATTATGGTCGCCTGCGCCTTGCGTTATCTACCGAGGTGGTGAAGGGTAGGTGAAATTCTCAAGTCGAACACGCCACACAAGGTACTCTTATGTAGATGTTTTGGGTCGTAGCAACAGTTTGATACGTTCAAGCCTGTATTATTATACTATTAAACGTATTATTATATTTATTAATATTAACTTAATAATACTCAGCGGTGAACGATGAGACTCGGTGAAGTACACAGACTCCTCTCAGGTACGGGGATAGTGTTAGGCAAAGAGAATATTCACAGCACAGACAAATAAAACCACATTGCTGCAGTAGATAAACTAAAAGGTTTTATTCTTTATTTATGGCAATTATAATGCGAATATACAAGAGACGAAGGCGAGGATTTCGCTTTGTCGATGAACTGACTCAACTAAAAAAGCATAAACTCAATGCGTGGCTATCGGCGTACCTATGATCACATAGGCCTAGCTTGCGCCCCGAACTACCATACCAGGATGTATGCACAACACCGAGGAGTTCTTTTTAAGTTTAAAAGCTTCGTCGATCCGTGGCGAAAGTGTGTGAGTTCTTACGCGATATACTAGCTTTTATACTATTTCGAGAACACAGATTCAAGTACAGATGAATCACTCATTATTTACAAAAAGATGCTACCAACAAAACTGACATCTATGCATGTTTAGAAAAACAAATTCGTATATTGCACTCTCTCAAACAAATATACATTAAATTACCCATAATGGAGCATAAAATACAATAAACAATAAACAAAAGATATATATTACAAACAAGGTGCATTATTACATATAATAACAAAGCAATTACTCTTTCTTTCACAAAAATAAATACATTAGTGACATATTTTATACTGGTGACGTCACATAAAAATATGGATCATATCAAGTTTCTTAGGCAGACAAAAGAAAGAAGATAATAAGAATAAGTACCAAATAGAAATATGTATGTGTGAATTGTTAGATTGATAAATAAAAACATACCAATAAAAAAAAAGAAACGGCTCAGAATCAGCTTGTTTAGGGGTGATTACAATAAAGTTAAATAAAACAGCCAAGTTTTGTGAGTCGACAAATATTCAGCTAGGTTATGGTAGGAGAGGCCAAAATCGAAAAATCAGAACCCGTGAAATGTGGTAATTGAAGAAATGGTCTAGAAAAAACTTGTACACAAACAACCTATCGTACAGTGCAATGATAACAAGTGACGATTTTCATCAGGATAGGTAGAGGTCATTGAGATAATGCTGATAATTCCGGTTCACTGTGGTTGCACAACCGATTTGCGCGATCTATAATGGCTTCCTGATATCAAGTGCCGAGTGTGGATACGCAGTCAGATAGACAAAACATAAGAATCTCGTCAAAACACCAGGTTTCTTCAAAAGATGAGAATCTTGTCAACATGTGAGAATTTGTCGTTAAAATATGGTCTAAAACCTGGAGTAGGGCACTACTACCATATTTTCTGAAATATACAATAGCACCTTCATAATGTTGTCAAATTATATGTGCCGACCTCCGTGGCGGAGTGGTTAGCACAACGCGCTAAGGTGACGGATCCCGGGTTCGAATCCCGACTTGGGCATGGGTGTTCTTTGTGAATGGCCCTTCTTCAATTCCATCATATCATCACTTAACCTCATCTTCGCAAATAGCCAATACTTTTAGAAAAGCGAAGGAAAATGAACGAAAGCAATCAATCAAATGATATTCTTACAAATATACTTGTGCATACTCAAATTTTACTGAAATAAATCAGAACCATTTTAAAAAGGTATAGGTACCCCTCTCCATGTGCACACTTGCCATGGAAGCACAAGGCGTGAAGTGTAATCAGAGATCCATAACATTTTACATTGTGAAAAATGACAAATACTTCTATTTTGGTTCACAAATTTAGTAAATATTTACAGAATGATCCCTATCCCCATCAACTTTGAAAATGTTTCTCCGCAACGGGACACTGTGTTTAAATCTATTGTATCTTCCTGTCATAGTAATTAACTACGAATCATGCCATATGATATGCGACACTTGCATTACTACATCAATTATGTTAATTTGAATATTTGATATTTTAAGAAAGTTCTCCTCTTTTTCTACCATAACTATAATACGTTAACTAGTGAGAAAAATGGCTTGGTGCGAAAGGTAATAAGTACTGGGAATCAGTCTGGAGGTCTAATGGTGTGTTTGGGCTTGTTAAAACACTTATGGAAAGACGACGGGGAAATTTGGGACTGAACAGAGGATGGGGTGGAAATATTGGCGTTCTCATTTGGTTGTTTTCGAAGCAAAAATTGCGTTGAGAAGTGCATTTGTGTTTTTCCGTTCAGTTTTCAATTTCCTCCAAGCATCCTTCCACAATCACTTCGAAGCAGGGGGGCCTCTATTCTTCTTTCTTGTCTAGTATTTTATTCATCTCAATTATTATTTGTTCTCTATAGGCCGCCGCCGTGGCGTCATTTCGGCGTCGACGTTAGGTGTATTTCTTATTTATTCTTTTCCTGGACCGTGTTGCAACCTTATTGCCCATAGTCCGTATTTTCAATCAGTCTTTGGAATTGAAGATTCTAAATTGAACAGTCTTTTCCGTCGCAGTTTTCCCCCCTCTTCAGACAAGGAATGCATTTCCTTTTTTCAAATCTTTGTTGCGATTTTCATCCGAGACGAAAACCGTGTATTTATCTTTCTGTGTGGATGAAGCACTTGTTCCTTCACCGGGTATCCACCCCGGACCCCTTCAATGCAAGGCGAATTTCAAAGTTTCGTAAGTAGAGATACCAGAACTTTACAAATTTAAATTTACAATTAACTAATCAAGAGTAACTAATATATGATGAACGAATATGAATGTTATTATGCGTAATGAGTAGAGCATATGTTGATTAAAACAATAAAGCTTTTAGCAACCAAACTTGAAAATGAATGAAAAGCATTGAATGAAAAATGTGCTTCAAATGATGCAAACATCTTATGAAGCAAGTGCTCTGCAATACATACAGTGAGCACGAAAATTGTGGTTCTATTCGAGAAAAACTAGTTGTGTTATTTTAGGGTTCACACTTGGTGATGATGCGTTTCTGACTCACCTTCTTATAGAGGTACTTTGGATTATGAGATTTCAACTAGTGTACAATACATTTTAGATTCTAATTCACTATAACATTACTTAAGTGTTTCTTCCTTTCTCATCAAGTTTCCAATGGATCAAGTTGAAACATACTTATGTCCACAAATAGTGATTCTTCAGAGAGGAGGATTTTATTAGCTTCCCCTTAATGAATGTGGCGATAATTTATAACCCTGTTAGTCATAGCTTGTTTATGGACTACAGATTGTGATTATTCACACTAGGGACATTTTTAAGAAAAAGGGTCTACTCCATGAATTTAGGAATAACACTGCACCCAGTAAGCAACGGGTTCGGAGTGCGATTACTAGATTTCTCAATTCCATACTCGATTACATCATAATTGAAAATATGGGCTCCAAAAATATTTTGCCTGTCCGGGAATATAGGCACTGAATGCAACATGTATATGTACATATTTCGATTTTAACATAATGTAGCACTTATTCGTTTGAATGATTAAAGTTATTATACACTCCAATTAAAGTAATGCGCAAGGTTTTCTCCAAGCTTACAGAAGGGTGGTTGGGCTACATATTTTTACATTATTGTGTGGGTGTCGTGCGAGGAGTGTACATACATCAAACGCACACTTCCTGAATGGCCTTTAAACGACCGTATATCGAGTGTGCACATATTCTTCTACCTTTATGATTAAATGTCAACCTTCCCTCACACTTTCTTTTTAAGACTTGGGACTGGACAATGTGTCTCTTACACAATGGTGTAAATTATTTTAGGATTAATACTTCTTAATTCAGAAGTTAGCTTCGTCGAAACTATTCACAATAATTTATTTTTAATCGGCAATAGCCTATTATCCTCCAGTAAGAGGTACACCGCTGGAAAAATGTTTCTTTCTCTTTCTCAACTTCCACAATCACCATCGATTATATAAACCTGTTGAAACTGTTTAGAACAGCTTTTGAATGTGTCGTCTGAGAAGAAAGCGTCTCTGGATTGTATTAAGTAACATTCTGCCACTGTCACTTTCACACACCATGGATTTCTTGTCATTACCCATAGTTATGCCGAACATAAGGAAGCTCGTCCCGTCAGAAAGTCGCAGCATCTCCTCATTGGAAGAAATTTTGGATCTGACGGCCGGATTTTGCGTAGTTCCCAGTGCTTTTCAGCGTACCTGGCACAGATTGCCTTTCACGTTTTTGTATCTAGAAACTTAGGTCACCAATTCGTATACCCTGTTGAAGAGTTTACCAAACTCTTGCTTGTAGTTGGCGTCGAAAGGTCCTTTCTGGCTCTTTTCCTGCACTTACACTTGGCTTTCTCTACTTCCGACTCAGCAACGTTTGGTACACATTGATGAGGTGTCGATTCCAAAACATCGTTGTTCGATGCCGTCTTCACACACCGTCAGTGGATAATGTTCTCAGTTTGACGACCAACACAGTACTGATATCCATCGAGCAGAAGACTAGGCTTACTTTTGTAAGTGGTGATTACTTCCCTTAAAAAAAAGTTATTTGACCTTAACGTGCGCTCGATTAACGGCTTCCCTTCTGTGTGCGCTCCAAATATTGTGCGCTCGACGCACGTAATCAACGTGTGCAAGTGTTTAAATAATCTTGGAAAATTCACAAACCACTAGCGATTCACATCCTAAGTTCAATGAGATACAATTAGCTGTTTACCGCACTATATGAATTGTATTTATAGTATCGTGAATATCAAGCATAAGATTACAAGTAAATATAATAATCAGAAGTAACTAATATATGATATCTGTAATGAATATTATTATGCTTAATGAGTGCAACATTACGTCGATAAAACTATAAACCGATTAACAACAAAAGTTACAAATGAATGAAAGGCAATGAATTTAAAATAAGTTTCAAATGTTGCAAGAATCCTATGAAGCACGAAAACTGTGCTTCTATTCGAGAAAAAAAAGCTGTGTTATTTCAGGGTTCACAATTGTTGATGTTTCGCTTCTGACTCACCTTCCTTTACACGTAATTTGAATTACTACATTTCAATTAGTGTAGATATATTTCAGATTATAGTTTTCTTACACATTTCATTAGTGGTTTTTTTTCTCATCAAGTTTCCAATGGACCAAGTTCAAACTTATTCACTTCTAAAATTAGTGATCCTACAGAGTGCAGGATCTTATCAGCTGCCCCGAAATGAATGTGGCGCTAATATATTACCCTGCAAGCAAGGTGTCCAGTGTACACGACACATAAACACACAGTACCAAGGAACATGCGCGCCAACAATTGTGACTTTATTCAAGCAACTACAGGCAATAATTTAATGCATTTTATCAAAATGACGGTCATAAGTTCCGATTTTCCAGAACGGATCACTACATGTAAATAATCAAAGAATAAAGTGTTTCTGCTATCAATAAATTAGAATAGAAAGAGTGGAACTGAGCTGGTAAGAAATCATGCATGGTGATGAGTCATCTATCACTCACCTAGTTCTATTTGGCCTCCTAGATGGCACACTGAGAGCATCGTAGCCTTGTAACCAATAGGTCCAGGGTTCGATTTCCGGTGGATGTACATAGTGGTTCAGATCGCACTATAAACTGTAGGTTCAGTCCCGATTAGTCTTGCTGCGCATAAAGTGGACTTAAAACACTTACTCAATAACCTACTTCTATTTCAAGATGGTTGCTTATACATTCTTCGTAAAATAATTTACCAGTTAATTAAGTTGGAACCTCTTTGTTTTTTCCGAAAATAATTGTACGTGCTACTTTATGGTTCCCACTTAGCGATACGTCATCTCTTGCTAGCTACTTTGTAGGTGCAATTTGGATTAATGTACTCTGAAAAGTTGGTAAATGAATTGCCACCATATGTACTATAGAACGCTCATTGGTGTAAAAAAAAGACCAATTTGTGCCTCATAACTATGCGTAATATGGTGGCTTGCCAGAAAAGATGTAACATAAAAATAAACAAGGCCAATGTATTGACACAAACGGATTGTCCTGTTGCCAGAACATTTGGTAGCCACTTATTTGCATATTTTAAGAGTGTACATTCCAATTGGAATGTAATACTTGTCAGATTGTGATTCTCTGTAACATATCTCTAGAGTATATATTCAAGCCTATCCTAATCAGATTTCAGATGGATCAAATCACAGCTTTCTTAAGAAATACGAATATTAATTATTCAAATCTGAGACGTTGATATGAAAAGGGACCTTTTCCGTGAATGTAGGGATAAAGCTTCACCCTGTAGCAAGAAGATTCGGGGTTTGATAACTTATTTTCTCAATACATTACTCGTTAACATTATAATTCAAAGAGTTAGTTCCAGAAGATGTTTTCTGTCTGTGGATACAGGCACAGAATGCAAAATGTATATATATTTTTTTAAGATTTAACGCGATGTAGACTGTTTCTTTGAATGATTATAGCTAGAATATTGTATGTTCATCGAATAAAAAAAAATGATGCGAGGGAAGATGTTTTCCAAAGTTACAGAGGTGGGAGCACGTATTATTACACTATTGTAAGTGAAGTAATTGGTGAATAGGTTTCGATATGAGAAGCTTTAAAAAACTCTTGAGAGAAATTACAAATCACAAACATTTCACAACCAAAATTTAATCGGATAAAATTAGCTGCATATCGCACTATTTAAATTGTTTGTATGATAATGTGAAAATTTAGATTGATTCTTAAAATCCATGATTCTTTTCAGGTAGAGGTAAGTAGAGATGACAGAAGTTTACAAGCTTAAAATTACAGTTAAATATAATAAGCAAAAGTACCTGGTATGTGCTCAACCATAATAAATATTATCATACGTAATGAGTACAGCTTTATGTCGATTATAAGTATAAAACGTTTAGCAACAAAGGTTAAAAAAATGGAAAATATTGAATGACAAATGTGTTTTAATTGTTGCATAAATCTTATGAAGCAAATGCTCTGCATTACATATGTAAACACACTAAAGTGAACACCAAAGCGGTTTTTCTAGTCGTGTTAGTTTAGAGTTCACACTTGCTGATGTTTCGTTTCTGACTAACCTTCTGTTAGAGGTAATTTGAATTACTAGATTTTATTAGAGTATAACATATTTAAGATTTAATTTCTCTTAAACTTTACTTTAGTGTTTTTTTCTTTCTCATCAAGTTTGCAATGGACCAAGTTCAAACTTATTCACTTCTAAAATTAGTGATCCTACAGAGAGCACGATCTTATCAGCTGCTACCGAAATGAATGTTGCGCTAATTTATTACCCTGCAAGAAAGGTGTCCAGTGTACAGGACACATAAACACATAGTTCCAATGAACATGCGCGCCAAATATTGTGACTTTATTGAAGCAACTGCAGGGAATAATTTAATGTATTTTATCAAAATGACGGTCATAATTTGAGATTTTCCAGAAAGCATCACTAGATATAAATAATCAGAGAATAAGGAGATTCTATTATCAATAAATTAGGATAGGAAGAGTGGAACTGTACTGGTAAAAAATCATACATTGTGATGAGTCATCTATCACTCACCTAGTTCTATTTGGCCTCCCAGATGGCACACTGAGAGCATCGTAGCCTTGTAACCAATAGGTCCAGGGTTCGATTTCCGGTGGATGTACATAGTGGTTCAGATCGCACTATAAACTGTAGGTTCAGTCCCGATTAGTCTTGCTGCGCATAAAGTGGACTTAAAACACTTACTCAATAACCTACTTCTATTTCAAGATGGTTGCTTATACATTCTTCGTAAAATAATTTACCAGTTAATTAAGTTGGAACCTCTTTGTTTTTTCCGAAAATAATTGTACGTGCTACTTTATGGTTCCCACTTAGCGATACGTCATCTCTTGCTAGCTACTTTGTAGGTGCAATTTGGATTAATGTACTCTGAAAAGTTGGTAAATGAATTGCCACCATATGTACTATAGAACGCTCATTGGTGTAAAAAAAAGACCAATTTGTGCCTCATAACTATGCGTAATATGGTGGCTTGCCAGAAAAGATGTAACATAAAAATAAACAAGGCCAATGTATTGACACAAACGGATTGTCCTGTTGCCAGAACATTTGGTAGCCACTTATTTGCATATTTTAAGAGTGTACATTCCAATTGGAATGTAATACTTGTCAGATTGTGATTCTCTGTAACATATCTCTAGAGTATATATTCAAGCCTATCCTAATCAGATTTCAGATGGATCAAATCACAGCTTTCTTAAGAAATACGAATATTAATTATTCAAATCTGAGACGTTGATATGAAAAGGGACCTTTTCCATGAATGTAGGGATAAAGCTTCACCCTGTAGCAAGAAGGTTCGGGGTTTGATAACTTATTTTCTCAATACATTACTCGTTAACATTATAATTCAAAGAGTTAGTTCCAGAAGATGTTTTCTGTCTGTGGATACAGGCACAGAATGCAAAATGTATATATATTTTTTTAAGATTTAACGCGATGTAGACTGTTTCTTTGAATGATTATAGCTAGAATATTGTATGTTCATCGAATAAAAAAAAATGATGCGAGGGAAGATGTTTTCCAAAGTTACAGAGGTGGGAGCACGTATTATTACACTATTGTAAGTGAAGTAATTGGTGAATAGGTTTCGATATGAGAAGCTTTAAAAATTCTTGAGAGAAATTACAAATCACAAACATTTCACAACCAAAATTTAATCGGATAAAATTAGCTGCATATCGCACTATTTAAATTGTTTGTATGATAATGTGAAAATTTAGATTGATTCTTAAAATCCATGATTCTTTTCAGGATAAGGTAAGTAGAGATGACAGAAGTTTACAAGCTTAAAATTACAGTTAAATATAATAAGCAAAAGTACCTGGTATGTGCTCAACCATAATAAATATTATCATACGTAATGAGTACAGCTTTATGTCGATTATAAGTATAAAACGTTTAGCAACAAAGGTTAAAAAAATGGAAAATATTGAATGACAAATGTGTTTTAATTGTTGCATAAATCTTATGAAGCAAATGCTCTGCATTACATATGTAAACACACTAAAGTGAACACCAAAGCGGTTTTTCTAGTCGTGTTAGTTTAGAGTTCACACTTGCTGATGTTTCGTTACTGACTAACCTTCTGTTAGAGGTAATTTGAATTACTAGATTTTATTAGAGTATAACATATTTAAGATTTAATTTCTCTTAAACTTTACTTTAGTGTTTTTTTCTTTCTCATCAAGTTTGCAATGGACCAAGTTCAAACTTATTCACTTCTAAAATTAGTGATCCTTCAGAGAGCACGATCTTATCAGCTGCTACCGAAATGAATGTTGCGCTAATTTATTACCCTGCAAGAAAGGTGTCCAGTGTACAGGACACATAAACACATAGTTCCAATGAACATGCGCGCCAAATATTGTGACTTTATTGAAGCAACTGCAGGGAATAATTTAATGTATTTTATCAAAATGACGGTCATAATTTGAGATTTTCCAGAAAGCATCACTAGATATAAATAATCAGAGAATAAGGAGATTCTATTATCAATAAATTAGGATAGGAAGAGTGGAACTGTACTGGTAAAAAATCATACATTGTGATGAGTCATCTATCACTCACCTAGTTCTATTTGGCCTCCCAGATGGCACACTGAGAGCATCGTAGCCTTGTAACCAATAGGTCCAGGGTTCGATTTCCGGTGGATGTACATAGTGGTTCAGATCGCACTATAAACTGTAGGTTCAGTCCCGATTAGTCTTGCTGCGCATAAAGTGGACTTAAAACACTTACTCAATAACCTACTTCTATTTCAAGATGGTTGCTTATACATTCTTCGTAAAATAATTTACCAGTTAATTAAGTTGGAACCTCTTTGTTTTTTCCGAAAATAATTGTACGTGCTACTTTATGGTTCCCACTTAGCGATACGTCATCTCTTGCTAGCTACTTTGTAGGTGCAATTTGGATTAATGTACTCTGAAAAGTTGGTAAATGAATTGCCACCATATGTACTATAGAACGCTCATTGGTGTAAAAAAAAGACCAATTTGTGCCTCATAACTATGCGTAATATGGTGGCTTGCCAGAAAAGATGTAACATAAAAATAAACAAGGCCAATGTATTGACACAAACGGATTGTCCTGTTGCCAGAACATTTGGTAGCCACTTATTTGCATATTTTAAGAGTGTACATTCCAATTGGAATGTAATACTTGTCAGATTGTGATTCTCTGTAACATATCTCTAGAGTATATATTCAAGCCTATCCTAATCAGATTTCAGATGGATCAAATCACAGCTTTCTTAAGAAATACGAATATTAATTATTCAAATCTGAGACGTTGATATGAAAAGGGACCTTTTCCATGAATGTAGGGATAAAGCTTCACCCTGTAGCAAGAAGATTCGGGGTTTGATAACTTATTTTCTCAATACATTACTCGTTAACATTATAATTCAAAGAGTTAGTTCCAGAAGATGTTTTCTGTCTGTGGATACAGGCACAGAATGCAAAATGTATATATATTTTTTTAAGATTTAACGCGATGTAGACTGTTTCTTTGAATGATTATAGCTAGAATATTGTATGTTCATCGAATAAAAAAAAATGATGCGAGGGAAGATGTTTTCCAAAGTTACAGAGGTGGGAGCACGTATTATTACACTATTGTAAGTGAAGTAATTGGTGAATAGGTTTCGATATGAGAAGCTTTAAAAATTCTTGAGAGAAATTACAAATCACAAACATTTCACAACCAAAATTTAATCGGATAAAATTAGCTGCATATCGCACTATTTAAATTGTTTGTATGATAATGTGAAAATTTAGATTGATTCTTAAAATCCATGATTCTTTTCAGTATGAGGTAAGTAGAGATGACAGAAGTTTACAAGCTTAAAATTACAGTTAAATATAATAAGCAAAAGTACCTGGTATGTGCTCAACCATAATAAATATTATCATACGTAATGAGTACAGCTTTATGTCGATTATAAGTATAAAACGTTTAGCAACAAAGGTTAAAAAAATGGAAAATATTGAATGACAAATGTGTTTTAATTGTTGCATAAATCTTATGAAGCAAATGCTCTGCATTACATATGTAAACACACTAAAGTGAACACCAAAGCGGTTTTTCTAGTCGTGTTAGTTTAGAGTTCACACTTGCTGATGTTTCGTTTCTGACTAACCTTCTGTTAGAGGTAATTTGAATTACTAGATTTTATTAGAGTATAACATATTTAAGATTTAATTTCTCTTAAACTTTACTTTAGTGTTTTTTTCTTTCTCATCAAGTTTGCAATGGACCAAGTTCAAACTTATTCACTTCTAAAATTAGTGATCCTTCAGAGAGCACGATCTTATCAGCTGCTACCGAAATGAATGTTGCGCTAATTTATTACCCTGCAAGAAAGGTGTCCAGTGTACAGGACACATAAACACATAGTTCCAATGAACATGCGCGCCAAATATTGTGACTTTATTGAAGCAACTGCAGGGAATAATTTAATGTATTTTATCAAAATGACGGTCATAATTTGAGATTTTCCAGAAAGCATCACTAGATATAAATAATCAGAGAATAAGGAGATTCTATTATCAATAAATTAGGATAGGAAGAGTGGAACTGTACTGGTAAAAAATCATACATTGTGATGAGTCATCTATCACTCACCTAGTTCTATTTGGCCTCCCAGATGGCACACTGAGAGCATCGTAGCCTTGTAACCAATAGGTCCAGGGTTCGATTTCCGGTGGATGTACATAGTGGTTCAGATCGCACTATAAACTGTAGGTTCAGTCCCGATTAGTCTTGCTGCGCATAAAGTGGACTTAAAACACTTACTCAATAACCTACTTCTATTTCAAGATGGTTGCTTATACATTCTTCGTAAAATAATTTACCAGTTAATTAAGTTGGAACCTCTTTGTTTTTTCCGGAAATAATTGTACGTGCTACTTTATGGTTCCCACTTAGTGATACGTCATCTCTTGCTAGCTACTTTGTAGGTGCAATTTGGATTAATGTACTCTGAAAAGTTGGCAAATGAATTGCCACCATATGTACTATAGAACGCTCATTGGTGTAAAAAAAGACCAATTTGTGCCTCATAACTATGCGTAATATGGTGGCTTGCCAGAAAAGATGTAACATAAAAATAAACAAGGCCAATGTATTGACACAAACGGATTGTCCTGTTGCCAGAACATTTGGTAGCCACTTATTTGCATATTTTAAGAGTGTACATTCCAATGGGAATGTAATACTTGTCAGATTGTGATTCTCTGTAACATATCTCTAGAGTATATATTCAAGCCTATCCTAATCAGATTTCAGATGGATCAAGTCACAGCTTTCTTAAGAACTACGAATATTAATTATTCAAATCTGAGACGTTGATATGAAAAGGGACCTTTTCCATGAATGTAGGGATAAAGCTTCACCCTGTAGCAAGAAGATTCGGGGTTTGATAACTTATTTTCTCAATACATTACTCGTTAACATTATAATTCAAAGAGTTAGTTCCAGAAGATGTTTTCTGTCTGTGGATACAGGCACAGAATGCAAAATGTATATATATTTTTTTAAGATTTAACGCGATGTAGACTGTTTCTTTGAATGATTATAGCTAGAATATTGTATGTTCATCGAATAAAAAAAAATGATGCGAGGGAAGATGTTTTCCAAAGTTACAAAGGTGGGAGCACGTATTATTACACTATTGTAAGTGAAGTAATTGGTGAATAGGTTTCGATATGAGAAGCTTTAAAAAACTCTTGAGAGAAATTACAAATCACAAACATTTCACAACCAAAATTTAATCGGATAAAATTAGCTGCATATCGCACTATTTAAATTGTTTGTATGATAATGTGAAAATTTAGATTGATTCTTAAAATCCATGATTCTTTTCAGGTAGAGGTAAGTAGAGATGACAGAAGTTTACAAGCTTAAAATTACAGTTAAATATAATAAGCAAAAGTACCTGGTATGTGCTCAACCATAATAAATATTATCATACGTAATGAGTACAGCTTTATGTCGATTATAAGTATAAAACGTTTAGCAACAAAGGTTAAAAAAATGGAAAATATTGAATGACAAATGTGTTTTAATTGTTGCATAAATCTTATGAAGCAAATGCTCTGCATTACATATGTAAACACACTAAAGTGAACACCAAAGCGGTTTTTCTAGTCGTGTTAGTTTAGAGTTCACACTTGCTGATGTTTCGTTTCTGACTAACCTTCTGTTAGAGGTAATTTGAATTACTAGATTTTATTAGAGTATAACATATTTAAGATTTAATTTCTCTTAAACTTTACTTTAGTGTTTTTTTCTTTCTCATCAAGTTTGCAATGGACCAAGTTCAAACTTATTCACTTCTAAAATTAGTGATCCTTCAGAGAGCACGATCTTATCAGCTGCTACCGAAATGAATGTTGCGCTAATTTATTACCCTGCAAGAAAGGTGTCCAGTGTACAGGACACATAAACACATAGTTCCAATGAACATGCGCGCCAAATATTGTGACTTTATTGAAGCAACTGCAGGGAATAATTTAATGTATTTTATCAAAATGACGGTCATAATTTGAGATTTTCCAGAAAGCATCACTAGATATAAATAATCAGAGAATAAGGAGATTCTATTATCAATAAATTAGGATAGGAAGAGTGGAACTGTACTGGTAAAAAATCATACATTGTGATGAGTCATCTATCACTCACCTAGTTCTATTTGGCCTCCCAGATGGCACACTGAGAGCATCGTAGCCTTGTAACCAATAGGTCCAGGGTTCGATTTCCGGTGGATGTACATAGTGGTTCAGATCGCACTATAAACTGTAGGTTCAGTCCCGATTAGTCTTGCTGCGCATAAAGTGGACTTAAAACACTTACTCAATAACCTACTTCTATTTCAAGATGGTTGCTTATACATTCTTCGTAAAATAATTTACCAGTTAATTAAGTTGGAACCTCTTTGTTTTTTCCGAAAATAATTGTACGTGCTACTTTATGGTTCCCACTTAGTGATACGTCATCTCTTGCTAGCTACTTTGTAGGTGCAATTTGGATTAATGTACTCTGAAAAGTTGGCAAATGAATTGCCACCATATGTACTATAGAACGCTCATTGGTGTAAAAAAAAGACCAATTTGTGCCTCATAACTATGCGTAATATGGTGGCTTGCCAGAAAAGATGTAACATAAAAATAAACAAGGCCAATGTATTGACACAAACGGATTGTCCTGTTGCCAGAACATTTGGTAGCCACTTATTTGCATATTTTAAGAGTGTACATTCCAATGGGAATGTAATACTTGTCAGATTGTGATTCTCTGTAACATATCTCTAGAGTATATATTCAAGCCTATCCTAATCAGATTTCAGATGGATCAAGTCACAGCTTTCTTAAGAACTACGAATATTAATTATTCAAATCTGAGACGTTGATATGAAAAGGGACCTTTTCCATGAATGTAGGGATAAAGCTTCACCCTGTAGCAAGAAGGTTCGGGGTTTGATAACTTATTTTCTCAATACATTACTCGTTAACATTATAATTCAAAGAGTTAGTTCCAGAAGATGTTTTCTGTCTGTGGATACAGGCACAGAATGCAAAATGTATATATATTTTTTTAAGATTTAACGCGATGTAGACTGTTTCTTTGAATGATTATAGCTAGAATATTGTATGTTCATCGAATAAAAAAAAATGATGCGAGGGAAGATGTTTTCCAAAGTTACAGAGGTGGGAGCACGTATTATTACACTATTGTAAGTGAAGTAATTGGTGAATAGGTTTCGATATGAGAAGCTTTAAAAAAATCTTGAGAGAAATTACAAATCACAAACATTTCACAACCAAAATTTAATCGGATAAAATTAGCTGCATATCGCACTATTTAAATTGTTTGTATGATAATGTGAAAATTTAGATTGATTCTTAAAATCCATGATTCTTTTCAGGATAAGGTAAGTAGAGATGACAGAAGTTTACAAGCTTAAAATTACAGTTAAATATAATAAGCAAAAGTACCTGGTATGTGCTGAACCATAATAAATATTATCATACGTAATGAGTACAGCTTTATGTCGATTATAAGTATAAAGCGTTTAGCAACAAAGGTTAAAAAATGGAAAATATTGAATGATAAATGTGTTTTAATTGTTGCATAAATCTTATGAAGCAAATGCTCTGCATTACATATGTAAACACACTAAAGTGAACACCAAAGCGGTTTTTCTAGTCGTGTTAGTTTCGAGTTCACACTTGCTGATGTTTCGTTTCTGACTAACCTTCTGTTAGAGGTAATTTGAATTACTAGATTTTATTAGAGTATAACATATTTAAGATTTAATTTCTCTTAAACTTTAGTGTTTTTTTCTTTCTCATCAAGTTTGCAATGGACCAAGTTCAAACTTATTCACTTCTAAAATTAGTGATCCTTCAGAGAGCACGATCTTATCAGCTGCTACCGAAATGAATGTTGCGCTAATTTATTACCCTGCAAGAAAGGTGTCCAGTGTACAGGACACATAAACACATAGTTCCAATGAACATGCGCTCCAACAATTGTAAATTTATTGAAGCTACTACAGGGAATAATTTAATATATTTTATCAAAATGACGGTCATAAGTTCCGATTTTCCATAAAGCATCACTAGATATTAATCAGATTTCAGATGAATCAAGTCACAGCTCTCTTACGAACTACGAATATTATTTATTCAGATCTGAGACGTTGATATGACCTTCTCCATGAATGTAGGGATAATACTTCACCCTGTAGCAAGAAGATTAGGGGTTTGATAACTTATTTTCTCAATACATTACTCGTTAACATTATAATTCAAAGAGTTAGTTCCAGAAGATGTTTTCCGTCTGTGGATACAGGCACAGAATGCAAAATGTATATATATATTTTTAAGATTTTACACAATGTAGAATTAAGTCCCACACTTTCTTGATCACGGTTGAAGGTGGGGGTGACGTGTTCCCCCAGAGTTTCCTCCAGGTACCCACTTTATACGACGCTGGGTGAGCCGCTTGAACAGATTGAAGAATGCAGGTTCTTCACCGCCGGGGATCGGTGATCATGACAACATACTCTACACTGTAACAGACCCAACCGATGAATCTACAGTGGATTCATTGTGTGTATTATTCACAGACGGAAGTTGTACCACAGTGTATCATTATACGACGAACATCAACTACGGAAGTCGTTCGTCTACACGTTGGCATGTAGTTTTTGGATTTTGCAATAGAATAATGACGCAAAATGATGTATGATGATACTTGGGATCACTAATGTTAGTCGTTTTGAATGTCCTACAGTATAAGCTCGTAATGTATTTTCACGTCCATAAGCGATTAGTTTAATTGGATATCTTATCTACAATCGTTAGTGTTTCGGCTTGGGATTATAATTTTTTTACTTTCCGGGGGAAACCATTATAGTTTCCGGTGATACGATCTCAACAAATACCCGCTAGATTGTTGGGTAAACATCATACCCTCTAAAAGAACCAAGATGTTGCTACAAGTCGTATTTGATGTTCTCTTCGTTGCTTCGTTCAACATCCTAACAGGCACAGGCATGCCCCAAGACCAGGTAATTATAATATTACTTCCATTCTGTTTAAAATCAAAGAGTATTCACATTGCATCTCTACACTTCATTTGTTTATCATCACTGTATAATTTAAAAACATATGGAACATTAGAAGGGAACCCTTGTTTCGATTGTTGCTCCTTCATATTCCTCCTTTTCAAGACGAATTGTTGATCACGATGTGTTACTGTTAGTTCCTCCAAATATTTAGTAAGTACTAATTAGACCAGATGAACGTGAAAATGGCTATTGGGTCACATTTTGAGACTACATCCATTATATTCAGTAGCCCGTCGCCATTTTAGAAAAAAATTGAAAAAAATTGAAAAATAATAGAAATCCGAAAGCAAGAAGATTTTATGTCACAGCCAGGGAGGCACATGAGAGGATTTACCCCCCCCCCCCCACACACACACATCAGTCATCCAGGCTATTAACAATAAGTCAATGGTTTTCCTCTCATTTAACTATAATAGTAAATTGAATTTTTGTAAAATAAAATTGTCAGGCTTTAATTTTTCTAGACGTGCACGTTGGTTTCTTAATTAAGCAAAAAATAGAAATAGTAAAATCAGTAACAGCTGAATGAATGTCTCCGTAGATTCCAGAATAATAATAATAACTGTTATTATTATAAAAGTAGGGTTACAATTAAGCTTACAATTTTCTTTACATTGATTCTGAACTACAAAAACAGCTTTTTGCCCTACATGAATTAATATACAGTTATGCTATTTGTTTATAAGTATACATAAAATGGAATATTATAAATTTATATAATTGAAAAATATAAGAAATAGACTAAAATAAACATTTTTTGCAGCTACGTTTTATGAAGGAGGAAATGAGGTACAATAGGCACAGTGTCAGTATTCATAGATTAATGTCCTAATCTGTTGTTTAAAATTGGCCAAATTTCTCTCTTTTCTGCAATTTACAGGCAGTTGATTCCACGCTTTACTTGCCAGTGATGACAGGGATTTTGATCCGTATCTTGCCTTGTTACATTTTGGTACTCGGATACTGTTGGTGAAGTTGGATCGCAGATTGGGATAATGTATATTACAAGATATCATTACTTTGTCCTTTAATAAGTGGTGGTGCTTGTTAATTGCCTGGTGAATTTTTAGTAGAAATGCATATTTTCGTCTGGATTCCAGCGTGGGTAATTGGAGTTCTTCTCTGCTTGAACGTGAGGTCGTGTGCGCTGTATTTCTTATGCTATGAATAGCCCAAATTTGCATTTTCTCTAGTTTCGTGGTGTTATTTCTATTAATCCCATAAAGTACAGAGGAACAGTATTCAAGTAACGGCCTAATAAATGCTTTGTAGAACGCTAATTTGTGGGCAAGGAGTACATATTTGCAGACAAATTGAAACTGCTTGATTCTAGGTGCTGCGCGTGAACACATTCTTTTTACATGTTGTGAAAAGGATAAAATTTTATCTAGGTGCATACCGAGATATTTTAGAGATTCACATGGTTTTATATTGAAATTTCCTATTTTTATGTTGTCAATTAGCGTATTGTTATTATTTTCACTGGATAGTATTAATACTTGCGTCTTAGACTCGTTCACTTTCAACATGTTAGATTGATACCACTCAAGAACTTCGGGCATATTTTCCTCAATATTTGCAATTACTTTTTCTAATTTGCTTGACGCGCAGTACAGGAGACAGTCATCTGCGTACAAATATAATTCAAACCCAAATTCCCTGTCTGCGATGTCATTCACAAACATGTTAAACAGTTTAGGACCTAGAATAGATCCCTGTGGTACACCGAAAGATACATTTAAACTGTTTGAAATCGAGTTGCCTACTTTCGTGTCGATACTCCTATTCCATAAATAACTTTCGATCCAGTTGCATGCAAGGGCAGAAAAATTAAATTGCTGATGTAATTTCTGTATTAATAAATTTGCTTGAACACTGTCGAATTATTTACTGATGTCTAGAGAAATAATGCCAATGTATTGCTTTCCTTTACGATCTAATATATTTCTCCAATTATGTATTAGTTCATGCACGAGTAATTCTGTCGAGCGATTTTTTCTAAAAGCAAACTGTCTATCTGTCAGTAGATTGTTAGAATGTAAGTATTGTTCTAATTGCTTGTCTATTACCTTTTCAAGAATCCTGCTTAATGAGGAAGTTATTCATATGGGGCGATAATTATTAACTTGCGTCGGGGACCCCCCTTTAAATATAGGTGTGACCCTTGCGTGTTTCCAAGTGTTAGGAAAGATTCCGCTTTTTAAGGATGAATTAATTATATCTGTGAGAGGTTCGACAATCCACGGGGCGAGTAGATATATTATGCAATTACTTATTTCATCGAAATCTGGACCTTTTCTGAGGTTAAGTTTTTGAAGAATTTTCATAACGTCATCACTTGAGATGGGCTTAAAACTGAAGCTGGTTTCTTGATATTTAGCGTCTTTTTCATTTTGTTTGTTACTTTCATTTTTCTTCGCCCTTAAATTGTTACTGAATGTGTTGGATATTGACGAGCCGACGTTAGCAAAGTGGTCATTGAGGACGTTCGACACCCTCGCATCTTCCGTAATTGTTTCATTGTTATGTTCAATAGATGCGATGGATTGGTTTTTGCTATCATTTCCAGTTAAGAACCTGAAAATCTTGAATTTGTTATTGCCTGAATATTTATCGGAATAGATCTGCGTAAGGATATAATTTCTTTTTGCATCTTTAACTGTTTTTGTAACGTAGTTCCTTATGGTCTTATATTGTTCCCACGTGTAATTATTATTATTTGGACTACGTGCGCGCTTAAACATCCGGTTCTTGAGTGATATCAATCTAAGAAGACCGCCAGTGATCCAGGGACGCTTGTTGCCCCTAACACGAAACGTTTTTATTGGCGCATAGACATCCAGAGCTTCGGTTATTAATGACTGCAAATATGTCACCTTATCGTTTATATCCGGCAGCATTGTTGTTTTGTGAAAGGGTAGATAAGAACAATGAACAACGAACTGTTGTACAGGGAAATTTTTAAAAGAACGCTTAGTTACGAGTATTCTTGGAGATCTTTGTGGCCTTAGGTTAATTGAGGTATATATCAAAAAATGATCGCTTAAATCATGCATTACTACGGCGGATTTATCATGCAATTCTTTCTTGTTGGTAAAAATGTGATCTATGAGACTCTCATTCGTGTCGGCAGGCTAACGAGCTGCTTGTACCCCGCTGATTCCATCGTATCGAAAAATGCATTGTCCGCTGCAGTTGGTTTCATGACGTCATGATTTGTATCCCCAACGAGAACCGAAGCGTGGCAAGCCGGAAATGACTGCAAAATATTTTCTAGTTTTTCATTAAAAGTGACGGGGGCCTTGGGATGTCTATATACGCATCCTAGAATTAAAGGTTTGTCATTCTGTTTGAGTTTTAAAGACACCCACAATCCTTCAATGTCTACATCTGACACAGAATATATAAGTTCCGATATTACAGCTGTTTTTACGTAAACAATAATCCCTCCCCCTTGCTTAGGATAGCCTCGATCAAGTCTGTACATTTTGAACCCTTCAATTTCAACGTGTCTGTCTGGAATGTATTCATCATCGAGCCAAGTCTCTGTGATTGCAACGCATGTGAAGTTTGTTATATGTGAAGCTGAGATTTCATCTATTTTGTTCTTTATGCGGTTAATATTGATGTGGCCCACCGTGATATTTTCTGCGTTTGCTGGGAAAGCAAGGTCTTCTACGTGCGGATTTAAGTTTGCAAGGAATCTCCGGTTTGCCACGCTCAGCCTGTGTAACGACACGGGGGGTGGCGGCTCATTGCCAGGCGGGGAGGGAGGAAAACTATTTACAGCCCCAGCATTGTGGTCTCGACCTTGGCCTCGGGGGGAAGGGAGAGAGTGGCCATTCTTGCAAATATCAGGGAACATCTTTCAGGGGTGTCCAACGAACTATCTGGCACTGACACTGTACGTTGACCTCTTGCCTTCCTACATTTGAAACAACGAAACTCATTATTAATAAAATGACTGAAAAAAATATAATATATGTGAGACAAAATTAAATTATTTAAAGAAGAAATGTAAAACTAAAAAATATAAGATTCAGAAGCACATGATTGAAGTGAGTGAATGGTTACGGTGGTTAATATATGCAACGAGTGCCAACCGAGGGCAGAGTTTGTCATTTTCCATAATTGTTTAGGTCATCCAGGCTGTCTATTTTAACTGTGGCGTTGTTGTGAAGTGCCAGGATGTTGCCATCGGAAGTCCACACGCGTTGAAAAGTTCTACTATTTCTTACCTGGTGAAACAGCTGCAGGTTTTGCCGGGTGAGGTTTTCCGTGATGAAAACGTGGGGGGCGGAATCCTTCAGGATCTTCTTCTTCTGAAGCACCAACGGACGAGTCCTGTAGGACACGAAACGCACGATCAGCGCCCTGCTCCTCCCGTCGCGCCGCTTCGCTCCCAGGCGGTGGCATCTCTGGATCTGGGATGCATCGACGGGAACCTGCACCTTGTCCCGGAGGATGTCCAGCACCTTCTTCTCGCAGTTCTCCCCCTCAGATTCTCCCACGCCATGGATCACGAGGTTCAGTCTTCTGTCATATTGTTCGATCGAGTTTATATGCAACTGTAGTGTACTCACCGTCGACCTAAGAGCCTTGATTTCGGCATCGTATTTCTCCGTTGTTTTACAAACGGCTTCCTCCACCGCCTCGGCTATCATTTGAGTCAGGGAGCTCTTGATTAGCGACTGAACCTTGTCGCTAACAAAGGCCAGGGCTATCCTCTCGTCCAGATCCCCCAGTTGAGAGTTCAGTTCTTTGGCAACAACCCTTTCCATCGTGCTCTCGATTCTGCTCCATTCACCTTTTGTGATGCCCATGTTGCGAGAAAAATATTACTGCACAAACACTTAAACACTCAAACACCGATGGCTGCTCCTGCAAAGATTTGCATGCACAAAAAAAATCACGTTCACTGCCGCACAACGTTCACTCCCTTCAGAAAATCACTTCACCACATTTTGTTCACCCCTGCACGCGGAGCTAAGGAAAAACACGTCCGTCCCCTCTGGTTTCAGGGTTTATAGTTACAAGCCTACAAAGCTGTCTTGTAAGTAAAATAACCGATGAAAATGTAATTCGTGTTTGTCAGCATGTAGAAGCGCATGCAATCTTTATTCTCTTTGATAATTAAAAGAAAATCAAGCTCTAAAATTATGGCATTATAATTAAGGTATTTGAACTCAAACAAGATTTTCGTTTATTACTGTCAAAAATGAAGGCGAAGAGGGAAGAAAATATGTTAATTTCATGAACTAAGATTGTAAATGCACACTTCTATATAATGACTTCAGAATCCGAAATTTACCGTGTTCAAAACTATTCATGTAATGTGACATCCTGGGATCCCATTTCGAATTTGCACATTTTTTTGTTTTAAGCAACTAGCGGGAGGCTGTTGTTGTGTGGCACAGTGATATGCATATTGTGTCAACTGCATTACTTTAACTCTATTTTAAATAGTGAAAGCGGAGAGCCATTTCCTATCTGCTGCAAACGTTTGGCCACGCAATCAGACAATTGTAAATTACGCACACATATGGAAACTTCTACTCAGGTTATGGCATTTCATTCTTCTGCATTGAAAAAAAAAACTGATCCTACCAGGGTTCGAACTTACGAACGGAGATTGTCTGTTCCTTTCACTAAAGTGAAGAACCACGACGCATACGCTCTATTGAGAGACAACGTTGCTCGCAGTTCGGTGCCTGTTTTGCGATGCTGGCAGATGGACATGCGTCACGTGGTTTGTGTTTAACGGCGGTTCTACAGCCTTGGCCGAGCAAAACCACTTGAAGCGATCTGAGAATAGTGGGTTTTTCTCAGAGAAAAAGAACAGTAATGCGTTATATTTGACAGAGCTCTCCTCTGTTTTCGTCTCCAGCTATTTAAATATTTGAAAATACATTAATACCCATTGGTTTTCGGTATATTTATCTTTCCACGCTTGTCATTCATGTCACGGCTCTACAGGCACATCCCTCTTATATCCGGGAACGGCCTTAATGGTAGCAACCCCCTGCTACCCCGTTTCCCTACAAATTAACTCATGGTCTAATAGCCAATTAGGCCTAGTGTTTGGGCGAGAAGCGACAACGTTAAAAATCCCCCTCCCCAAAGCAGCCAATAGGGAAACAGGAATTTGTCAACAATCGTTCTACGCTCTGATTGCACACCAGTTGCTACGCCGTCCCGGCTTCACAAACTGGAGCAAAGTAACACTAAAAGTAAGGCAGAAACTGAAGAAAACGTAGAGTAGCTGCAAAGGGTAAAAAGAATGAAATTTTGACAAAAAACGTCTTTATGAAGTCACTAATGTTCAGATAGGGTAATTGTAACTGGACGTTATGTTTAAAGTGGGATACGCATTGAATTTGGAATCCCTTGCTTACCAGACAACGGCGTTGTGAGTAGGCCATTGGCTAGGCACGAATATACACGCTCGCAAGGCAAATCAGAATTAGTAATTAGAAGCAAAGCCAATATTTCTCCCTCGTCTGCTACATCATGAAATATTTTCTAGCTAGCTGCGAAATATGGCATTCACAACAGAAACGGCAAGAGAAAGAGGTCAGCCACAACTATCAAAATGTCAACATTTCTGTTTCTTAAAAATAAAAATAAAATATTAAAAAAGAGTTCACATTTCATCGGTGAAAAACGCCCAATGAAAGTAACCGTTTTTTCCCCAACTCTGTACTTACCCTGCATGAACAACAAAGAAATCAATGTCGGTCATCTGAATAATCCGGAAGCAAATAGTCGTTCTTGGTATGACCGTTCTGCTCTTTCTCGAAACGTCTTCTTCTTTGCTCAAAGAGAAAAGGCGAGTCGCAGTGTAGCTGTACCCTAGTAAGTTGAGCACAGGAAAGTGACGAAATCTTCATAATACGTTATTCGTTCCTTCCTTCTGGGTAGGTTATTTACATCTACCTCTTGTGGTAAACGCGACAAATTCAACAATGCTTCCATCAGTTACCCAGTGTTCAATCCTCGAACTTCTTGCTTTGTAACAAGTCACACTGACCTTTTCCCCACAGAAACGGGCAGTTCAAATTAGTTACTCGTCATAGCATGCCCACCGAAAAAAAAAAAAAGAGAAGTCGCCTTGAAAAATCCCTAGAATTCATTTTATAGTGAGGAATATGTTGTATATTGGTACAAGTAAAACCAGTCATCAGAGAATAGGTTTCTTGGAGCAGTAAATTCAAAAGCTGAAACTAAGAAATTTTAGTTCGTTATCCGGTATAGGCACATGGCATAGTAGTTCGGATCCAATTTTAAACTGTAGGTCCAGTTATCCTTGCTATACATAAAGTGCACTTCAACTCCAAACTAAAAAAAAACAAGCATATGTATGACGAAACAATATTTAACTTACAATTTTTGCGGTTAATTTCAGCGACTCTTCCTCCAAACAATATATAATCGAAGCAAGCTATTCAGGTAATTTCTCCACAAGATTGTACGTTTTTTCTGTCCACTTTGAGACTTTTGATGTCGCTTCTCGCTAATTACTATTATTTTAAAGCAAAACGCTTCAGCAGATAGTGTTTGTATGCTGTGCACATTGCTGACAGAATACAAGTCAAGCTTGTGCATGAAAATTAATGAAGACGTTGGGAAGTCGTGCTTTTGTAGAAGGTTAGTGTTTCCAACCCTAAATGATCATCGTGATCTAGCTTCCGACATGATAGCGGATTCTGCTATGTGACGCCGAATCATATTAACCAACGGCACATACATTATATTATTTTTAAAGTAATTATGTCAAAAAGAAGAGTCATTATTCTGGAATCTACGGAGACATTCATTCAGCCGTTACTGATTTTACGATTTGTATTTCTTACTCCATTACGAAACCAACGTGCACGTCTAGAAAAATGAAAGCCTGACAATTTTTATATTACAGAAAAATTACTGTTAAAGTTAAATGAGAGGAAAACCATTGACTTATTGTTAATAGCTTGGATGACTGATGTGTGTGTGTGTGGGGGGGGGGGGTGTTATCTCTTCTCATGTGCCTCTCTGGCTGTAACATAAACTCTGCTTGCTTTCGGATTTCTATCATTTTCCCATCGCATATTCAGTCCCGACTTTACGATTGTGGATCGGAACAGCATGCTGTCCCTCTTCAACGATGGGAGAAACCCGCACAGATTTTTATCTACACCACCAAAGACGGAGCTATAGCAGAGAAGATTTGTTTTCTGGTTCGACGAATGCTTACATTTACTTACAAAGGGAACTGCTTGAAAGTTACCTGTTCGGTACAAGAAGAAAGAAAAAAGATTTGGCAAGCGCTTATAGAAGCCGAAATCGATCAACACCTGCAGTTCGCCTATGGTTCAGATGCACATCAATCACTCAAGGTGGTTATTCGGTACACCCCCCAGACCGCTACAACGAGGATATATTTCAAGCTCTACAGCAACTTGACTTTAATGTTATTAAAGTTCGACGTCTCAGCTCACAACAATACACTTCGGCAAAGAAGATTTCGCCACACACAGACTACTGGGAGAAGGAACGCAACCCCTACCCGCTCGTCTACATCGAACTTCATCGTAGTGATGCTCGACCTGGGAGGAGGGATCGTCCCGCCCCGGAAATACTTCAACTGGCCACCCTACTCAAATTCAAGATTAAGGTAGAAAGACTGCGACCTAAGCTATCTTGCAATGCCCAATGCCACAAATGTCAGACGTTTGGTCATGGACAGACATTCTGCGAAGCCAAACCTCGTTGTGTTAAATCTGCGGGAGAACATAAAATCCATGAATGACCACGACGTTCTCCGCAAATTCCAGCTCTATGCGCCAACTGTTCCGGTCAACATACCGCCAACTACAAGGGTTGTCTGTTCCTTGTACCGAAAAATCGATCCGATGCATCGCCTAAAACATCATAGCGATCATTCTTCACAAGTTCGTCGGCAGAAGACACAGATCAACCATCGCCTTCTGCCCCATCCAACTCTATTAGTCGGTGAAAGAGGTCCGAGGTTCCGACGCCGCAGCGACCAACATCTGCCCAGCTGCCAACCAATCATCGACCAACAGGGAGCACTTCGTCTCCTGCAACTACTCCGATATCTCCTACGACAGGGAAGACCTCAGAAGTCCTTCGGAACGTTCGGCAGCTACTTAGTCAACTTTGGGATCCCGGCACCTTCAGGGCGCTACAGATATTGGTAGACGGTTTGTTCTAGCTAGAAACATTGACCGACCCAGAAGCACGCCTCCAACATCTTCGGACGTTGGAAACGCTCTTATGACATTTATGTTTTATGTTGTGATGCACTGTGTTGTCTTTCATATCTTGATTTTGGGAACCACGTAGATTTTCCCTTCTGCGACAGTTGCAGAAGGTAATTGTAGAAACTTGATGAAAGATAATATTTTGTTGTATTCTATACATGTAATTGAGACACCAGTAAATATTATTTAATAAAACAAGATGCTGGCAAGTCAAGTGCTGACAACAAAGAAAGAAAAAAAGGAAGATGCGTTGCACTACGGGATGCCGGTAATACGGCGAACCCAGAGTCTGCAACACGCTGGTCGACACTGCAGACAAAGACTTTCTTCAGGCCGTTGACGTTATCAAAGTACAGTGCCTAGAGGATGTCGTACAACTCTGCCATATAGATAAAACAGGCAGGATGTCGGGAGTAACTGGAACTTTTAGAGTCTAGGACGAAGGCGCAACATACTGATTCGATTGTCTTGGACCCATCCGTATAAAACACACTGAAATTGAGGTGCTTCGCGCGATGCTCTAAGAACCGCTGCAGGTATACGACTATCGGTGTTACTGCTTTTTTTAGAGCAGTCAGAGAAAAATCAATGAAAGGTACAAGAAACTCCCAGGTCGGGAGAGACGGAATGAGTGGAGAAACGCCAGGAAGATAACTGTCAACATCTAATGTTACAAAGCCAGCCTTCTCTCATCGGAGACTGTTAGATAGGACGGATGCGAGGGCAGATGGAGGAAGTAATTCACGATAATCCGCTTTCCTCGCAGAGAGGGCTCAGATGCTTTAACATACAAACTGTCGACGGGACTGGTACGAAAAGCACCGGAACACACAAGAATACCAGCATGATGTCGAGGGTGCGAAGCAGAGATGGACAGGTGGACGAATACACAACACATCCATAATCGAGCTTAGACCTGTTAAGTTTTTGTTAGAGTTGGTGTTTTAAGTCCACTTTATGCACAGTAAGGCTAATCGGGACTGGACCTACAGTTTAAAGTGGGATCCGAACCACTTGTGCCCCCACCGGGTATCGAACCCGGGACCCCTTGATTACAAGGCAATGACGCTACCACTGCGCCATCGGTAGGCCCAGACCTGATAAGTGAACGATACAGGCGGAACAGTATCGTTCTATCAACACCCCAAGATGTATGAGCTGAGGTTGCCAGGCTAATTTCTTGTCGAAATTGAGGCCGAGAAATTTAACAAAAATGGACGCAGGAGGAAAAGCTGAAACCAGTGTGGTAGGAAAACTCAACCAAACGGTTTATCTTGAGTTGGAGTTGTCGAGAAGCTGACGCGAGATTCCGTGAGCGACAAAAGATCGTAAAGTCGTCTACATAGAGGAGAATATGTACAGGGGCAAGTATATTTGCCATAACACTGTTCACTGCTATGGAAAACAGAGTCACACTAACTACGCTGCCCTGCGGGACACCGTTCTCATGTTCATGAAGATCCAAAAAGGTGTTCCCAACAAGTACGCGGAAAGAACAATCGGATGAAAGGTTCTGAATAAAGTACGCGTTATGGCCACGGACACCCCAAGAATAGAGCTGATTGATTATACCACGTTGTGTCACATGGCTTTTGGAGGTTAAAGAAAACTGCTAGTAAATGTTCCCTTTTCAAGATAGTGTCCTGAATGTTCGTTTCCAGCTGAACCAGATGGTCCAGCGTGGAACGGTTCGAACGAAAACCCCATTGAAAATTGCTTATCAAATAGTTTCCCTCCAAAAAACAGGTGAGACGTTTGTTGACCATGCGCTCCATCAACTTGCACACACAGCCAGTTAACGCAATAGTCCCGTAACTCGAGGCTGTGCTTCGTTCGTTGCCTCGTTTCTGGATGAGAACAATAATAGTATCTTTCCTGTAGGATGGGAAAGAGTCCTCCAACCAAATCCTGTTGATCACCGTAAGAATGAAAGCTCTACTGGGCAGATAACGTAGCATCTCTTAGTTGATCCTGCCCACTCCAGGAGCTGTATTCTTCGAATCCCGAAGCGCATTTTCGAACTCCCATTCGGTGAATGGAGAGTAGTATGCCCCGGTGTTTCGATTTCGAAAACCTAGAGGACGTTGTTCCTGACGGTCCTTTCCATGGCGGAAACGTGGTTAGTAATTTTCCGAGATCGAATCATAAGAAAAGTCCGTGGCCAAGATATTTGATGTCCGGATGCGGTGTATAACGTCCCATCGTGCTCCAGAGCAATCAGAGAAGTGAATGCACCCTTTTGGATGTGACGTACTATTACCCAAACGGCTTTCGACGAAGCCTGTTGGACCCACCACGGCTTCTTACAGCTCGAATGAGCCCGCGGGGACGGGCAAGCTTAAGGCGGAACTGCTCGAGGTTTGCGGCAGTGTGGTTCCTGTTGAACCGATCTAGGGCACGATTGCTATCCATGATGGCTGCATTGATCTATGCAGCAGTCCATCATGGGACAGGGTGTCCACTAGAAGGCGCGTGCAGGGCATCGATTGCTGGCAAAGGCAACGCAAGATCGATTTCAAAATTCACCGCACGCTCAAACGCACCCCAGTCAGCCCGACTGAGATGCAAGTGAAGGGGTTGTTCAGGTGGCTGCTGAAGATGTTCAAAAGTGATTAGAGAGGAAAATGATCACTCCCACAGAGGCTGGGACTGCAGAAGGACAATTCAAAAGCAGAGTACGTGCCTGAGGACGGACTGAAATATGTGAGAGTTGCACAATTCAGCAACGCTAAGCCTGACGCCTCACGGAATTGATCAACAATCTGACCCCGGGGCTCTGTACTCACGAAACCCCATAAACGATTATAAGAATTAAACCGAAAAGAACCACATTAGATGGAAGTTCTTCGAATACAGAAAGGAGGTCCTGAAAAGAGACTAGCTCCTCCCTTGTAATGTATACACATCACACAGATATTGTCCGTGGTAGATGAACCTTCACAGCAACAGCTTGTAGGGAGTGGTGAAAAAATGGGCGTCGAGTGGATGAAATATCGAACACCGATTACTACACCACTGTGAGCACGACGACCCTTAGAAAGCTTGTCCGTGTGGTAAAGTGTACAACCATTTAGTATTGCTGGTTCGTTTGGGCGAAAATGTGTCTCTTGGAGACAAATGCTGGTAGGGTCACATGCAGAGATTAGAAGTTGCAGTTATTCAAAGTGCAAAAACCGTTAAGGTTCCATTGCAGACAAGAGTCCATGATGTAAAGATTAGTGTTACCTTTTAGGCGTACTTCTTTCTGCATCCCTGTCACCTTCGTGACGACTTCGTCCTCTATCATGTCCTCTGGTAGGGACACAGAGGGAGAAAGGGATGGAGAAGAGGAAGCGTTGGCAGGTGCTTTCCTTCCGACTCACAAACCAAGATATTACAAATTAAGCGTAGATATTTGATATCAAATATTTCAGAGGAGCGCTCAGGTTCGATATCTTACCACATGATAGAGCACTTCAAAATAAATGCGTTTTTGTAAACTTGGGTTGCTCTACAAATATACACACATATTGGATGTGCTATTGGAAACAGAGTTTCTCTTTCTAATTCATTTGGTGGAACATCTCCTCTCAAATTGGTTAAGTATTTTAAGGTACAAATATTTTTCATAATGGAACGAGAGAAAACAAGATTTTGATCTCGTCAACTATGGACATGTGTGTGTCTCAGGATTAAATAACTCTTGGATAACAAATAATTTTATATGGCCACAATTCACAAAGCTCTATGGCATACCCTGTCCTGTAGCTGAAAGGCAATACCTCGATAGTGATATTCAAACTTAACAATGATATCATCCAACACGTATCTCTTGGTTTATTAACATTCCACAGCATATATCTCATATCAAACATCCGACAACAACATGGTCTTGCTTCACAAAGGATAACCACCCCATCTGGGCAATATAATTTATCTACAATGGAAAATGAGCTCTCTGGGGGTGCGATCCTTTCACAAAATTCTGTTATTCACAGAGTGAAGTTTGTATCTACAACTGATATTAATTTGGGCATCATTGGCGAATGCTGTCTACCGCCCGCTAATATGTTTCTCCGCCGATCCAGCACATGCCTTGCCCAATGCGAGCTATCAACCTCTATGTTGCACTTGGTGCCAATCTATGATTGATTCGAAAATATTTTGTGAATATATGCATCTATATACAACTCGGGCATTCCAACAAAATCTGCAGGATCCTGATCATGTTGTTTAGACATACAATCTGCTTCTACCGCCCACACTACAACATTCCTCTCCAGCTCTACCAGGATAATTTAATGATCTGGCATTCTATGATGTTTATATTTCCCCAACAAAATTCCCTCAATTAGCGCCGCGGAAAAGTAGAGTCACAGGTTTCTCCCAGCATTATGATCGCCTGCGCCTTGCGTTATCTACCGAGGTGGTGAAGGGTAGGTGAAGTTCTCAAGTCGAACACGCCACACAAGGTACTCTTATGTAGATGTTTTGGGTCGTAGCAACAGTTTCTTAGGCAGACAAAAGAAAGAAGATAATAAGAATAACTACCAAATAAAAATATGTGCGTGAATTGTTAGATTGATAAATAAAAACATACCAATAAAAAATAAGGAATGGCTGAGAAGCAGCTTGTTTAGGGGTAATTACAATAAAGTTAAATAAAACAGCTAAGTTTTGTGAGTCGACAAATATTCAGCTAGGTTATGTTAGGAGAGGCCAAAATCGAAAAATCGGAACCCATGAAATGTGATAATTTAAGAAATGGTCTAGAAAAAGCTTGTATATAAAAAACCTATCTTAAATTGTTTGTAGAAAAGACCAATGTTTTTTTATAATTCGACTACGACGCAAAATTTCCTAAGCGAATCAATCTACTACAGTGCAATTATAACAGGTGATGATTTTCATCGGGATAGGTAAAGGGCATTGAGATAATGCTGACAGTGTAAGTTTCGGTTCACTGTGGTTGCCCAACCGATTTGCGCGATGTATAAAGGCTTCCTGATATCAAGTGCCGAGTGTGGATTCGCAGTCAGATTGAGAAAACAAAAGAATCTCGTCAAAACACCAGTTTTCTTCAAAAGATAAGGATCTTGTCAAAATATGAGAATTTGTCATTAAAAGATGGTCTAGTACCTGGAGTAGGACACTACTACTATCTTTTCTGGAATATACAATAGCACCTTCATAACGTTGTCAAATTATATTTGCCGACCTCCGTGGCGGAGTGGTTAGCACAACGAGCTAAGATGACATGGATCCCGGGTTCGAATCCCGACTTGGGCTTGGGTGTCTTTGTGAATGGCCCTTCTTCAATTCCATCATATCATCACTTAACCTCATCTTGGCAATTAGCCAATACTTTTAGAAAAGCGAAGGAAAATGAACGAAAGCAATCAATCAAATAATATTCTTACAAATATACTTGTGCATACTCAAATTTTACTGAAATAAATCAGAACCATTTTAAAAAGGTATGGGTACCCCTCTCCATGTGCACACCTGACCTGGAAGCACAAGGCGTGAAGTGTAAGTAGAGCTCCATAGCATTTTAAATTGTAAAAAATTAAGTAAATACTTCTATTTTGGTTCACAAATTTAGTAAATATTTACAGAATGATCCCTATCCCCATCAACATTAAAAATGTTTCTCCGCAACGGGACACTGTGTTTAAATCTATTGTATCTTCCTGTCATAGTAATTAACTACGAATCATGCCATATGATATGCGACACTTGCATTACTACATCATTTTTGTTACTTTGAATATTTGATATTTTATATATTTTGAAATTTCTACAATTTTTCTACCATAACTGGAATACGTTAACTAGTGAGTGAGAAAATTGGCTTGGTGCGGAAGGTATATGTACTGGGAATCAGTCTGGAGGTCTAATGGTGAGCTTGGGCTTGTTAAAACACTTATGGCAAGACGACGCGAAAATGTGGGACTGAACAGAGGATGGGGTGGAAATATTGGCGTTCTCATTTTGTTGTTTTCGAAGTAAATATTGCCTTGACAATGCATTTGTGTTTTTCCATTCAGTTTTCAATTTCTTCCACGCATCCTTCCACAATCACTTTAAAGCGGGAGGGGTGGGGGTTCCTTTACTCTTCTTTCTTGTCTAGTATTTTCTTCATCTCAGAATCTTATCCGTCGGTCTTTTCCCCCTTCCGGCAAGGAATACATTTCCTTGGTCGGTTTTTTGTTGCAGTTTTCGCGTTTTCGCTCCTGCAGTGGCCACACTAATCCTTTCCGAGGCAATTTCTACTGATGTGTCCAATATCGGCGCAGCAGTGGCACCTGGGGACTACGAGGAATCCTTAATGGCCAAAGAGAGGAATGCAATATTATATTGCCTGTTTTGAGAAGAATTTTCTAAGGTCAGGTGACACTTTAAACACGCAGTGACATGTAGATTTGTTTTTGGGACCAGTTTCAAATTTCAAGTTGCATTTCTGTGTAAAGTCCTACCACGTGCAGTGTTATTCCAAATTTAATAAGTAAATTTCTTCAAAGATATCTGTATCTGTTTTCTTCGACGGGACGTCGTACAAAATGAGCAGCGGGTTCCTTTTTTTGGTAGTTCTGCGTTAATTTTTTGCTTAGCTCTATGGTTGATTATATTGGGTTGGTGCGAATGAAATGTCCGGCCCAGGTGCGTCATTCCCAAAGGCCAAAAAAATCAAAACTACAATACCTGGTTAATCAAAATAGTCGCCGTCTGCAGCCACACACTTTTGTCATCGCTCAGCCAACAATTGGATTCCATGGCGAAAGAAGTCTGGAGTCTGAGACGCAAAGATCTCCTCAACGGCGTGTTGCACCGCCCGATCATCAGCGAAGGTCTTCCCTGTTAGGAAGTGATCGAGATGCCGGAAGTGATGGTAGTCAATGGAAGAGAGGTCGGGAGAATATGCTGGATGAGGAAGGGTTTCATATTGCAACTCATGGAGAGCCTGCACCGTCCTTTGTGCGTCATGTTGGCGAGCATTGTCGTGCAACACGAGGACACCATGTCTGTGGACCATTGCTGGATGCTTGTGGAGAAGTTTGTGGTGCATTTCATGGAGTTCAGCACTGTAACAATTTGTATTGATGGTTTCACCTCGCCTGAGGAAGACATGATGGATCACACCCACCATAGACCACCATACCAGCAACAACACCTTCCGTGGGTGGGGAGGTGGTTTCGGAAACCGCCCTGGATGTTGATCACGATCCAACCATTGTCCTGATCGTTTATGATTGTCATAGCAGATCCAATTTGCATCTGAAGTGACAATCCGATGCAGGAAACCATCCCAGTTATTCCTTACACTCAGAGAACTACACACCTCCAGACGGCGAGTCTTGTTGACCGGTGTCAAATCATGTGCTACCCATGAGTCCAACTTTTTCACTTTACTGATCGCACGGAGCCGCCAAACGACAGTGGTATGGTGTATGCCTAACTCGTCTGCAATGGCACAAACACTTTTCCGAGGGTCCGCTTCCACGGGGTTCCTGAGGAGCTCATCCGAACATGATGTTGGTCGTTGTCCACTGGGTTCATTTTGCAATGCTGTGTCACCGGAACGAGATTTGACAAACCAGCGGCGAATGGTGCGTTCATTTACCATTCCTGGCCCAAATGCACTGTTAGTGTTTTTGGCGGCTTGCTGAGCAGAATGTCCCAGTTTGAATTCGTAAAGACAAATCACTCGCAATTGTGTGTTCTCCATGGTGCACTTTCAGATGACCCTGTTCAGCAACACACTGCCTCCTGACTGTCTGGGTGCTCCAGCCTGTTTGCTGGACGTATAAGGAGTTTATGACGTTAGACCTGTGACCTCAGTCAATCCCTGTGTTGTGTTGTTGAGGTGAGTTTCCCACCAGACGTCAAAGCGGACATTTCATTCGCACCAACCCAATATTTTCTTCCTGCTCTTTGGTTTCCGTTTCTATAATGAGCATTTTGTTTGTTATTTGCATGTTCGTGATCTTGATTCCGTCTCTTATCGGGTTAACAGTTTATGTGAATATTACCTAGATTTATTTTTCTTTTTTTGAATCTTTGTTGCGATTTTCATCCGAGACGAAAACCATGTGATTTTGTTTCTGTGTAGACTTTTGGATTTTCGCAGCTTTTCATCTTGTCTGTTGCTAGGTCCTTTTCCTTTGAGATTAAAGTATTAAGCTCTAATGATAATCTAATAAATAGACGGAGCTGGATATCCGCTGTGTCTGGAATAAAATCGATTTTCGGGTTTATGGAATTAAATTCATCTACCTCAGTGGGTGGGGTTGGGGGGTTGGTTTGGTTTGAGTTGTTGTTTTAAATCCACTTTATGCACAGTAAGGGTAATCGGGACAAGGCGTACAGCTTAAAGTTGGATCCGAACCACTTGTGCCTAAACCGGGTATCGAACCCGGGACCCTTGATTACAAGGCAATGACATTGGGGAATTGGGAATCGTGAATATTAAGTTAAAACTTAAAATTCAATGTTTTCTTTTCAAAGTTTCGTTAGTAGAGATACCAGAACTTTACAAATTTAAATTTACAATTAACTAATCAATAAACTAATAAAACTATAAAGCTTTTAGCAACAAAGGTAGAAAAAGAATGAAAAAGAGAGTGCTCTGCATTACATACAGTGAGCACGAAAATTGTGGTTCTATTCGAGAAAAACTAGTTGTGTTATTTTAGGGTTTACACTTGCTGATGATTCGTTTCTGACTCACCTTCTTATAGAGGTAATTTGGATTACGAGATTTCAACTAGTGCACAATAAATTTCAGACTTTAATTCTCTATAACATTACTTTAGTGTTTCTTCCTTTCTCATCAAGTTTCCAATGGATCAAGTTGAAACTTACTTACGTCTACAAATAGTGATTCTTCAGAGAGGAGGATTTTATTAGCTACCCTCTTAATCAATGTGGAGATAATTTATTACTCTGCTAGTCATAGCTTGTTTATGAACTACAGATTGTGATTATTCACACCAGGGACGTTTTCAAGAAAACGGACCTCCTCAATGAACAAAGGGATAATAACACTGCACGCGGAAAGCATCATGTCGATAAAACTATAAAGCGATTATCAACAATAGTTAAAAGTGAACGATGAGCATTGAATGAAAAATATGTTTTAAATCTTGCAAGAATCCTATGAAACAAGTCCTCTGCATTACATATGAACACACACTAAGGTGAGCACGAAAACTGTGCTTCTATTCCAGAAAAACTAGTTGTGTTATTTTAGGGTTCACACTTGGTAATGTTTCGTTTCTGACTCTCCTTCCTTTAGACGTAATTTGGATAACTAGATTTCAATTAGTGTACAATATACATATTTCGGATTTTAGTTCTATTAAACATTACTTTAGTGTTTTTTGTTTCTCATCAAGTTAACAATGGACCAAGGTGAAACTTATTCACTTCTACAATTAGTGATTTTTCAGAGAGGAGTTGTGCCCGGAATGATAGTGGCGATAATATATTACCCTGCAAGCAAGGTGTCCAGTGTACAGGACACATAAGCACACAGTAACAATAAACATGCGCGCCACAAATGTGACTTTATTCAAGCAAATACAGGGAATAATTTAATATATTTTATCAAAATGACGGTCATAAGTTCCGATTTTCCATAAAGCATCACTAAATGTAAATAATCAAAGAATAAAAAAAGTATCTATTATTAAAAAATTAGAACAGGAAGAGTGGAACTGCGCTGGTAAGAAATCGTAGCTGGTGATAAAGTAAAAAAAAAAGTAAAAAAAAGTAAGGTGCTCCCCTGTGCATAGCACCACGCCATGAAGGCGTATAGGGGTGTGGAGGTAACGCGCCACACTCTCTTGATCCGGTCATGAGTGGGGGTGATGTGATCAGCATCAGGCTCCTGACCACCTTAACCCCCCAGGGTTTCCCCCAGGTACCCAATTTATTCGACGCTGGGTGGGCGCCGGGGCTGCATCCAACGTTAGAAAAGTTCCCGGATTTGACCCGCCGGGGATCGAACCCGGGACGGTGATGAGTCATCTATCACTCACCTAGATCTATTGTGCCTCCCAGATGGCGCAGTGAGAGCGTCGTAATATTGTAATCAACAGGTTCCGGGTTCGATTCCCGGTAGAGGCACGTAGTGGTTGGGATCCTACTTTTAACTGTAGGGTCAGTCCACATTAGTATTTCTGTTCATAAAGTGGACTTAAACACTAACTCAAGAATCTAGTTCTTTAGCTTAAACATTCTTCGTAAAATAATCTACCAGCTACTTCAGTTGGAACCGCTTTGTTTTTTTCGAAATTAATTGTACGTGCTACTTTATGGTTCTCACTTAGTGGTACGTCATCTCTTGCTAGCTACTCTTTAGGTGAAATTTGGACTAATATAGTCTCAAAAATAGGTAAATGAATTGCCACCATTTGTGCTGTAGAACTCTCATTGGTGTAACACAAGACCAATTTGTGCTCCATATCTCTCCGTAATATGGCTGGATTGCGAGAAAATTTGTAACAAAAGAATAAACAACGCCAATGTATTGACACAAACAGATTGTCCTGTTTCAAGAACATTTGGTAGACAATTATTTGCATATTTTAAGAGTGTAGATTCCAATTAGAATGTAATACATGTCAGATTGTGATTCTCTGTAACATATCTCTAGAGGTTATATTCAAACCTAGCCTAATCAGGTTTCAGATGGATCAAGTCCCAGCTTTCTTAAGAACTACGAATATTAATTTTGCAGATCTGAGACGTTGATATGAAAAGGGACCTTTTCGATTAACGTAGGCATAATACTGCACCCTGTAGCAAGAAGGTTCGGGGTTTGATAAATTATTTTCTCAATACATTACTCGTTATCTTTATAATTCAAAGAGTTAGTTCCAAAAGAAGTTTTCTGTCTGTGGATACAGGCACTGAATGCAAAATATTTGTAAACTTCGATACTTTGAATTCTTATAGCTAGGATATTGTATTTTAATCGGTTACAATTAAAATGATGCGTGCGAAGGTGTTCTCCAAAGTTACAGAAGAGGGAGCACGTATTGTTACACTATTGTAAGTGAAGTAATTGTTGAATAGGTTTCGATATGAGAATCTTTAAAATTTCTTGAGAAAAATCACAAACTACTAACATTTCACATTCAAAGGTTAATCGGATAAAATTAGCTGCATATCCCACTATTTAAATTGTTTGTATGATAATGTGAAAACTTAGTTTTAACTTTAAAATCCACGTTTCTTTTCAGGCTAGGGTAAGTAGAGGCCACAGAAGTTTACAAGCTTAAAATTACAGTTAAATATAATAAACAAAAGTACATGGTACGGATATGCTGAACCATAATGAATATTATTATGCTTAATGAGTACAGAATTATGTCGATTAAAAGTATAAAGCGTCTAGCAACAAAAGTTACCAATGAGTGAAAAGCATTGACTAAAAAATGTGTTTTAATTTTTGCAAAAATCTTATGAAGCAAATGCTCTCCATTAAATACGCAAACACACAAAAGTAAACACGAAAGCTGTGGTTCTAGGCGTGTTACTTTAGGGTTCACACTTGGTGACGTTTCCCTACTGACTCACCTTCCTTTAGAGTACTACGGATTACTAAATTTCATACAGAGTACAATAAATTTCAGATTTTAATTCTCTATAACATTATTCTAGTGTTTCTTTCTTTATCATCAAGTGTCCAATCTATCAAGTTGAAACATATTTACTTGTACAATTAGTGATTTTTTTTTAGAGAGGAGGATCTTATCAGTAGCCACCGGATTGAATGTGGCGCTAATTTATTATCCTGCAAGCAAGGTGTCCAGTGTTCCGGAAACATAAGCACACCGTACCAATGAACATACGCGCCCACAAATGTGACTTCATTCAAGCAACTACAGGAAATAATTTAATATATTTTATTAAAATGACGATCAATAAGTTTCGATTTTCCAGAAAGCATCACCACATGTAAATAATCAAAGAATAAAAAGTTTCTATTATTAATAAATTAGAACAGGAAGAGTGGAACTGCCCTGGTAAGAAATCGTAGATGGTGATGAGTCATCTATCACTCACCTAGATCTATTGTGCCTCCCAGATGGTGCAGTGAGAGCGTCGTAGTCTTGTAAACAACTGGTGATGGTTCGATTCCCGGTGGAGGCACATAGTGGTTGGGATCCCACTTTAAACTGTAGGTTCAGTCCCCATTAGTATTTCTGTTCATAAAGTGGACTTAAAACACCAACTCAAAAACCTAGTTCTATTACAAACTTAGCTGAAACATTCTTTGTAAAATAATTTACCAGTTACTTCAGTTGGAACCACTTTGTTTTGTTTTTTTTAATTAATTGTACGTGCTACTTTATGGTTCCCACTTAGTAATACGTCATCTCTTGCTAGCTACTCTTTAGGTGCACTTTGCACTAATGTAGTCTCAAAAATAGGCAAATGACCTGCCACCATGATGTGGTGTAGAACTCTCATTTGTTTAGCACAAGACCTATTTGTGCGTCATATCTCTCCGTAATTTGGATGGCCTGCCAGAAAGTATGTAACATAAAAATAAACAACGCCAATGTATTGACACAAACGGATTGTCCTGTGTCCAGAAATTTGGTAGCCACTTATTTTGATATTTTAAGAGTGTAGATTCCAATTAGGGAGTTATACATATCAGATTGGGATTCTCTGTAACATATCTCTAGAGGTTATCGTTATATTCAAATGAATTCGTTGACAATCAAGCGACTCAAGAGGAAGTGTTCTTTTGCCAGTATCTTTGATAGCCAATTAGTTGCAAATTTTTAATGCATATATTTCGATTTTAACATAATGTAGAACTTGTTCGTTTGAATCATTATATTCATTGCATTGTATTGAAATTGCCTCAAATTAAAGGCTTGAGGGAGGTAAGTACTTTTGCGCTATTGTGTGAGAGTGTTTAAATAATCTTGAAAAATTCACAAATCGTTAACTCTTCAAATTTTAAGTTAAATGAGATACAATTAGCTATTTACCACACTATATGAATTGGTTGTATAGTATCCTGAATATCAAGATCAATCTTTGAAATCCATATTTTCTTTTCAGGAAGCCGTAAGTAACTATACCAGAAATTTACAAGTTTATAATTACAAGTAAATATAATAATCAAAAGGAACTAATATACGCTGAACCGCAATGAATAATTTTATTCGGCGTATTGAGTACAGCTTCATGTCGATAAAATTATAAAGCTTATAGCGACAAAAGTTAAAAATTAATGAAAATAGTTCAATAAAAATAGTGTTTTAAATGTTGCAAAAATCTTATGAAGCAAGTGCTCTTGATTACTTCCGACACACACTAAGATGAGCACGAAAACTTTGGTTCTATTCGAGAAAAACTAGCCGTGTTACTTTAGTGTTCACACTTGGTGATGTTTCTTTTCTGACTTGCCTTTCTTTAGAGATACTTTGTTACACATATCAGATTGTTATTCTCTGTAACATATCTCTAGAGTTTAAGATTTTTACACGATGTAGACTTTGTTTTCTTGAATGCTTACATACTAATGTCCAAAATTAAAGCAACAAACGAAAATTATTTTCCGTGTGTCTATTTGACTACATAATACGATCAGGTGATAGTAATATTTATGATGTCATAGACAATTGGTTTAAGATAGAAAATGAACTAACCTTTATGTGCCAGGATTCAGGGTGGCCCATTCCCCAACGGCCAATGGCGCCTCCAACCCTTCCCAAAGTCATGTCATGCGTTTCCCCAAAATCATATCATTCGCGCCCTTAAACTATATCGTAATCCCCACAAAATATTTAATTACGACAGCGTGTCTACCGAAAGTAACTTTTTTCTTAACATTATAATTGATCTGCCCCTCCTCCCTAAACAGGGGTGCCATTACTCAAGACCACCTCTAAAATCTTTGATCATAATCGAGAATATCTCGTGGATCCCACTTAAAACTGTAATTTCTGTCCCGATTAGCCTTAGAGTGCATAAAGTGGACTTAAAAAACGAAATAAACCAATCGAGAATATCGCTTGTCTTGTAATGCAGCTTTAGTATAAAAACTTCATTTTCATCTTATTAAAGCACCAAACACAAATCGTAGCAACAAATCAATGCGAGCGAAGCGCGCAAGAAACGTTTTACATCCATTTCTTTGCAGGCACTGAAGAATATTAATTTAATGGGGTGTCAATACTGTCTTAAGATCCAGAGATATTTAGTATTTTATTTCTCCAGCTTTTCCTTCGGCACATTCGGGGTCGAAAACGTGTGGATACTATATCGCTAAATACAGTTTCCAAAATATAATGTTCGAAGTCTCTCTCCACTACAGAAATCTCTTGACAATCTAAAATTTAGCACTTTATCAAGAGCTTTCGATCTCCCCCTTTAAATTTCATACTCAATCCTACCACCAAAATTCCCATGCCAATTTTAGACTTACTGTTAATATTGAAAAGTAGATATTGCCTCCACCAAAAAATTAATTGTCAGTTTACACACCAGACATTCCGCAACTGTCTAAGACAATAGTAATACCACAAATGAGGATTGGATATTCCCTTCAATTTAATGCTCAATCCCCCTCTAACTAAAGCACTCTCCATAATCTTAGACCTAGAGTTGGATACTGTACCCCCAAAGTTTAATTCAGAATCCCCCCTCAGAACCCAAGTATCAATTAAGGCCTTATATATAGGAGTTAAGATTACCCCCCCCCCTCCTTCGATAATACCTAATCACTTTCATTTCTTCATCTAATGTATTAAATATGGTGCATTTAAGGTGTAAAAATTTTACATATACGAGAAAAGATATTCATGTTGAATTTTATATTATTTGAAGGGGAAACATCCCGCCCAGAAATCTCGATGGCGCGACCTGCGCCATAAAACCTCCCTCTGGTCATCCCTGCCAGGATATATCAACAAAAAAATTATGATAGCAACAGGTCAAACTTGGCAAAGGAGTTATGACCTTCCTGCAGCGTGTGACAGTCATTCAATGAGCTGATTGGGTAGTACAGTTTCATATCGTCTGCGTACATTAGAATATTGACTTTTTGCAGTTGGCTCAAAATATCGTTGACGAACAGAAGGAAAAGGTATGGACCTAAATTGGATCCCTAGGGGACTCCCGACGAAACTCTTCTCTCGGCCGAATCGAACCCGTTTAGTACAACTGCTTGTATGCGATCACAAAGATAGCTTGCTAGTAATTTGTGCAAGTTACCAGAAATTCGAACACTAAGTAGTTTCTGGAGGAGAAGGACGGAGTGATATATTCTGTGGAATGCTTTGCTGAGGTCTGTGTAGCTTACGTCCAACTGTCCTTTGTTATTTATACAGTCCGCTATGCTTTTTGTTATCACTGTAAGTTTGTAGTTGTGGATCTGCCCTGCACGAAATCATGCTGCTGAGGGGCTATGACAGTTCTTAGATTTCATCTGAGGTGATCGAAAATGAGTGATTCGAATACTTTGGAGAATATTGGCAGAAGGGAGATTGGGCGATAATTGCTAATATTGTGTTTGTCTCCTGATTTAAAAACTGGGTTCACGAGAGCTTTTTTCCATCGGCGGGGGAAGAAACCTGTTTCTAGGATTTTATTGAAAAGGATTACTAACGGGGGATTGAGTTAATTTGCACAAGCAGAGATGAGGTGTGAGGGAAGTAGATCTGAACCTATGGATTTGCCTTTTTGTAGGCCCTTAAGCTTTGATGTTATTTCCCCACTTGAGTTGCGGTATCGAGAGCAGATTGTTAGTTTCCAGTGTGTTATCTACTTTAAACATAAAAAGTTATATACGGTCCATAACCCATTTACGCTTGCTGCTTTTCCCTCCTGGACCGGAATTGAATTTATTTAAAATTCCTGGACCTTTTAACAACGCTGCCTCTAGCGTCGTAGCGCGGTGGGATAACCACTCTACCACGGAAGTCGGCATGATGAAAGGTGATTAGACAAAACTGACGCATAGGCGATCTCAAAGCCCAGCCAAGACCGAGAATCGAACCCTGAACCTTCAGTAGCTAAATAGCATTCGACAACTCAACTACCCCGCATCCATGACGGATTACAGGTCACTAACATTTCACATCCAAAGTTCAGTAGGATAAAATTAGCTGCATATCCCACTATATAAATTGTTTGTATGCTAATGTGAAAACTTACTTTTAACTTTAAAATCCATGTTACTTTTCAGAAAACGGTAAGTGGAGATGACAAAAGTTTACAAGTTTAAATTTAGTTAAATATAATTAAGAAATGTATTTAGTGTATGCTGAACCATAATTAATATTATTATGCTTAACGAGTACAGCATTATATCGATTGAAAGTATAAAGCGTTTAGCAACAAAAGTTAAAAATGAATGAAAAGCATTGAATGAAAAATGTTTTAATTGTTGCAAAAATGCTCTGCACTACATATGAAGACTACAAGGGAAAAAGGAGGCAAGGCAGTAAATGGTTGAAAATCAATTAACAGCAGATTCATGTAGCTTGAATGATGTACTGGATGTGGACGCACTATCAGAGCAACAGGGATGTTAGGCACTGAGAAATTTAATCTTGAAGATTTTGCATACAGAGGAAGATGAAGGTAAGTCAGTTGAATAAAAGAAAAAAAGGAGGCAAGTCATTTTACGAAAGTAACATCACCACTGCTTCAATCGCGCTGCATGTGGCAACACTGTCGGATTGAAATTTTGCATGCTGTATTTTGTTTTGTGAGGGATATCATTGTTTTGTGCACGTTGCGTTCCATTGTTAAATTGTGCATTCTTCCAACGCCCGGCCAACATTAAACGTGCTCGTGACCGTCAATTACATTCGCCATTTCAACACTGAGGAGGCGATGAAGCATTATAAGGTACAGAGATTGTTCTACGTACAATGGATTGCCCCATCGTAAGTGTTTAAACGTGAATTTCTGGTTTCTTTAGACTGTTGCTTGGTAAGTAATATTTTGTGCAGAATCTGATTCATAGCATAGTGACTGAATGTGACGAAGGACCATGTGTATCTACACAACGTAGTAAGACGAGAAAGAATTTTGGGAGGATAAAGGACGCTAACAAGAAACGTACGGACCACATGCACGAGATCGGAGATTCCTGTAATTGTAAATTGCAGTGTTTCAACATTGTTGATGTGAAACAGAGAAATAAACTTATCAGTGACTTTAATAATTTGCAGTGTTGGGAGAAACAAAGTTTACATTTGAGTGGTTTAATTACATCCCGTGATATCAAACAGAGGAGACCAAGAAAAGATGATGAAGATGCAAAACTACGAGGAAAACGTCTTATGTACAAGGTAAGACTTCCAGGCAAGACTAATACAAGTGAAAAAGAAATACAAGTATCTCAAAAAGCTTTCCGTTCATTCCACGGCATTTCTAAAAGAAGATTTGAAAATATCCAAAGAGCCATAAAATGTAATAAAGAAATAGGTAACGACATGCGAGGCAAGCATAGTAATAGGCACAATAAATTGTTCTGAGAAACTGCAAAGCTTGTTATGGATCACATCTCATAATTTGAAGGCCTTCAAAGCCATTACAGTAGAAAGAGAACAGAGAAGATATATTTACCAGAACAGCTAAACATTTCTAAAATGTTTAATATGTACTCAGAAAGAATCTGCACAACATGGTGTCATATGAAACATACCGTACCATCTTTAATACCAAGTTTAACATTGCCTTTGGTTACCCAAGAAGCGATTCGTGTAGTACCTGCGATGAATTTTGTGCACATAAGAAATCACTCACGGCCCAATTAGTTTCTGTAGACGAAGGGTTGAAGCATTACTTAGAGAAGAGAATCAAAGATATGGAAACTCAGCATCAGGTTCATATTAGCAGAAACTTTCTATGAGCGCAAAAGACAGGCAAGAATAAGAAGTAGGAAGGATCATCGGATGGAATCAATTTCCATGGATCTTCAAAAAAATATCAATTGTCGAAACATTAATACAAACATCGTTTACTGCAAACGACAATTAAGTGTTTTTCTTTCAACATTCACCAACTGTCTGACAACAAGGCAATTTTCTACGTCCTGAAACTATTGGCAGAAAAGGGCTAAATGACGTAACATAGTTTTTGAATGAGTACATTACTAACATTCTTAGCTTAGACGTTCAACATTTACATATCTTTTTCGACTCTCCAGGAGGCCAAAATAAAAATTATCTGTTCTCCGATATTTACATTATATTGTTCACAAGAAGAAACGTCTGCAGTCAGTTATTGTCACATTTCCAATACGAGGACATTCATACATGGAATGCGACAAGGATATGGGATTACTGAAAACCAAAACAAAAAAATGTAACAGAAGTTCCTTAGGACTGGGTTGCAGTGTTCCAAAGTGGACGAGTTAAGCCAGAACCCTTCACAGTTGTAGAAGTGGATGATGGGATGATCAAAGACTGGAGTGGATTTGTTGACAACTATTGCTTCAGGAAATGCCCGCTTTCCAAACAGACCAATCAAGGAGCTCAAAGTTGAAGAACATCATCCCCGTCTGATTATGCATCGGGAACACTACAATGCAGCATGGATTTCCACAATCGTGCGCGGGAAGAAAAAAGACAGAAGCCCTGCACCTCATCTGGAATCTAACGAATTTCTACACCCTTGTAGAGCTTATGAGAGACTTCGACAAATATCAGACAAAAAGTACAAAGATCTTCAGGAATTGAACGTGTTCTGCACAAGAGAGGCTCAGGTTTACTACACAAACCTGCCACATGGACCTAAGGGGCAGAAACAATAAGGACAGCACTGTCTAAACCTGACCAAGTGAATTTGTGAACCACTTCATAAAGCTGTAAACTGTTACATTAAGAAAGTTTTTGTCAAAACTTTTGTACTCTTCTTGAATCAATTTATTTCATATTTCTTATTCATACAAAGAAATAATACATGCAATAGAGAACAAACATCAATAAGAATACAGATTATTTGGTTTCAAACATTCAATTTGCTATTCTGTAAAATTATGAAAAACTGACTTGCCTCTTTTCCCCATGTAGTCTTCATATGTAAACACACAAAGGTGAATATGAAAGATGTAGTTCTAGCCGTGTCATTTTAGGGTTCACACTTGGTGATGTTTCGTTTCTGACTCACCTTCCTTTAGAGGTACTTTGGATTACTAAATTTCATATAGAGTACAATAAATTTCAGATTTTAATTCTCTATAACATTTTTCTAGTGTTTCATTCTTTCTCATCAAGTGTCCAATGTATCAAGTTGAAAATTATTTACTTCTACAATTAGTGATTCTTCAGAGAGGAGGATTTTACTAGCTGCCTGTTTTGGAAATAAAACCAAATCTATCAGATTATTTTTAACTTTCAATTTTAAAGTACACCCTGTTTCTTTGAGTAGACCATCTATTATATAATTATGGTGTTGTGATGTAATTGCACATATCTAGTATGCGATGCGGGAGAAGGTATTGTGCAGATGTCACAGGAATGAGAAAGCATATTATTTCACTAGGTAAACGAAGTAACTGGCAAATAAGTGTGTGTGTGTTATAATTTAAATATGTTGACGTGTATTAGCTAGAATTCACAATTTACAAACGCTTCAAAGTCTGAGGTGCAATGAGTAACAGTATGCTAAATACAACACTGTAATAATTATGCTTTACGTTATTGCGAGAAATAAAGTTGTAACTTAAAATTCTATGTATCTTTTCAGCTTACGGTAAGTAGAGATGTTAACAGTAATTAATGGACCCAAACATTAAATTTAAATACAATAAACAGAAGCAACTAATAATTCCTGACCGACAACGCATTCCAATATGCGTAATGCGTACGGTGTAGCTAATGCCAATTAATGTTAAAGGCGTTTCGCAATAGAAGTGCGTGCACGTAAGGACGAAGTTATGTGAGCGCACATACATATGTACAGACGCAAGAATGTGGACCAGAACCAGTTTTTCAATGTGCGATTAAATTTAGGTTCTTGAGAATAAATAGAAGTTACTGCAACTGTGAGTTATTCAATGTACGATTAGTTCCTCATCTGGAGGTTGAGTAGCAGTTAACTTAACCCGTGCTTTGTCCCATGGTCACCAGAGTAATTAGCAGTTCCCAGCGTCCATGGGCACCTCATGAAAAGATCGAGATCCACCAGACAATTTCCCAAGTTCTACTGATGTCCACAATACAGTAAAACCTTGTTAATCCGGACTAATGGGAGATATACGTTGACCGGTTTAACGAAAGTTCGGATTAACTGAAATAACCGAAAAGAACAGTAGAAAGTGCATTAAAACTCCGTTTATAGCAACAAAACATGTTTATTATGGTGTATTTAAAGGTCATATGCCTAATTACACTATACAGTACAGTACAAAGTCTGCGGGAAACAGAATTTCATCAGTGGTTGACTGTATTTTCTTTGGGAAGTTCTCTTGTTGACTTCTAGCCACAGTTAAAACCTTGCATTCTGCCTTTTTTTTGCCTGTCCGGATTAAGTGAAGTCCGGCTTATCGAGGTCCGCATTAACGAGGTTTTACTGTAAAACGTACTGTGGACAATTTTTATGTGACAAGTTCGAGTCCTGATTCTAACTTTTTTAATTCCTCTTGCCGTTATCATGTATTTACCATTATTTTAATAGCCAAATATAGGTGAAAAATGTCTACATATCTCAAGTGATTGCATTGCTAGAAGAGCAATTTGTATTTCGTGTATTCTATTTTGCTCTGTAAGAGAACATAAATATTTGTAATATGTAATATCATTTTGAGTTTTCTGAGAGGGGTCTTGTCTGTTTTAGTAATGAAGCCAAATGCGCAGTAATTGATTTCCTATTTCATGCATTCATTGCCAAAGTACATAACATAACCATTAGCAACCACACCTGACTTAGTTCTACCTTTTAACACAAGGTGAAATTAGATTAGAATTGATACATCTAGATGGCAGAGTAATGAAATTTCTTCACTTAACCACTGTTACGTGATCGGACAGTCACAGACCATCGCTTATTTTCACATTGAAGAACCCGCTGCTGCCAAAGTCTGGAGGCAAACTCTAACTGGTAGTTACATATCCAGAAAGTTGATCGGACATTGAAACAAAGGTTCTTTGATATCAATTAAAGAGGATGTTACTATTGTTAATGGATTATGGATCTAATAAAGGGGAGGGTGATACGAGCGATAGATTACACGTGGTGATGAGTAATCTCAGATTCCCCCCATTTTCGAAGTACTTACGATTAATAGATTTCAATTGGAGTATAATAATTGTTAGACTTTGCCTCTTTATCATATTGCACTGTAGTTTTTAGTTGAGCGGTGTCGTTTCAGATGGGTCAAGTTGGAACTTGAATACGATATACAAATATTTATTAATCAGAGGCGAGGATATTACTACAAAGCGGCCTCATCGATAATGTAGTTGTTATGTTATCACCTTTTAATTAAATGGTTGTGGGTTCGATCCTTGATGGATACATATTGTCTAGTGGTTAAGATCCTATTTCTAAAACTGTAGGTCTAAGACCAATTTGCACTGAAAATAAAATTTAGTAAATAATGTTTAACTTCTAATACAACAGTAAACTCTGATCTTTCGAGTGCTTATTGTTAGATTATTGTAATCTACTTAAATAATTTGGGCGGGGATATTGGCCAATTGTTCGAGAGAGATCGAATTTTTTAGACTATTGCAAGCGAAGTAACTGGCAAATGGTTTTAAATTTAGAGTGTTAAAATGCACTTATGAATCATGGATTCCAATTGAACTTTCAATACTTACCAATGAGTTTTGTACAGGATTTGTAGTCACCCATAAGGACATAATCTAAAAATATGCAGGGTGGGGCATTTTCCGATGCCCACTTTTAAAATAACACACACTCTCTCACAATGGAGTACACTTTTCTTTTATTAATGCAATACATATTTTATACATTGGGATCTCCCTGAATTACCAACACTATGTGTTGAAAATAATGTATTTTGAATGCAGACCTTCTTTAGCAATGCATTGCCCCAGATGATGTCACACGCTTGCATGCATTTCGGGAGTTTTGTTCGCAATTTCTTCTCTGATATCTGTCTTCAGTTCTTCAACATTTGTCGCTCTGGTTACAAACACCCTGCCCTTCAAATAGCACCAGTGAAAGAAATCTCGGACAGTTAATTCTTGCGATCTTCGAGGCCAAGGAATTTCACCAAAACGGGAATTCTGGAAGAATTCCTTGAATGTGTCTCTGCCGTGGCTTCATTCTCTTGGTATCAAGTTTCTTCCAGTTGACATTAACGGTGTTGCAGCTCATGAATGACAAAATATTTGTGGACGGCGTTCCCCATTGACTGTGGATGGCCGATCTCAGGCTGTTTTATAAAAAAACCTCTACACAAAATAAACGGTACTGCATTGGCCAGCGCTCGATGGCTACAGAAATCCAAGTTCACAAGGAACTCAGCGCCATACTTGCTTGTTCCTACTCCTCCTGTCGCACCTTGTGTCCAAGTCAAAACTAGGTAGCTGAAAATGCTTCACCCTGTATATACTTGCTATTGAGGATTTTTTTCAGCTCCTACTCTAAAGCTCTTATCAGCTCTTAAGGGGTAAAACTAAGATAAGAATGTTGAATTTTCTGTAATTATGAAACACATTTCAACTGTGATATCGAGCTATGTATTTTAGGAGTTGTATACAGTATATGGTAACCTATATACGTATTTAAAACATCATGAGATATCAAATGTCTGAGGAAAACATGTGAATATGTACATCATATCACAACTTAATATTCTGGTTCTTATATTACAGAGTGGCCAGAAATAAGGTGTACCACCCGAATGCAGAACAGGTACTGTTTTATTTAATTTTCTAAATATAATGTAAGTGTATTGGAAAATCTTACCTGTATGAACGCAACATCTTAATCAACATTTGCATGAATCAAAACAACAGGCACTGCACACACAACGGAACAGTCAGCACATTTTACATGTCCCAAGTACCGTCCGTTTAACACCAATGATTTCTCACAACAACCCTGGAAGTTTACAAACTTTACCGCAATTGTATTAATGCATTGAGCAGGATTTGCATGTGTAGTGAATTTCGAGCACGGGTTCCAGAAATCTCCCCCAACTAAGCACACCGTCTTTTTCTAGCTAATGGCCCGCAAGAACAGCCACTTCTGTATGAGCGGAGGAAGTGGGGTGCAGTGACCATTTAGATAGCCGAAGCACTGAATATATATAAAAATATATTACTTCATAATTTGTATACTGTACTTATACTTTTAAGTACCTGTAAATAAAATTAATTATATTTTACGCTATAGTTCGAATTCATTAAACACCACGGGCAACGCCGCGTAATCAGCTGGTATATAATATATACACTGAAAATGTCTAGTAAATTTATTGGTCTTTTGAACCAAGTTCGGTAGTTCTGGTGTTGGCCGTAAATTTTAAATTATATCATTTTTTCTGAGAAAGAACGGGCAGAAAACAGTTTGGACAAAAGCTCTTTTATAGTACAGGGTCAACGAAGTTAGTAATAAGTTGTGTTTTATACAGCGTTTATTGATACACTAATTCATGATGGGTTAAAACAAGGAGATGCATTATCTCCATTGCTCTTTAATTTTGCCTTAGAATATGCTGTTAGGAAGGTAAAAGAAACTAACGAAGGACTAAAATTAAATGGTATGACTCAGTTGTTAGCATATGCAGATGATGTTGATTTATTAGGGGATGATATAAATACAATTAAGAATAATGCTAAAATATTTTTCAAAATTGCTAAAGAGATAGATTTGGAAGTTAACAAAGAGAAAACTAAATATATCTTACAAACCGAAATCAAGTGTTAGGTAATAATCAAAATCTAATTATTGATAACAACACGTTTGAACCAGTTTCCAAATTCAATTACTTAGGAGTAATATTAACAAATGAAAATTATATTAAATAGGAAATAAAAAGTAGGCTTAATTCAGGAAATGCATGTTACTTCTCTCTTCATAAACTTTTGTCTTCTCGTTTAATATCTAAGAAACTAAAAGTTAAAATATACAAAACAGTAATTTTGCCTGTAGTATTATGTGGGTGTGAAACTTGGTCCCTTACATTGAAAGAGGAACACAAATTGAGAGTATTTGAATATAAGATCCTTAGGGAAATATTTGGACCTAAAAGGGATGAGGAGACAGGTGAGTGGAGGAGGTCACATAATTTAGAACTACATAATTTGTATTCATGTCCAGATATTATTAGAATGATTAAATCAAGAAGACTTAGGTGGGCAGGCCATGAGGAAAGAGGAGTTCACAGCGTTCTTGTTGGGAAACCTGATGGTAAGAGACCTATAGGAAGGACAAGACGAAGATGGATGGACAACGTTGAGATTGACCTAAAGGAAATCGGTAGAGATGGAAAAGAGTATATAGATCTTGCTGAAGATAGGGACAGATGGAAGTTCTGTGTTGCTGCAGCCATGAACCTTCAAGTTTAAGAAGGCTAGAGAGTTAGTTAGTTAGTTAGTTTATTGATACACTTGTATTTTGAATTGTATCTTCTGCAAATATGCTGTATAATGAAACCAACTTCCAGAGTACTAATTGAGGCGAATGTACACATTGTTCTATAGCTATTACTAGATACTATCTGATACCTTCACACACTTTCATATACATTCAGCAAACCAAACCCCTAAACTGAAGAAACCCGAAAACAATACTAGTTGAAACACTCCGATACATACACCCTCTGTCTCAGTATAGAGTAAACTAACTGCCTGTCCGATGCTAGCTTCGTTTGTAGCAGAAATACGCGCACACGACCAGTGACCTTGAGGTGCGCGCGAAACTGTCTGACACTGCTGACCCGATGCGAGAGGGAGATCGCTTCGGCTCAACCTCTGTGCAGAGGCTGGTATTTGTTCTATGTGTAGCGAAGAAATGGAACGATTTTATCTAGATATTATTGAATCATCGTGTGATTATAATGACAAAATATATTGTTACGTTATTGCATATTGCATTCCGAAGCAATTCCTCGGTAGCTTACATTGTATGCACGCCACTGAGCGGAGGTAATACTCGGCAACGAACGCCCTAGGTCACTGGTTGCATACCAGGTGGAGATCAATATTTGTTCGGATCCCACTTTAAGCTGTAGGTCCAGTCCCTATTAACCTATACGTGCGCTTGGAAAAAGCAACTGAGCAATTACCAAAACGTTCTGTCAAATACTCAAGACCATTGAAGATCGTATTTCACTAAATCTGTTCACTGTGAGAGCAAATGGCACACTGTATAAGCTGCACTTCCTCGCTTCCCACACAATACCAAAAATGTACAGTTTTACCAACTTTCTAGGTACTTTACTTCATGCTATACAGTAGTTGCATTTACAACATGAGTCAGCACCACTTGCATGTGACAAACATTGGGCTGTAACAGGAAATCTTAGTTCTACACTAGTCTTTCTAAATTCCAAATAGAATATTATTAGCCAAAAATCCTCGCAGATTGTCAATTCTTTTAGAAGGGTCTTTATCCCCTTTCATTTCAACATGATTTTTAGATGTTGACAAATTTCTCAATATCCCAAAATTTATCCGATATGTGGTCTATATATTTTTTCTGAAACTATTTTCGAAGACTCTTGGACTATCCAACAGGTCAATTCTGAAATAGTTTCCAAGTTTTCGAGAGCTAAAGTCACTCTCATCTTCAGTGTAGAAGTGATCTACTTCATAATTTTCAAAGTCTATCAGTTTGCGATTCGCAATTTTCTACTCACAAGTTTCTAAAAGAGAAATAACTTTTGTACAAGGACATATTAATTTATTTGTAACATGTATGGCAGGAACAAAAATCGTCATCTTGCAACCCGTTAGACGTCAAGTTCTTTTAATATGAACGTTAGTTGATATGTTCACGAATTACTGTCACCATTGAGTTCTGGTGACAAGCTAAGAAGTCGTGTGATATTATAACATAATTCACACGTACTTCTTCTGGTCCTCTAGGGCAGCCACGTCAAACTCAATTCGTGAGTAGGACCGCATAACTATAATATCAAAACTCTCCGGACAGTGGTTCGACCCTGACGGGGAGAATTTCAGTGATTATTATTGCAGCATCGATATATAAATTATATATAGACACCCCGCCCCAAGTGCCATACATTACAACCAGAGGCGTATGCAAAAACCAGGAGGAGGAATTCGCTTCTTCCCCCTTCACATACCAGCCTGTGTAGAACTGAAAGATTACACGTTTGCGTGTGTGTAATTTTAGTGAAAATCGAACTGAAATACTTTATCATAGTGATAGTATCTTACATGTTACTTTTGAGTATAAATTGGTTACAATTGTGCAAGAATTTTTTCAAGAAACTGTTTGTGGGCAATTTTAGTTTCGTTTCTCAGAGATTTGACACATTTTTCTTTAAACTAGCTTCTCAAAAGTGCGCAATATTTTTTTTATGAGAATGATACTTAGTACAGACAAAAAATGTTTGTCAGTCATTCTTGATCGTTCGGCTGTTTTATTAATCTTCATTATGGAGAAGAACATAGTATCAAAAATCTAATTTCTTTCAATGTTCTTATCTTCTGAAAGCACAAAAAATAGAAAGTCCTGTCTAATCAGTGGGAATGAAAAGTTTGTTAATTTCATGTGATGATTTTCCAATAGTTACTTTAATGCTCTATTATTCTCGTTCTAGTTTCATGTTGTTATAATGAATATATTCCAATTACTAAAATTCACGTGTTTACATATCTTGAGAGACTTTCGGATGATTGACATACAGTAACTACCTGAAATTGAATATTTCTCTTGAGGGACTGGCAAGTAATGAAGTCAATAATTTGTCGAGTGATTCAGTAAAAAATAAAAATCGAATATTTTACTACACTTATTATGCATAGTTTAAACTACTATTTAATGGTACATATTGAGAAAGCATGAAATATCTTGATTGTTCTCCGCGCGCGCACACACACACAATTAAAACGTACAACTATTTGAATATATCCTTTGCATTACTTGAACGCGCTAAACAATAACCAACTTGATCTATCCATCCGTAAAAAACGACAACGATAGAAAGAAAAGCATTAGTAGGCTTACAATAGTGTTTAAAGTACAGAAAAAGTGTTTTTCAATTGAATAAAAAAAATGATGAGTTGTCTGGACTGGTCACACATGCGCGGCGAATATTTTGTTGTAGACAAAATGGGCTCGTGTCGTTTGCCTCTTCGGTGTGAATTCTCTCTGTCACTGCTCTAACAGTTGTTGGTAATAGCCAGCGAGTTCGAATGCGAATGACGGCTGACTGCAATTGTTGTTCTTTTTCTTGCTTTTATTTTAACTATTGCTCATAAGTCATTGTTTTAGAAAAAGTCAGGTATAGGGTATATTATACTATATAGGCGCACTGTGCAAACTTTGGTGCTACAATACAACGTGCAACGATCTGGTGAGATATTGGTGTTCTCAAAAACGATACCATGTTTTAATCATGATTTCTACACACTGCATAATCTTTGTAGTGACCTGTTGAAATAGCGTAAGCAGAGTAAACGAACAATGATACACAATTTTGTTTTTTATTAATTCGCCTTTTCCTCTTTGTTGGTTGCAGAAACCTCGACCAAGCGATGACATTGAACTGGGATTTTGAATTATTCTGCACCACTTGATCACTATGTTTATTGTATCAATACTTTTCACATACAGCTGTATCAATTAATTCTGCAATTAAAGAACTGAGCATGAAGATATACTGTTTCAATTATTCACAACTAATTTGGTACAAGAGTTAAATGAATATCCTAAAGATTCTGTTTTTTTTATTGGTGATGTGTTACTGAAAAATATTTAAAGAGAAATTCATGTATAAGAAACGAAGGTCCTATCGAATATTATGACTTATACACAGAAAGAAATTTCTTCTAAGTAAGTGAAGATTAAATCATAATTATGATATAATGACGGATGAGTGTGTAGCTAGTATGTCAACAACTCTCGCTACACGGTCGAAAGGTTTTGAGAAAGTATCATTATTATATGTCAATCAAATAGCATATTTATTACATTAAGAAAAACAATCCGTTAGAGAAAGAATCAATAGCCTACATGTATAGGAGCATGTTGTATTTTCAGTGATTTCGTTCGTTATGAAAAATTACGAATGTTCATAAAAGACGAAATTATATTTGAAATTAAAGCATATCCACACCCAAGAAATTACGGCACACATTAAGGTCTGTTCTGGTTGTGTTGTTTATGTCTGACGTTAAATATATAACCTCAAAAATAAAATTTTGCATCAAATCAGAAATATCCGAATTAAAAACGGCCATCTTGAATACGTATGATATACGTAATATCTAGTACAAGATACATATGAACGCAGTTTAAATCTGATCTACCTCAGGGTAGGTATCTGTCACAGTGAAAGTAAAAATAGTCCACATACATGAATATATATCGACATAAATGTAAGATTCTTCGTTTGTACTTACCTCTCTCCCCGATTAGAGTTCAATGTGGTCCAAAGCCTATAAAGAGAATTAAAATATGCATTTAATATTGTAAACCTAAACAACAGTAAATGAATTTGATGTGTAATTTCTTGGAAAGAAAGAAATACCAGGTGGTAATTTAATGGGGTATTTGAATTTTCGATCAGCATCACGCCCCTGACCGCCTTTACCCCCCAGGGTTTAACCCAGGTACCCATTTTATTCGACGCTGGGTGGGCGCCGGGGCCGCTTCCACCGTTAGAAAAGTTCCCGGATTTGAACCGGCCGGGGATCGAACCCGGGACCTTGAGCATGGTAGTCAGACGCGTTACCGACTGAGCCACCGCGGTTTAAGACCAAGGTTAAATATGGCAATTATGAATTTTTTATAGTGTATCCCCCCCCCAAAACGCAGATATTTAATATTCACCTTCAGAATTCTATCCCCCTCCGAAAAAAAAAAATGCGTACGCCAGTGGTACCAACCGAGGTACTGAGTCAGCCCTGCTTGACCTGATCTTTTCCACTGTCGCTGCTTTACTTGTGTGGAATAGTCCCTGACAGTGCCACAACAATGGCGTCTGTTGTCTTTGTCGATGACGTCGATGGTGCCTTTCCTTTACCAGCCTGCCACTACCTTATGATTTGCAGCGGTGGCTGGTTCGTCAGAATTAGGTGAAGGGTTAGTAGGGAAAATATGGTGTAACAGAGAGAGTTAGATCAATAGTTATGCATACTTATTAGAAACAACATTTTACACCATTTTCCCCCTACGTTTTGACAATTGCGCTGCGGTACAGATGGTTCCAGCCTTTGGTGTCAGGCATATAAGCCATGGGCAAAGAAAAGTTAGTGTCAAGCTACGACAAATGCCAGAACAACGGTGGTGAATATGTCGAAAATTAGGTTCGAAGTCACTCACTGTAACAATTTCAATAAATGTATATTACTACTGATGTTCTTGTCTTATTTATGCCTAATTAGTAGAGACCTTGATTTTTCGTTTTTTTCTCCTTTTTCCAAATCGATGTTATTCTTTTACTATTGAGTGTTATTTTTCTCAAAATTCGTATCTTAATTTTAGTGCATTTTCTGACAAATATATAACTAAATATTATACCTTCATCACGTTTTGAAATTAGTGTTTCAAATTGTTAGGTCACGAGAGTTTGATATGTTGGAACAGATATTTGAGGAAGTAATTTTCCATGATTTCTCGCTCGACAAATACCCAAGTTACTTTACCTCCTGCCAGAATCTCACCACTTTCCTCTGTGATGCAAATCGTTCCGTTAGAAGTTGAAAAATAGTGGGAAACGCCTGGTTTCATGTTGCTGTCGGAGTTATTCCATGTATAACATGCCTTATAGTGTTCTCTTGGATAAAATTTACGAAAACGTGCACGTTCTACATGCACAAATATGGCAAATTTTGTTTTTCTTTGAAGTCTACAAAACACAAGCATGTTGGAATTTACAGTATTTTTCGCTGTTTAGGAACAATTTTTTTTAAAAAAATTGTGAATTCACATTTCATGCCAAACTCGCATTATTTTGCTATTTCTAATGGGTGCAAAATGTTTCTAGATATTACTGCACATTCATAAACACTAGTTTGCAGGAATTAACATTTTTCAGTGTTATCGCGTTTGCGAGAATTCAAGGTTGCTACTAATCGGAACTTACCTTCTCGACGCCCCTCGTATAAATCAGTAGAAGAAAAGTGAAAATTTAGCAGGGCTGGCAGAGAACCGTCCGTTACTGAAGAAAGTTATAAGTTTGGTTAAACAATTTGATAACTGTAATCAAAAAGGTAGTACCATGAACTAAAATTGTTAATTTTGAGCAAATTCTTTGGTAACTACAAGCACATGTGGACGATTTGTTAAGAACATTTATAGGTCTTTTCTATCTTCCGGTGGCCGATACTCTTGCTGGCAAGGGAAGGGGGAACGGGGATTACTCCCGCAGACCAACCAGACAACAGTGGTGGCGCCAAAAGTTACGACGCGGCGAAAGGAATAACTACGTGAACTTTGTTATTCAGGCAGTTGCGTTTCTTGGTCGTTTCCCCGCTCCCCACTTCCTTTGCCAGCATGAGGATCGACCGCCGTAACAGTAGAAAAGGCCTACAGTACTGTAAATAATCAATTGTTTGCTACATGTTTAATGAAATGTTTCGTTGCTAGAAACGAATTCTGGTTATTTCAAACGTTTTCCTCTGAAGAGAAAACAGTATTGTCGGCTAAAATAGGATTTGAAAAAGGTGTGCGGAAGAAAATTAAGTGATGGAAAAGCACCCATTCGCACACCCCTGGCGCCGGCCCTCTACCAGTTGTGTTTAAAACCTGTGGGAGTAGATAAAGGTAAATTCGAATAACTGTAAGGCAATACGATTGTGTTTGTTTTTCTTTCGAAAGATTCGTTTGGATTTCGTGTGCATAAGTGTTTTCTTGAATCCTTTCTTCTTCGATTTTCATTAGTTCTTCCTTCTGTTTCTTCAATACAATCACTTCGGCTTTAAGAGATTGAATCTGGGCATTTAAATTCTGCACTGTCAAGATCAATGTTGACATAATGTCTTTAACATGGCAGCAACTGAAACAGTTTACATTACCTGACTTTTTCCTCCTGAATTGATGTTCTACTGGATCAATGATTTCATCTTCATTACTATTATCACTATTTATTTCCACTTCTTGGTTATTTTCACTATTAATTTCCTTATTATCATCGGTACTATTGCGAGCAGCTACACGATTCACCTGAACGGGTCGTGACGTCACTGGAGTTTCATCGCTATGCTGTTGTAAACATTTCCTGCATTAGTAGGAAGATATTTCTTTAACAATAAAGGATTATTAAACCTCATTTTTGGAAAGTTTGAAACATGGTCTAATGTGAAGCCTTGTATTACACAGACAGTAAGCCAAAACCAGTTGATTTCCATAAATTCCTTTGGAGCAAATTCCGCAGAGATCAGGGACAGATGCCATTTTGGATAATAATAATAATAATAATATAATAATAAAAGTAAAAGATAAATTTAAATAATTGTGTTACAATTGCTTTATATTAAAATAACATTAATTTAAATATGTAAATAATTAATATTGTATTGTTATTATTACATGAATAGTTACAAAATATGGTATGAGAAGAGATATATAACAGCACGTATTCATAATCTAGCGTAGAAGCAGTTGAGGTCGCAAAAAATGTTTAAAAACAACTGGCATAATTGAATATTCATTGAATAACAATAAAGGATGTTAGATTGAGATGACGAAAGGTAAAGTTCCTGATCAATATTTCATGTATGTTGTCATAGCTAGTAGCGTGCATAAATCAATCCCAATCAATTCCTTGCCTTCCAATAAGTTTGACGGAAATTAATAACCCTTGAATATGCAACAAATGCTAAACAAGCATATTTTCATTACTTAATTTTTGTAATTGGTGCGTCTTTCGGGGGAGGTTGTCCTGATTCCTTGAAGCCTCCTAAATACGTTCTTGTCATCTATGGGACTTTTGTGCTGTCAATGTGTATTTGTGATTGTCATCTATATGATCTTCTCACCCTTCATCCTCATCTTCGCAATTAGCCGAAGGTGGCAGCAATGCGAAGGAAAATAAATCAAATCATTCATCCATTCCAGTCAATTTTCACCTACGTATTTGAATATCGTGGAGCCAGAAGTAGCCATCATATTCGAGAGGTTTAGTTTGTTCCCTGCAGATGGCAGGAGTGATAGATCTGATAAACTACTTTCGTTCAATGTACTTCGTTACTTGTCCCATAGATGGCAGAAACAACGATATAGAATAGCTGTACGAACAGATAGGTGGAAGAGCTCTCCAGACTGATGAAAATGCTGCTGGCCAGGCAAAGTTAACTAATAATTAATTATATTCTAGGTGATTGCACGATAGTTGGGTCCTTGTGCTCCAGACAGACAACTATTCTCCCATTTAAATTCATGGGGAATTCGATGCTGGTCGTGCTGTCATAATATTAATTTGCAAGTTTAATTTTATTTTAACCTGTAAAATGATGTTAAACACGATAGATCAGTGTTGAAAAACTAAATTTTAAAACAAATGAATAAATAAAATTATCGTTGACAACTGAAATTGTAAAGGAACTCAAAAAACGTTAAAATTTGCAGTTTATTTACGTGCTTGCAATTTTCACAAGTACGGTGTGAGTGGGTCCGTTAAGGAATAATAGATGCATAATACTTTCATATGACTGATTGTACTCTTAGTTCCATAATTATTATTAATAACACATTTTTTAAACATGATAACACACTTTTCGACATGGTTAGTAAAAATAATATGTTATATGTATGGCCATTTCCATATGTGACGGAATTGCCTTTTGGACAGCTATGTAATTACATATTTCCCTCATATACTTACATGTAAAGTACAATGTGTGGCTTCTCGTGCTATATATATTGACACAATGTAATACAACTCCAAGCTTAAAATACATGTAAATTAGCTGCATGTACTAGACAGATAATTCTGTCTATAATCTATGTGACGGAACTATTTCCATGGAAACCTTTCAGCAGGCACACGCTGACAATTTTCATTTTTTGTGAACTATTAATTTCTGTCTGAAATATTAACATTAGGAAAAATAGTTGAAAGAATTTCCATCATGCCAGGACACAATTGAAATTGTTATTGTATTTTGATACTTAATTTCTTCCAAAATAGTGTGTCACGGAATTACCGTGACGGAATTACAATTTGTCCAAATACAATATACATATGTAATTGTCGTTAGTTGATGGATTGAGTTGGTCTTTTAAGTCTGCTTTATGCACAGTGTGGCTAATTGGGACTAGTTCAAGAGCATGCATTCCTATAAAACAAAGCCTTCAAATTGTTGTAGCTCGGGAAACTGTCCTCCGTCAACCACAAATAGAGAGGAATGCTACTACAACTACTACTAATTAATAATAATACTTTCATATTAAAATTACAATGGCATTATTATTATTATTATTATTATTAGTGCTTCTTTTCCGGGAAGAACGGTTTCTGTACTCTTCAAGTTAATTTGTTATTATTATTATTATCATTTGTTATTGTGCCGGACCCTGTGGCCGAGTGGTTAGCATATCACGCTGCGACGCCAAGGGTCGCGGGTTCGAATCCCGCTCGGGCTTGGTTGTTTGTGAATGTCCATTCATCAATCTCATCATTTCATCACTCATCCCCATCTTCGCAAATTAGCCAAGAGGCACAAAATGGAAAGTAAAATAAACTAAATCAATCAATCATTTGTTATTGTGTTAATCGTAAGAAATACTCTAAATATTGTGCTACGTTCATAATTGATCGTGTATCCATTTACATTTCCACATACATACACATTGCTTTCCTCAAAATAAAATTTTTAGTTTCATTGTATCAAAAGATGTCGTTGCGACGTACCGTTGCTACTGCCAGAAAATAAAGTACTCATTATTATTATTGCTTTCATAGTAAATATATAGCCTAATCACAAAAGCTATCACGTCTGTCTTTGCAGGAAATTAGATTCTCATTTACATCTTAAACGTGTGTGGGACGCCGTGGGTGGCTTACAGGAGCGCTGCGAAATGTTTCACTGAAATCACTTGTTAGTCAATGATGTGATTGTCTGTGCATAAAGTGACTTAAAAAGCATAACTCATAAAAATACATTCATTAGGTTTATAATGCAATAACCGTAAGTACTTCAGAAAAAGGCAAGACTATTTTTTAGTTATTGGATGGCAACGGTTATTAGCAGTCACTGACCGTCATTTATCCAGTGAAATTTTTACGCAGCATGTTGCATGTAATTACTAGGGCATGACTCGTCGTTACCGTCTAGGCCACTTCCTGGTTATATCAACCTAACTGAAAATGAATGAGATTACTACAGAGCTTTCCCTTACATTGGCTACGAGACTCGGCGGCAAGCGGCCCGGCATCAGCGCTTGTCTTTCCCGGTGAACGGGTCCGCGACAGTTACTTATATTAAACCTCGTAAAAAAGTTTAGAATAACAGGGTCAGTTCTGAAAAAAAGTTGAAAGAAAAATTTGAAATAAAGTATACAAAGACAATCCGCACACCATCCGTGAGTTAAAAGAGAGTATTGTACGAAAAATCGGGAGAATTACAGTTGACGAACTTGCACGTGTAAATGCCAATTTCCTTCGGTGATACCAGGAATGTGTTGCAGCAGAGGGACATCATTTTCAACACCTTCTGTAGTCAAGTTTAGTACAGAATATGAAAACTGTAATTTTAATAGCCGACTCGAGCGACTGTTGCGGACCCGTTCACCGAAAAACACAAGCGCTGATGCCGGGCAGTTTGCCTCCGAGTCTCGTAGAGAATGTCAGGGAATGCTCTGTACAACTCAGAAGTGTCTGTAACTGTACAATAGTACTCAAAATAGATGAAAATTGCTAAAATTATGCCGAACATGCAATTCCAAATTTCGTCATTTACCAATTTTCAAAAAGGCCCTGAACTTTAACAATTATTCGATACCATATACTTCACATCGTCATTAACATCTTATACATAATAGCTATTGTTAATTAATCAGTAAGTAGAAACTTTATGTGGCTCTTAGAAGAAAAGATCTGAATTTTGCGAGTCAAAATAACACGAAAATCCTAGACCTGCTTCATTTAAATAGACAATACTATTCATTTAATAAAGCGCCAATTTAACCTCATACCTTTTCTCTCGTTTTCTCCCTATTAGCCTGTGGCTCCTGCCAACGGCGTGGTGGTTCATGACATCCTGTAATTAAGGGGCCCCAGTTCGGTCTGTGTGGAGGAATATTACACAGCGCTTCACATCCTGCTCTAAACTGTAAATTGTTCCCTTCACCTACCTGAGCGCAAACATTTACACCTAGAGTGTGCGATGCGTTTCCAACGGGAATAGAACTCAAGACGCCTCAGTGCCCTCGATTCTCTCGCGGGTGAAAAGTTAAAACAAACTTTCGTAGTTTATCAATAATATGTCATTGTAAACGTATGTTAACTTGTGCGAAACCAGTAATACGTCAGGATGGTGAAAGAAAACCTTCGTAAGCACTGTTACATTAAATAAGGTGAAATAAGCTAGAACAGAAATAAAATTCCTGCAACATATTAGCTCTTGTTTATGCATACGATTTCTGTTGGATGTTGCAGTCCGAATACATCCAACAAAAATCAATTCCATGAGAGTGCCATGCATGCAATTTCTGTCGCATATTGTAGTGAGATACTTTGTCAGGTGGCGATATTCGGCAAAAATCGTATGTATCAATGGAGTCTATTTATTTCTGTGTTCCTTCAGTTTGCCCAACAAAATGCCTTACTACGACGTCCGACAACTATCTAACGGCGCCACTCACTCCCATCCCCTCCATCTGTTGACAGTTCTGCCACCTTACTACTCCCATACGGACAAGAAAAAAAAATGATAATTCAATGTATTTTCCACGTAATACTTAGAGGCTTAACACATTTTTCTACCCCTCCGGAAATTTCTCTCTCGCTGTCACTCTCCTGCCATCACTGGTTTCTGGCGCCGTGGTTGTGTTGTGCATAAAAGGGGTCTAAAAGTTGAGACCGGAACTTAGCAACAAGAATACCTGTTCCCGTGCAGAGTTCCCTAACAATATCTTAAAATAATCAATCAAGACAAAATTCCATAACATTTCCCTGACTTTTTTTTACACCTCAAATTCCCTGACTTTTCCCGGTTTTCCAGGTCTGTCGCCACCCTAACAAGGTAGCAAAACTGTTGTGCGACAAGGAAGACCCGATTGAAGGGGTGAGTCAGGTCAGGTCAAGAGACATCACCTCCACGCAAGTTTGCTTATCACTGGCAACAATTGCATGCTGACCAGTTTCAAGGACAAATAAGACAGGACAAGTTTGCGTGTTCGCTAACAGCACGCACCTGCAAATCCTTCCGTAACTGTGTTCGCTAAGAGCACGTGTTCGATACAAGCACGTTCGCTAACAGCACGGCACCAGAAAAACGACAGCAAACTACTGCTTAACTCAACAGGGACTGGTTGATTTTGAATGTAGTGGTACTTGTGCTATTATAAACTCAAGAAAGGAAGAGCTCTCCTCCAGCAGAATTGTCTACACTTAAAACTAGCTCAACATGCCTATATGAGCTTTTTGCTCTAGTGTGGAACCCCCTCTAATCCAAGAATTTTGTAAAAAAGCCCTCATGGATTCCATGAGAAAGGAAGAGCCCCTCAGATTGATGTGCCTATACTTACAAAAAGGCACTTCTGTGAGATTGTTGTCCATAAACTTGTCAAAAATATGCCCCTCTTGATATTGTATGATATAGGCAAGTTATTCAAGAAAAATAGGCAAGTTATTCAAGATCTAGAGAATGGCAAGAGATTTTTGAAAAATTATAGAGATCAAAAAGTTGCATCTTGAAATGCCCATGAGAAATCACCAAGCCCCATGTCTCTAGGATTCATGGTTCCGAAGATATTAACAACTTTGTTAATATTACACTTTTCAAAAAATTCTATTTATAGAACAGACATAAATCAGAGATTTGCAGCTTAAATATTGCATATAACAGGAAAATTATAGAGACATAAAATATAGAGAATTATGCCTAGAATATGTCTACAAAATTTCAAGTCTCCAGTATTGATAGTTTCTGAAAAATCTCAAATTCAAAAAAATTATCGATTTTTTAACAAAACTTCTAAACAGCCTCTAGATTTCAAATATGCAACCCCCATGCTGATATCTTGAAAAATGGGCAAGTTATTCAAGATCTAGAGAACAACAAGATATTTTGAAAAATTTATAGACATCAAAAAGTTGCATCTTGCTGTGCTGAGTCCAAAGCAACAAACCCCATGTCTCTAGGGTTCATGGTTCCGAAGATATAAGAGAAACAAAATTATCGATTTTTTCCAAAATTTCAGTATGTTGCTCAGTAGGCCAAATAGATGTTGTATATGAGCCACAAATCTAAAAACACAGCTTTGTCCCAGAGCTTATATTTATACAAGAGCTCTCAACTCTCTCTAATAGGGGAGAATCAATATATTGATTCTCAGTGACCTAGCGGCAAGTCTTATTAGCAGCGCCGGTAGTTTTATTGCCTGTAAATATGTTCGGATCGCTGCGAGCATTTTTTTTGGGTGCATCGGATCAATACTTTGAGCGGCAGTTCCTCCGAGTCCCGCATCGTGGCGCTCCAGGCAGGTTTCCCTTGCCCGGTCAATACTGGAGCGGCAGTTCCTCCAATTAACTGCCAGACAAAGAGCGGATCAATACTTGGAGCATTAGTTCCTTTAATTCCCGTGGCGCTGTATGATGGAGCTTACACAGTGGTGCCGATCAATACTTTGTGCAATTCTTCTTCCAGCAATTCTATTAGCAGCTCCTGCGGTTTTATTAGCAGTTCTATTGCCTTGATGGATTAGTTCCGGAGAGTCCCGGGGACACGGCGCTGCTGTACTGATTGCATGTACACTCAGCAGAGAAACGGGATGTACGCACAGGAGAAAATACTCCAGCTATGCAGAATCACCCCCATAAATATAATTATCCTAGGATCAAAATTAGTAACAGAATAGAGAAACAGAAATTATAATAGGGCTTGGATACAGCTACCAGCCATTATATTTTTATTTTGAACACAGCACTTAAAACTAAGTCAAGATGCACCCCCACCCCCACCCACCCCTACCCCCACCCACCCCCACACACCCCCACACACCCCCACCTACCCCCACACACACCTACCCACCCACACCTACCCACCCACACCTACCTACATCCATACATATTTACTTCCCAGTCCAGTTCTATTGCATCATGTTCTGCAATATTAATTGATTAAATGCTTACGACATAATGTGCTGATGTGGTGTTTTCTGATTGGCTCTGTAAAACTATATAAGGCAGGGCACAGTGCAGATTCCTCACCTTTGCTGGATCGGCAGAGGAACCCACATCGCGGGGGATAGAACCTGAACAGGCTCCACCAAAGTATAGGAGACTTGAAGCATATAATTTGGCGGAATAACCCAAGTAAGGTCATAGAGACAATATACACTAATACAAATTTTTGGCAGGGGGGGAAGAGGGGGGGGGGAAAGCCCAAAGTGGATCCTAAATACAAAATAATTAATATCTCAAGAACTAATTGACATAGAGCTATGCAGTTTTTTTCTCTGTACTGAACCCAACTGATTAAGCATAGAATTTTGATCATAGAGACAATATACACCGATACAATAAAAGCCAATTTTTGGCAGGGGGGGCCAAAGTGGTTCCTAAATACAATATCTCAAGAACTAATTGACATAGAGCTATGCAGTTTTTTTGTCTGCACTGAACCCAACTGATTAAGCATAGAGATTAGATTTAAAACCCAGGAAATTTTATATAAATACCAAAGCGAGAAATATTAACACACATACATACATACACACATACACACAGCACAGTGCTGAACCCAACTGATCCAGTATAAAGTTTTGAATTGAAACCCGGGTAATTGTATATAATAAACAATAGCAAAAATGCCAAAACAAAAATATTGCAATCAGTGCAATAAAAATATATTTAGCTCTAATTGGGCTAGACACCAAAAGATTTGTAACCCAGACAAATGCAGAGCTCCCACAAAAATTTGCCCCAAATGCCATAGAAAATATAACATGCAATACTTCACATATACACATAAAAATACTTGTTCTGCACAGTCATCAATATTGCCCCCACAAGCATCTACATCTGGTCTGAAGAGAAAGCATGAAGCACCTTTTAATGCCAGAGCAGCAAAGCAGCCACGCTATGAACCCATCCATAGCAGTTTTAATGGCCAATTAAGGGATTATCGGTTTGTATCAGAGCCAAGATGTGGTATTGAGAATTTCTTGAACAGTGTAAAACCTGATCTGCAGGCAATTCTAAATGCACATCTTGGCTCTTATAAGCTGTCCCTCAAATTGTATACTCAATATAAGAAGCCAAATGGCACAAAATTTACACAGCCCCACATGACAGAAACTGTACCTGTATATTCAAATGCAAATTCAGACACAATAATAAACAGTTTAATAGATCAATTGAACATTAAACACTCTGAATTTGAGGCAAAAGAGTCTGGATGGAGCCTATGCGGCTCTTCACACAGGCTCTATGTTAATATTTCTGAATTCTGCCCATTACAAGGTTCTACATATTTGCCATTACCTGCCAATATTAAAAACAAAAGAGCCGTGGTTAATATAGAAAATACCGACCAGAAATGCTTTTTGTGGTGTATATTAGCTGCTTTGTTTCCAGTTTCAAGGAATCCTCAGAGAATAAGTTATTATAAACAATATGAACATCTTTTTGACGATGCAATGGAGGGTTTGGAATATCCAATGTCTGTACAGAATATTGATAAATTTGAAAAAAGGGCCAGGGATATGAATGGCAAACAATTATCTATTAATGTATATATTTGTTCCACTGGCAATTGCTCCATAGATCCTCTCAGAATCAATGATGATGAATCTGGTATTAAAATTAATCTGCTCTTAATTGAAGGGGATGGCACATATCATTACACTCTGATACATAATCTTGAAGCTTTATTCAGAACACAATTAGACAAATCTAATAGAATATTCAAGTTGTGCGGAAGATGTTTAACTGTACTTGATGGTAGAAAAACAGAGAATGGGGTTTGTAAAGTGAGTGCAGAAATTGCCAAAAACAAATTAATTGAGCATCTGAAATATTGTGGCAATCATAAACCTGTTCATATGGTGATGCCAATGCCAAGTGAAAATTGCAAATTCAAAAAGTTTGAAGCCTTGTTGGAACACCCAGCATATATTGTCTGTGATTTTGAATCAAATCTCAAATCTCTTGCATTCTGCAATCCAGATCCTGAAGAATCTTCAATTACACCATACCAGCTACATGAACCTTCCAGTTTTTGTTATGTGGTTGTACAGGATGGTGTTGTTACCAAAGAATATTCATACATGGGACCAGATGCCATCAAAATATTTGCACATAAAATAGAAAATGAGTGCCGTGACATAGCATCTAACATCTTATTAAAATCAAAACCCATGTTGCCTTTAACAGAGAAACAGATTGAGGATTTCAACAATGCAGAAAAATGCCCACTATGTGATTGTGAATTTTCAGATACAAATATCAAGGTGCATCACCATTCTCATACAGATGGTCGATATAAACAGGCCCTGTGTAATAGCTGTAATATTAAGATCAAGAGACCAAGATTTGTCCCCATATTTTGTCATGGAGCATCCAATTATGATTTCCATCATCTGATCAGATATGAGGGGTTTGAGAAGGAGAATTTAAATATTTTAGCTGAAAATGATGAGAAATATATATCTATTAGCAAAACAATTAAAGTTAATGGAACTCCTATTCACATAAGATTTCTTGATTCTTACAGATTTTTACCTGCTATCCTGGATACACTGGCCACTCAATTACCTGATGATCGATTCAAAATCACACGTGCAGTGTTTCCAAATCAGGACCCGAAATTAATTAGGCGGAAGGGTGTATATCCATATGATTATGTTACAGATTTTTCTAAATTTAATGAGTGTTCCCTGCCTCCACAACATGAGTTTTACAGCAAAATCAGAGGATCTGGAATTACTGATGAGGATTATCACCATGCCCAATTGGTGTGGGACAATTTCAAATGCAAGATATTTGGTGATTATCACATGGCATATTTGAAACTTGATGTGACCATCTCAGCAGATATAATGCAGGCATTCAGAAAATTTTGTATGCAAAATTATGGACTGGACCCAGTGTATTTTTTTAGTGCCCCGGGCCTAGCATGGTCTGCAATGTTTTTAAACACCAAAAAGCAATTGGATCTGATCCAAGATCAAGATATGTATCTGTTTATGGAGCAAGGTATAAGAGGAGGGATGGTGCAATGTTCTCAGAGATATGCCAGAGCAAATAACAAATATATGCCTGATTATAATCCAGCACGGCCATCAAATTATATAGTGTATGTAGATGCAAACAGCCTCTATGGTCACGCCATGATGCAAAAATTGCCATATGCAGGGCTTGAATGGGTTGAAGATTTCAATATTGAGGATCTTCAGAACTATGATGACAGTAATTATGGCTTATTCTTAGAGGTTGATTTGACAATTCCAGATCATTTACACAACAAATTTTCTGATCTGCCCCCAATTCCCGAGGTTCAGTGCTCACCTGGCTCTAAACAGAAGAGGCTCATGATGACACTGGAGCCAAAACAGGGTTGTGTCATATATTACAAGAACCTCCAGTTCCTGATGAAACATGGTGTTCAAGTGACCAAACTTGGAAAAGTTTTGAGGTTCAGGCACTCAAGATGGTTGAAACCATACATTGATACAAACACAAAGCTTCGAACATCTGCAAAGAGCGAATTTGATAAGACCTTGTTTAAATTGATGGTTAATTCTGTATATGGCAAAACAATTGAAAATGTCAGAAAACATACCAATGTTAAAATAATTACTGACCCCAGCCTGAGCAAAAAATTGGTTGCAAAGCCTAATTTCAATTACAGAAGAATTTATGATGAAGATATGGCTCTTTTCAACATGAAAAAAACAAGAATTAAGTTTGATAAACCTATTTATGTAGGGGCTGCAATATTGGAATTGTCCAAATTACATATGTTAACATTGTATTATGATGTGTTGAAACCTTTTTATGGTGATAATGTAAAACTGATGTACATGGATACGGATAGTTTTATTCTTGATATTCAAACAGAAGATGTTTATAAAGATATAGCACAGCCTGAATTGTTTCAATATTTTGATACCAGTGAATTGCCAGGCCATCTGAATATTCAACCCCACAACAAAAAAGTACCTGGCAAGTTAAAAGTTGAGACACTTGGTGATGTTATTGTGGAATTTGCTGGGTTAAGTGCCAAGATGTACAGTTTTAAAACATGTAGTGGTGTTGCTGCCAAAAAGGCCAAGGGCATTGGCAAAGTAGCTGTGGAAAAAGAGCTTGAATTTGAAGATTATAAAAATTGCCTCAAATCCCAGAGTTTAATCAGAACATCAGAATCCAGAATTCAGAGTGTGGATCACTTATTGACTTCAAATGTTGTAAGAAAAGTGGCTCTGGACCCACATGATGATAAGAGATGCATTTTATCATGTGGAATACATACTTTACCATGGGGGCATTGTGATTTGAAAAATGGCAATCAATGCCCAATTCCAGAGCATGATTTGAAATAAATAAACATGCCTATGAACTTATTTGGGTTCAAAAAACGGGCTATTATGGAGCTGCCAACACCACAACCCTCCTCTGATATGCTGTCTAAACTGAGTGGCTTGTTAATTATTCATCTGAACAGCATACTTACAGATATTGATGATGAAACAGGCAAAATATTGTACATATTTAACAATAATTTAAATCATTACCAATTACCTGTAGGTGGGCAATTGCAATTTATTACAACCCCTGAGGGTGATGTTAAAATTTCAGTAGGGAGAAATATTTACAGAATTAAGCACTCAAACATGATTTCTGGCACTGTTTATACTGTTTCTGCTGGTGACTGCTTATATATTGAGGTCCCTGGATCCTATGATAAGCTTATACCCTTTTTTATAGAATTAAGAATCAGGTATTCAATAATAAATAACTACTAAACAAAATGCCTAATGATATTTTTGGCCATACAAGACATGAAGATCACAGTGATGAGATTCTGATGCTTGATGTCAGAGTCAAGAAATTAAGAAGTGATTTACAAGCTTTACAAACTACACTCAATGCCAGTCTTCAATTAGAAATTACAAATTTGCAATCACAATGCATGGACCCTCTTCTTAAAATTGATTCTGAACTTAAATTATTGCTTCAGAAATATACTGATCTGGCTACATTAGATAATTTTCAAAGTTTAGAAGAAGCTGTTGCAGCTCTTCAAGCCAAATTTAAGACCCAGGCTAACAACTCTGAGCAATTGAAACAACAATTGGAAGAGCAAATAAATAATGTCCAGACGCAGCTCCAAACAATTGTCAAAAGCATAAAATCACAAGAAGATTTTGATCTAGTGATTTCCACTCTAAAGGAACAGATTCAGTCACTCCAAATACCTAATCTGGACCCTCTGAACAATGCCATAGCCGAGGTTAAAGAAAAAATTGAGACACTTGAAAATTTTATGAACAACTTGCCCTCTTCTGATGCTTTAAATGCAATAACTCGCAGTGTAGCAAATATTAAGCTGCAACTTGAAACATATGAAGATTTTGGAAAAATTCAAAGTTCCATAACCCATCTTGAAGGTACAATAGCAGCAGTGCAAAGTGATTTGGCAAATGTACTTGAATCCCGATTGCCTGGGATTGTAGATACCCTTGTCAGTGTCCAGCAACAAATCACAAAGCTTGAAAACCTCAACACTGAATCTGAACTGTCTCATTTTCATCACTTGATAGATGATATCCAAACAAAACTTGAAATTTTACAACAATCCACACCCTCTCAGGCAGATATAGCCCTGCTCCAAAATGCCATGCAAAATGTGGCTCATGCTTCTGAATTAAACACTGTAAAATTGGCACTTGAATCTTTGCAAAATACAGTATCAAATTTGCCTACATCACAGGAACTTAAAAATATTAAGAGGGCAGTGAATAGGATATTGAAATCAGAAGATATCAAGAATATCCAAGCAGAGATCAAACATCTCACTCAGACAGTGGCCACTCTACCAACTAATCAACATATTAATGAACTGCATGCCCTGTTTGAGGATATCAGAAGACAGGTCCATGATCTTACAGCTCAAAATTCAAAATTGGCAGTTGTTGAAAATTTGCAACAAATTGTAGCTAATATCAGGCAACAGCTAGGGACCATGGAATCCAATCAAGCAAATGCTTTGTCTGTTTTTGCCACCCAGCTACAAGAAATTGTGCAACAATACAAAAAACTTGCTGTTGACATAAGAATCAAGCCTGGGCACGATGAGATTGTTAGAACTATCAATGAGCACCTTGAATCTGTAACAAGCAGATTGCTCACAGCAGAAAAGGAAATAACAGGCATAATCGAGAATCCAAAACATTCAGTAATTCTTGAATTGTACAGCATCCCCAACAAAGAATATGATTCTCCATTTACACCAGGTGGCAAAATATATATGCTGTCCCCTGCACAATTTTATTACCAATTTTTTGTTGGGGGCACATTGAGACCAATCAAGATCAAATATTGGCTACAGCCACAGGCACATCACTACCCCACCTTATCAATAACAAATGCTGATAACAAAGTGAAAATCACCAGTGTGGAATTGGAGGATTTTACAGATCCCAATACATTGGAAACAGCCTATGCGGAAGATGATGGCACTTTGGAATTTAAAATACATATTGGAGACAAATTATATTTAGAAAATCCTGCAGTCTCAGCTGCTGAACACCCCATAGTTGCAATATTCTTGTTTACATATTATGTCTAGACAAATTATTGTTGATGAATTACACAGACAAGCCCGACATAATTTTAAGAGACTCCCAGTAGTCACAAAGGGCATAGATGATTTATGGCAGAGCGACTTGATTGAAATGTCAAGTGGACAGTTGAAAAACTTAGACAAAATCAACAAGGGCTACAAGTATCTACTCACTGTTATAGACACATTTTCAAAATTTGCCTGGGCTGTGCCACTCAAATCCAAGACTGGAACATGTGTTACAGAAGCTTTTAGAACAATCATCAATCAGAGTGGAAGATCCCCGCGCTATTTGCAAACAGATAATGGCAAAGAATTTTATAATTCAGTGTTTCAACAATTTATTAAAAGCCAGGCAATAAAACATTATTCGAGTTACAGTGATCTCAAAGCCTCAATTGTAGAGAGATTCAACAGAACCTTAAAAAATCTTATGTATAAACAATTTACACTGCAGGGTAATTATAAATGGATTAATATTCTTCCAGAACTTCTACATAAATATAACAACTCGGTCCATTCCACAATCAACATGAAACCCTCTGAAGTAATAAGCTCATCTGATGAGCAAAAATTGATCAGCACTGTTTATTATCCTAAATATCAGCCAACAACAAGAAAGGCCAAATACAGGGTAGGGGATCAAGTAAGAATCAGTAAATATAAGCACTTATTCAAGAGAGGCTTTACAAGAAACTGGAGCACAGAATTATTTACAGTGGTTCAAGTTAAACCCGGGACCCTTAACACTTATATAATAAAGGATCACCGAGGAGAAATTCTCAAAGGCAGGTTCTATGAACAAGAGCTCAGCAAAACTAAACAGCCTGACACATATCTCATAGAAAAAATCATCCGCAAAAAAGGCAAAAAGTTACTTGTCAAATGGCTGGGTCATCCGGAAAACAGCTGGATCGATGCAAACAAAATAATAATATGAACACCTGGGATGTTATAAAAAGGCTCCCAGAACCTGAACAACAGAATAAGAGAAATGGCAACTTGCTACCTGATAATATTAGATGTCTTATTGTTGGGCCATCTGCTTGTGGTAAAACTACACTAATGGTTGATAATTTTTTATTGGCACCCAACTGGTTAGACTGGAAAAACAGGCACTTGTATATCTTCTCTAAGAGCTTGGAACAATTAAAATATCAGCAGTTGATGAAGCTATATGATGGATTGGATATAGCCACTTTTGAACCAGATGTTAAGCCACTTCATGAATGTCTTGATAATTCTGTTGTTGTGTTTGATGACATTATATTGGATAATCAAAACAAGGTTAGGAATTTCTTTACACAGGGCCGGCACAAAAACATTGATTGCTTCTACCTGGCACAGACTTTTTCAAAAATACCCAAGCAGCTGATCCGAGACAACAGCAATTTTATATGTGTGTTTCATCAAGACCATACCAACCTCAAACACATACATGATGAATATGTAGGTGGGGACCTGAGCTACAATGATTTTTCCAAATTTTGCAGCAAGTGCTGGAACCAGGACAGTTATGGGTTTGTCACAATTGATATGACAAGAACACCCAATAGTGGCAAATATAGAAATAAAATCAACAATTTTCTAGACATTGAAACATAAATAAATAACCATGAAAAGGCCAATCATTGATGATCTTAAGTTAAGAGATTATCTTGTAAAAAGATTTAAGGGGAGGAAATCAGAGAACCGTGGAATTTATGAAAAACACAAACAAACAGAACAGCCTGTAATTGATGCTATTAATAATTTAGGTAAGAATATCAAAACTGTTACAGATCAAAATCAAAATTTGCTCACAGAGCTTGTACCTGTAGCTGCAAGAAACATATTAGATTATCCATTCACCCCACTTTCCAGTATTCATACACCTAGTCCTATTGCTCCTAGAAGAATTGAGGCTAGTCAGGATCCTATTGAATTGGGTCTTCTTGCTCAAAAATATTTAACCACACCTAAAGACAATAAAGATGAGGTTTTTGGCTTATATGCTGACACAGAGCTTGATGGCAGCATCATACATAGAATTGGCAATTTCAGAGTAACATTTATGGGAGATGATATAATTGTATATTCAGAATCTCGACTTGGAGAAAAAGGTGCTTTTGTTAAGTACACCGGCACGCCTGGATTGTGGGAACTCATGACTAGGAAAAGGCCTGGCAGCTATACAGATCAAGATTATGAGGATTACAAAGAAATATTAATAAAATCAGATGCTCTATACCAGAACAATGATCCCACACAAAAAAGAGTCAAGTCGAGCAGTGGAGCAAAATACAACAATTTAATCAAGCCCATATGGTCACAAATCAAGACAGGTAGTGGAATCAAACAATACAACACCCTGCCTAAAGAATTTGTGTGGGTTGATGATGTCAGGAAACTTGTAGATAGGCTATTGGTGATAGCTGGGGAGGAAAATGCTGGGAACCACAATTTTTACAATGAAAAGGTTGGAATTATGGACATGATAAGCACAAAATTGTCTAATTTTATAGTGAATGACACTAAGGGGATTGGATATCTCATAAAAATTATTAATACTCTACCCCCCAAATTTTGGAATATTTCTGAGGGTCGGGGCCTTGTTAATGACATTATAAACAAGTTGCCATTTGAACTACACATTCCAGGCTATCAGTATTGTGGTCCAGGTACAAAATTGGATCATAGATTAAACAGAGGGGATCCTGGTGTTAATCCTTTAGATGCTGCTTGTAGAGACCATGATATTGCATACAACACACATTCTGATCTTGATAAGAGACATGTTGCAGACAAGAAATTAGAAGAGGCTGCATTTGGCAGATTTGTAAGCAAAGATGCTTCTTTGAGTGAAAAAATTGCAGCATTGGGAACCACCATAGCTATGAGCACCAAACAAAAACTGGGGTGGGGGTTGTGAATATGTATATAATAAACCTACAATGAAGGCCAAGGGTGTTATGTATCAAGTACCTTATGCAGGTCTCAAATCTCTTAAAACTATTGACAGTCTTTTAACCAAAAAGCAGCGCAAGAAAAAAAATTCTTGTATTGCAAAGGGGCATGGTATGAAATTGTTGCTTAGTACCCCCCAATTAAAAAAATTACAGCAATCAAGAAAAAAATCACATGTGGGGGGATTTATATTTACCATCCCTGCCATCTTAGCTGCTCTCGGGGCTGTTGGGAGCTTGGCTGGGGGTTCAGCCGCCATAGCAAAAACAGTAATAGATGCCAAGAAAAATAGGGCAGAATTAGATGAGCAGAAGCGCCATAACCTGGCAATGGAGAAAAAAGGCAAAGGTGTTAAAAGAGCCATGAATAAGTTTAAAAAAAACAAGAAGCACTTACAAACCAAGATATTGAAGCTTTAATCAGGCCCCTGGGCATCAAATATTTTAGAGGTGTGTACATGTCTGATTCTTTGCCAGAACAACCACTCAACAAAGAGTGTGGCATTGTTAATTTGGATGAGTACAAAAATCAGGGCACTCACTGGATCTGTTATCTTAAATATTTAAAAAATGAGGCATTTGTGTTTGATTCATTTGGAGGTGTTCCACCTGAAAATTTAGTAAAATATCTAAAATCAGCTAATCTTTATTACAATAATGCCCGTGTTCAAAACTTCAAAGATGTTAATTGCGGACATTTGTGTTTATCTGTTCTTAGATACATGTCTCAAATAAATAAACCATCAATTGAAGATTTTCAAAAAGCCTTGTGGTATCTGAAACATCATGGGGGTATTCCATCTCACCAGCCAAAATTCAATATTGAAACTCAAATTACATGATGACATTGTATATCCCAAAACAATAGCTCTCAGAGCATTTTATGGCATGTACTTGATCCCTAATATTACACACCACAACAACACAATTGCAGTTGGTGATGAAAAAATTGTCATCACTCCAGGGCAGTATAATCTGTCCACTCTAAATGCTCAATTACCCAGAGGTGTAGTTTTAAGTCAAAATTCTGTCACTCACAGAGTAGAGATTGTATCTGCCACAGAAACAGTGGATCTGGGTACTATTGGGGAGCTGTTGGGATTTGAGAACAACACAAAACTTGAAGCAGGCATCAAACACACTGCTATGAATATACCTAAATTCTTAGCCATAGAGACTCTGAATATTCACTGTAATGTGGCAGAGGGTATGATCACCAAATCAAATGGCATAGGCACTCACAAACAAACCGGCATCATTGCAACATTCAAACCTAATTCTGAATTTATGGAGCCCATCATCTACAATCCATCACCAACATTATATTTTCCTGTGTGCCATAATAGAATAGATTACATTGAATTGATGGTCACTAATGAAAAAGAAGAATTAGTTGATTTTGCTGGAGCCACAACAACTGCAATCATAGAGATTAATATTTAAATAAAAATACATACAATGGAAAATATTGAGAGTTATGAGCTACAATCATTCCCTCCAAACAGGAGGACATTTGCAAATTTAAATCAACCCAACACAGAAATTGAGGTTGATCTTGATGTAGGGGATGGATTTATACACCCCCACAGAGCAGATCTATACATCAAATTTGATGTTGTAAAGCTCGATGGTACAGATTATCCGGCAAATTCAAATATAAGACTTGTAGATAATTTTGTGCCGCATCTATTCTCTGAAATTGAGATCAGAAAGCATGGCGTTGTTATAAACAGAGTGGATTATCCCGGCATTACCTCCACAGCTTTGGCTACATTAAAATTATCCAAAACCGAGGCTTCATACTACAAAATAGGAGGATTCGAGGCTGGTGATAAGATATTATCTAAAAACCACACTGTACTGTTCCCTATGCGCCTATTGCCAGGATTCTTCTCAGATTTCAAAGAAATTATGTGGAAGGGTGGGTTAAGAATTACATTTAGAAGAGCTGCAAATGATAATAATGCTTTGATGAGGTACAGTGCAATAAACCCTACAGGGGAAGCTCTGCCTAATACCCTACCAGATGCAGGCAAATGCATTATTCAGACTATGAAGCTAAGAATCCCAGTTGTTGAATACGAGGCCAGTTATGGTCTTAAATACAAAGCTGATATAATAAAAAATCCACAAATTCCTCTGCAATTTTATACATATCAATGCGTACAGAAGCCCGCAACTGGTACATATTATGAATTTGATGCTACAAATTCATTCTCCAGTATTCAATATGACATGCCTGATTTTGTGGTGGTACTGTTTCAGACTGGAAGACACAACAATCAGGAAAAAAATTCAAGTAAATTTGATAGCTGCAACATCAAGAACATATATCTTAAAAATGGCAGAAATGAGGTATTTCCTAGAGAAAATTACAATTTAGACATGTCCAAGAATGATTTCCTCAAATTATATGAGGCTTTTTCGGCTTTCAAGAGAGTCACTACAGGCAATACTGACATGTATTACACACCAGATGAATTCAAAGCACAGAGACCCATGTTTGTAATTAACACTTCAAAAAGGAAGCAGGTTGTGGTGAATGACAGAACAAATATTAAAATTATCTGTGAATTTCATGAGGCATTACCTGATGACACCATATGTAGTGTTATTCTCATAGGAGAAAAATCATATGTTTATGATGTGAGAAATGAGAGAGTCACGGAGCAATTCTAGAGGAGCTCTGCATATTGCATTGTTTTAATATTGGATTGAGGCTGGTATCCAATTGAACTTAAATTGGAAGTAAATATGTGTGTGTATGTGTGTATGTGTGTGTGTCTTGGCCTAGTTTTAGGTGTGGCCAAAAAAATATCAAGAGGGGCATATTTTTGACAAGTTTATGGACAACAATCTCACAGAAGTGCCTTTTTGTAAGTATAGGCACATCAATCTGAGGGGCTCTTCCTTTCTCATGGAATCCATGAGGGCTTTTTTACAAAAATCTTGGATTAGAGGGGGTTCCACACTAGAGCAAAAAGCTCATATAGGCATGTTGAGCTGGTTTTAAGTGTAGACAATTCTGCTGGAGGAGAGCTCTTCCTTTCTTGAGTTTATAATAGCACAAGTACCACTACTCATGTCAAAGTTCAGATCTGAATCCGATTTTGCATTTATGGACATTTTTGAAGAAACGTGTCCATAGACATGAGTGCAATTCGAAAAAAGATCTGAAGAGTGCCGTAGCTTTAGAATTGGAGGTAATTAGCCAAGACATCTGCAAGACCTTGGCATCTACTGCGCATAGAAGCGACCAAGTAGTTGTTAAGGCCAAGGGTTATGCATCTGTCTATTAAACTGTCTCATTTTGTAACATTTTATGTCTGTTTTCATTCGAACTGTACGAACAGAAATGTGACATGAAAATAGCATGTTTGTGCTAAAATGTAACATTCTTTATAAGGTTTGTGGGGGAAGAAACGGTTGTAAATATCACCATACGTGTTGGAATTACATGTAGGGAGAATATCTAATGTACTAAGGCTTATTGTAATTTTTGCTTTGGTTTACTTCTCACACTTCATCTGTACAAACAACATTGTGAGTAAGTGTATTGAGCCAAAACACGATAATCGAAAACAACAACAGACGGGAGGTTGACTACCGTTGCATGAAGACAAAATATAAATAACCAAAATCAATATGTACGGTAAATAGTATTTTACATTAAAAGGTATTATACGATAAATCAAACTCGAAGAACGGAAAACTTACAAAGAAAAGTGAACTGAGACAATCGTTAGGAATGCTAGATGTATTAGTGTTTATAAATTTACGTTAAGTAGGGAGCGTTAGGTATCGACGTTTTTGTTATTAAGAGTATTTTTGGTGGCGTTATCATTTGTATGATTTTATTCGATATTTGAGTTTGAATATAACCATTTTCTTTTTCAAGTAGAAAGCAGCGAAAGCATTCCGAGATAGAAGTTATTTTAACTTACGCGAGCCATACTTTTGGATCAAATATATCTGTTATTTGTCATCCTCTCGTCATGACCAACATTTTATGTTACAGGAAAACTTCGAAATCTATCAATAAGAAACAATACTTCAGCGTAATTCTCGAGGGGTTGTGGTGGAGTAGTTAGCTCAAAGCGCTACGACGCCAGAGATCTCGGGTTCGAACACCGCCCTTGGCGTGGGTGTTCTTTGTGAGAATTCCTTCACTAAATACATCGTCACTTCTCCGCATCTTCGCGATTAGACAAAAGTGGCAGAAAAGCGAAGTAAAATAAACCAAATAGAATGGAAGCCCCGACAAATCGTGATGCCGATCATTACACGATATAATCCCTTGGCGGGTAAGTTGTGCACTACTTAAAATATAAGGGTTAGATAAATTAGACAATATACCTGTATTTGTCGCCGGATGTTCTCCTTCTCAAGATGCCAACTGTACATGACGGATGTGGCACGTAAGACACTTACACACGCATATGCATAAACACTTGCTTGGAAACTACAACAACGCGAAGAATACATTTTGATCGGGCACGTAATCTGCCACTGGACTCACACTGACTCTTTCGACCGCAGCTGGATTTGACAATTTCCACACAACTCAACGCAACGCACACTTGTCCAACCTGCACTTTCTCACGAAACTCTGACTTCTGCTTCATGTGGCTTTGGCAAAAACATAGATCGCGAGAAAATTCGGTGCATTGGTTCACGGAACACGGTTATGTCACTCTAACAGGTAGAAGACACAACACACAGACGCAAGGTCGTTGTTCGCTTACGCTGTCTGGCTTGAACGCGATCACAAGGAAAGTAAACACATGAGGGGCAATTTTTTGAAGGTTCTGCAAGCGGATCAAGTCCAACTGGGTCTGTTATGATGACAACATTGAAACGCAAGATTCTTATCGTTCTTACGAGCTAAATTGCGGACATATTTAAGATAACTATCTTAGTTGTGTGGTAAAGATGCAAGAGGTTATTTTTAAAACTGAATGTTGTGACTATGTTAGGGAATAGTGGCACAGGTACAGGGGGCACAGGGTGTCAGTAACCCCTGAAACCTAACCCTTCGATCCGAAATGTGCCCCTTGTTCCCAATCCTCAAGCAATTTGACAAATACAAGAGGTTGTCGCTGAAATATCCGCTGTAGTAAAGAAAAACTTATTTTATCCCCACAATAGTACTATCCAGAAGATTTAAAACTAATATCAAGTATAGGCTACTACATTGTGTTACAGGTTAGATTATTTGATTCATGATCTTGAAACACTTTCAAAATCAGCGAATAATATTTGAAAATGAGCCCAGTACTTTAAGACCAGCTACACACTTTCAAACTTCTATTTGTTTTGAATAGGCAGGGATCCTGGCCATGGGTGATCTTTCTTAGTCCCCCTTCATCAATTTCATCATATCATCACTCGTACTCATATTTGCGATTTGCCAAAAATGGCAGAAAAGCGAGGTAAAATAAAACCAAACAATTTTATAGTAGTTTCAAGGATCTAAAATTTAGTTAAGGAGAGGGCTCTTATTAGGAATGATTTGGTACAACCTGTGCGCCAGTTGTTTCACAATGTCTGGGCAGTTGAACGTTTTCTCGTCTCTAAATTTCGCAACGGACCTCATATTATGAACAATCATAAGCGTAAAGAGATATAACTGATTACACATACATTCCGCAATAGTCTCTAATCATTGGTTACCTGGTAAGATATTTGTGAGTGAAACGTGGTATTGATCGCAATACAGCCAGCTATTTAAGTTAGAACCTCAACACTTGATTGTATATTCTTGACCCGTGCATTCCAGGTTTGGGTCCCGCCATGTCATAATTTGCATAACTCACAGGATAAATCAGACTTCGAATTCAAAGTAAGTGCTGCTATAGTAGCATTTTTTAAAATTTGAAATATTTAAGTTCTCCCTTCGATTCGAAACTTTTTGCAGGTTTTACAAAACTATGCAAAACACATAGATTATTCTGACATTGGAAATTTTCGGATCCAGAAATGTGCCCATTTTTGGTACCAAAATATTGATATATTTACGTAACAGACATCTAAACGTGTCTGGTATTTATGTAGTTGTCAGGAGAATAAGTGTATCTCTGCTTCTCAACGATGTACAGCAAAATTAATCAATATTTCGTAATTTGCATAACTCACAGGATAAATCAGACTTCGAATTCAAAGTAAGTGCTGCTATAGTAGCATTTTTTAAAATTTGAAATATTTAAGTTCTCCCTTCGATTCGAAACTTTTTGCAGGTTTTACAAAACTATGCAAAACACATAGATTATTCTGACATTGGAAATTTTCGAATTCAATATGGTGCTACTACAGGTTGACAAACGCCATTTTTATCCCTAAAATTGTCTTCGATCATAGAAAACAGTTCTATCCTATTACCCTACTCAAATACAGATATAATAGCCTAATACAAAGGATGTCAAGTCGTTCAGTTTAATAACATGTCAATAGATGGCACTCCAATTCCACCGATACTTTTGTGACTACGTGACCATAAAACCAGGCAAAAGGAAAACATAAAAATTCGAAAAAATACAAGATAAGAGGCATTGGAAACAAAAAACATTATCTTCTAATATTATGAAGAATGAAACATTTAAATTTAATAAAATAGAAATATGAAATAGATATAAAATATTTAAATGAAAACATTAATAAAATAGGCTACATTTGTAAATCAAATATCATATTTGATAGGTGTCTGAGTACATGTATTTCAGGAAATGATATCTTGTTATCTTGTAATCCTGTGTAAATACACAAATGACTTTTTTGGTTGTAATTTCTATTTCGAGTACGAGGAAAGTTTTCACTATCAACCATAGGCAATTTATGTAGTGACCACCCGCTCCGTTTTCGTCTGAAGCTATATTCATCAATCGTTAATTGTAATAAGCTTAAATGTAAATGGGGACAAGCAAGGCTCTCCCGAAACACTTTTTCAACTTGAAATTATCGTGTGTGATGACGAACTGTATCAGAATTACTTGCAGTTGTCACTTTCTTGTAAAAGTGCTTGCAAATTACCCTGACTAAAATGAATTTAAGTGTGTAAAATATTCAATTTCGAGGTGTTATCTATTTCTAGCCTCCCCACCGGAGACCTATGCTTAAAACATTTTGTCCCTCTTCTTAACCATATTAGAAATTTATAGGCTCAAATTCTATATATGAAACCTAACTCTTGAAGTAGGTAATTTCAGGAAAAAATTGGATTTCCTTCTAACGATTTTATGATTGAAACTAAACATATGGATCCCTTCACAGGAACAGAAAAGGCATTTAGAGCAATATTCGATTCTAGTGATGATTGTGGCTTATGTCTGCAGGTCTCATTATCAATTTCATGACTCATCTTTATCGTCTCGATTAGCCAAAAGAAGCAAAAAGTGACGTAGAAAAAAACACATGTACGACAAATGGATATGTGCCAATACCGTAAAGAAGAAATGTGGCGAGTGAAAGAAATTCCAACTAGCATAGCCAGAAATTTTCAGAAATCCTGCCAAACTTCCGAAATTGTGCAGTGCAACTAATTCTTATGCAAATAATTGATTTGAGAAATTTGCAGTAAAACACACATTTACTAACTTCTATCGTTACGTCTTTTGCTTGAAAACAGAAATAAATGAATTGTTGAATTAATATGAAACATTTGGTCGAGTTATTACGCAACCACCAACACAATATATATGGTAGTTTTTATTGTACATCTCGTAACTTGAGAAGATTATTAAAACTTTCAGACAAAATTATTATATTTCTTATACACAAAAGTTGGTGCTTAGGAATAGTAGTAGAACAAGCCTGAGAAAATAAACCTGGCTCTAAAAGACACTGGATATAGTTCACATCCACCATACATTCATTCATGATATTTTTATAAATAGCTATGGGCTTTAAAATCAATTGATCTGCAACATAAGTATGATATATAGTGGGTGGGTAAAAAATGATCCCCCGTTGTGATGTGTCAATCGCAACCAGAGGATTGATGACTCAAGAAATTGGGGGGTGGGGTGTGGTTCTCCTCATCCCAATTCCAAACCCTTCATTTAAAAGGAATAGAAGTATATTTTTTCCCGGCTTTCACGTTTCAAACTTCTTATTTTCCGTTGCATTAAATTCCAAATAAGCTCGGAAAGTTAATTTCCATTAAAAATAGGATACTCATGTGAGGTGTGTGTGTGCGTGTCTGCATAAATATATATCGATATAAATATATGAGAGTGTTCGTTTGTACTTACCTCGCTCCCTCATTGGAGTTCAATGTGATCCACAGTCTAGAAACAGAATTGAAATATTCAGTTAGAATTGTACAACATACCTGACAATATCATGTATCTAAATAACAGGAAATAAATATTATAAGAGTGATCTGCAAAATAATGTGCTTTACGTTTGTATTGTCTAGACTTATCACTGAAAAAATTGAAATAAAATTATTATATAAAATTCGTTGGAATATATCAATCTCGGGAAGTATGAAATTAATAAACATATTCATGAACGAAAATTTTGTCCCGTATAAGTACACTTGACCGTCCCATATCTATATAGGTTGCACATGTTGTCAGATGCGAGTTTATAAAAACTAATAATATTGAGTCAACTAAACGATGAATATGCAAGTAATCATGTTTAAAACTTCAAAACTATTCGAAAAATAAGTATTATTTGGTTATTCGAAAACTTGGTATGCTGATGACTCGATTTGATTTGATTTGTTTTATTTTACTTCCCTCTTCTGCTGATTTTGGTTAATCGATAAGATGCTGATGAGTGACGATATGATGAATTCGAATTATAAGGCCTGGATTCGAATCCCGGACCATTATGCACCGGTAAAGTAGCAAGGGCGAAAAATAAGGCGAAACAAGGACTGGCTTGGTAGCTCAATGCCGGAGGGGCTAGAGAGCGCGCTACGACGCCAGGGACTCCGGGTTTGAATCCCTGGCAAGACATAGATGTTTGTGTTTGTCCTTAATGAGAGAATCGAGAAAAAACTAATATTTGAAAACGGAGTAAAAAAATTGCAGGAGAAACTACTGCTTTATGATTTTCCTTCCTTTTTTTAAGAAAAAAGATAGAAGAGTACCTGGCACTGTGTACAGTGTCTCTCAAAAGTTTTAGGACAACGACATTTTAAACTAGGCAACCAAATTTACACAAGGCGTTGGTGGCTTGCGTGTAGAGTTAGGCTCAATTTCAGGGTTGCCACATGCACAATAGATATTTGTGAAATACGCGAAATAAATGAAAAGAAGTATTTTTGTATAAAATTATTAAAAATATCAATATTATATCGCAAATGACCAATTTCTTTCTGAAAGAAAAGAAACTAGGTTTTCTAGTATTTCATAGCTGATGAGCCTAAGGAAAGGAGAAGAGGTTAGAGGAAACGAAAGACGAGAAAGGAGAGAAGAAAGAAAAAGCGAAAGGAGAAGAGGAAAAGTAGAGTAGAGAAGAAAGAGAGGATAGACGAGGAGAGGAGAAGTAGTGAGAAGAAAGGAAAATCGAGGTGAGATGAGTAAAATGGAGCAAAGAAGAGAGGAGGAAACGGAGAGGAGAGGAGGAGACGAGAAAAGGGGAGTGGAGAGTAGAGTAAAAGAGAGTAAAAGGGAAGAATGAAAAGTAGAGGAGAAGAGTGCAGTGGAGACGGAAATGTAAGACAGGAAAGGAGATAAGAGGAGTGGAGAAGAGTGGGATGGAGACATGATGCGAGAAAAATAGAGAAGGTGATATGAGATAAAAGCAGAGGAGAAGGAGGGGAGAGAAAAATTAGAAGGAGAAGAGAAAATATACGAGAATGGAAACGAAAGGAGAGAAGAGGTAGTTGGAGAAAATATCGTCTCGGCGTCAAGAATTGATGCATTGATCAAATTATCGACATGAAACAAAACACTCAATAACGTTTTGAAACATATTGGAGAATGTATTAGATCGGTGTCATATCCCTTTTGGCAGAGTTCATAGCAAGATGAAATCTTTCACGTAAGATCATTGATTTTACATCCGATTATACCACTAAAAACATGAATGTAATTTTAACATTTATAAAAAATTATCCAATTTTTCTCGGTTTGTTGAAATTTAATATTTCCCCACCCCCTTCGTTAATTACAAACTGAATCATTCCGTTTCACACAGCATGGACAATGAATACAATGGGATATGTCTAAAACTTACGAAAAGTTTCTGCCACCGGAAGGGTTTGAACCTTCGACCATCAGATTGACAATCCTTAACGGTAACCATTATCCTACAAGCTTTCGCTGCTGAAAGCAGGTAGAAGGAGCTGACCAACGTGAAATGTAGATGCAACTCTCCTCCTACATGTAATGTTCAAAGAAAACTTGTTTGTAACAAAGAAAACGAAGGTAGAACGAATCGGCGAAAACATTTAACGGAGAATTGCACATGTTGAAAACTTTTCATTCGATATTTGCGGAGGTATCCTTTCTATGATCTCGAGTGGGAAAAGGGGTAAAATTACCTGAATTGCCACAAATATAAAGAGTTATTTCATTAATATTTTTCAATGTCTTTAAACGAGTACAGAATTATCGTTAGAGTATCATAATTCATGATCTTATACATGAAACTATCCCTTTGAACGTGTGTCAATTCATTTATTTGTTTGTTTTTTCATATATACATTCCAGATGCAGAACAATGTAGCCACTATACATTGCTATTACAAATAATGCCACCATGTCGTTGTTTAATAAAATGAGAATCGAAAAAAAGAGAACACTTCGTAAGGAGGATCGATTCTAGAACCGCTAGAAGCCCTATCGAGAATACTAGCCACTACACCACGCTTTTACCTTCCGTTGAAGCATCAATTTTTAAGTATTCTGTCCTTCCAATATTGTAAATGTCGTTGCGTATACATGTAGTTAAAATTTTACTTTAATTTTGACTTGCTTTCTTGTAGTATAGCAGCTAGCAGACTCCCCGATGGCGCAGAATTTACAATACCGGACCCCTCCTCGATTTTTGTAATATTTTGCATACTCACTAATTGAGGCCTCCTAATCACGAATTTGAAGTTAAAATTTGTGAGTCACGTGTAGAAATTGCAAAATAAGTGAATTTGAGTGGTCCGCGATCGGCAAGATTGCTCATTATTTACCGGAAACTTTGTTTCTAATACTTAAAAAAAATATATATAAATTCCTGATTTTAATTATGCTTGCCTTGCCTAACCTAACCTAATCTAACCACCGTGAATGGTTCGTGGGGCTATCCGTCAATGGTGTGTGGGTCTACCCGTGCATGGTTTTGCGACCCCAAATTTTAACTGTTTGCCTAACCTAACCTAACCTATCCTTACCGAGAATGGTCAGTGGGGCTATCCGTGAATGGTTTCGCGCTAATTGTGAAAACGAACCGATAAAAAATCTTATTTTCGTAGCACTTTAAGGGCAAACGTTCATCATCGAAGACGCTATTTTCGTATCCTGCAATTTTACGATCGATGCACTGTTGCCACACTTACCTGTAATCAAATCAGTCCACATTCCACATGTTCTTCTACATCGTGATTGTCACTGTCACTGTCGTCTTCGTCATCATCGACGCATTTCCATGCTCTCCAAGTATGAAATCAACAGTGTGGCAACGCTGTAGACAGCGTAACTAATTCCGAACGTCAATTGTTCATATCAACAAATATGGCTCCCATACTTGTATACGGAGAGTCATTGCGAGAATTGAAAAGCTTATTTTACAACTTCTACACGTTAATGAACAATTTCTTCACCTCACCCAAACATGTTGACCTGAGATAAATCATCGCGACTAATTATTTCGTGAGTATAAGACGTAGCATAGAAATTACAGAAGGGTCCGGTATTGTAAATTCTTTCCGCGTTGCCTTGTGATCAAGGGGTCTCGGGTTCGATTCCCGGTGGATTCACATAGTGGTTCGGATCGCACTTTAAACTGTAGGTCCAGTCCCGATTAGCCTTACTGTGCATAAAGGGGAGTTAAAACACTAAATAAATCAATCAATAGCAGCTATCTTCGAGAAATAATTTGATGTGATGATGAAAAACTAGAATATTAGTAATTGTGAAAATACGAGTTATTTCTTCTACTTATTATTGTGATTAGGTATTATGAATGGGAATGGAAAATATCTAGAGGCTTGAACATTGCAGAACGATGCTCTCTTCCTGTTATACTGTAACAGACGAAATGCTTGTTTACTGACGCAAGTCTCGTGTGCAGAACAGTCTTATGAAATGTATTTGCTGTTGCGCAAGGTAACACGAAATAATTACACCGTTTGCAAAAATGTTTGCGAACTGCCAAATGTGAGAAACGTTATACGTAGACAGGGGAAAAATTTTATTCATGAAATCACATCACATTTGACAGTGTTTGTCAAGAGATACTCGTGGGACACTGTGTTAAGGAGCTGGACTAAATGCTTCTTATTTTTCTTCATCGAAGGACAACAATTTTTAAAGTAGAGCAACAGTAGTTCCACTCTTTCTAATTTCTTTTAAATTCTTACACATTCCTTTAATTGGGTTTAAAATAAATAAAAATATGGCTTACATTTCTGACATTGACATAGACCAGGCACGCATCCAGGATTTCTTTGAGGAAGGGGCCAGACCCAAAATGTTATAGAGAGAGAGAGAGAGAGAGATAGATAGAGAGAGATAGAGAGAGAGAGAGAGAGAGAGAGAGAGAGAGAGAGAGAGATTACAAAACAGTCCAAATTGTCCGAGCGCCATTGAAAATTCATTATAATTCTATGTTTAGAAAGCGACGGGAGATCATTGGTCGAATTACCTTTCTTGCTATTTTCAGAGAATATATACTTCTACAATAGCAATCGCGTTCGGAAACGGTGAAAGAAATGACTTTGTTTTCAAAGGCGGACAAGCTTGGTAGGGTAGCTTGCTCGCGTTCAAAAGTGACTCACGCTATATTCAAGGCCACTTCTTATCGCAAAACACTGTGCGTCGATGCACAACGTCTGCACCCAGCAAGTTACAAGTGACCAGAGTCGAATTTTAAAAAGAATTTGAAGAATGATAGATTTCATCAGAGGCGGCTAGGTGGGCACTAGCTCAACATGCAATAGTTTAAGTCATAATTCCTGACAAACAAAAAGCTTATTAAATAAGTATTCGAATAGTAACACGTGCTTTATCCTGTAACATGTAAGATACTTATCTGGATTATAGCGTAGTAGTGGCAATAGATCCATGAAAAACAAAATAAAACTGGATGGTTGCTTTATTATAGATAAATATATTAAAAATATATTTTTCTTCATTTCTTTGTATTTTCTTATTTTAATAATAAATAATAATAATAATAATAAAAATAACCCATGGCTCGACAATACTCGAAGGGCCTTGACCTATCTCCCGACTGCCAGTCTCCCTCCCACAGTCCTACCTAGAGGTGTGGAGTTCTTCAACCGGTAATGGGGTGACGTGGGATCAGCACGTCGAACCCCAGCCGTTATAGATTACCCAGACCCGATTACGCTACTCACTCGTAGCTCCCCAATTTCCTCATGGTGGCGGGTTGCCACCGGTCATATACCAAAGGCCGAGAACCCTAAGACTGAACACAGGCGGTCTCGAATCCATGACCCCATGACGTCCAGCAGTCGGAGTCCAAAGCACAGCGCCTTAGACAGTCAAGGAGGGAGACTTTTTTTATTTTACTTTTGGCTAATCGCGACGATGAGGATGAATAATGAATCTCTCTCTTTCTGGCTCTACAGCCCTTGGTGGGCCTTGGCCTCCTCCACAATCAGCCTCCATTCCAATCTATCATCACTTCTTCTCCTCCATCCTTTAATTTTCATTGTCCGCAAGTTTGCAGCGACGTCATCTATCCATCGAAGTCGGGGCCTGCCCTTTCTTCTTGCATGGTGAAGCTTTCCTTTCAACATTCTCCTTGGCATCCGGTCTTCCATCATTCTCTCCACATGCCCCAACCACTTTATTCTCTGGGCTTTGACAAATCTCACTATATCTTGGCCTTTTATTAAATCATCTAGCTCTGCATTATATCTTATTCTCCACTCATCATCTTCCTTCACAGGTCCATATATCTTTCTTAATATTCTTCTCTCAAATATTCTGAGGGCATTTTCATCTGACAGTTTCAAAGTCCAATTATCTGATCCATAAGTGACAACTGGTCGTACCAGTGTCTTATAAATTTTAAGCTTTGTATTTCTTGCGATCAGTCTATTTCTAAACAACTGCATATTTGCAAATATGCACGATTGCCTGCCTGAATTCTTTCCTTTATTACTTTAATCATATCATTATCACTATATACCATTGTCCCCAGATATTTGAAACAAGGAACTCCCTCAAACTTATTATCTCCAATTGTCAGATCTTGAGGTGCTCTTCTGATCTCAGAGTTACACATTCTCATATACTTTGTCTTTTTTTCATTTACATTGAGCCCTATTTTTATTGCTTCTCTTTCCATTTGCTCATAGATTTGTTTAAGTGTGCTTATTGTTCTAGAAATGATTGTAACATCATCTGCATATGCACATATTTGACTGGATTTTCCAAATATGGTTCCCTTTTGATCAACTACATTCATTACTTTATGCAATGCTAGATTAAATAATACTGCCGAAAGGCCATCCCCTTGTTTCACTCCTGTATTGAATTCAAACTCTTCGCTCAGTTTACTACAAACTTTCACTCGTGCCTTAGTACCACTCATAGTCATTCTTATTAGTCTTATTATTTTGAGGGGAATATTATACTCTTCAAGTACCTTAAACAGTTCATTTCGATTAACACTGTCAAAAGCCTGCCTGAAGTCAACAAATAAAAAATACAAATCCACATCATGTTCATAAAACTTTTCCATCATCTGTCTAATTATAAAAATCTGATCAGTAGTGCTTCTGCCAGGGCGAAATCCACATTGGTACTCTCCCAGTATATCTTCTGTGTAACATTTTATTCTCTCACTGATCAATCCTGACAAGATCTTATAGACCACACTAAGAAGTGTGATTCCTCTGTAATTTCCGCATATCAATTTATCACCTTTCTTATAAATTGGGCATATTATTCCAGATTTCCATTTATGTGGCATTGTTTCATTTTCCCATATCATTACAATCAATCTATGTATTGCTGCCAACAATGCGTTACCACCAAGTTTGATAAGTTCAATTATCACTTCATCCTCACCTGGAACTCTATTATTACTCATTTTCTTCATTACAAATTCAACTTCTTCAATACTAGGTACTTGCACCTCATGACCATCCCTATTTTGTATATTCCTATTATACTGCTCTTCTTCTTCTTGGTCTTCCACTTTACTCAAAATCTCTTTAAAGTGCTCTGCCCATCTATTGAGTATCTGATTCTCTTCTACAATTACTTTCCCATTCTTATCCTTACATACTTCTATTCTTGGCTCAAATCCTATTCTCATTCTATTTATAGCTCTATAGAATTTTCTTATTTCACTTTGCTGATTTAGTTCTTCTATTTCTTGCATCTTCTTTTTATTATACATCATTTTCTTCTTTTCCTTGCATACCCTATGTGCTTTCCTTCTTAGTTCTTTATACCTCTCAGTATTACTTCGAGTTTCCCTCTGTAGCATTCTCTCTCTAGCTTTATTCTTCTCATCTATAACCTGTATGCACTCTTCATCAAACCACTCATTCCTTTTAGTTTTCTCTTCTCCAAAAGTTTCTTGTGCTGCCTCCTTTATCACTCCTTCTATTATTTCCCATTCTTCCTCAACCACTCGAAGTCTGTTATTCTCTTTCTCCTTCAGTTTACTCTGTACCTTACTTACATATTAACTAATAACTTCTTCATCTTTCATTTTTTTCATATTCCACTTCTTTCTCTTGGCCATCTCGTTTCTTTGCACCGCTATCAATTTTTCCCTCATTACTAATTTTACCAGGTAGTGGTCGCTATCACAATTGGGCCCTCTGCAGCTTCTCACATTAATAACTGATGAGGCATGACGTGCATTAACCAGTATATGATCAATCTGGCTTATTGTTCCGTTAGGTGCCTTCCATGTTCCTAAGTGAATTCTTTTATGTTCGAAACAGGTATTTGTTATGATCATGTTGTTCCTGACAGCAAACTGGCAAAGAAGGTTCCCATTCTCATTGTTTTCTGCATGGAGAGTATGCCGCCCTACAACCCCTTGTTGATTCTTGTCCTTTCCTATCTGAGCATTATAGTCGCCCTTTCGGTTATCATATCATACTTTTGGATCTTTCCACATGCTTGTTCCAGATTGTTATAGAACTCTTCTTTCTCATTCTCATCTTTCTCTTCTGTAGGCGCATGTGCATTTATAATTGTTATGTTTCTAAATCTTCCTCTCAACCGTATTCTACACATCCTTTCATTAATTGCTTCAAATTCCATAAGACTTTTTCTCATCTTTTTGGTTATTATAAAGCCTACACCGAATTGTCCGGTCCTCCTCTCTGGTCCACTATAAAATAATGTGTACCCTGGCTTATCAATTCTTCCTTGCCCCTGCCATCTAATTTCCTGAAGTGCAACCAGATCATACCTAAATTTTAATATCTCATTTGACACTTCATTCATTTTCCCAGGTCTTAACAAAGTCCTGACATTCCATGTTGCAAGTGATAAATCATTAGTCCGTAAATATCGCCAGGTTCGAATTCCATTACATCCATCCATCATCAGAGGCTGTTGCATTGGTTTCACAACGGTTTTATTTTTTTGCAGGGTGGGGTTGTCGGCCCCACGCCCAACCCCCAACCTGGAGGACCAGGATTTGTATAGGGTTTTCTCCCCTAGGTAGGCTGGCATTAGCGTGCCTTCAGAGTCCTTCCTGCCCCTCGGTTTTCTGTCAGGGTTTCCTTCCCTTAGCCTTTGGGGATCCCTTCCCTTACTGCAAGGCAGCAGTAGCTGAGCTTATTTAGTGGCGGCTCTCCTCGCCACATCGCAGGATTTTCTTCGGAGCCTTGGAGTATTTACCGAGATGCAGTTGCCACTCCACATCTCACTGCCTCCTCCAATCCTGCTGCTGCTTGTCCGCGACTGTTTCCAGCTAGCCAACATATCTGCTGGCCGTTCCCCTATCCGCAACCTGGGGACGCGCCTGGTGGCATGCAGCTCTTCCACTGGGAAGGTAACCCAGCCCAGGATGAATAATGAATAGAGAAATAAATAAAATAGGTCACCCTCAAAGAAGAGGACGGATCTTCAAACCTCTTAGATTACGAGTTCAAGCCCTAAATATGAGGATTTTAACCTTAGACCTCAATTTCAAAATTATAAACAAAATGCCTATTTATACTAAACTTTTCATCGAGGACAAAAGAGTTTGTAACTGTGAAACTAGCCCTGAATGCAAATTGACATTTTTTCATGTGAGTAAGAATGAAATGTGTGGCACACAGAGATACCTTTTACGAAAACAATTAATTGTGTCCTGTCCCAGCATCTCTGGAGCAAAGCCGCGCATAGCAGAAAAGAAGGGGAGAGGGGAGAAGGCGGGAAGGGGAGATCGACTGGACAGAGCGAGACAGTGCACACTGCTGGGAAGGCTGGTAACTGCAGTGGCTTTCCTCCCTCCACGCAATCCCGTTCCTCTCACTTGTTCATCGGTGCTCAGATACTTGTTTTCGTTCACCTGCTCCAGAGATAAGTGGGACAGAGTGTATTTCGCATGCATGTAGCAAGTAAAGAAACTTATCTAAGAATGAAAATTCCACAGAATTTTAAAACGGTTTGCTTCAGCAATGAATAACTGGAAACTGATCACTAGAGCCCGGAAGTTTGGCAAAATGCTTCTTTTTATTTACTGCATATATTGATAAAAAATTTCCGGATATACGTTTTTTATGTTGTTTCGAATGTTTTAGAAGCCTTTTCATTTTGTCTATTTTGCCTATTTGGGACCCCACTGCCTATTTCTAATTATAATGCCTTTTTCTGCCTTTTTCAATTAAATTGACCATTTTTTTGGCATTAATTTTCTTCCGTTTATTACGTGAATAATTTTCGCCTAAATTAACTAATATTTAACTCACGCATGTTTCAACATTGCTGAAGGAGAAAAGTGTGAGAAAAAAGTATTTCATGCTCAGTTATGATATTGCCTTTCGGTTAACATTTCCTTCTGCATGATTGACTGCTGAAGTGGAGAGGTTGATTTCGAACACAAAGAAGATATTTCTGAAATCTCCCTCTCGAACCCGAAAATTTCAGGAAGTTACGCCTGAGCTTAGTTTTCATCCGCAACCAGTCTTCACAAGATGGGGAACCTGGATATCAGCAGCTACATATTATGCTAACAACCTTGAAAAAATCAGTGAGGTGATCGATGCTCATCCAGAAAATGAAGCGGCTTCAATTCGTGAAGTGAAAAACTCCTGTGCTATTCAGAACTGAAGAATGAACTGTCGTTTATTTTTGCACATTATGGTGCATTGCCAGAGACAATTACAAAGCTAGAAAAAAGAGGTGAGACTCTTGTAGCATCCATGAAAATCTTCGAGGAATATATGCAGCAGATGATGGAAGTGCAGGAGAAAAGGGGTCAACTGTTGCGGAAAAGTGCAAACGGGTAGTGAGTGCAAATAAGGACTTGAAACAATTGAAAACACTTTGTGATATTCTAAAAGATGAAAATGCTATTACCAAAATGAATCCAGCTACATTAGCTTGTTCTATGTATGCTCCAATAACTTCTGCCGAAGTAGAAAGATCATTTTCTATTATGAAAAACATTCTCTCTGACAGGCGACTATCAATGAATGTTGAGAACTTAAAAAAACGCCTTGTAGTTATGTGCAATCAAGACGGAAAAAATTGAAATGCTCTTCCCAATGTAGATTTTAACATGTTGCCAGAAATTATATATAAAAGTAAGCGACTTCCAAATGTGCCATTTTTTCGGTTTATTTTGCCTTTTTTTTCATTTTTAGTGCCTATTTTCCACATTATAAATGCGTTTTTGCCTGCCTATTTTAACGAAAATAAATGCCTGCACTACCGGGCTCTACTGATCACATATACAATTCCCTTGCAAAAATCTAGTAGACTAACATTCATTTGAAGACTTGAAAGTATGTATTTACTAGATTCCAAGTTGTAAGAAACTATATCGCAAATGTTCATGTAACCGTTATGAAATTACAAATAAATTATTCACAAGCTTAGATATACTAATACGCAGAAAGAAATTCAGAGTTAAATGCATGTGTATTAAGTAATTCTAGAAGTACAGAGCTATATCAGAGTATTGAACTTTTCTTTTGCAGGATAATTGAGGCGAGAGAATGATTAAGAATTGTTGCTCCAAGGGAAACGAAGGGCATCGTGTATTGGTTAGAGTTCTTGAAAGCATTGATTGCGGTCCCAGGTTCGATCCTCCATACTAGAAAAGATATTTCCCCTTCTATTAAACAAGAGCATGGTAACATTATTTGAAATAGCAGTGTAAAGTGGCTACATTGTTCTGCATCTGGAATGTATATATATAAAAAACAAATAAATGAATTGACAAACGTTCAAAGGGATATTTTCATGTATGGATACCTTCGCAAATATCGAATGAAAAGTTTTCAACATGTGCAATTCTCCGTTAAATGTTTTCGCCGATTCGTTCTACCTTCGTTTTCTTTGTTACAAACAAGTTTTCTTTGAACATTACATGTAGGAGGAGAGTTGCATCTACATTTCACGTTGGTCAGCTCCTTCTACCTGCTTTCAGCAGCGAAAGCTTGTAGGATAATGGTTACCGTTAAGGATTGTCAATCTGATGGTCGAAGGTTCAAACCCTTCCGGTGGCAGAAACTTTTCGTAAGTTTTAGACATATCCCATTGTATTCATTGTCCATGCTGTGTGAAACGGAATGATTCAGTTTGTAATTAACGAAGGGGGTGGGGAAATATTAAATTTCAACAAACCGAGAAAAATTGGATAATTTTTTATAAATGTTAAAATTACATTCATGTTTTTAGTGGTATAATCGGATGTAAAATCAATGATCTTACGTGAAAGATTTCATCTTGCTATGAACTCTGCCAAAAGGGATATGACACCGATCTAATACATTCTCCAATATGTTTCAAAACGTTATTGAATGTTTTGTTTCATGTCGATAATTTCAATGCATCAATTCTTGACGCCGAGACGATATTTTCTCCAACTACCTCTTCTCTCCTTTCGTTTCCATTCTCGTATATTTTCTCTTCTCCTTCTTGCCCGACCCTGTGGCCGAGCGGTTAGCACATCGCGCTGCGACGCCAAGGGTCCCGGGTTCGAATCCTGGTCGGGCTTGGTTGTTTGTGAATGTCCATTCATCAATTTCATCCTTTCATCACTCATCCTCATCTTCGCAAATTAGCCAAGAGGCACAAAACGCGAAGTAAAATAAACTAAATCAATCAATCAATCTCTTCTCCTTCTTATTTTTCTCTCCCCTCCTTCTCCTCTGCTTTTATCTCATATCACCTTCTCTATTTTTCTCGCATCTTGTCTCCATCCCACTCTTCTCCACTCCTCTTATCTCCTTTCCTGTCTTACATTTCCGACTCCACTGCACTCTTCTCCTCTTCTTTTCATTCTTCCCTTTTACTCTCTTTTACTCTACTCTCCACTCCCCTTTTCTCGTCTCCTCCTCTCCTCTCCGTTTCCTCCTCTCTTCTTTGCTCCATTTTACTCATCTCACCTCGATTTTCCTTTCTTCTCACTACTTCTCCTCTCCTCGTCTATCCTCTCTTTCTTCTCTCCTATACTTTTCCTCTTCTCCTTTCGCTTTCTCTTTCTCCTCTCCTTTCTCGTCTTTCGTTTCCTCTAACCTCTTCTCCTTTCCTTAGGCTCATCAGCGATGAAATACTATGAATCCTAGTTTCTTTTCTTTCAGAAAGAAATTGGTCATTTGCGATATAATATTGATATTTTTAATAATTTTATACAAAAATACTTCTTTTCATTTATTTCGCGTATTTCACAAATATCTATTGTGCATGTGGCAACCCTGAAATTGAGCCTAACTCTACATGCAACCCACCAACGCCTTGTGTAAATTGTGTTGCCTAGTTTAAAATGTCGTTGTCCTAAAACTTTTGAGAGACACTGTACAAGACACCAGTTACCTGGTCTCGACGTACGCAGTGGTGCGGATCTCACTTCAAACTGTAGGTTCGGTCCCGAATAGCCTATATGTGAGTATATATTTATTTTCAGTTTGTACAAAAAAGTTGGACATTGCATAGTCAGTGTATGAGAGTGTATTCGGATACAGCTGAACGGCCTTTTTCTGCATGGGGCGTCTCAATTTATGGCTGTCAACCATGAGGCAAGTATTGGAAATAGAAAAATAAACTGTAGTGGACCGCACAGAGGTATTCAGGAATTTACACAGAAAAGCAAAAAGAGAGCACCTAGATAAGACAATTATGTAATTTCTGTAAAATCTTATTTCTTTCCACGGAATTAATTGCAGGTGCTTTTCAGTGATTTGCCTTGCAGCATTATTATTTGTTCATTACCATGAACACAGTAATAATAAAACAGTAAAATTATACCTCCTATTTCCTAATGAAGATATGTGTTCTATAATTTGTAATCAAGGGGTTCCGGGTTCGATACCCGGTGGAGGAACATAGTGGTTCGGATCCAACTATAAACTTTAGGTCCAGTCCCGATTAACCTTACTGTGCACAAAGTGGACTTAAAACACACAATTAAGACCAAAAACCAAATGTGTTCTATAATTTTAAAAAAAAGTGCATAAAGTTGGCTTAAAACAATAATTCAATCTATCAAGTCCTGTCTGTACTCGCTAAAATGTCTGCGTAGTACATTTCCCGGTACTCCAAATCATAAGGTGATAGAAATACAATATAGGTAGTGATATTATTGGTGAAACAGATATTATGTTTGACTATTTAGGAAACTACGAACCCCACATAATCAAAATTTTATGTAGCTGTGCATCTTTCAAATACCGCATTAGAAGTTGATTATAAATCTTTGACTAAAAAACCGTGAGACGTGGCAATGTTTGTTTCATTTGTTGTTTTAAGTCCACTTCATGAACAGAATGACCAATCGGGACTGGATCTACAGTTTCAAGTGGGATCCGAACAACCGTGCTCATGTGTGTCTACCCGGTGTCGAACCCGGAAGCCGTTAGTTACCTGTTAACACTACGATGATGTGAGGATCTTATGGTCAGTGCCCAATAGAATATCACAGCCCTCAGCCTCATCTTTTTACCCTACATTATCTTTATAATACACTTAACAAACTCCGCAAGCCGGAAAAGAATCCACAGAGAAGTACATCATTTCTGTTCAAATCCGTATATTTCTCTGCAACAGAAGTTTAGACTTTAACCTGTAGTACCTTGAAAAACTATCCCACGACAAAAACTACGAAATGACCATTTTGAATTATTTGTTTCTGTTCTGTTTGGTGAACAAGGATTTTTTCCCACCTGTTCAAGCAGCTCTGGCGCCCACCCAGCGTCGTATAAAGTGGGTACCTGAAGGAAACTCTGTGGGGTAAGTTCGGTCAGGTGTGTGGTGCTGATCACATCACTCCTACCTTCGGCCGTGATCAAGAAAGTTTGGAGCCCTAACTCCACGCCCCCTGTGCGCCTTCACGGAGTAATGCAAAGCACAGGGAAGCACTTATTTTACTTCACTCAGGTAAGTATTTCGCGTATCTGACGTTCCGGTATAGTTTAAGGCACCGGGAAAATAGCGCATACTTCCGAATGTATGCGGGTGGAGGAGGACATTTTTCTGGGGTTTCCCTCCTTTATTATTTTTTTATACCTTATTGTTCTACATTGGTAACATACAGTAACATACATTACGACGATGACGTAAAATTTAGAATATTCTACTGTTAAAATGTCACAACCTGATTTTCATTTACAGAAACGTGATGCACCATTTTTTTTATGTCACACAAGCCTTAGCAACGTCAGGATGAGGAAAGGCAGCCCCACAAAATTAATACAACACAAGCAAGAAGAAGAGTCAGAGAAGAATGAATTTTGGAACAATTTCAGAGTCAATTGCAACCCTCACAACATATTTACAACTGTTCTGGGTCCCTGATTGGTTTTATTTTTATTTACGTATTCGCAACCCCCACGGATAAAACATAAAACATGACATAAAATAATATACATACAATAACTTACCCTAAATAAAATCACATTCTAGCAGTATATCTGTACTTCCTTATATCACGAAACTGAAAAACGGCAATATTCTATAAACATCAAATTCCAAACTATCCATACGCTAACAAAGAAGACTTGTTCTGGATACCAAAATGAGGCTTGATATTAATACATATTTAACTATTGTAACATAAAATATATCATAACTATATTATGTGTGTAACATTGTTTTTCCTTTTGAAATATACAGTATAAGTAATTGTATATTATAAATAAGGAATTTAAAGAAAGAAAAAAGCGGAAGAACAAATTAACTCGGAGCAACTGACATCCTGGTTTATTTAAAGGCACCAGGACATAAGCGCTTTCTTCGGGGGCTCCACCTTTTTATTTTTGGAAGTGAGGACAAATTCTTCCTACCGATTTCTAAGAAAAAATGCCCAAAAATGCCTTGAAAATAGGACAAAATTTAAGAAATTTAAGGGAAAATGTAAATTCCGGAAAGAAGGATGATCCAGTAGTCCCATTTTACATACACGGATACACTGTTACGATTTGTGCTTCTTTTAAGCACACGCATCAAACTCGAAAAAACAAATTTGCGTCCACGTGTGTCTCATAAATGCATTATTTGAAAGACAAGTAAGTCTAAGATAAGTAACGTGAAGCTGGCAGCATCTGAAGGCATTATATTGTTTCAGTAGCATATACGTACTATCGCTTTCACTGTAAAATCCGACAGTAAAAACATAGTACCCGTAGCTACCAGGATGGTATACATGGGATAGCATATACAATGCTATGTTTTGACGTCTACTAGCATCCTGGTGAGAGGTGGAAGAGCAAGCAAGTGCTTTTAAAGTTCTCGGTGCTGAAAGGCGACACATTGTGTACTTATGTTCAAGAAATTTAATTCCGATCGAGATAACCTCTTAAATCACATTCTACGTATTCTCCTACGTTCAATTTACAACGTGTACTTAAAAGAATAAGAAGTCTGCTAAATGTTTCTCAGGCTCAATCAAACCTTTTGATAAAACATTCTAGCAACCCTTCTGCTGTGAAGTGTATTCTCCTATTTATATCCAATGATCCTGAGTCATTTTGTGACTGGCAGAATCGATATCAGTTGCAAGAGAAAACTGATGTTTACGAAAGAAGAAAGATATTTTGTGGGCTTGTGCTCAGTGTATGTTAGGTGCGAGTTTGGAGAAGGAGGGAGTAAATGGGGATAACATGGTTTCGTACCATGGCCATAAAGAATCCATGTTCTATAATGTAAATAACACCCTAAAATTCCCCTTCCCAGACACCACTAATTTAGAAATTAACACGAAACATTAACGATATTCTAACTTCAAAAATTATTTGTAACTCGAGGAATTAATAATTATATCTCAAGTGTCAAATAAATATTTTTGACCTTTAAAATAATAATACAATTCCAACACCGGATACAATATATTGCAAAATGATCTACGTAACAATATTTGTACAGGGAGGTTATTTCAGTCGTTTACCGTCACAGCGTCCCCGGTAAATTGACTTACAGGAAGTCCGTAACAGAAACCGCTTGTTTTGTAATGTTCCCACTTTTCACAATTACAGTTACAATTACAATTGAAATAAGCACGTACCTTGTTGCAAGCATGCTGTGCAAAAGGTGTCCTCCCAAATACAAATATTTCTGGCACCTTATTTCTGACATCTAATCTTAGATTATACGACGCACGCTTTTAGAAGCGATATCGGGCGGGGCCACGCAGAGGGTGTGCGTGGCGTTCAGCCAATGGCAGGAGTGCAACGTTGTACAGTTAGGAGACTCCGGCGCGGAAGTTGAAAGGCGTGTTCTGTATTTTTCTTGCGCGCAAGAAGTTTTCATAAAACTCGCCACTTTAAGGTTCATCATAAGATGGGGAAAGACATTTTGAACCTGACTGTCCAAGTCCCATGAATTTCCGTCGCCTACAGCCGGAGTTATCGTTTCTCAAAGAAACAAGGGAAACATCACCTTTCAATTCCTTCCGCCTGTTTTTTTCGTTGCCACCGTGTTGACGCAGCTGAGTTGTTGTGTCTAGAGAAAACTGTGGGTGTTAAATTCGCCTGGATATAAACAATGACCCTTCATTGTTCTGGGCGTTCTCGAACATTGAAAGTCTGGGTCAGTTTGAGTTCAGCGTTTTCGTAGTAAGGCCGGTGTAAAATTATTCGCTCATCTTTCACTCGTGTGTCACAAAGAACAGTTTGTGAAAATATTAAATACAGCCCTTTCGTGCAATAGTGTGTGTTCCGTGTGTTCTTTTTATTTTAAATAATGTCACTCTCAAAACCTAGCACCAGTAGTACAGGCACCAAAGGTGCAAAATCTGATCGTTAACCTCCAGGAGAGTGACTCGGAAATGAGTAAAATCAGTGACACGGAGACCGAGGAAGACGACGAGAGCGGTGATGAATAAATAAATACCTTCAGGCTTCTTTCAGGTATGGGTTTCTCGTATATGCTACAGTGATATGATATTATAATCCTGTGTAGAAATATTCACTATATTATTTCACTGTACTCATATATACTGTGCATGAATTATCAAAATAATGGACACATCGCGAATTTTCTGTCCTTCCCTTCCGCCAGCAGTTAGTTTGCCAACAGCGCAGTAGCACTGGCTGGGTATTGGCCGAACTCATGTTCCTTCTAAAAGCGTACGCCGTATAGACATCGCTACTTTAACCTCAGTTGCCGCGAGAGCGCCGGAAGCTTATCGAAGGTCGATGGAGTTGTCAGCCGCGAGAGGGCGCTTCATACTGAATGAACGCAACGCCTGTCGACAGATTTTACCAAATAAGGGAAAACGTAGGGCCTTTTTTCAATCTTGGAAAATAACATTTTATTGTGCAAAGGTGCAAAGCTTACTCGCCAGTCAGTTGCACTTTCTTCGTGCTCGGTTTGGAATGAATAGATTACTTTATCTGGATACTTTAGCGAGGAGGAGAAAAGAGAACTAACTAACAAATCTTCATCAGAATTTTGGAACATGTTATCGGTTACCAAGAACTTTCAAGTTATTTTTTGAAAACATTTCCACTCTCGCGAAAATAGTGCTAACATTGCCACATTCTAACGCGGAAACGAAAAGAATATTTTCAATGTTAAGCGATACAAAAACAAAGTAAAATGGGACCAGAATTGTTAAAGACTGCAGGAAATACAGCATCACCAACCAACATCTATCTCTTCACAGCAGCAGCATGTATGATTTCAAATAATATAATCAACAGTAAACGACTCAACGTTATTCATTAGGGATGTGCGGGATCCCGAAAAGTCAGTACCGGGATCGGGGGAAAAAAATCCTCTCACGCTCCCGACTTCGGGAAATGATCCCAAGCAGTCGGGAAATACCGAATGGTCACTTTAAAAAGCCGTTAATTCTCGACATTTTCTGTATTGCACGTTTCTAGAACTTATCGGAAATTGTAAGTTTTTATTCGAGAAATGCAAAAACAAACACTTAAAGTGAAAATGGCGTGTAGAATTCGAGATTTACAGAGCTTCGGGAAATTTCGAACATTTCCCATCTGAAATATTTTCCGACTTGGTCGGGAAATTGGAAATTTTTTCGTCCCGAATGTCGGGATTGAAAAAAATTTCCGTCCCGACCCAAAAGATTCTGTACCGCACACCCCTATTATTCATTAAGGCAAGAATTTACAATACCGGACCCTTCTGTAATTTCTATGTTACGTCTTATACTCACGAAATAATTACTCGTGATGATTTATCTGAAGTTACCGTGTTGGAGTGAGGTGAAAAAATTGTTCATTAACGTGTAGAAGTTGTAAAATAAACTTTCCAATTCTCGCAATGATTCTCAGTATACAAGTATGGTAGCCATATTTGTTGATATGAACAATTGACGACGTTCGCAATTAGTTACGCTGTCTACAGCGTTGCCACACTGTTGATTTCATACTTGGAGAGCATGGATCGTGTACGAATGCCGGAAGAGAACAGTAATAAAGTTGTTAATGTTGTACAGATTGTTAGGTGGAGTGTGCAGGAGGATGGACGTGGGCTAATTAATAAACTTATGGATTTCGGTATATTGCCCAAAGAAGGTGAATACATGTGACAGCGACAATCGCGATGTAGAAGAACATGTGGAGTGTGGACTGATTTGAATACAGGTAAGTTTGGCAACAGTGCATCGATCGTAAAATTACAGGATACGAAAATGGCGTCTTCGATGATGAACGTTTGCCATTAAAGTGCTACGAAAATAAGATTTTTTTATCGGTTCGTAATCGCAATTAGCGCAAAACCATTCACGGATATCCCCACTGACCATTCTAGGCAAGGTTAGGTTAAGTTAGGTTAGGCAAGGCAAACATAGTTAAAATTTGGGGTCGAAAAACCATGCACGGGTAGCCCCCCAAACCATTGACGGATAGCCCCACGAACCATTCAGGTAAGGTTAGGATAGGCGAACATAGTTAAAATTTGAGGTCGTAGTAATATCAGGAATGTATATTTCGTTTTTTTAAGTATTGGAAACACAAAATCTTCCAGTAAATAATGAGCAATCGTGCCGATCGCAGACCACTCAATTTCACTTATCTTGCAATTTGTACACGTGACCCCCAAATTTTAACTTCAAATTCGTGATTCGGAGGCCTCAATTAGTGAGTATGCAAAATATTACAAAAAACGGGGAGGTGTCCTGTATTGTAAATTCGCTCCTTCATAATTGTGGAAGCACCGAGCAGAAAGATTTGGTAAGTAAATGTGTATATTTTATCTTCTGTTTTGCACGCTCCTCATGCTCACTTCTCTTTGCATTTATCAGTACGCGTGTTTTTTTGTACTGTGTTATTCAGTGCTAGTGCTTTATTGTGTGTTAATTGTTATTCATTCATTAGTTATGCCGCTAAACAAATATAGTCTTGAACAAAGAGTTTTTATGTACGATAATTACATGAAAACGAATTCCTGCAGAAAAGTGGTCAGGCAATTACGAGAGACAGGATCTCTTGAACCTAAGAAACGTGTTGTATTTCTGTTGAAGGAGGTCATTTTCAACATCTCTTATAACACCGGAGGTTAGTGATCATCATTATTATTACTTTTAAATATCATTTTACGCTTTCGGTTTGCTTTATGTGCCAGGATGCTGTCTTCCCTTTCTGTCAACTGAGGATAAAGTAAGATTAGATGACAGAAATAAGGTGCCAGAAATACTTGTATTTGGGAGGACACCTTTTGCAGCATCCTTGCGATAAGGTACGTGGTTATTTCAATTGTAATTGTAACTGTACTTGTGAAAAGTGAAAACATTACAAAACAAGCGGTTTCTGTTACGGACTTCCTGTAAGTCAATTTACCGGGACCTGTTGCGAAGGGGCCGCTCGGCGGCCGACGCTGTGACGGTAAACAACTGAAATAACCTTCCTGTAGTAGTGCAATATATCCCTTTATAGCAAGTATATTCAGAGGTATAGTCTAAAAATCTGCATGGTATTATCATCATCATTATTATTATTCAATTCTTCTTGTTGAATTATCGTCAGCTTTCTTTACGTGTAAATATCTAGTGCACTACAAACTGAAGAGAAACCTTATGACACTCGACTTAGTGTATAGCGTTTCCTTAATCAGTTCTGCAGGCTGTTCAAAACTGGTAGGCTATCGCCATCACTGCTTCGCCTGGTCTGTATTAGTGGTATCCGTATAGTGTTGAACATGAGTTATACGTATGTTAAGTCTAAGAAAAAATAATACATATAACTGAGAATTACTTACAAATCAGAATTAGGTTTTATGTCATATCATTATTAAAATACTGTAATTGTATCTATTTTGGGGAACAAGATTTACGTAATGCAGGCTACTTCTGTCATAAAGTGGATAATTAACGACTCTAAAAGTTAGTTTGATTCTTACGTTTTAAGTGGATCAGCGTTCATTTCCCGTTGAAATTTTACTTTGTGGTCAAGTGTGTATAGTTTCCTCTTTCTGTTCTCTATGCCGACCAATAGCAACTGAAAACGTCCACTGAAGGATCCGATGTTCTGTTTTTATTATGGAATACTGCAAACGTCAGCTATCGTTACCTTTTCAACGTGTGTACTTTTGTGTCACGATTACATACTAAAAAACACACGTCTCATGTTCTGAACAACTGCGACAAATCTCTCTCTCCTATGAATACATGCCGCTTCTCCTTGCCTTCTGTGATAATTTCCCTCCCCAGTCTTCTTTCTCGCAGCTCGAGAAATAACGCTCGTATGCCTTTCAATCTTGTTTCGTATTTGAAAATCGCATTGTGTTTCCTTAACCACAAGAAATGTATACAATTGTATCTTGGTTACGTAATATGAAAATTAGTATCTATAACCCAGAATTACGTAAGTAGTAGAGAGGCAGCACTTCATTCCTACGCGTCAGCAAAAATTCGATGCCACTGGTGTTATGTTACATCCGGTCGTAGCGGTGTACGAGCGATTTTATTGTTGAGTCAGCAGAACGTCTCTGATCACGTTGAAGACATCGGAAGCGGTGGGGGAGGGGGTCAATGGATTTGTCACGTTGTTTCTTGATGTATGCTAACCTAACACGTGCGTATGTTTGTGTGTGTGTGGAGGAAATGCGCGCGCAACCATTGCGTATGATTCAAAGACATGAAGAAACGATTTAAAGATGGCGCCGAAGGTGCTTTACCCCGAAAGTTAGCGGCTAAGGTTATTGCTCTGTAAAACAAGAGGCGTCGAGGGTTCGATTCCTGGTAGAGTCAATATTGATTGATTGATAGATTGAGTTGGTTTTTTTAAGTCCGTTTTATGCACGGCAAAACTAATCAGGATTGGAGCTACAGTTGAAAAGTGGTGATTCGGACCACTATGTGCCTCCACCGAGTATCGAACCTGGGACCCCTTGATTACAAGGCGACGATGTCAATATTGAATGGTCTCGATTAGCCTGTGTGTAAATAAAGGCAACAAAATGGTTGAGTTCGAAAATCGAGTTGGGTTAGTGGTTAATGTTGTCACCTGGCAATGAAGAGGTCGTGGGTTCGATTCTCTAGGTAGTTAAATGAGGCCAATTGTTTAGTCCCGCCATTATAGGTCCCCGATTAGTCCATCGGTGCATAAATAGTGTTTGAATAAAATCAATATGGCGGCGTTTTGTTAGTGGTTATTGTTGTCGCCTGGTAATGAAGAGGTCGCGGGTTCGATTTTCTAGGTAGTTAAATGAGGCCAATTGTTTTGTCCCGCCATTATAGGTCCCGATTAGTCCATCTGTTCATAAATAGTATTTGAATAAAATCAATATGGCGGCCGCGTTTTGTGTTTAGCGGCGGCGGCGGCGGCGACCGGGCGCGGGGGGTGTTTTTTATTCCGCGAGATGTTTTAACCATGTGGTTGAGGGTTCGATTCCCAATGTTGGTGAAAATTGGATATTCAATTGTATTTGTTTAAAAGTTCCGATTAGCTTTTTGTGCACAAAGAAAATGAACTAATTGGAAATAGGATGTTTATGCTGTAATGAAAAGGTCCCGGGTTCGATTCACAATGTCAAATTCGCTGATAATGATTTTTTTTTTTTTAAAAAAAAAAAAAAAGAAGTGTGTTGAGTCCCCATTAGTATTTAGGCAGGAACAGATATTAAAAATCAAAACAAAATGCCTTTTGATTACAACGCAAAGACTTTACCGCTAATGTATAAAGATAAATTAGAATCTGTTGTTTTGCCGTGTGGGGCCCCAGTACCGATTAGCTTAAATGCATAAAGAGTAGGTAAAATAAGCAAGATGGCCGTCACTATTGTTTTGTGATCAAAGAGGAGTCACAGGTTCGATTCAATCAAAGGAGGCAAGATTCTATGTTTCAATTCCATGTAAAAGTCTAAAGTTATTTTTCGATTAACCTCAATGTATAAAGAGGAATTAAACAAAAACAAGCAAAATGGCGACAGATGTGATAAAAGAAAAATTGAATTAGTTTTTTATAGTGACAAGAAAAAATAGCGAATCATTGTTAGAAATAGAATGAAAATAAAGATACTTGCCTTTGCGTGTCCAGCGCTGTGCAGAAAAGCTCTCATGCTTTATCTCCGACAAGTCCACAATACACATTTTTTTTATTGTATAGTTAATTATTAATGTTGTTATTAACACAGATTCTTACCAGTGTGAAGAAAAGCTCTCATGCTTTATCTCCGACAAATCCACAATACACACTTTTTCATTATATAGTTAATTATTAATGTTGTTATTAACACCGAGTTTTACCAGTGTGAAGAAAAGCTCTCATGCTTTATCTTCGACAAGTCCACAATACACACTTTTTCATTATATAGTTAATTATTAATGTTGTTATTAACGATTGTTACCAGTAAAAATATAAACCATGAGGATTTTTAAAGGGGGTGATAAGTGAAAAAAAGCCAAGACATATATTTTATCCCTGTTTATTACCAATATTTACAAAATTCAAAAGAGCCGCACACACACACACACACATACATATGTAAAATGTTTATATTGTGTCACCAGTTTATCAGCATGTTATTTAACAAGTTTTTATTCTTCAAGTTTGTTCACTCACCCACATAAGGAATTGTGTCACTATCATATCCATTTTCTGCTGCAACCACTGAATTAAAATGTTTCACTATTTTTTCCACAAGCATGTTCTCGCAAAAAACAAACACTTCTTTGGAAAGTATTTTTCCGTCGATGTTTTGTATAGACAAAGGCTCAGGTTTTGTACATCCATGTAGATGGGAAAGCACAAACTTCTCCTTATTACATGCATGGACAGGGGAAATATCTGTGCAACCGAAACATTGTTCGCGAAGGTCGAGAATGCAAGATTCCACACAGTTTCCAAAATATGATTTCAGATACGGCGACACTGTTTCACACATAACTTTCGCATGCTCGATGCACACAAATATCTTCATAAAGTTCCGCCACGAACTTTCTGCGATGAACACTATCTCCAGGGAACCGTAAGCTGGTTTCTTCCTTATAATGATCTGACGGCGATTGTACAGTGTGGTTATCAGCAATTCATGTTGCTCACTTAGTGGGTAGGAAACACGAGGCTGCTCACCGGGAATAGCGATGTAATTGTCGATTACTGGAAACAATTCCTGAAGAGCGTGCCACTCCTGCAACTGTAGTTCAACACCGGCCGCCCCGCTTCTGTGTAGCCTGACCACAGGTTGGAAATCCAGATGAGAGGAAAGTCCGATTGAGATAACTTTTGTTTTCGAAGCATTCAAATAGTAGACGTGATCAAATAATATCGACTGGCGTATAAGACTAGTTACTTGTTTTTGTTCTTCAGGTAAATGCTGATCGCTCTCTTTCTGAAGAACCCCCTTGAAATTAGTGTACGGTTGAAATCTTTTTTTCAGCGGCATCGAAATAGAGGATTCCATGACTAAGAACTGCGAGATACTGCATGGCGCAGCGTGCAGGTATACATTTGAAGAAATGCGTGGGTGTGTTTTTGAGACGCATGCGCGCGTAGCAAACCAAGCATGTGCTGGACAAAAAAGGTGGAGGGGGCGGGGCATTACAAAGATCAATGGTGAGAGAAAAATCAGCAGAATATCATAAACGTCATATTGACGAAATATTGGATAACAAATATTAATTAATTTAATTAAAGCATCAACCGCATTGTCGATCTGAAATTAGGTTTATAGACAGGGGGCAAAATGGAAAATATCGACGATGTTCTAGTATTGGATTGTTTCTGTATTTCCATCGGTATAATCCTCCACCACATTTGAAGCATACTGTTTTATCCTCTTTTTAAATGTAAAATAATCCTGCTTCGGACAGAGCTTCTACAAACGGGAATTCTTTTGATTGCCAGTTTCTGAAAGAGGACAATCTAGCATTGAAAGATCCCATCTCTGGATATTGCGTCATTGTTCTGTAAAGACACAAAACAAGATAAATATTATAAGTAAGCTGTTGTAAACTGTAACGCTCCAAAATTATTAATATACTATTAGGATTATATGTAACTTGTATAAAATTTCAAACAGTATTTACTGTCAATATTTTCTAGTATACGTACCGAGTATTATAAATTTAATTTACGAGTCAGCAAATAAGTTGTTATAATATTGTCGTTTTTTATCGGTACTGGGAATAAAATTTGAAATTTATGCATGGGTTTACCAGAGGCTCTATGGAATAAATACAGAAAACAGTAATGCCCACAGTACACAGACCCGTAACTTTGTATCTGATGAGTGTTGTACGTATAGAATTTAGAGTTATTTTCCAAAAATCGCAAATGGTTATGCACATGTGGAGGTTTTCCGTAACTATCAAAAAATTCCCCCCGGGAGTTACTGTCTATGTAAATTGCTACCCAGTGCTTCCCGGAGCTATCTTTGGGATCTGTATTTACAATCAACGCTGCTGGTAGTTCCACATGTACAGGTAATTCATTAGCTGCGAAAACCCCAACATGATGATTGTCAAAGGCTCTATTTGATATTAACCCGTGAAGCAAATTTAAAGTCGACCGCATTGCTGGACACTAAATAGTAATATTGTGCAACTCACCTTTTTATACTTCAAAGTAGACGGTACACGTCACAGTAGATTCCATAACCAATTTGATCTGGGCCACCAAGCTGTTTATCGTTGTTGAAACAATGGAGAGCTATCTAACACAACGCTGATGCTCGGAATATGTAGGCGGGGTTTACAAACGCGCATGCGTACAATGCTATCAGGCATTTGTTGTGCTGTTGTAAAATGAATTTTGTACTATAAGAAAATTGTCTGTATGTGTGTGTGTGTATATATATATATATATATATATATATATATATATATATATATATATACAGACACACACGCATATTTATTTATTGATGAAGTGTATATATATATATATAATACAATACAATATAATATATATATGTAATTTGAAGATACAACATATCAGTAAAATCTAACAACTAGAAAAATATTCATAACATTCGACTTTTATATTATATGTAATTTAAAACATTCTTCACAGTTTGAGAAATGGAGTGCTTGTGGAAACACCCGTTCTCTGCAATATTGGCTGGTCCATCAGGATGTGGAAAGACATATTTTGTGAAGCATTTTCTCCAGTGTTTACCCCAAATGGTAAATGTAAAATTCAACAATATTTTGGTGTGCTACGGGGAATGGCAATCTGCATACAATGATTTCCCTGGTTTTGTACAATTTCGGGAAGGAATGCCTAATATTGACCAATTTGTGCCAAATTCTGGACCTCATCTTATTATTATCGATGATCAGATGAGGGAATGCGATCAAAGAGTCACAGATTTATTTACAAAAGGGTGTCATCATCGTGATATTAGTCTTTTCTTTATCACTCAAAATCTATTCCATCAGGGAAAAGGGAATAGGGATATATCTTTAAATAGTCATTATATTGTATGCTTCAAAAATCCAAGAGACAGAGCCCAAATTAATTATTTATCTAGACAAGTATACCCGGAGAATCCAAATTTTATAAAAGATGCATATTACAATGCCACCGCTGAACCCCATGTTTGATCTGAAGCAGAACACTACTGAAGAAGTACGTTTTCGGTCGCGGATATTTCCCGACGATGATATCAATTATGTATATATTCCTACAAAAAAGCAAGCATAATCACTAGTCGTTTATTCTGTCATCATGGCTCCAAGAGTGAAACACGCTAAAGTGCTCCAAGTTTTGTCGGATGCTAAACCAGCTCTTCGCACAGCGATATTACAAGCTGCTGATTCTTCCTTAGTTAATTCAATCTGTGAGTGTTGTTACAATGTTCTAAAAGGGAATGTTCCTCTTTCAACACCTCAGAAAACAAGATTGAGCCGGTACAAGAAGGTGATACGTAATCTCTCTGCCAAAGGACACTCTACAAAGCAGAAGAAACAGATACTAGTGCAACACGGAGGATTTCTACCTGCGTTATTAGCCCCTTTAATAGGAGGTGTGTTTTCAAGTTTATTTAAGTGAAAAAAAAATCTGAACATGGAGCATGCCAAAAAAATGGTTATAATACCTCAAGAATGTATGGATAACATGAGACATCCTGTTATGTCTGCACCGTCTACATCCTTATCGCAATTGGATCAGGATATGCAAGTAATTTTGAATCTCAAAGGTCTTTCGGATGATGAAAAATGGAATCGTTACAGTATTGTGCTCCAAAAATTTCTGTCTATTACTCGAAAACAAAGAGAACCTGTGTCGCTACCGATTACAGAATCTACTGAGAAGTTGACTGATATGAAAGAAGAAATTCTAGCTGCTACACCTAGCATGTATCGTAGAAAAGCCGAACTGTTGTATGAACGTCTTTTACATAATAGTAATATTGATTGGGATAAATATGGGGCAGTTTTTATTAACAATAATAAAATTGAAGGCTCAAATATTGTCGATCTAGTATCGGATATAATTCGACCACGAAAAACGAGCAATCCTGTTGGGTGGCAACTATTCAATAGAGCTCTGGCGTTATCTAATATTCCTCAAGAATATATTGGAAACCCCCGGAGACAGGAGTTTATTCAACAGATTGGTTTTGGCAACCCCGGACGCCATGTTCCGCTGTCCGGAGCTAACCAAGAAGAGGCACAAGAATTAACAGAAGCAGAAGAAGAAGAAGAAGAAAAGGAACCAATTTCTTTTGTATCATCATTTCCAGGGCACAAACGTAAACGTACTGTTCCAGTTTGGTCAAGATACAGACCATGAGCGAAAAAATATTAGAGAATATCTGGTACAATCCATCTCATCCAGCATCCTATTCTACAGCTTCAACACTATGGAAAGCTGTAAAAAAATCCATACCATTGTCAACAATCATACATTGGTTGACAAAGCAAACTGCATACACTTTGCATAGACCTGTAAAGCGTCGATTTCCGAGAAACTTTTATTTTGTGCATAATATCGATGACCAATGGCAGGCTGACTTGAATGACATGCAGAGTTTGCGGAATCACAACAAAGGGTACAGATATATACTCACAGTTATCGTTATTTTTAGCAGGCATGCTTGGGCTGTCCCTGTAAAAAATAAAACTGGTGTATGTATAAAAAAGGCTTTACAGCAAATTTTCAAACAAAGCAAAAGAAAACCTTTGAAATTACAAACTGACGAAGGGCGTGAGTTTACCAACAGTATTAGCAGGAATATCTCAAAAAACAAAATGTAATTTATTTTACAACAAAGAATACTGATATTAAAGCTAGTATTGTTGAAAGATTCAACAGAACTTTAAAGGAACGCATGTGGAAGTATTTTACTAAGCAAATAACCAGCTGTTATGTTAATGTACTCCCAAAGCTTTTGAAAGCTTATAATCATAAAATTCACTCGAGTATTAAAATGGCACCAGCAGATGTTACTCCTGAGAAGGTTTTGAAAGTATGGCACAATATGTATGACAAAAAACTCAAATCTGATTCATCTCCACTATTGTCATTGAAGATGCCATTCAAAATAGGAGATACAGTGAGAATAACAAAAACCAAAAAACGCTTTGACAAAGGTTACATGGAAAATTGGACAAGAGAAATATTTGTGGTGGAACGTATTTTGAAAAGAAATCCTCAAGTGTATGAATTAAAAGATCTACAAGGACATAAAATCGATGGAACATTTTATACGGAAGAGTTGCAACTGGTCCGCTTACCGGATATGCATGAAATTGATAAAATCCTTGCGACCAAAGGTAAAGGAGCCAGTAAAAAGTTGTTAGTTCATTGGAAAGGTTACTCCAGATTATTTGACAGTTGGATTAGCGCATCGTCCTTGGAGTCAAACAGAGAGAAGAGAGAGAGACATAAATTTTTGTAGGTATTCTCATCAGTGGTACAAATAACCTTCATAACAAATCATGAGAAAAGCAAACGCTTTCTACCTTACTTTGCCTAGTAACAGTTCCATGAAATATTTCCCAAGTTATACTCTAACTAATTACACCACAAAGCTTCAGAACCGTGTGGAGTTGGACACCAACAAATGGGAGATGGCATTGGTAGAAGTGCATTATCCTTATTCAATACTAAACATTACAAGATTTAACAACTATATTCAATATAAATCTATGGATGATGTCAAATGGAACGAACTTCGAATATCCGAAGGCTATTACGCATCTATAAACAGCATTGTTGCAGAAATCAATAAATATTCTGAAACATTAAATTTTAGTCTCCGAAATCATCCTGCGTACAAACATGTGACTGTTGATATATCTACCAAGCAGAGAAACATAAATGTACGATTGTCACCTCAACTGGCACGGATATTAGGTTTTAAACCGACCGATGATCTATCAGAAGTAAAAATTGGACGCTCGCCTCCAAATGTTGTGAGAGAAATTTTTTCCCAGATGTATATTTACACAGATATTGCGGAATCACATATGGTGGGAGATGCTGTCGCCCCTCTATTACGTATTATAAACATTAATCCTATGGAACATACTTTTGGAAGTGATGGTGTGCAAATTTTCGATTCACCACATTACATCCCAGTGCAGAAACATAATTTCGAACAAATAGAAATTGACTTAAGGGATAGCACTGGTGCACACATCCCATTCTCCTTCGGACTAGTGTGTTTGAAACTTCATTTTAGACGTTGTGGTGAAAAGCTCTGATTATGAATGACCCATTTTTTCAATACTACCATCAACAAGCTGGATCTGGTGTGGGTAACATATATTACGGTGCTGCCTATCAAAAAGGACATGGCATTGGAAGTTTTCTTGGGGGACTTTTTCGGTCAGCTTTGCCTCTTATCAAAAAAGGAGCGAAAGCTGTAGGGAAAGAAATGTTAAAAACAGGGGTAAATGTGTTAGGTGATGTTGTAGACAAAACACCCCTAAAACAGTCACTACAATACAGAATTTCGGATGCCAGATCAAATCTTAAAAGAAAAGCTGAAACAAAGCTAAAGGGAATGATTGGTTGAGGTTATCAGGGGCATAAACATTTCAAAAGGAATCACTCTGCTTCGGGACAGCGAACTGGAAGGATCGCTCAGAGAAAGAAGAGATCCAGTGCCAATACAAACACCAAGAAATTAACCAAACGCAACCGTAAGAAAATTCAAATAACATCAGATATTTTTGATTAGATATGGCGCTAATTAGGGAGAAATCATGTGAGTGTTTTAAAAGTGAATTGGATATTTTCTCGGTAAAACCTACTCAGACAAGCATCTTAGAACACCACACCATCGGATACAAACCTGTTAGTTCTCTGGCAGATAATGCCCCCACCGAGTTTGTAATACCTGGATATGGTGATGATTATATGGATTTAGCACACACAATGTTGAATTTAGAAGCCAGAATTGTAAAAGCGAATGGTCAGTTATTGCTACCCACAGATAAAAGAATTGGACCTGTAAATGATTTTCTCAATGCAATGTTCAGCGAAGTACAAATCTACTTAACACACGATCTACCAAAGGGGTCATTTTGACCCCTCAAATTCATTCATCATTCTTTAATTTGAACATTAATTAAAATATGCTCAACAGGTGGCGTCACTTTTCTTCTCTCTAATCATTGTGATTACACCCTAAATATCAGATTTAAATTATTATTGGTTTTCTTTAAAAATGATGATTTACCTAGAACTACCAGGGGGGTCATTTTGACACCTGTCTATTTTTTAACCCTGGATAAAAAAAACAAGACTTTTTCGATTCTTGTAGATACCTTTTTATGAAGGTGTATTATAGATGCCCCTGAAACAATTGTGAACAGCCATTGTGGTTGTTTTGAAGCAAGGTGTTTTAGTGTTTGTAAATTATGGAGTCTGCAGGGAGTAAACGACTTACAGGGGCAGAGATTGTAGCACAGTTGCTGGATATTGACGATAGTGTTTCTGATGATGAAGGCAGTGACAGCTGGACTGAAAACCAAGACCTTGACAGATAAGATGTCTCCAGTAGTTCTGACGTAGATGTCGAATATACTGATTGTGATTCAAGTGATTCAAGTGAAGAATCTGAAAAAAGGGAGTTCTACTCAAATTAGTGGTAGTGAAGTGGCTCCGGATGAGACTGTGTGGACGGTATTGGATGTAAACAACAAGACATGCGGAAGATTACAAAAACATAATATAGTTCGTACCAAACCAGTACCCACGTCACACGCTACGCGTAATGTGGATGATACTTGTGCAAGTGCATTCAGACTGATTGTAACTGATACCATGTTGCGAAATATAAAAAAAGTGTACAGAAGCTGAGGCCCGTCGAGTTTTAGATAAAACTAACTGGTCGATTTCTCTAGATGAGCTTGATGCATTTATTGCCTTGTTGCAATTCCGTGGAGCAATGGGGATGAGTGGCGTAAGTGTAAAGTGTCTCTGGTCTGAAAACTTTAGTTGCAGCTTCTTTCGGAATGTCATGCCCAGAAATATGTTTGAAGAAATAATGAGATTTATAAGATTTGATCTCAAATCTACGAGAAGCGAAAGACGTAAAACTGACAAGTTTTGCTTATTTTCTGATATTTGGTATCAGTTCATTGAAAATTCCCAAACGTGCTACAATCCCGATACTTATTGCACTATTGATGAGCAGCTCTTTCCTATGAAATCTCGCTGTCCGTTTATTCAGTTCATGGGTAGCAAAGCGGACAAATATGGCGTCAAATGTTGGATGCTTGTTGAAGTGAAAAACAAATATATTGTAAATAGTTTTCCATATCTAGGAAAAGATGAAAAGAGGCCAACAAACATCTATCTTTCTGAACATGTAGTTCTACAGCTTGTGACACCCTTCGTACACTCGGGATTGCATGTAACGTGTGGCAACTTTTTACGTCTCTACGCCTTGCAAGGGAACTAAAAAATAACGAAATAAGTTTGCTTGGTACTATCCGAAGCATCAGGAGCGAAATTCCAGCTTTAGTACGTTCCCATAATAAAGATTTGTATACCACAGACGTACTCAAAACCGTGGACGATATGACACTAACCGCATCTCAATGCAAGAAAAACAAAAACGTACTTACATTGAGCACCCTTCACACTGACGTACAGGTAATGACTGCTCACGAAAATAAGAAACCAGAAACAATTTTGTTTTACAACCAGCAGAAAGTTCGTGTAGACATTGTAGACCAAATGACTCGTAAATATTCTGTCAAGGCTGCTAGCAGAAGGTGGCCGGTACAGCTATTTCATAACCTACTTGATTTGGCCGCCATAAACTCTCATATCTTGTACAAGGGTATTACCAATAGGAAAATTAGTAGACAGAATTTTCTTATCAAGTTGGCTAAAGAACTTTCTGAGAAAATAAGACAAAAGCGTGTTTCGAAAGAAGATTTGCCAGCAGCATCTAGGACTTCTAGCGGAAAAAGGAAGAAGTGCCAGATCGGGAAACAAAACTCCCGATCAGTGTTTCCGATGCAAGAAATTTGTCTGCGGATCATGCACTAATGTGGTTCGAAAGTACATCGTGTGCCGCACATGCCCTGAATAAAGAGGGGCACTGCATTTTGTGATTTTCGAGTAAAGTACAAGAATGTCTTTATGATTTTGATTTTGATTGAAAAACTTTATTTTAGGAACAAAGATGGTTGTATTGTTCAGATATGCCTCAACATTATACTAATACTATTACTATTATCAGAACTTAAATTTACTCTTGACACTCTAACCTAACTTAACCTAACCTTGTAGTCGTTCATTTGCTCATATCTTATATTTTCAACTAAATGTGTAATCTAGTGGTATAATAAATATTCCTCAGCTCGTCTTTAAAAAGATTTCAACTGTATATTTTTACACATATTGTTCAACCGCCTTGGGTGTGGGAGACCAGAGTTTGATACCTGGTTGAAGCTAGTGTGGTTTTTAATGCATATTCATTTTTGTATCCAGTCACATCAAGTCTTGGTTGCCAAAGGAACGCTCAATTACAACCTGAAAAACCTTTAAAACACAAGGGATCAAAATGACCCCTTTGGTAGTTCTTATATAATCAATTTCCTGGTAGTGCTAGTGTTAAATAACAAACTCATCTCGTTTCCATCTCACATGCACCCATACAGGTCTTATTTTGAAAAAGCACTGAACTATGACATATCTGCAAAATCATCTCATCTCCAAAGTGCATTGTGGTACAAAGATACAGCAGGCGCTTTTGATAACGTTTCGGAAGACAACAAAGGCTTTACAAAACGTAACCAACTAACAAAACAGAGTAAAACATTTGATATGTTTGGTTACTTGCATTCTGATATTTTCAATCAAGAGAAATTTTTGATCAATGGAGTGGAAATGCGAATAAAACTGATTCCTTCGAAAAACACTTTCTGCTTGATGGGATTAGATGACAGTGAAGGCAAAGTGGAAATTCTGGATGCTACACTATATGTGAGAAAAGTATCGGTCAGTTCATCCATCAAACTTAGTCACAATCGCATATTGCAAAAACATACAGCAAAATACCCTCTAACAAGAGTACAACTTAAAGCTTTAACTATTCCAAAAGATATTGTTTCAAAAACAATTGACAATGTGATACTTGGACGTCTTCCGAAACGATTAGTTGTGGGGTTTGTTACCAACGATGCATTCAACGGCACTCTGTCTACAAACCCATACAATTTTCAACATTTCAATTACAACTTCTTTACTTTATATGTTGATGGAGTCCAAATTCCCGGCAAACCACTTCAACCAGACTTTGAAAACAACAAGTACATAACAGCATATCACACATTATTCTCTGGAACAGGGATACACTATATGGATGAAGGAAACAATATATCGCGTGAGGAATACCCCCAGGGATACGCATTACTTGTTTTCGATATAACACCAGACGCAGCTGCAAGTGCCATATCCCACTGCAGTCTTCAACGGCAAGGGGTAGTTAGCTTGGAAGTCCACTTCAAATCGGCTTTGGAATCTACTGTGACTTATGTTATCTACTCTGAATTTGACGCTCTCATGGAAATTAATAATCAAAGAGATATTCATCTGGATTAATTGTATAACAAGGTGAGTTGCACAATATTACTATTTAGTGTCCAGCAATGCTGTCGACTTTAAATTTGCTTCACGGGTTAATATCAAATAGAGCCTTTGACAATCATCATGTTGGGGTTTTCGCAGCTAATGAATTACCTGTACATGTGGAACTACCAGCAGCGTTGATTGTAAATACAGATCCCAAAGATAGCCCCGGGAAGCACTGGGTAGCAATTTACATAGACAGTAACTCCCGGGGGGAATTTTTTGATAGTTACGGAAAACCTCCACATGTACATAACCATTTGCGATTTTTGGAAAATAACTCTAAATTCTATACGTACAACACTCATCAGATACAAAGTTACGGGTCTGTGTACTGTGGGCATTACTGTTTTCTGTATTTATTCCATAGAGCCTCTGGTAAACCCATGCATAAATTTCAAATTTTATTCCCAGTACCGATAAAAAACGACAATATTATAACAACTTATTTGCTGACTCGTAAATTAAATTTATAATACTCGGTACGTATACTAGAAAATATTGACAGTAAATACTGTTTGAAATTTTATACAAGTTACATATAGTCCTAATAGTATATTAATAATTTTGGAGCGTTACAGTTTACAACAGCTTACTTATAATATTTATCTTGTTTTGTGTCTTTACAGAACAATGACGCAATATCCAGAGATGGGATCTTTCAATGCTAGATTGTCCTCTTTCAGAAACTGGCAATCAAAAGAATTCCCGTTTGTAGAAGCTCTGTCCGAAGCAGGATTATTTTACATTTAAAAAGAGGATAAAACAGTATGCTTCAAATGTGGTGGAGGATTATACCGATGGAAATACAGAAACAATCCAATACTAGAACATCGTCGATATTTTCCATTTTGCCCCCTGTCTATAAACCTAATTTCAGATCGACAATGCGGTTGATGCTTTAATTAAATTAATTAATATTTGTTATCCAATATTTCGTCAATATGACGTTTATGATATTCTGCTGATTTTTCTCTCACCATTGATCTTTGTAATGCCCCGCCCCCTCCACCTTTTTTGTCCAGCACATGCTTGGTTTGCTACGCGCGCATGCGTCTCAAAAACACACCCACGCATTTCTTCAAATGTATACCTGCACGCTGCGCCATGCAGTATCTCGCAGTTCTTAGTCATGGAATCCTCTATTTCGATGCCGCTGAAAAAAAGATTTCAACCGTACACTAATTTCAAGGGGGTTCTTCAGAAAGAGAGCGATCAGCATTTACCTGAAGAACAAAAACAAGTAACTAGTCTTATACGCCAGTCGATATTATTTGATCACGTCTACTATTTGAATGCTTCGAAAACAAAAGTTATCTCAATCGGACTTTCCTCTCATCTGGATTTCCAACCTGTGGTCAGGCTACACAGAAGCGGGGCGGCCGGTGTTGAACTACAGTTGCAGGAGTGGCACGCTCTTCAGGAATTGTTTCCAGTAATCGACAATTACATCGCTATTCCCGGTGAGCAGCCTCGTGTTTCCTACCCACTAAGTGAGCAACATGAATTGCTGATAACCACACTGTACAATCGCCGTCAGATCATTATAAGGAAGAAACCAGCTTACGGTTCCCTGGAGATAGTGTTCATCGCAGAAAGTTCGTGGCGGAACTTTATGAAGATATTTGTGTGCATCGAGCATGCGAAAGTTATGTGTGAAACAGTGTCGCCGTATCTGAAATCATATTTTGGAAACTGTGTGGAATCTTGCATTCTCGACCTTCGCGAACAATGTTTCGGTTGCACAGATATTTCCCCTGTCCATGCATGTAATAAGGAGAAGTTTGTGCTTTCCCATCTACATGGATGTACAAAACCTGAGCCTTTGTCTATACAAAACATCGACGGAAAAATACTTTCCAAAGAAGTGTTTGTTTTTTGCGAGAACATGCTTGTGGAAAAAATAGTGAAACATTTTAATTCAGTGGTTGCAGCAGAAAATGGATATGATAGTGACACAATTCCTTATGTGGGTGAGTGAACAAACTTGAAGAATAAAAACTTGTTAAATAACATGCTGATAAACTGGTGACACAATATAAACATTTTACATATGTATGTGTGTGTGTGTGTGTGCGGCTCTTTTGAATTTTGTAAATATTGGTAATAAACAGGGATAAAATATATGTCTTGGCTTTTTTTCACTTATCACCCCCTTTAAAAATCCTCATGGTTTATATTTTTACTGGTAACAATCGTTAATAACAACATTAATAATTAACTATATAATGAAAAAGTGTGTATTGTGGACTTGTCGAAGATAAAGCATGAGAGCTTTTCTTCACACTGGTAAAACTCGGTGTTAATAACAACATTAATAATTAACTATATAATGAAAAAGTGTGTATTGTGGATTTGTCGGAGATAAAGCATGAGAGCTTTTCTTCACACTGGTAAGAATCTGTGTTAATAACAACATTAATAATTAACTATACAATAAAAAAAATGTGTATTGTGGACTTGTCGGAGATAAAGCATGAGAGCTTTTCTGCACAGCGCTGGACACGCAAAGGCAAGTATCTTTATTTTCATTCTATTTCTAACAATGATTCGCTATTTTTTCTTGTCACTATAAAAAACTAATTCAATTTTTCTTTTATCACATCTGTCGCCATTTTGCTTGTTTTTGTTTAATTCCTCTTTATACATTGAGGTTAATCGAAAAATAACTTTAGACTTTTACATGGAATTGAAACATAGAATCTTGCCTCCTTTGATTGAATCGAACCTGTGACTCCTCTTTGATCACAAAACAATAGTGACGGCCATCTTGCTTATTTTACCTACTCTTTATGCATTTAAGCTAATCGGTACTGGGGCCCCACACGGCAAAACAACAGATTCTAATTTATCTTTATACATTAGCGGTAAAGTCTTTGCGTTGTAATCAAAAGGCATTTTGTTTTGATTTTTAATATCTGTTCCTGCCTAAATACTAATGGGGACTCAACACACTTCTTTTTTCTTTTTTTTTTTAAAAAAAAAATCATTATCAGCCAATTTGACATTGTGAATCGAACCCGGGACCTTTTCATTACAGCATAAACATCCTATTTCCAATTAGTTCATTTTCTTTGTGCACAAAAAGCTAATCGGAACTTTTAAACAAATACAATTGAATATCCAATTTTCACCAACATTGGGAATCGAACCCTCAACCACTTGGTTAAAACATCTCGCGGAATAAAAAACACCCCCCGCGCCCGGTCGCCGCCGCCGCCGCCGCTAAACACAAAACGCGGCCGCCATATTGATTTTATTCAAATACTATTTATGAACAGATGGACTAATCGGGACCTATAATGGCGGGACAAAACAATTGGCCTCATTTAACTACCTAGAAATTCGAACCCGCGACCTCTTCATTACCAGGCGACAACAATAACCACTAACAAAAGGCCGCCATATTGATTTTATTCAAACACTATTTATGCACCGATGGACTAATCGGGGACCTATAATGGCGGGACTAAACAATTGGCCTCATTTAACTACCTAGAGAATCGAACCCGCGACCTCTTCATTGCCAGGTGACAACATTAACCACTAACCCAACTCGATTTTCGAACTCAACCATTTTGTTGCCTTTATTTACACACAGGCTAATCGAGACCATTCAATATTGACATCGTCGCCTTGTAATCAAGGGGTCCCAGGTTCGATACTCGGTGGAGGCACATAGTGGTCCGAATCACCACTTTTCAACTGTAGCTCCAATCCTGATTAGTTTTGCCGTGCATAAAACGGACTTAAAAAAACCAACTCAACCTATCAATCAATCAATATTGACTCTACCAGGAATCGAACCCTCGACGCCTCTTGTTTTACAGAGCAATAACCTTAGCCGCTAACTTTCGGGGTAAAGCACCTTCGACGCCATCTTTAAATCGTTTCTTCATGTCTTTGAATCATACGCAATGGTTGCGCGCGCATTTCCTCCACACACACACAAACATACGCACGTGTTAGGTTAGCATACATCAAGAAACAACGTGACAAATCCATTGACCCCCTCCCCCACCGCTTCCGATGTCTTCAACGTGATCAGAGACGTTCTGCTGACTCAACAATAAAATCGCTCGTACACCGCTACGACCGGATGTAACATAACACCAGTGGCATCGAATTTTTGCTGACGCGTAGGAATGAAGTGCTGCCTCTCTACTTACGTATGAACGCATTACGTAGGAATTATGTTTAATTAACACGTTTTTAAATTATATTTTGCCAGGACCTACAGAAACTTACGTACAAAACAGAATTACGCAGATCTGAGTTACGTATCAAGCAGTCTCAACTGTATTAACATTATGTACCTGCAAATCAAAACACCGATCTTCAGTGACGAAACATTTTGGTTTCAAATAGATCCAGTACCGATTAGCTCACTTGTGCCAAAATCTTTGCATTGTTTACAGTTTGGAAGAGGATGTTGTTCAAGAATTATATTTTATGTTGCTCGCACTATTTTGATCGTTGCGATATAATTATGTCATAACTTACCATTATGCAGAATGTTCACCTTCTTGCGGGGGGAGGGGGGCACGTGACCTTTTACCTTAATCTATATCAGCCAATTATCTGACAGATTGTGCATCAATGTGGTCATAGAAATAATATTTGTACCAAATGATATGGAACACATTATACTCACACAACAGAACGTTTACAATTTTGGCAGAATAATTTCACATTTACATATTTTGGAAATACTTTGGATGATACTTTGAAAACTAGATAAATTGGTTACTTTGATAACTACCAAACCTGGCTAATACATATTATGGGTAGAACAGGAAATGATTAAGTTATCTGCTTTACACATTCTCGGCCAAGGGGTCGCCAGTTACATAGGCTTGAAGACTATCTGCAAAATGTAGAAAAATTGTCGAGAAGCATTAAAAATTAGGTTAAATGCTAAATTTGCGTCATATTGCATCTTAATCGCATGAATGAAAAATGTGATTAACGTTCCATTTAACCCAATTACGAATATAATATTTCTTAAAAAATTTAACATTCTGTTATTTTATGATGATGGATAAAGATAAGTTCCTTACATGCAGGCAACACGAAACAACATTTGCATGTCGTTCAATCTGCCTCCGCCCTTTCCAAAACAATTAAACAAACAACAGTCATTAATGAACAATTAATGCATTTTCCAATTCAGCATCAAAAAGTATACAAAAAATGTATACTTTTGTTTCGGTTAAAATTTCATTGTAGAGCAGTGTAATTTAAAGAAAAATTACGGCAGGATCCAGGATCCCGAAAGCCATGCGTGGCCACGCCGGAAAAGATTTAAGGTTGACCTCGGAAAGCTCTTGATAATGTCTATGCAGGTATGAATCTTGCAGCAAGAAAGTGATCAGAAAGAGATTTTTCAGTGAAATGTCCGGTCACTGCTGGGGCGCAACTGTTAGAATAGTGGAAGTCAGAAATGTAGGGAGAGGACAATAAAATCAGTCACTTATTGGAGAAGGGTTAGATCAAATAGAACAATACGATTTGTCACACCACTTGAAAAGTAAATTGTTTTCGGCTATAGTAATTTATATCTCGTCCTGCACTGTGGCCGTACGGTCTAAGGCGCCATGCTTTGGATTTGGACTCAAGCTACGAGACGCGTTCATGTTTCAGTCTCCTGCGGGAAGTTTAACAACTTTTCACATGAAATTTCGGCCTGTGTATGGCACCGATGGCCACTCACCATCGTGAGGAATTTCGAAAGCTACGAATGAGTAGCGTAACCCGGTCATGGAAGCCTACAGCAAAGACTGGCGGTTCGTCGTGCTGACCACACGTCACCCCGTAACTGGTTGGATGTTCTCACACCTCGGGTGAGTGAGTGAGTAAATCAGGTGGGAGGGAGGCTGGCAGTCGGTAGGTAGGCCCGGGTACTCAATGGGATCTTGCGCCACGGGATATTTATTTAATTCATATCTCAAGTTTATTAAGAAAGCCCGTAGCTGTATTAGAGTTTCATACAAGCAAGTGCCCAGTGTGTAGCTATAACAGCAGGAAGATAAAACGACTTTCCGACAAAAATGAATATTTAAGCTAATTCTTAATTAACATGGAGGTCAGAAATTGCTCATGTGATGTTCATAAACCTTGGGAAAGAATGACGCACATGGATTTGTCCTCCACGTTTAAGTATGCTATTAAATTAATGTTCAGATCTGTTCTATGCCTACATGATCCCGCCTACTCAGGAAATGTTTCATCCCACTTACAAAACGCCACAGAGAATCTTTCTCATTAAATAAAGTAGGTTTCATAGCCGATTCCTGTCACAGCGAACACACGTGATCTCCATCAACCTCCGGGACGAATGACGCACACAGATTTCTAGGTGTGCTATTAAGTTTTTGTTCTGAATTGTTGTAAGCCTACTCATGAAATGGGACATCCCACTCACACAACGCCACATCGATACTTGGCAAGCAAATTCTATTTGGAATTTACTTGTACTACGTTTCCAGTTGTCTTGTTACAATCTCATGTTCTGATTCCATAAAATAATGTTATAAACCCAACGTTGTTGAAGAATTTCTTTAAGAGTGGTAAAAAGTCACACAGAATACAAGCATACACGAACATATTATTTTAAGTTTCTTAGTTACTTCTTGTCAGTTCTCTAACCTAGAATTATCAAAAGCATGGTAAATAGTAAAGAGAAGACGTACATGAAGTTAAGAAGAATGAAATGTTAGGCCTTACCCAGGAATCGAACATGTAAACCTTGGTTTCCTATTACGTTGAACTAACACATTCGCCACAGATCTTCATATTATTATTATTATTATTATTGATACTTATTATGCCCACAAAATTTAGGAAAACTTGGACCAGAATGGACTGAACTATATGCCATTGATGACCCAACCAAGTCAACGTGATACGAAGCTGGAAGTCCTAACTTCTATTACCTATCCAGTCGGTAGGGCGTTGGACTGCTACGCCGGAAACCATACATTTATTCCGGAGTTGGAAGATTTCCGGTCTTAATTTTTCTGCAACGATCCTGCATAAAGTCACCCTGGGGCTTACCCTGTTTCTAATCAACTAGTACCTTTTTCTATTCAACATCCATACCTAGGCCTGGATTCGAACCCGGAACCCCTGGCGTAGTAGCGCGATGTGCTAACCACTCAGCCACGGGGGCCGGAAATACCCTTCGAGAGAAGACCGAGAATCTACATCGAGACATCGACACTTAGTACCCAAGATTGGCCATCTATTTTGGAACTTTGGTATCATAATTGAAATCAGATATACTAAGAGGAGATATACCTGATTATTTGTACATTACGCATACATTTTCTTGATAGTAATTACCATGGACGCCCGGAAGATACCCCCCCCCCCTGGAAAATGAATGTCCACCTGAAAATTATATATTTCACACATAATTTCATTTCAGCTGCCGCAATTTATGTAAATTATTATAAATACGTTGAAGGAACATGATACTTTCAGACTGAAATAGTGTTTTTTGAGGGGGTATGACTATTAAGGGGAAAAGTATGTCTCCTTTACCCCCCTCGAAAAGGTACCTTGCTCGCCCCTCCCTGAAAAAAATCCTGCGGACGTCCATGGTATTTACAAAGTCAGTCCACGAATGACATTTGTGAGGCTGAATACATGTATTCTGGATAAAGTTCCTTTTTCGAGCGCTTGTAGGGTAGAAATGAGGTGTCCATTTCATGAAACCATGCTTAAAAACATGCATAAGGTGCGATTATTGTTTAATTGTGATGTGCTTCATTCTTACTAATCATAACTTTGAAATATCGTCAGTTTTTTTGTTATAGACATGGCTAATGAAGATGTATCTTGGTGTAGTGTATTTTCCTCCATCCTACAGGACAGGGCATGGTGTCCATCTCAATTACAAAGGTATTAAGCTGAATGTTTTATGAAAGTCAACCTACTGGTAATAAATGTTAAATATATAAATGCCCAACAAGACTGTATTAATCTAATCGAAAGTCATATATCCATACCATCCAAAGACGATGGTGTGTATCTGGGAAATTTAACCTCCACATGGGCACCTAGACAACAGAGAAATGGTGCTTATATATAAATATGTATGTAATACGTCGTATAATTTCATGCAAGTACACACTGTTTATTGAGTTTATTGAGCACTTTTCACACCGAAAGTACCCCTGAGGGGCATTGGTGCATGTACATTACAAAATACAACATGTTGACATCGCACATAATATATTTCTATACATCAATTTGGCAGATTTTTTTTATAATATAATAGTAAAACATACATTGACAAATTATTTCTTGAAGTGAACTAGTGCTGTAAAAGTACATATTATATAGTGTATACAATCTAAATTTATTTTATAAAGTTATTTAATTCTTGAAATTCTTGAACTGAATATAATGTGTATCCCAATAATATGTTTTTCACTTTACTTTTAAAGATTGTGGATCTTTCAAAATTTTTGTAACTTTTTGGTAATATATTGTATAACTGGATGCCTGAGTAAAAAGGTCCCGTTTGGTATGCAGTTAGTCGAACTTTGGGAATGTGGAAGTTATATTTTTGTCTGGTATTGTAATTGTGAGTGTCTATGTTCTTTGGATAGTACGATTTTGTTTCGTGTATGAAAGTAAGTGTTTCAAGTATGTACAAACTTTGAAGTGTTAATATACGGAATTTTTTGAAAAGAGGTTTACATGTATCAGTTTTGTGCGCATTTGCCAAAATACGCAATGCTCTTTTCTGAATTTTAAAAATCCTCTGCGATTGAGCCGAGTTCCAAGAAATTTTGTATTGTTAGTAGCTGTTATAACGGCATGCCCTACTGTGAAATTATCTTGCTTAATAGAAGAGTTTTTGGCTCTAGATACACCAAATTTTATTATATTAGTTTTTTCGTTGTTCATAGAAAGTTGGTTTGCTGAAAACCAGCGTTGTAGTTCAATAAGAGCTTCTTCCGTTTTTTGAATTAAAGTTACATCGTTAACGGAATCTACTAAAGCCGTAGTATCATCAGCGAAAAGAGTAACTTGAGCAGTTTCAACATTTGCTGGAAGGTCATTTATGAACAATAAAAACAATAGGGGTCCTAGTATCGATCCTTGGGGGATTCCAATAACCACATCTTTCCATTCGGAGTAATATGTTGTCTAAATAAATCTATGACGCTTCTTCGTAAATACTCTGCGATGACAGACCATAATGACACTTAATTAAAACAAGGTTAAATATATCAGAGGTGCGTGTCCATATTGACCATTTCCATTATGCTAATTATAAATCCTTAGTTTTTAAACGTATAGATGTAACTTCGCTTTGCAAATAACAAATCTCTGCAATAAAACGCACAATTTTATTTTTATGGCGATGTTGATAGTTGACAGAATCCTTGAAACCAACGACATGATACCTGTCTCTGTACGAACACAAATTACTACACATTCGAGATATACTGTTATTGGGTATTGCTCAATTGTGACATTTAGTATTATAAGGTCTTGATGAAGAACAAGGCCTTAATCTCACAGTTATACAGTCACTTTTTCTTTTGTTTTGTTAGGGTCTCCCCGATGGCGCAGTGGTAGTGTTGTCGCCTTGCAAACAAGGGGTCCCGGGTTTGATACCCGGTGGAGGCACAAGTGGTTCGGATCCCACTTTAAATTGTATTTCTATTTCCGATTAGCCTTACTGTGCATAAAGTGGACTTAAAACACCAAATCAATCAATCTTTTGTTTTCTTGTTTATTCCCCATTACCAAAATTTAGACTGACTAACCAATCTTCAACTCTGACAATTCAAGGAATTTCTCCTTCTTCTTTGTTACCTGAAGTTAGAAAATAGTTATTATTTGTGTGTATGGGAGAAGAAGAATAAGTGTGTGTGAGAGAAGGAGACCACGCACAGAGAGATAAAGAGTTTATTTCGTAATCAAGAAAAAATCCGTTGTCTGAGATACAGAATCGTTGGATATTCATGACAACATACCCTACACTGTTACAGACCCAACCGATGAATCTACAGTTGAATCATTGTGTGTGTGTTATTAATAGACAGAAGTTGTAACACAGTGTAACATTATACGACGAAAATCAAGTACACGTTGGAATATCCTTTTTGTATTTTGCAATAGAAGAATGACGCAAAATGTTATATGATGGTACTTGAAATCACTAATGTTAGTCGTTTTGAATATCCTACAGTATAAGCTCGTAATGTATTCCCACGTCCATAAACGATTAGTCTAATTGAATACTTATCTACAATCGTAAATGTTTCGGCTTAGTATTACAAACGTTTTACTTTCCGGGAGATACCATTATAGTTTCCTGTGAGATGATCTCAATAAATACCAGCCAGATTGTTAGAAAACACCATACCTTCTACAGGAACCAAGATGCTGCTACAAGTCGTATTTGGTCTTCTCTTAGTCGCTTCGTTCAACATCCTAACAGGCACAGGCATGGCCCAATTACCGGTAATTATACTATGACTTCAATTCTTTTAAAATCAAAGTTTATTCACATTGCTTCTCTACATTTTATTTGTTTATCATCGCTGTATAATAAAAAAAAAAATATTCAATATTCGAAGGAAGCACTTGTTTCGATTGTTTGCATCTTCACATTCCTCCTTTTCAAGACGAATTGTTGATCACGATGTGGTATTGTTAGTTTCTTCCAAATATTTATTAAGTACTAATTATACCAGATGAACGTGGGTCACCTTTTAAAACTACATCCATTATATTCAGTGTATCTCCGCCATTTTAGAAATATTTTGAAAATTTCGAGAAAACGTAAATAAAAAGTTAAAACCACGATTACCTTAAAAGCGTGTACCCTAAAGACTATGTTTGTTGAAGATGTGACGAACCTTGTGGATCGCTTACTGGTCATCGCCGGCGAAGAGAATGCTGGAAACTAAAATGATTAAGGTAAAAAAAAATTGACATCATGGAAATGATCAGTACAGAGCTAATCAATTCTATTGTGGATGACAATACAGGTCTTGGTAATCTCGTCACGATAATCAACAAACCACCTCCAAAATTTTGGCGCATCACAGTATAAGGCAAGGGTTAAGTAAACGATATAATTAGGAACCTCCCCTTCTAAATTAACATCCTTGGGTATTGAATTTAGCTCTTGGCATTAAACTCGAGAAGTGCTTACAAAGAGCAGATCCATACGTGATAGTTCTCATTGCTGCCTGCGAGGTTTACAATCCAACATCCATTTCGATACGTCCCACGAAGCTGATCCAAAATTGGAACACAAAACTTTTCGAAAACTTGGCAGTAGAAATGTATCGCTGGGTGAAGATTGGCAGCGCTAGTAGGAACCATCGCGATGAATAGCAAACAAAAACTGGAAAGAGTTTGGGTGGAACTTAATATTCGTAAAGGTAAAAAACGTCTTCTTGGTTTCTAGTATCGCCCGCACAGAAACTCTCCCCTGCAAGGCTCGAAGCTTGCAGAGATTCGGTGTTGGCAGCCATGAAGTGTCGAAATGTCGTGTTGTGTGTTGACTTCAATCTTTCAATTGACTGGGAAAATCAAACCACTGGAAGAGCAAATTGCTCAAATTACTATTGGTTTATCGACACTTTCATACACGGCATTGGGTTGAAGCAATATAACATGCAAAAAACCCGAGGAGAAAGTAATTTGGACACTGTGCTGGCAACAGTGTGTGAAATGGAGATAACTCCTCAAAATAATTTGCTACCCTCAGACCATGCCTCTCTCGATGACGAGGTGTGCTCCCTTCGTTAAGAAGGTCAAAAACCTTCACCCCCAGAACGGGCCTCGCCGCCATTAGACATTTCAAAAGGCTTCGATAACATAAATCAAAATCTTCTTCTTCATAAATTACAATCCACATTTAACATCCATGGTAAACTTCTATCTTTACTACAAAAGTATTTGCGTGCACAAGAGCAGTGTGTTATCCTTCTTGACACCTCTTCCAGCTTTCTTCCTGTTTTGTCTGGAGTTCCCCAAGGGAGAGTCTTAGGCCCACTTTTGTTTCTTCTATACATGGATGATCTCCCCGACAGACTGTTCTCCCTCACTATAAATATACTTCTGTTTGCCGATGACTTTCACAGAAATCTCATTAAAATACGATGCTTTAATCTTACAGCAAACTCCTACAAAACTGCTTGTGTGGTGTCGTCAGTGGAAACTTGAATTTAATCCTCAGAAATGCTCCTGCCTCACAATTAAGCTAGAAAGGAATAATAAATAATAAAATAAAAATAAATTAAATACCAACGACTATGAAGCCCAAAGGTGTAGCCTAACGAATACCTTGCGGCGATTTAAAGAAAATAGTAGAATTTCCAGATTACGTTCTCACGAAGAAAGAGCGTGACAAGGAAGCCAAATGCCTAGAAAAGGTGCATGGTATGAAATTGTGCTCAATTGCAACGTCTTTTGAAAGCACAAACAAACATTGGGGGTTTCACATTTAGCATCCCCGCCATCCTACCCATGTCAGATGCTTTTATAATCTTGGCAGATGGTATACTGTCATTGCCTCATTGTCACTGATTCCAAGAAGAGTATAGAAGAATTAGTGGATCAGAGGACCCCTAAAGTAGGGACGGAGAGTAAAGTGAAGGGTGAGGGATTGAATGTCAGATAAAGTATTGAACATTTTCTTTAAAGTCCGACTCACAAACTAAGACATTACAAATTTAGCGTAGATGTTTGAAATCAAATATTTCAGAGGAGCGTTCAGGTCCGATATCTTGCCACATGATGGAGCACTTCGAAACGAATGCGTTTTTGTAAACTTGGGTTGCTCTGCAAATATACACACATATTGGATGTGCTTTTGGAAACAGGGATTCTCTTTCTAATTCATTTGGTGGAACATCTCCTCTCAAATTGGTAAAGTATTTTAAGGTGCAAATATGTTTTATAATGCGACGAGAGATTACAAGATTTTGATAAGGTCAACTGTGGACATGTGTGTGTGTCAGGCTTAAGGCATTCTAGGATAATATGAACAATTCCCATAATTCAGAAAGCTCTCTGACATACCCGTGTATGAGAAAGGCAATACCTCGATATTGGAATTCAAACTTCACGATGATATCATCCAACACGCATCTCTTGGTTTATTAACATTCCACAGCATATATGTCATATCAAACATTCTACAACAACATGCTCTTGCGTGACAATGGATAACCAACCACCCCATCTGGGCAATATATAATTTATCCACACTGCAAAATGAGCTAACTAAGGGTGTAATCCTTTCACAAAATTATGTTATTCACAGAGTTAATTTGGGCATCATTGGCGAATGCTGTCTACCGCCCGCTAATATGTTTATCCGCCAATCGAGCACATGCCTCGCCCAATGCGAGCCATCAACCGCTGTGTTGCACTTGGTGCCAATCTATGATTGATTCGAAAAATATATTGGGGATATATGCATTTATATACAACTTGGGGATTCCAACAAAATGTGCAACATCATGTTGTTTAGACAGACAATCTGCTTCTACCGCCCACGCTAGAACATTCCTCTCCAGCTCTACTAGGATAATTTAATGATCTAGAATTCTATGATGTTTATATTTCCCCAACAAAATCCTCTGTCAATCAGCGCCGCGGAGAAGTAGAGTCACAGGTTTCTCCCAGCATTACGATCGCCTGCGCCTTGCGTTATCTACCGAGGTGGTGAAGGTCAGGTGAACTTCTCAAGTCGAACACGGCAGTCTCATACAAGCTATTTGTATGTAGATTTTTTGGTTCGTAGAATCATTTTATTAGGCAGAAGATTGATGATAATAAGTATAACTACCAAAAATAAATATAAATGTGTGAATTGTTAGATTGGCAAATAAAAATACGCCAATAAGAAAATAAAGAATGGCTCAGAAGCAGATTGTTTAAGGGTAAAAATATTGTGAGAATTACAATAAAGTTAAATAAAACAGGCAAGTTTTGTGTTTCGACAAATATTCGGCTAGGTTATGTTAAGAGAGGCCAAAATCGACAAATCAGGAGCCGTGAAATGTGGTACGTGATGAAATGGTCTAGAAAAAGCTTGCATACAAACAACCTGTCGTAAATTCTTCGTAGAAAATGTCATTTTTTTTATTCGACTACGACGCGAAATTTCCTAAGCGAAAAGGTACCATTTCAATCTACTACAGTGCAATGATAACGGGTGACGATTTTCATCGGGATAGGTAGAGGGCATTGAAATAATGCTGACAGTGTAATTTCCGGTTCACTACGGTTACACAACCGATTTGCGCGATCTATAATTTCTTCCTGATATCAGGTGCCGAGTGTGGATTCCCAGTCAGATCGACAAAACATAAGAATCTCGTCAAAAGACCAGGCTCTCGTCAAAAGATGAGGATCTTGTCAAAATATGAGAATTCGTCATCAAAAGATGGCCTAGAACCGTGAGTAGGACATTACTACAATATTTTTAGAAATATACAATACCTTCTTCCTAACTTTGTCAAATTATATTTGCCGACCTCCGTGGCGGAGTGGTTAGCAAAACGCGCTAAGGTAACACGGATCCCGGTTTGGAATCCCGGCCTGGACATGGGTGATCTTTGTGAATGGCTATTCTTTAATTCCGTCATATCATCACTTAACCTCATCTTCGCAATTAGCCAATACTATTAGAAAAGTGAAGTAAAATGAACGAAAGCAATCAATCAATCAATCAAATAATATTTTTAGAAATACTCGTATACTTGTGCATACTCAAATTTTACTGAAATAAATCAAAACCATTTTAAAAGGGTAAAGGTACCCCTCTCCATGTGCACACCTGACATGGAAGCACAAGGCGTGAAGTGTAAGTAGAGCTCCATAACATTTTAAATTGTGACAATAAACTAAATACTTCTATTTTGGTTCACAAATTTAGTAAATATTTACAGAATGATCCCTATCTCCATGAACATTAGAAATGTTTCTCCGCAACGGGAGACTGTGTTTAAAACTATGTATATCTTCCTATCATAGTAATTAACTACGAACCATGCCATACGATGTGCGACACTTGCATTACTAAAATTTCATCATTTCTGTTAATTTGAATATTTGATATTTTAAGAAATTTCTATTCTTTTTCAACCATAACTATAATACGTTAACTAGTGAAAAAAATGGCTTGGTGCTGAAGGTAATAAGTACTGGGAATCAGTCTGGAGGTCTAATGGTAAGTTTGGGCTTGGTAAAGCTTCGAAACACTTATGGGAAGACGGGAAAATTTGGGACTGAACAGAGGATGGGGTGGAAATATTGGCGTTCTCATTTGGTTGTTTTCGAAGTAAAAATTGCCTTGAGAAGTGCATTGGTGTCTTTCCATCCAGTTTTCAGTTTCCTCCACGCATCCTTCCACGAGCACTTCGAAGCAGAGGGGGGCTTCTCTTTACTCTTTTTTCTTGTCTAGTATTTTCTTCATGTCACTCATTATTTTTTCTCTATAGGCCGTACCCTGGCTACGTTTTGGCGTCGACGGTTAGGTGTATTTCTTATTTTATTCTTCTTTCTGAACAGTGTTACAACCTTATTGCCCCTAGTCGGTTTTTTCAATCCATGAGGTTTTCACTGAAACATTGCGCTTAAGTTGAAGTTCTTTCACACGCCGCCAGTGAATAATGTTCTCAGTTTGACGGCCAACAGAGTAACGATATCCGTTGAGCAGAAGACTAAGCCTACTCTTGTAAGTGGTGATTACTTCCATGAGAAAAAAACGTTATTTGACCTTCACCTGCGCTCGATAAACGGCTTCTCTTCTATGAGCGCTCCAAATACCGTGCGCTCGACGCACGTAATCATTGTGTGAAAGTGATAAATAATCTTGAAAAATTCATAAATCACTAGCGACTAACATCCTAAGTTCAATCATATACAATTAGCTGTTTACCACACTATATGAATTGTATTTGTAGAATCTTGAACATTAATTTCAATTTTAAAATCCATGTATCTTTTCAGGGTATCGTAAGTAGAGATATTAGAAATTTGCAATATTAAAATTATAATTTAATTTAATAAAAAAAAGTAACTAATATATGCTTTCTGTAATGAATATTATTATGCGTAATGAGTGCAGCATTATGTCGATAAATCTATAAAGCGATTAACAACAAGAGTTAAAAATGAATGAAAGGTAGTGAATGAAAAATGTGTTTTAAATTTTGAAAAATCTTATGAAGAAAATGCTCTGCATTACATATGAACACACACTAAAATGAGCACCAAAACTGTGCTTCTACTGGAGAAAAACTACTTCTGTTATTTTAGGGTTCACACTTGGTGATGATTCGTCTCTAACTCTCCTTCCTATAGAGGTACTTTGGATTACTAGATTTTATTTAGAGTACAAAAAATTTCCAATTTTAATTCTCTATAACATTACCTTAGTGTTTCTTTCTTTCTCAAGTTTCCAATGGATCAAGTTGAAACATATTTACGTGTACAAATAGTGATTCTTCAAAGATGAGGATCTTTATTACCTACCCTCTTAATGAATGTGTTGATATTTTATTACCTGCAAGCAAGGTGCCCAGTGTACCGGACACACAAGCACACACAAAGAACATGCGCGACCGCACATGTTTATTTATTCAAGCAACTACATGGAATAAAACTACAAAACAAATATATTTATTCAAAATGATGGTCATAAGTTCCGATTTTCCAGAAAGCATAACTACATGTAAATAATAAAAAAATAACAAGTTTCTATTACTAATAAATTAGAATAGACGAAGTGGAAGGTCCCGAGTAAGAAATCATACATGATGATGACTCACTTATCACTCACCTAGTTCTATTAGAAGATTGTACCTTAAAGATTCCTCGTAGAAGAATTTACCAGCTATTTTATTTGGAACCAGTGTGATTTGTTTCGAAATTAATTGTTAGTACTACTTTAAGATTCCCACTTGGTGATACGTCATCTCTTTCTAGCTACTTTTTAAGAACACTTTGGATTATTACACTCTAAAAAATAGGCAGCTGAATCACCAGAAATTGTGGTGAAGAATTTTAATTGGTGTACTATTAAAACAAAGGGAGCGTTATAGGCCTCCGTAATTTGTTTGGTTTGCCGCAAATGGAGTGGAAAAAAACAACAAACAACGACTATGAACAGACTCGAGAAGGAGTGTTCTGTTACCAGTATCTTTGGTAGCAAATCAGTTGCATATTTTTGAAGTGTACATTCAAACTGGAGTGAAATATTTCTCAAATTGTGATTATCTGTAACATTTCAAATGGATTAAGGGAATTCTGAAAGTTGCGCAATTTCTTTCAACTCAGACAGTGGCGCAGGAACGGGGGGTACAGCGGTACATGGTACCCCCTCAAATTTTGAAGGGGGTACTGTACCCCCCTAAATCCGTAAATCGAGTTGTATCCCTCCCTTTGGTAATTTGACAGCAGACGCAAGGTGCTACTGTTAAAGGACCCTTTTTTAAATTCGCCCAATTAAAACGTGAATATTTCTTATAACTTATAAGCATTATCTTCCTTACCACAGAAATTCAAACCATTGTAAACTGATTCTACTACATTGTGCTTGCTACTAGTTAGTTCATTGACCTATGTTCTTGAAAACATCTTTAAGGATATGAAAATTGTTTAAAATGTGTATGGAACGATGCAATCAGATTTGCTCTCAGAAAATCACGCTGCAGACGAATGCTCCTTTGCGTAAAGAGATATTCGCGTCTATTCGAAGATAAGATACAAATCTTCATCTGAAGAGTGTATGACTGACATCCATTTTCTTTTGAATATTTAAAATGAAATTTTCCGAAACGAAATACTTACTCGAACGAGATGAGATGTGGGGTAAAATGTATTACTACTACTGTACATCACCCATATTTTTCATAACTTTGCAAGAGGATGTTTGGAAAACTATACTTAAACCTATATACTGTATTAAAGAGATTTTTTATAAAATAGAGTTCCTAGGCTATCTTGAAATGGTCAAGAATTTGTTTTTAATAACTTCAGAGAGGAAACCGAAAGAAGAAAAAACAAGAACGAGAAGGATCTCACCACACATGAGACTAGATGAGGCTGTGACAATTCTAGACTCATCGCGTCGGGATATCATTCCTAGGTTAAATTATTTTTTTCCTAGACATTTAAACAGGGTGCAATCTGAGATTTTATCAGAAGGGGGGGGGACTTATTTTTACTTATGTATTAGGTATACTAATAATATAATTGGACATTAATTGCTTAAAATATGATTTTGGTATCGAATGCAACACAAATACAACGCCATTTTAAGTTAAACCCTAAAGTCAAACTGTAAGAAAATTTCATTAGTCAGATGAATGCACGAGATAAATGAGACACTGCAGGTTATATTCGTAGATTTTGGATTGGATTCACAAAGTCGTCATTGAGTGAGATGGGAATGTTTGATTGATATATTTGGTTTATTTTACTTAGCATTTCTGCCACTTTTAGCTAATCGCGAAGATGAGGATGAGTGATGATATGATGGAATTGATGGACACTCACAAATAACATCCATGCCCAAGCTGGGATTCGAACCCGGGACCCCTGGTGTCATAGCGCGCTATGCTAACCCTTACACCACGGAGGCCGGTGAGGCGGAAATGTGTTTTGGATTTTCTTTGGTGATTCAAAAATCTTTAACTGTGACGTGCATGCTTTTGTTTACATTAAAGTTTAGAAATTGACATGTCACCCTAAAACACACGCATGTATCTACATTTAATACCACTCCATACGAAAAGAAGCCTTGGCCGGCTCTTAATATTGTCCACCAAAGATTGATTGAGTGATTGAAAAAAAACCTTTTCAGCGCATGGCTTTCCTTGCTTTCTCAGAGATCTGAAGGATTTAGGTCTTGTATATGTAATGATAGTACTTTCAGTGCTTGAAGAGTATCATTAGGTACAGCTAAATATATAATAAATAAATGCTTTGGAAAATTTTTCACAAATATTTCAAAGTTAGACTTATTACGAGTTGATCGGGAACCATCTCAGCTGTTTTTTTCTTTTTTAACGCCCTATAGATGCCTGAGAAAATACGAAATACATGGCTTCTAAAGGGCATTGGGTGTGGTACACATCTGCCATAAATTGTTTAAAGCTATTTTTATGCGTAGCTATGGGACTTTAATATTAGAATGAACTGAACTGAAGTGGAACTCTATAAGTATGATATATTCAATAATGTGGTTTCTATATTCAGTGGGTGGGAGATGATTATTCCTGGTTGGGGTGGCTAAAGATCCTCCTCACAACCTTTAATCTCAACCTGCATTAAAATGAATATACGTATGTATCTTTTTTTTTCGCAATTTTCACATTTCAAACTCCTGATTTTCTGTTCCGTTAAATCCAAATAAGCCGAGAACGAGGTCCAGAGCTTTATATGTTTCAGAATTGTTATCAGGTTTTAAAATCTATTTTAAAAAAACAAAATAAATTCTAAGAAAAACAAGGAAATCATATATTTATGCAAATTTTGAATTAAATAACAGGACATTCGTGTGTGTTGTTCTAAATTAGAATGTTTTCAATGGCTTCATATTATACCTAGGTATCAAGGATGTATTTTGGGGGGGGGGCAAGGGGTCTTACCCGAAAGACTTACCAAGTAGTAAAAGTAAATAATCAAAATATAATTGTTTAGCATTAGATATATAATCGATGATTATTTCCGCTGAACTTATTGGAAGGCAAGGATATTTGCTCATACGGCTTTGAAGGGTTCCAAATATTTATGCATAGTACTAATGATAATATCCATAAAATATTGATCAGCAACTTTACTTTTCGTTAATTGGATCTAACTCCTTTTTTGTTATTCAATAAATATTCAATTATTTTTCTATTTGACATTAAATCCTTGCCAGGGCAGTTGTTTTTATGCAAATATTGGCGATCTTAACTACACGAAAGCTAGATAATGAGTACGTGCTGTTCTGTATATCTATTATTTTACCATCTTTTACCTATTCATGTAATAACAAAAATGCAACATTAATTAATTTACATATTTAGTTACTATTTTAATTTAATTAAATATAATTATTCTAATTTTTATTATGTATTATTATTATTATTGCGACACTTTGTTGGACCCCCGAAATGTATGTCTACATACGTGCCTGCTAGGTATAGTAGTAGTAGTAGGTGTGTGTGTGTGTATACATATAGCCTATATATGGGAGGCTGTATTTTGTACCCCCCCCCCCCAAATAAAAAACGTTCATGCGCCCTTGAACTGAGACATGTAAATTCAGGAGACCCAGAAGCTCTCCTATCATACAAATATTTCAGAAACAGAGCCAAAAAGCAGCGAGCAACGTAAAATTTAAACACTATAACAAAACGGTAAATTTGAATGTATACAATCCTAAAAACTTATGGTCTAAGCTCAGAATATATTTAACAAATAAAAAAAATAATGCGCTCTCCTCAGATACATTTCGGCCGGATGCAGTAAACGAGCTCTTTGTGCACCCTCAGATAACAATGCTGCGGTGAATGATGAAACTAACACTTATCTCCAGCAACCCAACAATGACACGTTGATATTTACCACATTAAGAAGCGAACAAATACGAAAAACTAATAACAAAATGAAATCAAAAGCGTGCGGTTATGATGGTATAAACCTAACTGTTCTGCAATATTGCATCCCCTTGCGCTTAGAAGCTCTTACGCACATTATTAAAATTGTTCTTTCCAAAGGTTGGTTTCCTCAAGAGTGAAAAAAATGCGAAGTAACACATATACCTAAAAAACCCAATCCCACAGAATGTATATACTTCGATTTTAACATGATGTAGCACTTGTTCGTTTGAATGGTTATAGTTTTACATATTGTACTGAAATTGCCTCCAATTAAAGGAATGCGTGATAAAGTGTTCTCCAAAGTTACAGAGGGGGTGGGGTACGTAGTTTTTATACTATTGTGAGCGATGTGTTTAAATAATTTTGAAAACAATCACAAATCACTAAGGTTTCACAACCAAAGTTTTAAGATACAATTAGCTGTTTACCACACTATATGAATAGCATTATAGTATCGTGAATATTAAGTTCAGTCATTAAAATCCATGTTTACAGTAAGGTTGTTCGCTTTATATCCGATCATTTTCGATCTGGTGCTGCCACCTGGCGTATCATGCTGGAACTATGGGTCTGCTGGCGAGAGCAGTGTTTTGTCTGACCTTGTAGGTGCGTGAGTGTTGGTAGTGAATGGTATCAAATGGCACCGAAAATCAACCGGTATTTGGAGGGTTACGTAATGGCCGTTTTCCATGCCAAGTTTTCATACGTACGCATTGTGAAACAGTGTCGGGAGAATGGGTTAACACTCGGGGTGATTACTGCGAAAGCCATTGTGTTCCGTTACACACAACAGGCTCTCCTTGCGAAACATTCACCCACGAAAACAACCAGGAGAAGGGCTGCAAGCCGTGTACACCACCTTCTACCGCGTCACATTGCCGAACGTAAGATGAACTGCAGGAAACTGTATGAAAAGTACCTGGCGGGTTCCAAATGGAAGAAAGTTGTCACAATGGATGAATCATATGTCCATCCCACTGCTGGTGGTCACATTCGGGCGATTACATACGTGACATTGACGGCAAAGGGCGCAGGAACTTTGTTCGTCAGTGCAGGGAAAGTTTCCCTCGTGGCTTTATGGTTGTGACGGGATTCGGATATGAGGGTAAGTTGATGATACGCAAGGTGGACAAAAACGTGAAGGTGAACGGCAGATACTTCCAAGACTCCATTCTGACACCTATCTATCGGAGAGACATTCCACAATTGTATGGAATGGACGCGAACCCAGGTGATGATCCATATGGACAAGACTTCGAGTTATACCGCTAGAACATCACTACGTCTTTATCAGGAAATGGCAGAGGAATTAGGAATTCGTGACATTCCGTTTGAAGACATTCCTGTGAAAAGCCAAGATGCCAGTGGATTCAATGGATTTTTGCGCATTTGGACTGTTGAAACGACGTCTTCAACATCGCCGCCCGCGCACCCTGGATGGTCCATGGAAAGCTTGCAGGGAGGAGTGGGACAGAATTCCCATGCCTGTCCTGCGCCGGAGCTTGCTGCAATGGAAACTGCAATGCCGGGCGATAGTCCACAATGCTGGGGGTCCAATAGAACATGTTCGGTGGTGGCGGCGCGGTATCTCATAAGGTGAGTACCCGTCAAAAATTGTCGAATATAAAGCGAACAACGTCTGTATTTTCAGGGTAGGGTAAGCAGAAATTTTCAGTTTTAAATTATAGTTAAACATAATAAACAGAAGTAACTAATATATGCTGAACCGTAATGAATATTATTATGCATAATGAGCGCAGCATTATGTCGATAAAACTATAAAGCGATTAACAAGAAATGTTAAAAAATGAATGAAAAACATTGAATATCGTCTCTTACTCGTCTTCCTTTAGAGGTAATTTGGATTACTTGATTTCAATTAGAGTACAATCGATTTCAGATTTCAATTCTCTATAACATTACTTTAGTGTTTCTTTCATTCTCATCAAGTTTTCAATGGATCAAGTTTAAACTTATTTACGTGTACAAATAGTGATTTTTCAAAGAGGAGGAATTTACTAGCTGCCCCTGAATGAATGTGGTAATAATTTATAATAATGTAAGCAAGGAGCCCAGTGTACCGGACACACAAGCACACAATAGCAAGGAACATGTCCGACAGCACATATGCGTATTTATTCAAGCAACTACATGTAATATTTTTATATATTTTATCAAAAATGATGGTCATAAGATCCGATTTTCCTCAATGCTTCATTATATGTAAATAAATAAAGAATAAAGAGATTTATTATTAATAAATTAGAATAGACAAAGCGGAATGGCGTGGGTAGGAAATCATACATGGTAATGAGTCACCTATCACTCACCTAGTTCTATTACAAGATGGTAGCTTAAACATTCTTCGTAGAAGAATTTACTAGAAACGTAAGTTGGAAACCCTGTGATTTTTCTCGAAATCATTTGCCAGTGCTATTTTATTCCCACTTGGTGATACGCCATGTCTTGCAAGTTACTTTTTACGGATTTCTACACTCTAAAATATACGCAACTGAATTGCCACCATTTGTTGTGTATAATTGTAATTGTTGTAAGGCAACATCAAATAGAGTGTTAAAAAGCTCCGGATTTTGTGTGGTTTGCTAGCAAATGGAGTAACAAAACACTAAACACTAACCGACTCAAGACGGAGTGTCCTGTTAACAGTATTTTTGATAGCAAATCAGTTGCATATTTTTAAAGTGTACATTCAAATTGGAATGAAATACTTGCCATATTGTGATTCTCTGTAAAATTTATCTGGTTTTTATATTCATTATTTCCTAATCACGTTTCAGATTAATGAAGTTAGAACTTGTTTAGGTACTGCAAGTTATGATTATTCACATCAGAGAAGTTTATTAGAAAAGGGGCCACCTCGATGAATATAGCGATAACACTGAACCCGATAAGCAATGTGTTCGGAGTGAGACTACTGAATTTCTCAATTCCATTCTCGATAACATCATAATTCAAAATGATACCTCCAAAAACATTTTGCATGTCCGGGGATATAGGCACTGATTGCAACATGTATATATATATATATATATATATATATATATATATATATATTTCGATTTTAACATGAAGTAGCACATGTTCGTTTGAATGATTAGTTATTATATTGTATTTAAATTTCTTCCAATTAAAGGAATGTGCGAGACAGTGTTCTCCAAAGTTAGAGAGGGGGTGGGGTACGTATTTTTATACTACCGTGCGTCCATTTCGATCTGCAGCCAAGAGATCGGGAGAAGCGTGGCGGGCGGCGCTGGCGGAGATGCCGACATTTGCGGCCTGTAATGCTAGCTTATTTTTACGGACATATCCAGACATTTATATAAATATTGCAAAACGAGCACTAACCTGTTTTATAATTCATCATCTGTAATTCATCCAAGTTCTGCAATTATATACACAAAAAAATACGCTTTAGAAGTGACGATAAGAGTCATAGATAATAAAACATTTTAATCATAGTTTTGACCAGCAACGTCCTGCTTAAGTTTATATCCTTGAAAGAGTTTTGTGTCGATGGGGATCGTTTGGAGGTTTCGAATGTGCAACACTGTATCAAGATTACGCTGCCGACGAAACCATTAAAAGTCAATGGTTTTCGTGAGCTTCCTCGATGAACTCGATGAAATTGGGGCAGCGTTAGAAAGTTATCCAAACAAACCTCTACGCCGTGTTTCACAGGAGATGGGAATGTCAAAATCATCAGCACATACAGCCACTAAGCTACTAAAATTAAAACCATACTCTTATAACACAGGTTAGTGCTCGTTTTGCAATATTTATATAAATGTCTGCATATGTCCATAAAAATAAGCGGGCATTTCAGGCCGCAAATGTCGGCATCTCCGCCAGCGCCTACCGTCACGCTTCTCCCGATCTCTCGGCTGCAGATCGAAATGGACGCACGGTATTGTGCGTGATGTGTTTAAATAATTTTGAAAAGAATGACAAATCACTAAGGTTACAGAAGGGACGGGTGTATGTATTTTTACACTATTATGTGAGAGTATTTAAATAATCTTAAAAAAATACAAATCACTGGTAATTCACATCTACAGTTCAATGAGATACAATTTGCTGTTTAGAGTGCCACACACGTAAATTTGCCGTTGCGTAGAAACGAATTTTCGTTTCGTCTCCCTCTCTCTTAGCATCACGTGTTCTACCCTGCTCGAAAACCTTCGCTATTGTTGCCATATTGTCATTCCATTCCTGGACACACTCGCGCAAACTTCATTGAAAACAATTGAACAGCGCTCCAGCTCGCGGTTCCCACCGGTCAGCAGGGACGGCAATGTGGCAATATAGCACGGCGTAGTCGTTGCTTCTTTTATGCAGTGCATGTTCATTGGCTAGCTAGTAACTAGTGTTGCCAACTGTAATAATGAAGCACTATTTCTGTCACGGAAGGGGAAAGCAGGTAAAGTGGCGGTGAGTTTTGTTGGATTGGAAGCACCATATTTTTATTTTATACTAAGTATTTGACCGGTTTGACGTTGTGTGCGTGTATTGTGTGTGTGTATGTAAAAGTGTGTGTTTGCTAATGAACGTTAAATTCCATAATGCCTCCAGTTCTGTCGAAGTTGAAATCAAAAACCTTGCATAGCCAAGCTCGGGAAATTCTAAGCAATTCAACTCTGGCTCCGGCAGGTGTTCTTGTAGAAATTGCATAGAGGAGGCTGTCATTTTTGCTGCTTAATGCGATACATATTGTTTTCTGTGTTAAAATTGCCATGCTTTGATGGGTGACCAAGTTCATAGCAGGGCCGGCGGAAGGGGAGGGCGAACCGAGCGGCAAAATTTGAAGAGAAGAAAAAATAAGCCTATTGAAAACTGTGATCGAGCGAGATATTCTTTTGCGCTGAATAGTATTGAAATAGCATAAGAAGTCTCATTATTTATTTTATATTTGATGTTTTAGTTTGGAATATATTGATTTTCAATTTTCCGTTGCTGCGTAATGACCGGGGGGGGGGGGGGTCGAAATAGAGCGGCATCTACTGCCACCTCCCAGGGAGGCAAAATGACTAGCGCCGGCCCTGGTTCATAACAAAAGAAAAAGCCGCGCAGCTTATCATCTAGTGGCAGTATATGTACTTGTTATTGTTGTCGAAGCCGGCATCCTTTGTAAATGTACAACAAAGGCAACCGACTGTCGCAGATCTCAGAGAGGAAATAATAATACTGTTTGAGGAGGAGTGTTATGGTGCAATTGTAGCGGTTTAACACGTTGGCATGTTATTATCTGCCGTTGCAGTTCCATACCAGTGTATACGGGTTTTGGGAGTGAAAAGTTAGAACGCCACCAGTGCATTAATGCAATGAAAAATAATATATACGTATATATTTTTTTTATTTTGTTTGAAATCACTCAAATAAGGAATCGTATGAAGAAGTCTTCTTTGCAGAATTTTTGGTAATTGTACTTATGTGTTAGTTCATATTTTGCGAATTTTTAGTCCATATGTATGTAGCTACATACAAAGCCACTTGTTAGTACATATTAATCCTAGTCCTGGTATAATGCATGACGTTTAAAACTCAACGTTAGATAGACCTGAATTCTCTAATTTTATTGTTGTACGTAACAGCTGTGCATCGGCGCACCGCAGCGATTTTTCTATCTGCTCCATTAGCAACACTGCTTCTTTAGTTCTGTCGCGCATTGCACGGCAGAATTATCTGCGCTGGACTCTACCAACTATATGAATTGTAATCATAGTATCCCGAATATTAAGTTCAATCTTTAAATCCATGTATCTTTTCAGGGTGAGTTAAGTAGACATACCAGCCAGAAATTTACGAGCTTAAAATTACAGTTGAATATAATAAACAATAAATTTATTTCCAGAGGTTGGTTCCCTCAAGAGTGGAACACCTATACCTAAAAATCCCAAACGTACAGAATGTATATATTTCGATTTTAACATGATGTAGCACTTGTTCGTTTGAATGAATATAGTTATTATATTGTATTGAAATTCCCTCCAATTAAAGGGATGCGTGAGACAGTGTTCTCCAAAGTTAGAGAGGGGGTGGGGTACGTATTTTTATACTATTGTGTGCGATCTGTTTAAATGATTTTGAAAAGAATCAAAAATCACTAAGGTTTAACAACCAAGGTTAAAAGATACAATTAGCTCTTTACTACACTATACAAATAGAATTGTAGTATCGTGAATATTAAGTTCAGTCTTTAAAATACATGTCTATTTACAGCCCGGGGTAAGCAGAAATTTTCAATCTTAAAATTATAGTTAAATATAATAGACAAAAGTAACTAATATCTGATGAACCGTAATGAATATTATTATGCGTAATGAGTACAGCATTATAAAACTTTAAACCGATAAGCAACAAAAGTTGAAAATCTATGAAAAACACTGAATTTTGTTTCTCACTCATCTTTCTTTAAAGGTACTTTGGATTATTTGAATTCAATTAGAATACAATAGATTTCAGTTTTTAATTCTCTATAACATTACTTTAGTGTTTCTTTCTTTCTCATCATGTTTTAAATGGATCAAGTTTAAACTTATTTACGTGTCCAAATTATGATTTTTCAGAGGGGAGGAATTTACTAGCTGCCCCATGAATGAATGTGGCGATAATTTATTACCTTGCAAGCAAGGTGCAGAGTGTACCGGATACATAAGCACACAGTACCAACGAACATGTCCGACCGCACATATGCGTATTTATTCAAGCAACTACATGGAATATTATAATATATTTTATCAAAATGATGGTCATAAATTCCCATTTTCCTGAAAGTTACACTACATGTAAATAAAAAAAGAATAAAGAATTTATATTATTAATAAATTAGAATAGACAAAGTGGAATGGGGATGAATGTGTAGACATCTGTACTGTACGATCTTGGGCTTTTCATGCTCGTAAAGAAAACCGCAGCTGAAGAACTCTCAGCGTATGTGAGAGAATGGAGTGGAAGGCCGCGTACTGCAACTGATGGAGGTTATCAGAATCGTGTTAAGCTGTGGTTTTCTTTACGAGCATGAAAAGCCAAAGATCTCACATTTCTGATTGATCAAGTCAGAGCGTGTTTATGGACTAAAAGATTTTAATATTCACTTCAGAGAAGTATCTTAGAAAAGGGGCCTCCTCGATGAATGTAGGGATAACACTGCAACCGGTAAGCTACGGGTTCGGAGTGCGATTACCGGATTTATCAATTCCATACTCGATAACATCATAATTCAAAATGATAGCTCCAAAAACATTTTTGCCTGTCCGGGAATGTAGCAGGAACTGAATACAAGATGTATATGTATATATATATTTCGATTTTAACATGATGTAGGACTTTGTTTGAATGATTAGTTATTATATTGTATTGAAATTGCGTCCAATTAAAGAAATGCGCGAGAAGGTTTTCTTCAAAGTTACAGAAGGGTGGTAGGAGTACGTACTATTACACTATTGTGTGAAAGTGTTTAAATAGTCTTGAAAAATTCACAAATCACTAGCGATTCACATCTTAAGATCAAAACACAGTTAGCTGTTTAACGCACTATATGAATTGTATCTATAGAACCTTCAATATTAAGTTAAATCTTTACAAACCATTTTTTTCAGAGTTTCGTAAGTAGAGATACTAATAATTTACAATATTAAAATTACAATTAAATTTAATAATAAAAAAGTAACTAATATATGCTAAACAGTAATGAATATTATTATACGTAATGAGTACAGCATTATGTTGTAGAAACTATAAAGCGATTAACAACAAAAGTTAAAGATGAATGAAAAATGTGTTTAAAATTTTGGAAAAATCTTGTAAAGCAAGATCTCTGGATTACATATGAACACACACTAAGGTGAGCACGAAAACTGTGCTTCTATTCGAGAAAAAACTAGTTGTGTTATTTTAGGGTTCACACTTGGAGATGATTCGTCTCTAACTCAGCTAAATAAATTTCAGATTTTAATACTCTATAACATTAATTTAGTGTTTTTTGATTCTCATTAAGTTTCCAATGGATGAAGTTGAAACTTATTTACGTGTACAAATAGTAATTCTTCATAGTGGAGGATTTTATTAGCTGTCCCCTTAATGAATGTGAAGATATTTTATTACCCTGCAAGCAAGGTGCCCAGTGGACCAGACACACAAACACACATTACCAAGGAACATGACCGGCCGCACATGTGTATTTATTCAAGCAACTAAATGGTATAATTTAATATATTCTATCAAAATTACTGTCATAAGTTCCGATTTCCGTGAAAGCTCCACTACATGTAAATAATTAAAGGACAAAAAGGTTTTCATTATTAAAAAAAATAGAAAAGACAAAGTGGAACTTGGGGGTAAGAAATCTTACATTGTGATGAGTCATTTATCAGTCACCTAGTTCTATTACAAGATGGTAGCTTAAACATTCTTCGTAAAAGAATTTACCAGCTATTTAAGTTGGATCTCCTGTGATTTTTTTCGAAATTAATTGTCAGTGCTACTTCATCTCTTGCTAGCTACTTTTTAGGGGCACTTTAGATTACTACACTCTAAAAAATATGTATATTGCCTCATATGCTGTGTTCCTTTACATATGTATAGTTCTATATTGCAATATGTATACTTTACATATGTTTCTTTATTGAAATTCGTCATACACAACAACTTCAGTTAGCCAAATTGACGTATAGGGTGTATGTTACTGAGTTTATGTTTGCGTAGAGCAACTGTAAATGTTGCAAAATTACCTCAAGTTCTACAAAAATTAACTTTTTCCAAATTTTATTATTTTCTTCTTCTTCAACAACAAATGTTCGTGCTGGGTATCAAATGTACCTCTTTGGAATCGGTTCCATAAGCTTTCCAACGAGGTATTATTTGTGATTCTGGGATAATCAGTAGAGGGGTACAAATGCCACGAACATGAAGCTCTGCGATTTCCATGAAATTTTGGCCGAGGGCTAAAGGTTCATACTATAACTGGCATTATTTCTATATCTGAGGGTGCAGGACATAAATTAAGTTCAGAGTCATCCTCAACAGCACGAAAACTAAAAGGAACTTCTTCTCTCATGCCAAGAAAATTTTCGATCTTTAATTTTGTTGACCTGTCTTATCTGTAACATTTCAAATGGATTAAGGGAATTCAGAAAGTTGCGCGACTACTTTCATCTGAGACATTTAATTCAGGAGATCTAGACGCTCTCCTATCATACAAATACATTAGAAACGCAGCGAGAAACACAAAATTTAAACACTATAACGAAACGGTAAATCAGAATGTAAAAAAAGCTAAAACGTATAGTCTAAGCTCCGAAACCTTGTACTTTTATCAAATAAAAAGAGTAATGAGCTCTTTCAGATACATTTCGGCCAGATGCAGTAAAGGAGGTCCTTGTGCACCCTTAGATAACAATCCAACCGTGAGTGATGAAAGTAACACTTATCTCAAGCAACCCAACACTGACACATTGTTTTTTATACCACAGTAAGTAGCGAACAAGTATGAAACATTAATAACAAAATGAAATCAAAGCGTTAGGTTATGATGGAATAAACCTAACTGTCTGCAATATTGCATCCCCTTGTGCTTAGAAGCTCTTACGCCATTTTTATTATTTCCCTTTCAAAAGGTTGGTTCCCTCAAGAGTGGATAAAATGCGAAGTAACACCTACACCTAAAACCCCAACCCCACAGAATGTATATACTTCGATTTTAACATGATGTAGCACTTGTTCGTTTGAATATTGTATTGAAATTCTCTCTAATTGAAGAGATGAGCTAGAAAGTGTTCTTCAATGTTGGAGAGGGGGAGTACGTATTTTTATACTATTGTGTGCGATGTGTTTAAATAATTTTGAAAAGAATAAAATATCACTAAGGTTTAACAACAAAAGTTATAAGAAACAATTAGCTGTTTACTACACTATACAAATAGAATTATAGTATCGGGAATATTAAGTTCAGTCTTTAAAATAAATGTCTATTTTCAGCCCGGGGAAAGCAGAAATTTTCAATCTTAAGATTATAGTTAAATATATAAACGAAAGTAACTAATATCTGATGAACCGTAATGAATATTATTATGCGTAATGAGTACAGCACTATGTCGTAGAACGTTAAACCGATCAACAACAAAAGTTAAAAATGAATAACAAAATTTGAATTTCGTTTCTCACTCATCTTTCTTTAAAGGTACTTTGGAATACTGGATTACAATTAGAGTACAATAGATTTCAGATTTCAATTCTATATAACATAACTTTAGTGTTTCTTTCATTCTCATCAAGTTTCCAATGGATCAAGTTTAAACTTATTTACGTGTGCAAATTATGATTTTTCAGAGAGGAGAAATTTACTAGCTGCCCCATGAATAAATGTGGCGATAATTTATTACCTTGCAAGCAAGGTGCAGAGTGTACCGGATACATAAGCACACAGTACCAACGAACATGTCCGACCGCACATATGCGTATTTATTCAAGCAACTACATGGAATATTATAATATATTTTATCAAAATGATGGTCATAAATTCCCATTTTCCTGAAAGTTACACTACATGTAAATAAAAAAAGAATAAAGAATTTATATTATTAATAAATTAGAATAGACAAAGTGGAATGGGGATGAATGTGTAGACATCTGTACTGTACGATCTTGGGCTTTTCATGCTCGTAAAGAAAACCGCAGCTGAAGAACTCTCAGCGTATGTGAGAGAATGGAGTGGAAGGCCGCGTACTGCAACTGATGGAGGTTATCAGAATCGTGTTAAGCTGTGGTTTTCTTTACGAGCATGAAAAGCCAAAGATCTCACATTTCTGATTGATCAAGTCAGAGCGTGTTTATGGACTAAAAGATTTTAATATTCACTTCAGAGAAGTATCTTAGAAAAGGGGCCTCCTCGATGAATGTAGGGATAACACTGCAACCGGTAAGCTACGGGTTCGGAGTGCGATTACCGGATTTATCAATTCCATACTCGATAACATCATAATTCAAAATGATAGCTCCAAAAACATTTTTGCCTGTCCGGGAATGTAGCAGGAACTGAATACAAGATGTATATGTATATATATATTTCGATTTTAACATGATGTAGGACTTTGTTTGAATGATTAGTTATTATATTGTATTGAAATTGCGTCCAATTAAAGAAATGCGCGAGAAGGTTTTCTTCAAAGTTACAGAAGGGTGGTAGGAGTACGTACTATTACACTATTGTGTGAAAGTGTTTAAATAATCTTGAAAAATTCACAAATCACTAGCGATTCACATCTTAAGATCAAAACACAGTTAGCTGTTTAACGCACTATATGAATTGTATCTATAGAACCTTCAATATTAAGTTAAATCTTTACAAACCATTTTTTTCAGAGTTTCGTAAGTAGAGATACTAATAATTTACAATATTAAAATTACAATTAAATTTAATAATAAAAAAGTAACTAATATATGCTAAACAGTAATGAATATTATTATACGTAATGAGTACAGCATTATGTTGTAGAAACTATAAAGCGATTAACAACAAAAGTTAAAGATGAATGAAAAATGTGTTTAAAATTTTGGAAAAATCTTGTAAAGCAAGATCTCTGGATTACATATGAACACACACTAAGGTGAGCACGAAAACTGTGCTTCTATTCGAGAAAAAACTAGTTGTGTTATTTTAGGGTTCACACTTGGAGATGATTCGTCTCTAACTCAGCTAAATAAATTTCAGATTTTAATACTCTATAACATTAATTTAGTGTTTTTTTGTTTCTCATTAAGTTTCCAATGGATGAAGTTGAAACTTATTTACGTGTACAAATAGTAATTCTTCATAGTGGAGGATTTTATTAGCTGTCCCCTTAATGAATGTGAAGATATTTTATTACCCTGCAAGCAAGGTGCCCAGTGGACCAGACACACAAACACACATTACCAAGGAACATGACCGGCCGCACATGTGTATTTATTCAAGCAACTAAATGGTATAATTTAATATATTCTATCAAAATTACTGTCATAAGTTCCGATTTCCGTGAAAGCTCCACTACATGTAAATAATTAAAGGACAAAAAGGTTTTCATTATTAAAAAAAATAGAAAAGACAAAGTGGAACTTGGGGGTAAGAAATCTTACATTGTGATGAGTCATTTATCAGTCACCTAGTTCTATTACAAGATGGTAGCTTAAACATTCTTCGTAAAAGAATTTACCAGCTATTTAAGTTGGATCTCCTGTGATTTTTTTCGAAATTAATTGTCAGTGCTACTTCATCTCTTGCTAGCTACTTTTTAGGGGCACTTTAGATTACTACACTCTAAAAAATATGTATATTGCCTCATATGCTGTGTTCCTTTACATATGTATAGTTCTATATTGCAATATGTATACTTTACATATGTTTCTTTATTGAAATTCGTCATACACAACAACTTCAGTTAGCCAAATTGACGTATAGGGTGTATGTTACTGAGTTTATGTTTGCGTAGAGCAACTGTAAATGTTGCAAAATTACCTCAAGTTCTACAAAAATTAACTTTTTCCAAATTTTATTATTTTCTTCTTCTTCAACAACAAATGTTCGTGCTGGGTATCAAATGTACCTCTTTGGAATCGGTTCCATAAGCTTTCCAACGAGGTATTATTTGTGATTCTGGGATAATCAGTAGAGGGGTACAAATGCCACGAACATGAAGCTCTGCGATTTCCATGAAATTTTGGCCGAGGGCTAAAGGTTCATACTATAACTGGCATTATTTCTATATCTGAGGGTGCAGGACATAAATTAAGTTCAGAGTCATCCTCAACAGCACGAAAACTAAAAGGAACTTCTTCTCTCATGCCAAGAAAATTTTCGATCTTTAATTTTGTTGACCTGTCTTATCTGTAACATTTCAAATGGATTAAGGGAATTCAGAAAGTTGCGCGACTACTTTCATCTGAGACATTTAATTCAGGAGATCTAGACGCTCTCCTATCATACAAATACATTAGAAACGCAGCGAGAAACACAAAATTTAAACACTATAACGAAACGGTAAATCAGAATGTAAAAAAAGCTAAAACGTATAGTCTAAGCTCCGAAACCTTGTACTTTTATCAAATAAAAAGAGTAATGAGCTCTTTCAGATACATTTCGGCCAGATGCAGTAAAGGAGGTCCTTGTGCACCCTTAGATAACAATCCAACCGTGAGTGATGAAAGTAACACTTATCTCAAGCAACCCAACACTGACACATTGTTTTTTATACCACAGTAAGTAGCGAACAAGTATGAAACATTAATAACAAAATGAAATCAAAGCGTTAGGTTATGATGGAATAAACCTAACTGTCTGCAATATTGCATCCCCTTGTGCTTAGAAGCTCTTACGCCATTTTTATTATTTCCCTTTCAAAAGGTTGGTTCCCTCAAGAGTGGATAAAATGCGAAGTAACACCTACACCTAAAACCCCAACCCCACAGAATGTATATACTTCGATTTTAACATGATGTAGCACTTGTTCGTTTGAATATTGTATTGAAATTCTCTCTAATTGAAGAGATGAGCTAGAAAGTGTTCTTCAATGTTGGAGAGGGGGGAGTACGTATTTTTATACTATTGTGTGCGATGTGTTTAAATAATTTTGAAAAGAATAAAATATCACTAAGGTTTAACAACAAAAGTTATAAGAAACAATTAGCTGTTTACTACACTATACAAATAGAATTATAGTATCGGGAATATTAAGTTCAGTCTTTAAAATAAATGTCTATTTTCAGCCCGGGGAAAGCAGAAATTTTCAATCTTAAGATTATAGTTAAATATATAAACGAAAGTAACTAATATCTGATGAACCGTAATGAATATTATTATGCGTAATGAGTACAGCACTATGTCGTAGAACGTTAAACCGATCAACAACAAAAGTTAAAAATGAATAACAAAATTTGAATTTCGTTTCTCACTCATCTTTCTTTAAAGGTACTTTGGAATACTGGATTACAATTAGAGTACAATAGATTTCAGATTTCAATTCTATATAACATAACTTTAGTGTTTCTTTCATTCTCATCAAGTTTCCAATGGATCAAGTTTAAACTTATTTACGTGTGCAAATTATGATTTTTCAGAGAGGAGAAATTTACTAGCTGCCCCATGAATAAATGTGGCGATAATTTATTACCTTGCAAGCAAGGTGCAGAGTGTACCGGATACATAAGCACACAGTACCAACGAACATGTCCGACCGCACATATGCGTATTTATTCAAGCAACTACATGGAATATGATAATCTATTTTATCAAAATGATGGTCATAAGTTCCCATTTTCCTGAAAGTTACACTACATGTAAATAAATAAAGAATAAAGAGTTTCTATTATTAATAAATTAGAATAGACAAAGTGGAATGGTGATGAATGTGTAGACATCTGTACTGTACGATCTTGGGCTTTTTATGCTCGTAAAGAAAACCGCAGCTGAAGAACTCTCAGCGTATGTGAGAGAATGGAGTGGAAGGCCGCGTACTGCAACTGATGGAGGTTATCAGAATCGTGTTAAGCTGTGGTTTTCTTTACGAGCATGAAAAGCCAAAGATCTCACAGTACTGATATCTACACATTCATCCCCATAAGATACCTTCAGTCTCAGATGAATGTCAATTTGCAGCAAATTTTCTGGGGTTAGAAACTCGATTACGGCACGCTACTTCAGGCGCTCCACCGACATTGCATGGTTACATGCTGCCATTTTCCTCGCTATAGTTCAGCACCCCCTGGGGAGGGGAGAGAAGTTTGAAACATTCTAAGCAGAAGCGGGAAAGTCTTATAAGTGCAATGTATGGGTGCTCAAAAACCAAAATGCTTTTATAAGGTAAAAAAAATAGGAAGCTTTACTTTTCAAAACGCCCTCGTATATATATTTTATTGCAGAGCCATTTCAGGATTGTAATGTTGTTGATTGACATTCCAAATTACAGTTTCAGGAATTTTAACACAAAATGTTAATAAGAAATGAAATTAGGTACACCATATTTAATGCAAAATATTGAATTTCCTAATCACATTTCTGATGGATCAAGTCAGAGCGTGTTTATGGACTAAAAGATTTTAATATTCACTTCAGAGAAGTATATTACAAAAGGGGCCTCCTCGATGAATATAGGGATAATACTGAATCCAGTAGGCAACGGGTTCGGAGTGCGATTACCGGATTTCTCAATTCCATACTCGATAACATCATAATTCAAAAGAATGGCTCCAAAAACATTTTGTCTGTCAGGGAATATAGGCAATCAATGCAACATTTATATGTATATATTTAGATTTTAAATTGATGTAGGACTTTGTATGAATGATTAGTTATTATATTGTATTGAAATTGCGTCCAATTAAAGAAAAGCACGAGAAGGTTTTCTTCAAAGTTACAGAAGGGTGGTAGGGGTACGTATTTTTACACTATTGTGTGAAAGTGTTTAAATAATCTTGAAAAATTCACAAATCACTAGCGATTCACATCCTAAGATCAAAACACAATTAGCTGTTTACCGCACTATATGAATTGTATCTATAGAACCTTCAATATTAAATTCAATCTTTACAAACCATTTTTTCAGAGTTTCGTAAGTAGAGATACTAATAATTTACAATATTAAAATTACAATTAAATGTTATAATAAAAAAAATAACTAATATATGCTAAACCGTAATGAATATTATTATGCGTAATGCGTATAGCATTATGTTGATAAAACTATAAAGCGAATAACAACAAAAGATACTGAATGAAAAATGTGTTTTAAATTTTGGAAAAATCTTGTGAAGCAAGATCTCTGGATTACATATGAACACACACTAAGGTGAGCACGAAAACTGTGCTTCTATTCTAGAAAAAAACTAGTTGTGTTATTTTAGGGTTCACACTTGGAGATGATTCGTCTCTAACTGAGCTAAATAAATTTCAGATTTTGATACTCTATAACATTAATTTAGTGTTTTTTTGTTTCTCATTAAGTTTCCAATGGATGAAGTTGAAACTTATTTACGTGTACAAATAGTGATTCTTCATAGTGGAGGATTTTATTAGCTGCCCCCTTAATGAATGTGGAGATATTTTATTACCCTGCAAGCAAGGTGCCCAGTGGACCGGACACACAAACACACCAAAATTACCAAGGAACATGCACGGCCGGACATGTGTATTTATTCAAGCAACTAAATGGTATAATTTAATATATTCTATCAAAATTACTGTCATAAGTTCCGATTTCCCTGAAAGCTTCACACATGTAAATAATTAAAGGACAAAAAGATTTTCATTATTAAAAAAATAGAAGAGACAAAGTGGAACTTGGGGGGTAAGAAATCTTACATTGTGATGAGTCATTTATCAGTCACCTAGTTCTATTACAAGATGGTAGCTTAAACATTCTTCGTAAAAGAATTTACCAGCTATTTAAGTTGGATCTCCTGTGATTTTTTTCGAAATTAATTGTCAGTGCTATTTCATCTCTTACTAGCTACATTTTAGGAGCACTTTAGATTACTACACTCTAAAAAATATGTATATTGCCTCATATGCTGTGTTCCTTTACATATGTATAGTTCTATATTGCAATATGTATACTTTACATATGTTTCTTTATTGAAATTCGTCATACACAACAACTTCAGTTAGCCAAATTGACGTATAGGGTGTATGTTACTGAGTTTATGTTTGCGTAGAGCAACTGTAAATGTTGCAAAATTACCTCAAGTTCTACAAAAATTAACTTTTTCCAAATTTTATTATTTTCTTCTTCTTCAACAACAAATGTTCGTGCTGGGAATCAAATGTACCTCTTTGGAATCGGTTCCATAAGCTTTCCAACGAGGTATTATTTGTGATTCTGGGATAATCAGTAGAGGGGTACAAATGCCACGAACATGAAGCACTGCGATTTCCATGAAATTTTGGACGAGGGCTAAAGGTTCATACTATAACTGGCATTATTTCTATATCTGAGGGTGCAGGACATAAATTAAGTTCAGAGTTCATCCTCAACAGCACGAAAACTAAAAGGAACTTCTTCTCTCATGCCAAGAAAATTTTCGATCTTTAATTTTGTTGACCTGTCTTATCTGTAACATTTCAAATGGATTAAGGGAATTCAGAAAGTTGCGCGACTACTTTCATCTGAAACATTTAATTCAGGAGATCTAGACGCTCTCCTATCATACAAATACATTAGAAACGCAGCGAGAAACACAAAATTTAAACACTATAACGAAACGGTAAATCAGAATGTAAAAAAAGCTAAAACGTATAGTCTAAGCTCCGAAACCTTGTACTTTTATCAAATAAAAAGAGTAATGAGCTCTTTCAGATACATTTCGGCCAGATGCAGTAAAGGAGGTCCTTGTGCACCCTTAGATAACAATCCAACCGTGAGTGATGAAAGTAACACTTATCTCAAGCAACCCAACACTGACACATTGTTTTTTATACCACAGTAAGTAGCGAACAAGTATGAAACATTAATAACAAAATGAAATCAAAGCGTTAGGTTATGATGGAATAAACCTAACTGTCTGCAATATTGCATCCCCTTGTGCTTAGAAGCTCTTACGCCATTTTTATTATTTCCCTTTCAAAAGGTTGGTTCCCTCAAGAGTGGATAAAATGCGAAGTAACACCTATACCTAAAACCCCAACCCCACAGAATGTATGTACTTCGATTTTAACATGATGTAGCACTTGTTCGTTTGAATATTGTATTGAAATTCTCTCTAATTAAAGAGATGAGCTAGAGAATGTTCTTCAATTTTGGAGAGGGGGAGTACGTATTTTTACACTATTGTGTGCGATGTGTTTAAATAATTTTGAAAGGAATCACAAATCACAAAGGTTTCACAACCAAAGTTATAAGATACAATTAGCTGTCTACTACACTATACAAATAGCATTATCGTATCGTGAATATTAAGTTCAGTCTTTAAAATACATGTCTATTTTCAGCCCGGGGTAAGCAGAAATATTCAATCTTAAAATTATAGTTAAATATAATAGACAAAAGTAACTGATATATGTTGAACCGTAATGAATATCATTATGCGTAAAGAGTACATTACTATGTCGATAAAACTATAAAGCGATTAACAACAAAAGTTAAAAATAAATGAAAGACATTGAATTTCGTATCTCACTCACCTTCCTTTAGAGATTCTTTATATTACTTGATTTCCATTAGAATTCAATAGATTTCAGATTTTAATACTTTATGACATTACTTTAGTGTTTCTTTCTTTCTCATCAAGTCTTCAATGGATCAAGTTTAAACTTATTTACGTGTACAAATAGTGAATCAGAGAGGAGGGTTTTTATTAGCTGCCCCCTGAATGAATGTGACAATATTTTTTTACCCTCAAGCAAGATGCATACCGGACACATAACCACACAGTACCAAGGAACATGCCCGACCGCACATATACGTGCGTATTTATTCAAGCAACTACATCAAATATTTAATATATTTTATCAAAACGACGGTCATAAGTTTCGATTTCTCTGAAAGTTCATACATGGTGATGGCTCACCTATCATTTATTTAGTTCTATGAGAAAATAGTTGCTTAAATTTTCTTCGTAAAAGAAAGTACCAGCTATTTAAGTTGGAAATTAATTTTCAGTGCTACTATAAGATTCCCACTTGTGATACGTTGTAATTTGATAGCTACATTTTAGGGACACTGGATTACTACACTTTAAACTATAGGCCACTGAATTGCCACCATTTATTGTGTATAATTTTAAGTGGTTATAACACCATTAAGCCTTGTTTCCATGATTATGAAAAACTAAATATGCTGACCAAGGCAGTAATTTATTTTATTAAAAACATAAACTAACGTAACGTTTCAACCTTCTAGCAAGGTCTTCTTCAGACTCTGTATCAAGTACAAAAGTAACCAGATACAACAAAAGGGCTTTATATATACACAAACATTACTCCCTCCAGACTATTTAGAAAGTTGTTAGGAAGTTTCTAGCAGATGACTTTCACTTTCTAACTTTACTTTCACCTAAAATGCTAAACAAAATTACTTCCATATAGAATGTGGTTGGACTTTTAATCTCACGCTCTTTTTCCCTTCATTTTTCCTTCGTTCTCCTCTCCTCTTTCTCTCTTGTCCTTTCCACTCTTTCCAACATCTTCTTCCATTCTTTGTTTAACTTCAGTCCCCCATTCCAGTTCATTGTGTCTTCTTCACCTTTCTTCTCTATTTCTTTGGCTTCCTTCCATTTTCTCACTAGCATTCTCTTCTCCCTTCCTATCTGCTTAGCCTCATCCCACTCTATGTCATGTCCTGTTTCTCTCGTGTGTTTAAATATTGCATTTCTCTCTCTCTTAAGTCGTACATCATCCCTATGTTGTTTCAACCTGTCTTTCAGCCTTTTTTTCGTTTCTCCTATGTACACACTCTGACATTCTTTACATTTAACTTCGTAGATAATCCCTTCTTCTTCCTCTCCTCTGTTTTCCTTTTTCTTGTTAGCATTCCTCGCTATTCCTAAGATGCTTCTCCCTCCCTTCCTGTAAGTTTTAATTCCCGCTTTCCTAAGCACTTTGCATATCTTTTCTGTGGTCTTCCCCATACTCCTTATTCCAAACCTTCTCTCCTCTTTTTCTTTCTCTTCCAATTCTCCCCTGCCCGTTTTCTTACTTCTTCTGTTTATGTCCAGTCTATCCTGCTTCTCATAGCCATTCTTTTCCAGCTGTTTCCATAGACTATTTATTTTGCCTTCTTTTTCACATTCTTTCATGCATATTTTCTTGATTCTGTCCTCCATATTCTTTATAAAATTTCTTTTTGTCACCTCACTTACATCACTTCTTTTGTGGCAGAATACCCCTGCTGCACACTTCTTCTGATGCCAAGCGGTTTCAATTTCTTGTCCTTTTTTCCTTTTCATTAACATATCTAGATAGCTTAACTTGTCTTCTTCTTCTATTTCAAGTTCCAATAATATCCCTCTTTCTTCATCTTGAATTTCTTTGGCAAAAATGTCAAGCTGCCTCTTCGTTCCCTTCCATATGCCAAAACAGTCCTTGCTAGAAGGTTGAAACGTTACGTTAGTTTATGTTTTTAATAAAAATAAATTACTGCCTTGGTCAGCATATTTAGTTTTTTAAGTGGTGTAACACAACACGAAAGGTAGCTTTAAAGACCTCCGCTACTTACGTGGTTTGCTAAAAATGGAGTAACAAGACACAAAACAAAGACAATTAACCGACACTAGACGGACTGTCCTGCTAGCAGTATCTTTGGTAGTTAATCAGTTGCATATCTTTAAAATGTAGATTCAAATTGGAGTGAAATACTTGCCATATTGTGATTCTCTGTAAAATTTCTCTGGTATCTCTCTTGGAGCTTTTGCTAATCAGGTTTCAGAAGGATCAAGTCAGAGCTTGTTTAAAGACTGCAAGTTCTGATTATTTATATCAGGAAAGTTTACTAGAAAAGGGGCCTCCTTGATGAATGTACGGATAGCACTGCACCCGGTAAGCAACGGGTTCGAAGAACCATTACCATATTTCTCAATTCCATACTCGACAACATAATGATTTAAAAGTATAGCACCAAAAACATTTTGCCTGTATGGGAAAATAAGCACTGAATGCAACATGTATATGTATATATTTCGATATTAACATGTTGTAGGACGTTTTCGTTTGATTTTTTACTTATTATATTGGATTGAAATTGCCTTCAACTAAAGGAATGCGCGAGAAGGTTTTCTTCAAAGTTACAGAAGTGTGGTAGGGGTACGTATTTTTACACTATTGTGTGAAAGAGTGTAAATAATCTTGAAAAATTCACTAATCTCTAGCGATTCAAATCCTAAGTTCAATCAGACACAATTAGCTGTTTGCCACACTTTGTGAATTGTATTTACAATTTTATTTTCAATCTTTAAAATCCATGTATCTTTTCAGGATCTCGTAAGTAGAGATACTAGAAATTTGCAATATTAAAATGATAATTTAATTTAATAACAAAAACTAACTAGTATATGCTTTCTATAATGAATATTATTATGCGTAATAAGTACAGCATTATGTCAATAAAACTACAAAGCGATTAACAAAAAATGTTAAAGATGAATGAAAGATACTGAATGAAAAATGTGTTTTAAATTTTGGAAAAATCTTATGAAGCAAGTGCTCTTGATTCTGTATGAACACACTCTAAGGTGAGCACGAAAGCTGTTCTTCTATTCGAGAAAAAACTAGTTGTGTTATTTTAGGGTTCACACTTGGTGATGATTCTTCTGTAACTCACCTACCTATAGAGGTACTTTAAATTAATAGATTTTAATAAGAGTACAATACATTTCAGATTTTAATGCTTTATAACATTAATTTAGTATTTCTTTCTTTCTCATTAAGTTTCCAATGGATCAAGTTTAAACTTATTTACGTGTACAAATAGTGATACTTCATAATAGAGGATTTTATTAGCTGCCCCCTTAATTAATGTGGAGATATGTTATTACCCAGCAAGCAAAGTGCCCAGTCTGCCGGACACACAAGCACACAGTACCAAGGAACTTGCGTGACTGCACATGTGTATTTATTCAAGCAACTACATGGTATAATTTAATATATTATATCAAAATGACGGTCTTCATAAGTTCCGATTTTCTTGAATGCTTCGCTACATGTAAATAATTAAAGAAAAAAGAGTGTTCATAATTAGAAAATTAGGAAAGACATTGTGGAACTGGGGGGTAAGAAATCACACATTTTGATGAGTCATCTATCAGTCACCTAGAGTGCGCGTCAAATCTCCTGCATATGGCGATAGCCAATAGCAGGGCATTGCAGCGGTGCCATGTCGAAATCTCACACGGAAAAGAGACATCGTGGTTGAGCGAAAGGCCTTGTCAAGGAGAGCACGGCAACGCCGCAGGTCTGTGATTCGCTGGTGCTGTTCAGCCGTTCAAGGCCATATGCAGGAGATTTGACGCGCACTCTAGTTCTTTTACAAGATGGTAGCTTAAACATTCTTCCTAAAAGAATATACCAGCTATTTAAGCTGGATCCCATGTGATTTTTTTCTAAATTAATTGTCAGTGTTACTTTAAGATTCCCACTTCGTGATACGTCATCTCTTGCTAGCTACTTTTTTGGGGCAATTTAGATAACTATACTCTAAAAAATAGACAACTGAATTGCCTCCATTTGTGTTGCAGAATTTTAATTGCTGTAACACAACACCAAAGGGAGTATTAAAGGCCTCCGTAATTTGTGTGGTTTGGTAGCAAATGGAGTGAAAAATAAAAACAACGACAATGAACCGACTCAAGACGAAGTGTTTTGTTACCAGTATCTTTGGTAACAAATCAGTTGCATATTTTTAAAGTGTTCATTCAAATTCGAGTGAAATATTTGTCAAATTGTGATTACAATGGTTGAGAGTGTATCTTTTCTTCATTAAAGAGACGTTGCTATTAGTTTCGAGCTAATGAAGACAAATTTGAACATATTTTTTGTCCTGCACCCTCAGATTTAGAAATAATGCCAGTTACAGTATCAACCTATGGCCCCGGCCAAACTTTCAAGGAAATCGCAGAGCTTCACGTTGGTGGCATTTGTGCCAATCTACTAATTATCCCAGAATCACAAATGATACCTCGTTGGAAAGCGTATGAAACATGATTCCATCGAAGTAGATTTGGGACCCAACACGCAAAATTTGAAGAAGAAAAACAAAAAGAAAATAAGAAAATTGGTGAAAAATTTTATTTTTGGAGAACTTGATGCAAGTTTGCAATACTTACAGTTGCTCTACGCAAACATAAACTCAGTAACGTAAGTCAATTTGGCTAACTGAAGTTCTTGTGTATGACGAATTTCAATAAAGAAACATGCGCCTCCCCGATGACCCAGTGGTGGCGTTGATGCCTTGTAATCAAGGGACCCGGTTTCGATATCTGGTGGAGACTCATAGTATTTCGGATCCCAATTAAAACTGTAGCTCCTGTCTCAATTAGCCTTACTCTGCATAAAGTGGACTTAAAACAGCAACTCAATCAACCAGTTAACAAAGAATCATATGTAAGGTATACATATTGCAATATAGAATTATCCATATATAAAAGAACAAAGCATATGAGGCAATATACATACCTAGTTTATTGTCTTACGTTTAACCTTAGTCCTGTGGGTGTCTTTCGTTCCATAAGGAATCCCCAGCAATAGTCTGCCATCATATCTGCCATCACTTACAAGGCCCAAATTTATTGGAAAGAGATCTACATGGCTGTGTAGGAAATGCTGTTTCATAGACATGTTACATCCTTGCTTTTCGTAACTATTCAGCAAATTGTCCACGAGTGTTTTGTAATTCTTAGCCTTTTTTTAGTCCAAGAAACCGGAGCACAAACTCTTGAGTGACACCCACCATTGCAGCTCAAGAGGACTAAGCGACGTATCGAAGTCCTGGTCCCACATGAGATTTCTTATCTGGGGACAGACGAACACACCGGCCTCCACTTTGTTGGCGTTGAGATTAGGAAATTAAGGTGTCAAATACTGGAAACTGTCTCCGCTCTTGTCCATTGCAGTCTCAAAGGATTACATAAAGCCAAGCTTAATATGGGTTGGAGGTGGATATATGTCCTCAGAGTTGGCTAAAGGGATGTTTGCAACATTTTTTCACCTGCTTTCATTGTACTGTATCGTGACAATTCTTTCCTCCGATAGCGACTGTCTCTGGCTCGACTATCCCATTCGCATAAGAAGCAGCAATGTTTCGTGTATCCACTCTATAGTCCTGTAATTATGCTTATGACTTTGAAATCTGCAACATTGTGTCATTTATGAAAGTTGTAATGAACTTTTTCTAATATAAGTTTCATGATTTGATTTGGTACTTTAAGTACACTTTATGCACAGCAAGGCTAATCGGGACTCGATCTACGTTATAAACTGGGATCCAAACAACTGTCCAACGTGCATCAACTGGATATCGAACCCGGGACCCGTTTATTACAAGGCGACGACGTTACCACTGCGCCATCGGGGAGGCCCTTATAAGTTTCATGATGTCATGTGTTTCTTTCATCTGTATGGCATAAGCAATTTTTACGGTTCTGAGGATAATGCCTTTTGTATCAAAATAGCCTTAAGACTGCTCGTTGAGGAGTTGATAAAAAGTCTTCACTCTTGTGCCACATGTGTCGTACCAAGAGCAGCAAACAAACCATTGACATCAAACATTCAAGAGTTTGTGCTCCAGTTTCTTGGGCAACACAAAGTCTGAGAATTAGAAAACACTTGTGTACAATTTCCTAAATAGTTACGAAAAGCAATTATGCAACTTATCTCTGACTACTACATTTACTGCACAGCCATCTAGACTTCTATCCACCAAATCTCGGCTATGTAAGTGATGAGCATGTTGAACTGTTTCTTCAATCAAAATCAGTAAAGGGGAAATGTTACCAAAGTGGATGGAAGCCAAATATCATTGCATACTATTGCTGGGGATTCCTTAGGGAACAGAAGAAACCCACATGAGGAAGGTCAAACGGAAGACAATAAACTAGGTATGTATATTGCCTCATATGCTTTGTTCTTTTACATATGTATAGTTCTATATTGCAATATGTATACTTTACATATGTTTCTGTATTGAAATTCGTCATACACAACAACTTCAGTTAGTCAACGTAATGTATAGGGTGTATATTACTGAGTATATGTTTGCGTAGCGCAAATGTAAGTGTAGCAAACGTACCTCAAGTTCTACAAAAATTAACTCCCCCCACAATTTTCTTATTTTCTTCTTCATCTTCTACAAATTTTCTTTGATGGGTTTCAAATGTACGTCGTTGGAATCGGTTCTATAATCATAAACTAAGTTCAGATTCGTCTTCAGCAGCTCGAAAACTTAAGGGAACACCTTTTTCATGCCAAAAAGTTTTAGAATTTAATTTTATTGACCTGTGTTATCTGTAACATTTCAAATGGATTAAGAAATTCCGAAAGATGCACGACTACTTTCATCTGAGACATTTAATTCAGGAGATCAAGACGCTCTCCTATCATACATATACTTTAGAAACAGAGCCAAAATGCAGCGAGAAACACAAAATTTAAACACTACAACTAAACGGTAAATCTGAATGTAAAAAAAGCTAAAAACTTATGGTCTAAGCTCAGAAACCATGTACTTTTACCAAATAAAGAAAGTAATGAGCTCCCTTAGATACATTTCGGCCGGATGCAGTAAAGGAGGTCTTTGTGCACCATTAGATAACAATCCAACCGTGAGTGATGAAAGTAACACTTATCTCCAGCAATCCAACGATGACACGTTGTTTCATACCACAGTAAGTAGCGAAAAAGTACGAAACATTAATAACAAAATGAAATCAAAAGCGTTAGGGTATGATGGAATAAACCTAACTGTTCTGCAATATTGCATCCCCTTGTGTTTAGAAGCTCTTAACTAACTAACTAACTCTCTAGCCTTCTTAAACTTGAAGGTTCATGGCTGCAGCAACACAGGCCTTCCATCTTTCCCTATCTTGAGCAAGATCTATATACTATTTTCCATCCCTACCGATTTCGCTTAGGTCCATCTCAACGTTGTCCATCCATCGTCTTCTTGGCCTTCCTGCAGGTCTCTTACCATCAGGTTTCCCAACAAGAATCCTGTAAACTCCTCTTTCCTCTCCCATTCGTGCCACATGGCCTGCCCACCTAAGTCTTCTTGATTTAATTATTCTAATAATATCTGGACATGAATACAAATTATGTAGTTCTAAATTATGTATCCTTCTCCACTCACCTGTCTCCTCATTCCTTTTAGATCCAAATATTTTCCTAAGGATCTTATTTTCAAATACTCTCAATTTATGTTCCTCTTTCAATGTAAGGGACCAAGTTTCACATCCATATAATACTACAGGCAAAATTACGGTTTTGTATATTTTAACTTTTAGTTTCTTAGATATTAAACGAGAAGACAAAAGTTTATGAAGAGAGAAGTAACATGCATTTCCTGAATTATGCCTACTTTTTATTTCCTCTTTAATATAATTTTCATTTGTTAATATTACTCCTAAGTATTTGAATTTGGAAACTGGTTCAAATGAGTTGTTATCAATAATTAGATTTTGATTATAACCTAACACTTGGTTTCGGCCTGTAAGCATATATTTAGTTTTATCTTTGTTAACTTCCAAACCTATCTCTTTAGCAGCTTTGAAAAATATTTTAGGATTATTCTTAATTGTATTCACATCATCCCCCAGTAAGTCTACATCATCTGCATATGCTAACAACTGAGTCACACCATTTCATTTTAGTCCTTCTTTAGTTTCTTTTACCTTCCTAACAGCATATCCTAAGGCAAAATTAAAGAGCAACGGAGATAATGCATCTCCTTGTTTTAAACCATCATGAATTGTAAATTTGTCAGACATATTAATACCCACACGAATTTTACTTTCTGTTTCACTCGTGCATATTTCTACCATACTAACAAGCTTCTTAGGTATTCCAAACTCTACTAATATATTATATAACTTATCTCTTTTGACCGAATCATATGCTTTTTTTAAATCAATGAATAGCTGATGGACATTTTGATTATATTCCCACTTTTTTTCAAGTGTCTGTCTGATGTGAAAAATTTGATCTGTTGTTGATCTGTTACGTTTAAATCCACATTGATAATCACCTATAATTTCATTAGCATATGGGGTTAGTCTTGTTAAAAGAATGTTAGACAATATTTTGTATGTTGTTGAGAGGAGAGAAATTCCACGGTAATTATTGCAGTTCATTTTATCACCTTTTTAAACACAGGAACAATTATGGATTCTTTCCACTGTTGAGGGATTTCTTCTTTATTTCATATTAAACAAATTAATTTATGATTTTGACATATTAATGAATTTCCACCATATTTAATTAACTCAGCTGTTATTAAATCAATGCCAGGTGCCTTGTTATTCTTTAACATTTTAATAGAATCTTTAACTTCAGTCAAGTTAGGTTCTGGAACTAAAGGTTCTGCTGTGTGTACTTCATTTACTTCTGATCTATCTCCTACATGAACATTTAAAAGGTCATTAAAGTAGTTCTTCCACCTATTTAGAATATCGTTTGAGTCACCTAGAAAATCACTGTCTTTATCTTTTATCAAGTTTACTTTAGGTTGCCACCCCTTTCTAAACTCATTTACACCTTAATATAAATCTCTGATATTTTCATTTTTGCTGTTTGTTTCAATTTCGTTAATTTTGCTTTTCAAGTAATCTCTTTTTTTACTTCTAAACGTGCAGTTAACTTCTCGCTTTATTCTATTATAATTGTTTAGATTTATATCATCAGAGTTATTTAACCACCTAAGTCTAGCCTGATTTCTTATTTCTATTAGATTATGACATTCATTATCAAACCATGGCTTACTTTTTCTCGGTTTATGGTATCCTATACTTTCTTTAGCTGCTGCTTCTATTGCATTACGTATGTGCTCCCAATTCTTATTTACGTCTGTTTCATTTATATTTTCATCATCATTTAAATCCTGCAAAACATCAAATCTATTTGACAGTTTAATTTGGTAATCTTTCTTAATTCTTTCATCAGTAAACTTTCCTGTATCAAATTTTATAACTTTTAGATTTTGTTGCTTATGATTTATCACTGAGAGTCTTTCTCTTAATTTAGCAATTACTAAATAATGGTCACTGGCACAGTCAGCACCTCTATGTGTACGAACGTCAATTACACTGATTAACAAAAGAAAAATTTCGGCGGATATCTTGGTATCCAACATGCGTTCTAAGAAAATTGAAACATGTTGATTCAAAATATGCAAACCATTTGTCTGTAACACCCACCATTCTTGAGATATACGACATCAACCATTTATATGTGTTTAACATTGTATCAAGGCAAACAACTCACAGACGTAGGTTCCACTAGAGCACTTATTGCTACATTGAGTACTAGTGAACATGGCTTTAGCTAAGAAAATAGTGCATATGCGTCACATGACACATATTCTATATAGTAACATCTAGTTGTAGGTATAATACACATATAAAATATAGAATATACTTCCTTAATTTGAGGTGTGTTTGGTTTGAATTTCTTGGCTGTAGAGTTGAGTTTGTGCTGAGCATTTGGCATGTCGCGCTGAAGCATCCAACAGTAATTCGCCAACATTGCTGCACTCCATCGACCCTGATAGCGTGACTCCATCACCAAGATGTCCTGATGAAAACGTTCACCATGTTCATCGCTGACTGAACCTAGGTTCTCGGGGAAGAAGTCAAGATGTGAGTCAAGGAGATGAATTTTGAGGGACATGTTGCAAGCCAGCTGTCTGTACGCACTAGTGCACTTCTGCACGACATTCACATAGTCAGCAGATTTATAATTTCCAAGGAAATTGGCTACGACTGACTTGAATGCCACCCATGCGTCTCTTTCAGTGCCACCCAGTAAGTCCTGGAAGTGGCTGTCAGCAATGATCTTCCTTATTTGTGGATCTATGAACACACCTTCTTTCACTTTCGCATAACTCAACTCCGGAAACTTGTTGCACAGGTACCAAAAAGCATCTGAGTCGTTGTCTAGTGCCTTCATAAAATTCTTCATGAGCCCCAGCTTCAAATGAAGCGGTGGCATGATAACTTTTTCACGCTCAACCAGCGGCACACGAAGGACATTTTTACTTCATGACTGCATTCTATCTCTGGTCGGCCAATTCTTGTTTATGTAGTGGTGCTTTCTATCTCTGCTATCCCACTCGCAGATGAAGCAGCATCACTTCTTCGCCTTCCTTATCCAACCGCGCAAGTTGTATGCACATGTCAAACAGATGAAATGTGGTGACCACGACTTACCACTATCCACCTTCAAATCAAAGTATACGAGTTTCATATGCTTTCTTCTGAAACTGTGTAAAAAAACTTCTGGTGGGATTTGTCTGTTAGATAGACGCACACGTAGCAAAACAGATCTGGTGAATTTATGCAACCTCTGGATGCCATAATCCACTGTCACTCAAAATAAAAAAGAAACAAATGAGAGTATAGTAATGCGATCTTGTAAATATTTCGACGTATTACATACATTAAGTATAACTGTTTTCACAAACGACGAAAAAAATTTCGGTGTTGCATGAAAAATAACTAAAAACTACGAAACATTTTTCGACGAACAGTATTCCATGAAAAATAAAATCTTGTCGATATCTTCAAAACCTGACGTGATAGAGCAAAACGGTTTTTAGATTTGAAATCAGCATGAAAAACTGCATTAGAAAACATAAACATCATGGCAGATATCTACCGCTTGTTTATCAGTGTTATACTAGTATGCCTTCTCTTATCAATGAGAATATGATCTATCTGATTATGGGTTTTACCATCTGGAGAAGACCAGGTATATTTATGGATATCTTTATGTTTAAAAGTGGTACTTTTCACAATTAAATTCTTTGAGGTTGCAAAAGTAATCAATCTTATACCATTATCATTACTTAATTCATGAAGTCTTTCTTTACCAATCGTGGGTGTCTCTTCTTTGCCAATCTGTGCATTACAGTCAGCTAACAGAATTTTCATATCATACTGAGAAAATTTATCAAAGACCTGTTCTAACTCTGCATAAAAATCATCTTTAGTATTATCATCTTTATCTTCCGTTGGTGCATGTATGTTTATTAAAATAATTTTACACCACCTACCCTGTAAAACTGCATATGATATCCTATCATTAATAAATTCTACTGTTTTAAGAGCCGAGATAATTCTATTATTTATGAAAAAGCCTGTTTCAAAATTATGATTTTCAGTACCACCATAGAAAAAAGTATAATTTTTAGTTTTACAATTCCCTTCTCCTGGCCACCTAACTTCCTGGACAGCTACTACATCTAATTTATACTTAACTATCTCATTAATTGTACACCGAAATATCCCAGGCCGGTAAAGTTTAGAAGCTCTTACGCATATTTTTAATATTACCCTTTCAAAAGGTTGGTTCCCTCAAGAGTAGACAAAATGCGAGGTAATACCTATACCTAAAAAACAAAACCCCACAGAATGTATATACTTCGATTTTAACATGATGTAGCACTTGTTCGTTTGAATGTTTATAGTTATTATATTGTATTGAAATTGCGTCTAACTAAAGGGATGCCACAGAAAGTGTTCTCCAAAGTTGTAGAGAGGAGGGTACGTATTCTCACACTACCGTGTGCGATGTGTTTCAACAATTTTGAAAAAATCACAAATCCTAAGATTACACAACCAAAGTTATAAGATACAATTAGCTGTTCACCACACTATATGAATAGCATTATAGTATTGTGAATATTAAGTTCAGTCTTTAAAATCCATGTTTATTTTCAGAAAGCGGTAAGCATAACTTTTCAATCTTAATATTATAGTTAAATAAAATAGACAAAAGTAACTAATACATGTTGAACCGTAATGAATATTATTATGAGTAATGAGTACATTACTATGTCGATAAAACTATAAAGCAATTAACAACAAAAGTTAAAAATGAATGAAAAATATTGAATTTCGTTTCTCACACACCTTCCTTTAGAGATACTTTATATTACTTGATTTCCATTAGAATACAATAGATTTCAGATTTTAATACTTTATGACATTACTTTAGTGTTTCTTTCTTTCTCATCAAGTCTCCAATGGATCAGGTTTAAACTTATTTACGTGTACAAATAGTGAATCAGAGAGGAGGTTTTTTATTAGCTGCCCCCTGAATGAATGTGACAATATTTTATTACCCTGCAAGCAAGGTGCATATCGGACACATAACCACACAGTACTAAGGAACACGTCCGACCGCACATATGCGTGCGTATTTATTCAAGCAACTACATGAAATATTTTAATATATTTTATCAAAACGACGGTCAAAAGTTTCGATTTCTCTGAAAGTTCATACATGGTGATGGCTCAACAATCATTTATTTAGTTCTCTGAAAAAATAGTAGCTTAATCTATCTTCGTAAAAGAGTGCACCAGCTATTTAAGTTGGAAATTAATTGTCAGTGCTACTATAAGATTCCCACTTGTGATACGTTGTAATTTGGTAGCTACATTTTAGGGACACTGGATTACTACACTCTAAAGTATAGGCCACTGAATTACAACCAAACTTTAAGCGGTGTAACATAACACGAAAGGTAGCGTTAAAGATCTCCACTATTTGTGTGGTTTGCTAAAAATGGAGTAACAAGACACAAAACAACGACAATTAACCGACTCAAGACGGACTGTCCTGCTAGCAGTATCTTTGGTAGTTAATCAGTTGCATATCTTTAAAATGTAGATTCAAATTGGAGTGAAATACTTGCCATATTGTGATTCTCTGTAAAATTTCTCTGGTATCTCTCTTGGAGCTTTTGCTAATCAGGTTTCAGAAGGATCAAGTCAGAGCTTGTTTAAAGACTGCAAGTTCTGATTATTCACATCATTAAAGTTTACTAGAAACGGGGCCTCCTTGATCAATGTACGGATAGAACTGCACCCGGAAAGCTATTGGATTTCTCAATGCCATACTCGATAACATCATAATTTAAAAGTATAACACAAAAAACATTTTGCCTGTCCGGGAATATAGGCACTGAATGCAACATGTTTATGTATATTTTTCGATATTAACATGATGTAGAACTTTTTCGTTTGATGGTTTAGTTATTATATTGGATTGAAATTGCCTTCAATTAAAGGAATAAGCGAGAAGGTTTTCTTCAAAGTTACAGAAGGGTGGTAGGGGTACGTATTTTTACACTATTGTGTAAAATGTTTAAATAATCTTGAAAAATTAACAAATCACTAGCGATTCGAATCCTAACTTCAATCTGACACAATTATCTGTTTACCACACTATTTGAATTGTATTTATAGAACCTTCAATTTTAAGTTCAATCTTTAAAATCCATGTATCTTTTCAGGCTATCGTAAGTAGAGATACTCGACATTTACAATATTAAAATTACAATTAAATTTAATAATAAGAAAGTAACTAATATATGCTAAACCGTAATGAATATTATTATGCTTAATGAGTACAGCATTACGTCAATGAAAATATAAAGCGATTAACAATAAGAGTTAAAGATGAATGAAAGATACTGAATGAAAAATGTGTTTTAAATTTTGGAAAAATCTTGTGAAGCAAGATCTCTGGATTACATATGAACACACACTAAAGTGAGCACGAAGGCTGTGCTTCTATTCGAGATAAACTAGTTGTGTTATTTTAGGGTTCACACTTGGTGATGATTCGTCTCTAACTCAGCTACCTATAGAGGTACTTTGGATTAATAGATTTCAATAAGAGTACAATAAATTTCAGATTTTATTTCTCTATAACCTAAATTTACTGTTCCTGTCTTTCTCATCAAGTTTCCAATGGACCACGTTTAAAATTATTTCCTTGTATAAATAGTGATTCTTCATAGTGGAGGATTTTATTAGCTGCCCCCTTAATGTATGTGGAGATATTGTATTAACCGCAAGCAAGGTGCCCAGTGGACCGAACACAAAAACACACAGTACCAAGGAACATGCACGGCCGCACATACGTGTTTATTCAAGCAACTAAAAGGTATAATTTAATATATCCTATCAAAATGACTGTCATAAGTTCCGCCTTCCCTGAAAGCTTCAATACATGTAACTAATTAACGAAAAAAGTAGTTTTCATTATTAAAAAAAATTAGGAAAGACAAAGTGGAACTTAAGGGTAAGAAATCATACATTGTGATGAGTCATCTATTAGTCACCTAGTTCAATTACAAGATATTAAACATTCTTCGTAAAAAAATTTACCAGCTATTTAAGTTCGATACCCTGTGATTTTTTTCGAAATTAATTGTCAGTGCTACTTTAAGATTCCCACTTCGTGATACGTCATTTCTTGCTAGCTACTCTTTAGGGGCACTTTAGATTACTACACTCTAAAAAATAGGCAACTGAATTGCCTCCATTTGTGTTGTAGAATTGTATTTGGTGTAAAACAACACCAAAGGGAATGTTAAAGGCCTCCGTAATTTGTGTGGCTTGGTAGCAAATGGAGTGAAAAAATAAAAACAATGACAATGAACCGACTCAAGACGGAGTGTTTTGTTACCAGTATCTTTGGTAACAAATCAATTGCATATTTTTAAAGTGTACATTCAAATTGGAGTGAAATATTTGTCAAATTGTGATTACAATGGTCGACAGTGATTTTTTTTCATGAAAGAGACGTTGCTTTTAGTTTTCGAGCTACTGAAGACAAATCTGAACTTATTTTTTGTCCTGTACCCTCAGAGTTAGAAATAATGCCAGTTACAGTATTAACCTATTTCCCCGGCCAAAATTTCAAGGAAATCGCAGAGCTTCATGTTGGTGGCATTTGTGCCAATCTACTAATTATTCCAGAATCACAAATGATACCTCGTTGGAAAGCGTATAAAACACAGATTCCAACGAAGTACATTTGGGACCCATCACGCAAAATTTCAAGAAGAAAAACAAAAAGAAAATATGAAAATTGGGGAAAAATTTAATTTTTGGAGAACTTGATGCAAGTTTGCAATACTTACAGTTGCTCTACGCAAACATAAATTCAATAACATACGTAATTTTAGTATCTGAAGTTGTTGTGTATGACGAATTTCAATAAAGAAACATGCGCCTCCCCGATGGCGCAGTGGTAGCGTTGTTGCCTTGTAATCAAGGGGTCCCGTGTTCTATATCTGGTGGAGGCTCGTAGTATTTCGGATCCCAATTAAAACTGTAGGGCCTGTCTCAATTAGCCTTACTGTGCATGAAGTGGACTTAAAACAGCAAACGCAATCAACCAGTTAATAAAGAATCATATGTAAGGTATACATATTGCAATATAGAACTATACATATATAAAAAAACAAAGCATATGAGGCAATATACATACCTAGTTCATTGTCTTGCGTTTGACCTTCGTCCTGTGGGTGTCTTCCGTTCCATAAGGAATCCACATCAATAGTCTGCCATCATATTTCAATTGGATATTCAATTGTATTTGTTTAAAAGTTCCGATTAGCTTTTTGGCACAAAGAGAAAATGAACTAATTGGAAATAGGATGTTTATGCTGTAATGAAAAGGTCCCGGGTTCGATTCACAATGTCAAATTGTCTGATAATGATGTTGTTTTTAAAATAAAATAAAAAAATGTGTTGAGTCCCCATTAGTATTTATGCAGGAACAGATATTAAAAATCAAAACAAAATGCCTTTTGATTACAACGCAAAGACTTTACCGCTAATGTATAAAGATAAATTAGAATCTGTTGTTTTGCCGTGTGGGGCCCCAGTACCGATTAACTTAAATGCATAAAGAGTAGGTAAAATAAGCAAGATGGCTTTCACTATTGTTTTGTGATCAAAGAAGAGTCACAGGTTCGATTCAAGCAAAGGAGGCAACATTCTATGTTTCAATTCCATGTAAAAGTCTAAAGTTATGTTTCGATTAACCTCAATGCATAAAGAGGAATTAAACAAAAAACAAGCAAAATCGCGACAGATGTGATAAAAGAAAAATTGAATTAGTTTTTTTTTATAGTGACAAGAAAAAATAGCGAATCACTGTTAGAAATAGAATGAAAATAAAGATACTTGCCTTTGCGTGTCCAGCGGTGTGCAGAAAAGCTCTCATGCTTTATCTCCGACAAGTCCACAATACACACTTTTTCATTATATAGTTAATTATTAATGTTGTTATTAACGATTGTTACCAGTAAAAATATAAACCATGAGGATTTTTAAAGGGGTGATAAGTGAAAAAAAAAGCCAAGACATATATTTTATCCCTGTGTATTACCAATATTTACAAAATTCAAAAGAGCCGCACACACACACACACACATACATATGTAAAATGTTTATATTGTGTCACCAGTTTATCAGCATGTTATTTAACAAGTTTTTATTCTTCAAGTTTGTTCACTCACCCACATAAGGAATTGTGTCACTATCATATCCATTTTCTGCTGCAACCACTGAATTAAAATGTTTCACTATTTTTTCCACAAGCATGTTCTCGCAAAAAACAAACACTTCTTTGGAAAGTATTTTTCCGTCGATGTTTTGTATAGACAAAGGCTCAGGTTTTGTACATCCATGTAGATGGGAAAGCACAAACTTCTCCTTATTACATGCATGGACAGGGGAAATATCTGTGCAACCGAAACATTGTTCGCGAAGGTCGAGAATGCAAGATTCCACACAGTTTCCAAAATATGATTTCAGATACGGCGACACTGTTTCACACATAACTTTCGCATGCTCGATGCACACAAATATGTTCATAAAGTTCCGCCACGAACTTTCTGCGATGAACACTATCTCCAGGGAACTGTAAGCTGGTTTCTTCCTTATAATGAACTGACGGCGATTGTACAGTGTGGTTATCAGCAATTCATGTTGCTCACTTAGTGGGTAGGAAACACGAGGCTGCTCACCTGGAATAGCGATGTAATTGTCGATTACTGGAAACAATTCCTGAAGAGCGTGCCACTCCTGCAACTGTAGTTCAACACCGGCCGCTCCGCTTCTGTGTAGCCTGACCACTAGGGTGTTTCATTTTTCCAAAGATGTGATTTTCATATGACTTTGCTTACGTCTCGAGTCTCAGTGATGTAAAAGATATATATGCCAAATTTCAAGAAGATTGGATAATATTTAGGGGTTGCACACATTGATCACTTTTATCTCAAACTAGTAAAATTTCTAATATTGAAGTGCTTTGTACTAATGGGCTTGTCATGTATTTCTTTCATCTTTTGCAGGTAATTGAACTTTAAAATGGGAACCAAGAGAGGAATTTGGCTGATAGAAAAGGTGCCTAGTGGTGAGTTTTTAGGAGCTCGGATCCCTTCGAATGGAACAAGTACTTTTAGTTTTTATTTACCATCACAAGGAAATGAAAGAAACACTTTCGGATGCTGATAAATCTACTAGTACTAAACTACAGGAAGTGTGGAGGAAAGCAAATATCCCTGTTAAGACGGAGGAGAATATCCGTGCTGGTATACAGAAGCTGTACAAAGAATACCAAAATCTGGGTAAAGAGAAATCGAGAAACACGGATAAGCAAATGTGAAACGGCAGATTTGGAAAGGTGATCTCGTCGAGTAATTTGACATTTCCCGGCAAAATGTGATGGACATGACTAGCGTATCACAAGAAGATAAAGAATTTCTTAGGTCACAATGAGAAGATCGTATGAGTTCGTCAATGAGTGGAGTAGACAAGGTTTTCGCCTCGAAAATAAGAACTAAGTGTACAAAAGAAGACAAAAAATGATTCATATAAGAATAAACATTACAAAGCTATCGCTGAAATCAATAAGACATTTATACTGGAAGACTTATCTCCATCATCATCAGCACCTAGTGACGAGGCCGAGTTTTCGCCTCCGGCAACGAAAAAATTACGTTCAAGTACTAGATTAAAACCTCTTGATGAGACACTCACGTCTACTTGGGATCGAGAACAGCTCTCTATTCGACAAGCAAGTACTTCATTTATAGCAACTGCAAAGAGTCTTGGCCACGATGTTTCAAAAATTTCCGTATCTCCAGTTTCAGTTTACCGAGCTCGGGCGATCAATAGAAGTAAAATGGCAAAGAAAATCGAAGAATCACTCTTTGAAAATCCTCCTCATTTGGTCTTGCATTGGGATAGTAAACTGTTGCCCTCAGTTGCCCATGGGAGTGTCAAAACTTTGGAAGATAGAGTTTGCAGTTCTAGGGCATACCTGTTGCCCTGAAAAGCACTGGTGAGCAGATGGCTGAAGTAGTTATTCGGGAAGTGGACCGATTTGGGCTACGTGACAATATCATCGGTATGTGTTTTGATACTACAGCATCTAATACAGGACTGATCCAAGGCGCATGTACCAGAATTGAAAGGGAATTCGAACGAACATTGTTGTGGTTGGCTTGCCGTCATCACACCCATGAACTAATATTGAAAGTAGTGTTTGAGGAGTGTTGTGGCGTACCATCAAGTGGTCCTGACATCCAGATTTTTCGGAAGTTCCGAAGTCTGTGGGCTTCACTTGATAAGAAGTCATATACGACAATGCTGGATGAAGAAAGTCCTGTTCAAGGCTTTCTAGAAGAACAACGAGTGAAAATGGTTAACTACATCCAAAATGTCCTAAAAGACGGAAGTCATCCAAGAGAAGACTACAAAGAGTTATTACAACTCTCACTCCTGTACCTAAGAGGTTGGTCTCAAAACAACTTCAGTTTCAGGATCCCAGGGGCTCTGCATCAAGCAAGGTGGATGGCAAAGGCAATATATGCACTTAAAATAGTTCTCTTCACTAAACAGTTGAATATTCCTCAACGAGAATTGAAAGGGATGAAACGGGTTGCACATTTTGTCAGCCTCATATATGTTCACTTTTGGCACGAGGCAATTGTAAGTCAATGGCCTCCAAAGAATGATTTGGATATGCTTATGAGCACTTACCCAGATGCAGACGTCAAAAAAGTGCTCTCACAGTTGCTAAGAGACACCTTTGGTATCCGTCAGAAACAAACGTAGGATTGGCTTTTTTGGACGAACGTATTACTCAGGCTGATAAGGAAAATATGACTAAATATTTAGAAACCAAACCTGCAAATAAAAAGGAAATGAAACGATTAGAGGGTAAAAACCTAATTTTTGAAGGAAAATACCTGAGCCACTTCGTTACTAATAAAACAAAGAAGTTCCTTGAATTGTTTGGGATCCACGACGTGACAGAATACTGCAGTGATTCTCTAAGAAGCCATGTGAACGCTCTTAAGGTGGTCAATGATACCGCAGAAAGAGGAATTGCTCTGATTAAAAATGTTTAACGAATCGGTCAGGGACGAACAAGAAAAACAATTCTTGTTGAGGGTAGTCGAGCATCACAGAAAAGTCGTCACCAAGCGAACAAAAGAAGGGATTGCATCGTTCAAAGTTGATTAATGTAACACATGCTTTGCCTATCATACTACCTATTAATCTTAGTGTCTGGTTTTAATATTATTTTAAGTTTGTGATTTGTAGTTTTCCCAATAAAAGTAATTAACATTGAAAAATCGTATTTTTTGCCTACTTTTACAAAACTGATCAAAGTGTGCAACCTCTAAATATTATCCAATCTTCTTGAAATTTGGCATATATATCTTTTACATCACTGAGACTCGGGGCGTAAGCAAAGTCTGCAAAAATTTTACATTTTACTTTTTGCCTTACAAAATGAAACACCCTACTGACCACAGGTTGGAAATCCAGATGAGAGGAAAGTCCGATTGAGATAACCTTTGTTTTCGAAGCATTCCAATAGTAGACGTGATCAAATAATATCGACTGGCGTATAAGACTAGTTACTTGTTTTTGTTCTTCAGGTAAATGCTGGTCGCTCTCTTTCTGAAGAACCCCCTTGAAATTAGTGTACGGTTGAAATCTTTTTTTCAGCGGCATCGAAATAGAGGATTCCATGACTAAGAACTGCGAGATACTGCATGTCGCAGCGTGCAGGTATACATTTGAAGAAATGAGTGGGTGTGTTTTTGAGACGCATGCGCGCGTAGCAAACCAAGCAAGTGCTGGACAAAAAAGGTGGAGGGGGCGGGGCCTTACAAAGACCAATGGTGAGAGAAAAATCAGCAGAATATCACAAACGTCATATTGAGGAAATATTGGATAACAAATATTAATTAATTTAATTAAAGCATCAACTGCATTGTCGATCTGAAATTAGGTTTATAGACAGGGGGCAAAATGGAAAATATCGACGATGTTCTAGTATTGGCTTGTTTCTGTATTTCCATCGGTATAATCCTCCACCACATTTGAAGCATACTGTTTTATCCTCTTTTTGAATGTAAAATAATCCTGCTTCGGACAGAGCTTCTACAAACGGGAATTCTTTTGATTGCCAGTTTCTGAAAGAGGACAATCTAGCATTGAAAGATCCCATCTCTGGATATTGCGTCATTGTTCTGTAAAGACACAAAACAAGATAAATATTATAAGTAAGCTGTTGTAAACTGTAACGCTACAAAATTATTAATATACTATTTGGACTATATGTAACTTGTATAAAATTTCAAACAGTATTTACTGTCAATATTTTCTAGTATACGTACCGAGTATTATAAATTTAATTTACGAGTCAGCAAATAAGTTGTTATAATATTGTCGTTTTTTTATCGGTACTGGGAATAAAATTTGAAATTTATGCATGGGTTTACCAGAGGCTCTATGGAATAAATACAGAAAACAGTAATGCCCACAGTACACAGACCCGTAACTTTGTATCTGATGAGTGCTGTACGTATAGAATTTAGAGTTACTTTCCAAAAATCGCAAATGGTTATGCATATGTGGAGGTTTTCCGTAACTATCAAAAAATTCCCCTCGGGAGTTACTTTCTATGTAAATTGCTACCCAGTGCTTCCCGGGGCTATCTTTGGGGTCTGTATTTACAATCAACGCTGCTGGTAGTTCCACATGTACAGGTAATTCATTAGCTGCGAAAACCCCAACATGATGATTGTCAAAGGCTCTATTTGATATTAACCCGTGAAGCAAATTTAAAGTCGACAGCATTGCTGGACACTAAATAGTAATATTGTGCAACTCACCTTTTATACTTCAAAGTAGACGGTACACGTCACAGTAGATTCCAGAACCATTTGATCTGGACCACCAAGCTGTTTATCGTTGTTGAAACAATGGAGAGCTATCTAACACAACGCTGATGCTCGGAATATGTAGGCGGGTTTTACAAACGCGCATGCGTACAGTGTTAATGCTACCTGGCATTTGTTGTGCTGTTGTAAAGTGAATTTTGTACTATAAGAAAATTGTCTGTATGTGTGTGTGTGTGTGTATATACAGACACACACACATATTTATTTATTGATGAAGTATATATATATATATATATATATATATATATATATATATATATATATATATATATGTAATTTGAAGATACAACATATCAGTAAAATCTAACAACTAGAAAAAATATTCATAACATATAAATATTATATGTAATTTAAAGCATTCTTCACAGTTTGAGAAATTGAGTGCTTGTGGAAACACCCGTTCTCTGCAATATTGGCTGGTTCATCAGGATGCGGAAAGACATATTTTGTGAAGCATTTTCTCCAGTGTTTACCCCAAATGGTAAATGTAAAATTCAACAATATTTTGGTGTGCTACGGGGAATGGCAATCTGCATACAATGATTTCCCTGGTTTTGTACAATTTCGGGAAGGAATGCCTAATATTGACCAATTTGTGCCAAATTCTGGACCTCATCTTATTATTATGGATGATCAGATGAGGGAATGCGATCAAAGAGTCACAGATTTATTCACAAAAGGGTGTCATCATCGTGATATTAGTCTTTTCTTTATCACTCAAAATCTATTCCATCAGGGAAAAGGGAATAGGGATATATCTTTAAATAGTCATTATATTGTATGCTTCAAAAATCCAAGAGACAGAGCCCAAATTAATTATTTATCTAGACAAGTATACCCGGAGAATCCAAATTTTATAAAAGATGCATATTACAATGCCACCGCTGAACCCCATGGATATTTGCTGTTTGATCTGAAGCAGAACCCTCCGGAATAAGTAAGTTTTCTGTCGCGGATATTTCCCGACGATCATATCAATTATGTATATATTCCTACAAAAAAATTTGGACTCCATCAACATATAAAGTAAAGAAGTTGTAATTGAAATGTTGAAAATTTAAATGGGTTTGTAGACAGAGTGCCGTTGAATGCATCGTTGGTAACAAACCCCACAACTAATCGTTTCGGAAGACGTCCAAGTATCACATTGTCAATTGTTTTTGAAACAATATCTTTTGGAATAGTTACAGCTTTAAGTTGTACTCTTGTTAGAGAGTAATTTGCTGTATGTTTTTGAAATATGCGATTGTGACTAAGTTTGATATATTCTGACCGATATTTTTCTCACATATAGTATAGCATCCAGAATTTCCACTTTGCCTTCACTGTCATCTAATCCCATCAAGCAGAAAGTGTTTTTCGAAGGAATCAGTTTTATTCGCATTTCCACTCCATTGATCAAATTTTCTTTTGATTGAAAATATCAGAATGCAAGTAACCAAACATATCCAATGTTTTACTCTGTTTTGTTAGTTGGTTACGTTTTGTAAAGCCTTTGTTGTCTTCCGAAACGTTATCAAAAGCGCCTGCTGTATCCTTGTACCACAATGCACTTTGGAGATGAGATGATTTTGCAGATATGTAATAGTTCAGTGCTTTTTCAAAATAAGACCTGTATGGGTGCATGTGAGATGGAAACGAGATGAGTTTGTTATTTAAGTAGATTTGTACTTCGCTGAACATTGCATTGAGAAAATCATTGACAGGTCCAATTGTTTTATCTGTGGGTAGCAATAACTGACCATTCGCTTTTACAATTCTGGCATCTATATTCAACATTGTGTGTGCTAAATCCATATAATCATCACCATGTCCAGGTATTACAAACTCGGTGGGGGCATTATCTGCCAGAGAACTAACAGGTTTGTATCCGATGGTGTGGTGTTCTAAAATGCTTGTCTGAGTAGGTTTTACCGAGAAAATATCCAATTCACTTTTAAAACACTCACATGATTTCTCCCTAATTAGCGCCATATCTAATCAAAAATATCTGATGTTATTTGAATTTTCTTACGGTTGCGTTTGGTTGTTTTCTTGGTGTTTGTATTGGCACTGGATCTCTTCTTTCTCTGAGCGGTCCGTCCAGTTCGCTGTCCCGAAGCAGAGAGATTCCTTTTGAAATGTTTATGCCCCTGATAACCTCAACCAATCATTCCCTTTAGCTTTGTTTCAGCTTTTCTTTTAAGATTTGATCTGGCATCCGAAATTCTGGATTGTAGTGACTGTTTTAGGGGTGTTTTGTCTACAACATAACCTAACACATTTACCCCTGTTTTTAACATTTCTTTCCCTACAGCTTTCGCTCCTTTCTTGATAAGAGGCAAAGCTGACCGAAAAAGTCCTCCAAGAAAACTTCCAATGCCATGTCCTTTTTGATAGGAGGCACCGTAATATATGTTACCCACACCAGATCCAGCTTGTTGATGGTAGTATTGAAAATATGGGTCATTCATAATCAGAGCTTTTCACCACAACATCTAAAATGAAGTTTCAAACACACTAGTCCGAAGGAGAATGGGATGTGTGCACCAGTGCTGTCCCTTAAGTCAATTTCAATTTGTTCGAAATTATGTTTCTACACTGGGATGTAATGTGGTGAATCGAATATTTGCACACCATCACTTCCAAAAGTATGTTCCATAGGATTAATGTTTATAATACGTAATAGAGGGGCGATAGCATCTCCCACCATATGTGATTCCACAATATCTGTGTAAATATACATCTGGGAAGGAATTTCTCTCACAACATTTGGAGGCGAGCGTCCTCTTTTTACTTCTGATAGATCATCGGTCGGTTTAAAACCTAATATCCGTGCCAGTTGAGGTGACAATCGTACATTTATGTTTCTCTGCTTGGTAGATATATCAACAGTCACATGTTTGTTCGCAGGATGATTTCGGAGACTAAAATTTAATGTTTCAGAATATTTATTGATTTCTGCAACAATGCTGTATATAGATGCGTAATAGCCTTCGGATATTCGAAGTTCGTTCCGTTTGACATCATCCATAGATTTATATTGAATATAGTTGTTAAATCTTGTAATGTTTAGTATTGAATAAGGATAATGCACTTCTACCAATGCCATCTCCCATTTGTTGGTGTCCAACTCCACACGATTCTGAAGCGTTGTGGTGTAATTAGTTAGAGTATTACTTGGGAAATATTTCATGGAACTGTTACTAGGCAAAGTAAGGTAGAAAGCGTTTGCTTTTCTCATGATGTGTTATGAAGGTTATTTGTACCACTGATGAGAATACCTACAAACATTTATGCCTCTCTCTCTCTCTTTTTTGACTCCAAAAACCATGCGCTAATCCAACTGTCAAATAATCTGGAGTAACCTTTCCAATGAACTAACAACTTTTTACTGGCTCCTTTACCTTTGGTCGCAAGGATTTTATCAATTTCATGCATATCCGGTAAGCGGACCAGTTGCAACTCTTCCGTATAAAATGTTCCATCGATTTTATGTCCTTGTAGATCTTTTAATTCATACACTTGAGGATTTCTTTTCAAAATACGTTCCACCACAAATATTTCTCTTGTCCAATTTTCCATGTAACCTTTGTCAAAGCGTTTTTTGGTTTTTGTTATTCTCACTGTATTTCCTATTTTGAATGGCATCTTCAATGACAATAGTCGAGATGAATCAGATTTGAGTTTTTTGTCATACATATTGTGCCATACTTTCAAAACCTTCTCAGGAGTAACATCTGCTGGTGCCATTTTAATACTCGAGTGAATTTTATGATTATAAGCTTTCAAAAGCTTTGGGAGTACATTAACATAACAGCTGGTTCTTTGCTTAGTAAAATACTTCCACATGCGTTCCTTTAAAGTTCTGCTGAATCTTTCAACAATACTAGCTTTAATATCAGGATTCTTTGTTGTAAAATAAATTACATTTTGTTTTTTGAGATATTCCTGCACAATACTGTTGGTAAACTCACGCCCTTTGTCAGTTTGTAATTTCAAAGGTTTTCTTTTGCTTTGTTTGAAAATTTGCTGGAAAGCCTTTTTTATACATACACCAGTTTTATTTTTTACAGGGACAGCCCAAGCATGCCTGCTAAAAATATCGATAACTGTGAGTATATATCTTTACCCTTTGTTGTGATTCCGCAAACTCTGCATGTCATTCAAGTCAGCCTGCCATTGGTCATCGATATTATGCACAAAATAAAAGTTTCTCGGAAATCGACGCTTTACAGGTCTATGCAAAGTGTATGCAGTTTGCTTTGTCAACCAATGTTTGATTGTTGACAATGGTATGGATTTTTTTTACAGCTTTCCATAGTGTTGAAGCTGTAGAATGAGATGGATTGTACCAGATATTCTCTAATATTTTTTCGCTCATGGTTTGTATCTTGACCAAACTGGAACAGTACGTTTACGTTTGTGCCCTGGAAATGATGATACAAAAGAAATTGGTTCCTTTTCTTCTTCTTCTTCTTCTTCTGGTTCTGTTAATCCTTGTGCCTCTTCTTGGTTAGCTCCGGACAGCGGAACATGGCGTCCGGGGTTGCCAAAAACAATCTGTTGAATAAACTCCTGTCTCCGGGGGTTTCCAATATATTCTTGAGGAATATTAGATAACGCCAGAGCTCTATTGAATAGTTGCCACCCAACAGGATTGCTCGTTTTTCGTGGTCGAATTATATCCGATACTAGATCGACAATATTTGAGCCTTCAATTTTATTATTGTTAATAAAAACTGCCCCATATTTATCCCAATCAATATTACTATTATGTAAAAGACGTTCATACAACAGTTCGGCTTTTCTACGATACATGCTAGGTGTAGCAGCTAGAATTTCTTCTTTCATATCAGTCAACTTCTCAGTAGATTCTGTAATCGGTAGCGACACAGGTTCTCTTTGTTTTCGAGTAATAGACAGAAATTTTTGGAGCACAATGCTGTAACGATTCCATTTTTCATCATCCGAAAGACCTTTGAGATTCAAAATTACTTGCATATCCTGATCCAATTGCGATAAGGATGTAGACGGTGCAGACATAACAGGATGTCTCATGTTATCCATAAATTCTTGAGGTATTATAACCATATTTTTGGCATGCTCCATGTTCAGATTTTTTTTTCACTTAAATGAACTTGATAACACACCTCCTATTAAAGGGGCTAATAACGCAGGTAGAAATGCTCCGTGTTGCACTAGTATCCGTTTCTTCTGCTTTGTAGAGTTTCCTTTGGCAGAGAGATTACGCATCACCTTCTTGTAATGGCTCAATCTTGTTTTCTGAGGTGTTGAAAGAGGAACATTCCCTTTTAGAACATTGTAACAACACTCACAGATTGAATTAACTAAGGAAGAATCAGCAGCTTGTAATATCGCTGTGCGAAGAGCTGGTTTAGCATCCGACAAAACTTGGAGCACTTTAGCGTGTTTCACTCTTGAAGCCATGATGACTGAATAAACGACTAGTGATTATGCTTGCTTTTTTTGTAGGAATATATACATAATTGATATCATCGTCGGGAAATATCCGCGACCGAAAACATACTTCTTCCGGAGTGTTCTGCTTCAGATCAAACAGCAAATATCCATGGGGTTCAGCGGTGGCATTGTAATATGCATCTTTTATAAAATTTGGATTCTTCGGGTATACTCGTCTAGATAAATAATTAATTTGGGCTCTGTCTCTTGGATTTTTGAAGCATACAATATAATGACTATTTAAAGATATATCCCTATTCCCTTTTCCCTGATGGAATAGATTTTGAGTGATAAAGAAAAGACTAATATCACGATGATGACACCCTTTTGTGAATAAATCTGTACTCTTTGATCGCATTCCCTCATCTGATCATCCATAATAATAAGATGAGGTCCAGAATTTGGCACAAATTGGTCAATATTAGGCATTCCTTCCCGAAATTGTACAAAACCAGGGAAATCATTGTATGCAGATTGCCATTCCCCGTAGCACAAAAAAATTAAATTACATATAATATAAAAGTCGAATGTTATGAATATTTTTCTAGTTGTTAGATTTTACTGATATGTTGTATCTTCAAATTACATATATATATATATATATATATTATATTGTATTGTATTATATATATTTATATATATATATATATATATACTTCATCAATAAATAAATATGTGTGTGTGTCTGTATATACACACACACACACACGTACAGACAATTTTCTTATAGTACAAAATTCACTTTACAACAGCACAACAAATGCCAGGTAGCATTAACACTGTACGCATGCGCGTTTGTAAAACCCGCCTACATATTCCGAGCATCAGCGTTGTGTTAGATAGCTCTCCATTGTTTCAACAACGATAAACAGCTTGGTGGTCCAGATCAAATGGTTCTGGAATCTACTGTGACGTGTACCGTCTACTTTGAAGTATAAAAGGTGAGTTGCACAATATTACTATTTAGTGTCCAGCAATGCTGTCGACTTTAAATTTGCTTCACGGGTTAATATCAAATAGAGCCTTTGACAATCATCATGTTGGGGTTTTCGCAGCTAATGAATTACCTGTACATGTGGAACTACCAGCAGCGTTGATTGTAAATACAGACCCCAAAGATAGCCCCGGGAAGCACTGGGTAGCAATTTACATAGAAAGTAACTCCCGAGGGGAATTTTTTGATAGTTACGGAAAACCTCCACATATGCATAACCATTTGCGATTTTTGGAAAGTAACTCTAAATTCTATACGTACAGCACTCATCAGATACAAAGTTACGGGTCTGTGTACTGTGGGCATTACTGTTTTCTGTATTTATTCCATAGAGCCTCTGGTAAACCCATGCATAAATTTCAAATTTTATTCCCAGTACCGATAAAAAAACGACAATATTATAACAACTTATTTGCTGACTCGTAAATTAAATTTATAATACTCGGTACGTATACTAGAAAATATTGACAGTAAATACTGTTTGAAATTTTATACAAGTTACATATAGTCCAAATAGTATATTAATAATTTTGTAGCGTTACAGTTTACAACAGCTTACTTATAATATTTATCTTGTTTTGTGTCTTTACAGAACAATGACGCAATATCCAGAGATGGGATCTTTCAATGCTAGATTGTCCTCTTTCAGAAACTGGCAATCAAAAGAATTCCCGTTTGTAGAAGCTCTGTCCGAAGCAGGATTATTTTACATTCAAAAAGAGGATAAAACAGTATGCTTCAAATGTGGTGGAGGATTATACCGATGGAAATACAGAAACAAGCCAATACTAGAACATCGTCGATATTTTCCATTTTGCCCCCTGTCTATAAACCTAATTTCAGATCGACAATGCAGTTGATGCTTTAATTAAATTAATTAATATTTGTTATCCAATATTTCCTCAATATGACGTTTGTGATATTCTGCTGATTTTTCTCTCACCATTGGTCTTTGTAAGGCCCCGCCCCCTCCACCTTTTTTGTCCAGCACTTGCTTGGTTTGCTACGCGCGCATGCGTCTCAAAAACACACCCACTCATTTCTTCAAATGTATACCTGCACGCTGCGACATGCAGTATCTCGCAGTTCTTAGTCATGGAATCCTCTATTTCGATGCCGCTGAAAAAAAGATTTCAACCGTACACTTATTTCAAGGGGGTTCTTCAGAAAGAGAGCGATCAGCATTTACCTGAAGAACAAAAACAAGTAACTAGTCTTATACGCCAGTCGATATTATTTGATCACGTCTACTATTTGAATGCTTCGAAAACAAAGGTTATCTCAATCGGACTTTCCTCTCATCTGGATTTCCAACCTGTGGTCAGGCTACACAGAAGCGGGGCGGCCGGTGTTGAACTACAGTTGCAGGAGTGGCATGCTCTTCAGGAATTGTTTCCAGTAATCGACAATTACATCGCTATTCCAGGTGAGCAGCCTCGTGTTTCCTACCCACTAAGTGAGCAACATGAATTGCTGATAACCACACTGTACAATCGCCGTCAGTTCATTATAAGGAAGAAACCAGCTTACGGTTCCCTGGAGATAGTGTTCATCGCAGAAAGTTCGTGGCGGAACTTTATGAACATAGTTGTGTGCATCGAGCATGCGAAAGTTATGTGTGAAACAGTGTCGCCGTATTTGAAATCATATTTTGGAAACTGTGTGGAATCTTGCATTCTCGACCTTCGCGAACAATGTTTCGGTTGCACAGATATTTCCCCTGTCCATGCATGTAATAAGGAGAAGTTTGTGCTTTCCCATCTACATGGATGTACAAAACCTGAGCCTTTGTCTATACAAAACATCGACGGAAAAATACTTTCCAAAGAAGTGTTTGTTTTTTGCGAGAACATGCTTGTGGAAAAAATAGTGAAACATTTTAATTCAGTGGTTGCAGCAGAAAATGGATATGATAGTGACACAATTCCTTATGTGGGTGAGTGAACAAACTTGAAGAATAAAAACTTGTTAAATAACATGCTGATAAACTGGTGACACAATATAAACATTTTACATATGTATGTGTGTGTGTGTGTGTGTGCGGCTCTTTTGAATTTTGTAAATATTGGTAGTAAACAGGGATAAAATATATGTCTTGGCTTTTTTCACTTATCACCCCTTTAAAAATCCTCATGGTTTATATTTTTACTGGTAACAATCGTTAATAACAACATTAATAATTAACTATATAATGAAAAAGTGTGTATTGTGGACTTGTCGAAGATAAAGCATGAGAGCTTTTCTTCACACTGGTAAAACTCGGTGTTAATAACAACATTAATAATTAACTATATAATGAAAAATTGTGTATTGTGGATTTGTCGGAGATAAAGCATGAGAGCTTTTCTTCACACTGGTAAGAATCTGTGTTAATAACAACATTAATAATTAACTATACAATAAAAAAAAAAAATGTGTATTGTGGACTTGTCGGAGATAAAGCATGAGAGCTTTTCTGCACAGCGCTGGACACGCAAAGGCAAGTATCTTTATTTTCATTCTATTTCTAACAATGATTCGCTATTTTTTCTTGTCACTATAAAAAACTAATTCAATTTTTCTTTTATCACATCTGTCGCCATTTTGCTTGTTTTTGTTTAATTCCTCTTTATGCATTGAGGTTAATCGAAACATAACTTTAGACTTTTACATGGAATTGAAACATAGAATCTTGCCTGCTTTGATTGAATCGAACCTGTGACTCCTCTTTGATCACAAAACAATAGTGACGGCCATCTTGCTTATTTTACCTACTCTTTATGCATTTAAGCTAATCGGTACTGGGGCCCCACACAGCAAAACAACAGATTCTAATTTATCTTTGCGTTGTAATCAAAAGGAATTTTGTTTTGATTTTTAATATCTGTTCCTGCATAAATACTAATGGGGACTCAACACACTTCTTTTTTTTATTTTAAAAACAACATCATTATCAGCCAATTTGACATTGTGAATCGAACCCGGGACCTTTTCATTACAGCATAAACATCCTATTTCCAATTAGTTCATTTTCTCTTTGTGCACAAAAAGCTAATCGGAACTTTTAAACAAATACAATTGAATATCCCATTTTCACCAACATTGGGAATCGAACCCTCAACCACTTGGTTAAAACATCTCGAGGAATAAAAAACACCCCCCGCGCAGCGCCCCGTCGCCGCCGCCACCGCCGCTAAACACAAAACGCGGCCGCCATATTGAATTTATTCAAATACTATTTATGCACAGATGGACTAATCGGGACCTATAATGGCGGGACAAAACAATTGGCCTCATTTAACTACCTAGAAATTCGAACCCAGCGACCTCTTCATTACCAGGCGACAACATTAACCACTAACCCCAAGGCCGCCATATTGATTTTATTCAAACACTATTTATGCACAGATGGACTAATCGGGACCTATAATGGCGGGACTAAACAATTAGCCTAATTTAACTACATAGAGAATCGAACCCGCGACCTCTTCATTGCCAGGTGACAACATTAACCACTAACCCAACTCGATTTTCGAACTCAACCATTTTGTTGGCTTTATGTACACACAGGTTAATCGAGACCATTCAATATTGACATCGTCGCCTTGTAATCAAGGGGCCCCAGGTTCGATTCTCGGTGGAGGCACATAGTGGTCCGAATCACCACTTTTCAACTGTAGGTCCAGTCCTGATTAGTCTTGCCGTGCATAAAACGGACTTAAAAAAACTAACTCAATCTATCAATCAATCAATATTGACTCTACCAGGAATCGAACCCTCGACGCCTCTTGTTTTACAGAGCAATAACCTTAGCCGCTAAGCTTTCGGGGTACAGCACCTTCGGCGCCATCTTTAAATCATTTCTTCATGTCTTTGCATCATACGCAATTGTTGCGCGCGCATTTCCTCCACAGACACACACACACACACACACACACAAACATACGCACGTGTTAGGTTAGCATACATCAAGAAACAACGTGACAAATCCATTGACCCCCTCCCCCACCGCTTCCGATGTCTTCAACGAGATCAGACACGTTCTGCTGACTCAACAATAATACCGCTCGTACCCCGCTACAACAGGTTGTAACATAACACCAGTCGCATCGAATTTTTGCTGACGCGTAGGAACAAAATGCTGTCATTCTACTGTACCTCAACCGGGTATCTAAGCCAAACCTCTTTATTACAAGGCGACGACGCTACCACTGAGCCATCGGGGAGGCGCTTATAAGTTTTATAATGTCATATGTTTCTTTCATCTGTATGGCATAAGCAATTGGTACGGTTGGGAGGATAATGCCATTGTGTATCAAAATAGCCTTAAGACTACTCGTTTAGGAGTCGATAAAAAGTCTTCAATCTTGTGCCACATGTGTTGTACCAAGAGCAGCAAACAAACCATTGACATCAAACATTCAAGAGTTTGTGCTCCAGTTTCTTGGGCAACACAAAGGCTGAGAATTAGAAAACACTTGTGTACAATTTGCTGAATAGCTACGAAAAGCAAGGATGCAACGCCTTAAAAAGACATTTACTGCACAGCCATTTAGACTTCTATCCACCAAATCTCGGCGATGTAAGGGATGAGCATGGTGAATAGTTTCATCAATCAATATCAGCAATGGAGAAATGTTACCAATGTGAATGGAAGCCAAACATCATTGCATACTATTGCTGGGGATTCCTTAGAGAACCGAAGACACCCACAGGAGGAAGGTCAAACGCAAGACAATGAACTAGGTATTTATATTGCCTCATATGCCGTGTTCCTTTACATATGCAATTCTATATTGCAATATGTATACTTTACATATGTTTCTTTATTGATATTCGTCATACACAACAACTTCAGTTAGCCAAATTGACGTATAGGGCGTATGTTACTGAGTTTATGTTTGCGTAGAGCAACAGTAAGTGTGGCAAAATTACCTCAAGTTCAACAAAAATTAACCATTTCCCAAAGTATATTATTTTCTTCTTCATATTCTACAAATTTTCGTGGTGGGTTTCAAATGTACCTCGACGGAATCGGTTCTATAAGCTTTTCAACGAGGTATCATTGGTGATTCTGGTAAAATTAGTAGAGGGGCACAAATGCCACCAACATGAAACTCATGAATTCCGAAAGATGCACGACTACTTTCATCTGAGACATTTAATTAAGGAGATCCAGACGCTCTCCTATCATACAAATACTTTAGAAACAGAGTCAAAATGCAGCGAGAAAAACAAAATTTAAACACTATAACGAAACGGTAAATCTGGATTTAAAAAAAAAGAAAAAAACGTATGGTCTAAGCTCAGAACCCGTGTACTTTTACTAAATAAAATGAGTAATGAGCTCTCTCAGATACATTTCGGCTGGAAGCAGTAAAGGAGGTATTTGTGCACCCTTAGATAACAATCCAACCTTGAGTGATAAAACTAACACTTATCTCCAGCAACCTAACACTGACACGTTCTTCTGTTACCACAGTAAGTAGCGAACAAGTATGAAAAATTAATAACAAAATGAAATCAAAACCGTTAGGTTATGATGGAATAAACCTAACTGTTCTGCAACATTGCATCCCCTTGTGCTTAGAAGCTCTTACGCACATTTTTAATATTTCCCTTTCAAACGTTGGTTCCCTCAAGAGTGGATAAAATGCGAAGTAACACCTATACCTAAAACCCCAACCCCACAGAATGTATATACTTCGATTTTAACATGATGTAGCACTTGTTCGTTTGAATATTGTATTGAAATTCACTCTAATTAAAGGGATGTGCCAGAAAGTGTTCTTCAATTTTAGAGAGAGGGGAGTACGTATTTTTACACTATTGTGTGCGATGTGTTTAAAAAATTTTGAAAAGAATCACAAATCACTAAGGATTCACAACCAAAGTTTTAAGATACAATTAGCTGTTTACTACAGTATACAAATAGCATTATAGTATCGTGAATTGTATGTTCAGTCTTTAAAATCCATGTCTATTTTCAGCCCGTGGTAAGCAGAAATTTTCATTCTTAAGAGTATAGTTAAATATATAAACGAAAGTAACTAATATCTGATGAACCGTAATGAATATTATTATGCGTAATGAGTACAGCACTATGTCGTAGAACGTTAAACCGATCAACAACAAAAGTTAAAAATGAATAACAAAATTTGAATTTCGTTTCTCACTCATCTTTCTTTAAAGGTACTTTGGAATACTGGATTACAATTAGAGTACATTAGATTCCAGATTTCAATTCTATATAACATAACTTTAGTGTTTCTTTCATTCTCATCAAGTTTCCAATGGATCAACTTTAAACTTATTTACGTGTGCAAATTATGATTTTTCAGAGAGGAGAAATTTACTAGCTGCCCCATGAATAAATGTGGCGATAATTTATTACCTTGCAAGCAAGGTGCAGAGTGTACCGGATACATAAGCACACAGTACCAACGAACATGTCCGACCGCACATATGCGTATTTATTCAAGCAACTACATGGATTATAATAATATATTTTATCAAAATGATGGTCATAAGTTCCCATTTTCCTGAAAGTTACACTACATGTAAATAAATAAAGAATAAAGAGTTTCTATTATTAATAAATTAGAATAGACAAAGTGGAATGGGGATGACTGTGTAGACATCAGTAGTGTACGATCTTGGGCTTTTCATGCTCGTAAAGAAAACCGCAGCTGAAGAACTCTCAGCGTATGTGAGAGAATGGAGTGGAAGGCCGCGTACTGCAACTGATGGAGGTTATCAGAATCGTGTTAAGCTGTGGTTTTCTTTACGAGCATGAAAAGCCAAAGATCTCACAGTACTGATGTCTACACATTCATCCCCATAAGATACCTTCAGTCTCAGACGAATGTCAATTTGCAGCAAATTTTCTGGGGTTAGAAACTCGATTACGGCCCGCTACTTCAGGCGCTCCACCGACATTGCATGGTTACATGCTGCCATTTTCCTCGCTATAGTTCAGCACCCCCTGGGGAGAGAAGTTTGAAACATTCAAAGCAGAAGCGGGAACGTTTTATAAGTGCAATGTATGGGTGCTCAAAATCCAAAATGCTTTTATAAGGTAAAAAAAAAATAGGAAGCTTTTCTTTTCAAAACGCCCTCGTATATATATTTTATTGCAGAGCCATTTCAGGATTGTAATGTTGTTGATTGACATTCCAAATTACAGTTTGAGGAATTTTAACACAAAATGTTAATAAGAAATGAAATTAGGCACACCATATTTAATGCAAAATATTGAATTTCCTAATCACATTTCTGATGGACCAAGTCAGAGCGTGTTTATGGACTAAAAGATTTTAACCTTTTGAGTCCCAAGGCCATTTTCACAAGTAAGCTTCACGGTCCCGAACCGATTTTGGGCAAAATGCAAAGTTTCAATTGCCCTAGAGAGATGAGTGATATACCGTTGTACGCGGAATGAACCAGAGATTCAGACTATATGAAATTTATGCAAATTCGGCGTATATATGGAGGGGAAAGGGGGAAATCCCTTGAAAATACTTTTTTTTTAAAAAAAAATGGGGTTTCGCCCCCTCCCGCACCCCGAAAAAAGTACATGACAGTGTCGACATTCAAATGGAAATGATCGCTTACATGTAAGGAACACAAAAATATTTGCATTATTATCATATGACCAATGTAACTTGAGTTGTACCACCCAGAAGGAATGGTGGGCACGCCACTGATTCAAGCTTCAAAATGCAGCGGTACCTTGAAATGACTATAGCTCAGAAACTAAATGCCCTAGAGATATGAAAGATATACCGTTATACGCAGAATGAATCACAGATTCAGACGATATATAATCTATGCACATTCGGCGTACATATGGAGGGGGAAAGGGGGGAAATCCCCTCAAAATACTTTTCTTTAAACAAATGGTGTTTCCCGCCGCCCCCCCCCCCGAAAAATGTCAAAATGCACAAAATGCAAAATTTATGCAAATTTGGTGTATATATGGAGGGGGAAGGGAGAAAACCACCAAAAAATATTTTTAAAAATTGTTGAAATGTTTGAAATTTATCTTTTCCCTTGAAAAGAGACGCAAAAGAGAAGTCCCTTTTCCCGCCTTTTCACCTCCATTTTCATGAAGAAAAAAAAGGTGCAAGAAACATTTCTGTTAAATACATGTGTTAAGAACAATATAAAAAAGAAAAATCGAAATTCTAGACAAAAATAGAAAAGTTATAACGTAAAAAGTACGACCTTGACACAGCGTCTCGATCGAGACGCTTGGGACCGTGATGCTTACTTTTGGGTATCTCGATCGAGACGCTTGGGATCCAAAAGGTTAATATTCACTTCAGAGAAATATATTAGAAAAGGGGCCTCCTCGATGAATGTAGGGATAACATTGCAACCCGTAAGCTACGGGTTCGGAGTGCGATTACCAAGTTTCTCAATTCCATACTCGATAACATCATAATTCAAAAGGATAGCTCCAAAAACATTTTGCCTGTCAGGGAATATAGGCAAACAATGCAACATTTATGTGTATATATTTCGATTTTAACATGATGTAGGACTTTGTTTGAATGATTAGTTATTATATTGTATTGAAATTGCGTCCAATTAAAGAAAAGCACGAGAAGGTTTTCTTCAAAGTTATAGAAGGGTGGTAGGGGTACGTATTTTTACACTATTGTGTGAAAGTGTTTAAATAATCTTGAAAAATTCACAAATCACTAGCGATTCACATCCTAAGATCAAAACACAATTAGCTGTTTACCACACTATATGAATTGTATCAATAGAACCTTCAATATTAAATTCAATCTTTACAAACAATTTTTTTCAGAGTTTCGTAAGTAGAGATACAAGAAATTTACAATATTAAAATTACAATTAATTTTTTTAAGAAAAAAATAACTAATATATGCTAAACCGTAATGAATATTAGTATGCGTAATGCGTACAGCATTATGTTGATAAAACTACAAAACGATTAACATCAAAAGTTAGAGATGAATGAAAGATACTGAATGGAAAATGTGTTTTAAATTTTGGAAAAATCTTATGAAGCAAGGTCTCTGGATTACATATGAACACACACTAAGGTGAGCACGAAAGCTGTGCCTGGCCTCCCCGATGGCGCAGTGGTAGCGTCACCGCCTTGTAATCAAGGGGTCCCGGGTTCGATACCCGGTGGAGGCACAAGTGGTTCGGATCCCACTTTAAACTGTAGGTCCAGTCCCGATTAGCCTTACTGTGCATAAAGTGGACTTAAAACACCTATTCAACGGAAGCTGTGCTTCTATTCGAGAAAAACTAGTTGTGTTATTATAGGGATCACACTTGGTGATGATTCGTCTCTAACTCACCTACGTATAGGGGTATTTTGTATTAATAGATTTCAATAAGAGTACAGTAAATTTCACATTTTAATTCTCTATAACATTAATTTAGTGTTTCTATGTTTCTCATTAAGTTTCCAATGGATGAAGTTGAAACTTATTTACGTGTATAAATAGTGATTCTTTATAGTGAAGGATTATATTAGCTGCCCCCTTAATGAATGTGGAGATATTTTATTACCCTGTAAGCAAGGTATAATATCAAAATGACGGTCTTCATAAGTTCCGATTTTTCTAAAAGATTCCCTACATGTAAATAATTAAGGAAGAATGAGTTTCTATTATTAAGAAAACTAGAAAAGACAAAGTGGAACTTTGGGGGTAAGATATCATACATTGTGTTGAGTCAACTATCAGTCACCTAGTTCTATTTCAAGATGGTAGCTCAAACATACTTCATAAAAGAATTTACCAGCTATTTAAGTTGGATACCTTGTAATTGTCAGTGCTACTTTGAGATTCCCACTTGGTGATACGTCATCTCTTGCTAGCTACTTTTTAGGAACACTTTGCATTACTACACTCTAAAAAATAGGCAGCTGAATCACCAGAAATTGTGGAGTAGAATTTTATTTGGTGTACCACAACACCAAAGAGAGCGTTATAGGCCTCTGTAATTTGTTTGGTTTTCTAGCAAATGGAGTGAAAAAAATATAAACAATGACAATGAACCTACTCTAGACGGAGTGTTTTGTTACCAGTATGTTTGGTAGCAAATCAATTGCATATTTTTAAAGTGTACATTCAAATTGGAGTGAATTATTTGTCAAATTGTGATTACAATGGTCGACAGTGAATTTTCATTGCATGAAAGACACGTTCCATTAGTTTTCGAGATACTCAAATCTGAATTTATTTTTTGTCCTGCACCCTCAGATTTAGAAATAATGCCAGTTATAGTATCAAAATATTACCCCTGCCAAAATTTCAAGTAAATCACAGAGATTCATGTTGGTGGCATTTGTGCCAATCTACTAATTATCCCAGAATCACAAAAGATACCTCGTTGGAAAGCGTATGGAACACAGATTCCAACGCGGTACATTTGGGACTCATAACGAAAAATTTGAAGAAGAAAAACAAAACAAAAGTAGGAAAATTAATTTTTGGAGAACTTGAGGTAAATTTGCAACACTTACAGTTGCTCTACGCAAACATAAACTCAGTAACATACATCCTATACTTTAATTTGGCAAAAAGTTGTTGTGTATGACGAATTTCAATAAAGAAACATGGGTCTCCCAGATGGCGCAGTAGTAGCGTTGTTGCCTTGTAATCAAGGGATCCCGGGTTCGATATCTGGTGGAGGCTCATAGTGTTTCGGATCCCATTTAAAACAGTAGGTCCAGTATCAATTAGCCTTACTGTGCATAAAGTGGATATAAAAAACAATTTCAATCAATCAGTTAATAAAGAAACATGAAAGGTGTACATATTGCAATATAGAGCTATACATATGTAAAAGAACACAGCACAAGAGGCAATATACATATCTAGTGCATTGTCCTTCATTGGATCTTCCCCCTGTGTATGTCTTCGGTTCCATAAGGAATCCCCAGAAATAGTCTGCCATCATATTTCGCTTCCATCCGATTTGGTAACATTTCTCCATTGCTGCTATTCATTGATGAAACTATTCAATATACCTGTCACTTACAAGGCCGAAATTTGGTGGAAAGAGGTCTAGATGGCTGTGTAGTAAATTCGGTTTCATACACATGTTACATCCTTGCTTTAGGTAACTATTCAGCGAATTGTTCACCAGTGTTTTGTGATTCTTAGACTTTTTTTGATTTGGTGCTTTAAGTACGCTTTAAGCACAGCAAGGCTAATCGGGACCCGATCTACGGTATAAACTGGGATCCAAACCAATGTGCAATGTGCCTCTACTGGATATCGAACCAGGGACCCCTATATTACAAGGCGACGACGTTACCACTGTTCCATCGGGGAGGCCCTTTTAAGTTTCTTGATGTCATGTGTTTCTTTCATCTGTATTGCATAAGCAATTGGTACAGTTGGGAGGATGATGCCATTGTGTATCAAAATAGCCTTAAGACTGCTCGTTGAGTAGTCGATAAAAAGTCGTCACTCTTGTGCCACATGTGTCGTACCAAGAGCAGCAAACAAACCATTGACATCAAACATTCAAGAGTATGTGCTCCAGTTTCTTGGGCAACACAAAGGCTGAGAATTAGAAAACACTTGTGTACAATTTCCTGAATAGTTACGAAAAGCAAGGATGCAACATGTCTTTGAAACTACATTTACTGCACAGCTATCTAGACTTCTATCCACCAAATCTCGGCGATGTAAGGGATGAGCATGGTGAACAGTTTCGTCAATCAATTCCAGAAATGCAGAAATGTTACCAAAGTGGATGGGAGCCAAACATAAATGTATACTATTGCTGGGAATTCCTTAGGGAACAGGAGACACCCACAGGAGGAAGGTCAAACGCAAGACAATAAACTAGGTATGTATATTGCCTCATACGCTGTGTTCTTTTACATATGTATAGTTCTATATAGCAATATGTATAACTCTCTCTAGCCTTCTTAAACCCGAAGGTTCATGGCTGCAGCAACACAGGTCTTCCATCTGTCCCTATCTTGAGCAAGATCTATATACTCTTTCCCATCCCTACCGATTTCCTTTAGGTCCATCTCAACGTTGTCCCTCCATCTTCGTCTTGGCCTTCCTACAGGTGTCTTACCATCTGGTTTCCCAACAAGAATCCTGTAAACTCCTCTTTCCTCTCCCATTCGTACCACATGGCCTGCCCACCTAAGTCTTCTTGATTTAATTGTTCTAATAATATCTGGACATTAGTACAAATTATGTAGTTCTAAATTATGTAACCTTCTCCACTCACCTGTCTCCTCATCCCTTTTAGGTCCAAAGATTTTCCTAAGGATCTTATTTTCAAATACTCTCAATTTATGTTCCTCTTTCAATGTAAGGGACCAAGTTTCACACCCATATAATACTACGGGCAAAATTACTGTTTTGTATATTTTAACTTTTAGTTTCTTAGATATTAAACGAGAAGACAAAAGTTTATGAAGAGAGAAGTAACATGCATTTCCTGAATTAAGCCTACTTTTTATTTCCTCTTTAATATAATTTTCAATTGTTAATATTACTCCTAAGTATTTGAATTTGGAAACTGGTTCAAACGAGTTGTTATCAATAATTAGATTTTGATTATTACCTAACACTTGGTTTCGGCCTGTAAGCATATATTTAGTTTTCTCTTTGTTAACTTCCAAACCTATCTCTTTAGCAGTTTTGAAAAATATTTTAGCATTATTCTTAATTGTATTCACATCATCCCCCAGTAAGTCTACATCATCTGTATATGCTAACAACTGAGTCACACCATTTAATTTTAGTCCTTCTTTAGTTTCTCTTACCTTCCTTACAGCATATTCTAAGTCAAAATTAAAGAGCAATGGAGATAATGCATCTCCTTGTTTTAACCCATCATGAATTGTAAATTTGTCAGACATATTATTACCCACACGAATTTTATTTCTGTTTCACTGGTGCATATTTTTATCATACTAACAAGCTTCTTAGGTATTCCAAACTCTACTAATATATTATATAATTTATCTCTTTTGACAGAAACATATGCTTTTTTGAAATCAATGAATAGCTGATGGACATTTTGATTATATTCCCACTTTTTTTCAAGTGTCTGTCTGATGTGAAAAATTTGATCTGTAGTTGATCGGTTACGTTTAAATCCACATTGATAATCACCTATAATTTCATTAGCATATGGGGTTAGTCTTGTTAAAAGAATGTTAGACAATATTTTGTATGTTGTTGAGAGTAGAGAAATTCCACGGTAATTACTGCAGTTCATTTTATCACCTTTTTTAAACACAGGAACAATTATGGATTCTTTCCACTGTTGAGGGATTTCTTCTTTATTTCATATTAAACAAATTAATTTATGAATTTGACATATTAATGAATTTCCACCATATTTAATTAACTCAGCTGGTATTAAATCAATGCCAGGTGCCTTGTTATTCTTTAGCCTTTTAATAGCATCTTTAACTTCAGTCAAGTTAGGTTCTGGAACTAAAGGTTCTGCTGTGTGTACTTCATTTACTTCTGATTTATTACCTACATGGACATTTAAAAGGTCATTAAAGTAGTTATTCCATCTATTTAGAATATCGCTTGGGTCAGCTAGAAAATCACCGTCTTTATCTTTTATCAAGTTTACTTTAGGTTGCCACCCCTTTCTAAATTCATTTACACCTTTCTATAAATCTTTGATATTTTTATTTTTGCTGTTTGTTTCAATTTCGTTAATTTTGCTTTTCAAGTAATCTCTTTTTTTACTTCTAAACGTGCAGTTAACTTCTCGCTTTATTCTATTATAATTGCTTAGATTTGTATCATCAGAGTTATTTAACCACCTAAGTCTAGCCTGATTTCTTATTTCTATAAGATTATGACATTCATTATCAAACCATGGCTTACTTTTTCTTGGTTTATGGTATCCTATACTTTCTTTAGCTGCTGATTTTATTGCATTACGTATGTGCTCCCAATTCTTATTTACGTCTGTTTCATTTATATTTTCATCATCTTTTAAATCCTGCAAAACATCAAATCTATTTGACAGTTTAATTTGGTAATCTTTCTTAATTCTTTCATTAGTAAACTTTCCTGTATCAAATTTTATAACTTTTAGATTTTGTTGCTTATGTTTTATCACTGAGAGTCTTTCTCTTAATTTAGCAATTACTAAATAATGGTCACTGGCACAGTCAGCACCTCTATGTGTACGAACGTCAATTATACTAGTATGCCTTCTCTTATCAATGAGAATATGATCTATCTGATTATGAGTTTTACCATCTGGAGAAGACCAGGTATATTTATGGATATCTTTATGTTTAAAAGTGGTACTTTTCACAATTAAATTCTTTGAGGTTGCAAAAGTAATCAGTCTTATACCATTATCATTACTTAATTCATGAAGACTTTCTTTAACAATCGTGGGTTTAAATGTCTCTTCTTTGCCAATCTGTGCATTACAGTCACCTAACAGAATTTTCATATCATACTGAGAAAATTTATCAAAGATCTGTTCTAACTCTGCATAAAAATCATCTTTAGTATTATCATCTTTATCTTCCGTTGGTGCATGTATATTTATTAAAATAATTTTACACCACCTACCCTGTAAAACTGCATATGATATCCTATCATTAATAAATTCTACTGTTTTAAGAGCCGAGATAATTCTATTATTTATGAAAAAGCCTGTTCCAAAATTATGATTTTCAGTACCACCATAGAAAAAAGTATAATTTTTAGTTTTACAATTCCCTTCTCCTGGCCACTTAACTTCCTGGACAGCTACTACATCTAATTTATACTTCCCTATCTCATTAACTGTACACTGAAATGCCCCAGGCTGGTAAAGGCTCAGAACATTCCAGGTGCCTAATTTAATATCCTTATTCCTAACGTAGATCTTATCCTTAGTCCAGGGACCTCCCAAAGTAGTCCCCACCCGGAGATCCGAACGGGGGACTATTTTACCTCCGGAATATTTTACCTTGGGAACATCCATGGCCTTATATTGCTGTTTCTTGACATGTCTTTTTACAGTGCAGAGTTGTCAGCTCTACGCCTAACCCCCAATATGAATGGAGGAACTACCACACAAGACAAACACAAACATATTAGACAGCACAATTACTACACAAGACGAACACAAACACATTAGACAGCATAACTACTACACAAGACACACAAAAACGAGCACACAATAATTATAAAATAATTGACAATTTTTTTCCACCTTATTACCCCTGTATTTTAATGCATTCTATCTATTAAACTGGCTGGAGTAAAAAGATACACTCAACATGTGTATCTTATTTACCCATAAAATTTTGGTGCAAATTTTAAAAAAAATATTTTTTACTACAAAGGAATGAAAATGCTAGAAAATAAATGTAATGGCAAAGGTTTTGATACAGCTCTATATTTTTAAAGCAAAAGCTTTAAAAAATTTCTGAAAATTATTAGTGTTTCTAATTGCATTAAGGTTTAAATGTTCATGAATACATATAATTTGCACATTAAGCCAACAAAACTTATTAGCATCTGTAACCTATATGCTTCACAGACAAAGAAAGTCAAAATTTGATACATTTTAAAAGTATAACACATGTAACATATTTTCGTTAATGCTTTTCATGGATTTACTCAATTATTTTTCATTTGTTAGCAAACCCCACAAAGTACTTCATAATTCAATGAAATTAGTTCATTATGAATATTTTCATGTTTCTTACATGCCAGCGATAATTTCTATGTGCATTTTGAACTTTTCATATCTTTTTTTCGGGGGGGGGGGCAATATGTATACTTTACATATGTTTCTTTATTGAAATTTGTCATACACAACAACTTCAGTTAGTCAACGTAATGTATAGGGTGTATATTACTGAGTATATGTTTGCGTCGAGCAACTGTAAGTGGAGTAAATGTACCTCAAGTTCTACAAAAATTAAAAATTAAGGTTCATACTATAACTGGCATTATTTCTATATCTGAGGGTGCAGAACATAATATAAGTTCAGATTCGTGTTCAGCAGATCGAAAACTAAAATGAACACCTTGTTTCATGCCAAAAGGTTTTAAAATTTAATTTTGTTGACCTGTGTTATCTGTAACATTTCAAATGGATTAAGAAATTCCGAAAGTTGCGCGACTACTTTCATCTGAGACATGTAAATTCAGGATATCCAGACGCTCTCCTATCATACATATACTTTAGAAACAGAGCCAAAAGACAGCGAGAAACACAAACTTTAAACACTACAACGAAACGGTAAATCTGAATGTAAAAATGGTAAAAACTTTTGGTCTAAGCTCAGAAACCATGTACTTTTACCAAATATTAAGAGTAATGAGCTCCCTCAGATACATTTCGGCCGGAAGCAGTAAATGAGGTATTTGTGCAGCCTTAGATAACAATCCAACGGTGAGTGATAAAACTAACACTTATCTCCAGCAACCCAACAATGACACGTTGCTTTTTACCACAGTAAGTTCAGAACAAGTACGAAACATTAATAACAGAATGAAATCAAAAGCGTTAGGTTATGATGGAATGAACCTAACTGTTCTGCAATATTGCATCCCCTTGTGCTTAGAAGCTCTTACACACATTTTTAATATAACCCTTTCAAAAGGTTGGTTCCCTCAAGAGTAGACAAAATACAAGGTAACACCTATACCTAAAAAACAAAACCTCACAGAATGTATATACTTCGATTTTAACATGATGTAGCACTTGTTCGTTTGAATGTTTATAGTTATTTTGAAAAAATCACAAATCCTAAGGTTACACAACCAAAGTTTTAAGATACAATTAGCTGTTTACCACACTATATGAATAGCATTATAGTATCGTGAATATTGAGTTCAATCTTTAAAATCCATGTTTATTTTCAGAGCGGGGCCGGGGTAAGCATAAATTTTCAATCTTAATATTATAGTTAAATAAAATAGACAAAAGTAACTAATATATGTTGAACCGTAATTAATATTATTATTAGTAATGAGTACATTACTATGTCGATAAAACTATAAAGCAATTAACAACAAAAGTTAAAAATGAATGAAGAACATTGAATTTCGTTTCTCACTTACCTTCCTTTAGAGATACTTTATATTACTTAATTTCCATTAGAATTCAATAGATTTCAGATTTTAATACTTTATGACATTACTTTAGTGTTTCTTTCTTTCTCATCAAGTCTCCAATGGATCAAGTTTAAACTTATTTACGTGTACAAATAGTGAATCAGAGAGGAGGGTTTTTATTAGCTGCCCCCTGAATGAATGTGACAATATTTTTTTACCCTCAAGCAAGATGCATACCGGACACATAACCACACAGTACCAAGGAACATGCCCGACCGCACATATACGTGCGTATTTATTCAAGCAACAGCAGAAATATTTAATATATTTTATCAAAACGACGGTCATAAGTTTCGATTTCTCTGAAAGTTCATACATGGTGATGTCCCACCTATCATTTATTTAGTTCTATGATAAAATAGTAGCTTAATCTTTCTTCGTAAAAGAATTTACCAGCTATTTAAGTTGGAAATTAATTGTCAGTTCTACTATAAGATTCCCACTTGTGATACGTTGTAATTTGGTAGCTACATTTTAGGGCCAGTGGATTCCTACACTCTAAAGTATTGGCCACTGAATTACCACCAAACTTTAAGTGGTGTAACACAACACGAAAGGTAGCGTTAAAGATCTCCACTATTTGTGTGGTTTGCTAAAAATGGAGTAACAAGACACAAAACAACGACAATTAACCGACTCAAGACGTACTGTCCTGCTAGCAGTATCTTTGGTAGCTAATCATTTGCATATTTTTAAAATGTATATTAAAATTGGAGTGAAATACTTGCCATATTGTGATTCTCTGTAAAATTTCTCTGGTATCTCTCTTCGAGCTTTTAATAATAATGTTTCAGATGGATCAAGTCCGAGCTTGTTTAAAGACTGCAAGTTCTGATTATTCACATCAGGAAAGTTTACTAGCAAAGGAGCCTCCTCGGTGAATGAACGGATAGAACTGCACCCGGAAAGCAATTGGACTTCTCAATGCCATACTCGATAACATCATAATTTTAAAGTATAACACAAAAAACATTTTGCCTGTTCGGGAATATAGGCACCGAATGCAACATGTTTATGTATATTTTTCGATATTAACATGATGTAGAACTTTTTTGTTTGATGGTTTAGTTATTATATTGGATTGAAATTGCCTTCAATTAAAGGAATGCGCGAGAAGGTTTTCTTCAAAGTTACAGAAGGGTGAAAAATTCACAAATCACTAGCGATTCAAATCCTAAGTTCAATCAGACACAATTAGCTGTTTACCACACTATATGAATTGTATTTATAGAACCTTCAATTTTAAGTTCAATCTTTAAAATCCATGTATCTTTTCAGGCTCTCGTAAGTAGAGATACTCGACATTTACAATATTAAAATTACAATTAAATTTAATAATAAGAAAGTAACTAATATATGCTAAACCGTTATGAATATTATTATGCGTAATGAGTACAGCATTATGTCAATGAAAATATAAAGCGATTAACAACAAGAGGTAGAGATGAATGAAAGATACTGAATGAAAAATATTAAATTTTGGAAAAAAACTTTATTAAGCAAGTGCTCTGGATACCTTATGAAGAGACACTAAGGTAAGCACGAAAGCTGTGCTTCTATTCGGGAAAATACTAGTTGTGTTATTTTAGGTTCACACTTGGTGCTGATTCGTCTCTAACTCAGCTACCTATAGAGGTACTCTGAATTAATAGATTTCAATAAGAGTACAATAAATTTCAGATTTTATTTCTCTATAACCTTCATTTAGTGTTTCTGTCTTTTTCATCAAGTTTCCAATGGACCAAGTTTAAACTACTTGTATAAATAGTACCGGACACACAAGCACATAAGCACACAGTACCACATGTGTATTTTTTCAAGCAACTACATGGTATAATTTAATATATTCTACCAAAATGACGGTCATAAGTTCCGATTTTTTTGAAAGCTACACTACTTGTAAATAACTAAAGAAAAACGAGTGTTCGTTATTAAAATAATAGAAAAGGGAAGTGAAACTTTGGGGGGTAAAATAACATACATTTTGATGAGTCATCTATCAGTCACCTAGTTCTATTACAAGATTTGTAGCTTAATCATTCTTTGTAAAAGAATTTACTAGCTATTTAAGTAGGATCCCCTGAGATTTTTTCGAAATTAATTGTCAGTGCTACTTTAAGATTCCCACATCGTCATACGTCATCTCTTGCTAGCTACTTTTTAGGGGCACTTTAAATTACTACACTCTAAAAAAATAGGCAATTGAATTGCCTCCATTTGTGTTGTAGAATTTTAATTGATGTTAAACAACACCAAAGGGAGTGTTAAAGGCCTCCGTAATTTGTGTGGCTTGGTAGCAAATGGAGTGAAAAAATAAAAACAATGACAATGAACCGACTCAAGACGAAGTGTTTTGTTACTAGTATCTTTGGTAACAAATCAGTTGCATATTTTTAAAGTGTTCATTCAAATTCGAGTGAAATATTTGTCAAATTGTGATTACAATGGTTGAGAGTGTATTAAAGAGACGTTGCTTTTAGTTTTCGAGCTAATGAAGACAAATCTGAACTTATTTTTTGTCCTGCACCCTCAGATTTAGAAATAATGCCAGTTACAGTACAACCTATGGCCCCGGTCAAACTTTCAAGGAAATCGCAGAGCTTCACGTTGGTGACATTTGTGCCAATCTACTAATTATCCCAGAATCACAAATGATACCTCGTTGGAAAGCGAATGAAACATGATTCCAACGAAGTACATTTGAAACCCAACACGCAAAATTTGAAGAAGAAAAACAAAAACGAAAGTAAGAAAATTGGGGAAAAATTTAATTTTTGGAGAACTTGATGCAAGTTTGCAATACTTACAGTTGCTCTACGCAAACATAAATTCAATAACATACGTAATTTTAGTATCTGAAGTTGTTGTGTATGACGAATTTCAATAAAGAAACATGCGCCTCCCCGATGGCGCAGTGGTAGCGTTGTTGCCTTGTAATCAAGGTGTCCCGTGTTCGATATCTAGTGGAGGCTCATAGTATTTCGGATCCCACTTTCAACTATAGGTCCAGTTTCAATTAGCCTTACTGTGCATAAAGTGGACTAAAAACAGCAACTCAATCAACCAGTTAATAAAGAAACATATGTTAGGTATACATATTGCAATATAAAACTATACATATGTAAAACAACACAGTATAAAGGGCAATATACATATCTAGTTCATCGTCTTGCTTTAGATCTTCGTCCTGTGGGTGTCTTCGGTTCCATAAGGAATCCCCATCAATAGTCTGCCATCATATTTCGCTTCTATCCGCTTTGGTAATATTTCGCCATTGCTGTCAGTGATTGATGAAACTGTTCAACATACTTGTCACTTACATCGCCGAAATTTGGTGGAAAGAGGTCTAGATGGCTGTGCAGGAAATGTGTTTCCATAGACAGGTTGCATCCTTGCTTTTCGTAACTATTTAGCAAATTGTCCACGAGTGTTTTGTAATTCTTAGCCTTTGTGTATTCCAAGAAACAGGAGCACAAACTCTTGAATGACACCCACCACTGTAGTGCAAGAGGACTAAGCGACACACCGAAGTGTTCGTCCCACATGAGATCTCTTATCTGGGGGCCGACGAACACACCAGCCTTCACTTTGTTTGCGTCAGAGATTAGGAAATTTAGGTGTCAAATACTGGAAACTGTCTCCGCCCTTGTCCATTGCAGACACAAAGGATTTCATAAAGCCAAGCTTAATATGGAGTGGGGGTGAATGTATGTCTACAGAGTTGGTTAAAGTGGTGTTTGCAACATTTTTTCACCTGCTTCCATTGTACTGTATCGTGACAATTCTTTTCTCCGATAGCGACTGTCTCTGGCTCGACTACCCCATTAGCATAAGAAGCAGCAATTTTTCGTGTATCCACTCTGTAGTTCTGTAAGTATACCTATGACTTTGAAATCTGCAACAATGTGTCTAATATAAGTTTCGTGATTTGATTTGGTGCTTTAAGTACACTTTATGCACAGCAAGGCTAATCGGGACTGGATCTACGGTATAAACTGGGATCCGAACCACTGTGCCATATGCCTCAACTTGGTATCGAACCAGGGACATCTTTTTACAAGGCGACGACGCTACCACTGTGCCATCGGGGAGGCCCTTATAAGTTTCAAGATGTCATATGTTTCTTTCATCTGTATGGCATAAGCAATTGGTACGGTTGGGAGGATAATCCCATTGTGTATCAAAATAGCCTTAAGACTGCTCGTGTCACTCTTGTGGCACATGTGTCGTACCAAGAGCAGCAAACAAACTATTGACATCAAACATTCAAGAGTTTTTGCTCCAGTTTCATGGACAACACAAAGGCTGAGAATTAGAAAACGCTTGTGTACAATTTTCTGAATAGTTACGAAAAGCAAGGATGCAACATGACTCTGAAACTACACTTACTGCACAGCCATCTAGACTTCTATCCACCAAATCTCGGCGATGTAAGTGATGAGCATGTTGAACTGTTTCTTCAATCAAAATCAGTAAAGGGGAAATGTTACCAAAGTGGATGGAAGCCAAATATCATTGCATACTATTGCTGGGGATTCCTTAGGGAACCGAAGACACCCACAGGAGGAAGGTCAAACGCAAGACAATAAACTAGGTATGTATATTGCCTCATATGCTGTGTTCCTTTACATATGTATAGTTCTATATTGCAATATGTATACTTTACATTTGTTTCTTTATTGAAATTCGTCATACACAACAACTTCAGTTAGCCAAATTGACGTATAGGGTGTATGTTACTGAGTTTATGTTTGCGTAGAGCAACTGTAAGTGTTGCAAAATTACCTCAAGTTTAACAAAAATTAACTATTTCCGAAATATATTATTTTCTTCTTCATCTTCTACAAATTTTCGTGGTGGGTTTCAAATGTACCGCGATGGAATCGGTTCTATAAGCTTTTCAACGAGGTATCATTTGTGATTCTGGTAAAATTAGTAGAGGGGCACAAATGCCACCAACATGAAACTCTACGATTTGATTGAAATTCTGGCCGTGGTCTAGAGGTTAATATTATAACTGGAATTATTTCTATATCTGAGGGTACAGGACATAAACTAAGTTCAGATTCATCCTCAGCAACTCGAAAACTAAAGGGAATACCTTCTCTCATGCCAAAAAAATTTCAAACTTTAATTTTGTTGACCTGTGTTATCTGTAACATTTCAAATGGATTAAGGGAATTCCGAAATATGCACGACTACTTTCATCTGAGACATGTAAATTCAGGAGATCCAGACGCTCTCCCATCATACAAATGCTTTAGAAACAGAGCCAAAATGCAGCGAGAAACAGAAAATTTAAACACTATAACGAAACGGTAAATTTGAATGTAAAAAAGGTAAAAACGTATGGTCTAAGATCTGAAACCATGTACTTTTAATAAAAAAAGAGTAATGCGCTCTCTCAGACACATTTCTGGCGGATGCAGTGAACGAAGTCTTTGTGCACCCTCAGATAACAATGGAACGTTGAGTTATGAAACTAATACTTATCTCCAGCAACCCTACAATGACACGTGATTTTTTACAACAGTAAGTAGTGAACAAGTACGAATCATTAATAACAAAATTTAATCAAAAGCGTTATGTTATGATGGAATAAACCTAACTGTCCTGCAATATTGCATCCCCTTGTGCTTAGAAGCTCTTAAATGATTATATTTATTATAGTGTATTGAAATTGCCTCTAATTAAAGGGATGTGCCAGAAAGTGTTCTCCAAAGTTGGAGAGGGGGGTGCGTGTTTTCACACTTGTGTGCGGAGTGTTTAAATATTTTTGAAAAAATTACACATAATAAGGTTTCACAACCAAAGTTTTAAGATACAATTAGCTGTTTACCACACTATATGAATAGCATTATAGTATCGTGAATATTAAGTTCAGTCTTTAAAATCCATGTTTATTTTCAGACCGCGGTAAACATAAATTTTCAATCTTAAATTTATAGTTAAATAAAATAGACAAAAGTAACTAATATATGTTGAACCATAATGAATAATATTATTCGTAATGAGTACAGAACTTTGACGATAAAACTATAAAGCAATTAACACCAAATTTAAAAATTAATGAAAAACATTGAATTTCGTTTCTCACTCACCTTCGTTTAGAGATACTTTATATTACTTGATTTCAATTAGAATACAATAGATTTCAGATTTTAATACTTTGACATTACTTTAGTGTTTCCCCCTTCCCTTGTCTTAATTATTTTATTACCGGGATGTAAGTAAGAAAAGGTACTAGCGAGAGGTTTTGTAACAAGGCTCAGACCATTCTAAATTTCGGAGTGACGCCTCCGTCCTCCAGGTACATACCTGCGCTCTATCTTCCTCGATGTTCACTCGCACAAACCAAATCCAAAACTGATCCCGAAATTCCCTTCCGATCTTCTCAGATCGGTTCGGTTGCTTCGCTATACAAATTCCAATACCTGTCGATTCATATCCGTCTGTCAGGCTGGTACCTTTCCACGGACGAGGCAAGTAATGGAATTTGTAAGGTCTGCATTCCAAACCGACGAGAACATCCTGTCTCCGTAATGTTTCGTTTCAAGTACACCTTCTAATTTTTTATCTACAAGTCAACATACCCCCCTGTCAAGAAACGTCATATCCGATGGTCGCTTGTCTGAGTGTATCATTTATTGGTTCATACATGTCAGAAATTCCTTTGAAACGATATAGTAGTACATCAAGAAACTGTCAAGCCTGGTAAGCAGAAAACGTTTACCAGAACCAATCCATAATACTTATTAGTATGCATAAATAATGCATAAACAACTAAATAACCATTAAGAACCAAAGAGCAGTAAGTTGATTAACTAAACATATGAATATGAAATTAGTATATCTGATTATAATACATAACCACTACCATTACCAGCACAATAGTTTTTTTTTGTTTTTGTGTTTGTTTGTTTTACGATGTTTTTGTCCCCTAAATTAATTATTTTAATATTACGTTATCACTGGTGTTCTTTACATCGACAATGAAAACTTAAATCATGATTCACTATACACTATAATACCCAAATAGTCAAATCCTTGAACCAAAGTTTATAATTATTTACAAATCTGAATGAAATAATATTCACTTTTGATAAGGCATAGTTTACACTGCATGCCATAATTACACTATGTAATCACTTAGAGAATATTCACTGTTTAAACACATTGTGTTCAAACCTTAAGGGTTCAATACGACATTATTTCGTATCATTGTGTATATTTTCACTTAATCACTTTGTTATCATTTTGAAAGTACCAGTTTCTTCTAAAATAATGCACGCTATGATTGCAGATCAGTATCATTTCGATTCCCCATGTTCTGAACTGTTCATGTTTGTCCATGCATAGAAATGTATCTGACTTCGTAGCACAATTGAGACGAACCTAGTTCCTGCACTTCATGTAGTCTATTGGGACTTCAATAGGGATTGAAGTGGTGAACTTGGCGTTTCCAGTTCTTCGAACTTCTTCATTTTCACACCTTGTTGCAACTTGTAATGATTGATGACATCCTGGGCAGCTGGGATGCTCTGGTGAATTGGTATTTGGAACATGTAATGCTACTAATTGGTCCTGCTGGGAAGGATTTCCAAGTTCGTGAAATACTTGCCTGCTATACTAAGGTGTTGTAAGCTGGGAATCAGATCACAGTGGAAGAATCACATGTTGTCCTAGGTGAGAAACCTCTTACACTTCTTCAACTTCCGCAACTGGGACAGAAGGTTCTTCTTGGATGCATTATCCTGTCTTAGCAGTATCAATTTGAATGTAATAGACACACATTCAATGAATGCTGTTCCTTCTTTGTCCTGTCCAAACAAAGTGTAGCCTCCGGGAACATTCTTCTTGACTTGTCTTTCATCTTTCTATTCTCCAATACGGCAAGTCCATCGTCCATCAAAATCTGGGGGGAAGGGGAGGGGTTTGCTCCGAATCCGAAAGTGGATTTAAATCTGGAGTTGTATTTTGTAGAAGGTGGAAGACAATTTGGCGGCGTTGGTCCTCGAGTTTTCCTCTGTCGATATTCGACGATGCTCTGGTTTTGTAGGTACCTGTTAGAGGTGGTCTGAGCCATTGAAAGGAAGGAGAAAGAGAAAATAAGGATAGGAATGTAGTAGAGATTGGACATACAACAGTCGACATGTACTCAGCCAAGTGTAGGGCGGCTTTAGAAGTTCACTGTCTGCCTGCTGGACAGGCTGTGTAATCCATTGGCTAAGTGCAAGTAGGTGGTGATGTGCCTTAACAGATACTGTCAAAGTGATGTGATGGGATATCGATACAAGATTGTTTAGCCAGTGCTTTGGAAGAAGAAAAAATAGGGGGTGGTGCCGTTGATGGTCTGATATGTCTATTTTGTGCTATTCTTACAGGAATTATTTGTTCTTCATTTGTGACATTTATACTGCGAGCTTGAGGGGTAGGTTTTTGTCGACTGGTTGTTTGTTGTGCAAGGGGACGACAACAAAAACAGGATTTAATTTTACGAACAAAACATGCCGTAATTAATAAAAATAAGATAGTCCCTACAATTATTAAATATATCGCTGTCGCTGTATGAGACGCAGTTTCGAAAGGCAGTGCATTATTATTATTATGATTATTATTGCAATGAAACACAAGAATTATCAATGTTTATGAATATTAATTCATTTTCTATTCTCACTCATATGTATTATGAGGAATTCGTTATATATATGGAATTACCAGAATTCCAGAAATTGTGTACTAAGGGATATCAGATACGCTCAAGTGCGCACTATACTTAAATGGCTATCTATGAAGATAAAACTTGTCTCTAGCATCATTAAACTTAAGTGAATTATTATTATTGCGAGCGTAAATTCATACATACTGTGTATAAATATAACTTGTGCACTATTTAATTTAAATTATAACAGGAGTGTATACTCTTCAATATACGTATGTATATTGTTGTAGAGAATTTACACTAAATATCTTAATGCTCGTTATTCTCGTAATGTTCTAGTTTCTATATTATATAGGTTTCTTGCATAATCGTGTTTCACTGTAATCTTCGAATGCAGATGATGTGAGTTTTGGAGAAACTGCTTACATGCGAAACTTCTGTCACTTCTGCTAGTTGCTTGTTGTTCGTTTGATGTCACTTTCAGGATGACGTCACGCTACTTCGTTCCTTGACCGCTGTAATAGGAGATGTATGTGTTTTGTTGATATCGCTCTCTTTCAAGTCGAGGAGGCAAATGTTGCAATCTTCATGAAAAGAAACCAGTTTATTCAACGAATGACAGTTTGGCGTGGTTATCACGAAATTCTATTTTTGAAGAGAACAGTTCCTGTCTATATTGATAAGATTTAACAAAATAAATGCATTTAGGTTTTAATTAAACATGGATGCTTCGATTGGACTGCTTGTTTTGTAGCGTCGCTTTTCTTCCCCTTTGACTACTCGCGACGATGAAATGAAATGATGGAATGACAACGTTCTTTCCCATTTGACTTTCTGTGGAATTATGTCCCTTTGACTTCTGTCTCTTCGGCTTCTGACTGTTCTGCAGACATTTCGTCGATGTTATCATTTTCTTCGTGTATTTTCTCCTTTTCTTCGAAGAAGGGTTTGACTCTTGTTATGGAAAATGTGTCGATTTTATCCTTTCCTCGGCCGTCCTTGTAGCTTATTCGTACTCTGTTGGCATTTTCAATTTAAAAACTGTAGTATTTTGAAGTAATTTGCGAAGTGCTTAGGTACATTTCTTTTCGGTACTGTGTATAAAATTAGCACTTTTTGTCCAGGTTGAAATTCAACATGCCGTGTGTATTGGTCTGAGTACTTTTTCTGTGTTTTAAATTTCTTCTGGAGATTTTCCTGTGATTGTTCATGTATCGCTTGCAATATGTCTAGGCGTTCTTTGTTAGAGTGCTGCAACGAATTTGGATCTATTCCTAGCAATGAATCCATCGCATTCTTTGGTTCGTAACCGTACATAAGGTAATGTGGAGAATATCTTGTTCGTGTGTGTACTTCTGAATTTATCGCAGACGTTATGGCCGAGAGATACAGATACCACTGTGCACATTTTTTCATTACATACGGTCTCAGCCTTTGCTTCAATTTCTGAATATGTCTTTCGGCGAGTCCAACTGTTTCGTGGAAATCTGTGTTTGCGAATCTGAGTCTGACGTTCAATATTTGACTCAATTGTTCCATGATTTTTGAAGTGTGCGCTGGTGCACGATCAAGAGTGATGTTGTCTGGCACACCAAATCGCAAAATCAAATGTTCCATTAATGCATTGGCGATCGTTTCGGCGTCAACTGAAGGTATAGATGTCGTTACCATGTACCTGGTCGCTTGATCAACGCAGATGAGAACGTAGCGATGTCCGTGGTTGGCTGTGGCTTGCAGTGGACCGCACGTGTCGATGTCCCACTTCCTGGCTGGGGTGGCAATCGGTTCGAACGTCTGAAGGGTGAGCTTCTTTGGTCCGAAATCCCTCTTCCACATCTGGCATTCGAGGCAACTTTTTTTTTTCATGTACACCCATCGTTCTAATCCTGGGAAGTAAAATATTTTCCTGAAATTTTCATACGTGGAAGATGGTGAAGCGTGGGCTGCATTGTATTCACTGTAATGAATCTTCTCGAAAACTTCATCTTTTAATTTGTGTGGAATGCACAAGAGAAGTTCCTCTGTCTTGTTGTATCGTGGTGGAAAACTGCTGTATGTATCGCGACCTTGCCCTGGTGACTGGACGAGACGGTGAAATCGGAACCGTTTGTTCCGCCAGCTGTTGAATCCTCGTTAAAGATAAGTCTAATTCGTGTTCATTTTTCCTTAGCATTCCTAACCCGCGTTCTGAAGCACATATTTTCTATAAGGAAATCGCACCTACAACTAAAAGTTACAAAAAAGGCCGGTGCCTCCAACCATGTTTCCCCCTTCCCTTGTCTTAATTATTTTATTACGGGATGTAAGTAAGAAAAGGTACTAGCGAGAGGTTTTGTAACAAGGCTCAGACCATTCTAAATTTCGGAGTGACGCCTCCGTCCTCCAGGTACATACCTGCGCTCTATCTTCCTCGATGTTCACTCGCACAAACCAAATCCAAAACTGATCCCGAAATTCCCTTCCGATCTTCTCAGATCGGTTCGGTTGCTTCGCTATACAAATTCCAATACCTGTCGATTCATATCCGTCTGTCAGGCTGGTACCTTTCCACGGACGAGGCAAGTAATGGAATTTGTAAGGTCTGCATTCCAAACCGACGAGAACATCCTGTCTCCGTAATGTTTCGTTTCAAGTACACCTTCTAATTTTTTACCTACAAGTCAACATTAGTGTTTCATTCTTTCTCATCAAGTTTCCAATGGATCAAGTTTAAACTTATTTACGTGTACAAATAGTGATTCAGAGAGGAGGATTTTTATTAGCTACCCCCTGAATGAATGTGACAATATTTTATTACACTGCAAGCAAGGTGCATCCGGACACATAAGCACACAGTACCAAGGTACATGTTTGACCGCACATATGCATGCGTATTTATTCAAGCAACAACATGAAATATTTTAATATATTTTATCAAAACGACGGTCGTAAGTTTCGATTTTTCTGAAAGTTCATACATGGTGATGGCTCACCTATCATTTATTTAGTTCTATGAGAAAATAGTAGCTTAAACTTTCTTCGTAAAAGAATTTACCAGCTATTTAAGTTGGAAAGTAATTGTCAGTGCTACTATAAGATTCCCACTTGTGATACGTTGTAATTTGATAGCTACATTTTAGGGACACTGGATTACTACACTTTAAAGTATAGGCTACTAAATTGCCACCATTTATTGTGTATAATTTTAAGTGGTGTAACACAACACGAAAGGTAGCTTTAAAGACCTCCGCTACTTACGTGGTTTGCTAAAAATAGAGTAACAAGATACAAAACAACGACAATTAACCGACACAAGACGGACTGTCCTGCTAGCAGTATCTTTGGTAGCTAATCAGTTGCATATTTTTAAAATGTAGATTCAAATTGGAGTGAAATACTTGCCATATTGTGATTCTCTGTAAAATTTCTCTGGTGTCTATATTCGAGCATTTATTAATCAGGTTTCAGATGGATCAAGTCAGAGCTTGTAAAGACTTCAAGTTCTGAATATTCATATCAGGAAAGTTTACTAGAAAAGGGGCCTCCTCGATGAATGTACGGATAGTACTGCACCCGGTAAGCAACGGTTTCGAAGTGCCATTACCGGATTTCTCAATTCCATACTCCACAACATCATAATTTAAAAGTATAGCACCAAAAAACATTTTGCCTCTCAGGCAATATAGGCTCTGAATGCAACATGTATAAGTATATATTTCAATTTTAACATAATGTAGTACTTCTTCGTTTGAATGATTAGTTATTATATTGTACTGAAATTGCCTTCAATTAAAGGAATGCGCGAGAAGGTTTTCTTCAAAGTTACAGAAGGGTGGTAGGGGTACGTATTTTTACACTATTGTGTAAAATGTTTGAATAATCTTGAAAAATTAACAAATCACTAGCGATTCGAATCCTAACTTCAATCAGACACAATTAGCTGTTTACCACACTATATGAATTGTATTTATAGAACCTTCAATTTTAAGTTCAATCTTTGAAATCCATGTATCTTTTCAGGCTATCGTAAGTAGAGATACTCGACATTTACAATATTAAAATTAGAATTAAATTTAATAATAAAAAACTAACTAATATATGCTAAACAGTAATGAATATTATTATGCGTAATGAGTACAGCATTATGCCTATAAAACTATAAAGCGATTAACAACAATAGTTAAATATAAATGAAAAATACTGAATAAAAAATGTGTTTTAAATTTTGGAAAAATCTTATGAAGCAACTGCTCTGGATTCCATATGAACACAAACTAAGGTGAGCACGAAAGCTGTGCTTCTATTCGAGAAAAACTAGTTGTGTTATTTTTTGGATCACACTTGGTGATGATTCTTCTCTAACTCAGCTACCTATAGAGGTAGTTTGGATTAATAGATTTCAATAAGAGTACAATAAATTTCAGATTTTATTTCCCTATAACCTTAATTTAGTGTTTCTATCTTTCTCATCAAGTTTCCAATGGACCAAGTTTAAACTTATTTACGTGTACAAATAGTGCTTCTTCTTAGTGGAGGATTTTATTAGCTGCCCCTTAATGAATGTGGAGATATTTTATTACCCTATAAACAAAGTGCCCAGTGTACCGGACACTCAAGCACATGAACATGCGCGACCGCACATGTGTATTTATTCAAGCAACTACATGGAATAATTTAATATATTCTATCAAATTGACGGTCATAAGTTCCAATCTTTTTGAAAGATTCACTACATTTAAATAATTAAAGAAGAATGAGTTTCTATTATTAAAAAACTAGAAATGACAAAGTGGAACTTTTGGGGGTAAGATTACATACATTGTGATGAGTCATCTAGTTCTATTACAAGATGGTAGCTCAAAAATTCTTCGTAAAAGAATTTACCAGCTATTTAAGTTGGATCCCATGTAATTGTCAGTGCTACTATAAGATTCCCACTTGGTGATACGTCATCTCTTGCTAGCTACCTTTTATGAACACTTTATATTACTACACTCTTAAAAAATAGGGAGCTGAATCACCAAAAATTGTGGTGTAGAATTTTAATTGGTGTACTACAACACCAAAGAGAGCAGTGAAAAAAAAGAAAAAAACAATGACAATGAACCGACTCTAGACGGAGTGTTTTGTTACCAGTATCTTTGGTAGCAAATCAATTGCATATTTTTAAAGTGTTCATTCAAATTGGAGTGAAATATTTGTCAAATTGTGATACAATGGTCGACAGTGGATTTTCATTGCATGAAAGAGACGTTCCATTAGTTTTCGAGATACTCAAATCTGAATGTATTTTTTGTCTTGCACCCTCAGATTTAGAAATAATGCCAGTTATATTATTAAAATATGGCCCTGGTTAAAATTTCACGGAAATCGCAGAGATTCATGTTGGTGGAATTGTGCCAATCTACTAATTATACCAGAATCACAAATGATACTTCGTTGGAAAGCGTATGAAACGCAGATTCCAACGCGGTACATTTGGGACCCATAACGAAAAATTTGAAGAAGAAAAACAAAACGAAAGTAGGAAAATTAATTTTTGGTGAACTTGAGGTAAGTTTGCAAGACTTAAAGTTGCTCTACGCAAACATAAACTCAGTAACATACATCCTATACGTTAATTTGGCTAACTGAAGTTGTTGTGTATGACGAATTTCAATAAAGAAACATAGGTCTCCCAGATGGAGCAGTAGTAGCGTTGTTGCCTTGTAATCAAGTGGCCGTGTTCGATATCTGGTGCAGGCTCATAGTGTTTCCGATCCCATTTAAAACTGTATATCCAGTATCAATTAGTATTACTGTGCATCAAGTGGATTTAAAAAACAATTTCAATCAATCAGTTAATAAAGAAACATATGGAAGGTATACATATCGCAATATACAACTATACATATGTAAAAGAACACAGCACAAGAGGCAATATACATATGTTACCTAGTGCATTGTCCTGCATTGGATCTTCCCCCTGTGTATGTCTTCGGTTCCATAAGGAATCCCCAGCAATAGTCTGCCATCATATTTCGCTTTAGTAACATTTCTCCATTGCTGCTATTCATTGATGAAACTGTTCAACATACTTGTCACTTACAAGGCCGAACTTTGTGGGAAAGAGGTCTAGATGGCTGTGAAGGAAATGCGGTTTCATACACATGTTACATCCTTGTTTTAGGTAACTATTCAGCAAAATGTTCACCAGTGTTTTGTGATTCTTAGCCTTTTTTTAGTCCAAGAAACCTGAGCACAAACTCTTGAATGACACCCACCATTGCAGTTCAAGAGGACTAAGCGACACATCGAAGTCCTTGTCCAACATGAGATCTCTTATCTGGGGGCCGACGAACACATCAGCCTTCACTTTGTTGGCGTTGAGATTAGGAAATTAAGGTGTCAAATACTGGAAACTGTCTCCGCTCTTGTCCATTGCAGTCACAAAGGATTACATAAAGGCAAGCTTAATATGGGTTGGAGGTGGATATGTGTCTTCAGAGTTGGCTAAAGGGATGTTTGCAACATTTTTTCACCTGCTTCCATTGTACTGTATCGTGGCAATTCTTTTCTCCGATAGCGACTGTCTCTGCCTCGACTAACAAATTCGCATAAGAGGCAGCAATGTTTCGTGTAGCCACTGTTTGTCCTGTAAGTATGCCTATGACTTTGAAATCTGCAACATTGTGTCATTTATGAATGTTGTAATGAACGTTTTCTAATATAAGTTTCATAATTTGATTTGGTACTTTAAGTACACTTTATGCACAGCAAGGCTAATCGGGACTGGATCTACGGTTTAAACTGGGATCCAAACCACTGTGCAATGTGCCTCAACTGGGTATTGAACCCGGGTCCCCTTTTTTACAAAGCGACAACGTTACTACTGCGCCATTGGGAGGCCCTTATAAGTTTCGTGATGTCATGTGTTTCTTTCATCTGTATGGCATAAGCAATTTGTACAGCTGGGAGGATGATGCCATTGTGTATCAAAATAGCCTTAATACTGTTCGTTGTATAGTCGATAATAACTCTTCACTTTTGTGCCACATGTGTCGTACCAAGAGCAGCAAACAAACCATTGACATCAAACATTCAAAAGTTTGTGCTCCAGTTTCGTGGGCAACACAAAGGCTGAGAATTAGAAAACGCTTGTGTACAATTTGCTGAATAGTTACGAAAAGCAAGAATGCAACATGTGTCTGAAACTACATTTACTGCTCAGCCATCTAGACTTCTATCCACCAAATCTCGGCGATGTAAGGGATGAGCATGGTGAACAGTTTCATCAATCAATAGCAGCAATGGAGAAATGTTACCAAAGTGGATGGAAGTCAAATATCATTGCATACTATAGCTGGCGACTCCTTAGCAAACCGAAGACACCCACAGGAGGAAGGTCAAAAGCAAGACAATGAATTAGATATGTATATTGCCTCATATGCTGTGTTCCTTTACTTATGTATAGTTCTATATTGCAATATGAATACTTTACATATGTTTCTTTATTGAAATTCGTCATACACAACAACTTCAGTTAGTCAACTTAATGTATAGGGTGTATATTACTGAGTATATGTTTGGGTAGCGCAACTGTAAGTGGAGCAAACGTACCTCAAGTTCTACAAAAAATAACCTTTCCCCCATTTTCTTATTTTCTTCTTCTTCTTCATCTACAAATTTTCTTTGATGGGTTTCAAATGTACATCGTTGTAATCGGTTCTATAAGTTTTCCAACGAGGTATCATTTGTGATTCTGGGATAATAAGTAGAGGGGCAGAAAGGCCACCAACATGAAGCTCTGCGATTTTCTTGAAATTTTTGCCTGGGTCTAAAGGTTAATACTATAACTGGCATTATTTCTATATCTGAGGGTGCATAACATAAACTAAGTTCAGATTCGTCTTCAGCAGCTCGAAAACTAAAATAAACACCTTCTTTCATGCCCCAAAAAATTTGAAATCTAATTTTGTTGACCCGTGTTATCTGTATAATTTCAAATGGATTAAGAAATTCCGAAAGTTGCGCGACTACTTTCATCTGAGACGTAAATTTAGGAGATCCAGTCGCTCTCCTATCATACAAATACTTTAGAAACAGAGCCAAAATGCAGCGAGAAACACAAAATTTAAACACTATAACGAAACGGTAAATCTGAATGTAATAAAAAAGAAAAAACGTATGGTCTAAGCTCAGAAACCATGTACTTTCACCAAATGAAAAGAGTAATGAGTTCCCTCAGATACATTTCGGCCGGATGCAGTAAACGAGGTCTTTCTTCTTCTTATGGCGCTACAGTCCACTGATGAACCTTGGCCTCCTCTGTGATTTGTCTGCATGTATCTCTACCTTTTGCCACAACTTTCCAATATCTATACTGGAGCTTCCGAACATCCTCATGCACTCCATCCACCCATCTTAATTTAGGCCTTCCTCGCTTCCTTTGTCCACCTGGGCTCCAACATCACTCTCTTTGCAGGGTCACTATCACTCATGCGGATCACATGACCTGCCCATATTAATCTTGCCGCCTTTATTACACCAATACCTGTTGGTTCTTGTTATAAGTCGTAGAGCTCCTTATTAAATCGCTTTCTCCTTTTTCCATTCTCACATACTGGTCCCAATATTCTTCGTAATATCTTTCTTTCAAAGGTCCCTACCAGCTGTTCATCTCTTCTTGAACTGGTCCAAGTTTCCGCAGCATAGGTCAATACAGGTCTTATTAGTGTCTTGTAAAGTATTAACTTCTTAGTTGTTCTGGACAATATGGTGCTCTTAAAATGTCTCTGTAGTCCATAATAGGCCCTATTCGCTGCTATAAGTCGTGCCTTTACTTCCTCCTGTGAATCATTTTCATATGTTACAACAGAACCCAGGTAGATAAGGCATCCACTCTATCAAAGGTATAATTAGCCATTCTTATGGTCGGTGATGTATTATATCCGTGTGCTTTACCTGCTGCCATGTACTTAGTCTTCCCTTCATTCACCACCAACCCCATCTTCTCTCCTTCCCTTTCTATGGCTAGAAATGCTTCTTCTGCTGCATGAAGAGATCTTCCTACTATGTCCACATCATCCGCATATGCTAGTATCTGGATTGACTTATAATATATGGTACCCCTAATTTGCACTCGAGCTTCCCGTATAACTTTCTCTAAGGCAATATTAAACAACAAACAGGACAGCACATCGCCTTGTCTTAGTCCATTTTCTATTTCAACAGGTTCTGAGAGTTGTCCTCCTACTCTTATCTTACTATTAGAGCCCTCCATAGTAATCCTCACCATTCTTATTAATCCTATTGGAATTCCAAGATCTTTCATTGCCAGATATAGTTGGGCCATGTTTATAATATCGTATGCAGATTTAAAATCAAGAAATAGATGGTGCGTTCCTATCCCAAACTCCAGAGTTTTCTCAGTATTTGCCTTAAGGTGAATATCTGGTTACTTGTAGATTTTCCTGGCCTGAACCCACATTGATATGGTCCAATGCACTTTTCTACATATGGTAGTAGTCTTTTATATATAATTCTTGCAGATACTTTATATGCAACGTTCAACAATGTAATTCCACGATAGTTTGCACACTCCATCATGTCCCCTTTCTTGTGGATAGTTACTATGATACCCGTCCTCCATTCACTTGGCATCTGTCCCTTTTTCCAGATTATGTTTATTATTTCCTTCAAATCTCTAATGACACTCTCGCCTCCATGTTTAAGCAGCTCTGCTTGCAAGTTATCTATCCCAGGTGCTTTACTATTTTTCAATATCTTGACTGTCTCCCATACTTCATCTAACTTTGGACTTTCTATGTCCTCTTCTCCTTCCTCTTCTTCATTTAAACCTTCTTCCAACATACCTGCTACATCTGCACTGCCATTCAATACTTCATTAAAATGCCTTCTCCACCTTTCTAAAATGTCATTACTGTCACTAATTATATCACCTGTTTCATTTCTACAGACTGTTGTCCTTGACTTAAAAACATCTTTTGTATTATTTACCAGCTTATACATCTGTCTTACATTCTTCTGCTCATGCAGGCTTTCCAACTGCTTCATCTCTTGCTTCATCCATTCCCTTTTTTTTCTTCCTATGGACTCTCTTCTCAATCCTTCTTTACTCTTGATATTCATCCCTAGCTATCCTTGTTGCACTTCTTTGCTGCATCCTCTTATATACATCATTCTTTTCTTTGGTTACGTTTTGACATTCCTCATCGAACCACGTTTCTTTCTTTACTGGCTTTTGTGTTTCAAGTATTTCCTTTGCTACATTACTGATCCTCAGCTTATATCTATCACACCTCTCATCTACATTTTCCACTTCTGCCGGTTTCATCCCGACGAATCCCTCTTGTAGTTTACTTCTGTACCTCTCAACCACCGTTGCATTTCTTAACTGCGTGACATTAAATTTAATCACGCTAGTCACCTCCATTTTTCGACTATTAGATATTCTTGCTCTAATCCTTCCCATAATCAAATAATGGTCGGAATCGATATTAGCCCCTCTGAAAGATCTAACATCAATGATATCTGATCTATGTCTACAATCTATCAGCATGTGGTCAATTTGATTGTAAGTTTTTCCATCCGGGGCTCTCCATGTCATTTTATGAATATCCTTGTGCTGGAACAGAGTTGTTGTTATTACTTGATTCCGAGATGCTGCAAACATTATTAGCCTCATACCGTTGTTATTTGTTACTTTATGCATACTTTGTTTACCAATTGTTGGTTGATACACGTCTCCAATGCCTATCTGGGCATTAAAGTCTCCAATTACTATTTTTATGTAATTTTTTGGGCAATCATCAAATGCTTTCTCAAACGCATCATAGAAATCTTCTTTTACTTCATCTGTGGATACTTCCGTGGGTGCATGTGCATTGATTATACTGTAATTAAAGAACTCTCCTTTAACTCTTAATGTCGATAATCTTGAACTTATAGCTTTAAATCCTATCACTAGATGTTTTAGTTGTTTATGTATTATAAACCCAGTTCCTAGCATATGCAGTATTTCATCACAGCTGTAGAAGACAGTTGCTTCTCTCTTTTCCAAAACTCCTTTTCCGATCCAACGTACTTCTTGCAATGCCACTATCGCGGGTTTATAATTATTTAGTTGATCCAGCAACATCCTCAATGCACCTGCCCTATACAAAGATAGCACATTCATGACACGTGGTTTTTTACTACAGTAAGTAGCGAAAAATTACGAAACATTAATAACAAAATGAAATCAAAATAGTTAGGTTATGATGGAATGAACCTAACTGTTCTGCAATATTGCATCCCATTGTGCTTAGAAGCCCTTACGCACATTTTTAATATTTCCCTTTAAAAAGGTTGGTTCCCTCAAGAGTGGATAAAATGCGATGTAACACCTATACCTAAAAAACAAAACCCCACAGAATGTATATACTTCGATTTTAACATGATGTAGCACTTGTTCGTTTGAATGTTTATAGTTATTATATTGTATTGACATTGCCTCTAATTAAAGGGATGCACCAGAAAGTGTTCTCCAAAGTTGGAGAGGGAGGGTGGGGTACGTATTTTTATACTATTGTGTGCGATGTGTTTAAATAATTTTGAAAAAAATTACAAATTACTAAGCTTACACAACCAACGTTTTAAGATACAATTAGCTGTTTACCACACTATATAAAAAGCCTTATAGTATCGTGAATATTAAGTTCAATCTTCAAAATCTAATGTTTATTTTCAGAACGGGGTAAGCAGAAATTTTCAATCTTCAAATTATAGTTAATATAATAGACAAAGCAACTAATATATGTTGAACCGTAATGGATATTATTATGCGTAGTGAGTACAGCATTATGTCGATAAAACTATAAAGCGATTAAAAACAAAAGTTAAAAATGAATGAAAAACATTGAATTTCCTTTCTCCCTCACCTTCCTTTAGAGATACTTTGAATTACTTGATTTCAAATAGAATACAATAGATTTCAGATTTTAATACTTTGACATTATTTAGTGTTTCTTTCTTTCTCATCAAGTTTCCAATGGATCAAGTTTAAACTTATTAACGTGTACAAATAGTGATTCAGAGAGGAGGATTTCTATAAGCTGCCCCCTTGAATGAATGTGACGATATTTTTTTACCCTGCAAGCAAGGTGCATACCGGACACATAAGCACACAGTACCAAGGAACACGTGCGACCGCACATATGAGTATTTATTCAAGCAACTACATTAAATTTTTTAATATATTTTATCAAAATGACGGTCATAACTAAGTTTCGATTTTTCTGAACGTTCATACATGGTGATGGCTCACCTATCATTTATTTAGTTCTATTAGAAGATAGTAGCTTAAACTTTCTTCGTAAAAGAATTTTCTATCTATTTAAGTTGGAAATTAATTGTCAGTGCTACTATAAGATTCTCACTTGTGATACGTCATCTCTTGCTAGCTACATTTTGGGTAGAGTACTCACAAGAAAAGCTTGCCATAAAAATCTGCGCGGACTTTCGCCAACATTCGGGTCAACTCGGTAGCTCCGCCCTTCGTCCGAACGAAGGTTGACGCGTAGACGGATGTTTGCAAGGCGACAGCCGATCTAGGGGTCTCGACCGACTGAATGTTAACACACAAATTGAAAACTGTAAGAGGCGTAGCGAATTTAGTACTTTATTACAATTATGAATAATAGTAATAATTTTAATAATAATACCTACATAATGTGTTCCTAGTCTGCATCTTCTTGAAGTGGATGAATCCAACTCATCTCATCTTCACTGCCATCATAATCCCTGGTGCTATCATTACCGCTATCAGTGTCGCTGTCGGCTCCCAGGTTGATGACAATCCGTTCGGATGTTTCATCCAATATGTGGTCACTCTCAATGTACTTGTTTTCAATGCTGTTTACGGGGTGCTCCTTCCACGTAGTACACCCAATAGTCAACCTCACTTCCACATAGTACACCCTGGATTGCAGACTAACGAGGCTCTGGCGACTGGCCCCATAGCCAGTATCATTTTGTTTGTGTTATCCTGTGTTTTGTCCTTATTTGTACTGAGTGCTCCTTTACAGCCTCAGCTTTTAACGAAAGTCAGAAGATTTTAATATTTTATGCTTTTAGTTATGCAACGTTAGAGTTGTTATGTGTAACGACGTTAAGGGGCTGGACCCCGTATAATGTGGCGGATGCAAAATAGCCTTAGTGCTGACGCACCCAAAATTTTAAATTCAAATCAAATCAAAATCAAATCAATGCTGTTTACATGGCTACAGCGAGCTGCCCAATCCTCTGCTCCAATTTACTCTATCTTTTCCATGAGCAACGTTCTTGCATCATCGAGGTTGAAAGTGACATTCTTTTGAGCTACTTTTACTTGAATTTCTTTTACATTTCGAGGAGCTGTTTCATTTCTCATGAATTTGTAGACGTTATAAATAACTTCCCTTGATTGACTATGTAATGTTTTGGCACTTCCTAATTTAGACTTACGTGGGGCCACTGTTACGCTCTACAGCACATACACAGTCACGTAGAGCTGTTATTTAAATATTTAAGCACAGAACGCCACGAGCCGCCACAATTCCACAATAACACTATACGACGTACGCTTTTAGAAGGAACATGAGTTCGGCCAATACCCGGCCAGTGCTACTGCGCCGTTGCCAAACTAAGCTAGCGCAAGGAAAGGACAGAAGATTCGCGATGTATCCATTACTTTGATAATGCATGTACAGTATATATGAATACAGTGAAATAATATACAGTAAACCCTCGTTAACACGAATCCCAAGGGACCGAAAAATCAAGAGTTCGTGTTAAAAAAAATCGTGCTAACCGGCGACTCAAATTTTATTGTTGCAATACAGTTCTTTCTACACATTAACCATTTACAATACGTATTTTGTATGTCACCATAGAAAACACTACTACATTAATTATTTTTTAAAAAAAGTACTCGCAGATCATTTTCTGGTGAAAAACAGTTCAGTATGTGTTGTGATGACACAGATTCCCAGGATGCGGTGATAGCTTTTATTGTATCAAGCACACTCCTACTTGGGGTTTCAGTCTTCTACGTTTTAAAGAATAGAAAAACACATCGGAACACACAACTGAATTTGTTGGTTAAATACGTATAAGGTCATTGTTGACGCGGTGATGGCGATTGTCGAGCAATTGCACCCAAGTTTTAATATTTATGTTACTCGTACTGGCTATGTTTTATAGAATAGAAAAACACCTTTGAAGACATTGTGATCTTAATCTGTTGGTTACAATACTGTATAAGTTGATCAGGGTGGCTACAAACAAGCAGAAATGAAATTCCCTGACTTTTCCAGGTTTTCCAGGACAAAATTTACATTTTTCCCTGACAATTACAAACTAAACTAAATCGATGTTTTTGCAAATGGAAATAATAAACTCACACAGATCCATGTATGGTTTTGTTAAGTACTAATATTATCTTCTATGAAATTGACTTAATTTCTCTATTCTCTATGATTTAAATTCAAACTGTAAAATAGTGAATTTGGAAAATTATTACAATTCACAAGCTAGGGAAGGATTACGGAATTTTGTCATACGCAGTAAGTTTAAAATAAAATACTTGATTATTTTTAAAGTTACGACTAAATGAGATAAGAGTGAAGAGTGAATGATTAAGAAATACAATTTGTAATTTATCAGTATCTTTATACATTCTCGGTATTATATGTTGATATTTCCACTGAGGTTTGGAACCCTCTGCTTGCAAAAAACTTGAGTGCGGACTCATTTCTCAATGCATAAAGCTACTTCTCTCTTCTCTGTAAAGCAAACAACTTAACTCTATCATATAAGTGAAACAATTGAATCGAACAAAATAAAGTGTCATATTTCCTTACATTATCAATGGGATTTCTGCTTCAGTACAGTATATCCAAGTGAAGTACTGTGAAACTGACAACATGCAGTTATACCATTAATGCTGACGAAAAGGATACGTAGATATTAGAAATTAAACGCAAGGAATTTATAGAATTGCATTGTATAGGTACCTGATTTAGCTAACCACACATTAAAACAGGAACACTCTAATAATAAAAGCTTCTGAAAGTTCATATACGAGGGACATCCTGAAAAAAGCTCCAATGGTTCCTATACGCAGCAATAGTGGTCGGAGAGCGACACACACACGTGCAGGCAGGAAGGAGTGCCATGTAGCTGTAATCTGGTACAGTTGCAATGCAGCCGTTTTAGGACAGTTCTAGGTTAAAGACTGTAGCATTCATACAGTCTCCCACCGACTGTTATGTAGCCTACCTCAGAATTTGGCACAGAGCCACCAGCAAGCGTGTGAGAGATGTGCAGACCGGACGTTGTGAGTGATAGTATGGTCAGACGATGGCGCAGACAATTCACGGAAGGCTAATCGAATGTGCACAACCCCATACAGCTGAGTACACACGGGAGCTTTGAATCACTTCAGGTGAGAGATCTTGGTACACTCCCTGTACAGCCTTGGCCTTGAATGTACCGACTATCATCTCTTTGCTTAACTGAAGAGGTTTCTGGCAGGGCAAGAATTTGACAGCTACACTGCAGTAGAGATAGTTCCAGTCTTTGCTGTCAGACACATATACCATGGGCATACAAAATTTAGTGCCATGGTACGACAAATGTCAGAACAACGGTGGTGATTTTGCCGAAAATTAGGTTAGGACTCGCTGTTACTAATGCAATAAATTACAACTGATATATTCTTGTTTTATTTATGCCTAATCGGTAGGGACCTTGATATTTTGTTATTTTTTTTATTGGAGCATTTTCTTATTTTTTTATTTTTTACTATACGGTGTTACTTTTCCGAAAATTCACATTTTCATTTTAGCGCATTTTCTGGCAAATATCTGAAATTATACCTTCATGGTGTTTTTAAACTACTGTTTCAAATTGTAAGTCACATTACATATGCCTCTTTATGAGAGTTTGATATCTTGAAAGTTATTTTGGGAAAGTTATTTTCCATATCCCTTTTTTAATTTTAAGGTAAGGATTTTAGGTAATGGAATTTTCCCGGTATATACTGAAGGGTGCATAATGACCATAAGTGGCGACGCACCCAAAAAAAATTAAACTCAATCAATCTCACGTGACAGATACCAATATATTATGGCACCAAAAATTGGCATTATCTTTTTTTGACTTGTTAGTGTCACGTTTCCCAAAATTCGCGTTTCTTTTAGAACATTTATCTGCCAAATATACCGAAACGTAATACTCCATTGTGATTTTAAACTAATATTTTAAATTGTAGGTCACATGGTCTACGTATTTTCGTGACAGTTTGATATGTTGGAACACATTTTTGAGGAAGTAAAAGAAAAGTGCTCCCTTACACTTTTCCATGAAGGTGTATAGTAGCGGTGTGGAGTTAGGGTCCCACACTTTCTTGATCACGGCTGAAGGTAGGGGTGATGTGATCAGCACCACGCTCCTGGCAACCTTTATCCCTCAAAGTTTCCTCAAGGTACCAGCTTCATATGATGCTAGATGGGTGCCGGAGCAGTTTGAATAGGTGGAAAACATCCCGGTTCTCCCCCGCAGGGGATCGACCCCGGGTCTCTCGCATAGTAGTCAGATGCCCTAACGACTGAGCTCCATTATTACTCGCTCGACAAATGCCGATGGTGCACACTTAGCTTGGTAATTCAAAACATATCTCGTGCGACAAATACGAAGATGTGGCTCCCGTGTGACGGTAGATACGCACTCGATCTCCTGTTAGAACCCTGCCACTTTGCTCTGTGATGCAAATGGTTTTGATAGAAGTTGAAAAAATCGTGGGAAATACATGATTTAATGTGGCTGTCAGAATTATTCCATGTACGTATAACTCCATAGTTTACTCTTGAGTAAAATGTTGGAAAACTTGCATCTTCTATGTACACAAACATGGCCTAGAAAAGACAAGAATGTTGGATTTTATGGAATTTTTCGATGTTTTAGGACATTTCTGTTAAAAAATCGCTAAAAACGCCAACAATTCGCATTTTATGCTAAATTCGCATTATTTCGATATTTAGAAAGGGCGAAAAATGTGTCCAGATATCACTGCACATTCCTAAACACAACTTCGCAGTAATTACAATTTTTCACGGTTTTGGTGTTTGCAAAAAATTAATGTCCCGACTAATTGGAAATTACTTTCTGGCCACCCCTCGTATAAATCAGTAGATGGAAAGTGAAAATTTAGCAGGGCTGACAGAGAAAAGTCAATTCTTCAAGAAAGTGATTTGCTTTTATGATTGAATGATTCGAGTAAATATGATATTAAAATATTTACGTATTTATTATTAGTATTTTATTTCATAATATTGGACACTAACCTTACTCAGTGACAGATTAATGACCATCTCTCATGAGTTTAAACAGACAGGACAGAGAGTGGCGTTAATTTCATTGCAATACTAGTGTTGCAGTAAATTTGAGGTTGGGAGCATGCACTTGTCAATTTTTATAACGTTCACCAGTGCAGTTTTATGTTTCACTTTTTCGTGATAGTATTCAATATATATCCCATTTGGTTGGATTCTTCGTGATATCTAAGAATAGTGCAATATCATTGTAAACGTATGTTAACTTGTGCGAAACCAGTAATACGTCAGGATGATGAAAGAAAACCTTCCTGAGCACTGCTACATTAAATAAGGTGAAGTGAGCCAGAAGAATAATAAAATTCCAGCAGCATATTTGCAGTCTAAAGCTCTTCTTGTTTATGCATTTGATTTTTGTTGGATGTTGCAGTCCATGCAATTGCTGTCGCATGTTGTAGTGAGATACTTTGTCGGGTGGCGATATTTGACAAAAATCGTATGTATCAATGGAACCTATTTGCTTCCATGTTACTTCAGTTTGCCCAACAAAATGCCTTACTACGACATCCGACAACTATCGGACGCCGCCACCTGCTCTTATCCCCTCCATCTGTTGACAAGTCCCCTTACTACTCCCATACGGACAAGAAAAAATGATAATTCAATGCATTTTCCACGTAATATTTAGAGGCTTAACCTTTACTCCCCCGATGATACCATATGGTATCATCAGAGTAAGGTCGTACTCGCCCAATGATACCATATGGTATCATGGTGCTGATTACGAAATGAATGTGCATTTTGGACCTTCATACTCTTATGTTTGGGTGGAAACTCTGACACAGGTCTGCAGCAGGCCTGGGAAATTCATATTGATGACCAACCTCCCCCCTCTCCGCCACATATCCATGCCACGTTTCCGAACAGAGTTTCACATTTTGGCTCATTATTCAACTTTTATGGTACCCAGAAACATAAAACATGTTTCAATCTCTTTGGAAACGTCCATCCTTTGAAGAGAATACTAAGGTTTGTGCCTTCTCACCAAAATATAGGGAGAAGAGGGGACAAACTCCAGATTTTTATGGTTTTTTTCATTGAAATTCGGTGGTCACGCCCCCAAACACCCCTTCCTCGGTTCGGCGTTCTGAATTGTACACGGTTGCATGCTCTGATTTTCTAGCTGAAAAACAAAACTTATCCGAAGTAGATTGCTCCCATAGTGCCCGAGTTATAACAATTTACCTCCAAAAATGCAAATTACCTATTTTTCGTAAAAAAAAACCAACACATTTTGGTTATAACACCATTAAGCCTTGTTTCCATGATTATGAAAAACTAAATATGCTGACCAAGGCAGTAATTTATTTTATTAAAAACATAAACTAAACGTAACGTTTCAACCTTCTAGCAAGGTCTTCTTCAGACTCTGTATCAAGTACAAAAGTAAGAAGATACAAAAACAGGGCCTTATATATACACAAACATTACTCCCTCCAGACTATTTAGAAAGTTGTTTCTAGAAGGTGACTTTCACTTTCACCATCTTTACTTTCACCTCAAAGGCTAAACTCAATTACTTCAATATAGAATGTGGTTGGACTTTTTTTAGTTTTTCATAAACACATTTTGGCATATTATTCAATTTGTATAGCACCCAAGAACATGAAACATGTTTCATTCTCTTGAGAAATGTCCATTCTTTGAAAAGAATACTAAAGTCCGCGCCTTGTCCCCAAAATAGCGGGAGTAGAGGGGGCAAACTCCAGATTTTTGTTCTTTCCATTGAAATTCGGGGGACGTGCCCTCTCCCCCCACGAAGCCCCCCTTCCTCGGTCCGGTGTTATGAATTGTACACAGTTGCATGCGCTGATGTTTTAGCTGAAAAACAAAAGTTATGCGAAGTAGATTGCTCCCATAGTGCCCGAGTTATAACAATTTTCCTCCAAAGGTGTTCGAATTAAATATTCCCGCCGAGAAGCCTGGGCGAGAGAAATTTCTCTCTCTCGCCTCCTGCCATTATGGTTTCTGGCGCCGTGGTTGTGTTGCGCATAAAAGGGGCCTAAAAGTTGAGGCCGAAACTTACGAATGAGATTTCCTGTTCCCGTGCAGAGTTCCATAACGATATATTTAAATATATAAATAAATAAAATAAAAAAATTAAAAAAGTCAATGAAGACGAAATTCCCTGACATTTCCCTGACTTTTTTTGACACCTCAAATTCCCTGACTTTTCCCGGTTTTCCAGGTTTTCCAGGTCTGTCGCCACCCTGGTTGATTGTTGGCAAGATGATAGAGATTGTTGAGCGATTTCTTACATACCTAGCAGAGGAACGACAGAGGAACAACAAAAAAAATATGAAAAACTTTGAAAGTTCGTGTTAAATGAGATCTAATGACACAACGGACTGAAAAACAGTTCGTAATTCGTGGTAACCGAAATTCGCGTTAACCGATAAAACTTTCTATAAGATATAAGACATCCCTGCCGGGACCAACATTTTGTTCATGTTAACCGAGTGTTCGTCTTAAGCGAGTTTGTGTTAACGAGGGTTTACTGTAGTGAATATTTTATCACTGTAGCATATACGAGAAACCCATACCTGAAAGAAGCTCTCGTCGTCTTCCTCGGTCTCCGTGTCACTCATTTCACTCATTTCCGAGTCACTCTCCTGGAGGTTAATGATTAGATTTTACACCCTTGGTGCCTTTACTACTGGTGCTAGGTTTCGAGAGTGACATTACTTAAAATAAAAAGAACACACGGAACACACACTATTGTACGAAAGGGCTGTATTTCATCTTTTCACAAACTGTTCTTCATGGCGCATGAGTGAACGATAAGCGAATAATTTTACACCAGCCTTGCTACGAAAATGCTGAACTCAAACTGACCCAGACTTTCAATGTTCGAGAACAATGAAGGGTCATTGTTTATATCGAGACGAATTTAACACCCACAGTTTTCCTTAGACACAACAACTCAGCTGCGTCAACACGGTGGCAACGAAAAAAACAGGCTGAAGGAAATGAAAGGTGACGTTTCCCTTGTTTCTTCAAGGAACGATAACTCCGGCTGTAGGCGACGGAAATTCATGGAACTTGGACAGTCAGGTTCAAAATGTCTTTCCCCATCTTATGATGAACCTTAAAGTAGCGAGTTTTATGAAAACATCTTGCGCGCAAGAAAAATACAGAACACGGCTTTTAACTTCCGCGCCGCAGTCTCCTAACTGTACAACGTTGCACTCCTGCCATTGGCTGATTGCCACGCACACCCTCTACGTGGCCCCGCCCTATATCGCTTCTAAAAGCGTGCGTCGTATAACTCGCTCTTGCTGTGCGTGCACCGCGGGACGATACATACCGCTCGAGCCGATGTTGAAGACTGTGCTCTGCAACGAGCGTATTATCAAGCAGAGCAGCCCCGTGATGAGGATTGGGTCACACAGGCGAAATTGCGTTCTCTGCGCATCGGTGATTGTGGCAAGCTTTTCTTGAGACTACTCTACACTCGATTACTGCACTCTAAAGTATAGGCCACTGAATTGCCACCATTTATGGTGTAGAACTTTAATTGGCGTAACACAACACGAAAGGTAGCGTTAAAGATCTCCACTATTTGTATGGTTTTCTAAAAATTGAGTAACAAGACACAAAACAACCACAATTAACCGACTCTTTGGTAGCTAATCAGTTGCATATTTTTAAAATGTAAATTCAAATTGGATTGAAATACTAGCCATATTGTGATTTTCTGTAAAATTTCTCTGGTATCTCTCTTCGAGCTTTTCCTAATCAGGTTTCAGATGGATCAAGTCAGAGTTTGTTTAAAGACTGCAAGTTCTGAATATTCACATCGGAAAAGTTTACTAGAAAAGGGGCCTCCTCGATGAATGTACGGATAGCACTGCACCCGGTAATCAATTGAATTTCTCAATGCCATACTCGACAACATCATAATTTAAATGTATAACACCAAAAACATGTTGCCTGTCCAGGAATATAGGCACTGAATGCAACATGTATATGTATATATTTCGATATTAACATGATGTAGGACGTTTTCGTTTGATGGTTTAGATATTATTTTGGATTAAATTTGCCTCCAATTAAAGGAATGCGCGAGAAGGTTTTCTTCAAAGTTACAGAAGGGTGGAAGGGGTACGTATTTTTACACTATTGTGTGAAAGTGTTTAAATAATCTTGAAAAATTAACAAATCACTAGCTATTCAAATTCTAAGTTCAATCAGACATAATTAGCTGTTCATCACACTATGTGAATTGTATTTATAAAACCTTCAATGTTAAGTTCAATCTCTAAAATCCATGTATCTTTTCAGAGTGTCGTAAGTAGAAATACTAGAAATTTACAATATTAAAATTACAACTAAATTTAATAATAAAAAGAGTAACTAATATATGCTGAACCGTAATGAATGAATATTATTATGCGTAATGAGTACAGCATTGTATCGTTAAAACTATAAAGCGATTAGCAGCGAAAGTTAAAAATGAATGAAAAGCATTGAATGGAAAATGTGTTTTAAATGTTGCAAAAATATTATGAAGCAAGTGCTCTGGATTATATATGAACACACACTAAAGTGAGCACCAATTCAATGAGCTTCTATTCGAGAAATACTAGTTGAGTTACTTTAGGGTTCACACTTGCTGATGTTTCGTTTCTGACCTCTTCCTTTAGAGGTATTTTGCAGTGGCGTCTCGTCCCTTGGGGCTTCCGGGGCTTAGCCCCTAAAGAGAAACGGACGTATTGACGTAATTTTCAATCACCATAATACATAACTATCACACAATATTTTGAAAGGCGATTTTTACCGACGTAAGTTCATCGTCAGCTGCAATGGATACGTATATAGCGGCATTGATGTCAGTTATCATATCGGGGCTCGTGCTAGCAGAGAGAGCGAAGGAGGGGAGTGCAATGGGTTTGGATGTTGATTCGGGGCTAGGTCAGTGGCGTCGCGTTATTTCGATCCCGCGTGTTGTAGTGTAGCGTTGTGGTGGCTTTTATTCGCTATGAACAAAGTGGATTTCTTGTTGGCAACACCAACGTGATTTGGATATAATACCACAGTAAGACCCAATTTTTTTTGGCTATATAAGGTGCGTTGCAAAATGATAAGAACGGTATGAAATTTGAACATATCGTGGGAACTAAAAGGAAATAGGAAACGAAAGTGATACACACTGACAGAGAGAGGAAAGCATGTTATGAGAAACGTGGTACTATTCAGGGAGACGTGTATGTGTAACAGCAGGCAAGGTCGAAATCAAAAGAGCGTTGCAAAATGATAAGAACGGAGTGGGGTTACCCCAGTAGATGTCGTTGTTAGTGGCTACAGAAGGCGCTGTTGCAAGTAGCGTGCAGATCGCGATGTATTCATGCCCTGTTGAGGAGTACGACAGCATTCATGAAGGTGCAGAATGGGCCATCGAGCAAGATTGTTGAAACGTGAAAAGGGGCAGATATTGGCATATAAGGAAGAGGGAGTGACTTCGAATGAGATTGCATGCCGAATTTGTCGCAGTGCCTGTGTGGTGAACAATTTCCTAAAACTTGGAGACAGGTATGGAATGAAGAAAGCACCGGGAAGGCCACGGAAATTGACGCCCCGATAGGAACGTGACGTTCTGAGGAAGCTGTCTGCTGGTGAAACATCCCTCAGACAGTTGGCTCGTGATCCTCATATTCATATGCATCAATCAACGCTATCACGGGCTGTGAAACGCAGCAATCGTCTCCAATATCACAAGGCCAAACGACAGCCACGACTCACACCACAACACAAGGAGCGTCGCGTGTGTTGGGCCAATATGCACATAGCGTGCAAGGAGGAATGGCGGCGGGTAATTTTCAGTGATGAAAAGATATTCAATTTGGATGGTCCCGATGGCTGGAGATACTATTGGCATGATCTCCGCAAAGAGGAAAAGATCTTCTCCAAGAGACAACAAGGAGGACAGTCTGTAATGGTGTGGAGTGGGTTTGGTTATCATGGGAAAACGAATCTCGTCTTTCCCACAGGCTGTATGAATGCGCTCGTACACCAAAACGTCCTAACGGACAATCTATTGCCATTTGCCAATGACATTGGTGGCGATCACTGGCGTTTTCAGCAAGACAACGTCACTATACACACTGCTGAGTCCACTATCTTCTGGTTTCTTGACAGGAATGTGCATGTCATTGATTGCCCTGCGATTCCCCCTGACATTAATCCCATGGAAAACCTGTGGGGTCTTCTGTGCCATTCAGTGTACGCCAATAGAACCCTATATAACAACGTTCATGACTTGAGAAATGCATTCATTGCTGCATGGGATGCCCTTGATGCTAATCTATTGAAAACGCTGGTGGACAGCGTGTGTGGTCGGGTCTTCAAAATGGTGTACTGCCATGGTTCGTGTATTGGCTATTAAAGCAGGTCTGGGATGCCGTTCTTATCATTTTGCAACAGTAAACATGGTCACTTTTAAGGTTCGTTGCTTTGTACCTTCTCCTTGCCTGCTCATGACTTCTGATCAACACGTTTTCTCTTTCTGTACATTAGGTGAGCATTGTAATGTGCTGTGCGCCTGCACCTGTAACTTAGTAACGTGTCACACTTGCTTTTTGATTCGTTCTTATCATTTTGAAACGCACCTTATTTTGTATTTGTAAAATCTATTAATGTAGTATTGTATTGTAATGTAAGTATTGACATGTCCTATATTACCATGTACTGTAATTTGTACACACCGGTAGTCCTTGGACAGCACAGTTCTTGTTTAGATGAGAACCAATTTTCGTAGAAATTTACGTTTCACAGCAATACCTGTATTTTTGTAATTCATGTGAATGGTCATTATATTTTAAATTGTTTAAAAAAAATAAGTCCAATTTTGTAGTTTAGAGGAAGATAAATACCTATTTTTTGTAATTCATGTGAATTGTCATTATATTTTAAATTCTTTAAAAAATAAGCCCCGGCCAAATTTGAGGCCACAAGACGCCACTGGTATTTTGGATTATTAGATTTGAATTAGAGTATAATAAATGTCAGATTTCCATTACTTCAGTGTTTCTATCTTTCTCATCAACTATCAAATGGATCAAGTTAAAGTTACTTACGTGTACAAATAGTGATTTTTCAGAGAGGACGAATTTATTAGTCGCTCCCTGAATGAATGTGGCGATAATTTATTACCCTACAAACAAGAGGTATAGTGTACAGGAATCACAGTACCAAGGAACATGCGCGACCGAACATGTGTACATTTATTCAAGCAACAAGATGGAAAAATGTCATATATTCTATCAAAATGACGGTCATAAGTTCCGATTTTCCTGGAAGCTTCACTGCATGTAAATAATTAAAAAATAAAGATTTTCTATTATTATTAAATTAGAGTAGATAAAGCGGACCGGCACCTTTAAGAAATGATACATTGTGATGAATCATTTATCACTCATCTTGTTCTATTACAAGATGGTAGCTTCACCGTTCTTCGTAAAAGAATTTACCAGCCAGTTAATTTGTAACCCTGTGATTTTTGGAAATTATTTGTCCGTGTCACTTAAAGGTGCCCACTTGGTGACACGTCATCTGTTACTAGCCCCTTTTTTGGGGCACTTTAGATTACTACAATCTAAAAAAAAAATAGGCCCTGAATTGCCACCATATGTGGTGTAGAATTTTAATTGGTGTAAAGCAACACCAAATTCAATTCAATGTTAAAGGCCTCCGCAATTTGTGTGGTTTGCTAGCAAATGGAGTAACAAGACACCAAACAACGACAATTCACAGACTTCAGACGGAATGTCCTGTTACAAGTATCTTTGGTAGCAAATCAGTTGCATATTTTTAAAGTTTAGATTCAAATTGGAGTGAAATACTTGTCACATTGTGATTCTCTGTAAAATTTCTCTGGAGTTAATATTCGAAGCTTGCCTAATCAGGTTTCAGATGGATTAAGTCAGAGCTTGTTTAGGGACTACAAATTGTGATTGTTCACATCAGAGAAGTTTATTAGAAAAGGGACCAGTAGAATGGCAGTATACTAAATCCATGACTCAGCAAAAATACATCCGGTGTAATTGAGCACAATGAGTCTAAACGACATCCGGTGGAATTGAACTCCATTGACCTTGTCGGCATCCGGTGATGAGCGGAAGTATCAATGGAAACATCTGACGTACAGTCAGAGAAAGTAGTTCTTGGGCGACGAGACCTACGATATCGTAACATCTTAAAGCCTGTTGTTTATGCAACCCAAATAACAACATTGTCGCTTAGGTTTGCCTGGCGAACTTGGATTCTCGGGAACGATTGAGTATTGACAGCACTATGAGTCATACCCCCAGCCCCAGCCATAACAAACAACAGCTGGGTGCCGTGAGACCACCAGAAAAAGTTTCAGGAATTGGTTTCTTAACAACAGCTACTCGTAAGGACATGTTCTCGTTACTGATATTAGCCGGACCCTGTGGCCGAGTGGTTAGCACATAGCGCTGCGACGCCAAGGGTCCCGGGTTCGAATCCCGCTCGGGCTTGGTTGTTTGTTAATGTCCATTCATCAATTTCATCACTCATCCTCATCTACGCAAATTAGCCAAGAAGCACAAAAAGCGAATTAAAATAAACTAAATCAATCAATCAATCTTTACTGATATTAGAGTCATTGTCAAGAACGTGCACTGAAATGGTGGTTTTCATTTGACAAATGATAAGACGAATCGAAATTCATTAGTCCCAACTTAGAATTTTGTGTAAGGCATGGATCATCATGTCCTATCATCCATTTCACAGCTTCATTAATCATCCTCATCGCCTTTGTTGACGGAAGTGGTAGAAAAGCAATATAAAATAAGCAAAATTAAGAAATTTATGAATGACATTTTCAGCGATTTCACGCAGTGACTCAGTTGCATGTAGACAAAGTTTCATTAATCGGGAACCAAGGGCCCCCTAGTTCTGCTTCATTGTCATTTTCCCTCCATTATCCCCGTCGCGATTAACCTGATGTTGTTTAATGCAACATTAATTAAAATAACCAACCAACGAAACAATTAACAAAATGCACCAAAGCGGCGCATATTATGAATAGGTGAACTATGTGATATTATGCTAATTTAAAATTTCGTAATAAAATGAAAATTTGGGGGGGTTCAGTTAAGTGGCTGCACATCCATTACGTATTAAATTGTACGAAGCGTTTCTGCACCTACGTAAAGTGTCAGTCCCCGTGATGGATTATGTATCGCAAAGCCAGGGCTTTAAGATCAAATTTGTTCTGTTATTTTTTTATTAGTAATTACCTCAGTTTTCTTCCTCTGAAGTTAAATTATTCATGACGACGATTTATGATTACATTAAAGACATGAATGAACATACACAATTAATCCATTTTGGTCGGAACTCGAACTCGGAACCTTCATCAGCAATAAATACAAATATCCATAAGGCATGAGAGTTTCATTGGAGATGTTCCTCTACTTCCGTCATTTTTTCACTAATATATTTCTTTAATATACAATAATTAATCACAACTACTTAAAATTAAATATTTTTTGGCGTTTTCACATGCATATGTTTTTTTTACGGTTAGAGTGTGAACCGACACTTGTTTATTTACATTGTTATTTATGTTTCGTGTGTAGTTAAAGATAGGAAATATGCTTGTAGAACGATTAGGGCTGTAAGAATTACGTCCGTGACGGAGTGGTTAGCACAATGCGCTAAGAGGTCTGATGTCCTGGGTTCGAATCCCCACGTGGGTATGGGTGTTCTTTGTGAGTGGCCCTTCATCAATTTCATCATATCATTCATCCTCGTCGTCGCGATTAGCAAAAGGTGAAAGAAAGACGACGCTAAATAAGAAAATAAAAAGATGTTATAAGAATCATTCTTATTTCCGGACGTGTCCTAGATATTATAGTTGTGTCTGGCCTCCGGAAGGAATTTGAAAGAAATCACAAATGTCTTATACGTATTTTTGGTACCACGTAACTTCAAATTAGATGGAGAAACAGAAAATCTGAGGGAAGTCTAAGATAACGTGGTTCCTTGGAGAAGTATGCTTAAATCAAAGAGTGTGCATGGTTGCTACTGGATGTTCGGAAAAAGCTCAGAAATTACTTCCCGATTTTCTAGATCCGGAAAAGTCCGGATATACGTATGTATAAAAATTCTTACTTTGTGAAGTTTTATCGATACTATAATTGTCGGTAATTTGTTCGAAGTAACAAGTTTTATTCCAGAAATAACATAAGCAGTCCTTATTGGAGAAATAAGGTACACATTTTTTTTTTTCAGTGTATAGTAGTTTACTAAATATTAGAATGTTAGCTTCATATAACTGTGGATTGGAACGAACGAAATAAAATACCTGTTCTACACGCACACTGGAACGAGCGCAAGCCTGCTGTGAGTAACTCTGGCAGTGAAGGTCACTGATCGAAGCCGTTGGTCCTTGCTTGCTACAAGCAGGCGCCTTATCTTTGCTCAAGGAAACACGGAAATCTTCGTTACTTTTTTTTCCCCCAGACTAATGGTGAACATTTACAGGAACGTAAGGAGTAGTATCGTATTCTATTGGAATTATATTTCGTGACGTTTAAAATATATCATAACAATATGTAAATCTCCTTTGTAACCTACACTGAACTTATGTTAAAGTTTCATTGACATGTGAAAGCGGAAATTTAAAGAACATTCTTCCTTACGATTTCTAAACAACCGAAGAGTGTGGTGAACGTGAAACTACTTATTGTTCACAACAAAGATATGTATTATACAAGTTGTCTCTAATCAAAAACCCTATTACATCACAGGAAGTGATTTTGAAGACAATTCTACCACGTATCCAACGTAACCAATATTCAGATTGATTCAAAGCTTCTGTTTGGGTTATTTTGTGTCGAATTTTTACCACTTGCAATAATCGCGACGATGAAGATGATGGGTAATGATACGAATGCAATGCTACATCTAAGCCTCAACAGGTTTCGAACCTGGATCCTCTGGCTTTGTAGAAAGTTACGGTGAGTTTGATTTTGATTTTCATTTGGTATTTTAAATCCACTTTATGCACAGTAAGGCTAATTGAGACTGCATCTGCAGTTTAAAGTGGGATTCGAACCACTATGTATCTCCACCGGGTATCGAACCGGGGACTCCTTGATTACAAGGCGACTCCGCTGCTACTGCCCCATCGGGAAGGCTACGAGAGAGAGAGAGAGAAAGTTACGGTGACAACTGTAATGAAGAATTGAAAGTAGCAGAACGATTAAGCTATTCTTTAGTCAATATTGTGATTGCTAATGAATATTATGAATTTCAAATTAAAGCTCAAATTGAAAAGAAATAAACTACGAAATTTCCAGACTGCCATTACAGATCGTTAATTTTTCTCTTTCCACACATTACTTTGCTACTAGATATTTCCATGCTAAGATGTAGAATGTGCTACATGTTCAGTGTGTGGAATTGAGATTTATTTCTGAGAATGGAGTAGTGGGAAAAGGACCACCTCACATGTTTGGATTATACCCCCTCCCACACACACACACACTCACACAAAATATATCGGCTGTTGTTCTTATAAGAAAATATAAAATGCATGAATTGTGTGAAGGAAAATTGGAGCCTATTCACATCCTTACGGAATTTGGAAGAAAGCCCACGTAGAGATTGGGAAGTTCTGTTCCGACAAAATCGGGATGTATAGTAAATTAAAAAGCAAAGTGCTACCTTGTGCTTTGCATCAAGCCATGAAGGCGTATGGGGAGTGTGGAGTTAGGGCCCCAAGCTTTCTTCATCAGGCCGAAGATGGGGATGATGTAATCAGCACCACGTCCCTGGCCGCCTTACTCGGTTTCCATCCCCAGAGTTTCCTGCAGGTACCCACTTTATACGACGCTGGGTGGTCACCGGAGCAGTTTGAACAGGTGAACAAAATCCCGATTTTTCCCCGTCGGTGATCGAACCCAGATCTCTCGCATGGTAATAAAACGCTCTAACGACTGCGCTACTGAGGCACGTATAGTATAGTAGCCTATGTAATTAAGGCAAAAATTGTTTTAGCGTTTCGTTGAACGTTTTTAGGCGAATCATTTTCGGAGATATAACGTGTAGCTCTTGTCGGTTCTGCGACCTGGCTTGAGAAAAGGCTATTTTCTGACGAACAACATTCCACCTGACACGTCACGTGACTTTCCTACATTTCCTGTGCCTGTTGGCTTTTGTATGAAAGACGAGTTGCTCTTGAGACAGACAGAATCACCCGATCACCTAATGGTGCAATGTGTGTTGCCTACCCTTCCGGCATTATTTACTGCCATTAAAGTCTAATGGGGAAGAACTTTTTTCAACCACTGTACCTATTGACCTTGAATACACCCGTCGAAGAGGCCCGTGGCGCGGTGGAAGGGGGAGAGGGTAAATGGCCCTTGACAATGTTTCTTCGTTTAGGCTAATCTAACATGTATGTATGTGTTTGTGTGTGTGTGTGTGTGTGTGTGCGTGTGTGTGTGTGTGTGGTGGAGTATATGCGCACATCCAATGTGAAATCACACATGAAGCTTATTTTAATATGGCGCCGAGAGTGTTGTATCCCGAAAGCCTATCGGTTAAGATTGTTGCTTTGAAATTAAGGTATCGAGTGTTCGATTCCTGCTAGAGTCAGTATAGAATGTAAACATTGTCCCGATTAAATTTTGTCATTATAATCACGCTTCCAAAAGTTAAGCACGCGATGGTAAAATCAACAAAAATGGAAAAGTAAAGCTTTGAATAACACAAAATTACACATGAAGATAGCAAATGTGTTTATGTATTAAAGAAAACAAGAAATGTGTACAAAGATGAAAAAATACTTTTCGTAAGTTATATGATGACGTCACATTTGGGTCATTAACATAAAGTTGTTTAAAGGCAAACAAACCAAACAAAACTGATAGTAATATGGTATGTGACCAAATCAAAACTTATATTAATATAGTATGTGACCACCCTGGACCTTCACACAAACTTTACAACGATTTTCCATGTTTTCAATGAGGTGTTAACCATCGCAGATGCGAGCAATGACCATTCCTCCATTATGGCAGTTTCCAACTCTCTGAGACTGGCTGGAGGATATAAACGTGCAGAGATAGCACTCCCGAGTCCATCCCAAAGGTTTTCAATGGGATTAAGGGTCGGGGGAATAACCCGGCCACTCTAAACGAGAAATGCCCTCAATTTCCAGGAACTCGTCAACTATGTTGGCTCGATGGGGACGTGTATTATCGTCCATAAGGAGGAAATCAGGTCCAACTGCTGCAGCGTAGTCTCTCACAATGGGATCTAGGACTTCATCCCGATACCGCGCAGCTATCACAGAACCGGCTTTAACCCCTCAAGTCGGTTCGACGTACACGTGTACGGACTCTCATAGTGCTTCTAGAGGCGGTTCGACGTACACGTATACGTCCCGTGTAGTAGTGACGAAATGATGCATATTCTGCCATCTGTTGTTTTCCCATATGTATGAAAACGCATGTAACTCAAGAGTAGACTGCAATGTGCTGCCATCTGTTGGATTTCTTCCAATTACATGAAATTATATGCAATTGCATCACTTTATTACGTAAAAAAAAAGAGCTGAGAAATGGCGTCGAACGAGCGGGTAGCGTTCAAAAGTGTTTATTGGTGTTCAGATAGTGAAGTAGGACTGTGTTTCGTAGCATGTTTTAAACTGTACCTAAACTAACAAGAACACAAGATAGAAGGAGTACTTTGTAAGCTCAACATGTAAGTTTTTATTTTTATTATTATTTTTGTTATTATAGTATAAATGTCATTATTTATACATTTTTGTGTAATGTGAAGTTTCGTTTACAAGTCCTTAAAATTTCATTGTAATTGAGCAAATGGTTTTTAAGATATGTTCAATTTTGTAACATGCGAAAATTGCTGTTTTGGTGATTTAAAATTACTGACTCTCGCAGCGGCTCCCGGGTGAAGGGTTAAAGATGTGCAGCTTGGTGCGATATCCCATTGAAATTCCAGCCCACACCATGACGCTGCCACCTCTGAATGCGTGATCTTCGATGATGTTCTTGGCCTGATTGCGTGTGCCTCGTTCTCTGCAGACCATTACACGCTTATCATCTGATTCCAGGTGAAATTTGGACTCGTCCGTGAACAGGACGTTGCACCTATCGGAGACAGTCCAATTAACATGTTGACGACACCACTTCAATCTTGGCCTTCTGGCTTGGACGGTTAGTGCAACACAAACACGTGATTCTCGGGCGTACAAACCCTTCATGTGGAGCCTTCGGCGCACAGTACTGGCAGATATTGTCTTACCAAGTGACGCTGCAACCATGGATGTAACAGTTGTAGAGGTCGCTCGTCGATTCCGCTTGGCTACTATATCAATATATCTATCATCAGAGGGGAAGGACGACCGGGGACAGATCTCCGGACAACTGTTTCACTTGTTTGGAATTGTTTCCATAATCGAGAAATTACCGAATGATCAACGCCAAAGAAAATAGCGACATCTTTGGTTGACTGTCCTGCTTCAATGCGGACGACAGCATACCAGCGCTCACTGTCTGCTATTCGTCTTCTTTCAGCCATAGAATCACGAATATTATCAAAAATAATCCTACAAAAGTTATAAACACTTCGTACCCGCTTTTAAATGAACCTCAATCCCTTCAGAATGCTGACGTCTTCAACGAAAGTGTTATGATTATTGAACGAAATCCTCGCTTTTATGCATTTCCAGCATCCATGAGTGCCTCATCAAAAGATCACCACCAGACAATTTATCAAATCTCTACTTTGTCCTGTCGTGAGGCGAGCCCTCCAAATTTGAAATTGGTGTAGTGGTTCTAACCGGTCGAATGGATTGCATGTTCCGTTTTAGGTCACAAGTTCGAGTCCTGATTCTAACTTGTTTTTACTTTTTGTTCCCGTTATCATTCATTAACCATTATTTTAATAGCCAAATATAAGTCAAAAATGTATACATATCTCAAGTGATTGCATGGCCAGAAGAGCTATTTGTATTTCCTGTTTTCTATTTCTCTGTAAGGAAACATAAATCTTTATACTGTGTAATATCATTTTCCGATCTGTGAGAGGGTTCTGTTTTAGTAATGAAGCCAAATGCGTAGTAATTGATATCCTCTTACATGCATTTCATTGCCAAAGTACATCACCATTAGCAACCACACCTGACTTAGTTGTATCTTTTAACACCAGGTGAAATTAGATTAGAATTGATACATCTAGATGGCAGAGTAATGAAATTCCTTCGCTTAACAACTGTTACGTGATCACACAGTCCCTTGACCATCGCTTATTTTCACATTGAAGAACCCGATGCTTAAGTCTAGAGGAAAACTCCAATGGTAGTTACATATCCAGAAAGTTGATCGGACATTGAAAAATAGGTTCTTTGATATTAATTAAAGAGGATGTAACTATTGTTAATGGATTATGAATCGAATAAATAGGAAGGTGATGTCGACCATAGCTCATACGTGGCGATAGTCACCTCAGATTCGCCCCCTACTTCGAGGTACTTACGATTAATGGAAAAGTCGCAATGAAAAGGATGTCAAATGAAAGCTACATGTTTTGTTATTGTTAGCTATAAGTTTTATTACTGTAAGTCTTATAGCAAAAGAACCAGAGAGAAATAAACAGATGAACATCAGTTTGGGCAAATCAGCCCCGTTCAGGGTAAAATGCCTACCCATTAGGAATAAAATGTTCAACAATAGTTGTAATACTTGACATGACATATTTAAAGGAAAATAATACACAGCATTAACTGGAAGATTATTAACGTTTGTTTCGTAAACAGAACATCATTATTGTACAGACAAGCACAGCGTATCTAACAACATTTACTTTGAATTTACCATAGACTCTTTAATGTTTGCATTTGTGAGAAACTGCATTGCACTTTGTACACATGGACGTGAATTTGATACATATTTCATGCATCTACATACTACAATGAATACACTGGATCCAGTCACATTGTGGTCCTTTCTTATCATAATAAAGTGCTCCACAAAGCCCATAGCAGCTGTCTTCATCACTGTCAGGTGAATTATCAGATAATCCATTCGCTGCCAATGGACATGACGAGCATTCCGTTTCATTACTCTTTTGTGTTCTCTGTAATGGCTGTAGAGAAATTTTTGTAACTGCAGACTTTTTATTTCCTGATACACGGTTTCTTGGAAAATCGAAAGTCACATTCGAAGGAGACGACATAAAAGTTAATTTAGGTAAAAAAAAAATAGTTTGGCCTGGTTCCCAGGTACGGTTGGACTGTTGGAACTCGTCACCAAAAAATATCCGAAAGATTACACGGACGAAGATTATCAAAGTTACACGGACATTTTAATATTGTCGGATGCAATTTACCAAAACAACGACGCCCCTCAGAACCGAGTGAAATCGAGCTGCGGAGAGATATACAGAAATCTTATCAAACTTATTTTGAACGATATAAAAAGTGCCAGCGGTGTCAAACGCTGCAACGAGTTACCGAAGGAATTTGTGTGGGTGGACGATGTTAGGAAACTCGTGGATCGTTTACTTGTCATAGCAGGCGAAGAAAATGCAGGTAATAGTAACTTTCACAACGAAAAGGTAGGCATCGTGGACATGATAAGCACCAATCTCTCCAACTTCATCGTGAACGACAGTAAAGGAATAGGTTACCTCATCAAAATAATCAATACACTTCCACCGAAATTTTGGAACGTGGCCGAAGGCAAGGGTCTGGTGAACGACATCATATACAAATTACCGTTCGAAATACACATCCCAGGTTACCAGTTCTGCGGACCGGGTAATAAAATTCGAGCAACGCTTGGAAAAAGCAGACAGGGTCTAATCCGTTAGGCGCCGCATGCAAGGATCACGACATGTCTTACAATACTCACACAAATCTAGATGTACGTCACGAAGCAGATAGAAAATTGGACCATGCAGCATTCGGGAGACTCATCAGCAGGAACGCTTCTCTTGAGGAACGAGTTGCAGCTTCGGACACAACCATTGCCAAGAACAGAAAACTAAAATTGGGATGGGGTCTATAAGTAACAGTCCGTAAAAAAAAGACGACGCAGTCTCACATAACTCAACCTCCTCCCGAATTGTTGCATAAAATATTTACGATTACGTTCGACGGAGGTGACGAGGATGCCTCAAAAATCGTCGACTTGGCGAAAATAACGTAGGAATTTCGAACACCGTGCAAGATGATTCTCATGGAGCATCTTCGGAAAATATGCGACACAAAAAGCTTGCAAGACCTCGACATCAAATTTCAGACTGCAGGCGAAAAGTTGGACAACATGTTGAATGAGCTTCACGAGGCAAGGCAAGGAATGAGACGATACACCGACGATTGGAATAGATCCAACATGGAAACAGGTAGCACCATCGCACACCTCATTGCGTTGTCCGAAGCGCGAAATTTCTTCTTCGACACCCACGATATATAAATAACATAGCATGATCATGAAGCCCAAGGGTGTCGTTTACCAAGTACCGTACTCGAATCTCAAAACTATGGGTGCCCTCGATGGGTTACTCAGGAAGAAACAACTCGAAAAGAAAGGTTCTTTGTTGTCCAAAGGTCACGCAATGCAGCGTTCGAGGAAAAAAACTCACACTGGAGGTTTCATATTCAGCATTCCAGCAATTCTGACGGCTTTGGGAGCCGTGGGAAGTTTAGCGGGTGGTAGCGCCGCCATAGCAAAACCCGTAATCGACGCGAAAAAGAACAAAACGGAATTGGAAGAACAGAAACGTCACAACCTGGAAATGGACAAAATGGTAATGGCATCAAGGAAAACAAATCGACGCTTTGAGCAATTAAAAAAAGAGAACCACTGAATAACCACGACATTAAATCTCTCATCGAAATGTTGGGATTCAAACTCTTCAGAGGAGTTTTTATATCCGATTATTTACATTCCTCCATAATAAAAAAGTGTGTGGAGTCGTCAACTGGACAATTACGAAAATCCAGCACACATTGGATATGTTATCTCAAACATTCAAATAACGCTTTCGTTTTCGATTCTTTTGGAGGTGTTCCACCGTCGGGTTTAGTAAAATATCTCAAAGCTTCCAATCTCTACTACAACAATCCAAGGTTTCGAAAGTAAACTGCTGTCATCTTTGCGTTTCCATGCTCCCCTTTTTTTGTCCCAAATAAATAACCCATGAATTCAAGATTTCCAGAAAGCATTGTGGAACCTGAAGTGGGAGTGTTCCATCTCACCATCGAAATTTCGGTCTTGAAACTCACGTTGCACGACGATATCGTCTATCCTAATTCCATAGCCCTTCGTGCATTTTACAGCATGTACTTGATTCCCAACGTCACCAACACAACAACACCATCAAGATCGGACACAAAAAAGTAAGCATCATGTGGGTACTGTATAATTTGTCCACTTTGCAAGCCGAATTACCAAAAGGAGTACTTCTCTCTCAAAATTCTGTGACCCACAGACTTGAGTTGGTGTTCGCAACCGAAACCGTCGACCTGGGTACAAACGGAGAGTTTTAGGTCTCGGGAAAAACATCAAACTCGAACCAGGCATCAAATACTACGGCGCCCACATTCCTAAATGTCTGATCATCGAGACTCTGAATATGCATAGCGGAAAGCATGATCACAAAAGCAGACAATATCGGTAGTCACAAACAAACGGGAATCATTGCGACCTTCAAACCAAATTCAGAATTCATGGAACCTATTATCTTCACGCCCTCGTCACCAATCTACTTTCCGGTATGCCAGAACAGAATCGATCAGATGGAATTAGTGGTGACCAACGAAAAAGGAGAAGTTGTGGATTTCGCAGGAGCCACGTGAACGGCCATCGTGGAGATCAACATATAATAAATAACTACAATCGTAAAAATGGAACAGATAGAAAATTACGAATTACAACTTTCCCTCCCAACCGTCGTACATTCGCCAATCTGAACTACCCGAAACGAGAGATCGAGGTGGACATCGATGTTGGAGACGGATTCGTTAATCCTCACGAGCAGACCTTTACGTTAAATTCCATGTGGTGAAAAAGGAAAACCGAGAGCATTCCCAACCAACGCAAATTTGAAATTCGTAGACAACTTCGTACCTCACCTGTTCTCGCAAGTTCAAGTCGGAAAACATGGAACGATTATCGATCGAGTCGACTACCCCGGGATCACCCACGACATTCAAACTATCGAAACAAATGCCACTTACTACCAAGCAGGAGGATTCGAAGCAGGAACAAAAATCTTGACGAAAAGTCACACTGTACTGTTTCCCATGCTCCTACTTCCGGTTTTTTTCTTAGACTACAAGGAGATCATATGGAAAGGAGGTTTGAGAATCACTTTTCGCAGAGCCTCGAACGACAACAATGTTTTGATGCGATAAAGTAACTTGAACGCCGACGGCATACCACTGCCCAACACCCTACCCAAAGCTGCTAAATGCATCATTCAGAGCATGGAGTTGAGAATTCCAATGGTAGAGTACGAAACCAACTACGCCCTTTAGTACAAAGCTGAAATCTTGAAAAATCTACAAGTACCCATTCAGTTTTACAGTTACCAGTGCGTGCAGAAACCCGCTTCGGGCAACCATTACGAATTCGACGCCACGACACAGATGAACAACATACCGTTCGACATGCCAGATTTCGAAGTTGTGCTTTCTCAGACCGGACGCGATAACGACCAGGAAAAAGATTCCATCATGTTCGACAACTGCAAAATCAAGAACGTCTATCTCAAGAACGGAAGAAATTAAGTTTTCCCGCGCGAAAATTACAACCTCGACATTACCGCCAACGATTACCTCAAACTATACGAAGCGTACACCGCATACAAAAGGGTGACCACAGGCAACGTAGACTACACATTCAGCGAATTCAAAGCACAGAGACCCATGTCCGTAATCAACACGTCGAAGAGGAAGCAGGTTGTGGTCAACGATCGCACCAACATCAAAATAGTGTGTGAATTTCACGACGCCCTCCCTGTCGACACCGTTTGCAGCGTCATCCTCGTGGCAGAGAAGTCAATCGTCTAGGATGTCAAAAATCGCCCCCGTTGACCACCCTGTCGATTTCGGTAACATAGAATATGCGTACAAAATTTGGTGGTCCTGAGGTCAAGGGGTCAAGGGACGAATGCCGAATTATTTTTCTATCAGTCATAACTTTCGAAAGGATGATCGTAGAGACATGGGGTTAATGCGTTAGCATAGTCTCGGTGTCCTCTGTCCACCCTGACTGGAATCGGATTTCCGAAATTAAAAATGGCGACCGGAAGTGGATGTATCGAAATCGGTTACACTTGCTCAAAATCTGCTTTCTACGAATTAGCAATTACGTGCATACGTATAGGTCAACTGTTTCTCATGAGGTTAGCTTAGCAAGTAAAAGGTCGTAAAAAGAAAAAAAGTAGGTCAAAGTATGTGTCCAGTTCCTACCGAGAAGCAGACTTTTCCACGTACGTACGTACTTTAATCCGTAAAAGATCGTAAAAAATGTCCTCGTGACAGGTTACACCTGGAGTGAAAGAGAACGACCTGTATGTTATCTAACTCGTAAAAGATCGTAAAAAAAGTGAATGGGTTAAGTTATATCACATAATATCGTCACATACGTACAAAGGATGAGATGGAAAAACCGAGTTGCGGTGAAAATTGTACTGAAATATCGTCGAACGTTATAAAATCTACAAAAAAGTCGTCATAATATGATCCAACTTACGCTAAATCCGTAGAAAAAGGGGATATCTATTTGGGATGACTTTGAACCGGCTAATGTACACTACTAGCGGGGCGAAATGCCCATGGGCATATTGTACTTAATTTCTGTGGGCATATCGTCCCGCAGTTACAAGCAGAAAATTGAATCACGATGTTGGGAACTCTGAGCACCATGCGGCAGTTTCACTCTGCGGATATATTTCCCTAATTCTGGATCTTTACACGAAATATTCTCCCTTGGGAATATTATTGCACAGTGTTAATACAGCAACGTCCAAAAAATTATTACCTCAAAAATTGTCTTTTCACCTCATGTAATTAACCCTGGGTGGCTTCAGATTCTTCTCACAAGCTCCAAACATGATGCATCGTCTCACCACTGAGGGCACTTTCAAACGAGAGTCGCAGAGCAGCAATAACATTAACGTTGCACGAGATACGAGAGGGTGGGGATTTAACCCCCATGGGCATATTCTCCCGAGTGACTCTACTTGCTATTAAGGACTTTTGTTCAGCTCCTACACTAAAGCCCTTCTCAGCTGTTAAGGGGTAAAACTAAGATAAGAATGTTGAATTTTCTGAAATTATGAAACATGTTGCAACTGTAATATCGAGCTATGTATTCCAGGAGTTGGATACAGTATATGGTAACCTATATACGTATTTAAAACATCATGAGATATCAAATGTCTGAGGAAAACATGTGACTATGTACATCATATCACAACTTAATATTCTGGTTCTTATATTACAGAGTAGCCAGAAATAAGGTGTACCACCCGAATGCAGAACAGGTACTGTTTTATTTAATTTTGTAAATATAATGTAAGTGTATTGGAAAATCTTACCTGTATAAACACAACATCTGAATCAACATTTGCATGAATCAAAACAACAGGTACTGCACACACATCGGAACAGTCAGCACATTTTACATGTCCCAAGTGCCGTCCGTTTAACACCAATCATTTCTCACAACAACCCTGCAAGTTTACCAACTTTACCGCAATTTTATTAATGCATTGAGCAGGATTTGCATGTGTAGTGAACTTTCGAGCACGGGTTCCAGAAATCTCCTCCAACTAAGCACACCGTCTTTTTGTACGTAGCTAATGGACCACCACAACAGTCACTTCTGTATGAGCTGAGGTCGGCAACACACGCCTTAGGTCACTGGATGCATACTAGTGTTGGGCGATATAGTATCATCCAGACGATATATCGCGATATTTAAAAAATATCGATCAGGCGATATCAACCAGACGATAAATCGTCACGATATTTTGGCGACATATATTGTGTCGGAGATATATCGTTACGATATTTTAGCGACATATATCGTGTCGACGATATATCGTCAAAATATTTTGGCGACATATAACGTGTCGGCGATATGTCGTCACGATACTTTGGTGGTATATATCGTGTCGGCGATATATCGTCACGAACCTTAGCGATTGGATATATATACTTTGGTGGTATATATCGTGTCGGCGATATATCGTCACGATAGTTTGGCGATATAAATCGTGTCGGCGATATGTAGTCACGATATTTTGGCGATATATATCTTGTCGGCGATATATCGTCACGATATTTTGGCGACATAGCGTCTATAGTGTAGGCGATAAAAATCTTACGATATCACGATATATCGCCGATATCACGATACGGAAAAAATATCGTATCGTCTATGGCGATATTTTCTAGGATATATCGCCATATCAAATTTCCAATATCGTACATCCCTATTGCATACCCGGTGGAGGTCAATATTTGTTCGGCTCCCACTTTAAGCTTTAGGTCCAGTCCCGTCTAACCTATCCTGGCGCTTGGAAAAGGCAACTGAGCAATTACCAAAATACTCAGGATCACTGAATATAGTTTTTCACTAAATCAGTTCTCTGTGAGAGCCAAAAGCACACTGTAGCTGCACTTCCTCGCTTCCCACACAATACCAACGATGTAGAGTGTTACAAACTTTCTAGGTACTTTATTTCAGTTAGTTACGAAGTGTAACACCGAGCGTTCAACTTCGTCTATTTTGTATTAGGCAGTGTATTTGTTGTCTTCTCCGTTTGCACTGACTTCCCGGAACGGTGTATGGTCACGTAGTGAATGATAACCAATAAGTTCCATTTAAAACATGTGTCAGCACCACTTGCATGTGACAAACATTGGGCTGTAACAGTAAATCTTCGTTCTACACTAGTCTTTCTAAATTCCAAATAGAATATTATCAGCCAAATATTATCGTAGATTGTCATTTTTTAAAAGGGTCTTTATGCCCTTTCATTTCAACATGATTTTAAGATGTTGACAATTCTCTCAATATCACAAAATTTATCCGATATGTGATCTATATATATTTTTTAAAACAATTTTCGAAGACACTTCGGGTATCCATCAGGTCAGTTCTGGAATAGTTTCCAAGTTTTCGAGAGCTGACGTCTTTCTCATCTTCAGTGTAGAAGTGATTTACTTCATAATTTTCGAAGTTATCAGTTTGTGATTAGCAATTTTCTACTCACAAGTTTCTAAATGAGAAATAACTTTTGTACCAGGATATATTCATTTATTTGTAACATGTATGGCACGAACAAAATTCGTCATCTTGTTACCCGTTAGACGTCAAGGTCTTTCAATATGAACGTTAGTTGATATGTACTTACACGAACCACTGTCAGCATTGAGTTCTAGTGACAAGTTAAGAAGATGTGTGATATTCTACATAATTGTCACGTACTTCCACTGGTCCTCTAGGGCAGCCATGTCAAACTCAAATGTCAAAAATCTTGCAGCATCGATACGTAAATGATATATAGACACCCAGCCCGTCTTAAGTGCCATAAATTACAACTACAGGGGTATGCAAAAACCAGAAAGGAGGAATTCGCTTCATCCCCCTTCACATACAACCGTGTGGAACTGAAAGATTACACGTTTACGTGTGTGTAATTATAGTGAAAATCATTTAACATCATTGCATGTTTTATTGAAATAAAATGGAACTGAAATACTTTTTCATAGTGATAGTATTTTTAATGTTACTTTTGAGCATAGATTGGTAACAATTGTACTAGCATTTTTGCAAGAAACTGTTTGTGGGCGATTTTAGTTTCGTTTCTCAGAGATTTGACACATTTTTATTTACAAAACTAGCTTCTCAAACGTCCGCAATAATTTTTTTTATGAGAATGAGACTTAATACAGACAAAAATGTTTGTCAGTCATTCTTGATCGTTCGGCTGTTTTATTAATCTTCATTATGGAGAAACATGTAGTATCAAAAATCTTATTTCTTTCAATGTTCTTATCTTCTGAAAGCACAATAAATAAAACAAAATAGGAAGTCCTGTCTAATCAGTGGGGGAATGAAAAGTTTGTTAATTTCATGTGATGATTTTCCAATAGTTACGTAGGCCTAAATGCCCTATAATTCTCGTTCTAGTTTCATCTTGTTATAATGAATATATTCCTATTATTAAAATTGACGTGTTTATATATCTTGAGAGACTTTCGGATGATTGATACACAGTAACTACTTGAAATTGAATATTTCTCTTGAGGGACTGGCAAGTAAAGAAGTCAATAATTTGTGGAATGATTCACCAAAAATTAAAACTTGAATATTTTACTACACTTATACAAGTATTATTATGCATGATTTAAACTACTATTTAATGGTGCACATTATGGTCAGTATATCTTCAGAAAGTATGGAAATATGTTGATTTTTCTCCGCGCGCGCACACACACACACAATTAAAACGTATAACTATTTCAATATATCTTTTGAATTTTAACGCACTAAACAATAACCAACTTGATCTATCCATCCGTAAAAAAACGACAACGATAGGAAGAAAAGCATTAGTAGGCTTACAATAGTGTTTAAAGTACAGAAAAAGTGCTTTTGAATTCAATAAAAAAAAAATATGATGAGTTGTCTGGACTGGTCACGCATGCGCGGCGAATATTTTGTTGTAGACGAAATGGGCTCATGTCGTTTGCCTCTTCGGCGTGAATTCTCTCTGTCATTACTCTAACACTTGTGCGCCACACTATACCTTTTCGTAATAGCCAGAGAATTCGAATGCGAATTACGGCTGACTGCAATATTTTTTTAAAACTATTTCTCAGAAGTCATTGTTTTAGAAAAAAAGTCAGGTATAGGGTATATTATACTATATAGGCGCATTGTGCAAAATTTGGTGCTACAATCCAACGTGCAACGATCTTGCCAGATATTGGTGTTCTCAAAAAGGATACCAAGTTTTAATCATGATTTCTACACTTCATAATCTTTGTAGTGACCTGTATAAATAGTGTAATTAGAGTAAACGAGCAATGATATACAATTTTGGTTTTTATTAATCCGCCTTTTTCTCTTTGTTGGTGACAGGAACCTCGACCAAGCGATGAAATTGAACTGGAATTTTGAATTATTCTGCACCACTTCATCACTATGTTTATTGTATAAATACTTTTCACATACAGCTGTATCAATTAATTCTGTAATTAAATAACTGAGCATAAAGATATACTATTTCAATTATTCACAACTAAGTTGGTTCAAAAGTTAAATGCGTATGAACATCTTAAAGATTCTGTTTTTTTTAATGGTGATATGTTACTGAAGAATATTTAAAGAGAAATTCAAGTATAAGAAACGAAGGTCCTATCGAATATTATGATTTATACACAGAAATAAATTTCTTCTAAGTAAGTGAAGATTAAATCACAATTATGATATAAAGACGGATGAGTGCGTAGATAGTACGTCAACACCTCTCGCTACACGGTCGAAAGGTTTTGAGAAAGTATCATTATTATATGTCAATCAAATAGCTTATTTAGTACATTAAGAAAAACAATCCCTTACAGAAAGGATCAATAGCCTACATGTATAGGAGCATGTTGTGTTTTCAATGATTTCGCTCGTTATGAAAAATTACGAATGTTCATCAAAGACGAAATTATATTTGAAATTAAAGCATATCCACATACAAGAAAGTACGCACACATTAAAGTCACTTCTGGTTGTGTTGTTTATGTCTGACTTGTAATATCTAACCCTGAAAAATAAAATTTTGAATGACATCAGAAATATCAGATTTAATAAACGGCCATCTTCAATACGTATGATATACGTAATATCTCGTACAAGCTACATATGAACACAATTCAAATCTGATCTACCTCATGATATATGTCACAATGGAAGTAAGAATAGTCCACATACATAAATATATATCGTCATAAATGTAAGATTCTTCGATTGTACTTACCTCTCTCCCCGATTAGAGTTCAATGTGGTCCAAAGCCTATAAAGAGAATTAAAATATTCATTTAATATTGTAAACCTAAGGAACAGTAAATGATTTTTTTTAAAAAATGGCGCTGACTAGCGTAGATGTGTGTGTATCTGCTCCTACAAATTTACGTATAAAGTGTGATGATAGATGTGCAAAATGAAAAGGGTAGTAAAAAACGGTGTTTTGTGTGATTCGTGTGATAAATGGCTGCATTTTGGATGTGGAAATGTGCTGAAAGATGAAGGATTTGCAGAAAATACGGAATGGTTTTGTCCCCAGCGCATCAAAGATGGCGGCCATACTATCTCCCCAAAGGACAATGAAGATGATGATGGTTCAACTCTTCTACAAATTGCCAAAATTCTTGAAAGTGATATTTTGGAACTAAAAAATGAAAATCAAATGCTGAGAAACAAACTAGAAACCATGGAAAAAAGAAACAAATGTAATGACTCCACCCACACATGGACACAGGTTGTGAAGCATGGCAGAAAATCGAGCAAAAGCAAGGAAACTGTAACTTTCATCAACAAGAATAGATTCAGCATCTTGCAGGAACTCCCAGTGGAAGACATGTGTACAGTGAAAGATACAGGCAATCTTTGTAAATATGCCTCAGCAGTAAATCCAAGGACAATTGAGAAGAGAAATAGGCAAAAACCTAGTCATCTGCAAGTGAACATTTTTGCAGACAGTCACGGCAGAGGTCTAGCAGGTGTAATCAAGAAACAATTGGCGAAATCCCAGTCGATGGTGTTATCAAGCCTGGAGCTAAAATACAAGAGATCGTAAGTGGCATAAAACCTGAAAATTTGGAATAAAACTGTGTAGTTATCATGGCTGGTGCAAAACAATGTGGCCTGCAACGAAGGACAGGATGTTGCAGAAACACTGGAAATGAAACTGAATGATCTGGCCATGTAGGAAGTAATTGTTATAAATATACCTCATAGATATGATCTGCGGTCTGAGTCGTATGTAAATATTGCAGTACATAATACAAACAGGAAAATCAAATATTTGTTTAAAAACCATAAGAATGTACAAATGTTAGATATAAGTAGGTTATGGAAATATAAGCAAGCAAACAATGGTTTGCATCTAAATTGGTCAAGTAAGCAGGAGGTATGTGATCAATTATGTACGATAATTAAAAATCATAGTGCAAATCAAAGTAAAAGCTCCAAACTTATCAAGCTGAAATGGCAAGAAACTAAACCAAAACAGGGAAACTTTCTGCCCCACCCGACCTCATAAGCAAAGACAGGACCTCCCTGAGTCGGGTGGTGGACAATCCAATTCATAATTATGATGTGAGATTAATCCACGAAAATATTCAAACAGAATTACTACGGCAAGCCAAGTTAGGGATACCACCTTGTAATGGAAATTATATCTTACTACTGCATCTGAACATAAGATCAATTAGAAATAAATTAGATGAAGTAGAAATATTAATGGGGGGAATAAATAACTGTATTTTAAGCATAAACGAACACTGGCTACGGGATGAAGAATTGCAAATATGTGTACCTCGAGGTTTCAGGTTAATTACTGGCTATTGCAGATTAAATATGAATCATGGTGGTGTATCACTATATATCAGCGACAACCTAGATACCAGCGTTTCAATCTTAAACGCTAGTCAGTTTTTAGAATGGTGTTTTGAAGTGGCTGCTATGTCACTGCCAAATTTAAGAACAATTGTTATTTCAGTGTACAGAGCACCTGAAAGTAATGTAGATTTTTTTATCGAGTGTGTGCAAAATATTATTTCATACCTTGACAAAAACTTTAACAAACATAAAATAATTATTCTTGGAGACATCAATTTTGACATTCGAAACAGTACCCCTAAGCAAATACATCTTCTAAATATTTTAAAATCTTTCAACTATTACTGTGCCAACAATAGGCCAACAAGACTAGACTCTTGTCTAGATAACATTTTAACAAACCTAGACAAATACTGCTATGAGATAGGGATATTCAATACATTTTATTTAACGGACCACAAAGACTTATGGTTAAAAATTAACAATAATATACCTCTGAATACTATACATAATCAAATTAAATCTGTTTGACTAATTATTGAGAACAGGCTGAATATACTAAGAAACAAATTAAAAGACATTCATTGGATTCATTTAATTTTCTCAAGTGCAAATGTCAATACATTATTTAAGAAATTTATCAGTACCATCTCTGATATATATAACAACTGCTGTCCTAGAGTCCAAAAAAGGAGAAACTAATTAAAGCTAAACGCGAACAAAGGCACTTAGGTCAATGGTATAATCCACACTTGAGTAAATTAAAAATCTTGCTTATGATGTATTATAATTGATTTAAAAACGGTAACGCAGACAAAACCAGATATCTCAAATTAAGAAATATTTACAGATCAGAAATTAGAAGAGCTAAATGCACAGCAAATGATAAATTTATTAATAACTCCAATAATAAAATGCAAAGCAGCTTTGAATGTCATTAAGGCAGAATTAGGCAGAGGAAAACGCAGAAGAAAAGAAAATGTTCCGATTACTCCAAGCGAATTTAATGATTTCTTTGTCTGGGTAGGTAACAAATTGGATGCAAACCACAATTCTATGGATCAATCTGATTATGAATGTAATAGTCGCATGTCACAAGACATCGGTAACATTTTAACTGACTTTTGGTGGGATGAGACCCAACCTGCTGATATTTTAAAAGCAGCACAAAAACTAAATAATTCAAAATCTGAAGACTTTTATGGAATGTCGTACTTTGTTTTAAAAAGAATCATTGATATTCTACAGTACCCACTTTGCATTCTCATAAACTGAATGATGTATTGTGGGCACTTTCCTTCCTGCCTCAAGCTCTCAAGTAGTTTGGGAACCTCAGTGCAAAGATATTCAGAAAGAGAAAATGAGCTCTGCGAAGAAACTTATTTGCTTGAAAGGACTACAAGTGTAACTGCTCACTTTAAGCCCTGGAAATCACCATTTGGCCGTTATTTGTTTCTCGGTTCTATTTGATAACACACAATGAGTTATTGTTCGATACACTGTTAGGAGCTAACATCAAATGTACAATATTCTATTGCTAAAATTTCGCAGTCTGCCTGTTCAATTACAAAGACGTGTCCGGATCGTATTTATTCAAATACGATTATTTTGTTATATATTAATATAATGATAAATAGTGATTCTAAATTGCAGTTTCGTGTACCAGAAATACATTGGTTTGAAACTAAACCGTTAAAATTACACAAGCCTCCCCAATGGTGCAAAGGTAACTCCGTCACCTTGTAACCCAGAGGTTCCTGGTTCCACACCCTTTTAAGGCATATAGTAGTTCTGTATGTTCACTCCGGATTTTCACTGAAATAACTTGTTAGTCAATGATGTGATTGTCTGTGCATAAAGTGAACTTAAAAAGCATAACTCATAAAAATACATTCATTAGGTTTATAATGCAATAACGTTAGTACTTCATAAAAACACAAGACTATTTTTACGATATTGGATGGCAACGATTATTAACGGTCATTGACCGTCATTTATCCAGCGAACTTTTAACGCCGCATGTTACGTATAATTACATGCAATGACTCGTTGGTACCGTCTCAGCCACTTCTTGGTTATATCAACCCAACAGAAAGTGAATGAGATTACTACAACTCAGAAGTGTCTGTAACTGTACAATAGTACTTAAAATAGATGAGCATTGATAAAATTATGCCGAACAAGCAATTCCAGATTTCGTCAATTACCAATTTTCAAAACTACCCTGAACTTTAACCATTATTTTTTTTTTGTGCCTTGAAGGATAGTTTTGTAACAATTTATCATCGAACTTTGAGTGTTGCTAAGCGGGCCTTATTGTGAATTAGGATACAAAATAAGGCCCATTGCAAACATTTTTTCATCACATTTTATTTTGTATTTAGAGGAATTTTACGGCTGCTATATATTGATAGTCTATAACCAACATAATAAAGTTTCATGTCCTCTAACAATAATTGTCGATTCTTCTAAATTGACAGTTTCAAAGGCGTGTCAGGCGCTCCGGTTCTAACGTTTGATATTTCTTCTTAAGGATTATTGCTCTATTTCTGATTTAAAGGTAGCTATGCCCAGTTCCTGATACAGTTTCATAAGCTGCTGATATTTGGGTTGCTCTAAACGTTTTGTGAAAATATACAAGTGTCTGTTCTTCCAGTCTGAACAATCGGAGGCAAGCAAAAAATTATCTACAAGTAGTGTAGTTTTTCCAGAAGCAGATGGACCTTCAATGAGACACCTAATATTTTTAGGTAGCAACACACCATTTTACTTTCTAGTAAATCAGGCAAACGTCTTACCACATTCCATATTGTTGTCATAGAATTATTTAGTCTGTGGTAATCCAACTTTTTTCTGGAAGTCCCAGCCATTTCACTAATAACTTTTTGTTTTTTCTACGTAATACTTTCTCAATAAGATATGTATCTGGGTAATCAATTTTGCTATGTTCTTCTTCATAAAATCTTCCCTTCAACATTTCATTGAAATTGTCTTTTATTATATATGTATACCTGTTCCCTGGTAAGACTTCAACGACAGTGAACAACTCTGTACTGCAATTTTTATTAAACCCTTTTCAAAATGATGTTTCAATTTACTAACTCTTACTTGATCTCCTTCTTTGTACTTGGGTTTCTTAGTTCTGTGTTGATATTTAGGACAGTAAACAGAAGAAATCAATTGGAATTCGTCAGATTTAGTTACTTCAGCAGGCTCATGCGCATGGCTTTATTTGTAGTAAAAAAAAGTAAAAGTAAAGTGTTCCCCTGTGCTTAGCACCACGCCATGAAGGTGTATAGGGGGTGTGGGAGTAAAGCCCTACACTTTCTTGATCCGGTCGTGAGTGGGGGTGATTTGATCAGCACCACGCCCCTGACCGCCTTTACTCCCCAGGTTTCCCCAGGTACCCATGTTATTCGACGCTGGGTGGGCGCCGGGGCCGCTTCCATGGTTAGAAAAGTTCCCGGATTTGAACCGGCCGGCGATCGAACCCGGGACCTTTAGCATGGTAGTCAGATCAGATAAAATTGTTACCCACTTAAACTGGGTGAGTCTGTTAAAAGAGGTCTCGCGGAAAATGTGCTCGTTGCATGTAGGCAACCCTGGTACACCGAAAAGAAGAGCGGGTTAGAGAACAGTCCAGGATACCGGTGCCAAGGAGTTTAGACAACTTGACATAAACGTAAATGAATGAAACATATCTTCTGTAAATACAGTACAGTGTGACAACAACCTACCTAGAAGTTGTGCTGGAAATGACCTCCTTTGACCTCGATGCACGAGATCAGACGATACCACATGTTCTGAAAAGCACTGGCAGGACATCCTGGCCTGGATAGCTGTGTTAAAGTAGTTCTGTAGTTCTTCTTTGTGTGTGAGGGTTTTTGCTATAAACCTGACCCTTTAGAGCTCCCCACAAGAAGAAATCACAGGGTGATTAATCTGAAGTACGAGGTGGCCAAGGTTGGTTCGTGCTACTGGTGATGACGCGATCAGGCGGGAACACTGACTCAATGCGCGTTATCGTTTCACATGCTGTATGTGCCGAGGCTCCATTCTGCAGAAAGTAAACGTTCCTTCGCTCATCCTCAGTCAGTTGTTCAACAAACACGTTGAATATGTTACTGACGTAACGAACCGAGTTGACAGTCTCATGAAAGAACACAGGGATGATGCGGCGTGACGACACGGCACACCAGACACCTAGTTTCTGGGCGTGCAGTGGAACCTCCATGAACACGTGTGGATTGTCACCTAACCAGTGTCGCGTGTTCTGCGAGTTTATGTAGCCTGACAGATAGAACCATGCTTCATCGGAAATGAACAAGTAACCATCCTGCAGCACCTCCGGAGAAATATTGGGCAGAAACCACTCACAAAACTACACGCGAGCTGCCTTGTCCACATCCCGCACCTGATGCATCAAAGTAAATTTGAATGCGTGCAAGTTCAAGTCCTGCTTCAGGATCTGCATAGAGGTTGACTGGGACACCTGCAACTGTTGTGCCAAACGCCGAGATGATTTTGGCGGCCTGCGTATCATTACCTGCGCTGCGTCGCCACCTTTGCCTCAGTGCCAACAGTCTTTGGACGTACTTTTGGCCTATTCAGCACGGATCCGGTTTCCCGCAATTTTCAAATCAGTTTTTGCATTAATGATTTCTTTGGGGCCTTCGTTGGAACTCCATTCACCGCGAACTCCGTCGTAAACAAATCTGCACACTGTTTCCAAGAACCGAGGCGTGCATACGTCTCGACAACAAAGATACCATATTGCACCGTTAACACCATGCTGTCCCACAGAACCACACCCACAACTTTCCTCGCCGCTCAACTGCACTCAACTAACCTGCACGCTGCCTGCCTCAAGGTCACTACTGCCGGACCCTGTTTCCGAGGGGTTAACACATCGCGCTGAGACGCCATGGGTCCCGGGTTCGAATCACGCTCGCGTTTGGTTGTTTGTGAATGTCCAGTCATCAATTTCATCATTTCATCATTCATCCCCATCTTAGCGAAGGGGAATAAAACGCGAAGTAAAATAAACTTAATCAATCAATCAATCAAAGTCACTACTGGACACTTTCTTTTCAATCCCCCTCTATGTCATGTTGTCTAAACTTCTTGGCACCGATATCCTGGACTTTTCTCTACCCCGCATTTCTCTTCGGTGTACTACGGTTGCCTACCTGCAAAGAGCACATTTTCCAAGGGGCCAATTTTAACAGACTCACCCAGTAGTTACCCTGCAAATTAAACTGTTTCCACAAGTGATTTTTTAGTGTGCTGTTGAATCTCTAAATTATACTAGTTTTCAAATTACTGTATGTAGAATAATGTCTAATATCATGCTGAACCATTAATTTGGTGAATGTGGAATTGTAAAATGCTTTTCCTTTGTCTCTCAGTAGGTGACAAGGTATTCTGCATTCTTCAAAAATAGACTTAAAGGCCTCAGTAACACAAGCTCCTGCTTTAGATTTCAGAAGAACAGCCCAAGCATATTTACTAAAAGTGTCCATTAGAGTAAGCAAATACATAAAACCATGATTTATGTTATTCAGATTTTTCAAATTTCCTGTGTTCATTTCAATCAAATCAGCCTGCCACAAATCACCAAATCCTTTTGTTACCACAGATAGTCGTTTGTAGTTACGAAGAACTGGTCTGTGTAGTTCATTAACTATGTATTGTCTAGACATTGTGTCTGGTAAGAGAAGATTACATAAAAGAGATTATCCTCAGGGTTTAACTTCAAATAATAATTGGTTACCAGTTTCAACATCAAAAACCGACAATTGTATATCTTCAAGTATTTTATATTTATTGGTAGTATTATCCTAATATGCTATTGGTATTTGAAGTGCCCAGAATACTCCATCTTTTCCTTTTATAATGAAAAGTGGCACCTCAAATTGTTTTCCCTTTTTCAAATATCCAAACTTCAGAAATTAAATAGTACAATTGAGGAAAAATTCATGAGTGTGTGAGTAACGATACAATTTGTAAATATTACCAGCCCTAACATATGTCCAGTACCCTCTAGTATTTGGAATACTGTGAAGTCTGACAGTCTCAACAGAGCATAACCGACTAAATTCTACTTCACTTAATCTGTTCAACAATGATTCCATGTGTTCTCATATAGTACGAAAAATCTCATCATAGCTATGTTTAATTTTCACATCAACATACAGATGTTTAAATTGTTTATTTAAATCATGGAGCTGTGTGGTGAAACTTGATAAGGCTAATTCTCGATTTGTTTATATAGTCCCAATTTGAAGCTTAATATTTGAAATAATTTGCTATAAAATCTCCAGACGCCTCAATTTAGATCTCTGGCTAGAACGATCATGTTCTCTATTCCTGATTTCCATAAATAATGAATGAAGTTCACTGACAATTTGGTTGGTGGGTAAAGTGGCAATAGTTTCTTGAACTTGTGCAATTTCCAACTGAATATTTTTCATATCTTCAGATTTTAGTATTCTATTTACTGATGATTTCACAGCTCTTAGTGTAGAAGTAGGTAAGTTATCTACAATATTTTGAAGTATTGTCAAAGCTTTTTTCACAGCATCTAATTCAGTGATATTAGCTATAGTACTTAAGGCATTTTGGCGTTATATTATGTCATTTTGTGTAGGTGTTGATCGTTGAAGTGTTTCTAATTTGTTTACTATGTCATCTATCACATGATAAAAATGAGATAATTCAGATACTGTGTTCAGATTTTTCATCTTAGTAATTTTCTGTTGGACTATACTCACAGTTTCAGTAATGCCAGGCAATGTTGATTCCAGTATTTCCTGGACACTCGTTAGTTCATTTTTCATTGTTACCACAGTATCCTCAATGTATGGTACTTTGAATTTTTCCCAAAATCCTCGTAAGTCTCAAGATGGAGTTTGATGTTAGTAAAATTACGATCACTGGCATTAAGTTCAGTGAAGGATGGTAGATTATTTATAAAATCTTCAAATATTTGAAATTTGCCTTGGACTTCAGTTATGGCAGTGTGCAGCTCATCTGTTTCTAGTTCAATTTTTATATTTTCCAATGTAGGAAACTCAAAGGATTTAAACTGCTCACGCAAATCAGCAATTATACTATCATAATCTTCTTGAGTTTTAATACTTTGGATAATTGCTTGTAGTTCCTGTACGAATACTGTCTCTTTGATTATTTAATTGTTGTTTCAGTTGTTCTACATTAGTATTCTGAGCTTGTCTGAATCTCTCAGCCTCAATTTTTAATTTCCCTACACTTTCTTCTAAGTTTTGAACATTGTCTATTGAGACTAAATTAGTGTATTTTTGCAATAAAGATTTGAGTTCAGCACCAATTTTGAGAATACGATCCAGACACTGAGACTGGAGGGTAGTTATCTCATATTAGAGACGAGTTGATAGTTTCTTGTAATGTTCGTAGATTAGTACATAATTTTTTGACTTTCATATCAAGTACAAGAATTTCATCACTGTGATCATTGTATTGCATTTTGGTAATGGTTACTTATTATAAAATACATAATTGTATACCCCAAAACCAAAAGTATGAGTTTGTTCTAATCTTAGATAGTTTCCAAAAATTTTATATTGTTTTGAAAATTTTGAATTTTTTTTTGAAAATTTGAAAATATTTAAATTTTTCCTTTTTGAAAATTTGAAAATATTGAAATTTTCTTTTTGAAAATTGGAAAATTTTAAAAATTTTTAAAAAATTGAAAAATATTTCTTTTGAATTTTAACTTTAAAACTTTTGGGTAGAACCATATACTACCATATTACTATAAAATCTCTTATTTTCTAGTTCCTCAAATTTCTTTGATATGTAAAAATAATTTTTACTTACAACTTATTGCTTATAGGAATACATAGACTAATTAATTAAAAAAAAGTTTATATTACTTTTAACATACCCTGTTGTCTCATCTTGCTTTCAAGGTACAGGATAGCCTAAATAGTTCATCAAAAATGTAAAAATAATTAATTCTTAACACAACTTACTGCTTATGGGAATACATAGACTAATTAATTAAAAAAGTTTATATTACTTTTAACATACCCTGTTGTCTTGTCCTGTACAGAACATGGGGATATTCACTTTCCACATGCAGACCTCGTACTGATGTTTCAACTCTCAAGGCAACATGCATCATTCGAATCCAGGACAGGACAACAGGTTGCTATCAGTTATATGTATGGTGCAAAGGAACATGTATTTGGTTTTCTCATTGCTTATACAATCATAATAGTTTTGTTATAGAACATTTAATCTGGTAAGTATTAGGCATTTTGATAATAATTATTTATTATAGGATATGTGATTTTCAATTCTAGAAATAAAGGTATAAGTCTATCATACTCTCCCAGCAACTCTATACACAAACAATCATTTGTGGTGGCAGTTTTCATCTTATCATATTTAACACGATAGATATTACTCCCAATAAATATTTTTATCTCACCTTTGTTCTCGGGCTTTACAGTAAATAGAAGTTTCCCAACCAATGGAGAATTTGTTATAATTTAGATTGTTATTAAAAATATAAAATATTTTACCAGTGTCATCATTGTATTCTGTTAGAATACTGTTCAAGTGGATAATTAGTAGTCCATTTAGTCTAGACAAGAGATCAGTGAGATTTCGTGAGACTATTTGAACAGGCACTTCCATAGGTTGTTTTCTAAAACCAGATTCATCGTTATTTTAATTTTCAAATATTACATTTGTTGTCATCTCCTAGGCAATAGTAACCCCATGGTAATATATGTGTTTCACATGAGAGAATCTGTCTCTTGTCATCCTCTGAATCCAGGGCAATTTTTCGTATTTTGTTTGTGGGTAATATGTGATCCGCACTTTGAATTCTTTTTTCCTCCCTTAGTTTGGGAGACTTAGTTTTGGGACAGTTGTAATAATCATCAAAGCAGAGTTTATTCTCTACTATGGTTCTACCTACTCCCTTTGTTCCTTTGATAGTGCATTTTTCTGATCTAATTGCATACATCTTTGCTCGTAATCCAATAAATTCATAAATAATATCATTACGTTTTTCATCTTTTAATCTGCCAGGCACCTTTTTGTTGTGGGAAAGAATATCAAAACTAGGAGGGCATGAAAATGTTTCAAAATAATTAATCAACTTAGGATGTTTTATATCTTCATACAGATTAGGTGTCTTGAAATGATATATAAAACTATCTGTGTCCATATACAGAAGAGTAACTTCATCTTTATAAAAAGCTTTATTGTATTATAGTGAAGCTGCAACATGTGGAGCTTAGACATATCTAGAACAGCAGCTCGCACACAGATATGTTTGTTAAATTTGAACCATGGCTTTTCCATTTGAAAAAGTGACAAATCTTCAGTATATATTGTACGAAATTTAAATTTTAGATATGCCACTAATTTATTACACTTTTTGAATCAGAGACTAGTCTTACATCTACATGCTTCCTAATATTCTCCATGGTCTTACCATAGACAGCATTATTCATCAATTTATAGAAATCCTTATCTAAATCTGAAGTAGCAAGTGTTCCGTGTCTTGTGTTAGTTTCAATATAAGGCCCCAACCACTCTGAATGCTTGAATCTAAGAACTCCTTGAATTTGCACTATATGAATCTTTTTCTGCATTAAAAATTTGGGATTCTTATAGTGTATGACATATCTTTCTTTAGGGTCAAGATTCATCAGAAGCTTCTTTTCTTTTGATTCAGGAGGGCACTTGAACTCAGGAGCTGGTGGCAAATCATAAAACAGATTATGTAACTCACGAAGAAAAACAAGATGCACCTCAGCAAAGAAACCATACTCTGCATCATCAAAATTTTGTATATCTATTGATGTAGGGTCTTTCCACTCAAAATAACCATAGGGGAGTTTCTGATCATTGAATAACCATACAAATTATTCACATTAACATAGAATATGTAGCTAGAGAGTTCATTTGGATTATATTCTTTTGTCATATGTATATTGTTGGCTCTAGCATAATTCTGTGTGCATTGTACCATGCCCCCACGTATTGCTCTTTCTATAAAAAGAAACGTGTCCACATCTGAAATTAGCTCCAGCTCAATTTTTGTTCTTGCAACATATCTGACCAAGCTAACCCAGATAGGCTGTAAAAATGTGCAGGGTCTAATATATAAATATTCATAGACAATTTCATAAGCTTGGAATACATCAGCAAGAATTGTCACATCTAACTTTAGATAAGCATCATGGTAGTTTCCCAGTGTCTTACATTCTACATTAATTGTGCATGACGGTAATCTTTTTCTGTAATATTATTTTCTCTTGGCTGTAGAACTCCTTGAGAGGAGGAAGAGTTACATCATTAAACTTAGTATGGTTAGTTACATATTCATATGAATAGACCAATTTTTGTCTAATATGTTCTATGCCTGAACAAGGAAATCTTAAAGTTGTAATTTTGAACTGTTCATCAGATAATTTGTTGGCAAGAGCATCCAGGCAAGCTGAGAAAAATCACATATAGTCTAGAAATCTCATCCTAATAGTGCCACCACCAGGAATCTTCACTGATTTGTTAAGACCAGAGCACTGCAAAGTCAGGCTTTTGCCTACACGTGCTTCTTGTCCGGCGAGAACAGGTTTACGTGCTCGACTTGCGTCTTTAGCCGGGTTCCTCGTCTTCAAGGCGCTCTGCACTTAAATGTAACTGCGCAATCTACAAGACTCGGACGCCTGTAAAACCTGCTGGAAGGAAACAGCCCTCCGGCAGCGTGTTGCTCCAGGCGTTTCTTCACCACGTGGACAGCTGCAGCCAGTGTTGCCTACTTAAGTAGTTCCTAAATCCTACGAAGTCCTAGAAGGAACTCTCTTCTCCAAGGAGAATTTACATCCTTGGCGACTTCAGTTCAATATAAACAGTTTTTACCTTATTGCCAGGAAATGCACGCAATATTACGGCTTCATTTATTTAAATGAATGATCGGGCAAACAAAAAGCTTCTAATCGAAAACTAATTGTTTTTCATTGCATGGTGTCTTAACCAGACTCGCAGTGGCGTAACAACAAGGGTCAGGGGACATTGCTCACTAACTTTCGACGAAAATGAAGTGTAGCAGGGTTGGGGAAGCGGGGGGGCAAAAATTAAAGTACAAGAAAAACTAGGTTAAAGGATACTCAAGATTGATTTAGTTTTCATAAATTAATTGTATTTTCCTTCCAGACGGCAAAGGGCACCTGCAGAGGGGAACGGAGAGGCAATTGCAACACCTTGACTTCAAATTTTATGAAAGTAGAAATATATTATAATATATTATACAGACTCAAGAAGTTAAATGTCGTAGTTAGGGCATAGCGGGTCTCTGCCCTAGGAGCCGAACGATCTAAATGGAAAACATTTAAAACAGAGAATGCCATGGCGACCAAATGCCAATATTGCTATCAATGTTGGTTTGTTATGAGATTGATTAATTGATTATGTAATGTATTTAAATATGCATTAAAGAAACTCTGAAAACGTGCACAATTTAGTGTTAACATGTTGCATATGTATTTTCTTATTTTACGTCTCTCCATGTTACATATGTGAAAAGAAAATATTGTACATGAAAATTTTACATGCCATATGAACATTCGGAATGCATTTTTCATGCACTTTCTTTTTTTCAAAAACACTTGGTGTACTTGTTTTCCATTATTAGGTAATGTGAAATTAAGGTGTTGAAAAATATTTCAAATCCTTTGTTTCAACACAAATGCGTTAGATATACGAACAGGATATTAGATACGTGACATAATATGTTTATACTCTGTCTCATACTGTATATAATGATGAACTCCGTAGTTCTGGATTGTTTTTCCAATGAATTAGGTAAAGTTTTGACAAGAAACACCAGAGAAAACACATGATATTTTAATTTTTTTATATTGACCACTGCTTTCTTGCTCTGAATATCTACTGGAAGAAGGACATAAGTAGAAGTAGAGAGAGATGGAAATTGACTTATTTTAAGTTTTAGTTTGTGTGGGAGTCCACACAATTACCAACAAGATGCTTTAGCCTTAAATTCATCATGTTTTGTAAGTTTGTCCATAAGCTGGACATAAATTTGTTCCAAATTATCTATATCACTCAAATATCGAGGCTGAGTCTTGGAACAATTTCATAATGTATGATGTGTTTCATCAGGTTTCTCATATTCAGAAGAGAGTAGTATAAAACTTGATAGATTTATTTTTAAGTTTACTTCTTAAGAGTTCAATTATTGAAGATTTTATGATCTTCAAAAAATTGTTAATATCACAATGTGGCTCTGATTCAAAGGAGTATTCATTAAGACGACCACCAAAATATGTTGCACTTGGTGTAGTCAAAATCTACTTTGTTTTGGTTCAGGACCCAGTACATATTTCCAAGTGTATTGACAAATTTGTTTGAGATATGAATTTACCACACTTGGGGCACTCAGTTCTACAAGTAGGATTTAGCATTGTTTTCATTTGGTATTCATATATATTTTTTCCTACATATATCACAACTCTAGAGGCTGTCAATATTTCAATCTGATTTGGAGATAATATATTTAGCACAAATACTTTTTAAAAATTGAATGGAAACTAATATTTCTTAAGTGAATCAAGCATAGTAAATTATTTTGGGTATTGTATTTATACTGATTTTCCTGGAGACACAAGTCTATGCTTAAATGTATCAAAAATAGTAAAATATTTTGGGAACTAGTAGAATTTACATCAACAGCACAGTTATGGCTAAACATATATATCACAATTTCTCTTACAAAAACTTACTACAACAACTCTCAGTAACAACTACTTTGGACAATTTCGTCGGGTGAATTAATCAACTACTACTACTCTTCCCGAATGCCAGTTGAGAAGTATGTGGGACTGAGATCCTGTATTTGACCTCCAATGTATTCAGGTCCTGCTATGTTTACGATAATTTCTCCGTTCTAATGCAATTCTATTTCAATACAGCCATGCGTTGGCAGCCAGTTTTCTCCTGGTTGAATTTATAAAACCCACTGAATCATTTGGCATAAACATCTTCATCCTACCTCATCCCACAAATTTTAAAAGTCAAAGGGAAAAAACATACGTCATTGTAATTCAGCTGAAAACGGCAGCGTATGAAAATGCTTGAATAACAATGACCACAGTTCAGTGCATCAATTCATACTCCAACCACAGATAGTACATACCTTGGCAATATGTGCCACAGAAGCCCACATAGATAACGTTCTGATAATTCGCCACCAGTCTTAATAGGTGAAACTGTGTGCGTGACAGCTGTGAAATGGCCTTTAATAAATGTATGGTGTTTGCCCACCTTAATATCCCCATTTATGTTAACTCCTCGATGAAACTTTTTACGTTTTGAGCAGCCCCATCATTGCTGTACAGGAAACTAATGGTTTAAAGGCTCCGATTTAAAGTAGGAATTTCGATTTTTTTTCTCCATGTTAAGAATTCTGGCCCACTGTGCAATGGGAGCACTGCGAGTAAGAATCATCAGGTCGTTCTCGGGAAGTTATTAACGCGAGTTGTATTGTAAAGGTATTTCTGTGTTAATCTCGTTCTGTAAACGTACCATTTATTTATTTATTTAATAGAAGATTCCAAATACAGCGTTAGCCATTTTACATTAGAACGATTTTATAGAACATAAGAACAAAAATAATAACATAGGAACATTACATGTGGTTAAGAGACTTACATACTTTTAGTTGACTTTCTTCAAGAACGGTCCAGATTTTCAAAAATGTCTATTTGGCTTCCAAGATGATTATATTCACTGGGCAGTCTATGGAACAGAGAACGCTGGATGAGGCACAATCTCGGCTTCTGAGAAGCAAAAAGTTGTGCTTCTTGTTGAGCGGGTAGGCACACGAAAGTGTATTTCCTGAAGAAGGCGGTGACTTCTGATGTTGCCATTCACTATTTTATGTAGAAATATATGATCAACCAGTCCATGTCTCTCTTGAGGAGTTTGGATATTTAACATTTCAGACGTTTTCAAAGACTGTTACGAAGAGGCCAAAAATATAAGCTAATTCAGCCCATTGCCATTTCCACCTAATTAAAATCGAGGACAAATCCGCTTTCGGTCAGAAACTGCTTATGTGATGTCCATCGACCATCGGAACGAATGAGGCACATGGATTTGTGCTCCACGTGTAAGTACGCTATTAAATTAATGTTGGGATCTGTTGTATGCATATTCCGCCTACTTAGGGAATGTTTCATCCCACGTACATACCGCTGCATCGACACTTTCTCATTAAATAAAGTAGATTATATATCCGATTCCGCTCACAGGGAGCAGACGCGATATTGATTAACCTTCACAACGAATGACGCACACGGGTTTGTAGGTGTGCTCTTAAACTTTTGTTCTGAATTGTTGAATGCCTATTCCGGGGGAAACCATTAAAGTTTCCTGTGAGATGATCTCAATAAATACCAGCCAGATGGTTGGAAAACATCATACCTTCTACAGGAACCAAGATGCTGCTACAGATCGTATTTTGTCTTCTCTTCATAGTTTCGTTCAACATTTTAATATACCCAGTCATGGCCGTACCTCAGGTAATTATAAGATCTCTTAGATTTTATTTAAAATCATGGTTCACAGAGAGATACTTCATCTCTACATTTCATTTTGTTATCATCACTTGTAACGTTTAAAAAATATGTGGAATATTGGAAGGAAACTCTGGTTTCGAAAGTTTGCTCCGTCATATTCCTCCTTTTCAAGACGAATTGTTGATCACGATATGTTTTAATTAGTTCCTCCAAATAATTATTAAGTAGACGTATTAATAAAATGAACGTGAAAATAGATATTGGGTCACATTTTTAAGACTACACCCATTATATGCATTTCATCGTCCCATTTTCGAAACATTTTGAAAATTTCGAGAAAAGTAATAAAACCTTTTAAACCGGAATAACATTCAATTCATGTACCCTAAAGACTATATGTGGGTTGAAGATGTGAAGAACCTTGTGAATCACTTACTCCCCATACAGCACATAAATGTCCAAAATACATCCATTGGATATCCCTTGGATATTCGGGTGTATCCAGGAATATTCAATAGACATTCATTGGATGTTCGCTGGATATTTATTTGTCCGCATACATGATATCAAGGGGATATCCAAAAATTGATATGTTATGGACGTTTCCTTATCACTTTTGGACATGTTATGGACATCAAGTTGGACGTTTTCTGGACATTATATGCTCTGATTTTGAAATTATTCTAAGCACTTTGGATATCATATAGATATGAAAAGTGCATTTTTTAAACTACATTTCTTTATATTACCTTGGCGCATCATGTATATTTATTAGTAAAAACGTTTGGGAAGCTAAGGGGATTTCATAGATTTGTACACATTTGTAACATGCACTCCTCTCTCTCTCTCTCCCTCTCTCTCACATACACCACGCACGGACGCACAGAGACTCTCTCACACATTAATATATATATATTATATACACACACATACTACTTCACAGTTGCCTATACCTAGGTATAATGTGAAGGCATGGAAAATTTTCCATTTTAGAGCAGTACACATGTATTTCCTGTTGTTATTTTTAATGCATAAATATTTATTTCCTTGTTTTTCTTAGAATTTATGGTTATTTTAAAAACAGCTGTTAAGACCAGATAACAATTAAAAAACACGCAAAGCTCTAGACTTTGTTATAGACTTATTTTGAATTGATTTTAACGGAAAATCAAAGGTTCGAAATGTGAAAATTGCGAACAAAGATAAATGTATTCATTTTAATGCAGGGTGAGATTAAGGGGGGTAAGATGGATTCCCTGGTCCTCTCCAACTCACTGGATATAGAAACCATATTATTGAATATATCACACTTATAGAGTTCCCATTCAGTTCAGTTCACTTTAATTTTAAAGTCCTATAGCTACACATGAAAGATATTGAAACAATTTTTGGCTGATGTGTACCACATTCAATGCTTTCTAGAAGCCGGTATTTTCTCAGACATCTAGAGAACGTTGTATTATATAAAAAAGTGAGTTTACATGGTTGCCGATCGACTCGGAAGAGGTCTAACTTTGGAATATTTGTAAAACATTTGACAAAGCATTTATTGGTTACAGAATTACCTGTACCTAATGACGCTCCTCAAGCACTGAAAGTACTACAGTATCATTCATCCCATGTGCAAAACCAAAATCTTCAGGTCTCATAGCAAGCAAGGAAAATCACACGCTCCAAAGTTTATTTTTTATTTTAAATCTTTCGTGGACATTATGAAGAACTGGCCAAAGTTTATTTCCGAATGTAGTGGTATTAAATGCAGACACATGCGTGAGTTTTAGGGTGACATGCCAATTCCTCGTTGATGTGTAAAGGTGAACTTTAATGTAAGGAAAAGCATGTGCGCGTCACAGTTAAAGGTTTTCGCAACCCAAAACACATTCCCACCTCGCCCGCTCCCTTGGCGGAGTGGCTATCGTTGCGCGGTACGACTCCAGAGGTTCCGGATTCGAACACCTGCCTGGGATGGGTGTTATTCGTGTCATCACTAATCCTCATCTTCGATATTAGCGAAAGTGGCAGATGCGAAGTAAAATAAACCAAATCAATCAATCAAACAATTCCATCTCACTCCAACGATCTTGTAAATCCAATCCAAAACCTATCAATATCAACAGTCGAATGTGAAAGTGGGTTCAATGCCACATACCTACCTTAACTGATTAGAGATATCACTTAGAAGTTCTAAACCTACTTTTCCTCTGTAACCCCCAGTACATTGCTTTCGTGCAGAAAAATTTGCAAGAAATTAGATCAAGTCTAAGTATCACAGTGCCCTTGACAAGCCAACTGGCAAACCATAGAACCTGCAGTGAGTGTCATTTATCTCGTGGATTCATCTGAATAATGTGATTATCTTACAGTTTGATCTTAGAATATAACTTAAAATGACGTTTGTGTTACATTCGATATTATAAATTACATTTTAAGCAATTAATGTCCAATGATAAGTACACTTAATATATAGGTGAAAATTAGTCTTGTCCCCTCTGAAAAACTCAAATTTATCCCTGTTTTAATGTAAGAAACACTTCATTTCACGTAGGAATGATATCACGATGCGACGAGTCGAGAATTGTCACAGCCTCATATCTTCTCGTGTGTAGAGAGGGCTTTCTCTTTCTTGTTTGTGCTCATTTTTCTAAAAACTTATTCTTGATTTACTTCATACTCATTAAGGGTATTCGGGACTGGATATACAGTTTTAAGTGCAATCCAAAGCACTGTGCATGTGGAACCCTTAATTACAAAGCGAGGTATCTCATCCTGACCCACGAAATGTTTAGAATAAGGAACACGTACGTTCTTCCACCACTCAAACTTTTACAACGTCAAAATATGTCATTAAAGCAAAAACATTTCTTTATTTATTTTTAGTTCTCCGTAGACGTGCATAATCACAACTTTTAAAAATACGAATCCCATTAAATATATACACATTTATTAATGGCATGAGTTTAGCTATACTTTTTATTTTTATCGAGGAAGAAAAAGAGATCTGCATGGAAAAACTTAAACATTCATCGTAAAAGAATTTTCCAGCTAATTAAGGTGGAACCCCTGTGATCTCTTCGAAATTAATTGTCAGTGCTACTTTAACATTCCCACTTCGTGACACGTCATCTCTTACTAGCTACTTTTACCGACACTTTGGATCACTATACTCTACAAAATAGGCGACTGAATTGGCACAAATTTGATGTAGAACTTTAACTGGTGTAACACAACACCAATAGGAGCGTTAAAGGCCTCCGGATTTTGTGTGGTTTGCTAGCAAATGAAGAAACAAAACACCAAACAACGTCAATTAACTGACTCACGACGGAGTGTCATGTAACCAGTATTTTTCTAGCAAATCAGTTAAATATTTTTCAAGTGTAGATTCAAATTGGAGTGAAATATTTGCCATATTTTGATTTTGCGTAACATTTCTCTAAACGTTATATTCGAGTCTTGCTTAATCAGTTTTCAGATGGATTAATTCAGAGCTTGTTTAGGGACTACAAATAGTCATTATTCAGATGGCAGAAATTTATTAAAAAGCAACCTCCTCGATGAATGTAGTTATAACACTGCAACCAGTTAACCAATGGGATCGGAGTATACACCTCTTGTCGTCGTGTGGATCTAGGACTACTTTTTTTATTTTATTCGTTGCAATCTCATGGTTTGAGCTTTGTATTCTATTATCCTCTCGAAGTATCCTCGACTGTGAAGAAAGGCAATCAATATAATCCTGGAATGTTAGTTTGTTTTCCACGGTATCCTTGCACGTTCCTCTTGCTTTCTTCGTGACGCTGCTCTCTGTTCTGAATGTATACATCTTCGAACGCAAACCAGCAAACTCAACAATAATATCACCGTTACACTCATCTTTGAACTTGCCGAGAACCTTCTTGTTGTGGGAAGGAATTCCAAATCTGTTGGGTTGAGGATAGGAAGAAGCGTCGAAATACCCAAGCATGGAAGGATGTTTAAGATCTTCGTAGAGGTTAGGTGTTTGTATGTCATAAATAAAACTATCGGTGTCTATGTACAAAATTGACAGCTTATCATTATAGAAAGGTTTCATAATATTATAATGCAATTCGAACATGTACAGTTTTGACAAGTCGAGAAATGTTGCACCAACGTAAATAGGTTTTCTGAATTTTATTAATTTTATATCAAGATTAAAAAGTGTTAAATTCTCGCTGTAAATTTTTCGCGATTTGAATCTAGGATCAGATACTAATTTTCTACATTATTTTGTTATCTGAAACCAATTTTATGCCTATATGCTTTCTGACGTTCTCCATTGTTTTTCCATTAACGGCATTATTCATTAGTTTATAAAAATCTTTATCTAATTCTGAAATGGCAGCTGTTCTGTATCTCGTGTTAGTCTCAATATAAGATTTTAACCATGCAGAGTGTTTGAACTTGAGAATTCTTCTCACATTTACTACCTGAACACCCTTCCCAATCAAAAACTGGAGATTCTTGTAGTGGACGACATATCTCTCTTTTCTCTCCAGAGTTAACATAAGCTTGCTTTGATTAGAATCAGGTGGACAGTTAATTTCTGGAGCCGGAGGTAAATCGGAAAAAGTATCATGCAAAGTATTTGGAAATTCAATGTCCACCTCAATGAACCAACCAACTTCACGATCGTCGAAACGATTAATATCAATTGAAATGGGATCCATCCACTCGAATCCTCCGTATGGAAGTTTTTGTATCATTGCAAACCCGTAGAGATTATTTACGTCAGCGTAAAATATGTAATTCGATGGTCGATTTGCATCGTATTGATTCTCAGACATGTGAATATTGTTTGCCTTTGCGTATCTCTGCGAACATTGCACCATCCCCCCACGTATCCCTCTTTCTATAAAAAGTAACATGTCCACGTCCGATATCAATTCCAACTTGATCCTGGTCTGGAGTAACATAGCAGACCATGCCAAACCAGAAAGACTGTAGAAGTATGCTGGATCTAATTTATAAATATTTATTGCTGTTTTTCTAAATACCTGGAAAACATCATCAAGAATTTTTGTGTCTAATTTGAGATATGCATCGTGATAATCCCCGAGAGTATTGCATCTCAATTCCTTCCATATTAATTTCGCATGCTCGTATTCTTCATTCGTAATTCCGGTTTCTTTCAGTTGACTGAAGAATTCTTTTTGAGGTGGGAGAGTGTCATAGTCAAATTTAGATTCATCAGTTACATATTCGTAAGGATAAATGCCTTTACGTTTAATCAGTTCTACGTGTATGTTGGGAAAACTAGCTTTTGTAATTTTAAATTGTTCGTCAGTAAGTTTACTCGCAAAAGCATCGAGACTTGCCGATAGCAATCTAAAAGAATCTAGAAACCTCATCTCTATGATTTCATTCGTTCCTGGAATTTTAACTTTTTTACTTATAGAAATATAACGCTCTTCGTTTTCAGCAAGAATATTTATTTTTTGCGTATCGTATCCAAGATTCCTAATTTAAAAATGGAAGTCGTAATTGGATCCATTATGAAAAAATATTGGTACGAATTTGGGCTTCTGGATATTGAGGTTGCAGGTGCTACAGATTCCAGTAATGTAGTTTCCTGTGAAATGATTTGGGGAAATACTTTCCGATTCTCATCCGTGAAATGTTGATCACACCGGACACGTTTCAATGTTATTGTAAGATTGAAGTTCATCGCTGGATAATGGAAGAATTGATTTCGATTGACATAAGAAGCTGCCAATATTCTCAACCTCCTCCACCATCTTTTTGAAAAAGTGTTCAATAACATTCGGTCCGCGATATATATATATATATATATATGGTTTATCTATCCTATCCTGCCAATCAACAACATATCCAAAACTATTTGGATCATGAAGCTGGTACTGTGTTGTGGAAGAAAATTCGGGATCCGGATCGCAATAAGACAATGGTTTGAAAAAATCCTCAAAGTCCGCAATGATGATGGCCGGATTTTCCAACAAGGCCTTGTGCATTTTAAATTCTTCGAATTCATTTGCTTTGGGCATTAACATGCGAGACGGTCTGTTGACTCCACAGTAGATTTTATGTTCAGCAAGTTTCTGTTTGGCAATTTCTTGATTTTGGAAATCTTGGTAATTACGTTGGTCATGATCGTCGAATACGGTTAAACATCTTGGACAAACTTCGATGTGTGCAACACGCTTGGTTGTCTGGCTTCTGACCAAGCGGGAGATTGAACGAATTAGCGTGTAATGATGAACATTATTGTCAGCAATAAGAAGCAGATTGATTTCTATGGCTTCGTCATCAACAATATTAGTTATCCTAACGGGATGCACAAAATGCTTAATTGAAGTATACGAATATACATTTATAGCTAATCGTTTTCCTTCTCCATTTCGTACCCTGTTTTCAAACTTTGTTATGGCGGAAATAGCAAGAGGGTATTCGATGGCTGTCATAGCATATTCAATCTCGTCTACATATTGTGTGTAATGACTAACCTGTTGCGGATTATTTGAACAATTAACCGGGTGAAGTGCCGCTAAAATGCACCACATAAAACACTTCTTGTCGGTGTTATGAATGTTCAGCAAGGCTCTCTTATGCTGAATTTATACCGGAAGTGGAACATAGCTCGAAGCAAAAAAAGGTGTAAATTTGTTTATATACGCGATTAACCTGTGAGGACGCATAGAGACCAACCTGATCCCTTAGCCTCGAATTCATCGTGTTTCCTAATCAATTCACTAGTAAGATTAGAATAAAAAACATTCAAATTATCAATTTCTGCCAAATAAAGAACTTGTTTTTTCGTTTTGTGAAAGAAAATATTTCTTGTACCATCGGTTTTCTCATATTTACAGATGAGATCAACATATACTTTTATGGAGTTGTTTTCCAGGTTATTTTTCAAAAAATTTATGATAGATGTTTTAATTTCACTCAAAAAACTAGAAATATCACAGCCTGGTTTCGAATTAAAACAGAAATCCTGGAGTTGGTTGTTGAATGCAGATCTAATCGGCTTTTGGTTATTAGACATCTTAATTTGTTTGGAAGTAGAAGCTTCAGTTTCAGGATGATCAATTTTTCTTTTCAATGTTCCATGTCCGGTTGATGCCTTGCAAATTTTCAGGTGTTTACTTAAATTAGCAATGCTAACTATTTTTTCGTATTGAGTACAAGGCTTAGTAGGTAACGAACGATTTATTTTTTAACCTGTTTCGCCACATGTTGCCCTATGCTTGCTAATATTACTTTTGGAGATTAATTTCCCACAAATAACACATTCGATGAAATTGGTAGATGACATTTTTTTAATATGCTTTAAGTAAATAACAATAAGACGCACAATCGACTCAAAATTCAATAAGATTATATTTACTAGAAAAAAAAAACACTTTTAAACTTACCACAATTGATAGAATGTAACTTAAAAAAAAACAATAGTTATAATTATAATGATTTTTTTCAGCTCAGGTATTTATATATAAATTTTCTCGAGAAAAAATACAATATTCAATACAAATACAAATTCATACAAATTCAATCTGTGTGAAAAACGACTTGAACCACCTTCAAAATAAAATAATTGTAGCTATAACGATAAAATTTTCAGCTATGTTATTTATACAAATTTTCTGGAGACAACAAGTAACATCTGTACTTGACTAATCGTGAAGATGAGGATGACAGTACGTTCTATCGTTCCTATATCAACGTTTTAACGTTCTAGTAAACGATGTTTATATTAGTTGATTAGTCAAACGTAGCATTCATTCGCTGTTCATATTTTCCGTCCTTAAATTCTAATAATTATGTATTTTATCTAACAATGGATTAAATTAAATACCAAACATTATCGAGAAGCAATTCTCAAAACATTATACTAAAATATTAACATTATAATAAGTGTCCTTGCATAGCCATTTCAATCTTCAAACTGCTTCCAACGGCTTCTGCTTGCTTTTCAATAAAATCTAAGTTATGTGCTGTTCAATTTACGGTGCTAGCATGTCTCACTACTACACAAAAATCCTACAGGAGTTTTTTTTCCTGGAGTTATGAGACTCACCAAGACCCATATAATACTAACTATCCTCATCGCTGCGATGTAAAAAGAAACATGAGTGTCTGTGTTGTAAGTAGTAGAGCCAGAAAATCGCATGTCACAGCTTTTGATGTTATCTGTAAATAGCATAACAAGAGCAAGAATCATGTCGAAAATAAAGTTGTAGAAGGCGAGGCTTGCATCATGAAGCCTCGAGGATGGCAGTTTCTAATTAGCTCCGTATTAACCAACTAATTCTCTTGCCTTCTTAAACCCGAAGGTTTAGCAACAAAAGCCTTCCATCTCTCAATGTTGTATTTAATTCTGTTCAAATCACATGCCTGGAAGCTTGCGTGTATCACCGTCACTGTTTATTCAGCTTTTGACCTTAACTATTGATCATGCATTTTTATTGCATGTTTCCCATGTCAACACAAAATGTATATTTTCTCTTGGATTAATTCTAACTATGAGGATGAGAATTTAAGAAAGAGTAGAGAGAGAGAGAAAGAGAGAGAGAATACCATAAGAAATAGCTTCTAAAATTTTAAGATATATCCTATTGTATTCTACATATTCAACGAATTCATTTGATTACAATGCAACAACGTTTTATTATTACATCATATGTTTCAATATTTTCATAGTCATCCAAACGTTTGACAAAACATTTTTTTTAGTTACGAAGATAGGAAGAGAAAAAAAAGTGGTTGAATAATTTCGAGAAGTATTTCTTACTAGCGGACAGTGTTTTTTGTTTTCTTTATTTCTTTCTTTCGTGTAACCACTATGTTATGGATGGGAACAAGGCAAGACCAACATTACCACTATGTTAGTGTGTTGAAGGGGATTTTTCCATTATCAATTGTGTCAACACACAAAACTTAGTGCCTGTCTGCATCCATACCTAGATCAAAAGATTCGAACCATGTCTCAGCCCCTTGTAACTTATTTAATTATTTACACTTGTGCTTGTATTTGCTCTCTTCGGGTTTAAGAAGTCTAGAGAGTTAGTTAGTTAGTTGTTTCCCACTGCACTATTTGAATTTTGAATAATCACATGTTTATAAACGCATCGCTGACATCCTGTCTGATCATATATGTGTTTGGGTTGAAGCTTCGTATCTGCCTGCAACATTTATTTTCTTATTTTCTTGTTATCTGCTTTCTATATAGAATATTAGAAACAACACATTTCCATTAACAGTATTTCATGTTATGCAAAACATTTAAGTTTATACACCATCAGAGGTGTGATTGCAACAACGTTACCACTACGTCATCCAACAAAAGGCCAGAATCGTTATTGTTATATTTTATTGCTCAGGTCATTTCTTTTTTTAATATGTACAGCTATGGGTGAACATAGTAACTTAAGCCCTCAGAGTCGTAAACCAACAAAAGTACACCTCTGTTAACTGCCTTGTTTTGGGGGAGGGGAGGAAATTGTAGCTGTTGGTGCAATACCCTTTGAAGTTTTGTTTTCTAAGTGACACACATCAATTTCATCATAATTATCATTATTCATCCTCATCGTTGCTATTAACCAAAATTGCCTCTTCTTTTTTACAAATTTTCGTACTGATATCCGTACACCCTAAGCCTTAGCAGATTAACAGACATCGTCTGAAGTTTGAACTCGTGACCCTTCCCAATACCGTTGCAAGCTTATTTGTGATTGTTCTCCTCAATTATTCAAAGTACCTCACTTTCATATTCAAATACACACAAGTGAAGGGGGTTCATATCACATTAGTGATTTTAAATTGTATTCTTGGGGCCATGCACACACTTTCTAACATTGTTGCCTGATATTAAAATAAGCTAAAACACACTGCTATGCTTAATAAAAAGAAACATCCATTCATTACTGGATTGTACACCTGCATAGATCGAGGTTCATAAGCCTCATCCATCACATTCTAGGGACTGCATATTTTGAGTACAGTTTATAGTGGCATCACAATACAGGTTATAACTCATTATTAAGTCTGTTAAAAAAAATCGTCAGTAAATATGAGAATTCTTGCTGTGAAATTTTTATGCTGTTTAACCTAACAGGATTCGAAGCCCTGAGGGAGCCAAGTACTGAGCTTTTGCATTCCATATTAGCAAAACCTTTATATTTATAACATCAATTTACTAATCGGGAAATATCCCTTAGTCAACCAATCAGCACATTCACATAACCTCCTATAGAGAAAGGGGGTGGGGGCATAATATTCCTGACCTAGTATTATTGATGTAACATTCTTAACATGTTAATGCCCACACATAGCTGTAAGTGCATCAATCTTTATGCACACACTTAGGAATATTTGAAATGCAAAGAATTCTCGTGACAAAACAAGTAATCGGGAAATTCCCTTTAGCCAACCATTCGGCTCAAATCACATAACCCTCTCTCTCTTTCTTATAGAGAAAAAAGAAGGACATAACATTCCCGAGACAGTGTTGTCGATGTAACATTCTTAACAGGTCAATGCTATGTGTGTAAACATACATAAGCACATCAATCTCTACACACTCACACACACACACATACACACAGAAATGTTTGGAATGGAAAGAATTCTCAGGAAATTTCCCTTAGACAAGCAAGTTACATGCTTCTCTCTCTCTTCTTTGATTGAGAAAAAAGAAGGCCATGACATTCCCAAGCTAGTATTACTGATGTGACATTCTTAACAAGTCAATTTCACGTCAATCTCTACACACACACGCACGCACACTCAGGAAATGTTTGGAATGCCAAACTATTGATTTGTCTGAGAAGAAACAACTAGGTTACATGAGAATTCTTGCCAACATTTCTGTTAGTATTCGATTTGGTTAAAGTTAGTGGTTAAGAATTTTTTTTTTTTTAAATGAGAAAAAAACCACTTCGAAAACCTATGACCTTACTTAGATTCATTTCATTCTTAACAGGTTAATGCCTCAATATTCACACGCTCCCGTAAGTACGTCAATCTTCACACATACACTCAGGAATGTTTGGAATACAAAGAATTCTTGTGACAAAACTATTGATTTGTATGAGCAAAAAAAAACTAGGTTACATGAGAATTCCTGCAACATTTCTACACATTTCAAACGTAAAATTAATCAGAATACACACACATTTGAGAAATAATTATATACGCAGCACTGTACAGCATTGTAAAATAACTCAAAATCACTATCAATATATCTATTTCTCTTAAAAAATATAATAATTGTAAATATATGCATAAATATACTAATATACTAATATAGGCTCAAAAGTACCAAATGATATGGAACATATTATATTACTATTTTGGCAGAATACTTTGACATTAACATCTTTTGGAAATACTTTAGATGATACTTTGAAAACGAGAGAAATTGGTTACTTTGATAAACTACCAAACTGGCTAATACATATTTTGGGGAGAACAGGAAATGATTAAGTTATCTGCTTTTCACATTCTCGCCCAAGGGGTCGCCAGTTACATAGGCTTCCAGACTATCTGCAAAATGTAGAAATATTGTGGAGAACTAACTAACTAACTCTCTAGCCTTCCTAAACCCGAAGGTTCATGGCTGCAGCAACACAGGCCATCCATCTGCCCCTATCTTGAGCAAGATCTATATACTCTTTTCCATCCCTACCGATTTCCTTTAGGTCCATCTTAACGTTGACCCTCCATCTTCGTCTTGGTGTTCCTACAGGTCTCTTACCATCAGGTTTCCCAACAAGAATCCTGGAAACTCCTCTTTCCTCTCCCATTCGTACCACATGGCCTGACCACCTAAGTCTTCTTGATTTAATCATTAAAAATAATAATAATTAGACATGAATACAAATTATGTAGTTCTAAATTATGTAACCTTCTCCACTCACCTGTCTCTTCATCTCTTTCAGGTCCAAAGATTTTCCTAAGGATCTTATTTTCAAATACTCTCAATTTATGTTCCTCTTTCAATGTAAGGAACCAAGTTTCACACCCATATAATACTACAGGCAAAATTACTGTTTTGTATATTTGAACTTTTAGTTTCTTAGATATTAAACGAGAAGACAAAAGTTTATGAAGAGAGAAGTAACATGCATTTCCTGCATTAAGCCTACTTTTTATTTCCTCTTTAATATAATTTTCATTTGTTAATATTACTCCTAAGTATTTGAATTTGGAAACTGGTTCAAACGAGTTGTTATCAATAATTAGATGTTGATTATTACCTAACACTTGGTTTCGGCCTGTAAGCATATATTTAGATTTCTCTTTGTTGACTTCCAAACCTATCTCTTTAGCAGTTTTGAAAAATATTTTAGCATTATTCTTAATTGTATTTATATCATCCCCTAATAAGTACATCATCTGCATATGCTAACAAATTGTCGAGAAGCATTAAAAATTAGGTTAAATGCTAAATTTTCGTCATATTGCATCTTAATCGTATGAATGAAAAATGTGATTAACGTTTCATTTAATCCAATTACGAGTATAATAAATTTCTGGAAAAAAAATAACGTTCTGTTATTTTATGATGATGGATAAAGATAAGTTTCGTACATGCAGGCAACACGAAACAACATTTGGGTGTTTTTCAATCTGCTTCCGGCCTTACCAAAACAAGAAAAACAAACAACAGCCATTAATGAACAAATAATGCATTTTCCAATTCAGCATCTAAAAATATACAAAAAAATTTATACTTTTGTTTCGGTTAAAATTTCATTGTAGAACAGTGTAATTTCAAAAACAAATTACGGCAGGATCCAGGATCCCGAAATCCATGCGCGGCCACGCCAGGAAAAGATGTAAGGTTGACCTCGGAAAGCTCTTGATAATGTCTATGCAGGTATGAATCTCGCAGCAAGAAAGTGATCAGAAACATATTTTTCAGTGAAATGTCCGGTCACTGCTGGTTAGAATAGGAAAGTCGGAAATGTAGGGAGAGGACAATAAAATCAGTAAGTTATTGGAGTAAGGTTAGATCAAAGAAAGCGATACGATTTGTCACACCACTTGAAAAGTAAATTGTTTTCGGCTATAGTAATTCATATCTCGTCCCGCATCGTGGTCGTAGGGTCTATGGCGCCATGCACGGGACGCGTGCAGGTTTCAGATTCCTGGGGGAACTTTTCTCATGAAATTTCGGCCTGTGTATGGCACCGATGGCCACTCACCATCGTGAGGTAATTGGAAAGCTACGAATGAGTACCGTAACCCGGTCATGGAAACCTACAGCAACGACTGGCGTTTCGCCGTGCTGACCACACGCCACCCCGTAACTCGTTGGATGATCTCCCACCTCAGTAGGTGGGAGTGAGGCTGGCAGTCGGTAGGTAAGCCTGGGTACTTAATGGGCTCTTGCGCCACGGGATATTTATTTATTTAATTCATATCTTAAGTTTATTAACAAAGGCCGTAGCTCAGTCTCAGTGTATTAGAGTTTCATACAAGCAAGTGCCCAGTGTGTAATTATAACAGAAGGACTTTAAGAATTAGCTTAAATATTCATTTTTTTCGTAATTAAAATGGAGGTCATAATTGCTCATATGGTATCCATCAACCTTGGGAAAGAATGACGCACATGAATTTGTCCTCCACGTGTAACTATGCTAGTAAATTAATGTTCAGATCTTTTGTATGCTTACATGAATCAGCCTACTTATGAAATTTTTCATCTCACTTACAAAACGCCACAGAGAATTTTCTCATTACATAAAGTAGATTTCACATCCGATTCCTGTCACCGCAAACACACGTGATTTCCATCAACCTTCGGGACGAATGACGCACACGGATTTCTAGGTGTGCTATTAAATTTTTGTTCTGAATTGTTGTAAGCCTACTCAGGAAATGGGACATCCCACTCACAAAACGCCACATCGATACCTGGCCAGGAAATTCTATTTGGAAAATGCTTGTACTACGTTTCGAATTGTCTTGTTACAATCTCATGGTCTAATTCCATAAGATAATGTTATAAACCCGACATTGTTGAAGAATTTCTTTAAGAATGGTAAAAAATAACTAACTAACTAACTCTCTAGCGTTCTTAAACCCGAAGGTTCATTTCTGCAGCAACACAGACCTTCCATCTGTCCCTATCTTGAGCAAGATCTATATACTATTTTCCATCCCTACCGATTTCCTTTAAATCCATCTCAACGTTGTCCCTCCATCTTCGTCTTGGCCTTCCTACAGGTCTCTTACCATCAGGTTTCCCAACAAGAATCCTGTAAACTCCTCTTTCCTCTCCCATTCGTACCACATGGCCTGACCACCTAAGTCTTCTTGATTTAATCATTAAAAATAATAATAATTAGACATGAATACAAATTATGTACTTCTAAATTATGTAACCTTCTCCACTCACCTGTCTCCTCATCCCTTTTAGGTCCAAAGATTTTCCTAAGGATCTTATTTTCAAATACTCTCAATTTATGTTCCTCTTTCAATGTAAGGGACCAAGTTTCTAACCCATATAATACTACAGGCAAAATTACTGTTTTGTATATTTTAACTTTTAGTTTCTTAGATATTAAACGAGAAGACAAAAGTTTATGAAGAGAGAAGTAACATACATTTCCTGAATTAAGCCTACTTTTTATTTCCTCTTTAATATTAGTTTCACTTGTTAATATTACTCCTAAGTATTTGAATTTGGGAACTGGTTCAAACGAGTAGTTATCAATAATTAGATTTTGATTATTACCTAACACTTTATTTCGACCTGTAAGCATATATTTAGTTTTCTCTTTGTTGACTTCCAAACCTTTCTCTTTAGCAGTTTTGAAAAATATTTTAGCATTATTCTTAATTGTATTTATATCATTCCCTAATAAGTCTACATCATCTGCATATGCTAACAACTGAGTCACACCATTTAATTTTAGTCCTTCTTTAGTTTCTTTTACCTTCCTAACAGAATATTCTAAGGCAAAATTAAAGAGCAATGGAGATAATGCATGTCCATGTTTTAACCCATCATGAATTGTAAATTTGTCAGACACATTAATACCCACACAAATTTTACTTTCTGTTTCACTGTTGCATACTTTTGTCATACTAAGAATGGTAAAAAGTCACACAGAATACAAGCATATTTGAATATATTATTTTAAGTTTCTTAGTTACTTTTCGTCAGTTCTCTAACCTAGAATTATCAAAAGCATGGTAAATAGTAAAGTAAAAAAAGAATGAAATGTTAGGCCTTACGCAGGAATCGAACACGTAACCCTTGGTTTCCTATTACATTGAACTAACAAATTCGCCACAGATCTTCATATCATTATTATTGCGTATTATTGATACGTATTATGCCCACAAAATTTAGGAAAACTTGGGCCGGAAGGGAGTGAACTATATGCCATTGCTGACCCAACCAAGTTTGAACAGAAGATTTTTCAGTAATGTTGAATTATTTTGGTCGATCACACCACCTTATAAAGAGACATCATTCGTTAGCTAATTCTTACAAACACATTAGTAAATCACATGGACTGGCCAGATTACATGGCGTTAACACAACGTGATACGAAGCTGGAAGTCCTAACTTCTATTACCTAGCCAGTTGGTAGGGCGTCGGACTGCTACGATGAAAACCATATTTTTATTCCGGAGTTGGAAGATTTCACGTCGTAATTTTTCTGCAACGATCCTGCATAAAATCATCCTGGGGCTTACCCTGTTTCTAATCAACTTGTATCTGGGGGATAATACTGAGGGCTAATAACGACCGGAGGGTATTATGATCACCTCACCATTATGATCGAGATGGGAATGTGTCAAATCCTTTCCTTCAATCCCCATGCCCATCATGGTATGAACCAATGCACAGGGCTTCCCGCTTTCTTACAATTCACCATTTCCCCATTCACCCTAGCAATTAACTTTCAGAGGTGCAAAAGTGGATAAAATAATCAAATGTACACAAAGCATAAGTCTCTTCAGAAAAAACTAGTAGTTTCCTAGTTTCTGCCATTAATGTTAGCACTTATGCTGACATATTCGGACATAAGTAGATACTAAAGATGCTTTGAGTGTTTGATCTCATATATTTCATGTAACATTCCTTGCGATGAGCCTAAAGAGCCAAGGCAGTAAAGTAAGCAAAATAAAGTAAGGTTCGAATGAGCACGACACATATATAGAAATCTTTAATACATGATGAACGAAAGAAGTTAAAAAAGGAGTTCGCCAACAATGGAGGCGAGGTAGTAATCGACTAACAAGCAAATTGCTGTATGAAAGTGATGGTCGGATGAATTGCAAAAAATCTCCAAGTAATATATTTTAGAATTCCATCGGAAATTTCTCTCATATTTAATGCCACAAGATATGGTTTTAGAAATAGTTCCCTAATGTTTATCTGAAAAGTACAAATCATAGCATCTGACTGTAAACCAAGGTGTGATGGTAACGAGACAAGATTGTAAAAATATAGACAAGAAGGAGAGCATACTCTTTGATTGATTTGCTTCATTTCACTTTGCTTCTTGTGCCACTTTTAGCTAATTTGCGAACATGGAAATGAATGATGATATGATGAAATTAATGAATGGATACTCACAAACATTCATGCGTAGGCCTGGATTGGAACCTGGGACCCCTGGCGTCGTAGCGCGATGTGGTAACCACTCAGCCACAGAGGCCGGAAATACCCTTCGAGAGAAGACCGAGAATCTATATCGAGACATCGACACTCAGTACCCAAGACTGGCGATCTTGTTTGGAACTTTGGTATCAAAATTGAATTCAGACATACTAAGAGGATATACACCTGATTATTTGTACATTACGCATACATTTTCTTGATAGTAATTACCATGGACGCCCGGAAGATGGGGGGCCGTGCCCCCCCTGAAAATGAATGTCCACTTGAAAATTATATATTTCACACATAATTTCATTTCAGTCGCAGAAATTTATGTTAATTATTATAAATACGTTGAAGGAACATGATAATTTCAGACTGAAATAGTGTTTTTTGAGGGAGGCATGACTATTAAGGGCAAAAGTATGCCCCATTTGCCCCCCTTGAAAAGGTACCTTGCTTGCCCCTCCCTGGAAAAAATCTGCGGACGTCCATGGTAATTACAAAGTCAGTCCACGAATGACATTTGTGAGGCTGAATACATGTATTCTGGAAAAAGTTCCTTTCTGGAGCGTTCGTAGGGTAGAAATGAGGTGTCAGAAATTGACACCACGAAGAAAAGTTGTTCGCCTTAATGACGTCTATACGCTGTGAAAATGCATGAGGTAACATGCTGCATGTTGCATACGCTGTTTATTTCGAGACAACACAGACAGATATTGAAATACCCGTCTTCCCGAGAACGAGACTGGTGTTTCGATATATGTCAAAAATCTACCATTTATAGTATCGCCATTTCCTGAGACCATGCTTAAAACCAAACATAAGGTACGATTATTGTTTAATTTCGATGTGCTTCGTTCTTACTAGTCATAACTTTGAAATATTGTCAGTTTTTCGTTATAGATAATGAAGATGTATCTTGGTGTAGTGTATTTTCCTTCATCCTACAGGACAGGGCATGGTGTCCATCTCAATTACAAAGGCATTAAGCTGAATATTTTATGAAAGTCAACCTACTGGTAATAAATGTTAAATATATAAATCCCCCAAAAGACTGTATTCATCTAATCCAAGGTCATATATCTGGGAAATTTAACCTGCACATGGGTTGATTGATTGATTGATTTAGTTTATTTTACTTTGCGTTTTGTGCCTCTTGGCTAATTTGCGAAGATGGGGATGAGTGATGAAATGATGAAATTGATGAATGGACATTCACAAACAAACAAGCCCGACCGGGATTCGAACCCGGGACCCTTGGCATCGTAGCGCGATGTGCTAACCACTCGGCCACAGGCTCGGGCAACCTGCACATGGGCACGTAGATAAGCGAGAAATGGTGCTTATATATAAATATGTATATATTACGTCGTATAATTTCGTGCAAGTACACACTGTATATGTTTAAATAAATCTATGACGCTTCTTCGTAAATACTCTGCGATGACAGACCATAATGACACTTAATTAAAACAAGGTTAAATATATCAGAGGTGCGTGTCCATATTGACCATTTCCATTATGCTAATTATAAATCCTTAGTTTTTAAACGTATAGATGTAACTTCGCTTTGCAAATAACAAAATTCTGCAATAAAAAGCACAATTTCATTTTTTATGGCGATGTTGATAGTTGACAGAATCCTTGAAACCAACGACATGATACCTCTTTCTGTACGAACACAAATTACTACACATTCGAGATATACTGTTATCGGGTATTGCTCAATTGTGACATTTAGTATTATAAGGTCTTGATGAAGAACAAAGCCTTAATCTCACAGTTATATTCACTTTTTCTTTTGTTTTTTTAGGGCCTCCCCGATGGCGCAGTAGTAGCGTTGTCGCCTTGGAAAAAAGGGGTCCCGGGTTCGATACCTGGTGGAGGCACAAGTGGTTCGGATCCCACTTTAAATTGTATTTCTAGTCCCGATTAGCCTTACTGTGCATAAAGTGGACTTAAAACACCAAATCAATCAATCTTTTGTTTTCTTGTTTATTCCCCATTACCAAAATTTAGACTGACTGACCAATCTTCAGCTCTGACAATTCAAGGAATTTCTCCTTCTTCTTTGTTACCTGAAGTTAGAAAATAGTTATTATTTGTGTGTATGGGATAAGAAGAGTAAGTGTGTGAGAGAGAAGGAGACCACGCACAGAGAGATAAAGAGTTTATTTCGTAATCAAGAAAAAATCCGTTGAATGAGATACAGAATCGTTGGATATTCATGACAACATACCCTACACTGTTACAGACCCAACCGATGAAGCTACAGTTGCATCATTGTGTGTGTGTTATTAATAGACAGAAGTTGTAACACAGTGTAACATTATACGACGAAAATCAAGTACACGTTGGAATATCCTTTTTGTATTTTGCAATAGAAGAATGACGCAAAATGGTATATGATGGTACTTGGAATCACTAATGTTAGTCGTTTTGAATATCCTACAGTATAAGCTCGTAATATATTCACACGTCCATAAACGATTAGTCTAATTGAATATCTTATCTACAATCGTAAATGTTTCGGCTTGGTATTACAAACGTTTTACTTTCCGGGAGATACCATTATAGTTTCCTGTGAGGTGATCTCAATAAATACCAGCCAGATTGTTAGAAAACATCATACCTTCTACAGGAACCAAGATGCTGCTACAAGTCGTATTTTGTCTTCTCTTAGTCGCTTCGTTCAACATCCTAACAGGCACAGGCATGCCCCAAGGCCAGGTAATTATACTATGACTTCCATTCTTTTAAAATCAAAGTTTATTCGCATTGCTTTTCTACATTTCATTTGTTTATCATCGCTGTATAATTTTAAAAAATATTGAATATTGGAAGCAAACTCTTGTTTCGATTGTTTGCATCTTCACATTCCTCCTTTTCAAGACGAATTGTTGATCACGGTGTGGTATTGTTAGTTTCTTCCAAATATTTATTAAGTACTAATTAGACCAGATAAACGTGGGTCACATTTTAAGACTACATCCATTATATTCAGCGGACATTTTAGAAAAAAAATTGAAAATTTCAAGAAAACGTAAATAAAAGTTAAAACCATGATTACCTTAAAAACGTGTACCCTAAAGACTGTTTGTTGAAGATGTGACGAACCTTGTGGATCGCTTACTGGTCATCGCCGGCGAAGAGAATGCTGGAAACTAAAATGATTAAGGTGAAAAAATTTGACATCATGAAAATGATCAGTACAGAGCTAATCAATTCTATTGTGGATATTTCGTCACGATAATCAACAAACCACCTCCGAAATTTTGGCGCATCACAGTATAAGGCAAGGGTTAAGTAAACGATATCATTAGGAGCCTCCCCTTCGAAATTAACATCCTTGGGTATCAGAATTGAGCTCCTGGCATTAAACTCGAGAAGTGCTTACAAAGAGCAGAGGCATACGTGATAGCTCTCAAGGCTGCCTGCGAGGCTTACACTGCAAACACCCATTTCAATACGTCCCACGAAGCTGATACAAAATTATAACACCAAACTTTTTGAAAACTTGGCAGTAGAAATGTATCGCTGGGTGAAGATTGGCAGCGCTAGTAAGAACCATCGCGATGAATAGCAAACAAGAACTGGAAAGAGTTTGGGGGGAACTTAATATTCATAAAGGTAAAGAAATTCTTCTTGGTTTCTAGTATTGCCCGCACAGAAACTCTCCCCTGCAAATCCTCGAAGCTTGCAGGGATTGGGTGTTGGCAGCCATGAAGTGTCGAAATGTCGTGTTGTGTGTCGACTTCAATCTTTCAATTGACTGGGAAAATCCAACCACTGGAAGAGCAAATTGCTCAAATGGCTATTGGTTTATCGACACTTTCATACACGGCATTGGGTTGAAGCAACATAACATGCACAAAACCAGAGGAGAAAGTAATTTGGACACTGTGCTGGCAACACTGTGTGAAATGGAGATAACTCCTCAAAATAATTTGCTACCCTCAGACCATGCCTCTCTCGATGTCGCTCTGTGTCCCGCTTCGTTAAGAAGGTCAAAAAACTTCACCCCCAGAACGGTCCTCGCCGCCATTAGACATTTCAAAAGCCTTCGATAAAATAAATCATAATCTTCTTCTTCATAAATTTCAATCCATATTTAACATCCATGGTAAACTTCTATGTTTACTAAAAAAGTATTTGCGTGCGCGAGAACACTGTGTTATCCTTCTTGACACCTCTTCCAGCTTTCTTCCTGTTTTCTCTGGAGTTCCCCAAGGGAGAGTCTTAAGCCCACCTTTGTTTCTTCTATATATGGATGATCTCCCCAACAGACTGTCTGTCCTCCCTCACTATAAATATACTTCTGTTTGCCGATGACTTTCACGGAAATCTCATTAAAATACGATGCTTTAATCTTACAGCCAGGGTTTCGGAGCGGAGTGCGGAGCGTGCTAAAGGAGCGACTCCGAAGCGTCGCTTCTACTCCGCTCCTCGCTCCGGAGCGGAGCGTGGTACGACAGCACTCCGATCCGGAGTGGAGCGGTTCGACGTTTAGGGTCTCACGCTCCGATCCTGAGCGGAGCGTGATATAACAGCACTCCGCTCCGGAGTGGAGTGGTACAGCTTTTTGAGACGTACGCTCCGATCCGGAGCGGAGCGTGATACAACAGCATTCCGCTCCGTAGTGTGGTGCTTTTGCCGGTTAGGAGTATTTTTTTTTACACGAATGCTGTAATGCAACTATGAATAATGGGAATGTGCAGTACATTAAAGCCGATTTCCGTGACGGAGTGGTTATAGTGGAACCACATGGAAAAGAGCCTGCAGTCCTGTTTGCACGTACTCTAGTTGTTTGTCTGTATGATCGCCCCGCATGGATGGGAGGGACAGAGTGGATCATGCTTTCTTATGGCCCTAGTCGAACGGGTGAAGGGGGAGGTGCGCGGGGACTTTTGGCCGAAGATTTTTTTGTTTGTGGTCGCTCTACAGCACAGCACCCTACGACGTCAGGGATCCGTGGGGTGCTTCAAATTCCGGCATGGGCTTGTACAGGATCAACAAAGTTAGTAATAAGTTTGTTTTATAGAGCTTACATTGATACACTTGTATGTTGAATTGTATCTTCTGCAAATATTCTGTATAAAGAAACAAACTGCCGGAGTACTAAGTGAGGCTAGTGTACAATCTTTGTGTGTATCGTTCATCAATTTAATCATAACATTGATCATCCCCTTCTTCGCGATTAGCCAAAAGCGACAAAGAAGAGAAGTAAAATGAACTAAATCAATCAATCAATCATGCACCTTAAACATTGGTAAAACAATACAAGAATGCTGTTTTGGCTCAAGAGAGAGAGAGAGAGAGAGAAAGAGAGAGCTATAGTACGTAAATGGTTCATTTGATGTAAGTTGAAATATGAATTACGTAAATAGTATTTCTGTATTGAGATATATCTAAGAGTCACAATACAAAATATTATAAGAGTTTGAATGCTATGTGTTGAATGGGTTAAGAATAATTTCAAGCAATCAGTTTTTCTGCTTTGCGGATTTGTCCAGCCAACCTTCCCCATACAACAGACAGCTTCGTTTTGTGCCGTATTCCGTGTTCCTTGCAGGTGACTCAGTTCAATCGGCTAGCGCATTGGTCTTGTGCCCGTTTCAAGAAAGGAGGAGGTTGAAACTGGTACATAACTTGTTTGTGTTTGCTTTCGGGGTTGAGAACTTCGTTCATTGCGCTGTACGTTGCGTTCGACTTATCCGTACATGGTAGAGACATCGCCTTTGCCAGACAGATCCGGTGTTGCCAGTTGTATTAGAATTATGCTACACCAATTCTGGCTGAATTGTTCTCATTAAAAAGTATTACTTGTGCGTGTTGTTCTTCTCTTCACTGTCATAAAATGAAGCATTTAAAAGCTGTGTTCTCTTGTATCATTACATGCATATTATGTGTGCTTGTCAACGGTGATATATGGACATTTAATGAAATTTTTAACGCCTCTGATACATGGACGTCTTCAGGATGTTTTCCAGGAAGGGACAAGCAGGTATTTTTCCAGAATGAGGCAGAATTTCCCCAAAATAGTATTACTCCCTTTAAAAAAATTATACAGTTTGAAGTTATCATGTTCCTGCAACGCCCTTGCAATAATTAACATATATTACTGTGACTAAAATAAATTATATGCGTGAAATATCTACTTCATGGATTGACTTTCATTTCCGGGTGGCGTGGCCCCCTCCCTTATGGACGTCCATGCGAATGGAGAAATCATTCCAACCAGTCTCGGTTAATGGAATTATAAGATGACTAGATTTGTTAAATCAATATACAAGAACAACAAAGAAAAATCCGTAATTGTTAATTCTATGCATTATAAGCCACGAGAATCATGGAAGATCTATACTGTAATAATGCATTGAAGGAAACCATGTCGAGTTTTTATTTATAGTCTACCTGTTCAAGTAGGAATGGAAAGGTGCACAAAAATAATTACAAAAATGTATGTAAAAGAAAACCAAGTATTTCGATCAAGTTATTTCTATAATTGTAATCAACAATGATCAATTGTCTTTTCAACTTAGTATAAGTTTCAATTTATTTTTCCAGACTATTACCTTTGCCTTGCCTTAAATCGTATATTTCTCATGATCCGTAATTTTAAACTAATCCTAGATAAGTTGGTATAAAATAGGACACCGAAACTATGGAAAAGAAATATACTGTGATAGAGAAACAAACACAAAGGAAACACCAATTACATTAACGCGGGTAAAACCAACACCATTTGTCGTTGAGAGCTGAACTCACATCCACGAACTCGCAGAAATATTCCCATGGAATTCCTTATTCGTCTGATATTGAATACCCAATGATGCTTTCTGTTATGTAATAGACACTTATGAAGTGAATACATTATTAGAACTTTGCCAGATTTCAGAAAACACACACACACACACACATACGTAAAATATAAGAATAAGAGATTGTTCATTTGGAAATGAATTTCCAAGTTGTATTTTTATGCTCTTGTGAATAGATGTAAAGGAAAGTGAAGTCTCTTATTGTTAAACAGAATTACAAATTTATATTTGCTTAAGGATTAATTCATCACAATATACATTACAATTATACATTCAACATATGTTGAAACAATGTCTTTTGTTGTAGACTTCTGGTGGATTTAAGACTCAATAATACGCTATCGAGAATATACCTACAGCTTAAATCCTACCTAAAGTGACATTCGACCCACTATGTCCCTCCACCGGGTATCGATCCCAGTGCCCCTTCATTACAAGGCGAGGTTGTTAGCACTATGTTATCGGGGCACAACCCACTCCTTTTTTTTCAATACACATTTATCAATTCTCTCATTATAATCGTCGCGATTAGTCAAAATTCAAAGCTAAGTAACAAAAATCAAATCAAATGCCATCAGTGAGGAAGGCACGTATTACTCGCAGCCCTATTTTTAAAAATGAAACCATAAAATTCAGGAAATGCCCCTATCCAAGTAGGTAATATTACATTTTGTGTTTATCACGGTTATTAAGGTTTATACATCTTGTTTCGACTTATCTGCTGACTACACATTGTTCATTAATGAAAACTTGCTTTCAGTTTGCTGTGTACAACATACTCAATACAAAAAAATATTTATTTTGTACGTATCCGTTTCCTGGCTTTCTAGACCCAGAATGTTAAATATAGCAACATTCCATTCGTCGTTTTTCCAAAAATTTTACAATTTTCTTATAACCGCCATGCCTATTTCCAGGTTACTGCTTACAAAGTTGAAATGTTAGATATGGCAACCAGACATTTCTGTCTTTTATAAGTTCCCTATTTTGTAATTTTTGCAGTAGTATACGTACGTAACTATTCAATGCCTATTGTAACTTCCTGCCTTTAAAATTGGGGAAAAGAATCGATATCACAACCCTGTATTTCTTACTATTTAAATTCCCCTGTTCGGCTGTATACAAACAGCATTCCGATTTTCGACTTTATACCTTCATAAAATTAAACGAAATGTGCCAACTTACATTTTTGGTTAAGCCGGTTTTCCTTTCTAGTGTCAGGATTTAAAAAAAAGTTAGATATGACAACTCTGTATTTCAAATTAATACGTTTCCTATTTGGCCGTGTTTACGGTAACGTTAATAAGCATGATTCCGATTTTCAACTTCATACATTCAAAAATCGAAAAGTCAAAATTAGCAACATGAATTTCCAATTACTTTAAACTCTCCCCTTTCGCTACATTCAAAGTATCATACATAACCAGTGTAAAAGAAAGTTAGATATGGTAATCATGCACTAGCGAGTGTTTTGCATGAATACCTGTCTGCCTTTTATCATCCTCCGTACAAGTTGCTTCGTCTTTCTCTGCGCGCTCCTGGCCTTTAGAAGGTCGAAATGATTCCCTGCAGTAGTTTCGCCAGTGTTACTCGAACCAATATTCCGGAATAACTCACTTCTCCCGCGGCGTGGACTGTAACATCGGGCCGATATGCCGAAGTGCTTAGCCCGAACCAGAAGTTGAACCGAAACGCGTTTCGGTCGCGATCCCTGGTTTCAGGAAATGAGAGAGTGGTTCCATTCTCTCAACTTATAAAACCACAGGTGGCACACCTGCTATTGAAATATGTTGTCCCCAGAAGTAGGAGTAGAGTAGTAAAAGTGATAATGAAAATAGTAATAATAATAATAATAATAATAATAATAATAATAATAATAATAATATCGCTCTCTTCACCAAAACAGTCCAGTGAAGATCAAAGCTTCCCCTTGCCTCCTCCACACCTCTGGCCCTCCAGTTTTGCCACACTTCTTCTACGCTTCACAGTTGACACATTGCGCGTTGTAAGTATGCCGTTGATTGTGCCTTTCCTGGTGAATCGTGTAAGGATTATTCCTTGCTTATTGGCAACACTGTAGGTGAGTGACGTGATCATGACCGGACTGTTTCCGTGGCGTTAGCTTTAGTAATAATCAGTTTTATAACAATAATAACGGGCGATGTTCAAATGCCGTACAAATTCCACAAACAAAATTACTAATGTACTCTGAACCTTTGACCTTTAGTTTTCTGTATACACTATTATTATCCAAACTCGGAGCGCTCCGGAGTCGCTCCGGAGCGGAGTGGGCGAGTTCTAAGAATATCGTTCCCCGATCCGGAGCGGAGCGCCACAAGGTATCGCTCCGCTCCGGAACGGAGTGAACCGTTTCCTAATATTTCGCTCATCGCTCCGTAGCGGAGCGAGAAATTTTCCACCTTCCCCTGCTCCGATCCTGTGCGGAGCGGGCTACGAAATCGCTCCACTCCGGAGCGGAGCGAACCATTTCTTAGAATCTCGATCCCCGCTCCGGAGCGTGGGCAACAGCCTGAGCGTTGATCCGCTCCGCTCCGAAACCTTGCTTACAGCAAGCTCCTACAAAACTGCTTGTATGGCGTCTTCAGTGGAAACTTGAAATGAATCCTCATAAATGTTCCTGCCTCACCATTAACCTAGAAAGGAATAATGAATAATAAAATAAAAATAAAATAAATACCAACAACCATGAAACCCAAAGGTGTTGCCTATCGAATACCTTGCGGCGATTTAAAGAATATAGTAGAATTTCCAGATTACGTTCTCACAAAGAAAGAGCGTGACAAGGAAGGCAAATGCCTAAAAAAGGTGCATGGTATGAAATTGTGCCCAATTGCAACGTCTTTTGAAAGCACAAATAAACACAGGTGGTTTCATATTTAGCATCCCCGCCATCCTACCCATGTTAGGTGCTATTCTAATCTTGGCAGATGGTATACTGTCATTGCCTCATTGTCACTGATTCTAAGCAGAGTATAGAAGAGAATTAGTGGATCAGATGACCCCTAAAGTAGGGACGGAGAGTAAAGTGAAGGGTAAGGGATTGAATGCCAGATTGAAAGTCTCGAACATTTTGTTAAAACTCCGACTCACAAACCAAGACATTACAAACTTATCGTAGATGTTTGATATCAAATATTTCAGAGGAACGTTCAGGTCCGATATCTTGCCACATGATGGAGCACTTCGAAATGAATGCGTTTTTGTAAACTTGGCTTGCTCTGAAAATATACACACATATTAAATGTGCTATTGGAAACAGGGATTATCTTTCTAATTCATTTGGTGGAACATCTCCTCTCAAATTGGTAAAGTATTTTAAGGTGAAAATATTTTTTATAATGCGACGAGAGATTACAAGATTTTGATCAGGTCAACTGTGGACATGTATGTGTGTGTCAGGCTTAAGGCATTCTTGGATAATATGAACAATTCCCATAATTCAGAAAGCTCTCTGATATACCCATGCTCTATCGGAAAGGCAATACCCCGATATTGGAATTCAAACTTCACGATGATATCATCCAACACGCATCTCTTGGTTTATTAACATTCCACAGCATATATCTCATATCAAACATCCGACAACATCATGCTCTTGGTTGACAATGGATAACCAACCACCCCATCTGGGCAATATAATTTATCCACACTGCAAAATGAGATAACTGAGGGTGTGATCCATTCACAAAATTATGTTATTCACAGAGTTAATTTGGGCATCATTGGCGAAAGCTGTCTACCGACCGCTAATATGTCTCACCGCCGATCCGAACCGCTGTGTTGCACTTGGTGCCAATCTATGATTGATTCGAAAAATATTTTCGGGATATATGCATTTATATACAACTCGGGGATTCCAACAAAATCTGCAGGATCCTGATCATGTTGTTTAGACAGACAATCTGCTTCTACCGCCCACACTAGAACATTTCTCTTCAGCTCTACCAGGATAATTTAATGATCTGGCATTCTATGATGTTTATATTTCCCCAACACAATCCTCTGTCAATCAGCGCCGCGGAAAAGTAGAGTTACAGGTTTCTCTCAACATTATGATCGCCTGCGCCTTGCCTAATCTACCGAGGTGGTGAAGGTCAGGTGATTCTCAAGTCGAACACGGCAGTCTCATACAAGGTACTTGTATGTAGATTTTTTGGTTCGTAGAAACATTTTATTAGGCAAATAAGTATAACTACCAAATAGAAATATGTATGTGCGAATTGTTAGATTGGTAATAAAAACACGCCAATAAGAAAATAAGGAATGGCTCAGAATCAGCTTGCTTAGGGTAAACATATTGTGAGAATTACAATAAAGTTAAATAAAACAGCCAAGTTTTGTGATTCGACAAATATTCATCTAGGTTATATTAGGAGAGGCCAAAATCGACAAATGAGAAGCCGTGAAATGTGGTACTTGATGAAATGGACTAGAAAAAGCTTGCATACAAACAACCCGTCGTAAATTGTTTATAGAAAATGACATTTTCTTATTTCTCTACGACGAGAAATTTCCTAACCGAAAAGGTACCATTTCAATTTACTACAGTGCAATGATAACAGGTGAAGATTTTCATCGGGATAGGTAGAGGGCATTGAGATAATGATGACAGTGTAAGTTCCGGTTCACTGCGGTTACACAACCGATTTGCGCGATCTATAATGGCTTCCTGATACCGAGTGTGTATTCCCAGTCAGATCGACAAAACATAAGAATCTCGTCAAAAGACCAGGCTCTCGTCAAAAGATGAGGATCTTGTCAAAATATGAGAATTTGTCACCAAAAGATGGCCTAGAAGCAGATTACTACCATCTTTTGTGAAATATACAATACCTTCTTCCTAACTTTGTCAAATTATATTTACCGACCTCCGTGGCGGAGTAGTTAGCAAAACGCGCTAAGGTAACACCGATCCCGGTTTCGAATCCTGGCCTGGGCATGGGTGTTCATTGTGAATGGCCCTTCTTTAATTCCATCATATCATCACTTAATGTCATCTTCGCAATTAGCCAATACTATTATAAAAGCGAAGTAAAATGAACGAAAGCAATCAATCAATCAATCATACAATATTCTTACAAATATACATGTGCATACTCAAATTTTACTGAAATAAATCAAAACCATTTTAAAAAGGTAATGGTACTCCTCTGCATGTGCACACCTGCCATGGAAGCACATGGCGTGCAGTGTAAGTAGAGCTCCATAACATTTTAAATTGTGATAATAAAATAAATACTTCTATTTTGATTCACAAATTTAGTAAATATTTACAGAATGATCCCTATACCCATCAATATTAAAAATGTTTCTGCGCAACGGGAGACTGTGTTTGAATCTATGTGTATCTTCCTATCATAGTAATTAACTACGAACCATGTCATACAATATGCGACACTTGCTTTACTAAAATTTCATCATTTCTGTTAATTTGAATATTTGATATTTTAAGAAATTTCTATTCTTTTTCTACCATAACTATAATACGTTAACTAGTGAGAAAAATGGCTTGGTGCGAAAGGTAATAAGTACTGGGAATCAGTCTGGAGGTCTAATGGTAAGTTTGGGCTTGGTAAAGCTTCGAAAACACTTATGGGAAGACGGGAAAATTTGGGACTGAACAGAGGATGGGGTGGAAATATTGGCGTTCTCATTTGGTTGTTTTCGAAGTAAAAATTGCCTTGAGAAGTGCATTTGTGTCTTTCCATCCAGTTTTCAGTTTCCTCCACGCATCCTTCCACTAGCACCTCGAAGCAGGGGGCGAGGGGTCCTTTTACTCTTCTTTCTTGTGTAGTATTTTCTTCATGTCACTCATTATTTCTTCTCTATAGGCCGCCGCCCTCGCGGCGTTTCGGTGTCGACGGTTAGGTGTATTTCTTATTTTATTCTTCTTCCTGGACAGTGTTGCAACCTTATTGCCCATAGTCGGTTTTTTCAATCAGTCTTTGGAGTTGAAGGTTGTAAATTGAACAGTCTTTTCCATCGCAGGTTTTTTTTCCTCTTCAGGCAAAGAATAAATTTCCTTAGTTCGTTTTTTTTTTTTTTTTGTTGCAGTTTATCGCGTAAATTGTCTTCGCTTCCGCAGTGGCCACAGGTATCCTTTTAGCGGCAATTTCTACTGATGTGTTCAATATCGGCGCAGCGGTGGCACCTGGGGACTATGAGGTAGTCCTTAATGGCCAACGAGAGGAATGCAATATACGGTATATCTTGCCTGTTTTGAGAAGAATTTTTCTAAGTTCAGGTTACACTTTAAACACGCAGTGACATGTAGATTTGTTTCTGGGACCAGTTTCAAATATCAAGTTGCATTTTTGTGTGAAGTCTTCCCACGTGCAGTGTTCTTCCAAATCTAATAAGTACATTTCTTCAAAGATATCTGTTTCTGTTTTTTTCGACTGGACGTCGTACACAATGAGCAGCGGGTTCCTTTATTTTTGGTGGCTCTGCATTAATTTTTTGCTTACCTAGCTCTCTATTGTAGATTATTTTATCTGCCTGCTCTTTGGATTCCGTTTCTATAAAGAGCATTTTGTTTGTGGTTTGCATGTTCGTGATCTTGATTTCGTCGCTTATCAGGTTAACAGTTTTTGTGAATATTTCCTGGATTTTTGCTTAATCCTTGTTGCCATTTTCATTCGAGACGAAAACCGTGTGTATTCCTTTCTGTGTGGACTTTTGGATTTTCGCAGCTTTTCTCTCTTGTAATTGGGTGGATTCGCCACTGCTTGTGCATAAGAAGGTATAGTTTCCTGTTTCAGTGTTATTTCAAAAATGTTGCAGACCGTTTTTAGGGATTTATTTTCGGCTACCGTCTCCTAGTGTACCTGCACCATTTTTGCCACGATTTCCATGATTGTGTTCTCTTTGTCTGTTGCTAAGTTATTTTTCTTTGAGATTAAAGTATTAAGCTCAAATGATAGTTTAATAAATACACCGAGCTGGATATCCGCTGTGTCTGGAATAAAATCCATTTCGGGTTTGTTAAATTAAATTCATCTACCTCAGTGGGTGGGGATGGGGGTTGGGTTGGGACTCCTCTCCCCTTGTACGGTATCCTATCTTTCTTGGGTAATCCATAGTTTCGTGAGAGTGCTTCCTTTTTTCTAAAATGTTCTTTGCACGTGAATTGAAACCCGATCTGTCGGAAACTGGTCCGCCAATTCAAAAGGAGGGGCTATCATTTTGGGTTATTCTTTTGTCTTTTTGGGATTGCCAGTGATCCGGCCTCCTCTTTGGGGAGTTTATTGTACTTTCTCGCGTCTAATGTGGATCATGAACAACGAACTGCTGGCAAGTCCGCGTGCGAATAATTCGAGCGCACTTCACATGCAAGTTTATAATGTAGATACAGTACTTACCAATCGTGTTTTTCTTAAAGATCCTCAGACAGCACGACACTTAGACACTTCACCAACACATCACACACACGAGCGGTATTTTCGGCACAGAAAAGGTGAAGTACCGATTCGAGTCACGTCTAACTGACAGAGCTCGTGCGCAGAACGTCCTTCACTGTTCGCGACTCTCAACGGAGTCTTGCTTAGAGACTAGAAAATGTGATAATTCAGATCTGAGAACTTAATTAGAAAAGCGACCTCCTCGATGAATGTAGAGATAACACTGCAACCCAATAATCAACTGTTCGGAGTGCGATTACTGGATTTCTCAATTCCATACTCGATAATATCATAATTCCAAAGGAAAGTTCTACAAACAATGTTACTCTCTGGGAATATAGGCACTGAGTGCAATATGTGTATGTATATATTTCGAATTTAACATGATGTAGCATTTGTTCGTTTTAATGAATATAGTTATTAAATTGTATTGAAATTGCCTCCAATTAAAGAGATGTGCGAGAATGTGTACTCAACAGTCAGATAAGGAGGAGGGGGTAGATATTTTTACACTATTGACAAAGAGTGTTTAAATAATCTTTCACAATAAAATAAAAATTCGCAAATCTCTGACGTTTCACATCCCAAGTTCAATAAGATACAATTAGCTGTTAACAACACTATATGAATTGTATTTATAGTATCGTGTATATTAAGTTCAAACTTAAAATTCAAAGTTTTCTTTTCAAAGTTTCTTAAGTAGAGACACCAGAACATTACAAATTTAAATTTACAATTAACTAATCAAGAGTAACTAATATATGATCAACCAATATGAATGTTATTATGCGTAATGAGTAGAGCATTATGTCTAAAACTATAAAGCTTTTAGCAACGAAAGTTGAGAATGAATGAAAAGCATTGAATGAAAAATATGCTTTAAATTATTCAAAAATCGTATGCAGCAATTGCTCTGCATTACAAATGAACACACTCTAAGGTGACCACGAAAGCTGTCCTTCTATTCCAGAAAAGCTAGTTCTGTTATTTTTGGGTTCACAGTTGGTGATGATTCGTTTCTGACTCACCTTCTTATAGAGGTACTTTGGATTACTAGTTTTAATTAGTGTATATACAATACATTATCCTGCCTTTAAACGACCATATATCGACCGCGCACATATTTTTCTACCTTCATGATTAAATGTCAACCTTTTCTTACAATTTTTTTATAGACTTGGGACTGGGAAATATGTCTCTTACACAATGGTGTAAATTAATTTAGGATTAATACTTTTTAATTCAGCAGTCAGCTTCGTCGAAACTATTCACAATATACTTTTTTTTTCAATCGGCAATAGCATCTTATCCTCCAGTAAGACGTACACCGCTGGAAAAATGTTTGCTTCTCTTTCTGAACTTCCACAATCAGCATGGATTGCATAAATCTGTTGAAACTGTTTAGAACAGCTCTTGAATGTGCCGTCTAAGAAGAAAGCGTCTCTGGATTGTAATAAATAACGTTCTGCCACTGTCACTTCCACACACCATGGATTTCTCTCCATTATCCAGAGTTATGTCGAACATTAGTCGCAGCATCTCCGCACTGAAAGAAATTTCTTAACTGCTGGCGGGATTTTGCCTAGTTCCCAGTGCTTTTCAGCGTACCTGGCACAGATTGCTTTTCACGTTCCTGCATCTAGGAACTTCGGTCACTATTTGGTATAAGCTGTTGAAAAGGTGACCAAATTATTGCTTGTAGATGGCGTTGACTGGCGTCGAAAGGTCATTTCTGGCTCTTTTCCTGCACTTATACTTGGTTTTTTCTACTTCCGACTCAGCAACGTGTGGCACACATTGACGAGGTGTCGATTTCGAAAACATCACTGTTCGATGAGGTTTTCACTGAAACCTTGCGCTTGAGTTGCCGTTCTTTCACATACCGCCAGTAAATAATGTTCCCAGTTTGACGGCCAACAGAGTAATGATATGAGCAGAAGACTAAGTCTACTCTTGTAAGTGGTATTTACTTCCATGAGAAACAAAAAAACGTTATTTGCCCTTAACCTGCGCTCGAAAACGGCTTCTCTTCTATGAGCGCTCCAAATATCGTGCTCTCGGCGCACGTAAACATTGTGTGAAAGTGCTTAAATGATCTTCAAAAATTCAAAAATCACTAGCGAAGTAAGATCCTAAGTTCAATCAGATACAATTAGCTGTTTACTACACTATATGAATTGTATTTGTAGAATCTTGAATATTAATTCCAATTTTAATATCCATGTATCTTTTCAGGATATCGTAAGTAGAGAAAATAGAAATTTACAAGATTAAAATTACAATTAAATTTAATAAAAAAAGTAACTAATATATGCTTTCTGTAATGAATATTATTATGCATAATGAGAACATCATTATGTCGATAAAAGTATAAAGCGATTAACAAAAAAAGTTAAAAATGAATGAAAGATACTGAATGAAAAACGTGTTTTAAATTTTGCAAAAATCTTATGAAGCAAGTGCTCTGTATTATATAACGTGAGCACGAAAACTGTATTTCTACTCGAGAAAAACTAGTTCTGTTATTTTAGGGTTCACACTTGGTGATGTTTCGCCTCTAACTCACCTTCTTATAGAGGTACTTTGGATTAATGGATTTTATTTAGAGTACAAAAAATTTCAGATTTTAATTCTCTATAACATTACTTTAGTGTCTCTTTCTTCCTCATCAAGTTTCCAATTGATCAAGCTGAAACATATTTACGTGTACACATAGTGGTTCTTCAGACATGAGGATTTTTATTACCTACCCCTTTAATGAATGTGGAGATATTTTATTACTCTGCGAACAAGGTGCCCAGTTTACCAGACACACAACCGCACATGTGTATTTATTCAAGCAACTACATGGAACAAAGTAATATATTTAATCAAAATGATGATGGTCAAAAGTTCCGGTTTTCCAGAAAGCATAACTACACGTAAATAATCAAAGAATATCAAGTTTCTATAAATAATATATTAGAAGAGACAAAGTGGGACGGCGCGTGTAAGAAATCATACATAGTGATGACTCACCTTTTACTCACCTAGTTCTATTAGAAGATAGTGCCTTAAACATTCTTCGTAGAAGAATTTTCCAGATATTTAATTTGGAACCCCTGTGATTTGTTTCGAAATTAATTGTCAGTGCTACTTTAAGATTCCCACTTGGTGATACGTCATCTCTTGCTAGCTACTCTTTACGAACACTTAAGATTACTACACTCTAAACAATAGGCAACTGAATTGCCACCTTCGTGGTATAGAATTTTAATTCATGTAACACAATACCAAAGGGAGCGATAAAGTCCTCCATAATTTGTTTGGTTTGCCGAAAATGGAGTGAAAAACCAACAATGAACAGACTCAAGACGGAGTGTTCTGTTACCAGTATCTTTGGTAGCAAATCAGTTGCATATTTTTATAGCGTACATTCAAATTGGAGTGAAATATTTCTCAAATTGTGATTGTCTGTAACATTTCAAATGGATTAAGGGAATTCTGAAAGTAAATTCAAGAGACCCAGACGCTCTTCTATCATACAAATACTTAACGAAAAGAGCCAAAAAGCAGCAAGAAAAGCAAGATTTAAACACTATAACAAAACGGTAAATCTGAATGTAGAAAATTAAAAAAACGTATGATCTAAGCACAAAAGCCATGCGCTCTCCTCGGATACATTTCGGCTGGATACAGTAAACGAGGTCTTTGTGCACTCTCAGATAACAATGCTGAGGTGAATGATGAAACTAACACTTATCTCCAGCAACCCAAAAATGACATTTTGTTTTTACCACAGTAAGTAGCGAACAAGTACGAAAAATTATTAACAAAATGCAATCAAAAGTTATGATGGTTTAAACCTAACTCTTCTGCAATATTGCATCCCCTTGTGCTTAGAAGCCCTTGCGCACATTATTAACATTTTCCTTTCAAAAGGTTGGATCCTTCGAGAGTGGGAAAAATGCGAATGAACACCTATACCTAAAACACCCAACCTAACAGAATATATACACTTCGGTTGTAACATGATGTAGCACTTGTTCGTTTGAATGATAATAGTTATTATATTGTATTGAAATTGCGTCTAATTAAAGGAATGCGCCAGAAAGTGTTCTCCAAAGTTAGAGGGGGGTAAGAATTTTTATAATATTGTGTGCGATGTGTTTACATAATTTTGAAAACAATCACAAATCACAAAGGTTTCACAACCAAAGTTTTAAGATAAAATTAGCTGTTTACTACACTAAATGAATTGCATAAAAATATTGTGAATATTTAGTTCAGTCCTTAAAATCCATGTCTACTTTCAGCCATTGGTAAGCAGAAATTTTCAATCTTAAAATTATAGTTAAATATAATATACAAAAGTAACTAATATATACTGAACCATAATGAATAATAATTATTATGCGTAATGAGTACGGCATTATGTCAATAAAACTTTTACCGATTAAGAACAAAAGTTAAAAATGAATGAAAAACACTGAATTTTGTTTCTCACTCATCTTTCTTTAAAGGTACTTTGGATTAGTTGATTACAATTAGAATACAATAGATTTCAGATTTCAATTCTCTATAACATTACTTTAGTGTTTCTTTCTTTCTCATCAAGTTTCCAATGGATGAATTTTAAACTTATTTAGGTGTACAAATAATGATTTTTCAGAGAGGAGGAATTTACTAGCTGCCGCTTAATGAATGTGGCGATAATTTATAACCCTGTAAGCAAAGTGCCCAGTATACCGGACACCTATGACTCACCTAGTTCTATTACAAGATGGTAACTTAGATATTCTGTAACGAGCCGGAAATATAATGTTGTGTAATCAAAAACGTCAACAGTCCCCGGGTGACGAGAGGTCGTCAAGGAGAGTCTTGATCGAGGGAGCGAAGCGTGAAGTGTGTTGCGAGTGACAGTGTTAAGTCGGTCCATTTAAAAGGTTTGGGCGAACCCACTGAGGACACCTTCGATGGACCGAGACAGCGCCACGTCGTGACTCAGCCGAATAAAAGCGAAGTAAATCAGGTACAGTGGTGACACTTTGGGTTTTATCATTGTCAGTGTTTAGATATCTTACTGGCTCGTGCGTGATCTCCCCGCCCCCCTTCACTTGTGCGATTCTATTAAATATTGGTAAAGAACAATGAGCATAATTTATTCCATTCTTCATACACACATCCTCTTGCAGCCAAGCAGTTTAAGCCGCCAAACGACCTAAACGTAACAATTTTTCGTAGAAGAATTTACCAGCAACTTAAGCTGATTTTTTTGTCAGTGCTACTTTTCTCACACTTGGTGATACACCAGCTCTTGCGTGCTACTTTTTAGGGACATTTTGGATTACTACACTCTAAAATATAGGCAACTGAATTGCCATCATTTGTCGTGTAGAATTGTAATTGTTTAAGGCAGCATCAAATGGAGTGTTAAAAAGCTCCGTAATTTGTGTGGTTTGCTAACAAATGGAGTAACAAAACACCAAACAACAACAATTAACCAAATGAAGACGGAGTGTCCTGTTACCAGTATCATTGGTAGCAAATCAGTTGCATATTCGTGAAGTGTACATTCAAATTTGAGTGAAATACTTCCCATATTCTGATTCTCTGTAAAATGTATCTGGTCTTTATATTCAAGCAGTTCCTAATCACGTTTCAGATGGATCAAGTTAGAACTTGTTTAGGGACTGCAAGATGTGATTATTCACATAAAGGGAAGTTTATTAGAGAAGGGGCTACCTCGATGAATATAAGGATAACACTGAACCTGCTAAGCAACGGGTTCGGAGTGCGATTACTGGATTTCTCAATTGCATACTCTATAACATCATAATTCAATATGATACCTCCATGTCCGGGGATATAGAAACTGAATGCAACATGCATATGTATATATTTCGATTTTAACATGAAGCAGCACGTGTTCGTTTGAATGATTAGTTATTATATTGTATTGAAATTTCCTCCAATTAAAGAAATGTGCAAGAAGGTTTTCTCCAAAGTAACAGAAGGGAGGGATGTATGTATTTTTACACTATTGTGTGAGAGTTTTTAATAATCTTAAAAAATTACAATTCACTGGCAATTCACATCCACAGTTCAATGAGATACAATTTGCTGTTTACCACATTATATGAATTGTAATCATAGTATCTGTGAATATTAAGATCAATCATTAAATACATTTATCTTTTCAGAGTGAGGTAAGTAGAGATGCCAACCAGAAATTTGCAAGCTTAAAATTACAGTTGAATATAATAAACAATAGTAACTAATATATGCTGAACCGTAATGAATATTATGCGTAATGAGTAAATATATAATGATAAAACTATAAAGAGATTGACAAAAAAGTTAAAAATGAATGAAAGGCACTGAATGGAAGTGTGTTTTAAATGTTCCAAAAATTTAAGGAAGCAACTGCTGAACACACCCAAGGTGAGAACGAAAGCTGTAGCTACTTCTATTCGAGGAAAATTAATTGTGTTATTTAAATGTTCACAGTTGGTGATGTTTTGTTTCTAAATCACTTTCCTTTGGAGGTATTTTGGATTACGAGATTTTATTTGGAGTACAATCAATTTAGATTTTAATTCTCTATAAAAGTACTTTAGTGTTACTTTCTATCTCATCAAGTTTCAATGGATCAAGTTGAAATTTATTTACGTGTACAAATAGTGATTCTTCAGAGTGGAAGATTTTATTAGCTGCCCCCTTAATGAATGTGGAGATATTTTATTACCCTGCAAGGAAGGTGCCCAGTGTACCGTACACACAAGCACACAGTACCAAGGAACATGCGAATCTGCACATGTGCATTTATTAAAGCAACTACAAGGGATAATTTAATATATTTTTATCAAAATGATGGTCATAAGTTCCGATTTTCATGTAAGTAATTAAAGAAGAAAGAGTATCTATTATTAATAAATTATAAGAGACGAAATGAAACGGCCGCGATAAGAAATCATACATAGTGATGAGTCGCCTATCAGTCACCTAGTTCTATTACAGGATGGTAGTTTAAATATTCTTCGTAAAGAAATTTACCAGCTATTTAAGTTGGATCCCCCTGTGATTTTCTTCCAAAATAATTGTCAGTGCTATTTTAAGATTCCCACTTGGTGATAAGTCATCAATTGCTATCTACTTTTTAGAGGCACTTTGGTTTACTAAACTCTAAAAAATAGGCTCTGAAATGCCACCATTTGTGGTGTAGAATTTTAATTCATGTAACACAATACCAAAGGGAGCGATAAAGGCCTCCGTAATTTATTTGGTTTGCTGCAAATGGATTGAAAAACAAAAAACAAATAAAGAACAATGAACAGACTTAAGACGAAGTGTTCTGTTACCAGTATCTTTTGTAGCAAATCAGTTGCATATTTTTATAGTGTACATTCAAATTGGAGTGAAATATTTCTCAAATTGTGATTGTCTGTAACATTTCAAATGGATTAAGGGATTTCTGGAAGTTGCGCGATTACTTTCATCTCAGACATGTGAGTTCAGGAGACCCAGACGCTCTCCTATCATCAAATACTTAAGAAACAGAGCCAAAAAGCAGCAAGAAACATAAAATTCAAACACTATAACAAAACGGCAAATCTGAATGTAAAAAATGTTAAAAACGTGCTCTATGCTCAGAAGCCATGTAGTTTTACCAAAAAAAGAGTAATGCGATATCCTCGGATACATTTCGGCTTGATGCAGTAAACGAGGTCTTTGTGCACCCTCAGATAACAATGCAGCGGTGAATGATGAAACTAACACTTATCATCAGCAACACAACAATGACACGTTTTTATTACCACAGTAAGTAGCGAACAAGTACGAAAAATATATAACAAAAAAAAATCAAAAGCGTGCGGTTATGATGGAATAAACCTAAGTGTTCTGAAATATTGCATCCCCTTGTGCTTAGAACTTACGCACATTCTTAACATTTTCCTTTCCAAAAGTTGGTTCCCTCGAGAGTGGAAAAAATGGGAAGTAAAACCTATACCTAAAACACCCAACCCCACAGAATGTATATACTTAGATTTTAACATGATGTAGCACTTGTTCGTTTGAATGATTATAGTTATTATATTGTATTGAAATTGCCTCTAATTAAAGGGATGTGTGACAAAGTGTTCTCCAAAGTTAGAGGGGTTACGAATTTTTAAACTATTGTGTGCGATGTATTTAAATAATTTTGAAAACAATCGCAAATCAATAAGGATTCACAACCAAAGTTTAAGATACAATTAGCTGTTTACCACACTACATGAATAGCATTATAGTATTGTGAATATTTAGTTCAGTCTTTAAAATCCATGTCTATTTTCAGGCATTGGTAAGCAGAAATTTTCAATCTTAAAATTGTAGTTAAATATAATAAACCAAATTAACTAATATCTGCTGAACCGTAATGAATATTATTATGCGTAATGAGTACAGCATTATAAAAGTTTAAACCGATTAGCAACAAAAGTTGAAAATGAATGAAAAACACTGAATTTTGTTTCTCACTCATCTTTCTTTAAAGGTACTTTGGATTACTTGATTTCAATTAGAATACAATAGATTTCAGATTTTAATTCTCTATTACATTACTTTAGTGTTTCTTTCTTTCTCATCATGTTTTAAATGGATCAAGTTTAAACTTATTTAGCTGTACAAATTATGATTTTTCAGAGGGGAGGAATTTACTAGCTGCCCCCTGAAGGAATGTGGCCATAATTTATTACCCTGCAAGCAAGGTGCCAAGTGTACCGGACACTTTTGCACACAGTACCAACGAACATGTCCGACCGCACATATGTGTATTTATTCAAGCAACTACATTCAATATAATATATTTGATAGAAAATGACGGTCATTAGTTCCGATTTTCCTGAAAGTTACACTACATGTAAATAAATAAAGAGATTCTATTATTAATATATTAGAATAGACAAAGTGGAATGGGGATGAATTAATGTGTAGACATCAGTACTGTGCAATCTTGGGCTTCTCATGCTCGTAAAGGAAACTGCAGCTGAAGAACTCTCAGCGTATGTAAGAAAATGGAGTGGAAGGCCACGTACTGCAACTGATGGAGGTAATCAGAATCGTATTAAGTTGTGCTTTTCTTTACGAGCATGAACAGCCAAAGATCGCACAGTACTGATGTCTACACATTCATCCCCATAAAATGCCTTCAGTCTCAGATGAATGTCAATTCGTAACAAATTTTCTGCGGTTTGAAACTCGATTACGGCACGCTACTTCCGGCGCTCCACCCACATTTCATGGTTACATGCTTTCATTTTCCTTGCTATAGTTCAGCACCCCCTGGCGATAGAAGTTTGAAACCTTCAAAGGAGAAGCGGGAAAGTCTTATAAGTGCAATGTATTGTTGCTCGAAATCCAAAATGCTCTTATAAGGTAACAAAAGAATAAAAACATAGGAAGCTTTACATTTCAGGACGCCCTCGTATATATATTTTAATGCACAGCCATTTCAGGATTTTAATGTTGTTGATTGACATTCCAAATTTCTGTTTGCAGAATTTTAACGCAAAATGTTAATAAGAATTAAATTAGGCATACCATATTTCATGCAAAATATTGAATTTTTCACAACTATTGTATCTTTTAAACCAATTGAATATCAAACTCAAAAGTTTTAGTCAAGTTATTTATCATGGAGTAGCATTGTAATGTGTAGAAATTTCACATTTCTAAACAACTGCCCACCAGAGATATTTAATCCTGAACTTGGATTTTTTTAACAAAAAGTAGATGTTTATGACCCTGTTGGAAAAAAAGGATTAGTCTCAAACTTCAAATAATTGTGACATACACTATTGGTACACAGATACTTGAACAAAAAAAAAATTCAAGTGTCAAACAAACTGCCTTCCCCCTTAAAAAATGTCCGAATATGTAATTTTGAGGGATTAAAATACACAATTTTGACTTTAAAATTTATTATGAAGGAATAATATTTAGAAAATTGCACACAAATATAATTGTAGCCTATAATGTGCTTAACGTTACACATTTTGTCTCTTTGTCCTACGACTAACCAGACCTCAGATAAAAAAGTTGCCGCTGATGCTTACGAATGGAGAAAATGTCGTGCGCCATGATAAAAGATGCCAGCCATCTTCAAATTGGTGATAGTAAAAATAAAATAACAGTGGTTTTGAACTGTCAAAATATGAGGTTCATCACACAAAAAATAAACTTTCTTAAAAATGGTCCAGCAAAGATGTTGTACCACTTCATATACCAGGTGCGTCAAAAAAATGTATACACACTTTGAACTGTCATAGAAAATTTATTTTCCAAGGTTAAATTTCTGGGAAAAGAAAGGCTACAGTCCAATTTGAAAAATAAGTGTACTTTCTGTTCAAACTGAATGTTACATATGGTGGTTAAAGTAAATGTTCAAAATGTTCGCCTTCAGCTTCAATACATTTCTGAGCAAGGGTCACGTGAGATTGGTGTAAGTTCTAGTACTATGCTACGCATTCTGAAGAAAGGCAAGTTGCGTATGTACATTACAAGGCTGGTGCAACAGCTAAGTGACGACCATCAGATCGCAGGGTACAATTTTGTGAATGGGTTCAATAAATGGTTACACGTAAACCGAATTTATGGGTAGCATTGATTGGTCGGATGAAGCAAAATTCATACTTAATGGAACTGTCAATAGGCATAATTGTGTGTACTGGGCTGAAGATAATCCCCACATTACTGTTGAAAAGGCTGTGAATTTGCCTGGTGTAAATGTGTGGTGTGGTTTGTCTCTGAGGGGACTCATTGGTCCTTTCAGTTTTGAAGGTACTGTAACTGGAGAAAAGAACCTAACAATGCTTGATGATTCCATTTCTCCTGCCATTCGTGCAATGTATGGTAATGACAGGTTTTATTACCAACAAGATGGCGCCCCGCTGCACTATCATAGGGATGTGCGAGCATATCTGGATCAAAATGTACCAGGCCAGTGGATAGGATGGAGGGGACCAATCGAGTTTCCTGCACGCTCTCCAGACCTTACGCCGCTCGATTATTTCTTATGGGGCACAGTAAAAGATGAGGTGTACCGTCGTAAATCACGTAACCTGGACACACTTTGTGATGAGATTCAAGCGATGTGTCCAAAAATCCAATTGGACACTTTGGTGCAAAGTACGGAATCACTGTGACCCTTGCTCAGAAATGTATCGAAGCTGAACATTTGAACATTTACTTAACCACCATTTGGAACATTCAGTTTGACTAGAAAGTATACTTATTCTTCAAATTTGACTGCAGCATTTCGCTTCCCAGAAATTTAACCTTGCAGGTTGGAAAATAAATTCTGTATGACAGTTCAAAGTGTGTATACATTTTTTGACGCACCCGGTAGATTGACCCTATATTAATTATAATCATAGTATCGTGAATATTAAGTTCAATCTTTAAAATCCATGTAACTTTTCAGGGTGAGGTAAGTAGAGATGCCAACCACAAATTTGCAAGCTTAAAATTACAGTTGAATATAATAAACAATAGTAACTAATATATGCTGAACCGTAATGAATATTATGCGTAATGAGTAAATATATAATGATAAAACTATAAATAGAATGACAAAAAAGTTAAAAATGAATGAAAGGCACTGAATGGAAGTGTGTTTTAAATGTTCCAAAAATCTAAAGAAGAAACTGCTGAACACACCCAAGGTGAGAACGAAAGCTGTAGCTACTTCTATTCGAGGAAAATTAATTGTGTTATTTTAGTGTTCACAGTTGGTGATGTTTTGTTTCTGAATCACTTTCCTTTGGAGGTATTTTGGATTACGAGATTTTATTTGGAGTACAATCAATTTAGATTTTAATTCTCTATAAAAGTACGTTAGTGTTTCTTTCTTTCTCATCAAGTTTCAATGGATCAAGTTGAAACTTATTTACATGTACAAAGAGTGATTTTTCAGAGTGGAAGATTTTATTAGCTGCCCCCTTAATGAATGTGGAGATATTTTATTACCCTGCAAGGAAGGTGCCCAGTGTACCGGACACACAAGCACACAGTACCAAGGAACATGCGAATCTGCACATGTGCATTTATTAAAGCAACTACAAGGGATAATTTAATATATTTTTATCAAAATGATGGTCATAAGTTCCGATTTTCATGTAAGTAATTAAAGAAGAAAGAGTATCTATTATTAATAAATTATAAGAGACGAAATGAAACGGCCGCGATAAGAAATCATACATAGTGATGAGTCGCCTATCAGTCACCTAGTTCTATTACAGGATGGTAGTTTAAATATTCTTCGTAAAGAAATTTACCAGCTATTTAAGTTGGATCCCCCTGTGATTTTCTTCGAAATTAATTGTCAATGCTACTTTAAGTTTCCCACTTGGTGATAAGTCATCAATTGGTAGCTACTTTTTAGGGGCACTTTGGTTTACTACACTCTAAAAAATAGGCTCTGTAAGCCTTGTTGTGTGTGTGTGTGATTTCTTATCTATACATATACAAGACATACAAAACACGTAGGTTCAAATTAACAACGTAATTTTAATACATGGAAACCATTCACGTACATCTTACACACTGTGACTATAACAACCAATCAATAACATGCTATAGAATACAAATTCTTCTTCTTCCTCCTATCATGCGTCTATCATCTCCTCCTGGAGTCTCTTTTTTTTTTGTTTTAAGTGCTGGTCTCACCGTATGTATCAGGAGGTCTCCTAAATCTATTCGATCTTCTGATTGGTGTGTGCCCAGCGTCTGTATTTGGTTGCTTTTGGTTATCTCTTCCCTCTGCATCCTTCGGCTCTCCTGCTGATATCGATTCAAGGTTTGGATCAGGTAGATCTGTTGATGAGGGGTTTGGTTCACATTCACGTTTTCGTAGCCACCTGACGTGTACCGTTCGTGTCGATCCGTCGAACAACTGCACTTTATATATTAGGCTGTTGCCAACTCTAGACAATACCATTCCTGGTACATGCTTCGGAGAATTTACCTTCGGGGTCTGCACCCAGACTGGATCATTCGGAAGATATGCAAGATAAGTTTTGTCAAGTCTCTTCCTCTCTACTCGGCCCCGCCGTGATCCAAGAAATGGTGGGCAATCCACTCGCCTTTCCCGTTCAGTCATATATTTATGTCTCTTGTATCGCAGTTGGTCACTTTCCCTTGATTCATCATCCTTATCTCCCATTGCCTGTGTTCGAATTCCAGCTCTCTCTTCTCTCGCCTTCTGAGCCAACTGCCTCAGATGCTCTTCTTTCTTCTCCTTTCCTTTCTGGTCAAGTTTCTTCTCCAGCTGTGCCCTCAAACCTTCACTTTCCGGTATTTTAGTATTAATATCTTCGTTATTCTTTCGTTCAGATCCCGTGTTTGTCAACACAGTGTTACATTGTGTTAACAGTTTTCTCCAATCCGGATGAATACTGTCGAGCCATGAACGTCCAATCAACGGATAACGGAGATCTTCTTTACACAATATCACCGGTAATTTATACAATACATCATTCAATGATAAATCAACCAAGGTTTGACCTTTCAACTTTAACTTATCATTATTCACGCCTCGTAACGTTAGTGAAGTACAATGTGTTCGCCGATGTGGGAACAATTGTTTGAAAGACTTGTTATTAAACAGAGTAACCGTAGATCCAGTATCTACTTCACATTGTACAATTCGCTTATCAATACACAAATCAACTACGCACGGTTCTGCTGACACAAGAACATTAGTGCCATCTATAGCTTGTGCTCTTGGCTTGAAACTAACTCTCCTTGCTTTTGAACGAGTGAGTGTTGCATCTTCCACTTGTGTATTTTCTGTGTTCGATGAAATAGTGCAAGTACTATCTTCTGGCGGATGAGAATCACTGAGTTCAACGTGCAATAAAGACAAACCATGAAATTCGTTATGTATGTTTTGTTCAACAATAGCATCTAAAGGTTTAATATTCGACTTAGAAGTTTGATCCGAGGTAATTGTCTTACTCGTAGGTTTATGGTTCTTTTTCCTAAACTTGCATTTTACATGCCAATGACCTTTCTTTTTGCAAAATGAACATATCGAATATTTTGCTGGACAATGTCAAAGATCATGCCTTCTGGAGCATCGATCACAATCTTCGGTGCTTTTATAACTTCTATTCTGAGGATTAACGAAGTTCTTTTTGTGTGCTTGCGAGGACTGGAAACATGGTTTCAATTTCTGTGTCCCAGAAAATGCAACTAGATTAGGACTGCATTCCTTTTCACGATGTGTGAACATTTGTGTTTCCCGTTCAATTAATTCCATTTGAAGCACCTTATCTTGCCATTTTGCTGGAGTCAATGTAGGTTCAGACAGTAATTTCTTTCTAATGGCGTCAGACCGAACGCCTACAATTATTTGCTCTACAATGGCTTCCTGTAAGTACTGGTCAAAACTACATTTAAGTGCTTGTTGCTTAACACGTACCATAAATCGTGTTGCATCCTCGCCGCTTTCCTGCGTGCACTGTCTGAACTTGAAACGTTCCACATATTTGTTTATAATCTGCCCATAATGTTTAAGCAGATTGTCCTTGAGGGTCGAATACGTTTGCCGTTCGACTGGTTCAGGTGCAAGGATAGTCTTCAGCACTTTGAATGTTTCAGGTCCTATAACTGCGATCAGTATGGGTACCTTCCTGGCTTCATTAACATCATGAGCCAAGCAAGACTGTTCGAACCTCGTTAAATAATCTTCTATTTCTTCCGAATCTGGCCGGAACTCAGAGAATAAATTCAAACCGAACATATTCGTAATTGTGGTCAACTAAATATCACAATATCGTAAACACAATCCGTATCACACTGATTTAAACTTTGTTCTTGTACAATTATTGTAACTAATACAAAAACCGTGTAATCTTGGTTCTTACCGCAGAAATTGATCAAGCCGACACAATTTCTCCTTGCATAAACCTATGCTGGAATGATGATCGTCGCGTACTCTTCGTGACGTCTTCATCATACTTCTTCTTACGAAGAATCACCAAGAATATCCTGTACGACTGCGCCATAGATGTAAGCCTTGTTGTGTGTGTGTGTGATTTCTTATCTATACATATACAAGACATACAAAACACGTAGGTTCAAATTAACAACGTAATTTTAATACATGGAAGCCATTCACGTACATCTTACACACTGTGACTATAACAACCAATCAATAACATGCTATAGAATACAAATTCTTCTTCTTCCTCCTATCATGCGTCTATCAGGCTCTGAAATGCCACCATTTGTGGTGTAGAATTTTAATTCATGTAACACAATACCAAAGGGAGCGATAAAGGCCTCCGTAATGTCCTTAGTTTCTCAAATTGTGATTCTCTGTAACATTTCAAAAGGATTAAGGGATTTCTGGAAATTGGCGCGACTACTTTTATCTCAGACATGTGAGTTCAGGAGACCCAAACGCTCTCCTATCATCAAATACTTAAGAAACAGAGCCAAAAAGCAGCAAGAAACACAAAATTCAAACACTATAACAAAACGGTAAATGTGAATGCAAAAAATGCTAAAAACGTGGTCTAAGCTCAGAAGCCTTGTAGTTTTACCAAATAAAAAGAGTAATGCGATATCCTCGGATACATTTCGGCTTGATGCAGTAAACGAGGTCTTTGTGCACCCTTAGATAACAATGTAGCGTTGAATGATTTAACTAACACTTATCATCAGCAACAAAACAATGACACGTTTTTATTACCACAGTTAAGTAGCGAACAAGTACGAAAAATTATTAACAAAATAAAATAAAAAGCGTGCGGTTATGATGGAATAAACCTAAGTGTTCTGTAATATTGCATCCCCTTGTGCTTAGAACTTACGCACATTCTTAACATTTTCCTTTCCAAAGGTTGGTTCCCTCGAGAGTGGAAAAAATGGGAAGTAAAACCTATACCTAAAACACCCAAACCCACAGAATGTATATACTTAGATTTTAACATGATGTAGCACTTGTTCGTTTGAATGATTATAGTTATTATATTGTATTGAAATTGCCTCTAATTAAAGGGATATGTGACAAAGTGTTCTCCAAAGTTAGAGGGGTTACGAATTTTTATACTATTGTGTGCGATGTATTTAAATAATTTTGAAAACAATCGCAAATCACTAAGGATTCACAACCAAAGTTTAAGATACAATTAGCTGTTTACCACACTACATGAATAGCATTATAGTATTGTGAATATTTAGTTCAGTCTTTAAAATCCATGTCTATTTTCAGGCATTGGTAAGCAGAAATTTTCAATCTTAAAATTGTAGTTAAATATAATAAACCAAATTAACTAATATCTGCTGAACCGTAATGAATATTATTATGCGTAATGAGTACAGCATTATAAAAGTTTAAACCGATTAGCAACAAAAGTTGAAAATGAATGAAAAACACTGAATTTGGTTTCTCACTCATCTTTCTTTAAAGGTACTTTGGATTACTTGATTTCAATTAGAATACAATAGATTTCAGATTTTAATTCTCTATAACATTACTTTAGTGTTTCTTTCTTTCTCATCATGTTTTAAATGGATCAGGTTTAAACTTATTTAGGTGTACAAATTATGATTTTTCAGAGGGGAGGAATGTGGACATAATTTATTACCCTGCAAGCAAGGTGCCCAGTGTACCGGACACTTTTGCACACAGTACCAAGGAACATGTCCGACCGCACATATGTGTATTTATTCAAGCAACTACATTCAATATAATATATTTGATAAAAATGACGGTCATTAGTTCTGATTTTCCTGAAAGTTACACTACATGTAAATAAATAAAGAGATTCTATTATTAATATATTAGAATAGACAAAGTGGAATGGGGATGAATTAGTGTGTAGACATCAGTACTGTGCAATCTTGGGCTTCTCATGCTCGTAAAGGAAACTGCAGCTGAAGAACTCTCAGCGTATGTAAGAAAATGGAGTGGAAGGCCACGTACTGCAACTGATGGAGGTAATCCGAATCGTATTAAGTTGTGCTTTTCTTTACGAGCATGAACAGCCAAAGATCGCACAGTACTGATGTCTACACATTCATCCCCATAAAATGCCTTCAGTCTCAGATGAATGTCAATTCGTAACAAATTTTCTGCGGTTTGAAACTCGATTACGGCACGCTACTTCCGGCGCTCCGCCCACATTTCATGGTTACATGCTGTCATTTTCCTTGCTATAGTTCAGCACCCCCTGGAGATAGAAGTTTGAAACCTTCAAAGAAGAAGCGGGAAAGTCTTATAAGTGCAATGTATTGTTGCTCAAAATCCAAAATGCTCTTATAAGGTAACAAAAGAATAAAAACATAGGAAGCTTTACATTTCAGGACGCCCTCGTATATATATTTTAATGCACAGCAATTTCAGGATTTTAATGTTGTTGATTGACATTCCAAATTTCTGTTTGCAGAATTTTAACGCAAAATGTTAATAAGAAATTAAATTAGGCATACCATATTTCATGCAAAATATTGAATTTTTCACAACTATTGTATCTTTTAAACCAATTGAATATCAAACTCAAAAGTTTTAGTCAAGTTATTTATCATGGAGTAGCATTGTAATGTGTAGAAATTTCACATTTCTAAACAACTGCCCACCAGAGATATTTAATCCTGAACTTGAATTTTTTTAACAAAAAGTAGATGTTTATGACCCTGTTGGAAAAAAAGGATTAGTCTCAAACTTCAAATAATTGTGACATACACTATTGGTACACAGATACTTGAACAAAAAAAAAATTCAAGTGTCAAACAAACTGCCTTCCCCCTTAAAAAATGTCCGAATATGTAATTTTGAGGGATTAAAATACACAATTTTGACTTTAAAATTTATTATGAAGGAATAATATTTAGAAAATTACACACAAATATAATTGTAGCCTATAATGTGCTTAACGTTACACATTTTGTCTCTTTGTCCTACGACTAACCAGACCTCAGATAAAAAAGTTGCCGCTGATGCTTACGAATGGAGAAAATGACGTGCACCATGATAAAAAATGCCAGCCATCTTCAAATTGGTGATAGTAAAAATAAAATAACAGTGGTTTTGAACTGTCAACATATGAGGCTCATCACACAAAAAATAAACTTTCTTAAAAATGGTCCAGCAAAGATGTTGTACCACTTCATATACCAGGTGCGTCAAAAAAATGTATACACACTTTGAACTGTCATAGAAAATTTATTTTCCAAGGTTAAATTTCTGGGAAAAGAAAGGCTACAGTCCAATTTGAAAAATAAGTGTACTTTCTGGTCAAACTGAATGTTCCAAATGGTGGTTAACTAAATGTTCAAAATGTTCGCCTTCAGCTTCGATACGTTTCTGAGTACGAGTCACGTGAGAGTGGTGTAAGTGCTAGTAGTGTGCTACGCATTCTGAAGAAAGGCAAGTTGCGTGTGTACATTACAAGGCTGGTGCAACAGCTAAGTGACGACCATCAGATCGCAGGGTACAATTTTGTGAATGGGTTCAAGAAATGGTTACACGTAAACCGGGATTTATGGGTAGCATTGTTTGGTCGGATGCTGCACAATTCAAACTTAATGGAACTGACAATAAGCATAATTGTGTGTACTGGGCTGAAGATAATCCCCACATTACTGTTGAAAAGGCTGTGAATTTGCCTGGTGTAAGTGTGTGGTGTGGTTTGTCTCTGAGGGGACTCATTGGTCCTTTCAGTTTTGAAGGTACTGTAACTGGAGAAAAGAACCTAACAATGCTTGATGATTCCATTTTCCCTGCCATTCGTGCAATGTACGGTAATGACAGGTTTTATTACCAACAAGATGGCGCCCCGCTGCACTATCATAGGGATGTGCGAGCATATCTGGATCAAAATGTACCAGGCCGGTGGATAGGATGGAGGGGACCAATCGAGTTTCCTGCACGCTCTCCAGACCTTACGCCGCCGCTCGATTTTTTCTTATGGGGCACAACAAAAGATGAGGTGTACCGTCGTAAACCACGTAACATGGACACACTATGTGATGTGATTAAAGCGGTGTGTCCAAAAATCCCATTGGACACTTTGGTGCGAAGTACGGAATGAGTGTGACACTTGCACAGAAATATATCGAAGCTGAACATTTGATCATTTACTTTAACCACCATTTGGAACATTCAGTTTGACTAGAAAGTATACTTATTCTTCAAATTTGACTGCAGCATTTCGCTTCCCAGAAATTTAACCTTGCAGGTTGGAAAATAAATTCTGTATGACAGTTCAAAGTGTGTATACATTTTTTGACGCACCCGGTAGATTGACCCTATATTAATTATAATCATAGTATCGTGAATATTAAGTTCAATCTTTATAATCCATGTAACTTTTCAGGGTGAGGTAAGTAGAGATGTTAGCCAGAAATTTTTAAGCTTAAAATTACAGTTATATATAATAAACAAAAGTAAATAATATATGCTGAACCGTAATCAATATTATTATGCGTAATGAGTACAGCATTATATCGACTAACTAACTCTCTAGCCTTCTTAAACCCGAAGGTTCATGGCTGCAGCAACACAGGCCTTCCATCTTTCCCTATCTTGTGCAAGATCTATATACTCTTTTCCATCCCTACCGATTTCCCTTAGGTCCATCTCAACGTTGTCCCTCCATCTTCGTCTTGGCCTTCCTACAGGTCTCTTACCATAACTTAAGCATTATATCGATAAAACTATAAAGCTATTAACAGCAAAAGTTAAAAATGAATGAAAGGCACTGAATTTTTGAATGTTCCAAATAATTGTCAGTGCTACTTTAAGATTCCCACTTCGTGATACGTTATCTCTTGCTAGCTACTTTTTAGGGGCACTTTGAATTACTACACTCTAAAAAAATAGGCATCTGAATTGCCACCATTGTGCTGTAGAATTTTAATTGGTGTAAAACAACACCAAAAGGAGTGTTACATGCCTCAATAATTCGTGGGGTTTCCTAGCAAATGAGTGAAAAAAAGAAAAACAACAACAATAAACCGACTCAAGACGGAGTGTTTTGTTACCAGTATCTTTGGTAGCTAATCAGTTGCATATTTCTAAAATGTAGATTCAAATTGGAGTGAAATACTTGCCATATTATAATTGTCTGTTAAATTTGTCTGGTGTCTATATTCGAGCTTTCCTGATCAAGTTTCAGATGGATCAAGTCATAGCTTGTTTAAAGACTGCATGTTCTGATTATTCACGTCAGGAAAGTTTACAAGAAAAGGGTCCTTTTCGATGAATGTAGGGATAACACTGCAACGGGTTCGAAGTGTCATTACCGGTTTTCTCAATTCCATACTCGATAACAACATAATTTAAGAGGATAGCATTAAAAACATTTTGCCTGTCCGGGAACATAAGGACTGAATGCAACATGTATAAGTATATATTTCGATTTTAACATGATGTAGCACTCGTCCGTTTCAAAGATTAGAGTTATTATATTGTACTGAAATTGCCCTCAATTAAACGAATGCGCAAAACGTTTTTCTCCTAAGTTACAGAACATTGGTGGGGGTACGTATCTTTACACAATTGTGTGAAAGTGTTTAAATAATTTTGAAAAATTCAAAATCACTAGCTATTGACACCCTAAGTTCATTCAGATACAATTAGCTGTTTACCACACTACATGAATTGTATTTATAAAATCTTAAATATTAAGTTGTATTTTAAAATCCATGTATCTTTTCAGGGTGTCGTAAGTAGACATACTAGAAACTTCCAATAATCAATTTACAATTAAATTTCATAACCAGAAAAATAACTAATATATGCTTTCTGTAATGAATACTATTATGCGTAATGAGTACAGAATTATGTTGATAAAACTGTAAAGCGATTAACAACAAAACTTAAAGATGAATGAAAGATACTGAATGAGTAATGTGTTTTAAATTTTGCAAAGATATTACGAAGCAAGTCCTCTGCATTATATATGAACACACACTAAGGTGAACACGAAAGCTGTGCTTCTATTCGAGAAAAACTACTTGTGTTATTTTAGGGTTCTCACTTGGTGATGATTCGTCTTTAACTTACTTTCCTATATAGGTACTTTGGATTACGAGATTTCAATTACAGTACAATAGATTTCAGATTTTAATTTTCTACAACATTAATTTAGTGTTTCTCTCTTTCTCATCAAGTTTCCAATGGATCACGTTGAAACTTATTTACGTGCACAAATAGTGATTTTTCAGAGATCAGGATTTTATTAGCTGAATCAATGTGACGATAAATTATTACCGTGCAAGCAAGGTGCCTATTGTACCGGACACACAAGCACACACTACAAAGGAACATGCGCGACCGCACATGTGTATTTATTCAAGAAACTACATGGTATAATTTAATATATTCTATCAAAATAACTGTCTTAAGTTCCGATTTTCCTGAAAGCTTCACTACATGTAAGTAATTGAAGAAAAAAGAGTTTCAATTATTAAAAAAATTGAAAAGACGAAGTGGAACTTCATGCGTAAGAAATCCTACATGCTGATGAGTCATTTATCACTCACCTAGTTCTATTACAAGATTGTAGCTGAAACATTCTTAGTAAAGGAATTTACAAGCTATTTAAGTTGGAAACCCTGTGATTATTTTTGAAATTAATTAGTAGTATAGTTGGTGCTATTATAAGCACCACTTATAAGTGTAGGAAAGAAGAGGTTATTTGATTGAACAGCCCGATTTGCTTATACTTAAAACAATAGCAAGGGGGGCTTATACCCCAATTCTTCAGGTGTGATATGCTCTGATTTTTAAGAAATTCTGGATTCTAGTGTAGAAAGGATGAAGCCCCTCAGACAGATTTGCCTATACTTAAGACTATGCCAACTTCTCTTATCATCTTATTGTTTATAGTGTGTTTTTCTGTCAAAATTCTAGGAATCTTGAATTGATATAAAGCTCATAGCTATTGGGTTCTGAGATCCAGTAGAGTGTGGTGCATAGCCCCATGGTTTTTATTGCCTTGTAATCGGGAGGCTCGGGTTTGAATCCTGGTAAAATGTGAAGCCTCCCCTGATGGCAAAATGTTAATATTGTTGTCTTGTAATCAGGAGGCTTTTGGGTTTGAGTCCTCATAAAATGTGAAGCCTCCCCTGATGGCAAAATGTTAATATCGTTGTCTTGTAATCAGGAGGCTCGGGTTTGAATCCTGATAAAATGTGTAAGATTGAAATACATGTGGCAAAATAATATCTCCACACGTGAGATTTTGAGAATAATTACTGCTAGTTGATATACAACTGATAGCTCCCAGATCTGAAAACCTGGTAAAAGTGTTATACAACAGAGCAAAATTATTTTATATTGGTAATCACCCGAGCCTAGGTACTGCTGTTGTTTGGGTATAAAAATATCAGCTCAGCCACTAACTGCTGTTATAATTGTTTTGGCATATTTTCCATAGTTCTGTTTTTTTGGACCAGGAAATTTTATATAAACAAACAACAAAAATGCCAAAACAAAAATATTGCAATCAGTGTAATAAAAATATATCTAGTTCTAATTGGTGTAGGCACCGGCATATTTGCGACCGTAAGAAATGCAGAAAGGCCACAAAAATATGTCCAAGATGCCATAAAATATTAAGCAAGGCATATTACAAATGGCATAAGTGTAATTCTTATGTACAGTCATCAACATTGCCCCCACAACCATCTACATCTGGTCTGAAAAGAAAGCATGAAGCACCTGTTAATGCTGGACCTGCAAAGCAGCCACGCTATGCACCACCTATCCATAGCAGTTTTAATGGCCAATTAAGAGATTATCGGTTTGTATCAGAGCCAAGATGTGGTATTGAGAATTTTTTGAACAGTATAAATCCTGATGTGCAGGCAATTCTAAATGCACAAAATGGCTCTTATAAGCTCTTCCTCAAATTGTTTACACAATATAAGAAACCAAATGGCACAAAATTTACACAGCCCCACATAACAGAAACTGTACCGGTATATTCAAATGCAAATTCAGACAAAATAATAAGCAGTTTGATAGATCAACTGAACATTAAACACTCTGAATTTGCAGCAAAAGAGTCTGGATGGAGCCTATGCGGATCTCCACACAAGTTATATGTTAATATTTCTGAATTCAGCCCATTACAAGGATCTACATATCTGCCATTACCTGCCAATATTAAAAACAAAAAAGCCGTGGTTAATATAGAAAATACCGACCAGAAATGCTTTTGTGGTGTATTTTAGCTGCTTTGTTTCCAGTTTCAAGGAATCCTCAGAGAATAAATTATTACAAACAACAAGAACATATTTTTAATAAAGCAATGGAGGGTTTAGAATATCCAATGTCTGTTCAGAATATTGATAAATTTGAAAAAAAGGCCCGGGATATTAATGGCAAACAATTATCTATTAATGTATTTATTTGTTCCACTGGCCGTGGCAATTGCTTGATAGAACCTCTCAGAATCAGTATATTTGTTGATGAATCTGCTGTTCCGATTGATCTGCTCTTAATTGAAGGGGATGGCACATATCATTACACTCTGATACATAATCTTGAAGCTTTAGTGAGAACACAACTAGACAAATCTAATAGAATATTCAAGTTGTGCAGAAGATGTTTAACTGTATTTGATGGTAGAAAAATGGTGAATGGGGTTCGGGAAGTGAATGCAGAAATTGCTAAAAACAAGTTAATTGAGCATCTGAAATACTGTGGCAATTATAAACCTGTTCATATGGTAATGCCAATGCCAAGAGAAAATGCAGAATTCAAAAAATGTGAAGCCTGGTTGGAACACCCAGCATATATAGTCTGTGATTTTGAATCAAATCTCAAACCTCTTGCATTCTGCAATCCAGATCCTGAAGAATCTTCAATTACACCATACCAGCTACATGAACCTTCCAGCTTTTGTTATGTTGTTGTACAGGATGGTGTTGTTAGTAAAGAATATTCATACATGGGAGCAGATGCCATCAAAAAATTTGCACATAGAATAGAAAATGAGTGCCATGACATAGCATCTAATGTCTTATTAAAATCAAAACCTATGTTGCCTTTAACAGAGAAACAGATTGAAGATTTCAACAATGCAGAAAAATGCCCGTTATGTGATTCTGAATTTTCAGATACAAAAATCAAGGTGAAACACCATTCTCATACAGATGGTAAATTCAAAATGGCCCTGGGTAATAGCTGTAATATTAAGATCCAGAGACCAAAATTTGTCCCAATATTTTGCCATGGAGCATCCAATTATGATTTTCATCATCTGATCAGATATGAGGGGTTTGACAAGCAGAATTTAAATATTTTAGCAGAAAATGATGAGAAATATATTGCTATTAGCAAAATAATTAAAGTTAATGGTGTTCCTATTCACTTAAGATTTCTTGATTCCTACAGAATTTTATCTGCTAGCCTGGCTACACTGGCCACTCAATTATCTGATGATCAATTCAAAATTACATGTGCTTTGTTTCCAAATCAGGACCTGAAATTAATTAGGCGGAAGGGTGTATATCCATATGATTATGTTACAGATTTTTCTAAATTTGATGAGTGTGCTCTGCCACCAAAACAACAGTTTTACAGCAAAATCAGAGGATCTGGAATCACTGATGATGATTATCACCATGCCCAATTGATGTGGAACAATTTAAAATGCCAGACATTTGGTGATTATCACATGGCATATTTAAAACTTGATGTGACCCTCTTAGCTGATATACTGCAGGCATTCAGAAAATCTTCCATGCAAAATTATGAACTGGATCCAGTGTATTTTTACAGTGCCCCAGGCCTAGCATGGGCTGCAATGTTTTTAAACACTAACATACAATTGGATCTTATCCAAGATCAAGATATGTATCTGTTTATGGAACAATGTATAAGAGGGGGCATGGTGCAATGCTCTCAGAGATATGCCAGAGCAAATAACAAATATATTCCTGATTATGATCCAGCACTGCCATCAAATTATATACTGTATGTAGATGCCAATAGCCTCTATGGTTATGCTATGATGGATAAATTGCCACATGCAGGGCTTGAATGGGTTGAAGATTTCAATATTGAAGATCTTCAGGACTTTGATTTCCAAGATTTCCACTCTAAAGGAACAGATTCAGTCACTCCAAATACCTAATCTGGACCCTCTGAACAATGCCATAGCCGAGGTTAAAGAAAAAATTGAGACACTTGAAAATTTTATGAACAATTTGCCATCTTCTGATGCTTTGAATGCAATAACTCGGAGTGTAGCAAATATTAAGCTGCAACTTGAAACATATGAAGATTTTGGAAAAATTCAAAGTTCCATAACCCATCTTGAAGGTACAATAGCAGCAGTGCAAAGTGATTTGGCAAATGTACTAGAATCCCGATTGCCTGGGATTGTAGATACCCTTGTCAGTGTCCAGCAACAAATCACAAAGATTGAAAACCTCAACACTGAATCTGAGCTATCTCATTTTCATCACTTGATTGATGATATCCAAACAAAGCTTGAAATTTTACAACAATCAACACCCTCTCAGGCAGATATAGCCCTGCTCCAAAATGCTATGCAAAATGTGGCTGATGCTTCTGAATTAAACAATATAAAATTGGCACTTGAATTTTTGCAAAATACAGTATCAAATCTGCCTACATCACAGGAACTTAAAAATATAAAGAGGGCAGTGAATCGCATATTGAAATCAGAAGATATCAAGAATATCCTGGCAGAGATCAAACATCTCACTCAGACAGTGGCAACTCTACCAACCAATCAACATATTAATGAACTGCATGCCCTGTTTAAGGATATCAGAAGACAGGTCCATGATCTTACAGCTCAAAATTCAAAATTGGCAGTTGTTGAAAATTTGCAACAAATTGTAGCTAATATCAAGCAACAGCTAGGGACCATGGAATCCAATCAAGCAAATGCTCTGTCTGTTTTTGCCACCCAGCTTCAAGAAATTGTGCAACAATACAAGAAACTTGTTGTGGACATAAAAATCAAGCCAGGCCATGATGATGTTGTTAGGACCATCAATGAGCACCTTGAATCTGTAACAAGCAGATTGCTCACAGCAGAAAAAGAAATAACAGGCATAATTGAGAATCCAAAACATACAGTAATTCTTGAATTGTACAGCATCCCCAACAAAGAATATGATTCTCCATTTACACCAGGTGGCAAAATATATATGCTGTCCCCTGCACAATTTTATTACCAGTTTTTTGTTGGGGGCACATTGAGACCAATCAAGATCAAATATTGGCTACAACCACAGGCACACCACTACCCTACCTTATCAATAACAAATGCTGATAACAAAGTGAAAATCACTCGTGTAGAATTAGAGGATTTTACAGATCCCAATACATTAGAAACATCTTATGCTGAAGATGATGGCTCTCTGGAATTTAAAATACAAGTAGGGGACAAATTATATTTAGAAAATTCTGCAGTATCAGCTGCTGAACACCCCATAGTTGCAATATTCTTGTTTACATATTATGTCTAGACAAATTATTGTTGATGAATTACACAGACAAGCCAGACATAATTTTAAGAGAGTGCCAGTAGTCACAAAAGGCATAGATGATTTATTGCAAAGCGACTTGATTGAAATGGCAAGTGGACAGTTGAAAAACTTAGACAAAATCAACAAGGGCTACAAGTATCTACTCACTGTCATAGATACATTTTCAAAATTTGCCTGGGCTGTGCCACTCAAATCCAAGACTGGAAAATGTGTTACAGAAGCCATCAGAACAATCATCAATCAGAGTGGAAGATCACCGCGCTATTTGCAAACAGATAATGGCAAAGAATTTTATAATTCTGTGTTCCAACAATTTATTAAAAGCCAGGCAATAAAACATTATTCGAGTTACAGTGATCTCAAGGCCTCAATTGTAGAGAGATTCAACAAAACTCTAAAAAATCTTATGTATAAACAATTCACACTTCAAGGTAATTATAAATGGATTAATATTCTTCCAGAACTTCTAAAAAAATATAACAACTCGGTCCATTCCACAATCAACATGAAACCCTCTGAAGTACCTTCATCTGATGAGCAAAAATTGATCAGCACTGTTTATTATCCTAGATACCAGCCAACAACAAGAAAGGCCAAATACAAGGTGGGGGATCAAGTAAGAATCAGCAAATATAAGCACTTATTCAAAAGAGGCTTTAGAAGAAACTGGAGCACTGAATTATTTACAGTGGTTCAAGTTAAACCTGGGACCCTTAACACATATATAATAAAAGATCACCGAGGAGAAATTCTCAAAGGCAGGTTCTATGAAGAAGAGCTCAGCAAAACTAAACAGCCTGACACATATCTCATAGAAAAAATCATCCGCAGAAAAGGCAACAAGTTATTTGTCAAATGGCTAGGACTCCCAGAACACAGCTGGATCGATGCAAACAAAATAATAATATGAACACCTGGGATGTTATAAAGAGACTGCCAGAACCTGAACAGCAGAATAAGAGAAATGGAAACTTGCTGCCTGATAATATTAGGTGTCTTATTGTTGGGCCATCTCCTTGTGGTAAAACTACACTAATGGTTGATAATTTTTTATTGGCACCCAACTGGTTAGACTGGAAAAACAGGCACTTGTATGTGTTCTCTAAGAGCTTGGAACAATTAAAATATCAGCAGATGATGAAGCTATATGATGGATTGGATATTGCCACTTTTGAACCAGATGTTAAGCCACTCCATGACTGTCTCGATAATTCTGTTGTTGTGTTTGATGACATTATACTGGATAATCAAAACAAGGTTAGAAATTTTTTTACACAGGGCCGGCACAAAAACATTGATTGCTTCTACCTGGCACAGACTTTTTCAAAAATACCGAAGCAGCTGATCCGAGACAACAGCAATTTTATATGTGTGTTTCATCAAGACCATACCAACCTCAAACACATACATGATGAATATGTAGGTGGGGACCTGAGCTACAATGATTTTTCCAAGTTTTGCAGTGGGTGCTGGAACCAGGACAGTTATGGGTTTGTCACAATTGATATGACAAGAACACCCAATAGTGGCAAATACAGAAATAAAATCAACAATTTTCTAGACATTGAAACATATATAAATAAACATGAAAAGGCCAATCATTGATGATCTTAAATTAAGAGATTATCTTGTAAAAAGATTTAAGGGATGGAAATCAGAGAACCTTGGAATTTATGAAAAACACAAACAAACAAAACAGCCTATAATTGATGCTATTGGTGAATTAGGTAAGAATATCAAAACTGTTACAGAGCAAAATCAAAATTTGATCACAGAGCTTGTACCTGTAGCTGCTAGGAACATATTAGATTATCCATTCACCCCACTTTCCAGTATTCATACACATAGTCCTATTGCTCCTAAAAGAATTGAAGCTACTCAGGATCCTATTGAATTGGGTCTTCTTGCTCAAAAATATTTAACCACACCTAAAGACAATAAAGATGAGGTGTTTGGCTTATATGCTGACACAGAGCTTGATGGTAGCATCATACATAGAATTGGCAATTTCAGAGTAACATTTATGGGAGATGATCTGATTGTATATTCAGAATCTCGTCTTGGAGAAAAAGGTGCTTTTGTTAAGTACCCCGGCACACCTGGATTGTGGGAACTGATGACTAGGAAGAGACCTGGCAGCTATACAGATCAAGATTATGAATATTACAAAGAAATATTAATAAAATCAGATGCTCTACACCAGAACAATGATCCCACACAAAAAAGAGTCAAGTCGAGCAGTGGGGCAAAATACAATAATTTAATCAAGCCCATATGGTCTCAGATCAAGACTGGCAGTGGAATAAAACAATACAACACCCTGCCTAAAGAATTTGTGTGGGTTGATGATGTCAGGAAACTTGTAGATAGGTTATTGGTGATAGCTGGGGAGGAAAATGCTGGCAACCACAATTTTTACAATGAAAAAGTTGGAATTATGGACATGATAAGCACCAAATTGTCTAATTTTATAGTAAATGACACTAAGGGGATTGGATATCTCATAAAAATTATTAATACTCTACCACCTAAATTTTTTGAATATTTCTGAGGGTCGGGGCCTTGTTAATGACATTATAAACAAGCTGCCATTTGAACTACACATTCCAGGTTATCAGTATTGTGGTCCCGGTACAAAATTAGATCATAGATTAAACAGAGGTGATCCTGGTGTTAATCCCCTAGATGCTGCTTGTAGAGACCATGACATAGCATACAACACACATTCTGATCTTGACAAGAGACATGTTGCAGACAAGAAATTAGAAGAGGCTGCATTTGGTAGATTTGTAAGCACAGATGCTTCTTTGAGTGAAAAAATAGCAGCATTGGGTACCACCATAGCTATGAATACCAAACAAAAACTGGGGTGGGGGTTGTGAATATGTATATAATAAACCTACAATGAAGGCCAAGGGTGTTATGTATCAAATACCTTATGCAGGTCTTAAATCTCTTAAAACTATTGACAGTCTTTTAACCAAAAAGCAGCGCAAGAAAAAAAATTCTTGTATTGCAAAGGGTCATGGTATGAAATTGTTGCTTAGCACCCCCCAATTAAAAAAATTACAGCAATCCAGGAAAAAATCACATGTGGGGGGATTTATATTTACCATCCCTGCCATCTTAGCTGCTCTCGGGGCTGTTGGGAGCTTGGCCGGGGGATCAGCCGCCATAGCAAAAACAGTAATAGATGCCAAAAAGAATTGGGCAGAATTAGATGAGCAGAGGCGCCATAACCTGGCCATAGAGAAACAGGGCAAAGGTGTTAAGAGAGCCATGAATAAGTTTAAAAAAAACAAGAGCCGCTTACAAACCAAGATATTGAAGCTTTAATCAAGCCACTGGGCATCAAACATTTTAGAAGTGTGTACATGTCTGATTCTTTACCAGAACAACCACTCAACAAAGAGTGTGGCATTGTTAATTTGGATAAGTACAAAAATCAGGGCACTCACTGGATCTGTTATCTTAAATATTTAAAAAATGAGGCATTTGTGTTTGATTCATTTGGAGGTGTTCCACCTGAAAATTTAATAAAATATCTAAAATCAGCTAATCTTTATTACAATAATGCCCTTGTTCAAAACTTCAAAGATGTTAATTGCGGACATTTGTGTTTATCTGTTCTTAGATACATGTCTCAAATAAATAAACCATCAATTGAAGATTTTCAAAAAGCCTTGTGGTATTTAAAACATCATGGGGGTATTCCATCTCACCAGCCAAAATTCAATATTGAAACTCAAATTACATGATGACATAGTGTATCCCAAAACAATAGCTCTCAGAGCATTTTATGGCATGTACTTGATCCCTAATATTACACACCACAACAACACAATTGCAGTAGGGGATCAAAAAATTGTCATCACTCCAGGGCAATATAACCTATCCACTCTAAATGCTCAATTACCCAGAGGTGTAGTGTTAAGTCAAAATTCTGTCACTCACAGAGTAGAAATTGTATCTGCCACAGAAACAGTGGATCTGGGTACTATAGGAGAGCTGTTAGGATTTGAGAACAACACAAAACTTGAACCAGGCATCAAACGCACTGCTATTAATATACCTAAATTCTTAGCCATAGAGACTCTGAATATTCACTGTAATGTGGCTGAGGGTATGATCACCAAATCAAATGGCATAGGCACTCACAAACAAACTGGCATTATTGCAACATTCAAACCTAATTCTGAATTTATGGAACCCATCATCTACAATCCATCCCCAACATTATATTTTCCTGTGTGCCATAATAGAATAGATTATATTGAATTGATGGTCACTAATGAAAAAGAAGAATTAGTTGATTTTGCTGGAGCCACAACAACTGCAATCATAGAGATTAATATTTAAATAAAAATACATACAAGAAAATGGAAAATATTGAGAGTTATGAGCTACAATCATTCCCTCCAAACAGGAGGACATTTGCAAATTTAAATCAACCCAACACAGAGATTGAGGTTGATCTTGATGTAGGGGATGGCTTTATACACCCCCACAGAGCAGATCTATACATCAAATTTGATGTTGTAAAGCTCGATGGTACCGATTATCCGGCAAATTCAAATATAAGATTGGTAGACAATTTTGTGCCACATCTATTCTCTGAAATTGAGATCAGAAAGCATGGCGTTGTTATAAACAGAGTGGATTATCCCGGCATTACCTTAACAGCTTTGGCCACACTAAAATTATCCAAAACCGAGGCTTCTTACTACAAAATAGGTGGATTTGAGGCTGGTGATAAGATATTATCTAAAAACCACACAATGCTGTTCCCCATGCGCCTGTTGCCAGGATTCTTCTCAGATTACAAAGATATTATGTGGAAGGGTGGTTTAAGAATCACATTTAGAAGAGCTGCCAATGATAATAATGCTTTGATGAGGTACAGCACATTAAACTCTACAGGGGAAGCTCTGCCTAATACCCTACCAGATGCAGGCAAATGCATTATTCAGACTATGGAGCTAAGAATCCCTGTTGTTGAATAAGTAGTGGTATTGATGCTATTATAAACCCGAGAAAGTATGAACCCCCCTCAAGCAGGTTTAACTACACTTAAAACAAGCTCAACATGAGCATATGAGCTTTTTGCTCAAGTGTGGAACCCTGCCTAATCCAAGATTTTTGTAAAAATGCCCTCGGGAATTTCCTGGGAAAGTATGACCCCCCTCAGATTGATGAGGCTACACTTACAAAAGGCACTTCTGTGAGATTGTTGTCCATAAATTTGTTAAAAATATGCTCTTCTTGATATTGTATGATATAGGCAAGTTATTCAAGAAAAATAGGCAAGTTATTCAAGATCTAGAGAATGGCAAGAGATTTTTGAAAAATTATAGAGATCAAAAAGCTCATCTTGAAATGCCCATGAGAAATCACCAAACCCCATGTCTCTAGGATTCATGGTTCCGAAGATATTAACAACTTTGTTAATATTGTATTTTTCAGAAAATTCTATTTATAGAACAGACATAAATCAGAGATTTACAGCTTAAATATTGTAAATATCAGGAAAATTATAGAGACATAAAATGTAGAGAATTATGCCTAGAATATGCCTACAAAATTTCAAGTCTCCAGTACTGGTAGTTTTTGAAAAATCTCAAATTTAAAAAAATTATCGATTTTTTAACAAAACTTCTAAACAGCCTCTAGATTTCAAATATGCAACCCCTATGCTTCTATCTTGAAAAATAGGCAAGTTATTCAAGATCTAGAAAACAACAAGATATTTTGAAAAATTTATAGACATCAAAAAGTTGCATCTTGAAATGCCCAGGCCAAAGCAACAAACCCCATGTCTCTAGGGTTCATGGTTCCGAAGATATCAGAGAAACAAAATTATTGATTTTTTCCAAAATTTGAGTATGTTGCTCAGGGGGCCAAGCAGTTGTCATGCATATGGGAAAAACTTAGCTTCGGCTCATATTAATCCAAGCCGGGCAGTTCTCAACCGGCCTGAGAATCAATATATTGATTCTCAACTGACCCAGTTCTCAAGCTTCTGGAAATCAATATATTGATTCTGTTCTATTGCCTTCAGCAATTCTATTAGCAGCTCCTGCAGTCTTATTAGCAGTTTTATTGCCAGATCAATACTTGGAGGAGCAGTTCCTCAGATTCCCGCATGGAGCTATCAGCATCGGTTCAATACATTAGTTCCTCAAATTCCCGCTGGAGCTGTGAGCATCGGGTCAATACATTAATTCCTCAAATTCCCGCATGGAGCTATGAGCATCGGATCGCTGTGAGCATCGGATCAATATATTGACTTCCAGCAATTCTTATTAGCAGCTCCTGCAGTTTTATTGCCTTGATGGATTAGTTCCTGAGAGTCCCGGGGGCATGGCGCTGCGTGTTGATTGCATGTACACCTAGCAGAAAAATGGGAGGTACGCACAGGAGAAAATACTCCAGCCATGCAGAATCACCCCCATAAATATAATTATCCTAGGATCAAAATTAGTGACAGAATAGAGAAACAAAAATTATAATAGGGCTTGGATATAGCTACCAGCTATTATATTTTTATTTTGAACACAGCACTTAAAACTAAGTCAAGATGCACCCCCACCCCCACCCACCCCAACCCACCCCCACCCCAACCCACCCCCACCCCCACCCATACCCACATCCATACATATTTACTTCCCAGTCCACTTCTATTGCATCATGTTGTGCAATATTAATTGATTAAATGCTTATGACATAATGTGATGATGTGGTGTTTCCTGATTGGTTTAAATAAGCAGAGTTCCTATTGGCTCTGTAAATCTATATAAGCCAGGGCACAGTGCAGATTCTTCACCATTGCTGGATCGGCAGTGGAACCCACAAGTGGGGGGCAGAACCTGAACAGGCTCCACCAAAGTATAGGAGAATTGAAGCATATAATTTGGCGGAATAACCCAAGTAAGGTCATAGAAACAATATACACTAATACAATAAAAGCCAATTTTTGGCAGGGGGGGGGAAGAGGGGGGGGAAAGCCCAAAGTGGTTCCTAAATACAAAATAATTAATATCTCAAGAACTAATTGACATAGAGCTATGCAGTTTTTTTGTCTGCAATGAACCCAACTGATATTTTTTATTAAGCATAGAATTTTGATCATAGAGACAATATACACTGATACAATAAAAGCCAAATTTTTGGCAGGGGGGTCAAAGTGGTTCCTAAATACAAAATAATTAATATCTCAAGAACTAATTGACATAGAGCTATGCAGTTTTTTTGTCTGTACTGAACCCAACTGATTAAGCATAGAATTTTGATTTGATTCCCAAGAAATTTTATATAATAAACCAAGAACAAAAATACCAAGGCCAAAAATATTAACACACACACACACACACACACACACATATATATATACACACACACAAATCACACTGCTGAACCCAACTTATATTTTTTATTCAATATAAAGTTTTGAATTGAAGCCCAGGAAATATATATAATAAACCAATAACAAAAAATGCCAAGTCAAAAATATTGTAATCAATGCAATAAGAATATATCCAGCCCCAATTGGGCCAAGCACCAAAAGATTTGTAACCCGGACAAATACAGAACTCCCACAAAAATTTGCCCCAAATGCAATAGAAAATACAGCATGGAATATTTCACATATAAACATAGAGATACTTGTTCTGCACAGTCATCAACATTGCCCCCACAACCATCTACATCTGGTCTGAAAAGGAAGCACGAAGCACCTGTTAATGCTGGACCTGCAAAGCAGCTATGCTATGCACCTATCCATAGCAGTTTTAATGCCCAACTTAGGGATTATCGGTTTGTATCAGAGCCAAGATGTGGTATTGAGAATTTTTTGAACAGTGTAAATTCTGATCTGCATGCAATTCTAAATGCACAAAATGGCTCTTATAAGCTCTCCCTCAAATTGTATACTCAATATAAGAAACCAAATGGCACAAAATTTACACAGCCCCACATAACAGAAACTGTACCGGTATATTCAAATGCAAATTCAGACACAATAATAAGCAGGTTGATGGATCAATTGAATATTAAACACTCTGAATTTGCAGCAAAAGAGTCTGGATGGAGCCTATGCGGCTCTCCACACAGGCTATATGTTAATATTTCTGAATTCAGCCCATTACAAGGATCTACATATCTGCCATTACCTGCCAATATTAAAAACAGAAGAGCCGTGGTTAATATTGAACATACCGACCAGAAATGCTTTTTGTGGTGCATATTAGCTGCTTTGTTTCTAGTTTCAAGGCATCCTGAGAGAATAACTTATTACAAACAACATGAACATATCTTTGACGATGCAATGGAGGGTTTAGAATATCCAATGTCTGTTCAGAATATTGATAAATTTGAAAAAAGGGCCAGGAATATCAATGGCAAACAATTATCTATTAATGTATTTATTTGTTCCACTGGCAATTGCCCGATAGAACCTCTCAGAATCAGTACAATTGATGATGAATCTGCTATTCCGATTGATTTGCTCTTAATTGAAGGGGATGACAAATATCATTACACTCTGATACATAATCTTCAAGCTTTAGTGAGGGCACAACTAGACAAATCCAATAGAATATTCAAGTTGTGCAGAAGATGCTTAACTGTATTTGATGGTCAAAAAATGGTAAATAAGGTTCGGGAAAAAAATGCAGAAATTGCCAAAAACAAGTTAATTGAGCATCTGAAATATTGTGGCAAGCATAAACCTGTTCATATGGTGATGCCTAATCCAAGTGAAAATTGCAAATTCAAAAAGTTTGAAGCCTTGTTGGAACACCCAGCATATATTGTCTGTGATTTTGAATCCATTCTCAAATATCTTGCATCCTGCAATCCAGATCCTGAAGAATCTTCAATTACACCATATCAGCTACATGAACCTTCCAGCTTTTGTTATGTGGTTGTACAGGATGGTGTTGTTACTAAAAAAGATTCATACTTGGGGCCAGATGCCATCAAAATATTTGCACATAAAATAGAAAATGAGTGCCGTGACATAGCATCTAACATCTTATTAAAATCAAAACCCATGTTGCCTTTAACAGAGAAACAGATTGAGGATTTCAACAATGCAGAAAAATGCCCGGTATGTGATTCTGAATTTTCAGATACAAATATCAAGGTGAAACACCATTCTCATACAGATGGTAAATTCTTAATGGCCCTGTGTAATAGCTGTAATATTAAGATCAAGAGACCAAGATTTGTCCCCATATTTTGCCATGGAGCATCCAATTATGATTTCCATCATTTGATCAGATACGAGGGGTTTGAGAAGCAGAATTTAAATATTTTAGCTGAAAATGATGAAAAATATATATCTATAAGCAAAATAATTAAAGTTAATGGTGTTCCTATTCACATAAGATTTCTTGATTCTTACAGAATTTTATCTGCTAGCCTGGCTACACTGGCCACTCAATTATCTGATGCTCAATTCAAAATCACACGTGCCTTGTTTCCAAATCAGGACCTGAAATTAATTAGGCGGAAGGGTGTATATCCATATGATTATGTTACAGATTTTTCTAAATTTGATGAATGTTCCCTGCCACCACAAGAAGAGTTTTACAGCAAAATCAGAGGATCTGGAATCACTGATGATGATTATCACCATGCCCAATTGGTGTGGAACAATTTAAAATGCCGGACATTTGGTGATTATCACATGGCATATTTGAAACTTGATGTGACCATCTTAGCAGATATAATGCAGACATTCAGAAAATCTTCTATGCAAAATTATGGACTGGACCCAGTGTATTTTTACAGTGCCCCGGGCCTAGCATGGTCTGCAATGTTTTTGAACACTAAAAAGCCATTGGATCTGATCCAGGATCAAGATATGTACTTGTTTATGGAGGAAAGTATAAAAGGAGGCATGGTGCAATGTTCTCAGAGATATGCCAGAGCAAATAACAAATATATGCATGATCATGATCCAGCACGGCCATCAAATTATATAGTGTATGTAGATGCCAACAGCCTCTATGGTCACGCAATGATGCAAAAACTGCCATATGCAGGGCTTGAGTGGGTTGAAAATTTCAATATTGAGGATCTTCAGAACTTTGATGACAGTGAGTATGGCCTATTCTTAGAGGTTGATCTGACAATTCCAAAAAATTTACACAACAAATTTTCTGATCTGCCCCCAATTCCTGAGGTTAAGTGCTCACCTGGCTCTAAACAGAAGAAGCTCATGATGACACTGGAGCCAAAACAAGGCTATGTCATATATTACAAAAACCTCCAGTTCCTGATGAAACATGGTGTTCAAGTGACCAAAGTTGGAAAAGTTTTGAGGTTCAGGCACTCAGAATGGTTGAAACCATATATTAATACAAATACAGAGCTTCGAACATCTGCAAAGAGCCAATTTGATAAGGCCTTGTTTAAATTGATGGTCAATTCTGTATATGGCAAAACAATTGAAAATGTCAGAAAACATACCGATGTTAAAATAATTACTGACCCCAGCCTGAGCAAAAAATTGGTTGCAAAGCCTAATTTCAATTATAGAAGAATTTATGATGAAAATATGGCACTTTTCAACATGAAAAAAACAAAAATTAAGTTTGATAAACCTATTTATGTAGGGGCTGCAATATTGGAATTGTCCAAATTACATATGTTAACATTGTATTATGATGTGTTGAAACCTTTTTATGGTGATAATATAAAATTGATGTACATGGACACGGATAGTTTTGTTCTTGATATTCAAACAGAAGATGTTTATCAAGATATTTAACAGCCTGAATTGTTTCAATACTTTGATACCAGTGAACATAAAAAGATTCAACAACACCACAACAAAAAGGTGCCTGGCAAGTTAAAAGATGAGACACTTGGTGATGTTATTGTGGAATTTGCTGGGTTAAGTGCCAAGATGTACAGTTTTAAAACATGTGATGCTGTTGTCAAAAAGGCCAAGGGCATTGGCAGAGTAACTGTTGAAAAAGAGCTCCAATTTGAAGATTATAAAAATTGCCTCAAATCCCAGAATTTAATCAAAACATCAGAATCCAGAATTCAGAGTGTGGATCACTTATTGACTTCAAATGTTGTAAGAAAAGTGGCTCTGGACCCACATGATGATAAGAGATGTATTTTATCATGTGGCATACATACTTTACCATGGGGTCATTGTGATTTGAAAAATGGCAATCAATGCACAAGCACAGAGCATGATTTGAAATAAATAAACATGCCTATGAACTTATTTGGGTTCAAAAAACAGGCTATTATGGATCTGCCAACACCACAACCCTCTCCTGATATGATATCTAAACTGAGTGGCTTGTTAATTATTCATCTGAACAGCATATTTACAGATGTTGATGATGAAACAGGCAAAATAATGTACATATTTAACAATAATTTAAATCATTACCAATTACCTGTAGGTGGGCAATTGCAATTTATTACAACCCCTGAGGGTGATGTCAAAATTTCAGTAGGGAGAAATATTTATAGAATTAAGTACTCAAACATGGTTTCTGGCACTGTTTATACTGTTTCTGCTGGTGACTGCTTATATATTGAGGTCCCTGGATCCTATGACAAGCTTATACCCTTTTTTATAGAATTAAGAATCAGATATTCAATAATAAATAACTACTAAACAAAATGCCTAATGATATTTTTGGCCATACAAGACATGAAGATCACAGTGATGAGATTCTGATGCTTGATGTCAGAGTCAAGAAATTAAGAAGTGATTTACAAGCTTTACAAACAACACTCAATGCCAGTCTTCAATTAGAAATTACAAATTTACAATCACAATGCATGGACCCTCTTCTTAAAATTGATTCTGAACTCAAATTGCTGCTTCAGAAATATACTGATTTGGCCACATTGGATAATTTTCAAAGTTTGGAAGAAGCTGTAGCAGCTCTTCAAGCCAAATTTAAGACCCAGGCTAACAACTCTGAGCAATTGAAACAGCAATTGGAAGAGCAAATAAATAATGTCCAGGCACAGCTCCAAACAATTGTCAAAAGCATAAAATCACAAGAAGATTTTGATCTAGTGATTTCCACTCTAAAGGAACAGATTCAGTCTCTCCAAATACCTAATCTGGACCCTCTGAACAATGCCATAGCCGAGGTTAAAGAAAAAATTGAGACACTTGAAAATTTTATGAACAATTTGCCATCTTCTGATACTTTAAATGCAATAACTCGGAGTGTGGCAAATATTAAGCTGCAACTTGAAACATATGAAGATTTTGGAAAAATTCAAAGTTCCATAACCCATCTTGAAGGTACAATAGCAGCAGTGCAAAGTGATTTGGCAAATGTACTAGAATCCAGATTGCCCGGGATTGTAGATACACTCATCAGTGTCCAGCAACAAATCACAAAGCTTGAAAACCTCAACACTGAATCTGAACTATCTCATTTTCATCACTTGATAGATGATATCCAAACAAAACTTGAAATTTTACAACAATCCACACCCTCTCAGGCAGATATAGCTCTGCTCCAAGATGCTATGCAAAATGTGGCTCATGCTTCTGAATTAAATGATGTGAAATTGGCACTTGAATCTTTGCAAAATACAGTATCAAATCTTCCTACATCACAGGAACTTAAAAATATTAAGAGAGCAGTGAATAGGATATTGAAATCAGAAGATATCAAGAATATCCAGGCAGAGATCAAACATCTCACTCAGACAGTGGCCACTCTTCCAACAAATCAACATATTAATGAATTGCATGCCCTGTTTGAGGATATCAGAAGACAGGTCCATGATCTTACTGCTCAAAATTCAAAATTGGCAATTGTTGAAAATTTGCAACAAATTGTAGCTAATATCAAGCAACAGCTAGGAACCATGGAATCCAATCAAGCAAATGCCCTGTCTGTTTTTGCCACCCAGCTCCAAGAAATTGTGCAACAATACAAGAAACTTGTTGTGGACATAAAAATCAAGCCGGGCCATGATGATGTTGTTAGGACCATCAATGAGCACCTTGAATCTGTAACAAGCAGATTGCTCACAGCAGAAAAAGAAATAACAGGCATAATCGAGAATCCAAAACATTCAGTAATTCTTGAATTGTACAGCATCCCCAACAAAGAATATGATTCTCCATTTACACCAGGTGGCAAAATATATATGCTCTCCCCTGCACAATTTTATTACCAATTTTTTGTTGGGGGCACATTGAGACCAATCAAGATCAAATATTGGCTACTGCCACAGGCACATCACTACCCAACCTTATCAATAACAAATGCTGATAACAAAGTGAAAATCACCAGTGTAGAATTGGAGGATTTTACAGATCCCAATACATTAGAAACAGCCTATACTGAAGATGATGGCTCTTTGGAATTTAAAATACAAATTGGAGACAAATTATATTTAGAAAATCCTGCAGTCTCAGCTGCTGAACACCCTATAGTTGCAATATTCTTGTTTACATATTATGTCTAGAAAAATTATTGTTGATGAATTACACAGACAGGCCAGACATAATTTTAAGAGACTCCCAGTAGTCACAAAAGGCATAGATGATTTATGGCAAAGCGACTTGATTGAAATGGCAAGTGGACAGTTGAAAAACTTAGACAAAATCAACAAGGGCTACAAGTATCTACTCACTGTAATAGACACATTTTCAAAATTTGCCTGGGCTGTGCCACTCAAATCCAAGACTGGAAAATGTGTTACAGAAGCTTTTAGAACAATCATCAATCAGAGTGGAAGATCCCCGCGCTATTTGCAAACAGATAATGGCAAAGAATTTTATAATTCAGTGTTTCAACAATTTATTAAAAGCCAGGCAATACAACATTATTCGAGTTACAGTGATCTCAAGGCTTCAATTGTAGAGAGATTCAACAGAACCTTAAAAAATCTTATGTATAAACAATTTACACTTCAAGGTAATTATAAATGGATTAATATTCTTCCAGAACTTCTACATAAATATAACAATTCTGTCCATTCCACAATCAACATGAAACCCTCTGAAGTAACTTCATCTGATGAGCAAAAATTGATCAGCACTGTTTATTATCCTAGATATCAGCCAACAACAAGAAAGGCCAAATACAAGGTGGGGGATCAAGTAAGAATAAGCAAATATAAGCACTTATTCAAGAGAGGCTTTACAAGAAATTGGAGCACTGAATTATTTACAGTGGTTCAAGTTAAACCTGGGACCCTTAACACATATATAATAAAGGATCACCGAGGAGAAATTCTCAAAGGCAGGTTCTATGAACAAGAGCTCAGCAAAACTAAACAGCCTGACACATATCTCATAGAAAAAATAATCCGCAGAAAAGGCAACAAATTATTTGTTAAATGGCTAGGACTCCCAGAACACAGCTGGATCGATGCAAACAAAATAATAATATGAGCACCTGGGATGTTATAAAAAGGCTCCCAGAACCTGAACAACAGAATAAGAGAAATGGCAAATTGCTACCTGATAATATTAGGTGTCTTATTGTTGGGCCATCTGCTTGTGGTAAAACTACACTAATGGTTGATAATTTTTTATTGGCACCCAACTGGTTAGACTGGAAAAACAGGCACTTGTATGTTTTTTCTAAGAGCTTGGAACAATTAAAATATCAGCAGCTGATGAAGCTATATGATGGATTGGATATTGCCACTTTTGAACCAGATGTTAAGCCACTTCATGAATGTCTCGATAATTCTGTTGTTGTGTTTGATGATATTATATTGGATAATCAAAACAAGGTTAGAAATTTTTTTACACAGGGCCGACACAAAAACATTGATTGCTTCTACCTGGCACAGACTTTTTCAAAAATACCCAAGCAACTGATCCGGGACAACAGCAATTTTATATGTGTATTTCATCAAGACCATACCAACCTCAAACACATACATGATGAATATGTAGGTGGGGACTTGAGCTACAATGATTTTTCCAAGTTTTGCAGCAAGTGCTGGAGCCAAGACAGTTATGGGTTTGTCACAATTGATATGACAAGAACACCCAATAGTGGCAAATATAGAAATAAAATCAACAATTTTCTAGACATTGAAACATAAATAAATAACCATGAAAAGGCCAATCATTGATGATCTTAAGTTAAGAGATTATCTTGTAAAAAGATTTAAGGGATGGAAATCAGAGAACCGTGGAATTTATGAAAAACACAAACAAACAGAAGAGCCTGTAATTGATGCTATTAATAATTTAGGTAAGAATATCAAAACTGTTACAGAGCAAAATCAAAATTTGCTCACAGAGCTTGTACCTGTAGCTGCAAGGAACATATTAGATTATCCATTCACCCCACTTTCAAGTATTCATACACCTAGTCCTATTGCTCCTAGCAGAATTGAGGCTAGTCAGGATCCTATTGAATTGGGTCTTCTTGCTCAAAAATATTTAACCACACCTAAAGACAATAAAGATGAGGTTTTTGGCTTATATGCTGACACAGAGCTTGATGGCAGCATCATACATAGAATTGGCAATTTCAGAGTAACATTTATGGGAGATGATATAATTGTATATTCAGAATCTCGACTTGGAGAAAAAGGTGCTTTGTTAAGTACACCGGCACACCTGGATTATGGGAACTGATGACTAGGAAAAGGCCTGGCAGCTATACAGATCAAGATTATGAGGATTACAAAGAAATATTAATAAAATCAGATGCTCTATACCAGAACAATGATCCCACCCAAAAAAGAGTCAAGTCGAGCAGTGGGGCAAAATACAATAATTTAATCAAGCCCATATGGTCACAAATCAAGACTGGCAGTGGAATCAAACAATACAACACCCTGCCCAAAGAATTTGTGTGGGTTGATGATGTCAGGAAACTTGTAGATAGGTTATTGGTGATAGCTGGGGAAGAAAATGCTGGGAACTACAATTTTTACAATGAAAAGGTTGGAATTATGGACATGATAAGCACAAAATTGTCTAATTTTATAGTGAATGACACTAAGGGGATTGGATATCTTATAAAAATTATTAATACTCTACCACCTAAATTTTGGAATATTTCTGAGGGTCGGGGGCTTGTTAATGACATTATAAACAAGCTGCCATTTGAACTACACATTCCAGGCTATCAATATTGTGGTCCAGGCACAAAACTAGATCATAGATTAAACAGAGGTGATCCTGGTGTTAATCCTTTAGATGCTGCTTGTAGAGACCATGACATAGCATACAACACACATTCTGATCTTGACAAGAGACATGTTGCAGACAAGAAATTAGAAGAGGCTGCATTTGGCAGATTTGTAAGCAAAGATGCATCTTTGAGTGAAAAAATAGCAGCATTGGGAACCACCATAGCTATGAGCACCAAACAAAAACTGGGGTGGGGGTTGTGAATATGTATATAATAAACCTACAATGAAGGCCAAGGGTGTTATGTATCAAATACCTTATGCAGGTCTCAAATCTCTTAAAACTATTGACAGTCTTTTGACCAAAAAGCAGCGCAAGAAAAAAAATTCTTGTATTGCAAAAGGGCATGGAATGAAATTGTTGCTTAGCACCCCCCAATTAAAAAAATTACAGCAATCAAGAAAAAAATCACATGTGGGGGATTCATATTTACCATCCCTGCCATCTTAGCTGCTCTCGGGGCTGTTGGGAGCTTGGCCGGGGGATCAGCTGCCATAGCAAAAACAGTAATAGATGCCAAGAAAAATAGGGCAGAATTAGATGAGCAGAGGCGCCATAACCTGGCCATGGAGAAACAAGGCAAAGGTGTTAAAAAAGCCATGAATAAGTTTAAAAAAAACAAGAGCCGCTTACAAACCAAGATATTGAAGCTTTAATCAAGCCACTGGGCATCAAACATTTTAGAGGTGTGTACATGTCTGATTCTTTGCCAGAACAACCACTCAACAAAGAGTGTGGCATTGTTAATTTGGATGAGTACAAAAATCAGGGCACTCACTGGATCTGTTATCTTAAATATTTAAAAAATAAGGCATTTGTGTTTGATTCATTTGGAGGTGTTCCACCTGAAAATTTAATAAAATATCTAAAATCAGCTAATCTTTATTACAATAATGCCCGTGTTCAAAATTTCAAAGATGTTAATTGCGGACATTTGTGTTTATCTGTTCTTAGATACATGTCTCAAATAAATAAACCATCAATTGAAGATTTTCAAAAAGCCTTGTGGTATCTGAAACATCATGGGGGTATTCCATCTCACCAGCCAAAATTCAATATTGAAACTCAAATTACATGATGACATTGTATATCCCAAAACAATAGCTCTCAGAGCATTTTATGGCATGTACTTGATCCCTAATATTACACACCACAACAACACAATTGCAGTTGGTGATGAAAAAATTGTCATCACTCCAGGGCAATATAATCTCTCCACTCTAAATGCTCAATTACCCAGAGGTGTAGTATTAAGTCAAAATTCTGTCACTCACAGAGTAGAGATTGTATCTGCCACAGAAACAGTAGATCTGGGTACTATAGGAGAGCTGTTAGGATTTGAGAACAACACAAAACTTGAACCAGGCATCAAACACACTGCTATGAATATACCTAAATTCTTGGCCATAGAGACTCTAAATATTCACTGTAATGTGGCTGAGGGTATGATCACCAAATCAAATGGCATAGGCACTCACAAACAAACAGGCATCATTGCAACATTCAAACCTAATTCTGAATTCATGGAGCCAATCATCTACAATCCATCCCCAACATTATATTTTCCTGTGTGTCATAATAGAATAGATTATATTGAATTGATGGTCACTAATGAAAAAGAAGAATTAGTTGATTTTGCTGGAGCCACAACAACTGCAATCATAGAGATTAACATTTAAATAAAAATACATACAAGAAAAAAAAATGGAAAATATTGAGAGTTATGAGCTACAATCATTCCCCCCAAACAGGAGGGCATTTGCAAATTTAAATCAACCCAACACAGAGATTGAGGTTGATCTTGATGTAGGGGATGGATTTATACAGCCCCACAGAGCAGATCTATACATCAAATTTGATGTTGTAAAGCTCGATGGAACAGATTATCCGGCAAATTCAAATATAAGATTGGTAGATAATTTTGTGCCTCATCTATTCTCTGAAATTGAGATCAGAAAGCATGGCGTTGTTATAACAGAGTGGATTATCCCGGCATTACCTCCACAGCTTTGGCAACACTAAAATTATCCAAAACCGAGGCTTCTTACTACAAAATCGGTGGATTTGAGGCTGGTGATAAGATATTATCTAAGAACCACACAGTGCTGTTCCCCATGCGCCTTTTGCCAGGATTCTTCTCAGATTACAAAGATATTATGTGGAAGGGTGGGTTAAGAATCACATTTAGAAGAGCTGCAAATGATAATAATGCTTTGATGAGGTACAGCACATTAAACCCTACAGGGGAAGCTCTGCCTAATACCCTACCAGATGCAGGCAAATGCATTATTCAGACTATGGAGTTAAGAATCCCTGTTGTTGAGTATGAGGCCAGTTATGCTCTTAAATACAAAGCTGATATAATAAAAATCCACAAATTCCTCTACAATTTTATACATATCAATGTGTACAGAAGCCCGCATCTGGTACATATTATGAGTTTGATGCTACAAATTCATTCTCCAGCATACAATTTGACATGCCTGATTTTGTAGTGGTATTGTTTCAGACTGGGAGACACAACAATCAGGAAAAAAATTCAAGTAAATTTGATAGCTGCAACATCAAGAACATATATCTTAAAAATGGCAGAAATGAGGTATTTCCTAGAGAAAATTACAATTTAGACATGTCCAAGGATGATTTCCTTAAATTATATGAGGCATTTACATCATTCAAACGTGTCACTACAGGCAATACTGACATGTATTACACACCAGATGAATTCAAAGCACAGAGACCCATGTTTGTAATTAACACTTCAAAAAGAAAACAGGTTGTGGTGAATGACAGAACAAACATTAAAATTATCTGTCAATTCCATGAGGCATTACCTGATGACACCATATGTAGTGTTATTCTCATAGGTGAAAAATCATATGTTTATGATGCAAGAAATGAGAGAGTCACGGAGCAATTCTAGAGAGTCTCTGCATATTGCATTGTTTTAATATACAATTTGAACCTGGTATCCAATTGAACTTAAACCGGAAGTAAATATGTATGGGTGGGTGTGGGTATGGGTATGTATATGGGTGTATCTTGGCCTAGTTTTAAGTGTGGCCAAAAAAAATATCAAGAGGGGCATATTTTTAACAAATTTATGGACAACAATCTCACAGAAGTGCCTTTTGTAAGTGTAGCCTCATCAATCTGAGGGGGGTCATACTTTCCCAGGAAATTCCCGAGGGCATTTTTACAAAAATCTTGGATTAGGCAGGGTTCCACACTTGAGCAAAAAGCTCATATGCTCATGTTGAGCTTGTTTTAAGTGTAGTTAAACCTGCTTGAGGGGGGTTCATACTTTCTCGGGTTTATAATAGCATCAATACCACTACTTGAATATGAGGCCAGTTATGCTCTTAAATACAAAGCTGATATAATAAAAAATCCACAGGTTCCTTTACAATTTTATACATATCAATGTGTACAGAAGCCCGCAACTGGTACATATTATGAGTTTGATGCTACAAATTCATTCTCCAGCATACAATATGACATGCCGGATTTTGTAGTGGTACTGTTTCAGACTGGAAGACACAATAATCAGGAAAAAAAGGCAAGTAAATTTGATAACTGCAACATCAAGAACATTTATCTTAAAAATGGCAGAAATGAGGTATTTCCTAGAGAAAATTATAATTTAGACATGTCCAAGGATGATTTCCTCAAATTATATGAGGCATTTTCGGCATTCAAACGGGTCACTACTGGCAATACTGACATGTATTACACACCAGATGAATTCAAAGCACAGAGACCCATGTTTGTCATTAACACTTCAAAAAGAAAACAAGTTGTGGTTAATGACAGGACAAACATTAAAATTATCTGTGAATTCCATGAGGCATTACCTGATGACACCATATGTAGTGTTATTCTCATAGGTGAAAAATCATATGTTTATGATGTAAGAAATGAGAGAGTCACGGAGCAATTCTAGAAGATATTTGCTCTATTATCCTGTTGTACAACACACAAACCTAAACTGTATATCAGCTAGCAGTGAATATCTTATGTGTGGGCATATTATTTTGTTGTATGTATTTCAATCTTACACATTTTATCAGGACTTAAACCCAGAGTTCCTGAATACAAGGCAGCAATATTAACACTTCTCCATATGGAATATATCCACATTTTACTGGGTTCTGAGACCCTAATACAGACAAAATTGGATTTTGAACTGTCATAATATTCTCTAAGTCTTGCCTATGCTCATATTATCAGAATAAGAATTGGTTTCACCATGCAAGGCACTTCATTGCTACTATGTCAGAAAATTTGTATTTTTATCTCAATGATCTTTGTAACACTTTTTCCCCTGTCACACAGAAAGATTAATAGCCCCTTCAGTGAATCAACAGAAATATTATTAATGGCCCCTTCTAGCTGTGTAGATTATATCTCTTGCGTGCCGGCAAGACATGCAAGCAATTAATTATGCTTACCCGCTCTTCTCCTATTGTATTGAGCGAGTGGTTATAAAACATGAGAAAATAAGGAAACTGAGAAATTCAGTTTTTGTACAATATATTGTTGTAAAACACTTTTTACCAGGTTTTCAGATCTGGGAGCTATCAGTTGTATATCAACTAGCAGTAATTATTCTCAAAATCTCACGTGTGGAGATATTATTTTGCCACATGTATTTCAATCTTACACATTTTATCAGGATTCAAACCCGAGCCTCCTGATTACAAGACAACAATATTAACATTTTGCCATCAGGGGAGGCTTCACATTTTATGAGGACTCAAACCCAAAAGCCTCCTGATTACAAGACAACAATATTAACATTTTGCCATCAGGGGAGGCTTCACATTTTACCAGGATTCAAACCCGAGCCTCCCGATTACAAGGCAATAAAAACCATGGGGCTATGCACCACACTCTACTGGATCTCAGAACCCAATAGCTATGGGCTTTATATCAATTCAAGATTCCTAGAATTTTGACAGAAAAACACACTATAAACAATAAGATGATAAGAGAACTTGGCATAGTCTTAAGTATAGGCAAATCTGTCTGAGGGGCTTCATCCTTTCTACACTAGAATCCAGAATTTCTTAAAAATCAGAGCATATCACACCTGAAGAATTGGGGTATAAGCCCCCCTTGCTATTGTTTTAAGTATAAGCAAATCGGGCTGTTCAATCAAATAACCTCTTCTTTCCTACACTTATAAGTGGTGCTTATAATAGCACCAACTATACTACTTTAATTGTCAGTGCTACTTTAAGATTCCCACTTCGTGATACGTTATCTCTTGGTAGCTACTTTTTAGGGGCACTTTGGATTACTACACTCTAAAAAATAGGCATCTGAATTGCCACCATTGTGCTGTAGAATTTTAATTGGTGTAAAACAACACAAAAAGGAGTGTCAAAGACCTCCGTAATTTGTGTGGTTTGATGAGTGAAAAATGAGTGAAAAAAAGAAAAACAACGACAATGAACCGACTCAAGACGGAGTGTTTTGTTACCAGTATATTTTGTAGCAAATCAGTTGCATATTTTTAAAGTGTACATTCAAATTGGAGTGAAATATTTGTCAAATTGTAATTACAATGCCCGACAGTGATTTTTTGTTCCTTGAAAGAGACGTTCCTTTTAGTTTTCGAGTTACGGAAGAAAAATCTGTACTTATTTTTTGTCCTGCAAACTCCGATTTACAAATGATGTGAAATTTCAAGGAAACCACAGAGCTTCATGTTGGTGGCCTTTGTACCCCCCAAACTAATTATTCCAGAATCACAAATTATACCTCGTTGGAAAACGTATGAAACACAGATTCCAACGAGGTACATTTGGGACCCATCTAGCAAAATGTGAAGAAGATAAACAGAAAGAAAATAAGAAAATTGGGGAAACTTTAATTTTTGAAGAACTTGAGGTAAGTTTGCAACACTTACAGTTGCTCTACGCAAACACAAACTCAGTAACATACACCCTCTATGTTAATTTAACTAATTGATGTTGTTGTGTATGACGAATTTCAATAAACAAACATGGGGCTCCCCGATGACGCAGTGGTATCGTTGTTGCCTTGTAATCAAGGGGTCCCGGTTTCGATATCTGGTTGAGGCTCATAGTGTTTCGAATCCCATTTTACACTGTAGGTCCAGTCTCAATTAGCCTTACTGTGCATAAAGTGGAGTTAAAACACCAACTCAATCAATAAGTTAATAATAAAAAATATTGAAGGTATACGTATTGCAATACAGAACTATGCATATGTTAAAGAACACAGCATATGAGGCAATATAAATACCTAGTTACCTGTCTTGCTTTTGACCTTCCTCCTGTGGGTGTCTTCGGTTCCATAAGGAATCCACAGCAATAGTCTGCCATCATATTTCGCTTCCATCCGCTTTGGTAACATTTCTCCATTGCTGTTATTGATTGATGAAACTGTTCAACATACTTGTCACTTACATCGCCGAAATTTGGTGGAAAGGTGTCTAGATGGCTGTGCAGGAATTGTGGTTTCATAGACATGTTACATCCTTGCTTTTCGTAACTATTCAGCAAATTGTCCACGAGTGTTCTGTAATTCTTAGCCTTTGTGTTGTCCAAGAAACCGGAGCACAAACTCTTGAATGACATCCACCATTGCAGTTTAAGTGGACTAAGCGACGCATCAAAGTCCTGGTCCCACATGAGATTTCTCATCTGTGGGTCGACGAACACACCACCCTTTACTATGTTGGCGCTGAGATTAGGAAATTTACGGATCAAATACTGGAAACTGTCTCCGCTCTTGTCCATTGCAGACACAAAGGATTTCATAAAGCCAAGCTTAATATGGAGTGGAGGTGGATATATGTCTTCAGAGTTGGCTAAAAGGGTGTTTGCAACATTTTATTCACCTGCTTCCATTGTACTGCATCGTGGCAATTCTTTCCTCTCATAGCGACTGTCTCTGGCTCGACTATCCCATTCGAATAAGTAGCAGCAAATTTTTCGTGTATCCAGTCTGTAGTCCTGTAAGTATGCCTATGACTTTTAAATCTGCAACAATGTGTTATTTATGACTGCTCTAATGAACTTTTTCTGATATAAGTTTCATGATTTGATTTGGTGCTTTAAGTACACTTTATGCACAGCAAGCCTAATCGGTACTAGATCTATGGTATAACCTTGGATCCGAATCAATGTGCTATGTGCCTCAAATGGGTATCGAACCCAGGACCCCTTTATTACAAGGCGACGACGCTACCACTGCGCCATCGGGGAGGCGCTTATAAGTTTCACGATGTCATATGTTTCTTTCATCTGTATGAAAAAAGCAATTGGTACAGTTGGGAGGATAATGCCATTGTGTATCAAAATAGCCTTAAGACTGCTCTTTGAGGAGTCAATAAAAAGTCTTTACTCCTGTTCCACATGTGTCGTACCAAGAGCAGAAAACAAACTATTGACATCAAAAATTCAAAAGTTTGTGCTCCAGTTTCTTGGGCAACACAAAGGCTGAAACAGTTGTAGACAAATTTGCTGAATAGTTACGAAAAGCAAGGATGCAACATGTCTCTGAAACTACATTTACTGCACAGTCATCTAGATTTCTATCCACCAAATCTCGGCGATGTAAGTGATGAGCATGGTGAACAGTTTCATCAATCAATAGCAGCAATGGATAAATGTTACCGAAGCAGATGGAAGCCAAATATGATTGCATGCTATTGCTGGGGATTCCTTAGGGAACCGAGGAAACCCACAGGAGGAAGGTCAAACTCAAGACAAGGAATTAGGTATGTATATTGCCTCATATGCTGTGTTCTTTTACATATGTATAGTTCTATATTGCAATATGTATACTTTACATTTGTTTCTTTATAGAAGTTCGTCATACACAAAAACGTCAGTTAGTCAATTTAATGTATAGGGTGTATATTACTGAGTATATGTTTGCGTAGGGCAACTGTAAGTGTTGCAAAATTACCTCAAATTCTACAAAAATTAACTTTCCCTCAATTTTCTTATTTTCTTCTTCTTCTTCTACTACAATATGTTTTGATGGGTTTCAAATGTACCTCGGTGGAATTGGTTCTATAAGCTTTCCAACGAGGTAACATTTGGGATTCTGGGATAATTAGTAGAGGGGCACAACATGAAGCTCTGAGATTTCCTTGAAATTTTGGCCGGGGTCTAATGGTTGATAGTATAACTGGCATTATTTCTATATCTGAAGGTGCAGGACATAAACCAAGTTCAGATTCGTCTTCAGCGGTTCGAAAACTAAAGGAACACCTTCTCTCATGCCAAAAAAAAAATTCAAAGTTTAATGTTGTTGACCTGTGTTATCTGTAACAAGTAGGGTAGGCTATGTTTATTCCATCTGCACCTCCCAAGTATGTATCCTTTAATGTTATGGATTTAGCCTCAATTGTATCATATTACGATGATTTTTTTGTGGATTTTATGTCGTTCGAAGATGTTGCAGTACAATTTTCACCGCAATTCGTTATTTTCCCATCTCATCCTTTGTAGGTATGCCACGATCTTACGTGATATAACTTAACCTATTCACATTTTTACGACCTTTTACGGGCTAAGTTAACCTCCAAGGGTTGTTTTTGGTTACGTCCTTTCTTTCTCTCTTACGATCGTAAGTGATATAACTTAACCTATAATGTTCTTTCTACGATCGTTCACGAGCTAGGTAACATACAGGTCATTCTCTTTCACAGCCAGTTGTAATCTGTCACGAGAACATTTTTTTACGATCTATTACGTACTAAACTAACCTACGTATGCATGTCTTTTCTAATTTGGTCAAAATTTTTGACCAATTTGTGTAAACCGTTTTTCATTTCCGGTCGCCATTTTGAAAGGGAGGACACCGAGACGATGCTAACGCAAAAACAACCATGTCTTTACGATCATCCTCTCGAAAGTTCCGAGCGATGAAAATAAAAATTCTGCAATTGACCCCACTCCCTCTTGATGATAGGAGCCCCAAATTTTTTACACGTACTCTACATCACAAAATCGACGAGGTACCCAACGGGGAGATTTTTCGATTTATTTTGGCACTACATATCTCTCATCGCAATTTTATGTATTTTTAACGCAGGAGCTTGAAAAATTTCAGAGGGGATTCCATGACGACCTACGCCATTTTGAATTTCCAGTCGGAGAGAACATGCTAACGAAAAAACGTCTCTTCGAAAGTTACAAAAATAAAATTTTAGCAGTTGGCCACCCTTGACCTCAGGACCTCCAAATTTTGAACGCGTACTCTACATCGTCGAAATCGACATGTGGGTATTTGCGGGTGATTTGAGAGTTATTCCCGGTCGCCATTTTATGATTTAGGAATTTATATTTTTTCCGGAAGAATCGAGGAATTTTGATAGTCGACAACTACAGAGCCATCTATGAGCAAAGCTCGGATGTTGGAATTTTGATAGGCGACGACAGAGCCATCATTTTTTTTTTGTATTACTTACAAGGGTAAACTATTGCACAACATTTTGCAACAAGTTGTTATGTACTGTGCAGTGGCGTAGCGTTATAGTACGCCCGTACGCCCGGCGTTCCCAGATTTAAAATTTCAAAAATGAGTAAATGCTGTGAGTATAAAGTAAAACTTGACTAATTCCATATATGTTCAACCATCATGGCATTATAATATTCGCGATCCGCTTGCAACGCTCCACTCTCAACACTCGTTCTAGCATCTTTTTTCAATGCCTTTCCTGGCCGGACGCCGAACAGGTTCGGCGTAAAAGACTCTATATTCCTTGCTGTCTTTCTGGAGGGAAAGCTTCGATGTCTACAGCACGCGCGTAAATGCTCTCTCATACGCCAGCGTACGGAGCAGCAGAGGTCTACCGTGATTGGTTCATGTGACCCTTCCTGCCTTCTGAAGCAGACAACAGCGACAGCGGTAGAATTCCTACCTGGTTCTTTGCGCTCGTGCTATGTGATGCTACAATACACAATATTGACTGACGTAACTTTACCAAACTCAAATATACCGCTTCTTAATGACCACTGCATTGTATAATTTATCGCACGAACAGCGATGTGCATTAGAAACTAAAAGATCAACACAGTTTTTGTCAAATAAGTTGGTGAAGTCCTCGTGGTAGAAATTCAGCCTGTGGCTGCTCTACCACTTAACCCGCAAAACTATTATTTTTTTATTGTTATTATTTTTTCGTTATTATCTAACTGCTTAATATTGTGTCAATGGAAATGTTTACCATTCATTTGAAAAGTCATAACATCGAATTGTCTCTGGACAAAATTATTTAAAAATGGTTTATCAGCATTCTCAAGATGTAATAAACAGTGGTCTGAATTACTAATCGGCACTGTTACGTCAGTAGAGTGTACGATATTTGGATCAACCACCCACCTCCGTGTCAGAGTGCTTTGCACAGTGCGCCAAGACGACAGAGGTCCCTGGTTCGAATCCCGGCGTCAGCACGGGTGTTCTTTGTCAGTGTCCCTTCATCAATATCATTACTCATATTCATATTCGCAATTAACCAAAAGTGGTAGAAAAGCGAAGTAAAATAAACCAAATCAATCAGTAGTTGGATCATCCACAACAATGACGTCTACTGTTGTGCAGAGGCGCTTGTGATTCAGGTAGGTTTTTTAATGACTTCCGTCATGCAGAATGATATAAAAAAAGGTATAAAACACCAGAGTTCAAAACATTTGTGGCATACTGAGGCATCTAATTTTCTAGCTAAAACATGTATGGATGATGTTTTATTGAAAACCCAGCTGACTTCAGGCAAATAAACAATACCTGTGGCGACTAATACCATAAGTAAATTATTAAGCAAGAAAGAGCCGACCCTTCCTTCGGACTTGGCGTTCCCACCCGAAACGTCCATGCTACGCCACTGGTAATGTGGTGACTTATATTTAACATGGTCTCTTCTGATTGGTTGAAAAACTATTGCACAACATTTTGCAACAAGTTATTACGTTCCAGTCGCGAGGTTGAAAGCAAAAGGGGGACACAGAGAGTTTCAAGCATGGATCTTCCAATCCTCATTTTCACGTTCAGAGAATGACAGAAAAGTAAACACTTTACATAAGGGAGTGACTCTTTCCAGAAACCGCATTACAGAATTGTCCATAGATGTTAAAACTTTCATAGTTCTCTGAATAAACGCACGTGTCAATGTTGCAATATTTTTTTCTTCTTTACACTTCGCAACATCTTATTTGACCGCCCTGAAAAATTTCAAAGTCCGGAATTCGTAAATTTGGCAGCATAGCGCTTCAGAGCCAACTAAGAGTAGCCAACTTTGCAACATTTCTTCTTCCTGAATGAAAACGCTCTTGTGATTTTTTCATTCTTTCACATTCCATAAAGTAAAGATACCGAAACCCTAAAACAGTAATAAAATATATGAGTAGACAAAAAAATGTTAAGTAGAAATACGAATGTTGAAAATATTTCAAGATTCTTCGATCTGAATTTGAAAATAGGAAAATGTATGTGCATTGTGAAACACTGAACAGTTTCTCATCCACCTGGAAAGAATCGCGGTCACATTTGAATGCAAGAAAGCAAATTTATGATGATTTATGTGGAATGTTTAGTAAAGATACCTTGCACATAACCAAACGATTCTGCAAAGTGTGTCTTTTCCTTGGTTCTTGGCGAAAAATGGTTCGAAACTTCGGCACAATGCTGCTTCAACTGATATTAACGTGTTTTACTGAGCTTTCTGTTAGCAATCTTCTGGAGTAGTGGGTTAGAAGACAGCAGTTTCGTTTTTTTTACCGTTTTCGTCAAGATCGAAACATCGTACGTTCAAATCCCACCCCTTCCTTATTATTTTTTCCTTTTTATTTACCGAGTACGAAGTGTTCTAATAACGTAATGTAATATTGTGTGATGTTACTGTAAATATTTATGTGATGCATGCTCAGTGGCGGCGATTGGGTTTCAAAACTGATGGGGCAAGGTGGGGGAGGGCAAGGACAGATCCTTCCTCGTGGTAGATAATGTTTAGCATAGTGCTGGGTCATCTGCCCCTCCATACTCCATAATCGTCGCCACTGTGCATGCCTCAAGTAATGCTTCTACTAATGTAATGTTTTTAATATTTCAGTGATTGGCAGGATTTTAGGAAATACTTTTCCTTTCATTCAGCTGTTATAAGTTAACACATATTAAGAACTTACATGTCAACTTTCTGCATCCGGAAATGCTGGACATAAATCGCATAAATATCAACGGAAATATCCAAGAAACGTAGATAAGCATTCTCGTCCAAAGCCGTTTACTTCCCGAAAAAGATTTTGCAAAGAAGTAAGTTTGAACCCATGACCTTCCATTCCATAAGCAAACGACCCCCCTACACAACACGGTTCACGTTATTTTATGCACTCGGTTCGGATCCCACTTTACACTGTAGGTCCAGTCCCGATTAGTCTTACTATGCATAAAGTTGACTTAAAACACCAAATCAACCAATTCATCTCCTTTCAGAGTGGGCCTTCTATGATACTGTAGTCGGCCAGCATCAGAAAATACAGTTCTGCTTCGCGTATATCAGAGTGTAATTGCATTTAATATTCTGACTAATTGTACTTTAAAACTACAGATTAAAGCGATAATAGTGTCCAGAAAAAGAACCTCAAAGTAGATCTTCACACAAAGTATATTTTAATCCATTGCCAAACATTTCAGTTAAGAATAATATTTTACTTTTCCATTGACCGTATTTTCGATTCATGGTGAATTTGCTAAAAGGACCATGTCCAGAAATCTAAATATGTAAGTTTTACTAGTAAATGCATTTAAAATGCACGAAACAACATGGGAGGAGAAAAATAAACCTCAAAAATAAGTAAAAATGCAATAAAAAGTGTTAAAAATACTGACAAATAAACTAAAAGCCAAAAAAGGCCGAAAAATGCAAAAAAAAAATATAAAATATAAAGTAAAGTGTTTTCCGGCTCTAACTGAAGGGAAACGGACATGATATCAGATTTAAGGGTCAGAAAAAAAAGTTGATTTTTCATCAACTTCCGGACCCTAATTAGTAATTATGACCATTGAAAAAGTTGGAGGTAGCTTACTTAAAATTGTCTTGCTGAGGGATCGTATCGTCCCATATCTCCACTTCATAATAAAGAAAACAATCAAGTTCATATTTCGAAATTGACTTGTAGTTTTCCACCACGAAAATATGTTTTTCATAGTTTGAAGTTCTTTAGTATTATCTTTCAAGGTTTCCAATGTTTTAATTTCACACATATTTTATATTTCATACGTTCCTCTCTCTTTTCATAACAGTCTTTGGAAAAAAGCTGACGTTTCTTGTCAAACGGGGTCTGATTCAAATGACTCCTTTTCGCTCTCCTGTTCCTACTTTAAACAAACAACAAAAAACTTCGTAACTAAAAGATTAATAATAATAATAACCCATAGCGCTACAGGGCCTCCCCGATGGCGCAGTGGTAGCGTCGCCGCCTTGTAATCAAGGGGTCCTGGGTTCGAATTGGAGGCACAAGTGGTTCGGATCCCACTTTAAACTGTAGGTCCAGTCCCGATTAGCCTTACTGTGCATAAAGTGGACTTAAAACACCAACTCAACTCAAGCTACAGCCCTTGAAGGCCCTGGCTTACCTACCGACTGCTGGTCTCCCTCCCACACTGTTCCTCCGTCACCTGTTATAGCGTGGAGATCTTAGACCAGTATTGGGGTGTCGGGGGACGATCCCCCAGCCGTTGTAGGTCTTCTCGATCGGGTTACGCTCACTCACTCGGAGCTTCCCAATTTCCTCACGATGGTGGGTTGCCACCGGCCCTATACGTAGGCCGAATAAATTCCGACCAGAGCCGGATTCGAACGTACGCCGTCCCGCAGCGAACGATCTCAAGACGAGTGAACGCCTTAACCCGCTCGGCTACGTAGGAGGACAACTAAACGATTGCTTGTTCAAAACACTCAATTTTTACACAATTTACAAAATATGACAACAAGCCAATAGACATGTTCATCATTTTTCCCTTTCAGCGTTTCTCGATTTTATATGAATTCATTTCCTCGTGAAACTTGACATGAGGAAATTATAGATATGACATTATGTGTGAATTGGTTTCTTCAAACTGGTAGCAAATTTTAACATGAGCTACCTGGAGAAGAGGCAGCGTGCTTGATTCTTACGAGGGAGGTCGTAGGTTCCATTCTCCACCTAGGCAGGATTTTTTTCAGGAGTATATCGTTGGTGTAAAGTTTATCCACCGTGCTAAGAAGTTAACACTGGTCTCTGTATTTCACGAGGTGAAAAAAAATAGTAAGAGAAAGTTATTTCGATGATTGGAGGAAGTCACATGCCCCGTGGAATACGCAGAATCAAGTTACATAGAGCTAAGTCTGTAATGGTGGTTTCGAATATTGCAAAGTTAGTGCGGAAAGTTTGTTATATCTGATACTCGTACTTTCTGTTCTAAGAAGACAAACATTTTAGATACAAAGCAGTGAGGAATTAACGATCATTATGACGTTTTGAATTTTTTGTTTGTCACTCACTATATAAATACTTATTAGTAGTTTCTTATCGAATCGGCCTTCGTGGCAATAACAATTTATTTATGTTAATTAGCGATTTACTATTAGTTTTAGACGCATGGCAAGATGGTGGTGAGGGGATTGAGAACAGTCATTACGAAGGAACTGACATAAAATTACCAATCTTAGAAATTTGAACTCATTAACGCTCTCCTTCGTTATAGTACTGCACTACATCACTACTTAACATAACTGTATATCTTTTTTAGTATATCGAAATCAAACAATCAATATTTTAGGTGTCAGTAAAGAACAAACAATACATAACTTAAATAACATTACATTCTGCATCCTGGATACATATATGTGATTTGTGAATTAATCATTATGTGTATGTTAACACAACATATGAACAATAACTAAAAGGAAAAGTTTTAACTTTAAATCCTGGAAATCTCCAACTTCTAAGGGGAAATATGCGCAGAAGGGACGTCCCTCAAGTGTTCATCGGATTCATTTTTTTAAATATTCTAACATCAACGGTATCTGTTCAGCAAACAAACAAAAAAAAAAGAAAAATGAGGAGAGCTTTGGATTTGAACCCGCGACTTTTCACGCTTGACGAAAAATAAGGATAGCAGCGCCTAACCAACTGCTCTATTTTTTTTTAAAGGAAATACCCCTACACGGAGGTATCCCCCACCATTCACTCTTTTTCTTACTTTTACACTTTTCAATTCTTAGATTTTTTTTTGTTACTTATCAACTGGACGAACACAAATACCCATGCCTTACCCGGGACTAGAAACCCAGAACTCCTGGCGTTGCAGCGCGCTGTGATAACCATTCTTTTTTTTTATTGTCTCATTCTGATATACAAGTTATGGAATTACATTGTTTTTGCCATAAGTGTATTACTGCTATTACAATTTGTATTTCTAACTGGTTAACCTTTACATTTTTGTTTGACCTAAATTAAGTATAAAGCACTAATAAGAAATTTGCATACCATTTCTTCCTTGCTTGGAGAGGAATTTTTTCATATTGTTCTTGCAAGAAGATACTGAATTGTTTCTGAAATCTGCTCTCGTCATTGTGAAATATATATAATAAGTATTCTGTTATCAACCATTGCACTGCTCGTTATTTTGTTGGTGGAAAAAAGATATATCACGTACGATCGTAAAAAAAAACGTAACCAAAAACAACCCTTGGAGGTTAACTTAGCCCGTAAAAGGTCGTAAAAAGTGAATAGGTTAACTTATATCACGTAAGATCGTAGCATACCTACAAAGGATGAGAGGGGGGGGGGAAACAGAGTTGCGGTGAAATTTGTACTGAAACATCGTCGAACGCCATCAAATCTACAAAAATTCGTCATAATATGATACAACTGAGGCTAAATCCATAAAAATAAAGGATACCTACTTGGGATGGTGCAGAAGGAATAAACATACTCTACTGTAACATTTCAAATAGATTAAGGGAATTCCGAAAGTTACACGACTACTTTCATCTGAGACATGTAAATTCAGGAGACCCAGACGCTCTCCTATCATACAAATACTTTAGAAACAGAGCCAAATAGTAGCCAGAAACTAAAAATTTAAACACTATAACAAAACGGTAAATCTGAATTTAATAAATGGTAAAAATCTATGGTCTAAGCTCAGAAACCATGTGTTTTTACCAAATAAAAAGAGTAATACGCTCTCACAGATACATTTCGGCCGGATGCAGTAAACGAGGTATTTGTGCACCCTCAGATAACAATGCAACGGTGAGTGATGAAACTAAGACTTACCTCCAGCAACCCAACAATGACACGTTGTTTTTACCACAGTAAGTAGCGAACAAGTACGAAACATTAATAACAAAATGAAATCAAAAGCGTGCGAAAATGATGGAATAAACTTAACTGTTCTGTAATATTGCATCCCCTTGTGCTTGGAAGCTCTTACGCACATTATTAATATTTCTCTTTCAAAAGGTTGGCTCATTCAAGATTGGATAAAATGCGAAGTAACACATATACCTAAAACACCCAACCCCACAGAATGTATATACTTAGATTTCAACATGATGTAGCACTTGTTCGTTTGAATAATTATAGTTAATATGTTGTATTGAAATTGCCACTAATTAAAAAGATGCGCCAGAAAGTGTTCTCGAAAGTTGGAGAGGGGGGGTACGTATTTTTATAGTATTGTGTGCGATGTGTTTAAATAATTTTGAAAAAAAAATCACAAATCAGTAAGGTTACACAACCAAAGTTTTAAGATACAATTAGTTATTTACAACACTATATGAATAGCATTATAGTATCGTGAATATTAAGTTCAGTCTTTACAATTCTTGTTTAGTTTCAGATCAAGGTAAGGAGAAATTTTCAATCTTAAAATTAAAGTTAAATATAATAGACAAAAGTAACTAATATACTTTGATCCGTAATGAATATTATTATGCGTAATGGGTACAACATTATGTCGATAAAACTATAAAGCGATTAACAACAAAAGTTAAAAATGAATGTAAAACATTGAATTACGTTTCTCACTCACCTTCCCTTAGAGATACTTTGGATTGCTTGATTTCAATTAGAATACTATAGATTTCAGATTTTAATTCTCTAAAAAATTTCTTTAGTGCTTCTATCTTTCTCATCAAGTTTCCAATGGATCAAGTTTAAACTTATTTACGTGTACAAATAGTGATTCTTCTGAGAGTAGGATTTTTATTAGCTGCTCCTCAATGAATGTGGCGATATGTTATTACCCTGCAAGCAAGGTTGACACATAAGCACATAGTACCAAGGAACATGTCTGATCGCACATTGGATTACTACACTCTAAAATATAGGCCAATGAATTGCCACCATTTATGGTGTAGAACTATAATTGGTGTAACAGAACACGAAAGGTAGCGTTTGAGACCTCCAATATTTGTGTGGTTTGCTAACAAATGGAGTAATAAGACACAAAACAACTACGATTAACCGACTCAAGACGGACTGTCCTGTTAGCAGTATCGTCGGTAGCTAATCAGTTGCATATTTTTAAATTGTAGATTCAAATTGGAGTGAAATACTTTCATATTGTGATTAACTGGAAACTTTCTCTGTTGTCTATATTCGAGCTTTTCCTAATCAGGTTTCAGATGGATCAAGTCATAGATTGTTTAAAGACTGCAAATTCTGATTATTCACTTCCGGAAAGTTTACTAGAAAATGGGCTTCATCGATGAATGTATGGAAAGTACTGCAACCGGTAACCAACAGGTTGGAAGTGCCATTACCGGATTTCTCATTTCCATACTCGATAACATCATAATTAGGAGGATAGCACCAAAAACATTTTGCCTGTCCGGGAATATAGGTACTGAATGCAACATGTATATGTATATATTTCGATTTTAACATGATGTAGTACTTCTTCGTTTGAATGATTAGTTATTATATTGTATTGAAATTGCCTCCAATTAAAGGAATGCGTGAGAAGGTTTTCTTCAAAGTTACAGAAGGATGGTAGGGGTAAGTATTTTTACACTATTGTGTGAAGGTGTTTAAATAATCTTGAAAAATTCACAAATCACTAGCGATTCACATCCTAAGTTCAAACAGACACAATTAGATGCTTAACACACTATATAAATTGTATCTACAGAACCTTCAATATTAACGTCAAACATTAAAATCCATGTATCCTTTCAGGGTGACGTAAGTAGAGAAACTAGAAATTTACAATATAAAATTACAATAAAATTTAATAATGAAAAAGTAACTAATATATGCTGAACAGTAATTAATATTATTATTCGTAATGAGTACAGCATTTTGTGGATAAAACTACAAAGTGAATAACAACAAAAGTTAAAGATGAATGAAACATACTGAATGAAAAATGTGTTTTAAATTTTGCAAAAATCTTATGAAGCAAGTGCTCTGGATTACATAAGAACACACACTAAGGTGAGCACGAAAGTTGTGCTTCTATTCGAGAAGAACTAGTTGTGTTATTTTAGGATTCACACTTGGTGATGATTCATCTCTAACTCAGCTACATATATAGGTACTTTTGATTAGTTGATTTGAATAAGAATACAATAAATTTCAGATTTTAATCCTCTATAATATTAATTTAGTGTTTCTTTCTTTCTCATTAAGTTTCCAATGGATCAAGTTGAAACTTATTTACGTGTACAAGTAGTGATTCTTCAGAGTGGAGGATTTTATTAGTTGCCCCTTAATGAATGTGGAGATATTTTATTACCCTGCAAGGAAGGTGCCCAGTGTACTGGACACACAAGCACATAGTAGCAAGGAACATGCTATACCGCACATGTGTATTTATTCAAGCAACTACATGAAATAATTTAAGATATTCTATCAAAATAACGGTCGTCATAAGTTCCGATTTTCCTGAAAGATTCGCTACATATAAATATTTTTAGAATAAAGAGTTTCCATTATTAATAAATTAGGAGAGACAAAGTGGAACGCGGGGGTAAGAAATCATACATTGTGATGAGTCATTTATCACTCACCTATTTCTATTATAAGATGGAATCTTAAACATTCTTCGTAAAAGAATTTACCAGCTATTTAAATTGGATCCCCTGTTTTTTCTTCGAAATTAATTGCAAGTGCTACTTTATGATTCTTACTCGGCTGTTTGCTAACTACTTTTTAATGAAACTTTCAATTTCTACACTCTAGAAAATAGGCCACTGAATTGCCACCCTTTGTGGTATAGAACTTTCATTGGTGTAACACAACACACAAGGTAGCGTTAAAGGACTCCGCTATTTGTGTGTTGTGGTAGCAAATAGAGTAACAAAACACCAATCAACGACAATTAGCCGACTCAAGACGGAGTGTCCTTTTACCAGAATTTTTGAAAGCAAATCAGTTGCATATTTTTACAATGTAGATTAATTGGAGTGGAATACTGGCTATATTGTGATTCTCTGAAACATTTCGAATCGAGCATTTCCTAATAGCATTTCAGATGGATCACGTCAGAGCTTTTTAACGAACTACAAGTTGTGATTATTCACTTCGGAGAAGTTTATTAGAAAAGGGGCCTCCTCGATGAATGTAGGGATAACACTGCACCCGGTAAGCAACGGGTTCGGAGTGCGATTGCTGGAGTTCTCAATTCCATACTCGAAAACATCATAATTCAATATATTACCTCGAAAAACATTTTTCATGTCCGGGGATATAGGTACTGAATGCAACATGTATACGTATATATTTCGATTTTAACATGAAGGAGCACTTGTTCGTTTGAATGATTAGTTATTATATTGTATTGAAATTGCCTCCAATTAAAGCAATGCGTGAGAAGGTTTTCTTCAAAGGTACACAAGGATGGTAGGGGTAAGTATTTTTACACTATTGCGTGAAGGTGTTTAAATAATCTTGAAAAATTCACAAATCACTAGCGATTCACATCCTAAGTTCAAACAGACACAATTAGATGCTTAACACACTATATAAATTGTATCTACGTACAGAACCTTCAATATTAACTTCAATCTTTAAAATCCATGTATCGTTTCAGTTTGTCGTAAGTAGAGATACTAGAAATTTACAATTTTCAAATTATACTTAAATTTCATAATAAAAAAGTAACAAATATATGCTGAACCGTAATGAATATTATTATGCGTAATGAGTACAGCATTATGTGGATAAAGGTATAAAGCGATTACTAACAAAAGTTAAAGATGAATGAAAGATGCTGAATGAAAAGTGTGTTTTAAATTTTGCAAAAAATCTTATGAAGCAAGATCTGTGGATTACATATGAACACACACTAAGGTGAGAACGAAAGCTGTGGTTCTATTCTAGAAAAACTAGTTGTGTTATTTTAAGGTTCACACTTGGTGATGATTCGTCTCTAACGCAGCTACCTATAGAGGTACTTTGGATTAATGGATTTTATTTAGAGTACCAAAAAATTCAGATTTTAATTCTCTATAACATTAATTTAGTGTTTCTTTCTTTCTCATCAAGTTTCCAATGTAACAAGCTGAAACATATTTACATGTAAAAATAGTGAATCTTCATAGCGGAGGATTTTATTACCTGCCCCCTTAGTCAATGAGGGGGTATTTTATTACCCTGCAAGGAAGGTGCCCAGTGTACAGGACACACAAGCACACAGTAGCAAGGAACGTGCGCCACCGCACATGTGTATTTATTCAAGCAACTACATGGTATAATTTAATATATTCTATCAAAATGATGGTCATTATTTCCGGTTTTCCTGAAATCTTCACTACATATAAATAATTAAAGAAAAAAGAGTTTCCATTATTAAAGAAATTGAAAAAACAAAGTGGAACTTGGGGGTAAGAAATGATACATTGTGATGAGTTATCTGTCAGTCATCTAGTTCTATTACAAGACTGTAGCTTAAACATTCTTCGTAAGAGAATTTATCAGCTATTAAAGTTGGATACTCTGTGATTTTTTTTCGAAATTAAATGTCAGTGTTACTTTAAGATTCCCACCTCGAGATACGTCATCTCCTGCTAGCTACTTTTTAGCGACACTTTAGGTTAATACACTCTAAAAAATACACAACTGAATTGAAACAATTTGTGTTGTAGAATGTTATTTGGTGTAAAATAACACCAAAATGAGTGTTAAAGGCCTTCGTAATTTTTGTGGTTTGCTAGCAACTGAGTGAAAGAACGAAAAACAACGTCAATGAACCCACTTAAGACGGAGTGTTTTTGTTACCAGTATCGTTCTAGCAAATCAGTTGCATATTGTTAAAGTGTACATTCAAATTGGACTGAAAAAATTGTCAAATTGTGATTACAATAGTCGACAGTGAAAAGTTTCTTTGGATGAAAGAGACGTTCCTTTTTGAGCTACTGAAGACAAATCTGAACTTATTTTTTGTCCTGCACCGTCAGATTTAGAAATAATGCTAGTTATAGTTTCAACCTATGGGCCTGGCCTAAATTTCAAGGAAATCACAGAGCTTTATGTTGGTGGCCTTTGTGCCACTCAATTAATTATTCCAGAATCACAAATGATACCTCGATGGAAAGCGTATGAAACACAGATTCCAATAAGGTACATTTGGGACCCATCACGCAAAATTTGAAGAAGAAAAACAAAATGAAATTAAGAAAATTGGGGAAAAGTTTAATTTTTGGAAAACTTGAGGTAAGTTTGCAACACTTACAGTTGCTCTACGCAAACATAAAATCAGTAACATACACTCTATACATTAATTTAACTAACTGAAGTTTCTGTGTATGACAAATTCCAATAAACAAACATGGGCCTCCCCGATGGCGCAGTGGTAGCGTTGTTGCCTTGTAATCAAGGGGTCCCTGGTTCGATATCTGGTGGAGGCTCATAGTGTTTCGGATCTCACTTTAAAACGTAGGTATAGTCTCAATTAGCCGTACTGTATAAAGTGGAGTTAAATCATCAACTCAATCAGTCAGTTAATAAAGAAATATATGTAAGGTACGCATACTGCAATATAGAACTATACATATGTAAAATAACACAGCATATGAGGCAACATACATACCTAGTGCATTGCCTTGCGTTTGGCCTTCCTCTTGTGGGTGTCTTTGGTTCCATAAGGAATCCCCAGCAATAGTCTGCCATCATATTTCGCTTCCATCCGCTTTGGTAACATTTCTCCATTGCTGTTATTGATTGATGAAACTGTTCATCATACTTGTCACTTACATCGCCGAAATTTGGTGGAAAGGTGTGTAGATGGCTGTGCAGGAAATGTGGTTTCATAGACATGTTACATCCTTGCTTTTCGTAACTATTCAGCAAATTGTCCACGAGTGTTCTGTAATTCTTAGCCTTTGTGTTGCCCAAGAAACCGGAGGACAAATTCTTGAATGGCACCCACCATTGCAGTTGAAGAGGACTAAGCGACGCATCAAAGTCCTGGTCCCACATGAAATTTCTCATCTGGGGGTCGACGAACACACCAGCCTTTACTATGTTGGCGCTGAGATTGAAATACTGGAAAGTGTCTCCGCCCTTGTCCATTGCAGACGCAAAGGATTTCATAAAGCCAAACTTAATATGGAGTGGAGATGGATATATGTCTTCAGAGTTGGCTAAAAGGGTGTTTGCAACATTTTTTTCACCTGCTTCCATTGCACTGCATCGTGGCAATTCTTTCCTCTGTAAACGACTGTCCCTTGCTCAACTCCCATTTGCATAAGAAGCAGCACTTTTTCGTGTATCCAGTCTGTAGTCCTGTAATTATGCCTATGACTTTGAAAGCTGCAACAAAGTGTCAATTATGAATGTTGTAATGAACGTTTTTCTAATATAAGTTTCATGATTTGATTTGAAGTATACTTTATGCACAGAAAGGCTAATCGGGACTGGATTTACGGTATAAACTGAGATCCGAACTACTGTGCCATGTGCCTCAACCAGGTATCGAACCCGGGACCCATTTATTACAAGGCAACGACACTACCACTGCGCCATCGGGGAGGCCCTTATAAGTTTCATGGTCATATGTTTCTTTCATCTGTATGGAATAAGCAGTTGGTACAGTAGGGAGGATAATGCCATTGTGTATCAAAATATCCTTAAGACTGCTCGTTGAGGAGTCAATAAAAAGTCTTTACTCCTGTGCCACATGTGTCGTACCAAGAGCAGAAAACAAACAATTGACATCAAAAATTCAAAAATTTGTCCTCCAGTTTCTTGGGAAACACAAAGGCTAACAATTACATAACACTCGCAGACAATTTGCTGAATAGTTACGAAAAGCAAGGACGTAACATGTCTATGAAACTACACTTCCTGCACAACCATACAGATCCCTTTCCACCAAATCTCGGTGACGTAAGTGATGAGCATGGTGAACTGTTTCATCAATCAATAGCCTCAATGGAGAAATGTTACCAAAGTGGATGGAAGCCAAGTATGATAGCATACTATTACTGAGGATTCCTTAGGGAACCGAAGACACCTCCAGGAGGAAGGTCAAATGCAAGACAAGGAACTAGGTATGTATATTGTTTCATATGCTGTGTTCTCTTACATATGTATAGTTCTATATTGCAATATGTATACTTTACATATTTTTCTTTATTGAAATTCATCATACACAACAACTTCAGTTAGTCAACTTAAGGTAAAGGGTGTATATTACTGAGTATATGTTTGCGTAGCGCAACTGTAAGTGTTGCAAAATTACCTCAAGTTCTACAAAAATTACCTTTCTCCCAAATTTTCTTATTTTCTTCTTCTAATTCTACAAATTTTGTTTGGTGGGTTTCAAATGTACCTCGTTGGAATTGGTTCTCTAAGCTTTCCTGCGGGGTATCATTTGTGCTTCTGGGATAATTAGTAGAGGAGCAGAAAGGCCACCAACATGAAGCTCTGCGATTTCCTTGAAATTTTGGCCGGAGTCTAAAGGTTTATACTATAACTGGCAAGATTTTATATCTGAGGGTGCGGGACATAAACTAAGTTCAGATTCGTCTTCTTCAGCTCGAAAACTAAAAGGAACGCCTTCTCTCATACCAAAAAAAATCATAGTTTCATTTTGTTCACTTGTGTTATCTGTAACATTTCAAATGGATTAAGGGAATTCTGAAAGTTGAGCGACTACTTTCATCTCAGACATGTAAATTCAGGAGACCCAGACGCTCTCCTATCATACAAATACTTTAGAAACAGAGCCAAATAGCAGCCAGAAACGCAAAATTTAATCACTATAACGAAACGGTAAATCTGAATGTAAAAAATGCTAAAAACGAATGGTCTAAGCTAAGAAACCATGTGTTTTTACCAAATAAAAAGAGTAATACGCTGTCACATATACATTTCGGCCGGATGCAGTAAACGAGGTATTTGTGCACCCTCAGATAACAATGCAACGATGAGTGATGAAACTAAGACTTACCTCCTGCAACTCAACAATGACACGTTGTTTTTACCACAGTAAGTAGCGAACAAGTACGAAACATTAATAACAAAATGAAATCAAAAGCGTGCGAAAATGATAGAATAAACCTATCTGTTCTGCAATATTGCATCCCCTTGTGCTTGGAAGCTCTTACGCACATTATTAATATTTCTCTTTCAAAAGGTTGGCTCATTCAAGATTGGATAAAATGCGAAGTAACACATATACCTAAAACACCCAACCCCACAGAATGTATATACTTAGATTTGAACATGATGTAGCACTTGTTCGTTTGAATGATTTAAGTTATTATATTGTATTGAAATTGACTCTAATTAAAAAGATGCGCCAGAAAGTGTTCTCCAAAGTTGGAGAAGGGGGGGGGGGGGCGGTACGTACTTTTATACTATTGTGTGCGATGTGTTTAAATAATTTTGAAAGAAAATCACAAATCACTAAGGTTACACAATCAAAGTTTTATGATACAATTAGCTGTTTACCCCACCTTATGAATATCATTAGTGTATCGGCAATATTAAGTTCAGTCTTTAAACTCCATGTTTATTTTCAGATCGAGGTAAGGAGAAATTTTCAATCTTAAAATTATAGTTAAATATAATAGACAAAAGTAACTAATATATGTTGAACCGTAATGAATATTATTATGCGTAATGAGTACAGCATTATGTCGATAAAAGTTTATAGCGATTAACAACAAAAGTTAAAAATGAATGAAAAACATTGAATTTCGTTTCTCACTCACTTTCCTTAGAGATACTTTGGATTACTTGATTTCAATTAGAATACAATAGATCTCAGATTTTAATACTTTATGACATTACTTTAGTGATTCTTTATTTCTCATCAAGTTTCCAATGGATCAAGTTTAAACTTATTTACGTGTAAAAATAGTGATTCTTCAGAGAGGAGGATTTTTATTAGCTGCTCCTCAATGAATGTGACAATATTTTATTACCCTGCAAGCAAGGTGCATAACGGACACATAAGCACACAGTACCAAGGAACATATCCGTCAGCACATATGCGTATTTATTAAAGCAACTACATGGAATATTTTGATATATTTTATCAAAATGACGGTCATTAGTTTCGATTTCCCTGAAAAAATCACCAGATGTAAATAATAATAGAACAAAGAGTTTTTATTATTAATAAATTAGAATACACAAAGTGGAACGGCGCGGGTAAGAAATCATACAAAGTAATGGGTCACCTATCATTTATTTAGTTATATTAGAAGATAGTAGCTTAAACTTTCTTGGTAAAAGAAATTACCAGTTATTTAAGTTGGAAATTAATTGTCAGTGCTACTATAAGATTCCCACTTGTGATACGTCATCTCTTGCTAGCTACTTTTTAGGGTCACTGGATTACTACACTCTATAATATAGGCCAATGAATTGCCACTATTTATGGTGTAGAACTATAATTGGTGTAACAGAACACGAAAGGTAGCGTTTGAGACCTCGAATATTTGTGTGGTTTGATAACAAATGGAGTAACATGTCACAAAACAACGACAATTAACCGACTCAAGACGGACTGTCCTGTTAGCAGTATCGTCGGTAGCTAATCAGTTGCATATTCTTAAAATGTAGATTCAAATTGGAGTGATATACTTGCCATACTGTGATTCTCTGTAAACTTTCTCTGATGTCCATATTCCAGCTTTTCTTAATAAGGTTTCCGATGGATCAAGTCAGAGCTTGACTACAAATTCTGATTATTCACTTCCGGGAAGTTTATTAGAACAGGGGCCTCCTCGATGAATATAGGGAAATCACTGCACCCGGTAAGCAACGGGTTGTAAGTGCCATTACCGGATTTCTCATTTCCATACTCGATAAGATCATAATTAGAAGGATAGCACCACAAACATTTTGCCTGTCCGGGAATATAGGCACTGAATGCAACATGTATATCTATATATTTCGATTTTAACATGATGTAGTACTTGTTCGTTTCAAAGATTAGAGTTATTATATTGTATTGAAATTACCTCCAAGTAAAGGAATGCGTGAAAAGGTTTTCTTTAAAGTTACAGAAGGGTGGTAGGGGTAAGTATTTACACTATTGTTTGAAAGTGTTTAAATAATCTTGAAAAATTCACAAATCACTAGCGATTCACATCCTAAGTTCAATCAGACACAATTAGCGTTTACCGCACTATATAAATTGTATCTATAGAACCTTGAATATTAACTTCAATCATTAAAATCCATGTATCTTTTCAGGGTGTCGTAAGTAGAGATACTAGAAATTTACAATATTAATATTACAATTAAATTTAATAATAAAAAGTAACTAATATATGCTGAACCGTAATGAATATTATTATGCATAATGAATACAGCATTATGTCGATACAACTATAAAGCGAATAACAAAAAAAGTTAAAGATGAATGAAAGATGCTGAATGAAGATATGAAAAATGTGTTTTAAATTTGCAAAAATCTTATGAAGCAAGTGCTCTGGATTACATATGAACAGACACTAATGAATGTGGAGATATTTTATTATCCTGCAAGCAAGATTCCCACTGTGCCAGACACACAAGCACACAGTAGCAAGGAACGTGCGCGACCGCACATGGTATTTATTCAAACAACTACATGGTAGAATTTAATATATTCTATCAAAATGATGGTCATTAGTTACGAGAAAAATTTTCACTACATGTAAATAATTAAAGAAAAAGGAGTTTCCATTATTAAAAAATAGAAAAGACAAAGTGAAACTTGGGTGTAAGGTAGTGGTGATAAGGTATCTTCAAACTCATACTTGGTACGAGGCCTTTTATTTTTATTAATTTAAGCACAGTGGTAAACCTATTTTGACTATGTTTTTGTCGACTTATAGTATTGCAACTCTGTGATTTTTTCATCTCGTACTTGGTGCGAGTGTCATAATTTGTTTCGAGTTAAATTACGTAACATTACGTTAACATTGTGAAGACCCATATTAAGCTCTCTTTTATTGTATTTTTTTTATAAGGGTAAATTATTGCAACATGTTATGCAACAACAAGGTGGCTACAAACAAGCAGAAATGAAATTCCCTGACTTTTCCAGGTTTTCCAGGACAAAATTTACATTTTCCCTGACAATTACAAATTAAACTAAATCGATGTTTTTGCAAATGGAAATAATAAACTCATACAGATCCACGTATGGTTTTGTTAAGTACCAATATTATCTTCTATGAAATTGACTTAATTTCTTTATTCTCTATGATTTGAATTCAAACTGCAAAATAGTGAATTTTGAAAATTATTACAATTCACAAGCTAGGGAAGGATTACACAATTTTGTTATACGCAGTAAGTTTAAAATAAAATACTTGATTATTTCTAAAGTTACGACTAAATGAGATAAGAGTGAAGAGTGATTGATTAAGAAATACGATTTGCGATTTATCAGTCTCCTTATACATTCTCGGTATTATATGTTGATATTTCCACTGAGGTTTGGAACCCTCCGCTTGCAAGAACCATGGTTGCGGACTCATTTTTCAATGCCTAAAGCTAATTCTCTCTTCTCTTTAAAGCAAACATCTTAACTCTTGCATATAAGTGAAACAATTGAAACGGACAAAATAAAGTGTCATATTTCCTTACATTATCAATTTTCTGCTTCACTACAGTATATCCAAGTGAAGTATTGTGAAACTGGCAACATGCACTTATACCATTAATGCTGACGAAAAGGGTATGTAGGTATTAGAAATTTAACACATGAATTTATAGAATTGCATTGTATAGGTACCTGATTTAGCTAACCACACATTAAAACAGGAACAGTCTGTTAATGACAGCTTCTGAAAGTTCATATACGAGGGGCATCCTGAAAAAGACTCAAATGGTGCCTATACGCAGCACTAGTGGTCGGAGAGCGACACACACACATGCAGGTAGGAAGAAGTGTCATGTAGTTGTAATCTGGTACAGTTGTAATGCAGCCGTTTTAGGACAGTTCTAGGTTAAATATTGCAGCTCTCATACAGTTTCCCACCGACTTCGATGTAGCCTACATTGCACGATCAGAATTTGGCACAGAGCCACCAGCAATCGTGTGAGGTGTGCAGACCGGACATCGTGAGTGATAGTAAGGTCAGACGATGGTGCAGACAATTCACGGAAGGCCAATCGAATGTGCACAACCCCATACAGCTGAGTACACACGAGCCCTTTGCATCACTTCAGGTGAGAGATCTTGGACCACTCCCTGTACAGCCTTGGCCTTGAATGTATCGACTTTCATCTCTGTTTAACTGAAGAGGTTTCTGGCAGGGCAAGGATTTCACAGCTACACTGTGGTAGAGATAGTTCCAGTCTTTGCTGTCAGACACATATAACATGGGCATACAAAATTTAGTGCCATGCTACGACAAATGCCAGAACAACGGTGGTGATTATGCCGAAAATTAGGTTAGGACTCACTGTTACTAATGCAAAAAATTGCAACTGATATTCTTGTTTTATTTATGCCTAATCGGTAGGGACCTTGATATATATTTTTTTAATTGGTGTATTTTGTTATTTTTTATTTTTTACTATACGGTGTTATTTTTCATTTTAGCGCATTTTCTGGCAAATATATGAAATTATACCTTCATGGTCATTTTAAACTACTGTTTCAAATTGTAAGTCACATGGCTTACGCCTCTTCGTGAGAGTTTGATATCTTGAAAGTTATTTTGGGAAAGTTATTTCCCATACCCCTTTTTTAATTTTAAGGTAAGGGTTTTTGATAATGGAATTTTCCTCGTATATACTGAAGGGTGCATAATGACCATAAGTGGCGACGCACCCAAAAAAATTAAAGTCAATCAATCTCACGTGGCACCAAAAATTGGCATTATCTTTTTTTGACTTGTTAGTTTTACGTTTCACAAAATTCGCGTTTTTGTTTTAGAACATTTATCAGCCAAATATACCGAAACGTAATACTAAATTGTGCTGTTAAACTATTATTTTAAATTGTAGGTCACATGGTCTACGTATTTTCGTCACAGTTTCATATGTTGGAACAGATTTTTGAGGAAGTAAAAGTAAAGTGCTCCCCTGCTCTTTTCCATGAAGGTGTATAGTAGGGGTGTGGAGTTAGGGCTGAATGTAGGGGTGATGTGATCAGCACCACGGTCCTGGCTACCTTTATCCCTCAAAGTTTCCTCAAGGTACCAGCTTCATATGATGCTGGGTGGGCGCCGGAGCAGTTTGAATAGGTGGAAAACATCCTGGTTCTCCACCGCAGGGGATCGACCCCAGGTATCTGGCATAGTAGTCAGATGCCCTAACGACTAAGCTCCATTATTACTCGCGCACTTAGCTTGGTAATTCAAAACATATCTCGTGCAACAAATACGAAGATGTGGCTTCCGTGTGACGGTAGATACGCACTCGATCTCCTGTTAGAACCCTGCCACTTTGCTCTGTGATGCTAATGGTTTTGATAGAAGTTGAAAAAATCATGGGAAATACATGATTTAATGTGGCTGTCGGAATTATTCCATGTACGTATAACTCTATAGTTTACTCTTGAGGAAAATGTTGGAATACTTGCATGTTCTATGAACACAAACATGGCCTAGAAAAGACAAGCATGTTCCATTTCATGGAATTTTTCGTTGTTTTAGGACATTTATTTTTAAAAAATCGCTAAAAATTCCAACAATTCGCATTTTATGCCAAAAATGCATTATTTCGATATTTCGAACGGGCGAAAAATGTGTCCAGACATCACTGCACATTCCTAAATATAACGTCGCAGCAATTACCATTTTTCACGGTTTTGGCGTTTGCGAAAAATCAATGTCGCTACTAATTGGAAATTACTTTCTGGCCACCCCTCGTATAAATCAGTAGATGGAAAGTGAAAATTTAGCAGGGCTGGCAGAGAAAAGTCAATTCTTGAAGAAAGTGATTTGCTTTGATGATTGAATGATTCGAGTAAATATGATATTAAAATATTTACGTATTTATTATTAGTATTTTATTTCATAATATTGGACATTAACCTTACTCAGTGAGAGATTAATGACCATCTCCCACGAGTTTAAACAGACAGGACAGAAAGTGGCATTAATCTCATTGCAATACTAGTGTTGCAGTAAATTTGAGGTTGGGAGCATGAACTTCCTCGTTCTGAATTATACACGGTTGCATGCTATGATGTTTTAACTGAAAAACAAAACTTATCCGAAGTAGATTGCTCCCATAGTGCCCGAGTTATAACAATTTTCTGAGCAGTATGCAAATTACCTATTTTTCGTAAAAAAAATAATAATTCACATTTTGGCTTATTATTCAACTTTTATGGCACCCAAGAACATGAAACATGTTACGTTCTCTTGATAAATGTCCATTCTTTGAAAAAATACTAAAGTTCGCGCCCTCTCCCCAAAATAGCGAGGGAAGAAGGGGCAAACTCCAGATTTTTATGTTCTTTCCATTGAAATTCGGCGGTCGCGCCCCTCAAACCCCCCTTTCTCGGTTCGGCGTTCTGAATTGTACACGGTTGCATGCTATGATGTTTTATCTTCAAAACAAAACTTATCCGAAGTAGATTGCTCCCATAGTGCCCGAGTTATAACAATTTCCTCCAAAAATGCAAATTACCCATTTTTCGTAAAAAAAAAAAGAAACATGTTTCATTCTCTTGATACTAATACTAATACTAATACTAATACTAATACTAAAGTTCGCGCTTTCTCACAAAAATAGCGGGTGAAGAGGGGGCAAACTAAAAATTTTTGTTTTTTCCATTTAAATTCGGGGGACGTGCCCCCCCAAGCCCCCTTTCCTCGGTCCGGTGTTCTGAATTGTACACATTTGCATGCGATGATGTTTTAGCTGCAAAACAAAAGTTATCCGAAGTAGATTGCTCTTATAGTGCTAGAGTTATAACAATTTTTATCCAAAGAGTGTTCGAAATTAAAATTCTCGCCGAGAAGCCTGGGCGAGAGAAATTTCTCTAAAAAAAAAAAAAAAGAAAAAAAAAGGTAAGCCATGAAGACGAAATTCCCTGACTTTTTTTGACTACTCAAATTCCCTGACTTTTCCCGGTTTTCCAGCTTTTCCAGGTCTGTCGTCACCCTGAACAAGTTATTTCGCAACATTGCGATGGCTCGCAAGGGTAAACGTTTAAACGTTTATATAAGAACAATGGAACGTTCAGTCATCCCCATCTTCGCGATTAGTCAAACGTGTCACAAGGATGGAACTGATATTGGTTAACTTACGAGGAAAATAAGTTTTGCATGAATTCCCTTGTCAATATAAATATCATGTTACTATCTTTAGTAAGATCTATATATATCTATATATATATATATATATATATATATATATATATACCGCGTGAGGCACCTAAAAGTACCACCTGAAATAGCGAAGAAACCAGAAACAGTAGCGATGTGAGGTTTGCGGGAAACAATAATATTAAATGGGGCTCGTAAATCGGAGGTATGGGGCTGGGTCGAAAAATATCGACAAATGGGGCATCTGAAGCAAAGTCATATTTTTTTTAAAATGGAACGATATACAATATCATGCATAATATATAAGAGCACACGCAGAGAAACACAACGCCGTTGGTCTCATGCATCTACTGCACATAGGAACGAAGATATGGCCATGTGAAAATATGTAAACAAACTAACAAGTGGCCCACTTGACCGTCAGTACCACGGCATGTACAAGTATGAGATGTCGGAAGCCATTGGACAAGATGAAGACAGAACTTGTTAAAGTTAGAAAAAATACAGTAGACATCGTCAGCACCATGTATTTGACAATGTTACAGCATAATGAAAATGACCATGACAGTATGTCGAAGAACCACTGCGTAAGAAGCGAAAACCTGTCAAAGTGTGTGTTCAAAGTGGTGGCCGTCAGCTGCGATACAGGCAACGAGGCGCCCACGCAAAGATCGTTGCACAGAATGTAGCATCTCGTAGGGAATGTCCCTACAGGCCGCAGTAATGCGGTGTTGCATATCCTCTGGAGTTGTTGGCACATCCCGGTAGACAATGTCCTTCAGCGTTCCCCACAGAAAGAAGTCTAACGGTGACAAATCTGGAGAACTAGCAGCCCATTTGACAGGCCCTACACGTCCAGTCCAACGATTTGGAAATGTATTTTCCACACATGCTGTAGCGCGTCTTGCACTGTGAGCTGGGCACCCGTCATGTTGGTACCACATTTATCTCCTTGTCTGAAGTGGTATGTCCTCCAATAGTACAGGCAGTTCATGTTGTAAAAACTGTATGTATCGGTCAGCATTCAGTGTCCCTTGTATAAAAAAAGGGCCAATGAGATGTTCACCCACTATACCACACCACACGTTCACACTCCATGGGCGCTGGCGTTCCACTTGGCGAAGACAATTTGGATTTGTCACCGACCAATAGTGCATGTTCCTTAGGTTGACATTTCCATGATTGGTAAAAGTTGCCTCGTCAGTGAAGAGGATACGTGCCAAATCTGGTGTGTCGTGTCGTAACATCCATGTGCAAAACCGAACACGGTCCTCAAAATCATTCCCGTGAAGTTCCTGATGGAGGGAGATATGATATGGGTGAAACTTGTGTGTGTGCAGAATGCGCAATACACTTCGCTGACTCATCCCAGCATCCCTGGCAATTTCACGGGAGCTAACGTGCGGATTTACAGCAACAGCTGCGAGAACATTTGTTGCACCTGCCTCACCTGTAGTTGGCTTGTTCGGCACACGTGCTCGTGGTGTTACACTTCCGGTGTCTCTAAAATTAATAAATAACTTACCAAACAGACGTCGAGATGGCTGTCGTCTGTCCGGATATCTCTCTGCGTACACACGGTAGGCTTCTGAGGCATTCTTTCGGCATTCCCCATAAATCAGGATCATGTCCGCTTTTTCTATGTTTGTGAACACTATAATCTTCGCTCTTACCACTACGACTGCTTGCTATGAACTAACACGATCTCGTGGACCTGCTATCAAAACTTGCTCTGCGTAAAGACAGTTCTGTCAGGCGCCTGAGAAGTCTTACATGCCGTGGTACTGACGGTCAAGTGGGCCACTTGTTAGTTTGTTTACATATTTTCACATGGCCATACCTTCGTTCCTATGTGCAGTAGATGCATGAGACCAACGGCGAGGTGTTTCTCTGCGTGTGCTCTTTTATATTATGCATGTTATTGTATATAGTTCCATTTTAAAAAAATATGACTTTGCTCCAGATGCCCCATTTGTCGATATTTTTCGACCCAGCCCCATACCTCCGATTTATGAGCCCCATTTGATATTATTCTTTCCCGCAAACCTCACATCGCTACTGTTTCTGGTTTCTTCGCTATTTCAGGTGGTACTTTTAGGTGCCTCACGCGGTATATATATATATTTGTTTAATATGGAATGTAGAAGAAATCCCTCAACAGTGGAAAGAAGCCATAATTGTTCCTGTGTTTAAAAAAGGTGATAAAATGGACTGCAATAATTACCGTGGAATTTCTCTACTCTCAACAACATACAAAATATTATCTAACATTATTTTAACAAAACTAACCCTACATGCTAATGAAATTATAGGTGATTATCAATGTGGATTTAAACGTAACAGATCAACTACAGATCAAATTTTTCACATCAGACAAGCACTTGAAAAAAAGTGGGAATATAATCAAACTGTCCATCAGCTATTCATTGATTTCAAAAAAGCATATGATTCGGTCAAAAGAGATAAATTATATAATATATTAGTAGAGTTTGGAATACCTAAGAAGCTTGTTAGTATGATAAAAATATGCACCAGTGAAACAGAAAGTAAAATTCGTGTGGGTATTAATACGTCTGACAAATTTACAATTCATGATGGGTTAAAACAAGGAGATGTACTATCTCCATTGCTCTTTAATTTTGCCTTAGAATTTGTTGTTAGGAAGGTAAAAGAAACTAAAGAAGGACTAAAATTAAATGGTGTGACTCAGTTGTTAGCATATGCAGATGATGTAGACTTACTGGAGGATGATGTGAATACAATTAAGAATAATGCTAAAATATTTTTCAAAACTGCTAAAGAGATAGGTTTGGAAGTTAACAAAGAGAAAACTAAATATATGCTTACAGGTCGAAACCAAGTGTTAGGTAAATGTCAAAATCTAATTATTGATAACAACTCGTTTGAACCAGTTTCCAAATTCAAATACTTAGGAGTAATATTAACAAATGAAAATTATATTAAAGAGGAAATAAAAAGTAGGCTTAAGTCAGGAAATGCATGCTACTTCTCTATTCATAAACTTTTGTCTTCTCGTTTAATATCTAAGAAACTAAAAGTTAAAATTTACAAAACAGTAATTTTGCCTGTAGTATTATATGGATGTGAAACTTGGTCCCTTACATTGAAAGAGGAACATAAATTGAGAGTATTTGAAAATAAGATCCTTAGGAAAATCTTTGGACCTAAAAGGGATGAGGAGACAGGTGAGTGGAGAAGGTTACATAATTTAGAACTACATAATTTGTATTCATGTCCAGATATTATTAGAATAATTAAATCAAGAAGACTTAGGTGGGCAGGCCATGTGGCACGAATGGGAGAGGAAAGAGAAGTTTACAGGATTCTTGTTGGGAAACCTGATGATAAGAGACCTGTAGGAAGGCCAAGACGAAGATGGAGGGACAACGTGGAGATGGACCTAAGGGAAATCGGTAGGGATGGAAAAGAGTATATAGAACTTGCTCAAGATAGGGAAAGATGGAAGGCCTGTGTTGCTGCATCCATGAACCTTCGGGTTTAAGAAGGCTAGGGAGTTATATATATATATATATATATATATATATATATATATATATATATATATATATATATATATATATATATATATATATATATATATATATATATATATATAAATAGGCCTCCCGATGGCGTAGTGGTAACGTCGTCGCCTTGCAATCAAGGGGTCCCGGGTTCGATACCCGGTGGAGGCACATGGCACAGTTGTTCGGATCCCACTTTAAACTGTAGGTCCAGTCCCGATTAGCCTTCATGTGCAAAAGTAGACTTAAAACAACAAATCAATCAATCAAATCATATATTTTTAATTCATTAAATATGAAAACAAGAAAACAGAGAAAAGTAACATGAATTAAGCCTTCCTTTCATTTCCTTTTTAATATCATTTTTCATTTGTTAGTATTAATCCTAAGTGTCTGAATTTGGAAAACTTGTTCAAAACAAGTTGTTATCACTTAGTTTTTAGCCTGTAAGCACATATATTTAAATTTCTCATTGCTAACTTCCAAACCTATCTCTTTATCTGCTTTGAAAAAATATTTTAGCATTATTCTTAATTGTATTTACATCATTCACCAGTAAGTCTACATCGTCTGCATATACTAACTGTTTAATTTTAGTACTTCGTTAGTTACTTTTACCTTCCTAACAACATATTCTAAGGCAAAATTAAAGAGCAATGGAGATAATGCATCTTTTTTTTAATCCATCATAAATTGTATATTTGTCAGATATTTTAAACAAGATTCTTAGGTATTCCAAATTCGAATAGGTTATCTCTTTAGCATCTTTAACTTCAATCATGTTAGTTTCTGGAACTATAGGTTCTGCTGTGCGTACTTTATTTATTTCTGATTTATCTCCTACATGAACTTTTAAAAAGTTATTAAAGCAATTCTTCCATCTATTTAAAATATCGCTTGAGTCAGCCATTTTTTATCAAGTTTACTTTAGGTTGCCAGCCCTTTCTAAATTCATTTGCACCTCTGATACTTTTATTTCAATTGTGTTAATTTTACTTTTCAAGTAATCTCTTTTTTGTTTCTTCTAAACATGCTGTTCTTTAAACACCTAAGTCCATTTCTATTAGGTTCATTATGTGGAAATAAAATTCATTTTTTAAAAATTCATTTTATGCCAGGCATTGTAATTTTTATAGTTTATAGAGTAGCATGTGCTCTCATAACTAGCTCTCTAGCCTTCTTAAACCCAAAGGTTCATGGCTGCAACAACACAGGCCTTCGATCTGTCCCTATCTTGAAAAAGATCTATATACTCTTCTCTATCCCTATCGATTTCTTTTAGGTCCATCTCAATGTTGTCCTTCCATCTTCGTATTGCCCGTCCTACAAGTCTCTTACCATCAGGTTTCCCAACAAGAATCCTGTAAACTCCTCTTTCCTCTCCCATTCGAGCCACATAGCCTGCCCACCTAAGTCTTCTTGATTTAATTGTTCTAATAATATATGGACATGAATATAAATTATGTAGTTCTGAATTATGTAACCTTCTCCACTAACCTGTCTTCTCATCCCTTTTAGGTTCAAATATTTTCCTAAGGATCTTATTTTCAAATACTCTCAATTTATGTTCCTCTTTCAATATAATGGACCAAGTTTCACATCCATATAATACTACAGACAAAATTACTGTTTTGTATATTTTAACTTTTAGTTTCTTAGATATTAAACAAAAAGACAAAAGTTTATAAATAGAGAAGTAACATGCATTTCCTGAATTAAGCCTACTTTTTTATTTTATTTCCTCTTTAATATAATTTTCATTTCTTAATATTACTTCTAAATATTTTAATTTAGAAACTAGTTCAAATAAGTTGTTATCATATGCTTTCATTAAATATTAAATTTAGAATTTTTTTTAATTAAACGAAATAGGTTTGTTAAAAAAATAATCGTTAGTTCATATGATATTATTTTTTCTGATGCATGTTTGTTTTCCGTGTTGATGTTTTTTTGTTTGTTTTAACAGGATTCGAATTCTTGAAGAGGGCGAAGAGGGAGTTAAGTTTTTCTAGAATATCACGCATTCCATGTTTATAAGTAATTACATTTTTAATAGAAAGCGGATCGTTTATCAATATTCATGAGATTTGGTCGCCAGCAAAAGTTAATCCGTTTATCTCCTTGTTCTATCACGATAAGAAACTCAAAATGTAAAATTTTCCTTTTCTTCTTCTTACACATTTTCTGTTTTCTCACGATCTCTATATTGATCAATTATATCCCTACCTCTTAAAAACATGTTCACTACCTTCTTTAAATGTACAACAGTCGCAGCAAGGGACAAAAAAGCGAAGTAAACTAAAGCAATTTAATCAATTAAACACTACAAGAATAAATTTACTCTGTATGTTAAAACTCAAAATAATCCATAAACTCAAGTCAACTTCTTTGGAAAAATGATTGCAATTAAGAAATTATTATCCCCGTCTAGTTCGCTACATTTTTAGACATAATGTGAAGTGCAGGTACATCCCAGCACCAGGCAGGTACAGCAAAATTGTGTTCAACCAAATAGACGAATAGCTGTATTCAAGTTCAAAAAATTCAATAATTGCCTCTGCTTTAAACATTCATTTGTTTAGTTAGCTCCCACCATGTAACCATACACCACACACTACACCGCTCCAGAACATAGTTCTACACATGCAGACACCAAATACACTACTTAACACCAAATCAACAAAATAGACGAGTTAATAATGCACTGTGTAACCGTTTATCTGTGGTGTAAAAGAACTAGACGCACATAAGTAGTGAGAATATATTATATTTATAACCTCAATTTACTAATCGGGAAATTCCCCTTAGCCAACCAATCCGCACAACTCACGTGACTTCGTCACAGGGGGAGGGGTCATGACATTCCCGAACCAGTATTATTGATGTGACATTCTTAACAGGTTAATGCCCACACATAGCTGTAAGTACATCAATCTCTACACTTCGGAATGTTTGGAATGCAAAGAATTCTCGTGACAAAACAAGTAATCGGGAAATTTCCCTTAGCCAATCAATGAGCTCAAATCACATGGCCCTCAGAAAAGAGAAGGGCATAACATTCCCGAGACAGTATTATTGATGTAACAATCTTAACAGGTCAATGCCTTAATGTTTACACGCATACATAAGCGCATCAATCTCTACACACACACACACACTCACACACAAACACACACACACACAGGAATTTTTAGAATGGAAAGAATTCTCAGGAAATTTCCCTTAGCCAAGCAAGTTACATGACCCTCTCTCTTTTTTATAAAGAAAAGAGAAGGTCATGACATTCCCAAGCTAGTATTATTAATGTAACATTCTTAACAAGTCAACGTCATATCTACACACACACACACACGCACGCACACTCGGGGAATGTTTGGAATGCAAAACTATTGATTTGTCTGAGTAAAAACAACTAGGTTACATGAAAATTCTTGCCAACATTTCTGTTAGTATTCAATTTAGTTAAAGTTACTGATTAAGAAAAAAAAATAGAAAAAAAACACTACGAACACCTATGGCCTTACTTAGATTCATTTCATTCTTAACAGGTTAATGCCTCAATATTCACACGCTCCCGTAAGTAGGTCAATCTTCACACATACACTCAGGAATGTTTGGAATGCAAGGAATTCTTGTGACAAAACTATTGATTTGTCTGAGCAAAAAAATCTAGGTTACATGAGAATTCCCGAAACATTTCTACACATTTCAAACGCAAAATTAATCAGAATACACACATTTGAAAAATAATTATATACAGCACGATACAGCATTGTAAAACAACTCAAAATCACTATCAATATATCTATTTCTCTTAAAAAATGTAATAATTCTAAATATATGCCTAAAATATACTAATATATGTTCAAAAGTAAATTTTGTCCCCTACCTAGTCTTACCATAAATACTGTCCCAAAGTTGTAAGTAAATAGACACAAAATGGTGAGAGATATTGTAATATCAGAATAACATGAGATGCATGGATGCATTATGAACCAAAATCACAAATAATTATTCGAAATGGCCACCTTTAGCACTGACACACTTCTGAAGTCTTCGTGGCCACTCATCAATAGAATTACGCAACACATCAAGTGAAAACTCCTCAGCTGCCTTCTGAAGAGACCGACCGCTTTAAACTGTCAATATTGGGATGTCTCTTCTTCCAAGCCATCTCCTGAAGCTTGGACCACAATTTGTAGTCCAAAGGGTATAGGTCCGGACTTGCAGAAGGCCAATCTGAAGTGGAAATGAAGTCTGGAACATTTGCTATGAAGACACGCTCCATTTCTGTGAAAAAGGGGTAAAAACATCAGCCAAAGTGTACCAGCAGACAGTGCTTGAGACACTATGCAAGAATCTTACCGACACCGTCTTCCATGGAGAGAACTGGAGCTTCCAGCAGGACTCAGCCCCAGCACACAAAGAACGCACCACGCAGCAGTGGTTGGAGGCAAATGTTCCTGACTTCATTTCCACGTCAGATTGGCCCTCTGCCAGTCCAGACTTAAACCCTTCGAACTACAAATTGTGGTCCAAGCTTCAGGAGATGGCTTGCGAGAAGAGACATCCCAATATTGACAGTTTAAAGCGGTCTCTTCAGAAGGCACCTGCGGAGTTTCCACTTGATGTGTTGCGTAATTCCATTGATGAGTGGCCACGAAGACTTCAGAAGTGTGTCAGTGCTAAAGGTGGCCATTTCGAATAATTATTTGTGATTTTGGTTCATAATGCATCCATGCACCTCATGTTATTCTGATATTACAATATCTCTCACCATTTTGTGTCTATTTACTTACAACTTTGAGACAGTATTTATGGTAAGACTAGGTATAGTTGAGCTTTGATATAAAAAACATAATTATTTTTTATACCATAAAAATGGTAAAAATTGGATTTTTTTATCTTTCCCCCTTAGAAAATTTGCTGAAATCAGGGTAAAATAAAAAAAATAGCAAATAAATGTTTGCAGACGTATCATTATATCTACTTACGATAACTGATAGAATGTAACTTGAAAGGCAATTGTTATAATTATAATAATTTTTTCAACTCTGGTATTCTGGTATTTATATATAAATTTTCTCAGGGAAAAATACAAAACGCACAATCAAGTCAAAATTCAATCTGTATGAAAAACAACGTGAACCACATTCAAAATAAAATAATTGTAGCTTTTACGATAAAATTTTCAGCTACGTTATTTATACATAATTTCCGGAGAAAACAAGTAACATCAGATCACATCAAAACTCAATCTGATCGAAATTACTATGAAAAAAATCACTTGATACACTTTTAAACTTAAAATAATAAATAGTATGTAGCATTAAAATAAATTAAATACTTAACTTTTAACAAAAAAAAATATGAGGAGCACTGCAACAACACATCCGTACTCTCCAACCAGTCTCACGATACTGACTGATCTGCAATGCGAAAACCCTTTAAGTAACCTAAGCGCGGACCGTGTTGAAAACATCTGAAACAGTGAGTCAATCAGAAGACACCACATCATCGCATTATGTCATTACCAACCAATCAGAAAACACCACATTACATACGGGTCATCATAATATTGCGTAATAACTTGTTGCGAAACATTGTACAATAGTTTATCTTACAGGCCATCGCAATGCTGCGTAATAACTTGTTGCGAAACATTGCGCAATAGTTTACCCTTACGAGCCATCGCAATGTTGCGTAATAACTTGTTGCATAACATGATCCACAAATTTACCCTTATAAAAATAAATAAAAGAGAGCTTAATATGGTTCATCACAATGTTACGTAATGTTACGTAATTTAACTCGAAAGAAATTATGACACCCGTACGAATGACGAGATAAAATATCACAGAGTTGCAATACAATAAAAGCGGCAAAAACATCGTCAAAATAGGTTTACCACTGTGCTTAAATTAATAAAAATAATAGGCCTCGTACGAAGTATTAGTTTATAGGAATTCAATCATCACTACTGGGTTAGAAATGATACATTGTGATGCGTCATCTATTAGTCATCTAGTAGTTCTATTACAAGATTGTAGCTTAAAGGTTATTCGTAAAATAATTTACCAGCTCTTCAAGTTGGATCCTCTGTGATTTTTTTCGAAATTAATTGTCAGTGTTACTTTAAGATTCCCACCTCGAGATACGTCATCTCCTGCTAGCTACTTTTTAGCGACACTTTAGATTAATACACTCTAAAAAATAGGCAACTGAATTGCAACCATTTGTGTTGTGGAATTTTAATTGGTGTAAAACAACACCAAAATGAGTGTTAAAGGCCTCCGTAATTTGTGTGGTTTGCTAGCAAATGAGGGAAAGAAAGAAAAACAACTTCAATGAACCTACTTAGGAAGGAGTGTTTTGTTACCAGTATCTTTGGTAGCAAACCAGTAGCATATTTTTAAAGTGTACATTCAAATTGGACTGAAAAATTTGTCAAATTGTGATTACAATAGTCGACAGTGAAAATTTTCTTTGCATGAAAGCGACGTTCCTTTTTGAGCTACTGAAGACAAATCTGAAGTTAATTCTTGTCCTGCACCCTCAGATTTAGAAATAATGCCAGTTATAATTTCAACCTTTCAGCCTGGCCTAAATTTCAAGGAAATCACAGAGCTTTATGTTGGTGGCCTTGTGCCCCTCAATAAATTATTCCAGAATCACAAATGATACCTCGTTGGAAAGCGTGTGAAACACAGATTCCAACGAGGTACATTTGGGACCCATCACGCAAAATTTGAAGAAGAAGAAGCAAACAAAGAAATTAAGAAAATTTGGGAAAAGTTTAATTTTTGGAAAACTAATGAAATTATAGGTGATTATCAATGTGGATTTAAACGTAACAGATCAACTACAGATCAGATTTTTCACATCAGACAGACACTTGAAAACAAGTGGGAATATAATCAAAATGTCCATCAGCTATTCATTGATTTCAAAAAAGCATACGATTCGGTGAAAAGAGATAAATTATATAATATATTAGTAGAGTTTGGAATACCTAAGAAGCTTGTTAGTATGATAAACATATGCACCGGCGAAACAGAAAGTAAAATTCGTGTGGGTATTAATATGTCTGACAAATTTACAATTCATGATGGGTTAAAACAAGGAGATGCATTATCTCCATTGTTCTTTAATTTTGCCTTAGAATATGCTGTTAGGAAGGTAAAAGAAACTAAAGAAGGACTAAAATTAAATGGTGTGACTCAGTTGTTAGCATATGCAGATGATGTAGACTTACTGGAGGATGATGTGAATACAATTAAGAATAATGATAAAATATTTTTCAAAACTGCTAAAGAGATAGGTTTGGAAGTTAACAAAGAGAAAACTAAATATATGCTTACAGGTCGAAACCAAGTGTTAGGTAAATGTCAAAATCTAATTATTGATAACAACTCGTTTGAACCAGTTTCCAAATTCAAATACTTAGGAGTAATATTAACAAATGAAAATTATATTAAAGAGGAAATAAAAAGTAGGCTTAAGTCAGGAAATGCATGCTACTTCTCTATTCATAAACTTTTGTCTTCTCGTTTAATATCTAAGAAACTAAAAGTTAAAATTTACAAAACAGTAATTTTGCCTGTAGTATTATATGGATGTGAAACTTGGTCCCTTACATTGAAAGAGGAACATAAATTGAGAGTATTTGAAAATAAGATCCTTAGGAAAATCTTTGGACCTAAAAGGGATGAGGAGACAGGTGAGTGGAGAAGGTTACATAATTTAGAACTACATAATTTGTATTCATGTCCAGATATTATTAGAATAATTAAATCAAGAAGACTTAGGTGGGCAGGCCATGTGGCACGAATGGGAGAGGAAAGAGAAGTTTACAGGATTCTTGTTGGTAAACCTGATGGTAAGAGACCTGTAGGAAGGCCAAGACGAAGAAGGAGGGACAACGTGGAGATGGACCTAAGGGAAATCGGTAGGGATGGAAAAGAGTATATAGAACTTGCTCAAGATAGGGAAAGATGGAAGGCCTGTGTTGCTACAGCCATGAACCTTCGGGTTTAAGAAGGCTAGGGAGTTAGTTAGTTAGTTAGTTTTGGAAAACTTGAGGTAAGTTTGGAACACTAAAAGTTTCTGTACGCAAACATAAAATCAGTAACATACACCCTATACGTTAATTTAACTAACTGAAATTCTTGTGTGAGACGAATTTCAATAAAGAAACATGGGCCTCCCCGATGGCGCAGTGGTACCGTTGTTGCCTTGTAATCAAATGGTCCTGTGTTCGATATCTGGTGGAGGCTCACAGTGTTTCGGATCCCACATTAAAATGTAGGTATAGTCTCATTTAGAATTACTGAGTAAAATCCCCAGCAATAGTCTGCCATCATATTTGGCTTCCATCGGCTTTGGTAACATTTCTCCATTACTTCTATTGATTGATAAAATTTTCGACATACTTGTCACTTACATCGCCGAATTTTGGTGGAAAGACGTCTAGATGGCTGTGCAGGAAATGTGGTTTCATAGACATGGTACATCGTAACTATTCAGCAAATTGTCCAGGAGTGTTTTGGAATTCTTAACCTTTTTGTTGCTCAAGAAACCGGAGCACAAACTTTTGAATGACACCCACCATTGCAGTTTAAGAGGACTAAGCGACGCATCGAAGTCCTGGTCTTAAATGAGATTTCGTATCTGGGGGTCGACGAACACACCAGCCTTCACTTTGTTGCTGCTGAGATTAGGAAATTTAGGTGTGAAATACTTGAAACTGTCTCCGCACTTGTCCATTGCAGACACAAAGGATTTCATAAAGCCAAACTTAATATGGAAGCGGAGGTGGATATATGTCTTCAGAGTTGGCTAAAAGGGTGTTTGCAAATTTTTCATTTGCTTGCATTGCACTGCATCGTGGCAAAGCTTTCCTCTAATAGCGACTGTCTCTGGCTCGGCTATCCTATTCGAATAAGAAGCAGAAATTTTTCGTGTATCCGCTCTGTAGTCCTGTAATTATGCCTATGACTTTGAAATCTGCAACAATGTCTCATATATGAATGTTGTAACGAACTTTTTCTAATATAAGTTTCATGATTTGATTTGGTGCTTTAAGTACACTTTATGCACAGTAAGGCTAATCGGGACTTGATCTACGGTATGAACTGAGATCCGAATGAGTGTGCCATGTGCCTCAACCGGGTATCGAACCCGGGACCCATTTATTACAAGGCAACGACGCTACCACTACACCATCGGGGAGGCATTTATAAGTTTCATGATGTCATATGTTTCTTCCATCTGTATTAAAAGAGCAATTGGTACAGTTGGGAGGATAATTCCATTGTGTATCAAAATAACCTTAAGACTGCTCGTTGAGGAGTCAATAAAAAGTCTTCATTCCTGTTCCACATGTGTCGTACCAAGAGCAGAAAACAAACTATTGACATCAAAAATTCAAAAGTTTGTGCTCCAGTTTCTTGGGCAACACAAAGGCTGAGAATTAGAAAACACTTGTAGACAAATTTGCTGAATAGTTACGAAAAGCAAGGATGCAACATGTCTCCGAAACTACATTTACTGCACAGCCATCTAGTCTTCAATCCACCAAATCTCGGCGATGTAAGTGATTAGCATGGTAAACAGTTTCATCAATCAATAGTAGCAATAGAGAAATGTTACCAAAGTGGATGGAAGGCAAATGTGATTGCATACTATTGCTGGGGATTCCTTAGGGAACCGAAGACACCTCCAGGAGGAAGGTCAAACGCAAGACAAGGAACTAGGTATGTATATTGTTTCATATGCTGTGTTCTTTTACATATGTATAGTTCTATATTGCAATATGTATACTTCACATATGTTTATTTATTGTAATTCGTCATACACAACAACTTCAGTTAGTCAACTTAATGTAAGGGGTGTATATTGCTGAGTATATGTTTGCGTAAGTGTTGCAAAAGTGCCTCAAGTTCTACAAAAATTACCTTTTTCCCCAATTTTGCTATTTTCTTCTTCTACTTCTACAAATTTTACTTGGTGGGTTTCAAATGTACCTCGTTGGAAGTGGTTCTCTAAGCTTTCCTGCGAGGTATAATTTGTGCTTCTGGGATAATTAGTAGAGGGGCACAACATGAAGCTCTGAGATTTCCTTGAAATTTTGGCCGGAGTATAAAGGTTTATGCTATAACTGGCAATATTTTATATCTGATTGTGCGGGACATAAACGAAGTTCAGATTCGTCTTCAGTATACCAAAAAAATTCATAGTTTTATTTTGTTCACTTGTGTTATCTGTAACATTTCAAATGGATTAAGGGAATTCCGAAAGTTGAGCGAATATTTTCATCTGAGACATGTAAATTCAGAAGACGCAGACGCTCTCCTATCATACAAATACTTTAGAAACAGAGTCAAATAGCAGCCAGAAACGCCAAATTTAAACACTATAACGAAACGGTAAATCTGAATGTAAAAAATGCTAAAAACCCACAGTAAGTAGCGAACAAGTACGAAACATTAATAACAAAATGAAATCAAAACGTGCGAAAATGATAGAATAAACCTAACTGTTCTGCAATATTGCATCCCCTTGTGCTTAGAAGCTCTTACGCACATTATTAATATTTCTCTTTCAAAAGGTTGGCTCATTCAAGATTGGATAAAATGCGAAGTAACACATATACCTATAACACCCAAACCCACAGAATGTTTATACTTCGATTTTAACATGATGTAGCACTTGTTCGTTTGAATGATTATAGTTATTATATTATATAGAAATTGCTTCTAATTAAATAGATGCGCCAGAAAGTGTTCTCGAAAGTTGGATAGGGTGGGGGTGGTACGTACTTTTATACTATTGTGTGCGATATGTTTAAATAATTTTGAAAAAAATCACAAATCACTAAGGTTACACCATCAAAGTTTTAAGATACAATTATCTGTTTACCACACCTTATGAATATCATTATTGTATCGTCAATATTAAGTTCAGTCTTTAAAATCCATGTTTATTTTCAGGACGTGGTAAGGAGAAATTTTCAATCTTAAAATTATAGTTAAATATAGTAGACAAAATTAACTAATATATGTTGAACCGTAATGAATATTATTATGCGTAATGAGTACAGCATTATGTCGATAAAATTTTAAAGCGATTAACCCACGATCGCTCGCGCTATTAGATAAAATTTAACAATTGCAAGACTTTTGTTATTTCTAGATTGTTACTGGAGGTAAAAATGCGTTAAGGCTAAAATGCTTCCTTCCATGTCTCAACTTGTCAACACTGTAGCAAATGTTATTGAAATTGAAAGCGAAACCTTATACTAGCGGCTTTGATCCTAGCCGAGTGCATTGTTAGATTTTTTCTAACATGCGAGTTATCGCGTCACATTTCCAGCGAATGATTGTACAACAATTTTCTTTTGTGAAATACCGCTTTCATTTATTATTCCCTCTGTGTACAGTGTAGTGGATAGGTGCATTGGTTGTTCCAATATGATGATTGTTGTTTTTGGCATTGTGTTATTGAAGAGAATAGCATTAAAATTTCTGACAAACAAACTAAACAGTAAATGATGTGGCTGGAAGAAGAAGACACAGATAAAGTGGACATTGGACCTCAAGACACAGGTTGGGAAACCGATACAGACGGTCCATCAGAACATGAGGAAGTGCATACCGAGACAGAACAGTCAGTTAGTGATTCTGATGATTCTGTGACAGTTTCAAGACATGTGAATCGTGATACGTATCGAGGCAAAGATGGTTCAACAATATGGTTCAAGCAAAAAGCCGCACCAAGTAAAATCGCCAGACAGAATATTGTCACACAGTTACCAGGTGTGATAGGTGGGGCCAAGAATTTGAAGTATATTCTAGACTGTTGGAAACTGTTCTTTCCAGATTCTCTAATCACACGTATTGTCCAATACACAAACGTAAAGCTCAAGCAAATGGCACCTTCCTACTCACGTAATACACGGGACTGCCCTCTAACTGATTTTGAAGAAATTTCAGCATTCCTAGGAATACTATATCTTGCTGGAGTAAAGAAGTCACAACACCTAAATACTGATGAGTTGCGGGCCACAGATGGAACTGCACCAGACTTTTTCATCGCGTCAATGAGCAAACGAAGATTTCACACTCTTCTCCAAGCTGTTAGGTTTGATGATATCACTACACGAGCACAAAGGAAGCAAGAAGACAACCTATCTCCAATTAGAGAAATATTCGATGACTTTGTTAGTGTCTGCATGAATAGTTACAGGCCAAGTGCTTACACTACCATTGATGAGATGTTAGAAGCATTCAAAGGACGATGCAAGTTCAGACAATACATTGCAAATAAACCTGCAAAATATGGCATAAAAATATATGCACTCTGTGATGCTAGAACATTCTACACTCTAAATATGGAAATTTATGCAGGAAAACAACCATCTGGGCCTTACCAAGTTCACAATGATGCACTAAACGTGGTCTTGCGATTAATACGTCCAATTGACAACAGGATGTGACCATGGACAATTACTTTACCTCCATACCTCTAGCTAATGAACTGTACACCAACCGTAGGTTGACACTAGTAGGAACTCTTCGATTGAATAAAAGAGAAATTCCACCGGAATTTTTATCTGTCAAGGAAATGCTTGGAAACAGCAGCATGTTTGCGTTTGGAGAGAAACCATCTAATAATTTTCTCCTCTGCTCTTATGTGCCAAAGAAGAAACAGAAAAAAAATGTTATGATGATTTCCACCATGCATAATGACGACGACATTGATCCTGGCTCTGGAGAGGCAAAAAAGCCAGAAGTGATTACTTTCTACAATCTCACAAAAGGAGGAGTGGATGTTGTAGATCGTCTGAAATCTGAATATTCTGTTTCAAGAATAAGCAATCGCTGGCCTCTCAAAATATTTTCAGCCTTCTCAACATTCGAGTAATAAATGCTCAGATAATTTACAAAACAAATACAGGCGACTTGTTGGCTCGTAGAAAATTTGTTACGCAACTTAGTATGATGCTTACAAAACCACATATGATGAGACGGATGTCAGTTCGAAATGTATCACTTCGTCTGAAGGAGAAAATAAAAAGTATTGCAAGCATTAAAAGTCTGCCGAAAACTGAGAGAACTCTTGAATCAGAGGAAAAGTCCCGATGTGCCTATTGTCCTAAAAGAAAGAATCGATTCACATATCATTCATGTAGTAAGTGTTCCTCCTCAATACGTAAAGAACATACAGAAACAACTGTTTATGTTTGCCGTGAATGTGCTGCAAAAGAAGTTGACTCTGAATCTGATTAGAAACATCCTCAATTATAAAACATTTTGAATTTAAATTTATATCAATAATAAATTGTATTTTAATGTGCTTATTTGCATTAATGTTTTAAATATTCATAAAGAAGAATGCAGTAATAATGTAAAATGATTTCAATGTTTAATAAAACATGTTTGATAAAATATATTTTGCAAATATTAAGTGATAACTGAAAAAAAAACAAGTTGTTAGAAAAAAATCTAACATGCGAGTTATCGCGTGACACATGAAGAGGCGAGCGATCGCGGGTTAACAACAAAAGTTAAAAATGAATGAAAAACATTGAATTTCTTTTCTCACCCACTTTCCTTAGAGATACTTTGGATTACTTGATTTCAATTAGAATACAATAGATTTCAGATTTTAATTCTCTATAACATTACTTTAGTATTTCTATCTTTCTCAAGTTTCTAGTGGATCAAGTTTAAACTTATTTACGTCTTCAAATAGTGATTCTTCAGAGATGAGGATTTTTATTAGCTGCTCCTCAATGAATGTGACAATATTTTATTACCCTGCAAGCAAGGTGCATACCGGACACATAAGCACACAGTACCAAGCAACATATCCGACAGCACATATGCGTATTTATTAAAGCAACTACATGGAATATTTTGATATATTTTATCAAAATGACGGTCATTAGTTTCGATTTCCCTGAAAAAATCACCAGATGTAATTAGTTAAAGAACAAAGAGTTTCTATTATTAATAAATTAGAATAGACAAAGTGGAACCGCCCGGATAAGAAATCATACATGGTGATGGATTACAGTTCTATTAGAAGATAGTTGCTTAAACTTTCTTCGTAAAAGAATTTACCAGTTATTCAAGTTGGAAATTAATTGTCAGTGCTACTATAACATTCCCACTTGTGATACGTCATCTCTTGCTAGCTACTTTTTAGGGTCACTGGATTACTACACTCTAAAATATAGGCCAATGAATTGCCACCATTTATGGTGTAGAACTATAATTGGTGTAACAGAACACGAAAGGTAGCGTTTGAGACCTCCAATATTTGTGTGGTTTGCTAACAAATGGAGTAACAAGTCACAAAACAACGACAATTAACCTACTCAAGACGAACTGTCCTGTTAGCAGTATCGTCAGTAGCTAATCAGTTGCATATTCTTAAAATTTAGATTCAAATTGGAGTGAAATACTTGCCATACTGTGATTCTCTGTAAACTTTCTCTGGTGTCCATATTCGAGCGTTTCCTAATAAGGTTTCAGATGGATCAAGTCAGAGCTTGACTGCAAATTCTGATTATTCACTTCAGGAAAGTTTATTAGAAAAGGGGCCTCCTCGATGAATGTAGGGAAACCACTGCACCCGCTAAGCAACGGGTTCGAAGTGCCATTACCGGATTTCTCATTTCCATACTCGATAACATCATAATTAGAAGGATAGCACCAAAAACATTTTGTCGGTCTGGGAACATAGGCAGTGAATGCTACATGTATATTTCGATTTTAACATGATGTAGTACTTGTCCGTTTCAAAGATTAGAGTTATTATGTTGTATTAAAATTGCCTCCAATTAAAGGAATGCGTGAGAAGGTTTTCTTCAAAGTTACAGAAGGGTGGTAGGGGTAAGTATTTACACAATTGTGTGAAAGTGTTTAAATAGTCTTGAAAAATTCACAAATCACTAGCGATTCACATCCTAAGATCAATCAGATACAATTAGCTGTTTACCACACTATATGAATTGTATTTATAGTTTCTTAAATATTAAGTTCAATATTTAAAATGCATGAATCGTTTCAGGAGTTGGTAAGTAGAGATGCCAGCCAGATATTTAAAAGCTTAAAATTACAATTAAATATAACAAACAAAAGTAACTAATATTTGCTGAACCGTAATGAATATTATTATGCGTAATGAGTACAGTATTATGTGGTTAAAACTATATAGCGATTAGCAGCGAAAGTTAAAAATGAATGAAAAGCATTGAATGAAAAATGTGTTTTAAATGTTGCAAAAATCTTATGAAGCAAGTACTCTGGATTACATATGAAAACACGCTAAGGTGAGCACGAAAGCTGTGCTTCTATTCGAGAAATACTAGTTGTGTTACTTGAGGATTCATATTTGCTGATGTTACGTTTCTGACACCTTCCTTTAGAGGTATTATGAATCATTAGATTTAAATTATAGTACAATAAATGTCCGATTTCTATTACTTTAGTGCTTCTTTCTTCCTCATCAACTATCAAATGGATCAATTTGAAACTTACTTACGTGTACAAATAGTGATTTTTCAGAGGAGAAATTTATTAGCCGCCCCCTGAATGAATGTGTCAATAATGTTTTACCCTAGAAACAGGAGGCCCAGTATAAGGGGCACACAGTCCAAAGGAACTTGCGCGACCGCATATGTGTACATTTATTCCAGCAACAACATGGAACAATTTAATATATTCTATCAAAATGACGGTCATAAGTTCCGATTTTTCTGCAAGCTTCACTACATGTAAATAGTTAAAGAATAAAGAGTTTCTATTATTATTAAATGAGAATACATAAAGTGAAACGGCACCTTTAAGAAATCATACATTCTGATGAGTCATCTATCACTCATCTTGTTCTATTACAAGATGGTAGCTTCAACGTTCTTCGTAAAAGAATTTACCAGTCAGTTAATTTGGAACCGTGTGATTTTTCGAAATTATTTGTCCATGTCACTTGAAGGTGACCACTTGGTCGTACGTCATCTTTTACTAGCCCCTTTTTAGGGGCACTTTAGATTACTACAGTCTTAAAAAAAATGGGCCACTGAATTGCCAGCATATGTGGTGTAGAACTTTAATTGTTGTAACGCAACACCGAATTCAATGGAATGTGAAAGGCTTCCGCAATTTGTGTGGCTTGCTTGCAAATGGAGTAACAAGACACCAATCAACGACAATTTACACACTTCAGAGTGAATGTCCTGTTACAAATATCTTTGGTAGCAATTCAGTTGCATATTTTTAAAGTTTAGATTCAAATTGGAGTGAAATACTTGACAAATTGTAATTCTCTGTAAAATGTCTCTGAAGTTAATATTCGAGGCTTGCCTAATAATATTTTATATGGATTAAGTCAGAACTTGTTTAGGGACTACAAATTGTTATTGGTCACATCAGAGGAGTTTATTAGAAAATGGACCAGTAGAATGGCAGTATACTTAATCCATGACAGCAAAAATCTGATACATCTGGTGTAATATAGCACCGATGAGTCTAGACGACATCCGGTGGAAATGAACTCCATTGACCTTGACGGCATCCGGTGATGAGCGGAAGTATGAATGGAAACATTTGACGTACAGTCAGAGAAAGTAGTTCTTGGGCCACGAGACCTACGTTATCGTAATATCTTAAAGCCTGTTGTCTATGCAACACAAATAACAAAATTGTCGCTTAGGTTTGCCTGGTGGACCTGGACTCTCGGAAACGATTTAGCATTGACAGCAGCGTGAGTCATACCCAAACAAACATCATCTGGGTGCAGTGAGACCACCAGAAAATGTTTCAGGAATTGGTTTCTTAACAACAGCTACTCGTACGGAAATTTTCTCTTTACTGATATTAGAGTCATTGACAAGAAGTTCACTGAAATTGTGGTTTTCACCGAATCATCATCTCGCAAGACGCATGCTGTCAACCCAGAAGTCCTTGAAAAAGATTGGAGTTAAAAACAACTACTTGACAAATGATAAGACGAATCGATATTCATTAGTCACAACTTAGAATTTTGTGTAAGGCATGGATCATCATGTCCTATCATAGATTGCATAGCTTCATTAATCATTATCATCGCCTTTGTTGACGCAAGTGCTAGAAAAGCAATATAAAGTAAGCAAAATTAAGAAATTTATAAATGACATTTTCAGCGATTTCACGCAGCGACTCAGTCGCATGTAGACAAAGTTTCATTAATCGGGAACCAAGGGCTCCCTCGTTCTGCTTCATTGTCATTTTCCCTCCACTTTTCCTGTCGCGATTAACCTGATGGTGAGTAATGTAACATTAATTAAAACAACCAACCACCGAAACAATCCGCAAAATGCACCAAAGCGGCGCATAATATGAATAGGTAAACTATGTTATATTATACTAATTTGAAATTTAGTAATAAAATGGGAATTTTGGGGGGGTTCAGTTAAGAGGCTGCACATCCATTACGTATCAAATTGTACGAAGCGTGTCTACACCTACGTAAAGTGTCAGTCGCCGTGATGCAATATGTAGCGCAAAGCCAGGGCTTTAAGATCAAATTTGTTTTGTTATTGATTTTATTAGTAATTACCTCCTCTGAAGTTAAATTATTGATGACGATGATTTATGATTACATAAAAGACCTGCACATATACATACAATGAACCCATTTTGGTCGGAACTCGAACACGGAACCTTGTTGGCCAAGAAATACAAATATCCATAAGGCATGAGTGTTTCATTGGAGATGTTCCTCTACTTCCGTTATTTTATTACTAATATATTTCTTTAATATACAATAATAAATCACAACTACTTAAAAATAAATATTATTTGCATTTTCACATGCATATGTGTGGGCCTCCCCCATGGCGCAGTGGTAGCATCATTGCCTTGTAATCAAGGGCTCCCGGGTTCGATACCCAGTGAAGGCACAAGTGGTTCGGATCCCACTTTAAACTGTAGGTCCAGTCCCGATTAGCCTTACTTTGCATAAAGTGGACTTAAAACACCACCTCAAACAAACAAACAAACACATACATCTTTTTTTTTATTGTTAGAGTGTGAACTGACACTTGTTTATTTAGATTGTTATTTATGTATCGTGTGTAGTTAAAGATATGAAAATTCTTGTGGAACGATTAGGGCTATAAGAATTCCGTCCGTGACGGAGTGGTTAGCACAGTGCGCTAAGAGGTTTGATGTCCTGTGTTCGAATCCCGTTGTGCGTATGGGTGTTCTTTGTGAGTACCCCTTCATCAATTTCATCATATCACTCATCCTCGTCGTCGCGATTAGCAAAAGGTGAAAAAAACGACGCGAAATTAGAAAATAAAAAGAGGTTATAAGAATCATTCCTATTTCCGGACGTGTCCTAGATTTTATAGTTGTGTCTGGCCTCCGGAAGGAATTTGAAAGAAATCACAAATGTCTTATACGTATTTTGGGCATCACGTAACTTCAAATTAGTTGGAGAAACAGAAAAGCTGAGGGGAGTCTGAGATAACGTGGTTGCTTGGAGAATTATGCTTAAATCAAAGAGTGTGCATGGTTTCTACTGGATGTTCGGAAAAACAATTACAATCCTAGCTCAGATATTACTTCCCGATTTTCTAGATCCGGAAAATAAGGATTGTTCCTGGCCCCGTCTCGAAGAAAAACGTTCTGTCTTGCATATACAAGTTGAAATCATATACTGCTATTAACTCAATCGTTCACTTCAACATTAATTTTTGAGCTGAAGATGTGTCATATTCTTGTTATATGCTAAGATGTCCTAGTAACCTATTATATTTACTGCAAATGCGTTCGTGTCCAACATTTTGAGGCAATTTGTTCTACTTTCCGCTGAAGAGTGATCTGATAGTCCTGTGTGTGATGAGAACTATTTTTACTCAATTTCTGATATTATTTATTCCAGCATTTTCTTCAACATCTATTACCTTGTTATTACCTCCAATGCTTACACAACTTTTCCTCCGTGCTCGACCTTTGGGTTCAGAAATGTTTACAGCACCCATATCTCCCGCGTGTAAATAGCAGGCAACAACACTTAAGAAGATCATAATTTGATTTGATTTGATTTTAGTTTTATTTTACTTCGCGTTTTGTGCGTCTTGGCTAATTTGCGAAGATGGGGATGAGTGATGAAATGATGAAATTGATGAAAGGACATTCACAAACAACCAAGCCCGACCGGGATTCGAACCCGGGACCCTTGGCGTCGCAGCGCGATGTGCTAACCACTTTTTTTTTTTTTTTTTTTTTTTTTTTAAAAAAAAAAAGGAAACCCCCTAATCGGAAGCTTCCCCCATCACATTCACTCATATCATTTCATTCACATTTCTATTTCAGGACTTTTTCAGGACAGACAATCACAAATACCCATGCCTTACCCGGGACTCGAACCCGGAACCCCTGGCGTTGTAGCGTGCTCTGCTAACCACTTCGCCACGGAGGTCGACAAGCACTCGGCCACAGGGTCGGGCAAGAAGATCATAGTGTATACAACTTGTTTACTACATATTTTATGAAAATATTAGAATGTTATCTTGATATAACTGTGGATTGGAACGAACAAAATAAAATACCTGTTTTATACGCACACTGGAACGAGCGCAAGCCTCCTGTGAGTCACTCTGGCAGTGAAGGTCACTGATTGAAGCAGTTGGTGCTTGCTTGCTTGCTTATCTTTGCTCAAGGAAACACGGAAATCTTCGTTACTTTTATTTCGCCATAGTGAATGGTGAACATTTACAGGAACGTAAGGAGTAGTATCATATTCTATTGGAATTAGATTTCGTGACGTTTAAAATATATCATAACAATATGTAAATCTCTTTTGTGACCTACAATGAACTTATGATGTTAAAGTTTCATTGACATGTGAAAGCGGAAATTTAAAGATCATTCTTCCTTACGATTTCTAAACAACCCAAGAGTGTGGTTACCGTGGAACTACTTATTGTTCACAACAAAGATATGTATTATACAAATGGTCTCTAATAGAAAACCCTATTACATCACAGGAAGTGATTTTCAAGACAAGTCTACCACGTATCCAACGTAACCAATATTCAGATTGATTCCAAGCTTGTGTTTGTGTTATTTTGTGTCGCATTTTTACCACTTGCAATAATGGCGACGATGAAGATGATGGGTAATGATACGAATGCAATGCTACATCTAAGCCTCAACAGGTTTCGAACCTGGAAGCTCTGGCTTTGTAGAAAGTTACGGTAATTTTGACTTTGCTTTTCATTTGGTATTTTAAGTCCACTTTATGCACAGTAAGGCTAATCTAGACTGCATCTGCAGTTTGAATTGGGATCCGAACCGCTATGTGTCTCCACCGGGTATCGAACCGAGGACTCCTTGATTACAAGGCTACTCCGCTACTACTGCGCCATCGGGAAGGCTAAGAGATAGAGAGAGAGAGAAAGTTACGGTGACAACTGTAATGAAGAATTGAAAGTAGCAGAACGATTAAGCTATTCTTTAGTCAATATTGTGATTGCTAATGAATATTATGAATGTCAAATTGAAGCTCAAATTGAAAAAATAAACTACGAATTTTCCAGAGTAACTAACTAACTCTCTAGCCTTCTTAAACCCGAAGGTTCATGGCTGCAGCAACACAGGCCTTCCATCTTTCCCTATCTTGAGCAAGTTCTATATGCTCTTTTCCATCCCTACCGATTTCCTTAGGTCCATCTCAACGTTGTCCCTCCATCTTCGTCTTGGCCTTCCTACAGGTCTCTTACCATCAGGTTTCCCAACAAGAATCCTGTAAACTCCTCTTTCCTCTCCCATTCGTGCCACATGGCCTGCCCATTTTCCAGAGTGCCATTACAAATCTTTAATTTTTCTCTTTCCACACATTACTTTGCTACTAGATATTTGCATGCTAAGATGTGGAATGTGCTACATTTTCAGTGTTTGGAATTGAATTTATTTCTGGGAATGAGTAGTGTGAAAAGGATCACCTCACATGTTTGGATTATACCCCCCCCCCCACACACACACACGCACACGCACACAAAAGATATCGGCTGTTGTTCTTATAAGGAAATATAACATGTATGAATTGCGTCTAGAAAAATTGGAGTCTATTCACATTCATACGGAACTTGGAAGAAAGCCCACGTAGAGATTGGGAAGTCCTGTTCCGACAAAATCAGGATGTATAGTAAATTAAAAAGCAAAGTACTAACGTGTGCTTTGCACCAAGCCACGAAGGCGTATGGGGAGTGTGGAGTTAGGGCCCCAAGCTTTCTTCATCAGGCCGAAGGTGGAGATGATGTGATCATCACCACGCCCCTGGCCGCCATACCGCCGCCCCCTTCCCCAGAGTTTTCTTCAGGTACCAATTGAATACGACGCTGGGTGGGCACCGGAGCAGCTTGAACAGGTGGACAAAATCCCGATTCTCCCCCGTCGGTGATCAAACCCAGATCTCTCGCATGGTAATAAAACGCCCTAACGACTGCGCTACTGCGGCACATATAGTATAGTAGCCTATGTAATTAAGGCAAGAATTGCTTTTGCGTTTCGTTCAACGTTTTTAGGCGAATCATTTTCGGAGATATGACGTGTAGCTCTTGTCGGTTCTGCGACCTGGCTTGAGAAAAGGCGATTTTCTGACGAACAACATTCCACCTGACAAGTCACGTGACTTTCCTACATTTCCAGTGCCTGTTGGCTTTTGCATGATAAACGAGTTTCTCTTGAGACAGACAGAATCACCCGATCACCTAAGGTGCAATGTGTGTTGCCTACCTTAAGGCATTATTTATTGCTATTATAGTCTTATTGGGAGGAACTTTTTTCCACCACTGTACCTATTTACCTAGAATACACCCGTCCGTTGAAGAGCTCCGTGACGAAGTGGAAGGGGAGAGGGTAATTGACCCTTGACAATGTTTCTTGGTTTAGGCTAATCTAACATGTATGTATGTGTTTAGTGTGTGTGTGTGTGGTGGAGCATATGCGCGCACATCCAATGTGAAATATGCCAGCACACACATGAAGCTTATTTTAATATGGCGCCGAGAGTGTTGTACCCCGACAGCCTATCGGTTAAGGTTGTTGCTTTGAAATCAAGGTATCCAGTGTTCGATTCCTGCTAGAGTCAGTATAGAATGTAAACATTGTCCCGATTAGATTTGGTGATTATAAACACGCTTCCAAAAGTTAAGCACGCGATGGAAATGTAAAGCTTTGATTAACACAAAATTGCACATGGAGGTAGCAAATGTGATTATGTATTAAAGAAAACAAGAATTATGTACAAAGATGAAAAAAATACTTCTCGTAAATTATATTATGACGTCACATTTGGGTCATTAACATAAAGATGTTTAAAGGTAAACAAACTAAACAAAGCTTATAGTAACATGGTATGTGACCAAAAACTTATATTAATATGGTATGTGACCACCCCGGACCTTCACACAAACTTTATAACGATTTTCCATGCTTTAAATGATATGATTAACCATCGCTGGGTCCCGCTGCCTCCAGTTTCCATTTCTTCACGAAGAAGTCACGTGATAGGGTTGGCAGAAATTTTTTTTCTCGCAATCTTGACTCCATTCTGAGGTTACTTGCTGGTGTAAACAATATTTCAAGTTTAGTCAATATGGGAGATATTTCCACAGTTCTTTATCATTTATGTTAATATTACGCCACATGATTTAATTAAAAACACTGTGTAGCTAGTTCTATAACACACACTACGTATATTCACTGTTTATAACACTGTTTCAATTTACATTCGTTTGTGTAGATGAGGCGTTAACAGTACTAAGTGAGTGGAAATAAGGGCAAAATTGGAGGCAAAATGTCACACGAATATGATAGTGCGCTTAACAGATAGCAGTGGACAACAAGGCGTCCATGACTGTTGTTCTCGCCTCGCGGATTGAAGCGATAGAAGACAAAGTTAAAATTCAGGAAGATAGGATTAGTGAATGTAAAGTGGAGTTATCACCTCTAAGCAGTGACATGAAACAACAAATGGATACTATGCGAAATGAATGTTCACAGTTATTGTCAGAAGTGAAGACGCAAATATGTCATCCAGTTGCTTGTCACGTGACCAAGCTGGAGTAATCCATGTTGTAGCCAGTGGCGTAGCGTTATAGTACGCCCGTATGCCCGGCGTACCCTGATTTAAAATTTCAAAAATGCGTAAATGCTATAAATATAAAGTAAAACCTGACTAATTTCATATATGTTTGACCTTCATGGCATTATAATAACTATTTTTTGCTATCCGCTTGCAACGCTCCACTAACAACACTCGTTCTAGCATTTTTTTCAATGCCTTTCCTGGCCTAACGCCGGGCGGGTTTAGCGTAAAGGAGGGAAAGATTGGATCTCTACAGCAGTCGCGTAAATGCTCTCTCCTAAGCCAACGTACGGAGCAGAGGGCTACGTGATTGGTTCATGTGAGACTTCCTGCCTTCTGAAGCAGACGACAGCTGTAGAATTCCTACCTGTTTCTTCGCGCTCATGCCACTCGTGCTATGTGATGCTACAAAACCCAATATTGACTGACGTAAGTTTACCAAACTCAAATATACCACTTCTTAATGGCCAATGTATCGTATAATGTATCGCACGAACAGCGATGTGCATTAAAAAGTTAAAGATCAACACATCTTTTGTCAAATAAGTTATTATTTACATTTACAACTGATTTTGGACGACCTTCGCGAATCTCGTCGTTTAGCGAATGGCGGCCACGATTAAATTCGTTATACCAGCGTTTCACAGTGGCAAAGGATGGGGATTCATCGCCAAATGTGGAAGTATGTTGATCGATGCACTCTTGTCTTGATAACTCACGTCCAAAATCGTAAAAAATCATCGCACGAAAATGTTAACGAGTTAATTCCATTTTATTGTTGTCGCGCAATCTCCAAGGCAACATAAACAACACAAATGAAGCTATTGACAAAACATTTGAAGTACGTTATGGTCAATAATGCCAGACGATTCCGTGCAAACGTCAAATCGCGCCTAACTTCAATCAGTGTTGCCAAGGCTCAAAATATAAGTAGTGACCATCGTACCTAGGTAATGGTATTAATATAATAATGGTCTCTTGAATGGAAATATTTCCTTATCAGAGTTGTAGCTAGAGATTTCAGCGCTCAGGGCGAGAATGATTTTCGCACCACCTGCACCGAATTTGCACCCTCCCCTACCTAGATGTAGTTGGCATACTTAAACATTTGAGAAATTGTATATACCTACTCTTTTCCGTTGAATCCGATGAAAAGAAAACTTAGCATTCAAGAAATGTGGCTAATAAAAGACAGTCGGTTGTGCATCCCACACCATCTTCATTGAGGCAGTGTGTGTTATTGTTTACATCTGCAAAAAATTTCCATGTTCCAGGACCTAGGGTTACAAAGACAACCACATTCGCAGCTACGACTCCATTTCTTACTAGTCCAATTTTATATAATTTTAAAATCTTATCTATGACTAGAAATATGTTTTTACCCCATGCTGTTACCAGCCCTAAATAGAGAGAGAGAGAGAGAGAGAGATATATAGAACAATAGATGTATGCAACATTCACACACAGACTGACATCATTCTATGTTATTCCTTCTTTGTATGTGTTTATAATGTTATTCTTAGTAAAGTATGTTTTAAGTCCAAACTAATTACTTATCTTTGTTGTTATAACACAAACTCTTGTTCTTGGAAAATGTAAAGGGGGGAGGGATTTTAATAGAACAAGATCGTTGGTGGGAAGGTGGGAGATCCCTCTTCCGCCATGGGAATTTGTGCGCTGAATGTAACCATGAACACTATGCAATTTTGTTTATAATGGAGAATATGTCTGAATGTGAATTAACCACAAAAAGAGAAAATTTTCTCATCAAGACTGCAGCTCGAAAAAAGTCAAAACAGGGAGTAAATGTGGTGAAGTGTCCCGACCAAATTGGAGCATTTAGCAGCTTTGCATAAGTGGTTATAAAACTAAAATTACTAAATATAGTAGACTGCAGACTTCTGGAGTCTGCCTCTCTCCAGAGACAACCCATTCACTTCTACAAGAAGTAAATTTAAATTCTTGCAAAATCTTAAAAATTATCCCTGTTATTTTTGTAGGTTTGCATCAAAATATTTCAATGCTCGAGGGGGGTGGGGGTGACCCCCTTGACCTCCCATTGGGTACGGGCCTGATGCTGGCAATAGTATGGCCAAAGTTAACAGGACAGCGAGCGAGCGTTATTAGACTATTTTAAAGGAAGTAACAGAGAATGGGTCTTCAAAATTATGGTATTCAATTGTACGTACTAAAAATCACAATTCCAAAGAGTTTGAAAATGAAAGGTGGAACCAGATACAGTGTGAGTGCAATATACATTACTCTATATATTATGATATATATATGTTATCCCGAATATAAAAGTCTAACCTTGAATTCCATGTCTCTTTACAGGCCAGCGTAAGTACTGACTCCGTGCCTTATTTACTTCCTTCACATATACTTATTTAATTTTATTTCTTGTGTGTTACTTGTAATTATCTATATTTTGTTCATTTATAAACATTTAGCAGAATTGTATAGCTTAACAAATTAATTCCTGTAGGGAAAAAGCTATTTTTATAGTAAGGAAATCTGTGTAAAATAAACTTTAAGCTCTTAAGTATAACCCTACTTCAAATAATAATAAATAATAAAAAGAATAAATTAAAATGCGAGAAGATAAAATAAAATATTAACAAACAATTAGTCATGCACAACGTCAACGAATACCAATACGCCTAATATGCCAATCAAATTTTTAAATCATCTACCGATATAACTTGAAAACAAGTGAAAATCTGAGAACGGGAAAACATATTTCTAGTGTTTTAAATTGTTACAGTTCGTGTATGAGCGCCCGTACATGTAAATGGAATGCATATGATTCGACGTAACATCGTTTTTCATAATGGTGGAGAAATTGTATTTTTCTAAACCCGTCGCCACGTGCTATTCGTAAGAAAAGAGTTAATGAACACAGAATTGAGTAAAGTAGAGGATGTGGGAGCAAGGGCTCACTTGTGATGTGTCAAAACCTGACTCACATTGTTCAATTCGAGTGTGTTTATTGAATTGAAGTTTGAGTTTACATTAACGTTCCCACTTGTAGATTTGCAACCTCCGACTCACCTTGTTATTAAGGTACAGCCACCGGCAAAACAAAAATGGGACACCTAGATCCTGAAATGCTCGCTAGGCCGCATGGCGTTATGTATCTGTGTTGCCTAACTCGACGGCGATGTTAAAAGGTTGTTACGAAGCATATTCTTTACACTCAAGTGAGAAACCTAATATGCAGTGTTTCAAATTGAAAGTTTGTGAGTGACATGGAGAACTTTATGGGTTTTGAGAATATCCATTTCATGACAGAAGTAGCCATATTCGGCTATCTTGTAATCAGGGTTGTTAAAGGTCCAGGAATTTTTAATAAATTCAAATCCGGTCCAGGAAAGAAAATCAGGAAGCGCAAATGGATTCTGGATAGTAAATTCACTTTTTATCTGTAGAGTATTTCAATTCGTTCCAGGAACCTATTTTCAGCATAATTTTAAATACGGTCCATGACCATTTTCTCCGTCTGACTTTAAATATGACCCAGGAACCTATTTTCCGGATCAATTTAAATACGGTCCAAAAAACGTTTTCCCGGATCAATTTATGTGCGGTCCAGGAACCTTTTCTTTCTGGATCAATTTAAATACGATCAAGGAATTTTTTTCCGGATGAATTTAAATACAATCCAGGAACCTTTTTTTCGTATGAATTTAAATACGGTCCAAAAACCTTTCTTCCGGGTGAATTTAAATACGATCTCCTTGTAACCAATATGACTGTAATTTAGGCTTTTCTTTCGATTCAGAAAATAATATGAAATTTTGTATAACGGCACACATTTTAAAATAAAAATGTGTTTTGCTAAGATTTGGAAATTTATTTCAATTTTTGGGCGCTCAGTCTTCTCCTTTCTAGTCGCGGCTCTGAGATACTCACTTTCCCGTTTATTTCCTTTTCCGTGTTTCTGTTCTTCATTACAACAAATATAGAGCGGGCCTCCATGACGGTGCCAGGAGTTCCGGTATCGATTCCTGGCATGAACATGTCAGTCTTTCATATCATCACTCATCCTCATGGTCGCGATTAACCAAAAGTGGAAGAGAAGCGACGCTAAATAACAAAAATAAAATTAAATTCTATACAGTATTAGTTATAGAATGGCAATAGTTTAGCTTGGAACTATTGCCCACTAAATTTAGACCTTTCCTTAAAAGAAAGTTAGTATCCAGTCTCATTCTCATAATAATTCGCATAACACCAGCTCTTTGAGATCCAGCCCCATATATAAGTAGAAGTGTATAAATATACACGTATATTTAAGTATGTGTGAGAGAGGGGAGGGGGCGGAGAGAGAACTTTGATCGAAACTAATGGTAAAAAAAGGTAAAAAAAAAAAAGGTAAAGTGCTCCCCTGTGCATAGCACAACGCCATGAAGGCGTATAGGGGGTGTGGGGGTAACGCCCCACACTTTCTTGATCCGGTCGTGAGTGGGGGTGATGTGATCAGTATCACGCCCCTGACCGCCTTTACCCCCCAGGGTTTCCCCCAGGTACCCATGTTATTCGACGCTGGGTGGGCGCCGGGGCCGCTTCCATCGTTAGAAAAGTTCCCGGATTTGAACCGGCCGGGGATCGAACCCGGGACCTTTAGCATGGTAGTCAGACGCGTTACCGACTGAGCCACCGCGGCCACGATCGAAACTAATGGAAGGTCGTTAATTTGTTGCTATGTAAGAAATAAAACCTCTTTATATGTTTTACAGATTTGTTCTTGTTGAAGAGGTATATATTTAACAAACGAAGAAATTAGTGCAGTGTGAGGAGCTGCATGTATTTTTGCAGTAAATTCTTAGTAGATAAAATGTAATTAAATTAATAATAAAATATATAAGGGAGAAGTAAAGAACCACGAAAATAACAGCAACAAAATGCTTCAGGCAGGCATGGAACTCGCCACCCCTCCCCTTCCTTGTCCATTTCCCCCTTCCCTCAAAGAACAAGTAGCAGGCTTCTGCTCGGTTTCACGGGTCGTGTGGTGCATGAGTCATGCTGATCCACGGTACCTTGCAAGGCCAACGTAGGTTCATTGAACACCTGAATGAGTTGCCTGGACTGTCTGTATCTAGGAAGAAACCGACTACTAAAATAAAAGTCACTCGAAACCAATAGCGTATTCAAAGGGAGGGTGTATGCAGTCCGGAACTGATGAAATGGTTAACACAGACACAATGATGTCTTACTCAGGGTCCACTCGTATTTGAAGCGTGAGTATTTTGAAGGATATTGCAACATTACAAGTTCATAGCTTCTTGACATTAATTTATTTTACTGTCACCAAGAGAAGGGCAGGCAATCGAAATATTTTATTTCCTGTTAAAGCACCATTTCACGCTGAAATTTTATAAAATTTTGGATCTTTACGTTTTTTTTTGCTTGTCGATATATTGACAGGCCATTTTAGGTAAATTTATGTCTCTCACGGTGAGCCAAATGGGTTGATCGAACTAATTAATGGTGCCTTGAGCTATTTCTTGGTATGTCTATTAGTTCACCAACTTTTTCGTAGCTCTTGTAATTTGTGAGATATCGATAGTTCTCAAGGACGGAGGGACGGAGGCGCAGACATGACTTGGCGAATCACACGTGTTTCCAAATCGTTGTGCAATGAGTGGTAAATAATTCACTTTTGCAAATAACTGTTTGTTTCGACCAATATACGATGTAAAACTGCACACGTAAAACTAGCACTTTCTCAACTCGTTTAAGCACTAAAGAAATAGGTAGTACAATGAAATAACTAACGATCGATGGTTCTCTTGGACATGCGTGCTTAAACTTAGATTTACAAAAATTTATGAGTGGACCATAAATACAGTATCATCATATTGTGTTGATAAACCATTGAACAATCCAAAGAGTATCCAAAACGGGCAATGTCCAGTGACATGAAGTAGTAAAGAAACTGAATTTGTGTATTTAATAGTGCTAAAGTCTCACTGCATTGAGATTTGTGAGTTGTCGGTGCAAAATTGGCTTGAGGGAGAGGAGGTATAATGATGCTCGCTGCGTCATAGGAATTTTCAGGGAAACAAATTATAAAATTCGAATGGATCCTATAATAAGCAACGTGATTTAATAATACATTTGTTATTTCTACATTTTTAGGTTATTTAACGATATTTTATGAAATGGTGAAGGACTCACATTATTATGTGGTGCATTGAAAGATAGAGCTTAGTGATCTACGTGAGTGCGAGGTCAACCCACAAAATGTTCAGGGTGTATTTGCTACAACGTATGCGTTACAAAGGAAGATTAAAGAGGGTTCAATTCGTAAACTACAGGCGTATCTAGAGAGTAACCTGAAACCTTTGTAAAATATTGCATTTCTTTCCTAATGTCTTCAAGTAAAATGCTACTACCACTTGTCACTGTAGCAGCAAATGTTTCCTAAGGTCATGTGGAGCGGAAAACCTTCCTCTAACCTACAAACAAGGCGTTTTGACAATATGCACTTGGTGTCTTTACAAAAAAATATACAGAGAATGTTTTGAAAGCTAACTGTTGCCGTTATAACATGAACATTTTAAGAGACAGTTAAATCGAATTTAATGCCTTTGAAGATGATTTAAAATTCTTGAGTACCAATTCATTCCATAATAACTTTTCCATAACAAGGCGCAAATTATGAAAGTAGATAGTAAATGTGCATTTGACCACTACTTTGATTTCTTGACCAAACGACCGCCAAAAGCTCAAAAACTCACTTTCTCTCCCCGTTCCGCGCCTTATTTATTACGCTGACGATGTTTCACGACACAGAAAAGCAGTGATGAGTGAAAGATGAGCTCTCATCCTCTCATCCTCTCATCCTCTCATCCTTTGAAGGATGAATGCACCTTATCGTAATTTTCCAAGTCCCGGGGACCAAATGTTTATATATCGCGAGCTTTGTAAACCTCTCTCCCCGTTCCGCGCCTTATTTATTACGCTGACGATGTTTCACGGCGCAGAAAAGCAGTGATGAGTGAAAGATGAGCTCTCATCCTCTCATCCTCTCATCCTCTCATCCTCTCATCCTTTGAAGGATGAATGCACCTTATCGTAATTTTCCAAGTCCCGGGGACCAAATGTTTATATATCGCGAGCTTTGTAAACCTCTCTCCCCGTTTCGCGCCTTATTTATTACGCTGACGATGTTTCACGGTGCAGAAAAGCAGTGATGAGTGAAAGATGAGCTCTCATCCTCTCATCCTTTGAAGGATGAATGCACCTTATCGTAATTTTCCAAGTCCCCGGGACCAAATGTTTATATATCGCGAGCTTTGTAAACCTCTCTCTCTCGGGAACACAATGCGCGCATGCCTCTCATTATTTCCGTATTGTGACGCAAACAAACAAATAATAATTGTTGTTTTTAGGATCCCTGGCCCCTATAACCTCGCCAGGGGTGCGTGGTGCCCAACCAAAAAGTAAAAGGTTCTCTAATGGCTGCGGTTGTAGATAACCACACCTCTATAGAGTCTCACGTGTTTCTTTTTTTTCTCTCAAACTTCCATGAAACTCTACAGAGGACCTCCGTAATGCATGCAACGTGTACTAACGACTCTAGTGTTATTTTGATGTTGTAATATTTTTGGATATAGAGTTTTATTGTGAGATAGATAAAAAATAATTATGTTTATTATAATATTTTCTTGATGAAGATGGAGAATGTATGTGTGTGTTACAAACAAATAAAGTTGCATGCTTTTTTTTTTCTAGTGTGTGTGTGTATGTGTATGTGTTTTTTATGTTCGACAGCATCTGAAACGATAAAAAAAAGAAAGAATTTTATTGTTAATTTTCTCGTGTAAAAAAAAATAACAACAATTTTTTTGTGCACATTTTCTGATTGTCTTGTGCTATAGTGATGAAAAAAAAATATTGTAACTCATAACTGATGAAATTGACATTTGTAACTGATCTGAACTAGTGAAATTCGTATTGTGCCATTGTAACTGATTGTGCTAGTACAAAAATTTCTTATTGTGCAAGAAAAGGTGTTAAAAACCTGTTAAAACTGCTCAGTGACCCTCTCGTTCTTCACGTCGTGGACGAAGGACTTCTCGGCGACCAGGATCACACTGCATACGGTGTCCTCGGGCAACGGGCTGTTGAACTCGCAGACGACCTTGATGTTGGTGCGATCGTTGACCGCCACCTGCTTCCTCTTCGTGGTATTGATGACGGACATGGGTCTGTGGGTTATGAATTCGCTGGGCGTGTAGTACATGTCCACGTTTCCCTCGGTCACACGTTTGAAGGAGGTGTAAGCTTCGTAAAGTTTTAGGTAATCGTCTTTGGTCATGTCGAGGTTGTAATTCTCGCGCGGGAACACCTCGTTTCTTCCATTCTTCAGATAAACGTTCTTGATCTTGCAGTTGTCGAATTTGCTGGAATCTTTTTCCTGGTTGTTATCGCGACCGGTTTGAAAGAGCACTACGACGAAATCTGGCATGTCGAACTGTATGTTGTTGAACTGCGTTGTCACGTCGAATTCCATGTGACTTCCCGACGCCATCTTCTGCACGCACTGGTAACTGTGAAAGTGAATCGGCACCTGCGGATTCTTCAAGATCTCTGCTTTATACTTGAGGGCGTAGTTCGTCTCGTATTCCACGATCGGCATTCTCAATTCCATGCTCCGTATGACGCACTTGGCTGCTTCGGGTAATGTGTTGGCTATCGGCGTGCCGTCGGCGTTCAAGTTGGTGTATCGCATCAGTGCGTCGTTGTCGTTGGCTGCTCTTCGAAACGTGACGCGCAATCCTCCCTTCCACACGATCTCTTTGTAGTCGGAGAAGAATCCCGGTAGCAGACGCATGGGAAAAAGCACCATGTGACTTCTAGTCGATATTTTGGTCCCTGCTTCGAATCCTCCCACCTGGTAGTATGCCGCATCCGTTTTGGATAATTTCAATGTTCCCACTGCCGTCGACGTGATGCCTGGATAGTCTATTCTGTCTATGACGGTGCTGTGTTTCCTCACCTCCACCTGCGAGAACAGGTGAGGCACGAAGTTGTCCACGAGTATCAAATTTGCATTGGGCGGAAACGCGTCTCCGCTTTCCTTCTTCACCACGTCGAATTGAAGGTAGAGGTCCGCTCTGTGAGGATGAACGAACCCGTCGCCTACGTCCACGTCGTATTCGATCTCCCTGTTCGCTTCGTTGAGATTGGCGAACGTGCGACGGTTGGGAGGGAAAGATTGCAATTCGTAACTTTCGATTTGCTCCATTTTCACTATGCGTGTTATTTATTATACGTTGATCTCCACGATGGCAGTGGTCGTTGCACCTGCGAAATCCACCACGTCTCCTTTCTCGTTTGTCACCACCAACTCTATGTCGTCTATGCGGTTGCGGCATACTGGAAAATAGATCGGCGAAGAGGGTGTGTAGATGATCGGTTCCATGAATTCGGAACTGGGTTTGAACGTAGCTATGATTCCTGTCTGCTTGTGACTTCCTAACAATCCGTCCGAGGATTTCGTGATCATGCCTTCCGCCACGTTGCAGTGAACGTTTAGAGTCTCTATGGCTAGAAATTTAGGAATGTTGGTTGCCGTGTGTTTGATGCCAGCTTCGAGTTTGGTGTCGTTCTCGAAACCTAAAAGTTCTCCCATGGTGCCCAGGTCCACGGTCTCCGTTGCCGACACGATTTCCACTCTGTGCGTGACCGAATTTTGAGAAAAATACGTGCCTTTGGGTAACTGAGCTTGCAAAGTGGAAAGATTGTATTGGCCTGGCGTGACGACGATGTGTTCGCTTCCGACACTAATTTTGTTGTTGTGCTGCGTGACGTTAGGTATGAGGTACATGCTGTAGAATGCACGCAGAGCTACAGATTTAGGATAGACGATGTCATCGTGCAGCGTGAGTTTCAAGATTGAAGATTCGCTCGTGAGATGGAACACGCCCATCGTGTTTAAGATTCCACAATGCTTTCTGAAAATGTTCCACCGACGGGTTATTTATTTTAGACATGTATGCGAGAACGGAAAGGCAAAGGTGGCCGCAGTTAACATCAGTGAAACCCTGGATGCGTTTGTCATTGTAGTAGAGGTTGGCAACACTGAGATACTTCACCAACCTGGCAGGTGGTGTGCCACCGAACGAATCGAAAACAAATGCATTGTTATCGTCAATTTTGAGGTAGCATATCCAATGTGTACCAGGATTTTTGTAACTGTCCAGGTTGATCACGCCATACTCCTTTTTCTTCACAGCAGAGGGTAGAGAATCGGACATGAAAACACCCCTGAAGTTCTTTATTCCCAACAGTTCGATCAGAGATTCAATATCGAAGTTGGATAGGGCTTCTTCTCTTTTTTATATTTCTTTAAAGCATCGAGGTTGCTTTTTTGTTTTTTGGTTATACCTTTCCCTTTCTTCTCCATGGCCAGGTTGTGACGTTTCTGTTCTTCCAACTCGGCTTTGTTCTTCTTCGAGTCGATGACGGTTTTCGCGATGGCGGCACTTCCGCCGGCCAAACTTCCAACGGCCCCCAATGCTGCCAGGATGGCTGGGATGCTGAATATGAAACCTCCGATCTTTTGCTGTTTCCGCGAACGCTGCAAGCGTCTCAATTGAGGTGTGCTGAGAAGTAATTTCATTCCGTGTCCTTTCGTCAAGCAAGAACGTTTCTTCTCGCGTTGTTTCTTGGTGAGTAACCCATCGAGGGCACCTAGATTTTTCAGATTGGAGTATGGTATCTGGTACACGACACCTTTGGGCTTCATGTTGATGCTCTATATGTTATCTTCACGGTATGTTATTTATATATATGTTCTGAGATTTTTTTTGTTTTGTGTAATTTTTTTTCGGTATGTTATTTATATATAAATGTTCTGAGATTTTTTTTTGTTCCGTGTAATTTTTTTTTTCAAGGATATACTCCGCGCAGAGCCGTTACACAAATTCTATTACGTGCTTTGTTTTCTTACCAAGAAGTTCCTTTGTACCTTTGTACACGATTCGAGTTTTGCTCTCGATTAAAATAGCTACCTTCTCGTCGGATAACATGTTAGCGTATCGATCTGGTAAAAATAGACTGTATTGTGCGTTGAGCAACAGACGCGCCTTGGGACCATACTGGGTAGAAACAATTGAACCGGAAGTTATCGTGTAAGGTTTGTCCACTTCCAATTCCTGAATTTTTACATATTCGACTGATGAATTTAGCATTTGTTTTAATGCTTGGGCGTCTAGTGATTGTTTACTCATTTTTTTATAAGATGGCAAACACAACTGGAGTTTTTTTTTTTTTTACGTAGTGTTATTTATATACCGAAGAAATTTTTTTCACGGTTCGAGAATTTTTTTTATTTCTACACACCCCATCCAAATTTTTGTTTCGTGTTCATGGCGATGGTGGTGCCCAGTGCTGCAACTCTTTCTCCCAGCGATGCGTCTCTGCTAACGAATCTTTCGAAAGCTGCGTGCTCTAACTTTCTGTCTGCTTCGTGACGTGCATCCAGATTGGTGCGAGTGGTGTTGTAGGCGATGTCGTGATCTTTGCATGCGGCGTCCAACGGATTCACACCCTTGTCTCCTCTCTCCAATCTTTTCTCGAGTTTGGTACCCGGTCCGCAGTACTGGTAGCCGGGTAAATGCATCTCGAAAGGTAACTTGTTGATGATGTCGTTCACGAGTCCCTTTCCTTCGGCCACGTTCCAGAATCTCGGAGGCAGCGTGTTGATAATTTTAATGAGGTAACCTATGCCCTTGTCGTCGTTCACGATGAAGTTGGAAAGTTTTGTGCTGATCATGTCCACAATTCCTATCTTCTCGTTGTAGAAATTACGATTGCCTGCATTCTCCTCTCCTGCAATAACCAACAATCGGTCTATGAGCTTGCGCACGTCGTCCACCCACACAAACTCTTTGGGCAGGGTGTTGTAGAGTTTGACGCCGCTGCCTGTTTTCACCTGGTTCCAAATCGGTTTGATGAGATTTCTGTACTTCTCGCCGCTGCTCGATTTGACCCTATTCTGCGAGGCGTCGTTGTTCTGGTATAAGGCATCCGTCATGATCAAAATTTCCTTGCAACTCTGGTAATCTTCGTCGGTGTAATCTTTCGGCTGCTTTTTGGCAACGAGTTCCCACAGTCCCACCGTACCCGGATACCTGTTCCAACTATCCTTCTCGCCTAAATTAACTTTAATGTCGTTGCCTTCGAAGCTCACCTTCGATTTTCCAATCTTCCAAACCACACCGCCGCCTTCGTTGCTCTCCATGCTCGGATACAATCCGAACACTTCATCCTTGTCGAATTTCCCCGTGCTCAGGTAGTCTCGTGCCAAAGGTCCCAACTCGATCTTATCCAAAGACGACGGCGTGCTACCTATGGCTCGACGTCGTGCCGGTACGTCCTTCAGTTCGAACGGTGTCGAAGGAATGCTCGAAATGGGCGTGGGTACGGTGTAACTTTTAGCTGCAAGTGGTACGAGTTCGTTGATCAAATTTTTATTTTGCTCCGTGACGCCTTTAATTTCTTTACCTAGATCGCTGATGGCGTCGATCACAGGTTGATCTTGACGTTTCTTCTCTTCGTAGAATCCGCGATTCTCGGATTTCCAACCTTTGAAACGTTTCGCGAGGTAATCGCGAAGCTTGAGATTTTCGTCTTCGATTTTTCGTTTCGTCATAGCGTTATTTATACACGTCGTTTCTCACAACGTTGCAACGTTTAGAAAGTCGTTGATTTTGTTTCTGTATTTTCCGTCGTTGGGTTTCCTCGTCATGTCGATCGTCGCGAATCCGAAATCGTCACTGTTCCAACAGTGGGAGCAGCAGCGTTCCGAAAATTGATTGTAGTTCATGTCTCCGCCTACGTAGTCATCGTACGCGTGCTTGAGGTTGGTGTGATCTTGACGAAACAAACATATGAAATTAGCATTGTCGCGTACTAACTGTTTTGGAATTTTGGAAAACGTTTGAGCTAGGAAGAAACAATCTATTCCTTTGTGACGACCTTGCGTGAAAAAGTTGCGAATTTCATTTTGATTTTCCAGGATGACATCGTCGAACACAACAACTGAATTTTCACGACAATCGTCGAGTGGTTTTATTTCCGAAGAGAACGTTGCAATGTCCAGACCATCGTACAGTTTCATCAGTTGCTGGTATTTGGATTGCTCCAAACTTTTCGAGAACACGTACAGGTGCCTGTTCTTCCAATCTAACCAATTCGGTGCGAGGAGAAAATTGTCCACGAGCAGTGTTGTTTTCCCACACCCCGAAGGACCTACGATCAGACAGCGGATGCTGTCGGGAAGCAACTCGCCGTTCCTTTTCTTCTTTCGATTTTCCGAATCAGGTAGACGTTTCACGACATTCCACGCACTCATAGAATCACTTCGTTTGAATCGATCCAACTCGTGTCCGGAAGTCCCAGCCATTTCACCAAAAGATTGTGAAACTTACGCAAAACTTTTTCGATAAGGTACGTGTCGGGGTATTTAGTTTTAGAGAGTTCCTCCTCGTAGAAGCGTCCCAATAAAATTTCACCGCCACTGTCCTTTATTATATACGTGTGACGGTTTCCGGGTAGAACTCGAACCACGGTAAAAAGTTCCGTGCTCCAATTTTTTGTGAAACCCCTGTCGAACGTTCGCTTCAATTTACTGACCCTCACCTGGTCTCCAATTTTGTATTAAGCTTTCTTTGTCGTGGGTGTGTACTTTGGACAGTAAACGCTGGAAATTAAACGCTGCTCGTCGGACTTGGTAACGTCAGCTGGCTTCATGCCTATCGTTCCGTGCACCGTGTGATTATAGTCGTTAACGAGTTCCGGAAGAATGGTGACCCACTTGTAGTTTCCCTGAAGCGTGAAGCGTGACCACATGCGCGATTTCAGAGTGCGATTGAATCTTTCCACGATGCTGGCCTTGACGTCACTGAAGGTCGAGTAATGTTGAACGTCGTGTTTCCGAATGAACTTTTGGAATACGGCATTGTAAAATTCCTTCCCCTTGTCCGTGTGCAGAAACCGAGGTCGTCTGCCACCGCTTTCGCGAAAAATTGTTTTGAATGCTTCCGTGACGCACGTTCCTGTTTTCGCCTTCAAAGGTAGAGCCCATGCGAATTTCGAAAATGTGTCTATGACGGTGAGGAGGTACTTGTTGCCCTTGTTCAATTTATGTACGTTTTTTAACTTGCCACTACTCATCTCGACGAGGTCGCTTTCCCAGAGGTCATCGATGCCCTTGGTTACCACCGCCAAACGTTCGTAGTTGCGGCGTGCAGGTTTATGCAATTCTTCGACGATGGCTTGCCTAGACATTTTTTTTAGAGATTACGTTTGAAGAGAAGCACAAGCGTGATGGGATTCAAAGAGGGTGGCACCTCACCAGTGTTTTGAATGATCAGCTTATCGCCAGCACTCACGTCGAAAACGGTAAGATCTTCGTCTTCGTGTATTTCATATACGTTGCGCGTTTCGTTCCAACGTGCCAGAGGAATGTTTCCTGCTTTCTGAACACCACGATTCGATATCAAGGTCATGGTGGGAACGCTAGCTTTTCTGCCGTGAGACCAGTACGAAAATTCGTTTATCTGAATCGTGCCATCGAGGAGAAACTTGTAGTACGGATGATAAGGATGTAACATGTACAGGGTGTTACCTTCGACGAACGTGTAGATTCTCTGTTGATTGGGTACGCTGTTGATTTCGATGGCTTGCAGAGAATGCAGTTTAGCGAATTTAGTATCGACGCTAACGAGGTTGCTGTGAAGCTGTCCCAGTGTATTTTGTACGGGCAGCAAATGCTCGACTATGGTATCCGTTACTGTAGAAAATGACGGTTTGATTTTCACTTCCACGTTCAACTGCTTGTAGTTTTCGTTGAGTTCTTGCAACTTGGCACCGAAAGAGGCCAGCGTCGATTCCTGCGTGGATTCCAGCACTCCAACTTGATCTCTGATGTTGACGACGATGTTCTGAAGGTTCTCGACTTGATTCAATTTCGAACTCTTCTCGGTAAGATCGTTCACGATGCTTCGCATCTCTGTAAACTGCGTGTGAAGGTCGGCGACGCTCTGCGAAGTGGGCAGCGTCGACACCAGCGAAGCAAGTTCGTCTCGAATCTGTTCCACGTTCGCCGTTTCCGTTTCTAGTCGTTTCAGCATACGTGATATGTTCCTTTTCAAAGCGTGCAATTCTTTGGAGGTGGGGAGATTGGACACCCTACTCTCGAGATCGCTCAAAGAACTTTTGACGTCGCTCGATTCGGATAGTGCCGTCACCGCCGTTTTCAATTTTTCCAAATCTTCGCTCGAAGGTACGCTCGTCCGTAACGATTCCAAGTCACCCTGTATGTTGTCCAGCACGTGATGAAAATGAGCAAGATTGGATTCGACGTTCAAATTTTCCAAATATTTGATCTTCTGCTGGACCGTGCTTAACGTGTCTTGAATGCTCGTCAACGCGTTCGCTTCAGCGTGAATATTTTTAATTTCTTCGTTGATCAACTCCAGAGACGCCTGAAGCGTAGCGATGGTGGTTTGAATGTGTTCGAAATCTCGATAAGCCTCCAATTGAATTTTTATGTTCGCGACGCTTTTACCGATGACCTGCAGTTCGTCTGACGATGGTAGGTTCGTCATGGTATCTTCCAAGGTCTGTAGCTTGGATTTAATTTCTTCCAACGTGCCGGTGAATTCTTCTTGTAATTTGGAAACGACGACGTGCAAGCGTTCTACGTCGATATCGTTCACGACGGTTTGAAGTTCAGAGAAATTCTTTTCGATTGCCGAAGTTCGTTCTTCGATTTCGAGTTTCAATTTTTCCAAATCTTCATTTTTCGATTGAAATTGCTGCAATTTGAGCAAATCATTTTGAAGCTTATCCACGCTCAACTGTATATTTTGAACGTTGTCGTAAGAAGGTACGTCGACATAATTTTTTATGAGCGTTTTCAGTTCGGAATCGATTTTCAGAATGGGGTCGAGACATTGCGTTTGGAGCGTAGCGATCTCCGACTCTAAACTTTTGTTTAAGGTCTCCTGCAAAGCGATCAAATCGCTCCTCAACTTTTTAATTCGGACGTCCAACATGAGAATCTCTTCTGCGTGGTCTACACGCTTAGTGTTGCCGAAAATGTCGTTAGGCATTTTGGTTAACGGTTATTTATAATAGGATAGACGATTCGTAATTCTACGAAGAGAGGAATGAGTTTGTCGTAATCTCCTAGGAGTTCCACTTAAAGATAATCTCCTGCAGACACATCGTACGTTATGTTAGAAAGTACCTTGTCGTGCTTCATTCGAAAAATGTTCTTGCCGGTAGAAATTTTGATTTCGCCTGCGTTCTCCGGATTCACGGTGATTTGAAGTTTCCCACCCATCGGAATTTCGTAGAAATGTAAATTGTTATTAAAAACATAAAACATCTTGCCCACATCGTCATTCAGTTTCGTCCAGATACTGTTGAGGTGTACAATCAAAAGACCATTGAGTTTAGATAACACGGAAAGTAAGAGGTTATTGGAATTTGGTTGTGCAGATTCCATGATGGTCTGTTTGCGAAAACCGAAAAGATTCATTGTTTCCTGTTAGTTATTTAAATTAAATTTCTACATGCTGTGTCTTTTTGTCATTCTTCAAAAACAGGCGGAGGAAAAGAATGAAAGAGGGAGCCCTCAGGCGATGAAATTCAAAAGACTCTCGAACATGTAATTATCTCATTATATTACGAGGAAGAAGAAAAAAGTAAGAGTTGAATTTAATGAGCCTCGTGTTTAGAGCGAGCCTTAACGACATAATTACAACTTGCAACTTTTCATCGCCCGAGGGCTCCTCTTTTCCTCCGTCTGTTTTTGAAGAACGGCAAAAGACACAGCGGACTTCATGGCCATGGGGTTACAGTTAACACACGTCACATTTATCGCTTCCATTGCAGTGGCCCCACTCTCTCGTGTGGATTTGACAATCGAGAACACGTAACTTCTTGTCTCTTGCATCCAATGCGACCTTGGTTACGCGCGTCGTGTACAATTCGTGTAATTTATTCGCAATGCGATGATCTGTGCTGAGTTTTCTTTTACCTTGAAACAGGCATTCTTTGTAGTCTTGCATGCTAAATTTACTGGTACTTATTTTTCCTACCCCTTTCGCTTTCTTGATCTCTTTTTCTTCTGCAATCTTGACGCAGTACATTTTGGCACGAAGCCCCGCAAATTCGCTGATGTAATTACCAGCCGCTTCGTCTTTGAACTTTCCTATGGTCATTTTATTTTCCGTCGAATGCAAGTGATGGCCTGATGGTAAGTTACTAAAATCAAAAAGATGCTTCATCTTAGTCAGATCATGTTCGAGGCTTGGTGTGTTTTGGATTAGAAAAATGAAGCTATCCGTGTCAATGTAACATATTTGGATGTTATCTCCGTAAAAAGGTTGAAACTGATCGTAGTACGATTGGTACATGTGCAATTTTGATAGTTCAAGGACTGTGGCACCTATGGCAATCGGCTTGTTGAGCATCACTTGCTTCTTGTTCTTCTCGACGAATACAAGATTCTTGTCGAAAATGGTGAAGTTTTTGAAGTAGGGTGACGCGACGATCTTTTCGAATTTCTTTTCGTCCGTGACCAACGTTGCGTCGATGTAATTACGCACGTTCTCCATCGTCTTGCCGTAGATGGCGTTATTGAACAGTTTGTACAGATCCTTGTCCGCAGGCGATGTCGATTGCGCTCTGCGTCGCGTGTTCTCGGCTATGTACGGTTCCAGCCACCTGCTCTGCCTAAATTTCAATCCTCTGTGTACTTTCTTCAGCTGCAAGCCGTGACGCACGTAGAATTGGAGGAGCCGGTAGTGCAGAACGTAATTCCTCTTGTTCTCCATGCTTAGTATGAGTTTTGGCTCCGATGATCCTCCAGGTGGCTTCTCTTTGGTGGGGGCCAGGGCCAATCCGTGATGTTTCTCGTGCAGCGTTTCGGGATAATCGAGATCCACTTCCAAGAAACAGCCCCATTCGCTATCTTCGCTCCAGTTGAGAAGAAAATCCTCGGAGGAGAGTTCCTCTTCGGTCATCCACGCGTAGTCGCCGATGGGAAGACACTGGGACATGGAGTGGCCATACAGGTTGTTGACATCCCAGTAGACGATGTAAGTGTTGGACTTCGATGCATCGTAACCAGGCGTACCAGGATTATTTGCCTGAGCATGCCTTCGGGGACATTGGACGATGCCACCGCGTATCGCACTCTCCATGAAGGCATACTGTTCCTTCTCTGCGATGAGCCCCAGTTCCACGTTGGTGTATTTCAGCATCGATTCCCAAGTCAATCCCGGCGTCGTGAAGAAATACGCAGGATCCAACTTGTAGATCGAGATGCATCTCTTGCGAAACGACTCGAAAATGTCCATGAGAAGTGTCACGTCCAATTTCAAATACAGGTCGTGATAGTCGCGAAAAGTTTGACAATTGAAGGCCGTCCACACACTACGAGCGTGTTCGTAGTCCTCTTCGGAACAGACGTCCTCCGTGAGATGAGAATAAAATGCCTCCCGGGGTGGAAGTTCCGTCTCGTCAAACTTGTCAAAATCATTGACGTACTCGTAGGGGTAGACGCCCTTGCGACGCAACAGATTCAAATTCTCATCTCCTCCCGAAAAACACATTTGCTTGGTGGCCACAAGATCTTCGTCGCCAAGTTGAGCTGCAAGGGTGGCCAGGCTGGAGGACAGGAAATTGTACGAATCCAGGATTCTAACTTCCACACTTCCTCCTTCTTCGAGAGGGATCCACACTCTCACGGCGATGTACTTCTCGCTCGTTCTCGGGATGATGCTGATTCGAGAAGTTATGTTGTAGAGTTCTTTGACGAACAGATGCGTATCGTACTTCTCCGTGTAGTGCAGAAACACGGCAACGAAATGCGACTCCTTAATCTTGAGATTGCACAAATTACAGATCGTGTTCAGGAATAATCCATTCTGGTGGTCATGGTGCACGACCTTGTGATTTTCGGGGGTGAAAGCCTGGTCACACTCCGCGCATCTTGTCGCCGTGTCATGTCTCCGCTGTTGTTCCGTCGTGAGAGCAGGTGGAGAAACGTAAGAGCCTTTCAGGCTGGGTGCAAGTTCTCTCGCGCATTCCGCTATCTTCTTAACAAAATGTTTTGCCGCATCGGGTCCGCAATACAAGATGACATCATTTAATTTTTCTCCGTAGATGGAGAAACTGCAAGGCTCGTGGTGAAAAATTTGGATCGTGCTTGAGGTAGAGGGATCAGGGTTGCAAGACGTCATGGGAACTTGGAAGCTTTCAAAGTCGGCATAAAGGACAGCGGGATGGTGGAGAAGAGCCTGCTGTTTCTGAAATTTCATCTTGGTTCCGGGTTCAGGCATGACATCTTCGGGTTCTGCATTCACGAAGCCAAAACACTTGTGCTGTTCTTTCGTCTTCTTTCCCACGCGAAAAATTCTCAAGCATCGATCGCAAATGTCGATCTTATCGTGATTCTTGCTCATCTGTCTTCCGAGTAGGCGTGAGAAATTCCGTATCAAACTGTAACGACCATCTACGAGCAAGAGTCGAATTACATTATTCTGGCTTCTCGCAGGTCTTAACACACGAATGTTGCCGGAATTGTCAACCCCAAACACGGAAATATCGAGATCTTCTCCTTTTTCCTCTCTATAGTTTTTTTCAAATTGGTTAATCTTATTCAGGGGCACAGGATAGGAAATTCCTCTCATCATATTCTCGTATCCCCCCTCGTATCGTTTGTAATTGTACAGACGTTGGGGGTTATTATTATTAGCCGGGTGTAATGCGGCGATGACAGACCATAAGAAACTCTTCGCATCATTACTTTGTATGTTTAACACTGCATTTTTTTTTTTTTTTTTTTTTTTTTTTTTTTTTTTTTTTGAGCACTGCCTAACGGTTTGAAATTACAGACTCGAAGCTCTAACATGTGGCTGTGTCCGCAAAGACTCCATCCACTTCCGCGACCTTCAAACTCTTCTTGTTTTTGTCCCAGGTGCTCGAATAGCCGTGTCACAATTTCCTCCAGATCCTCGTGATTGCCCTCATGTAAGCCTTCGCACCCTACGTAAAAGCTGAAAGTGCTTGACTCGGACGAGACAACTTTCTCATACAGCAGGGTCAAGACGAGATGAATTTTAACTGCAACATTAACGATGCAATTACGTAATTGATCGACTACCAGAGATTTCACATTGTCGAGGAAGGTGCTCGAGTCACATTTTTCATCACTTCCAGATTTATACGTCATGATGCGTGCACTTTTATTCAAAGCACCGCCGCCTTCATGTGCATCAGTGCGAGATTTCTTTGACGGGGGGACTACGACATCATGTTCCGGTAGACGACATTTTTTCAAATGCCTAGCAATATTAGGTTTAGAAATCAATTTTCCACAGTTACGACATGCCACTTTTCCGCAAAGACCGGAGGGACCTGGTTGCGATTCCATTTTTCCTCTGTTATTTATATACAGAGAAATTTTTGGGGGGTAGGTTGTGGTGGTGGTGGTAGGGGAAAGCACACTGAAACAGAAGGAAAAAAAGTTGAAAAATGCTAGACATTTTTTTTCCTTCCACATATATATATTAGACGCGAACAGTATGTGTGTGTGTGTGTGTGTGTGTGTGTGTGTGTGTGTGTGTGTGTGTGTGCACTGTTGTAGGAGGTAAAAAAATATGTGACATGTAAGTGTGTGTGTGTTTCAATTTTTTATGACTCCTCTGAATATGTGTGTGTCAGACGCAAAACAAAAATATAAATATATCATGAAAAAAAATAAAAACTTACCTTTCAAAAAAGATAGAGAGACTTCAAAAAAACTTGTAGCTCACTAAAAAAAACTTTCCACGATGATATATATATGTATACTGCCAGACAAACAAATTAAAGAATACTGAACTGCCACGATTTTGACGTTCACCTTTCAAGTGAGATAGAGAGAGACTTCAAAATAAAACTTGTAGCTCACTAAAAAGAACTTCCACGATGATATGTATGTATGTATACTGCCAGACAAACAAATTAAAAAATACTAAACTGCCACGATTGACGTTCACTATGATAATGATGTACAAAAAAAGAAACTGCTACGTTATATAGGAACCCCAACAACCCACGCGACCCCCTCTCCTCTCCTTTGGTGAAAACACAATGAGCGCTATAGTCAATGTCCTAGCAATAACCCCCGTTGACCGATTCACTCATGCATGTGGTACAAACGAACAATGCTATACTTTTTTTTAAACAAAAAAAAAAGACTTTTCGATGCACACAATATCCTGTGGGGGACAAATAGCAAATGAAACGGGCGTTGACAGTTCCACCCATGCATTGTGTTGTCGATCATTTCCTCGGTTTCTCTATTCCACACGCCCCGTCAGAGGGTGTGGTGTGTGAAACGGGCGATCCCCTCCAAAGCTCTGTGAGAACCAGCACACAAAAAACCCAACCATGCCTGAAACAAAAACCAGTGGACGCTTTGTTTCGTGCTTGTGATTCCATAAAAATAATACGCGAAAAAGTTGAAAAATTCCACGTGCAACAATACAGCTTTGTTGTCGGTCGAGCATAATTGTGGATAGATAAAAATTTCCAAAGCGAATGCTGTTTGCTGTGTTCGCTTCCGCCGCATCCGCTTCTCATTCAATTGTTATAGGGGGGGGATGTGGTGGATTCTTCGTTCAGAACCGTGGGAAAGCTGAAAAAGTAGAATCTCTTCAGGTCGAACTTAATGCCAGCGGAATGGGTTCGGGGTGAGGCTGTGGCGGCGACGGCGTGGCGGTCGTATGTGTCGAAGCTGGTAGCAGCACGGGTAGTACTGCGATCAATTCTTGTGAATGTAGTAATTCTTTCGAAAAGATAACGTTACCTAAACGAGTGCACGCTTCCAAAAAAAATAAAACTTGCAAGCGAAATTGCGAATCACTCCAATATGCGGGCACGGAAAAAAAAAAAGGTGAGGTTTCGAAGCCACAATAAACGTTCAACACCACCTGTCGTTGTTTTTTAAAATTGCATTATTGTATGATGTCAGTTTTGGAAACGCTTGCAATATACTTTGCACGTTGCGTGAAAACAATAATTTCACCTCGGACGAAACAATTATTTCTCGCTGTGTAAGCTCAGCTAACGTTTTTGAGTTTGATGCTCTCAACGAATCGAAAATTGATTTTTAATCTTTCCAAGCCACACTATCGAATAACATTCGGTAATTTCGAATTTGCGCAAATGCTTCTGGGTTGGTTCGCAAAATAGTGTTTGGTCCGTGATAAAAATATTACATTGAGCGATGAAACACAATTTTTCCACAGGGGCGAGAAAAGTTCTACCGAGCGTCGCTATCCACGCGAACATTAGAAATTGCCTGAATGTGCCTTGGGGGCTTTGCACACGATTATCGATTTTCGTTTTAGAGAATAATCTATGTAAGATTCTAGCATTGAGAATGAACAACGTTGATTGAATTTTGACAACATTCGCAGTACAAATCCAAATTCGTGACGATTTCGCCACCACCACGCACCCCTGGCGAGGTTATAGGGGCCAGGGATCCTAAAAACAACAATTATTATTTGTTTGTTTGCGTCACAATACGGAAATAATGAGAGGCATGCGCGCATTGTGTTCCCGAGAGAGAGAGGTTTACAAAGCTCGCGATATATAAACATTTGGTCCCGGGGACTTGGAAAATTACGATAAGGTGCATTCATCCTTCAAAGGATGAGAGGATGAGAGCTCATCTTTCACTCATCACTGCTTTTCTGCACCGTGAAACATCGTCAGCGTAATAAATAAGGCGCGAAACGGGGAGAGAGGTTTACAAAGCTCGCGATATATAAACATTTGGTCCCGGGGACTTGGAAAATTACGATAAGGTGCATTCATCCTTCAAAGGATGAGAGGATGAGAGGATGAGAGGATGAGAGGATGAGAGCTCATCTTTCACTCATCACTGCTTTTCTGCGCCGTGAAACATCGTCAGCGTAATAAATAAGGCGCGGAACGGGGAGAGAGGTTTACAAAGCTCGCGATATATAAACATTTGGTCCCCGGGACTTGGAAAATTACGATAAGGTGCATTCATCCTTCAAAGGATGAAAAAATGAGAGGATGAGAAGATGAGAGGATGAGAGGATGAGAGGATGAGAGCTCATCTTTCACTCATCACTGCTTTTCTGCGCCTTGAAACATCATCAGCGTAATAAATAAGGCGCGGAACGGGGAGAGAGGTTTACAAAGCTCGCGATATATAAACATTTGGTCCCCGGGACTTGGAAAATTACGATAAGGTGCATTCATCCTTCAAAGGATGAGAGGATGAGAGGATGAGAGGATGAGAGCTCATCTTTCACTCATCACTGCTTTTCTGTGTCGTGAAACATCGTCAGCGTAATAAATAAGGCGCGGAACGGGGAGAGAAAGTGAGTTTTTGAGCTTTTGGCGGTCGTTTGGTCAAGAAATCAAAGTAGTGGTCAAATGCACATTTACTATCTACTTATGAAGACGAGAATAGTTAAACACTAAACACTTGAGTCATATCAAATCATAATTAAGTCATAATTCAAAATATCGTGACGGGCTCCTGGATAACCCGTGGTTTATTGCTAAAACTGGGGTGGGAATATGCAGTAAATTACTGATCATATAACCAAATAATCGCATGAAAACCGTGTTTAAACTCAGTTCACACACCAGATCTCCAAGATGGAAAGCTTGAACACCGAATCCGAACATTCGCATTTATACAGAACAAGTTGGAAATGCTGCAGCGATCGACGCCTACCCAGGATGACGTGCAACAACTTCAAGACGCCATGCGGCCCGTGGCGGATGCCACCGAGCTGGATGCCGTGAGAAAAGCCTTGGATTCGCTTCAAAGTACGGTGGCAACCATGCCAACATCGCAGGAGCTGAAAGCCGTATAGCGAGCCGTGAACCGAACACTCAAATCCGACAACATCAAATACATCCAAGTTAAAATTGTGCAACTTCGGGATACGGTTGCCGCTATGCCCACCAACCAGAACCTCGCCGACCTCCATGTGCTGTTTGCTGAGATCAGGACCCAAGTCCACGACCTCTCGAACCAAACTTCGAAAATAAGACTTGTGGAAAGCTTGACGTAGATCGTTGCGAACGTAAAGCTTCAGATCGGAGCCTTCGACGAACCAGGAATCTGCCTTGGCCGACTTTGGCACGAAGTCATGAATTGAAAGAGCAGTTAAAGGAAATGTAGTCGACGCGAGGATCAAACCCAGCTACGACGAGGTTGCTCGCACCATCGGGGATTACCTGGAACCGGTGCTGAGCAGATTGGACGATTCAGAATTTACTTGATTTTTTTCTCCGTCGAGATTGTGAGGCTTCACAGCGTTCCGAATGTTCGACGTCAATGGACGTAAGAACGTGCCGGTAACATTTACAAATTGTATTCTTACACGCAGTCTCACAAATTTTTGCTAGACGGTAACGTTCGGTTTTTCAGATATAGTTACTGGAAAAATTGGAAGCATCCCGAGGTGCTCTCTTCACTATACAAAGAAAGGACGAAGTATTTTAGATCACTACAAATACCGATTGCATATTGGGACGGCGCAAGCAAGAAGTATAAAATACACGAGGACGAACAATTATCTGTTTATGACGTCGAAAGTGGAGACAGACTATTCTTCGAAGTCAAACAATTGTACCCGGAGGATAATCCGTTTTCCGTAATCTTCTCCTTCCGACGAAATCTCTCACTCTATGTCAAGGCAAGCCATCGTTGACGAGCTGCATAAACCAGCGGGTCGCAACTACGAACGCTTGCTGGTGGTCACCAAGGCATCTACGACCTGTGGCAGGCGGACCTCGTTGAAATGAACAGCGGTAATTTGGAGAATTTGCACAAAGTCAACAAGAGTCACAAGTATCTTCTGACCGCCATGGACACGTTTTCCAAATTCGCGTGGGCCTTGTCTCTGAAAGCCAAAACCGGTGCGTGCGTCACGGTACCTTCGACTCGATCTTCCGGCAATCCAACAGACGGCCACACTTCCTGCAGACGGACAACGGGAAGGAATTCCACAACTCGATATTCCGAGAGTAAATGTGAAAGCACGACGTCCGACACTACTCGAAAAAAAAAGCGACCTGAAAGCCAGCATCGTGGAACGTTTCAATCGATGTTTGAAACAGCACATGTGGAAACAATTCACACTTCAGGGTAACTACGAGTGGGTCGACGTACTGCAGGAACTTGTGAACGACTACAACACTACAACAACTCGGTCCACCGTACGATATGCCGACCTGCCGACGTGACCAAGTAGATGAGGCGCGGTTGATCTCCACCGTTTACTTTCCCAAGTACCGACCTATGACCAAGAAACCCAAGTACAAAGTAGGAGGCCAAGTAAGGAATAGCAAGTTCAAGCATACGCTCGAGAAGGGGTTTACCAGAAACTGGAGCATGGAACATTTCATCAAGAAGGTTCTGCGCAGGAAAGGAAAGACGTGCTGGCCAAATGGCTGGGACTCGAGGAAAGAAGCTGGATCGACGCTAACGAGGTGACCGTGTGCCTGGTGCGTGGGATGTGGTGAGGAGACTGCCCGACTCGGAACGTCAGACTAGGAAAAACGGCGAGCTGCTGTCCGACAATATTCGCTGCCTCGTTGTTGGACCTTCGGGATGCGGGAAGACAACTTTGCTTGTGGACATTTTTTGCTCACGCCCAACTGGTTGGATGGGAAGAACAGGCACCTGTACGTTTTCTCTAAAACTTTGGAGCAACCCAAGTACCGGAAGCTGGCGAAACTGTACGAGGGAAAGGGCATAGCCACGTTCGTTTCTGAAGTTATACTGCTGGACTTCTTACTCGAAAATTCGGTAGTGGTCTTTGACGACGTGATCCTGGAAAACCAGAACAACCATAACGAGATTCGCAACTTCTTCACCCAGGGTCGCCACAGAGGGGCAGACTGCTTTTATCTGCGCAGACCTTCTCCAAGATTCCAAAAGAGCTGCTCCGGGACAACCTCAACCTCTTGTACATGTTTCGTCAGGATGCCACCAACCTCAAGCACGTGCATGATGACTACGTGGGTTGAGATTTGAGCTACAATGAAATTTCGAAATTTTGTGCGTCGTGCTGGACGACGTGATGGGTTTGTGACGATCGACATGATGAGGAAATCGAACGACGGAAAATACAGGAATAAAATCAACGACATCACGAACGTTGCAACGTCATATAAAATAACGTAACGCCCAAACGATGACGAAACGCAAACTTGCAGACGACAACCTGAAGGTACCCGACAACCTGGCAAAACGCTTCAAGGAGTGGAAATCAGAGAATCGTGGAATTTACGAAGAGAAGAAACGTCAGGACCAACCTATCATCGAAGCCATCAGCGGACTCGGTAAAGAAATCAAAGATGTCACCGAGCAAAGCAAAGGGTTGACCAACAAGCTCGTACTGCTCGATGCTCGAAATTATATCATACCCACGCCGATATCCAGCGTTCACACTACTCCTTTCGAACTCGCATCGCCGCCGAGACGTCAGGCACTAGGCAGAACCTCCTCGGAAAAGCTAGTCGAGCTGGGTCCGTTAGCAGAGATTACCTGAACACCAAGAAATTCAACAAGGACGAAGTGTTCGGATTGCATCTGAGCGTGGAACCCAACGACGGTGTAGTTTGGAAGATCGGAAAATCGAAAGTCACGTTCAAGGGTGACGACGTGAAAATCAATTTGGGTGAAAAGAACAGCTGAACCAGTTATCCCGGCACGATGGGACTGTGGGAGCTCATCACCAAAAAGCAGACAAGAGATTACACAGACGAGAATTACCAAAGTTACTGGGAAATTTGATCATGACGGACTCCCTGTACCAAAACAACGACGCCACGCAGAATGGCGTCAAATCCAGCAGCGGAGAGAAGTACAACAACCTCATCAAGCCGATATGGAACGAGGTCAAAACAAGCAGCGGCGTCAAAAGCTGCAACACAATGCACAAGGAAATAAATAAATAACACCACGTGAAAATGACGACTCGTATAACAGAACTCTCGCTTGAACAGCTGGACAAGATACTATGCACACTCTTGACGGTGGTCAAAAGACTTGTGAAGTTAACCAAAACAATACCGGTATTCCACCCCCGTGCGGGATGATTCTTATGGACCAACATTGCAAAATAAGCGGAATGAGGTGTGCCGATCCCGAGACCCTCTTTCGGGCTACAGGCGAAAAATTAGGCGATAGGATGGACGAGCTTCACGAGGGGAGGAAAGGGAGAAGAATGTTTACCGACGACTGGTACGATTCGAACGCTGAGACCGATGATATTATCAGTCACCTTCTTGCTTTGTCCGAAGCGCAAACTTTCTCTTTGCCTCCCGCGATATATAAATAACCACCATGAAACCAAAGGGTGTCGTCTACCAGGTGCCTTAAGCGAACCTCAAGTTTCTCGGAGCTCTTGATGGATTTCTCACCACGAAACAGAGAGAGAAGAAACGTTCCTGCCTAGCCAAAGGTCATGAAATGAAATTGCTGCTCTGCACCCCTCAATTAAGAAGGTTGCAGGGTTCGCGGAAGCAGCAGAAGATTGGAGGTTTCATATTCAGCATCCCAGCCATCCTGGCAACTCTGGGTGCCGTGGGTAGTTTGGCCGGTGGAAGTGCAGCCATCGCCAAAACTGTCATCGATGCCAAGAAGAACAAGGCCGTGCTGGAAGAGCAGAAACGCCACAACCTGGCCATGGAGAAGAAAGGGAAATGCATGGGCAGGAAGCGATAGACAAACCTCGAAACTCTGAAAAAAATTTAAAAACGGAGAGCCACTCTCCAACCTCGACATTGAATATCTGATCGAGCCACTGGGAATCAAGCACTTCAGGGGTGTTTTTATATCCGCTTCCATACCCTCAGGTTTGAAGAAAAGAGAGTGCGGCGTTGTCAACCTGGACTGTTACGAAAATCCGGGGACGCACTGGATCTGCTACCGCAAGCAAGCAAAGAGCAACACCATCATTTTCGATTCTTTCGGCGGTGTGCCACATGCTGGGTTGGTGAAGTACCTCGATGCTTCCGGTCTCTATTACAACGACGAACGCATGCAAGGTTTCGACGAAGTAAACTGCAGTTATCTCTGTGTTTCTATGTTCCTGTTCTTGTCTCGAATAAATAACCCAACGAACGATGATTTCCAGAAAGCATTGTGGCACCTGAAACACGATAGGAGTGTTCCATCTCACCAGCTAGACTTCGGTCCTGAAACTCGTGTTGCACGATGACATCATCTATCGTAAATCCGTCGTCCTTCTGACATTCTACAGCATGTACCGGATACCTAACGTGACGGTGCACAACAACAGCATCAAGGTAGGCAGCCAAAAAAGAAGCGTCACCCCCGGCCAGTACAACCTGTCTACAACCTTGGTGACAATGAAGTTCGACCAGAAAGGAATACGTGATTAAATGCACAGAGGCATAGGCGGTGGAATGGGTGACCCGCAGAAGTGACGCATGTGTGTAAGAGGAGGCGTGTGAGCAGGCAAGAATCGTGATCCCAGCATGTTGCACCCAGGGTCACGTAAAGAACGAAAACGGGGAACAATACGCGTGACATTGAACTTCGACCAGGCACCAGACCCATACGGAAATTCCAGATAGTGGCGCATTCGACGGAAGCATGACGTCACGGACACGATAAGGGAGTCCGCCGTATATAAGCGCATGCTGTGCACCGAGGAACCGCAGTGCATCATCACCATGGCCAGGGGCAAACCTATTGACAACACCCTGAGAAGAAGAGTGGTGGAGTTGCAACGGGATGGACTCAGTGAACGGGAAATAGGGCGCCAACTGAACTTACCCAAGTCAACCGTCCACTGCATCATCAAACACCACCAAAATACGGGTACTACAGAGCCAGGTAAGGCCCCCGGTCGAAAACACCTGCTGAGCGTGCGTGACCTACGGATATTTAGGCGATATATCCAGTCCAACAATCATGTTTCTGTGGTCGAATTACGACTGTGGAATCGAGAACGCTTTCACATTGAAGTGTCAACCAGAACCATTCGCCGTTACCTACAGCGATGCGGTTACTGAGTGTACAAGGCGAAACGTAAACCCTTCCTTTCCATGTTGAACAAAGGCAATCGACTACGGTGGGCACGAATGTACCGGGGATGGACATTTCGGCAGTGGAACAGGGTTTTGTGGACGGACGAATCCATTTTCAATGTTGTGTACGGGAAAATACGGAAAACAGTCATTTGTCGGAAGGAGGAACAGAATGAAGCAAAATGTTATGCACGTCGGGTACAGAAACCTGCGTCAGTGATGGTATGGGGATGCATGACGGCATCTGGGGTTGGCCCACTACACGTCTGTGAGGGCATTGTGAATGCACACGCCTATACACGCATACTGCAGCGGCATCTTCCCACAGTGCGAAGGCACCTGTTCCACAGGCGGCGTCTCATCTTTCAACACGACAATGCCAGGCTTCATACAGCGCGGATAACAAGAGAATGGATGACTCGCCATCACGTGCGAACTCTGCCATGGCCACCATCGAGTCCCGACCTCTCCCCCATTGAGAATGTGTGGCGTGTTCTTAAGCGACATGTGCAACAGACGGGACCCACGACAGTGGCTGCTCTTATCGCCTGCCTGCAGGAGGAATGGCACCGCATCGATGTGGAATACCTTGAACGACTCGTCCGCAGCATGCCCCGACGCATTGCCACAGTTATTCGCCGACGGGGCGGCGTCACACCATGGTAAACAGGATCCCCTCTAACAGTGGTCGAACTTCAATGTCACGTGTAGATGGACGAAAATGTTTTATTTTGTGTGGACACCATACATTGCTGCGTTGCAGCAGAAATTTATGTTTTCCTTTGTTCCATGTAGCCTGCTGAATAAAATATGTTCAGCATATGCATGTGTTCTCCTTCTTTCACAACGCACTCCTATATTTGTGACTGGTCGAACTTCATTGTCACTAAGGTTGTACCTTGCAGGCCCACTTGCCGAAAGGTGTGCTGCTCTCGCAAAACTCCGTGACCCACAGGGTGGAACTGGTGTCTGCTACGGAAACAGAGGACCTGGGTACTGTCGGAGAGGTTTTTGGATTCGAAAACGGCATCAAGCACATTCGCTCCAACATTCCTAAATTTCTAGCCATTGAGAATCTGAACGTGCATTGCAACGTGGCGGAAGGAATGATCACCAAGTCCTCGTACGGCGTCCCGGGCAGCCACAAGCAGACTGGGATCATCGCCACCTTCAAACCGTACTCTGAGTTCATGGAGCCGATCATCTACACGCTCTCGTGTCCGATATACTTTCCCGTCTGCCGCAACCGCATAGACAACATATAATTCGCGGTGATCAAAGAGACGGGCGAGGTGGTGGATTTTGTCGGTGCCACGACAACTGCCGTCAAGGAGATCAACGTATCATAAATAACAATCATGGAGCAAATCGAAAGTTACGAGTTGCAGTCATTCCCTCCTAACCGAGGCACGTTCGCCAACCTCGACGAACCGAACCGAGAAATTGAGTTCGATGTGGACGTCGGCGATGGATGCATTCACCCAGACAGAGCTGACCTTTACGTTCGACGTGGTAAAGAGTGACAGCGGCAAAGCTTTCCCGACCAATGCAAATTTGACCCTTGTGGACAACTTTGTACCGTACCTGTACTCGCAGGTGGAAATCAGAAAGCACGGCAACGTCATCGATCGAGTCGACTTACCCTGGGATTACCACGACGGCCGTGGGAATGCTGAAACTGTCCAAGACCGACGGCGCTTACTACGAGGCAGGGGTGTTCGAAGCGGGCGCGAAGATGAAAACCAAATGCCACACAGTTCTGTTTCCCATGTACCTGCTGCCAGGTTTCTTCTCCGATTACGCGGAGATCGTGTGGAAGGGTGGTTTGCGCGTCACCTTTCGCAGAGCCACCAACGACGCGCTGATACGTTACAGCACCTTTGGTCCTGACGGGACCACCCCGCTTCCAAACACACTACCTGACGCTGCTAAGTGCCTTGTAAGGTCCATGGAGCTGCACATAACTGTGGTGGAATAGGAATCCAACCAACCCTCAAGTACAAAGCAAATATTTTGAAGAATCCTCAAGTGCCCATCCAGTTTTACGGTTATGTTGTGTATAAACCTGCTTCCGGTAATCATTTCGAATTCGACGTGATCACGGAGTTCAACAGCATTCACTACGACATGCCTGAGTTCGCGGTCGTGCTCTTCCAGACAGGAGACAGGGAAGGGCAGCAACCAGGAGAAAGATTCCAGCCAGTTCGACAACTGCAAGATCAAGAACGTCTACTTCAAAAATGGAAGAAACGAGATTTTCCCGTGCGAGAACTACAACCTGAACATCGCAGACAACGACCACCTGAAACTGTACGAGGCGTACACGGCTTACAAGAGGGTGACCTCCGGCAACGTGGATGTGTACTATACTCCCAACGAGTTCGTAGCTCGCAGACCCATGTTCGTCATCAACACGTCGAGGAGGAAGCAGGTGGTGGTCAACGATCGCACCAACATCAAGATTGCGTGCGAGTTCAACGTTGCCTTGCCCGCCGACATTCTGTTCAGCTTCATACTCATCGCGGAGAAAACTTTCGTGTATGACGTCAAGAACGAGCGGGTGACCGAACCGTTTTAAATGCATTCTAACAGCTTCGCAAGTGTGCTTTTTAACAATTGACAAAAAAATAATCACACTTGACCGCACAAAGGAACTGCCCCTTTGGCCCTGCGTGTGCCCCTTTCTTGTCCCGTAGGATACGGCGGGAGTTATTTCCGTTTTAGAAGAAGAGTTTGAGCATGGGAAGCTATTGAAAGAAATTAGGGGACTACGAACAGATGGCGCAGGCTTTGCTGGTTTTCAGGTTATAATGACCCCACGGGAGTGTGTGGATCCCACACTTGAGGACACATCTCTTATCGTCGTTCCCATCAAGAGCGACCTTCGTCACCTGGTTGGTGGTCAACACATGGTCGATGACCTGGATTTCCTGCTCCACTCGTAGAACCTACGACCTGGTTCCGAGGCAATCGACGTAGTCCTCGAACGTAAGGCTATCCTGGACCACCTGCCTGCCCACGCCCTTCGCCTTTTTGGTGATACTACCCTCGGCCTGAATTGCATAAGCTTTGGCGCAAAGACCGGCAAACTCGAGAATCAAATCACCTTTTTTCTCGTCCTTGGGTTTGCCGGGCACCTTTTTGTTTCAGGCCAGGATGCCGTACCTGTTAGGCTGGGGATAGCCCGGCGTGTCAAAGAGCTCAGCCAAGGATGGGACTGCATCTATGTCCTCGTACACGTCAGCCGTCCGGACATGGTATACCAAACTGTCCGTGTCTGTGTATAAAAGAGAGATGTCACGGTCATAGTGTTTGCACAGGGTGCCATAGTGCCTCTCAAACATGTGCAGCTTGCTCAGGTCCAGGACCGTGATACGAACGTAGATTGGTTTGTTCAGGAGCACCACAGTCTTGTCCATGTTGACCAGAGCCAACATCTCGTTGTAGATTGTCCTAAAATTGAAAGCCCGGTTTGCCACCAGCTTGCGGCAACTCTCGGCGTTGGCAACCAACCTCACGTCCACGCGATTCCGCACGTTCTTAATTTTCTTACCGAACACTGTGTTGTTCATCAACTTAAAGAAGTTTCGGTCGAGCTCAGACAAAGCGGGGGTACTGTGCTCGGTATTAGTGTCGATGTAGGGACGTAACCATGGAGAGTTCGAGAATGCAAGGACGCGGTGAATCTCGAATTCTCAGAGGAGCTGCAGTAGGCTTTTTGCGAATTGCAACCTGCTCCGGAATTCAAGTTTTCGTCCGGCTCGGATCAGCCCAAGCTGATCATGGATATCGAGTCCAAAAAGAAGTACGTTGTCCATTACCGGAACCTCCGGTGGTTGAAGCAGCAAGTGGTGACCCTGTAAATAGTCCAACGAAGAGCGTTGCGACAGGGCGTCAGTACTCTTCAACCGTTCTCACGGAACTGACTGATCTGCACTGTGCACTGCCTTATATAGACTAGTAGAAGCGTTGCGCAATATGGCGTGATCTTTTTTCAGCCAATCAAAAAACGCCACGTTAGATATGAGTCTCTATTTCATGTAATAATTTGTTGCAAAATGTTGTGCAATAGCTTACCCTTAAAAGTAATGCAACAAAAAGTGTTAGATATGAGTCACCACATTACGTAATAACTTGTTGCAAAATATTGTGAAAACAACAAAACAAAAGGCATTGCACAATATGGTGTGATCTTTTTCAGCCAATCAAAAGACGGCACGTTAGATATAAATTACTATGTTATATAATAACTAGGGCTCGGAAGTTGAGGAAAAATCCTTTTCTTTCCTAGTGTCCGAAGACGAGGCCAACATAATATATGTTCATTTTGGGTTATTGTAGGCCAGAAAAAGGTGGGTTTTATTTGTCCTTTTTTGCCTTTTTCGGCGTTTTTTGGCTTATTGGTCCTTTTTTAGTCATTTTTAGGTCTTAACGGCTTTTTTTGCAACTTTACCTTCTATCGACTACGTTTTTACTACCCATTCTCAATTCGAATCATCATAAGTTCATCACCTCTTAAACGTCCTTTCTGTAATAAAGAAATAAAAAAAGAAATAAATAAATATATTTTAACCATCGCTGAAACGAGAGAATCACATTTTTGGACGACTGAAATAGGATCCAAAGTACTATTTCTGTAACCCTAATGTGGGTAGGCCAAATTTGATTCCTCAAATATGATTCTTCAAATTATGTTAATCTAAAAAATATATAATGTCTGGAAGAAGATGCATTTCATTCATATAGTTTTTTCGCATTGTGTGTTCCATACCACCAGATTTTTTAATTTTTTTATTCATTAAATATGTAATTAAAACTGAAGTTATTAATTAACTTGGATCACATTTAAACGTCCTTTTTCCGTTCTTGGATAATTTTTTTATATTTTTAGGTCTTTTTATAGGTCCTTTTTCGGCAATTTATAGGTCTTCAACATCCGAGCCTAATAACATATTGAAAAATGTTGTGCAATAGCTTACTCCCTGTAAGTAATCCTACGAAGAGCGTTGCAACGGAATATCCATACACTTTGATCAATCTCACATTCCTTTTTTAAAAAAAATTGTCAAAATTTAATGTTGGCTCATCCCTGACAAAAATGTTTTAGTGTTCTACCCATTTTATGTCAAACACAACAAAACAAACCATATGTGTCTATGAGTATTTGTTAAGGAGTTATAAGCTATTGAAGACAAACATTGAAAATTCCACAGGGATCTCTATGGTTTCGCGTCGTATTCTATATCGTATCGTATCGCGTCGCATGGAATTGCCTTTACATAGCGATATAACATATAAAGATACATGTGCAAAGTTTAGATTTGAAAAAGAAACACTTAAATATTCTTACATACATAGATTATGAAGTATGTATTTAAGCAGTGCCATTCTCTTGTACCTAAAAACAGTTAAAGCCTAATATAATTCGTCTCTGTTAAATAGTTATTGCCTTTTAAAAATGTCAAGTGAAGTACACTAGAGTTGTTGCATCGGTGTGCGAAAAAAAGTGCCGTACTTCTCGCACATGGTAATCGCTTACAATATAGAGGGTGTTTCAGAGCGACCCACACTCTACCTTTTTCTCGAGAACGGGAGATCGTATCAAGTTGAAACGAAAAATTCACCACTAAGTTGTGCCCAAAGAATCCGTAGAAAGTATTTGCAACAGACCGAGGTATTTCTACACAGAAAACGGTAGGTGGTACAGACAAATGTTTCATATGACAATCGTAATTTTTCCCCGCCTTTCCGAATCTGCATTACAAACATACCCTTCCCATTTGAAAATCGCACGAACGCGGCATGTGCCTCCCGCTAAAACCACAAAGGGTGGCTTCGGGCTGTTGCAAATACTTTCTACGGGTTCTTTGGGCCCGACTTGTTGGTGCATTTTTTTTGTTTCAACTTGATACGATCTCCCGTTTTCGAGAAAAAGGTAGTGTTTGGGTCGCTTTGAAACACCCTGTATAACACATACATCACGAAAGAACATATGAAGATACAACATGTGCAAAGTTTACAATTGAAAATAACACTTTAAATATTCTTACACACATAGATTATAAAGTCTATATTTAAACAGTGCCATTCTTTTGTACCTAAAAACAGTTAAAGCAAAATATAATTAGTCTCTGTTAAATAGTTATCGCCTTTTAAAAATATAAAATGACGTACAGCTGTCATACGTGTCTATTCGTGGACAAGATGTATTGCGTCTGTGTACGAAAGATCGCTTACACCAATAAATATACATCATCTGAAAATCGCTTACATCAATAAAGAAACATATCGATATACGTACATTAGGAATGGTTAGTGTGCCGAACTTACAATTACATACATGCATTATGAAGCATGTATATAAGCAGCGCCTTGTACGTAAAAACGATTAATACAAAATATTATTTGTTTTGGTTAAATAGTTATTGCCTTTTAAAATATCAAGTAATGTTGTTCCGTCTGTGTGTGAGAAGTACTACACCACTTTTTGCACATGGTAAGCAACACCTGAGTTGATTTTTAATGAGTATTACCGGTATATTATAGTAAAACATAATAATAAGTATTATCAAAAAGGCATTGAATAATATTATATAATTAATTCTTAAAACACTTTTGTTCCCGTTGTTTGTGTTGGCTAAGTATACTCTGTTGCAAAATTATAACTCTCGCAGACGACAGTTTCCAAGTTTTGTTGGGTATATATATGAATCGAAATATCACCCTTCACGTAAAATTGAATGTTGGGTTAGGCTATATTGTAAGTGGTGTTGTTGTATATTAGAGCGCTCTTTTGATAATAAACCTATAACTGCACACCGGCAGCCGTAATTTAACACAAAATATTCTGATCCTGCTTCTTCTAGCATGTCTGACGTTCGTTCGGGTGGGATCATACGGCGAATTGTGACACTCCCATGATGTCATCTGGCTTACTAACATATGCGATACGAAGGACAGGCGTGCGTGTGGCTTCTAGAATTAGGCTCATAGTAGTGAGGTCCTAGTAAGCTGAAACGGTGTTGGGGTATTATGCAAAAAAATTCCATGTTATTTTTTTTATCCCTCATAACTTCCGAACGGATGACCGTAAATACCTCGGGTTGGTGCGTTGTACTCGCCACAATATCCTTTTTACCCCCCTAATAAAATGAACATTTGTTGTCATAGACCCAATTATTCTTTTCCCGAAAACTAACCAAGTTCGCAATAGAAAAAAAATATTTTTGCTCATATCTTCCGAACAGGTGGACGTGGATACATAGGGTTTGAAATGCTTTTTCGAGTTTGGTGTTTTTTGTCCTCTCTGACTGGAAAAGAGTTTCAGATTTCCAAAAATGGCAACAGGAAGTGGGTCTATCTCGGAAACCGTTACCCTTAGCTGAAATCTGTTTGCGAATTTATAATATACATATGTACCGTACCTATGTGAGCAAAAATCTCATTACAACCCCCCATACAGCACAACATGGATTCAGATATGTTACGGATACGTAACTCGTGAAACATTGTAACATTGCAGCAACATTGCGAAACATTACTGTGATGTTTCAGGTATGTTTCAGCAATGTAAAAATGTCCGCGAATCTAACATAACATTCGTAATGTTACAGAAACATATCAGTGCAACATTACAGAAACGTGTCAATGTAACATTGCAGAAACATGTCAGTGTAACATTACAAATACATTTCCGTAAGGTTTTGTGATATTTCAGCAACATTACAGTGATATATAATTTTACATTACGGTTATATTGAATGGAATCAGTACTGTATTCACGAGTGAAATATTTAAGGGGGCCTCTTGGGGATAAGCCCCTTTATTTCAATATTTATTTGTAAATCATTTCCTGAAAATAAAATTCACAATGTTTGATACCTAATTAGGAATGATATTTAATTATATTTATTTTACCTCTCCTCAAATGACCACGTATCTCAATTGCTACAATTATTCTCCAGAGGGAAAAGTGCATAAAAGTACGAAATACACATTCATTCACACCAGACAACAGTTACAACTAAAAAAAGAAAAAAATACTCGTATTCGCCACCAAATCCTAAACTACCTTCAAATGTGTGTAAAGTTTTACATGCAATAATAAGCTCTCCGTGGTTTGTTGCACCCTGTCACAAAGAAGGTGGGATTTGAGTGATGTGATCAGCATAATGCTCCCGTCCCCTCTACTAATAGATGAGAGGCTGGAAGCATTTTAGTGTTGTATGAAATTCATTCATGATTCTATGAGTCACGGTCATCTGAAAATTCTACTGTAATGTCTCTGTATGAATGAAAACATTTTTCCTGGAGAGAATACATGTTCCACATGTATGGTTTTCAACCTATATGGTGTTCAAACTTTCAGAATTACACAGCAATATTCCAAATTAATTTCAAACATCACAAATTGAGCACATGTCTTCAAATATAACTTTCGGATACTAAAATTTACTGTGACATTCTCACCTTTTACGTATCTCAAATAAAAATTCAAAATGAATGTAATAATATCCTATATACTTACATAATTGGAGGAATGTAGATACACTTTGACCACAAAATAAATTCAGTAAATGAACCAGTAACCACAACTGGGAAATAAATATCAATTCACAAGTGCAAAGTGGAGACAAGCTAAACTTTAGCAATTTTTAGGCAGTAACAATACGAATAATATAATTGAATAATAACTAAAAATTTATAAATCAATGAAAAGTTTTTACATTCTCTATAATATTAAATGTGTAGTGTATATCAGAGGTTGTGGTTACTAGTTAGAAAAATTAATTCTCTTAATGTTACTTGTGAGCAATTTCCATTGAATTATTACTTCAAAGATATAATTATATGTTCTCATTTCTATTACTTTTTAATCATTTATATTTCACCCATGTTTGACTTTCAACGTTGTTATGGTGGTTAGGATGGGTTGGTCAGTTTCAGAATACACTGAGAAATTTAATTAAGCTCCTTGTAATGAAGGGATTTCTGGTTCGACACTCTAGTAGAGGCACATTGCAGTGATACGGATCCCATTTTGAATTGTAGGTCCAGTCCCGATTAGCCTATTTGTGCATAAAGTGGCCTTAAAACATCAATTCAAAGAACCAAATAAATATAAATAAGCATACTTTGATACATTTTTTTACACCAGCGAGTGATCAGACACTATCCATGTCACCATTGAACTCTAAAAATTGGACATGCATCACTTCAAAGAAAAATTATTATACGTAAAAATAATATTTTTTCATAAAATATATTATTTATTTGTCTAAATTTGTCAAAATACAATTGCTTCTGTTCTGTTAAGAAGTATTTCATTGCAGGTTCTCCGCTATAACCTCTTGTTGGAGTGCAGTAACATTCATTTTTTTCCTGAAAGGAAATAGTGTCATAATATCAATTCTGGTCAGAATTTTCATTTAAAAAAACAATATTTTGCACAAGTAAAATTAACATCTTAGCCGTGAAGAAAATTGCAAAGCAACATCAAGAATTTACATTCTTCATGTCAGCAGCATTCAGTTGTTTATTTTTTAAAGTAACCTTGGAGAATGCTGTAAAACCGATTGAATTTTGGCAAAAAAATTGCTTTTACTTCATATTATTTGCTCAGAACTAGCAAAAAGATTTTTAGTGAATGCTCAATATGTTATGTAACATCCAAGTCGTTAATATTAGTAAAAATCAGTGTTTCCATCTACTTTTTTTGAAAATTCCTCGGCATTCCGCAGAAAAAAATTCATGTTTCATCTTTCTTTTAGCATGTCAAATTAAATACAACATCTGCAACTTGCAACTTGTGCAATCGTGCATCATCATAATTTCATTTTAACCTTTTATTTTTGTCAATAATCTATAATTCTACCTACCTAATTACGAAAAAAATTATGAATATAGTATATGGAGGGCATCACAAGCCTCATGAGAAACAAAACTATACAAGACTACATGAGAGAGAAAGAGAGAGATGATTAACATAATTGAGTAACCTAACAAGTGATTAAGAGAGAAATATAACTAGGAATTTAGTTTTGTCACACAAAAAATTACCCATGTGGTGATTGATGGTTGGAAATATTGGAAAAGCTAGCTTTGCACATTATCTACCTAACCAGATAAGCAACATGAAAAAATGAAAATGATTTACCCATGTGGTGATTGATGATTGGAAATATAGGAAAAGCTAGCTTTGCATATTATCTATCTAACCTGATAAGCAGCAAGCAGCATGAAAAAATGAAAGTATACAACAAAATCTCTTCTGATTTTACATGTATTTCATAACAAGAATTCCTCACATTATAGTGGATAATGAGACAGGTCAAAATACTTATATAAACACTAGCTTGATAGTCTGGCATAGGCAGTCATTTTTTTATAATATAGACTCTCTAGTCATGGCACTGTGACACTACTAGTAGTCATGGCATACTGTTACTTTCAGAGGGCTGTTTTTTTTTTTTTAAGCTAGTATCATGTTTGTTTTGTTTATAAATTGCACTTCATTGTAAACAGAATTTTGATTATGACTGCTATGTTCATTTGAGCTATTATTAAAGGTTTTTTCATAGGATAATTTTATTCTTGATAGTTTGTGCAACCAATCGAGAGCTGATCTAACAAGTATGACCGTGGCTGTGGTGCTGCCGTAGACTTGCATTACGTAATGATGTCACAGAACAAATTATTTGATTCGTAATTTGTATTAGATAGAGGCTCTGAACGTAACAACTTACTTGGTATTCTACGCCTCTTCACTACGCACAGGGAAGTGAGAAACAACATTTTTTTAAAAAGAAGAGAACAAAGTTTGTGCAAAATTTAGGGGGGGGGGGTCATATACCGTAAACGAAAACTATATAGCTATTTTTAACAGTAAAAACATGCAGGAAAATACTTTGCGTCTAGACCATTCACTTTTTCACTACACACAACGCAGGCAACTTATTTCTCGCGATTATAGTTTCATGAGGTGGAGAAGTTCAGTGGTTCTTTACGTCCACGTATTATAATGAAACAAACAAAACAAAATACTTCTTTAAACACTGGCTTGAACTGCCTTGTTTCCACTCACTTTTTCACACATCTTACACAACACAGATTAAATATACGTATAGTGTGCATAAGTATAACACAATTAAACACACTTTGGCATTAATAACATTCAACTTACCACTCAATAAACAACATTATTCTTCATAAGATGTGCACTACTCCCGGTCAGCGTTGAAGGTAACAAAATGGCCGCCGCAGAAAATGTACCGCATTGCCGCCACACATGCATGATGACCGAATCCAACGTTGCGGAAATGTCTCTGAAACATTTCTCAGAGATGTAAAAAAAATTAGACGTTGCAGAAACTATACAATGAAACTATAACATTGCAATGTTTCAGAAACAAAACTGGAACTTCATGTGATGCTTTCTGTAACGTCAACGCGAAACCAGAATGTTAGAAACATACATGAAAGATTGTAATATTTCTGAAATATGTCTGAAACTTGGTGTGCTGTATGGGCCATGCTCCGAAGTCCAAAATGGCGACAGGAAGTGGGTCTACAGCCTAAGCGGTAAGATTTAGCCAAAATCTGTTTGCGAATTTATAATGTACACCTATACCTATATGTGAGCAAAAATCTCAACACAACCTATGCTCGGAAATGCAAAATGGCGACAAGAAGTGGGTCTATCTCGGAAATCGTTGGTCGTAGAGAGTTCAGGTTTTCTACATTAGCATTGTCTTGGTCTCCAAGTTTGGTATTTCTAAGTTCAAAAAGGATGGGTTTGGTCAAACTGTCGAAATTTTGGATTTGTTTATGACAATGCAGTCTGGGTAGGGGCTTCCATGATAGCCTGCTTCCTGAACCCGAACACATTCATAGGCATGGTTATTTTTTATGCGCGTGAGTTGAAACACCACGACAATAAGTTGCCAATGTTCCAAATGGGGATTCTCGCCAAATGCTATCTATCCGAGAAATTAGCCACATCATAGTAAGGTAAGGTGTAATCCATTTAGGTTAGATTAGATCGTAATAGAGTACGATGTTAGTTTTAGATTAGGGTGTGAAAGAGTAACATGAGTCGGTAACACTGCAAGCCTCACCGAGCCCCATTTTCGAAACAGCGTAAAAGAGTACAATAAGCTGGCAAAACTGTTACATATACAATGTAAAAGGCTGTGAGTTGGCTACACTGTAAAATATTCATCGTAAAGAGCTACAAGTTAGCAACACTGCGAGCCCCACTGAGCCCCATTTTCGGTTGCAGAACCCGAGCACCTATACTACTCTTAAAAAATTGTGTTTACCTTTGACACAATTAGATTGGTGTGTGAGGTCTTTCAACAGAGGAGTGGGGGTGTGTTCATTGGCTTCGTCGCTCAACGCCATTTCAATTAAGATGGAGCAGTGGACTGAGCGACGCCGTGCTTTTGTGTTAGAAGCATATTTTAAAAATGGCGAGTCCGTTGTACAAACCCAACGATGGTTTCGAAGGGAGTTTCATGTCGATCGTCACGGCCGTGTACCCAGTGGGAATGCAATACTGCTTTGGGTCAGAACTTTCGAGAGACAGGGTAAAGTCTGAAAAAGAATCTTAATGGGTATGATCCGGGAAGTGTTTCCTGGACGTATAGTGTCATGAAATGGTGACGTTCCCTGGCCTCCTCGCTCCACGGATCAGACGTTGTGTGATTATTTCCTCTGGGGTTACTTCAAATCAAAAGTGTATGTTTAAAGACTTCACACAATTCGTGACCTCAAGTTAGCTATTCGCAACGAAATAATTGCAATTCCGAATGAAATGCTCCTGAGAGCTACGAGGTTTGGCTAGAAAGAAACCGGACTGATGCACGATCTGTACACCGCTCCATACGAATTTTCCATTGCTGGAAGCAGTGTTGCCAGTCATTTTCCGAGATCATGTTCATTACATCCGTCGCTTTTCTTTGCATAGCTTCTACTGTCTCAAATCTGGTTCCTTTTAGGGCGGACTTCACTCCGGGGAATAAAAATAAGTCACAGGGAGCAAAGTCCAGCGAATACGGCGGATGTTCTAACACTGGGATGCCATATTTAGCCAAAAATGTCTCCACTGACAGGGCCGTATGGACAGGAGCATTGTCTTGGTGCAGAATCCATGACTTCCGTTGCCACAAATCAGGTCGTCGTCTTCTTACTCGCTCACGAAGGGTTTTCAGCACATTAATGTAATGATGTTGGTTTACAGTTTGACCCTCGGGTACCCAATGAACGTACACAATGCCTCGAATGTCGAAAAAGACAATCATCATGGCTTTGAATTTGGACTTGCTCATGTGAGCTTTCTTGTGACATGGCGAACTCGGGGTCTTCCAATGCATTGATTGGCGCTTTGTGGCAGGGTCGTACGTGAAAAACCACGATTCATCACAGGTTATCACTCTCTCTAAGAATGTAGGGTCTGTTTCAATGTTCTTCAAAGTGTCCGTACAAATGTTCACTCGAGCTTCCTTCTGTTTTAATGTCAGGTTCCTGGGCACGAGTTTTGAACACACTTTACTCATGTTCAAATTCTCGTGTAAAATTTGTCGAACACTTTCTTTGTCTATTCCTGTGATTTCAGCAACTGCTCTAATGGTCAATCGACGATCTTTTCGAATCACATCACTCACTTTTTGAATGTTTGTTTCCGTTTTCGACGTGCATGGTCGTCCTGAACGTGGGTTGTCTTGGATCATTTCCTGTCCTTCTTTAAACCGTTTAAACCACTCAAACACTTGTGTGCGTGATAAACATTCATCCCCGTACACAGATTTTAACGTGTCGTACGCTTCTGTTGCAGATTTCCCCAGTTTGTAAAGGAACTTCATATTGACACGCTGTTCCATTTTAATACTCAGCATTTTTCCGACGGAGCACAGACGCACGTTCCGCTTTGTCCAAGTGCCACAGCGAAACTGAGAGGCCTGCACCCAGGGCAATTAGTCATTCTGTAGGCAGGATATGGTAGTATAGAATCATGCATTGCTCAACCTTCGCGCATTCGTTGTTTGCCAATAGCAACATCAATCCGGTTTTTTTCTAGCCAAACCTCGTATTTCCAACTTAAAGGCAAGGCTACATAAATATGTAAGTAATGGAGGTTTATCATTTAGCGGACACAATTTTCAAAGCAAAGAAAAATTAATGTAAGCACTGTAAATTGCATTTATTTTTGTAGCATTTTTTATTAGTAAACCTTGCATTACATTACTTGTTTTATTTATATACACATTTCAAAACCGTCAGCTTTTTCTGCCCGTCCCTGTATTATCAGCCAAGCATAATCGTAGATTGTATTTTATAAAAAAAATAAAAAAGTATGTCTATTTACGGGTATTTATCACCTTTGTTTTCAAACAATTGATTTTAAGACAGTGACAGTTCTCTTAACATCATCAAAAGTATCCGATATATGAGATTGATTGTCGACAGGTAGTCACAACGTCACACATTACGGAATTGGCAAGTAAGGAAGAGTACACATAGTTCCTCACTGTTCGGATACTTCCCATAAGTGAACGGGGACAGCAGCAGAAAGCAATTCTATAAGATGGACACAGTACTTTGCGAAAATGAAACACTGCACGATATGCAAAAATGACGTCACACAAAACTTTTAGCACAATAAAAACATGATTCCATGACTTTTACATAGAGTGTTCATAGAAATAGGTCTCCATGGACCATGTCACCCCAATTACGAATATTTCATTGCGATATCCTTTTAGAAAGCAACGAAATTCAAAATTATTTATAACTATCCGTAGATAGAAAAATAAAGACCGAAATATAATTTTAAATTACACCCACGTGTTCGTTTGAATTGTAGGTGCTCGACCGGATATCACAAAATGTAATTATTTCTAATTTTATCCTTTTATTTAAAAAGGAAGAATAATTACATAGATTTTAATAATTCATTAAATGATACATGCATACAAAAATTCCCACTGTTCCCTTTACTTCAAACCAATCATTGTTAAAATTGATCCACTTATTCTCGAAATAATGAGCGTTAAAAAAATCAATACAAGTAATTGAGCGTTAAGGAGATCAATAAAAGTAAGTAATGATGGCTTCATATTTCAAAATGCCAGCTAGAGAGTTCGGCAGTAATGTAGTAGTGTGGACACACTGAATAATTTGGTGCTATAATCCAACATACCAAATGTTGATGCTCTCAAATGCCATACTATGTTTTATTTATGCTTTCTACATACCTCCGTGTAATACCATAACTAGAGCAAACGAGCAATGGTATACAATTTTTCGATTTTACTAATTCGCCTTTATCCGTTCTTTACAGGAACCTTTCGCAAGTGATGACATTGTACTAGAATCTTGAATTATTCTGCACAATTTGATCACCATGTTTATTGTATCACTACTTTTCACATACAGCTGTATCAATTAATTCTGCAATTAAAGAACTGAGCATAGATATACTGTTTCAATTACTCACAACTAAGTTGATTCAAAAATTTAAAGTGTGTAAACAGCTTAAATATTGCTTTTTTTTCATTGGTGTTGTGTACTCAAGAACATTTAAAGAGAAATTCAAGTACATAGAAACGAAGATCCCATCAAATATTATGACTTACACACAGAAAGAAATTTCTTCTCAATAAGTGCCGATTAATGAGAAACATAAAGAAGGACTAGTGTATAGCAAGTTTGTCAAAACCTCTCGCTATATGTCATATTATACGTAAATCAAATAACATTTATACTACATTATGAAAAACAATCCGTTAAAGATAAGATGAGTATATGAATAGGAGCATGTAGTATTTTAGTGACTTCATTTGTTATGGCAGATCACGAATGTTCGTAAAACACAAAAGTATATTTGAAATAAAATCATATCCACACACAAGAAAGTATGGCACACAGACATTCCATATTACAGTCATTTTTGGTTCTGATTTTTCTGTCTGACGTCAAATATCTAACCCTTAAATATAAGGGTTAGATACAATTTAGCATCACATCAGGAATATCCGATTTAATAAATTGCCATCTTGGATACGAATGACACACATACATAAATACAAGGTACATGTGAACACACTTTAAATCTGATCTGCCTCATGGTATCTGTCACAATGAAAGTATAAATCGTCCACATACATAAATATATATCGACATAAATATAAGAGTCTTTGTTTGTACTTACCTCTCTCCCCGATTAGAGCTCAGCGTGGTATGAAGCCTATACAGAGAAATAAAATAATAATTTAACATATACTTCACATCGTCATTAATATCTCATATATAATAACTATTGTTAATTAATCAGTAAGTAGAAACTTTATGTGACTCTTAGAACAAACTATCTGAATTTTGAGAGTCAAAATAGCACGAAAATCCTAGACCTGCTTCATTTAAATAGACAACACTATTCATATAATAAAGTGCCAATTATTTAACCTCATACCTTTTTTCTCGTTTTCTCCCTATTTGCCTGTGGCTACTACCAACGGCGTGGTGGTTCATGACACCCTGTAATTATGGGTCCCCAGTTCGTTCTGTGTGGAGAAATATTACGCAGCGCTTCACATCCTGTTCTAAACTGTAAATTGTTCCCTTTACCTACCTGAGCGCAAACATTTACACCTAGAGCTTTGACTGTAAAATGCGTTTCCAAAGGGAACAGAAATGAAGACCCCTCAGTACCCTCGACTCTATCTCCGGTGAAAAGTTAAACAAAGTTTTGTAGTTCATCAATAGCAATTGATGCCCAAATGAAAAGGAGACCTTTCCTGTTGCGGCGTTGTATCTAATCGAAGAAGGTAAATATGTTTGCCGATAGCTGGTGTGGAGTTTGTCCCAGTTTGCAGGTGTAGCGAACGGCTTCACCTGCTGTTTCCTCAGTTGGCGAGAGTTGTTTTGCGTGGACGGGTGCATGATGGATTCCTCCTGATTTGCGCAGAGAGATGTAATCCAATTTCCAAGGCGAGCATCTTCACAAATTTATCGCAGGATGAATGACGTTTACGGAGAGCAGTGACTCTCTTTCACGTTGCACCATATTCAGTTGGTGTCAGCATTATGTGGGCGACGCGAAAACACCAAGGACTTGCCACAACCCGGGCAAGTTCACATGCTTTTCCAGGACAACGCTAGCCCACATGTGGCCAAGAAGACCCTCGAGCTGCTGAGAACATTTCAATAGGAAGTCCTCGCACATCCCCCGCACAGCCCCGATATTTCCGCATTTGACTCCCGTATCATTGGCCCCTTAAAACAATCACTCAAAGGTCAACGGTTCACCTGTGACGAGGAAGTGCAGAACACCGAGGAAAACTGGATCCGAAAGCAATCCAGGAGTTTCTACACTGAAGCCATCCACTCACTTCCTATTCGCTGGGATCAGTGCATCAATATCAATGGCAATTATGTAAAGGTATCATGGTATCATGTTACACATTAATTGTTCTTCACATATTATGTCATGCAAAAATTCTGTAATATGATATTATTTAGATATAACCGTAGTCTCCTTTTCATTCTGTTTGTTTTCTTATTTCGCTTGCCAGAAAGTGTTATTGTGACGTATAGTACATCTGTTACCTTAGCCTAAACCTCATCAGCCAGAAGGTTTCGTCTAATTATATACACTTACGATGTTCTTCTTGGAGGGCAAACGTATCGACAGAGTCGGATTTGCTAAAGAGCATTTACATAAGGATCAGGAGTTTTGGGAGAACGTGATCTTGTCCGATTAAACCAAAATAAACCTGCACGGATCAGATGGTGTGAGCAGAGTGTGGTGGAAGGCAGATACGCAGGACAATGATGTATTCTGATTTGGGCCTGTATGTCGACTAAAGGAGTCGGGAAAATGCAAGTCATTGGTGGAATCCTCGACAAATATGCCTGTAATTATATCCTGAAGAATAACGTGAGAAAAGCGCCCAGCAAATCAGGGTTAGCATTTTTCCAGGTTTTTTTTTTCGAGGAAAACCAACCCGGGTGGGTTTTTCTGTTGTTTTTTTTTCTTTTTTTCAGATAAAACCAGATTAAACCCGGGCAAAACTGGGTTTTATTGGGTTTCATGTTATGTTTATAAATATATATATTTTGAAAATGAAATACATTCAATTTGTATTGTTTTATTTCACTGAATCAAAAACTATTTAATATTGTCCGTTAACATAGTTAAGAACTGACAATCAAGGTCTCACACCTTGAAATGATTAAACTAAAAGCATACATAACCTGTGCCGCAGACCATTGAGGGTCCAGGCCTACCTGCCGACTGTGTCCGCAATTCCACCTGATCCTACTTTGAGGTGGGTGATCATACAACCAATTACGGGGTGACGTGTGGTCAGAACGACGAACCCCCAGTTGTTGTCGTCGTAGGTTCATGACCGGGTTACGCTACTCATTCGTAGCTCCCCAATTTAATCATGATGATGTGTGTTCCAGAACCTATTTACGCTTGCTGATTTTCTCTCCTGGAACTGAATTGGATTTATTTAAAATTCCTGGATATTTAACAATCCTGATTTTAAGGATAATCTGCAAAATAATGGGAAATGAAATAAAATAATATAAAATTTGTAGGAATATATGAATCTTGGGAAGTATGGAAGTAATAAATATTTTCATGAACGAAACTTGAAACCTTTATAATTATATTTAACCGATACATGAACGTATCTCTACAGATTGACACATGTTGTCAGATTTGACTTTACAAAAACTAATAGCATTGAGTCTTTATTGGAAAAGGCATTTGCAAGTAAGCGTGTATAAAACTCCCTAAACTATTGGACATACGTATTATTTGGGTATTCCAAAACCCTGTATGCTGATCATTCGATTTGATTTGATTTGTTTTCTTTTACGTCGCTTTTCGCTTTTCTGCTGCTTTTGGCTAATCGATAAAATGCGGACGAGTGACGATATGTTGAATTCGAATCATAAGGCCTGGATTCAAATCTGGGACCATTCTGCACAGGTAAAGTAGCAAGGGCGAAAAATCAGGCGAAACCAGGACTGGCTTGGTTCCTCCGGAGTGGAGTGGCTAGAACAACATGCTACGACGCCAGGGACTTCGAGTTCGAATCCCGGGTAAGATATATATGTTTGTGTTTGTCCTCACTAAGAAGGTCTAGTAAAAACTTATATTTGAAAACGGAGTAAAATAATTACAGAATAAAGTACTGCTTTATTTTTCTCCTTTTTTAAATGGTAGAGCAATGGCACTGTGTACAGTCACGCACACATCTGTTGTAACAATTCCTTATCATTTCAATGGGATTCCTGTAACCTAGAAGTGTCTGTGACTGTACAACATACCAGGATTCCAGTCCTGACATACAATGGATCGAATCTCACTTTATACTGTAAGTCCAGTACCGATTAGCGTATCTGTGCATAACGTGGACTTCAAACTACAAATTTAATCAATCATGTCCTGGTCAAGCTTGCACTTGAACTACAATTTCTGCATAGTACGTTTCTTGGCACTCCAAATCATAAAGTGAAAATGTGTGTAATATAGTGATAATTATTTTCTGGCATACGTAGATACTGAGTTTGGAAATTTACGAAACTGAATGCTACAAAATTAATTTTTTTTGTTATGTAATCTTGTGTCTATCCGTTAATGATGATGGGGTTAAATGTGCTAAATAGCCGGTTTTGTACCATAGGTAGTCATTAAAAAACCTTGTTCCATGATGGAAATGACCACAAAAAACCGTGAGACGTGACAATGTTATGATCAGTAATCACAACGTGTCAACTGTCACATATTAGTTGACTCCAATGATACATTCGCCAAGAAACCAGGGTTCCCGGGTTCGATTCCCGGCCTGAGGATGGGTTTTTGCGAGTGTCCATTCATCAATTTTAGGCACGTCATCACTGCTCTCCATCTTCGCGACTAGCCGAAAGTGGCAGAAAAGCGAAGTAGAATAATTCCAATCAATACAATATCACAAAAAGCTGCATAAAATGCAATTGATGAACTTTTTGGCGTGTCATGAACTAAAAATGCATGAATTTGGGAATAGAGACGAGATCGTTTCAAAGACAACAAATTTCAGTTTTTAATGCATCACTTGACACAGCTAAATGCGTAATTTTGTTATCTTTAAAATGATGTTGTCCGATCTTCCAAAATCATGCATTTTAAGTGCATCACACGGAACACCAGCTCATAAAAGTGCCCTTCTATGCATTTCTTTGTGTATTTTGACACTACAAAAAGTGTATAATGAAGTGTTATTGGAGTCAACATATATGTATCAATGGACACGTTTAGGTTTCTGTGTGTACTCATGAAGAAAATCACGGTTATGAGCTCCAAATTGTGACTACTAGTCTGGTGCTTGCACACCACTTAGTTTTCTTCCGCACCCCTTATCCAAAACCTATATTCTACCGAAACCATTACCTCTTTTTACAATGTGTCATATCGTTGTCATATTGAGGGCTGAATGTTATGTACTGAAGCGAGATTTCTGTTGTTATTTACAACAGGCAAGCATTAATTTTACTCTCAAACAGATCCCGCAATTATGTTGCTGTGCTCTCGGCAGCCTATAAAGATCAGCGGCCCTCGTCTTTATTTCTTGAGAATTGTTCTTAAGAATTGATTCTTCTTGTGTTTCAGGTAGTCTGTTTGTGTTTTTCGATAAATGTATGTAGCTTAGTGTCAGCTGTTGTGCGTTTTCCTTTGCACTGCTTTTACACGTTTTTGTTGCCCGTCTATTTGTTATTCCTTTTTTCTTCAAGTCGCATTGGAAAAAAAATCAGTTACTTATTGTAATTGTAATTTTTTCCCGTTCTGTTGACTACATTGTTGATATTTCTATCTTCAGCAGTATAGAACATGTCATTTTGTTACATATAACATTAGTATGATTACAGTACAAATAATTAATTGATTAATTCATTTGGTGTTTTAAGTCTCCTTTATGCACAGTAAGGCTAATCGGGACTGGACCTACAGTTTAAAGTGGGATCCGAACCACTATGTGCCTCCACCGGGTATCGAACCCGGGACCCCTTGATTACAAGGCTACAGTACAAATAAATTCACTTGATTACATATATAGGATGCTGCATATTAAAGTTACAAATATATATTATTGTTACATCGTACAGTGGGCCAGAATTCTGAAAATGGGAACAAAAATCTGAATTGGTGACATGAACACACTAACAAATGAAGATTCCGTGGTCAAATCGGTAGAGTGTCTGACTGCCAAGCGGGGACTCGGTTTGGATGCTCGGGGTGGGTGATCTACGGTCGGATTTTTTCCTACCTAGTCCTGCATAAAAGTAGCTCGGGTTTACACACCATGTAATAAATGTGTACCTAGAGGAAACCGGGGAGGGAGGGGGACAGCGTGGTACTGATTGCATTACCTTCACAAATGACCGATATCGTGAATATGTTGAGCCTCCATATTCCTTCATGGCACGCTGCAGTGGGCACAATGATTTTCACCTACCTTACAGTACGAAATAAATTTTACTAAAGTGCATTGTGTTCATATACTGGCTGAGATAAACCTCAACCTTCACTTTTATTGTTAGTAGTGGATAGATTTTCAATTGGTCAGGCAGATTGTCGGGGTTCATCTGACACATTGTGATGTCGAGCAAGCGAGTGACGTCTTCTTATAGCGTGCGTGATTTCTTAGCAGGCAAATGTCGAAGGCTTGATGTTAGTGGATCAGACGAGATAAGCAGATGATGCATAAGATCTTCGATGGTTGAAATTTGGGAGCTCTCGCGGGAAAGTCTTTCTCTGATGTTCTTGATACTTTCTATTTGAATCTCCTCAGAGAACTGCCGGCCAGAAGAACACATGTTGAAATGGCTTCTGCACTGTGCGTCAAGATCTTGTGTACGCCATCCGGCATATAATACCAGAAATATTCTGTTTCAAGATGTTTCCAACGAATATTCACCAATATTCACGAAAACAGTGAACGTTCGTACGGTAACTTGACGATTGTATTTACAAAATAGTTGCATCGTTTGATTAACACCTCGTTGATGCCTGAGATTTCCACTGATTTTTTAGGATCCTGAAAGAATTGGTGTTATGTCTTGCCATCATTCGAGGTGCTACTACCATCTTGTTTAGGCTTGTCAACGAAAATACCAATGAAGCCTTCGAATTTCTCCCGGACGTTCGGTTTTGGGGCTTTCGTTTTTGCTCTGTCTTCTCCAAGAGCCTCATCCTCTTGAATTCGATTCGATACGACATGTGAAGGAAGAACGCAAGAATCAAATCCATGCATGTAGAATTGACAGTCAGTACTGAGCATTTGCCGCTCTTTGAGTGATCTTGTCAAATTTGTTTTCCTTTATGTAGGCCAAGCGTCATAAATGTAACTCATCTGAGCAGATGATGTATCGCTCACTTTGTTGCAAACTAATATGTGAAAAACTGTCACATCTTCCCAGTAGTTGTAGTTGGTTGATTCACCGGACGACCTTGTCCAAGACCAATCGATACCATAGCCTATTTTGGCCAAATTAAGCTATATTTTTACATCTTCTGGTGGATTTTAGCTAATTTTTAGGTGTAGCAAATTGTCTAACCATGCTACGAATATTAAATTCTTGTACTAGGGTAATTAACATTCTTAAATATCTAGGTTGAGAATTCTACCGTCAGAGTCATGTGACACTCTCTTGATTGGTTGAGAGTGTACTTAATTTATGCTCCAAACAGTTGACAAGTCTTGTTTGAGACTTAAGTATGAACACTACTGACTACTTGATTACTAGTTATTTTGAGACACCCTGCATCAGCACTAAGGCTATTTTGCACCCGTCACATTATGCGGGGTCCAGCCTCATATCGTTACACATAACAACTCTAAAGTTACATAACTAAAATCTTAAAATCTTCGGACTATCGTAAAAAAACTGAGGCTCTAAAGGGGCACTTAGAGAAGGACAAAAAACAGAATAACACAAACAAAATTATACTGGCTATGGGACCAATCGCCAGAGCCTCGTTAGTCTGCAGTCCAGGGTGTACTACATGGAAGTGAGGTTGACTATTGGGTGCACTACGTGGAAGGAGCACTCCTTACATCCCAACAACTAAAATTCCTCTGTGACTCTTTCATTCTTCACATCATAAACAAAGGTCTTCTCTGGAATAAGAATAACACTACAAAAAAGTGTTGTCAGCCAGAGGTTCATGGAATTCACATACAATTGTGATATTAGTTCTATCATCGACTACCACTTGTTGTCTTTTTGATGTGTTAATAACAAACATTGGTCTGTGTGCTTTGAATTCACTGGTAGTATAGCATACATCTATGTTTCCTTCAGCTACTCCCTTGTAAGCAGTGTAAGCCTCATATACTTTAAGAAAGTCATCTTGTGCTATGTCCAGATTATAATTTTCACGGGGGAAAATCTCATTACGTCCATTAGGCTTCATGGTTGGATATAATCCAAACACTTCATCTTTGTCAAATTTCCCAGTACTCAGGTAATCTCTTGCCAAAGGACCTAATTTAATTTTTTTTTAATCTCCTATGGCCTTAGTAGGTGGTTGTTGGAGTACTACAGGAGTATGAATACTAGATCATGGTGTAGGAGGAAAATCTGCATAATTTCTAGCAGCAAGAGGCACTAGCTCATTTATTAGATTCTTATTTTGTTCTCTGACACCCTGAATTTCTCTACCAAGACCACTCATAGCATAAATAATTGGCTGATCTTGACGTTTGTGTTGTTCATAGCATCCTCTATTCTAAGATGACCAGCCTTTAAATGTTTTAGCCAGATAGTCACGTAAATTCAAATTGTCTTCAATTTTACGTTTTGTCATTTTTTGTTTATAGGTTATTTATAATGTCACAACATATCTTATAATGACTCAACATTTATAAAATTGTTAATTTTGTTTCTATATTTTCCATTGTTTGGATTTTGAGTCATATCAATTGTGGCAAATCCAAAATCATCTTCGTTCCAGCAGTAAGAAGAGAATTTTGAAAATTGACTGTAGTTTAAATCTCCTCCTACATGGTCATTATACGTATACATGTTTAAGATTAGTGTGGTAATGACGAAACAGACAAACTAGATTTGTATAATCACGAAGTTACTGTTTGGGAATCTTACAATAAGTCTGAGCCAGATAAAAACAGTCTACTCCCCCCATTGAGATCCTGAGAAAAAAATTACGTACTTCATTTTGATTTTCTAAAATTACATCATCAAAAACTACAACTGAGTTTTCAAGACAATAGTCAAGTGGCTTTATTTCTGATTTAAAGCCATGCCCTGTCCCTGATACAGTTTCATAAGCTGCTGGTATTTGGGTTGCTCTAAACTTTTTGTGAAAATATACAAGTGGCTGTTCTTCCAGTCTAACCAATCGGGGGCAGGCAAAACAGTATCTACAAGTAGTGTAGTTTTTCCAGAACCAGATGGGCCTACAATGAGACACCTAATATTTTTAGATAGCAACACACCATTTCACTTTCTGGTAAATCAGGCAAACGTCTTATCACATTCCATGTTGTTGTCATAGAATTATTTGGTCTGTAGTAATCCAATTTTTTTTATGGAAGTCTCAGCCATTTCACTAATAACTTTTTGTTTTTTCTACGTAATACTTTCTCAATAAGATATGTATCTGGGTAATCAATTTTGCTAAGTTCTTCTTCATAAAATATTCCTTTCAATATTTCATTGAAATTGTCTTTTATTATATATGTATACCTGTTCGCTGGTAAGACTTCAATGACAGTGAACAACTCTGTACTGCAATTTTTATTAACCCCTTTCAAAATGATGTTTCGATTTACTAACTCTTACTTGATCTCCTTCTTTGTACTTGGGTTTCTTGGTTGTGTGTTGATATTTAGGACAGTAAACAGAAGAAATCAATTGGAATTCGTCAGATTTAGTTACTTCAGCAGGCTCATACGCATGGTTCTATTTGTAGAGGTATTGTAATTATGAACAAGATCAGATAAAATTGTTACCCACTTAAACTGGGTGAGTCTGTTAAAAGAGGTCCCGTGGAAAATGTGCTCCTTGCATGTAGGCAACCCTGGTACACCGAAAAGAAGTGCGGGATAGAGAACAGTCCAGGATACCGGTGCCAAGCACTTTAGAAAACTTGACATAAACGTAAATGAATGTACCATATCTTCTGTAAACACAGTACAGTGTGACAACAACCTATCTAGAGGTTGTGCTGGAAATGCCCTCCGTTGACCTCGATGCACGTGTGCAGACGATACCACATGTTCTGAAAAGCACGGGCAGGACATCCTGCGTTATGGCCTGGATAGCTGTGATAATGTTGTTCTGGAGTTCTTCTTTGTGTGTGAGGGTTTTTGCTATAAACCTGACCCTTTAGAGCTCCCCACAACAAGAAATCACAGGGTGATAAATCTGGAGAACGAGGTGGCCAAGGTTAGTTCGTGCTACGGCGGATGACGCGATCAGGCGGGAACATTGACTCAATGCGCGCGATCGTTGCACATGCTTTATGCGCCGAGGCTCCATTCTGCTGAAAGTAAACGTTCCTTCGCTCATCCTCAGTCAGTTGTTCAACAAACACGTTGAATATGTTACTGATGTAACGAACCGAGTTGACAGTCTCATGGAAGAACACAGGGATGATGCGGCGTGACGACACGGCACACCAGACACCGAGTTTCTGGGCGTGCAGTGGAACCTCCATGAACACGTGTGGATTGTCATCTGACCAGTGTCGCGTGTTCTGCGAGTTTATGTAGCCTGACAGATAGAACCATGCTTCATCGGAAATGAACAAGTAACCATCCTGCAGCACCTCCGGAGCAATAATGGGCAGAAACCACTCACAAAACTACACGCGAGCTGCCTTGTCCACATCCCGCACCTGATGCATCACGGTAAATTTGAATGCATGCAAGTTCAAGTCCTGCTTCAGGATCCGCATAGAGGTTGACTGGGACACCTGCAACTGTTCAGTCAAACGCCGAGATGATTTTCGTGGGCTGTGAATCATTAGCTGCGCTGCGTCGCTACCTTTGCGTTAGTGCAGACAGTCTTTGGACGTACTTTTGGCCTATTCAGCATGGATCCGGTTTCCCGCGATTTTCAAATCAGTTTCTGCATTACTGATTTGGTTGGGGCCTTAGCTGGAACTCCATTCAAAGCGAACTCCGTCCTAAACAAAACTGCACACTGTTTCCAAGAACCGAGGCGTGCATACGTCTCGACAACAAAGATACCATACTGCACCGTTAACACCATGCTGACCCACAGAACCACACTCACAATCCTCCTCGCCACTCAACTGCACTCAACTAACCTGCACGCTACCTGCCTCAACGTCATTACTGCCGGACCCTGTGGCGCTGCGACGCCATGGGTACCGGGTTCGAATCCCGCTCGGGCTTGGTTGTTTGTGAACGTCCATTCATCAATTTCAACATTTCATCATTCATCCCCATCTTCGAAAATTACCCAAGGGGCACAAAACGCGAAGTAAAACAAACTAAATCAATCAATCGATCGATCAATCAAGGTCACTACTGGACACTTTCTTTTCAATCCCCCTCTATGCCATATTGTCTAACTTCTTGGCACCGGTATCCTGGACTGTTCTCTACCCCGCATTTCTCTTCGGTGTACCAGGGTGGCCTACCTGCAAGGATCACATTTTCTAAGGGGCCTCTTTTAACAGACTCACCCAGTAGTTACCCTGCAAAATAAACTGTTTCCACATGTGATTTTTAGTGTCCTGTTGAATCTCTAAATTATGCTAGCTTTTAAATTACTGTATGTAGAATAATGTCTAATATCATGCTGAACCATTAATTTGGTGAAAGTGGAATTGTAAAATTATTTTCCTTTGTCTGTCAGTAGGTGACAAGGTATTCTGCATTGTTCAAAAATAGACTTAAAGGCCTCAGTGACACAAGCTCCTGCTTTAGATTTCAGAAGAACAGCCCAATCATATTTACTAAAAGTGTCTATTACAGTAAGCAAATACTTAAAACCATGATTTATTTTACTCAGATTTTTCAAATTTCCTGTGTTCATTTCAATCAAATCAGCCTGCCACAAATCAGCAAATTCTTTTCTTGCCACAGATAGTCGTTTGTATTTACGACGAGCTGGTCTGTGTAGTTCATTAACTATATCTTGTCTAGACATTGTTTCTGGTAATCTCTTACATAAAAGAGATTATCCTCAGGGTACAACTGTTTAATTTAAAATAATAATTGGTTACCAGTTTCTTCATCAAATTCCGACAATTGTATATCTTCAAGTATTTTATATTTATTGGTAGGATAATCCCAAGATGCTATTGGTATTTGAAGTGCCCAGAATACACCATCTTTTCTTTTTATAATGAAAAATTACACCTCAAATTGTTTTCCTTTTTTCAAATATCCAAACTTCAGAAATTGAATAGTACCATTGAGGAAAGATTCATGAGTCTGTGAGTAACGATATAATTTCTAAATATTACCAGCCGTAACATATGTCCAGTGCCCTCTAGTATTTGGAATACTGTGAAGTCTGACTGTCTTAACAGAGCATAACCGACTAGATTCTACTTCATTTAATCTGCTCAACAATGGTTCCAAGTGTTCTCATATAGTACGAAAAATCTCATCATAGCTAGGTTTAATTTTCACATCAACATACAGTTGTTTAAATTGTTCATTTAAATCATGGAGGTGTGTGGTGAAACTTGATAAGGCTAATTCTCGATTTGTTTATATAGTCCCAATTTGAAGCTTAATATTTGAAATAATTTGCTGTAAACTCTACACAAGCCTCAATTTGGAACTCTGGCTAGAAAGATCATGTTCTCGGCTCCTGATTTCCATAAATAATGAATGAAGTTCACTGACAATTTGGTTGGTGGGCAAAGTGGCAATAGTTTCTTGAACTTGTTCAATTTCCACCTGAATGTTTTTCATATCTTCGGATTTTAGTATTCTATTTACTGATCATTTCACAGCTCTTAGTTCCTTAGAAGTAGGTAAGAGGTAAGCTCTCTACAATATTTTGAAGTATTGTCAAAGCTTTTTTCACAGCATCTAATTCAGTGGCATTAGCTACTGTACTTAAGGCATTTTGGAGTTATATTATGTCATTTTGTGTAGGTGTTGATCGTTGAAGTGTTTCTAATTTGTTTTCTATGTCATCTATCACATGATGAAAATGAGATAATTCAGATACAGTGTTCAGATTTCTCAGCTTAGTAATTTGCTGTTGGACTATACTCAGAGTTTCAGTAATGCCAGGCAATTTTGATTCCAGTATTTCCTGGACACTCATTAGTTCATTTTTAATTGTTACCACAGTATCCTCAATGTAGGCTATGGTACTTTGAATTTTCCAAAAATCCTTGTAAGTCTCAAGCTGGAGTTTCATGTTAGTAAAATTACGAGCAATGACATGAAATTCACTGAAGGAGGGTAGATTATTTATAAAATGTTCAAATATTTGAAATTTGCCTTGGACTTCAGTTATGGCAGTGTGCAGCTCATCTGCTTGTAGTTCAATTTTTATATTTTCCAATGTAGGAATCTCAAATGATTTAAACTGCTGAGGAAAATCAGCAATTATACTATCATAATCTTCTTGAGTCTTAATACTTTGGATAATTGCTTGTATTTCTGTACGAATATTGTTTGTTTGATTATTTATTTTTGTTCAATTGTTCTACATTAGTATTCTGAGCTTGTCTGAATTTCTCAGCCTCATTTTTTAATTTCCCTACACTTTCTTCTAAGTTTTGAACATTCGCTATTGAGACTAAATTAGTGTATTTTTGCAATAAAGATTTGAGTTCAGCATCAACTTTGAGAATAGGATCCAGACAGAGACTGGATGCTAGTTATGTCATATTGGAGACGAGTTGATAGTTTCTTGTAATGTTCGTAGATCAGTACATAATTTTTTGACTTTAAAATCAAGTACAAGAATTTCATCACAGTGATCATTGTATTTTGTATTTCCAAATATATCATTAGTCATTTTAATAATGGTTACTTATTATAAAATACATAATTTTAAACTCCAAAAACAGAGGTATGAGTTTGTTGTAATCTTAGATAGTTTCCAAAAATTTTGAAAATTTTAAATTTTTTGAAAATTTGAAAATTTTGAATTTTTTTAAAAAAATTTAAAAACAAAAATTTTGTTTAAATTTTGATTTTTCTTGAAAATTTTTTAAAAATTGAAAAACTTCAAAAAAATTGAAAAATATTTCTTTTGAATTTTAACTATAAAGTTTTTTGGTAGAACCATGTACTACCATATTACTCTAAAATCTCTTATTTTCTAGTTCCTCAAATTTATTTTATATGTAATAATAATTTTTACAACTTATTGCTTATTGGAATACATAGGCTATAGCTGTGTGATTGAAAAAGTGTATATTACTTTTAACATACCCTGTTGCTTTTAAGGTACATTATAGCCTAAATAGTTCATCAAAAATGTAAAAATAATATATGCTTAACACAACTTATTGCTTATGGGAATACATAGACTATAGCTGTCTTATTTTTAAAAAAAGTTTATATTACTTTTAACATACCCTGCTGTATTGTCCTGTACAGCACATGGGGATATTCATTTTCCACATGCAGACCTCGTATTGATGTTTCTACTTTCAAGGCAACATGCAACATTCCCATCAAGGACAGGACAACAGGTTGCTATCATTTATGTGTATGGTGCAAAGGAACATGTATTTAGTTTTCTCATTGCTTATACAAGCATAGTAGTTTTGTTATAGAACATTTAATCTGGTAAGTATTAGGCATTTTGATAAAAATTATTTATTATAGGATAAGTGATTTTCAATTCTAGAAATAAAGGTATAAGTCTATCATACTCTCCCAGCAACTCTATATACAAACAATCATTTGCAGATATACCATATGTGGTGGCAGTATTCATCTTATCATATTTAACACGTTAGATATTACTCTTAGTAAATATTTTTATCTCACCTTTGTTCTCGGGCCTTATAGTAAATAGAAGTTTCCCACCAATGGGGAATTTGTAATAATTTAGATTGTTATTAAAAATATAAAATATTTTACCGACTTCATCATTGTATTCTGTTAGAATACTCTTCAAGTGGATAATTAGTAGTCCATTTAGTTTAGACAAGCGATTAGTGAGATTTCGTCAGATTATTTGAACAGGCACTTCCATAGCTTGTTTTCTAAAACCAAACAGATTCATGGTTATTTTAATTTTCAAATATTACATTTGTTGTCATCTCCTAGGCAATAGTAACCCCATGGTTATGTATGTGTTTCACATGAGAGAATCTGTCTCTTGTCATCCCCTGAGTCCGGGCAAATTTTCTTATTTTGTTTGTGGTTAATATGTGATGAGCACTTTGAATTCTTTTTTCCTCCCTTAGCTTGGGAGACTTTGTTTTGAGACAGGTGTAAAAATCATCAAAGCAGAGTTTATTCTCTACTATGGTTCTACCTACTCCCTTTGTTCTTTTGATAGTGTATTTTTCTGATCTAATTGCATACATCTTTGCTCGTAATCCAATAAATTCATTAATAATATCATTACCTTTTTCATCTTTTAGTTTGCCAGGCACCTTTTCTTGTGGGAAGGAATATCAAAACTATGAGGGTATGAAAATGTGTCAAAATAATTAATCAACTTAGGATGTTTTATATCTTCATACAGATTAGGTGTCTTGATATGATGTATAAAACTATATGTGTCCATATACAGAAGAGAAAGGTCATTTTTATAAAAAGGCTTTATTGTATTATAGTGAAGCTGCAACATGTGGAGCTTAGACATATCTAGAACTGCAGCTTCCACACAGATAGGTTTGTTAAATTTGAACCATGGCTTTTCCATTTGAAAAAGTGACAAATCTTCATGATATATTGTACGAAATTTAAATTTAAATCTGCAACTAATTTATTACACTTTTTGAATCAGAGACTAGTCTTACATCTACATGCTTCCTAATATTCTCCATGGTCTTACCATAGACAGCATTATTCATTAATTTATAGAAATCCTTATATAAATCTGAAGTAGCAAGTGTTCTGTGTCTTGTGTTAGTTTCAATATAAGGCCCCAACCACTCTGTATGCTTGAATCTAAGAACTCCTTGAATTTGCACTATATGAATATTTTTCTCCATTAAAAATTTGTGATTCTTATAGTGTATGACATCTCTCTCTTTAGGGTCAAGAGTCATCAGAAGTTTATTTTCTTTTGATTCAGGAGGGCACTTGAACTCAGGGGCTGGTGGCAAATCATAAAACAGATTATGTAACTCATGAGCAAAAACAAGAATCACCTCAGCACATAAACCATACTCTGCATCATTAAAATTTAGTATATCTATTCATGAAGGGTCTTTCCCCTCAAAATAACCATAGAGGAGTTTCTGCATCATTTAATAACCATACAAATGATTCATATCAACATAGAACATATAGCTAGAGAGTTCATTTGGATGATATTCTTTTGTCATATGTATATTGTTGGCTCTAGCACAATTCTGTGTGCATTGTACCATTCCCCCACGCATACCTCTTTCTATAAAAAGAAACATGTCCACATCTGAAATTAGCTCCAGCTCAATTTTTGTTTCTAGCAACATAGCTGACCAAGCTAACCCTGGTAGGCTGTAAAATTGTGCAGGGTCCAATTTATAAATATTCATAGACAATGTCATAAGCTTGGAATACATCAGCAAGAATTGTCATATCTAACTTTATATAAGCATCATGGTAGTTTCCCAGTGTCTTACATTCTATATTAATTGTGCCTGATGGTAACTTTTTTCTGTAATATTCCTTTCTCTGAGTTGGCTGTAGAACTCCTTGAGAGGAGGAAGAGTTTCATCATTAAACTTAGTATGGTCAGTTACATATTCATATGAATAGACCAATTTTTGTCTAATATGTTCTATGCGTAAGCCAGGAAAACTAATAGTTGTAATTTTGAACTGTTCATCAGATAATTTGTTGGCAAGAGCATCCAGGCAAGCAGAGAAAAATATCATAGAGTCTAGAAATCTCATCCTAATAGTGCCACCTCCAGGAATCTTCAGTGTTTTGCTAAGACCAGAGCACTGCAAAGTCGGGATTTCGCATACACATGTTTCTTGCCCTGCGAGAACAGGTTTACCTGCTCGCCGCCCACAACAACGAGTCGACTTGCGTCTTTAGCCGGATTCCTCGTCTTCAAAGCGCTCTGCGCTTAAATGTAACTGGGCATTCAACAAGACCAGGACGCCTGCAAAACCTGCTGGAAGGAAACAGCCCTCCGGCAACGTGTTGCTCCAGGCGTTTCTTCACCACGTGGACAGCTGCAGCCAGTGTTGCCTACCTAAGTAGCTCTTAAATCCTACGAAGTCCTAGGAGGAGCTCTCTTCTCCAAGGAGAATTTTTATATCCTTGGCGACTTCAGTTCAGTGTAAGCAGTTTTTACCTTATTGCCAGGAAATGCACGCAATATTACGACCTCATTTATTTAAATGAATGATCGGGCAAACAAAAAGGTTCTCATCGAAAACTAAATGTTTTTCATTGCATGGTGTCTTAACCAGGATCGCAGTGGCGCAACCACAGGGGGCATTGCTCATTAACTTCCGACGAAAATGAAGTCTAGCGGGGTTGGGCAAGTGGGGGACAAAAATTAAAGTACAAGAAAAACTAGGCTAAAGGATACTCAAGATTGATTTAGTTTTCATATTTTACTTGTATTTTCATTCCAGACGGCAAAGGGCACCCGCAGAGGGGAACGGAGAGGCAATTGCAACACCTTGACTTCAAATTTTATGAAAGTAGAAATATATTATAATATATTATACAGTCTCATGAAGTTAAATGCCGTAGCTAGGGGGTAGCGGGACTCGGCCCTGGGGGCCGAACGATCTAAATGAAAAATGTTTAAAATAAAGATTACCATGTCGGCCCAATGCCAACATTGCTATCAATGTTGGTTTGTTATGACATGGATTAATTGATTATGTAATGTATTTAAATATGCATTAAAGAAACTTTGAAAACGTACACAATTTAGTGTTAACATGTTGCATATGTATTTTCTTATTTTACGTCTCTCCATGTTACATATGTGAAAAGAAAATATTGTACGTGAAAATTTTACATGCCATATGAACATTCGGAATGCATTTTTCATGCACTTTCTTTCTTTCAAAAACACTTGGTGTGCTTGTTTTCCTTTATTGTGAAATTAAGGTGTTGAAAAAATATGTCAAATCCTTTGTTTCAACACAAATGCGTTAGAACAGACTTCTACCCACTCCCTTTTTGCATGATTTATGAGAATAATAATGCCTTTGATGTTACTTTATTACTATTATTGTTATTGTAGTTGTTGTTGGCATCTTTATCTAGGTACTTGCCCCTCCAAAAAAATTCGTGGTTGTGCCTCTCCAGGCCCGTAGCAAAATTGATTAGCAGGGTAGGGGGTGCGCTTATGGGTTATCAGGAGGGCTTCATAAACCAAGTCCATTTTCAAAGGTTTAATAGTATTATATTAAAGTAAATTATATGTGTGTGTTGTGTGTGTGTAATCATTAAGTTAATATAGGACATAGAAAATTAGAAATATCGTTCAAATACTTACCATATACATTATTTTCAATATCTTCCCATTCATAACTGAAGCCGAGAGAAAATATTCTAACTACTACCTGACTTCGGCTCGTAAATCAAATGAAATAATTTTACGTCTATCTGTTCTTTGTTTTCTGTGAATTTAATCTTTATCAAGTTTTGAGTAAAATAATATTCGCAGTCTACATTTTCACTCGTCACTGCAAACAAATTTTACAAAGTAGTTTACCAAACTTCAGAAAAGGGGGGGGGGGAGAATAACGGCAATGCCCCTGGACCCTGCCTGGGTACGGCTCTGGTGTTCGCAGTAGAAAAGTGCATTGCTCTACTCGCGACCTCGGCGTCGAACATGACATGTTCCAGAAGTGCTCTGGATTATTAATTGTTTACGACATATTCTTATGGAGCGTATACCACGGAAAACCTATTTCAATGTGTGTGGGGGCAAAAGTAGAAACATTCTTAAATCTCATTTCATTGGCGATGTGGCTTACGAATCTTTGAGTTCGCTTTCTAAGTAGTGGAAATGTATTACAGTTGGCAACACTGCAGACAGGTATGCGACCGGTGCAGTTTCTACTCATGCAGAGGGAGGGGACTGCAGTTGATGGAAAGAACGAACTAAGACCTACTAGGTATCGTAAGACTGCTGGTACCCAGCGGGTCTACAATACCTGCCAGGAACGATCTGGGCAGCTGGGCAAACAAGCTGCTCAAGCGAGGGTGTTGCGCAGGTTGCATGGTATTTTAGGAGCGATGTTTCCCGAACGGGTCTGCTCCAGGTCTTGTTCAGGTCTCTGGCTAAAACTAATGTATCTTTCTTTATTTTCTGCTAGAACATCTATATGCTCTGTATCATAATTTAGATGCCTAATTAAATAGTGGAAATCATAGCCACTGTCATTACGAATGAATATGGGGAAAAATTCATCTCTTTGTATTTTGAGATTACAGCTGTTGCACAGAATCTCCAAATGTTATCCTTTGAAATGGTCATGATGATGAATTTTCCTATTTTCATTGTAAAATATGAATTACACTGTGGGCAAATGTCAGTATCATCATATAATTGTTCTTCATCAGCAGATAATGGTACTCTTGGTTTTGATACAGATAATACACTACCAATTTCTCTTCTTTTATTTTTTGGATAAATGTGTGACAGCATTAGGTCCTCTGTATACATAAGGCTCATTAAATTTTAATGAATTTCGCCACACAACTATGTAACCATGACTACAGACCTCATGGAGTTGATAAGGTATAGTAGAAGATTTTTCAGGATCAGGATCTGAATAGTTGAATGGTTTGAGAAATGCCTCAAAACCTGCTATTATTATAGTTGGATGTTCCAACTGCGCCTTGTGTTGTTGGAATTTATCAACTTCTTTTGGTTTGGGCATAATCATACGTACAGGTTTGTTCTCACCACAGTATTGTTTGTGTTCTTTACGTTTCTGGATAGCAATTTCTTGATTATTATATTTAACATAGTTCTGTTGTTTACGATTATCAAATGTAATAAAACACCTACGACAAATTTTGATTTCCGGAGAATATTTAGTTATTTGACTTCTACCCAAACAAAACAGATTACGAATATGACAATAATGGAAGTTCTTGTCATCTGAAATAAGTAACAAATCAATCTCAGTGGCATTATCATTATTGATGGTATTTAATTTGAGAGGATTTACAAAATTATATCTGTATAGGCATGCACATTGATTGCTAAGAGTTATCTTGCTTGTTTTTCAAATTTTGTTATATCAGATATACCAAAAAGATTTTGGATACGTGACATAATATGTTTAAACTGTGTCTCATACTGTATATAATGATGAACTACGTAGCACTGGATTGTTTTTCCAATGAATTGGGTAAAGTTTTGACAAGACACACCAGAGAAAACACTTGATATATTTATTTCTTTTACATTGACCACTGCTTTCTTGCTCTGAATATCTACTGGACGAAGGACATAAGTAGAAGTAGAGAGAGGTGGAAATTGACTGGGGGAAACCCTGGGGGGTAAAGGCGGTCAGGGGCGTGGTACTGATCACATCACCCCACTCACGACCGGATCAAGAAAGTGTGGGGCGTAACAACCAAACCCGCTATACGCCTTCATGGCGTGGTGCTAAGCACAGGGGAACACTTTATCTTCTTTTTTTTTAAGTTTTAGTTTGTGTGGGAGTCCACATAATTTCCAATAGCCTTAAATTCCTCATTTTTGTAAGTAATAATATGTCCAAAAGCTGGGCATAAATTTGTTCCAAATTATCTATATCACTCAAATATAGAGGCTGAGTCTTAGAACAATTTCAAAATGTATGATGTGTTTCATCAGGTTTCTCATATTCAGAAGATAGAGTAGTATAAAACTTGATAGATTTATTTTTAAGTTTACTTCTTAGGAGTTCTATTATTGAAGATCTTATGTTCATCAAAAAATTGTTCATATCACAATGTGGCTCTGATTCAAAGGAGTATTCATTAAGACGACCACCAAAAGCTGTTGCACTTGGTGTAGTCAAATATCTACTTTGTTTTGATTCAGGACCCAGTGCATATTTCCAAGTGTTTTGACAAATTTGTTTGAGATATGAATGTACCACATTTGGAGCACTCAGTTCTACAAGTAGGATTAAGCATTGTTTTTATTTTTTATTTATATATATTTTTTTTTATCACAACTCTAGAGGGTGTCAATATTTCAATCTCATTTGGAGATAATATATTTAGCACAAATACTTTTTAAAAATTGAATATAAACTAATCTTTGCTTAAGTGTATCAAGCATAGTAAATTATTTTGGGTATTGTATATATACAGATTTTCCTGGAGACACAAGTCTATGTTTAAATGTATCAATAATAGTAAAATATTTTGGGAACTAGTAGAATTTACATCAACAGCACAATTATAACTAAACATATATATCACAATTGCTCTTACAAAACTTACTACAACAACTCTCAGTAACAACTACTTTGGACAAGGTCGTCCGGTGAATCAATCAACTACTACTACTCTTCCCGAAAGCCAGTTGAGAAGTGTGTAGGACTGAGATCCTGTATTTGACCTCCAATGTATTCAGATCCTGCTACGTTTACGCTAATTTCTCCGTTCTAATGCAATTCTATTTCAATGCAGGCATATTTGCCACTGTGAATTCGCGTGCAACTGATATTCTCTTTCTATTTCGTAGCTGTGAATAGGCAGGCATGAGCTGGCAGATAATTTTCTCCTGGTTGAATTTATAAAACCCATTGAATCATTATGCATAAACATCTTCATCCTACCTCATCCCACAAATTTTAAAAGTCAAAGGAAAAAACATACGTCATTGTAATTCAGCTGAAAACGGCAGCGTATGAAAATCCTTGAATAACAATCCACACAATTCAGTACATCAATTCATACTCCAACCACAGAAAGTACATACCTTAGCAATATGTAGAATATGTGCCACAGAAGCCCACACAGATAACGTTCTGATAATTCGACACCAGTCTTAATAGGTGAAACTGTGTGCGTGGCAGCTGTGAAATGACCCTTAATAAATGTATGGGGTTTGCCCACCTTAAATCTCAATTTATGTTAACACCTCGATGGAACTTTTTGCGTTTTGAGACAGCCCCATCATTGCTCTACAGGAAACTAATGGTTTAAAGAACTGCTTTAAAGTAGCAATTTCGATTTCTTTCTCCATGTTAAGAATTCTGGCCCACTGTGCATCGGGAGTACTGCGAGTAAGAATCAACAGGCCGTTCTCGGGAAGTTATTAACGCGAGTTGTATTGTGATGGTATTTCTGTGTTAATCTCGTTCTGTTTGTTCTAGTAAACGTACCATTTATTTATTTATTTAATAGAAGATTCCAAATACATCGTTAGCCATTTTACATTAGAACGATTTTATAGAACACAAGAACAAAAATAATAACATAGAAAAATTACATGTGGTTAAGAGACTTACATACTTTTAGTTAACTTTCTCCTAAAACAGTCCAGATTTTGAAAAATGTCTATTTGGCTTCCTAGATTATTATATTCACTGAGCAGTCTATGGAACAGAGAGCGTGGATGAGACACAATCTCGGTTTCAGAGAAGCAAAAAGTTGAGTGCTTCTTGTTGAGCGGGCAGGCACACGAAAGTGAATTTCCTGAAGAAGGTGGTCACTTCTGATGTTGCCATTCACTATTTTATGTAGAAATATATGGTCAACCAGCCCATGTCTCTCTTGAGGAGTTTGGATATTTAACATTTCAGACGTTTTCAAAGACTGTTACGAAGAGGCCAAAAATATAAGCTAATTCAGCCCATTGCCATTTCCTCCTAATTAAAATCGAGGACAAATCCGCTTTCGGTCACAAACTGCTTATGTGATGTCCATCAACCATCGGAACGAATGACGCACATGGATTTGACCTCCACGTGTAAGTACGCTATTAAATTAATGTTCGGATCTGTTGTATGCCTACAATATCCCGCCTACGTAGGGAATGTTTCATCCCACATACATACTGGCGCATCGAAACTTTCTCATTAAATAAAGTACGTTATATATCCGATTCCGCTCACAGGGAACACACGAGATATTGATTAACCTTCACAACGAATGACGCACACGGGTTTGTAGGTGTGCTCTTAAACTTTTGTTCTGAATTGTTGAATGCCTATTCCGGGGGAAACCATTATAGTTTCCTGTGAGATGATCTCAATAAATACCAGCCAGATGGTTGGAAAACATCATACCTTCTACAGGAACCAAGATGCTGCTACAGATCGTATTTTGTCTTCTCTTCATCGTTTCGTTCAACATTCTAATAGACCCAGTCATGGCCGCTCCTCAGGTAATTATAAGATCTCTCAGATTTTATTTCAAATCATGGTTCACAGATAGATGCTGCTTCTCTACATTTCATTTTGTTATCATCACTTGTAACTTTAAAAAAAAATGTGGAATAATGGGTCGAAACTCTGGTTTAGAATGTTTGCTCCTTCAAATTCCTCCTTTTGAAGACGAATTGTTGATAACGATATGCTTTGGTTAGTTCCTGCAAATAATTACTAAGTAGGCGTATTAGATAAAATGAACGTGAAAATAGATATTGGCTGACATTTTTAAGACTACAGACATTATATTAATTATATGCCCCCATTTTCGAAACATTTTGAAAATTTCGAGAAAAGTAATAAAACCTTTTAGCCCGCAATAACATGTAATTCATGTACCCTAAAGACTATATGTGGGTTGAAGATGTGACGAACCTTGTGGATCACTTACTCCCCATACAGCACATAAATGTCCAAAATACATCCATTGGATATTCGAGTCGAAAGTTCCAAGCCGATATCGAATAGATATACAGGAATATTCAATAGACATCCATTGGATGTCCCCTGGATATCCATTTGTCCGCATACGTGATATCAAGGGGATATCCAGAATTGGATATGTTATAAACGTTTCCTGATCACTTTTGGACATGTTATGGACATCAAGTTGGACGTTATCTGGACATTATAATTCTGATTTAGACAATTTTTGTAAGCACTTTGGATATCACATGGATATGAAAAGTGCATTTTTTAGACTACATTTTTTATATTATCTGGGCGCATCATTTATATTTATTGGTAAAACTTTTTGGAAGCTAAGGGGATTTCATACATGTAGATTTGTACACATTTGTAACATACACTACTCTCTTTCTCTCTCTCCCTCTCTCTCTCACACACACACCACACACGGACGCAAACAAACTCCCACACACACACACAACACGAACGGACGCATTCAGTGGCGCGGGTACAAAGTTCACAGATGCTTATACGTAGGTTTAATGTGAAGGCTTGGGAAAGTTACAATTTAAGAGCAGTACACATGAATTTCCTGTTCTAATTTTTAATGCGTAAATAATATTTATTTATTTGTTTTTCTTAGAATTTATGGTTATTTTTAAAACAGCTGTTAAGATCAGATAACAATTTCAAAACACACAAAGCTCTAGAGTTTGTTATAGGCTTATTTTGAATTTATCTGAACGGAAAATCAAGAGTTCGAAATGTGAAAATTGCGAACAAAGATAAATGTATTCATTTTAATGCAGGGTGAGATTAAAGGGGGTATGAACAGGATTCCCTAGTCCTCTATCTTGAGCCATCCCAAATAGGAATAATCATCTTCAACCCACTGGATACAGAAACCATATTATTGAATATATCACACTTATAGATTTCCATTCAGTTCAGATTATTTTAATTTTAAAGTCGGATAGCTACACATAAAAGATATTTAAAAAAATTTTGGCTGATGTGTACCACATCCAATGCTTTTTAGAAGCCGGTATTTTCTCAGACATCTAGACGACGTTGTATTATATAAAAAAGTGAGTTTGGTTTGGATGCCGATGAACTCGCAAGAGGTCTTACTTTGGAATATTTGTAAAACATTTGACAATGCATTTCTTTGTAATATAATTAGCTGTACCTAATGACGCTCTTCAAGCACTGAAAGTACTACAGTATCATTCATTTCATGTACAAAACCGAAATCCTTCAGGTGTCAGAGTAAGCAAGGAAAACCATATGCTCCAAAGTTTATTTCTTATTTTAAATCTTTGGTGGACAATATGACGAACTGCCAAAGTTTAATTCCGTATATAGTGGTATTAAATGCAGACAAATGCGTGAGTTTTAGGGTGACATGCCAATTCCTCTTTTATGTGAAAAGGTGAACTTTAATGTAAGCAAAAGCATGTGCACGTCCCAGTTAAAGGTTTTCGCAATCCAAAACCCATTCCCACCTCGCCCGCTTCCTTGGCGGAGTGGCTAGCGTTGCGCGGTACGACGCCAGAGGTCCCGGATTCGAATACATGCCTGGGTTGGGTGTTATTCGTGAGTGTCATCACTCCTCCTCATCTTCGATATTAGCTAAAGTGGCAGATGCGAAGTAAAATAAACCAAATCAATCACTCAAACAATTCCATCTCTCTCCAAGGTTCTTGTAAATCCAATCCAAAATTTATCAATATCAATAGTCGGATGTGAGAGCGGGTTCAATGCCACAAATCTACCTTAACTGATTAGAGATATCACTTACAAGTTTTATACCTACTTTTCCTTTGTAAGCCCCAGTGCATTGCTTTCGTGCAGACAAAATTGCAAGAAATTAGATCAAGTCTAAGTATCACAGTGCCCTTGACAAGCCAACTGGCAAACCATAGAACCTGCAGTTTGTTTCATTTATCTCGTGAATTCATCTATCTAATGTGATTATCTTACAGTTTGACCTTAGAGTTTAACTTAAAATGACGTTTGTGTTACATTCGATATTAAAATTACATTTTAAGCAATTAATGTCCAATGATAAGTACAAGTAATATATAGGTAAACATTAGTCTTGTTCCGTCTGAAAAACTCATAAATTTATCCCTGTTTTAATGTCTATGAAACATTTTATTTCACGTAGGAATGATATCGCGATGCGACGAGTTTAGAATTGTCACATCCTCATATCTTCTCCTGTGTAGTGAGGTCTTTCTTGTTCTTCTTTGTGCTCATTTTTCTAAAAACTTATTCTAGATTCACTTCATGCTCAGGTAGGGTATTCGGGACTGGATGTACAGTTTTAAGTGCATTCCAAAGCACTGTGTATGTGGAACCCTTAATTACAAAGCGAGGTATCTCGTCCTGACCCAAGAAATATTTAAAATAAGGAACACGTACGTTCTTCCAATACTCAAACTTTCACAATGTACAATATGTCATTAAAGCAAAAACTTTTCTTTATTCATTTTTAGTTCTCCGTAGATGTGCATAATCACAACTTTTAAAAATACAAATCCCATTAAATTTATACACATTTATTAATGGCATGAGTTTAGCTATAATTTTTATTTTTATCGAGGAAAAAAAGAGATCTGCATGGAAAAAAACAGATATTTATCAATCCGTATACTTTGTTAGTGTAGTTTGAAGAACACTCCATCTGAAAGACGGAAGATTATTGAAAAATAGGGTAAATATTAGGGTGCATTGGAATCACATAGACAATATATTTTTAATATATTTGTGTGGGTGGGTGGTGAGAATTGGGAATACGAAAGATTGGAAAAGAGAAAACATCTGCATGGAAACTGCATGGAAAAGCATAAACATTGTTCGTAAAAGAACTTTCCAGCTAATCAAGGTGGAACCCCTGTGATTTTTTCGAAATTAATTGTCAGTGCTAATTTAACATTCCCACTTCGTGATACGTCATCTCTTGCTATCTACTTTTTAGGGACACTTTGGATTACTATACTCTAAAAAATAGGCCACTGAATTGGCGCAAAGTTTGGTGTAGAATTTTAACTGGTGTAACACAACACCAAAAGGAGCGTTAAAGGCTTCCGCATTTTGTGTGGTTTGTTAGCAAATGAAGTAACAAAACAACAAACAACGTCAATTAACTGACTCACGACGGAGTGTTATGTTACAAGTATTTTTGGTAACAAATCAGTAGAATATATTTAAAGTGTAGGTTCAAATTGGAGTGAAATACTTGCCATATTGTGATTTTCCGTAACATTTCTCTAGACTGTACATTCGAGCCTTGCTTAATCAGGTTTCAGATGGATTAAGTCACTGCTTGTTTAGGGACTATAAATAGTCATTATTCGGATGGGAGAAATTTATTAAAAAAGCAACCTCCTCGATGAATGAATAACACTGAAACCCGTTAACAAACGGGTTGGGAGCGACTACTGGATTTCTCAATTCCATACTCGATAATATCATAAACAAAAAGCTCCAGAAACAATTTTCCTGTCTTGGAATACAGGCACTGAATGCAATATTCATATGTATATATTTCGATTTTAACATGATGTAGCAATTGTTCGTTTGAATGATTACAGTTTTTATATTGTATTGAAATTGCCTCCAATTAAAGGGATGCGCGAGAAAGTGGTCTCCAAAGTTAGATATGGGAGGGAAGTACGTATTTTTATACTATTGCGTGAGAGTATACCATTGTGTGAGAGTGTTTAAATAATTTTAAAAAAAATCACAAGTCACTAAGTTTTAAGATACAATTAGCTGTTTACCACACCATATAAAACATTAAAATACTGACCAAGGCAGAATTTATTGTATACAAAGCATATACACTAAAAACGGAACGTTTCGACACTCAAACAGGGTCTTCTTCAGACGAATATTCAGATTCTAGTGTGAAAAACATAAAAAGACTGACCAAGGAAGAATTTATTGTATATAATATATACACTTATAAGGTAACGTTTCCACCTTCTAACAAGTTCTTCTTCATACGAATATTCAAATCTACTGTGAATATTCGTCTGAAAAAGACCCTGTTAGAGGGTGGAACTTTACCTTTTTAGTGTAAATATTCCTTATAAAAGAAATTCTGCCCTGATCAATATTTTAATGTTTTATTAACTTGGAAGTAAGGCTTGACAGTGTTACCACACTATGAATTGAATGCATAGTATAGTGAAATTAAGTTAAATCTTTAAAATCCATGTTTATTTTCAGAATGCCGTAAGCAGATATTTTCAAACTTAAAATTACAGTTAAATATAATAAACAAAACAAAATTATGCACAACGGTAATCAATAGTATTATGCATAATCAGTACAGCATTATGTTGATAATACTATAAAGCGATTAACAACAAAAGTTAAAAATTAAGGAAAAACATTGAATGAAAGATGTGTTTCAAAAGTTGCAAAAATCTTATAAAGCAAGTGATCTGTATTACATATGAACACACACTAACGTCAGCACGAAAGCTGTAGTTCTATTCGACAAAAACTAGGTTTGTTATTTAAGGGTTAACATTTGGTGTTGTTTCGTTTCTGACTCACCTTCCTTTTTAGGTACTTTGGTTTACTAGATTTCAATTAGTGTACAATAAATTTCAGATTTCAGTTGACTATAACATTACATTAGTGTTTCCTTCTTTCTCATCAAGTTTCCAATGGATCAATGGATACATATTTTTGTCTTCAAATATTGATTGTTCAGGGGAGGATTTTATTAGCTGCTCATTTAAACTGTGGCGATAATTTATTACCCTGCAAGCAAGGTACCCAGTCTACATGACACATTAGCATACAGTACCAAGGAACATTCGCAACCGCACATGTGTATTTATTGAAGCAACTACATGGAATAATTTAATATATTTTATCAAAATGACGGTCATATATTCCGATTTTTCTGAAAGCTTCAATACATGTAAATAACTAAAGACAAAAGAGATTCTATTATTAATAAATTAGAATAGACAAAGTGGAACGGCACCTTTAAGAAATCATACATTGTGATGAGTCACCTATCATAGCCTGGTGCAAATTCTCCGAAATGTGGCTGTAAAAAGTGTAGGAAGCATTTTTGAGGAAAAGCGGACAAACAACATTTTCTGAATGTAATTGATGTGCTGATTACGAATATTTTGTTTTCCACTCTCGATTTTAATGTTATGTGCTTCAAATCACTAAAAAAACAAAATGGCGGCCATACGAAATGAACTCCAAATAACTTTTGAAGGAGCAGAAACAAATTAGTGATCTTGGTGTCAAACATTATATTTTTGGGTATGCTGAATCCCAATATTATGTTTTCTAATCTGAAATTTTAAGCTATTTGCTCCAAATCGCTAAAAAACAAAATGGCCGCAATACGAAATGAGGTCCTAATAACTTTTGAAGGAGCAGAAAGAAAATAGTGATCTTGGTGTCAAACATTATGTTTTTGGTATGCTGAATCCAAATATTTTGTTTTGTAATCTGAAATTTTAACTATGTGCTCCAAATCGCTAAAATACAAAATGGCGGCAATACGAAATGAGTTCCTAATAACTTTTGAGGGAGCAGAAAGAAAATAGTGATCTTGGTGTCAAACATTATGTTTTTGGGTATGCTGAATCCAAATATTATTTTTTCTAATCTGAAATTTTCGAAAATTGTTGTGGTTTTTCCTCTTGGTTTGGTTTGAGTTGCTGTTTTAAGTCCACTGTATGCACAATAAGGCTAATCGGGACTGGACCTCCAGTTCAAAGTGGGATCCCAACCACTAGTGCCTCCACCGGGTATCGAACCCGGGACCCCTAGTTTACAAAGCAATAACGCTACCACTGCGCCATGGGGGAGGCCCTTTTTCCTCTTTTTTAAACAAATGAACCACAAAAATGACTAAAACTATAATATTTTTTGTTCTTTTTTTACTTTATTTCAGAATGATAGAAACATAGAACCATGGATCCACTTATAAATTTGAAAAGACCTGCACCTGTGAGCCATCATCTTAAGATGTTTCTTATCAGTTTCTCCAGAACATTGCAAGGGATCCTCTACATAAGTCAAATGCAAAGACCTTTAAGTCCCTCCATGAAGTTAAATTGGTAGCAAGTGGCAAGGAAACCATTTTGAAAACTGACAGGAATATTCTCCAGCGCCTCGTAACTGCCTAAGAGGCAGGTCGCAATGTGGATCTAAATCGCATTTTTTGTCATGAACTAATGCCAATTCCAATCTCCCTTGCCAACACAAACGGAAGTCTGAGAACAGGAAACAAATTCATTCTAGCTGATGTGATGACCAAGGATGTAATTTGTCCACCTGATATATCAATTCCGTTTGGGTCATGCCTTATAATAGATGGTCAAGCATTAGTTGTTGCACTTGGAAAGCCTGCAGGAGTTTTTAAACTTTGGTCAACTGGCAGATGTATTTCTTAACCTTGTTCGTTCTATGGGAAGAAGCTTTAAGAGGATTGATGTCACCTTTGATCGGTATAACGCAACTTCAATCAAGGCTGGAACAAAGGATAGGCGCTTGAAACATGCTTATTTAGTAAGGAGAGTATTAGAAAATGGATCCTTGCCAATCCCCAACAAATTCAGTGACTTTCTTGCTAACTCTCTAATCATTTGATCAACAATGCTCGTACGAAATTGTGGTTGCGAGCAGGAACATAAAAAAAAAGAAAATACATTCCAGTACATGAAGTCAGGCAGAAGCTTTCATTTACGGATCCTGTCTTCGAAACTCTCATCCCATTCCACGCCATAACAGGATGCAACACAGTATCCTACATTGCTGGGATCAGTAAGAAGACAGCATGGAAAATATTTAACACTAATAATAATGATCTACTAAATCTTGGTGTTGACGAATTGAAACAAGAAACAGCACACAAGGCAGAGAAGTTCATATGCAAGTTGTTGGTCTACCGGATGCAAGCAGCTGTGATGAAGCCAGAGTAAAGCTGTTCAGCAAAGGAAAAACACCACAAGCACTGCCGCCCCCCTCCCCCACCACCACCTAATATCTTGGGATGGAAAATGGTTGATGGACAGCTTGTTCCAAAACTTCAATCGCTGCCACCAATTCCACAACCCTGCTACGACATTATCACCTGTGAATGTTTGGGTGGTTGTATATCCGCTACATGTTCTGCAGGAAAGGCCAGCTTGTATGTACTGCAGCTTGCAAATGTGCAGATACTGGCACTAAGGAGTGCATGAATATCCGTGACTAGAAAAATGTTATACTATTTTTGTAGGCAAAATAAGGTTGAATAAGGATAACTTGCGGATTTTTCATACACTGGTACTGTTAATATTTCAATATGGTCTTATGCTTTGTATAATATTATTATTTTGCATCTTTACTTTAGCAATGTTCTATACTTTTTCTGTATTAAAAACCTCCTGTTACATTGTTTTATTCCTAGTTCAAAAGTATGGATACGATACATTGCATGGATGCACGTAGCCGCAATTTTGCTTTTTAGCGATTTCGAGCATATAGCTTAAAATTTCAGATTAGAAAACATAATATTTGGATTCAGCATAACCAAAAACATAATGTTTGACACCAAGATCACTATTTTGTTTCTGCTCCTTCAAAAATTAATATCGACTGATTTCGTATGGCCGCCATTTTGTTTCTTTAGCGATTTGAAGCATATAACACCAAAATCGAGTGGCAAACATAATATTTGTAATCAGCACATCAGTACATTCAGAAAATGTTGTTTGCCCGCTTTTCCTCAAAAATGCTTCATACAGTCAGAATTTTCGAAAATTGTCCCAGTCTATCACTCACGTAGTTCTATTACAAGATGGTAGCTTAAACAATCTTCGTAAAAAAATGTAAGCAGCTATTTAAGTTAGAACCCCTGTGATTTTTTTCGAAATTAGAAGTGGTAGTGGTGGGGGTTCTGCAACTTCAAATGCCTCCTTTTCAAACATTTGTCCTTTTCTCTGATTGGTCGGGACAGGTCACATGACTCAGTCAGTGTGTCCAACTCACCCCATGAAAATTATCCTTGTACGGTTCTTCACAGGTTAACCTAACTTACAATTAATGCGTTGGCAACACTTTTTCGATCATACAAACTAAACTAACCTCACCCAATCACCCACACAATATAGCCTTACAGAGTATGGAAGGCGAGTTGACACGTTGCCATAGCAACCGAATCAGTGTTGTCAACTCATGTTACCACAGCAACCGAAAGGACCACGATCTACGACTACGACCTAACCTAACCTATAGTTGACACGTGTCCATAGCAACCGAATCAGTGTTACCAACGTAGTAATTAAGGTATAGCGATAACTAATTCACACGTTACCATAGCAACCGAAGAAGTGTTGCCAACTCATGTTACCATAGCAAGCAAAAATACCACGATCGACGCCTACGACCTAATCTAACCTAAGGGGAGGGTTTCTTACTCTTTTATGGCATAAACTACCCTAATAGATGGAGTTACATACCCCTGTAGATTTTTACACATGGTGTTTTCGGCCTCTTGTTGCCTTTCAAGAGGTGCTTTTATAAGGGATTTAACATGGGAAATAAAAACTGGTGCATCGCTATGAGAAAATAGCGCACTCTATTGTAACTTAAACTAACCTCATCCCAAACTTTTTGTACACTCTTTTTTGTATTAAATTAACTTCTTGTTATGGCAAATCTAATTTAATAGCGAGGGAGGTGGCTTATTTTTTTATGCTAAACAACAACTATAACAGGTTGGCGATGGCCGAGTTCTCAATTCAACCAATGTTAGAAATTCCAAAATGGCGACCGGATGTAGGTTGATCTCTTAAACGGTAGAAGATAGACAAAATCTGTTTGCTGACTTGCAATGTATACTTGGATGTGAGTAAAAGTTTCATTACAACCAATGTTCGGAATACCAAAATGGCGACCAGATGTGGGTCTCTCTCTTAAACACTAGGAGTTAGACAAAATCTAGTTGCGGAAATTTAGCAGTTGGCAACATTTTACATGTCCCCATCTACAGTGTTGGCAACTCACTGCCATGATGTTTTACTTCACGCAGGTTCATATATAAAATAACCATGCCTGTGAATTTGTTTGGGTTCAGGCTGCATCGCCGCCGCCGAGCTCGGAGAACTTGTTACTTTCCCTACTATCTAAACTCAACGGTCTGTTGATAATTCACCTGAACAGCATCCTGAGCGAATACGACGAAAACAAGCAAAATGTTGAATGTTTTCAACAACAATCTACATTTTTACAAGTTCACAATCTCAGGCAAACTACAATTCAGCATGATACCCGAAAGTAAAGAGGTGGTCAAAGTTTCGCAGCCAAGAATATTTAGCGCATCAAGCAAGATAGAATGGACACTGCCACCACGTACGATGTGTCTGCCGACGATTGCCTGTACATCGAGCTTCTGGGTGATTACGACAAACTCATGCTTCTCTTCGTGGAGATGCGGATCACGTAGCCTATAATAAATGACCATAGTAGCAATGCCTAACGACATGTTCGGTAACACGAAAGGCAACAATCACGGCGACGAGCTTCTAATGCTCGACGTCAGGGTCAAGAAGTTGCGAAGCAACCTGCAGATCCAGCAGTCCACGCTCAACTCCAGCCTCCAGTTTGAGTTTGCCAGCCTGAAATCTCAGTGACTGAATCCCATACTCAAAATTGACGCCGAACTCAAATCCCTGCTGCAAACGTTCAACGATCTCACGTCCATCGACAACCTTGGAAACTTGGAGGTGAGAGTCGGCAAGTTGGAGAACGAACTCAAAGCACGGACCAACGACGTGGAACAACTGACACAGAGATTAGAGGATCAAACGGGCAGCATTCAGACCGAACTGCAATCTATCGTTCAGAGTATCAAAACTCAGGATGATTACGCTGGCATCGCGAATTTACGCGAGCAGTTTCAGTCCTTGGAAATTCCTAGACTGGAAAACATCAAGATGGAACTTCAAATGGATGCCCTGACCGCCGCTATCGCGGAGGTCCAAGCCAAGCTCCGAACGCTGGAAAGCTTCATAGACAACCTGCCGTCGTCCGGCAAAACGAACGCCATCGCTCGCAGTGTTGCCAACATCAAACTCTAGCTCGAGACTTATGACGATTTAGAGAAAATTCAAGGCACCTTAGCCCACCGTGGCAACCATGGAAAGCGTCTCTCGAACGTCAAGCAAGCTCTGGAATCGAAATTGTCAGCATCCGAAACTCTGGCCACCGTTAAACAGCAGATCTCCAAGCTCGAAAGTCTGAATACCGAATACGAACTTTTCCATTTGCATCACCTGATAGACGACATACAGAACAAGTCGGAAACGCTGCAGCGATCGACGCCCACCAAGGATGACATGGCGCAACTTCAAGATGCTACGCGTACCCTGGCAGATGCCACTGAATTGGATGCTGTGAAAAAGGCTCTCGAGTCGCTTCAAAATACATTGGCCACCATGCCCACGTCGAAGGAACTGATAGCCGTGAACCGAATACTGAAATCCGACGACGTCAAAAACATCCAAGCCGAAATCACGCAACTTCGATACAGGGTTGCCTCTTTGCCTAACAATCAGAACGTCGCCGACCTTCACGCGTCGTTTGCTGAGATCAGGACATAAGTCGTCGACCTCGCGATCCAGACTTTCAAGTTGAGGCTTGTGGAAAGCTTGCGTTGCGAAAGTCAAGCTCCAGATCGGAGCCGTGGAAGCTAACAAGGAATCGGCCTTGCAAAGTTTTGGTAACAATCTTCATGATTTTAAAGAGCAATTCAAGCAGCTTTACGTCGACGCGAGGATCAAACATAGCTACGATGAGGTTGTTCGCACCAGCGGGGAACACCTGGAACCGGTGTTGAGCAGATTGGACGATTCAGACTCGTGTCATTTGATCTCCGTCGAAATTGTCAGGCTTCACAGCGTTCCGAATGTTCGAGGGTATTGTCGTACGCAGACGCTGTTCATGTTTAAAAATTGTAGTCTAACACTCAGTTTTACGAATTTTTCCTCGACGGCACCGTTCGGTTTCCACAATTTAGATGCTGAAAAAATGAAAAATATCACTAAGTGCCGCTCTTCACCATACAAAGAAAGGATGGCGTATTCAGATCTCTCCAAATACCGATCGCATGTTGGGACGACGCGACCAAGAAATATAAAATACACGAGGACGAACAAATATCCGTTTTTGACGTCGAAAGTAGAGACAAACTATTCTTCGAAATCAAACAATTGTAACCGGAGGATAATACGTTTTTCTTAATCTTTTCCTTCCGACGAAATCTTTCACTCAATGTCTAGCCAAGCTATCGTGGACGAGCTGCACAAACCTGCACGTCGCAACAACGAACGGATACCGGTGGTCACTAAGGTCGTCGACGATCTATGGCAGGTGAAACCTCGTCGAAATGTTAACGCAAAAGCACAACGTCCAATACTCCTCGACGTTCAACGACTTGAAAGCCTTCAACCTTCAAGACTCTTCAACCGCACGTTGAAAGTACACATGTAGAAGCGGTTCACGCTCCAGGGTAAATACAGCTGGATCGACGTGCTGCGCGATCTCGTGGACGACTACAACAACTCGGTGCATCGCACAATACGCACGAAGCCTGCGAACGTCGACGAATCCGACGAGGCACGATTGATCTCCACCGTATATTGTCCGAAACAGCTGGGACTCGAGGAAAGAAGCTGGGTCGACGCGGACGAGCTGATCGTGTGATCGACGCGTGGTACGTAGTGAGGCGACTGACTACCCGATTCCTCCTCGTAACGCTCGAAAAGAAAAAAACGAGCTACCCGACAACATCCCTGCCACGTCCTCAGACCATCGGGATGCGGGATGAAACGTTGGTGGTGCACAACGTTTTGCTCGCACCCGACTGATTGAATTGTAAGAAAAGGCACCTGTATGTTTTCTCCAAACGTTTGGAGCAGCCTAAGTACCGGCAGCTGGCGAAACTGTACGATGGACTGGGGATAACCACGTTCGCTTCTGAATTGATATCGCTAGACCGCTGCCTCAAAATTTGGTGGTGGGCTTCGACGACTTAATCCTAGAAAAGAAGAACGAAATTCACAACTTCTTCACACAGGGTGAAGAGACGGACTGTTTCTACCTTGCTCAGACCTTCTCCAAGCTTCCCAAGACGCTGGTTCGGGACAACGCCAACCTCGTGTGCCTGTTTCTTCAGGACTCCAATCCCGGGTTCGATACCCGGTGCAGGCACAATTGGTTCGGATCCCACTTTAAACTGTAGGTCCAGTCTCGATTAGCCTTACTGTGCATAAAGTGGACTTAAAACAACAAATCAATATCAATATCAATTCAGGACTCCAACAACATCAAGCACGTGCATGGCGACTACGTGGTGGAGATTTGAGCTACAATGAATTTTCGAAATTATACGCGTCGTGCTGGAACCTTGACAACTTCGGATTTGTAACGATCGACATGACGAGGAAACCGAACGACGGAAAATACAGGGAAAAAATCAGCGACTTTACGAACGTTGCAACGTTGCATAAACTTCGTGACGTGGTATAAAATAACGTAACGTCCAAACAATGGCAATACGCAAAATCGCAGATGACAACCTAAAGCTGTTCGACTAACTGGCGAAACGGTTCAAGGGGTGGAAATCTGAGAATCGTAGAATTTACGAAGAAAAACAGCGCCAGGAGCAACCTATTATCGATGCCATCAGCGGAGTCTGTAAATAAATCAAAGATGTCACCGAGCAAAACAAAGAGCTGATCAAGAAGCTTGTGGCGCTGGCTGCTCGAAATTATGCCGTACCCACGCCGATATCCAGCATTCACACTACTCCGTTCGAACTCGCACCGCCGCCGAAACGTTAGGCCCTAGGCAGCACCTCTTCGGCAAGTTAGTCGAGCTGGGTCCGTTGGCGAGGGATTACCTGAACACCGGGAAATTTGACATGGACGAGGTGTTCGGATTATACACTTCTGTTCACTGTAAGTGGCACACTCGTTTGAGTTAAAGATCAGCTTCGGAGCCGATCGACTCTGGGAATACAGCCGAAGTAAAGGTTCGGGAAAACAGCTCTCTGCAGTGTTGCTTACCACTAAAGTTTTTCACCGGATGCAGAGAATTTTCTGACTTTCCGAGTGAAAAGAAACGGTTACTGGAAAGCCTTGCATTTTAATTATTAATGCAATGCAGTATCCAATTCTAAAAGAACATGGCAGGAAAAAATCGGGAAAATATTCGAGATACTCAGCATCCCATAACTATTTTGAAGAAAAACACCACCTCAATATCTTCTCTTGGGAGAAGTTCATATGCAATTGAAAGCAGAGTGGACTGAATAGTGGTTCCATTACCTGTTTCCCTAGCTTAAAGTAACAGCTATGTCGACGTTCACCAAGTCGACCGTGTTCGAATTCCAACCTGAGCGTGGGTGTTCTTTGCGAGTGTCCCTTCATCAATTTTCCCATGTCATCATCTATCTTCTTCGTCGCGATTAACTAAAAGTGGAAAAAATGTGACGCTGACAAAAATAAATCAAATTGACATTGAAGATGCGGACGGCAGAAAATAAACAATCCAAGGCAAAAAGGATATCTCTCACGGCGCGAATTACGTGACTTCAGAATCACTTTCGTTACTTTCTATTACGTATGGAAACTGCTTTTCTTGCTTGAGATTTGAGCACGTAAGTAGGATAATAGACCTCCCAAAATCAGTACAGGCTCGATGAATGTCTTCAAATTATTATCAAAAATCACTCTTCTTCACCAAATAGTTAGTTTAAAAATATAATTTTGTATGTGCCATTGACTTATGAGATTCGTCGCCACATATCACAATCTGGTTAACGGAAGCTAGAAAACAAAGATTATTAGGGGTTGGAAATACCAACCTTGCACAAAAGCACGTCTTTGATCATCTTCATTAATATACAAACACACACAACATTAACTAATAGTCTAAGAGCAATGTGTGCACAGCATAGAGACACTATACCAAAAAGCGTATTGCTTAGAAGTTAATGTAATTAGAGAGAAGGGATATTGAAAGTTTGGAACCGGACAGGTAAAAGTGCAATCCTTAGGAGAAATCACCCCCAATAGCATGCTTTTTCACAACGCGGCTTGTGTCCATGTCGATAAAGCTCCAGCTTCGTAAGCTGAAGTCCTAGGTTAGACTCCCCGTGATGTCAATTTCATTTTTATTTTTCTGCCAAACACGTGTCACGAAAAGTATTTTACAGAGTCACAGCTTTATATCTTGTTGTTCGTGTGGCAAGGAGAAAATGATTATTGAAAGGACTATGAATCTGTCCTAATTTTGAGTTTGGAACGTATTTTTCTTTATTGTGTTGTTACTGAAACTCCTTGCATGTAACAACAACTTCTGATGTTTTCTTCTGGTAAGATATCCCACCGGAAGATCAAACGTTATTGCTCTGTGAAAAAAAATCACAGATTTATGTTCAAAACTTTGGGTTCCATAGGTATTTGAATTTTGATGTTTTTCGTCATTCATTTGTCACTTTCTTCGTTTCAGCCCCCCCCCCTCTCTCTCTCTCTCTCACACACACACACACACACAGTAGTAAATAGGCCTTCTGGAACAGGCCTCAAATTTGACTATGCTGGACCCTGCTTTTGACCTTCGGATTGAATGTTGTTTTCCTCGCGCGAGGCTGATTTTACTCGTTTTTGTGAGCAAATTCAAGGGAATCGTTTGTTCAAAAATACGCCTCACCACGTCCCAAGTCGGGGCAAGGCGTATAACGAGGCCGAGGATGAGGCCCAAGATTAGGCCCAGCCTCTATAATTGTACTAGAAGTGTCGGGGAAGGATCTTCTTATGTTCGGGGGCAACATCCTCGGTACGAGTCTTGCTTTTGGTGCGAGGGCCCAGACTCTACATGTCACAGTGGAAGATGACGGGGAGGGGTCCTAGCCGTAGGCTACTACTATGATTTTTTTTTATCGTGGGGGACCCTTCTTATATTCTGGGGCCAGATCCTTGCTACGAATCTTGCTTTTAGTACGACGGCCCAGCATCTTGTAGTACAAGGCGAGGGGGTTTTCATTACGATCTTTTTACTTTTTATTGTTGACCCCTCTCTTTGAACAAGTACAGATGAAAAAAAAGATAAAATGTTTTAGAGATTGAGCGAACTTCTTGTCAGTGATGGTTGCTTTAGATTTACTCGGAGCAAAAATGTAAAAAACGATGATGTACTTGAAATTTTTTTCTCAAAATCTTACTCTTTTAATAAAAATGAAAAATATGCGCTTATCCCTAATGGATTCGCATTAAAACTGTTCGGTTACCCATTCGTTCTTCATGTTGTACAAGAAGGTTTTCTCCGCAATAAGGATGACGCTACACAGAGTGTCGGCGGGCAGGGCCTTGTAGAACTTGCACACAATCTTGATGTTAGTGTGATCGTTGACCACCACTTGCATCCTTTTCGACGTGTTGATGACGAACATGGTTCTTCGAGCTATGAACTCGTTGGGGTGTAGTACACGTCCACGTTGCCGGACGTCTCTCTCTTCTAGGACGTGTATGCTTCATACAGTTTCAGGTAGTCGTCGTCTGCTATGTTCAGGTTGCAGTTCTCGCGCGGGAAGATCTCGGTCCTGCCGTTTTTGAGGTAGACGTTCTTAATCTTGCAGTTGACGAACTGGCTGGAATCTTTCTCCCTGTTGTTCTCCCTCCCTTTCTGGAAGAGCACGGCCGCGAACTCTGGCATCTCGTACCGAATGCTGTTGATGTGCGTGGTCACGTCGAATTCGAAATGATTGCCGGAAGCAGGTTTCTGCATGCACTGTTAGGCGGTTGGTTTGCTGGAATTGTAACCGGGGGTGTCGGGAATTTTGGAGTTGCCTTAGCGAAGGTTATACTGGACCAAGCCTCCTCGCACAGCCTTATCCATAAACAAGTGCTGGTCGACGTCTGCCAAGAGGTCCAGCTTGACACGCGTGAATCTAAGCATGGCCTGCCACGTGATTCCAGGAGTGGTGTATGAGTATGCGTGATCAAACTTGTAGATGGAGATGCAACGTTTTCTAAAGGATTCGAAGACATCGGAGAGCAAGGCAATGTCCAACTTGAAGTACAGGTCGTGGTAGTCAGCCGTGGTTCGACAATGGAAGGTAGTTCAGACACCTTGAGCATGACGGTAGTTTTCTTCCGAACATGTCGTGACGCTGAGTCGACTATAAAATGCGTTCCGAGATGGCAACTCGGTCTCGTCGAACTTGTCGAATCTGTCCACATACTCGTACGGGTAGACGCCTTTGCGCTTCAGTAGAGTGAGGTTTGCCTCGCCGAAGCATTTTCTAATAGCCACGAAATCCACATCTGCTAGTTGCCCTGCAGGTGTGGTCAGGCTGAAAGACAGGAAGTTGTACGAGTCCAGGAATCGAAGTTCGACACCGCCTCCATTGTCGACTGAGATGTATTTTTCCATGCTAGGAGGAAGACTTTCAATTTTAGTTGAAACATAGTTATTATAAAATAAGTGTTTAATGGATATACACATGTGGCATCTTAAAATGTTCAGAAAATTTTGAAGTTTTAGACTTACCTTAGTACACTTTGATATTGGCACCATTTGTAGCTCTTGTGATGTCTAGACGGTATTCAATCTCCTGCCACGTCTTCTGAATCATGTCCAGAGTTACAGTCGTTATTGCTGCAGCAACTCTCTATTTAAGATGCTGGATGTTCCTTATCTTCTCAGCGTACACAATGTCCTTAAAGTATCCTCACAGAAAATAATCTAGTGGTGTTAGGTCTGGGCTTCGAGGTAGCCAGGGTATTGGCCCAACCCTTCCAATCCAGGCATTTGGGAGCCTCTCATTTCAGACATCGCGAACAATGTGACTGATCTGAGGAGGAGCTCCGTTGAGCATGAAAATAACTCTCCTCCCCGTTTGTTGTTCCCAGTCTTCAAGTTGGGGAAACACGTACTGTTGAAGCATATCAAGGTACACATGTCCGGTAATGGTGTTTTCAGTGAAGCAGAAGGGACCAACAATGCGATACTTTTAGAGTCTGCACCAGACGTTCACCTTAGGTCACCGCGAACATACTCATGAATCTCTCTGAGTGGCTGTGAACCCGAAATGCGACTGTTATATCGATTAACGCACCCATTCACATGAAATGTTGCATCGTCACGAAAACAAACGCGCTGTAGGAAAGTTGCATCTTCATCAATGCTATTGAGCATAAATGCAGATAATTCCACACGTTTTTGTCTGTCGTTCGATTTAATTTCATGCAGCAGCTGAGTTTTATGTAAGCGCGGGGTCTTAAGCGTTTGTGCACAACATTTTGAATGGTAGTTTTTGGAATCACTAATGCTAAACTTCTACAAGCAATTGTTTTCTGGGGCTTCTAATGCAGGATTCCCTTATGAGTTCCACATTTTCCTCCGATGTTCTTGGTCGGCCAGAAGATATTCCTTTCTCAACACTACCAGTTTCACTGAACCGTTTCAGCCACCGATTCAAAATTTGTCATCTGGAGGGTTTTCTCGTGGATGCGAACGTCGCCACTAACGTTTCACTGCGACAACCGAATTCAGTTCTGCATACCACAACACAAACTCAGTCTTCTGTTGAACGGTCCACATCCTGTCATGTGCCAACTCAACTGAAGCGGAGTGAACAGAGTAGCAGCGCAGCCCCATTCCCGCTCACGCGCATGCGCCGTTTTAAGCCTCACGGTCACACAAGGTCATCCGAAACTTTAAACTCTTCTGAACATTTTAATGTGTATATCCATTAAATATTTATTTTATAATAACAGTTTAAAATAACGGCAATCATTCTCGATGACCCTGTACTTCCGGGTGGTGGCATCTCCAAGCGCGTTGCAGGATCCATGGAGCAGGGTGTCATGTGCTCTTTTAAGCGCTCCTTTGCCGACTTAGACATGGTTCGCTGAAATACGGATATGCAAAAATCGCACACTTCGATTCGAACTTTAGTTTTGATGATTTGCTCTCTAACCAGACGTGGAGAGTCCTGTATTAGGCAGAAGTGATTTTCTACCAGGAAGAGCCGTACCATACTCGATAATAGGCAATGAAAGCAACAGGTATATATACATATTTCGACTTTAACATGATGTAGCACATCTTCGTTTAAATGATTAAAGTTATTATATTGTATTGAAATTCCTCTCAATTAAAGGAATGAGCGAAAAAGGTTATCTCTAAAGTTACAGAAGAGAGGGGTGTATTTATTTCTTCACTATTGTGTGAGAGTGTTTAAATAATCTTGAAAAATTCACACATCACTAGCGATTCACATCCAAAGTTCAATGAGATACAATTAACTGTTAGCACTATATGAATTGCATTTATAGTATCAAGAATATTAAGTTCAATCTTTAAAAACCTTGTATCTTTTCAGGGTATCGTAAGTATAGATAACAGAAATTTAAAAGCATAAAATTACAATTAAAATTTAATAATCAAAAGTAACATGTATATGCTTTCTGTAAAGAATATGACTCGTACTATGCGTAATGTGTACAATATTATGTCGATAAAACTATAAAGTGATTGACAATAAAAAATAAAAATGAATGAAAGGCACTGAATGAGAAATGCGTTTTAAATGTTGCAAAAATCTTATGAAGCAAGTGCTCTGCATTACATATGAACATACACAAAGGTGAGCACGAAAGCTGTGGTTCTATTCGAGAAAAACTAGTTGTGTTATTCTAGGGTGCACAGCTGGTTATAATTCGATCCTGACTCACCATTCTTTAGAGGTAATTTGGATTACTAAATTTCAATTTGTGTACAACAATTTCAGATTTTAGTTCATTATAACATTACTTTTGTGTTTCCTTCTCTCTCATAAAGTTTCCAATGGATGAAGCTCAAACTTACTTACGTCCACAAATAGTCATTGTTCAGAAGGGAGGATTTTGTTAGCTGCCCTTTGAATGAATGTTCCAATAAATTATTAACTTGCAAACAAGGTGCCCAATGTACAGGGCACATAAGAACACAGTACCAAGGAAAATGCGCGACCGCACATGTGTATTTATTGAAGCAACTACATGGAATAATTTAATATATTTTATTATAATAGTGGTCATATATTCCGATTTTCTTGAAAGCTTCACTACATGCAAATAATTAAAGAATAAAAAGCATCTCTTGTTAATAAATTAGAATAGACAAAGTGGAACGGCACCTTTAAGAAATCATACCTTGTGTTGAGTCACCTATCACTCACCTAGTTCTACGCGTATTAGAAGATTGTAGATCAAACATTCTTCGTAAAAAAAAAATACAAGCTACTTAAGTTGAAACCCCTGAGATTTTTTTTTTCGAAATCAATTGTCGGTGCTACTTTTTGATTCCCACTTGGTGATACGTCATCTCTTGCTAACTACTTTTTAGGGACACTTTGGATTACTACACTCTAAAACGTAGGCCACTGAATTGTCACAATTTGTGGCGTAGAACTTTAATCGGGGTAATACAAAACAAAAGAGAGCGTTAAAGGCTTTCGCAATTTGTGAGGTTTGCCAGCAAATCGAGTAATAATGCAGCAAACAATGACAATTAACTGACTCATGACAGAGTATCATGTTACCAGTATCATTGGTTGCAAATCAATTGCACATTTTTAAGTGGAGATTCAAATTGGATTAAAATACTTGCCATATTGTGAATCTCTGTAACATTTATCTGGTGTTTATAATCGAGCTTTTGCTAATCAGGTTTCAGATCGATCAAGTCAGAGCATGTTTGCCCTCCAAGTCAGAGAAGTTTATTAGAAAAGAGGCCTCTTTGATGAATATTAGGATAACACTGCACCCGGTAAGCAACGGGGTCGGAGTGTGATTCCTGGATAGTTCCAAAGGATAGCTACAAAAACATTTTGCCTCTCAAGGAATATAGGCAATGAATGCAACATGTATACTGCTGTGGAAATTAATGCGGACAAAGAGAGAAAAATCATTTTTTACAGTTTTTTACTTTTTATTGGAGATGTACGTATCATACACCTACACGTTCTCCTTTGGCTAACATTAGCTGCTTTATGCGGTTTGGCATTGATTCAACCAAATTTGGACATATAATCTTGATATGACTGTCATGAAACCACAAGTAATAATGACCTTTTGTTTCGTTGAACAGTCCACTTTGCAACACGTTTCTTCACAATACCCCATAAGTTTTCAATGGGGTTAATATCTGGCGAATTCCCTGGCAAATCTATAATCGTTAAATTGTTGTCAGAGCAAATTTACGTACAGACTTTGATGTGTGGCAAGGAGCAAGGTCATGCTGAAAAATTTCTTGCCCATCCTTAGTGGGATTTTGAACGAGTGGGACAATTATGTGAATCAATATCTTAATGTATTTTGAGGAATTCATCATTCCATTCACTGGTACAAGGAATCCAGGTCCACTGCAAGTAAGGAATCCCCAAAACATTTGCTTGGGGGGCGGGTGTTTGACTGTCTGAATGCAATGTTCAGGTCGTAAAGGTTCACCTGGACTTCTTCGCACAACAGATGCTTTGTAGCCATGCACTTCAAAGTGACACTCATCTGAGAATATTACCTTCCTCCAATCAGCTACTGTCCATTTCTGATATTTCTTAGCCCATCTTAGGCGTTTTGTCTTCATTTTAGCGGTCAACAATTACTTTTTAAAAGGTTTCCGGAATTTTCTTCCAACTTCAAGCAAGCGACGTCGAACAGTTGATGCATCAATACTGATCCCAGTAGAAAGTAATCACGTTGCACGTCCACATTTGTTTTGTATGGGTGAATTTTACTGTTTCTTACCAGTAACGTGTGACTTCTAAGTGGTGTTGTACGTTTTCTACCACACCTTCCTTTTCGTTTTGAAGAAAAACTACCAGTTGCCCTGTAAGTTCTAATAATTTTGACACTCCTAACACCAGCCACTTCAGAGATTTGCAACACAGTCATGGATGTTTTCTCACTCAATGCAATAATTCTAGAACGTTCTCTGGATGTTGTATTCATACTGAAAACACGTAGGAACACGGAGCTCAACAAGAGCGTGTTTACTACAGCCAAGCATTCACAGAAGTCTGTTGGTTAACAATTGGCATTGCACCACAACGACAATAATGAAACAACAAAAATGCTTCAAACATTGCAATTCCTGTAAACATTATCAAGTACACATCAAAAAGGTAGCTGATACTACTAGCATAAGTATATGTTACGTATTTATTCGATTATCTCGCATAAGGAGTAAAAAACTGTAAAAAAATTAATTTTCTCTCTTTCTCCGCATTAATTTGCACCCCACTATATATGCACATATTTCGATTTTAACATGATGTAGCACATCTTCGTTTCAATGATTAGGGTCATTACATTGAATTGAATTACCTCCAATTAAAGGAATGCGCGAAAAGGTTCTCTCCAAAGTTACAGAAGAGAGTATTTTTACACTATTGTGTGAGAATGTTTAAATAATCTTGAAAAATTCAGAAATCTCTAGCGACTCAATCCAAAGTACTATGAGATACAATTAACTGCTTTTAACACACTATATTAATTGTATTGATGGTATCGTGAATATTAAGTTTAACTGTTTAAAATCCATGTATCTTTTCAGGGTGCGGTAAGTAGAGATACGAGAGATTTACAAGCTTAAAATTACAATTAAATATAATAATCAAAAGTAATATATTTTGAACCGTAATGAATATTATCATGCTTAATGAGTACAGTATTATGTCGAAAAACTATAAATCGATTAACAACAAAAGTTAAAAATGAATGAAAAACATGAAAAATGAGTCCTCTGCATTACATATGAACACACACAAAAGTAAGCACGAAAGCTGTGGTTCTATTCTTTTGATTGATTGATTTAGTTTATTGTACTTCGCGTTTTGTGCCTCTTGGCTAATTTTCGAATATGATGATGAGTGATGAATTGACGAAATTGATGAATGGACATTCACAAACAACCAAGCCCAAGCGGGATTCGAACCAGGGACTCTTGGCGTCGCAGCGCGATATGCATACCACTTTTTTTTCAACAAAATTTTTATTTTATCAGCATATATACAAAATAGGTCTGTTTACTTATATAATTTTCGTTAAAATATTGTATAGAATTTTTAACATAGTAAGTAATATAGTAAGAGTCCCATTTTTGCTATCTGATACAAGATTTTTTGGCGTAAACATACATGTGTACCTATAATATAAATATACATTTCTTCATATATTAAATACCTGTTTACACTCTCACACCACAAGTACACAATTATTGTTTTCTACACAACACTTAGGTAATTTCCAAAATAGTCATACATTTTTTGGATATTGTAACATTTTCCATTTAGTTCTTTTTAAATACAGTGTGAACAAAATGCTATTGCTCTCATACTTTTTACAAAATACATAATATATTGTGTCAGCTATTAACTGCATTGTTTTTCTTTTCTGGAAAATATTTGAAATCTGTTCTTGTATACATAGACGGTTCAAAGTACTGAGGTGCTGTTCTACATATTTGTCCTAGATATGTCTTTAGGCATTTCCAAATTGCCTGTACTCCATTACATGTTGCTATTCTATGTTCTCTCCACATATGTGGCATTTATTAGTTGTTAGTCTCTTGATATTATGTAAGCGTTCATTAGTAGGTATAATATCATGTATTACATTGTACCAAACACTATACACTGATGTATCCAGAAATTTTTTATTTATGTTTTTCCAAATATTTTGCCATCTGTTATTGGGAAAATGTTTTTTAATGCTGTGAGTCGGTATCTGCAACTGTTTGTGAAACAGTGTATATAAGTATTGAGAGAGTTTTACGTCTTCACCTTCTGGCGGAATCACCACATAACTGAATTCTTGCATCAAACTTCGTAGATATATCTGTCCTTTTTTCAATGTACGTAGATCTGGCGGATTTTGGAGTGGAAATTAATCCGTCCATAACTGTATCCATAATGATGTAATGGAATCTTCAATGCCATAGAGCGTATAGGATTGTACCATGTAACTGTAAGGTTACGTACGTAATAATAATAATAATCAAAATTTAGAAGACGCGCAAAGAGTCCGTGGAAAGAAACTAGTTACATGTACGCTAAAAAAGAAAAAAAGAAAAAAACAATCAGTCACAAAAAGTCACGGTTTGGAGGTTAACGACAAGTATTTTGTACTGTCACCTCAGTCTCTGACGAGATCCAAATTAAACGGGACCAAGCGATCCATTGAACAAGATTATTTAAAAATAAGGTCAAAAATATACATGTGAAGCTGTGACCAAGTTAACTCTTGAACTAACGAGTAAATATAGCCACGAGTCCGTCCCAGAATAATTCACAACCTCGTTTCATCAGTATATAATCTAAAGTACAGTTTTTTTCCTTGTGTGGGGATAAACATATACTGCAATACTTAATTTGCGACACTTAGTCAAAATTTATTATACCAACCTCGCAGCGAAGAATGGTTAGTATTTCAATCAACAACATGTACATTGTATAACTGTAACAATTTCTTCTTCTAACCCCCACTACAACAACTCTTCAAAAGTTTTAACAATTTAACCGGAATATAATACAATAAAAATAGAAAAAACTGACAACATCAGGATAACGTATACAACGATATCGTTAAAATCTACAAAGGTCAATCTTTAGCAGTATTACACGTGCCTTGTTCTTTTTGAGACAAACTCCTCTCCTTTTTTTTTTTGATGCTCTTATGCAACTTAACAAATATGCGCGAAGGTTATTTATGTACCATATGCTAACCAACAATTATATAAATTGTATTCCCCATCCCTTTTGTACTCGATTGATTCTAATTAGTGCCTGTCTTACTTATACAAAAATTGAAACCGGGCGTCGCTTTTACTTTTCCACTAGACCAACCGCGACGACGTCGTATAAGCTGGGAATGAATCGTTAAATTGCCTTCTATTTGACTTGTCCTTTTTTGCCGTCCGTTTCCCTCAATATTTCAACTTGTAACTCGGTCAAGAAAAAGACGTATATTAGTCAGAGCACGCATTCACTGTTCACTTATGCAAAAAATGGTCGTAAAATACATACCTCGATAATTTGAACAATCGTACACCCTGGTTAATTAGAGCTGACCACTGTTGAATCAAAGGGGGAACGCCTTCCAATGGGTCGTCTCCATGCACGTACGAAGTATGCTGTCCTGTTACTCGTATCTTCCCTTCTCCAACTTGTCCCATCGCACCTTCATAGTTCTGGTTGCACTCCGGGAAGGAAGAAAACGACGATCAAACTAGTCAAAGGTCAAAGAATGCTTCGTTTAATCATCTTCGTGGGTTGGCATCGTTCGTCCAAAAACACCAGCAGCTTAACGTCTTATTATCTATCACACGATGCAAAAATGGAACAGCTTCTCGTATTGTTCGAAGAAAGAAGATAATCCCATTTTTTACCAATTGTAACCGACGACGGAGAGTTACGTTTAGTCCCGCGAGTCGCTGCTTCTCTCCAAGTTCATGTCGTCAGACCAAAACTCCTTTACGACTCGCAAGCTGGTCTCAGTCAGAACTGCAGTCTCTCGTCGATCGTGATCGCAGAACAGAAAAAATGCCACTGGTGACCTCTGGCGGTCAATCGATCAACTAGTATCCGATAACACTGACGCAAAGCGTACCGAAGATTATGAGAAGAAATGTGCGGATTTTCTACGCGGAAATTTAACGTAATACATTTTTATTACGATCCGCGCGAAAAAACGTCACAACCAGGAATAGGAATTTGCATTTGATCTCAATATTTGTGAGCTCTAATCCTCCTTGTATTTTCATTTGCCATAGATTTGAAAGTGGTATACGAAAAAAATTTCCATACCACATAAACCAATCAATTGGTAAATTCATTATTCTCAGGTATTTTTGATTGATTCGGATCACCTGGGCCGTATAGTTTAATTTACTAAACATATATGTTTGCAAAAACCACACTCGTTGTATCATGTTTAACTGTCTGCTTCGCATTTTATAACATTGTATGCGAATGTCTCTCGTTATCTCTTGCCAATTTAATTCCAACATTTGTTCCTCGTCCCTGTGAAAAATTATTCCTAATATTTTAATTTCCTGTACATATGGGATCTCTATATCTGGATATTTTTGATCCCATGTTCCAAAGTTAGCGCCTTTGATTTTTCCATATTTATTTTGGCCCCACTAGCACGGCAGTATATATATATCGCTGTCATCATTTTTTGCATTTGCTCGTTTTTGGAGATACAGGCGGACAAATCATCTGCGAAAGCAAACACTTGGTTTTCCTTAAAGGAGTGTATCGCGTCGGGAGTAGTTTTCATGATATATTGCAGCAAAGGATCCAGGGTTAAATCAAACAGGAGCATACTTAGTGGACATCCTTGCCGAAGTGATATTGTTATATTTATTGGGGACGACAGGAATCCATTGACTATTATCTGAGATGTTGCTTGTTGATAGAAACCTTTCAAAATATTAATAAACGTATCACTGAATCTATATTTTTAGCACCTCAAACAGGTAATCATGCGACACTAAATCAAACGCTTTTTTTTTAAATCAAAAGAAAGCACACATGCATCAAGTTTCTGCACCATATAATAGGATATCAGATCGCGAATCCCTCCAACTGCACTCAATATGTTATGCTTTTTGCCAATGCATGTTTGTTTCTCACTGAGTATCGTGGTGAAATTATCTTTAACCTATTTGCTAAGATCTTTGCCATTAATTTATAGTCACAATTTAGTAATGTTATTGGTCTGAAGTCGTCTACTTGTTTTGCGTGTGGTTTTTTTCGGTATCAATAGATGATGCCTTCATTTCTTAAAAAATTTCCATTTTTAAAGGCATCTTGTATGATTTTAATTAGTTCACATTTTATTATCGCAAAAAACTGCAAATAAAACTAGTAACCAATACCATCTTTTCCTGGTGCTCCTTTAAGGTTGCATGTTCGTAACGCTTCATATAGTCTATGTATTGTTACTTCATTATCTAAAAGTTGTCTATCCTCTTCTTGCAAACCATTAGTTAGAGAATTCAGTAGTGTCTCTCTTGATTCTGATTCCCCCTCCCCGGTCTGATAAAGCTCCCCAAAATAGTCATAAAATGTTTGCATGATTCCTGGCTGACTCACATGCGATTCTCCACCTGAATCCGAAATATTGTTTATCATGAGTGTTTTTTCGTTGTTTTTGCATTTGAACATAGTAATACAAGTAGTTGTATTGATACTATTATAAGGACAACAAATGATGAGCCCACCTCAGGCAGAATTGGCCACACTTAAAACAAGCTCAACATGCCCATATGAGTTTTTTGCTCAAGTGTAGCACCCCGTCTAATCCAAGATTTTTGTAAAAATGCCCTCGGGAATTTCCCGAAGCTACAGTGTACAAATGATGAGCCCCCTCAGATTGATTTGCCCATACTTACAAAAGTTGCATCAGCCAGATTTTTGTCCATAAGCTTGTTAAAAGTATGCCTTTTTTGATTTTGTTTTGGATACACTTGAAATTAAGCCAAGATCCTCATAAAACCTACACCACCTACACATATTTACTTCCGGTTTAAGTTCAATTGGATACCAGCTTCAATTTGTTTATCTAATATTAAAACAATGTAATATGCAGAAATTTTCTAGAATTGCTCTGTGACTCTCTCATTTCTTACATCATAAACATATGATCTTTCCCCTATAAGAATAACACTACATATAGTGTCATCAGGGAGTGCATCGTGGAATTCACAGATAATTTTAATAAAAACTCTCGGGAAATTCCAGTGAAAAATTATGACCCCTCGGGAATTTCCCGTAAAAAAGCCCTCGGGAATTTCCCGTTTTTTTCTTCTCGGACCGGCTTAGGGTATATAAAGAGATTTTGCATTGCATATCAGCCAGTATTGTGAGAGTGGCTGAGGAGTACAGATGTGTTGTTACAGTGCTTTTCATACTATAGGCCTGTTTGGTTTAATATATAACATTTCTTATTATTCATATTATATATATTTCAGATATATAAAACAAAAGGGCTTATATTTTGTATAAAAAAATCTGATATTTGTTACATCCAGCTTGTTTGTTGTAATCCACTTATATTTAGAGTCAGGCTTATATCTGTCCCAGCCTGTTATACAAAAATCAATACATAACACTCAGTGCTAGGTCATTGCCATTCTAGGACATGCATGTCTGTGCAGGTATTTGTGCTAGGTCAGTGTAGATCAATATTTATTCTCTTTTTCCACTTGTAGGCCATTAGCTTTACAACCTGTCATAATAAGCATAGAGTTTTGATTTAAAACCCAAAAAAATTTATATAATAAACCGAGGATAAAAATTAATAATATTAACATATTAAATATACACAAGAAATATACAAAGCACACAGCTGAACAAAACTTATATATATATATATATATATATATATATATATATATATATATATATATATATATATATATTAAGTACAAAATTTTGAATTGAACCCCAGGAAATCTTATATAATAAACCAACAACAAAAATGCCAAATCAAAAATATTGCAATCAGTGTAATAAGAATATATCCAGCCCCAATTGGGCCAGACACCAAAAGAATTGTGACCCAGGCAAATATAGAACTCCCACTAAAATATGTCCTAAATGCCATAAAATATTTAGCAAGGCATATTTCAATAGACATGTGGGCTCTTGTTCTGTACAGTCATCAACATTGCCCCCACAACCATCTACATCTGGTCTGAAAAGGAAGCATGAAACACCTCTTAATGCTAGACCGGCAAAGCAGCCACGCTATGAACCCATCCATAGCAGTTTTAATAGCCAACTTAGGGACTATCGGTTTGTATCAGAGCCAAGATGTGACATTAAGAATTTTTTGAACAGTATAAATCTTGATGTGCAGGCAATTCTAAATGCACAAAATAACTCTTATAAGCTGTCCCTCAAATTGTTTACACAATATAAGAAGCCATATGGCACAAAATTTACACAGCCCCACATAACAGAAACTGTACCGGTATATTCAAATGCAAATTCAGACACAATAATAAGCAGTTTAATAGATCAATTGAATATTAAACACTCTGAATTTGCTGGAAAAGAGTCTGGATGGAGCCTATGCGGTTCTCCACACAAGTTTTATATTAATATTTCTGAATTCAACCCATTACAAGGTTCCACATATTTGCCATTACCTGCCAATATTAAAAACAAAAGAGCCGTGGTTAACATAGAAAATACCGACCAGAAATGATTTTTGTGGTGTATTTTAGCTGCTTTGTTTCCAGTTTTAAGGCATCCTGAGAGAATAAGTTATTATAAACAGCATGAACACAATTTCGATGATGCAATGAAGGGCTTAGAATATCCAATGTCTGTTCAGAATATTGATAAATTTGAAAAAAAGGCCAGGGATATTAATGGTAAACAATAATCTATTAATGTATTTATTTGTTCCACTGGCCGTGGCAATTGCTTGATAGCACCTCTAAGAATCAGTACACTTGATGATGATTCTGCTGTTCCGATTGATCTGCTCTTAATTGAAGGGGAAGACACACACCATTACACTCTGATACACAGTCTTGAAGCTTTAGTCAGAAAACAACAAGGTAAATCCAATACAATATTCAAGTTGTGCAGAAGATGTTTGACTGTATTTGATGGTCAAAAAATGATAAAAGGGGTTAATGAAAAAATGCAGAAATTGCTAAAAACAAGTTAATTGAGCATCTGAAATACTGTGACAACCATATACCTGTTCATAGGGTGATGCCAATGCCAAGTGAAAATGCCAAATTCAAAAAGTTTGAAGCCTTGTTGGAACACACAGCATATATAGTCTGTGATTTTGACTCAAATCTCAAACCTCTTGCATTCTGTAGCCCAGACCCTGAGGAATCTTCAATTGCATCATACCAGCTACATGAACCTTCTAGTTTTTATTATGTTGTTGTACAGGATGGTGTTGTTAGTAAAAAAAAATTATACGTGGGAGCAGATGCCATCAAAAAATTTGCACATAGAATAGAAAATGAGTGCCATGACATAGCATCTAATATCTTATTAAAATCAAAACCTATGTTGCCTTTAACAGAGAAACATATTGAAGATTTCAACAATGCAGAAAAATGCCCGGTATGTGATTGTGAATTTTCAGATACAAATATCAAGGTGAAACACCATTCTCATACAGATGGTAAATTCTTAATGGCCCTGTGTAATAGCTGTAATATTAAGATCCAGAGACCAAAATTTGTCCCTATATTTTGCCATGGTGCATCCAATTATGATTTTCATCATTTAATCAGGCACGAGGGGTTTGACAAGCAGAATTTAAATATTTTAGCTGAAAATGATGAAAAATATATAGCTATTAGCAAAATAATTAAAGTTAATGGTGTTCCTATTCACTTAAGATTTCTTGATTCATACAGAATTCTGTCTGCTAGCCTGGCTACACTGGCCACTCAATTATCTGATGATCAATTCAAAATCACATGTGCTTTGTTTCCAAATCAGGACCTGAACTTAATTAGGCGAAAAGGTATATCCATATGATTATGTTACAGATTTTTCTAAATTTGATGAGTGTTCTCTGCCACCACAACAAGAGTTTTACAGCAAAATCAGAGCATCTGGAATCACTGATGATGATTATCACCATGCCCAGTTGATGTGGAACAATTTAAAATGACAGACATTTGGTGATTATCACAATGCATATTTAAAACTTGATGTGACTCTCTTAGCTGATATACTTCAGGTATTTAGAAAATCTTCCATGCAAAATTATAAGCTGGATCCAATGTATTTTTACAGTTCGCCAGGCCTAGTATGGTCTGCAATGTTTTTAAACACTAAAATGCAATTGGATCTGATCCAAGATCAAGATATGTATCTGTTTATGGAGCAATGTATAAGAGGAGGCATGGTACAATGTTCTCAGAGATATGCCAGAGCAAATAACAAATATATTCCTGATTATGATCCAGCACTGCCATCAAATTATATACTGTATGTAGATGCCAACAGCCTCTATGGTTATGCTATGATGAAAAAACTGCCATATGCAGGGCTTGAGTGGGTTGAAGATTTCAATATTGAAGATCTTAAGGATTTTGATGACAGTAACTATGGCCTCTTCTTAGAGGTTGATCTGACAATTCCAGATAATTTACACAACATATTTTCTGATCTGCCCCCAATTCCTGAGGTTGAGTGCTCACCTGGCTCTAAACAGAAGAAGCTCATGATGACACTGGAGCCAAAACAGGGTTATGTTATATATTACAAAAACCTCCAGTTCCTGATGCGTCATGGTGTTCAAGTGACCAAAGTTGGAAAAGTTTTGAGGTTCAGGCACTCAAGATGGTTGAAATCATATATTGATACAAACACAGAGCTTCGAACATCTGCAATGAGCCAATTTGATAAAACTTTGTTTAAATTGATGGTCAATTCTGTGTATGGCAAAACAATAGAAAATGTCAGAAAACATACCGATGTTAAATTAATTACTGACCCCAGCCTGAGCAAAAAATTGATTGCAAAGCCTAATTTCAATTATAGAAGAATTTATGATGAAAATATGGCACTTTTCAACATGAAAAAAACAAAGATTAAGTTTGATAAGCCTATTTATGTAGGGGCTGTGATATTGGAATTGGCCAAATTACACATGTTAAAATTGTATTATGATGTGTTGAAGCCTTTTTATAAGGATCGTGTAAAACTGATGTACATGGACACAGATAGTTTTGTTCTTGATATTCAAACAGAAGATGTTTATCAAGATATAACACAGCCTGCATTGCTTGAATATTTTGATACCAGTGAACATTCAAAAATTCACCCCCACAACAAAAAGGTGCCTGGCAAGTTAAAAGATGAGACACTTGGTGATGTTATTGTGGCATTTGTTGGGTTAAGGGCCAAGATGTACAGTTTTGAAACATGTAGTGGCGCTGTTGCCAAAAAGGCCAAGGGCATTGGCAGAGTAACTGTGGACAAAGAGCTTGAATTTGAGGATTACAAAAATTGTCTCAAATCATGTAGCACAATCAGAACATCAGAAAATAGAATTCAGAGTGTGGATCACTTATTGACTAGCAATATTGTAAGAAAAGTGGCTCTGGACCCACATGATGATAAGAGATGCATTTTATCATGTGGCATACATACTTTACCATGGGGTCATTGTAATTTAAAAAATGGCAATCAATGCCCAATTACAGAGCATGATTTGAAATAAATAAACATGCCTATGAACTTATTTGTGTTCAAAAAACAGGCTGTTATGGACCTGCCAACACCACAAGCCTCTTCTGATATAATATCTAAACTAAGTGCTTTGTTAATTATTCATCTGAACAGCATACTTACAGATGTTGATGATGAAACAGGTAAAACATTGTACATATTTAACAATAATTTAAATCATTACCAATTACCTGTAGGTGGTCAATTACAATTTATTACAACTCCAGAGGGTAATGTCAAGATTTCAATAGTAAAAAATATTTATAGAATTAAGCACTCAAACATGATTTTTGGCACTGTATATACTGTTTCTGCTGGTGGCTGCTTATATATTGAGGTCTCAGGATCCTATGACAAGCTTATACCTTTTTTAATAGAATTAAGAATCAGATATTCTATAATAAATAACCACTAAATCAAAAATGCCTAATGATATATTTGGCCATACAAGGCATGAAGATCACAGTGATGAGATTCTGATGCTTGATGTCAGAGTCAAGAAATTAAGAAGTGATTTACAAGCTTTACAAACCACACTCAATGCCAGTCTTCAACTAGAAATTACAAATTTACAATCACAATGCATGGACCCTCTTCTTAAAATTGATTCTGAACTCAAATTGCTGATTCAAAAATATACTGACTTGGCTACATTGGATAATTTTCAAAGTTTAGAAGAAGCTGTAGCAGCTCTTCAAGCCAAATTTAAGACCCAGGCCACCAACCCTGAGCAATTGAAACAACAATTGGAAGAGCAGATAAATAATGTCCAGACACAGCACGAAACAATTGTCAAAAACATAAAATCACAAGAAGATTTTGATCTAGTGATTTCCACTCTAAAGGAACAGATTCAATCACTGGAGATACCTAATCTGGACCCCTTGAACAATGCCAAAGCTGAGGTTAAAGAAAAAATTGAGACACTTGAAAATTTTATGAACAAATTGCCATCTTCTGATGCTTTGAGTGCAATAACTCGGAGTGTTGCCAACATCAAGCTGCAACTTGAAACATATGAAGATTTTGGAAAAATTCAAAGTACCATAACCCATCTTGAGGGTACAATAGCAGCAGTGCAAAGTGATTTGACAAATGTACAAGAAACTCTAGAATCCCGATTGCCTGGGATTGTAGATACCCTTGTCAGTGTCCAGCAACAAATCACAAAGCTTGAAAACCTCAACACTGAATCTGAGCTATCTCATATTCATCACTTGATCGATGATATCCAAACAAAGCTTAAACTTTTACAACAATCAACACCCACTCAGGCAGATATAGCCCTGCTCCAAGATGCTATGCGTGGTGTGGTTGATGCTTCTGAATTAAATGATGTGAAATTGGCACTTGAATCTTTGCAAAATACTGTATCAAATCTGCCTACATCACAGGAACTTAAAAATATAAAGAGGGCAGTGAATCGCATATTGAAATCAGAAGATATCAGGAATATCCAAACAGAGATCAAACAACTTACTCAGACAGTGGCCACTCTACCAACTAATCAACATATTAATGAACTGCATGCCCTGTTTGAGGATATCAGAAGACAGGTCCATGATCTTACTGCTCAAAATTCAAAATTGGCAGTTGTTGAAAATTTACAGCAAATTGTAGCCAATATCAAGCAACAGCTAGGGACCATGGAATCCAATCAAGCAAATGCTTTGTCTGTTTTTGCCACCCAGCCACAAGAGATTGTGCAACAATACAAGAAACTTGTTGTGGACATAAAGATCAAGCCAGGCCATGATGATGTTGTTAGGACCATCAATAAGCACCTTGAATCTGTAACAAGTAGATTGCTTACAGCAGAAAAAGAAATAACAGGCATAATCGAGAATCCTAAACATACAGTAATTCTTGAATTGTACAGTATCCCCAACAAAGAATATGATTCACCATTTACACCAGGTGGCAAAATATATATGCTGTCCCCTGCACAATTTTATTACCAGTTTTTTGTTGGGGGCACACTTAGACCAATCAAGATCAAATATTGGCTACAACCACAGGCACACCACTACCCTACCTTATCAATAACAAATGCTGATAACAAACAAAAAATCACCAGTGTAGAATTCGAGGATTTTACAGATCCCAATACATTAGAAACATCTTATGCTGAAGATGATGGCTCTCTGGAATTTCATATACAAATAGGAGACAAATTATATTTAGAAAATCCTGCAGTATCAGCTGCTGAACACCCCATAGTTGCAATATTCTTGTTTACATATTATGTCTAGACAAATTATTGTTGATGAATTACACAGACAAGCCCGACATAATTTTAAGAGACTGCTAGTAGTCACAAAAGGCATAGATGATTTATGGCAGAGCGACTTGGTTGAGTTGGCAAGTGGACAGCTGAAAAACGTAGACAAAATCAACAAGGGCTACAAGTATCTACTCACTGTAATAGACACATTTTCAAAATTTGCCTGGGCTATGCCACTCAAATCCAAGACTGGAAAATGTGTTACAGAAGCCTTCAGGACAATCATCAATCAGAGTGGAAGATCACCGCGCTATTTGCAAACAGATAATGGCAAAGAATTTTATAATTCAGTGTTCCAACAATTTATTAAAGACCAGTCAATACAACATTACTCGAGTTACAGTGATCTCAAGGACTCAATTGTAGAGAGATTCAACAGAACCCTAAAAAATCATATGTATAAACAATTCACACTTCAAGGTAATTATAAATGGCTTAATATTCTTCCAGAACTTCTACATAAATATAACAACTCTGTCCATTCCACAATCAACATGAAACCCTCTGAAGTAACTTCATCTGATGAGCAAAAATTAATCAGTACTGTTTATTATCCTAAATATCAGCCAACAACAAGAAAAGCCAAATACAAGGTGGGTGATCAAGTAAGAATCAGCAAATATAAGCACTTATTCAAAAGAGGTTTTACAAGAAACTGGAGCACTGAATTATTTACAGTGGTTCAAGTTAAACCTGGGACCCGATACACATATATAATAAAATACCACCGAGGAGAAATTCTCAAAGGCAGGTTCTATGAAGAAGAACTCACCAAAACTAAACAGCCTGACACATATCTCATAGAAAAAATCATCCGCAGAAAAGGCAACAAGTTATTTGTCAAATAGCTAGGACTCCCAGAACACAGCTGGATCGATGCAAACAAAATAATAATATGAATACCTGGGATGTTATAAAAAGGCTGCCAGAACCTGAACAGCAGATTAAGAGAAATGGCAAGTTGCTACATGATAATATTAGATGTCTTATTGTTGGGCCATCGGCTTGTGGTAAAACTACACTAATGATTGATAATTTTTTATTGGCACCCAACTGGTTAGACTGGAAAAACAGGCACTTGTATATCTTCTCTAAGAGCTTGGAACAATTAAAATATCAGCAGCTGATGAAGCTATATGATGGATTGGATATTGCCACTTTTGAACCAGATGTTAAACCACTCCATGAATGTCTCTATAATTCTGTTGTTGTGTTTGATGACATTATACTGGATAATCAAAACAAGGTTAGAATTTTTTTTACACAGGGCCGACACAAAAACATAGATTGTTTCTACCTGGCACAGACTTTTTCAAAAATACCCAAACAGCTGATCCGAGACAACAGCAATTTTATATGTGTGTTTCATCAAGATCATACCAACCTCAAACACATACATGATGAATATGTAGGTGGGGACTTGAGCTACAATAATTTTTCCAAGTTTTGCAGTGGGTGCTGGAACCAAGACAGTTATGGGTTTGTCACAATTGATATGACAAGAAAACCCAATAGTGGCAAATACAGAAATAAAATCGACAATTTTCTAGACATTGAAACATATATAAATAAACATGAAAAGGCCAATTATTGATGATCTTAAATTAAGAGATTATCTTGTAAAAAGATTTAAGGGATGGAAATCAGAGAACGGAGGTTTTTATGAGCAACACAAGCGCACAGAACAGCCTATTATTGATGCTATTAGTGAATTAGGTAAAAATATCAAAACTGTTACAGAGCAAAATCAAAATTTGATCACAGAGCTTGTACCTGTAGCTGCAAGGAACATATTAGATTATCCATTCACCCCACTTTCGAGTATTCATACACCTAGTCCTGTTGCTCCTCCAAGAATTGAAGCTACTCAGAATCCTATTGAATTGGGTCTTCTTGCTCAAAAATATTTTTAAGCACACCTAAAGACAACAAAGATGAGGTTTTTGGCTTATATGCTGACACAGAGCGTGATGGTAGCATCATACATAGAATTGGCAATTTCAGAGTAACATTTATGGGAGATGATCTGATTGTATATTCAGAATCTCATCTTGGAGAAAAAGATGGTTTTGTTAAATATCCCGGCACACCTGGATTGTGGGAACTGATGACTAGGAAGAGACCTGGCAGCTATACAGATCAAGATTATGAGCATTACAAAGAAATATTAATAAAATCAGATGCTCTATACCAGAACAATGATCCCACACAAAAAAGAGTCAAGTCTAGCAGTGGAGCAAAATACAACAATTTAATTAAGCCCATATGGTCACAGATCAAAACTGGCAGTGGAATCAAACAATACAACACCCTGCCCAAAGAATTTGTGTGGGTTGATGATGTCAGGAAACTTGTAGATAGGTTGCTGGTAATAGCTGGGGAGGAAAATGCTGGCAACCACAATCTTTACAATGAAAAGTTTGGAATTATGGACATGATAAGCACAAAATTGTCTAATTTTATAGTGAATGACACTAAGGGGATTGGATATCTTATAAAAATTATTAATACTCTACCACCTAAATTTTGGAATATTTCTGAGGGTCGGGGGTTGGTTAATGACATTATAAACAAACTGCCATTTGAATTACATATTCCAGGCTATCAGTATTGTGGTCCAGGCACAAAATTGGACCATAGATTAAACAGAGGTGATCCTGGTGTTAATCCCCTAGATGCTGCTTGTAGAGACCATGACATAGCATACAACACACATTCTGATCTTGACAAGAGACATGTTGCAGACAAGAAATTAGAAGAGGCTGCATTTGGTAGATTTGTAAGCAAAGATGCTTCTTTAAGTGAGAGAATAGCAGCATTGGGGACCACCATAGCTATGAACACCAAACAAAAACTGGGGTGGGGGTTGTGAATATGTATATAATAAACCTAGGATGAAGGCCAAGGGTGTTATGTATCAGATACCTTATGCAGGTCTTAAATCTCTTAAAACTATTGATAGCCTTTTAACCAAAAAGCAGCGCAAGAAAAAAAATTCTTGTCTTGCAAAGGGCCATGGTATGAAATTGTTACTTAGTACCCCTCAATTAAAAAAATTACAGCAATCTAGAAAAAAATCACATGTGGGGGGATTTATATTTACTATCCCTGCCATCTTAGCTGCTCTCGGGGCTGTGGGGAGCTTGGCTGGGGGATCAGCTGCTATAGCAAAAACAGTAATAGATGCCAAAAAGAATAAGGCAGAATTAGATGAATTGAAGCGCCATAACCTGGTCATAGAGAAACAAGGCAAAGGTGTTAAGAGAGCCATGAATAAGTTTAAAAAAAACAAGAGCCGCTTACAAACCAAGATATTGAAGCTTTAATCAAGCCACTGGGCATCAAAAATTTTAGAGGTGTGTACATGTCTGATTCTCTACCAGAACAACCACTCAACAAAGAGTGTGGCATTGTTAATTTGGATAAGTACAAAAATCAGGGCACTCACTGGATCTGTTATCTTAAATATTTAAAAAATGATGCATTTGTGTTTGATTCATTTGGAGGTGTTCCACCTGAAAATTTAATAAAATATCTAAAATCAGCTAATCTTTATTACAATAATGCCCGTGTTCAAAATTTCAAAGATGTTAATTGTGGACATCTGTGTTTATCTGTTCTTAGATATATGTCTCAAATAAATAAACCATCAATTGAAGATTTTCAAAAGGCCTTGTGGTATTTAAAACATCATGGGGGTATTCCATCTCACCAGCCAAAATTCAATATGGAAACTCAAATTACATGATGACATAGTGTATCCCAAAACAATAGCTCTCAGAGCATTTTATGGCATGTACTTGATCCCTAATATTACACACCACAACAACAAAATTGCAGTTGGTGATGAAAAAATTGTCATCACTCCAGGGCAATATAATCTATCTACTCTAAATGCTCAATTACCCAGAGGTATAGTATTAACTCAAAATTCTGCCACTCACAGAGTAGAGATTGTATCTGCTACAGAAACAGTGGATCTGGGTACTATAGGAGAGCTGTTAGGATTTGAGAACAACACAAAACTTGAAGCGGCCATCAAACACACTGCTGTTAATATACCTAAATTCTTAGCCATAGAGACTCTGAATATTCACTGTAATGTGGCTGAGGGTATGATCACCAAATCAAATGGCATAGGCACTCACAAACAAACTGGCATTATTGCAACATTTAAACCTAATTCTGAATTTATGGAGCCAATCATCTACACTCCATCACCAACATTATATTTTCCTGTGTGCCATAATAGAATAGATAACATTGAATTGAGTGTCACTAATGAAAAAGAAGAATTAGTTGATTTTGCTGGAGCCACAACAACTGCAATCATAGAAATTAATATTTAAATAAAAATACATACAAAAAAAATGGAAAATATTGAGAGTTATGAGCTACAATCATTCCCCCCAAACAGGAGGACCTTTGCAAATTTAAATCAACCCAACACAGAGATTGAGGTTGATCTTGATGTAGGGGATGGCTTTATACACCCCCACAGAGCAGATCTATACATCAAATTTGATGTTGTAAAGCTCGATGGTACAGATTATCCGGCAAATTCAAATATAAGATTGGTAGATAATTTTGTGCCACATCTGTTCTCTGAAATTGAGATCAGAAAACATGGTGTTGTTATAAACAGAGTAGATTATCCGGGTATTACCTCCACAGCCTTGGCCACACTAAAATTATCCAAAACCGAGGCTTCTTACTACAAAATAGGTGGATTTGAGGCTGGTGATAAGATATTATCTAAAAGCCACACAGTGCTGTTTCCTATGCGCCTGTTGCCAGGATTCTTCTCAGATTACAAAGATATTATGTGGAAGGGTGGTTTAAGAATTACATTTAGAAGAGCTGCCAATGATAATAATGCTTTGATGAGGTACAGTACATTAAACTCCACTGGGGAAGCTCTGCCTAATACCCTACCTGATGAGGGCAAGTGCATTATTCAGACTATGGAGCTAAGAATCCCGGTTGTTGAGTATGAAGCCAGTTATGCTCTTAAATACAAAGCTGATATAATAAAAAATCCACAGATTCCTTTACAATTTTATACATATCAATGTGTACATAAACCTGCCACTGGTACCTATTATGAGTTTGATGCTACAAATTCATTCTCCAGTATACAATATGACATGCCAGATTTTGTGGTGGTGCTGTTTCAGACTGGAAGATACAATAATCAGGAAAAAAATTCAAGTAAATTTGATAGCTGCAACATCAAGAACATATATCTTAAAAATGGCAGAAATGAGGTATTTCCTAGAGAAAATTATAATTTAGACATGTCCAAGGATGATTTTCTTAAATTATATGAAGCATTTACAGCATACAAAAGGGTCACTACTGGCAATACTGACATGTATTACACACCAGATGAATTCAAAGCACAGAGACCCATGTTTGTCATCAACACTTCAAAAAGAAAACAAGTTGTGGTTAATGACAGGACAAATATTAAAATTATCTGTGAATTCCACGATGCACTCCCTGATGACACTATATGTAGTGTTATTCTCATAGGTGAAAAATCATATGTTTATGATGTAAGAAATGAGAGTCACAGAGCAATTCTAGAAAATCTCTGCATATTACATTGTTTTAATATTAGATAAACAAATTGAAGCTGGTATCCAATTGAACTTAAACCGGAAGTAAATATGTGTAGGTTGTGTAGGTTTTATGAGGATCTTGGCTTAATTTCAAGTATATCCAAAACAAAATCAAAAAAAGCCTATTTTTAACAAGCTTATGGACAAAAATCTGGCTGATGCAACTTTTGTAAGTATGGGCAAATCAATCTGAGGGGGCTCATCATTTGTACACTGTAGCTTCGGGAAATTCCCGAGGGCATTTTTACAAAAATCTTGGATTAGACGGGGTGCTACACTTGAGCAAAAAACTCATATGGGCATGTTGAGCTTGTTTTAAGTGTGGCCAATTCTGCCTGAGGGGGGCTCATCATTTGTTGTCCTTATAATAGTATCAATACAACTTCTAATAAATCGAAGTTCTTTTATCTTGAATTAAATTCTTGGAATTGGTTCTTACTTTTATGCCTTTCATTTGTTGCCTCTGGAGTGTTAAGATTTTGGCTTTATACTGCTGTGTGGCTTTGTACAATAATTTTTAGTGACATCTTTCCCTTGACATGCCTCGTGTAAACACTGTTAATAAAAGTTGATCAATCCGTGTCTGTCTTTGCATTTTCTTTCCCATACCAGCAGAAAAAAGTTTTTAATTTTGGCTTTACATATCGAACCCACCAGTCATTATGATTACTGTAATGCTTTTGTTGTTTACACCATTCAGTCCATTTTTGTGCAAATATTTGATTGATATGTGGTTGTGGAGGCTCTAATAACTGTATATTTAGCTTCCAATATGAAGGGCCCCTGACTAATTTTGTTTCTTCCAGGTTAATTGCCATTTTTACTGCCATATGATCAGTAAAGGGCGCTGGCAATGCTTCTATGGATGTTATATTTTTTATTTGATCTGTATTTGTATATAACCTATCGATTCCCGATCCAGATTTATTATTAAAATATGTAAATATTATATCCTGTCTTTTCTGTAACCAATATATCTTTCAAATGCAATTCTTCAATTAATGTTGCAAGTGCTGGACTCTTTTGATAAGCTCCTATGCAATCGCTGTGATTCAATACCTGATTAAAATCACCCCCAAGTATTATTTTAGATTCATTTAACGGTAGAAAATATAATATTTCCTGATTATAAAATTGTTCACGTGCCCGTCTGTTTTGATTCCCTGATGGCGCATAAATATTTACAAAAGTGTAGTTAGTACTTTGAAAGTTAATGCCTGTCCCATCTACTAAATTTGTTACATTATTAATGGTTAGGCCGTTTCTAACAAGTATTGCTGTACCACGGCCATTTATACCAGTATTAACTATGGCTTCGTAACCATATATTGATGGGAAGTCACACATACAAACTTCCTGCAAAACCAAAACGTCTATACCCTTACAAATTCTTCTAACATTTTACATTTTACTGGCGAAAATATTCCATTAATGTTAATAGTACATATTCGAGTGGTATACACCATTAATAAATGAATAATGTACCACACAGTTAATAGTACTTTGCGATCTACCCTCATAACGTTGAAAAAAATAATTATACAAATAACAAATGAAACATCAAATGAAATTTCCCTTTTTAGGGTTTACTTCGTCTGTTCATTACTCTATTCATACCTCCTACCTCTCTCACTGATCTCGTATTCGTCACTGTGTTCTCGCTACCTTTCGAAGTATTCTTCGTCCGTTTTTTTGCACCCATCAGATGAGATTTTTTCCACATTGACACTGAAGTGGCACTTTCGTCACCTTCTTCTTCTGTATTCAATTCACTTTCCAGCTCACAGTCTTTCGATGGTCTCTTGTCCTCCTCTTTTGGGACGTTGTCCTTTGCCGTTGAAATGGGAGGAAGGTCAACTGACTTCTCTTTGTCCTGCATCCGGTAATCCTGCATTTCTTCTCGTCCTTTTTCCTCTTGTTTGTCTAGGTGGGAAGTTCCCGGTTGTTTTGTGTCCATCGATAAGATTTTCTGGTTGTGTTCTTCCTTTGAGGTCTCCGTAGTTACCGGTGGGAACAGTTTCACCGGGCGGGTGTCACTTGGCACATTCTTTATACCCTTATCTTGATTTTGTTCTTTTATCACCTCTTGTAGACATTCCGACTTGTTTTGATTATTATCTGGTTGGAACTCATTGTTCACGTTCGAGGAACTCAACTTTTCCACCATTACATCACTATAATTTCTCTCTCGGTTTCCATTCACACGAAGCGTTGTTATCTGTCGACTATCACATTGCCAGCTATCGTGTCCATCTTTTCAACATGCCCTGCACGTTCTCGGCTGTCCGTCGTATATCACATTGCACTGATGAGATTTTACTGTAATGAACGACGGAATCTGTTTTTTTAGTTCCATTTTCACTATTCTCACACCGTTGTAAACTTGATATTTGAAGTTTTCAGACCACATTTCTTTGTCTATACATTCAACCTTCCCAAATTCCGCCATTGTTTCTTTCACACAGTCATCATCTAATTCTGGTGGTAAGTTAAACACTCTAACCGCTTTGTTTCCCTCCCCGCATCACTCAAAAGCACTTTTACAGATTCACCATTATCATAGCAAAAGTTTGTTTCCGGACCACATTTCTCTAATATTCGCGTCATTATTGCTTCTCTGATAAATTTTACGAAAACACATCGAAAATGCGTAGGTATTTGCATTCCCAAGATCTCATCTACGTGGAGTTGAAATTTTCCATGTTTAAAGTCATGAATTTCTCGCGCCGACGGCCTCGGTGCCCCGAAAGGAAAACGATTCTGGTATTTTGTCTAATGATATTCATCTTTTTACTATTCTAAAGTACTTTTCCAATTCTACTTACTCGCCAGCCAACTGCACCAAACGTCACAAGCAACACTCCCGCTCGTTGTTTTCTGAAGGCAACTAACTTCTCACTGACCTTCACGGAGCAACTAATTTCGGCTTCCGCTCTCTATGAAGGCTTCCACGAAACTCCAGGGAGCCTTGGCGTCGCAGCGCGATATGCTAACCACTCGCCCACAGGGTTCGTCATGTGGTTCTATTCGAGAAAAAAAAACTAGTTGTGTTATTTTAGGATTCACACTTGGTGACGATTCGTTCATGACACACCTTCCTTTAGAGGTAATTTGGATTACTAGGTTTCAATTTATGTACAAAAAATTTCATATTATAGTTCTCTATCAAAATACCTTAGTTAACCTCTCTTTCTTGTAAAGTTTCCAATGGATCAAGTTGAAACTAATTAAAGTCCACAAATAGTGATTCTTCAGATATGAAGATTTTATTAGCTGCCCACTTAATGAATGCGGCTATAATTTAATAAGCTGCAAGCAAGGTGCCCAGTGTACAGGACACATAAGCACACAGTACCAATAAACATGCGCGACAGACATGTGTACTTATTCAAGCAACTACATATAATAATTTAATATATTTTAGCAAAATGACGGTCATAAGATTTTCCTGAAAGCTTCAATACATGTAAATAATTAAAGAATAAAGTGTTTCCATCATTAATTAACTAGAACAGACAATGTAGAACTGCGCGGGTGAGAAATTATACATGGTGATGAGCCATCTATCTCTCACCTAGTTCTAATACAAAATGGTAGCTTAAACATTCGTGTCTTAAAATAATTTTCCAGCAATTGAAGGTGGAACCCCCGTAATTTTTCTTCGTAATTAATTGTCAATCCTACTTTAACATTCCCACTTGGTAATACGTCATCAGTATTCGGAGTGCAATTATTGGAGTTCTCAATGTTATACTCGGTAACAGCAATGAATGCAACATGTATATGTACATATTTCGATTTTAACGTGATGCAGCACATCTTCGTTTCAATGATTAGAGTTATTATATTGTATTGAAATTGCCTCCAATTACAGGAATGCGAAAAAAAATCTCTAAATTACAGAAGAAAAGGGTGTATGTATTTCTTCACTATTGTGTGAGAATGTTTAATTAATCTTGAAAAATTCACAAATCACTAGCGATTCACGTCCAAAGTTCATTGAGATACAAATAGCTGTTTAGCATACCATATGAATTGTATTTATTGACTCGTGAATATCAAATTCAATCTCGACAATCCTTGTATGTTTTCAGGGTTTGGTAAGTAGAGACACCAGAAATTTACAAGCTTAAAATTACAATTAAATATAATTATCAAAAGTAACTATGATATGCTTTCTGTAATGAATTAAAAATGTGTTTTAAATGTTGCAAGAATTTTATGAAGCAAGTGCTCGAATTACATATGAACACACACTAAGGTTATCACGAAAGCTGTGGTTCTATTCGAGAAAAAACTACTTGTGTTATTCTAGGGTTCAGACTTGGTTATAATTCGATCCTGACTCACCTTCCTTTAGAGGTAATTTGGATTACTCAAATTCAATTAGTGTACAAAACTTTCAGATTGTAGTTCTTTATAACATTACTTTAGTGTTTCTTTCTTTCTCATCAAGTTTCTAATGGATCAATTTCAAACTTATTTACGTCTTCGAATACTGATTGTTCAGAAGGAAGGATTTTGTTAGCTGCCCTTTGAATGAATGTGGTGATAACTTATTGACTTGCAAGCAAGGTGCCCAATGTACAGAAGGCCTCCTCGATGAATATTAGGATAAAATTGCACCCGGTAAGCAACGAGTTCGGAGTGCGATTACTGGATTCCTCAATTCCATACTCGATAACATCATAATTCCAAAAGATAGCTCCAAAAACATTTTGCCAATCAAAGAATATAGGCAATGAATGCAACATGTATATGTACATATTTCGATTTTAACATGATGTAGCATATCTTCGTTTCAATGATTAGAGTCATTATATTGAATTGAGTAGCCTCCAATTAAAGGAATGAGCGAAAGGGTTCTATCCAAAGTTACAGAAGAGAGTATTTTTACACTATTGTGTGAGAATGTTTAAATAATCTTGAAAAGTTCACAAATCACTAGCGACTCATAGCCAAAGTACTATGAGATACAATCAACTGTTTTAACACATTATATGAATTGTATTGAAGGTATCGTGAATATTAAGTTCAATTTTTTAAAATCCATTTATCTTTTCAGGGTGCGGTAAGTAGAGATACCAAATATTTGCAAGTTTAAAATTACAATCAAATATAATAATCAAAAATAACTAATATATGCTGACTCACCTTCCTTTAGAGGTAATTTAGATTACTCAATTTCAATTAGTGTACACAAATTTCAGATTTTTGTTCTTTATAACATTACTTTAGTGTTTCTTTCTTTCTCATCAAGTTTCCAATGGATCAAGTTAAAACTTATTTACGTCTACAAATAGTGATTCTTCAGATAGCAGGATTTTCTTAGCTGCCCCCTTAATGAATGTGGCTATAATTTAATAAGCTGCAAGAAAGCTGCCCACTACCGAACACATAAGCACACATTTATGATGGTCATAAATTCCGATTTTCTTGAAAGCTTCACTACATTTATATAGCTAAAGAATAAAGAGCTTCTCTTATTAATAAATTAGAATAGACAAAGTGGAACGCCACCTTTAAGAAATCATACCTTTTGTTGAGTCACCTATCACTCACCTAGTTCTATTGTTGACTTGTAGGTAAAAATTAGAAGGTGTACTTGAAAACTAAACATTACGTAGAGAGGATGTTCTCGTCGGTTTCGAATGCAGACCGTACAAATTCCATTACTTGCCTCATCCGTGGAAAGGTACCAGCCTGACAGACGGATATGAATCGACAGGTATTGGAATTTGTATAGCGAAGCAACCGAACCGATCTGAGAAGATCGGAAGGAAATTTGGAGATCAGTTTTGGATTTGGTTTGAGTGAGTCAACATCGTGGAAGATCGAGTGCAGGTATGTACCTGGACGACGGAGGCGTCACTCCGAACTTATAAAGGTCTGAGCCTATTTACACAACCTCTCGCTTAGCCCTTTTCTTCACCCTATAATTATATTCCGGTAATAAAATAATAAAATAAGGGAAGGAGGAAACACTATTACAAGATGGTGGCTCAAACATTCCCTGTAAAAAAATTACCAGCTACTTAAGTTGAAACCCCTGTGATTTTTTTTCGAAAACAATTGTCAGTGTGACTTTTTTATTCCCACTTGGTGATACGTCATCTCTTGCTAACTACTTTTAAGGAACACTTTGGATTACTACACTTTAAAACGTAGGCCACTGAATTGCCACAATTTGTGGCGTAGAACTTTAATTGGTGTAACACAAAACCAAAGGGAGCGAAAAGGCCTCCGCAATTTGTGTTGTTTGCTAGTAAATGGAACAAGAAACCACCAAACAACGATAATTAACTGACGCACGACGGAGTGTCATGTTACCAGTATCTTTGGTAACTTTATAACTCACCTTTCCTTTTAGGTTCTTTGGATTACTTGATATCAATTAGAGTACAATAAATTTCAGATTTCAGTTCTCTATAACAATACTTTAGTGTTTCTTTATTTCTCATCAAGTCTCCAATGGATAAAATTGAAACGTATTTACGTCTACAAATAATGATTCTTCAGATAGGAGCATTTTTGAGCTGCCCTTTGAATGAATGTGGCGATAATTTTTTTACCCTGCAAGCAAGGTGCCCAGTGTACAGGATACATAAGCACACAGTACCAAGGAACATGCGCGACCAAAACTGTTTTTGTTCAAGCAACTACATGGATAAAATTAATATATTTAATCAAAATGACGATCATAAGTTCCGATTTTTTGTCAAGGTCCACAACATGTAAATTATTAAAGAATAAGAAGTTTCTATTATTAATATTTTAGAATAGACAAAGTGGAAGAGCACCTTTAAAAAATCATACATTGTGATGAGTCACCTATCACTCACATAGTTCTATTCTTCGTAAAAGAATTTACCAGCTATTTAAGTTGGAACCCCTGTGATTTTTTTTTTGGAAATTAATTGTCAATGTTACTTTAACATTCACACTTGGTGATACGTCATCTCTTGCTAACTACTTTTTAGGAACACTTTGGATTACTACACTCTAAAAAATAGGCCACTGAACTTCAACCAGTGGTGGTGTAGAACTTTAATTGGTGTAACGCAACACCAAAGGGAGCGTAAAGGCCGGTGCAATTTGTGAGGTCTGCTAGCAAATGGAGTGACAAAACACCAAACAATGACAATTATCTGACTCACGACGGATATCATGTTACCAGTATCTTTGCTAGCAAATAAGTTGCATACATTTAAAGTGTAGATTCACATTGGAGTGAAAAAGTGCCTTATTTTGATTCTCTGAAACATTGATATGCGGTTTATATTCGAGCTCTTTCTAATCAGGTTTCAGATGGATCAAGTCAGAGCTTGTTTTCGGACTACAAATATGATTATTCACGTCAGAGAAGTTTATTGGAAAAGGAGCCTCCTCGATGAATATAGGGATAACACTGCACCCGGTAAGCAACGGGTTCGGAGTGCAATTACTGGAGTTCTCAATGCCATACTCGGTAACAGGCAATGAGTGCAACATGCATATGTACATATTTCGATTTTATCATGATGTAACACATCTTAGTTTCAATGATTAGAGTTATTATGTTGTATTGAAATTGCCTCCAATTAAAGGAATGCGAAAAAATCTCTAAATTACAGAAGAGAAGGGTGTATGTATTTCTTCACTACTGTGTGAGATTGTTTAATTATTCTTGAAAAGATCACAAATCACTAGCGATTCACGGCCAAAGTTCATTAAGATACAAATACGAGTAGCTGTTTAGCATACCATATGTATTAATTGACTCGTGAATATCAAATTCAATCTCTAAAATCCTTGTATGTTTTCAGGGTTTGGTAAGTTAGTGACACCAGAAATTTTCAAGCTTAAAATTACAATTTAATATAATTATTAAAAGTAACTAATATATGCTTTCTGTAATGAATATGACTCGTATTATGCGCAATGAGTATAGCATTATGTCGATAAAACTATAGTGATAACCAACAAAAGTTAAAAATGAATGAATAATGTGTTTTAAAAGTTGTAAAAATTTTATGAAGCAAGTGCTCTGAATTACATATGAACACACACTTAGGTGAGCACGAAAGCTGTGGTTCTATTCGAGAAAAACTAGTTGTGTTATTCTAGGGTTCACACTTGGTTATAATTCGATCCTGACTCACCTTCCTTTAGAGGTAATTTAATCAGTTCTTTATAATATTACTTTAGTGTTTCTTTCTTTATTAACGTCTTCAAATAGTGATTGCTCAGAGGGGAGAATTTTTTTTAGCTGCCCCTTGAATGAATGTGGCTATAATATATTTATTTGCAAGCAAGGTGCCCAATGTACGGCACACATAATCACACAGTACCTAGGAACATGTGCGACCGTAGATGTGTATTTATTCAAGCAATTACATGGAATAATTTTACATATTTTATCAAAATGACAGTAAAAAATTCAGATTTTATTGAAAGCTTCACTGCATGTAAATAATTAAAGAATAAAGTGCTTCTCTTATTAATAAATTGGAACAGTCAAAGTGGAACGCCACTTTCAAGAATTCTTGCTTTGTGTTGAGTCACCTATCACTCACCTAGTTGTATTACAAATTGGTAGCTCAAAGATTCTTACACAAAACCAAGGAGAGCGTTAAAGGCTCTCGCAATATGTGTGGTTTGCCAGTAAATCCAGTAATAATGCAGCAAACAATGACAATTAACTGACTCACGACGGACTTATCATGTTACCAGTATCATTGGTTACAAATCAGTAGCACATTTTTAAGTTGAGATTCAAATTGGAGTGAAATACTTGCCATATTGTGAATCTCTGCAACATTTATCTGGTGTTTATATTCGAGCTTTTCCTAATCAGGTTTCAGATCGATCAAGTCAGAGCTTGTTTACCGACTACAAGTTGTGATTTTTCACATCAGAGAAGTTTATTAAAAAAGAGGCCTCCTCGACGAATATTAGGATAACACCACACCCGGTAAGCAACGGGTTCGAATTGCGATTACTGGATTTCTCAATTCCATACTCGATAACATCATAATTCCACAGGATAGCTCCAAAAACATTTTGCCGATCAAAGAATATAGGCAGAGAATTCAATATGTATATGTACAAATTTCGATTTTTACATGATGTAGCATATCTTCGTTTCAATGATTAGAGTCATTATATTGAATTGTATTGCCTCCAATTAAAGGAATGCACGAAATGGTTCCCTCCAAAGTTACAGAAGAGAGTATTTTTACACTATTGTGTGAGAATGTTTAAATAATCTTGAAAAATTCACAAATCCCTAGCGAATCATATCCAAAGTGCTATGAGATACAATCAGCTGTTTTTAAAACACTATATTAATTGTTTTGATGGTATCGTGAATATTAAGTTCAATTTTTTAAAAACCATGTATCTTTTCAGGGTGCGGTAAGTAGAGATACCAGAGATTTACAAGTTTAAAATTACAATTAAATATAATAATCAAAAGTAACTAATATATGCCGAACCGTAATGAATATTATCATGCTTAGTGAGTACATCATTATGTCGATAAAACTATAAAGCGATTAACAACAAAAGTTAAAAATGAATAAAAAACATGGAATAAAAATGGGTCCACAGCATTACATATGAACACACACTAACGTAAGCACGAGAGCTGTGGTTCTATTCTTTTGATTGATTAATTTAGTTTATTTTACTTCGCGTTTTGTGCCTTTTGGCTAATTTGCGATGGGGATGAGTGATGAATTTGACGAAATTAATTAATTGGCATTCACAACCAACCAAGCCCTAGCGGGATTTGAACCCCCGCCCCCTTGACGTCGCAGTGCGATATGCTAACCACTCGCTCACAGGGTTCAACATGTGGTACTCTCCGAGAAAAAAATAATTATGTTATTTTAGGGTTCACACTTGGTGACGATTCGATCCTGAATCACCTTCCTTTAGAGGTAAATTGTATTATTAGATTTCAATTACTGTACAATAAATTTCAGTGCTTCTCTCCCTCTTGAGAAGTATCCAATGGATCAAGTTAAAACATATTTACGTCTACAAATATTGATTCTTCAGACAGGAGGATTTTCTTAGCGGCCCCCTTAATGATTGTGGCTATAATTTAATAAGCTACAAGCAAGGTGCCCACTACCGGACACATAAGAACACAGTACCAAGGAACATGCGCGACCGAACATGTGTGTTTATTCAAGCAACTACATGGAGAAATTTTATATATTTTATCAAAATGATGGTCATAAATTCCGATTTTCTTGAAAGCTTCACTACATGTAAATAATTAAAGAAGAAAGAGTTTCTCTTATTAATAAATTAGAATAGACAAAGTGGAACGCCATCTTTAAGAAATCATACCTTGTGTTGAGTCACCTATCACTCACCTAGTTCTATTACAAGATGGTAGCTCAAACATTATTCGTAAAGAAAGTACCATCTACTTTGAAACCCCTGTGATTTTTTTTCGAAATTAATTGTCAGTGCTACTTTTTCATTCCCACTTGGTGATACGTCATCTCTTGCTAACTACTTTTAAGGAACACTTTGGATTACTACACTATAAAAAATAGGCCACTGAATTGCCACAATTTGTGGCGTAGTATTTTAATTGGTGTAACACAAAACCAAAGGGAGCGTTAAAGGGTTTCGCAATTTGAGTGGTTTGCCAGCAAATCGAGTAATAATGCAGCAAACAACGATAATTAACTGACTCACGACAGAGTATCATGTTACCAGTATCATTGGTTGCAAATCAGTTGCACATTTTTAAGTGGAGATTTAAACTGGAGTGAAATGCTTCCCATATTGTGAATCTCTGCAACATTTATTTGGTGTTTATACTCGAGCTTTACCTAATCAGGTTTCAGATCGATCAAGTCAGAGCTTGTTTACAGACTACAAGTTGTGATTCTTCACATCAAATTATTTTATTAGAAAAGAGGCCTCCTGGATGAATATTAGGATAACACTGCACCCGGTAAGCAAGGAGTTCGGAGTGCGATTATTGGATTTCTCAATTCCATACTCGATAACCTCATAATTCCAAAGGATAGCTCCAAAAACATTTTGCCTATCAAAGAATAAAGGCAATGAATGCAACATGTATATGTAGATATTTCGATTTTAACATGATGTAGCACGTCTTCGTTTCAATGATTAGAGTTATTATATTGAATTGAATTGCCTCTAATTCAAACTAAAATTTTCATTATTAAAGGGCGAGGTTCAGCCTGTGGCTGTTCTATGACCTATCCTAATTAAAGGAATGCGCGAAAAGGTTCTCTCCAAAGTTACAGATAAAACTATTTTTACACTATTGTGTGAGTATATTTATGAAATCTTGAAAAATTCGCAAATCCCTAGCAACTCATATCTAAAGTACTATGAGATACAATCAACTGTTTTTAACACATTATATAAATTGTATTGATGGTATCGTGAATATTAAGTTCAATTTTTTAAAATCCATGTATCTTCTCAGGGTGCGGTAAGTAGAGATACCAGATATTTACAAGCTTAAAATTACAATTAAATATAATAATCAAAAGTAACCAATATAGGTTTAACCGTAATCAATATTATCATGCTTAATGAGTACATCATTATGTCGATAAAACTATAAAGCGTTTAACAACAAAAGTTAAAAATGAGTGAAAAACATGGAATGAAAAATGATGCCTCTGCATTACATATTGTAGATGGCTAGGGATGTGGGTGCAGAACGTTTTCTTCCTGGTGTACTTCACGTCCCGTTTCCTCCGTCTCCTGGAATGTGTATTTTAATTTGTCCTTGAGATCGTTATAGGACAACGTAGCAAAGTTCGAGGAAAGCTTTATGCCAGAAAACCATTCCAGGGCGATTCCCTTCAACGCTAACGCCAGAGCCGATTTCTTTCGCTCTTCGTTCCACCCGTGAAATTCCGCCAGTTTGTCGAACTTCAAAAAGAACTGATGGGCACTTTCTAAAAAATGCGGGCGTTTCAAAGGATGCGTTATTCGACATGTTTACCTCAAGGTCGCACGAATTTACTTGATGCCCTAAGGACTCTTCGGGGTTGTTTGGACAGTGCGGATCAGCTATTGCATCGATTCGAGTAGCCTGTATTTGCCTACATAAAGATCTAGTAATGATTCGCCGATTGGTGTGGTTGATGGGGGTAGACGAAACAGCTAATGAATGAAGTTCATCGAGGGTGCGATTAAGTTCATCTTCGAGTTAATTGAGCCTATCCATTGAACACTCATTGCTTGGCAAATGGAAATAGACATGCCAATTGGGAGGGGGGCCAAAGAGAGGAAAGGTTTTAAAACCGGGAAGCCAAGCCTCCACCACATAAATCGTCTACTTTACCATATTGATAGGGTAACTTAATTCGGGAGAAATGAGATAAGGTCAGATGGTGTTTTACTGTTTACTGAGCTAACCAAATAAGAGTAGCAGGAGAAGGGAAGGTGGCTGAGGGATGCGCCAGCACTTACCTCTGCTTCCTGGCGGCGGCACTGGCTGCTGCTATCAATGATATACCAACTAATTACAACTGAAAATAAGCCCCGGTGACAGGGCACCCTTCGCTTAAATAGTAGCCAGTTCCGCTGTACTCTGCAACATCAGTTTCCTGTGGATTTCTCCTCTGCAAATCGGAGCATTCCAGAGACGGAGGAAACCGGACGTGAATTACACCAGGAACCAAACGTTCTGCACCCGCATCCCTAGCCATCTACAATATTAACACACACTAAGGTAGGCACGAAAACTGTGGTTCTGTTCTTTTGATTGATTGATTTAGTTTATTTTACTTCGCGTTTTGTGCCTACTGGCTAATTTGCGAATATGGGCATGAGTGATGAATTGACGAAACTGATGAACGGGCATTCACAAACAGGAAAGAATCAAGCACGAGTGGGATTGAAACCGGGATCCTTGACATCGCAACGCGATATGCTAACCACTCGGCCACAGGGTTCGACATGTGGCTCTATTCGAGAAAAAAAATAGTTGTGTTATTTTAGGTTTCACACTTGGTGACGATTCCTTCCTGACTCACCATCCTTTAGAGGTAATTTGGATTATTAGGTTTCAATTAGGTTACAATAAATTTCAGAATTTGGTTGTCTAATAAAAAAAACCTTAGTGATTCTCTCTTCTTGTCAAGTTTCCAATGGATCAAGTTGAAACTTATTTACGTCCACAAATAGTGATTCTTCAGATAGGAGGATTATATTAGCTGCCCCCTTAATGAATGTGGCTATAATTTAATAAACTGCAAAAAAGGTGCCCAGTGTACCGGACACATAAGCACATAGTACCAATAAACATGCGAGACACACATGTGCATTTATTCAAACAACTACATAGAAAAATTTAATATATTTTAACAAAATGGACGTCATCACTTCTGATTTTCCTGAAAGCTTCACTACATGTACATAATTAAGTAATTAAGTGTTTCCATTATTAATTAACTAGAATAGACAATGTGGAACTGCGCGGGTGAGAAATCATACATGGTGATGAGTCATCTATCACTCACCTAGTTCTATTACAAAATGGTAGCTTCAACATTCGTCTTAAAATAATTTTCCAGCATTTGAAGGTGGAACCCCGTAATTTTTTTTTCGTAATTAATTGTCAATCCTACTTTAACATTCCCACTTGGTGATACGTCATCTCTTGCTAACTACTTATTAGGGACACTTCGGGTTACTACACTCTATAAAATAGCCCACTAAATTGCCACCATTTGTGGTGTAGAAATTTAATTGGTGTAACACAACACCAAAGGGAGCGAAAAGGCCTCCGCAATTTGTGTTGTTTGTTAGTAAATGACTCACGACGGAGTGTCATGTTACCAGTATCTTTGGTAACTTTATAACCCACCTTTCTTTTTAGGTTCCTTGGATTACTTGATATCAATTAGAGTACAATAAATTTCAGATTTTAGTTCTCTATAACAATACTTTAGTGTTTCTTTATTTCTCATCAAGTCACCAATGGATAAAATTGAAACGTATTTACGTCTACAAATAATGATTCTTCAGATAGGAGCATTTTTGAGCTGCCCTTTGAATGAATGTGGCGATAATTTATTACCCTGCATCCAAGGTGCCCAGTGTACCGGTTACATAAGCACAGAGTACCAAGGAACATGCGCGACCAAAACTGTATTTGTTCAAGCAACTACATGGATAAAATGAATATATTTAATCAAAATGACGATCATAAGTTCCGATTTTTTGTCAAGCTCCACAACATGTAAATTATTAAAGAATAAAGAGTTTCTATTATTAATATTTTAGAATAGGCAAAGTGGAAGAGCACCTTTAAAAAATCATACATTGTGATGAGTCACCTATCACTCATATAGTTCTATTCTTCGTAAAATAATTTACCAGCTATTTAAGTTGGAACCCCCGTGATTTCTTTAGGAAATTAATTGCCAATGCTACTTTAACATACCCACTTGGTGATACGTCATCTCTTGCTAACTACTTTCTTAGGGACACTTTGGATTACTACACTCTAAAAAATAAGACAACGAATAACCACCAGTGGTGGTGTAGAACTTTAATTGGTGTAACACAACACCAAAGCGAGCGTTAAAGGCCTTCACAATTTGTGTGGTCTGCTAGCAAATGGAGTGACAAAACACTAAACAATGACAATTATCTGACTCAGGACGGAGTGTCATGTTACCAGTATCTTTGCTAGCAAATACGTTGCATAAATTTAAAGTGTAGATTCAAATTGGAGTGAAAACGTGCCTTATTTTGATTCTCTGAAACATTCATATGCGGTTTATATTCGAGCTCTTCCTAATCAGGTTTCAGATGGATCAAGTCAGAGCTTGTTTACGAACTACAAATATGATTATTCACATCAGAGAAGTTTATTGGAAAAGGTGCCTCCTCGATGAATATAGGGATAACACTGCACACGGTAAGCAACGGAATCGGAGTGCAATTACTGGAGTTCTCAATGCCATACTCGGTAACAGGCAATGAATGCAACATGTATATGTACATATTTCGATTTTAACGTGATGTAACACATTTTAGTTTCAATGATTAGAGTTATTATGTTGTATTGAAATTGCCTCCAATTAAAGGAATGCGAAAAAAATCTCTAAATTACAGAAGCGAAGGGTGTATGTATTTCTTCACTACTGTGTGGGATTGTTTAATTATTCTTGAAAAGATCACAAATCACTATCGATTCACGGTCAAAGTTCATTGAGATACAAATAGCTGTTTAGCATACCATAAGAATTGTATTAATTGACTCGTGAATATCAAATTCAATCTCTAACATCCTTGTATGTTTTCAGGGTTTGGTAAGTTAGTGACACCTAAAATTTACAAGCTTAAAATTACAATTTAATATAATTATCAAAAGTAACTAATATATGCTTTCTGTAATGAATGTGACCCGTATTATGCGCAATGAGTATAGCATTATGTCGATAAATCTATAGTGATAACCAACAAAAGTTAAAAATGAATGAATAATGTGTTTTAAAAGTTGCAAAAATTTTATGAAGCAAGTGCTCTGAATTACATATGAACACACACTTAGGTGAGCACGAAAGCTGTGGTTCTATTCGAGAAAAAACTAGTTGTGTTATTCTAGGGTCCACACTTGGTTATAATTCGATCCTGACTCACCTTCCTTAAGAGGTAATTTGGATTACTAAATTTCAGTTAGTGTACAAAAAATTCAGGTTTCAGTTCTTTATAATATTACTTTAGTGTTTCTTTCTTTCTCATCAAGTTTCCAATGGATCAGGTTCAAAATTATTTACGTCTTCAAATAGTGATTGCTCAGAGGGGAGAATTTTTTTTAGCTGCCCCTTGAATGAATGTGGCTATAATTTATTTATTTGCAGGCAAGGTGCCCAATGTACGGCACACATAATCACACAGTACTAAGGAACATGTGCGACCGTAGATGTGTATTTATTCAAGAAATTACATGGAATAATTTTACATATTTTATCAAAATGACAGTCAAAAATTCCGATTTTATTGAAAGCGTCACTGCACGTAAATAATTAAAGAAAAAAGTGCTTCTCTTATTAATAAATTGGAACAGTCAAAGTGGAACGGCACTTTTAAGAAATCTTGCTTTGTGTTGAGTCACCTATCACTCACCTAGTTCTATTACAATTTGGTAGCTTAAAGATTCTTCGTAAAAAATTTACCAGCTACTTAAGTTGAAAACCCTATGATTTTTTTTAATCAATTGTCAGTGTTACTCTAAGATTCCCACTTGTTGATACGTCATCTCTTGCTAACTACTTTTTAGGGACAATTTGGATTACTTCACTCTAAAAAAAAATAGGCCACGTAATTACCACCATTTGTGGTGTAGAAATTTAACCGGTGTTGCACAACACCAAAGTGACCAAAAATGCCTCTGCAATTCGTGTGGTTTGCTAGTAACAAACCACCAAACAACGACAATTAACTGACTCACGACGGAGTGTTATGTTACCAGTATCTTTGGTAGCAAATCAGTTCCATATTTTTAAAGTGTACATCAAATTTGAGAGAAATACTTGCCATATTGTGATTCTCACAAACATTTATTTTGTGTTTATATTCGAGCTCTTCCTAATCAAGTTTAAGATTGATCTAGTCAGGGTTTGTTTACGGACTACAAGTATGATTATTCAATTCACATGAGAGAAGTTAATTAGATGAAGGGCCTCCTCGATGAATATAGGGATAACACTTCACCCGGTAATACACCGGTTCGGAGTGCCATTACTGGAGCTCTCAATTCCATACTCGATAATAGGCAATGAATGCAACATGAATATGTACATATTTCGATTTTAACATGATGTAGCATTTCTTCGTTTCAATGATTAGAGTTATTATATTGTATTGAAATTGCCTCCTATAAAAGGAGTGCGCAAAAAAGTCTCTTAATTACAGAAGAGAGGGTGTATGTATTCCTTCACTATTGTGTGAGAGTGTATAAATAATCTTAAAAAAATCACAAATCACTAGCGATTAACATCCAAAGTTCATTGATTATACAAATAGCTGTTTAGCACACTATATGAATTGTATTTATTGTATCGTGAATATCAAATTCAATCTTTAAAACAATGTATGTTTTCAGGGTTTGGTAAGTAGAGATACCAGAAATTTACAAGTTTAAAATTACAATTAGTTTCAATAATCAAAAGTAGCTAATATATGCTGAACCGTAATGAATGTTGCTCGTATTATGCGTAATGAGTACAGCATTTTGTCGATAATACTATAAAGCGATTAACAACAAAAGTTAAAAATTAATGAAAAACATTGAATGAAAAATATGTTTTAAATGTAGCAAAAATCTTATAAAGCAAGTGCTCCGCATTACATATGAACACACACAAAAGTGAGCACGAAAGCTGTGCTTCTATTCGAGAAAAACTAGTTGTGTTATTTTAAGGTTCACACTTGGTGATCATTCGTTCAGACTCACCTTCCTGTTTAGGTAATTTGGAATTCTAGATTTCAATTAGTGTACAATATGTTTCAGATTTAAGTTCTCTATAACAATACTTTAGTGTCTCTTTATTTCTTATCAAGTCGCCAATGGAAAAGTTGAAACTTATTTACGTCTTCAAATAGTGATTCTTCAGATAGTAGGATTTTTTTAGCTGCCCTTTGAATGAATGTGGCGATAATTTTATACCCTGCAAGCAAGGTGCCCATTGTACCGGACACATAAGCACACAGTACCACTAAACATGAGCGACCGTACATCTGTATTTATTCAAGCAACTACATGGAATAATTTCCGATTTTCTTGAAAGCTTTATTACATGTAAATAATTAAAGAATTAAGAGTTTCTCCTTAGAGAAGAGCACCTTTAAAAAATCATACCTTGTGTTGAGTCACCTATCACTCACCTAGTTCTATTAGAAATTGGTACCTCAAACATTCTTCGTAAAAAAAATTACCAGCTACTTAAGTTAAAACCCCTGTGATTCTTTTTTCGAAATCAATTGTCAGTACTACTTTAAGATTCACACTTGACGGTACGTCATCTCTTGCTAATTACTTTTTAGGGACACTTTGGATTACTACACTTTAAAACGTAGACCACTGAATTGCCACAATTTGTGGCGTAGAACTTTAATCGGTGTAACACAAAACCAAAGAGAGCGTTAAAGGCTTTCGCAATTTCTATGGTTTGCCAGCTAATCGAGTAATAATGCAGCAAACAATGACAATTAACTGACTCACGACGGACGTATCATGTTACCAGTATCATTGGTTGCTAATCAGTTGCACATTTTTAAGTGGAGTTTCAAACTGTAGTGAAATACTTGCCATATTGTGAAAATCTGCACCATTTATCTGGTGTTTATATTCGAGCTTTTCCTAATCAGGTTCGTATCATGCCGAAGGCATGACTCGAATCCGGCACCTCCGGCGCAATAGTCCGATTGTCTAATCATTTCATAAAAAGAGCCCGAGTATGAAAGAAGCTGGAAAGAGCTTCTTTCAAGCAAACGCCACCTGCGATCTTCAGCGGATGTAAAAATCAGCTGATACGAATTCTTCCGGAAGCGCAGGAAAGATACTGCAAACACAGCCTTACGCTGAAAGCACCGTTATTGAGAGACGCGGTCTCTCAACGGCCGAAGTTCGAATTTCGTTTAAATAGCTTGAGAGAATATTTCTTATCCGCAGTCGGTATCTGAAATCTATCGCGTGCACAGTCGGTGCCTCGGAATTCTACAAGTTGTTGAAATAAGAAAGTTATGGCGTGAATAGTTGTTACCGAACGTTACAAAAGGAGTTACAGCGAGGAGTAGTACGCTATCGGAAAGAAGTTTTATTTCAGTAGTGTTTCATCAGTGTTCATCTACGAATCAGATCGATCAAGTCAGAGCTTGTTTACCTACTACAAGTCGTGATTTTTCACATCAGACAAGTTTATTAGAAAAGAGGCCTCCTCGATAAATATTAGGATAAAACTTCACCCGGTAAGCAACAAGTTCGGAGTGCGATTACTGAATCTCTCAATTCCATACTCGATAACATCATATTTCCAAACGATAGCTCCAAAAATATTTTGCCCATCAAAGAATATAGGCAATGAATGCAACATGTATATGTACATATTTCGATTTAACAAAGATGTGGCGCTTCTTCGTTTCAATGATTAGAGTCATTATATTGAATTAAATTGCCTCCAATTAAAGGAATGCGCGAAAATGTTCTCTCCAAAGTTACAGAAGAGAATGTTTAAATAATCTTGAAAAATTCACAAATCCCTAGCGACTCATATCCAAAGTACTATGAGTTACAATCAACTGTTTTTAACATACTATATGAATTGTATTGATGGTGTCGTGAATATTAAGTTCAATTTTTTAAAATCCAGGCATCTTTTCAGAGTGCGGTAAGTAGAGATACCAGAGATTTACAAGTTTAAAATTAGAATTAATTATAAAAATCAAAAGTAACTAATATATGCTGAACCGTAATGAATATTATCATGCTTAATGAGTACAGCATTATGTCGATAAAACTATAAAGCGATTATTACAAAAGTTAAAATTGAATGAAAAACATGGAATGAAAAATTAGTCCTCTGCATTAATATGAACTTACTCTAACGTAAGCACGAGAGCTGTGGTTCTATTCTTTTGATTGATTGATTTAGTTTATTTTACTTCGCGTTTTGTGCTTTTTGGTTAATTTGCAAAGATTGGGATGAGTGTTGAATTGACGAAATTAATGAATGGACATTCACAACTAAACATGCCCGAGTGGTATTCGAAGCCGGGACCCTTGGCGTCGCAGCGCGATATGCTAACCACTTCTTTTTCTTTTTTAATATTCTTTATTTTATGATGTTGTGACTACTTGCATGATCCTATGATAACATTACACATATATCAGCTCTAGATAACATAATTATGTGTATCTACATGAAAAGGGCCTGCAAGAAATTTGCATAGAGTGTTTTGCGCTTAGCTTAGTCCATCTGGTAATAATCCTCACTGTAGTGATATTGCAGCGAAATTTGCATTGACACTGAATTATGTCCTAAAATATAATAAATATATTGAGATACTAAAAACTGGACCGATCATACTTTAGTAAGAGGGAGCAACACAAAATCTGGTAAGAATAAATGATCTACAGTAAATGTATCGGGCGATGTTCTACATATAGTACCAAGGCATTTACACAAATACTTCCATTGATCTACCGTTGCGGGACATGTTACGAGGCGATCTCGTAAAGTGTCTTCAGCTTGATGACAATTGGGGCATACAACACTGTCAGTCATTTGGTATCGCCACTTTCGAACACCGGTCGCAATGGCATCGTGAACTACTAGGTGCTACAGAGATCGAACGCGGTTAGAAAGATGAGATGCTGATATATTTCTTCATACGATTGACCACACTACATTAGTTCGGAGAAGCACAATTCGTGGCTGGTGGTGTAACCTGCAAGTCAATTGGTTATAGAAAAATTTCACTGTCATGCCATAGACATTCGTGTGAGGTGAACCGATTAGGAGATAGTAAAATTCGACAAGAGTTGTCCTCAAATAGTTGTAGTGGGAAGGGATCTTCCCTGGATAAATGGGTGTTCCCCCATGGCGCAGTGGTAGCGTCATTGCCTTGTAATCAAGGGGTCCCGGGTTCGATACCCGGTGGAGGCACAAGTGGTTCGGATCCCACTTTAAACTGTAGGTCCAGTCCCGATTAGCCTTACTGTGCACAAAGTGGACTTAAAACAGCAACTCAAACCAGCAGTTCCACTTAATCTATCAGAGTATGTAGTAATCTTGCTGTTAAACTATCAGGGTATGCAGGAGCAACTCAATGTTCCGTTGTAGAAACAAGGCTGAGGCTTGTCTCTCAACTTGGCGCAAGTTCAGTCCTCCTTTACTTGCTGGGAGGCATAACGTTTCATGTTCAACACTGCCAGGATTTTTGGGAGAATAGTTGTAAAAGTTCTGGAGACAGTCTCTGTGATGGTCGTAGTGAATTTTATTCCCAAAATTGTCACTTTATCTACAATGGGTATAGTTACAGGTTCAGTCCACAGAGTGGGGTTACACCCTAGGGGTAAGATTCAAACTAAGTCCCGTCTGCTTTCGTAACGTTTCAAGTACTGCCTCCATACGAGTCAAGTCTAGCCGATCTTTCACGATTACGGTCACGTCATCTGCTTACGCACATATTTTGTGGTCTCTCCCAAGAAGCCTGAGTCCCTGAAGTTTTTTATGCATCATTCGTAAAAATGGAGCCAGAGCTGCGCAGAATGCAAATAAGGAAAGTGGGCATCCTTGACGGACAGAACGCTGAATAGAAAAGGCTTGCAACAGAAAAACATCGATAGATAACCGAACTCGAGCTTCTCTGTATAAGCTCTGTATAGATTGTACAAAGAAATCACCACATCCCACTTTTCCAAAGTATTGGAAAAGATAGTAAGTCAGTCAAAAGATGTGTGAGGGAGTCAAAGGCACTTTTGAAATCTAACGCCACAAAAGCAGCTTGAGAACGTTCAATATCTTGCATTGAAGTGATAATGTCACGTACACTAGTTAGAATGTGAAATATTTTACCACTTGATACGGCCCTAATAAAGTATCCGCAAAATTTTGCAACCTTCGGGTGATCAAACGTGCAAGGATTTTATAATCAGCACATAGTAATGTGATTGGTTTGAAGTCTTATGGCTTTCTGGGCTGAGATATTTTGGGAATCAAAACCATAACACCCGTGAGACTCGTTCTTCCAATGCGTTTCTTCGTAAACACAGCATTGAGCCAGCGTGTGAACAGTGGAGCCACCGTTGTCCAAAAGGTTTGGAACAATTCTATCGGGACACCATCGATTCCCGGAGCTTTACCTCTTTTCCCACTGTGAACAGACTCGTACACTTCTTTCTTTGAGAATGGCTGTTCTAAATAGCGACGGTCATCTTCCGTGAACATGGGGAGGTCCATCCCTCCAAGTGGAGGGCTATGGGAGCGTTGATCTTCCTTGTCTTTAAACTGATCTGCATAAAAGTCCCGTAAGTAATTTCGTATTAACTTGGGTTCGGTTAGTCTCCCCGTGGCTGTATTGAGACACGTTATCCTCTTTCGCTGTGCACTGCGTGTCTCTGCTAACACCTGCACCAGCGAGACTTCTTCTTGTGTGTCGAACGTATAAAGACGACTCCTAACATTGTAACCTTGCATACGCTCTCTGTGCATGCTCAGCAGCACTCTTTGCACTCGTTTCACTTCTTGAAGCACTGGATTCCCTTGTATTAGCTGTGTTGGTTGTTCGTGAAGAACTCTGTAGTAAAAGTTATATTTCTTATTGAAGTCTGAGTATTTTTCATGACAATATGCTAAACATAAATATTTAATGGAAGGTTTTAGAAAAGTGTCCCACCACATAATAATGTCAGTTTGACGCCAGCTCATTTCTTCCCACTTCTTCCACTTTTGTTTAAATTCGGTACGAAATTGTTCATCTTCCAATAACCGTACATTGAACTTCCAAAATCTCCGCCCTTGTCCAACTGAGATACATCCAAACTCATATCGAGTTGGACACTTACATAATCACTAAAGCACGTTGGGAAAATTCTAATCGCAGATATTTTGCTAATCATGTGTGCACTAACGTAAAAACGATCAAGCCGACTCGCTGTGTCGGCACATGTGTATGTGTATCCATCTATATTCGGACCTTTAGCCACCCAAACATCGTGTAGTTTAAACCCTTCAAGCTAGGTGATGTATGGAATCCTGGATATTGGTCCTGTCTTCTTAGAGTACAATTAAAATCACCCACCAGCACAATATTTTGACGGGAGCCACCGAATGCCTTCGCCACTTCTGTAGCGTAAAATATGTTCCGAGTATTTCTAGCGTTGGTACCTGACGGTGCATAAACATTACAAAACCATATGTTTCCTATTTGGATACATGTGATACGACCAGACGGGTGATGGTAAACTTCCGATATATGTAGGCCTTCTTTCACAACTATGGCGGCTCCTAGAGAATTCTGAGTTAAATTGTTATACACGGTATATTCACTGGTCAGACAGAAATCATCGGTCCCGACTTCTTACAGGAAAATTACATCCAGGTGACTTTGCTTAATATAATCTAAGAATGCATGATGCTTGACACTAGATTTCATCTTGTTAATGTTTACTGTTGCAAAATGATATATGGGTGTCGTCATGTGGGATTCTGTGATATTGTACCCGTTGGGAATGTTATGTGCAGTTACTGACATTAAACTAGTTACCTTTTTCAAATTCACTAAGACATACGACAAACATAACCATAATAACATTGTGAAGAGGACAACACACATCATAACTATGATATGTTATACATACTCGTATATCACTCATTTACTTCAAGCGACCAATCAGAGCCGCCGCCAGATTTCTCACTTTGTTCTCTTGTCGCACTCATCGCTCTACGCAGTCGCCGAGACACTGGAGACACCGAACGATGAGGGCCATCTTGCCGCCGCGTCGACGCCGTATCGTTCTTAGGGAGACTGCGTTTCTTCTTCTTTTATGGTTCCTTCGTTGTTTTCGGCAGAGCTCCTGATGCGGGGGACGCCGTCCCGGAGTTCCCACCTTCAACTGCATGATCATCATCTGCGTGCTGCATTGGACTATGGGGCACCTCTAGGGTAACGTCCATTGTTTCTTCCCCATACTTCTCTGCTACGTGGGCTGCTTGCTTGACATTCACTTGATCCACACTGACGGGGATAGGAACGTCTGCTGTTGTCTTGTTTTCTACACTGGGTGATAAAGTGGAATCTGGTTCGGTAGTTTTAGGTACATCCTGTAGTGAAGCTTGTACGTTGCCCTCATTGTCCTGGTCTCCGGAGCGTTTCAGGTGCACAGGTAGTATAGTGGGTGTCGGGGTCATCTTATTTCTCAGCAGCCGGCACATTCCTCGGGACAGGACGCGCCGCCCCGGCATAGGACGTATCGTCGGGTTTCTCAATATGACGACGTCGGGACGGACAGGTAACGTAAAAATTGTCACTAAGGTCACAGTAACTGCAAGTACGGTCTTGACCGGTATATGTCACCCAGTATCGTCCGCCACTGATTGGGACGTACGATGGAATCGCACGAGTTAGATTCATTTTGGCGATTTTTCGGCCAGTTCTTACCGGATGAATATGATCACTGGAATACCGTTCATCGTCCAGGGATATTATCTGACCGTACGTACTCAGCACCGGTCGAATAGCGTCATCGGACAGTTCACTCGGTACAACGTGCACTCTAACTATCACGTAATTTGCATCCGCCCACGTAACAAGCACTGGACAATCCCCGTCTTCGTCACTATATTTATACTCTCCGTTTGACTGCAGCAACAACTGTTCACACACTACTTTCGATAGTAGTTTCAGAAAGATACAACGTCTATAATTGTCTCCTGCAATACTTACTACTTGTTCCGGTTTCAATTTCATCGTCTTGCTAATCCAATGGTGTATTTCCGTCGCAGTCGGTTTCCTTCGCACTTGACTGGAGTTCAGTTTTAGTGTATTCAATCTCTTGATTACCATGTTGGCAGCGTCGTCTTGTTTCACTTCAACCGGACTCGCGAGTAATACGCGCTACGTGACTTCGAGCTATTAGAGAGACGCACAAACACAACCGTCCCGGAACACTGCTCGAGACAGACTACGACCACTCGGACACAGGGTTCGACATGTGGTTCTATTCGAGAAAAAACTAGTTATGTTATTTTAGGTTTCACACTTGGTGACGATTCGTTTCCTGGCTCATCTTCCTTTAGAGGTAATTTGGATTACAAGATTTGAATTAGTGTACAATAAATTTCAGAATTTAGTTCTCTATACAAATACCTTAGTGCTTCTCTCTTTCTCGTTAAGTTTCCAATGGATCAAGTTAAAACTTATTTACGTCCACAAATAGTAATTCTTCAGATAGGAGGATTTTATTAGCAGCCCCCTTAATGAATGTGGCTATATTTTAATAATCTGCAAGCAAGATGCCCAGTGTACAGGACACATACGCACACAGTACCAAGGAACATGCGCGACCGCACATGTGTGTTTATTCAAGAAAATACGTAGAATTATTTTAATATTTTTTTTCAAAATGACGGTCATCAATTCCGACTTTTCTGAAAGCTTCACTACATGTAAATAATTAAAGAATAAAGTGTTTCCATTATTAATGAACTACATTAATGTGGATCTGCGCGGGTAAGAAATCATAAATGGTGATGAGGCATCTATTACTCACCTAGTTCTATTAAAAAATGGTAGCTTAAACATTCCTCGTAAAATAATTTTCCAGCAATTAAAGGTGAAACCCCGTAATTTTTTTTTCGAAATAAATTGTCAATGCTACTTTAAAATTCCCACTTGGTGATACGTCATCTCTTGCTAACGACTTTTTAGGGACACTATGGATTACTACACTCTAAAAAAAAATGGCCACCATTTGTGGTGTATATATTTAATTGGTGTAGCACAACACCAAAGGCCTCTGCAACTCGTGTGGTTTGCTAGTAAGAAACCACCAAACAACGACAATTAACTGACTCAAGACTGAGTATCATGTTATCAGTATCATTGGTTGCCAATCAGTTGCACATTTTTAAGTGGAGATTCAAACTGGAGTGAAATACTTACCATATTGTGAATCTCTGCAAAATTTATCTGGTGTTTATATTCGAGCTTTTCCTAATGAGGATTCAGATCGATCAAGTCAGAGCTTGTTTACCAACTACAAGTTGTGATTTTTCACATCAGAAAAGTTTATTAGAAAAGAGGCCTCCTCGATGAATATTAGGAATACACTGCACCTGGTAAGCAACGGTTAGGAGTGCAATTACTGGATTTCTCAACTCCATACGCGATAACCTCATAATTCCAAAGGATAGCTCCAAAAACATTTTACCTATCAAGGAATATAGGCAATGAATGCAAAATATATATGTACAAAAGTCTATTTTAACATGATGTAGCACTTCTTCGTTTCAATGAATAGAGTCATTATATTTAATTGAATTACCTCCAATTGAAGGAATGCGCGAAAAGGTTCTCTAGCAATGTTACAGAAGAAAATAATTTTACACTATTGTGTGAGAATGTTTAAATAATCTTGAATAATTCACAAATCCTTAGCGACTCATATCCAAAGAACTATGAAATACAATCAACTGTTTTTAACACAGTATATGAATTGTATTGATGTATCGTGAATATTAACTTTAATTTTTTTTAAATCCATGTATCTTTTCAGGGTGGGGTAAGTAGAGATACCAGAGATTTGCAAACTTAAAATTACAATTAAATATAATAATCAAAAGTAACTAATATATGCTGAACCGTAATAATTATTATAATGCTTAATGAGTACAGAATTATGTCGATAAAGCTATAAATCAATTAACAACAGAAGTTAAAAATGAATGAAAAACATGGAATAAAAAATGATTCCTCTGATTACTTCGCGTGTTGTGCCTCTTGGCAAATTTGCGAAGACGGGCGTGAGTGATGAATTGACGAAATTAATGAATGGACATTCACAACCAACCAAGCCCTAGCGGGATTCGAACCCGGGAATCTTGGCGTCGCAGCGCGATATGCTAACCACTCGGCCACCGAGTTCGACATGTGTTTCTATTCGAGGAAGACAACTAGTTGTGTTATTTTAGGGTTCACTTTTGGTGACGTTTCGTTCCTGACTTACCTTCCTTGAGAGGTAATTTGGATTATCAGGTTTCAATTAGTATACAATAAATTTCAGATTTTAGTTCTCTATAAAAATACCTTAGTTGTTCTTTCCTTCTCGTCAAGCTTCCAATGGATCAAGTTAAAACTTATATATTCTAGAAATAGTGATTCTACAGATAGGAGGATTTTATTAGCTGCCCCCTTATTGAATGTTGCTTTAATTTAATAGCCTGCAAGCAATTTCGTGTTTTTGTTTTTAATTAACTAGAACAGAGAATGTGGAACTGCGCGTATAAGAAATCATACATGGTGATGAGACATCTATCACTCACCTAGTTCTATTACAAAATGGTAGCTTAAACATTCCTCGTAAAATAATTTTCCAGCAATTTAAGGTGGAACCCCTGTATTTTTTTTCGAAATTAATTGTCAATACTACTTTAACGTTCCCACTTTGTCATACGTCATTTCTTGCTAACTACGTTTTAGGGACGCTTTGGATTACAATACTCTAAAAAAATAGGCCACGGAATTGCCACATTTTGTGGTATAGAAATTTAATTGGTGTAACACAAGACCAAAGGAAGTCAAAAGGTCTCTGCGATTTGTGTGGTTTGCTAGTAACACACCACCAAACAACGACAATTAACTGACTCACAACGGAGTGTCATGTTACCAGTATCTTTGGTAGCAAATTGTTTGCATATTTTTAAAGTATACATCAAATTGGACTGAACTACTTGCCATATTGTGAATCTCTCAAACATTTACCTGGTGTTTATATTAGAGCTCTTCCTAATCAGGTTTCAAATGGATCAGGTCAGAGTTTGTTTATGGACTACAAGTATGATTATTCACATCAGAGAAGTTAATTAGATGAAGGGCCTCCTCGATGAATATAGGGTTAACACTGCACCCGGTAACAAACGGGCTGAGAGCGATTAATGAAGTTCTCAATTCCATTCTCGATAATACGCAATGAATGCAACATGCATATGTACATATTTCGATTTTAACATGATGTAGCACTTCTTCGTTTTAATAATTAGAGTGATTATATTGTATTGAAATGGCTTTCAATTAAAGGAATTGGGAGAAAGGTCCTCTCCAAATTTACAGAAGAGAGGAGTGTTTGTATTTCTTCACTATTGTGTGAGAGTGTTTAAATGATCTTGAAAAATTCACAAATCGCTAGCGATTCACATCCAAAGTTCAATGAGATACAATTAGCTGTTAGCACTATATGACTTGCATTTATAGTATCGTGAATATTAAGTTCAATCTTTAAAAACCTATCTTTTCAGGGTGTCGTAAGTAGAAATAACAGAAATTTAAAAGCTTAAAATTACAATTAAATTAAACAATTAAAAGTAGCTTATACAGGGTGTTTCGTAAGTTCGTTTACAACACTTGGGAGGTGATTTTAGGAGTGAAAATAAGGTGGAAAGTTCATGTAACGAAATTCCGGAAACGGCTTTGTTGCCGAGTTATTGACGTTTGAAAAAGTGGGAAAATGATTTTGCGAAGTGAATAATGGCAAAACGGGTGGAGACATGTCGTCGGTTTTGGGCGGTCTACTAAGAAATTGGGTACGCTCTTGTCAAAAAATCACGCGGCAATGTTGTGCAATGTCGACGGAAGGGATTCCCCAAAGGACGCAAACGAAGATGTTGACGGAAGTGGGGTGGGTGTGCGTTCTGCGTGAGCTGGTATCGACGAAAATTCTCATGTGTTGAATAGCATCAAGAAACAAAGAAAATTTCCTGAGCGAAGGGCACCATGACGTAAAAGGGGAAAAAAATGAACTGTCATAACTTGCATACCATGAAGGGCACACAGGATGCTTAATGGAGATGTGAAGGGAGCCTCATCACAGACGGTTTTCAAAGTGTCCACCATGTACTTCCAAGCAGAGGCGACAACGGCGAATCAAGGATTGTCTAGTGCGACCCAACAACCCCGGCGTTTCTGCTATCGATGCTGCAGCTACATTGATACGGGCAACGAGGTTCTCAGCTTATACGACAGGTGTTTCGTAAACGAGGCGTTTCTTCTCTCCCCAGAGGAAGAAATCCAATGGCGTAATATCAGCCGATCGAAGTTGCCATGCCACAGTACCTCCCCTGCCAATGAACTGGTTGTGGAATACGGTATTGAGGAAATGGCGCACGATCGAAATGTGGGGGTGCACCGTCATGTTGAAACCACAGTCTTTGTCTCAGTGCCAAGGGCACGTCCTCTAGTAGTTCAGCAAAACCTCACTGAGAAATGCTTGATAAGTGGCTCCACATAGGCGAACAGGGAGAATCTACGGTCCAATCAAATGGTCATGCAGTATCCCGGACCACACATTCACTGCAAATCTGTGCTGATGATGTGCCACTACCAGTGCATGTGGATTTTGATGTTCCCCCACATGACTGTTTTTACTATTGAACACACCAGTTTTCGTGAAGATAGCCTCATCAGTCCATACTACCGTATTCTGAAAATTGGGGATATTTTCTATTTGATGAACAAACCATTGGCAAAAGTCCTCACGTGGGCCAAAGTCCCGAGGTAAAAGTTCTTGCACTATCTTCAATTTGTACGGGTGCAACCCCTCTTCTGCCAGGACTCGAAAAACATTCGCATGGGAGGTGTTTCCTTCGAGGGCTAGTGCGCGCGTACTGGCGCCTGGATGATCCATCACTGCAGTTAGCACATCTTCCACAAACCGTCGTGTTCGCACACTTCGCGGTCGTCCAACTTCTCGACGAGGTGGCAACAATGATTCTGTTTCCCGAGTGTCTACAGTTTGAAATAAGGTGTGCGATGGTAACACACTATTTGGAAAACGTGCACCATACAGACACCTTGCAGTACGGCTATTACCTCCAGCCTCCCCATAAATCAGATGCATGTCTGCCAGCTCTTGGGACGTGTATGCAGTCATCCCTTACACCGGGTTATAAGTGTTTATGGCCGTTAACACTAGTACACTCCACAGAACACGATGGGCTGTGGCTAAGAATTAACACGTAACACTGCTAGGTCAAATGTTTGCCCAACACTACTGTCCAAGAACCTCACGTCTTTCCATTCAACAGTGAATGTTGCACAACCTGCTGCTGGCACAGCACCTGAAGCACGAATGGCACAGACGTGCGCTTCTTCATGAGGAAACCTGCACTTTTGGAGCCCCTAGCGGAAAATGTGGTACTTAACGTCAGATCACACGGACACCCATCTGCCCTTCACGGTATGCAACCTATGACAGTTCATTTTTTCGCTTTTACGTAATGGTGCCCTTCGCTCAGGAAATTTTCTTTATTTTCTGGTGCCATTCAACACATGAGAATTTTCGTCGATTCCAACTCACGCAGAACACACACCCACCCCACTCCCGTCAACATCTTCGTTCGCGTCGTTTGGGGAATCCCCTGCGCCGATATTGCACAACATTGCCGCGTGATTTTTTTACAAGAGCGTACCCAATTTCTTAGTAGACAGCCCAACACCGACGACATCTCTCCAACCGTTTTGCCATTATTCACTTCGGAAAATCATTTCCCACGTTTCAAACGTCAATAACTCGGCAACAAAGCCGTTTCCGGAATTTTGTTACATGCACTTTCCACCTTATTTTCACTCGTACAATCACCTCCCAAGCATTGTAAACGAACGTACGAAACACCCTGTATATGCTTTCTGTAAAGAACATGACTCGCACTATGCGTAATGTGAACAATATTATGTCGAAAAACTATAAAGCTCATAACAACAAAATATAAAAATGTATGAAAGGCACTGAATGAGAAATGTGCTCGAAATGTTGTATTTTTACACTATTGTGTGAGAATGTTTAAATAAATTTGAATAATTCACAAATCCTTAGCGACTCAATCCAAATTACTATGAGATACAATCAACTGTTTTTAACACGCTATATGACTTGTTTTGGTGCTATCGTGAATGTTAACTTCAATTTTTTAAAATCCATGTATCTTTTCAGGGTGGGGTAAGTAGAGATAGCAGAGATTTGCAAGCTTAAAATTACAATTAAATTTAATAATCAAAAGTAACTAAAAGTAATATCTAAAAGTAAAAAAGTAATATCTAAAACTGCCAAGATTGTTAATAGAAAAGGCGGTAATGTCCTTAGATCGCTCTGTTAATGGAATCTGAAAAAATGCACTTGACATGTCTAAAATTGAGTAGTATTTCTTACCAGTCATCTCTGTCATGATGGTTTTTATGTCTGGGGATTGTAAGGAAATCGGAGCTATTACTCTGTTTAAGTCGCGAGGTCAGAAATAAAACGATAAGTCCCATTGGGTTTCTTGACTAATAGGACTGGGTGTCGATAGGGACTCCCTTCACAGCGCTCTATAACACCTTTGTCTAATAATTTCCTGTTTCATAGGCTCTCTGTAATGAAAGGGTATAGGGTAGGTCTTGGCATACACTGGGGTGTCATCTGTCAGCTTGATGTCATATTCCAAAACATTGGTTTTAGTCAATTTATCCACTGGCCAGAGAAAAATATCTGCATACGTGTATGCGAGCTTTAGGATTTTTTCTCTTTCTTCTCGGGGAATATCAGGGTTAACTGTGAGAAGGGAGGGGTCAAATTTCTGTTGACTTTCACTTATTTGATGTTTTACTGTGCTATTTTCATTACAAGAGTATGAAAATACGACATCTTCGCTTTTATTTTCCCAAACGGAAGTAACGTCACTTAAAATTTCACAGGTCGATATTTCACCTAATATTGTGTCACTTTCCAAAGTGATTGTGGTTTCCGTAGGGTTGTGTATGTGAATAACAGGTGACTGAGGGTTTACTGTAGCATTGGGAAGGACTACTGGATGCTGGGTCATAAGGGAAACAGATGGGGTAAAAAGTACAGGCTTAGGGGTGTTAGGTGTCGTAGTGGTGAGTTTCAAATTGATATAAGTTTTTGATCGTGGACTTAACTGAATTGTGTTTGAAAGGGTAGCTTTTCCCTCATACACATTTACATTTTCAATTTGGGTGAATATGTCATGCGACACCTGGTGAGTCTTGTACTTTGACCTCAAAATACTATAATTTGGAGTACGTCCTAAATGATGAAGAGTTATTGTGTTGTCTTTTAACGACACTTCGCACCTCTGCGTTTGCAAAAAGTTATTTCCTAAAAGGGGAGGGACGTTTGTTGAATCTACAATTCTAAATGGGTGCGAATATTTACGCTTTCCAATTATGATAGGAAGAACTACAATTTCAGACACACTCAGTTTTGATCCGGACACACCTTGGATTGTGGACTTCACCTTGTATGTTTTCTTTCAGTAGGAAGGAGGTGGGAGGGATAAATGGATATTTGGGAACCCACGTCAATAAGTAAATCTACTTCTTTCCCTGGTATGCTACTATTGATAAAATATAGGCCATTTCTCTCAATGATAGGAACTTTGTCTAATCTACTATTATCCTCGATTTCGTTCCTGCAAGTCGAAGACGATTTTAGTTTAAACTACTGTCTCTTTGTGGCTTGTAAAAGCAGTTATCGCTCTCGTGATTATAACGACCACAGAACTTACAGGCTGATGTATTTTGCATCGTCGCGATTACCCATATTGCGAGTCTGATCTCGACGTTGAAACCTATTATTATTATTACCTCTGAATTGGCCTCGAGAGTTTGATCTAAAATTTCCTCTATGATTAGCTCTATAATTATTACCCCTGTAGGAAGAGGAATTATTATTCCCCTTGCTGTGAGCTCTTTTCCCTCTGTCATGTGCGTTTTGATTAGCCGTTTTCGCAAATTCCAAAACATTTGAGCAAAAATTAAAAAGAGATGCTGTGTTCATTTGTTCCTGTGAAAAGAGGGCTATGTTCGACATTTGTGACGAAAGTTTATTTATTTCATCACTAGAGGTAGCACTTTGAGCGTGTTCCACTGTGGCTACGGCTGGTGGCGCCGCGCAGTGAGCACTGTCAGAACTCGGTACATGATACATTGCGTGTGAATTATTGACGGGAAGGGGATTTAATTTCAGACTTTGGACTTGATGAGCCGATGGTGGGAGGAAAGGAGATGGACACTGGTTGTATGGTACAAACTGCTGACTCGGGTTGTGAGGATTAACTGGGAGGGGGAATAAACCTGTGCATGAGAACAGCTGTGAAGTGGCGTTTGGGTCAATGTATGTTGCTGCAAGCTTGCTTGTGTTATTGCTTGGTCAATTTCAAACTTTTCCTCCATCATACGGGAATTAATCAATAACTGCTGGCGTTCGAAATTTTGTAGGTGGGCAATTAATTCCTCTGTTTTGGCAAAGTGCTTATTAGTTAAACAGCCAATGTATTTGGCTCTCAGTCCCGTGATGATATAAGAGAGAGTTTGTTCTTCAGTGGCGTTCGGGAAGTATTGCTGGACCAATGCCTTCTTAGCAATAACATAGGTGTGAATGGGCTCTGTAATCATTTGCTTCCTTGTTAAAATTATCTTTACGGGATCCGCTGATAGGTACGAGTCCCTAAATAAAGTACTTAGCTCGTTTTTGATATGGGTGTACGTCAGGTCTACAAAATTGGGTCGTTTCTGTATGTCATGAAAATAAGTTAATGCAGTGTCAGTCAAAAATAAAGGCAACATCTCCTTACGCTTAGCTTCCGACCATCCCGCGGCGTGTGCTACATTTTGAAACTTGAGAAAAAATGAGTCAATCTCTTTTGGGTCATTTCCGCTAAATGGTGCCGGGTATAATGCAGTTGGGATTGGGGTGGCCATGTTAGTGGTGGGAGTTTCTACAGTTACGTTATCAGGGCTATTAATAGTGTTAGAGGGAGTAGGAACGTCACCTGGAGTACTTGCTAAGGGCTGGGATCGGTTTCTGTTGGGTGTTTCCAGTCCAAGGACAAATTGAGGGTAGTTTCTGTTAGCAGACCTTAACCGTGTTAGTGGAGGGGAGGGAATTGGGGAGAAAGGTCGTGAATTTATTTTATTTGCCGTGATTGCAGTAGCTAACTCTATGATTTGGTCGAGGGAGGAATCTAGGTGTTCGTGCAATGCTATCTGTGACGTATTCATAAACGAAGGTTCATCGTGCTGACCAAAGAACAAATGAAAGTATGGGTATGCAGTTATTTATGTCATTAATATATCGCTTGTCAAATAAGTATAAGCAAGTGTTCTCATTCCTGTGTGAATGATGCTTGAATACATGTTATGCAGAAGAACTAGACTTTGTTGGAAGGGGGGGGGGGGATTCGGCATAAAAAGAGAAAAGAGGGGTGGTATTTTATAGGGTAATATACAAAATTGTCACTGGGTCTGACGCATCTTAAGAGTACTGTGGGAGTATGAGTTGGAATTACTAAAAATGTACTTTAAAAAATGCTCCCAAAGTGGGAGGGAGGGTGGAGGGACTAATTTAATGTAAAGCAATTCGTACAGAAGGGTACTCAATTGCAAAAAGGGCCTGAAGCACCTCCACCATGTTGTAATCCCGTTTTACCTGGGATCTGAGGTCACAGGGAAGTTTCAATTATACATTTAGGTAGAGCTTAATTGTATCTGTTGGCTGAACCTGCTCCGATTAGGAGGGTAGAGATATGGAAAGTTGATGTAAAGGTTATTCACGCTTGTTCATGCCTGGTAGGTGTGTGATGTTCTTGACCAGATGCTTCTTGCAGACCGAATCGTGACAGGTGACAAGGTTCTATCCTTCGACCCTTGGCTCACCAAACCGAGCAATCCCTTGCGACCTGTAGCATGCTAGGCAGCCGTAACTCCGTGTCCGTCGTCGTAGTTCAGTAGTGTTACTGTGTTGTAAGTAATCAGAGACTAATATTATCCATGTGAGCGTCGATTAGAGTCGAAATCCAAAAGGAGAGCAGCGTCGATGATAAGCGTAGTTCAAATGAGAGCGAGCTCAGGGAGTGAGCTCCCTTTTATCATCTTAGGCTTCGAAAGGTTGTTAAACCTTTCGAACACGGTAGATCTTGTTTTGATCCACGCGTTTGCCTTTCAGTTCCTTGTTTAACGGAAGTTACAAGTTAGCGCATTCTTGGGATCACCCGCTGGTCGGACAATTCCAGGAAATAAACAAGTGTGAATATTAACATGACGAGGTTTTCTCGGTTTAATAATCTCCATATCTCTACAATATGCTCAACCGTAATGAATATTATCATGCTTAATTAGTACATCATTATGTCGACAAAACTATAAAGCGATTAACAAGAAAAGTAAAAATTTATGAAAAACATGGAATGAAAAATGAATCCTCTACATTACATATGGACACACAATAAGATAAGTCGCGTCAATGCATTGTAATCAAAAGATCTCGGGTTCGATACCCGGTGGAGGCACAAGTTGTTCGAATCCCACTTTAAACTGTGGGACCAGTCCAGATTAGCCATACTGAGCATAAAGTGGACTTAAAACACCAACTTAACTCAACTCAACTAAGGTAAGCCGGAAATCTGTGGTTCTATTCTTTTGATTGATTGATTTAGTTTATTTTACTTTGCGTTTTGTGCCTCCTGGCTAATTTGCGAAGATGGGGATGAGTGATGAAATGACAAAATTGATGAATAGACACTCACAAACAACCAAGCCCGAGCGGGATTCGAACCCGGAACCCTTGGCGTCGGAGCGCCATATTCTAACCATTCGGCCACAGGGTTCGAGATTTGGTTCTATTCGAGAGAAAAACTAGTTCTGTTATTTTAGGGTTCACATTTGGTGACGATTCGTTCCTGACTCACCTTCCTTTAGAGGTAATTTGAAACACTGGGTTTCAATTAATGTACAATAAATTTCAGATTTTAGTTCTCTATAAAAATACCTTAGTGTTCCTCTCTTTCTCGTCAAGTTTCCAATAGACCAAGTTAAAACCTATTTACGTCTACAAATAGTGATACTTCAGAGGAGGATATTATCAGCTGCCCCCTTAATGAATGCGGCTATAATTTATTAACCTGCAAGCAAGGTGCCCAGTGTACCGGACACATAAGCACACAGTACCAATAAACATACACGACCGCACATGTGTATTTATTCAAGCAACTGCATAGAATAATTTAATATATTTTAGCAAAATGACGGTCATAAGTTCAGATTTTTTCGAAAGCTCCACTACATGTAAATTATTAAAGAACGGAGTCTCTATTATTAATATTTTAGAATAGACAAAGTGGAACAGCATATTTAAAAAAAAATCATACATTGTGATGAGTCACCTATCACTCACCTAGTTCTGTTCTTCGTAAAAGAATTTACCAGCAATTAAGTTGGAATACCTGTGATTGTTTTTCGAAATCAATTGTCAATGCTACTTTAACGGTCCCACTTGGTGATCTTTTCCTAACTACTTTTTGGGGTCGCTTTGCATTACTACACTCTAAAAAATAGGTCACTGAATAGCCACCATTTGTGGTGTAGAACTTTAATTGGTGTAACACAACACCAAAGGGAGCGAAAAGGCCTCCGCAATTTGTGTGGTCTGCTAGTAAATGGAGCAAGAAATCACCAAACAACGACAATTAACTGACTCACGACGGAGTGTTATGTTATCAGTATCTTTGGTAACTTTATAACTCACCTTTCTTTTTAGGTTCTTTGGATTACTTGATATCAATTAGAGTACAATAAATTTCAGATTTCAGTTCTCTATAGCAATACTTTAGTGTTTCTTTATTTCTCATCAAGTCTCCAATGGATAAAGTTGAAAGTTATTTACGTCTACAAATAATGATTCTTCAGATAGGAGGATGTTTTGAGCTGCCCTTTGAATGAATGTGGCGATAATTTATTACACTGCAGGCAAAGTGCCCAGTGTACCGGATACATAAGCACAGAGTACCAAGGACCATGCGCGACCAAAAATCTGTATTTCTTCAAGCAACTGCATGGATAAAATTAATATATTTCATCAAAATGACGATCATAAGTTCCGATTTTTTGTCAAGCTCCACAACATGTAAATTATTAAATAATAAGGAGCTTCTATTATTAATAATATAAAATAGACAAAGTGGAACAGCATATTTAAAAAATCATACATTGTGATGAGTCACCTATCACTCACCTAGTTCTATTCTTAGTAAAAGAATTTACCAGCTATTTAAGTTGGAATTCCTGTGATTGTTTTTTTAAATTAATTGTCAATGCTACTTTAACAATCCCACTTGGTGATATATCATCTCTTCCTAACTACTTTTTAGGGACGCTTTGGATTACTACACTCTAAAAAATAGGGCACTGAATTTCCACCAATGGTGGTGTAGAACTTTAATTGGTGTAACACGACACCAAATGGAGCGTTAAAGGCCTCCACAATTTGTATAGTCTGCTAGCAAATGGAGTAGCAGAAGCACCAAACAACTTCACTGAACTGACTCAGGACGGAGTGTCATGTTACCAGTATCTTTGATAACAAATCAGTATTTTTAAAGTGTAGATTCAAATTGGAGTGAAATACTTGCCATATTGTGATTTCCGTAACATTTCTCTAGACTGTATATTCGAGCTTTGCTTAATCAGGTTTCAGATGGATTGATTCAGGGACTACAAATTATCATTATTAATAAACAACTTCCTCGATGAATGTAGGGATAACACTGCACCCGGTAAGCAAAGGGTTCGGAGTGCGATTTCAGGATTTCTCAATTCCATACTCCATAACATCATAATTCAAAAGGATAACTCCAAAAATCTCTTTCTTTGTCCGAGAATAAAGACAAAGAATGAAACATGTATATGTACATAATTTCGATAAAATAATGTAAAATGATGTAGCGCTTTTTCTTTTAATTGTTAGAATTATTATATTGTATGGAAATTGCCTCCAAATAAAGAAGTTGCGTGAAGGTTTTCTCCAAATGTTACAGAAGAAATGGGTGTACGTATTTTACACTATTTTGTGAGTGTGATTAAATAATCTTGAAAAAATCACTGGCGATTCATATCCAAAGTTCAAAGTTCATATTAGGTTTCTCACTTGAGTGTAAAGAGAACGCCGTCGAATTCTTTAACACACATAAGGCCATGCGGCCTAGCGAGCATTTCAGGATCTTGGTGTCCCATTTTTTTGACCGGAAGCTGTACATATTACGATTTAAAATGATGTAGCGCTTTTTCATTTAATGATTAGGATTATTGTATTGTATTGAAATTGCCTCCAATTAAAGAATGAGCAAGAAGGTTTTCTCGAAAGTTACAGAATTTACACTATTTTGTGAGAGTGTTTAAATAATCCTGGAAAAATCACTAGCGATTCACATCCAAAGTTCAATTATATACAATTAGCTGTCTAGCACACAATATAAAATGTATTTATAGTATCGTGAATATTAGGTTCAATTTTTAAATCCATGTATCTTTTCAGGGTTCGGTAAGTAGAGATACCAGAAATTAACAAGCTTAAAATTACAATTAAATTTAATAATCAAAAGTAAGTAAGATATGAAGTACTTTCAATCTTTCTCGCCTTTTGCTGATACTGCCTAAACTTGCCATAACTTTCTGCTCCCAACAACGGTATTTTTGTCAAACTCTTTTGCATGTTTAGCCTCAACTCAGCTGGTGAATAACCCGTTTGAGAGGAGATTGAACCATTGAGGAAGTTAAGGGCTTCTGGAATCCTTTCTGGCCATTTGGCATGGTTGGATATACATAGTACCCTCATCAGCCGATTTAATTCCAAGTGATACCGTTCCACTAAATTTGAGCACGGGTGGTACACAGGAGTGTACAGGAGTTGTACTCCCCAGCTTTTCATGACATCCTGAAAATTTTTAGATTTGAACTGTGGTCCGTTATCAGACATTATCTTTTGTGGTACACCTAAATGAACAAAGTATACTTTGGTTAATCTATTTACAATTGTGGCCGCATTACTGTTAACGACCGGATATGCTACTAAATATCTCGTGGCCGCATCCAACACGGTAAAAAGAAATCTTTCACGGCTTGGTCCTAGTGCAAAGGGACCTTGCAAATCGATAAATAACAACTGGCCTGGTTTGTCTGTGACATGCGACCTAGCAACGAACTTGGCCGGATGCTTATTAGGTTTGGTGCGTTGGCAGATATCACAATCTTTAATGTACGACTTAATATCAGACTTCATGCCTTTCCAATAAAATGCCTGATAGATCATTGCAAGAGTCTTGGCAACTCCAAAGTGCCCCATGTCATCGTGACAAGCTATTAAGACCTTTCCTATCAAATTCTGTGACGAGAATTGTCATGGAAGTCTTTGATGTAGAGCACGCCACCATTCAAACAGTAAGTTTGATTCCAGGACCTAGAACGAGCATTTATCTTTTGAACCACTCCTTGTAGGTGACTGATTATTTCCAGCAAATCTATATCCTTGTGCTGCAAAGTTATCAATTCTTCTTTGGTAAACAACTCTCGAGCAGCTTTCATAACCGTAGATACGTTCACCAAGAACTGAGAATCCGGAATGTTTGGAAAATTTCGACTAAGTGTGTCCGCTAAAACATTATCCGCCCCCTTGCAATAATACACATTGAAGGAGTATTGCTGAATTTGTATGAACCATCTCGTTAAACGAGAGTTCCAAGAGTGAGCCGATTCGAGCCACGTGAGCGACTTGTGGTCTGACACCACGACAAATTGTCTGCCTTTGAGAAACGTAGAAAATTTCTCTATCGTAAACAATATGGCAAGAACCTCTATTTCTGTGGACGTGTAAGACTTCTCGTACGTCTTCAACGATCTACTAACAAATCCTAACGGCTTGATGTTGCCATCCACAATTTGGAAACAATAACCACCAATTCCAATTAAAGATGCATCCGTTTGGATATATAATTTGTTGTCAAAATCTGGATAATTCAACGTTACTTCTTGAACGACTAAAGTCTTGAGGAGCTTAAAAGCTTCCTCCGCTTCCCCTGACCAATGCCATTTAGACTTATGCTTCAATAATTCATAGAGAGGTTGTGCTGCAAGTGCGTAATTGGGAATATATTTGGATAGCCAGTTGAAACACCCTAAAACTCTTTGAAGCTGTTTCAAATTTTCCGGTCTACGCTAATTAACGATGCTCTCAACATACGAGGGATCCTTTTTAAACCCTTTTGTCGTGACCACATGACCCAAGAACTTAAATTCCGTAACCGCAAACTTGCATTTCTCTAATTTTAAAGTAAAACCTGCACGTTTCAATCTCTCAAGCACCAGACTAACATGCCTGAGGTGAGATTCAAAATCTTTTGACTTAATAATGATGTCATCCACGTACACCACTACGAATTCTAGGAATGACCCAAGCACCCGATTCATAACGTCGACAAACACTGCCGTACCATTGACCGACCCAAATACAACCCTTTTAAATTGGTAGAGGATCCCCTCGAATGCGAATGCCGTATATTTTCTGCTATCTTCATGCAACGGAACCTGCCAGTACGCATTTCCCAAATCTAGCGATGTGAAAAATTGACAACCAATGAAGGACGTCAGCAAATCATTGATCTTCATTGGCGTGAGTTGCATAGGTTTGACGTGTTGATTTATTTTTTTCAAATCCACACACAGTCTAATTTCCCCATTTGGCTTCGGGACGACTAGCAGGGGCGAACGATACTCAGAAACTGAGAGTTCAATTACTCCCCATGCTAACATTTGACTTAAATGTTCCCTGACCTTATCCCTATATGCAAAAGGTATTGGGTAATTCCTAGCAACTATTGGCACGCTGGTATCCAACTCCATTCGATGAACATACTCACCACATAAACCCGGTTTCTCTGAGAACATCGGTTCAAAATTATGGATCATATCAATGAAACGTGAACTTAGGTTAACCTCCAAATTCAGAGTGTCCTTCACCTTTTCAGCAAAATTAGTCCCATCATTCCCTGAAATTACATCTTTTAATACCGCCTTAGAAACTGACACATCCTGCTCTATGCTGCCTGTTTCAACAAGCGGAGTAAATTTTAGGAGTGCCCTACCATTGGGAGTTCGATAGAAGAACGCATCATTGTTAAAATTTAATTCCCCTTCAATACCATAAATGACATCTAAACCTAAAATTATAGGTACACTTAACCTTTTTACGACAACTAATTGAACATAGAATTCATAACCCGCCAAATTAATATACAACTTAGTGATACCCTCAACTGATTTTGATTTTGTGCCAGAGTAGTCCACTAGCTTGATGTTGGAGGCAGACTCCAACCTGGGCCTAGAACTTAAAGACGAAACCGATCTCCACGTATTGTATTCAAGGAGACTGACCTCAGCACCGCTATCACAGAGGGCTACATATGGCCTTCCTAAAATAGTAACGTCAATCAAAGCCGATGCACCACTTTGCGGACCAGCATTGATTAGGGTAACTAATTTCATGGCATCATCTAAATCACACTCCTCACTGCTGTCAACAATATTTACAAATAATATGGCAGGCTGAAACCTTACGCCCTCACCCCCTGCCCATTGGTAAGGGACCTCTGACGGTTTTCCGTCTTAAATATTTGTCGACTATCACTAGGATACTCCTCAATGGCGTGAACCTCCGCCTCTACCACGAACTGAGTACCACAGATGGAGTTCACCTTACCTAGATTTTTGAACACTCCCTTTCTTTGAAGGAAATTCATAACTTGTGTTATCCCATCCTTATTACAATGTACCTTGTCTATCTTACCACGGGAAGGATTACCCAAATATTCTTCATACAAATTTCCCTTAATTGCTCCCTGATCATTAAAGAACAGAGAAGCAATATCATGAACCTTTACGTTTTCACCATTATGAAACGACATTATAAATTCATTGACTCCCTGCCATTTCCGCCAGATGCCTGAGTCTTTGTCCCGCATGATACGCGCCAAGGGTGGCAAAGTCAACCAATTAACTTCTTTTGTACGCTCCCCCAACAGTTTCAAAATTTCCAACAAGTTCTCTGTGATGGCCTCTACCACTTTGAATTGAAGAATATCATTTGTTCCTATCAAAACAATCACTGCGTCCGGCAACCTCGGACATGAACGAAGCCTGTCAATCAATTGCCCAGTGGTTTGCCCACTTACCGCCCAACCTATTTTTCGGCAGCCTCTTTCGTCAAACGTGATTTTGTAATTTCCAACTGTTTGCGCTAACCTGACTGACAAACTGTCTCCTATCAACAGCTTGTCTTCAAACATCGGATCCATTCCTCGATAACTGTCTTCTACTTCCCTACAAACTCGCGTATATGTCGAAGGCCTATGATCCTTGGGAGGATTACCCGCAAACAAACCCACATCACCTCCTACGATGTGAGTTCCTCCTCGTTTCCCAACGAAGATTCGCAAGACATACAACCCCTGCCTGAAACGTGCCGTTTGGACTTCGGACTATTCTGAGAATCTTTCCATGAACCCCTGGGTGAACTCTTTGGGAAGCGAGAGTCAAGATTACCCTTATTTTCAGGACTCGGCGACTTAACCCTTACTTTGTTTATTTCCCCTTTTATCCCTTTACTTTTGGAGGGAAGAACCCATTCCTTTTTGACAACTGCATCCTTAAGTGATTCAAAATTTTCGATAACATGTACAGCCTCTGTAAAAGACGATACGCCTTTCATTACGAAATGTTCCCTTAACTTCTACGGCAAGAGCGCGCCAAGCTGAGCCACAATATGGGACTCCTCAGCCTTAGGTTGGATGGAACGCAATAACCTGAAGTTCCTGGAGAAATAAAGCAACACGCTCTCCTCAGATGTTTTCTGATACGGTGAGCTCAGAACCTTAGCTAGACAGGAACTTCGCCACCTTGAGCTTTCGTAATGACCGATAAACTCAGTTTTGAATAGGTCATAAGAAATCAGTTGGGACTTCTTTTCTGAAAACCAAAGTTTTGCACTTTCTGTTAGAAGTTTTGGAACATAATTTATATATTGAGCTTGGTCAACTCCATACAACTCCAAGAGTTCCTCTACCTTTTCAACGAATTCAGTGGGAGTTATATCAGTGATCAAGCCGTTAAATTTGGGAAATTTTAATAAGTCCTGAGGCTTGATACTAAATTGTTTCCCTCGAGCTAAACCAAGAGTAATGCTAGGATCAACTTGATCCACCTTCCCTAACTTCGACTTTTCCTCATCATTTCCTGTTCCCTGAAACCTACTGATCTTAGACCTTTTATGCCTGTTTTTAATATAACCTTTCCTGTTTGAAACGAAACTCTTTTTGCACGGTCTGTCAGTGTCAGATGCAGATTCTGCACAGGAATCGCTGATGCCCGCCAGTGGCTTCACTGTACTACTCAACCTACCAGGTACGGTATCGGAATCATCTGTGGACGTAGCCTTATCTACAAATTTCCTTCCCACAAAATCCGGCACTTCCCGATCAATAACCTGAACTTTACTCTGCTTTACGCCAAAGTCACGACCATTACCGGTATTTCGCCGTTCCCATCTGGCCAGAACCTGATCAACCCTTTCCATCGACTCCTCAAGAGATCGCAACGTAACCATAACTTCTACGGGCACATTATTTACCACCGAAGCCTTACTACCCTGATGTTCAGAAGAAATATTAACCACCGGCCGTGAGGTTGAAGGGGACTCCCTTTTTATTTCCAACAACTCACTTTCACTGACAGCTTTTACCACCTGAGACACCCTAGGGATCTGGACTGATGGAACTTTCATATCTACAACTTTATCCACAATCCGTCCTTCTAAAGATCTAATACTAGCTTCACTATAAGACTTCAGTTGGTCAATGGAAACTTGCATACCCTGTACTTCTAAGTCCAACCTTTTTGCGATGGCATCACATTTCTTCTCCAATCCCTCTGCCCTACTCATGCACTCAATTCTATATTGAGACACACACAGTGTCAGGTCATGCAATCCCTCACTTGTCTCTAACGTGTCCAGTTTCAACTCTGCCATAGATCGGTTAGTTTCGTTTAAGTCAGTATGAAGCCTGCCCACCAGTTCACTAGTGTGAGCCAACAGCTCTGCTTTCATTAACTCAGTCCCTTCCTTTGACGCTTGACTACTTTCCCTGATAAAGGCCAGTACGGTATTCAAAGTAACAGGTTCCTCTTCAGTTCCCATTTTTTTTTATATATTTTTTTTATTATTGTTCAAACTTATTATTCAGATTTATTTGTTCAAACTTATTGTTCAGATTTATTTGTTCCCCACCGCAACAACTAAACCATTGAGTCTACATGATCTTTTACGATGGTCCAGAACCCAATTAATATCTCCGTAATCAGAGGCGAGGGCCACCTGCACCAATCACGTCATGAGAGCATCCAAACAATCCTCTCAACACCAAAATTACAGCAACTTCAAAATTATGTTTCAGATAGCTCCCACGAGTCTTACCTAGTAACGCCGGCAGCGCTGATTTGTTATATACTGTGGAGGACAACTGACCTCGAAAGGGATTCCTTTTATGTGAACAATATAAGTTTACTCAATAAAATCAATATTCAAATAAGAATATGCCTGTCAGCCACCATATAATTCAGTCTTGGATATCAAATTCAGAGCTAGTACAAATGTATGTGATGCAGTTTACATGTTTTATCCCGTCCACTTCCATACCGTTCAAACCTGTCTAACGGAATACCAAATTTTGTAGTAACCCAACAACCTGACCTTTCCCTAGCTGATAGCCATACCAATTACAAGCATGAAATAATATGAGTTACGTTGGCAAGACACACAAAGTTCTTCCCTCTGAAAGAAAACACACAATATTAAAATATGTTAACATGCAATTATCACATACCGATTTTTGTAAGCATATATAGAATGAAATAGGAGTTTCGAAATAATTAAACATTTATTCATATGAGAAATTACACCTCTCCCTGATCATTAACAGGAGCTGTTTATATATTCACTTGCACTCAGCTCGTAACTTAATTTAGTACGAACAGCTGAATTAGAATTAAATATCTTCACCGTGTGTCTGATTTGGCAACATTGCCTCATTCATGGTTATAATTCGTCAAGTTTATATAATTAACCCAGACAATTTTACACAGACAATTTCAAGCAATTGCACATCTCTTACTAACCGTGCAAAATTTTCACTAATTCGTCTTTCTGCCTACTACATGCCTGCATTACGACATGTGACCTTCAAATATTAAGACGCAATAAAATACCTTTTGTCTCTGATTACTACCCAGATTTAAAATTATAAGGATAAGCACTTATTCAAGGTTCTCTGGATGTATTGTATCAGATCATGTTCAAATTATTGGAGAAAACTCCATTTTTACATGTAACGGCATCGCCCGCCATTAGCTGTCAACCACGAGATACGGAACGCTAAATTTTCGATTTATTTTCCACACTAGATACACACGCTAGCATGCTTTATTCGAAACGTACTTTAGGTAGATCTACCTTTGAAGTATATAAACATGAGCTCATGAAAAGTGATTAAACTGCTGCAGCTTACCTCCTGAAACGGTGGGTCACGTCATCCTTTTCACACCCTACCTTTGTCATGGAACTGCCTAATCGCATCACCTTACTTCCATCAATTGCTCGATCCAACGGCCGATCTCCTGTTGTACAAAGTGCAGTACATTCCTTCACTGTCGAACACTTATCTTCCGTAAGTTAATCAAGGATTCCTTCCCACATGGTTCCGTTATTTCTCTCCTTTTTTTCTCCCATCCATTCCACACCATACTTCCACGTCCAGTCCCCCTTTTTTCCTCTTTATACATCACGTTTTCCGCGTGACACCAGAAGTTTTACTGAACATAATATTAAGTACAAATATTCATATATGTATGTATTAATAATCTTAATGTAATGAAGACTTAATTGATTATAGTTATTTTATTCAAGCACAATAATGGAAAATATTACGCTGTAAATTTTATAGGCTTTCGCCATCACTGCAAATGGTCCTTGCGTGCAGCCGCCGTCACATCAAAATGTCCTTGTGCATAGCGAAAGCAAACTGTTTTTGGCGGTAAATTTTATGACAATGAGATCTTCAACAAGAAGAGATTAAAACTTGTTATAAAGGCACTTGCAATACCATGACTTTGAATTTAACTTCGAAATAACATTCACATACAATGTGATTTAAGAATTTTACAATTTATAATGAATTACAAATAGTGCCATCTAGCGTTATTTTCTGAACTTCGTAATGTACCGGTTTACGGACGTAAGTAAATATTTAAATGTTCTCAGCATTCATTACATTCTTGTAATTTTATGATACCATATGACAATAACCGTCATATCACAGTGCTGTCTTTGGGCATTTCTGGATTTTAAATGGTGTGATCCTGCCACAGATCACTCTCTCCAGACCCTGATAGTATTGCCGCCTCGGTCCGGGACTGCTTATTTGGCTATGCTTTATTCGCAGCTAACCATCATATCTGATGGCCATTCGCTATCCGACACCTGCGACCCGCCCAGTAGCTGAGGCCCGCCCTGTGTGATCTAGTGTTACCCAGGGCCAATCCATTGTTGAGATGCCAAACCATTGTTGAGGTGCCGATCCATTGTTGAGATGCTGATCCATTGTTAAGGTGCCGATCCATTGTTGAGGTGCCAATCCATTGTTGAGGTGCCAATCCATTGTTGAGATACCAATCCATTGTTGAGATGCCAATCCATTGTTCTGCGAACGGAAGATCCTGGCTTCAATTAAGATTACACCAGAGAAAGGAAGAATGAAAGGAATACTGGTTAACAACCGTACGTTAATTTCTGGAAGTGAAAGTGATTCCGTTAATCGAGTGTTCGTCGAAGATGACATCCCAGGTAGCAATTACCCAAGTCCAGCCGTAAGGTGAGAAAAGCATTTTTATGAACGTCGGAGATCGATCCAGAATATCGGCGCGTGATTCTAAATATTGGATTACACAATATTCCGTACCCAACAGACATAAACATTTTCTTCTTCACGTACTAACATTTCGCCGTAATGATTCATTTGTGAACTGAGAATGTTATTTCATAATTGATCCAAACTCTAAATAATTAATAATCATTTGATTAATTGTAAATGTAATTATCAGTCTTAAAAATCACATTGCTTTGAGTAAGAAAAGTTGCTGACCACCGTATTTAACTGAAAGCTAAACCATGATATTATTCCAGGAAAGTAAAGTATTTGTAGTAGGATTAGTATTGTATTATCTGCCGATGAATATGTGAATGAGTGTGTGGTTTGGGCGTAAGAGGGCAGCTTGTATAATGTGAGTTGATTTTATTTAATTATATAGATTTCAAACCTATGTTCTTGTGTTACGTAATTTACAGGATTGAATAATCTAACTGTATAAACAAATCTACCTCGCTTTAAAGGTCCAACTGCATAAACACGATCCCTGAGACAATATTTATTATGATATTATTATTATTCCTTATGGCGTGAGTGCAGTTATCCTTGACATTATTGAAATAATTAATTAGTGTACATTTTACTTTAATTTCTTCCAACTGAATCCGTCGGTTTACAGATGTAAGCGATGGAAACTGTCCACAAACCCTTCTAAATGCTCTCACATAACAAATTCCATTGAAACAAAACATCCATGAAGGTAATTATACACTCACAAACCTCCCTCTAGTAAACGAAGAACAACACCGAGATCTATGTATCCTCATAGATTCAAAACTAAATTTCGATAATCACAATATCAACCATCACAAAAAAGGCAATGCGTATGCTAGGCCTACTTTACAGATTCACCGAAATCAATAACCCGAAAGAACTTTCCATTTACTTCAAAACATTTTTGTCCTTCCTTCTAGACTATTGATCACCAATCTGGAACATGGCTGCCTATTCTCATACCTCCAACATCGACAGTGTTCTCGGGTTCTTCTTCTCCATCGTACGATATAGAGTGCCTGCTCTGAGACACATGCCTAAGAGAGATTTGATTGAAAATCTGAAAATTAATACTCCAAAAACTCGTAGATACGTTACAGATATGAAAATGCTATACAAGATCATAAATGGAGACTTAAGATGCAGCATCCCACTCTACGAACTCTCACTCAGAGTGCCTAGACATGAAACACGGAGTAAGGGATTTTTCCACTCTACAACTCCCAGAATCTCACTCATTGATTGATTGATTGATTTAGTTTATTTTACTTCGCGTTTTGTGCCTCTTGGCTAATTTGCGAAGATGTGGATGAGTGATGAAATGATGAAATTGATGAATGGACATTCACAAACAACCAAGCCCGACCGGGATTCGAACCCGGGACCCTTGGCGTCGCAGCGCGATGTGCTAACCACTCGGCCACAGGGTCGGGCGGAATCTCACTCATACAACGATCACTATTCAATAGGCTACCGAATCAGTTCAATATCATCTTAAACCAAATAGATATATTCACTTCATATTCATATTTTAATAGCAACATAATAAAAATTGTACATTAGTAATGCTTTTGTGAAACTGATCTATTTACCTTGGTACTGTCTTGGCTTGTTTATTTTTGTTTATTTTATGTTATCCTTTCTTTTGTGTTTTTAATTTTAGACTATTTTTTTTACAATTGATTCGTTCTGGTTTAAAATGGCTTCTGTTGTACTGAAAATTTTAATAAATAAAATAAATAAATAAATAAACATGTATAAGTACAAATTTCGATTTTAACATGATGAAACAATTCTTCCTTTCAGCGATTAGAGTCATTATATTGAATTGAAATTGCCTCCAATTAAAGGAATGCGCGAAAAGGTTCTCACAAAAGTTACACAAGAGAGTGGTGTATGTATTTTTACACTATTGTGTGAGAACGTTTAAATAATACTGAAAAAATCACAAATCCTTAGCGACTCACATCCAAATACTATGAGATACAATTAACTGTTATTAACACACTATATGAATTGTATTGATTGTATTGTGAATATTAAGTTAAATCTCTAAAATCCATGTATCTTTTCAGGGTATGGTAAGTAGAGATACCAGAATTATACAAGCTTAAAATTACAATTAAATATAATAATTAAAAGTAACTAATATATGGTAAACCATAATGAATGTTGCTCGCATTATGCGTAATGAGTACAGCATTACGTCGATAATACTATAAAGCGATTAACAACAAAAGTTAAAAATTAATGATAAAGATTGAATGAAAAATGAGTTTAAAATGTAGCAAGTACTCTGCATTACATACTCTGAACACACACTAAGGTCAGCACGAAAGCTGTGGTTATATTCGAGAAAAACTAGTGTTCACGCTTGGTGACGATTCGTCCCTGACTTAACTTCTTTAGAGGTATTTTGGATTACTAGGTTTCAATTAGTGAACAATAAAGTTCAGATTTGAGTTCTCTATAACACTACCTTTCTGCTTCTTTCTTTCTCGTCATGTTTCCAATGCATCAGGTTGAAACTTATTTACGTATACAAATATTGATTCTTCAGAGAGGAGGACTTCATTGGCTGCCCCCTTAATGAATGTGGCGATAATTTATTACCCTGCAGGAAAGGTTCTCAGTGTACGGGACACATAAGCACAGAGTATCAAGGACAATGCGAGACCGAAAATCTGAATTCGTTCAAGCAACTACATAGAATAAATTAATGTATTTAATAAAAATTACGGTCACAAGTTCCGATTTTCCTGAAAGCTCCACTACATGTAAATTTTTAAAGAGTAAGAAGTTTCTTTTATTAATAAATTAGAATAGGCAAAGTGGAAAAGCACCTCATACATTTGGATCAGTCACATATCACTAACCTAGTGTTATTACAAGATGGTAGCTTAAACATTCATAGTAAAAGAATTTACCAGATATTTAACACATTGACTGCCACCGTGTAACTGAAAATGTATCTCTTCTGGGCCAATCCGATTTTCTTGTTACTGACCGACTGTGAATGAAATGTGTATCCATAATATCTCAATACAATTGAAATTAAGCCCATTGTTGAGGTTTTTGTGGTGTGTATGCATTTCTATACACGCGGCGTAGGTTTTCAATTTGACGTTGTATGCCACGTGTATATGATTTCATACACGTAATTATTCGCTTTGTGTTACCACATTTTGTCTTGTTCTTTCCGAATATAACGCTGTTTTAAAATTTTGTGGTGATCAAAGTACCAAAATTATCAGACTACTGGAGCACTAGTACTTTGTTTGATTTTCCTCTTCCCCGAAGTATAATGAGTAGAAACAGAATTGAACTGCTTCTACGAATGTGGCATTTTGCAGACAATTCACGTGCTGTCCCTAATGATAGATTACATAAAATTACGAACATCACCAACAAACTCATTTCACAATTTCAAGAAATATACACACCAGGGGGAAAAAAAATTGTGTCGACGAAAGTATGATACCATGGCGGGAAGACTTTCATTTCGGCAGTACATCCCTTCCAAAAAGAATAAATACGGAGTGAAAGTTTTCAAGTTGTGTGCCAGCAGGGGCTATACATGGAACATTATTCTTTATGTTGGAAATATAAACGGCCGGTAACATGTCAGTTCCTGAAACTGTTGTGTTACAGCTTGTAAGAGATCTTCTCGGTGAAGGCCGGCGTCTTTACACAGATAATTATTACACCACCGTTCCTCTTGCTTACATTGCCATTGACAATAATACCCATCTGATCGGTACAATTATGTCTAACCGTAAATATTTGCCAGCAGATGTTGTTCAAGATAAATTTAGGAAAGGTGATATTGTAGGAATGGAAACTCAGGAAGGAGTGACTATTCTGAAGTGGAAAGATAAGAGAGATGTGTTAGTCCTATCTACAGCTCACTCTGCTGAAGAGGTAACTGTAACAGAAAGGTTCAGGAATTAGAAAGCCTACCGCAATTATTGATTACACTACTAGCAAGTCCTTCATTGATGTAAGTGATCAATTCGCTTCATATGGGAATGCTCTGCGAAAGACTACAAAATGGTACAAGAAAGTTATTATTGAATTTATATGGGGAACGGCTCTCGTGAATGCCTACATTCTCTACAGTGACTGCATCCAGTCCAGTAACATACACATAAATGAATTCAGGAAACTTGTAATCCTAAATATTCTTTCTGGACAATTACCTCCTGGACAGCAAACTCACTTTACCTGTGCAACAAGGCAGAAAAACTCAAACTCATCACTTGATAAACAAAGTAGGGGATAATGGAAGAAAGAAGCAAGGACGCTGTGAATATTGCTACAAAATCTATGGTAGAAGTGGAAATTCTGACTCGACAGGGAGGACGTTTGCCAGGTGGGTGAAGACAATATTTGACAAATGTCCAAAAAATCCTTTTATGTGCCGGGACGGGAGTGTTTCAACAAAAATCATTGAACTTCCAAAGTGTTCGGTATAAAATATGTCATCCTTATATCTATCTATATATCTACAAGGAACATAAGTTTACAAAGAAATATTATATAACGAATCTTTTGTAAGAATTATGATGTACTAGCAATGTATTCCATAATGTATAATCGTTTGCTGTGAATTCCAACCAGAAAAAATGTATTTACAGATTTACCCTTCTTTTTTAGTTGTCAATACATTTGTACTAGTGAAAAGAATACGTAAGCGTAAATAAAGTTTTGAAGATTTTTTTACTCTTGTAAGACATTACAGAAATTAAAATTATTACTGCCCCATCTTAGCTGTACGCCACGGCTATTTAACAGTCATATAGTTTTGCTTGAACTGTGTATGCGTTTCCATACACGCGGCCAAGAATCAGGTTCTTGTTTGTGTATGGAGTAGCATACACGTGGCCCAGAAGCAAGAAGCCATGTGTATGACATATCATACACACGGCAGTCAATGTGTTAAGTTGTAACCCCTGTGATTCGTTTTTCGAAATTAATTTTCAATGCTAAATTAGCATTCCTGCTTGGTGATGTGTGATCTCTTACAAACTTCTTTTTAGGGACACTTTGGATTACTACACTCTAAAAAATATTTCACTGAATTGCCACCAGTGGTGGTGTAGAACTTTAATTGGTGAAACACAACACCAAAGGGAGCGTTAATGGCTTCCGCAATTTGTGTGGTTTGCTAGAAAATGGAGTGACAAAACACCAAAACACAACAAGTAACTGACTCACGACGGAGTGTCATGTTAGCAGTATATTTGGTAGCAAATCGGTTGCAGATTTGTAAGTGGAGATTCAAATTGGAGTTAAAAACTTGCCATATTGTGAATCTCTGCAATATTTATCTGGTGTTTATATTGAGTTAGGACAGTCAAAATAACTGTCCTAAGTTCCGATTTTCCTAAAAGCTTCACTGCATGTAAGTAATAAAAGAATAAAGTGTTTCCATTACTAATTAAGTAGAATACAAAATATGGAACTGCGCGGGTAAGAAATCACACATGGTGATCAGTCATCTATCACTCACCTAGTTCTATTACAAAATGGTAGCTTAAACATTCTTCGTAAAATAGTTTTTCATCAATTTAATTTGGAACCCCTGTGATCTACTTTCGAAATTAATTGTCATTGTTACTTTAACATTCCCACTTGGTGATACGTCATCTCTTGCTAACTACTTTTTAGGGACATTTTGGATACTACACTCTAAAAAATAGGCCCGTGAATTGCCACCATTTGTGGTGTAGAAATTTATTTGGGGTAACATAACATCAAAGGGAACCTTAAAGGCTTCCGCAATTTGTGTGGTTTGCTAGCAAATTGAGTAACCAAGCAAAAAACAAAGACCATTAACTGACTCCCGACGGAGTGTTATGTTACCAGTATCTTTGGTTGCAAATCAGCTGCATATTTTTAAAGTGTAAATTCAAATTGGAGTGAAATGCTTGCCAATTTGTGATTCTGCGTAACGTTTATCTAGACTGTATATTCGAGCCTTGCTTAATCAGGTTTCAGATGGATTACGTAATTCAGAGCTTGTGTAGGGACTACATATAGTAATTATTCAGATCGGAGAAGTTTATTAAATAAGCAACCTCCTCGATGAATGTAGGGATAACACTGCCACCCGTTAAAAAAAACGGGTTGGGAGTGCGATTACCGGATTTCTCAATTCCATACTCGATATTATCATAATCCAAAATGATAGGTCCAGGAACGATTTTCCTGTCTCGGAATATAGGCACGGAATGCAATATTTATATGTATATATTTCGATTCTACATGATGTAGCAGTTGTTCGTTTGAATGATTATAGTTTTCATATTGTATTGAAATTGCCTCCAATTAAAGGGATGCGCGAGAAAGTGGTCTCCAAAGTTAGATAAGGGGGGAGGTAGGTATTTATATACTATTGTGTAAGAGTGTCTAAATAATTTTTAAAAAATTCACAAGTCACTAAGGTTCCACTACGATAGTTTTAAGATACATTTAGCTGTTTACCACACCATATAAAACATTAAAATAGTGACCAAGGCAGAATTTATTGTATAAAAAATATATACTCCAAAAAGGTAACGTTTCCACACTCTAACAGGGTCTTCTTCAGACGAATTTTCAAATCTAGTGTGAATATTCGTCTGAAGATAACCCTGTTAAAGGCTGGAAACGTTACATTTTTAGTGTAAATATTTCATATAAAAGAAATTCTGCTCTGATCAGTATTTTAATGTTTCATTAACTTGGAAGCAAGGCTTAACAGTGTTACCACACTATATGAATTGAATGCATAGTATCGTGAATAGTAAGTTAAATATTTAAAATCCATGTTTATTTTCAGAATCCGGTAAGCAGATATTTTCAAACTTAAAATTACAGTTAAATATAATAAACAAAACTAAATTATGCAAAACGGTAATGAACATTATTATGCGTAATCAGTACATCATTATGTCGATAATACTATAAAGCGATTAACAACAAAACTTAAAAATTAATGAAAAACATTGAATGAAAAATGTGATTTAATAGTTGCAAAGATCTTATAAAGCAAGTGATCTGCATTACATATGAACACACACTAAGGTGAGCACGAAAGCTGTGGTTCTATTCGAGAAAAAACTAGTTTCGTTATTTTAGGGTTCACACTTGGTGATGTTTCGTTTCTGACTCAGCTTCCTTTTTAAGTACCTTGGATTACTTGATTTTAATTAGAGAATAATAAATTTCAGATTTTAGTTCTCTATATGAATACTTTAGTGTTTCTCTCTTTCTCATCAAGTCTCCAATGGATAAAGTTGAAACTTATTTGCGTCTACAAATAGTGATTCTTCACATAGGAGGATTTTTTTTAGCTGCCCTTTCAATGAATGTGGCGATAATTTAAAAAGCCCCAGGGGAAGGAGTCGAGGGAAAGTCTTATCTCCTCGCACGGAGCTCGGTTCCACAGGTAGCGTTTGTTCTGGATGGAGGGGCGATGACCTCTTCTAGGGAGTGGGGGGATGAGAATAGAAACATCCAAACTGTCGTGGTTGGAGGCCAGGAGGTTATTACGTGGCGTGATACTAATATCGTTTAGGGTGGACAGAACATAATCCAGGTTGCTGTCCTTCCTGGTGTTGAACAAATTATGTTGTTTCAGGTTTAAACCACAGATGAAAGTTTCAATAAACCATGCGTCGTTCGTACACTTTGCTGTTCCATTCACAGGGTCTTGCCAGACAATAGAGAGGTTGACGTCGCCGAAAAGCGCAACGTCTCCCACGGTAACTGCCGCAAGTAATGAATCTCGACATTCTTCGAGGAGGAACAAAGGAATGTCTTTATGAGGCCTATCTTAAGAGCCAAGGAGATGATTCTTGGCACCGGTCACTGAAACTTCCACCCACAGTATTTCACAGTTCATTTTTAATTCGGGGCGAAAATAAAATTCTAACTTAAAATTCTATGTATGTTTTCAGATTTCGGTAAGTAGAGATAACAGCGATTAATGGGCCGAAACATTAAGGTTAAATATAATAAACATAAGAAACTAAAAATTCCTGAGCGGCAACGAATACCAATATGTATAATGCGTACGGTGTAGATAATGCCATGTAATGTTAAAAAGCATTTAGCAATAGAACCCACATAATGATAAACTGCTTTGCACATATGCAGCCTCGCACACGCATGGACGACGTTTTACGACACAACAACATGGATTAATGCCTCTCTTTCAATATACGATTAAATTTCGGTTTGGGGAATAAATGAACTGCAACTTTGAGTTTCTCAATGTGCGACAAGTTCCTCAATTGGAGGTTGAGTAATAGTTAACTTAACCCGTGCTTTATCCCGTGGCCACCAGAGTAACTGGCAGTTTCAAACGAACCTGGATGCCTCATCAAAAGATCGAACTCCACCAGACAATTTCTCAAAGCTCTACTAATGTCCGCAGTAAAAAGAAAAACAAAGGACAGTGGTCGCCAGACTTTGCTTTGTGAATTTTGTTATGTCTTGAAGGGAGCTCTTGAAGTGTCAAGTTGGTGAAGTGGTTTTAGGCGGTAGCCTGGAGAGCGCTTTACGTTTTGTCACGATTGATTGACTGATTTCATGTTTTAAGTCCACTTTATGCACAGGAAAGCTAATCGGGACTGGGCCTACAGTTTAAAGTGGGATCCGAACCACTTTGTTCCTCCAGCGGGTATCGAACCCGGGACCCCTTGATTATAAGGGACGACGCTACCACTGCGCCATCCGGGAGAAAAGAAAGTCAAATGTGTAGAAATTCCTTACTCCTTGCATGTATTTCACTGTATTTAATACCCGTGCCCGAGTTTTGTAATTTTTAGCAACAATACATGCCTTATTGTAGTTCTACATTTTTACACCAGGAGAAAAGATTTGATTTGATGCATCTAGATTGGGGAGTAATCAAACACCTCTCCTCGCAATTGTTACGCGATCAGCACTAGTCACCTGATCATCGCTTATTTATACATTGAAAGAACCCGCGCCTGCTTAAAGTCTGACGGTAAACTCCAGCTGGTGTTTAGGTGACCCAAATGTTGAACGAATATTGAAAAATAGGCTGTTAATATCTATTATCAAAATGGCGGCCCAAAACTATATTATTCCCAACCCGCAGGAAAAACTATATTAATTAAAGAGGATGGTGTTACTTCTGTTACTGGAACAAGAATCGAATAAAGTTTAGGGTGATACACGGCTACGAGTCATCTCAAATTCGCCCTGTTTTGGAGGAACCTAGGATTTATCGATTTCTATTAGAGTATGATACTTGTCAGACTATGCTTCTTTGTCATATTTCACTAAAGTTTTTAGTTGAGCTCAGTATAACAAGGTTTTATATTGTTCAAGTTGGAACTTGCATAGGATATACAAATACTTATTAATCAGAGACGATGATATTACTACAAAGCGGCCCTCCTCGATAATGTAATGGTAATGTTGTTACCTTGTAATTAAATGGTTGCGTGTTCGATCCCTGATTGGTATATATTGTCTAGTGGTTAAGATTCTATTTCTAAACGTATAGGTCTAACACCAATTAGCACTGAAAATAAATTTTAGCAACTAATTTTTAACATTTATATGAAAGTAAACCCTGTTTTTTCGAGTGCTTATCGTTGGAGTATTGTATTGTAATTCCATTACTTAAAGGATGTGGGCGGGGATATTGAGTAAATGTTGGAGAAAGATAAAATTTTCAGACTATTGCAAGGGAAGTAATTCGCAAACGGTTTTAAAATTTACTGTGTTATAATGTACTTACGGATCATATATCTCAATTTTACTTCAATAGTTGTCAATGGTTTTATTGCAGGATTTGCAGTCACCTATAAGGGCTTGACTTAAAAATATGCAGGGTGGGACATTTTCGTCTTCCTACTTTTAAAATAACATACACTCTCACAATGGATTGCACTTTCATTTTACTAATGCAATACATAATTTGTACATTGGCATTGACATTTCCTGAATTAGCTACATTGTGTGAAAAATAATGTCTTACAAATGCACATCTTCTTTAGCAATGCATTGCGCCAGATGATCTTAAACACTTTGCATAACACGCACATGTATTTCTGGAGTTAAGGTCACAATTTCTTTTCTGATACTTGCCTTACGTTCTTCAACAGTTTCCTCTCTGGTTGCAAACACTTTGCCCTTCAAATAGCACCAGAGAAAGAAATCTGCGGCAGTTAAGCCTGATGATCTTTGAGGCCAAGGCATGTCACCAAAACGCGAAATGATGTGTCCTGGAAAGAATTCCTTCAATGTGCCCATGCCGTGACTCAATCCTGTTGGTATCAAGTTGCTTTCAGTTGACAATGTCGGTTTTCCATCTCAAAAAGAACAAAATGTAGCACTATTTGTGAATAGCATTCCCATTCCCCAGTCACTGTGGTTGGCCAACCGCAGGCTGTTTTAAAAATATATACATACGTTTCTGTGCGGGCGCTCCAGGCTACAGAAATCCAAGGTCGCAAAGAACTCATCGCAAGCCTTTTTCCTTCCCCTACTCCTCTTGTCGCATCCTTTGTCCAACTCAAAACTAGGTAGCCGAAAATGCTCCGTCCTGTATGTAGTTGCTATTGAGGACTTTTGTTCAGTTCCTACACCAAAGCTTTTCTCAGCTCTTAAGGAGTAAAAGCAATATCAGAATGTTGTGTAGCATATTATTCAAGTATTTTCTGAAATTGTGAAACATATTGCAATTTTGTGGTATGTAACTCCATATTCTAGCAGTTGGATACAGTACATGGCACGGTATTAATGTAGTTAATATATCACGAGATGTCCCCTGTCTAAGGAAAACATACGTGATTTGTGCTTCATAACACATCTTAATATTCTGGTTCTTATATTACAGATGGGCCGAAAATAACATATACTACCGAAATGCAGAAAATGTACTATTTCATTTAATTCTGTTTGTAAGTATTATGTAAGTATAATGAAAAATATAACCTGTATTAACACATTTTTGTATCGACACTACAACAGATAGTGTACATACAATGGAACAGTCGGCTTATCCTACATCCAAGTGTCGTCCGTCAAACACCGAAAATTTATCATAGCCACCACCCTGCAAGTTTACAAGCATTGGGCAGGATTTGCATGTTTAGTGAACTTTTGAGCACGTTTCCACAAATATCCTCCAACTAAGCGCAACCGTCTTATAGGCCCAACTTTTTGCATGAGCGGAAATAATGATCGACAACAAACGGCCTAGGTCCCTGGTTCGATACCAGGTGGAGGTCCATATATTTTTGGATCCCACTTTAAACTTTAGGTCCAGTCCCGGATAGTCCATCCGTGTGCTTGAAAACAGCAACTAAACAATAGCCAACAAATTTTCTCGAATAATCAAGACAGTTGAAGATGACCTTTCACTGTAGCTGTTCCTTGTAAGAACCAATGTCGCACTGTAGATCCACTTCCTCGTTTCCACACAGTGCAGACGATGTACAGTGTTAACAACTATCTATGTACTTTATTTCAGATCATGCTATATTTTTATTTACAAAATATGTCAGTACCACCAGCATGTGATAAACGCTGGGCTGAAACATGAAATCGCAGTTCTGTACTAGTCTTTCTACATTCCCAGTAGAATATTTTATCAGCCTAACATCATTCTACAATGTTAATTTATTTAATGTATGACAATCTACACGGTCTTTATATCCTTTCGTTTCAACACATGGTTATAACACTTTTACAATTCCCTTTAAAAAAAAGTAAAGTGCTCCCCTGTGCTTAGCACCACGCCATGAAGGCGTACAGGGGGTGTGGGGGTAACGCCCCACACTTTCTTGATCCAGTCGTGAGTGGAATTGATGTGATCAGCATCACGCCCCTGACCGCCTTTACAGGTACCCATGTTATTCGACGCTGGGTCGGCGCCGGGGCCGCTTCCAACGTTAGAAAAGTTCCCAGATTTGAACCGGCCGGGGATCGAACCCGTGATCTTTAGCATGGTAGTCAGACGCGTTACAGACTGAGCCACCGCGGCCACACAATTCCCTTAATATAACCAAATTTATCCGATATGTGTTCTACACGTTTTTGCTGAAACACAATTTTCAAAGTCTATCAGTTTGCAATTCACAATTTCTTACTCACAAGTTGCTTATAGAGAAATAACTTTTATGCCAGGATCTATTAGACTAATTGTAACATGTATGAGACGAACAAAATTAGTCATCTTGCAACCCGATGGACGTCAAGTTCTTTAATATTAACGTTATTTGATATGTATACTAACCACTGTCACCGTTGAGTTCTGATGCCAAACTAAGAAGTCGTGTAACAAACCTTAATCAATATATGCCTTACTTCAAACCATAGTTACAGAAAATCTTGTGTACGGCTGTATTTGCTGATTTCAATTGTTGAACAATAATCTATTTATCAAATAAATGTATATTAATCTTTAAGAATGATAGTTAAATGATTAAATTGTAATATCACTACACCACACACACACACACACCACGCACATAGATTCACCGAAATTCATTCCAAAATAATAATCATTGTTTGCATTAATAAAAAAAATAAAAAAGGTTAACAATGCAGAGAGAAGCAACAGCGAACATACAACAGGGGTCAAAGGAAAGCTTCTTGAAACTAACAAGGGAAGCTATCGGACTTCCCATGTGCAACTTTCCAATGTGAAACGTGATCTCTGTTGGCATTGGACTGTTTCTAAACTCAGAGCTTCCTACTGATTTGCCCGACTCTCCCTCCATATCTTGCAGATTCGCACCCCACCTTTTACCCCTATTCTGGGGGTTGCGAGCGATTGTGAAATGCCAAACGTCAAACCTATTGTTTTGTTCCCACGATTGTCGTCAGGAGGTCCGGCACCTTCATTTGTAAGTTGCAAATTTTACTAAATGCATTAAGGAAATGAAGGGTGGCGGTATGATAGTATGTCTCTACCGAGGAAATAATAAATATGTTTCAACTGTGATATTGAGCTCCATATTATGGGGAATTGGTGCTATATATATACGCATATATTTAAAATTTCATCAGATCTCATGTTCAGCTATTTAATCACTGAGTATTTTTACTTCACACCACATCATGCTATTTTATTCTAATGTAAGTGTATTTACATCATAAAGAAGTATGCCAATACCACCTATATTATTAGTCAACATAGTTTACGGAAACAGTCTATCAGTCTCTCTACATTTCCAACAGACTAATCTCAGGGGGAAAAAGTAATTAGGGATTGTAAAAATCTATAAATACTATTGCTACCTGAATGGGTAATTTGACCTCCTCGATTGCGTCGTCGCTTTATAATCATGTCCCTATCTGGCTGTGCTCGATCGGTTGTGAGACATTGTCGACAGGTAGGCACAACGTTACACCATAAAGAAATGGTACGTTATGCATAAATAACGTCACACCACACTGTTGTAGCACAATAAGAGCACGATTCCATGGCATCTTAACCTAGTGCCTTCATAGATATACGTCTCACACTCATTACCAATACTTCATCGAGATTTCTTTTTAGAGAGCAACATAATTAAAAATTATTTACAACTATCCGTAATTAGAATAATAAAAACTGAAATATAATTTTATATTACACCTACATGTTCGTCTGAATTGCAGGTGCTCGACCGGATTCTACTTGATGTAATCAATATTTCTAATTTTATCCTGTATATTTAAAAACAAATAATAATGGCATGAATTCTAATCATTCATTAAATGCTACATGCTTACAAAAATTCCCATTGTCCCCTGACACATCATACTCGCCAATATAGGTTCAACAATGGAAACGTAGTAGCACTAATAATGTCAATATATTAATACATGAACAGCATGAGATTCTACGATGGTATACAATTGACACCTCTCAGGGCACGGGAAAATATTAAGATTTGCAGCCAAAACAAACTCAGAACTTTCATTTAACATATAAGTTCAGAATCTATTTATTACGACTATGCAGTTCATAATAAAAATGTACATCAGGGCACAAAGGCAAAATAATGTCCACAAAATATATCAACTCAGTCAGAATAGACACACAATGACAAAATAATGTAAAAACATGTAGAGAATATCACGCCCCGAGACAGCGGTCTCGACAAGGGTTTAGGGTTCGTGACCGGACGACAAGAAATAAAACAAAGTCGTCCGCGCAGAGACCCTCTATAAAGCGCCTGGGCGAAAACGAGTTGTGTACAAACTAGAGGCCCGTAGAGTGTATTGCACCCAACACTAGTCCACACGAACCTCACCCCTACGAGCACCAAGGCATCTCGGGACCATGCACATGTCAAAATCCAACATTGAAATAATCACTCAAAATGGCAAATAAGCAACTACAAACTCTTCCGCGGGTGCCAGGGTACAACGAGTTGTGTATAGCAAGAGGGCCGTAAGGTATATTGCACCCTACACCGGTCCTCCGCACGAGCCTCACCCCAACTAACACCAAGGAGAAACTAAGCAGAGCACATCAGACATTTATGCACTTCAAATTACAAATGAAAAATGGTTCAGAATCTGGGTCGACTGCCCCGTATTTATACTCTTTTCGTCGCCACATACGACTAGTATCGGAGTGGAAATCATATATGCAAAACCGTGAAAAAACATTAATACATTATAACAAAATGCACAAAAGACACATTATCAGCACACAATTATATAATGCATTTTACAATTAAAACATTATTTAAATAACTCAAAACTTTACTAGAATACCAGAAAAAATATTAATGTGACGTCAGCTACAAGATTAACATATACTAGGTGGGACCGTATACTTCAACAGTCTGACGTCACTCAAAGATTTCGAAAGTAAATGCAATACAGAAATAAATCGAAATCTGCAACACAAATATTAGATTGTAAATTACACAAAAACAATAACATAAATTATCGCGTGCTTAAAACTGCGTATGGAATATGTCCCTTCATTTCTACCAAAACACATACACACGATCCCCTGGTGAGCCAAACACGCCACGTCAAGCTTCTTACATTGAGTTAAGTGTTCGTGTTAATCAAACACAAATACGGCACCAACGCAGCAGTTCGACACAATTACAATGTGCAAGGGCAAGCTTCTCCCAACTAAAAATAACACTGTTCATAAGTCTCTCTCGATCTCGGCGAAACCACAAGGGAGCTCCCAGGAAGGACATGTCACCCCTTTACTTCAAACCAATCATCGTTAAAATTGATGCATTTATTCTCGAGACAATGAGCGTTAAAACGATCAATACAAGTAATTGAACGTTAAGGAGATCAACAGAAGTAAGTAATGATGGCTTCATATTTCAAGATGCCAGCGAGAGTTCGGCCGTAATGTAGTAGTGTGGACACACTGAAACATTTGGTTCTATAATCAAACATGCCAAATGTGGATGCTCTCAAAATCCATACTATGTTTTATTGATGCTTTATACACACCTCAGAATCTTGTTTGAGACCTCGTGTAATACGATAACTAGCAATGGTATAGAATCGAGCAATGGTATAGAATCGAGCAATGGTATAGAATTTGGTCTTTACTAATTTACCTTTCACTCTCCGTTGGTTACAGGAACCTCGACCAAGCGATGACATGAAACTGCGAGTTTGAATTATTCTGCACCATTTGATCACTATGTTTATTGCATCAATACTTGTCACATACAGCTGTATCAATTAATTCTGCAATTAAATAACTGAGCATGAAAGATTATCTGTTTCAATTATTCACAACTAAGTTGGTTCAAAAATTAAAAGTTTTTTTTTCATTCGTGTTATGTACTCAAGAATATTTAGAGAGAAATTCAAGTACATAGAAACGAAGGTGCCATTAAATATGATGACTTACACACAGAAAGAAATTTATTCTAAATAAGTCCCGATAAATCAGAAATATAAAGAAGGACGAGTGTGTAGCAACTTTGTCAACACCTCTCGCTATACGGTATCGCAAAGTTTTGAGAAGGTATCATTATTATAAGTAAATAAAATAACATATATACTATATTAAGAAAAACAATCCGTTCAAGATAATATCAGTATATGAATAGGAGAATGTAGTCTTTTCAGTGATTTCATTCGTCATGAAAAATCACAAAATTTTGAAATTAAATCATATCCACACAAGAAAATACGGCACACAGACATTCCACATTACAGTCATTTTTGGTTCTGATGTTTATGTCGGACGTGAATTATCTAATCCTTAAATATAAAATTGAGCATCACATCAGGAATATCCGATTTAATAAACGGCCATCTTGGATACGTATGATACACATACATAAATACAAGGTGCATATGAACACAGTTTAAATGTGATTCACCTCATGGTATCCTCCACAATAAAAGTTACAATAGTACACATTCATAATTATATATCGACACAAATGTATGTCTCTTCGTTTTTACTTACCTCTCTCCTCGATTAGGTTCAGTGTGGTCCAAAACCTACAAAGAGAATTAAAATATCATATACAGGGTGGCAACAAACAAGCAGAAATGAAATTCCCTGACTTTTCCAGGTTTTCCAGGACAAAATTTACATTTTTCCCTGACAATTACAAACTAAACTAAATCGATGTTTTTGCAAATGGAAATAATAAAGTCATACAGATCCAGGTATGGATTTGTTAAGTACCAATATTATCTTCTATGAAATTGACTCAATTTCTCTATTCTCTATGATTTGAATTCAAACTGCAAAATAGTGATTTTGGAAAATTGTTACAATTCACAAGCTAAGGAAGCATTACGGAATTTTGTCATACGCAGTAAGTTTAAAATAAAATACTTGATTATTTTTAAAGATACGACTAAATGAAATTAGAGTGAAGAGTGATTGATTAAGAAATACAATTTGTAATTTATCAGTCTCCTTATACATTCTCGGTATTATATGTTGATATTTCCACTGAGGTTTGGAACCCTCTGCTTGCAAGAACCATGAGTGCGGACTCATTTTTCAATGCATAAAGCTCTCTTCTCTGTAAAGCAAACAACTTAACTCTTGCATATAAGTGAAACAATTGATTCGAACAAAATAAAGTGCCATATTTCCTTACGTTATCAATGGGATTTCTGCTTCAGTGCAGTGCAGTATATCCAAGTGAAGTACTGTGAAACTGACAACATGCAGTTATACCATTAATGCTGTCGAAAAGGGTATGTAGGTATTAGAAATTTAACGCAAGGAATTTATAGAATTGCATTGTATAGGTACCTGATTTAGCTAACCATACATTAAAACAGGAACACTCTAATAATAAAAGCTTCTCAAAGTTCATATACGAGGGGCATCCTGAAAAAAGCTCCAATGGTGCCTATACGCAGCACTGGTGGTCAGAGATAGACACACACACATGCAGGCAGGAAAAAGTTGCATGTAGCAGTAATCTGGTACAGTTGCAATGCAGCCGTTTTAGGACAGTTCTAGGTTAAAGATTGCAGCTGTCATACAGTCTACCACCGAGCCTAGCCTACAATGCACTCTCAGAATTTAGCACAGAGCCACCAGCAATTGTGTGAGGTGTGCAGACAGGACGTCGTGCATGGTCAGATGATGGCAGACAATTCACGGAAGGCCAATTGAATGTGCACAACCCCATACAGCTGAGTACACACGGGCCCTTTGCGTGAGAGATCTTGGACCACTTCCTGTACAGCCCTGGCCTTGAATGTACCGACTTTAATCTCCTTGTTTAACTGAAGAGGTTTCTGGTAGGGCAAGGATTTCACAGCTACAGTGCGGTAAAGATAGTTCCAGCCTTTTCTGTCAGACGCATACACCATGGGCATAGAAAATTTAGTGCCATACTACGACAAATGCCAGAACAACGTTGGTGATTATGCCGAAAATTAGGTTAAGAATCTGTTACTAATACAAGTACAATAAATTACAACTGATATTCATGTTTTATTTATGCCTAATCAGTAGGGACCTTGATATTTTGTTGTTTTTTTTCAAATTGGTGTAGTTTCTTATTTTTTTATTTTTTACTATACCGAGTTATTTTTCTCAAAATTCACATTTTCATTTTAGCGCATTTTCTGGCAAATATCTGAAATTATTCCTTCATGTTATTTTTAAACTACTGTTTCAAATTGTAAGTCACATGGCTTACGCCTCTTCGTGAGAGTTTGATATCTCGAAAGTTATTTTGGGAAAGTTATTTTCCATACACCTTTTTGGAATTTTAAGGTAAGGGTTTTAGATAATGGAGTTTCCCTCATATATACTGAAGCGTGCATAATGAACATAAGTGGCGACGCACCCAAAAAATTAATATTATGGCACCAAAAATTGGTATTATCTTTTTTTTTACTTGTGAGTATTACGTTTCTCAAAATTCGCGTTTTTGTTTTAGAACATTTATCTGCCAAATATACCGAAACTTAATACTCCATTGTGCTTTTAAACTATTATTTTAAATTGTAGGTCACATGGTCTATGTATTTTTGTGACTGTTTGATATGTTGGAACAGATTTTTGAGGAAGTAAAAGTAAAAGTAAAGTGCTCCCCTGCACTTTGCCATGAAGGTGTATAGGGGTGTGGAGTTAGGGCCCCACACTTTCTTGATCACGGCTGAAGGCGGGGGTGATGTGATCAGCACCACGCTCCTGGCTACCTTTATCGCTCAAAGTTTCCTCCATGTACCCGCTTGATGTGACGCTGGGTGGGCGCCGGAGCAGTTTGAATAGGTGGAAAAGATCCCGGTTCTCCTCCGCAGGGGATCGACCCCGGGTCTCTCGCATAGTAGTCAGACGCCCTAACGACTGATCTCCATTATTTCTCGCTCGACAAATGCCGATGGTGCGAACTTAGATTGGTAATTCAAAACACATCTCGCGTGACAAATACTGAAGATGTGGCTCCCGTGTGACGGCAGATACGCACTCCATCTCCTGTTAGAACCCTGCCACTTTGCTCTGTGATGCAAATGGTTTTGATAGAAGTTGAAAAACTCGTGGGAAATACATGATTTTATGTGGCTGTCAGAATTATTCCATGTACTTATAACTCTAAAGTTTACTCTTGAGTAAAATGTTGGAAAACTTGCATGTTCTATGTACACAAACATGGCCTAGAAAAGACAAGAATGTTGGATTTCATGGAATTTTTCGTTGTTTTAGGTCATTTCTTTTTAAAAAAATGCTAAAAACGCCAACAATTCACATTTTATGCCAAATTCGCATTATTTCGATATTTTGAAAGGGCGAAAAATGTGTCCAGACATCACTGCACATTCCTAAACATAACTTCGCAGCAATTAACATTTTTCACGGTTTTGGCGTTTGCGAAAAATCAATCTGAAATTACTTTCTGGCCACCCCTCGTATAAATCAGTAGATGGAAAGTGAAAATTTAGCAGGGCTGGCATAAAAAAGTCAATTCTTGAAGAAAGTTATTTGCTTTTATGATGGAATGATTCGAGTAAATATGATATTAAAATATTTACGTGTTTTATTAGTATTTTATTTCATAATATTGGACATTAACCTTACTCAGTGAGAGATTAATGACCATCTCTCACGAGTTTAAACACACAGAACAGAGAGTGGCGTTAATTTCATTGCAATACTAGTGCTACAGTAAATTTGAGGTTGGGAGCATGCACTTGCCAATTTTTATAACGTTCACCAATTCAGATTTATGTTTCACTTTTTCGTTATAGTATTCAATATATATCCAGTTTTGTTGAATTGTTCTTGATATCTAATGTGATTGTAAACTTATGTTAACTTGTGCGAAACCAGTAATACGTCAGGAGGATGAAAGCACTGCTACATTAAATGAGGTGAAGTGAGCCAGAAGAGTAACAAGATTCCAGCAGCATATTTGCAGTCAAAAGCTCTTCTTGTTTATGCATACGATTTTTGTTGGATGTTGCAGTCCGAAGACATCGAACAAAAATCATAAGAGTCCCATGCATGCAATTTCTGTCACATGTTGTAGTGAGATACTTTGTCGGGTGCTGATATTCGACAAAAATCGTATGTTTCAATGAAACCTATTTGTTTCCATATTCCTTCAGTTTGCCCAACAAAATGCCTTACTAAGACGTCCGACAACTATCGGACGGCGCCACCCGCTCCCATCCCCTCCATCTGTTGACAGTTCCGTCTCCTTACTACTCCCATACGGACAAGAAAAAAAATGATAATTCAATGCATTTTCCACGTAATATTTAGAGGCTTAACCTTTACTCCCCCGATGATATTATATGGTATCATCAGAGTAAGGTCGTTCTGGCCCGATGAAACCATATGGTATCATGGTGCAGATTACGAAATGAATGTGCATTTTGGACCCCCATACTCTTCTGTTTGGGTTGAAACTCTGACACAGGTCTGGAGCAAGCCTAGGTAAATTCATATTGATGACCAACCTCCCCCCCCCCTCTCCGCAACATATCCATGACACATTTCCGAATAGTTTCACATTTTGCCTCATTATTCAACTTGTATGGCACCAAGGAACATGAAACAAGTTTCAATCTCTTTGGAATCGTCCATTATTTGAAGAAAATACTAAGGTTTGCGCCTTCTTCCGAAAATAGCGAGAGAAGAGGGGGGCAAACTCCAGATTTTTGTTTTTTACATTGAAATTCGATGGTCACGCCCCCAAACCCTTCCTCGGTTCGGCGATTTTAATTGTACACGGTTGCATGCTATGATGTTTTAGCTGAAAAAAAAACTGATCCGAAGTAGATTGCTCCAATAGTGCCCGAGTTATAACAATTTTCCTCCAAAAATGCTAATTACCTATTTTTCGTAAAAAAAAAAAAAAAAAAAAAAAAAAAATCACATTTTGGCTTATTATTCAACTTGTATGACACCCAAGAACATGAAACATGTTTCATTCTCTTCGGAAATGTTCATTCTTTAAAAATAATACTAAAGTTCGCGCCTTCTTCCCAAATAGCGGCAGAAGAGGGGGCAAACTCCAGATTTTTATGTTTTTTTCATTGAAATTCGGGGGTCGCGCCCCCCAAACTCCCTTCCTCCGTTCGGCGTTCTGAATTGTACACGGCTGCATGCTATGATGTTCTAGCTGCAAAACAAAACTTATCCGAAGTAGATTGCTCCCATTGTGCCCGAGTTATAACAATTTTCCTCCAAAAATGCAAATTACCTATTTTCTGTTAAAAAAAAACATTACATTTTGGCTTATTATTCAACTTGTATGGCACCCAAGAACATGAAACATGTTTCATTCTCTTGATAAATGTCCATTCTTTGAAAAGAATACTAAAGTTTGAGTCTTCTCCCCAAAATAGCGGGAGAAGAGGGGCAAACTACAGATTTTTGTTTTTTTCATTGAAATTCGGGGGGACGTGCCCCCCCCCCCCAAGCCCCCTTCCTCGGTCCGGTGTTCTAAATTGTACACGGTTGCATGCGCTGATGTTTTAGCTGCAAAACAAAACTTATCCGAAGTAGATTGCTCCCATAGTGCCAGAGTTATAACAATTTTCGTCAAAAGAGTGTTCGAAGTCAATGAAGACGATATTCCCTGACATTTCCCTGACTTTTTTTGACACCTCAAATTCCCTGACTTTTCCCGGTTTTCCAGGTTTTCCAGGTCTTTCGCCACCCTGATATAGCATATAAGTGGCAATATTGTAAATCTAAATAACAGCAAATTAATTTGAAGCATAATAAGAAATACCAGGTGGTAACTTAATGCGGTATTTAAACTCTTGATTGCTCTGTGAGTCTGTTTAGCAACGGAAACAAATATTGAAAAACAACTGCATAATGCTAACAAATAGAAGTAGAAATATAGAAATTTAAGCGAAGAATGTAGGCTTGACGAAGACTCGAACCAGGTCTCTGGAATACCACGATGTTGTTGTACCAACCGAGGTAGCGAGCCATCCCTGCTTCGCCTGATCTTTTCCGTTGTCGCTGTTTTACTTGTGTGCAATTGTCTATGACAGTGCTACAACAATGGTGTCTGTTGTTTTTATCGATGACGTCGATGGTGCCTTTTTTTTTACCAGCATATTTATTACCTTATGATAAGCATCGGCGGCTGGCTAGTGCGAATTAGGTGAAGGGCTAGTAGAAAAAATGGTCTAATAGAGATAATTAGACGTACTTGTTCGAAAATATTGTTTCTAATAAGTATGTGTGACCAGGCACGTCGCCTGATAATGTTCGCACGATAACGTGAACACTCATGTATATGTCTTAAATTACGTACATATTGATTGGATTGATTTGTTGTTTTAAGTCCACTTTATGCACAAAAAGGCTAATCGGGACTGGACCTACAGTTTAAAGTGAGATCCGAACCACTTGTGCCTCCACCGGGTATCGAACCCGGGGCCCCTTGATTACAAGGACAAGGAGGACTTAAATTACGTACATATTAAATGCAGACACACATATAGGCTACGTATATTTATTCTAAAAAAATACTTTGTTTGATGTACGAGTATATACAAACAATTTACTCGGACAAGACTTCTTTCACGTCTGATTACTTTTCTAGAAAGTTGGAAACATCTACAGTGTTCCACGGAGGGCGTTGAACAGAATTCCTGTGCGTGTTGTATAGATCTGACAGTTAAGAGGCAGTTGGCCACTATACCCCGAAGTTGTTCACTTCCCTGTGCGAACACTGATGCAAGCGGCAATACTTCTTACATTCGGCATCAAAGTGCAGCATATACAAGCCATGTCTAGGGGGACTCTAAAAGGTATGTGCTGCATAGTTGCAAACTTTAGCTAGAATTCCCTAAACCTGGCGGATTTTAAGGGGAAAAGGGACAATTTCTCCTAGCTCCTTCTTTTAATACTTCAAATATAGTGTGATTTTGGGGGAAAATTGTTGAAAATAAGTTGAACTGTTAATTTCACTTTTTTAATTGAAGTTGAAGTTACAAGGGAGAAAAGTAAATCTGCATTCAGTACAAAAACATTATTGTAAACACTCGTATGTGAACCGCACGCGACGCCACTGTGTATAACTATTAATGTAATTTTCTCTATTACACAATTTTCATCCTACAAGCCCTTTATGTAATTCGGACCCACCAGCTGTCGCTGATGATTTGGCATACACAAAGGATGTGATTTTCTTTTTTTTGCTTAAATGTCTACGTAGTACATCACCTGTCTCTGCCAATCAGAAACAGCGGTGTTTCAATGGCAAGAGATCCCATTGACAGAGACAATTTCACACAGGTAAAGCAGCGATAGGGAAATACGTTCTTGTCATCTACAGGACTCTTGTGCTGTCCAGTGATTTATCCACACACCCCTAACATCCCCAACACCCTCCCAAATTTTGACGAACACCCCCCCAAGCATAAACGTGGAACACCCCCCCCCCCCCCCGTAAGGGGTGTAAGTATGGATGTTTATATCAACAATAGAATAACAATACTTCAACATAAAGGAACCATTTGTAGCTCTACAAGAAGCGTAGTCCAATGGACCTTTCGATCAACTACGACCAAAGTGTCAAAGAAAGAGGGTGGAATGTTCAGCATGGTCATTTCCTGGAAACACCAGCTTCCTTGACAAGGCTTTGGAAGGAACACTGCCATCTGGAAATGTCAAACTGACCTCTCGCCCTCCTTCCAGGGAGCACATACCGCACACAGTGTTGACATTCAGCGTTTGAATACCTAAATAAATATTTCTTAAATACGTTACAGATTTGTAAATTGAACCCCTGAGTCAATTAAATTTACATTTCGTTGCATTTTCCTTTCGATTCTTTCATGTGAAAAATGTATGATAAGGGAAGATATTCAAAGGTACAGGTTTGACTTCTTATAGTGAATTGTGTTACTATGGTTAGCAACACTATTTTCTGTAACTTGGGCGAGATGGATGATTTTGGAGTGGTAGAGAAAAGAACGGTCAAATGCCTTAGGTCAGTCTCAGTGTAGCATCTCAGGTCGTGTGTTGTCGTTCTGCTTAGTGTAACAATGTCTGAAAATTGACTGCAAAAGTGGTTGAAGAAGATACGGGATTTTGAAAAAGAGAATGAAATCGGACAGAAAGAAACCGAAAGGGGTGAGTAGAGAAGTAGTGACACTATATGTAGGTATAATTTCTCCCAACGGATATTCATAAAGTACCAAAATAAAATTTACTGACAGAGTATTCGATATAAAACGGCAAGTATTTCATGAAGAGTCTAAGTGATTCATTCACGTCTATAGTTGATGTATGTGACCATTTTTGTGGCTCTAAGAGTTTTTACCTTTGTATTATATTAGAAAGAGAGTTGTAAAAAAGGGGGGGTTCGCACGAGGTGGTTGCCTGGGAGCTAAAAACAAATGGGGTGTCGAAGAAGCAAGACAGATAAAAATATAAAAGCGTTAACGTCGTGGTATCCTGTGAAATTACTGGCATCCTATTAAATTAAAGTTATTGTCAGTTTGCAAAGATACAGATTTAGTAAAAATTGTCTTCCTCTTTTTATGTAGTCTGTTCCCTGACATAATGACATATTTAATGTTTTGCAACTTTTAAGAGGAACCAAAGGAAGCATGAAGAATTATACATAAAAATAAATTTAATTTACATTACGTCCCAAATTTATATCTGACCATAGGCGCACCAGTGGGGGCACGATGGCGCTTGCCACTCACTGCCTGCTGGAAAACTTGGAGATAAAAAAATTGTTTGGTTCAATGTGTTCCTTGTGCTGGAAAGTGAAATAAATGCTATTCAATTTTTAAATAATTCAAAATAAAACATTACCTCCATTTAGAAGTGAAAATTCCATGCCTTCCCATTGCAGCTAACATGCCATACGTTTATTAGCACATGTTTTTTTTTCGTTTTCTTTTAAGGCAAAGATACACATTACTCCTAATTCCCTAGAGTCTCTCGTCCAGTATTTTAAAGATAAACTCTGAACAGCGTAAGGAGTATTTTCCAAAGTTTTGTATGGGTATAGGACTTCAATATGAAATGGCTTGACCGATTTCGTTCAAAAGCAATACCAGGCATCTATCAACTTGCATCCCAACTTCCCACTATATTTTAAAGTCTTCATAACCATGCTCTAAATATATAGTTTCATTACTTTATTTCAGTTTGTGAATCATTGTTTAAATAGAGATTCGAAAACAACAGCAGTATTTGTAACTCACTCGCAACATAGAACTATTAAAATTATATATATGCATATTTTCTAACTGAAGCTAGAACAGGAGGAGGCAGGAGGCATGTGCTGAGGTAAAGGGGGCGCCGAACGAGCAAAGCAAGACTGTAAAGAGTAAACAACGTGGGATATTGTGAAATGAAAGCATTGTCGCTATGTTTAATTAATAATATGCAATATCAGTTTGCAAAGAAATGGTTCTAAAAATTTTCTTGCTCGCTTCGCACGCAGTGTGTTCTTTTATTTAAGAATCATATTATATCTGTATTCAAATATGGAAGCGTGCGCGCAGACCCATGCAATGCATTCTCACTGATATTTCATGAATTGAGCACCCCCTAAGATGAACTCTGACTTACACCTACGACATGAACCATACAAATACAGTTAGAGAATATTGCGCAAGTGTTCCTAATTTCTTTATAACTAGCTTAAGAATTGCATGAAATGATTTCTGGTAATAATATGTTTAATTTTTTTGTTTTACAATGTCATCTCTTGTCTCTTGTCGAACGATTGATTAAATCAAGTAGTGAACATTATCGGAAAGCAATACTCGAAATGTTAGACTGAAATGTTAACATTATCACAAAAATCTATTTTCCATCTTTTCAGGTATTTGACATATCTTTTCTATGGGTTCATCTCTGAAAACATCTATGAACAAATTGAATTAGAAACGGTCCAAAATATTCACTTAACATCCCCAAACTTACACCCCCCAAGAGAAAGATCCTGGATAAACCCCTGGTGCTGTCCATGTGTGTTTGCGATTGTCCCTTCATCTATTTCATCTTATCACCTTTCATCCTCATCTTCGCAATTAGCCAAGAGTGACAGCAATGCGACGGAAGATAAATGAAACCATTCATCCATTCCTGTCAATTTTCACCTACGTATTTGAATAACGTAGAGCCGAAAGTAGCCATCACATTCAAGTGGTTCAGTTTGTTCCCCGTAGATGGCAGGAGTGCTCGCTCCGAGAACTGACTTTCGTTCAATGTACGTACTTCGTTACTTGTCCCATTGATGGCAGAAGCAACGAGATATAATTGCTGTATGAACAGAGTGGTGGAAGGGCTCTCCCGACTGTGGGAAATGGTGCTGGTCAGGCAAAGCAAAGTTAATAAGTGATTAATTGTGTTGTAGGTGATTGCACGATAGTTGAGTCCTTGTGCTCCAGACAGACAACTATTCTCCCATTTCAATTCATGGGGAATTCGATGCTGGACGTGCTGTCATAATATTAATTTGTAAGTTTAATTTATTTTAACCTGCAGAATGATGTTGAAACATGATAGATCAGTGTTGAAAAACTAAATTGTAAAATACATTAATAAAAAATGGTCACTCACAACCGAAATCGCATACGAACTCAAAACACGTTAAAATTTGCATAGTTTATTTACGTGGTTGGAATTTTCACAACTACGGTGTGAGTGGGTCCGTTAAAGAATGAAACATAATAATTCCATAAGACTGACTGTACTTTTAGTTCCATAATTATTAATAACTGACATTATTTTTACATGATATCACACTTTTCGACAAGATTAGTAAAAATGATCTGTTATATGTATGGGCATTTCCATATGTGGCGGAATTGCCTTTTGGACAACTATATAATCACATATTTCCATCCTATACTTACATGTAAAGGACAATATGTGATTTGTCGTGCGATATGTACTGACACAATGTAGTACAACTCCAAGCTTGAAAACATGTAAATTAGCTGGATGTACTATAGACAAATCATTCTGTCTATATCTACGTGACGGAACTATTTCCATGGAAACCTTTTAGCAGGCACATGCTGACACTTTCAAATATTCGTGAATTAATAACTTTTGTCTGAAATATTAACATTAGGAAAAGTAGTTCAAAACATTTCCATCATGCTAGGACACAACAACTGAAATCGTTTTTAAATTCTGATACTTAATTTCTTCCAAAATAGTGTGACGGAATTACCTTACATATTTCATTGTCGTTGGTTGATTGATTGAGTTCGACTTTTAAGTCTACTTCATGCAGAGTACGGCTAATTGGAACTGGTTTAAGTGCGCGCATTCCTATAAAACAAAGCCTTCAAATTGTTGTAGGTTCCCGAACTGTCCTCCGACAAAAACTGTGCTAAAAGTGGTTTCATTCAATGGACGGGAACGCCAACCACAAATAGACACAAGTGCTACTAAAACTACTACTAATTAATATTTGCATATTAAAATAATAATGACATTATTACTGTTGTTGTTGTTGTTATTATTATTATTATCACCACAATCAATGCGTCTTTTCTGGGAAAAACTATTTCTGTATTCTTCAAGTTCATTTGTTATTATTATTATTTGTTATTGTGTTAATCCTAAGAAATACTCTAAGTGTTGTGCTACGTTCATAAATGATCGTGCATCCATGTACACTCACACATACATACACATTTCTTTCGTTAAAATAAAATGATTTTAGTTTTATTCTATCAAAAGATGTCGTTGCGATGGTACTGCTGCTACTGCCAGAATATAAAGTACTCATTATTATTATTATTATTATTACAATTATTACTTACATAGTAAATATATAACAAACACAAAAGCTATCACTTCTGTGTTTGCAGGAAATTAGGTTCTCATTTACATCTTAAACTAATAGCACTCACCAAAATATATAATTTTTTTCTAAATTTGCGGACAGGATACAAAGTTAGTACATGCACGAACTTTCTCTTTCCCTCTTCATCTATTGATTACAAGAAGTAATGTAACAAAGGATGGACTATTGCATAGTGTAGCGGTTCCCAAAGTGTGGGGCGCCGTAGCTGGTTTGCAGGGTTTAAACTGAAATGACACTTATTCAGTGCTTTTACATGTAAAATGTTTCTGAATTTGAAATGTGTTTATTTATTAACTTAAGGCAAGCAAAGTAACCACACTAACTGAGCATTGCAAGCACAGATTAATAAGATCGCTTACTTCCTATCTCTCCTTTGTAATCTGTGCGTATACCAAACCGGACATGTGGAGCCACCCTACGGCTGTTTCGAAACGTAAAGCGTTGTCATAGCAACCTCTCCGCCAATCATATCTTGCTCTTGGCAGTGACAGTTGAATGCGTCTCAGCGCAATGATCCGCTCACCCCACTCTTCCATTCCTGCTTTTATTTTCTGCTAATAATTCGGGACATATCTCGTAAGGTCGAATTAATTATTTTATATAAGTGCATAAAAATGTTCTACAAGGATAAATACCATTGTTCAGTTAATGCACGTTACGTTTGAATGATTTCTACATCTAAGTTACGAGATATGAAAAAATATAAATATGCTGACCAAGGCAGTAATTTATTTTATTAAAAACATAAACATAAACATGTTTTTAATAAAATAAATTACTGCCTTGGTCAGCATATTTATATTTTTTCATAATAATGGAAACAAGGCTTAATGGTGTTATAATTACGAGATATACAGAATAAGTAGCCCAGAAGCACAACATACGAAAATAATTTCAAGTTCCTGAAATTCCAACACGTAAATCATTCCGTTGTGCATGAAAAATGGTCCGCGTATTATCTGTGGTAATAAGTATTTTTATGTCGTATTCTCCCTATTATGCTTTGCTTTTCTGACATTTTGGGCAAATCGCGATTTTATCTTGTGTAAACTCTACGGCGATTACTTTGTTCGTAGATCAATGCGTTTTACCCCTCCCTCGTCGTTGTTTATTTAGCGTCGCATTTTTCTAATTTTAGGCTAATCGCGACGATGCTATGAAAAATTGATGACACAAAGAAAGCTCTAACAGGGATTCGAACCCAGGACCCCTGCATTAACCGAACAATGGTATTTATCCTTGTAGAACATTTTTATGAACTTAAATAAAATAAATACTACGACCTTACGAGATATGTCCCGAATTATTAGCAGAAAATAAAAGCAGGAATGGAAGGGTGGGGTGAGCAGATCATTGCGCTACCCAAAGTGTTCTAAAGGGCGCTCGAGCCATGTTGCAACATTTCCCAAATTGTCTTTTCTCTTCATAACAATTGCTGCACAGTTTAACGTGGGTGGCAATCTGCAGGATACAGCATACTTAATACCAGCAACTGTTTCTGGTGCCGTCACTGTAATTTTCTCCCTTGTGTAGGTCTACCATATTCAATCGCAAGATGTAGACACTTCTGATTTACCAACGTAGAAAATTCCATTCATCTGTCTATGGCCTCATAAACCGAAAGACAAATGCATCCACTTTCTCTGCAATTGATATCAGTGGAGTACCCTGAGAGGGGGGGGGGATTTGATGCTGAAAATGCCAGGGAAACAAAAGACAGGATTCGAAGGTTTTGTCTCAGGAAATAAGAATAAATCATAAAACGTATATTAAAAACTACTGATGGAACATTAACGCTATTCATCTAACGAAACCATTACAAATCAGCTGGCGGCTTGTAGGTATGAAATATACTGGAATAAAATATATATACATATAGTCAGTCAGTACTTCTTTTCCAAACTTAACCACCATCCTAAAAAAATTGGGGACCTACAAGTGAGTAGCGTAACCCAGTCTGGAAAATCTCCTATAACAGCTGAGGGTTCGATGTGCTGACCCTACGTCACCCCATTACTGGTTGAAGATCTCCACACCTCTAGGTAGAGTTGTGGGAGGCAGACTGGCAGTCAGTTGATAGGCCAAGGACCTTCCAGGGCTGTAGAGCAGTGGATCTCAACCTTTTTCAGTCGGGGACCCACCTTGAAGGATATTACACTTCATGGGACCCATAAGATGGGAACAAGCGGAATTACTTTGTAGGGGTGTGCACCTAGTCTATAATCATATATTTGCTCTTTTACAACAACACGGCCTGAATTTAAATTGTTAAGACAATATATCTAAGTAATTTAAGGTAATAGGTTTTTAAGATCCAGTTAACAAAGTTTCGAACCCAACTTCCCGACCCACCAAATGTCCCCTCAGGACCCAGGAGTTGGTCGCACCCTATAGATTGAGAAACTATTCTGTAGAACCATGGGTTATGTTATGCTGTAGATGAAAGTAAATATTTTACACTACAGTTAATTTTTATCACAACTTACATTCAGTGTTCTGTAGATGAAATAGTATTTTGGACAATACGACATAGAAACTAGTTCAGTGCCATCTGCCATGAGAGAATAGAATAAAATAATAGTTATGAGTGACACAGCTCATTGGGGAAGTTATCAAACAGAATAATTTCTGGAATAAAATTGTAATTGTTTTAATTCTATCTGTCTATTTCTCTGTAAAAACTACTATGATGGTGATAATGAATAGTTATAGGAAAATAGAGTAAGAAAAGGTTACACCTTACACAAGTTAACCTAGAATGCCTATATAGCAACCACCCCATCTCGAAGTTGTACCTATATGGAGACGCATAGTGGTTCGGATCCCACTTTAAACTGTAGTTCCAGTCCCGATTGGCCTTACTGTGAATAAAGTTGACTTAAAACACCAAATCAATCAATCAATCGAAGTTATATGAAATTTCACTTTTCTGGTTTGCATGAGAGTAATTTCAACCAATTTCTAAAAACGTGTGAATGTTTGTAATATATATTATTAACTAATCACTGCATGCTTATTCATTTTAGTATTTGTCAAAAATCCCTAATTTTTAATCTAGAATGGGAGTAGGAGTATGTCATACAAGCGAGTTTTGTTCGAAGTTACTTACTGGAACCACTCTACATATTGACTACAATTTCATCATATGGCATTACATATTTCATAGTTACACAAAAATCTGGACTCGAAATATGAATGTCTTAGAATAGAAAACAAAGCAGTCATTGAGTATGTAGGATCAAGCTAGATAAGCACACTCCCAGCACCCCACTCCTAAACGCACACACAATGGAATTAAAAATACACCACTGAAAGATCTTATCCTGCACAGATATGTATTTTATATATTCATATACTTAATACAGTACTAAAGATGATACAATCCATGCATTCAGAATAAATATTGCACATGAATTTTTTAAAGCTAATTAAAAAACAAAAGAAATGTGTAAATTTCCAGCTGATGACAAAGAAACCAACAGTATTTCACACCAAAGTGACATGTGACATATGCCACTTGGAAATGAACCAATGAACAGCAACATTTCACTCATAGTGGATGCCATATTGACAAAATCCCTGTTACTTCTAAATAATGTCACACATGTTTCTAGTCAGTCTAAAACAAAGTGAACATAAAGAGTTAATAAATAATCATTCTTTCAAGCTTCACACTATCAGGTCGATCATTGGTGCATGTTTCTCATATCATCCCTTCCATCAAGAAGTAAATTTAACTTGGCCTCGTATTGAACATAGGTGTCTCACTCATGATGATTTGCTGCAAGGGCTAGACCATCCAATGTGTCATGTCTAAATGTTAAGTGATTGGCTTATTCCTACCTAATGTGTAGATTATACTTTCCTCAAACTTTTGATCTTACCAATTATTGACCAGGTTGGGAGATAATGACAATACTTTAAGAAATGTCATTACCTTTTTGAGAAGAGCTGGGCTCTTATACTGTCTCTGAGGAAGTTCGTAGTTTTGAGTATATCCTTTGCAAGTCTTTATAACATTTCACCTTCAACCTTTCTCAAGGGGCTCTTCACACCCATTTTTTTAACTCAGGTATGGGTTCGATACCCGGTGGAGACCCATAGTGTTTCGGATCCCACTTTAAACGGTTGTTTCAACCAAATTAGCCTTTCTGTGCATAAAGTAGACCTAAAAGAACAGTTCAAACTCAAGTAAGGATATTAGATAAGAGGATTCTTCCTCACATACATTGAATGGCCCAATATGGTCATTATGCCTACAAGTCCCAAAATTTATTTCAAGCATCTTACTTCCAATTACACATATAAATTATATTGTTAGCATTAAACATATGGAATATAAAGTAAAAGACTATAAGAAATCATTAAAACCCTACATCAAATAATTTCCACTGTATTGAATATTATCATAATATTGTTAATGAAATTCCATTAGACAAACCATTGTGTCATACTGATAGGTTTCTTGGTCGGACACTCACTATGGTGACATGTTATACTTCACCAAGAATGAATTTACATGTTGAAATACTCCAGAAGAAGAGAACAGTTTCAGAGTAAGTACATTACTCTTAATGATTTAATACTCATACCGTGGAAATGTAAAACATTATATTCTATTGCTAATAACAAATGTAAGGGAAAATAAACAAACACGTTGTTATTCAGGTATATATATATTTATTGAATCACTAGTAATTAATATATTTTGCATAAGGTATGATAATCTCTTTGAAGTCCTACAGACTTTCACTGGAATAAAAGTTACTGAAATTAAAGCATCATTAACACACTCAACAAACATTTCCATAGTAGGTTCACATATGTACAGTCTCAAACAGAAAAATATGTGCATTTTATTTCCTTTAATCAAACTTTTCAAATATTTTAAAGGACTGTTTAGCTGAAAATCATATCTTTTTCATCCATCCTGCTTGGAATATTTAGTGAAACATTAAATACATTTGTTTCTAACATCCTCAAGCAATGTATCGTGTTGTTAGGTGTTATGTACTTTAAGCAAAATTTATCTCTAAAGCATATATTTTTTTAATGCAGAAAAGGGAAAATACAATTTCTTATGCATGAGCCACATAACTGATGACAATGTTATTCCATAAGAAATGCAATATACTTACTTGGTTCTACATCTGGGTATGCATCATGCACTAACTTATTTCTATTAGAATTCATAAACATTTTCTCTGAAAAATTGTCTCCACAAACTCTGTAACTTTTGTATGTTTTGTGCCTCAAGTCCTTTCGCCATATTTTCTCCAACTATATCTCAGCTCTACGAGAAAAATAAAAGACGAAAAATTATTTTAGAAACATATAACTATGCAAGACAAAGCATTCTGCATTTTATGTCACTCAAAAAAGATAAATTCCAAGATGCAAGAGTTGTTAGTGAGCTAAGGTCAAAGCGTGTCAACACAAAGAAAAGTTACTGAAAATGAATATGCATTAGATCACTATCTGTATCTGTTGAATAAAGTAGTGTCAAATGTATAAGGGTCCATTCTATGATAGCTTCTTCAACAATTGCGCAAAATCTTATGAGCTTGTCACCATTCAATTGATTTATTTTTACTCAATTTTCACATTATTTCTCATCGTAACTAATTCTTATGGCACCATACAGTGTGTGGTAATGCAAATAAAAAAATATTATAGATATTGCATTAAACTTCCTAACATATGAAGCAAAGTTTTACCACATTATCTTTTAGAAAGAGTCCCTGAAGCTTACTGCCTAACCTACAACTGGCTAACAATGCAATTTTTGTCATTAAATGGATCATAGAATCTATTCCCGGGAGTGCTTTCAAGAAAAATGTTATGACACAACATATTTCTGAAGAAGATACCAGGACAGGAAATATGTCAACAAATCAAAATCACCCATACCATCTAGTAGATCAAAGCCCATGACCAACAACAAGAGCTATTACAGCAATAATATTAACTACAGGTATAATTAGATGATTCCATCAACAAAATATATTATTATTAATAATAGGAGTAACACATAACATAGATTAAAATGCTATTTGAAACACAAAATCTTCCTCAAGTGGCACCAGTGAGAAAGGATTTTTCTTTACAGTAACACATGTGTAAATGTTCGTAAAATATTTTGCATATATTGCACATGTAGGTTAGTTACACTCATTTCGTTTCCAAAACTAGTGATTACTTATGATTTGGTTCAATGTATGCTTTCGTAGTTAGGTTAGGCAGGCCAGGTTTGGTTCTCTTAGCATTATAAATAAATTCATTTTACTAAGGTTCCGATTTACTTCTACATTAATTCCCACTAGTCTACGATACTTACAGTCCCTTGTCAATGGAAAATACATTGTCCTTGGGAAGCGTGCAAGCTTGCGTAAGGTAATTTTTAAGTTCTTTTTTCAACATAAATATTTTTTTTTAAAAAAAAGCACTCCAAAGAGTGCTAATTACTTTAAGAAAGGTTCAAATTTCGTGTGACAATGATTGCTAAAATTCTACGATAATTAGTCTCCTGCTAAGAGATTTTTTAAAAAAAATCATAGAACGATAGGAACAGTTACCTTAGGTTTCATTGCTTTAATATTTACACGCTTTTTTCATCTCCTGTACATGTTGACAAAGATTTAAATGCTAGAAGAAATAAACTTCATGCAGAAGCGAATAGGAGCGCGATAACTTGCAACTTTCTGCATTATAACATGCACAAATGAGCTTTTCCGAACTTCAAACAAACTTCAAGTCATTCCTACTATTCTCGTTGGCTTCCTATCCTCCTGTGTAACTTATAAATAACATTAAGTTACAAAATCGAACCTTTAATCTTTCAGACGTTTTTTTTAACACATGTCCTTTTACTTAAATGAAGCAAAATACAGAATACGAAGACATGCTAGGAATTATTCTCCGTGGAAACTAACTTTATGGAAATTATTTTTACATAAAGAGCGAACAGAATTCATAAATAACTAACCTTTCAGGATATGACAGAACACGAACACAGCTCTGGATTCCTCTTCTGACAGTTTTTACAATAAAAATCTACACAATAAGCCATTGTTTTTATTTTTTGTTCTTCTACATCCTTATTAAAATAGTTCGTGTACGTCCATGACAGATCATATGGAACGATGTTACGTCATGTAGAACTAGTGACTTTAAAAATACGATTTTACTTATACATGTTTAAGAAGGGAAAGGCATTTAATAAAATACAAAATCACGTACAAGTGATCATCATTGATTAATAGATACATAAACTAAATTTTTAATGAGAAAATTAGGATTTAGCATCGATGGTGGTGCCGACTGGTAGCTGGTTAATTCATGCACGAACAAATGAATTCCGAAATTACCCTTATTCGGATTTTTGCACCAGTGCGGGAGGCCTGTTGCAAGTGTTAGATAGGCCTACATTCTGACTCGAGCGCCGCGGATAAATCTTTAACCACTAAGGGCAACGTGGAACGAAGTAGTTTGGAAACCTTAGTGCAATGGTATTCAGGAAGGGCAAATGAGCTCTGGGAAGAAACTGATTTGCTTGAAAGGACTACAAGTGTAACTGATCACTTTAAGCCCTGGGAATGACCATTTTGAAGTTATTTGTTTCTCGGTTCTATTTGATAACACACAATGAGTTATTGTTCGATACACTGTTAGGAGCTAACATCAAATGTACAATATTCTATTTCTAAAATTTCGCAGTTTGCCTGTTCAATTAGAAAGACGTGTCCGGAACCTATTTATTCAAATAAGAATATTTTGTTATATATTAATATAATGATAAATAGTGATTCTAAATTGCAGTTTCGTGAACCACAAATACATTGGTTTGAAACTGATCCGTTAAAATTACACAAGCCTCCCCAATGCTGCAAAAGTAAATCCGTCGCCTTGTAATCCAGAGGTTTCAAGTTCCACACCCGTTTAAGGCATATAGTAGTTATTTATGTTCACTCCGGATTAGCCTATCTGTGCATAAAGTAGACTTAAAAAACATAACTCATAAAAATACATTAATTAGGTTTATAATGCAATAACCGTTAGTGCTTCAGAAAAAGGCAAGACTATTTTTACGGTATTGGATGGCAACGGTTATTAACGGTCGCTGACCGTCATTTATCCAGTGAGATTTTTACACAGCATATTGCGCGTAATTACTAGGGCATACACAGACTCGTCGGTATAGTCTCGGCCACTTCTTGGTTATATCAACCCAACTGAAAGTGAATGAGATACTACAACTCAGAAGTGTCTGTAACTGTACAATAGTACTTAAAATAGATGATCATTGCTAAAATTATGCTGAACATGCAATTCCAGATTTCGAAAATTGCAAACTTTCAAAACGGCCCTGAACTTTAACCATTATTCGATACCATGTACTTCATATCGTCATTAACATCTCATACATAATAACTATTGTTAATTGATCAGTAAAGAAGAAACTTTATGTGACTCTTAGAACAAAAGATCTGAATTTTGAGAGTCAAAATAGCACGAAAATCCTAGACCTGCTTCATTTAAATAGACAATACTATTCATTTAATAAAGCGTCAATAATTTAACCTCATTCCTTTTTTCTCCCTATTTACTTTGATTGCTTTGATTTGATTTATTTTACTTCGCTTCTTGTGCCATTTTTGGCTAATTTGCGAAGATGGGGATGAGTGATGATATGATAAAATTGATGAATAGACATCACAAACGTCCATGCCCAAGCCAGGATTCGAACACGGGACCCCTGGCGACGCAGCGTTTCTCCCTATTTGCCTGTGGCTCCTACCAACGGCGTGGTAGTTCATGATACCCTGTAATTAAGGGGCCCCAGTTCGATCTGTGTGGAGGAATATTACACAGCGCTTCACATCCTGCTCTAAACTGTAAACTGTTCCCTTTACCTACCTGAGCGAAAACATTTACACCTAGAGCTTTGACTGTGCAATGCGTTTCTAACGGGAACAGAACTCAAGACCCCTCAATACCCTCCTCGACTCTGTCGCCGCTGAAAAGTTAAACAAATTTTCGTAGTTTATCAATAGTATGTTATGTTTCTTTTTTTTTTTTTTAAGCTCGCTAGAAAATGTTATTGTGACATAAAGGACTTCTGTTACCTTAGCCTGAAGCAGCCCAGCCAGAAGGATTCGCATAATTATATACAGTTACTCACAATGTTCTTCGTAAAGGGCAAATGTATCGACAGAGTCGGATTTGCTAAAGAGCATTTACATAAGGATCACGAGTTTTGGGACAACGTCATCTTGTCCGATTATACCAAAATAAACCTGCACGGATCAGATGGTGTGAGCAGAGTGTGGAGGAAGGCAAATACGCAGGACAATGTTGTATTGTGGAGGATACATTATGCTCTGGGCCTGTACGTCGACTAAAGGAGTTGGGAAAATGCAAGTCATTGGTGGAATCCTGGACAAACATGCCTGTAATAATATCCTAAAGACTAACGTGAAAATAGCGCCCAGCAAATGGGGTTGCCACGTGTGTTCACATTCCAACAGAAAAATGACAGCAAACTACTGCTGAACTGGACAGGGATAGGTTCATTTTGAATGTACCAAAGCAGTTGAAAACACTAGTTCAAAGTTCAGATCTGAATCCGATTGAGCATCTATGGACAGTTTTGAAGAAACGTGTCCATAAACATGAGTGCAATTCGAAAAAAGATCTGAAGAGGGCCGTAGCTTTAGAATGGGAGGTAATAGCCCAGACATCTGCAGGACCTTGGTCGCTTCTATGCGCAGTAGATGCTAAGCAGTTATTAAAGCCAAGGGTTATGCATCTGTCTATTTAACTGTCTGATTTCGTAACATTTTATGTCTGTTTTTCTGTTTTCATTGCAACTGTACGAACAGAAATGTGACATCAAAATAGCAAAATGTAACATTCTTTCGTTATTTATGAAGTTTGTGGGGGAACAAACTGTTGTAAATACCACCATACGTGTTGTAATTACATGTAGGGAGAATATCTAATGTACTAAGGCTTATTGTAATTTTTGCTTTTGTTTACTTCTCACACTTCATCTGTACAAAGAACATTGTGAGTAAGTGTATAGAGCCAAAACACGATAATCGAAAACAACAACAGACGGGAGGTTGACTACCGTTGCATGAACACAAAATATAAATAACCAAAATCAATATGTACGGTAAATATTGTTTTACATTAAAAGGTATTATACGATAAATCAAACTCGAAGAACGGAAGACTTACAAAACATAAATAGAAGTGAGACCACCGTCAGAGATGTTAGATTTATTAGTGTCTATAAATTTACGTTGTTAAGTTGGGAGTGCTAGGTTTGATGCTGACAAATTTCGACTTTTTTTTAGGTTCAATATAATCATTTTCTACTTCAAGTAAAAAGCGGCGAAAGCATTCCGAGATTGGAGTCAGTTTAACTTACGGGAGCCATACTTTGGGATCAAATATCTCTGTTATTTATCTTTGTCGCGTCTTGTCCCACATTTTATGTTGCAGCAAAACATGGAACTCTATCAATAAAAAACAATAAATCAACGTAATTCTCGAGGGGATGGGGGTGTAGCCGACCTCTGTGGTGGAGTGGTTAGCTCAGCGCGCTACGACGCAAGAGATCTCGGGTTCGAACACCGGCCTTGGAGTGGGTGTTCTTTGTGAGAATTCCTTCACTAAATGCATCGTCACTCCTCTGCACCAGGGCTGTTTCAGTCTTATGGGAGATTGGTTGACCGTAGTTAGTATTCTGTGTTTCTACTGTTCCTCGCGAACCGGCTGAAGTCAAATTCCTGTCCATATTCACGAACCTTTTCTTGTACTACATTTTATTGCGAGAATGTGAGTAGAATACGTGTAATATTTACAAATAGCACCAGCAATGTACGTATTCTACAACTCTTTCATCTACACACTATTTAGTTTTTAATTTGGATAAGTAGCTTCATCCGGCCGACCAGTCTGCTTAAATTTTGAAATTATGTCGTCTGATTCTTGTCATTAGAATATTATTTTGGGGATGCGGTAAGTGTTGCCTAATGTAGTTAATGAAATCGTAATTTAACATTGTATGAAATCACTGCGTAATACTTATCAAAGCTTTTTTTTTTTCAAAAGTGATAAAGAAGTATCGCCAAACGCGAACCAAATTCCGTTCATTTCATACATCACTACAGGCTTGCATTCAGTATCGAAATCGAACTTTCTGATTGTAATTGTGTATCATTTGTTGTGTAAAATAAAAACTCAGGAATTTTAATGAAATGGTAATAATATTATATACTGTTCTGTAAGGGCCAAGTTCCATGTGTATAACTTAATCTGTGATGTTATGCTTCTGCAATAACTTATTTTTTTAATTCCTCTCGTATTTGCTTGCTTGCTTGAGTGGTTTAGGTGGACCAGGTTTGGTTCTCTTACTTTTATAATTATACACACGCGCGGAAATAATCAGATAGTTAAACATAATGATCCTAACCTACTTATGTTATGATTCCGGTAATTATTTTGCTAGTGAAAATAATCCTACATGCTATTCTCACCACCTGGTGAAAATAGTCGCAGCCTTTTTTATTTGTATGTAGCTAATCCTTAAGGATCATTTGAGGTAAATGCAACTTTGTATTGAAAGCAGCATATTTTCAGTTACTATTTTCACCAAGTGGTCAACCTCGTTTTCACCTAAATTCATGATTCCTCATAATGTGGGAATTATTTTATAAAACATTCACGTTCTCTTGTAAGATTTTGTTTTGCATTGCGTGTTAGGTTCTATGTCTCAAAAAATAATCATCTATACCATGTGATATCACTGCTCTCTCTAAAAAGTGGTAATAATAATCAATAATCAGCATTTTTAATTTGCAAAAATTGACAATGTGTGAAATATAATAGCATCTGTACTTAATAATAAAGGTACCAGTTTCATAGATCGGAGACACATTAAAATCAGATATTTTGTGTTTTGCATGGTTCGTACCTACCAATTGCGTATTGCGGAACATAGTTCAACGTGCCATTGTGCGTTTTTCACAAAAACAAACACTTTTTCTACGCATTTATCTAAGTGCTATCGAATGCACGTAACGGTGCGATATCGCTTACTTGGTGAATGATATCGCTTCTTTTGTTTTCCAATATCAGTGTTTTCCAACCTTCTTCACCGAAAAATACCTACTATTGTGTTCGTCACGTGTACAAATTGTACATTGCTGACGGATAGCCCCACGAACCATTCCGATAAGGTTAGGTTAGGCAAGCATAGTTAAAAAAAAGGGGGGTTGGAAACACTGACATGATTTGCCGGTCAAATAGATACCACGATGAAAGAAAATACCTTGACTAACGTTGGAAACCTTAGAAAAACTCATTTCCGTAAGTAGTTTCTTCTGTAAAAGTGAAGAAATGTGTCTCCGATGTATGAAACTGTTACCATAATAATAAAAAAACCTGCTGAAAATAACTTGTTCTGCTCGTCCCAACACCTCATGAATGTAGTTGCACATTTTTTTTTATTTTGAGAATAATTACTGAAAATCATGGTTCCCATTGTATGAAGTTTTTTTTAGAAGCTATACAAGAGAATGAAAAGGTGCTTTCAGTACTGCAAACAACTGTGGGAATAACTTTTCGGTTCGGAGAAACCTTTCTCTGGAAAAAAACAACACTTCAGAGTGTGATCATTTCCACAATTTATCTATTTTAAGATGAACATTTTTGTGTTCAGTAACATTCATGTATCATGATACACACAGTACAGTAGTTACTGATATAACAGATTAATCAAGTCCAGTGAGATGTATGAAAGTAAGTAGTCTCTGCTGCACACTGTTTATGCTGTACTTCATTAAATACTAGTTGCTCATGTTATAAAACTATGCGTAATAACTACAGAAAGGAGGTATGGAGTAGCAAGGTCCAATATGAATTTTTCATTTTTGTAATGGTGCTCGTATGTCCTTAGGATAAAGCAGCCAAAGTTGATAATGAAGTCATGCATTTCTTAAAGTGAGTACATTATTTTTGTTTGCCATAGCTTCGGTCGACTTTATTTTTGCAAAGTGTACTCTCATTTATGTGGTGAGCACTCTAGCATGTTGGCTACTGAAATGTTAGTGTCACCAGGGAAACTATGTTACCCATTGGGCAGTTCCCAGTACATATTTTTTTAATAGTATTTGAACATGAAAACGCAAGAAAATTAATCCCACTGTACAGCACTGTAGAGCATTTATTTAATTTCTAGGAATTATCCACCTGTGCGCATGTTTTATGCACACATCAAGATAGAAGAGATACAAATGCAAAGTCCGGTATGGGACTTGGACGTGGGAAGTGTAATAAATATGGCACTTCTCTGTTTAAGTCTCGTATCAGCTGGCAGAAAGTTCATCGTGGAGGGAAATAAATCAACATTTCTTCATTCATGTTCAGCTATTTAGTAAATGATGAGTATTTGGTTTTTAAATAAGCTGTTTTATGTAAGAGATATTGTAGATATTATTTTATATATATATGTATATGTAGATATTATTTTTGTTAATATTTTCTGTGTATTTTTATAGTAGAAATATTAATTTTCAATATTACCGGTTTTCATTCTTTCAATTGCTTTAAATGTTGAAAGAAGTCTACAAGGAACAACAATTAATTTTCCAAAATGTTTTCATACTTTTCTTTCAAGCATATAGTATGTATAGTAGGTGCTGCTGCACTTGCTACAATAAGGTATGTAATTTCACTTCAACTTAGTGGTCATTGTCATGACGGTAAATTTGTGTTAAAGGCTGAACCTTTTCGTAGCATTCAACCTAGTACTTCTTATTTATTTGATTTTTGAGAAAACTTCCGAGAATTCTCTTAGTAATTATTATATTTTTTCTGTACAGACTAACCTATTTCTAATCAGTGCCTTAAGGTATGTGATCTGATCAGTGGCATGCCCAGGATTTTCGAAAGGAGGGGGTTATGTATACATTTTTTAGTAGTCAGCACTCATTTTGCCATCTTTACCTGCATTTGATGTTCTTTTTTTTTAGGGAATACTGGGCCAAAGGGGGGGGGGTTATAACCCCCACCAACCCCCCTTGGTCACGCCACTGGATCTGATCCCTGACATTATTGAAATTTTTATTATCGAATGGAGCGTAGTTGCTGTACACAGTCATTTTTTTCCGTTTTAATGTGTGGCAAAGAAAATATTTTTTATTGATCTGTGTAAAATCTTGCAATACAATCCTGCATAGCCGAAGGATCAATCAGGGAAAAAATATTTTTGCAAATATGGATTAGCATGACATAAATCATTCTGAATTCTTGTATACTTATTTCATTCCATTTCTCCACTCAAGAAAAAAAAGTCACCTATTTTAAGACTGTTATTTTCGTATGATGAAGATTTTTTAAAAAAATGCTTTTAGAGGAAATTATATATTTCCGCTCAAAGTAATAATGCAATTTCAGGAAGTTTTGGTAATAGTACGTTTTCCATATAATTTTCGTATACTATTATTTTTGTTTGATAGAAATCAATTTTAATGCGAAAAGTTTGTAATTAAACGAAATCATTGCATATAATTAATTTCCGCCACTTCTAACTACGTTTAGTCAATTTGCGCGTATAATTTATTATACGCGCAAATCGGCTGAACGCGGTTAGAAAGTATCGGAACGCGAATGGTACGGAACACGATAGTGTTTTGTCGTTTCGAGCAATCCGCGACTCCTTGCGCATAGCGTTCGTCTTCTGTTTTTTCCCCGACGGTGCTGCCGTCGTTGGTCGCGAGGAAACGACCTTCCAGTGCCGCCATACTGTCAACCATTTTTAACCCGCAGCTGTAACATCTTGTAGTAGTATGTCTATGCTCTGCACCTTCGCGATTAGCCAAAAGTGGCAGAAAAGCGAAGTAAAATAAAGGAAATGGAGTGTGTGCAGTCGAGGAAGAGCCCCTACAAATCGTGACGTTGATCATTACACGATAGAAGCCCTTGGCGTGTAAATTGTGCATTACTTAAAATATAAGGGTTAGATAAATTAGACAATGTACCTTTACTCTTCGACAGATGTCATCCTTCTCCAGATGTAAACTTTACATGACGGATGTGACACGTAAGGCACTCATACACGCATAACACTTATTTGCAAACTACAACAACGCGAATTATACATTTTGATCGGGCACGTAATCTGGTACTAGGTCCAACACCGATCCTTTCGACCTCAGCTGGGCTTGACAACACAACACAACACAACGCACGCTTTTCCAACCTGCACTTTCCTCACGAAACGCTGACTTCTGCTTCATGTGGCTTTGGTTAAAACACAGATCGCGAGGAAATTCGGTGCATTGGGTCACAGAACACGGCTACTTCATTCTAACAGGGAGAACCCACAACACACAGAGGCAAGGTCGTTGTTCGCTTACGCTGTCTGGCTTGAAAGCGATCACAAGGAAAGTAAAGACATGAACGGAATGTTTCGAAGGTTTTGCAAGCGGATCATGTCCAACTGGGTCTGCTATGATGACATCATTGAAACACAAGAGAAGAAAAACTAAATTGCGGACAGAATGAAGGTAACTTCCTTTGTTGTGTGTTAAAGATGCAAGAGGTTATTTTTATAACTTGATGTTGTGATTGTGTTAGGGAATAGTGGCACAAGTGCAGGAGGCACAGGGTTTCAGTATCCCCTGAAACCCTTCGATCGGAATTGTACCCCTTGTTCCCAATCCTCAAGCAATTTGACAAATACAAAAGGTTGTCGCTGAAATAGCCGTTGTAGTAAAGAAAAAAATATTTTATCCCCACTATAGTCCTATTCAGAAGAACAAAACAAAGATCAATTATAGGCTACTATATTGTGTTACTAGTTACATTATTTGATTCATGCTCTTGAAACATGAATAATATTGAAAATGAGCCCAATACTTTAAAACCAGATACACATTGTCAAACTTCTGTTTGTTTTCAATAGTAGTTTAGGCAGGGGTCCTGGCCATGGGTGTTCTTTGTTAGTGTCCCTTCATCAATTTCATCATATCATCATCACTCATGCTTATCTGAAAATGTGGCAGAAAAATCAAGTAAGATAATAATACAAATACAAATGCAATAACCCAAGGATAGCCTCTTTACCTTTTAACTCTCTCTCTCCCAGACAGAAAAGCAGACGACGCCCGTGGTAGTAGCTTCAACTTCGATTATTATATGTCGCTCTTGGTCTAATCGTGACGATGAGGATGTCCTGATGAATGGGTGATGGGACAGTTACACTAATAAATTCATGTCATATAAAGGAAGAATACCTGAATAATACGTGCAAACATGAACCTCAACTCACAAGGGCGAAGCACGAGAAATTCACGAAAAGCACATTATTCCAAACATTGACCCAATTTCAGAAGTGTGGGTGGCACCATTCTAATTCAAAGTTAAGCGTTAGTCGCTGGACTTGCCGAGGTCAGGACCTACTTTGCGAATAAATGTTAAAATTTAAAACAAGTCCGAAATGCGAAGCACGAGGTGTGTTCGTAAACGCAGATTGTTCAAAACTGGAGACAATTTGTGAAGTGGCATGTGCCACAAAATTAACTCCAAAGAACACGCTTAGACGGTGCACGTGTACAAATAGTATGCGAAGACGCCTCAAATCAACTCACCTCCCAAAGGAGAAGCAGGAAAGAATCAACATCAATCGTCATAGTACGATCTATTTCTCCTTCAGTTTCTTTGAAATTTTGAATATCAGTCGCAAATTGTAAAATTAAAGAAATAAGTTTTAGAAAGGGGTACTGCTATACACATTATGTAGGTTTACACTGTTTTACGTATGATATTAAATATTGAATAACATTTGGAAGTAAATTTCGTATAAAGTTTCGCATCTTATTTATGAAACGAATGTGAAAGCTATTATTTTGGAATCAGAAAATCTGTAGTAACTAAAAAGCAGTCATAAAATGATTAATTGTCTGTTCGAATTAGAATTTCGTGCATTCGACAGGCATATTTGATGTAATTCCTTTTTTTTTTTTCCAATTTAGCAAGTTAGCCATAATTCCAGCCACATATTTATGGTGAAATAAAATATCAATACTTTGGTACAAGAAATAGGCACATTTCTGGATCCGAAGCGATTTATAAAATGTCATTTTTTTGCTTAAATGGTGAATGAAACCCTAAATCTGATTTGAAAACTACAGTTATTACGCACATTTAATTTTCCCCTTCTTTAGAGAATTTATTTTTATTCATTTAACAGAGGATTCCAAATACAGCATTGGCCGTTTTACATTGGAATGTAATAACAATAGAAAATAACAATAGAATGTAACAATTAAAAATAACCAACTAAAATTACATATTTTTACATAACAGCCATCTAAAACGTGCCTGGTATTTATGTAGTTATCAGGATTAAAAGTACATTCCTGCTTCTGAACGATTTACAGCAAAATTAATCAATTTTCCGTCAATTGCATAACTCACAGTTTTATAATTTGAAATATTGAAGCTGTCATTCAATATTTCAAATTAAAAAATGCTACTCTAGCAGTTGTCCTTCGGATTCGAAACTATTTATAAGGTTGTACAAAACTATGCAAGACAAATAGATCATTCTGAAATTGGAAATTTTCGAATTCAAAATTGTGCTACTACAGGTTAACAAAGGCCATTTGTATACGTAACTGTGTCTTCGATCATAGAAAACAGGTTGATCTCATTACCATATCAAATGCAGATACAATAATGTAAAGGATGCCAAGTCGTTCAGTTTAATAACCTGTCAACAGATGTCAGTCCAATACCACCCATACTTCTGTGACGACGTGACCATAAAACCAGGGAAAAGGAAAACGATAAAATTTGGATTGATTTGGTGTTTTAAGTTCACTTTATGCACAGTAAGGCTAATCGGGACTGGACCTACAGTTTAAAGTGGGATCCGAACCACTATGTGCCTCCACCGGGTATCAAATCCGGGACACCTTGATTGCAAGGCAACAATGTTATCACTGCGCCATCGGGGAGGCCCTAAGCCTAAATGGGAATGGAGACAAGCAAGGTTCTCCCCGAACACTTTTTCAACTTGAAATTATCGTGCGTGATGAACTGTATCAGAATTACCTGCAGTTGTCATTTTTTGTAAAAGTGCTTGCAAATTACTCTGACTAAAATGAATTTATATGTGTAAAATATTCAATTTCGAGGTGTTATCTATTTCCAGCCTCCCCACCGGAGACCTATGCTTAAAACATTTTGTCCCTTATCTTAACGATTTTAATAATTTATAGGCTCTAATTCTATAAATGAAACCTAACTCTTGCAGTAGGCAATCTTAGGAAATAATAGGATCTCCTTGTAACGATTTTATGATTGAAAGTAAACATATGGATCGCTGCACAGGAACAGAAAAGTCATTTAGAGCAAAATCGGGTTCTAGTGATGAGTGTGGCGTATGTCTGCAGGTCCCGTTATCAATTTCATCACTCATCCATATCGTCTCGATTAGCCGAAAGTAGCAAGAAGTGACGTGGAGAAACAACGGCAAATGGATATGTGCTAATATAATTTCAAATTCTTTGTTTATAATTTCAGTAGCCCTGGTACCGAAAAGAAGAAATGTGGCGAGTGAAGGAAATTCGAATTTGCATAGACGGGGACATTAACTGTAGCCAGAAATCCTGCAGTGTATCTAATTCTTATGCAAATAATTGATTTGAGAAAATTGCAGTAAAACACACATTTACTAAATTATATCGTTACGTGTTTTGCTTGAAAACAGAAATAAATGAATTGTTAAATTAGTCTGAAACATTTGGTCGAGTTATTACGCAACCACCAACACAATATATATGGTAGCTTTTATTGTACATCTCGTAACTTGACAAGATTATTTATACTTTCAGACAAAATGATTATTTTTCTTATGAACAAAAGTTGGTGCTTATGAAAAGTAGTTTTTCTCTTCGCCTACTTATAAACAAATTTATGTTGGTCAACATATATTTCTTTGCAAATTCGAATCAAACAATGTCAAGTGTTGGCAACTCGAACACGGTTCTCTGACATACCGTGCCGTTTCTGAGCTACCGATTGAAGTAAATTCCGATTGACAAAGATTTTTTAAAGAAAGATCACGTCTGCTAAAATGTACGGATACTCCCGTGGTGAACCTGTTTGGATAGATTGAATTGTTGTCTTAAGTCCACCTTGTGCACATTAAGGCTAATCGGGACTGGACCAACAGCTAAAAGTGGGATCCGAACCATTATGTGCCTCCACCGGGAATAGAACCCGGGACCCCTTGATTACAAGGTGACAAAGCTACCACTGCGCCATCGGAGAGGCTCTGAACCTGGTTGGAATAGTGGCAGTCGGAAATATAGGGAGAGTACAATAAAATCAGACCAGTTATCGGAGAAGGATTAGATAAAAGAAAGCGACACGATTTGTCGCACCCTTTGAAGATTACATTGTTTGTGGCTGTGGTAATCCATATCTCATGTTTATTACCAAAGCCCGTACCTCAATCTCAGTTTACGAGAGTTTCATACAAGCAAGTGCCACGTGTGTACAAATCAGGGACTTTTAGATAACTACAACAGCAGGAAGATATAACGACATTAAGACAAAAATGGATATTTAAGCTAATTCAGCCCATTGCCATTTCCTCCTAATAAAATTGAGGACAAATCCGCTTTCGGACACAAACTGCTTATGTGATGTCTGTCCATCAACCATCGAAACGAATGACGCACATGGATTTGTCCTCCACGTGGAAGTATGCTATTAAATTAATGTTCGGATCTGTTGTATGCCTAAAAACTCCCGCCTAGTTAGGAAATGTTTCATCCCACTTACATACCGCCGCATCGAGACTTTCTCATTAAATAAAGTAGATTATATATCCGATTCCTCTCACAGGGAACACAAGAGATATTCATTAACCTTCAGAACGAATGACGCACACGGGTATGTAGGTGTGCTCTTAAATGTTTGTTCTGAATTGTTGAATGCCTCTTCAGGAAATGAGATATCTCACTCACACAACGCCACTTCGATACTTGGCCAGGAAATCCCATCTGAAAGGTGAACCATGCTTCTCCTATGTTTCAAATCGTATCTTACAATCTCATGTCTTGATTCCATAGAACATTTTTTTTTAAATCTCAACGTTGGTGACCCAACCAATGAATCTACAGTGATATTTCAATGTGTGTATTATTCATAGACAGAAGTTCTAACACAATGTAACATTATACGAACATCAATTACCGAAGTCGTTCTTTCACGTACAGCGGTGGAAAAAAGTTATTTCCCATAAGACCTTAATGGCAGTAAATAATGCCGGAAAGGTAGGCAACACACATTGCACCTTTAGGTGATCGGGTAATTCTGTCTGTCTCAAGAGCTACTCGTATTTCATTCAATAGCAAACACACACAGGAAACGTAGGAAAGTCAAGTGACTTGTCAGGTGGAATGACGTTCGTCAGGAAAACGTCTGTTCTCAAGCCAAGTCGAAGAATCGACAAGAGCTGCACGTTACATGTACAAATGATTCACCTAAAACCGTTGAATGAAACGCTAAAATAATTATTGCTTTAATTACAAAGACTACTATCCTTTGTGCCGCGGTAGCTCAGTCGTTAGGGCGTGTGATTATCATGCGAGAGATCTGGGTTCGATCACCGACGTGGAAGAATTGGAATTTTGTCCACCGGTTCAAGCGGCTCCGGCGCCCACCCAGCGTTGTATAAAGTGGGTTATGTACCTGTAGGAAACTCAGGGGGGTAATGATCACATTATCCACACCTTCGGCCGTGGTGAAGAAAGTTTGGGCCCTAACTCCACACCCCCTACACTCCTTCATGGTTTGATGCAAAGCACAAGCTAGCACCTTGCTTTTTAATTTACTATTCGTCGCGATCTTGTCGGAACAGTACTTTCAAATCTCTAAGTGGACTTTCTTCCAAGTTCCGTAGGGATGTGAATAGGCTCCAGTTATTCTTTTCACAATTCATCCATGTTATATTTCGTTATAAAAACCACGGCCGATATCCTCTGTGTTTGTGTGGTGGGGGGAGGGGGCGATAATTCAAACATGTGAGGTGATTCCTTTACACTACCCCTTTCTGCGAATCTTTGTATCCGAAATAACTCTCAATTCCACACAATGGAAATGTAGCACTTTCTACATCTTAGTATGCAAATATCTAATATTAAAGTAATGTGTAGGCACGTAGTGGTTCGCATACCACTGTAGGTGCATTCCCGATTAGTCTTACTGTGCATAAAGTGGACTTAAAACACCAAATGAAAATAAAAATACAAATGACCGTAACTCTCTACAAAGCCAGAAAATCCAGGTTCGATGTAGCACTGCAATTGTATCATCACCCATCATCTTCATCGTCGCGATTATCGCAAGAGGTAAAAATGCGACGCAAAATAACCCAACTAGGAGCCTGGAATCAATCTGAATATTGGTTACGTTGGATACATGGTAGAATTGTCTTAAAAAACACTTCCCGTGATGTAATAGGTATATTTGGTTAGAGACCATTTATATGTGATAAATACGTCTTCTGCGATGTATATTGTAATGACTGTAACATATATCGTTGTTGCGAACAATAAGTGGTTTCAAGTTCACCACACTCTTCGGTTGTGTAGAAATCGTAAGGAAAAAGTATCTCTAAATCTCCGCTTTCACATGTCAATGAAACTAACATAAGTTCAGTGTAGGTCACAAAAGAGATATACATATTGTTATGATATCTTTCAAAAATCACGAAATCTAATTCCAATGGAATACGATACTACTCTTTACGTTCCTGTAAATGTTCACCATTAGCCTGGTGAAATAAAAACTTAGCGAAAATTTCCGTGTTTCCTTGGTCAGAAGATAAGGCGGAGGCTTGTAGCAAGCAAACAGTCCTTCGTTCAGGCAGAGTGATTCACAACAAGCCTGCGCTCGTTCCTGTATGTGTATAAAACAGGATTTTTTTTCGTTTTCTGATGGAATTGTTATAATCCAGAGTTATATCAAGCTAATATTCTAATATTTTCGTAAACTAATATGTAGTGAACAAGTTGTATACATTATCGTCTTTTTCCAGAGTGATGTTCTTTGCCCTTTACACGCGGGGGATGGGGTGTTGTAAACATTTCTGAACCCAAAGTGGAGCACGAAGAAAAAGTCGTGTAAGAAATGGATGTAATAACAAGGAGATAGAAGTTGAAAGAAATGCTGGAATAAATTATATTAGAAATTAAGCGAAAGCAGTGTTCATCATACATAGGGCTATCAGATCACTCTTCAGCGAAAAGTAGGACATATTTTCTCAAAATATTGGACCCAAACGCACTTGCAGTTAATATAAAAGGTTACTAGGACATATTAGCATATAACGACAATATGACATTTCTTCAGCTCAAATATTAATGTTCAAGTGAACTAACTGTCGAGTTCAAAATTCCCCAACTGCTAAGTAATAAAACATTCAAAGGCTGACCAAGATAAAATTTATTGTATAAAATATAAAATAAATATACACTAAAAAAACGTAAGGTTTCCACCCTCTAACAGTGTCTTCTTCAGTCCAAGATTCACACGAAATATTAACTAAAATAAAACACACTAATTTAAGAATTTAGTGTGAATCTGTCTAAAGAAGACCCTGTTAGCGGGTGGAAATGTTACGTATTTTGTGTATATTTATTTTATTTTTGATACAATAAATGTTTCCTTTGTCAGAATTTGAATGCTTTATTAACATAGAAACAAGGCTTAACAGTGTTGTTAATTAATAGCACGGCCGTATGTGATTTCAACTTGTGTATGGAAGACGGAACGTTTTTTATCGAGACGGGATCAGGAAGAGGGTACAATCCATTCATTCGGAACGGAAAAATGTTCAGAATTTCGTAAACAAAGTTGGGAAGAAGTTCTTGGCTATTTAATGTAATAGACTTCTATACACTGGGAATAAACAGAATTGTGGGCGTTATTTCTCCAAGGAGTGTTTATGTAATTTCTGTAATGAAATATTGAAGAAATTACCGACACATATGGTATAGCTAAAACTTCACAAAGTAAGTATTTTTATACATATATTCGGACCTTTCGGGATCTAGAAAATCGGAAAGTAATTTCTGAGCTGTGATTGGAAAATGTATTATTTTTTTCAAATATTCAGTAGCAACCGTTCACACTCTTTGTTTTAAGCATACTTCTCCAAGGAACCACGTTAGCTCAGACTTCTCAGATTTTCTGTTTCTCCATCTAATTTGAAGTTACGTGATGCCCAAAATTAAGACATTTGTCATTTCTTTCAAATTCCTTCCGGAGCCCAGACACAACTTTAAAATGTAGTATACGTCCGGAAATAAGAATGCTTCTTATAGCCACTTTTCCTTTTCTTATTTAGCGTGTCTTGTCTGCCACGTTTTGCTAATCGCGACGATGAGGATCAGTGATATGATGAAATGAATGAAGGGGCACTCGCCCGGAACACCCATACCCACGGCGGGATTCGAACCCAGGACACCAGACATCGCAGGGCACTCTGCTAACCAGTCCGTCACGGTCGCAATTCTTATAGTCCTACTGTAATCATTCCACAAGATTTTTTCCTATCTTTAACTACACACGAAACACAAAAAACATTCTAAATAAAACAGGTGTGAATTCACACTCTAACCGTCGAAAAACATATGCATGTAAAAATACAATATCATATTTATTGTTAGGTAGTTGTGATTTATTTTTGTATATTAAAGGAATGCATTCGAGATAAAATTAGGTAAGTAGAGGAACAACTCCCAATAAGACACTAATGCCTTATCGAGAATTTACATTTCTCGCCGAGCAAGGTTCCGAGTTCGAGCCCCGACCAAAATGGGTTCCTTGTGTATGTTCATTCATGTGTATAAAGTAATAATAAATAGTCGCCATGAATAATTAACCTACAGAGGAAGAAAATTGAGGGAATTTCTAATAAAAACAATAACAAACCAAATTTGATCTTAAAGCCTTCTTTTCGCCACATATTCCACCACAGGGACCGACACTTTACGTAGGTGTCGAGTAGACACCGCTTCGTACAATTTGATTATATCGCGGTTACATAACATATGTGCATGAATCATGCAGCCACTTAACTGGATTCCTAAAATTCCCAATGTATTACTAAATTCTATATTAGCATAATATCACATAATTTACGTAATAATACGCCCCGCTTTGGTGCACTTTGTGGATTGTTTGATTGGTTGGTTGTTTTAACTAATATTGCATTAATCAACATCAGGTTAATCGCAGCAGGACAAGTGGAGGTAAAATGACAATAAAGCAGAACGAGGGGCCCTTGGTTCTCCATTAAATAAACGATAAACTATTTCTACATGCAACTGAGTAGCTGCGTCAGATCGCTGAAAATGTCAATTATTAATTTCTTAATTTTGCTTATTTTATATTGCTTTTCTAGCACTTGCGTCAACTAAAGCGATGAGGATAATTAATGAAGTTATGAAATGTATGATAGGACATGATGGTCCATGCCTTACACAAAATTCTAAGTTGGGACTAAAAAATATCGATTCGTCTTATGATTTGTCAAGTAGTATTTTTCAACGCTAATCTTTTTCAAGGAGTTCTGAGTTGACAGCGTGTGTTTTGCGATGATGATTCGATGAAAACCACCACTTCAGTGAACTTTCTTGACAATGACTCTAATATCAGTAAAGATAACATTTCCTTACGAGTAGCTGTTGTTAAGAAACCAATTCCTGAAACTTTTTTTGGAGGTCTCACGGCATCCAGCTGTTGTTTGTTGTAGCTGGGTCTGGGGGAATGACTCACGCTGCTGTCAATACTCAATTGTTCCAGAGAATCCAGGTTCACAGGCAAATCTAAGCGACAATTTTGTTATTTGGGTTGCATAGACAACAAGCTTTAAGATGTTACGAAATCGTAGGTTACGTGGCCCACAAAACTACTTTCTCTGACTGTACACGTTGGCCCATCCTTTTTGTATTTTGCAATAGAGGAATGACGCAAAATGATATATGATGGTACTTGGAATCACTAATGTCAGTCATTTTGAATATCCTGCAGTATAAGCTCGTAATGTATTCCCACGTCCATAAGCGATTAGTTCAATTGAATATCTCATCTACAATCGTGAATGTTTCGGCCTAATATTATAAACGTTTTACGTTCCGGGGGAAACTATTATAGTTTCCTGTGAGGTGATCTCAATAAATACCAGCCAGATGGTTGGGAAACATCATACCTTCTACAGGAACCAAGATGCTGCTACAGATCGTCTTTTGTCTTCTCTTCGTCGTTTCGTTCAACATTTTAACAGACCCAGTCATGGCCTTGTCTATGGTAATTATAAGATCTCTTCGATTTTATTTAAAATCATAGTTGACAGATAGATACTACTTCTCTACATTTCATTTTGTTATCATCACTTGTAATTTCTAAAAATATTTGGAATATTGGAAGGAAACTCTGGTTTCGAATGTCTGCGCCTTCAAATTCCTTCTTTTCAAGAAGAATTGTTGATCACGATATGCTATTGTCAGTTCCTCCAAATAATTACTTAGTAGAAGTGTTAGACCAGATGAACGTGAAAATAGTTATTGGGTCACATTTTTAATACTACTTCCATTATATTCATCATATCGTCCCATTTTCGAAACATTTTTAAAATTTCTAGAAAAAGTAATAAAACATATTAAACCGAAATAACATTAAATTCATGTATCCTAAAGACTATAAAGATGTGACGAACCTTGTGGATCAATTACTGCCCATAGAGCACACAAATGTCCAAAATACATCCATTGGATATCCCTTGGATATTCGGGTCGAAAGTTTCAAGCCGATATCCAATAGATATCCAGGAATATCCAATCAACCTCCATTGAATGTTTCCTGGATATCCATTTGTCCGCATACAAGATATCAAGGAGATATACAGAAATGGATACGTTATGGACGTTTCCCGATTACTTTTGGACATGTTATGAACATGAAGTTAGACGTTATCTGGACATTATATGCTTTGATTTAGACAATTTTTCTAAGCACTTTGGATATCGTATGAATACGAAAAATGCATTTTTTAGACTACATTTGTATATTATCTGGGCGTATCACTTATTTTTATTAGTAAAAAACTTTTAAGAAGCTAAGGGGATTTCATAGATTTGTACACATTTGTAACATGCACTTCTCTCTCTCCCGTACACACGCACACACGAACGGACGTACCCAGTTGCGCAAGAACGTTTCTTATTTGGTGGGGGTACAAAATTCAGCCTCATATATATATATATATATATATATATATATATATATATATATATATATATATATATATATATACATACATACACACACACAGACACACACACATACACACATACACACATACACAGGGTGAGTCACCTAAAATTACCGCCGGAAATATTTCGTGAACAACAATAAATATTGAAAAACTGTCTTCCCAGATATATAGGTATGAGAGGGGCTCATGAAATTAGTGGACACAATAAGTTCAACTAAGTAAGGAAGTACGATTTTCAACACAAACTTAGTTTTTTTTATGGAAAACCCACTTTATTTTCAGCTCATTTGAAAGTACGGAAAAAATCAATAAGAATGGTGTTTGTTACATTGCAATACGTCAAGTAGTTCTCAAATAATTGTAACCTGAAGTTGAGCAGAGCCGAGCGCAAATGTCGTCGCGCATACAGCCTGCACGCATGTGCTGCATTTTTCCTACACTTGCCATAGATAAGTATCATCCCGGCCTTTTCAGAGTCTGAAAATACTATTTTCTCAACAACAGTTCTGATGTACGTACACTATCACAAACATCTTGTTACGCCCTTGCTTTATTTGATAAATTTGATAAATCAATTTGAAGGAAAAAATGTACAAGCTGCAAAATTTAAAAGTTGAAAACTTAAAGATTTGCCATGACCAAACGAGAAGAATTGATTGTTCCAATGTACTAAAAATTATGACGTAAATAAATGAACCCCAATTAAAAATTAGAAAGATGTTGATGTACTAACATTTATGTATGTAACTGATGGCGGAATGTTTGAAATTTATACTTTTTAATTAACAATTATTTGTTAACTCAGAAAGATGTATCAGAACCTTTTTGATATTTTGTCAAAGCTTACTTATGTACAAACTACACATTTTATTGTAACCCGCAGTTGTTGGAACTTAACAACTTTCCTAAGTACAACGCATAGTATGAAGAAGAGTAACATGTTTGTGACGATACACGAATGGCGTCAAAAGGGGGATATGTATGTTACGACACACGAATCAACTTGTAAGGGTGTTTGTTTCAAGTGTCAAGTTCAGGTTACAATTACTTGAGAACTACTTGACGTATTACAATAAAACAAACGCCATTCTTAATGATTTTTTCCGTACTTTCAAATGAGCTGAAAATAAAATGGGGTTTCCATTAAAAAAAACTAAGTTTGTGTTGAAAATCGTACTTCCTAACGTAGTTGAACCTATTGTGTCCACTAATTTCATGAGCCTCTCTGATACCTATATATCTGGGAAAACAGTTTTTCAATATTTATTGTTATTCACGAAATATTTCCGGTGGTAATTTTAGGTGACTGACCCGGTATATACATACATACATACATACATACATACATACATACACACATACATTCACACACACACACACACACACACACACACACACACACCTACTACTTCACAGTTGCCTATACCTAAGTATAATGTGAAGGCATGGGAAATTTTCCATTTTAGAGCAGTAAACACGAATTTCCTTTTATTTTAATGCATAAATAATATTTGTTTATTTGTTTTTCTTAGAATTTGTTGTTATTTTAAAAACAGCTGTTAAGACTAGATAACAATTCCAAAACACACGAAGTAGACCTTGTTCTAGGCTATTTTGAATTTATCTTAACTGAAAATCAAGAGTTCGAAATGTGAAAATTGCAAACAAAGATAAATATATTCATTTTAATACAGAGTGAGATTAAAGGCGGTAAGAAGGATTTCCTCGTCCTCTATCTTGAGCCATCCCAAACAGGAATAGTCAATCATCTCCAACCCACTGGATATAGAAACCATATTATTGAATATATCACACTTATAAATTTCCATTCAGTTCAGTTCATTTTAATTTTAAAGTCGGATAGCTACACATAAAAGATATTTAAACAATTTTTGGCTGATGTGTACCACATCCAATGCTTTTTAGAAGCCGGTATTTTCTCAGACATCTAGAGGACGTTGTATTATATAAAAAAGTGAGTTTGGTTTGGATGCCGATGAACTCGCAAAAGATCTTACTTTGGAATATTTGTAAAACATTTGACAAGGCATTTCTTTGTAATATAAATTAGCTGTACCTAATGACGCTCTTCAAGCACTGAAAATACTACAGTATCATTCATTTCAAGTACAAAACCGAAATCCTTCAGGTCTCAGAGTAAGCAAGGAAAACCACACGCTCCAAAGTTAATTTCTTACTTTAAATCTTTGGTGGACAATATGAAGAACTGGCCAAAGTTTAATTCCGTATATAGAGGTATTAAATGCAGACACATGCGTGAGTTTTAGGGTGACATGCCAATTCCTCGTTTATGTGAAAAGGTGAACTTTAATGTACGCAAAAGCATGTGCGCGTCACAGATAAAGGTTTTCGCAATTAACAAAATCCAAAACACATTCCCACCTCGACGGCTTCCTTGGCTGAATGGCTAGCATTGTGCTGTACAACTCCAGAGTTTCCGGATTCAAATACCTGTCTGGGATGGGTGTTATTCGTGAGTGTCATCACTCCTCCTCGGCTTCGATATTAGCCAAAGTGGCAGATGCGAAGTAAAATAAACCAAATCAATCAATCAAACAATTCCATCTCACTCCAAAGATCTTGTGAATCCAATCTATCAATATCAACAGTCGAATGTGAGAGCGGGTTCAATGCCACAAACCTACCTTAACTGATTAGAGATATCACTTAGAAGTTTTAAACCTATTTTCCTTTGTAACCCCTAGTGCATTGCTTTCGTTCAGAAAAAAATGCAAGAAATTAGATCAAGTCTAAGTATCACAGTGCTCTTGACAAGCCAACTGGCAAACCATAGAACCTGCAGTGAGTCTCATTTATCTCGTGCATTTATCTGATTAATGTGATTATCTTACAATCTGGCCTTAGAGTTTAACTTAAAATGGCGTTTGTGTTACATTCGATATCAAAATTACATTTTAAGCAATTAATGTCCAATTCTAAATACACGTAATATATAGGTAAAAATTAGTCTTGTCCCGTTTGATAAATTCACAAATTGATGAATTTAATGTCTATGAAACATTTTATTTCACGTAGGGATTATATCGCGATGCGACGAGTCGAGAATTGTCACAGCCTTATATCGTTTCCTGTGTAGCGAGGTCTTTCTCATTCTTGTTTGTGCTTTTCTCTCGATTTCCAATCAGAAGTTATAAAAACTTATTCTAGATTATCTTCATGCTCAGGTAGGGTATTCGGGACTGGATATACAGTTTTAAGTGCAATCCAAAGCACTGTGCATGTGGAACCCTTAATTACAAAGCGAGGTATTTCGTCCTGACTCACGAAATGTTTAGAATAAGCAATACGTACGTTGTGCCACCACTCAAACTTTCACAACGTACAATATGTCATTAAAGCAAAAACTTTTTTTTATTAATTTTTATTTCTCCATAGACATGACTAATCACAACTTTTAAAAATACAAATCCCATTAAATTTATACACATTTATAAATGACCTGAGTTTAGCTATAATTTTTATTTTTATTGAGGAAGAAAAAGAGAACTGCAGGAAAATAAAACAGATATTTATCAACCCGTTTACTTTGTTAGTGTAGTTTGAAGAACAATCCATCTGAGAGACGGAAGATTATTGAAAATAGGATATTTTTTTTAATTGATTGGGTAAATTTTGGGGTGAATTGGAATCACATGGACCCTGCATTTTTAATATATTTGTGTGGGTGGGTGGGTGGTGAGAGTTGGGAATACGAAAGGTTGGAAAAGAGAAAACATCCGCTTGTACCATTGAAATTTTAGAAAGTTTGCCTTGAAAATAGGGAATTTTTATATTTTGTTATGGTCCTAGTGACCACCCTGAATCTTTTCATGTTATTCACAGTGAAACTCCGCCCGTTGTCTGTGAGGATCATTTTATATGCTGAAAATTATCTTTCAACAGAAACATAATCAGAGTAGTGCAAATTTGAATGCCTTCTCAAGGCGTGAATGCGAAAAAAGGTCGGAAGTGACGCGAAAGTGAGCAAGACCACACGTATCAGAAGTTTGACTTTTGGCAGTAGAGGCGATTGGGTGCCAAAACTGGGAAAAGAAGGAGGTTAGGACACTTTACTTTATCTTAATAAGCAAGGTTTACCGTTAAAGAGTCCATAGTCGGGAGGCAAAAAGTATGGGTAATCGACGCTACTGTTGCAACTAACGGTGGCTTCAGACATCTTGTTTTGTTTAGAGCTTTAAAAAACATCATAGATTTGGAGGAAGAGAAATGAACAGAAAACGTTTCAAACACGCCAGTCATTGAATTATATAATCACGAAACGGAATAAATACACCTGTGCGATACAAAAATCCTGTAAAACCTAAAAAGTATATAAAAAACTAAAAAAAGGGTTTATTTTAGGCACATAAACCTAAAATAGGTTATAGCAAGCAAAATAGGTTATTTTAGGCACTATAAAACTTCGTCAGTTGCTTCGTTTTTAATGAAACGCTGACATAACTTGTTATTTCTTATATACCAGCATAGGAAAAAATAGGTTAAAAACCTATAATCCGAGATCTGCTTATAATATCCGATGAATACCTAGGTATTCCTTGGAGATTTGTGATGCTATAAGCGAGCATTGACCCGATTCTTGTTTGCATTGTATTGTTTCTTCCTTCCCTTATTTGAAGAAAAGTGGCTAGCGTGAGGTTCTGTAAATAGGCTCAGACCTTTATAAGTTCGGAGTGACGCCTCCGTCCTCCAGGTACATACCTGCGATCTTTCTTCCACGATGTTGACTCGCTCAAATCAAATCCAAAACTGATCTCGAAATTTCCTTCCGACCTTCTCAGATAGGCTCGGTTGCTTCGCTATAGAAATTCCAATACCTGTCGATTCAGATCCGTCTGTCAGGCTGGTACCTGTCCACGGATGAGGCAAGCAATGGAATTTGTAAGGTCCGCATTCCAAACCGACAAGAACATTCTGTCTCTGTAATGTTTCGTTTTCCAGTACACTTTCTAATTTTTACCTACAAGTCAACAGTATTGTAGCGTTTCTTATTCAAAGATTTTAAAAAGTTTCAATCGCTAATAATAGCAAATAACAAGACGCTCACGAACAAGGAAAACGGTCACAAGCTTCTGATTCACTCAGGCCTCAGGCCAAAAACACACGAACTGAAAATGATGTTCATAGCTACTGTCTATGCTAAATATAAGGAACAGGTTTTCCAGCTTGACACAAAGCAGGATTGACGCGATTGTAGTATCGATTGTAGTAGCGTTCGTAAGGCTAAATCGAAATTTTCTGATTCTAAGTAGAAAAAACTTAAATTACTAAGTAACAGGTAAATAAGTTTATATATGCTAATGCTGCAATGCAATTATTGTTTCTATTCCACGATAAAGTATGAAAAAGTATACATAACGGAAATACTATGATCATTTCCTAATATCCGAAACAGATCTTCTTTATGGTCACTGTTGAATATAAAGTTCTAGCTATGTATTGGATATCCAGAATTAGATGTATTTTGGATATCCAGTCTTGGACAAGATCTAAATATGAATTGGATATGTTTTCGATATCCCGTTTTGGACAAGATCTAGATATGTTTTGGTTAGCGAATAACTGGAGATAACTGACATTTTTTTGTATATAAATGTGTGATTAGCTTCTCAACTAGAGACTGACTAACAGGTAAATTAATCCATCCTTCTTCCGGTGGTCACCATATTCGAGCGAATATGACAAACAGCTCTGAACGAAATGATGCCTAGCTTCAATGCGTCTGCCAAGTGCAATCCGCCGTACATGCTAAATGCGATTTATGTCCGGTAAGCATGCGGACCACTAAATATGCTTGATTCCCTTCTCCTGTGGTACATTGTCCACCAACACAGCTCTGTGAGGAGGTCATCATCGTCTATGAAAATGAACTCATCGCACATTTTCCACATGAAAATTACGCTTTGAACGTTTATCAATTCATTTATTTATAAATTTATTTTTATGAATTTCCAGATATATAAACACTGTGGTCATTTTACACTGCTATAATATATAATATCATGCCGTTCTTGTTTAAAACTATGAGAAAGACAAGAGGAAGAACATCTCGTACCAATGATCGAACCTGGGACATCTTGCATTCTCGTCAATAACTCTAACCAGTACACCACCTCCTCAGCGTTCATCGAAGCATTGTTCCTCCCGCCTCATCTCATCTCCTCAACTTTTCGTCTTCTCCTTTCGCCTCCTCTCCATTTTTTTCCTTCCCTCTCTTCTTTTCTTTTGAGTAGACCCATCAGGGATGAGATAGTAGCTAATCGATTGACTTAAAGTACGAGAACTCTACTTCTTTCACAAAGTATTTTGAAATTTGCGAAATAACACTGAATTTTTTGTATTAAATGTAAAATACCTTTCTGTATTCCTTTCGTGAACTTCACACATTCTATTTGGCATGTGGCAACCTTATAATTGAGCCTAACTCTAAATTCAACCCACCAATGCATTGTATTGATTGGGTGCCTAGAATGAAATTCCATTGTCCTAAAATGTTTGGTGAACGTTGTACAATATAATTCAAGTTATACCTCAACATAAATAAAAAAAACACAGATGTTTTTCATCTTGCAAAATTCTTGTACATAAAGTTAACAGTTCTGTCCTCTTACTACTCCCATACAGAGAAAAAGATTGATTGTTCAATACATTTGCCACGTAATATTTAGAGGCTTATAAACATTTTCTGCCTCTCCGGAAATTTCTCTCTCCCCTCTTGTCCTGCTATCACTGGTTTCTGGCGCCATGGTTGTGGTTTGCATAAAAGGGGTCTAAAAGTTGAGGCGGAGACTTAGCAACAAGAAGTTCTGTTCGCATGCAGCACTTCATAACCACATCTTTGATAGCAAACGCTGGCACATTCATTCCATCGCATTAAAAAAAAGTCAATCAAGACAAAATTCCCTGACATTTCGCTGACGTTTTTTTTACATTTCCCATTCCTTGACTTTTCCCGGTCTGTCGCCACACTGATATAAATCACAATATCATTTTCTCTCCATATTTAATTTACATCATATCAATTTCGCGAACTATTCAAAATGAGCCATCCACCGAGCAAGAGACATCGAATTGATCGAGCCTTGTATGATCAGACATTTCACATTTTCTCGCTAGCCTGAAATCGCAAATCGCAGATTGAAATCGCGATGTGCTGTCACAGCATTCTATAAAAATATATTTTATTTTATCTCTGCTGTATGCAAACCATTGAGATGAAAAGGAATAATATCATCATCATTCCACCGTGAGCTCTATGCATCAAAATGACATCTCGGAATTGGATCATGTATTTATGATATTGTTTCCCGACGATACGATCAAGATGATTCCTCTGCGGTTTTGATCATGAAATCCGCGTCAAAAAAGCAAAATATGTCCCTTTTGGTGGAAATTGTTACATCCTGTTACATCCTGGTTACACACTTGTCGAGATGCATTACATGCAGTTCACCCATCATCACCGAAGAATTTCTTCCATATTTTCATAAGTTTCCTTAACGTCAACTACATGTACAACAGCAATTGAAGTTAGAACCTTAGCGTTGTGCAGCAAAACTGCTTTAAGGGAGAAATTTGAGGAATTGATAAAAAGTAGCTAGTCCTCGATCATATGTGATATATTCATTGATTCAAAGAAGCTTTTGTCATGGCACACATTCAGGTCCTTTTTTATTTCGAGAAATGGAAGAAATTGTTTGTCTGCATGAGTAGTACCTTTACATCATCCGCCAGGTGATTCCATTCTTGCAACTGTAAGGCCAACAATTCGGCTTCAATCTTGGGACGTTCTAAGTCCCTGATTAGGTGATTTAATTTGCCCTGTGTGTACATGATTCTTGTTGGTAAAACCTGATGGTAAGAGACCTGTAGGAAGGTCACGACGAAGATGGAGAGATAACGTTGATATGGACCTAAAGAAAGTCGGTAATGATGGGAAATATTGGATTGATCTTGCCCAGGAGAGGGACAGATGGAATGCTTGTGTTGCTGGAGCCATAAACCTTCGGGTTTAAGAAGGGTAGGGAGTTAGTTAGTTAGGTATTTTGTTGTGGTCGCTAGCAGCCAAATGTGGTGAAATACTTCCCGGAATACATGATATGTCGGAATGAAGTGTTGTTGTTGGGATGCGACTTTGCCAAACAGCCAGCAGTGTTGCCGCGACGCTGTATGTACTGCATATTCAAAATCTAACAATACACTGGAGATACTGCAGAACTGAATGCAAACTGGCCAATGTTGAGGGAATCTGAAACAGCAAAGGATGGCGTGATATAGTGGAATGCGACGTGCCAGACAGTCAGCAGTGTTGCCATATATACTTGAGTTGAGCTGGGTCTCTTGAAAGTGCTCCCACCCCTTTCTGTTACGCCAAAATGAGAGTCAATCGAACTTTTTTAATGTCATTTCCGTGTTCAGTATCCTCAGAATAATAATGATTGTGTACTTTCACTTTGGTAAGAAAATCTCCGTAGAACAGTGTTATCAATGTATTTCCATTGGAGTACAACACTTACCAGACTATGCTTCTTTATAATATTGCTATAGCATTTTTGTTTTCGCACGGTCTTAACAGCTTTCTTATAGATCAGTTTGTAATTTTTAGAGATATAGAATTAGTATTAAATCAAATAACAGTATTTTACTACAATTCCGCCTCATCAATATACGTAGTTGTAACTTCGTCTCTTGCAATGTGGCCGTTGCTTGTTGTTTCCCTTCTGCAACTATACAGTCTAGTGGTTAAGATCCTTTTTCATTACTGCAAGTGCAAGGGAATTAAAATAAACTCTATCACATTATTTTTAACATTTAACGTTGAAGTACGTACACCCTATTACTTTGAGTACTTATGATTATGGTGTTGTGATGTAATTCTATATATCTAGTTAAAACGATGCGGGCGAAGGTATAAGTCACTTAACACCCCCAGTACAACGCCACTGCGGCAAGGAACGTGAAAAAGGCGATGACCAATCGTTGCCTGGCCAAGGGGGAACCACACTGACAGCACCCGCATGGTCGGCAGCCATCTTGATGCCCGCCATTTTGAATTCAACTTCAGAATTTTAAGTGGGAAGGGGGTCGTGCGACGTATCAAAATGGGCTAGAATTCACCAGGAAAACAACTGTGACATTTGTTTTTACCTAACTTTAATTGTTGCAGAGTTAACTATACCACAAAGTTATAGCTCAATAAGTCACTTAACACCCCCTGTACAAGGACACTGCTGCATGGAACGTGAAAAAGGTGATGACCAATCGTTGCCTGGCCAAGGGGGAACCACACTGATATCACCCGCATGGTCGGCAGCCATCTTGATGCCCGCCATTTTGAATTCAACTTCAGAATTTTAAATGGGAAGGGGGTCGTGCGACATATCAAAATGGGCTAGAATTTTACCAGGAAAACAACTGTGACATTTGTTTTCACCTAACTTTAATTGTTGCAGAGTTAACAATACCACAAAGTTATAACACATGCTCAATATGACGTCCCTCTTGCGCAACACACACGTGTAATCGTCTCTCCCATGACCTTACCACATTCTGAAGAACCTCAGGAGTTATTGCAGTACAGGCATCCACAATGCGTGTGCGCAAGTGGGCCAGATCCCTGATTTTCGTAGCATACAACATGGCTTTCAGGTGTCCCCAGAGGTAAAAGTCCAATGGTGCAGGTCAGGTGAGCGTGCAGGCCATTCCACAGTCCCTCGGCGACCAATCCAGTGGTGAGGGAATTGTTGATCCAGGTACTGACGGACTATCATCCCATAGTGCGGTGGAGCACCATCTTGCTGGAACCATTCAGGATAGCTCCCATCCTCGGACAGTAAGGATGGTAAGATCTGCTCCCGTTGCAGAAGCAAGTAGCCCTCTGCATTTAAGTTGCCCTCAATGAAAAATGGACCAACAAGTCGGGAACCCCAAGTACCACACCACACCATTAGCTCCCCGACTCCCGTCACCTTGCTGGTATCTGTCCAATGTGGATTTTCGGGTGACCAGTACCGCAGATTTTGCTTATTCACTTCAAGCGACACATAAAAATTAGCCTCATTACTGAACAGAATCTTGCTACCGACGGCAGGGTCACGTTGCAGTTGTGCTATAGCCCACTCACAAAACTGCAAACGCCTGTCTGGATCGTCCTCACTAAGGTGATACTGCAGCTGTATCTTATACGGATGCCAGTGGTGGTCACGTACAATCCTTTGAATTGAACCCCTGCTGACACCGCTTTCCAGCGCCAGTCTCCGTGTGCTACGGGTTTGGGACTTTGCAAATGATGCCAACACCGCTAAAGCAGTACCCTCATCCGTGGCTGTTTTCGGACGTCCATGTCGCGGCTTGTCATCCACAGATCCAGTATCTTGAAACTTTGCCAGCAACTGGCTGACGGCCACATGTGACACCGGTTGTCTTGCAGGATTGCGATTATTGAAGTCTGCGGCAATGTCACGCGTACTTCTCTCCCCTGACATCAATATGATGGCAATCTGTTCCTCAAATGTTAGTGGCATTTTCGTTCAGATCAGTGAAAAAGAAAATATGCTACTCTTGACACGATCAATTCACATCATCACTCTTTTAAACTTTTATGTAAAGACAAAACACAATCGTAATTCCCATGCCAATCAATACTACAAGATATGTACATACCGGTAAGTCAATATCCGGACATTTTCAGTGATTGATCTAACAATAAATACCACATAATCACATACTAAAGATTATTTGAACAATAAACATTTAAGCAAAAAGGAACGGACGTGTAACTCTCCCATGCGGAAATCGCTCTTAAATTTAAAGTTAGGTGAAAACAAATGTCACAGTTGTTTTCCTGGTAAAATTCTAGCCCATTTTGATATGTGGCACGACTTCCTTACCATTTAAATTTCTGAAGTTCATTTCAAGATGGCGGACATCAAGATGGCTGCTGACCATGCGGGTTACGTCAGTGTGGTTCCCCCTTGGCCAGGCAACGATTGGTCATCGCCATTTTTACGTTCCATGAAGCAGTGGCCTTGTACTGGGGGTGTTAAGTGACTTATTGAGCCATAACTTTGTGGTATTGTTAACTCTGCAACAATTAAAGTTAGGTGAAATCAAATGTCACAGTTGTTTTCCTGGTGAAATTCTAGCCCATTTTGATACGTCGAACGACCCACTTCCCATTTAAAATTCTGAAGTTGAATTCAAGATGGCAGACTTCAAGATGGCCGCCGACCGTGTGGGTGGCGTCAATGTGGTTCCCCCTTGGCCTGATAACGATTGGTCATCACCATTTCCATGTTGCGCGCTGCAGTGGCCTTGTACTGGGGGTGTTAAGTGACTTATTGAGCCACCCTGTATTTACATGTATTAGCTAGAATTCACAATTCATAAACCTCTCAAAATTTGAGGTGATATGCAGTGTACTAAATTCTGCCCTATAATAATTATGCTTTACGTTATTGAGAGAAATAAGGTTTTAACTTGAAATCCCATGTCTCTTTTCAGCCTAAGGTAAGTAAAGGTGACAGTAATTAATGGACCGAAAAATTAAGGTTAAAACTTTAATTTTACATTGTGCGCCTAGTTCCTCGACTGGAGGGTTCACCAATGGTTAACTTTACCCGTGTTTTATAACTGTAGTCACCAGAGTAAATGAGAGTTTCGAGAAAACATGGCTGCCTCATCGAAAGATCGATCTGCACCAGAGAGTTTATCAAAGCTCTATTGATGCCCGCAGAAAAAGGTAAAGCAAAGGACAGAGGTCGCCAGACATTGTCCTATCTCCACCAGACTTGAACATTGTCCAATCTTGAACCTGACACTACAAGTGTCAAGTTGGTGATGTGGCTATAGGCCGTAGCATTGAGTGGGTGTTTCGTTTTGTGTTTCGAGTTGAAGTCCTGCTTCTAGCTGTTTTTCTCTTTTGTTGCTGTTATCATTTATTTACCATTATTTTAATAATCAAAACATGTAACTGCAGGTCTAAATTGCTTATGTGTGTTTAAAGGTACTTAAAACAAACATTAACAATTCTGATTATAGTATTGTGTCTATTTCATATAACTAAAGTTGAGGGCGAGAGTAATGCCCAACTATTACAGGAGGGAGAGCATATATATTTCACTGTGTTGGCGAAGTAACTGGTAATTCAGTTTAAAAGTGTTTAAATGTATTATCTAGAATTCACAATTCACAAATGCTCAAAATTTAAGATGCAATGAGACACAAGTGTGTCAAGTACATCACAATAATACTTATGCTCAAAGTTGTGGGGAAAAAAGTTCTAACTTGAAATTCCATGTATCCTTTTCAGCTACCGGTAAGTAGAGATGCTAGACATTAACTGGTGGGAAATTAACTCTTGCAGATGAATAATTTAATACTTTAACACTGCCTTCTGTAATTAGAGTCTTGTCAGCTGAAGGGAAATTATTAAATTAAATTAAATTAAACAATGAACATAATAAACTAATATTTACGGATGGTAAAAGAATATATTTATGTTTAATGCGTACAGTATAATGGCATTTAAAGTGATAAATAATTTTGTAAAGGATGTTCTAAATGTATGGAAAGTGTGTTTTGATTCTGGAAAACTCACACGAAGGTGTACATGAAAAACTAAATATGCTGACCAAGGCAGTAATTTATTTTATTAAAAACATAAACTAAACGTAACGTTTCAACCTTCTAGCAAGGTCTTCTTCAGACTCTGTATAAAGTACAAAAGCAACAAGATACAAAAACAGGGTATTATATATACACCCAAACATTACTCCCTCAAGACTATTTAGAAAGTTGTTTGGAACTTTCTAGCAGGTGACTTTCACTTTCCAACTTTACTTTCACCTAAAAGGCTAAACACAATTACTTCCATATAGAATGTGGTTGGACTTTTAATCTCACGCTCTTTTCCCTTCATTTTTCTTCCTTCTCCTCTCCTCTTTCTCTCTTGTCCTTTCCACTCTTTCTAACATCTTCTTCCATTCTTTGTTTAACTTCAATCCCCCATTCCAGTTCATTGTGTCTTCTTCACCTTTTTTCTCTATTTCCTTGGCTTCCTTCCATTTTCTCACTAGCATTTTCTTCTCCCTTCCTATATGCTTAGCCTCATCCCACTCTATGTCATGTCCTGTTTCTCTCGTGTGTTTAAATATTGCATTTCTTTCTCTCTTAAGTCGTACATCATCCCTATGTTGTTCAGGTGTACAGTTTTACACATGTACATACTCGCGTGCGCGCATTATGGACAAACTTCGCGAGCACACACACACACACACACACACACATACGTATATAGACGAGAGATGATTGGATTGATTTGTTGTTTTAAGTCCACAGTAAGGCTAATCGGGACTGGACCTACAGTTTAAAGTGGGATCCGAACCACTATGTGCCTCCACCGGGAATCGAACCCTGGACCCCTTGATTACAAGGCTAGGACGCGTGATGATTATAGCCGGATTTTTCAATCTGCGATTAATGTTCGGCTTAGCGAATAACTGGAGATAACTGACATTTTCTGTATATGGGCGTGCGATTAGCTCCTCAACTAGAGACTGACTAGCAGGTAAGTTAATCCGTCCTTCATCCGTTGGTTTCCAAAATAATGTAACATTTCTAGGGAACATGGCTGAAACAGCTCTGATCAGCTCTAAGAGATAATGCCTAGCTTCAATGCGTCTGCCAATCGCATTCCACCCTACATGCTAAATGCGATTTATGTCCGGTAAGCATGCGGACCACTTATATGCTTCATTCCCTTGTCCTGTGGTATGTAGTCCACCAGCACAGCTCTGTAAGGACGGGCATCATCGTCTATGAAATGAACCCATCACACATTTTCCATATGAAAATTACCCTTTGAACGTTTATCAATTGATTCATTTACTTAGTCTATCTTCCTTAGGAAATTCCATATACTATATAACACTAGACTGCTATCACATATATTATCATGACGCTCTTGTTTAATACTATGAGAAAGAATAAATATAGAACATCTCGTACCGATGATCGAACATGGGACATATTGCATTCTCGTCAATAACTCTAACCAGTACACCACCTCCTTCGAGTTCATCGAAGCCTCGTTCCTCTCGCCTCATATTTTCATGTTCCTTTTTTCTCCCTTTTCCATCACATCACCTTTCCTTTTCTCTAATTTCTACTTCTCTCCACTTCTATCCTCTCATTTGTTTCCTCCTCTTCTTTTCGTCTTCTCCTTTCGTCTCCTCTCTTTCAGAAAGTATCTTAAAATTTGCGATATAACACTGAATTTTTTTGTATTAAATACATAATACTCTTTTTATTCCTTTCGTGTACTTCACACATTCTATTTTGCATGTGGCAACCTTATAATTTAGCCTAACTCTATATGCAACCACGAATGCATTGTATAGTTTGGGTGCCTAGAATGAAATGTAATTTCCTAAAATATTTGGTGGTGAACGTTGTACAATACAATGCCAATTCAAGTTATACCTCAAAATAAATAATAAAAAAAACAGAACGGAATAATGCCATTATACAGTTGCAAAATTCTTATACATAAATTGTACTGCACAGACACATACATCGTGATTGATCTTTACTGTTTCTTGTTGTTTACCTAATTGCTGGACAGCTATTAATTTATACAAAGGTCAATAAAAATAATATGTTTTATTTGTGATTGCAAGTATACTTATTTGATTACGATTTTGTTAAATATTACATGTTCCCATGTTGAGCTACCCAGTTGAGGGAGCTGTCGCTTTCAAATAAATTGAGAGTTGCAGTGGAAAATTACAGGGCTGCAAGAGGAACTTATACTGCCAACCGAGTTACTATAAAAGAGTTGTTCTGACCAACTTTCACGACGACGAGGAGAAACATTTCATGGCTGAGGCAACATCTACCCAATGGTGACCTCTGGCCTCTCACATTCTCGGTGTTTAGGGCGTTAATCAGAGGCACAACCACGAAATTTTGGGGAGGTGGGGCGGGGGGGGGGGGCAAGTACCAGGATAAACTTACCCATAATAATAATAATAATTATTATTATTATTTTAAATAAAAATGCTAATAATAATAATGTTATTATTATATTGTTATTGTTATTATTGATTTGCTTTATTTTACTTCGCTTATTGTGCCACTTTTGGCAAATTTGGGGATGAGTGAGGATATGATGAACCATCCATGCACAAGCCAGGATTCGAACCTGGGACCTACATTATTATTATTATTATTACAAGTAGTAGTAATGTCAAATACGTTATTACCCTTGTAAATTATGCAGAAAGAGGGTACAAGTTGGTGCTAAAGCATTTGTGTTCGAACAAACGATTTGAATTATTTTTTCAACATGTTCAATAACACATTAATAATGGAAAACAAGCACACAAACTAATTATTTCTGAAAGACAGAAAATTCTTGACAAATGCATTCCATATATAATTATTTTTTACATTAACATGTATAACTTTCATGCACGGTATAGTTATGTTTCATATATATGCAACATGGAGCGATGTGTACACTAAATTGTGTGCGTATTCAAAGTTTCATTCATCAACAGCAAAAATGACATAAATAGTCTCTCGAAATGTGCACGCTCCCTTTCCTCAAAACAATCGTTCAGGCATTTAAAACAAAATCAATGAAGACAAGTCTTAGTTCTCTCTCTGGTAATTTACAATGCATTACAGAGAAGAAAGACATATTGCAAGCGAAGAAAGCAAGAACATTTTTGGATCCAATTTTTTTACAGGCTGAAATCAATATTGATTTAATAGGGCGCAAATAATTTCACGGGACGTCAATGCATTCTTTCTTTAACAACTTTTGTGCCTCCCACGGTCTAATGGTAACATCGTCGCCTTGTGATCAAGGGGTACCGGGTACGATACCGGGTGGAGGCACATGGAACAGATCCTACTTTAAACTGTAGGTCCAGTCCCGATTATCCTCTCTGTGCGTAAACTGGACATAAAACCACAAAATAAGCAATCAATTTTACAGCTTATTTTCATTTAGATCGTTCGGCGCCTAGCAACGGGTCTGAACTTGATATTTTACGAAAGGTGTTTTTATTTGCATAAAATTTGAAGTTGTGGGCGGTGATTCCCCCTGCAGGTACATTTGGCCGTCAATTTTGCCTCCCCCTTGCCCTTCACTAAATTGATTGATATGGCGAATAAAAATTAGTATTTAGAGCACAAGAAAACCCCTGCTGAAATCACCAAGTTTCTCATTTCAAGACTTTTACATAGCTACGTGAGATATTCAGAGAACGCATCATACTACCTAGCGAGCTAAAGTAAAGTATGATGTAGCGTAAGGAAACGAACTAGAATGCTGCCTACTAGTATGGCTAAACGGCTGCATTGTTATTTAAATTATGAATAAGTTGAGGGTGGACCCGAAGAAATAGCTATGCCAACTCTGCGTGAATGGTGCAAACGAATGGCGTGCATTTACTGAATTAACTTTTGGATTGATTTTGTGTAATGCACCTGAGGATTAATGTAAATATGTAAATAGAAATGTGTACGTACCTCAAGTGACTGCAAGACCAGGAGAGATATTTATATTTCGTGTTTCCCACATTGCTCTGTAAGAGAGCATAAACGTCTATACTACGTAATATACGATCATCTTGCGGTCTGTGAGATGAATCTGTTTTAGTTCAAAAGCTAATTGTATAGTAATTGCCTTTCCCTGACATGTAATTCGTTTAAAAAATAATAATAACATGTCTGCGGAACCTCATTGTAGTTCTACCTTTCCAAACCAGGAGAAAGTAGATTTGAATTGATACATCTAGATGGCAGAATAAAAATTTAATTCCTCTCACAATTGTCAAGCGATCAACACACATTCACCTGACCATCGCTTATTTTCTCATTGAAAAACCCGGTGCTGAGTAAGTCTTCAGGCAAACTCCAACTGGTAGTTAGAAAAGGTTGATTGGCTATTGAAGAATAGACTATTATTTCACTATGTAAGCGAAGTAACTGGCAAATGAGTATTAATATGTTTAAATGTATTAGCTAGAATTCAGAATTCACAAACGTTTCATAATATGAGGTTCAATGACATATTGTGCTAAATCCCGTCCTATAATAATTATACTTTTCGATATTGCGATAAATTGAGTTCTAACTTGAAATTCCATTTTTTCCTTTCAGACTGTGGTAAGTAAAGATGACAGTAATTTATAGACCGAGACATAAAAATTAAATATAATAAACAGAAGAAACTAACAATTCGTGAGAAGCAACGTATACTAATATGCATAATGCGTACAGTTTAGCTAATGTCAATTAATGTTAGCAAAGAACTTCGCCAATACACATATGAACCTTTTCGCGCGCGCGTATGAACAAAGTTTTGCGAAAGTTTATATGAAAGTAAACCCATCTTTCGAGTTCTAACTGCTATATTATTGTAATGTAATTCCATCTACTTAAAGAATGTTAAGTCTGGTGATCTTCAAGCCGAAATTATTTCACAAAAAAAGCGAAATCATGACCTAGGAATAATTCCTTCAATGTGTCCATGCGGTGGCTCCATCCTGTTGGTACCAAATTACTTCCAGTTGACATTCACGGTTTTGCAGCTCGCTCGTGAATGACAAAATGTAGCAATCTTTGTGTACACCGTTCCCAGTCACTGTATTTCGCAGACCGCAGCCTGTTTAACTAAAAACAAATATCTACACACTACAAAGCGTATCAAATTATCATGAACTTTTAACAATAGATTAGATCCTGCTCTTTCGAGTTCTTGTAGTGTGTTTTGTCTCTTGTCGGTGAACGTAGAATATGTATCAACAGAGTTAGCTGTATAGCACGTGTCAAAAAACTTCACGACCCATTTATTATTATTAACATTACTTAATATATGGGAGATGGTTTAGTGGGTCCCCATGAACCCAGACGATCACTGCTACACATCTGTACTGACTCAGTCAAGGTGACCATCTTGACTTTAGGTTCCGCTTATTTGCTTGCAGATGGTCATGAAAAGAAAATATCAACAATTCCAAAACTGTATAGCTACATGGTTTGTCCTAAACGTATAGACTGTAGATTGTCTACATGTCTGAATGCAGTTGTTCATCCAGTCGACATTTCATTGACATACATTAAAAAAATTTATTTCGTAATTCATTAACTTCTATCACTAATATTAGTTTTGAGTCTAATAAATAAATTGTAATTTCCGCCAAACATTTTGAATTGTGATCCAAGACATCTCATATTAAAATAAGAGCAAAAACAACTTTCTCACCACAACTTTTTATGCCCTAGTCCTCGATCCCTTCATTACAATGCGACGACGCTACCACTGCGCCTTAGGGGATACCCTTGTGAACTCGTATAGGTGTTGTTTATTGACTCTGGGTACTAAACTACACCCCAAAATCCGGGCTTACAGAAAAAGATAAAACGTTCTTTTGGTACATTTTAAGGATAGAGAGTATTTCGAAAGACTTTAGCGACCATATGGTCGATATTTCGACTTAAACGCACGGCAGCAATTAACGCGCCATTTTTTCAACCTTTCACATGATATTTCAGTTCGGTCTCTTTTAATCTGTACTATAGAGATGAAGGTATGGCACACTCAAATTACAAAACAATACACCCATTGTTACTATTATTAACAAACGTAATTTCAAAGAGGCCTTTGTTTCCCTTTCATTATTTTAGTATAAAATTATGATAACACGCTGTAGCTGTAACTTCTGAACCACTGCATCTTTTTGAAAATTTTAATTCTAAATTTAAGAATGTGCAAACATCAACATTTTAAGTAATGTCCGACAATTATGGGTCTATTGAGGTATCGAGGGCTAATGCCCGATTTTCGAAATTTTTCGTAATCACGCAAAATTTCCGAAGTCTACAACTGCTGTGTTTTCCTAAAGTTGTGGAACGAGCTTTATATAACCTCTCATACAGTGGACTTTTGTCGTGCTTCTCCCGAAATTAGGTGCATCCAGCGTCCATAAGGCCAGTGCTACTAGTGAAATTCTGGACATTGTACCAAAGCTGGTAACACCGATGCTTCAAATAATATTATATTTTAATCAAAAAGTAAGTATCAGTCTGATTTCAACGAAATTTTGCACGGTTGTAGAAATGTACCACAGCTATATACTACATTTTTTCTACTTACTTCGGTCTATCGAGGGTCCACAGAGGCCGTTTTAGATAAAGATATCCTTCTTCTTGCTTTAACACTAATTAGTGGGAGGCACAATGTACAAATTTTACATTAGTTTAAAGCCGTGTCTTTAAGAAGAAAACAAAACCAATTTTTTCTCTCTACATCAATTTGTTCTCGAGCAACGATTTTTTTTGTACTTTGCCGCAAGTCCCAAAACCGCGAGCTAGAAAAGGTGTCGGTTTCAACGGGAATACAGCAGCGAAATTGTGAACAAAGGAAAGAAATTTGTCTTAGAAAGTGTCGTTTCTGGCATACAAATACATCAAACGCTCCTACATTTTTTATATGTTTTTCTGTTTCAAGCAATATTTTATATTCTTCGCTTATTAATAGACTTGTATTATATTCCAAGAAAGTATAAGGGATGTCGACTACTATGTCGAATACTAGAGCAGTTCGTTTGATGGGGGTGTCGAATACCAGTATATTATCTGCACGCTAGCAAAACAAACGTTATGCCCTGAATTTGCAATGAAACAACAAGTAAATTCTTTGAATCTTTACAAAAGATTTGATGTCTATCATAGAATTTTATTTTTAAATAAGGTAATACAAATAAAATAAAAGCGATTATTTAGGTCACTAAACACTCGAACACTTGTGCATTTACCTTAAGTGTTACACGATATTTTAGTTTTTATCTATTCTGTGAGAATTTCTTTGATTTTACTTTAAATTGTTTAACACTTCGAAGGGGTCAAAAACACTTGGTGGGATCTGAGGCTTAGGGCAATTATCGCATTGCACTAATAGCCAGTACACTTTATTTTGTCGCGCAGGGCATAAAGGGTATAAGTAAAATGTCAACATTAATTAATCTGGTGGATTTTGTGCACTTCAGATTTCTTTCCTATTTCTATCCAATGATTTCTCTTCCAGTGTGTTATCACTTTTATAAGTAATCTACAGTTTTTGAAGTGCAAATGCCGATAGCTGTGTGCTTCTAGTTACTTTTCGGGATAGAAAGGAGGATCTTATTATGAATTAACATGTAGTATGTGGGCGATGGTCATGCAAATTATTCTAGCTATAGGGGATGAAAAAGCTCTACGTTATTATGGGAAATAGAAGTTTCTAACTTGAAATTCTTTGTATCTTTTCAGAAACCGGTAAGTAGGGATGGCATTAATTAATGGGCAGAAAAATCAAAGTAAATATAATAAATATAAAAAATTGATAACTTGTGAGATGCAACGAACACCAATGTGCTTGATGCGTACGGTGTAGCTAATGCCAATTAATATTAAAAAGCATTTAACAATAGAAGTTCAAAATGAATGAAAACCACATAATGTTAAACTGCATTACACACATGCACCCTTGCATGCGCGCGTATAGACAAAGGTTTACGAGTGCACATGTACAGACGCAAGAATGTGGATTAGTGCAGGTTTTTCAATGTGCGATTAGTTCCTCACCTGGAAGTTAAGTAGCAGTTATCTTAATCCGTGCTTTATCCCATAGTAATCATAGTACCTGGCAATTTCCAGCGAAAGACAATTTCTCAAAGCTCTACTGATGCCCATACTAAGAGGAATAACCAAGAACACTGGTCGCTAGACTTTACTTTGTAAACTTTGTCTTATCTCGAAGAGGGCTCTGCAAGTGTCAAATATGCGGTAGCATGAGAGCGCGTTACGTTATATGTCACGAGTTGCAGTCCCCATGGACGACCGCAAATTTTCATTTCGTCAGGGTGCTAAACAATTCACATTTTCCCCAATATCTATTTTGAGCCCTCGAAAAACATTCCTTCAGTTTGAAGTTAAGTTCATGAAACTCCTATGAAATTTTAACGTACATTACTGTCACTGAAATCAAATTTCATATGTCAAACATGTACTTTTTGATTGACTTTTTATTTTCCATGGGGAGATCGTGTTCCCCTTGCACCCCTTCCGGACACCCATGGAACTCCTGCTTTTAATCTACTATTTTTCTCTTTCTTTTTGTGCTGTTATCGATAATTTACCCTCATTTTAATAGCCTAAATACAACCTCTGACAATAAAGTTCGGTGAATGATCCTGAATATCGAAAGTAGACGAATTCTTAATGAAACCTACCTTACTGTCGTTCGAAGTAGTCCCCTCCCATGGCTATGCACCGTTGAGAACGGCTGCACATGTCCTGGAAACTTTTAGAAAAGTCTTCTTTCGGGATGGTGTTCAAGACTCTCGTCACGTTCCTTTGGATGTCCGGAATATCCTCAAATCTCCGACCTTTCAAAGCGATTTTGAGGCGTGGGAAGAGAAAGTAATCTGGAGGATTTAGATCCAAATTTCTTGCAATGCATTGCTACAGAGGATGAGAGCTGGTGTGTAAGGTACGACCCTGAAACGAAACGCCAAAGCATGGAATGGCATTCTCCTGCATCACCCCGTCGGAAGAAGGCCAAGGCGGAAAAATTGTTGTTCCCTCCGGCAGGAATTCCTTGTGGATCATGCCATCACTGTCAAAGAAAGTGATAAATATCGTATTGATGCGTGAATTTTACGCCTTGACCTTGCTTTGAGGATATTCCGGACATCTAACGGAACGTGACGAGGGTCTTGAACACAATCCGGAAAGAAAACATTTCTAAAAGTTTCCAGGACATGTACAGCCGTTCTCAACGGTGCATAGCCATGTGTGGGGACTACTACGAAGGACAGTAAGGTAGGTTTCAATAAGAATTCGTCTACTTTCGATATTCTGGATCATTCACCGAACTTTATTGTCAGAGGTTGTATATTAGAAAAATGTGTACGGAGTTCAAGAAATTGCACGACCAGAAGAGATATTTAAATTTCGTGTTTCGTACATTGCTCTGTATGAGAGCATAAACGTCTATACGACGTAATATACGATCATCTTGCGGTCTGTACGATGGATCTGTTTTAGTACAAAAGCCAATTGTACATATAGTAATTGCCTTTCCCTCACATGCATTTCATTGAAGATAATAATAATAACATGTCTGCGTGAACCTTATTGTAGTTCTACCTTTCCAAACCAGGAGAAAGTATATTTGAGAGAATTGATACATCTAGATGGCTGAATAAAATTTAATTCCTCTCGCAATTCTCAAGCGATCAACACACAGTCACCTAACCATCGCTTATTTTCACATTGAAAAACTCGCTGCTGAGTAAGTCTTCAGCTAAACTCCAACTGGTAGTTCGATATCAAAAACGTTGATTGGCCATTGAAGAATAAACTACTATTTCACTATGTAAGCGAAGTAACTGGAAAACGAGTATTAATATGTTTAAATGTATTAGCTAGAATTCAGAATTCACGAACGTTTCAAAATATGAGGTTCAAATACCGCTAAATACCGTCCTATAATAATTATGCTTTTCGTTATTGCGAGAAATTGAGTTCTAACTTGAAATTCCATGTATCTTTTCAGACTGTGGTAAGTAAAGGTGACAGTAATTTATAGAACAAAACATTAAAGTTAAATAAAATAAACACACAAAACTAACAATTGGTGAGAAGCAACGAATACTAATATGCATAATGAGTACGGTGTAGCTTATGCCAATTAATGTTAAAAATAATTTAGAAGAGTACTTCAAAATAAATTAAACCCACATAATGTTTATCTCTAATACACATATGCACCTTTGCGCGAGCGGGTATGAAGAAAGTTTTTGCGAGCGCACATGTAGAGACGCCAGAATATGGATTAGTGACGGTTTTTCAATGTGTGATTTGTTCCTCAACTGGAGGTTGAGTAGCAGTTAACTTCGCCATAAGTCATCATACTATCTGGCAATTTCGAGCGAATATGGGTGCCTCATCAAAAGATCCATCTTCACCAGACAATTTCTCAAAGCTCTATTGATGTCCACAATGAAAGGTAAAAAAACGCACTGTGGATGACATATGATATCAAATCGGTGTAGTGGTTATAGACGGTCGCATGGATTGAGTGTTTCGTTTTGGGGTCACAAGTTCGAGTCTCGATTCTAATTTGTTTTTATTTTCTGTTGCAGTTATCATTTATTAACAATTATTTTTATAGCCAAATATAAGTGAAAAATGTCTACATATCTCAAGTGGTTGCATAGCCAGGAGAGCTATTTGAATTTCGTCTTTCTATTTTGCTCTGTAAGGGAGCATCAATATTTTTACTGTGTAAAATTATTAAGCGTCTTGTGAGATGGGTATGTCTTAGTAATGAAGCCAAATATGTAATAATTGATTTCCTCTTACATTCCATTCATTGCAAAAGTATATAACCTTTGGCAACCACACCTTACTTAGTTCTACGTTCTAACACCAGGTGAAATTAGATTAGAATTGATACATCTAAATGGCATATTAATGGAACTCATTCCATTCACAAGTGTTACGTGATCAACAAACTCACTTGACCATCGCCTATTTACACATTGAAAAAAACCGCTATTTCTCAAGTCTGGGGAAAAACCAACTGGTAGTTAGGTAACCAAGAAGTTGATCGAATATTGGAAAATAGGCTCTTAACATCTTGTATCAAAATATTGACCGAAAACTATATTATTCTGAACCCATATACAAGTAATATTAATTAAAGAGGATGGTGTTATTACTTTTAATAGAATAATAATAAAGCAGAGGGTGATACGAGCGATAGCTTTCACGTGGTGATGAGTCATCTCAGATTCCCCCTTTGTAGAGTTACTTATGATTACCATATATCAATTGGAGTATGATAATTGTTAGAATTTGTCTCTTTAAAATATTGCACTGTAGTATTTATTTGAGGGCTGTCTAACATCGTATCCGATGGATCAAGTTGGAACTTGAATACGATATACATATAATTATTAATCAGAGGCTAGGATATTACTACAAAGCGGCCTCCTCGATAATGTAATGGTAATATCGTCACCTTGTATTTAAATGATTGTAGGATCTATCCCTGATGGACATATAACGTCTAGTGGTTAATATCCTCTTTCTCTCTCTCTCTCTCTCTCGAGAGAAAGAAGGAATCTCTCTCTCTCTCTCTCTCTCTCTCTCTCTAGAAAGAAGGAAAAGAGAGAAAGAGAGAGAGAGATAGAGAGAGAGAGAGAGAGAGAGAGAGATTGGAAAGGAGAGAGAGAGAGAGAGAGAGAGAGAGCTAGAGCTATTTCATAACTTGTAGGTCTACAGTTTTTGAAGTGCAACTTCTGATAGCTGTGCGTTTTCTTCCTCTAGTTACTTTTCGGGATAGGAAGGAGGATTTTATTATGAATTAACATGTACGTAGTAGGTGGGCGATGGTTATGCAAATTGCTCTAGCTGGAGTGGATGAAAATCTCTACGTTATTGTGAGAAATGAAGATCTAACTTGAAATTCTTTGTATCTTTTCAGAAACCGGTAAGTAGGGATGACATTGATTAATGGGCCGAAAAATCAAAGTTAATATAATAAATAGAAAAAATTGATAACTTGTGAGAGGCAACGAACACCAATGTGTATGATGCGTACAGTGTAGCTAATGCCAATTAATATTAAAAAGCATTTAACAATAGAAGTTCAAAATGAATGAAAACCACAAAATGATGAACTGCATTACGCATATGCACCCTTGCATGCGCGCGTATAGACGAAGTTTTACGAGTGCACATGTACAGACGCAAGAATGTGGATTAGTGCAGGTTTTTCAATGTGCGATTAGTTCCTCACCTGGAGGTTAAGTAGCAGTTATCTTAATCCGTGCTTTATCCCATGGTCATCATAGTACCTGGCAATTTCCAGCGAAAGACAATTTCTCAAAGCTCTACTGATGCCCATACTAAGAGGAATAACCAAGGACACTGGTCGCTAGACTTTACTTTGTAAAGTTTGTCTTATCTCGATGAGAGCTCTGCAAATGTCATATACGCGGTAGCATGAGAGCGCGTTACGTTATATGTCACGAGTTGCAGTCTCCATTGACGACAGCTATTTTTTTTTTTTCAGAGGGCCCAAACGAGGCATATTTTCTCCCATAACAATTTTGAGTCATCGAAAAACATTCCTTCTGTTGGAATTTATGTTCCTGAAAGTCCTATGAAATTTTAACGTATATTACTGTCACTGAAATCAAATTTCATGTATCAAAGATGTACTTTTTGATTGACTTTTATTTTCCATGGGGAGATCGTACTCTTTTGCTCCCCTTCCGGACAACCATGGGACTCCTGCTCCTAATATACTATTAATCTATCTTTTTGTTGCTGTTTTCGATAATTTACTCTTATTTTATCAGCCTAAATATATTTGAAAAATGTGTATGGTGTACGGAGCTCAAGTGATTGCACGACCAGAAGAGATATTTAAATTTCGTGTTTCCTACATTGCTGTGTAAGAAAGCATAAACGTCTATACTACGTAATATACGATCCTCTTGCGGTCTGTGAGATGGATCTGTTTTAGTAACATAGCCAATTGTATAGTAATTGCCTTTCCCTCACATGCAATTCGTTTAACAAATAATAATAACCTGTCTGCGTGAACCTTATTGTAGTTCTACCTTTCCATACCAGGAGAAAGTAGATTTGAATTGATGGTAGATTAAAAGAAATAATTCCATTCACAATTGTCAAGCGATCAACACACAGTCACCTAACCATCGCTTATTTTCTCATTGAAAAACACGCTTCTGAGTAAGAATTCAGGTAAACTCTAACTGGTAGTTCGATATCAAAAAGGTTGATTGCCATTGAAGAATAGACTATTATTTCACTATGTAAGCGAAGTAACTGGAAAATGAGTATTAATATGTTTAAATGTATTAGCTAGAATTCAGAATTCACGAACGTTTCAAAATATGAAGTTCAATAAGATACTGTGCCAAATACCGTCCTATAATAATTATGCTTTTCGTTATTGCGAGAAATTGAGTTATAACTTGAAATTCCATGTATCTTTTCAGACTGTGGTAAGTAAAGATGACAGTAATTTATAGAACAAAACATTAAAGTTAAATAAAATAAACACACAAAACTAACAATTGGTGAGAAGCAACGAATACTAATATGCATAATGAGTACGGTGTAGCTTATGCCAATTAATGTTAAAAATAATTTAGCAAAAGAAATTCAAAATAAATGAAACCCACATAATGTTTATCTCTAATACACATATGCACCTTTGCGCGCGCGCGTATGAAGAAAGTTTTTGCCAGCGCACATGAATACAGAGACGCCAGAATATGGATTAGTGACGGCTTTTCAATGTGCGATTTGTTCCTCGACAGGAGGTTGAGTAGCAGTTAACTTCGCCCTAAGTCATCATACTATCTGGCAATTTCGAGCGAATATGGATACCTCATCAAAAGATCCATCTCCATCAGACAATTTCTCAAAGCTCTATTGATGTCCACAATAAAAGGTCAAGAAACGCACTGTGGATGACAGATGATATCAAATCGGTGTAGTGGTTATAGACGGTCGCATGGATTGAGTGTTCCATTTAGGGTCACAAATTCGAGTCTTGATTCTAATTTGTTTTTATTTTTTGTTGCAGTGATCATTTATTAACAATTATTATAATAGCGAAATATAAATTAAAAATGTCTACATATCTCAAGTGATTGCATATCCAGAAGAGCTATTTGAATTTCGTCTTTTTTATTTTGCTCTGTAAGGGAGCATCAATATTTGTTCTGTGTAATAGGGTAAAATCGGGTAGCCCCGGACATCGGGTACCATCGGACAGTGTGAGTTCCGAAACTGCGGTATGAACTAGCTATACTGTATCAGCAGAAAAAGAAAGGACTTTGTTCTACCCTGCACGTGCAAGTAGTAGGAGTTGGTCGGTGAAGAATAGCGGACGTACTGCAAGCCGCTCTGTTTCGGCGTATGCGGTGTTCGTCCCGAAGTAACTTAAGGAAGGTCATTGCTATTATAAAGTTAAGTAAATGAAACATAAATAGTTGTCAGTGTGCTGGTTAGGGTTTGAACAAATCGTGTGTGAAACCGCAAGTATATATTTGACTGTGTGATAGTATGAGGCATGTTATTGTCGAATGGTACGTGTCGGGTAGCGCCGGACAGGCAATTGGAGGGTAACACCGGACAAAATGTAGCAGTTCTTGACACTGTGTGATAGCGTTCCAGTTCTGCTACTTGTTGACGGACATTGCAGTCAGTCATAAGGATCTGAAAGTGATCCAATATGCGAGGGATCACAGTATTCATATGCTCAGTACTCCTCCACATACCACGCACAAGACTCAGCCCCTTGACAGGTCTTTTATGAAACCGTTTAAAGGAGCATACAATGAAGCTTGTTCGATGTGGATGCGCAAGAATGCTGGAGTAAAGATAACCGATTATGATGTAGCACACCTTGTTGCAGAGGCATACCGTAAGGTGTGTCGCATGGACATTGCTCTCAATGGATTTTCGTGCACTGGAATATATCCATTCAACCGTAATATATTCACAGACATTGACTACCTGCCCGCAAACGTGACTCGCGTTGAAAGATGTTACACTCCGCAAACCTGTGAAGACCCAGAACCTTCAACTTCAGCAGCGGTGGAGGCAACAGGGGCTGCTTCTTCTCCGTCGTCTACAGTGGATCCACGTTATCTACATGACACCGAGGAACCTGAATCTCCTCGTCCATCAACTAGCAAAGGGCTCTCCATTAATGAAAAGTTATCACCATTACCAGAAAATCGTAAGAGACGTTTAGCGTCACGAACAAGAAGAACTGCAATGAGTGAGATTATATCTTCACCATATAAGAAGCAACTTGAAAGAAAGGTGAACCCAACACATGTACTAGCAAAGAAAGGACGCAAGAAGCTAATGGGCCACGATCAGCTTGCTTGTGACAATAACAAAGAGGACATACGACCAGACGAACAGGATAGCACAACTGAATGCATCATTTGCGGTGAAACGTTCAATGAAGGCTGGATTCAGTGTCAATCCTGCGATGGCTGGGCCCATGACAACTGCACCGATATCGAATCAAATGATATCCATTACACATGTGATCACTGTAAACTTCCTGGGTAGGTGTTCTTATTGTTACTTCCAAGTGTAGAATATGATTTTTTTCAATTATCTTAAGTGTCCGGTGGTACCCGCCAATATGTGAAAATATGTAAAATGTAGCGATCTGTATTGTCATTTGTTTATGTACTTCTTTTTGTATTTCTTTCGATAACTTTGATTTGTCAATAAAGATCACATTCCAAATAAATATTTCAGGCTTGTTTTAAAACAATTTTGCATCTTCTTACGAAGAAGCACATCACTGTGTGAACATGTCCGGGGCTACCCCATTTTCCCCTACGTTTTTTGCCTCTTGTGAGAGGGGTATGTCTTAGTAATGAAGGCAAATGTGTAGTAATTGATTTCCTCTTACATTCCTTAGATTCGAAAAATACATAAACTTTGGCAACCACACCTTACTTAGTTCTACCTTCTAACACCAGGAAAAATTAGATTAGAATTGATACATCTAAATGGCGTATTAATGAAACCCCGCTACTTCTCAAGACTGGAGATAAACTCCAACAGTAGTTAGGTAACCAAGAAGTTGATCGAATATTGGAAAATAGGCTCTTAACATCTTGTATCAAAATATTGACCGAAAACTATATTATTCTGAACCCATATACAAGTAATATTAATTAAAGAGGATGGTATTATTAATGTTAATAGAATAATAATAAAGCAGAGGGTGATACGAGCGATAGCTTTCACGTGGTGATGAGTCATCTCAGATTCCCCCTTTGTAGATTTACTTATGATTACCATATATCAATTGGAGTATGATAATTGTTAGACTTTGTCTCTTTAAAATATTGCACTGTAGTATTTAGTTGAGCGCTGTCTAACATCGTATCCGATGGATCAAGTTGGAACTTGAATACGATATACATATAATTATTAATCAGAGGCTAGGATATTACTACAAAGCGGCCTCCTCGATAATGTAATTGAAATATTGTCACCTTGTAAGTAAATGATTGTGGGTTCGATCCCTGATGGATATATATCGTCTAGTGGATAAGATTCTATTTCTTAACCTGTAGGTATAAGGCCAATTAACACTGAAAATAAACATTAGCAAATATTTCTTTAACGTTTATAAGAAAGTAAACCCATCTTTCGAGTTCTCACTGCTAGATTATTGTAATGTAATTCCATCTACTTAAAAGATGTTAGGTCTGGTAATCTTCATGTCCAAAGAATTTCACAAAAATGCAAAATGATGTGATTTATGAATAATTCCATCAATGTGTCCATGCAGTGGTTCCATCCTGTTGGTACCAAGTTGCTTCCAGTTGACATTCACGACTTTCCAGCTCGATCGTGAATGACAAAATGTAAAAATGTAGCAATCTTTGTGATCACCGTTCCCAGTCACTGTATTTCGCAGATCGCAGCCTGTTTAACTAGAAACAACTATCTACACACTACAAAGCGTATCAAATTATCATGAACTTTTAACAATAGATTAGATCCTGCTCTTTCGAGATCTTGTAGTGTGTTTTATATTGTAATTGCATGTAATTAAAGGGACGGCCCTCGTGACGCCGCAGATTCTGTGTGTGGGGGAGTAGGTATGGGCCCCTCAACGTTCCCTCCTGAAATTTTATATAATTCCATAAATTCAACAGATAGTGTCGCTCATAAAAAGATCGATTTACGAAACAATGGGGCAATAATGACACAATTCGAAATCCAAATTCTTTCAGGTGACCACTAAATAGACTGCAATCTCTTCTTCTTGTTGGTGAACTTAGAATACGTATCAACAGAGTTAGCTGTATATTACGTGTCAAAGAACTTCACGACCCATTTATTATTATTATTATTATTATTATTATTATTATTATTATTATTATTATTATTATTAACATTATTTAATATGTGGGAGATGGTTTAGTATGTCCCCACGTACCGAGACGATCACTGCTACACATCTGTACTGACTCAGTCAAGGTGACCATCTTGACTTTAGGTTCCCGTTATTTGCTCGCAGATGGTCATACACAGAAAAAATCACCATTTTCAAAACTGTATAACTACATGGTTTGTCCTAAACTTATAGACTGTAAATTGTCTACAGGTATGACTGCAGTTGTTTATCCAATCGACATCTCATTGACATACATTAAACATTCAAATTTTGTAATTCAAGAACATTTATCGCTAATATTAGTTTTGGGGGTAATACTTAAAATGTATTTTCCGCCAAACATTTTGAATGTTGACCCAAGACTCTTCATATTAAAATAAGAGCAAAGACAAATTTATCCGCACACCTGTTATAGTATATGCCCCAGTCATCGATTCCTTCAGTACAATGCGACGACGCTACCACTGCGCCTTAGGGGATACCCTTGTGAACTCGTATAGGTGTTGGGAACTAAACTACACCCCCAAAATTCGGGCTTACAGAAAAAGATAAAACGTTCCTTTGGTAAATTTTAAGGACAGAGAGTGTATTGCGGAAGCGAACGGTTGCAATTAATTCGCCATTTTTTGAAACCTACACATGATATTTCAGTTCGGTCTTTTTTAATCTGTACTATTGATTTGAGGGTAAGGCACACACGAATTGCAAAACAATACACCCATTGTTACTATTATTAACAAGCGCTATTTGATTCCCTTTCATTACTTTAATATAAAATTACGATAACAGGCTGTAACTGCTGAACCACTGCATCTTTTTGAACATTTTAAATTCTAAATATAAGAATATGTAAACATCAACATTTTAAATGTCCGACAATTATGGGTCTAGGGAGGCATCGAGGGCTAATGCCCGATTTTCGAAATTTTTCGTAATCGCGCAAAATTTCCGAACTCTGCAACTGTTGTGTTTTCCTAAAGTTGTGGAACGAGCTTTACATATCCTCATACAGGGGTCTTCTGTCGTGCTTCTCTCGAAATTAGGTGCACCCAGTGTCCATTGGGCGGGTGCTACGAGTGACATTCTGGACATTGTACCAAAGCTGGTAACACCGATGTGTCAAATAATACGTATTACATTTTAATCAAGAAGTAAGTATCAGTCTGATTTCAACGAAATTTTGCACGGTTGTAGAAATGTACCACCGCTATATACTATATTTTTGCTAATGACTTCGGTCTATCGAGGGTCCAAAGAGGCCGTTTTAGATAAATATATCCTTCTTCTTGCTTTAACACGATTTATTGGGAGGCACAATGTACAAATGTTTCAACAGTTTAAAGCTCTATCTTCAAGAAGAAAACAAAACCAATTTTATCTCTCTACATGAATTAGTTCTCGAGCAACGATTTTTCTGTACTTTGCGGCAAGTTTCAAAACCGCGTGCATGAAAAGTTGCCGGTTTCAAGGGGAATACAGAAGTGAAATTGTGATACAAGAAAAGAAATTTGTGTTTATGTTCGGAAACATTATCTCAGTCAATTTTGAATTCTACTGAGGGATTTATGCATATTTAATAATTTTTGGTAATTTTAGGAATTTCGTCTTAGAAAGTGGCGTTTCTGGCATACAAATACATCAAACGCTCCTACAATTTTTATATGTTTTTTTCTGTTTCAAGCAATATTTTATATTATTCGCTTACTAATAGACTTGTATTATATTTCAAGAAAGTATAAGGGATCTCGACTACCATGTCGAATACTAGAGTAGTTCATTTGATGCGGGCTTCGAATACCAGTATATTATCTGCACGCTAGCAAAACAAACGTTATGCCCTGAATTTGCAATGATACAACAAGTAAATTCTTTGAAACTTTACAAAAGATTTGATGTCTATGATATAATTTTATTTTTAAATAAGGTAATACAAATAAAATAAAAGCAGTATTTAGGTCACTAAGCGCTCGAACACTTGTGCATTTACCTTAAGTGTTACACGAAATTTTAGATTTTTATCTATTCTGTGAGAATTTCTTTGATTTGACTTTAAATTGTTTAACACTTCGAAGGGGTCAAAAACACTTGGTGGGATCTGAGACTTAGGGCAATTATCGCATTGCACTAATAGCCAGTACACTTTATTTTGTCGCGCAGGGCATAAAGAGTATAAGTAAAATGTCAACATTAATTAATCTTGGGGATTTTGTGCACTTCAGATTTCTTTCCTATTCAAATTTGGTTGATACTTATATCCAATTATTTATCTTCCAGTGTGTTATCACTTTTATAAGTAATCTACAGTTTTTGAAGTGCAAATGCCAATAGTTGTGTGTTTTCTTCTTCTAGTTACTTTTCGGGATAGAAAGGAGGATCTTATTATGAATTAACATGTAGTAGGTGGGCGATGGTCATGCAAATTATTCTAGCTGGAGGGGATGAAAAAGCTCTACGTTATTATGAGATATTCTAAGAAGTTCTAACTTGAAATTCTTTGTATCTTTTCAGAAACCGGTAAGTAGGGATGATATTTATTAATGGGCAGAAAAATCAAAGTCAATATAATAAATGGAAGAAATTGATAATATGTGAGAGGCAACGAACACCAATGTGCATGATGCGTACGGTGTAGCTATTGCCAATTAATATTAAAAAGCATTTAACAATAGAAGTTAAAAATGAATGAAAACCACATAATGTTAAACTGCATTACACACATGCACCCTTGCATGCGCGCGTATAGACAAAGGTTTACGAGTGCACATGTACAGACGCAAGAATGTGGATTAGTGCAGGTTTTTCAATGTGCGATTAGTTCCTCACCTGGAAGTTAAGTAGCAGTTATCTTAATCCGTGCTTTATCCCATAGTAATCATAGTACCTGGCAATTTCCAGCGAAAGACAATTTCTCAAAGCTCTACTGATGCCCATACTAAGAGGAATAACCAAGAACACTGGTCGCTAGACTTTACTTTGTAAACTTTGTCTTATCTCGAAGAGGGCTCTGCAAGTGTCAAATATGCGGTAGCATGAGAGCGCGTTACGTTATATGTCACGAGTTGCAGTCCCCATGGACGACCGCAAATTTTCATTTCGTCAGGGTGCTAAACAATTCACATTTTCCCCAATATCTATTTTGAGCCCTCGAAAAACATTCCTTCAGTTTGAAGTTAAGTTCATGAAACTCCTATGAAATTTTAACGTACATTACTGTCACTGAAATCAAATTTCATATGTCAAACATGTACTTTTTGATTGACTTTTTATTTTCCATGGGGAGATCGTGTTCCCCTTGCACCCCTTCCGGACACCCATGGAACTCCTGCTTTTAATCTACTATTTTTCTCTTTCTTTTTGTGCTGTTATCGATAATTTACCCTCATTTTAATAGCCTAAATACAACCTCTGACAATAAAGTTCGGTGAATGATCCTGAATATCGAAAGTAGACGAATTCTTAATGAAACCTACCTTACTGTCGTTCGAAGTAGTCCCCTCCCATGGCTATGCACCGTTGAGAACGGCTGCACATGTCCTGGAAACTTTTAGAAAAGTCTTCTTTCGGGATGGTGTTCAAGACTCTCGTCACGTTCCTTTGGATGTCCGGAATATCCTCAAATCTCCGACCTTTCAAAGCGATTTTGAGGCGTGGGAAGAGAAAGTAATCTGGAGGATTTAGATCCAAATTTCTTGCAATGCATTGCTACAGAGGATGAGAGCTGGTGTGTAAGGTACGACCCTGAAACGAAACGCCAAAGCATGGAATGGCATTCTCCTGCATCACCCCGTCGGAAGAAGGCCAAGGCGGAAAAATTGTTGTTCCCTCCGGCAGGAATTCCTTGTGGATCATGCCATCACTGTCAAAGAAAGTGATAAATATCGTATTGATGCGTGAATTTTACGCCTTGACCTTGCTTTGAGGATATTCCGGACATCTAACGGAACGTGACGAGGGTCTTGAACACAATCCGGAAAGAAAACATTTCTAAAAGTTTCCAGGACATGTACAGCCGTTCTCAACGGTGCATAGCCATGTGTGGGGACTACTACGAAGGACAGTAAGGTAGGTTTCAATAAGAATTCGTCTACTTTCGATATTCTGGATCATTCACCGAACTTTATTGTCAGAGGTTGTATATTAGAAAAATGTGTACGGAGTTCACGAAATTGCACGACCAGAAGAGATATTTAAATTTCGTGTTTCGTACATTGCTCTGTATGAGAGCATAAACGTCTATACGACGTAATATACGATCATCTTGCGGTCTGTACGATGGATCTGTTTTAGTACAAAAGCCAATTGTACATATAGTAATTGCCTTTCCCTCACATGCATTTCATTGAAGATAATAATAATAACATGTCTGCGTGAACCTTATTGTAGTTCTACCTTTCCAAACCAGGAGAAAGTATATTTGAGAGAATTGATACAACTAGATGGCAGATTAAAAATTTAATTCCCCTCACAATTGTCAAGTAATGAACACACAGTCACCTGACCATCGCTTATTTTCACATTGAAAAACATGCTGCTGATTAAATTTTCAGATAAACTCCAACTGGTAGTTAGATATCAAAAAGGTTGATTGGCCATTGAAGAATAGACTATTATTTCACTATGTAAGCGAAGTAACTGGTAAATGGGTATTAATATGTTTAAATGTATTAGCTAGAATTCAGAATTCACAAACGCTTCAAACTATGAGGTTCAATGATATATTGTGCTGACCTATAATAATTACGCTTTTCGTTATTGCAAGATATTGAGTTCTAACTCGAAATTCCATGTATCTTTTCAGACTGTGGTAAGTAAAGATGACAGTAATTTATAGACCGAAACATTAAAGTTAAATATAATAAACGGAAAAAACTAACAATTCGTGAGAAGCAACGAATACTAATATACATGAGGAGTACGGTGTAGCTATGCCATTCATGTTAAAAATACTTTAGCAAAAGATCTTCAAAATAAATGAAATCCACATAATGTTTATCTCTAATACACATATGCACCTTGTCTACAGTTATGAATGAACTTCTATCACTAATATTAATTTTGGGTGTAATACTTAAAATGTAATTTCCGCTAAATATTTTGAATGGTGACCCAAGACTTTTAATATCAAATAAGAGCAAAGACAAATTTCTCCCCACACACCTGTTGTGGTATATGCCCCAATCCTCGATCCCTTCATTACAATGCGTCGGCGCTACCACTGCGTTTTAGGGGATACCGTTATGATTTCTTATAGGTGTTGTTTATTGACTCTGCGTACTAAACTACACCCCAAAAATCCGGGCTTACAGAAAAAGATAAAACGTTCCTTTGGTAAATTTTAAGGACAGAGAGTGTATTGCGGAAGCCTTTAGCGACCTGATGGTCGATATTTCGACCAGCAGCGCACGGTTGCAATTAACGCGCCATTTTTTGAAATCTACACATGATATTTCAGTTCGGTCTTTTTTAATCTGTACCATAGATATGAAGGTACGGCACACACGAATTGCAAAACAATACACCCATTGTTACTATTATTAACAAGCGCCATTTGAAAGAAGCCTTTGCTTCCCTTTCGTTACTTTAATATAAAATTAAGATAACAGGATGTAACTGCTGACCACTGCATCTTTTTGAACATTTTAAATTCTAACTATAAGAATGTGTAAACATCAACATTTTAAGTAATGTCCGACAATTATGGGTCTAGGGAGGCATCGAGGGCTAATGCCCGATTTTCGAAATTTTTCGTAATCACGCAAAATTTCCGTACTCTGCAACTGTTGTGTTTTCCTAAAGTTGTGGAACGAGCTTTACATATCCTCCTCATACAGTGGTCTTTTGTCGTGCTTCTCCCGAAATTAGGTGCATCCAGTGTCGATGGGGCCAGTGCTACTATTGGTAAGCCCAAGTTAAGAGTTCAGTATGGGGCTTATGGCAACAGCGTTGCCGCATGGTGCGCAGTACAAGAAAGCTCCAGCGCGCATCGAGCGTCTGCTGTAGTACACGCCGCAACAAAAGTTAGTGGTCAACGGGGCTGTTCACTTGTAAACTTTTCTACTAGAGGCGCTAGACCTGTTGTGTCCCTAAATAATTTCGTTCGTCATCTGGTTGCCCTAAGCTTTACATTGGAGCGCGATAGGATGGCTATTCAAACGTTATTTTCAACGAAGGTAAGAATTTCTCGTGTAAATCGATAACAAAAATTGTTTTGCAAAGCTTTAGGATTATGTAGCAAGTCATAAGTTTCTGAAAATTACGTTGTCCTGAACCTAAGAATTAATATATTAAAGCGCAACGGCAGGGTGGCTCAGACGGGCTAAATATAGTATATTTATGCACAAAGAGCACTAAACGTGACGTTATTTTGGTCGTCCCTAGCTGCCATGGGTCTATAATTAAAAAAATAGATTTTTGCACTACGGTTTTATGTTTCCTCTTGAGGCGACTTGCGAGTATGTGCAATTCAACAGCGGGAGTAGGAATCGGGGAAACTACCCAAATTACAAAGAGAAAATGTATTAAGTGGATAAGCGCATAATATTTATTATTATATACTATGCCCTATCCGATAACTTAATATTAACATATGTTTTCTTTGTATGAAGCAGACATTTTCCCCTCGTATTTTCGTCCTTTTAAGATTATAATTCCTGTAAATAAGAAAGTCCTAGTGGTTGCGAGATATGAAACAGAATGTAACATTTTTTTTGTAATAACTATTCTACTCGATAAATGTGTATGTATAAAATAGAGAACCATATTTACTAGCCATGAGGAAAAGCATGATATCACGAAAAAAAAAATAAGTCGGGTATTAATAACAACTAGCTATAAAAAAGTGCAGTCGCGTGGAATTATTATGTATTATTCTTTACCAGATTCACAAGAATAAAGCACTTAAATTTTGAAAATTCAAAGTGACGTAAACAAGTGCTGTGCAAATTTTAAGGCTATTTTTAGTTCCGATATCTTTTCTGTTATTGACGATCGTATTATTAAAATTCATAGTTTCACAACACCGATGTTCCGACATAATTTCCGATGTCAAGATGAAATTAAACTTGCAATTTAATGTAATAGTAGCACGTTCAGCATCAAATTCCCCTTATATTTAAATATGGGAGAACAATTGCCCATCAAAAGCGTGGAGTCACAACATGGGTGCTGGCACCTACAATAGTTTGCTTTGACCAGGAACATACAAGAATGCATGACTTGGTGGGAAGCTGTTCATTCTTGCAGCTGTTGGTCCACAATAATGACGGTCAGTGGAGGAAGATTTGAAAATAACTGTTTCCGAATATACTTTTCATACGTCTTGCTCTCTATTTTATCACAGTGTTTTTCTTTCCTTTATGCACATAAAGGCAAATCGGGACTGGACCTACAGTTTAAAGTGGGATCCGAACCACTATGTGTCACCAACGGGTATCAAACCCGGGAACCCTTGATTACGAGGCGACAACGCTACCACTGCGCCATCGGGAAGGCCTCTTTCACATTTTTCGGTGCACTGTCTCATTTGAAACGGAACAGTGTTCATTATAATACCGGCATACACCAAAGCATCCCGGTCGTCGCCTTTTAATTAAGGGATTAGGGTTCCATACCCTGTGGAGGCATTTAAAGGTTCGTATCTCACATAAAACCGTAAGTCCGTCCAGTCCCAATTAACATATCTGTGCAGAAAAGTGAATCTAAAACTCAATTAATCAATTACTAGAGGTGTGAAATAGATGAAGTTCTGTTGTATTTGTGTGAACAATGATAACAGAAAGGAAGGACAGACATTGGAAATATTCAATCTAAAATGCTCTCGCTTTGTGTACATCAGTTAACGTTATGGCCTTGCAAGCAACAAGTCCCAGATTAAATTTACTTAGGTACCTCATAAATCTATTCCCTATTTATGCATTTGCCTCAAACTTTACTATCTGGAAAAGAACTGCTCGATCATTTTATGTTCTTTTAATATAATGCTATCTAACTTTTTATAATAGTTAGTCATCCTTTGGGAAGAGCAAGTGAACCGGGGGTATTCCCGCTAGATCCGCCAATGCATACAATATGCCTGTTTTCAGAGAAAAATTCCCCAAAACGAGAAAGCCCACACACAAATAATACATTTCTTCACCTGGCCCCAAGACGGAAACCTATTCACGAACATTTGCCTGGCCATTCCCCACCCCCTTCTCTCTTCCCAACACGTGCTTGCAGCGAGTGGCAACAGGCGGACGGCTGTTATTTTTGACTCCCCAAATCGCGCTTAACATAAGAAAGGAAAGCGCATATTTTGAATGTTCTAAATTGTAAAAGAAGGTATAGACCATCAAAACCTTACATTTCCTCTCCTTTTTGCATATTTATTATTTTCTCTTCGCATGTAAACGACTTTTGTTTTTGACAGAATGAGGGTGGGGATCTCAAAACTAAAAGGCCATAACAGCCCATACTGAACTCTTAACTTGGGCTCCTCTATAGTGACATTCTGGACATTGTACAAAAGCTGGTAACACCGTTGCTTCATATAATAATGCTATATTTTAATCAAGAAGTAAGTATCAGTCTGATTTCAACGAAATTTTGCACGGGTGTAGAAATGTACCACAGCTATATACAACATTTCTTCTACTTACTTCGGTCTATCGAAGGTCCACAGGGGCCGTTTTAGAGAAAGATATCCTTCTTCTTGCTTTAACACGATTTATTGGGAGGCACAATGTACAAATTTTACATCAGTTTAAAGCCCTATCTTCAAGAAGAAAACAAAACCAATTTTATCTCTCTACATCAATTAGTTCTCGAGTAACAATTTTTTTGTACTTTGCGGCAAGTCTCAAAACCGCGAGCTTGAAAAGGTGCCAGTTTCAAAGGGAATACAGCAGCGAAATTGTGATACAAGGAAAGAAATTATTTGTGTTTATGTTCGAAAACAGTATCTCAGTCAAGCATTTTGAATTCTACGGAGGGATTTATGCATATTTAATAATTTTTGGTCATTTTAGGAATTTAGTCTTAGAAAGTTGCGTTTCTGGCATACAAATACATCAAACGCTCCTACAATTTTTATATGTTTTTCTGTTTCAAGCAATATTTTATATTCTTCGCTTACTAATAGACTTGTATTATATTTCAAGAACGAATAAGGGATGTCGACTACTATGTCGAATACTAGAGTAGTTCATTTGATGGGGGTGTCGAATACAAGTATATTATCTGCACGCTATCAAAACAAACGTTATGTCCTGAATTTGTAATGAAACAACAAGTAAATTCTTTGAAACTTTACAATAGATTTGATGTCTATGATATAATTTTATTTTTAAATAAGGTAATACAAACAAAATATAAGCGATTATTTAGGTGACTAAGCCCTCGAACACTTGTGCATTTACTTTAAGTGTTACACGCAATTTTAGACTTTTATCTATTCTGTGAGAATTTCTTTGATTTTACTTTTAATTGTTTAACACTTCGAAGGGGTCGAAAACACTTAGTGGGTGCTGAAGCTTAGGGCATTATCGCCTTGCACTAATAGCCAGTACACTTTATTTTGTCGCGCAGGGCATAAAGTGTATGAGTAAAATGTTAACATTAATTAATCTTGGGGATTTTGTGCACTTCAGATTTCTTTCCTATTTCTATCCAATGATCTCTCTTCCAGTGTGTTATCACTTTTATAAGTAATCTACAGTTTTTGAAGTGCAAATGCCGATAGTTGTGTGTTTTCTTCTTCTAGTTACTTTTCGGGATAGAAGGGAGAAACAAATTATGAATTAACATGTAGTAGGTGGGCGATGGTCATGCAAATTATTCTAGCTATAGGGGATGAAAAAGCTCTACGTTATTATGAGATATTCTAAGAAGTTCTAACTTGAAATTCTTTGTATCTTTTCAGAAACCGGTAAGTACGGATGACATTAATTAATGGGCAGAAAAATCAAAGATAATATAATAGAAGAAATTGATAATATGTGAGAGGCAACGAACACCAATGTGCAGGATTCGTACAGTGTAGCTAATGCCAATTAATATTAAAAAGAATTTAACAATGGAAGTTCAAAATGAATGAAAACCACAAAATGATGAACTGCATTACGCATATGCACCCTTGCACGCGCGCGTATAGACGAAGTTTTACGAGTGCACATGTACAGACGCAAGAATGTGGATTAGTGCAGGTTTTTCAATGTGCGATTAGTTCCTCACCTGGAGGTTAAGTAGCAGTTATCTTAATCCGTGCTTTATCCCATGGTCATCATAGTACCTGGCAATTTCCAGCGAAAGACAATTTCTCAAAGCTCTACTGATGCCCATAGTAAAAGGAATTGGTCGCTAGACTTTACTTTGTAAACTTTGTCTTATCTCGAAGAGGGCTCTGCAAGTGTCAAATATGCGGTAGTATGAGAGCGCGTTACGTTACATGTCACGAGTTGCAGTCCCCATGGACGACCGCAAGTTTTTTTTTTTCAGGGGGGCCAAACGAGGCACATTTCCCCCCATAACAATTTTGAGCCCTCGAAAAACATTCCTTCAGTTTGAAGTTAAGTTCCTGAAACACCTATGAAATTTTAACGTATATTACTGTCACTGAATTCAAATTTCATGTGCCAAACATGTACTTTTTGATTGACTTTGATTTTCCATGGGGAGATCGTGCCCCCCTTGCTCCCCTACCGGACACCCATGGGACTCCTGCTTCTAATCTACTATTTCTCTTTCTTTTTGTTGCTGTTATCGATAACTTACCCTCTTTTTTAATAGCCTATATGTATTTGAAAAATGTGTACGGAGCTCAAGTGATTGCACGACCAGAAGAGATATTTGAATTTCGTGTTTCCTACATTGCTGTGTAAGAAAGCATAAATGTCTATACTACGTAACATACGATCATCTTGCGGTTTGTGAGATGGATCTGTTTTAGTAACATAGCCAATTGTATAGTAATTGCCTTTCCCTCACATACAATTCGTTTAAAAAATAATAATAACCTGTCTGCGTGAACCTTATTGTAGTTCTACCTTTCCATACCAGGAGAAAGTAGATTTGAATTGATACATCTAAATGGCAGATTATAAAATTAATTCCCCTCACGATTATCAAGCGATCAACACACAGTTACTTGAACATCGCTTATTTTCACATTGAAAAACCCGTTGCTGAGTAAGTCTTCAGGTAAACTCCAACTGGTAGTTAGATATCAAAAAGATTAGTTGGCCATTGAAGAATAGACTATTATTTCACTATGTAAGCGAAGTAACTGGCAAATGCGAATTAATATGTTTAAATGTATTAGCTAGAATTCAGAATTCATAAACGTTTCGAAATATGAGGTTCAATGAGATATTGTGCTAAATACCGTCCTATAATAAATATGCTTTTCGTTATTGCGAGAAACTGAGTTCTAACTTGAAATTCCATGTATCTTTTCAGACTGTGGTAAGTAAAGATGACAGTAATTTATAGACCGAAACATTAAAGTTAAATATAATAAACAGAAAAAACTAACAATTCGTGAGAGGCAACGTATACTAATATTCATAATGAGTACAGTGTAGCTAATGTCAATTAATGTTAAAAATAATTTAGCAAAAGAACTTTAAAATAAATGAAACCCACATAATGTTTATCTCTAATACACATATGCACCTTTGCGCGCGCGTATGAAGAAAGTTTTTTGCGAGCTCATATGTAGAGACGCCAGATTATGGATTAGTGACGGATTTTCAATGTGCGATTTGTTCCTCAACTGGAGGTTGAGTAGCAGTTAACTTCGCACTACGTCATCATGTTATCGATAATTTACCCTTTTTTAATATCCTAAATATATTTGAAAAATGTGTACGGAGCTCAAGTGATTTAAGGAAGGAATACGTGAATTTGTACTTCATCACCCGTTTTAATGCTCTGGTTCTTATATTGCAGGCAGGCCTAGGATAAATATATTAACGGAAGGCAGAACAGGTACTGTTTTATTTAATATTGTAAGTATAATGTAAGTCTATCGAAAAACGTTACCTGTATCAACACAACATCTGATTCAACACTTGTATGTATCAACACAACAACAATACTGCACACACAACGTAACAGTCAGTATATTTTACATATCCCAAGTGCATTCCGTCCAACACAGTAGCGTAACGACTACTCCTTCTGCATTGGGCTGCATCAATACGCCACTGACCGCATGAGATGAAGCATCGGTAAAAACCTTGGTGTTCTTCGCTGGATCGTAAGGTAACAAAACAGGTGCAGTAATTAGTGCTTCCTTTAATTTCTCAAATGCCGATTGTTGTTCAGGACCCCATGTAAATTTCTTGCCTTTACCAATTAAACCTTGTAATGGTGATGCATTGTCAGAAAATTTTTTGACGTACTTCCTTACGTAGCTGCAAAGACCTAAAAACATTTTAACCTTTTTTGTGGTGGTAGGAATCTTATAATTCTTAATGGATGACAGGATCCTATCGCCGATACGGTACCAATATCTGCCCACATTGTGGCCTAAGGCAATTGTCTCATAGTATCCAAATGAACATTTAGGTACAGCCAATTTCAATCCGGCAGATCGTAAACATTGGAATATTTTCTCTAAATTCACCAACATATCGTTAAATGTATTAGCAAATACAAACATGTCATCAATATAAAAGGCAAAATTATTATCATTCATACCCACTGTAGCGAGCTGAACACATCGGGTCATCGCCGCGGGAGATGTCACATGTCCCATAGGTGTAAAATTCATGGCAAATTGTACCCTGGCTGGTATAGTAAAGGCAGTGTATTTTTTCGATTCTTCCGCTAATGGTATCTGAAAAAATCCTTGTTTCAGGTCGGCACTACAGTAGTAGCTCTTACCGGCCATATTATGCAATATCTCTGAAATGTTTCCTATCGAAACTGCATCGAAAACAGACCTAGCATTAAGTAATCGAAAATCCTGCACCATGCGATAAGCTCCTGATTTCTTCTTAACAAGAAAAACTGGTGAATTGTAGGGTGATGTCGTAGGACTGATGACCCCTGCTTCTAGCAAGTTGTCAATTTGCTGATTAATTTCCTTACGCAGGTGCAGGTATAGAGTAGGCTGGGACGTGAAATTTAGAATCGTCCTTTAACTTTATCCGATGCGTGTAGTTAGTGGCGCAACCAATGTCCTGCTCGGACCAAGAAAACACATCTACATACCTCTCTAGTAATTGTCTAAGTTGCAACTTCTGATCGGGTTCTAATGCTGGATTAATGTCAAATTTAGTAATGTCGTGCACTGGTTTTGTCATGGTGCCAGTCTCCTTGGTCACCATAACGTTAGGTCCTTCGTCATCTGCAATATGACGCGAAGCTGGTACTGGATTTTGCCATGCCTCTGCGGTACCTAAGCGTGCCACTTCATAATTTTAATTTTGTAAGAATTTGGGTTAGTAATCCAAATTAAAAATTACTCCGGATTTACAATGGCTCGAGGCACCATTAAGCCTGTGTCCATTTGAAACTGTAAATCTGGTTCTAAATAAGTTAAATTCTGATTACTAGAATTTGTCAATTTGACAGGAATACACAAATGAGACCTAGGTTTAATTCTAATTTGTCTGGAAGTTACAAATTCTGGCACATATAAATCCCTGATCAGACTAGCAACTTTTATGGATACGTCAAAGGTTTTTCTGTGTTCCGTCCTTAACTGGTTCCGCGGAGGAGTACCAAATCTCCTCAATGTGAGTCGATTTTGATCAAAATCCAAATTTGCTTTATGAGCTCTTAAAAAATCATTTCCCAAGATTGTCCCATGTTCAAAATTTGGAATCATCCGAAAAGGATGGGTAAAATTGCGGCCGTTTATTGCAAATGTTAACAGGACAATCTCTTTAATTTCAATTTGTTCTTTTGCTACTCCCCTTATGGCCGTATGAATTTTAAAACGTTTGGCGGTTGAAGGAATACCTCGATCATTAGTAACTGATACTTGGCTTCCGGAATCCACAAGAAACCTCTGACGTTGTCCCCCTAACACTGCGTTAATGTAAATTAATTCCTCATAGGGGAAAGTAGAGACTGAAATTTGTTTTCCAACAAAATGTGCGCATACGTCTCTTCTATGGGCAGTTACTGCTCGTTTAAAGCCTCCTTGTTCTGAAAACAAGTGGCTGCCGAGTGATTAGGGTAATTACAAATAGAGCAGCGTGGTCTCCCCCGTTGCTCTTCCCTGTCTTCCTGGCCTCGCCCTGCTGAAGACGAGGAACCCCGCGAGTTCTGTCCGCGGAAGTTTCCACCTCCTCGCCATTGTTGGGTATTGCCATATCGCCTATTGCGATCTGAATTGTTATTATTATTAGGGCGTCCATTCCTATACCCCCTATTGTACTGTGGTCGTCTATTATTGTTACCCCTGTAGGAACCTCTATAATTATTTCCTGTCTGATAATGCTCTCTATAACATGGGTCTCTAAATTGTTTCTGACTAGATGAGTCGGTGCCAGGGTGCTGTTTCTGATCCTCAATGCTATCCAGTCTAAAAGTAAGACTCGCTAATCTTGCTTCCAGACCAGTTTCCTGAGCCTGGACTTGAGCTTTGTTACTTGGAGGATTATTAGCTAATTTCAATTGCTCGACCTCCTTTTGCAAGGCATTGAATCTTGCTTCGATCCCAGAAGTAGGTCGCGATTGTGCAGACTCAGCAGTAGCCAGATTGTTATTCTGCAATAAATTCTGCTGCTGTTGACAAAGTGTTGGTGCACTGTGCAAAGGAAGGAATAAACTGTCCCTTTGATCTTCGCACCTCAGCTCTTTCAGCTTGCGCTGCCTCATCAAAAACTGATGCTTTTCGAAGGATTTTAAATCTTTAAGCAACCCATGCACTGATTCATACTCTTTATGATGGATATCCTTCATGTAATCCACCTGCAGTCCTAATATAATCTGTTTACTCTGCTGTTGAATGCTCATTTTGGGGTCTGCCTTAAGTAAAAGTATCTGCTTGTCCCTTACATAATTTGTAACTGGCTCAGTTTCCTTATGCAACCTGTATCGAATTTGTTCCTCGATCTGGAGTTGATCCAAGGACCCTGTAAATTCATCCTTAAATTTTTGTTGTATATCCTCGTAAGACCTATCTTGATTTTCTGGAACATCTTTCCAATCTGGTACCATCGTAACGCTGGTCCGGCCAGGAGAGCTGGGAATAATTCCTGCTTTCTGGCGCTGTTCCAACCATTTAAGATGGCAAGGCTATCTACTTTGTCTAAAAATTTCGAAACGTCTTCCCCGGCTATCCCCTGAAATGGGATACCCTCTAGAATAGTTGGGGGAACAAACTGAGACTGAGCCATAGTTGCAAATTGTGTTGGGCCTAAATCTCTAATATCCTGACCTTGGTACTCTAATTGCTTTTCCTTTTCCTGTTGTTCTAATAACTGTCGCTGAATGCGTCTAGTTAATATTGGGCTACGTTTAAATTTGGGAGTGGAACTTGCAGTTGGACCGCTGACATCTAAATTAAAACTTGTAGTTCCTCGTGCTATATCTAATAACTGGTCTAAAGTTTCATCGAGTTCATCAGCAAGGTGAAAGCTCGACATCTATCATGGCATATATAAATTCTTCTCCCCCCATTAATGTTAAAAACCTTTAAGCCCTATGTATTTTCAAAATCAATTGTGGCAAGGACATACCAAAAAAAACTAAACGAGTGAGCAAAATTTTGGGGTGGGTTTGAATTTAAAACTAATTGTTGAAACCTCAACTTGATAACATTCTATTTTCTCATCGCATTCCCGAGGAAATGGATGGGAAGCCCAAATCTTCACCACGTAACGAAATTTGGGGTGGGGTTGAATTCTAAATAGGTTAACAATTTCTTTTCATTTCTGAAAAAAATGAAAAGACCCGCTAATCTCCAAAACGTAACGAACCTTAAAGTTCGTGGGATCTTATGAATACCTAAACTGTTAACCAATTAATCAATGGGTGATGTAAATTACTCATCATTCATCCTCTGATGAGATCACTCGTCATTGGCGTGACGAGTTAACGCTTGGCAATGCGAAAGGTACAAAATCACACTAAGGAACTAAACTACAGAAAAGACAATGGTCACTCGTTGGGTTTTGTGAACCGTTGAACCTGAATCATGGCTGGGTGTTAGGATAATTACCTGTCTATCTGAAGTATTAAGCTGAATCAAATAAGCTAAGTCCTCTGTAAGCTTCTCCAATTCGTCGACCAAAGCGTCGTTCCACTTCTGACCTGCCTTGCTGACCACCTCTTCTCTCTCAACTCAATCCCAAAAGTCAGTCCCCTCTCAGCTTGTCTCACCTCTATATTACTAGGCCTTCGAGCTTTTCCTCTATGCGGAATCGTGTTATTAATTGCCACTACGCAAACCGCTGACTCCATAAACAGAAGGAACTACCTGTTTTCGTGAATGCTCAGGAGGTTTGCATAGCGCAACACTGTGCATTATAAACATGCCTCAGAGGCTTGAGACAACTGAGGAAAACAAGTGAATGCCCTGGTCAACGTGAAGCGCTCAGAGTGACTTAATAAAATAAACATATAATCTTAGGGATTGATACGGAAGCAATAATGTACAATGTTACCAACTTTCTATGTACTTCATTTCAAGCCATACTGTAGTTGTATTTGCAACATATGTCAGCACCACATGTATGTGACAAACATTGGGCTGTAGCAGGAAATCTTAGATCTACATTAGTCTTTACATATTCACATTAGAATATTATCGGCCAAGCATAATCGTAGATTGTAATTCATTTTTTAAAAAAGTATGGCTTTCTGCGGGACTTTATCACCTTTGATTTAAAACACATGATTTTGGGACGATGACAGTTCTCTTAATGTCATCAAATGTATCCGATATATGAGCTATATATTATATCTGAAACAATTTTCGAACATGAAGAATCTCGAGCTATCAAACAGTTTCCAACGTTTCGAGAGCTAGCGCCACTCTCATCTTCAAGGTAGAAGTGACTTACTTGAGTATTGATTGATTGATTTGTTGTTTTAAGTCCACTTTATGCACAGGAAGGATAGTAGGGACTGGACCTACAGTATAAATTGGGATACGAACCACTGTGACATGTGCTTCAACCGAATCCGAGACCCCTTCATTACAAGTCCACGACGTTACCGCTATGCTATCGGGGAGGATTGACTTACTTCAGTAGACTTACTTCATAATTTTCGAAGTCTATCAGTTTGTGATTCACAATTTGTTACTCACAAGTTGCTAAAAGAGAAACAATTTTTATGTAAGGATCTATTAGGCTATTTGTAACATATATGACAGGAACAAAGTTCGTCATCTTGCCGCCCGTTGGACGTCAGGTTCTTTAATGTGAACGTTAGTCGATATGTACACAAACCACTGTCACCATTGAGTTCTGGTGCCAAGCTAAGATGTCATGTAATAACATAACAAACGTTAATCAATATTTGCCTTACTTCAACCCACATGACCAGAAAAGACTGAATTTGCAGATTTCTATTGTTGAATCCACATATTAAGCTTCAAGAATGATACTAAAATGATTAAATTATAATAACTTGAAAAAACCAATTATATCATTCAAAATAAATTAATTGTAATATCACTAACCCAAACACACCACGAGCAAAGATACACCCAAATTCATTCCAAATTAATAAACATTCTGTACATTTATTTAGACAGAATAATAATTAAGAATATGTTAACCATGCGGAGAGGAGCATCAATAAACATCCAACAGTGGTCAAAGGATACCATAGATGATCAGCTCCTTGAAACCAACAAGGGACGATAGCGGACTTTCCATGTGCAACGTGGTGCCTGTTGGCATTGGACTGCCTCAAACTCACAGCTCCCTTCAGTTTTCCCTTCTCTGGTCGCATATCTTGCAAATGCGCACCCCGCTTTCTACCAAGTGTTCTCGGGACTGTGAGGGACTATAAATGCTAAACGTTACACCTGCTCCTTTTTTCCCCTGCAAGTTTCTTGACGATTGTCGTCAGGAGGTCAGATACCTTCCCTTGTAAGTTGCAAGCTTGACTAAATGCATTAAGAAAATGAACAACAAATATCTTGTTTTTGCGTTGGTGTTTTAAGTCCACTTTATGCACAGAAAGGCTAATCGGGACTGAACCTACAGTTTAAAGTGGAATCCGAACCACTATGTGCCTCCACCGGGTGTCGAACCCGGGACCCCTTGATTACAAGGTGACGACGCTACCACTGCGCCATCGGGGAGGCCAATTAAGAAAATGAAGGGTGGTATGGTAGTATGTCTACAGAGGAAATAATATATATGTTTCAACTGTGATCCTGAACTCGATATTCTGTGGCATTCGTGCTATGTATGCAAAAATATATATTTAATATTTCATTAGATGTCATATTTAGCCATTTTATCAGTGAATATTTTTTACTTCACAACACATCATGCTATTTTGTTCTAATGTAAGTGTAGTTACATCATAATGCACTATATCAGTACCATATGTATCAGTCAACATGTTTTACGAAAACTTAGTCATATATTAGACAACTACATATCCGACAGACTATTCTCAGGGAAAAGTCATAAGGGATTTTCAAAATCAATTAATAGTATTGCTACCCGAATGTTCTTTTCTCGCCTTTACCTGCTGATTGATATGTAATCATATTCCTACCTCGCTGTGTTCGATCAGTTGTGAGATTGATTGTCGACAGGGTGGCACAACGTCACACACTACGGAATTGTCAAGTAAGGCTCTGTTAGGGAGAGTACACATAGTTCCTCGCTGTTCGTAAATTTCCCATAAGTGAACGGGGACAGCAGCAGAAAGCAATTCTTTAAGATATACATACACCGTACTTTGCGAAAATGAAACACTGCACGATATGCAAAAATGACGTCACACAAAACTTTTGTAGCACAACAAAAACATGATTCCATGACTTTTACTTAAAAGTTCTCATTGAAATAGGTCTCCATGAACAATCTCACCCCAATTACGAATATTACATGGAAATATCCTTTTAGAAAGCCACGTAATTCAAAATTATTTACAACTATCCGTAATTAGAATAAGAAAGACCTAAATATAATTTTAAATTACAGCCACGTGTTTGTTTGAATTGCAGGTGCTCGACCGGATTCCACAAAATGTAATTACTTCTAATTTTATCCTTTTCTTTAAATAGGAAGAATAATTACATAGATTCTAATCATTCATTAAATGCTACAAGCTTACAAAAATTCCCATTGTCCCCTTTACTTCAAACCATTTATCGTTAAAATTGATCCACTTATTCTCGAGATAATGAGCGTTAAAAAGATTAATACAAGTAATTGAGCGCTAAGGAGATCAATGAAAGTAAGTAATGATGGCTTCATATTTCAAAATGCCACCTAGAGAGTTCGGTCGTAATGTAGTAATGTGGACGCATTGAATAATTTGGTGCTATAATCCAACATGCCAAATGTTGATGCTCTCAAATGCCATACTATGTTTTATTTATGCTTTCTACACACCTCAGAATTTTGTTTGTGACGAGCAAACATTTTGGTTTTAACTAATTCGCCCTTATCCGTTCTTTACAGGAACCTCCACCAAGCAAGCGATGACATTGAACTAGGATTTTGGATTACTCTGCACCATTTAATCACCAAGTTTATTGTATCACTACTTTTCACATACAGCTGTATCAATTAATTCTGCAATTAAAGAACTGAGCATATATATACTGTTTCAATTAGTCACAACTAAGTTGATACAAAAATTTAAAGTGTGTAAACAGCTTAAATATTTTTTTTTCATTGGTGTTATGTACTGAAGAGCATTTAAAGAGAAATTCAAGTACATAGAAACGAAGATTCCATCAAATATTATGACTTACACACAGAAAGAAATTTCTTCTCAATAAGTGCCGATTAATGAGAAATATAAAGAAGGACTAGTGTATAGCAAGTGTGTCAACACCTCTCGCTATATGTCATCGAAAGATTTTGAGAATGTATCATTATTATACGTAAATCAAAAAACATATATACTACATTATGAAAAACAATCCGTTAAAGATAAGATATAAGATGAGTATATGAATAGGAGCATGTAGTCTTCTAGTGATTTCATTCGTTATGAAAGATCACGAATGTTCATAAAACACAAAATTATATTTGAAATAAAATCATATCCACACAAGTAGTCTAAAAGGCCTTAATATAAAGCCGATAAATGAAGAGGTTTTCGACTGAATAGAAATACTTAAAACTAAGGCAAAATGTTTATAAAATTTTATTGTTACTGTGTAAAACCTACGATTTTTGTAAAAAAAAGCTTCCGAGAAAAGATGACCACCTCAAATTGATGTGGCTAAACCTAAATTTGCTAAACTTGCTGTTTATAAATTTGTTAAAAAGATAGCTTTTCTCAATATTGTTTTAACTACACATAAAACTAATCCAAGATGCTCTTAAGAGCTACACCTACCTACACACACCCACACAGGTGTGTCAAATCAGGACTGTACGGCGGATGACCCATCAATTCGATTTTTTGACTGTTCATAAAGTCGGTTGTTAGACGAGATGTGTGATAGCTGGCATTGTCTTGATGAAGAATGATCCGACGGCGTTTGTTTGTTTTCCGTATTTGACCGAAGACCTCTGGCAAACAAATTGTTGTGTACCATTCAGAGTTGACCGTTCTACGTTCCTCTAAAGGCACAGTTGCCACATGACCAGTTTTCCCGAAAAAAAACAGGTGACCATTTGTTTCGATGTGCTTCGAGCGCGAACAACTTTTGTTGGATTGGGTTCATCTTGAAACACCCATACAGTCGACTGCTGTTTACGTTCCGGCTCATATGCATATATCCTTGATTCGTCACCTGTTACAATCTTTATACGTCTTTTGAAGCACCACGATTGTATTTATTGAGCATTTGTTTGCACCAATTGAGTTTTTGTCAAATTGTGTGGGATCCAACGAGAACATACCTTTCTCACAGCTAAATGATCATGTAATATTTTATATATGCTGGTGGAACTAATGCCTATGGTTGCCTCAATCTCACAGTATGTCACATGACGATCTTGCAGTATTAGGTTTTGCACAGCATCAATGTTTTCTTGAACAACAACTGATTTTGGACGACCTTCGCGAATCTCGTCGATGAGCGAATGGCGGCCACGATTAAATTCGTTATACCAGCATTTCACAGTGGCAAAGGATGGGGCTTCATCGCCAAATGTGGAAGTAAGTTGATCGATGCACTCTTGTCTTGATAATCCACGTCTAAAATCGTAAAAAATCATCGCACGAAAATGTTCACGAGTTAATTTCATTTTATTGTTGTCGTGCAATCTCCAAGGCAACATAAACAACACAAATGAAGCTATTGACAAAACATTTGAAGTACGTTATGGTCAATAATGCCAGACGATTCCGTGCAAACGTCAAATCGCGCCTAACTTCAATCAGTGTTGCCAAGGCTCAAAATATAAATAGTGGCCCTCGTAGAAAATCTTCAATAGAAAATTATAAGCTAGATCCAATTTATTTCTATAGTGCTCCAGGCCTAGCATGGTCTGCAATGTTTTTAAACACTAAAATGCAGTTAAATTTAATCCAAGATCAAGATATGTATTTGTTTATGGAGCAATGTATAAGAGGAGGCATGGTGCAATGTTCTCAGAGATATGCGAGAGCAAATAATAAATATATTTCTGATTATGATCCAGCACTGCCATCAAATTTTGAACTTTATGTGGATGCAAACAACTTATATGGGCATGCTATGATGGATAAATTGCCATATGCAGGGCTTGAGTGGGTTGAAAATTTTAGTATTGGGGATCTTCAGGATTTTGATGACAGTAACTATGGCCTGTTCTTAGAAGTTGATCTGATAATTCCTGAAGATTTACACAACAAACTTTCTGATTTGCCCCCAATTTCTGAATTTAAGTGTTCACCTAATTCTAAACAAAAAAAGCTAATGATGACTCTGGATCCAAAACAGGATTATGTAATATATTACAAAAACCTTCAGTTCCTGATGCATCATGGTGTTAAAGTGACCAAGGTTGGCAAAGTTTTGAGATTCAGGCACTCAAGATGGTTGAAATCATATATTGATACGAATACCGAACTTCGAACATCTGCAGTAAGCCAATTTCATAAAACTTTGTTTAAATTAATGGTAAATTCAGTATATGGCAAAACAATAGAAAATGTTAGAAAGCATAGTGATGTTAAATTAGTTACCGACCCCAGCCGGAGCAAAAAGTTAGTGGCAAAGCCGAATTTTAATTATAGAAGAATTTATCATGACAATATGGCACTTTTTAATATGAAAAAAAACAAAAATTAAGTTTGATAAACCTATTTATGTAGGGGCGGTGATATTATAATTGGCAAAATTGCATATGTTAAAATTATATTATGATGTGTTGAAACCTTTTTATGGTAATAGTATAAAATTAATGTATATGGATACAGATAGTTTTATTCTTGATATTCAAACAGAAGATGTTTATAAAGATATATCACATTCTGAATTAATTAAATATTTTGATACCAGTGAACATTCAAAAATTCAACCCCACAATAAAAAGGTGCCTGGCAAGTTAAAAGATGAGACACTTGGCGATGTTATTGTAGGATTTGCTGGGTTAAGAGCTAAAATGTATAGTTTTAAAACATGTAGTGGTGCTGTTGCCAAAAAAGCTAAGGGCATTGGCAGAGATACTGTAGATAAAGAGCTTGAATTTGAAGATTACAAAAATTGTCTCATGTCACAAAGGTTAATCAAAACATCAGAAAATAGAATTCAGAGTAAAGATCACTTGTTAACTAGTAATATTGTAAGAAAAGTAGCTCTAGACCCACATGACGATAAGAGATGTATTTTATCATGTGGCATACATACTTTACCGTGGGGTCATTGTGACTTGAGAAGTGGTAATCAATGCCCAATTACAGAGCATGATTTGAAATAAATAAAACATGCCAATGAATTTTTTTGGGTTAAAAAAAAAGCTATTATGGACCTGCCGACACCAGCACCCTCTCCTGATATAATATCTAAACTAAGTGGTTTGCTAATTATTCATCTCAATAGCATACTTACAGATGTTGATGATAAAACAGGTAAAACATTATACATATTTAACAATAATTTAAATCATTACCAATTACCTATAGGTGGTCAATTACAATTTATTACAACTCCCGAGGGTGATGTCAACATTTCAGTAGGGAGAAATATTTACAGAAGTAAGCAGTCAAACATGATTTCTGGTACTGTATATACCGTTTCTGCCGGTGATTGTTTATATATTGAGGTCCCAGGATATTATGACAAACTTATACCTTTTTTTATAGAATTAAGAATTAGATATTCAATAATAAATAACCTCTAAATCAAAAAACAAAAATGCCTAATGATATATTTGGCCATACAAGACATGAAGATCACAGTGATGAGATTCTGATGCTTGATGTTAGAGTTAAAAAATTAAGAAGTGATTTACAAGTTTTACAAACCACACTCAATGCCAGTCTTCAACTAGACATTACAAATTTACAATCACAATGCATGGACCCTCTTCTTAAAATTGATTCAGAACTTAAATTATTGCTTCAGAAATATACTGACTTGGCAACATTGGATAATTTTCAAAATTTAGAAGAAGCTGTAGCAGCTCTTCAAACCAAATTAAAAACTCAAGCTACCAACTCTGAACAATTGAAACAACAACTAGAAGAGCAGATTAGTAGTGTCCAAATACAGCTCCAAACAATTGTCAAACGCATAAAATCACAAGAAGATTTTGATCTAGTAATTTCCACTCTAAAAGAACAAATTCAAACACTACAGATACCTAATCTGGACCCCTTGAACAATGCCATAGCCGAGGTTAAAGAAAAAATTAAGACACTTGAGAATTTTATGAACAACTTACCATCTTCTGATGCTCTGAATGCTATAACTCGTAGTGTAGCTAACATCAAACTGCAACTTGAGACATATGAAGATTTTGGAAAAATTCAAAGTACCATAACTCATCTTGAGGGCACCATAGCAGCAGTACATAATGATTTGACAAATGTACAAGAAACTCTAGAATCCCGCTTGCCTGGTATTGTAGATACTCTTGTCAGTGTCCAGCAACAGATCACAAAACTTGAAAACCTCAACACCGAATCTGAGCTATCTCATTTTCATCATTTGATCGATGATATCCAAACAAAACTTGAAATTTTACAACAATCGACACCTACTCAGGCAGACATAACCCTGCTCCAAGATGCTATGCGTTGTGTGGCTGACGCTAGTGAATTAAATAGTGTGAAATTAGCACTTGAATCTTTGCAGAATACTGTAGCAAATCTGCCTACATCTCAGGAACTTAAAAATATTAAAAGAGCAGTGAATCGCATATTGAAATCAGAAGATATTAAGAATATCCAGACAGAGATCAAACAGCTTAATCAAACAGTGGCCACTCTTCCAACCAATCAACATATTAATGAACTTTATGCTTTGTTTGAAGATATCAGAAGACATGTCCATGATCTTACTGCTCAAAGTTCAAAATTTGGCAGTTGTTGAAAATCTACAGCAAATTGTAGCTAATATCAAGCAACAGCTAGGGACCATCGAATCCAACCAAGCAAATACTCTGTCTGTTTTTGCAACGCAACTTCAAGAAATTATCCAACAATACAAAAAACTTGCTGTGGACATAAGAATAAAACCAGGTCATGATGAGATTGTTAGGACTATCAATGAGCACCTTGAATCTGTAACAAGTAGATTACAGCAGAAAAAGAAATAACTGGCCTAATCGAGAATCCTAAGCATACAATAATCCTTGAATTGTACAGTATCCCCAACAAAGAATATGATTCACCATTTACACCAGGTGGCAAACTGTATAAGCTGTCCCCTGCACAATTTTATTACCAGTTTTTTGTTGGGGGCACACTTAGACCAATTAAGATCAAATATTGGTTACAACCACAAGCACACCACTACCCTACTTTATCAATAACTAATGCTGACTACAAACCAAAAATCACCAATATAGAGTTAGAGGATTTTACAGATCCCAATACATTAGAAACATCTTATGCTGAAGATGATGGTTCTCTGGAATTTAATATACAAATAGGAGACAAATTATATTTAGAAAATCCTGTAGTATCAGCTGCTGAACACCCTATAGTTGCAATATTCTTGTTTACATACTATGTCTAGACAAATTATTATTGATGAATTACACAAACCAGCCAGACATAACTATAAGCGACTACCAGTAGTCACAAAAGGCATAGATGATTTATGGCAGTCTGACTTGGTTGAGCTGTCTTTTTTTTATACTTACTTACTTACGTGGGCCATACTTTGGAATCAAATAACTTTTTTGTTTGTGGTCTCGGCACCCTTATACAAATGTTTATGTTACATAAAACTTCCAAATATATCAATCAAAAAATGAATTCGACGTCATTGTCAAGCTCGTACAGTCGGTCGAAGGCCCCAAATAATTAATCTCAAAGCGGCAGCGTCAATCATTACACAAATTGAGCACTACTTAAATTGTAAGATTGATTGAATTGGTGTTATATGTCTACTTTATGCACAGAAAGGCTAATAGGGACTGGGTCTACAGTTTAAAGTGGGATCCTAACCACCGTGCCATGTGCCTACCCCAAGTATCGAACCCGGGACCCCTTGAATACAATGCGACGACGTTACTAACTTGTAAGAGTAAGATAATGTAGACAAGGTACCTTTACTCGTCGACATATGTCATCCTTCTCCACATTCCAACTTTACATGGCGGATATGAGACATAAGACACTTACACAATAAACATTTACAGTGTTCGTAAACTATAATGACGCGAGGAACACACTTTGATCGGGCACTCTCACTAACCCTTACAAGCTGAAGTTTAATCTGACGATTTCCACACAACACAAAGCAACGCACATTTCTACAAACTGCACATTTCTCACGAAACCCTCACTTCTGCTTCATGTGACTTTAGTTAGAACACATATCGCGAGGCGTGCATTGCGTCACGGAACACGGCTATATCACTCACGTAGGGAAGAAACAAAACACACTTGCTTCTACCACTGAGGCAAAGTCGTTGTTTGCTTCCAGCCTCTGGCTTGAACACAAACACAAGGAATAAACACATGAACGGCAATGTTTCGAAGGTTCTACAAGCAGATCAAGTCTAGCTCGGTCTGTTATGGACAACATTGAAACACACGATAGGAACGAACTGAATTGCGGACAGAATGAAGGAAACTTTCTTAGTTGTCTAGATTGTATGTAAAACTTAATGTCGTGACTGTGTTAGTGAGTTTGAATTGATGTGTTACGTCCACTTATGCCCTAATCGGCACGGGACCTGCAGGTAAAGTGGGATCCGAACCACTATGTGCCTCCACCAGGTATCGAACCCTGGACCTCTTCATTAAAAGGCGGCGACGTTACCAGTACGGCTGAACAGTGGCACAGGCACATGGTTTCAGTAACGCCTTAAACCCTTCTATCCCAATTGAAGCCCTTGTTTGCAATCCTGAAATAAGTTGAGAAAAACAAGAGGCTGCCGTTGAAATACCCATTGTAGTAAAGAAAAAAACTTATTTTATCCCCATTGTAGTCCAGGAACAGCGCTACAGGGGGTCTAGGTGGGTTCAAACCCCCAAAACAGACCTCAGCCTCTCCTCTAGCTCCCCCAGATTTTTATAGTTGTTATGGTGGACGCATGTCGATCGAAAATATGAAAAACGAAAATGATTCGTGCATAGCACAGCTACCATACGAGAGACCGGGTTCGATTCCTGGCGGGGTTCTTTTGCACCTATTCAAGCGGCTCCGGCGCCCACCCAGCGTCGTACAGTCAACGGCAAAGATAATAGTAGGCAAATTATCCACAACTATTTTCATATCTTTTTAATTCTACATCCTGTGTTGTTTTAAGGGATGAAACTATGTTGGTTCGAAGCAGCCATTGTTCTCTGCTTATTGACGTCATTATTTCAATTCATTGTCCATCACATTTGTGTAATAAAGACCGAATGAAAATGGTGGTGGACAATTCGCCTACTGTTTCTTTCGTCGTTGGGTGTAGAAAGTGAATACCATGAGGAAACTCTGGGTGGGTAAAAGCGGCCAGGACCGTGGTGCTGATCACATCACCCACACCTTCGGACATGGTCAAGAAAGTGTACGTCTTAACTTCACCTATGCCTTTATGGCGTGGTGCAAAGCACAGTAACTTTAAGTTACTTTTAATGTAATACATGACCATAGGCTAGAATGTCGTCAGGATGTCAAATCTGAAATCAGATTTCATGTAACTTCATTTGGTGAAAAGTTATTGGCAACTGAAAGTGATGTTTACCTGTTTGTTGCAGGCTTGAACCATGCCGTTAACAACTGAGGAACGCATCCAGATCGTCAAACTGTGGGGTGGGAGAAGTGCCCGTGCAGTGGCTGCCGATTGCAACCTGCGTCATCCAGAACGTCACCCTGGGTCACATGTTGCAGTGGCACAGTTATTAACCAAATTCGAAGAGACGGGCACGGTCATGGGCAGACCGCGTAGTGGACGACCGCGGACAGTCACGGATGAAGCACAAGCTACGGCAGTGTTGGCCTTCTTCTCGACGTCACCGCAGCGATGCACACGTCGTATAGCAGTGCAATGTTCTATGAGACACAGTTCAGTGTACCGGGTGCTACAGGGGCACAAGTAGCATCCGTAGAAGCTGCAAATGCAGCAACACCTCTCCGAAGACGATCTATATCACTGAATGCAGTTTTGCGAGTGGGCTATCGCGCAAGTACGGCTGAATCCAAACGTCGCTATGCAGATACTCCATTCCGATGGAGCGAACTTCTACGTAAATGCGGAGGTGAATAGGCAAAACATGCGCTATTGGTCGCCTGACAACCCCGCATGGACAGATCCTTCCAAAATGACCAGTGCAGGGAAGATTATGGTGTGGGCAGGCGTGTGGGGAACACGCATAATCGGTCCTTTTTTCATTCAAGGAAATTTGAATTCGGAACGATACCTGGGGATGCTACAGGAACAGATACTGCCAGCTCTGATGTCGGAAGATGATACATTTCCCAAGTTTTTTCGACAAGGTGCGTCTCCCCATTATGGCGTCCAGGTGCGTCAGTACCTGGATGAACAATTTCCTGGGGCATGGATTGGTCGACGTGGGCCCGTTGAATGGCCTGCCCGATCACCAGACCTAACGCCAATGGACTTCTACCTAGGGACATGTTAAGGTTATGGTGTGAAAATTCGTGATCTTCGTCATCTGGAATAACATATCATGGCTGCCTTTGAGCACATTTCACCAGATACCTTGCTCGGTGTCCATAGACATTGAAAAAAGCGTCTGCACACGTGCATTGCCCAACACGGACAACATATGGAGCACATTCTGTAAAAGGTAAACATTACTTTCAGTTGCCAATAACTTTTTACCAAATGAAGTTACATGAAATATGATTTCAGATTTGACATCCTGACGAAATTCTAGCCTATGGTGATGTATCACATGACCCACCTATCATTTTAAATACAAAAGTTGAATTCAAGATGGCGGCCATCCGCGTAACATACTCTACAAGGTGTCCCCCTAGACCTATTATGTATTGCCCATATCAATTCCATGAAAATACATCACTGCTGATTTTACAAGCAGTGGTAAAGGACTTCTGATACACCCTGTACTTTCGAATTTAAAACTTCTATTGGGCAAGGCCATTACAATGCTCAATTACATTTCCTATTTTAGTAAGATAGCAAGATGATTTTATTACAGTCTGTTCTAAAATCGTGAGGGAGGAGGTGCACCCTCACATCTGATTAGGCAAACAACGGCCACATCATTTTATACTAAGTAGTTGGCTCATCTTGAGCCGCCAAATTTGCTACTTGACATGGTACTACGCTGCCTGTCTGGAAGGTGGATGTATTCAGTGCATGTGAGATTGTCCATTGGTTGTTGGAGGTTCAAACAGTATGCGTATGCAGCAAAAGTTATACAGAAATTTTAAATCGAATCACTATTTTCAAGAATAGGTCTTACATGTGTCAAGAATTAATTTTTATAAAAAGGAGGACGTTCAACATATAAAGAACTGTCAAGTTTCACTTCCTGTTTGTTAGTTCCTAATGTTCTCTCATTTGTTCCGCTTTATCATTTCAAATATCCGAAAGGGAGAGATGCTGGTGGGTACTATTTGTGTTTCCCTTCATCGATTACATTATAATAATCATCACCATTCTCATCGTCGCGATTAGCAAAAAACTGGCAGAATAATCGAAGTAAAATTATAATACAAATACGAATGGAATAAGTAATGGATAGCATCTTTACCTTTTAACTGTTCGTCCCCGACTGAAAAGCAGACGATGGCCGTTCTAGTAGCTTCTATTTCGGTTATTCTATGTCGCTCTTGACCTAATCGTGACGATGAGGACATCCTGATGCAATGGGTGATGGAACAGATACAATGATACACTCATGTCATATCCTGTATTAGTTCCTGGGTCCTCTGGCTTCATGGTACGTTATGTTGCCCATTCGACAGGGAGACCAGAGTATTAGCAACCAAGCAGGGTGGATAAAAATCTTGATTTTTATTTAAAAAATCATTTTTGTTAATTTTTTTATTTAAATGGGATTTTTATTGAAATCAATTCTTTTGATTATTTTTAAAAAAACTTCCTTCAAATTGCTTGCATGGTTTTTGGCACCATACACATAGATAAGTGTCTTTTATAGATGTTTTTTTTCTAGTAAATGGCACTGTAAAATATTTGAACAGTTTGATTAAAACAAAAAAAATATATACATAAACATACATTTTTCTGTTTCTGATACTGTAACTACTATGGAAATGTTTGTTGAGTTTGTTAATGAAACTAATAATAATTTCAGTAACTTTTCTTCCAGTGAAAATAAAACATTCTGGATGTACTCTATAATTCTAACTTAAAATACTAAGTTAAATATTTTTTAGTCTTAGTACCTGAATTTGAGATGTTTTTAATGATAGTTCCAGAAATATCAGCTGCAATGCTTATTTACAGTTTAATGCTATTGACACTATTTATGGTTTAACATTATTAGGATTTTGTATATTTTTCTACACAAAATGTTTGCTATTTTTCCCCATAAAATTATTGAATTTTAAATTAAGAAAAATCCTGTGTTTACATTTTCTTTCGTATGAGCTTTACACCATCAGTATATATATTATATTTCCTTTATTTTTTATCTTAGAACCTAAATCACCATTAAATGATTACTTTCACCAAAAGTGTCTCCGATATCTACAAAATCCTTATGTACATTATTCTATAAATTATTTATTTAGAGTGAATTAAATCAGAGATTTTTTTTTCAAAATAATCACCTGATTTAAATCAATGCACCCCGCAACCAAGTTACAAATTCTTCCACAGGAGCAGCTAATGGACAGAACATGAGATCATATTTTATCCATGATTTTGATAGATACATATTCAATCTCCAATTTTGCCGTATAAATAACCACGCTTCCCAGTTCTACGAACTTGAATTCTGAAGTTGACAAGGCGCAGTTCTTCCTTTTCATTGTACTTAACCGATGTCGCTCTAATTTTTACCGTTACCGGACATGCACTTCCTCCTATGGACAACATAATGTGATGTGTATATGCTTCTTCATTACTATGTAATTTCAGACATAGTAATTCCTTTCTTTTACTTTTTGGTCATACAAAACACCCTGGATGTATTACCTACTTCACTAACCTCGGTGTATTTAAATATTGAATTACATGTTTGTTATTATAACTTCAAATCATCCGTATATCTTTCCAGTAGCCCAGTACCGAAAATCATAAATGTTGCCAGTGAAAGAAATTTCTCTTTGGACTTCAAGTGTGGCCAGAAATACTAACAAGTGTTCTATATTTTACATTGCCAATAATTCTTATGAAATAAATGATTTGAGAAATTTGCAATTAAAACCTTTAACACACATTAACTAAATTGCATGTCCGTCTGTCTTCCATGAAAACAAAAGAGACAAACAATTGTTTAAATTAATTAATATAAAGCATTTGTCCAAATTATTTCGCAACCACAAAAATTGCCATTTCAATATGGTACTTTTAGTATAAATCTGGCAACTTGACTATATTATTTTTAATTACAAACAATTGTATTGATTTGGTTAGTAGCAATAAAGAGTTTGTACTGAGCCAGGATTTTATTTTCTCCTATTTATAAGCAAGTATTTGTTCCCTAGGACAGTGGTTCCCAAAGTGTGGACCGCAGAGGCTTGGGGCGCAGTGGCTGACTTACAGGGACGCCGCGAAATGTTCCAATATTTTCACTGAAATGACACTTACTTAGTCTACACATTGTTTTAGATATGATTTTTTTTTCAAATATGTGTTTATATAGTACTTTTTACATATAAAATTTATCTGAATTTGAAATTTGTGTATATTCTTTAACTAAAGCCAAGCAACCTAACCACACTAACTGAGCGTTGCAAGTGTTACATAGGTCAATATCCTGACTTGGGCACCGCGGATAAATCTTGGAACACTAAGACCGCCGTGAAACAAAAAAAATTGGGAACCTCTGCCCTAGCATATATTTTCTTTCCCATTCCAAACAGTGGCAATTGTCTTGACAGTGTTGATGGTTGTTTCCAGAAGAAATTAATGTGACAAATATGTGAGTAAATTTACACAAAGAAAACCCAACTTAATGCAATTTGTAAACAATCTAAGGAGATATATAAGTTGCGTTTGAGCTTGACCCTCTTTCTAAAATCTATCTTGCAAAAGGTCCACAACATTGGATGGCAAAAAAATTGCCATTTCAACATATTAGTTATATATCCTTACTATATCAACCTATGAATATACCTTTCCTATGAAATTAACAATGTTTTCTGGCGATGTTGCTGGAATCTTTGACACCATCCAAAACCGGTGGTGGGGGAGGGGGACAAAGTGACAAAACTGAGTGTGTGGCAAGGAGAGTTTACTTTCCCTTGGTAGATAAGGTTTGGCATAATGCTGGAACAAAAGTGGTAAAAAGTGGGGGACAACTGCCGCCCCCTCGCTCGCCCTAATCATCGCCACTGACGACATGCTATCTGTTTTACATTCCAGATATACTGACATAGGGTACCGTACGATTATGACACTTTGTACGTACTGTAAGCACCTGACCAAGAATGAGGCTCTAATCTCAAAGTTACATTAAATTCTCTAATAGTAGCCAACAAGGGAAACTCAAGTAGGCTTCGCCAAAAGTATTTTATGTTTGCTGGAAGATAAGTTAATTTACCATAATTAATTACACAAGATCCATTGCTAACGACTTGAGTTGAAAATAATATTGTGCTTTTGCATTAACCATTTACGATTAATGGCGTACTTACTAAAAATACCATGTTAGGGAATCTAAATATGTACGTTATGCTAGAAAATGCATTTATAAATTCATGAAATAACTGGGAAGGAGAAAAAAGAAACTTTAAAAGTTATACAAAATGTAATAAAACGACAAAAATACTGAAAAGTAACTTAAAAACAAAAAAGGGCCGGAAAAAAATGCAAGATAAATACAATAATTTCGGATTCTAACTGAAGTGAAACGAACTACTATGACGCTTAACATTGTCTTCAAAGCCAAGAAAAATAATATGATTTGTCATCAACTTCCTAGCCCTAATTATGACTTATAGATTCAAATGAGTATCTTCTGAATATGTGTCCAGAGGTAGACAAGTGGAGTGAAATCAAAATATTTAAGAAGGACGAGTGTGCAGTGGCTCAGTCGGTAACGCGTCTGACTACCATGCTAAAGGTCCCGGGTTCGATCCCCGGCCGGTTCAAATCCGGGAACTTTTCTAACGGTGGAAGCGGCCCCGGCGCCCACCCAGCGTCGAATAACATGGGTACCTGGGGGAAACCCTGGGGGGTAAAGGCGGTCAGGGGCGTGATGCTGATCACATCACCCCCACTCACGACCGGATCAAGAAAGTGTGGGGCGTTACCCCCACACCCCCTATACGCCTTCATGGCGTGGTGCTAAGCACAGGGGAACACTTTTGAGTGTGCAGAAAGTTTTTCAGCGCTTCTTGCTACGGTATCGAAAGGGGGTCGGGTACCCTATTCTACACCCTCGAATTTTGAAAAAAAAAAATGTTTTCATTATGTAGGTTATGTGATCCTATTTGTGAATAAAAAAAATTGGAGCGCGGAAAGAGTAATTACGACTGTACAGCCGTTTAAAGTTGCGATTTTGTCGTTTCAAATTGTTGAGTCAAAATTTCCCACTGGTTCCGGGCTCCGCCCCTGGGGTAATTGACTTACCGCCCCCTACTGCTACCGCGGCCCCGCCTGTATCTATAGAGTCCCTTTTAAAGGCATGTTAGAAATTGGCCGAAGTCACCTGCCCCCAACACTATTTCTCACTGTTTTCCGCATTGACACATGAAGATTCAAAAAATGAAGGCTACCCGGCTAAAATTAAACCAAAGAAGGTAACTTACCTCTTTTTACCAAGGCCAGGTATTGAATTGTGGGTCGAAGTTCAATTTGTAAGTCCAAAAATGAAGTAACTCCTACGTTGAAAGTCCTTGTTGCCCTTTTCCACAGAATACCAACCTCCACTCCCTTCCCATCATAAAAATTAGAAGTCGCAAAGTATCCCATCCCACAAGTAATTTAGAAAAGACAACCCTCCCCTTTACGGCATGTAGTTGCCAAAAAAATATTATTATTTTCAATTTCTAAAGTCGCATAAATGAAATCGAATGTCTGAAATGTCCAATCCGCCAATATATCACACAAAGAACATATCGCAATCGCAAATGTTCCTATTGCACAAGTCAATCATAAGAAGAAAAAGAAAAAAATCAGACGTTCTCCTGTGACATAAATCGATGATCCGAAATCTTCAGACTTGCGCCTGTGACATGAATGCATCATTCGCCATGATAAAGTTGTGAAAAACCTTTTTGACGTTACGCAAGGAATTTTAATTTCATAAAAAACGTAAGTTTCGTAGCACGTAGATCTAAAAAAATAATTTCCGCGCTATTTAGAAACATCGTTTATTATGAAGAACTAATTTTTGTAACGAGAATATTTGAAATGTGCGAAAAATCTAGGGTGTAGAAAAGGGTACCCGAGCCATGAAATGAATATACGTGTGCGAGAATGCATGCGTTTTGAGTGAATTCCATCTTCTTTCATCACGTCTTGAAAAATCATAAAAGTCAAAATTAAAGTTGAACTGAACCTTTTACACGAAAAACAATGTACAGCGTAGAGAAATTCCACATCACAATAATTTCTTGGCATTGTCGTTTATGTCTGGCATGACATAACTAAACGTTAACAGAAGTTACGATGAAAATTAATGCACAAGATTGAACACCACATCAAGACTGTTCGATTTGATAATCCATCGTATTGAATGAGGCCTACCATATGATACACGTATACACAGGTATACGTAAGATGTTACGTACCTTTTCGTCTCTTTAGGAATTTACCTCTCGCTCCTCACGTCGTGAGTAAAATACTATGGTAATTACCAGATGTGGTAAACAAAACTTCCCGTTTTACCTTAATAAAACGTTAATTTTTCGCGAACGCACTTAACAATAATTTGCAAACTTAAATACACACCGGCATTATTGTCAATATTTCCAACTTGTTGCTATGCTATTTTTAGCTTGTTGATAAATCTCTCAGTTTGTAAATTTATGTTGCCAGGTGGACGTATTAAGGTTAGTCTGTTTGTCTATCTAATATTAGTTGCCTGTGACATCATAAATATTTGACAATTTAAAAAACGAAGAACACAACATTCCAACTAAATAAGAAAAAGTACTATAGTGTAATGTCCAGGAAATTACAAAACAGTTTAAATCTGATCTTTCTCACGGTATTTACCACAATGAAAGTAACAGTACTCCAAGTACAAAAATATATATGGATATAAATATATGAAAGTCTTCGTTTGTACTTACGAAGTACAGCCTAGAATGATAATTGAAATATTCACTGTGGCATTTAACTGACATTATCGTATATCTAAACAACGGGAAATAAAGACTTTAAGAGAGATTTGGGAAGTAATAATCTTGCATGTTATTGATACCTCGATTCAGCATTACAAATTAAAGAAAATGTTAAAAGTTATATATATTAATTAATTAATAGGAATATAACAATCATGGAGAGTATGAAATTATTAAGGGTTTTCAGGAACGAACATTTTGAATGGAATCATGACAAGTATATCGTACCATGCCCTGTCGCTACGATATAACTTTTGTGACCGATATATGAACATATCGGTACAGGTAGGCATTTAGTTGTCTGATATGAGGTAGTTTTAAAAAAGCTAATAATATTATTAGGTTATTCTACAACTTGAAGCAAGGTAATAGTACCAATAAATATTACTATATGCGGATCATGTGAAATGTTATGTATAAAAATGATAAAATTGAAGAAGGAACATAAATTTAAGTATTCAAACCAGGTCTGATTTGTTTTGAATTGAGACATCTATATGACAGAGTTATCGAATTCCTAACCAAAGCAAAGGTGGCATTATAAAATATGGATTGGTGAATTAGATAAAGGGACAGTGTCGTAGTGTTCGTATGACTTTCGGAGGGAAGGGGGAGAAAAATTCAAGTATAATTATACACTAAATATTTTCGAATCGATAGTAATTTTGTTGTTATAGTAGCTATATTTCTATACTATATATGTATATTTATGAACATATACATATATAGTAGCGGGTATTTCTCCAGCCAACTTCTATTAATACGAGTGTATTAAAAGCGAACATATTCGTTCGAAATTTTAATATTTCTCTTCACAGCCATTGTTTCTTCGAATATTAAGTAAGCATTCGCAAAATCTTTGCTAGTGACAATCGACCATTTTGCCTTCGTACAAAAATATTTGAGGTGGAAAATTAATATTTGTACAACGCCCATTCATATCAATCCATGTTGTTTGGTTAAAATACATTCTTTTTCAATATCATCACGAGAAATGGGCCATGTTTCACATTAGTCCATTGTACATTTTGCTTCATTTATTCACAACAGCTGAGTGGTGAAAAAAAGTTATAAACGTCGTGGATTACATCAGTATGGAACACTTCATGTATGTCGTTTTTCTGGTTATTAAGGTATTACGTTGTATTCATAAGCTTTCAGGATAGGATAAACTTTCTTTATATCCATCGAAAATAACTTTATATTATTTATTTGTTACTTACTGACCTTCAAGAGAGAGAAATATTAAATTGCAGAAGGTAGAATAATAATATGTATTATACATTTATAACATGCATATTCATACATACCCACCATACACCTTTCTCTCTTTCTCTCTCTTCCTACCTTCCTCTTCCTCTCTCTATTCCTCCTTCTCTCCCACTCTCTCACAGCTTACATCACATATATATAGAACACATGCATATAGGGTATTTTGCATTCAGAACAAGTTTCGTACTTAATTGTAATAATTTTAAGCTATTTGCATTTCGTTCGTAACGTAAGTACAAAGTACGAAACACATAGATATGCACCAATATCAATACAATAGATTACAATAGATACTAGATTCAATTTGCAACATATTCTAATATTCATTTTTTTATTATTACTAAGTCTACTATGCAAGTGTTTGTAAGGGAGATGAGAAACAGTGTTCTCGTATTCCAAATTAATCCGAGTGACACGCAAGCGACATATGCAGCATGTCATGTCACTCCCATACAAAAGGTTCAATTTTTTTGGCTTTTGAAGTTGCTTTTGCCGCTGTCACTTCGGTTCGAAAGCTCCATTAAATATCGTTTTCTCAAAACCTCATTTTTTCCCATACGTGTCACTGGTATTTCTCTATGGCACCTAGTAGGTACCCAGCCGAATGATAACTGCCTTGACGACGGGACTCATTTTAAGCCAAGGTAACTTAATATACTATAAGGTAGCGCCATCCGAAAATTGCCGATCATGCACGAACGCGTGACGTCATGTGGGAGGATCGGTTATGCTCGGTGCCCCTTCGGTTATGTTCGTTCGGGGCTTGGCAGAAGCAAACGGCCGCTATCATTTCTATGCGAGTTTCAGAGAGGGAAAGTGTTTCATTACTTTGAGGGGTAAATATTAATTATCATACTTCGGGATGGTATTGAGGTATTCCTTTAATGATTAGTAACATAATTAAAACATGCTACTTTTAAAAGAGGGGAAAATTGCACATGCAAAAGTATTGTAAAAATTCATTTTTCTGAAACATCATCGATATATTACAAAGAAGGTTGTCCGTGTTCTAATTAGAATTTCAGATTTCATCATTTCATAAATCGTATTATGATTTTAATAAGAAACGTTGCATGCTAAAGAAGAATTGCATAGTGAAAGAGTTACAAAGAAAGAATTGATTGACAGATTTGGTTTATTTTTGCTTTTCTGTCTTTTTTAAATATGAAAGGAAAACCCATAAGAGATAGTCCCCCCCCCTTCTATCTCTTTCTTTGTTTCCACAAACCGGCCTCCTTGGCGTAGTGGTTAGCACGTCGCACTTCAACGCCAGAGGTTTGGGTTCGAATCCTGGCTTGGGCATGGATGTTTGTGAGTGTTCATTCATAATTTCATCACTCATCCCTATCTTCGCAAATTAGCCAAAAGTGGCACAAGAAGCGAAGTCAAATGAAGCAAATCAATCAATCAATATTTGTTTTCACATGTACTATCACATTTACTAAATTCTCAATTTTCCCATTAAGGACAAATCAATATCTTGCCCGATTGGATTCGAATCCGGGACCCCTGGCGTCGAAGCACAATGTGCTAAGCACTACGCCAAGGAGATAGACAGAGGCCTCCGAGGTACTACGGGCTCACAGAAAGTCACAGGAGTACTATCGGATTATAAATTATGGATATTAGAGTTTGGATAATAAATAAATAAATTATATAATATATAATCTATAAATAAAAAAACACCCGTTCTTTATTTATAGAATCTCAAAGAGAGCGATAGTTTGCCAAACTAAAAAATAATCCTATCTTGTTCTCACGATAATAAAAATAGAAGGCATAATAAAAAATAAATTGGTAACAATAGATTGACACAGAATTGAATAAGCTGAATTTTGATGTAACTCGTTTTTATGTGGTTCTACTGATTAACTTTTAATTGGAGTCCAAACTTGAATAACCGTAATTTCTAATGCGATAGTAGTCCGGTATAATCTATTTACAAAATTTAACACAACGCAGTACAAATGCCTAATATTTAGTTTTCTGACTAAATAGTTCCTTCTTATTCATTCAGAACGTTGCAATCATTTCCAGGAACATTTCAGATTTTACATAACATCAGAAAGTATTAAAATTATACTGATATACTTAAAATCCAATCCTTACCATTCACCACAATGTAACTTTATTTTTGAAGTTATCAAGTGAAAGAAGCAATATACAATCTAGATAAATTTTTACTCTGCATTTGATACTTACTCTAAATTCGAAAGAATTCCCAACCTTCTTCATATATTTATTTACTGTACAATAATTTACAATAATAATCAAAGTTCCACATGCAAAAATTTTTTGAAAAGTTTTATGTGGAGGAAGAATGATGAAATAGTTTGTAAGATAGTAGTTTCAGACTTTGAAAACGCAATTCCAGTTTGTAATTTGCAGATATTTTTAATTTCTCTGGTTCAAATTTAGCTGCATATTATCGTTGTCATAGTTCTAAAAAGTATTTTTTCGTATTAAGAACTTTACATACAAACGCGTGCTGAAGATGAGTCAAAGTGTACAAGTACTAATTTAACTAAGTTAACCTACTCGAAATACTTGATGAGTACTAGGAACATCAAACTTAAATGTCTTAAACTACTAATTCAAGCCTATAGAAATAGATTTTTGATCACACGGTAAATGAAACGCTTTGAGAATATCGATGAAAATATCTTAGTTTAATTAAACAATAAAGGAGAAAAGTTACATGAACTCACAATGATTGACCGTGCAAGTGTACGAATTATTATTCGTTAAAGGACTTTGTCCGCAGATTTTCCATTTCCATTCCCAAGTGTGTCTGAGTTGTATAACCCGAAAATATACTCCAAGGCTGATATGCGACACACATTTGTACATTAACTAAGTAACTTCCATTACACTAATCTTATATCTTGCTCTTTTTGACAGAAATGTACTACAAAGAAATAATGTAACATCCATTGGTTTATATTGAGTACAAGGGTACAAAATTATTCACAATATATTTGTGAAATACCAAAATTGAACAAAGTTGCAAACATTTTAATGATGGGTGTAATATTCACTTATGCAATATTTACCATCGTGCATACAACGCTATGTAACTCGAATTGAAGATGTACTAAGTGAATTTCATTTCGAATAGCGTGAAAGTTAGTACACGATCTTCGAAATGCCCATCTCCGACAACGTTTTTCACAATAATGTGAACATACAAATCACAATCAACATCGGTCTGTGTTAAATGAAATTGTTAATAATTATAAATCCGACTTACATAAAATGTACTTAATAAAATCAGTTAGGCTCACTACGTACTTCGCACTAGTTGAACACATTTTCAAGATATTGATGTCTTCTCTTGTAGTACTGTCGGTTAGGTTACGTTCTAGATTTTGAACTTTTTTATTTGGTTAAAGCGGTTGAAAGAGGTTGTTTGTAATCTTTAATTTATTTGCTTCATTATGCAGATGTGTATTTCTCCTTTGTAATAGATCGAATATGTTTTCCAACAACGAAACATTGCTTGCAGTTTGTGTATATACCAACGTCTATATATTTTTCACTTTTTTGGCAGCATAGTCTTTAGCCTGTTTAGGGCACGTTTCCTTATTGCGTGTCTTTTGTAGCGTACAGCTCTGCAAACCTTATCATCACGTCCTACAAGCGAAGCATATTGTGAAGATAAGTGTTTAGGAGAACTACACCATTTCCTCGATTATTTGGTACTAAAGTAATTGGATGTAATTTTAGCGATGTCTCTGCAGTTGGCTTCAGCACGTTCTTTGGTGGAAAATACAGAAATTCTGCTTTTAGATCTCGCACATAGTCTTCTTCACAATAATTGGCACTGCACACTTGCATTTTTTACATTTCGTCTACAAGCATGAATCCACTGTTTACTTACGCAATTATCGACTGGAAATTATGATATTTTATGTCAGTTCCTTTAGTTTTCTGGTTATAGTTTTCATAGCTTGCTACAGCACAATTAGACATGATTGCAGTCTAGAAGTACAAAAATACAATAAAAATAAATGGAACGCTACAAAATCAACAACCTGCTTGTTCCGATTTTTGCGACGTGTTAGTAGCTAAATGTACCCCGCACCAAACTTACTGCACATAGCAATGAGCACCGTCAAACCCGATCCTCCCAGATGACGTAATGCATACGTATTTCACATAGCAACGAGCACCCCCTGATTTTAAGCATTTTTAAGCTGTCAACTTTCGATGTCGCCACCGAAGTTACCCGAATCGAGCCCCACTCGCTCGTGAGTGCCACTTCAGCAATTTCATCCAATCATCACTCGTCCTCATTGTCGCTATTAGCCAAAACTAACAAAAATAGTAATATCTCTAATTTTGGTAAAAATTATGTAGACACACATACACACGAATTATATATATAAAGCAAAGAAGGAGAAAGGAAACACTCCCCAGACAGTGAAAAAAAGTCAAATTTTCGCCGACTCAAGCTGCATCTTCAACATATATATAATATTATATAAATGTATGTATGTATACATATTCAAATCATTAAATACCTTATTTGGAACATGCTGCAACCTCAACACATTTACTTTTTATCAAGTTACTGGCTGAATCCCGGGGACAAACAACTCTAGGAGCAGACTTCAGTCAAACAGGAGTAGCGCACGAAGTGGACCAGTCGCCACAAACGAACAGTAAGTATTCACAATGTTTTTTCAGATTATAACAATTTCTTCGTTGCTCATCTTACATTTCACTTTATCACTTACACTTACAGTGTTACACAAATACAACGATTCTGTTACAGATTGATGTGTCCATTTAACTGCGTATTCTATTATTATCATATTAACCTGTGTACCCTTCCCCAAAAGTTACCCGATCAATGCTTCCCCTACGGTTATGCAAACGAATGAAACGCGAGGAACGCTGACGTCATTTGTTATTTTTTCTGCAGACAACTATAATTTTACGGTTACATGAGTGGCGTACTTGTTACCTGTGATTTCGTAGTAAAAATACTGTAAATTTTTCACAGTGTATTTTGAAATAAGTAATTCGAAATAACGTAGAAGGAACCAATTAAAGAAACCTATCACTTATTATTCAATCATTACCATAAACTAAAGCTTTTCAAATTATTAGTAAAGCATACAATGTAAATAAAATTTTGATTAGTGTGATTACGGATAACTGATAATTTCATTTGTTTTTTATAGATTGTAGGTTCGTTGTTAAAAAATATTAACTACAATTAATAATTTCAGGAAAGAGTGAAGAGGTTAACCCACCTACAAGTGCACCAAATGTAGCGAGAGTGTTTCTTAACGTATTGCGAACAAGGCCAGTTCAAAGTAAGTAAACAGTCAACTAATTTATTAGTTTTCATATTTCAACAACCTAAAATTAAAATTGGTTATTCTCAAGCTCTATAAATATGATTGCAAAATTTTCATTCTAACAAAGTTTATTCAAGGACATATACTGCTGGACAAAGAAAACCGGACACTTTAATATTTGACATCTGAATTGCAATTACTTATGAATTAGTTTGGTAGTTTTCTGTAACTTTCGTTTTTGTTCTAATTTAACTTATTAATGTATGTAGAACATCCTCAAAGTTTGTTTTCTGTTGAATATATTTCCAATAATTTAGTTAACCTTCGAATCAGAATGTATGCGTTATCACAAAAAATGCAAGTGTCCGTTTTTTTTTTGTCCAGCAGTATATGTTACAAAAGAAACACAACCTCAACTGCAATGCAATAACATGGGAAGATTTTCATAATTTGAATACACGATGTACAAATAGATAAACTACCACAGTTGTTACGCCTTGTTTATTTTCTGGGTATCACGTTTAATTTATTTGCTGTTGTCATTGATGTTATTATTGAGTTGATAATTATTGAATTTAAGTTGGAGAATATTTATTGCAAGCAACAGAAATAACATATTTGTGTTGTCAAGTCATAAGAAGGCACCGTTCAGCCGTAATTTGAGTCGCAGAAAGGGAGTCTCATAAGTCAACCGAAAAAGGAGATTGTACAAGTTACCGTGACGAAGTTATGCGTGCCCTTGAGAGAACTTCAAACAACATTAAGTAAAGCGTCTATATTCTAGTACACCCACCGACGAAAGAAACAGTAAGCGGATTGTCCACCACCATTTTAATTCTGTCCGTATTACACAATGTGTTGAGAATGAATTGAAATAATGACGTCAATAAGCTTCGAACCAACATAGTTTCAGTCCTTAAAACAACACAGGATGTAGAATAAAAAAGTAATATAAATGGAGGTGGACAATTTGCCTACCATTATCTTTGCCGTTGACTGTACAATATATATCTAGCACCTCAAGATCTTATTCGCAATGTATTTCTGTTTTACATTATCACAACACTTTCCGAACATTCTGGAAGCAAAAAGTGATGATGTTTAACCAGGAGCGCGCTAAGTAGCCGACTTTCGACTCGCCAAAGAAGTTTCCGGGTTCGAGTACCGGCCTGGGCATGGGTGTGTTTCGTAAGTGTCCCTTCCTCAATTTCCTCTAATCATCACTCATTGCCGCGATTAACCCAAAGTGGCAGGAATGCGATACCAAATTAGAAATACAAATACAAATTATGGAGACATATAATATTGGCATTAAATTTGTTACATGCTTGAAAAGATGATATTATAAAAACAAATTGTAAGTTAGTGCAATTAATATACATGATAGACCAATAAATATGTGTGTGTGCTTGCTGGGAAATATTGTAGTATTTAGGTGTTGCTAACCATGGAAAGTAAAATAGCCAAGTAATTACAACCTATAATTAGTGTTTATCTATACTTAGAACGACTATACTGCGAGTTAAGTTATTTTAATGTTTTTACTCCACTTCTGTTCTCAGACAGGTGGAAATTTATTGAAAATGGCATCACCGGAATGAAACGCTGCATTACGGACATGGAAAAAGCAAATATACCAAGTAAGTACTGAGTTTAGTACATATTAGAATTACTTAATATAATGATACTACACAAACAAAATTCTTTTAGTGGCGTTCTTTGAATTCTGGAGTCTTGTTTAAAGTTCATTTTAATACTGGTAGCATTATTCATTAAGTGATTATCTTATATATTAATAGCAGATCGTTCATTCCTAAATAATTTTTATGTTAAATTACATGTTACATTGTGTTGAGATTTGTAAATATTACATTCATGCCACCGAAATTGCCATAAATTCAAGTCCTATAAACATTTAATTCATATTTTTAGATCTATTCAATGATGTTTTAATTTTATTCTCATAAAAGAATTGCAAGTTATGTACAATTAAATTTGTCAAGACGAACATATTGCAAATAGGTCACCACAGTGATTTTTTTTTTTACCGAAGAAATGTAAATAACAATATCACATTACCTAAGAATAATGTTTTGTCAGCATAACATCAGAGAAGAATGCTTTCACCAAAATTGTCAAAATGTGTGTTTCAAACTTGAAGTGTGCCTTATTCGCAATCTTAATAAATTTATATTTTATACTTTCCGCCTAGATCCTCTGCAGAGTATTGCTGAAAATGATAAGTATCTCAGGAACTGCCTTCATGATTTATACAAACATGTTGAAGGTAGGTAGTGTGGTGTTTGCTTATAGATTATATCATTTAAAGCTCCACCATATTCTCCTCTTTAATTTCTTACGAGGATGTTATGTTTGTGTCATTATGTATAACACGCTCGAGTCTCGACGCCTTGCATCTAAAACCGGCAACCCTGCTTCCCCTAGCGGGACAATTATGTAACTCCACTGAGAAGCCACGCCCCCTACTCTTCGTAGCGGCCGAGGTTTGTCTGACAGCGATGCCAACCCTAGCATAATAGTGCTAAACCTAGCATAATTTAACCGTCTTTGACACCTAGCACCCTGTATTTGGCATAACAGCCAAATCTAGCATAATCTGCAACCGTCGATTGATATTGAACTCAAAGGAAAGTGCTCTGAAGAAGTAAAAATAAAAGTAACTGAACATCTCTATTTCAGGAGTGGACATGTTTCCAACAAAAGAGAGTAAACCGGCCTAGGGATCCCGTCCCCCACCAACGCCTTTCATCTCTTCCGCATCTTCATGCCATAAGATCGAAGAGGAGGGTTGGGGCGGCCACCCTCAAAGTTTTGTCCTTTCCTAGCACCGACACAAGGGGTCAGCCATTTGCGGTGCCTGTATTTTCGCGAGGAATGCTTAGTAGAAAGTTGGATTGACAAATAAAGCTCATGTGGAGCCCTTCTTTGTCGGCAAATTTTGACCATCTTTGTCTTCAGCTTGTGTAGGTTCGGTTCAGCCGACTTAATGTCTTACCATTTCGGAAGCAGTCTCCCGCGGCGAAGAAAGCGTTGTTCCTGTCTATGATTTTAATTCTTCGTGCGTGCGTCTTTCAGTGTATTTTTGAGCGTGTGTTTTAGTGTATCTGCGAGTGTTTTTTCCTGCTTTTTAATTTTTTTATATAAAATATATTTGGAACAGTTTCGAAAAATGAGTACTAATAGCAAAAGAAGTAACTGTGAAACTCCCGGAAAAAAAAAGACTGTGGGGATTTAAAAGCAGAAATGGGAGTCGTATGCTCAGAAATATAGAAAGGAGTGCGAAAGAGGTAGTTTTTATTTTTTCGTTTGGTGAGTACCTTTTTTCCTTTCCTTTCCTTTTTTTATTTGGAAAAAATGTTAGTTTACATAGAAATGCATTGTATGAGCATTTGAAAGTTGTAAAGAACTATCACAAAAGTATGTGTGTCTAGCAAGGTGTTGTTGGATATGGAAATGGGTTAATACGTCCTTCCATATAACGCAAAAAAAAAAAAAAATGCAGTAGTATATGAAAGATATTTGTGAATTATACACCGACCCCTCACCCCGCCAGTAAGGTAAGGACGCTTAACTGTGTCATGTCATCTTCCCTCTCCCCATCTGCTAGATAAAATATGTGAAGAATTTTTACAAATTTACTGAGCCACATGCTCTAGTTCGACCTTTGGTAAGGTATGGACATGTAATAATATTTTTTCCATCCCATAGTCCATAGACCATTTCATCAGTTCTTCATTTGCCCTTATTGTCGTACTTACTCCCAGAGACACTAAGGCAAAAATAAAAAAAAAAAACTTCAAATAAATAGCTCTTAGGGTGGGATAAAATATAACATCTGAAAATAGTAACAAAATATATTGTTAATAATAATAATAATAATAATAATAATAATAATAATACTGTCCTAGCACAATTGTGTGGCATTCTAGCATAATTTCACAGTTCGAACAGCACTTTTCGTAGCTGAGAGGTTGGCAACGCTGGTTTGTCACGAGAGCGACCAGTGGTAATGGAGACATACACAAGAAAAGGTGGGTTCTCTCCTCCTTTGTATTTTACTCGCACATTTAGAATTAATTAGTTGACCTTCCATTTCTCTAAAATGGCCAATGCTGATGTGAGGTGGTCGTTGGCTTAGTGGTTATTAAACTTTTAGATTTTTTGCTTTCAAAATAGCATTTTTGTTTGAACGCAACGACCACGTCACAGTAGCTATGTTCAGCTTATAAAGTACAGGGTGTTCCACAAGTCCAGACTCATGCGAGGAAAAGAAGTAGAATTATAGAGTTCGTTCAAAGTGTTCGCCATTCTATCACATAAGTTCAAGATGAAATCTTCATTCCTGCAATATTTTATTAATCACAGTCGAAGACAAAGCGCCTCCACCGGATACAGAACCCGGCACAATTTGTTTCAAGGCGACAGCGTTACCATTATTCCATCGAAGAGCCTATTATGTATTTGGAAGCGAATAATTTATAGTGTAGTTTGTGAAAATTTAGTTTGAATTAATGTCCTCAAATATTGAACAGTCTTCAGAGAAAACTTAACTAATAATTCTTTTTTTTTTTTTCATTTATATGGTGTTCTAAATGTAAGTTGTACATTTGATTCTGAGAAATACGTATATTCCAGATCCATGTGAATTAATTTCTACTGGTCCTGAATCAAGATCTCGCTGCAAAGAAATATTAAATGACATTCGTGTAGGAGGTAAGATGTTCATCATATAAGACAATGTACAGGTTGTTTCAATTCAAACGCCATCGTTTTAACTTCTTCGTAAAGCACTCGTATTTAGCATATAGGCATAAACTTTGCACATTTTCCTCATGGGAGTTTAAAATTCATTTTTGGCTATGTTCATTCGGCCACTGAGTGAACAAGTAAACACATGTTCTTGAGAACGGTTTCAACAATCGACTAATGATTGCAGTTGGTCCACTGATTTCGTTTACGAGAGATATTGTGTGAAGGAAGCCTTGAAGAGCTCTCCCTTCAGGAACCCTCACAATTAAAAGGCACAAGGATTGAGATCTGGCCTTGCAGGAGGCCATGACACGCCACAATGTAATGTTTGAAATGACTTCCCAACACTGTTATAAGCTACCGTAATTTTAACAATCTTCTACCCTTTAAGTTTAACAATCTACCTACAAAAACTGAACCAAACTGTTTTGTTTTTTTCAATTTGAATAATATATTAATGCATAAGGATGGATAATGAATTAAAATTACTGTGCATCATAAATACATGTTGAAAAATTGAATCTTAAAAATGTCATTAATTAGAGTATTTGTTTAATGGCCGTTAAAACTTTTTAAACGGTCGTAGTATTTTTAAGGCAGCTGAATGGTCATATTAAATCGTAACATTAACATTATAGTAACATTATCTTATTTGCAATTCATTATCGTACCATAAAAAAATCAAGTTATGTACATTATAACAATAAGAATTAAGCATTCTATTTGAGCGTAGTTGATAATAATAATAAATGTTAGGATATGTCAAAATTACTTTGTGAAAATATTCGAAGTTTCTTATAAATTTCACCAACCAAATTTTCATTATTTTTTTTAAAGATTAATTTCCAATGTTTAACTGTTATAAGTAAAGAAATTCGTTTCAATAACGTTTAGTAATTTCCTGCTTTAAATTATTATATAAACATACTTATGATTGTTTTATATGTTGTTAAATTTTAGGTGGAGATCCTGTAGCGACATTTATTAATGAACTTGAAATAAGAGTTGCAAAAAGCGTTGAAGGTATGGAATTCTCTAGCATATTTGATTCGATTTGATTTGGTGTTTTAAGTCCACTTTATGCACAAAAAGGCTAATCGGGACTGGACCTACAGTTTAAAGTGGGATCCGAACCACTATGTGCCTCCACCGGGTATCGACCACTGCGCCATCGGGCACCAATGCAAATAGTAAGTGTAATAACATATAATGGCAGTCAATGACTTGAGTTTTAACTGAAAAGAGACCAAATTTTGATATTTTTTTTTTAAAAAAACTATCAAATCATTTTTATCAAACATCACCTTCATGTTATCTATCAGATGTATAATGTTGCACGTACGAGATGTGAAACTATGGCTTTACAAAGTCTCGATCTCAGGCAAAGAGAAGGTGGTGTGATTAACATCACACTATGGCTTTACTCTATTGAGTAAGCCTTAGTGCTATTTATTCGAAGACATTAATGTGAAATTTTCAACTGCATCGGACCACCAAGCCAAATATAATTAATGTAACACATTTTCACATTTATATTATCTATATATAATGTTATATCTGCTTTCAGATCCTTGGAAAACAATAACTTCTGTCATCGATGCCATAAAAAGTTGCCTTCTTGATTTCGGGAATTCTATACATCCAGGTTTGTTGTGTCTATGAAATACAATATTGTATACATAACAATATTTTTTAAAAAAAATCTCCTTTTCAGAATAATGTGTCCTATTATATGTCCTCATATTTTCAAAAAAATATGTAAGCTTTTGCAATTGTGATAAATTAAAACTAAACATATTTTAATAACAGTGTTTGGTGTCTTTATTATCTTGAAAAATGTATAATCAGATACAACAAATTTGAAACATTAATCATTTTGTGTAGTGCTATACTGTTTACATTGTAGGCGTCAATAGATAAAACTTTACTTACTTTTATAACAGAAATAATAAAAATTATTAATCTAACACACAGAATACAATTTGTTCAGATTGTGTCAATAGTCTTATAATGTGTGTGTGAATTTCAGATCCCTGGAATATATTAGGATCTGATGTTAACGTTTTGAAAAGCTGCATTTATGAACTGGAGCGACGGAGAATTGATGGTAATATTAGTTATCCTTAACTTTTTTAAACTTTAAATATTTTTCGATTTTGCTTGTACTTGTGTAAATATTTTGATAATGTCTCTATTATAACCCTATGTGTTGAACGTGTACTTATGATATACTCAGTTTTCGTTGATTGTTGTTCGTTTAAAACTAAATAAAATATGTACATCGGCTGAATATGTTCATGGTTAAATACTAATTTGTAAAAAAAAGTATATTGTGGATGTGTTACTTCAGAATGCATTAGGGTCTACTTTAGTCATAACTAATAGTAAACACAGAATTGTAAATTTAAGAATAAGGATGGCATTTTAAGATTTTCATTTATTCTTTCTCAACAATAAAAGTATTTTAAGGAAGAACATGTTAACTAAACAAGTGAATACGTGCAATGTCTTTCTTGAAACAGATCCATGTGCATTTCTTTCCCCACGTCCAGAAGATAAAACATTGTGCTTGAGAATCTTGGACGAGTGGCCAGATACAAGTAAGAATATACTTTATAAATCTCTGAAACACTATACACTTTTGTCGTAATTGACTATGATATATATGGATTTAAGTATTATATTTAATGCATGTTATATCTCGAATGAAAATTGTAATATTACACAATGAGAAATAAAATTTCAACTGCCGTTACAGAGTGTATGTTATTGCACACATGTATTATTTAATAATATTAATAACTTCGTATATAATTTTCACTCTTTGTTCTGGTATAAAGATTTATGTCAGCACTTGGGACAATAACAATGTTATCAATATTTGATAGACATGCTTATGTTGCAACTACCTGTTTTTCCTGAACTTTTAATCTTCTGAATATGTACTAATTATTGTATACGTACTTTAAATGACGTATTAATTTGTCATGTTGTAGGACCTCCAATCCCCAAGAGAGAAGAGAACCACAGAAAAAGAGTGGAACCAGGTAATATACATTTTACATTACAACAGTAAAGGTTTCTTTATGTGTCGTCATGTTGTGGTTGATTTCCATATGTGCAAAAATTCCCTTCAGAAACAATTAAGGTCATATGTTGACTAACTGATTATTTGGTGAATGTTGTTGAGCTTCGTTTCCCTGATTTCCATCGGTTTGGACTTGTTAACTGACTTTTCACTTGCAGTTTCAATTCTGCGATAACTGCGCCTCGTACAAGGGCGAGAGTCCATATTGTGTTGAGTCTGAGGTCCTTACAAGGACGAGAGTCTATATTGTATTGAGTCTGAGATCCTAACAAGGGCGAGAGTCCATTTTGTGTTAAGTCTAAGGTCCTTACAAGGACGAGAGTCCATATTTGAGGTCCTTACAAGTGCGAGAGCTCATATTGTATTGAGTCTGAAGTCATTTACAAGAGCTTGAGTCCAAATTTTGTTGAGTCTGAGGTTCTTACAAGGACGAGAGTCCATATTGTTTTGAGCCTATGGTTCTCACAAGGGAGTCCTGATTGTCTTGAGTCTGAGGTCCATACAAGGGCGATAGTCCATATTGTGTTGAGTATGAGGTTCTTACAAGGGCGAGAGTCCATATTATGTTGAGTCTATGGTCCTTAAAAGGGCGAGAGTCTGTAAGGTGTTGAGTCTGTGGTCCTTACGAAGACCGAAGGACTCTTTGCAATGAAGCTGTTACCAGGAACATAGAGGCCTCCTGGGGGATCCCAGCATCCCTGTGCCAATTCTTCTGACTACAGGATTGGAACGTGTTCTAATGCTGCTCATAATCATTCAACTTCTTGGGTGAAGAAGTCTTCAAAAGGTTCAAGTCCAGGTCCTCCTCGATCTACTGGTTGCTGGTGTATCAGCTGTTCCCGCTTTTTATTCTCGCTGGGAAAAATTTGGAGAACTTGTAGTTTATACAGGTTGGATTTGGTGATGCTGTGCATCGCGGGGATATCATAGCAGTGGTCGTCTTGATCCTGATAGGGTGATAGCCCTAAGTTTCTGAAGATGAGGACAGTCCTCATACCCTCTGGTTGCTGTTATGCGGATGCTTTAATATCAGGCAGGTACAGCATCGGCTAGGTAGATACACTGAAAGCATGTAATAATAATTGTTTATGTGTGTTTGCTTATATCTTCAATAGGAGACACCCATGGTGAGTGTTAATGCCACTAAATGTCACAGAAACAGCTAATCAATCGCACTTATTACTTTCTCTTACACGGTGTTCTTCCAAACTGAGATTTCACGATGTTCTACACTACCATCTATCCATTAAAGGTACAACTAATATCAATACGATATTCCGTCATCATATTTTTGTTGTCAAGATCAGTTATTTCGGAAATTCTCCGTTCTTAGTGAAGAAACAATGAAAATTCTTGTGCTGGAAGAACAAAACTATGACGAGCCATAAAAGTACTAATGAGCTTACGGGAATAATAAGAGATGTGAGCACCATTACTTTGGAGACTTCAAGAAAGGTAGTGAGCAAGAATTAGACTGTAATTTCTAAACAACGAGAACAATTGTTGAACTATATTACAATATGCTAAGTATGAACAATAAATTCAAGAGAAATTAAACCAAGAGGAATAAACATTAATTAATAACGAGATTGTGCATATGGAAGTAGAGTTTGGTGCTGGAAGTTGGCACCACTTTTTGGAATTTCAATTTTTAGTGGTGTATAGAAATCGCAACACGTATCACACAAAATACACTGAAAACTAGTACAATGCTAACAACACACACGCAGAACCCAAACGGTGTTACTTGACACAAACATGTTGACTTCAGTTACACATTACATTACATAAACTGCTAATTATTCAATTTAAGTTCATCAAAATACACACAAAAATGTATCAATGGGAACTTTTATTAGCTGTTGTTACGCCTGTTGCACTGAAAATGCAGAATCTAGAAGATCAACTCAACGAAAGTCAAATATGCTTCAACCCAAGTTTATACTCATATAGGTTAATCTGGAATGGACCTACAGTCTAAACTGAGATAGGAACCACTATACTATGTATCTCCACTGAAGATCAAACCTGGGATCATTTAGCTACAAGGCGAGAGCTTTTACCACTACACCAACGGGGAAGCCGATTGGTAAACTCTTGTATCACACGAGCGAATATACCTATCTGAATTATACAGACACAGGTCAATCATCTCTATGTAAATAAAAGTTCCACTTATGGACATAGAAGTTCACATGTCTTCCACACATATTTACGCCGAAAGAATTGCGAATATATTGAATAATTAATGGTACAATTTATTACTTTCAGTTGAAGAAAACGCACCTGTGTTCCAATATCCATACGCGCCGCCAAGCAATAATTTCTATGGGAGAGTGCGTAAGTATATCTTCCTTAACTTAAATAATTATGAAATGGAGGTGTACTTTCTTGTAAAAGATAGTAACAAAGTGGTGGACTTAGAGCTGGACAGAGAGTAAATTAATACCAAAGGTGCAATTGGAAATTCCTCGAACCGTGAAGAAAAACCAATTAAATTGATTGGTTGATTGATTGAATTGGTGTTTTAAGTCAACTTTATACACAGTATGGCTAATGTGGATTAGATTTACAGTTTAAATTGGGATCCATGTACAATGCGCCTACTTCGGGGAACGAACCTAACAATATTCCAAAATTGGGAATGTTACCATTACGCCATCAATGAAGTCCTCTAAATAACAGTTCCAATTAATAATCTTCCATCTTATACCGTCTCACATCTAATGTATATTTGGCTAAGTACGATGAATTAATGTAAGTTCGCTTCGATATTTTAGTTTTAAAATTAGAAAAATCTACGAACATCAAAGCTCCCAAAATTTAGAACTTCCACACAACGATCCCAATCAAAGATTCTAAACACAAGCATTTGTTTTCCGGTTGGTTGTGTTTCCTTTTATCGTGGAAATGAGGATGAAGAATATATTTGCCGACGAGATGGTGAATTTCACTTTCATTTGTTTCTGCAATTACATTCAGTTTATTCGTTTGTTACAGCTTTCAACTTCTTCCAGCGTCCCTATCCAGGTAAGATATTTAATTGCATATATAATATACAAAGATATTGTATCTTTGCATATAATATTGAATAGTCTGACGATTAAGATATGCATTGTAGTAATTATACTATAATAGTTCTCGGAATGATATTGACAATGGTTCTCTATTAGCATGTAATGTTAATTGGACATTAACATCCCCTGATATTAGTAGAATATTTTAATCAAGAAGACTTTGTTGTGCAGGCCATGCAGCATGCACAGAAAAGGATAGAAAAGTATATAGGGTTCTTGGAAAACATGAAAGTAAGAGACAGAACAGGCATCCGAGGTAAATTAAAGGTCTATCATGGAAAGAATTGGAATGGTTTACGTACTCGATTGTGTGGGATGGTGTAGTCCATAATACCTTAAAAAATCACTATCCAATTGTTTGGGAGAATTTCCGTGATCTTGGAAAAGTGTGGAAAAAACCCGCTTCTTGAGATATTTAAGAATGTTGTCATGAGTTTATTTATTTATTTACATGCATGTGTGTGCATGCATTTTTCTGTGTAGTAAATATCTCTAATTTTATTCAATTGAAACTTTGAAACAATTCTTCTTCCTTCAATGCTGAAAGTACATGAAGCAAAGAGGTGAAACTATGGCTGCAACCAATATTTTTAAGCTGACAACCATCTGGAACCATTCGTTGTGGTTTCGACTGCGATAAGAGAATGTCCTTTTTGCGCAAGTGGCGATGATAGATGAAACATTCTAACCGAAGTGTGGGATCCTTCCGGATTTAAATTTGGAATTTCACTGTCGGGCCCTTCTAGAGTTTTGGAGGGAGGACCGAAGCAACTTACAGTCCAGGCTGTCGACCATCTAACTTTTCTTAGTTAACAAAGTAATTGAATATATCATTTCTCATTTCTTTAGGATACGGCAGTATATATTCTCCGAATTTCATTCGTAAGTATGTTAATGTTAAAAATTCCCTTCCTGCATTTATCATTCCCTCTATTGCGTATGGCTGTGATGAAATGAAAAATTTAAGAATGTATAATTACGAACATTTTTAAGTTAATTATTGTAATTCTTGAGATGATCATGTTATTTGAATAATTGAAAATCTTGTTGTCCAACAAAAATATTTATATTAGTAAGATAAGATCATATTAGTAGAGATGGCACTCGTGATTTTGTTCTGTGCTTTGATTCTTAATCTAATATTGACATATTCCAGAAAATTTTAATTCAACAGCCAGTATTGTAACCTTAAATTACTATCATAATCTAATGTATAAAAAATTTCTTAATCGTGACAAGTTGGAAATACACATTTACATTTTTTAAGCACTCTCGTTTTTATTTTGTAAAATGTAATTCATAAAATACTTTCATGTTGAAAGTGTAATGAAAAGCGATTTGATAGATTCTTTAGTGTCATGCATGGAGGGGGAGGGGACTGACTGAAGTGAGAGTAACCAGATGTATCATGCTTATTTTACGTGGGAAAAAAATCAATACAAATCTCAAGCAGTACTTCAATGTTATCAGCAAGAGGTGTGTGTGTAAACAGTAAGTGATGTAATTCTACCAGAGAAAATGTTCAAAAAGGAGTCCCGTAAAACAATTCATTTCTTCCTGACTAAAAGTAAACTGGTTTAATGGCAACTGATAAGTACGTATGAATTAAAGGTAATAAATGTTCAATACTTCTTTATTTTTCAATTTTTTCTCAGCATTTCAAGATGACCCGAATGAACAACCACTTATCTGAGGAGTATTAACTCATTTATACCTAACGTGTGTGCAAATCTTATGTAAACAAATTAACAAAATGTAAGAAATCAGCATTGAATTATAAGTATATTTTGAAATCACATGTTTTTCTTTGCTAAATGTTGTATTTTATTTAATTCTAAACGTACGTTATCCGTACGTTCTCTCTTTGCGAGCCCAAAATTTAATAAAAAATGTTGCCTGAATAGTATAAATAGTTTTTTTTGTAAGAAAATTAACATAATGTTGTAAAATAATAAGTTAAAAAATGAGAAATCTCTTTGCGAGTTACAAATATATTAAAATATCTTGCTTGAATAGTATAAATAGTGTTATTTGAGTTAAAATAAGCCTAAACTTCAGCTAAAGTTGAAGAAAGACACTTTGTGTGTGTCTAAATTGCAGTACAAACTCTTGCTTGAATCGTTCAAATAGCGTTTTCTGAGTAAAAATACGCGAAAAATATGAAATATTGGCCCTAAGAGTCAAAATTTGGTCAATCTTACGTAAAAAAATACGCATTAACAACCATCCTGTAGTTTATAAAGCAATAATCAGAGGGTTCGTAGTTCGAAACCTAGAAATAAGGGCAAATAGTGGATCGCATCCACTTTAACCTGTAGTTACTGGGCAGGATTGTTCCTATTTCAGTCAAATTCCTTACGCTTTAGGTCAAATAGTCTTTACAATGTTACGAAAGGAGGAAGAAAACCCCCCTAAGTTACTTCCGCAAAACAAAATTGGATCCTCAAAAAAATCAATAGAAGCGTGATAAAATATTGGCGGCACGCGACATTATCCCATTCAGCTCCGGTAGAAGAATGAGGGGGAACCTAAAAATGGACTCTTCTCTCCTTTCGGCCGGCAGTGATCCCTCGCGGTTCGGGGTGAAGAGGGAAATATTCTTCTTTTCTGGTGCAAATTCGTCCGCTAGGGGACTCTGCTCTCGACGTGTTCTTGCCTTTTTTAAGAGCAATTATTATTAATAACATGCATTCAGCCCGTATACTTCGTTTTCATATAGGCTACAAAGTTCAATTTCTTCGCCTTTAAAGCGAACATAGGGTAACGCCATATATTGAGTTATAATATCTTCTACCCCAGATCACTTCGGAGCCGGTTGAATCCGGATAAATCCAGATCCTTAATTATACCAAATATGAGTCGCCAGCTACGCAAAATGGGGGGTCATGATGTCATCACCAATTGCAAATCTCGCCTGACGCCATCAGTTGGCTTAGAATAGGCCGGAACAGTCTCCTCGTTAGTGAATAAAACGCATTAACTTCAAGTTCCCACGACTGCATGAATCAGCCTTGACTCATCCTCGCGTATAAAAAAAAGCATAAACTGCCTTAGAATAGGCCGGAACTGGGTTCCTTGGGTTAGAATAGGTCGGAACCGGGTTCCATAATAGTATATATTATGCACTAATGGAAAACCCTTAAGGCCAAGCTCCACGTCTGTATGAATCATCCGTGACTCATATCCGGCTGAAACTCATATATAAAGTACAACAATTGGGTTAGGTTAGGGTGAAAACGGGATACATAATAGTATCTATTGTGCACTAATGGAAAACCATTAATTCCAAACTCCCACGTGCGCATGAGTCATTCATGACTCATCTACCTCCCCCTCCCCCTACACTTTCCGCTTGATTAATTAACAATAGCGTCACCCCTCGATAATGAATTAAAAACCCATTAATGTCAATTAAAAAGCAATAAAAAAGCTTTTATCTAATTCCCTTTCTACTACGCGAGATTGATAGTTGTACTATACTAGAAAAATATTATTTAATGTGAGACTGGGACATTTACGTACATCATTCCGAGAACACAAATATATAAAAGTTACCCACTACAAAAGAATGACTATTGACTATATCAAGATCTCAAATCATTTTGTGGACTTGGATTTCGGTATGACGCAGGCAAAATTTATGAATATGTTAAGGTGATTTTATTATAAAATAATGGATTTATTACAAGGTGTGGATCTGTTATATTGAAGTCTGCTGTAATGATATTTGGTACCAGTAGGATGTGATGCTTGTTTTGTATCATTCAGGTGAAATATATATGTAATATCTGAAAATTCTTGTTCTTGCAGTTGTTCTTGTCAGCAAGATGAATACATGTAGGGGAAGGGGGGGGGGGGACTTTACAACACTTTTCAGTTTAATTTTTTTTTATTCAAAAACTGTTACAGTTGGAACAAGTTACAAATATGCTATGAAATGGCACATCTTTTGGCTACTTAAGAAACAAATATGAAATTTTAATTTTGAACCTCAAGTGAGAAAACTCTGTTAATTTAAAGCAGGTCCGAGTGTTGCTATGTGCCCCATGCATGGGGTAAGTTGCAACAGTGTTTGGGGTACGTTGCAACACTGATTATGCATTGTCAGAATGACACTCTTTGCAATCAATGAACACATAATAAGGATTTCTCTCCCCACACAGCCAATGGGACTATTCTTTGCAAGAACTTTGGAGTAATGTTTTCTTGCACTCTTATTTTCTTCTTGCCCTTTCCCTTTGCACTACTCTTCTTTGCAGCTTCCAAAGCCTTTTTTACAGGTGTGTGTGTTAGAATGGCACTTCGTTTACGTTTACGATTCGTCGTTTTCCTGGGTTCAGCCTTTGGGTATGGACGAACATTTTCAGGAGAGAAGGAAACTTTAGGCTACTCACTACTGAAGACATTTGTGTGCCACTTGCACCCGGCATTCAATTTGCGAATGCAAAGGTTCACATTGAACATCACCTGAAGATGATTTAGTTGGCAGTGCATCGCACCTGGCATTTTGGACTATGTCATCACTATGAGATACGGGAGGCCTACTATCTACCTGTCCTGCTGGATTTGGTTGATCTGAAACGAAACACGACGCAAAGTCGCTTTCTTGGAATACCTCAGAATTGAAGGGAAATATTCCTGTTTGAACAAAACCTGAAGTTATGTTGGTAGGGGTAACTGTATTCAAAAATGTTGTTTTAACTATCTGTGGTATGTCGTCAATTGTAAGAGTTTTTCCTGGATGATTCTTATGCCAAGAATCAATTGCTCGGCCACACACTTTCTTAAATGGACCAAAAACACTGACATCTAACGGTAGTAGTCGATGCGAACAGTGTGGAGGAAATGACAAGAGAGTAATATTATTATCTTTGCATTCATCTAAAGCTTCACAGCTGAGATGGGAAGAGTGATTATCGATGAAAAGAAGCACAGCGGAGTTTTCGTTTGGATTCACCTGAGAAATGAAGTGTCGAATGAATTGGACAAACGTTTCCTCAATAATCCAACCTGAACCAGTAGCTGCTCCAATGCAGTCTGTTGGGCCATCTCGAATGAAATGGTCCCGAAAGTTCTTACGTGGAAATATTAGCATTGGAGGTATAAAAGTCCCTTGAGCACTAACTGCCACTGCAACAAGTTCACCTCTTTCTGCACTGCTCACTATGCCAACCTGTTTTGTTCCTTTTCGAGCTACAACCTAATTTGGTTTCATGACAGTTGTGACACCAGTTTCATCCATGTTCCAAATTCTTGAGGATGAACAATTGTTTCTGGACAGAACTTCGGAAACTTTGTCAAAAAACATCGCACATTTTCTTTGTTGAAACTGGACATTCGTGCTAAGAAAGTTGATTCAGGCAAACGCACCGAAATATCTTTGTTTCTCTGTAGGAATCCCCTGAACAATTCAATACCAGATATTCCGTTTACCGACCACGATGAGGGAGCACTTATATCAAACTTAACTGCATAGAGATGAGCTAATTTTCGCACTTCCTGTGGTGTTAATCCAAACATAATCTAACTGGAACGCTGCAAGTACATTTTGAAGATATTCTCTTCTTCCTCTGAAAACACTTTCCACGGCTTCGCATAACCACAGCTTATGTTCTGTCCCTCACGAGGACCACTTTCTTGTAATTTCTTCTTTTGTATGTATCTTGAGAGGGTTGAATAATGAATGTTGAACTCTGCAGCCACTTGTCTTAAGCTGACATTTTTGTCATCTTCGTGTTCCAGGACTAAATTTGCTGCTCTATCCATCACATCAGGCGGTGTAGTCTCCTTTTGGGTCTTCCTCTTGTAGTTCCTCATCTTACAGGCTACCTGAAACAATAGAAATAATAATAATAATAATAATAATACGGCAACAATCAATTCGACAACAATAGTTTCGGCGGGAACATAAGAAGGAACAATTTTTTAAAAATAAATCTGCAAGACGAAAGAGACCATATCAGAAGGCATAACAATATTAATGTTTCGTGCTGCTAGTAGAAATTACATGCACATGATTATAAACAAAAATTCATTCACAATTTACGTATTTATCTAGCACTACTAGGTGAAATATAGTGTTTTCTTGCCGTACTGACGTGCGTGTAATTTTGTATAAGAATAAATAAGTGAGAATTCAAAATGAGTGTCGGTTACTGAATATAGGACTAAATATATGCGATCGCATTTTTCTTTTGACTTGAAAAGATTTTAAAATTAGTAAACAATAAACCATATTTCGATTTATCACATTCGGGACAGTGAACAATTCCATTCAATATCTTATTAAAGCGCTGGTCTGTCATGGGGCAGTTTGCAACATTGTGGGGTAAGTTGCAACATCTATTGCAACTTGCCTCACCGACATGTTTGATTACAAAAGCTATTCTTGCCTCCACAAAAATTGCATAACATAAAAAGCAATATCACTTTCCACACCTTCAATAAACATGCTTTCAATTGACCACAAGTCGCATGCTGTGGTCATTTATAGGAATTGCGTATTAAAAATTGTAAGAGATTCTTAAAAATTACTCACCGTCCTCAAAATTATTCTTTCTTCCTTCACTCTGACAACATCTGAAAAACTGGCGTAACGAACGGTTCATCAGAGACACCTACCAACGTGTGTTGGAACGACAGTAAGCGCAACGCAGTAGAGCCATCCTACATAACAGAAAAAGCACTGTTGCAACGTGCCTCTGTTGCAAAGTGCCCCACTTTCCCCTACAGTATATCTGCTATGTATTATGTGCATGTGTGTGTGTGTGTGTTTCTGTATGTAAAGGAGGAAAGAGGGAGAGATCGTGAGAGAAAGAAAGGATGTGTGTTAGGTGTATATGTGTTCAAGTTGTAAATGTAAATATTATAATACTACCTTCTGTAATTAGAGACGTGTGTCTGAGAAGGATAAATAAATAAATAAATATGGTTTCAAAGGATAATTATAATATCAGAAAGTAATTCGTCCAATTCATTTTAGCTTTCTCTTTATTTAATCGAACGGGAAGTTCACAACAATTGTAACAGCAAACAATTAAACAACACTTGGCTTGGCTACCATAGATTTAGAAAATTTCCAAGCTAATGTGTTTCGAGTCAAAATGTGGTTAGATTGAAAGTGTATCTAGATCCCAGTACTTAAGTAGAAAAATGTTGAATTGGGAGAGAAGAATTGTGTTACATTCTCCAAACTGATCTCGCATCGAGTTTTGTTGCTGTAAGTAATCTGGATTATTGTAAGTAATTCTTTTTTTGTAGTGGAAGTCAACCTTGTGTATTTAAATCAATTCAACTATTACAAGATTGTGTGCTAATAAAAAAAATATGGTTTAAAGTAACTAGTCAGGCAGACAATAGTATTACTACCTGCTTTGATCAGCTATTAGATTCTCGTTGCTTGGAATACTTGTTAACTGTGTTTCGCATTCAATTAATTTAACGTATGAAGTGTTACTAGCATACACTAAGGTAAACCGGGGTATTAAGGACCACGGAGCATTAAGCAACGTGTGCTAGAATTTCATAAAAAGCACAAAGAAATGCGTAGCGGCAGACGCACCAGCCGTGTGCACGGCCTGAGATCCTTTTTTTGTGTGTAAATAGCACTCTGCACACAAATGGCGTGTAAGCTACGTAGTTAAGACAGGGAAACAGAACCAGCCAAAAGGCAGACGCGCGAAAACGCCATAAAGAACTGCTGAGCGGCTGTATGAAGTTAAAAGCGCATCCTGGAACGTCTACTGCACTAACAGCTGCAGAAGGATCACAATTAGAGGAGTGCTTCATTCTGTTTCCTTAATGTTTTTTTTTTTTTTTTTTTTTGAATGAACAAACGAAACTTGTGTGACGTAGTTCAAGATTATTGTGTTTTGAAAAAGAAGGACGTACCATTCAAATGCGGACCGGTCCTTGATACCCCATTGCATGGTCCTTATTACCCAGCAAAGGGGCAATTGGGACCATGCAACCTATCTTTCAATTCATTGTTGTTTTTGCCTTTGCATTATATTCCAACTCGTTTCTGTTGTCATTAATGTAAACTAGAAAATATACATTCCAGAATGCATCCTGTTTGTGTTTTCTTGAACAGCTCCTGATGAATTTCTTCAATTAAATAGCAATTTGGTGGTCCTTAATACCCCGATTTATCTTACATAACCGAATATACTGTTTCCTCGACATAACAGTAACAAAGCACATAATACTCACTGCTGAGAGAAAGTATAAGAAACTATTTAAAATTTTCACAAAGTTAAAGATCAACACAATTGAGAGTGATAGTTATACTTTTCACTAAAGCAAAAAGGGATTACAACGAAAGATCGAAATATATTAGTCCTCTCTTTTCCTACTCTTTGAACTAATTCTATTATTGGCTATCCCTTCGAAGCATTAGAAGGCCGAGAAAAATATTTCAAATTTAGAAACCTAGTAAAAAAAAACTATCGTGTATTTATTTTCGCGATAATATATCTTAAACTGCAAACCGTTGAACCAAATAAAATAACAGTGGCGCGAAAAGTCTGCGTGAAATATAGACAATGTACTTTCAACGTTACTTGGAAAATATTGACAGAAATATGTAACAACATTACGAAAAATCTTCAACCTCCTAGAAGTCTACTTGGAGCTTGTGAAGTACAGAATTATATTATAATTTACTTCTGTAACATTCTACCACTCAAACGCTGCTGAAGTTTCTCAACCAAGATTTCTTACTTGTTATGTAAGCACAAACGTAAGGAGAAAATGTTTCCAAAAATGTTTACGTTTCACAGGTCTTAATATTAATGTTTAATTCAGTCAGAATCAGTGATAATGTAATTCTCTGGCAGCTTGGAACACAATGAATTGCAAACACTGTGACATAAAAGAATAAAATATAAGCATGCAGACAGCCAATGCTATGTAGGGTTAGAAATGACAAGAACACTATTGTACATTTTTATTCTTCAGGTGAGTTCTATATTTCCGTTTATTTTAAATGTTGTGTTACATTTGAACTAAAGGCATATCATTATATATAATATATTACGTATATAATTATGTTTATTTATTTATTTATTGATAAAATTCCAGATACAGTACAGGTGGCCATTTTTCCACTGAAATTGTCAACAATGAAAAAGCAAAATAATAATAATAATAATAATTAAAAGTAACAAAATAACACAAAAATTAATAGCAAATTAACAAAAAATAAGTAAAAAGTAACACTATTTGATATTATTTACAATAATTTCTTCTAATACAATTATATTAATATGATTCTGATATGATTATATTAATTATATTGTTTATACACATATAATCTTCACTCAACCTATAACAAATTATGAAAGCCCGAACTGAGTGCCAATTACAGCATGTCTACAATATATGAGATCGTGAATGGCGTCATCGTAATTTGATTGCTATTGCAGTAAATTGAATAACTAAAATTGAAAACTTACTCGACAAACTAAAAAACTTAGTCGTCAAATTATACCTCAACTAGAGAAAAAAAGAACCGGTGTCTGAAAATTATGAACATTAATCTTTACTTTGGTAGAGATTAAATTCTATAAATAAATAGCGTTTGAAATATACTTCGAATCCCTAATATTTTGTTAACTACTTTGTCTCAAAGCTGTCTCTCTTTTAATGTTCATGAAAATGAGGATTACATTGTCACTTTCATTGTTGTCAGAAAATTGAGATAGCTATATCTTACTTGTAAAAAATTTCAATCGCTAAACGATCCGTTCAGTGTATAGCAAGTACAGTACAATTGTTGTGCCAAACTAAGTAGAACGTTAGTAAGAATTTTCATACATTATTATCCTTTTCGAAAATTACATATTTTATCATACTTCTCTACATATTTGTGAACCTATTTTGGCAGGCAAATATGGAAACTGTAAGGACAGCGGACAAAACAAACGCATCAAGTGAGATATTAGTGAGCCGCTTTGGGAACCATTGTGTCCGTCGAACGCAACCGCTGTCTACTCGCCAAAAGTGGCAACTAGACAAAAAAAATCCTAATCCAATTTTTAGACTTAGGAACCAAACACACCGCTATGAGGTGTAAAATGTTGAAGCAACAGCCTATATATTGCAGCAGTGAAAGCATATTCGTGGGGTGGGTGGGGAGTGAATGTAGAGGTAGGGAGGGCTCAAGGAGGTGATTAGATCAGTACCACTCTCCGACGGTTTTTAAGCCCTCCTTCCAGGTTTCCTCATTCGTTACTCATTTATTTGAGGCTGGGTGAACCCAAGAGCCGCTCCACGAGAGAACATTGCTGGAAAGACTCCCACCTGAAATCACGCACCCAAGGAATCAAATCAGAACTCTCGCGTTGCAGCTAGACACCCAACCGACCGGACCATCGCGGTTCTACCCGCACACCACATAATACAATGGTGTGATAAAGTTCCTTTGAGTGCGTCTAAGATGAGCACCCGATTATTTTTACATTGAACATGAGATTAATTTTTAATTTAAATTCTAAAATTCAAAATCATTATTTGTAAACTTAAATTTGATCATAAATAGATTTTCATGTGTTACAATTAATATTATCAGGCAAAAGGTTCTTTCTACTCAAAAATACAGTCGTACGATCAACAATTATCTGAATGATATTTCATGAACTAATTGACTGAAATGTCTAATTGTGAAAAAGCTCCAAATATTCCACCAGGAAACGTCAATGAACCGTATCGTTGCAGGAATTGTTCTCTTAGAACAGCGTAGCTAAATTATTTAAATTTCCAGGATTTTTACCGTTTAAAATATGTGATTCAGGTTCATATAATTTCAATACAGCAGGTGACGATATTCTTCTGTGTCGAAGCCGTAACAATAGCCCAAAGAAAGGGAGAAGACTTGGAAAATTTCAAGGATGGTGAATTACAATGGGGTAAGACTTGCAACAAAAGTTTTCGTCTCGCATTCATGTCATTCATTCGTAAATGTTATTGTTTTAATCAGCAGATTGTATCAAAAGTACAAAAGCATGATATTTCTTAAATAAGTATGAGTTATTACAACTAGCTATGATAATCACGTGCTGTAATCCGTTAAAATTAAACACTGAAATGTATTGTTTGACGTACGTTTATTACACAAAAATTTACAAATCTCGAAATGAAAATATTGTGTATGAAGATCACATCGAAAAGTATTTTCTATTCATAGTTAAATAGTTAAATCGAGAAACCGATAATCAGAGGCGAACTATTTTTATGAAAATTATAAAATTCATTTTGTTTAGATACTAAATGTATCTTTTGCCAAATGTACGTTATGCATGTATAAACATTCAAGAAAATGCAATTTTATGTAGAAATACCTTGAATTTACAGCACAATAATATTTAATGAAGTTTAATCAATCCTTATCATGAAGTGACATCTAGCATATTTAAAGATCGCATTGAAAATCATAGTAATGTACACTTTTAGTCACTACAAGTAAGTAGGCCTACAGTAGTTTTTATTATATTGAAATTAATGTGTGTCGCCTTCTAGCCACTCATCTTGATCGTGAAGAGAACAAATAATAGTGCACTTATGTAATAATTACATCTATCGTGAAAAATATTTAATTTTCAAACCGTTGTAATATTTATAATTACTGTAATATTTTATAACAATATAATAGCCACTATATTAATAAACTACAAATAAACTTCTACATAAATGTTTGAAATTTGTTATATTTTTTCTAAAGGGTTTCTCATGATACATTGTAAGGTAAAAGTTTAGTTATGAAGAGTAATTTTACCTACTCGATGTCATAGTACTTACATTTACGTCTCTTTGTGCAGGAAGTATCATTTACCAGATTTAGTTTCGTTTTTGTTCTCAATTTATAGTAAACGACAGTGAAGAAGATTATAATAAGGCAGATGACGGAGAGATGGCTGGCAAGCGACGAACACGTGAAACTGGACATTTTACAGGTACTGTAACGTCAGCAGATCTTTTTGAAAATGGTTGATTGATTGATTTGTTGTTTTAAGTCCACTTTATGCACAACAAGGCTAATCTGGACTGCACCTACAGTTTAAAGTGGGATCCGAACCACTATGTGCCTCCACCGGGAATCGAACTCGGGACCCCTTGATTACAAGGCGACGACGCTACTTTTTGAAAATGGTAATACAACTACTGCTTTGCTCTTTCAAATATAAATGCATTAAATCATTAACAATTCTTTTTAGTGTTTAGTATTTTTAGCAATTTAGTTGCACTCTTTTCTCGCACCTAGAAAATGAGATATTGGTTAAAATCATGCTGTCATAACTTTTCATGATCAAACATAGGTTGAAAAAACCTTGATCGTTGCATTTCTTGTTAAATTCTAGCGTGATTTGACACATCATCACCTCCTTCCCATTTAACAATTTTGAATTGAATTCAGTAGTCCGCTTGGAACACCAATATGATTCCCCCTGTTTACATAATTGTCAATTGTACCCAGTCTAACTAAGGGGTGTTAAGGGACTTTTGAATCACCCTGTAAATAATTACAATGTGTCGTTGTCCATTGTTTGAACTGTCATAGATACGGTGTTTAATCTTCAACACTCGTTGGTAAAATGAATCATATACCTTTCAGATACAAATGGGAGACGTTCTGGACAAAGAAAATCAGATTCATCTTCATCAATTACGTGATATTCCTGTTTTAACATGTTTAAAATGCCTCCTTGTTGATAAGAATGACTCAGGTATATTAGTCAATTAGTGTACTTGTTAATTTTGATTAACGGAATCAGTTCATTAAACCATGAAACACACTTGTAATCTTGAAGGTAAATGAACATTTCTCAAATACTATAAATGTTATCGGCCCTAAAGCGTGAAAATGGCCTATGTGACATACGTAAGGTTATCGTATTATAATTTGGTAGTTATTATCTAGAACTAAACTGACTGACACTTTTCGCCACTTTTGCCCCTGCACTATGCTAAATCGTATATACACAAAGGGAAATATACGGTCTTTGCTCCCCCCAAGTTTTACCACCTTAACCCCCCCCCCCGGTTTTGGAACCCAATCGCCGTCACTGTAAACTGATGTATAGTTTCCTGTAATGTTGAGTTCAGTTGTTCTTGTTAAGCCCACTTTATGCACAGATAGGCTAATCAAGACTGGACCTACAGTTTAAAGTGGGATCTGAACAACTATGGGCAAGGGCGGTCGCAGGGAGGGGCCAGGGAGGAACTTGCACCCACTAAGATTTCTGGAAATAGTTAATGAAATTCGAATGGTGAAATTGTAGTGATATTTTTCAACAAAATATATTGTTTTCTGCGACTTACAGGCCACAAGTTACAGCAATTATTATTATTATTTGAAGTAGGATTACATTTAAGCTTAGTTTATTTTACACTATATTTAGAATATATTATATGCAGATATACAGAATATGGAAATTTCAAATGTATGTAATTTTTAAAAAAAACAAGTAGTAATAATTATAATAACAAAAGTAAAAGCAGTTTTCTTAATAATAACAATAACAACAAAAGTAGTAGCAGTAATAATAATAACAACAATAAAAGTTTCTGTGCCTCTGCCGCCCTTGAGAAAAAATCCTCGGGCGTCCGTGACTATGGGCCTTCACCGGGTATCGAACAAGGGACCCCTTGATTACACTGCGCCACGGAGAATGTGAGGGGCCTTTATACTGTAACTCCCAACACTGTAGGGGCTAAGTTGAGCACAGAGTCACTAAACTTCAACATTACATATCATAAAACGAGTGACAAAATCAGTAATTTAGTGCCATTGTCATTTTATAAGGCATCTTTGTAAGCCAGTGTCCACTTGACGTAGCCAAAAGGATAGACTATTAAACGATAATTACTTTCACCCCCGCCCCTAACGTCCAATGCGATTTAATATTTGTTTTTTGGCGATCGCTTTTTTGCCATTTTTGGCTATACGCGACCAAGGAAAGTAACCATGGAAATAAGTGATAATATGGTGGAATTTATGAATGGATACTCAAAGAACACCCATGCACAGGCCGGAATTCGAACCCGGGACCCCTGGCGTCGTAGCACGCTGTGCTAACCACTCCACCACGTAGCCGCCGCGTCCAATTGGTCTTAAGCTGCTAATTTGTCCTCTATGTAAGCACATTACTTACCCTCTAAGTAGTACAAGCTAAACCATATACTATCAACCTATGACTTACGCAGAGGGGCGAGGTGGACTGATGGGGCAACAGCCGAAATCAGGAAAATCAAAATTTTCAATTAAAAGCAGTGAAGAACTTGGGGAAAAACCAAAGCGGTAAATCCTTTGACCTCCGATTGCCATATTGAGTAGCAGTCCCCCTAGAAAGCAATTCCAGCCCCTGCCAAAAAAGAAAAAGTCCTACATACGCCAGTGCCTTCTACCTCCATAAGCGTAAGATGCGGTGCATATACGTCATATCTTGTATCTTAATACGTTGTCATCTACATGACTTAATCTGTAGGTTGCGGTGTCCGATGACCAGTTGTTTGGATCACACTTTAAACTGTAGGTCCATTCCAGATTTGCCTATCTGAGCATAAAAAGTAGTCTTAAAAAACAAAAGAAGCAAGAATGTACATCCTGTAGCCACATTTCCATGTTAGACTTCATTCATCCTAATCATGTATTGTTTTTGATAAGTACTTAGAAAAAATTGCAAGTGTTCTTACGTGTGTTTAAATTTGCCAGGTAGCACACTCCGTATGGGATCACAAGCAAGTGGAGGTAAGGTACATTATTTATATACGAGTAGGGAAACATGTCGTTTGTATACACACTCGAGTACACTGCTCATGTACTACATCATTCCTACATAAAAGATGCACTCTTATCATTCCAATTTATTTTTCAACGTTACACGAGAATTTTACATGCACTCATGTGAATTACATTCGTGGTCTATCATAGACTCTTATTTGTAAGTATAGCTATTATAAGTTAATAAATTAGAATTTAGCAGTTGAACTTGCTATTTTTAGCAACATAATGGAACCAGTTACACTATTATGTACTTTGTCTTGTAATATTTTTATAACACATATTTAAAAATATTTTCATAAGTACATCTTTTTAAAGTAATATAGTATAGGAATACATGTAGCTAACAGGTAACTGCATTTGCACATTAATATTGAAAAATATGGTTTACTGTATATAATAATGAATTACGGAGAATAAAAATTTAAATTTAATTAAATTGTTTCACATTTTTTACGATCTGTTGTAAGAGTTTATCAGCAGTGCCATCTGCATTTTCATCAGCAAAACCTACAAATATTCCTTTGGGGTCTTTAACACTGCGTCATAACGAATTCTCCGTACCACACAGTAATAACCTTTTATCTGCTTTCGTTAATCTTAATTCGTATTAGGCTCCACTATTTAACTACTCTCTGATCGGTCTTTCACAAGCTTAAATGAAATAATCTGTGTAAGTTTAATTGAATGGTTTTATGGAGCTTAAATTATATTCTATAAATTCACCATTTCCCTATTCCTTACTTTTATTGATTAGGTGGTGTCTGTAGACAGGGCGGATAAAAATAATGATTTTCATTTTAAAATATAACTTTTGTTCATTTTTTCATTTAAATCGGATTTCTTAATATCAATTTAAATATACGTACTGTTTTTCGGTTCAGTACAAATAGTCTGTACATAGAATGCTATGCTGCATATCAAAAGAACTGCTTGTGGCCAAAGAGTGCATTCATAGTTCCATAGAAGTTAAAGGTTTTCTCGATCTAGTGTTTTGTCAAAATTTTGACAGTCTTGTTCCTTCCCTTCGATTTAGGGCATGCGTTGTTTAGCCCATATATTGGGGAATTTCACGATTATGCTTTATTTAAACTTGATTATTGGTGATTGTAGATTTTTTAAATGTTAGATCGCAAAATGTTATCAGCTGCCATGTTTATTTAGAGCTTAATAAAAATGACACCATTAACGGATTAACGTAATTAGTATTTTGTATATTATTCTACCCAAAATATTTGTAACTTTTGGCTATGGAAATTCTTGAGTTTTAAAGCAACAGAAATTTAGTGTGTTTACAGTTTACGTGTTATAGTTTCCTTTCATATGATCTTCACCCCATCAATATTTTGTTCCCATGCTTTTCCTTTGAAAACATTAGAGGATCTAAGAGCCTAATAAACACCATTGATTGCGAGATTAATGTGCTATATATATATATATTCAATACTTCTTACTTCTATTGATTGGATGGAAGTTTAATAATTCAACAGTTCCCAATTACAACCATGGTTTCATTGGATATTTTGCAGTGACAGGTAGTGGTGCACAAAATGTCGATCTTGGCTTTGGTGGAGCAGGACCCAGGGGCGCAGTGGGTGCAGCACCAGGAACTCAACGTGGATATGGTGCAGGTACTGATACATATATATTAATTTCCTCTTTATTAATAGGTACCACTAAACATCTTTTAGGGAGCTTTCAGATCGAAGTGACAAGCGACAGGCGACAATCTGCAGGAAACGAAGGTTCAGAAATAAATATAACCTTTCTTACCGAAGTAACATTCCAAGCTGCATGTGCCGCTTGTTGCTTGCTTGTTACTGAGTCGCGCATGTGCAAACGGATGGAACACTCCAAAGAGAATATCTTGTTAAATAATGTCTCCTCAAACGTGAACTATTAAGCGAGTTAAGAGAAAAATGAAACTACGAGGTGTGACTAGAAAAAAACCGGCCTGTTGCTACAAAATCTCTTATTGGTTATTTTGTACAATACGAATATTATCCTCCTCAAAGTAATCCCCTGCACTATCGATACACCGCTCCATACGAATCTTCCATTGCTGGAAGCAGTGCTGGAAATCATATTCTGAAACCATGTTCATGACTTCCGTCGCTTTCGTTTTCACAGATTCTACGGTCGTAAATCTGGTTCCATTCAGTGCTGATTTGACCTTTGGGAATAAAAAAAAAAGGTCACACGGAGCAAGATCCGGCGAATAGGATGGATGTTCTAACACTGGGATTCCTTACTTGGCCAAAAGAGCCTTGACTGACAATGCAGTGTGGTCAGGGGCATTGTCCAGATGAAGAATCCATGACTTGCTTTTCCACAAATCAGATCGTCGTCTTCTTACTCGCTCACGAAGGCTCGTCAGCACCGTAATGAAATATTGTTGGTTGACAGTTTGACCTTCCGGTACCCAATTCGAATCAATTCACCGACATTTGCAATGTTTGATTCCGTTTTCGATGTGCAAGGCCGTCCAGGATGCGAGTCGTCCGCGATCACTTCTCGACCCTCTTTAAACCTTTGAAACCACTCACACAATTGAGTGCGTGATAAACACTAATCTCCGTACACTTCCTTCAACAAAACATAAGTTTCTGTGGCGGATTTTCCGAATTTGATAAGAAACTTCACATTGATACGCCGTTCTACTTTCACACTTAAAATTTTTCCGACGGAGCACAGATGTACGGTTCACTTCGTCCACAAGCTACAGCGGAACTGAGCACCGCACACCCTGGACAATCACACAGTCGATAGACAGGATATCACGTTATACACTCGTGGAAATGATATTCTATGGTCTTAACAGATCAGGAAACTGGTACTGCAGAAATTTCTTGTATGTAAGTAGGATCAAGTTGGTACCATTAAAATATATCTTTATAGGTGTTAAAAATTGTTTTGAGTTCCTTTTAGTATGCACAAATACATCATCTGGGACTGAACCTATAGGTGTAATCGGAATTGATAACAATGAAATTATGTAAAAAAAAAAAATAGTGTCCGAGGTATTGATAGTGGAAGTTATACTTAATACTTTGTGCGTCACCCATTGTGTTACAGAGGGTCTAAAATCATGCATTTCTTTAGGTGTGAGGCGTCAAGGAAGTTACGGCGCTCCAGTTTCCCCCTTACGTTTTGGATTCGGGAATTTTAACAGTGGTAAGTGGATATACACCCTTTTGAAAATCACATAAACTGTAAACTAATATTTTCAGCAGGTAAGAGCAATGCATTACAAATATTACTCTCTCGCTTGCAATTTTTCTCCATTTTGTTCAATTTGATCATAAGTGTCAATTACAATTTGCCAATATGATTAAAATTGTTCATAACCTATAGTACGTACAATAATGTAATATTCACATTTTAAATTTCATATCAGAGTAACTACAAGAAGTCTAAAATTGAAACACTCGCCTTAATTCAAAATCTTCTGGGCTGTAACTCTTTTACTTTCCCAGTTTATTCCGTACCATTACAATGAACGAACAAAAGGAACATTCATATCTCGCACGGGTTTGAACTTAATACACTCAGATTCGTAACATGTTGGTGAAACATTCAACCACAATTTCCCCCAAGCATAACTTTAAATAACTTTCGAGAGCTAGCGTTGCTCTCATCATCAGGGACTGAAGTGATGTTATCATGTTGTCGACCAGGTGAGCAGTAGCGTCGCTAGGCCATCTGCTTTGGGGGAGCTGCAACCAGATACATGACTTACTACTATTGTAAATATTTTTAATGTTTGAAAATAGCAAAGTGATTAATAAGACAAAAATACATAAAAAGCATAAGGAATTGAAACTAACATAGACTTACTGCATTAACTTTTATAAAAAACAGATGGATATTCCTGTCCTGTTTTTCTAATGCTGGTGAACTATGTCTTTATGTATCAGCTGTACTCTGCGGTTCGAATTTCTTGCAAAATTATCAATAACACAATCCACACACAATTCATGACACTCTTCCTTTTCTATGGCCAGTATTGCAAGTGAGGAAAGTCTGTGTTGGCCCACTATTAAGCAAAAATGTCTTGATTCTCTTGAAACAGCTAAAACTCCTCTCACACGATGCTGATGTCACAGGAATTGTCACTGCAATTTGCAACATTCTGCATAAGTTCGGAAACATGTCTTTTGGAATGGCGTTCATTAAATGTACTATGGATGTGATGGTGTATGTCAAGTTCTTTAGGTAATTTTTTGCAACCATCGGCACTTGTAATTGAAAATTGTCACAAAAACCACTCAAGAATTGAGTGTTCAAAAACAAATCAAAATTTGTTGTAAGTAAAGAAGGTGACATATGCTGAATTCCAACCAGAACACTGGAAGTTGCTTTATCTTTAAAACGACCTTCCAGCTCATTTATCATTCGATCAATGATAGTGTAAAAAAGTCCGCAGAATGCAGGTTTATCGGTATCAGTTTTGTGCCCCAGGGTTTCATTTACAACGTGGTCTTTCAGTGATGATGGTAATGTGTGAACACGTTTGTGAACTTTTGAATAATGTTCAACACTTGTTTCATTGAGAGTTACCTTCTGTTTCGCAAATAACTCTGCCTCTTTGTATACAGAGTTAAAATATTCTTCATTTCGCATACCGTGTAAAGTGTCAAGCACTGCATTAACACCTGCAATTGCCTCCGCAATATCAAGGTTTCGTGACTGCAACTTGTTATTGAGAATTTCTGTTATGGACAGAAGCTCAATGAAAATAAACAGAGACATCATGGTTGAGAATTTTCTCAAAAATTCATAAAGGCCTAGGGCTGTACATTTATCTGCTGAATCTGATGGTTTCCTCAGATATTTCAAAAGAGCATCATAAGTTTTTCTCACCGCAAGTAGAGACCTTATTTGGCAAAACCATCTAGTGCTACTTAGATTTTTTAGTTCTGCACGAACATTTAACTCTGTATGTATTTCTACAAACCGTGTATGAGCTATTCCGGACGTAGAAAAGTAGGTATACAAGCACTTGAGGATATCAAAAACATTTCCAACTTCAGGAATATCTGTACAAATGTGGGAGGACATGTTTCCGATTCAGCTGGTGCAGTTGAAGTAGGTACCTTATATTCATCGAGACAATATGTGGCTGTGCTGCATTCGCTTAAAGCTTCCGATTTCAGGCGCTTACTTCGAATAATAAATTTGTCCATTGTTGTACGAACAACAGTAAATGTCACAAAAAGCTTTGATAACAAACGCACAATATCACAAACTCCGTAACACAAAACGCACCACTACCGTTTCCTCGCTTCTTCTTCTTCTTCTTCTTCATGCCCCTCACCGCTTAAATGATAGCAGTCTTGGGCAACGGTCTGAGAACATTGAGGGCTAGGAGTTCGCGCACTAAGATGAACAGTACAATATTCTTTTACGCTTCACTTCACTGTCACTATAATACAGTAATGATGAGGGCGGGAATCAAAAGCGAAGTTCGCACTGTCGGGCAAATCCATAGAGAATCCACATAGTAGAGGGGGAAGGAGATGAAAGTAGAGTGGGCAAGGAGAAAGGAGAAGCAACCTTTTGTCGAAGGAGTCTGTGGAAAAGTGCCTGGCGTTGTGTGTTCCATAGCGGGCATTGGAAAAATAAGTGGGTGGGGGTTTGTTTATGTTCTCCGCAGGTACAATTGGGAGAGGGAGTTTGGTGAATGCGTGCCAGATGCTCGTTTGTGGTCACATGTCCCGTTCTAAGGCGTAGGATACAGGTGATCACTTCACGGGGCATTTTTAAATGATGAAACCAAGGTCGAATAGGGAGTTTATCATAAAACCATTTGTAAGTAGTGGTTTTTGCCACTGCGTCATGAACCCAATTTTCCCACTGAGAGTGAATTTTTTTTTTGACCCGTGGGAGAAGATCAGTATAGGCGAGTCGGATTGGAGAGGGGAAAGGAACGTCCACAGCTGTTTTGGCATAATGATCCACAAGGTCTTGGTGAGGATTAAGATTGCTATGCGCTTTGACATAGGTAAACTGTACGCGTTGGGCTTTGTTTTGGAGGTGAAAGTACTCTTGTAAGATTAAGATGGGAAAGAGTTGCAACCGATAAGCATCCTTACCGCAACGAGCGATCGTGAATAATACGCTGAGGGCATCTGTGAGAATTAAAGTTTGCGTGTATTGTGCTTCACGAGCGTGTATCAAGGCCTGATAAATGGCATAGCACTCTGCCGAATAGATAGATGCTTCTGACGATAGGGAAAATTGGCGTACAACATTGTATTGGGGGACATAAAAGGCACATCCAACTCGGTCGGCATTTTTGGACCCGTCTGTGTAGATAAAAATATGGTCGGGCCAGAGTTCTTTGTAATATTCATGTCGACCGAAATCAGTAAAGTTAATATGAGGGAGAGGGGCGATGAGTATTGGGAGAGTGTATATCAAAGGGGATGTAAAGGTAAAGCTGAGATGGTAGGCGTCGCTATCAATATTATAACAAGATAAAAAGAAAAGCCGAGGGCGAGAGCGATCGAGGTTTAGAGTTGCATTCAGTTGGCGTTGAATAGCGAATACGGTACTGAAGGGGTGAGGGTGTCGTTCCCATGTTTTCAAGATGTATTTCGTGGTAGAATATTGGTATCGGAAGGAGAGAGGCAGTTCAGTACTCTCTCCATAAACGCTCACATTGGGGCTAGATGCCATTAGTCCGAGGCAAAGTCGGAGTGCCTGTCGCTGTAAGATATCCATTTTTTGGAGCCAGCGATCAGACATCCCTCCCAGTACGGGCGCCGAATAGTCGAAGAGTGAGCGGAAGCAATTCTTATAAAATAATAACATAATGGAGGGGTGGCCCTCCCATTTGGTAGTGGCAAGCCCTTTCAAAATGTTGATCAATTTTTTCCCTCTTGTGTGCAAATATGTAAGATGCGGTTGCCAAGTTAATTTACGGTCGAAATGGATACCTAAGTATTTACAGGTTTGGACCACCGGAATTTGATGTAAATGAGTTAACGTATTGGGATAGCGGGTAAGCGTATACGGATTGAAAATAATGATCTGTGATTTCTCCGGGGAAAATGATAAGCCGCGGAGCGCTAATTGATCACTTAATTGAATGATAAATTTGCGTAGGTCTAAGATGCCTCGAGTGGCATCTGATGTGCTATTGTAAAAACAAAAATCGTCAGCATATTGCAGTATATGATGATTAGAATTTAGTGTTTGATGCAAGTATTGTGTGTATATATTAAAAAGAATTGGGCTGAGTGGGGAGCCTTGGGGGACACCACTCCGAATTATTCGTGGTCCCGTAACGTTATGGGAGAACCAAAAAACCAATATTCGTTCGTGATATAAGTGCCATATTAATTGGGCTACCCCCGGATGAATGTGAAGAGTATTAAGTATTTGGTATAATATGGGAATGTGGACCGAATCGTAGGCGTGAGCAATATCTATGAATAAACTAAAGCAATAATGTCGCAAGATTTGGCTGTTCTGAATTGCCACTATAAGAGTACAGATAGCATCTTGGCTGCCGAGTCCGGTTCGAAAACCCATTTGAGAGGGAGGAAAAAAGTTTCGTTTCTCTAAATTCCAAGTTATTCGGTGTTGTAAAGTTTTTTCGAATAATTTAGCCATTACAGGTATAAGAACAATAGGACGGTAAGACGTCGCATGGGTAGCTGGTTTCGTCGGTTTTAATATTGGAATGACAACATGTTGGGTCCAGCCTCGCGGGATTTTACCCCTACGGTAAACAGAGTTGAAGATTGCCGTGAGGATATTGAGTCCTTGTTCTGGGAGGTGTTTGAGGGTGTCGTAAGTGATGCCATCATATCCTGGGGCAGTAGAGGGGGTATTCTCTAGGATATGTTGAAGTTCCGAAATTGTAACAGCAGGGAAATCTGCTGTAAAGGAAAAGTTTGTCGGGGCTAGGGATGGGGGAGGTAAGGTAACCGTAGGGGGTGTGAGGAGGTCCATAAATTCCGCTTCCCAGGCATTATTGAGCGGTCGGGGGCGGGGAATATGGGGGTGTCGTAAGGAGTTGAATTTACGCCAAATGGCTCCTATGGGGATAGTCACATCGAGGGACTGGCAGAAGAGTTTCCATGCCAGTCGTTTAGCTTTAGTATATGTATTTTTTGCGAGCGTCTGTAGTTTGTGGAGCTCCAGCCATGTATCGGGCGTGGGGTGTTTGGCATAAAATTTTTTGAGTGCGGTTTTTTTTTTTTTTTTTGATGGCGGCACACTGATTGTTCCACCAATGAATCTTAGGGAATCGGTCAATGGAAAAGAATTTTTGGCGCGTACCGCTCCGATCAAGCGCTAACGTAATCATTTGGAGGAATTTGGTATACGTCATTGTCCGGTGAGAGGGTATATCGTCCGTATAGTATAATTTAAGGAAATATGAACGAAAGGTATTCCAATTAATAGACTCGCGTGTCCATCGACGGACAGGGATGTCAGTCACGCCTGTAGTCGGAAAGGTATTTGGTAAACAAATAAATATCGGCGTGTGATCACTCCCTCGTAAGTCTAAATCGTTTGTCCAGTTGATATGAGAAAAGAGGTTTGGGGACACTATTGTTAAATCGATGGCAGTCGGGCAGGAACCATTGTGTGGGTAGTGGGTGGGGGTACCGTCATTCATTAGAATAAAGTCGTTCTCAAAGATCCAATTTTCAATGTTGTAACCTAATCTATCGGTCTGGACATTGCCCCACAGTTGGTTATGGCTATTGAAATCACCGGTTATGAGATAGGGTCCTGGGAGTAAGGCGAGAAGGTCGGTGAGGGTGGATAAAGGGATATTCTGCGAAAAGTGATGGGGAGGAATATAGAGGGAGAGGAGTGTGAATAGGTGTTGATGAAACTGAATGCGTACGGCGACAATTTCGACATTAAACTGATGAATTAAAGGAAGGGAGGAGGGGAGAGAGAGGGGGGAATGTGGAAGGTTTTCATGGACGTAAATAGCAACACCTCGTTGTGTTGCGGGGAAAGGGGGACCGTAAGAGATGAAATGTGGGAGTCTGTAGTTCTCGTATCGAGTTCCTTTCACCTCTTGTAGGCTAAGGAGATGCGGTTTATAATCCGCCACAAGTTTCTGTAATTCACATTTTCTGGCCGAAAAGCTGCGGACGTTCCATTGAATAAGAACAGGAAATGCCATGGAGGGGGAGGGAAAACAAAAAAAAAACAGGTAAAATAAACAAAGGAGAAAAGGCTCCTGGGGCGGTCTATGCCGGAATAGGCGAGCTTCCGTTGTAATATCTTCTTTTTGTCGAGAGGATAAGAAAACGAAAAAATAGGGGGAGAAAAAACGAAGAGGAAAGAGAAACAAAAATGGATAGGTAATCAGCCTGCTATTATTGATAACAGTTGGGTCGTGAGGGCTTGTATTTGCTGGATGAGAATCTTTTGTTCGCGTATGTTTGATATTTGGAGCACTGATGCCCATAAGGTCGTTATGAGGTCCAAGAGTGATTTGTAGATCGTTTGTTGGTCGGAATGGTGAACTTGCAGTGGTTCCGAAGGCGGCGATGATGCCGGGTCCGGGGGGGCCCTCCGGGCCGGATGAGCGTTACGCCCGATGGGGGGAGAGGGGGTAAATTCATCTTCCGATGTCGATGACTAGAAATTGTTCTTGTTTTTTCAACGTTGGTGCTGGATGCCTTGACTTGTAGATCTGCATGTTGTTCCTTCGAGGAGGAATGGGGCACGGGATTATTAGGCTTGCTAGTCCAGCGGCGGGGAGGAATTTTATTTTTTGAGCGAACTGTCTCCACTGCCTGCGGCGTGGCGGTCTGTCGACCACTTGGGGGGGAAGGGTCGGAAACCAAATGCTTCTGTAATGTATGAAAGGGGTTATCCCAAGCGCCGAGTTGGCGTGTTCCGTTCGAGAGGGTCGAGGTGGGTGTGGGGGACAATTTGGGAAAGTCACGCTTGTTTAGCATGGGATTCAAAATATCTTCCCGAGTTGGGGGTGGGTGGAAGGTGCCAAAAAGTTTGGCCTTTGCTTCATAATAGGAAATATTTTCTTCCGCCATACGAGTTTGTATAGTTTGTTCTCTTTGCCATAAATCGCATTGGCGGTCGCGTGCCCCATGTGGGCCCTTGCAATTGCTACAGTGAGGGGGTTTGGAGCATCCTTCCCCGTGTCGTTCTTGGCCACAGTTAGCACATTGTGGTTTAGACCGGCATTGAACCTGGGAATGATTATATCGGAAACAGCCAGAGCATTGCAAAACCGATCGAACTCGCGGTTTGACTGTGAAGATTTCCTTATTTATCAGCACTTTTTCGGGCAGGTGTTTGCCGTGGAAGGAGAGACAGATCAATTTTGTGTCCACGAGTTGGAAATTGCCATCCTCTCGCCAGATTTTTTTCTTTAAGCGTTTAGCGCAAGTAACCCGAAAGGGAGAATCGGTGCCATCAAGGATGTCTTGTTCTGTCACGTCAAATTCTATCCCATACACTAGCCCTTCCCGTTGAATCAAGCTATGTGGTATTTTGGCTCGGACTCCCAGGGAGTCCAAAAAGGTCCCGTTCCTGACGAAAGCGTTTGCTTGTTCTGCTGTTTTGAAAGTGGCCCGTACTCTGTTTTTGCCACATTGTTCCACTAGACACACTGGAATGTTGGCCTTCCGGAATTTGTTACCTAGGCTGCCACTAGAAAGTTTACCAATGTTTTGGTTCTGTCCTTCTAAGAGGACCACAAATGGGCCGGTGGTGTCGGTCGAATACCAAAGAGTTGGGGGTCGTTGGTCCGGTTGAGTGGGGCGGAACATATTCTCTTGATTGCGATCGGTTTTACTCACCTCGTCCAGTGTCCGTTTACCTGAGCGTTGTACAGAGTCGGTCATGGGAATGTCATCATCATGTTGGTCTGATGGAAACTCCTTTGTGGCCAGGTCGACTAATCCTTCCGCAGCCGTCCTCTCTCTCGGGTCCAACATTTCGGCATCCTGGGTGGGAACCGGCTGCCCGCCGGAAGCCACGGTGATCTAATGGGTCGCTGGCTAGGTTACACACCAAGGGGAAAAAATACACTGAATCGTTTCACTACACTCTATAAGCAATTGACTTGACAATAAAGTCGTCGAAATTGAACCAATCACTCGCGAATTGCTGCTCCTTCGGATATGCACCGCTTTTTACTAGTGAACCTATCACCACGAGCGCTCGTACGCGAATCCCGTTTCCTCGCGTAGGAACCGTTGTGGAAATAGAACAAATGACGGCGATCGTTTGCACTGTTGGCAGCTAAAGACATGACGTGTAAGATTTAAGATCGTGTTTTAAAAAAAACTATGTCACAACGAAACGATTCTTTCCCAGAATATGTATCTAGAGGTATGTTCCTGCATTAACAATTGTTCAAATCTGTTTTCTCGAAATACTGTATGTCATAATAGCTAAAACTTGGTGGGGCTTATCGAGGGATTGAGGAGCTGAATCCCCCCAAAGGGCCTAGTTACGCCACTGCAGGTGAGTTCTAGAGAAGATTTCTAAATTCCGAGAAATATCGTCTCCTTATCTTCAGAGACTAAAATTCAGAGGAGAAATTCGATCTGATTCATCTGTTATCGTTTGCGTTAACATTAGAAGTTGGTTTCATTCGACAAGGAACTTTTCATGCAAATGTCGCATGCCTTATGTTTTAGCCAACACACCACTTGAAACTGAAAGAAACTGGCATTTTCACATCATTCAGCTACGAATTTCGGTCTGAAGGGTAGTTTGCAAGCGTAAAAGTGATACAATTCACACTTTAGTTCACACGAAAATTCCATACACAATTTGAATTATTTTCATGTAAACAAGTTTTGTTCCCTGGAATAGATTTCTGTGTTAAATACATAACATGTATTAATATTCTAAAAATATTTACAGGTTTAACGAAAATTGGAAAGAAGATTACTACCAGCATAAACTTGTTTGGTAACTCTCTAACAACTGGTTTGAACAAAATCAATAAAAAAGTAGTGAAAGGGGTAAATAATATTAATAATATAGCTAATATTGCCGCAAATCAAGCAGAAGCTGTGGCTAGTAACAGTAAGTATTTCATTTTAGAAACAAAATTAACATTGTAACTAATACTTATAAAACTTACTTTGCCTTCAACTATTTATTTGAAGTATCAATAACTTTAATGTAAAATTTATCTTCTGAAACTTGTTCACTCGCAATTTAATGGTACACCAAATATTACATATTTGCCTTAAGTTTGACAACATTCAGATCACACTTAGAAATTTTCACTTTATGTTGATTTAAAAAAAATGAGATTTGATTAATATGAAACAGAGATTTACCTATGAAATGCAACAAGGGAATATATAACACATTATGTGCCAATATTTAAGTACGGATCAGATACTTGGACAATAACAGAGAGAGACAAGAGAAAGATGCAGGCAGTGGAGATGAAATTTTTAATGAGGAGATCTGACAAGTCAGTGGGGGTGGTGAAGCTTAAGGACAGGATAGATCAGGCACAGATGAGATGGTTCGGACACATGAAGAGGGTGGAATCAGAAATCAGAAAGACTACCAGTAAGAGCCCAATGAGTGGAAATAATGTCAAGGGGGGGGGGACCAGTATGTCGGTGGAAAGAGCAGATAGATGAGAGTGTTAGGAGAAGAGGACAATATTGGAACACCGTGGATAGAGAGGAGTGGTGGAAGACCAAAAATGGAGAGGCTTCACTTCTATGCCTACCCAGCCAGAGGCAGGAAATGGCAAAGGATGATGATGATTCGTTTCTTAACGCAACTTATATTAAAATTATCACCTCAAAATTTTTGATGCTGTATTGACTTTCAAAAAGTTAAGTTATATAGAGTACATTTTTTGATATTTGCTTTGAAAACAAATATTTGAAAATGTTGAAAATCTCAAAATATTTTATTTTCTTAAAATGTCCAATTTAAGTTTCTTCGCAAAATAAGTCATGATGCGTGGCAAATTACAGATTATTATAAATAATCTTAAATTACACCTAACTTAGTAAATTTTCATATACTTTATGGGCTAAAAGAAGGGTTTTGAAGTACTTTATTACTGATTTTTGTTAATTTTTGTCAACTACTGGATTTAAACACTCAACATCGGATGATTAAAAAATGTTTCAGTTATGGAAATCTTCTTATCGTGAGGTACGTACACTCATATACAATAAAAAAGACACATATCCTTAAATGCTTGCTTACTTCCTTGCTCGGCGTTACGTGTTGCATAACTCTACGACGATATGCTATTGAAGGTCGCTCATCACTGTAGAGTTAGGCAATATGTAACGACATATCAAATTTAATGTAAAAAGGTATTATTGATTCTAATTCTTCTAACTTCTTTGGCTGCAGGCAGCAAATTATTGTATAGTGTTTCTTCGCTTGTCTATGTATTTGTATCCACTAAAGTTTCCAAATATGTTTACAGGTATGGCAGCTATGAACAATGCTCAGAACAGTTTAGACAATATTAACAAGAATATTGCCAATACAGCTGCATTTGCCGTAAATCAATTTGGAGATTTATCTAATAACAGTAAGTACTTGGTAGAATGTAATTTTAGTAGTTATATCACAGTCTAAACAACTAAGAGACACAAAGAACATCTTGAAACTTTCCGCGAATAATAAAGCTGTTGAAGAGAGGTTCTCAGGATGTCTACCAAGTGAAATTTGGAGAAGATTCGTAGCTTTGGAGAGCTAACCTTAATATCATCTTCAGTGATGGAAATCAAGAGATTTGTCTGTTACCGAACAGACGAGTTCTACAGGAGATTCAAGGATTATAGATATATATGTGACTCTCAAATTATGGGACTGAAATGAACATATCGACCAAGTAAGTTCTGGAGAAAATTCCTAGCTTTGGAATTGAAAACAAAATACTGAAATTATTCTTTCCGGTTAGCGATCAGGCAAGTTCCGGAGAAGATTCCGAACTTTGAAGAGCTAACATCAGTGTCATTTTCATGACGACATTCTCGCGTGTTATCGACCATGCGAGTAGTAGAGAATGTTCCTAGTTTTGGAGAGCCAATTCAAGTTGATATGAAGAGATTCTAACAGGTTTCCTATCCACCAGATTCCGAGCTTTGGAAAGCTAAAGTCACTCTCATATTTGGGGACTAAAATCAAGAGACCTTTACGGTTTTTCGCCCAGGTAAGTTCTTGAGAAAGTTCTGAGCTATAAAGACCTAAGTCTCTTATCTTCAGCGACTGAAATGCTACGGAAAATGTAGATCCGATTTCTGTGTGCTGTGTATGTGTGGGTTAAAGTATGGACTACCAAGAATTCTATTCGATTAGTCCCCCACCTACCCTTATACAAACAATCCAGAATGACTACATCCACTACACTCAAGTTTCTGAACACAAGAATGAGGTTTACTATAGAGAGCTCGAAATTTTTTTCTAAAACTTTGGTAACTGACCTTGCCGTGTATCTATGAAGCAGCTTTTGATAATATCCTTATATAGTGTAGTTATGCATTACTTACTTCAAACTTGATTTGAATATAAACGCTAATAAGAGAAAATGTGTTACTTAATATATCTTTTAAAATGTATTGTACTTACGATTTTCAAGGACACCATCTCTTATCTTCATGAAGAATGTATTTCAGTAGATTACATACAATACGTAATTCTCAAAGATTACCTTAAGTAAAATTAAAACTCATAATTTAGGGCATTGAAATCATTTCAGAACTTTAATGTTTGAGCTTCTTACTGATTCAATTTTCATGTTACAGTACGACCCATGTTTGGAGCAGGCCCAAATCAAGGTGAATATACTTTGTACAGAATATGTTTAACATTATATATCTCGAGCGGGTGTAATATAATCAACATTATACAATATATATTAATAACTGTGAGAAATCATTAACACTCTCAATCTAAAAAGGTAAACGTAAAATACAGAGTGGCGAATATTGTTTGCCAGATGGTAACTCTGCCCGAATCCCCCATGCTTAGCCAGCTACAAGACTCACATTCAGTCTGTCTTGGAACGGTGGCAGGTTCAGACATGTATCGCGGAAGTGCAGACGTTCAATCGAAGAAATTTCATTGAATGCACATAGGGGACATTGCAAGGGTCTAATGCTAATGAGGATCGTCATCAACCAGTGACAGAGTGGCACAGCATATTGAAGTGGATAGAACAATGATGAAATGGCATTGTCAGAATCAAAAATATCCGTGTCAGTTGAGGCGTATTCTCTTGTGTCCTGATGCCTTTATGAGCACTGCCCGTTGGGTCTACTGAATGGAGCGTGTTCGGATGAACGCTTGCATTGCCACAATTCGTGTCTGAACCGGCCAACGTTCCAGGAAAGACTGAATGCGAGTCTTGCAATACCTAAGAATTAAAAATTCCAGCGCATGCGCGGCTGCAATGCCCACACTGTAATTTACTTTGATAAAGTTCATCTCCATAACATTAAATAGTGTCAAGATATAGTAACACTAATTTGCTGATTCAAATTCTCTGTTGTCATATCTAAGACGATTTCTGAACTTATAAGGTGAGGTAACTACATTATCATGAATCACATTAAGCTGTTATTATGTAAGGAATATAGCTGTTGACAGTCTAGACTTCTTAAGTCAATTTTGAGTTTAAGATAATTAAGTTACAATCTAATAATTTCTTTCTTCTATTCGCGTAGGATCTGTGAATCAAGTTGTAGGGTATAGTGGTGTGGGACAGCCATATGAAATTCAACCGGGCAGTCCCCAAACCAACATAGATCCTAATTATCCTTCAGAATATCCTGTAGGAAATACTGAACAGTTTACAGGAGGATATATCAATGGTGATGGCGGCACATCAGTTGGTGGAGGAATGTTCCTTTCTGCTGGAGGTAGTGTTCCTGGAATGTTAAACCCAATGGCAGCTTTTGGTTCTGGATGGTTTGGAGGAAATCTGGGTATTGGTGGAGGTATAATGGGTGCATCGGGTGCTGCCAGAAATGGGTGGAACTACAGACGACCAGGTATGGGTCGTGGTAGAGGTAGATGGAAATACAGAAGGCCAGGAATGGGTGTTGCCGGACGCGGACCGTATTACGGTGGACCAGGAAGGGGTGTTCCCGGAGGTGGACCGTATTACGGTGGACCAGGAATGGGTGTTGCTGAAGGTGGACCGAATTACGGGGGAACAGGTATGAGCGTGGCTGAAGGCGGACCGAATTACGGAGGAGCCGATATGGGTGTCGCTGAAGGCGGACCGAATTACGGTGGATCAGGTATGGGTGTTGCTGAAGGCGGATCGAATAACGGAGGAGCAGGTATGGGTGTTGCTGAAGGCGGACAGAATTACGGTGAAGCAGGAATGGGTGTTGCTGAAGGTGGGCCGAATTACGGTGGAGCAGGTATGGATGTTGCTGAAGGTGGACCGAGTTACGGTGGAGCAGGTATGGATGTTGCTGAAGGTGGACCGAATTATAGTGAACCAGGATTTGATGTTGGTGGCGGGACATATGGATCTGCAGGAGGAGAAAACCAGTACAATGGTGGTAATAATGGGGAAACGAGTTGGCAGACTGGAGCAAATGGAATGACAACCATGAATGGAGGGGGAGACATGGTTCCCACTGGAGGGGGTGTGGAAAGTGGAACTGGAGAAAGCACTGCTGGAGGAGGTGACATGGCCCTTGAAGGAGGACAAAGATGTAAGTAACTGAACAGTACTATCATAGGTGTTAATTAAATCATTAAATAATCAATTCTAAATATGATAATTGATTGTCATATCTTTATCAACATTAAGAATATTAAATATTTTAATTATCAAACATAAGGTATTAAAAATGTAAGAACTTGAAATTATAATAAAATCATGTTGTGTAAAGATACAGAACATAAAACTTGTTACATACATTCATCTCTGATTTTTTCTATGTGTATTACTAATACTGAGAAAATAATAACACATAAATTGATTTTTTATTTCTTTTAAGCATTAGTCTAATCGGCACTGGATTTGAAGTTAAAGTAGGATTCGAACTAGTATATGCCTCCACAGGGTAACGAATGTATTTGTCATGTTAAAAGGTTGTAGTTGTATCTGGAAATTTCGTTAACTTTGTGCATTCATTTCACTGTTTTTTTAACTCTTCCACATTGTTGAAGTCACTAAATGTTTCAGGCACACACAATAACAAACTAAATTTTTGCATGCGATATTCTCAACGTACGAATTAAGCACTCAAATCTATTTGGAAAATATTATGATAATTGATTGATTGATTTGGTGTTTTAAGTCCACTTTATGCACAGTAAGGTTAATCGGGACTGGGCCTACAGATTAAAGTGGGATCCGAACCACTATGTGCCTCCACTGGGTATCGAACCCGGGACACCTTGATTTCAAGGCGACGACGGAAAAATATTAGGATAATAATTTAAATCAATGATTTAATATATCTCAATCATTGTGAGATATTTGTTCATATTCCGAATACTTTAAATATGTTTTGTGAATGTAATAATATACATTTTGATTTCAGAAAGTGCTGGTAAGAAATTTTAAATAAAATACTGTTTGTAATGTTGGTGCTAAGATTTTAATATATTTTAAGAATAAAATTGAATGCACAGAAAACATGCAACAAATAGCTTCCAATGAAAATACTGATAAGAGAAGCTTTTTTGTAACATGGTTAAGACACCTCAAAATTTCACAATAAGAATGCATGAAATCAATGATTTTGTGCAGCATGAAAATGCAATGTCACACATATATAAGTATCGTTATTTGCAACATTTTCAAGGACCAAATTATATAAATTATAGCATATATATATTTATAATAAAGTTACACATTGTCATATTCTTGTTATAATTTTTCTAATTCACTGACTTGCAGTTGGAAGTGGTGGATTTATGGGATCTACTTCAAGAGGTAAATTATACAATCATATAATTCTTCAAGCTAAGACATAAGAAATTGAATTTCAAAATTTCCTGATTTGTAAGATTCTCTAATTTAATTTATAAATAATGTAAAATATTTTTGAGAAAGTCAATACTGGATTTTTGCATAAAATAGTATTAAAATACCACACATATATTTTGGATTTATTTTTGAAGCAAACCTTCACCACAATGCAAGGTAAATTGGCCATGAGCATGTTCCTCACGATAGTATACACAATATCAATTTGTGGAACACAAACACAATTTTCAGTAAATCAAACATACAATCTTTACACTATCATCAGCACAATTTAGGAGAACTTAGAACAATATAGGCTTATCTACTATTATATTTTGTGAGGAAGCTGCACACTAATGTATATCGATATTACACTACTTGCGAATTATTAAAAATTAAAATATTTTGTGGATATTATACAACTTGTGTTTTATTACCATAAAAATCAAATCATTTACGTATATCCATGTATAATGATAATTTCAAAAAAATATATACCTATTTGCTAAAATATTGTCATTGTTTGTCGAAATGATATCAAGTATTGCTTAAGGATATATAGGCCTATTTATATACATGTTTATGTTCAAAGCGAATAAAATTCAATTTAACCTAGGTTCCCTGCTAGGAGGTTTAGGTTTCGCAGGGGGAATGATGGGATTTTCTGGAGGAATACCTGGATTTGGTGGAGGTTTACCTGGATTTGGCGGAGGATTACCTGGATTTGGCGGAGGATTACCTGGATTTGGTGGCGGTTTACCAGGATTTGGATCAGGTATAAACTTTAAATATAGTTTTCTGGACGTCTCTCAAAAAATATATATTTGCAGATTTCTATACTTATCATGTGATTTGGTGCTAAAATATTTTGAGAAACTTAAGAGTAGATCAGCTCAGAAATAACGTATGTATTTAAGAAAGAAATTAAAGTTTAGCGTACAGAATATTATAATTAATGTTTCAAAGTTATTACAGGTAAAAGGATGTACCCATGAATGTTAAGTTCGGACATTACAGTCAGGAATGGCGGCGATTGGGTTCCAAAACTAGGGGGGCAAGGACAGTTTACTTTCTCTTTGTACATAAGGTTTATCATAGTGCGGGGCAAAAGTGTCAAAAAGTGGGGGGCAACTGCCCCCCTAACAAATCATTCACAAAGAAGGATCTACAAGTGACAAAGTGAAATAAATATAATGGACCCTACTAACTCTAAACTATTCCCAGGTTTTATTTTAAATAAAAATTACCAAACTAACTGATTCAAGTTAGAAATTCAAGAGTTATCACTTTCAAGATTAAAAGTTCTCAATAAATCTCAATTAAATTTTTAGGGTTTTGTGTTTGCAAATTTGAAAGATTCTTCCAATACTGACATAAAACTTAGTAATATTCATGAACATTTCCAAATTTTGGATCTTTTTATCAACTATCAAATACTTTATAACAACTATTTTAACACAAAGTTTCAAAGGGGCTAGACTGAAGACACGTAGACTGTAACGTCCCATTTCCAAATTGAAAAAAGTGAGTGGAGAATGCCTGGTGGATGGGCTGTAAATTTCATAATGTTGTGTCCAGAAACATTCACTGCACATCAATGACTTAAGTGTGACGTCACATTCCAGAAAAGATGCAGTTCCTATTCGGAAGTAGCATCCAATTTGAAAAATGCGTCGTCAAAAATTGTTGCTTCTAAGGGACCTTTGCCATCACGCTGACATGACACATGAAGGCAAACTTTAAGAAACAAGTACACTTTTTACACCGGAGCTCTACAGAATAACTTCACATGCAGTGCTCGACTACTATTATTCTTCTTGGCATTCTCTTTCTTTAAGTTTCACGCCATGATCAACTTTACATGTTAGTGTAAAAACTCTCTTCAGTGAAAGTAAAGAGACAATTTTAATGAATTTTCAAAGCAGAGTGTTAAAATAATTAACAAAAATGAGCTTTTGAAATCTCTAACATGAAACAGTCATCACTTAAACTAGATGACTTAAGTAATGACTCTTGTACCAACACTTAGAACACACTTAAAGATTGCTCAATAATGACGTGTTGACACAAGTCCTCACGTAATGGTGGCATTATTACTCACTTTCCTACACGCTGTCTCCTACAGAGACAAAAGCTCTTTTTTGTACGACTTGTAGAAAATAATGCCAATTCGAGAAAGCTTGTTACAGATTAATCACAATAGAAGTTTAAAGGGCTATATAATCATTCCTTATTTTGCGGAGCTGTGCACCATTTACAAGCATATCTCAGGAACAGCGCTGCTGGCGTGATTTGAAACAATAGAAAGGAACCTCAAACATCGAAGTGATTTGCTTTCTTAAATGAAACAATAGCTTCAATATTGAGCTCATTATCTGCGAATTACATGTCAAAAGTGTTTAGGTTTCAAACGTGAAAACAGGTACATGATTTCTTCTTATCCTTTTAGCTGACGATTCTTTTAACCAATTGTAACATTAACTTATTGCAGGTAGTTTAGCTTCTATTTAGTAAGTAATGGATAATTTTTGTTTTCTCGTAGTAGTGCCCGATAAACAGTAAATTCTTTAATGTAGTGTCAAAGAATAACAAGTGTTATAATATAGTGACAATAGCCGTAGTAAGCTCAAGCGTTTAGAAACATCACCACTAACATTGTTTTGATCCTTTAAACTCATGTTAAAGTAAGCCTTATATATTTCATAAATATACTATTTTGAAAAAGCTAAATCCCACATTTCGAGACCGGATGAGTTTAAGAGAGATATCCAGCAAACTGCAATTCAGAAACATGATTAGTACCGTAAATTCGTGAGTACCCAACCTCTCACTAACAATAAGGAAAATGAGTAATTCGTTTATGATTTTCTTCCCTTCTCCAATACATATACTGTTATCCCGCTATGGTTAAAATTTGGCTAGGCTGTACGTTATATTACAATCCCAATTTCTAGCACATTTACCTCGCACAAGCTTATATTCACATATGTACTTGCTTGGTAATTATAGTCAGATGCAACACCATTTGGATATGCTTGACAGTAAAAACATGAATTTCCTCGAAAACGTTTTAATAATTTAAACTGGACACTTTTTTCAGTCTGTGATTTATTTCTGTGAAATTCATAATTTGATTCACTTATTTCAAACTTTCACTTTACAAAACTGGTGAATTCTTTTGTACACTCTACTAATCCACATTCTACTTTAAACACAAAAGACAAATGATTAGGAAACATTATTTGATTAGCATACACTAAAACTATTGAAAACTATACACGTTTTAACAAGTACGTGTTCATCTTTATCACGTCACAGGAATGTTCACCGGGATACACAATGCCATTGGATCAATGGCAAATACAGGTGAGAAATTCAGTCTTAAAATCTAATTTGCTGTAGATATTGGTACAAGTGCAAGAACGTTTGTTATTATTGTCCTTCTGAGAAAGTTTATCTACTTCCAGAAAAATTCTTACTGATTTAGTAATAATAATAACCCGTGGAGTAACAGCCCTTGAGGGCCACGGTGATTTAGTGATAATGCTTTATTTATTGTAGGAATTGTATAAATATTAGGCTAAATTTATTTACTATCGACAGAAAATAATAGTATTCCCATAAAACCTAACCTCTTATTAAAGGCGACAGGCGTACAAACTGTAGGAAAGTTAAATAATTAAATAGACAAGTATATTACGTGTTTTGATTTGGATCTTTTTTCCAGCTATGGGAAACATTCAACAAATGGCACAGCAAGGAGGTGGTTCAACAGGAATCATCACATCTACTTCCACAAGTATATAATTTGTGTAATTAATATTATTAATCGTTCTTAGTGATCAAGTGCTGTGACACAAATGACAATCAACATGCCGTCCACTGAGAATGTAAATGTTCTATGTCCAATTTTCAGAAGAGCCCTTTACAATTTGACACGATATATTTATCGGAGCTTTGTTACCATTGTGCTGAAAATTTGTGCCACTGTAAAGGATGATATATTGAAGCCTCGCTAAAAAGAAGTAGTTGTTTGGTTAGGTATTTATGCTGTAATTTTTATTGAAATTTCAGATAGAATAATTGCATGCAACACCAGTTATGATTTGAGAGTGTTAGTGTTCTATCTACCAGATATAACACTGCATTCTAGAAACGAGATGGAACAATTTCAATATAAATCTGTCATTTTGTAAGAAAGTAAATAATTCATATTTTGGGAAATTAATCAACTACTTTAATTCCAATCCAATACTATTCCAAATTTTTGTCTGTTAACAACAAAAGTAAGAACCGAAGACAACTACTTTGTTAAGCAGCTCCCAGAAGTGACTGAGGTTAGAATGCAAGTGGTTTTTATCGTACTCGGATGGCGCTTGTGGATGGTTGAGGAAATTGTCGTAAGGTTTCATTGGCTCTTGGAGAGTGCACTCTTGTGGCTGTTTTCAAATTCTGCACATCGACTAAAAAGACTCTCAATATATCAATATGGGTTGTATGTAGCCTTCAGACGATTGCAGAGATGAAAGAATTAGCTACATCTTAAATAGACAACATCCAATATATTTCGGTTTGTTTACAATTTGGAGATAAAACAATTGCATTCTCAATGGACGATGTCATGAATTTTAACATCAGAACGGCATTTGACATTATGACCTATTGCAAGCCAATAAAAATAAATTCCATGAATTTTGCTATCTCACCAAAAATACAATGCACATAAATAGCTTTAGTATCACCGCAAATTCCATGGCCTTTGATTACTGCTGTATTATATACCAATATCGAATAAATCAGAGCAAGACATAAAATATAAGTGCAAGTACGATGTTCAACTTGAAATTTTTTGTGTTTTGAGGAACATAGACGTAGGTCTTCAAACTATAAATCAGCTAACGAAATGTCTGTCCGGTACTAGACGAAGAATTTTTCTGTTAATTTGTTTTCAATATCCTTTCTACTTTCGATATATTTTTTATCAGCATTGATTTCCCTTTCTTAATAAAGCATAAATGTAGCTTTTTTTAAGTAGCAGATACTTGTTTCCAACTCTTATTTCAATTAATTATTCTGCAATTGTAATCACAAAAGTTTGAATGTCTGGTACTGAAAGACTTCTACATGCATTATGTTGAAACATTATAATTTGATATTACTTATCGCAAAATTGAGGACTACATTTTAGTTGTATTAGCATGTAATCATAATGGATAACAGATAAAATTTAACCATGAAAAATGTCAACTTAAAATTGTATGATACTATTTTTCTAGTAGTAATTGATCCTTCAAATGTTTTCTTATTGCTATTTTCTTTTGAACAGATACTAATGGTAAAGGACAGACGGAAATAATTCAATTTAATAAACCCGCTGGTCTAACTGGAACACACACGATAACATCCACAGGTACTTAGAGAAGAAAATGCGAAACATATACTATCTCATCATACCCTTAGGTATGTGGGATCCAAGTAGGTTGATGTAGCTCACTGATCACTCATCTTCGTTTATTGAGCAACTCGATATTCATGGTAAGCTTGATGGTAAGGTGCGAGAGGTGGCAACACACAACGCCTGAATTTTAAACCCCTACAGACTGGATCAACAGGGCTATTATGGAAAGGTATACGTGTCTCCGCACAGGAGCTGAAGATCTGCGACAGGAGGTTATGCTCGAGACTGTACAAAGAGTCTGACTTGAGACTCGATTCAACACAGTTTCGCCCAAATCGTTTTCCTGCCTTTCTGTGATGCTCGTACTTCACTGCTCGATTGACTGCCCCTGACCCCCCGTGCTCCCAGACATTTATTCCAATCGAATTTACCCAATACCGACTCAGTTAGTTGTAGTCTCTTCCTTGATTGCGATTGTTTACACCTGTTTCCAAAGATGGCGATCAAGGAAGCTCGGCAATGTCTGACAAGACATTCCTCAGATGTTTCTAGTTGTTTCCTGTCTGGAAAGGTGATGGCTAAATGTCTGGGATTTGTAGTTCGTTGTATTTTACATTTTAAGGATTCTACACATCGTTACGCTATTACATTGGCTAATATATTGCAATGTTGTAATTTTGGTTACTGAACATTCAATCATAAGCCAAAAAAATCTTATTTTATTTACGGAAGGAAGTAACAATGCGAACAGGGTATAAACTCTAAGGTCAAGGTAATATTCACCTTAAGTGCCTGAGGTAAATTATTCAAAAACGCAATTATAATTTCAAAATTAGTTTTTACAATTGCAATTAATTTACTCAAAATCTTTATGTGCATGAAAAATGATGTCAAGGAATATTCAATAAAAACAATATAGTTTACAATGTCGAAGTAAAGACTGAGAAATACTTACGTTTAAAAGATCTGCAGTGGTCCAGTCGGTGGGGCGTCTGACTGTCATGCGACAGACCCAGATTCGATACCCGGGGTGGATAATTTGACCAGTAAATCTCCATGCAAGGAGCGACTCTGGAGTTTACCGCGAAATAACCCTGAGAGATAAAATTAAAGTGGCCGAAGTCTAGTGCTGATCATACCACCTCCACAAATGGCTGGAATCGTGAAAGTGTGGGGCCTTACCTCCATACCCCTCATATGCCTCCATGGCAATGAACAAGGGTAGCTTTACCTTTTGTGCATGTATAACTACGGTTCAAAAAGATTAAAAACACATACAACAGTGTCTGCTTACACATCAATTATTTGAAGGAGTATGACACCGACTTGAGTCTGATTCTGGTCATATAACAGTTCTAGTCTGAAAACTTAATACTTGAAGAATTCAAACAGTTTGCTGTCTCTGCTAAAGGTCACCCCTGTACAAAATAAGCAAAATATTTCCCAGCTGTTCAGTTTTGTTTTCACCCATAAGCAATCTTTATTCAACAATATCCGATGCTTTCTAGTATGAAAAAAATAATAATAAACAATGACAAATTTTCATCACCGTAAGCTTGTTGACATAAAAATCCAGACCACAATAAATGGTCAGTACACACTGTCCCGGGAATGTGTGGAGCAAGGGAACGAAAGCAAGTCTTTACGCAAGCGACTCTAGAGGGTTCCACCAATGAACGCGTGAGAGGGGAAGTGAGTGCATGGAGGAGGAAACGTGGCTGCAGCTAAACAGTTGGCAGCAGCGCGCACTGCTTTTCTCCGCTCACTCGCTTTCTCCCCTGCTCTTCCGTTATGTGCGGCCTTGCTCCACAGACAGTGTGTAGACAACCGTATAAATTTATTGTATACTATAATGCAAACAAAATTGTTTCTTCTAAATAAAATGTTTTCTTTCAGGTGCCAACGGCAAGGGAATAATCCAAGTAATGAACATTGGTCCAGATGGTAATTTTTCCAAAAAAATAAATGAAATACTATTTGCGTATTAAGTACAGTGTAACTTCAAGCATAAATATTTTTTAATGTTCGTTTTATCCAACATAATAATAATCAATATAGCCATTGCACAAAATTTGAAATCATAATCGCCTAAGCTTACTTTTAATATTGTTACCAAATGAGTTATTTTGGTGTCTATATCATTTGACATTCTTCTGAGAACAAATTTTCTTTCTTTCAGTATCTTTCTCTCAGCCTAACTTGTAAAAATATCTCGATATTATTTTTACAAATACTCGCTCATAACCCACATATCAATCAACTTAATTCTTACCGTTTCTTTTATTTTTCAAAAGACAAAAGCATGAACGGAACATTAGCAGATGGGTGATACTTAATATGTCGCAATATATTTGTTAATGAAGTAATATATTGTTTACTTTTCATTGCTGGAAAGGAAAGATGCAAAAGAAGATTTTCGACATGAATCCTTCAGGTAACTTTATAATTACAATTAATTTGTTTGTTTTTAAATAAAATGTACTTATCAGTGTTTGTAAGTAACAGGTACTGACCGCTGTGCCCATTCCACAACGTTCGTTTATCAATTAATTACTTCTAGACTTTATGGTCTCTCTGAATTATACAAAGCTAGTCCTATATATTTTTATCTCCTATTCTGTATCCTTCTGAAACCAGGTGTTTCCTTTTTTTAATTAAAATAGCAGTTCCCATCTCTCTTGCAACGATATGGAATGATTAACCTTAATATTACCCCAAAGATAACTAATTTTATTCGATAATAGATATAATGAGATGTTTTGTAATTAATAAACCAATTAAATTATATCGCAAATAGGTTCTGAAGAGCGTCAAGCAACTGCAGGTAGTGGAAGTACAACAGGAACAGCTACAGCAGGAACTGCTCCCGCATATAGACAGTATTATAATGCTGGTACGTATATAATAATAGCAAAAAACCTATGCAGCTTTTTACTTATTTCCTTTTTAAATAAAAAAAAGATTTGTTGAGAATATTGTTTGAAGTTGCCACCAGAGAGAGCTTTTTTACATTATTTTCTTCACTTTTATGAGTATCTGTAAGAATATTCACTCGTTGACAAAGATACGTTTAATTAAATGACCCTAATGAAAGTAACTTAATGGTGTGAAAGCAGGCGGTTTCAAAGAACACATGAATAACGATTTTTCTCTATATTTTGCAGCTTTTTTTGTCCAGGTTTTGGTGACTGCTCAAAGTAAATTTAACATTAAATTTCTCATACGTTCTCTTTTAGATTGTCAATTTCCAAAGTAAAATTATATAGTTTTGATGCACTACTCCATGTATAGCTCAACAAGATATCAGACCGCACGACTCACATTGAGTAATGCAGTCTTCTTCTGGAGCTGCTTCTACCAGTCTACTCGAAAACACTCCGAAATACCTCTTTTAATACATTGCCATACTTGTCACATGAACGTCTTGCACAAATCCTTGACTTACTGTCATTTCCAGCGTGGTGGTTTTGCAGCCATGTCTTCACATATTCATTACGCTGAATCTGGTCAACCAGTGGACCTTCTTAACATTATGTCCTCATTTAGTGAAATTGTAGAAGGTATTTTAGCAGAAGGTGTACTCTAATATCCTCAACTACAGCCCTGGTGCATAGTGCTTTGGAGATATTCTTTAATCGTGGTCCTCATTCGAACTTAAAGCAAAATATGAATTAACTTTTTTTTCTACAGTGGCGAAATATTGAACCAGCATTATATTTTTTTCAGGCTGATGAGCAATGAACACAACCTGTGTATCTACACCAGGTAACTAACTGAATCTTATTTATAATTTCATCATCATTTTTTTTATAAGCGTTCCGACTTCTTTGTTAAAATCGTAAAGTTCAAAATAGTATCTTACATTGAAGCAGACTCTAAATATTGTACGTATAAGTGAGGCAAGATTGAATTAATTGATATATTAGGGTCTATATCTAACTTGAGGAATTTGGTGGAGGGAAGTATATGTGCCTTGCCATCCAAAATCTGGCTTATAACTTCCACAAATGATTTTACTGACCACTTTTGCTTCTGGCGGATGGTCTTGAATTCTATTTACATCTGCCAATCGTCTTCGAGAAGTGTATGATGGAAGGGGGGGAGGCAGTCTAAGTTGGAATACAACATTCGTGGAAGAAACTCTACTCTAGAGCTCTAAAGCTACGTTTCCAGGCATGTGCTTTTTGTTGTGTACAATAACCCAACGTCCTTCCACCGCTATTTCTCCCGCTCTCATGAGCGTTAATTCTTAGGAGGTCCCGTTAGCAAGCTCCACATTTACAAGCTTATGAGGGAGGATAAGATTTATTCCGTTCGTTTGATCTTATATAGTACAGAATGTACAATGATATTGAACAGGTCATTCTTATGCGAGTAACTAAGTATCTAAATTATAAGGTTATGCTAGATGAAAAAGAGTAAAGCAACACAACGGTTAATACAATTCACATTCAAAAAAATTGTCATACTGCTACAGCATACATTGCTATATAAAGATGAAAACAGCACAGATTATAGTTATAAAAGGACAGTTACTGTTGGTACATGTGAAAAACAGGACCATATTTTTACTAATACATGCTAAGGGACCTTCATATATATATATAGTAATAAAATATCTCCTTTCTTTAAATAAAATCCATAATTCAAATGTCCATCAAAATTTAAACATTAGGGACTCTCTTACATCATAAAATAGGTTTGACATCAATATTTTGCTTATTGCTTTTTAAACTTTCTTCATATTGTAGCTTCTTATTTCTTGTGGTACTTTATTATACATCTTTAAACCTTGGTATCCTATGAAATTTTGTGTTTTTGTTGTGCGAACTGAATTTAAATGTATTTTATTTTGGCCTCTAGTATTATGGCCATGTATATTTTGATTTTTTGAAAATATGTTAAAGTTTTAATGAATGAAACACAAGTTTCCAGTATATACATGGAAGGTAATGCTAATATTTGAAATTCTTTAAAAATGTATTTTGTTCTGGCATAGAATGAATCATTTTTCATGATTTTTAAAATTCCTTTTTGCCAAATAATAAATTTTGCAATTTAGATGAACTTCCCCGAAAACAGAGACGATATGTCAGTACTGGATGCATTTGTCCAAAATAAACAATTCATAAGTCTCTTAGAAATAATACGTTCCTTAAGACCCTCATCATAAAAAACATAATTTGCTTAATTTTTTTGGTTAGGTTATAAATATGTTCATTCCATGACAGGTTTTGAGCACACCTGAAAATGAAAGACTCATGCAGTCATGACTTTTTCCTGGTTAAAGATAGATTGAAATAGCCTTCATCTTCACCATTGCATTTCACGTGAAATTGTAGCCTGATTTGATATATCACATCACACCCTTCCCATTTAAAAGAATGAGTTGAATTATATATGGTGGTCACCAATATGGCGGACGTCCGCTTGAAAAACACCAATATGGTTCTCCTAGGCCTAACCTGTTTCTATCATGGCCATTTGTACCCAGTCTAACTCCTTTACATTTTATAGTGGGTGTTCAGGGACTTTTGAATCACTCTGTATAGTAGGCTATTGCAGGGAGAAGAATCTATATTTGTATCTCTCAAAAAATTGTTTACACAAAATGAAAAATAAACATTTCAAATACTACAAAATAGGGAAATCGTAAGTAATCATCTGGCATAACTTGGTCTAAATGTTAGAGGTGAAATTCTACAGAAGGGTGTCTCACGATGTTCCTAACCCACGTCCTCCAAATCCGCACCTGTAAATATTAAAGTTATTTAAAGCATATTTTAGAGAACAATGCTAAACATACTCTTCAAGGTTATATACTTACAAATTTATATTTTTGTGATCTCATTCAAAAAAATTTCTTGTTTTTTTTTAATTTGCAGGAGCTTAAGAGATGAGGCACGATGTTCATAAAGAAGTTGTCTATAAACTTTAAATGTTTAAAATAAATGTACACTTTTTATATTTTGTAGACTTTGTCAGCTTTTTATTTCCTACCCTTAACCAGGTTTTCATGCTAAATAAATTAACGATGTTATGTTGATAATACATTTATTGTGATATTTTCAGCGGATGCCTCAATGTGATAAATGTGATTATTTACAAACCTTTGTTTAAAACAAGTTATGAATCAACATTTTTGTCAATTATAAGCACAAAAAGCTACATGTGCTTAGTAAATACTTAAGCAGTTACAACCTGGGCAGTTAGAAGACAACGGTGCTGGTTAATAATTGCTAACTACGTTGTATTTCATGTACCGTTGCCATAGTTTACATATGTATATCTATAAAGATCGAGGAATGCGGAATTCTATTAGCCTATATTATTCTGCATTCACAAACAAATACCACATCTTTTAAGCTTGTTACAAACTAACAAACAGATGAAATTTAATTATACTTCTACATCTCACACATGGCATCCGATCACTGACATGATTACTTCATCATAATACAATGACCGATATGCGTGAATACTTGATAAACTACAATGTAGCTACATTTAATTTCTCTATGGAAATGGTAGCATGATCTATGACTAAATGTTTCAAATTTCGACTTACAGTGACGAAACTCTTGTTCAAATATATCTCTGTATTAATATTAAGATTATTATAATTGAATTGAACTTATCACTTTATTATAAACTACATTTTGTCTAAGGCTATTAGCATACATGAGTGTCGCAATAATAACATTTTCTCCAACACAAAGAGTAGGCAGAAATATACAGTTGTAAATTTCAGCCAAATTTAATTTGTTTCTTATTAAAACATTAAAATGCTGATGAAGGCAAACTTTTATAGTATAAAAATATACATATAATCGTAACGTTTCCACCCTCTAACGGGGTCTTCTTCTTCTTTAGAGGGTGGAAACGTTACAATTTTATGTATATTTTTATACTATAAAAGTTTGCCTTGATCAGCATTTTAATGTTTTATTAACATGGAAACAAGGCTTAACAGTGTTCCCATTGTTTCTTATTGTAAAATATATGATGGGCTAGGGAACAGAGATAGCTACAGTATATTTCATACACTACGTTTTACACAAATGCCATATTTACCAAGTGAACTCTCATGTAAAGGTATGTTAGGTAAGAGCCATAAAAATCAGTAACGTAGAACGGACATACAATACACTCCAATGATTAAGAGCAACGTACCAATAAAGTTGGTTCTATTTTGTTTTCTACTGAAAAAAACGTCAGCATTTAATACACCTGCAAACAAAACACTCTATACCAACAACTAGACTTGCATCCAGCAAGGAAACAATTAACTATAGCGAGCCGTCGGTCAACAGGCATTGTTTAATCTATGGCCTAGTAACGTGGAGCCTGCACCAGGTACAAAACAACATGATGCCTACACAATCTGCTTTGAGATGTTAATAAAAAAGAGTGGTCATTATGTTTACATGACAAAAAGAACAAAAGCTTCAGCGTGCTTCTAAAACGAGCGGAACACGTCTCATATTGATTACGGTACGGGCAATTGACCAAACGAATTAGTAGCCACAGGAACACTTCTTCATTTAACAACCGTGCAAGGGGACGAAAGTCGTGTCGAAATCAATTCACGATCCAAGAAAATATTACAAGGAAGAAAGGGTCATAAATTTATCTAAAATATCCACTTCAGATTGACGAGTGGGATTCTTATTTACGACAATTAAAGGATGGAGACTGTGAACTGACTGCATTTAATATCTAACTCGTGGGCTATTACCTGTGCTTCAATAGAGACATGAGAGAACAAACGTCCATTTTGTTCGTTGTGAGTGCAGCGCTGGTTCGACGCCAATGACAGATGCATCGTCTCGTGTTTATGTAAGTTGATTATAGTTCAGATATAATCATAGTTTTGCACATTAAGAGTGTGAATCAGCAATTTGTACATGTCCAGCTTACATGTCCACCAGCATGCTAAGGAATCTTACATTGTGCTATCTGCAACGGAACATTTGCAATCTTGTAAGTGCTTGTAGTTAACAATGGTAATTTGAGACAAAAACACCAATAATTTCAGCAGTAACAACATGCTTTTCATGATCTTATATAAGCATAATGGCCCACGACCATAGTTCAACTCATATTTTACAAGCTCTTCAAAGCTCAATGCAAAAATGGTGATTCTGAGCATTAAAACTGGTACGTTTCATCACTGACAACCTAATTATATAAAGATGATGAGCAAATTAGTAAATGTATAATGTCAAAATTGGATACTTGGGTACATCTGCTTTCTGGATACGAATATGAATGCTTTCTTGTCCTAATGAGATCGTTTACGGGTTGTTGGGTTATCTTCTTGTCATCAATGCTATGACTGTCACAAGTAAACCTTTGTCAAAAGGATCGGCCCCTGGTGTTTTGTGAAATGCGTTTACGGTGCTACACAGGTGATGCCTTTACAACAAACAGAAAAGGATGCGTCTTTCAGTCCTTGTATACGTTCGTAAGTATACCTTAAGCTGGTATATTGCCGCAAACGAAACTTGGTCGTGTTGGTTATCAACCCCTTATATGTAGATCGAAATTTTATTTTACAATTGCACAAAAAAAAAAGTGGGATCCGAACTTATGTGCCATGTAGCTCCAACGGGATCAAACACGGGACCACATGTTTACAATCCGACAACATTAACCACTACACTACCGGAGAAAGTATTTTCAATTGTAAACATATTCATATGATATTGAATATATATTTTTTCTTGCATGACACCAGTTCAAACAAGATATTCAGTAGTTTGCTTGGATTTTTAAATAGTCTACAATTTAACACCGTTCTTGTACTTAAACTGATTTTTTTTTTTTGTATAAAAAAAGGGTGGATAGTACTTCGCTGTGTTGTACGAAGGAGTGAGATACACAATAAGATATTTCATATATTTAGAACTTTCCACTCTAAAGAATTGTAATAGAGGGTTGGTTATTTTAAGGGTAGTTTGCAGTTGCCACTGTGTTTCTTCCCGAGTTCTTTACTGCTTCCATTCGAAACTGTTTTCTCAAAATTTCGGAGGGGGCTGTAGCCCCAACAGGCCCCTCGGCGTACGCCAGTGAATGTATCAAGGGAGTACAAATTTTGAGCACAATAAACTACTTCTTAGAACCAAACACCAGACAAAAAAAGCCTCTACACAAAAGATGATGTCACTGATACCTGAAGATCCATAGTGATACATGTCCGCTATATTGAAGGAAAAAAAGACAGATAAGTGATGTAAGACTTACTAAAGCGCACTGTAATGTTCAATTTTTGACAACCCAACAATGGATAGTGGCTATTTCGTTTTCGAGAAGCATTCGTAAATGAGAACCTGATGCAAGTCATGCTGAAATAACGGTCGAATTGTCTACACAGGACAAACAATGATTAAGGAATATGGGAAATGCATGCCCCATTATACTGACGAATCAGAACGCGTGCATGAAGCGAGACACGAACTTCTGTGCAAGTGAACACACTCTCCCGTAACACACGTAATTGAAAACCGTTGTCCAAGACAGAAGGTGTAATCGTCATGAAATTTACTGATAATGAAGAAGCGCAAATGATACGCGTACGCCTTCTTTATATGGCATTGTGCATTATCTGGTATGAATGGATGAAACACGGTTCTCTTGGGATGTGTAAGCAAGAAAGGAATGGAAGTAGGATATTCTTACATACAGGTAAGAGTTGGTTTGATGCAAATATTCTCCCAAGCCAGTCGAATGTAGTGATTTTATGGAAATCACGGAACTATGACCTGATCACTGTGATTCGAAATCACAATCACAACTATGATTCAATGGTCATGAAATTGTGACTACCATCACCAGGAAATCACTGAATTGGAACATAATCACCGTGATTCCAGATCGCAACTCTCATTCGAAATCACAATCACAACTATGATTCAATCGTCATTAAATTGTGATTAATATCAACGGGAAATCACTGAATTGTGACCTAATAACTGTGATTCCAGATCGCAACTGATTCGAAGTCACAATCACACATTTAATTCAATAGTCATCAAATTGTGATTATTGAAATTTGGGGAGGTTGACAATGTTTTGTTTTATTGTATTATTATATATTATTATAAATGTGTAATATCTGTTCCTCTTGGCGAATGTGGGGAGAGATGCTGGGAGGGTTTTTCACACCTAAGTCCGCGCCTCAATTATTATTATTTATCTGATTTACTCGTTTAACGAATTGAAAACTAAAATTTATCAATGGAATCCGCTATAATGATTGACTAAATTCATAACTTCAACACAAAAGGTTTCTCACTAGGCTATCCCAGGAGCCGCAAGTCCAGGGGGACCGCACAAAAATGAGACGCTGAAGGGGCAAAAGTGATGCTTAAGAAATGCCATTGAAAATTATTCAACTCAAGTTGCACTTAGTGATCTACAAAAAACAATTTGAAGCCAATTTTGCACATTTTTTATTTAGTATGGTCATGATTCTAATTTTACCCTTCAAAGCACAATGGTAAGAAGGGAAATTTTAAACCTAAACACACAGTCAAATACTAATTAAAAAATTATAAAATTGGTGGTAAAATATGAACGAATATCCTGTCCGAAAGTTGTTCTATTCCACAAGAGTGCGAAATCTATCTATACGAGTATCTATATATATAAAAATGGATGTATGTGTGTGTGTGTGGGTGTGTGTGTTTGCTCTGGCATAACTCTCGAACGCCTGGAGCAATTTCAACCAAACTTGGTGCACGTATCACTTGCAATCTCGAAATAAATACTATGGGGTAAGACACCCCGAGGGGTGGGCTGGGAAGGGGTTGACATGTAAAAATAATCGATAACGACAGATATTAAATTCCGCACAAACAGACATCCGTGACTATGCAATCCCGCACAACGATAGTGTTTCTCGAGTTGTCTAACATTCAGGCTGATATGACACTGTGTTGCGAAAACGCCCGATATTAGTGTGGAATCCATAGTTTTCGGAGTCGCTCCCAATGCCGTTCAACTCCAAGTTTATCACCTATCGGTATGGGGGTGAGAGGGGGTTAAAAATAATATGCCACAAATGACCTAGATTAGTGTCGAATCCATAGTTTTCGGAGTTGTTAAGCTAATTGGTGACATTCCACATCACATTTAAAATTAGTTACATTTTACACTATAGTTAGAATTCATTACTTTCCTGTCTAATAGAAGTTCGGGATAAATAAATTCCCGGGCAACGCCAGGTAATCAGGTAGTATAAAATATACCTTGCATCATACCGTCTCTCAGAGGATTCCACTGAATAATTCCAATAAAGCAGTAATAAATATAATAACTATTGATTAACATGTAAAATATGTATTTTATATCTTTATTAGAAGAAATAATTTAATAAATAATTTTATCTGTAATTGCTATAATGTTAAAGAACTTCCGGTTAAATTTTTTGTCACTTAGGTCACTAAAATTGACTTGTTCCTCGAAGTGTAAAACTGGCTGCAATAAAGAAAACAGTGGTTGTGAAGTAGAATTTATAACATAGAGTAATTGTAAAGAATGCAATGAAATGGTGAGATACGTGAAACAAAGCAACAAAATACGAATTTCAAAACAATATAGTTTCATACAATTTGTGGGACATTGCCTGTAGCAATCTGACTTCACTTAAAAGTTGTGTTCTATTTCATTTACTTAAAATATTGCGACACACTGTAATCATATCCACTTATATTCTTTGGATTCTTAACTATGACATAAACAAATCCTAATAACGTGCAACATTTATCAAGCAGCATTGCTTGGCATCTAGTGTGGCTTTTAGTACATTTTCTAGTAAGTTTATCTTTTTCATAACAGATGGTGTTTGAATCTTAACATTATTCTCACTAATATATTATATTATTACTTAAACCCTCTGTAAACATACACAGAAGATCGTTTTGGAATATATATGCTGGCATAAATATTTCCAATCTTTTTATAAAAAACGTGAAGCTTAATTACCTGAATAATTTTTGTTAACCTTCGAAAGGATGTACTAATATAATTCGTTCAGTTGTTAGAGGTTTGTGGAAACGAAATTGCCTTCTTTCATTCCACATAAGAGTTGTACGCGAAAAAGTAGCCATTTTAGCCCCACGTACAATTACATAAATGAAATTATAACCTCTGTAAATATCTACCATTTGCAATTTGAGAGGTATAGACTGGTTCACCAAATACCAACGCAGAGTAAAAAAAAAAATCGTTTTAACTTTGTCATTTGATTCCCTTGCTGCCATGTTTTAAAAAATTGCCACCGACCGAAAAAATATTGAAAATTACCTCATAGTAAGAGCTTGAAATTTAATTTAGATCTGCAAACGTCTTTCCCAATTGATAAAGATAGATAATATCATTCCGAGTAACTGTCACGTGCGAATTATGCCGAATGGAAGTGGAAATGCTTACTGGGATTCTATACTTGAGGACTTTTTTTTGGCATGTGCCAACATTTCTAGAAAATGAAATAGCAATTAAATATTTTGGTACCACAAAGAACACCCATGTCCACGCCGGGATTCGAGCCCGGGACCTCTGGCGAATTTATGGTATTCATTGTAAATGGCATATGGTTGACTTGAGAACTCTATTTAGAAATATCTCTTGAGATGGAAGGAGGCAGATGAGTGTTCCTTAATAACTTTAATATAATCACCATTCATTCTCATTGTCACGATAACCAAAAGTGTCAGGAAACTGACTCTAAATAACAAAAATGCAAATTCAAGCGACCCGGGTTCGATACCCGGTGGAGACACATGGGGGGGGGGGGGGGTGCGTCATAGGCCTTGGTGGGATGGGCACCCCTGATTCAAACAATCAAACAACAAATACGCGTGTAAGTGACACTGGTGGGGTCGAGTACCCAAAGGTCAGCCTTAATTATACGTAGAATGTTGCAGGCCAACGAAAGTGTGGTACCTGGAACTAGAGTCGGGATATCTTCTGTGTGGTTTGTGTGGTGTCATCCGTGCTTATTTGTGCTCATGTCATATGACAGGGTGTCTACCAAAATATCAAATCCAAAATTCTTGACTTTTTCTTGGCCTTTCTTTCCTTTTTCTAAACATTTATTTAATCAACCCCTACCACGAGGCCAGTTAAGATGAAAACTGAAACTGTACTTTAACAAGAGATTTAGACCTGCTTTAATTATTAATGCACGTAAAAATTAATGCTTCAGACTTCATCCTGGATGGGGAACGGCCACTTTCCTTAATTAAATATTTTTACAAAACTTCACGCATACAAGAATGTAATTCTTAAGAAACAAAATGAACAAATCTTAACCACAACTCAATACAATTGTGTATTTCACAATATTGAGTTTTATCAAATCCCAGTACAGCTATACTGTAAAAAATGCAGAAAATTCTTGACCACAAGCATAATTTCTCGACTTTTTCTTGACCTACTTGTTCATTTCTTGACCTTTTCTTGGCCTTTTTGACTTTCTTGACTGGTAGATACCCTGTATTATTACAATTCATTCCCGTTGTTGTGATTAGCGAAGAGTGGCATAAAAGCGACGTACAATAAACCAAAGTAAAACGAAACTGATGATTTGAGCAGTGTTCTTTTTGTTCCGAAAGGGGGCACCGTTTCGAAAAACAAATTACCATACTTACCCCCCACCCTCACGAAAAAAATTCTGCGGGCACCTACGTCCATTTTGTCAACCACGTTTCTGATCTGAAGGAGACAAATAGTTCCACAACCTTCTCGTTCTGCGCTTTTTGCATAAAAAAAATCAATAAAATTTCTATTGCAATCGCTCCTCACGACGTCATCGTCCGCTTCTTAATGAAATTGGAAACAGTTTTTTTTTATGTCTGCTTTAACGGGGGGGGCAGCCATTTTCCTAATTGAATAAACGGTTTGAAAGCACATGACAAATTAACGAATGTGAAGCCAATCACATCACGAGGCGTGTGAGTTACGCCAATCACGAGGCGACAATTGAAACGGCCACGAGTAAATCAGAACAAGACAAGCAAATTGCGAAATAAAAGAAAAAGGTAGTCACTCGAATCGTTTTTGTCATCAAAAACACTCGTGCATTTCAAATTTTCGTCTTTCCATCGGAGCAGGAATGGTAATTTCAAATCCATATTGTAAGGTAAGAACTGAACATTGTTTTTTTTTTTATCTGAGTCATTACTCATGTTATTTCCAAGTCATCATTAATTTTAACACTGACATGCTTTCATTAATGCTTGTGTTGGGAAAATATTGCATCCAGTCATAAAATTTCAATTGTGCAAAGAAAAGCCTCAGATTGTGAATCTAGGTAAGATTTGATTTTCATATCACATGTTATGGATCATGCTAGATCATGTAATCAAGTTTTACTCGTTCTCGTTTCGATCAATTTTAGATTCTGGTAGTTTACTTCTTAACTCTCTATATGTGCATTACATTCTGCAAAATAAAGTTACTTTTAAATGGCCATCAGCAAGTTTTATAGAGTTCTCTACATAATGCTACATATTAGCACACATCGCCAGTTTTTTTGGAAGGGAGTTGGTTATGTCAAGGGAGAACAACTTTTTTTTCTGCTGGACACTGCCTCGTTAGTAATCACTGGCCTACGAATGATTTCTTTCGGAGGAGGCTGGAATGGTAAAGGTGGATTCCGGGAAGGTAGAGTCCAAAATATTTTGTAATTTCATTTTTAATATCATTATGTTCCAGCAATAATAAAACAAAGTTCCGCACAAATATACATGAATCGGCACTAGATTTACTAGACACTTAAATAAGTCGACACCGGAAATCGAACCCGGGGCTTTTTGGTTACAAGTCAATGATAGACACAAAGCGAGAGTCAAATGTTTCCCATGTTTGTGACAGTTTCGCTTGGTGGAAATGAATTATCCAGCTTAACCCTTCCTTTCAGTAATCACCGTGGATACAAATACATTGAAACGTAGAACCGCTTCTATTTCACAAGAATCTACTGATGCTATAACCTTATAATCAAAAGGTCCTCGGTTCGTTCCTTGGTAGAGCTACAGTGGTTCGTAATCCACTCTTAAGGTCCAGTCCCGATTAGTTTAACTGCCACAAATTGAACCTAAGCCGAACCTTCATTATTGTTTGATGTGAATATCATATATCGTATAATTATAGGCTGTTCTTAAATAAGCGAGAGTCAAATGAAAGGCTTGATTTGTTTTTGTTTTTTATCTAGTCAATTTCTGTATGTAGGGTTCCACACGTTTGCTGCATTTTAGCACAGACCTATTGGTGATCTACATATATTTTCAACTTTGAGTTAGTGCCTGTATACCTCAAGAAGGATAAGTCTTTGAGGTCCACGTTCAGTCACTTATGAGCCACTGCGAAGGCCTTTGCACCCATCTGCCTGCGAACTGAGGCCATTGTCGAACTTTCTCCTCCATTAGTAAACTTACTGGTGTGGTAAGCATGCATGGAGCTATTGAATTTTCATTTGCCGAGAAGTTTTAGGCTGACAGAGGGCAAGAAACCACTCCTCTTCACTGCTGCAACTGTGTAGAGGAGACGCCATCTTTAAAATAACAAAAATGGAGTTTTGAACGTTGATGGCCTCACAGAAGAACATGGAATCACACAATTAGCCTTACGGTACGAGATATTTGTTGAACATGGAACGACTTCGAAAATTTAAATCGAAAATTGAACGTTTACAAGATGAGTCATCATGGAAATAGAAAGCATTAAAAAGGGAAAAACTTCGAAAATGAATATTTTGAATTAGCGGCACTAAAGAACACAATCAAGACCTGAAAGATACACAGGACAATATTGCAGTGAAATTACCGGTGACAAATTTGTCACTATTTCATGGACATTGTGACGAATGATTGTCTTTTTCTGACACGTTTCAATCGTTAATTCACAACAATTCTTCATTGCAAGCAGTTCAGAAAATTCACTATTTGCGTTCTAGCACTTCAAGCGCTGAAGATTTCAACGCAAAATTACGGAACTGGAAAAGAGAAGCTGTTTGAAAAACGATACAATGTAAACAACATGTAAGGGCAATGTTTGATCTGCCGCCTGTTGAAAAGGAACCGGCTACAGCTTTGAAACGACTCTTAGGCAGCCAGGTGCAACATTTACGAGCATTGAAATCGCTTGGTCAACCGACAGACAATTGGGACGATCTTGCATTTAGTCACGAATATGTTAGGTATCATAACTCATAAGTCACAAAGAATGGGAAGAAGCAATTCCAGGTAATGAACTATCTTCAATGTGTCTGCTTTCAACAATGCTCCACGTTTGAACAATTACATAGTTAAAGCCACTGTGCGAATTAAGGTTTTTGCTTGGAGCCGTGGGGGAGGGGGATGTCCACTCAGTGGCGTATTCGTGATTTCCTTTTGGGAAGTAGGTTTTTTGAGTATGAAAGTTTGTGTTACCAATCAGTAAACTAAACTAAAGTAGTAAGGTAGGGTAGGTTTTGTTGGATTTGCCTGACCTTCACTCACCTCCTCTCAAGGTAAGCGTCTCCCCACTTCCTCTGGGAAAAACCCTTTCTCGGCCAAATCCAGCTACAGGTCTGGGAAAGTTTGGACAAGTTATGCACGATATCGGTATATTCAGATGTTACGGTATATTCACATTCCAAGAAAACCCAAACTCGTTCATAAAAAGAACTATCGAACTAGGAACTCCGAAAACGTGACAAAATTCCCGTGACCAAGTTCAAACTTTGCGTAACTACAAGTTTCTTGTGAATACATATAAAATATTAGCACTGTGCCACGAAACCTCAAGTGGCAAAAACAGGCTGCTGTTGTCTCGGCTCGGTGAGGTTGGTCAGGTGCAGAATGGTGTCCCCCCTAGAACACTATTGTGTTCCAATATTACAGTGTAACTACAGCGCAGAAGAAATAGCTTGGCAGTGACGTCATCTCCCACCTTCACCTCTCCTTCCAGAAGCGAAGGCTCATTCGCTAGAGCGGACGACAAGGTGACGTGCAAACCAATCGAAATCATTCCGAGAGGGGTGATGCAGGCGTGCAAACCCCCACACTGCTACAATAGTCTAACAAACCGCAGCTAAGAGCGAGGGATTGCAGGCTATTTTGTTTCTTTGTTAGGGAGTTTTTTTTGGCTGGTTTTGTCGTTGTTGTACAATGAGCAGTGGAGTAAAGAAAGGTAAGCCCTTGCACAGCGATGCAAGAGAAATAGTTTTCAATGTGTATAAGTATTTTGATTGCGATGAAAACAAAACCACAGCTGTTCACAGAACGCCCGTGGCGACAGGTGTCAGTGAAAGATCTGTGTGGAGAATTTTGAAAGAGAAAGACAAAAGTGTTGCGATTGCAAGCGGGAAACCTTTTTCAACGGCGGGTAAAAACCGACCTAACGCCCAGCAACGTGTCACAAATCTGGATTCTTTTAATGAAGCAGTTGAGCGCCGAACAATCCATGATTTATACACGAAAGGCATTGTTGTCACCGTACATAAACTGATGAAGGAACTGCAAGAAAATGTTAATTTTAAGGTTTCGCGTTGGTCGTTGCGTATGATCATAAGAAAATTAGGATTCAAATTTAAAGAGCACAGCGTAAACAGCAGGAAGCTACTCCTTGAACGAAACAGCATCGTTGCTTTGCGGCGATCATTTTTGCGTGAAGTTAAAGAACTGCGCAGAGAGCAACCCCGCCGGTCTTTCATTCACATGGATGAAAGTTTCGTGAACACACACCACACTGTCCTCAAAGTTTGGCTGGATTACGAAGATTGGGGGGGGGGGGGGGTAAAAGTGCCAACAGGAAAGGGTCCCAGGTTTATTATTGTGCATGCCGATGGTGAAAGTGGATTTGTGGAGGGGGCGAAGTTAGTGTTCCTTCCTTTCAAAAACAACTTCTGGTGACTATCATGGGGAGATGAACACTAACAATTTTATGTTGTAGTTCGAAGAACAGCTTCTTTCCAATCTGCCCCCAAACTTGTTATTGTGTGTGACAATCCTCAATACCACAACAAGTTACTGAAAAAAGTCCCAACATCAAACAGCAGAAGGATGAAATGAAGTCGTGGCTATCATCTCACAATATTCCGCATGCAGAAGGTTTGCTGAAAGCCGTATTATATGAAATAATTAAAATAAAGAAACATAAAATAAACATCTAGCAGTGCTAACATTAAATTGAAAATTGGTAGTTTGCACCGCGATCTTTACTGCTCATACTCTTACTCGTGCCATGGTTCCTTTCATAGTAGTTGGCAACGCTGACTTAGCAGGGAGTGGCGTCACTGCCAGGTTATTCCTTCCCGGCTTGTAGCGCTACGTAAATTTTACGTACATGAAGGAATCTATTTTTAACACAACCTCTACATCATGAAAACAAAATGACGATTCTTTGTGAACATTATTTTGTTTATTTTCCTTATATTGGAATTTTACTCTTCATTTTAAAATGTATAAACATGGTTTTATTTAACCCTAAATTTTTCAAGAGAATGATTAACAAGCCCGTACGTGCATTAAGAATGAAGGCGAAAAGTTCGAACAATGAAAAACAAACAATATTAATATTCTTAACGCTGTAAATAAAGAAACAATAATAATATTCTTAACGCTGTAAATAAAGAACGAATGTAATTGTAAAGTCTTACAAGAAAATAGTGCATGCTTCTAAACTTTTGTTTTCAAAATCTAACTATCCAAAACGAATTTACGAATGTCAAAATTACATGAAAGATTTTTCTCGTTTTACTAGAGCTACGTAAAATTGTAACACAGTGCACAACAACAAACCAAATAAAGATGATCAGCGTTTGCACCCTCCGTACCACAGTGCTGCCATATGGCTGACAGATTGCAAGGTACATAGGACAGATTGCTCGGGGCCCTGCTAGGCGAAGGGGTGAGTGTGTGCGAGGTGGGAGGTAGGGGAGGGATTTGAGCCTAAAGCATACGTAAATTTTACGTACTGTAGTGTTGTAGGGTTAACTTTCCGCAGGGAAATTTTTGGTTGAACCATTAATGGACCGAATGATTTTTCAATTGTGTTTGTTACATAGCTAAGAAATTATGCTTTCAATTCAATTTTATTAGAGGAGGATAAAATCATCCTTGGCAGGGATATAAATAATTTTCTTTTGCCGCGGATATTTTTTTTGTGGGGGGAAATCTCCTCGGCATCTCCCCCGTTAATTCGCAAACTGAAGGTGTGGCTTGTGAATTCCGTATGAAAGATCCCTATGCAAGTAGACATACAAAACGGGAACCAAAACGTGTGTTTCGTAGCTCATAAACAGTGAAACATTCCTAACATACCTTGAACATGAAGTTTTCAGACAGACTTTATTATCGCAAAGACGTAAAACCTGATTACAGTATCAGTTAAGTCGTTCTGCCATCAATGTCTTCCGAAAAGAATTCAAAGTTAATTAACCCACTAATAAATTATTTCGCTAGAGTAACCATAAATTATCCACTAAGACAAGTTTGGGATTTTACTCCCAGTAATAGTATGTTTTTCTATTTCTTCCTTCTTTCAGTGTGTACACGTATGTTAGTAAAAAAAAGACAAAAGTTCTTAAGCATTATACATGCTTTAATAACGGATCCTTAGAATATATAACGCACTATTTGTTGTTAGTTTCCTATTGATCAAAAATTAACAATTCATAAAGGTTACGTTGCATTAATCACATACTTTGGATATTTATAAATAAGTGATAAGAAACTCAATTCAAGTTTGGGAAAAATGTTTTCGTTCACTTATAAACACACGTGATAAGGCCTTGGAATGTATTGTCACGTAGTCTTACCGAATCTGCAACAATTGAAAGCAGCCATTAAAATTCTTGATCGAGTTAATTGGTTTAACAGAGGATGAAGAACCTCCATTTTCGTCTCTCTGTTGCATATATCCAGGTACAGTGTAACAAGCTCTTTCGATTGTTAAGTTTAAGCAACAATTGTTTTTAATTCAGTTATAGTTTATAAGCACCGATTAATATAGCACGGTAAAAAACTCGGAAGCAAAATTAGAGGAACACAAGAAAGCCTATTCACCTCCTAGCAGAAACTTATACCAATGGACAAACATAAACAATCTGTGTTAAATGAAGCAACATAAGTTTTTGTATAAGTGGATTGTAAAATATATTCCTTACAGTAAAGTTCAACGTTATTAACTTGCAAATTATAGACACCTAAATGGAACGAAATTTCCAATACAATCATTCTTTTATGTGTAACGGAATTATACATTTCGAAATAAACCAGAAATGTAATGAACATTATCGATTTCCAACAAAAAATGTGTGGTGCTATTTTATACGCACTCTGAAACACAAGCAAGTTTCATACATTTTAGTAAGTTAGTTAGTTTGCTTATATGGCTACAACTATATATGTGTGTGTGCTAAATATTGGTAACGTGAGTTTAAATTATTTAGGTTTCTTACTTGTCCAAAGTGAATAAACGCGAACTTAGTTGTTTTTTAAGTGCACATTACAGGTACGTGGACGCGGCGTTATTGTAATGTGGGGGCTGACTTGGTATCGTTTAACAACAGAGTGGAACACATACACAAACATACTGACAGACTTAATGTATATGTTCATATACAAGGTACATTCAATAAATAACCGGAAATATCTTTTTTTACAGAATCTATTATTCGAAATGGAATACAACACATGATAATTATTCAACGTAGTCCCCCTCAAGTTCAATGCACCTGCGCCAGCGCTGCACTCCTAACTCCACGTGCAAAGAATTATTTTGGGCACGTGCGTAACCAGTCATGCACTGCTACCTGGACTTCCTCATCATCCTCGAACCTTGAGCCACTGAGAGCGTCTTTAAGTGGGCCAAAAATGTGATAATCTGAAGGGGCCAGATCCGGGGAATACGGGGGGTGGGGTAAGCAGATGAACTTTAGGCCATTGATGGTAGCTAATGTGACTCTAGCTCCCCGCACACATCCATTCGCCTGTCTTTCATTTCTGGTGTCCAATGTTTTTGAACCCACCTCGCACACACTTTCTTGAACATCAGTACGTCATGAACAATATGGTGGGCTGACCCGACACTAACGTTCATCTTTGATGCAATCTCACTCACCGTAATACGCCTGTTTTCCCGTATCAACTCGTCAACTCTCGCAATGTTGTTCTCCATGACTGCAGAGACAGAGCGTCCTGGACGTGGCGAATCTTGAACACTTTTTACACCCTGTTTGGACTTCTCTGCCCACTCGTACACTTGTGTTCGACTCAGACAGCTTTCACCATATTGCACTGCCATCTGACGGTGAATTTCGATTGGTTTCAACCTTTCAGCTAACAGAAATCTAATGACACTTTGCAGCTCCAAGTTGGTGCAAACCTGCAAGGGTGCCGCCATCTTGTTTAACTTATTCCCAGCACCCTGTTCGCGAGGCAGGCGTGCCAGGCCCATTTGTTAATATATATAGGTCGCCACCACAAAATAACAAAGAAACACCAAACATGGTCGTATTTTAGAGCGATGAGGACGATAGTAGCACACAGAATGAAAATTGCTCAATATCAACTAAAATCTCTGTTTTCTTTCCATATTTTGCAATCTTTTTAATTTTTGTATCCTCCCAACAGTCTATGTTCCTACGTGGCACACAATTTTCTCTCTTTCCAATTGCTGACAATGCAAGGTCGCCGCTCGGCTTAAAAAACTATACTGTTTACCACCTAGTAAAAAGACCCTTTCGGAGGCCAGCGTCAATTGTTGAAAACGTCTCGCGTAACAGAAAGTCGATAAGGCGAGTGTCGAGCGACAAGCAGCTGCTCAGAAGAAGAAGCCAGCATGTTCTCAAAGTACGAGTAAGGTGAAGAAAATGTCGAGAAATCTCCTGAAAAAAAAAGCTGGATCAGCAGGTGAGAGAAATGAAAAGCAGGTGACATGAAGAAGATTGTAGCCAAGTGAGAAGTAAGTGAAAATGAGGAGGAGAATGCCGATGTACCAAAGCGGAAGAACTATGATATAATCACGGACAGAAAATAAATTGAATCCGTGTTATAAACAGTGAATATACGTAGTGTGTGTTAGAGAACTAGCTACACAGTGTTTTTAATCAAATCATGTGACGTAATATTAACATAAATGATAAAGAACTGTGGAAATAAGTCCCATATTGACTAAACTTAAAACCTTGTTTACACCCGCAAGTAGAATGGAGTCACGACTTCGAGAAAAAACTTTCTGCCAACCCTATCACGTGACTACTTCGGGAAGAAATTGAAACTGGAGGCAGCGGGACCCAGTAATATGCAGCTATTGATTCTCATCCGATGACGAACCCTCAAGTGCTAGTAATACTGTTGCTGGCTGAAATAAATCTTTATTTATCATTTTCTGAGTGACATCCAAGAGCTTTTTTCAGCAGCACACGCATCGTACTTTCAGCTGTCAAACCCCACTGAGCCAGCTGAAGATCATCATGGATTTCTAAGGAAAGTGCAGAGATTTGCTTAATGCTAACGATACGTAGTTCCTTGGAGACAAGTCCGAGAGTAAAAATGTAGTGAGTGAGAGCAAACTGGATTTCTGACATGACATGACAGCTCTGGAAGCAGTGGAAAAACGTGATGGTACATACTTCCTGATAATGAAATATCTTCTTGGACTGTTGGCCAGAGGGGGGTTTATAAAATTTGGACTCCTCGGCTTTCTTTTGTTTACTGCCCTGCCGACAATAATAATAATAATTATTATTATTATTATTATTATTATCATTATTATCATCATCAACAGTTTTGATATCATGGTACTTCGATTCCACTAATTGCATGCTCTGCATTAGAAAAGCTTGTAAACTTTTAAAATATGGACACATGTGATACAAAATAATGTTCATTAAACTCGTTTCTCATTTATAAGTGCCACTTGCGCTATTTATTTCGCCGCACAAGACTAATACCGCACACGCACCAAAGGAAAATAAACCGACACTACATTACGGTAGTCACACTGGCCGCGAACTGAGAAGCAAGGAAGCTGATTTCAACTTATGTATTTTAGAGCAGGGCTGTTGAAGGTCCGGGAACCGATAGATTCTAATGGGTTCTATTGGGTTCCGCTGCAGCACCGGAATCTCTTTTACCGCACAATTTATATTCGGTCCAAGTTGTGTATTGTTGCATTGAGAAAAAGGTTTCTGGACAATATTTAAAATGAAATGGGAAAAAAATTCTGGATCGTATTTAAATTGATTCGCAAAAAATGTTCCTAGACATTATTTAAATTCATATGGGAAAAAGGTTCCTGGACCGAATTTAAATTCAGCCGGAAAAAAGGTTCCTGGACCGAATTTAAGTTGATACTGAGAAAAGGTTCCTGGACCGAATTCAAATACTTTACAGATAAGAAGGTTCTTTACGGTTTCTAACCCATTTACGCTTGCTGATTTTCTCTCCTGGACCGGAATTAAATATATATAACCCTGTTTTAAAGTACAGTAAATGTAAATTTTATAAAAAATGTAAATGTATATTTTTTCTATTCAGGTCGTCATCTTCCTCTTGGTCACGTGGTGTTGCCATGTGTATTGCGATAAACAGCCCGCATCCCGTAACAAGCAACCAACATCTAACCGCAGAAACTATACCGGTAAGTAACGTGTACCTGCTTTAATATTGTGCACACACACACATACAAACCCGCATATAGATTACACACACACATATATATATACAGGGTGGGCTAAAAGTCACGAAGGGGTTATAACTGTGAATAACTTTTTTATTGATCATTAGTTTCCAATGAGATTTCACAGACTTGAAGACCAAGGATGGGAGATTGTTTACACGGAATATAATCTCAGGTAGGTGTCCGCCATTATGGGCCTGACAGATACGGGCGCTGTGTAGCACATGATGCATGACAGGGGTCAACACTTCTGGTCCGAGTGTCCGTATTTCTGCACGAATATTGTCCTTGAGCTGTTGTAATGTTTGTGCTGTGTTCACATACACTTTTTCCTTCAGAAAGGCCCAAAGAAAATAATCAAGCGGAGTGAGGTCAGGCGAACAGGAGGGCCAGTTGATGTCAGTGTTTCTCGAGATGATGCGATGGCCGAAAATGGTCCTCAGAAGCCCAATTGAGGCACGTGCCTTGTGTGCTGTGGCCCCATCTTGTTGAACCAAATTATCACGAATTGTACACTTAAATCATGTACTACACAGGGCCCGTATCTGTGAGGCCCATAATGGCGGACAACTACCTGAGATTATATTCCACACATAAGTGTAAACAATCTCCCATCCTTGGTCTTCAAGTCTGTGAAATCTCATTGGAATGTTATTCACAGTTATAACGCCTTCGTGACTTTTGGCCCACTCTGTAGGCAATGCAGCCCGGTTGACGTTGCCACAGAGTGAGCGGGATCCAGCGACTTTTGTCCCGATCTCGCTTGGCTTTTCCCACATGTTGCACCACCGCAATTCTGTCAGTATTCGTGGCTGTGCGTTTAATATGTGTATTTCCTAAAAGTAGTGTTGTGTCCAGTGGAGTAAAGGCACTTACGATTACGCACTTACAAGGGAGGTTATCTAAATTTCCCCCTCCGATTTCCATGAAACTTGGCAGGTGTATAGAGGGGCCCAAAGGAAGAAGTACGTGTCAAGTAATGTCAAGATGAGGACAAATTGAAGTGGGGATCTGACCCCTGTGTCCCCCTCCGATTTTACTAAAACGTGGCAGGTGTATAGAGGGGGGCCAAAGAAAAAAATACCTGTTTTCTTGTTTCGACTAAAAAATTGTTTGCCCCTAAAACCTTTTGTAGCCAGCCGAAACAAAAAAAAACACGACTTTCTTTCTTTGGGACCCTCTATACACCTGCCAAGTTTCTTGGAAATCGGAGGGGGACACTTAGATAACCTCCCTTGTAATTGCATTTATTCCACTAGATACTCAGTTGGGGGCATACAGGATAACTTTGTTCCCGAATGATTACTTAAAATCGGCGGAATGTTACAATTTTTGCACTTAATTTTTTTACTACTCTCTTACTTCGTATAGGTACTTCGAAGCCTGGTGTCAGATATCTAGGAGGTAAGGCTTTACAGAATACTGTTCTATTCAAATGTGTATATATATAATGCCTTTGAGCATTATACTGTAAATTAACGTTTTATACTATTCAATTGTTGTTTCAAAGTTTATTACTTTTAGAAGTATCGTGTCACAGGCCATTGTACTCAGAAAGAAAACGTATAATTTTAACAAGTTGGATATTATTCCTCAAAATGCGTCATAACCGATGACATCACGCTTCTAACTCGATAGACCAAGTGTATGGACCAGCCTGTATGTAACTGGTAAATGTTAATATACCAAAGACTTTTATATTACCCCAGATGGTAACGGATGTTACATTTCACTGTTGTTACACCAATAAAATTTTAAATCACACAGATTTCTGAATGTACAAAACTACAGATTCGGCCTCTTGCAAATGATGTTCTATTGATTGATTGAGTTGGTGTCTTAAGTCCACTTTGTGCACATTAAGGCTAATCGGGACTGGACCTACAGTTTAAAGTCGGATCCGAACCACTATGTGCCTCCACCGGGTATCGAATCCGGGACCCCTTGATTGCAAATTATGTTTTAAATAAACAATATCGCCAGCTGTATAATGTGTCCATCAGTAACTCTTATGTTCAATAGCGTGGACATGGAGGCTGCTCAAAATTATGTTTCTCTAATTCTTATGAGCAATATGCAAGCTCTTCAATGTTTAGACGCAGACAGCAGACATTACAAAATTAATTTAATGCATAAAGGATAACTGCTACGTTAACAATTTTCAAAATCCATCTTTGCATACTATTTATCTCGCTATTTGCATCACCTATTGGTGTAATGTTAAGATACTTTATATTGGTAACGGGTTAAGGGAACATCAATTGAAGTCATCTTTTCTTTCAGCAGGACCACCACCTGGGTATGGAGTACCTGGTAACTACAATACGTTTATTAAAATTTATTTCACGATAATCGTATTCATGAACTATTTTTTATCATAATTATAGGAGTTGTAATGTAGAGGCAGGACCATCGACACTAGATGGATGAGGGTGGACACTAGCCCTCCTTGAAATACTCCTTGCCCACCCTTTTCTGCTTGCCAAGTACCTTACATGAAAATTATTCAGAATAATTTGGAGCAAAGCAAGAACCACACAGCAGTACATGTACAGAAAGAGAAATAAAATAATGAGAAAAATAGAGAAAGGTGAATATATAGAAAAACAAATCAGAGCTATAAGGAAAGAGAAATAGGAAGAGATGCAGTAGAAAGAAAGAAAGAGGTAGAAGAATAAAAAGATAAAGAGAGTAAAGGAAAGGGAAGGGATTAAAAGATCAAAAGAAAGGGACAAATGGAAAGAAAGAGAGGAGGGAGAGAGAGAGAGAGAGAGAGAGAGAGAGAGAGAAAAGGGATCAAATATAAAAACAAGAAATTTGAAGAGAGGAGAGAGATAGAGAAATGAATAGAAGATGATGACAAAAATAGATAAAATAGGAATTAATAAAGAAGATGGAAAGAAAGAGAGAAAGTGAAAAGACAGGGAGAAAATGGAAAGAAAGAGAGAAAATGGAAAGAAAGAGAGAAAATGGAGAGAAAGTGAAAAGAAAGGGAGAAAATGGAAAGAAAGAGATTAAATGAAAAGAATGCGAGAAAATGGAAAGAGAAAATAGAAAGAAAGAGAGAAAATGGAAAGAAAGAGAGAAAATTGAAAGAAAGAGAAAGTGAAAAGAAAGTGAGAAAATGGAAAGATAGAGAGAAAATGAAAAGAATCTGAGAAAATGGAAAGAGAAAATAGAAAAAAGGGAGAAAATGGGAAGAAAGAGAGAAAATGGGAAGAAAGAGAGAAAATGGAAACAAAGAGAAAATGAAAAGAAAGCGAGAAAATAGAAAGACGGAGAACATGGAAAGAAAAAGAGAAAATGAAATGAAAGAGAAAATAGAAAGAAAGAGAGAAAATAGAAAGAAAGAGAGAAAATGGGAAGAAAGAGAGAAAATGGGAAGAAAGAGGGAAAATGGAAAGAAAGAGAAAATGGAAAGAAAGAGGGAAAATAGAAACAAACCGAGAAAATGGAAAGAAAGAGAGAAAATGAAAAGAAAGCGAGAAAATAGAAAGAGAGAAAATGGAATGAAATAGAAAATGAGAAGAAAGCGAGAAAATGGAAAGAAAGAAAATTTGGAAGAAAGAGGGAAGGATTAAAAGACAGCTAGAAAGAGAAAAGGAATTAAAAGATAGAGAGCAGGGAGAGAGAGAGAGAAGGGGGTGCAAGGTGGACAGTAAGCGAAAAATGGTAGCCATGACAAAACAATATTTTCTCCAGCGTTGAGGACACTCTACTCCCCCCAAAAATCCTCAGGAAAAGCGTTTGTGTGCAGACTGAGACGACAGCAGTCGAATAAGAGTAGTTCTTCATCCATGTTTTTATTTTTTCTTTCTATTTTTCAGGTCCACAAGCTGGCTATGGAGGGCCGAGTAAGTAACAATCACTTTTCTATTTAGACGAATTATCTCTACTAACATTAGGCGTAGAATAAGCTAAATTATAAAGTTCAATAACGTGTTAAATTGAGTTATTTTTAAGTGAAAACAGTAATTACTTTTGCCGAATATGTTGTAAAATGCGATGAGCAACAAGTGGTCCATGCCACTTGGAAACGAACCTTCGGGAATAAATAGAACATTTCGTACTGACGTAACACGCGACTCCTGTCACGTGTTGCGTCTGTCTCAAAGTTCCCTTACACAACAGCCGTGCCCATTTGTCCGTCCGCTTTCGTCAAAACAAAATTAAATTTCACTTGATTGATTGTTGATTGATTTCCTTTATTTTACTTCGATTTGGGGCCACATTCGGGTTAATTTGCAAAAATGCGGATGAGTGATGACATGATTAAATTGATGAATGGACACTCCCAAACTTCCATGCCCAGACCGGGATTCGAACCCGGGACACCTGGCGTCGTTGAAATATCAAAACTGGTAGCAAAGATTCATCAGCTCAATTTGGTGTATCGATTCACTTATCAAGCAATAACTCAACGTCACACAAATTAGCTCGATTGTTCAAACTATCTGTCTTCTATAGAAAACAATGGATCCAAAAGTAACATTTCGATATCTACAGGGTATCCCAAAAGTCTACATACATATGGAAAAAGGACTTTACTCAGTTCTGTTACAGAGTCTTCTCAATGTGTTGGCCACGAAGTCTCAGATACAGTTCAACGTGTTCGCGCCAGTTTTGCCGAACATGTAGCAAGATTTCTGGAGCCACATGAGTTCAGGCATCGATGATGTGAGCTCTCAGATGAAGCATATCTCTGTTTTTCTCAGTATCATGAGTCTCAGGGCCATGCCTCCTGTTGAACTCCTCTGCCACATGTCTGTTGCTGTAACCTAATTGAGCCAGGAGGATTTCACGTGCCAATGGCATTTCTCTGGTTCACTTGCAACAAAAGAAACATGAATTGCGTATGGAGACTTTTGGGACACCCTGTATTACATCGAGAAATGTATGATTTTTTGTGAAATATCGACCGTTAATAATAATCAGTACTATTCGAGGTATAATGTGAAGTGTGCGCTAAGAGACTTGTTCAAGTCCTGCGATGCGACGTACGTATTCTCGATTTGTTCGGTTTGTTTATTTATCTGCTCTAGCCACTAATGAAACCTAATCGATATTTATCGATTACTCGTCATGTACTACCAATATAATGGTAAAATAGACAAGTACAGGGTGTACCAAAAGTCCCATTACCCCCCATTTGAATTGTAGACAAACCTGCAAAATGTTATTTTAACAGCATGCGTATGATGAGAGGATGGTATGCCATTAAATAAGACCAATGACCACCATTTACTCCAGAGGATCTGTGTGCACACCGCCATTTTCACGGCACAGTATTATTCGCCTTCAGGTGCGATGTGAAATCCTCCGTAACATAAAATGTCAGATCTGGATTTCAGGTGGCCATTTTAATAGATTACCTCAATGATGTGTTCAGAGACAAATGGATTGGACGAGGATCGCCAAATTTACAAGCACCTCTAAAATGGCCACCCCAAAGTCCAAATCTCACATCTTGTGATAATTCGCTATGAGGGCACATCAAACATAAAGTCGCCCATAATCGTTATCAGACAACTGGGGAACTTCAAGAAGCTGTTCGCAGTGCGTTTGCTTCCCTCACGCCAGCCACCTGGCTGGATTTCACATCTCACCTGGAGGCGAATAATACTGTGCCATGAAAATAGCGGTGTGCACACAGATCTTCTGGAGTAAATGGTGGTCATTCGTCTGATTGAATGGTATACCATCCTCTCATCATACGCATGCTGTTAAAATAACATTTTGCAGGTTTGTCTACAATTCAAAGGAGGGGGGGGGGGTAATGGGACTTTTGGTACACCCTGTACTTGATACTATCTTAGTTAGTCGTAATAAATCTCAATTTGCTTTCCTGTCGATTGGAGAGAAACAATAACGTGATAATAATAAGTATATAAGATTTAGATATCATCCAAACAATAAATGCTGCAATGAAATTCTATTCTTGAAATAAAACCAGCAATAAAACGAAAAGCTACACAGACACTTCTGTAAATAGAAAGACAATTCTTGAGGCACCTTCAAGATCATAACAAAAAAATGCCCATATCTTATCCGAGATTCTAACCTTACATACACACTGAAAGTTACGAAAAACCATTGGCCCAATCAGACCAACAAATGTGAAGATTTGAAGAGTTGAAAGCGAATTACAAATTTCATGACCGTATATTCTAGGCTGGCTAGGCTATCGGCGAAGCTAGAGAATAAAATTCAGGAGAAAAATCGATCAGAAATTATAAATATTATTATTCATATCAGTGAGATGATTATGCTGATTCTGGAGTTGGCAACCTGATTTCCTATGAGTTGGCAACCTGTTTTCTTATGAGTTGGCAACCTGATTTCTTAGGAGTTGATAATTTTATTTCTATTCATAGCCTGGGACCACGTGACATAGTGAGATAGCCCACATCTTAAGACTCAGTATACGACACTGACAAATGTATACCACTATCAAATATTTACTCTGGATTCAACATGAAATTCTAAATGCTTTTTTAAAAATGATATTTTTCTTTACAGATATGGCAAGTTCAAATTCAGGGGCGTACATAGCCCGGGGTGGTAAGTAAATGTGGAAAGGATCTTCACTGGCAACATAGTCTCTCACTAAAATAATTCCCTTAATATTAATGAAAATAATAATGAAGCTTGAGACAATTTGCAAAACAAAAATCATTAAACCTATTAATCATGTTCTTTTTTTAAATAGGTTTTATGAGAACCATATACAATTATCTTGCAATGTTTGCTGCACCTTTCCCAAACTCTCTTGCAAGCAGGGTAATAAAATGTCCATATGGTGACAAACTGCAAAGTACAATTCTCTAAATTACGAATATTAAATAGAAAACTCCTACTCTGCAAAACGGTTAGTGTAACTATTTATAGTATAGTTCTACGCCATATGAAACAAAAATTTTAACAGCAAATTGTAATATTCATTAGTCCTGTACTTATCTTGGTTGCACAATAAATAATTGTCAATCCCTTTGCATAAAGACACTTAAGTATTTTATGCTTGCATGCCGTAATGTAATCTACATAACGTTCTCCATCTAACAACCTAAAACAAAGTGCTATATGTATGACAAAATATTATTGCCCATGGAAAATAATGATATCACAGTATCTACCTGGTAAAATCTAGTAATGCTGTATTTACCTTCCTGGCAGGTGGAGCTGGCAACGGTGGTACTCTAGCGGAAACAAATTCACTGTCGGCTGCAAGGGGTAAGAGGTATTATAAAAAACTTTCCAAACATTCAGCAACATTTGCTGATGACTTTGAAACTAAGTATACAGATTCAATAATAGACACACACACATCATATTGACACATACAGAAACAAATTTTAAGATCGAGCAGGATTCATTTCCCGGGAAATCATCAAGCCTATAGGAAGCTTTTTGGTGAGAATTAGTTAAGGGAGTTCGGACTACAGACACTTGATAACACCTAGATTTATCAACAAAGCTATTTTGACCATAATGTTTCAAAGTAAGGAAAATCTATTTCTATTTCTTTCTAATGCGTGTTGGTACATTTTTATTGTATTTTCCTACAAGCTTTTGATTTTATTATTAGAGAACATCTACATCTGGTGTAATTGTGGGCATTAACTTTGACAGGTCTTTCCCAGATGCTAGTTTAGTCTTCTTCTAGTGTATTAAGAATTTTATTGTTTGGAATAAGAAAGGATAGCGTGAATAAGAACAAACCAGAAAGCGATGTTACAATAAAATAGATTTCTACTTCGCTATCAGTTAGTTCTATATTTTAATATCTCTGTTTTAAAAAATTAAGAAAGTTGGATCCCCTTTGTAAAAGTCCGTTATATATCTTGACCTGGGGTATGGGTGCGAGCCAAGTACATGAAATTCTGTGCTTTTGTACAGATCCAATTGGCTCGTCCCCTATTGCTAAACGTGGAACATGAAGAATATTTACATGTGATGCACTGTGGCTGCGATTGTTCATTCTTAATGGAATCCACGAAAATCAGTCCTCCTCCACATATCAACAGTTAACTGTGTTAAATTATAACAAAATTGACAGCGATCATAATACATAATGTACTAACTGTATTATTATTATTATATTATATACGGGGGAGATAAACTTGAGAATAGCTTACTGTTGTAGACGAGAATTCCAGCACTGCCTTAATGCAGTAAAAGTTTATTTTTTTTTATACTTGGTTACCATGAACGGAAATAAGTATATGAAAGTAGTACTTAATGCTTGGCTGTTTTTATAATAATAAACTTGTTTATTTACAGGCCAGGGAGGAACCGGTTTAGCTCAAACTAAGAGTCGTGTTACCGGTAAGTGTCAAGGGTGCGTCGAATGGTGCTCTATTCTGCAAATTAACAATTGAACGGCCATGATAATTCTATGTCTAGAAAATAATATATTTATGAATTAAATTATGCGTATGCAGTTCGAAAAAGTCAGGACAGGGACTAAAAAGATAGACTGTCCGCATTAAATCGGGATCTCTGGTAAGATTGCATCAATGGTTACAAAACTAAAATTACTAAATAATGCCGACTGCATAGTTCCGGAGCCTGCCTCCCTCAAGAAACAACCCACTCATTTATAAAATGACAAATACGAAATTCTTGGAAAATATTAAAAAATCGTGAACTTTCTATGGGTTCACATTAAAAATGTTCATAGTTCGAGTGGACCAAGAAAAGCAAGAACATAACTTCTCTTGATTAGATCTTCCACGGAAAAGTTCTGTATTTGTTAATAATTATATATTTTCTTTCTTCTTAGGAGGAGAAAATGTTAGAGTATCACAAGCTAATGCGCAGAGTTCCGCTTTGAGTGAGTATTTAATTTAGTGAAAATTAGTTTGCAGAGAAAATATGAAATTTTGAAATAAAAAAATTATGTGATGTCTTCCTACGCAGAAAGCTACGTTTGAAAATAAATATTGATAGAGTTCCAGGCGAACTTGAAGAACTCGGAACTTATGTTCCTCTTGATGGGTGTGAAGAGACATGTGGTTGGTCACCCCTTGTTCACATGGGTGTCCTCGCCAGAATTGGCAACAGTGAAGGGAAACGCCTCAATATTTGGTTATTTCTTGGCCTACTTCGTTAACTCTTTAGGACAAATGGATATACTGTAATATTTTGCTTTTGTTTTAAAATAAAAAGCAATGCTTGAAACCTTCTGAAAGAAACAATTAGTATATAAACAATGCATCATTATATTTTTAACAATTTAAGAATTTTGTTTTCTCTTGCAGATCCAGGAAACAGACAAGGGACTATGCAACTCAAAAATGCTCAAACAATGTCAATAGGTAATTATCATGAGTAGAGATAAGTATGAAAGTTTATAGTTATAATTGTGTCCCTTTTACATGTATAAGGCTACTAATGTTCCTAATTCTGTAATTCCAAATAACATTAATATAACATTTCAAATAAATTTCTCTTATAGCACATCTCAACATGTTATATTTATATATCGTGTTAAGCTAAGACTCTTGCAACTGTTACATACACTTACAAATTTACTTTTCCCGATTATCATAATGCTTTAGTACATGATTTCACAAGCGGAGATAAAAATGAAGGTTAATGATGGGCTTATAAAAGTTACATGCTGATTAGTATAGTAATGCCTGGGGGTCATCGTTTCACTTTTCACACGCAAGTGTACCACACTTTCAGGTTTTGCAAATATTGAGTATGACGTTGCAGACGAGGAAATTGCGAAAATACTAAAGTAACCAAAGTTAACCAGCTTTACCCGTGAAGCGAATTCACGGGTTAAACCAGTTGTATCTCGTGTAGGTCAAATTGTTAACTATTCTTGCCATTGTATTTCTGTATGATTTGTGACGTCACAGTTCGAAAGGTGGGCTAGTGGTACACTTGTCGATCAAAGCTGCAAAAATGTTGTCCGAATTATTGTATCTGGGCCCTGAAGCTGAAATTAGCTAGGCACCAAGGTTACTAACTCTTTTTGTCTCGTCTGTAAACTTATATTTTCAATTCAGTATTTCTATTTTCTAATGTAGCTGCGGACGCTAGATAATACCACGTTGAAATTAATGTGTCTACGAGTTGGAGCACAAGTTTAAGCAGTGCATGTAGAATTATGTGTAGATTTCTGATATCGATCTGTATATCGATAAGAATAGTGTTTGAATATCGATTTTTAGGATGATCATATTCGCACTCGAAATAACATAATATCTAGAGGACGCATTGTGACTTAATATGATAATTTTATGCCCCTTTAAAATTTTTGTTGCTAGCCTAAATGTTTCTAGAAAATCCGGATATTTCTGCTCTGAAAGAAAACCCGCTCAGGATCTCTTTTTATTATCTAAATGTTTGGTAAGCTGTTACGGATGAATTAGTATTAGTTATTTAATTAGGCATATCTAAACGACAAAAAGGCAACATACGTAATGTAATAACTCCATCTACATTCTCTCTTTTTAGTCGGAAATCGACAGAGTTATCCTAGGCCAGGTAGGATACAGAATCTTAATATTTCATTATAACTCTGTATACTAATTTTCTCTAAGTTCTTTTCTGCCGATAAGGTGTGGAAAATAATGCATTTGAAAAAGCTTTATTTCCAGTGCGCTTATGTAGTTGCGATATAGCATTTAAGTAATGATGATAATGAATGTGTAAGTTTTAAATCCACCTTATGTACAGATAGGGTAACCGGGACTGGCACTTCCGTTTAAGATAGGATCCGAACTATTGACCCCGAATACTTCGCTGCACTTCTTGACAGTAGTTGTAGTGCAGGTGTATCCCGGTGTGGGGCTGGTGCAAGGAAATGACGTTCAACCAAGTAGATGGAAAGCGGTGTTGTAGTTCAGAAGATTCAACAAATGCCTGTCGGCTGCCTTAAATGTTCACTTTGTTCGTTAGCACGCACCATGTGATCATACACCACACACTTCACCGCTCCAGAACGTTGTGCAAACGGTGCAGACACCAAATACATTACTTGACACCAAATCAACGGAGTAGAGGACTTGGTGTTGCACCGTGTAACCAACTAGACGCGTGAGTGCTGAGATGGTCAAAAAGTGTAGCAAACTAGACGGGGATATTATGTGCATCCACCAAGTACCTAATCCTGGAACGTTTGATCACAAAGTACAGACGTTAACCCTACCCTATCGGAGACGCCCTAGTAATGTACATTCACAGGTATTGCCACTTAATTATATGCTTCTTGCTGATCTTATAGTAATATTTGTAAACGTTTTGAAATTTGCTAAATAAAAAAAGCCTTCAAATGGCATTAAGGTATAAAAATATAGGAAACTTGCAAACAGGTTTATTCAATCCATGTAACTAATGTAAACGTTTGACTTCATTGGAGGGTGTGCTGTTTAAATCCACTTTTTTTACCATAAGACAATTGAAAAACCATAACGCATCAAATAGATTTAAACATTAAAATTTAATTCATGATCTTTTATCAATTTGACAACCTGACTTAGCAAGTACATGAATTATCATAGTTACATAACAGTTTATTTCTCTTCATTTAGCTCCATATTCTGGTTATGGATATCCACCACGGCAACCAGGATCTATGGGTGAGTAGTTATTATTTATTGTGTGTATTTATATGGTAGCATGAGACGAATTAATGTAGAGTCATATTACAGAATAAATTTTCAAAGTCCGAAATGTAATATAGAAATATTTTGTTAGTCTAGAATATAGTTTTGGTTTGTTTTCCTAAAATATATTCTGGATCAGATGCTAAATATAAAGGTTATACTGAATGTTTAAAATACACAAATAGGGGGCATATGAAGGAAAAGGTAGAAGAAGGTAAAAGAGAATCGAAGAAATAAAGAAAACAGGAAGAAACGAGAAAATAATCCAAGACAATCTTAAATAAAAATTTCAAAATATATTATTTTGGTGAAACAACTAGGAAGACAAAGAAAAAAGGGGAAAATCTAATGAGAGTGAGAAAACAAAGAGAAAGGGGGAATACCTAAAGAGAGTGAGAAAACAAAGACAAACTCGGGGAGAGCTAAAGACAGTGAGAAAACAAACAAAGAGGGAAGGGGGAAGAGCTAAAGAGAGTGAGAAAGCAACGAGAAAATGGGAACAGTTAGAGAGAGTGAGAAAAAGAAACAAAGAGGAAAAGGAAAATAGCTAAAGAGAGTTAGAAAACAAATAGAAAATGGGAAGAGCTAAAGAGAGTGAGAAAACAAACAAAGGGGAAAGGGAGAAGAGCCAAAAAGAGTGAGAAAAAAACGAGAAAATGGGAACAGTTAGAGAGAGTGAGTAAAGAAACAAAGAGGATAGGGGGAATAGTTAAAGAGAGTGACAAAAGAAACAAAGAGAAAGGGGGAATACCTAAAGAGAGTGAGAAAACAAACAAAGGGGAAAGGGAGAAGAGCTAAAGGGAGTGAGAAAAGAAACAAAGAGGATAGAGGAATAGTTAAAAAGAGTGAGAAAAGAAACAAAAAGGAAAGGGGAAGAGCTAAAGAGAGTGAGAAAATAAACAAAGAGAAAATGGGAATGTTTAAGGAGAGTGAGAAAATAAACAAAGAGGAAAGGGAAAAGAGCTAAAGAGAGTGATAAAACAAAGATAAAATGGAAAGAGCTAAAGAGTGAGAAAGCAAACAAAGAGAAAAGGGGAAAGCTAAAAGAAAGAGAGAAAACAAAGAGAGAAAAAGAGAAGAGCTAAAGTGAGTGAGAAAACAAAGAGAAAAGGGGACAAGCTGAAAAGAGAGTAAGAAAACAATGAGCCAAGAATGGAGCTAAAGAGAGTGTGGAAATGAGCAGATGGAGCTAGAAAAGGAAAATAATGAAATATGTCAAAGATAAATTCACTGCCAATCGCTTATATGTGCTTCTACTTAATTTTTCGATTTGTAACAGGTCCAGGAGGTAGGGCTCAGCCATACCCATACATGGGTTACCCTTACTATGGAGGTGGTCCGCCACAATCTATGCAGCAGCGCCCGCTATACCCGGGAGGAGGTCAGCCGTACTATCGCCCTGGTGGTATGTCGCCAAGGCCATATCAACAAGGTATAGTAACCATAACAGACACCGTTTATTCACAAATGTACGTATTAGCAAGTTTGGGAAGAGGTTTTGCAAAATTCAACTGTCTTAAAGAGAGTAAGATCCAAGTGTTGCTAGGTGAGGTGTAGTAGGAGCACCTAGACACCTAAATTGTATTCACGCCGTCCACCAACAGCTACATATATGCGAATGATAATTTTTCAACGTATTCGCCATAGTTTTGCTAAAAAATTTCGTACCAAAGCGACAAATGCCACTTCACCACAAACTTAACACGAAAATGGCAAGTGATACTTTACCACAAACTTCGCGCCAAAGCTGCAAGTGACACTTCACCATAAACGTCACCCCCGAAGTTGCAAGTGACACTTCACCATAAACTTCACACCAATGTGGCAAGTAATAATTCATCACAAACTCCACTCCAAAGTAGCAGATGGTAATTCACAAACTTCACGCCAAAGTTGCAAGTGATACTTCACCACAAACGCCACCCCAAAGTGGCAAGTGATACTTCACCACAAACGCCACCCCAAAGTGGTAAGTGATACTACACCACAAACATAACCCCAAAGTGACAAATAACATTTTACCACAAACTTCACACCAATGTGGCAAGTGATACTTCATCACAAATGTCACTCCAAAGTGGCAAGTGATATTTCACCACAAACGTCACCCCAAAGTGGCAAGTGATACTTCACCACAAACGTCACCCCAAAGTGACAAATGACACTTTACCACAAACTTCACACCAATGTGGCAAGTGACTCCATCACAAGCTTCTCACAAGCTGACTCGGTAACTGAACACTTCAAGTGGTCGAATTTCGATATCTTCAACTAAGTTCGATTCCCGACCTGAGCATGAGTGTTCTTTGTGAGAGTCGCTTCATCAATTTACATACATCCTCACCGTCATGATTAACCAAAAAGTGGCAAAACAAACGACTTTTAATACTACTATAAATCTTCATATCCTAGCAATAAAATAAGTGAATAATGAAAAAGTAATCACGTGTGCAAAAATTTAGCAAAATTTTGATACTGTAATTTGATGTGTTGCAAAGACAGTATATAGTCTATTTCGTTGCTTTATTTTACTTCTCTCCTTGTGCCACTTTTGACTAATTTGCGAAGATGGGGATGAGTAATATGACGAAATTGATGAATAGACATTTACAAACATGCATGCTCAGTCCGTGATTCGAACCTGGGACCACCTGGCGTCGTAGCGCGATGGGGGCCGGTTATAAAACATTGTTGTTTGATGTGTTGACGTTATAAGAATTGGTTATTCTCCACAACCAGTAGATGGCTCCCGCGTGAAATGCAAAAATATAATCTTCAACTGACGAGTGGTTTACGTTTGCACATTAGATTTTCATAAACTATCGCAAAGCAATTAAGTGACCATTATGCCTACATCTACATGGCAAGTTCATGGTCAATTAGTACGCACAAGAAAAATTTAGGACAAGTCCCATTTAAAGTAAATAAAACATAGAATATAATACTCCATATGCGAGACCGATATAAAGAAATATGTCCAATATCGATGATCATGGCAGGCAAGAAATTTTCTGATCTTCAGTTATCTGAAAATTTAGAGCATTATTAGGGTCAACCCGGACGCATTCAAGGTCACGCTTCGCGTTTGACGTGTTACCGATGAAGTGAATACATTACTTGAATGTGAATAACAGTGTTGCAATATGTACATATTAAACAGCAGAACAACAAGAACAATAGGTAAGAATGTTTACCATAGCCTGTGGAAAAGTAGAGCTAGTAGCACTACCAAACGGTTGAATATAATCAACATTTATTGCCATTTCATTATCGTCTGTCGTATTTTGAACCTCTTTAACAAATGTGTTAAAAATAATGTAAATTCAATAATTATTGGATTACCTTTGGTACATGCACAAATTTTATCTGTACTTTTGATTGGGTTTATTAATAATAATATTCACTATATCAGTTTAGCTACATTTCTGAATATCCAATTAAAGAGTGCGTGTAAGAATATAATGAGGCTTAGATGTGAGAGTGGCAAGCTGCATGGCAAAGTGGCATTCCAATTGAAAATAAACCGTAAAAAACAAATGCAACTTTTCACCTGAAGTTGGATGACTCGTTACACACATGGCCAAGTGTGACTGATCCCTTTTCAAGCGGCATGCGGTTTCCATATAAATTTAAGCAATGCACTATGGCTTTTCACAAGAAAATGTTGCCATTTAATAATTCACCTAATTGCGATCGTTGCCAATTATCGAGTTACATGTTTCTCTGTATTTACTTTCAGGACAAGGAGGTACGTCAATGCAACAGGGTCCGAATATGCAAAATGGTAAATCAAAATCGAAGAAAGGAAATCAGCGGGGTTGAAATTAAAGTAACAGTCAGTGCCTATATATGCTGCCGTACACTCCAATATAAATTCTCAATTTGTCAGACTTGCTATATTATATATTTCATTGTAAAGTGTATTTAAATACAATTACTAGATCTTAAATATAGAATCATCTTCACAGATATCTTCCTGATAAGTTCCATCGTAAACAAATTTGGAAATAAAAAGAACGCAGTGTCTGCAGCTACATTTTGTTTTTGTATTTTTACCACCCTGTTTAGATACTTCTAATATTATTAGATTATGAAGACTGAATTATGATCTCAATTTACAGCTGCGAGAAATACAATGATTAGACTTCTATATTAGGTTTATGAGGGGAAATATGAACCTAAACACACTTGCAATGTTGTGTATATTATAATGTTATGAGAATTGACGCATTCAAGGAAATCGCTCACAAGTGACGATGAATGTAACATTTACATAGTAGTAAAATGTAATCCCTACACTTCACAACTAAAACTAAGGGTACTTTAGTACAGAGGCGTCTCGTGAACGCATGCGTCAATTGTGGGAAAAAGGACAGCTTGTTCTGCGACGACATTCATGAGCATTTCTACATTCTAATTTCTTCATATAGGAGAAGTATTTATTTTACACGAGAGCGCTGAATTAAGCTTATATTACATTTCTTGGATCTGAAGTGACGCATGCATCAATTGTGGGAAAATAATTATTACTTTCTCTCACTTCAGATCCAAGAAATGTAATATAAGCTTAATTCAGCGCTCTCGTGTAAAATAAATACTTCTCCTATATGAAGAAATTAGAATGTAGAAATGCTCATGAATGTAGTCGCAGAGCAAGCTGTCCTTTTTTCCCACAATTGACGCATGCGCAGCATGCACCGCATGCGTTTACGAGACGCCCCTGCTTTAGTATTATACGGACTACATCCAATTAGTACGCTATACTTACCTAACCTAAATCAACCGAACCTAACCTTCACATCTAATTAGCACGCCATAGGAACCTAACCTAACTAATTAGATAGGAAGGTTAGGTTAGTTTGAGTTAGGTTAGGTACGTATAGCGTACTAATTGGAGATAGTCCGTATAATACTAAAGCACCAAACTAAGTTTTCACTTACCCCTCTAAAGCTAACAGAAGGTCGTCAATACTCCTGAAAAGAATGCATTAATTCATTCACCCATAAACTTCCAAAGGGGACACGAGTTCTTCAGCTCACAGATAAAAATTTATTCTTAGCAAAATGACTGATGTTGACACCTACTTCTTGGTAATAATTGTAATTGTTCTTATTCTCTCCATATTATCATGAAAGAGGAATAAGTTCGAAAATATCGTGTTTCTCTTGTAGACTGTAGTGTCCCACCCTTTGCGAGTATTAGTGGTGTATTTTCTGTCTATTTTTAACTCCATCTATCGCTTTCTTCCTCTGACTTGATTCCTTCGTGTGTGAAGACTTCTCGTATATCACGATGGGGTTTTAGCCACCACCATCACCAGCTGACGACGCCTTGGAACATAGTGGAAAGGACAAGCTACTCAGAAACATGCAGAACAATATTTAAAAATATGTAATTAGTAAATCACAAAGTAAACTAAAAGTTGAAATCGGGAAAACGATTCAAATGCTATGGAATACTTCTACGAATATCCGATGATTGAAATTCGCTGCAGTAATGAAAAACTAGAATACTATAAACTAGAAACTAGAAATAAAGCAATAAGCTAGAACATACAAACTAAACAAATCGACCATACACATATTTTTATCAATATTATTAATTTAAAATATGCATTTAAAACACTTGAGCCTTTTTTTTACCGTGTGGACAAACTTTGTCCATAAAAGGACATTTTTCTAAGGAAATCTAAACCAATAGTAAGGGATAAGCTGTCATCAACACTACCTTGGCAATACCACTGTTTTAACATATTGATTGCTTTCACCTTTCTTATCGTAGTATTTTAAAAAACAATAAAAATGTGCATGTTTTAAATGTTAATTAAAACAATGGATAATACATAAAAATAAGACAAAATATAAAAGTATTGACAATAAAATCTATTCGTAATTTCACAGGTCCTGGACAACCTTATCAAACGCAGGGCAATTTCTATCCTTACGGTAAAATATTTGGATCTTTTAAACTATTATGCATGGACTTAGTTACATATTGTCACGCTATGCATGATTTCGCACTCTTTGAATGCATCAAAGTACTTGTTATATTATTCGTCACATAAATTTGAAATATTAATTGCATTATTGCCATATAGTTATACATAAGAGACATCTATAAACACCTAAAGGGGGATTTCACACTAAAGTGACGGACCTGTGACGTCACCTGAAAACGAACGAATCAAAAGAAGTAACATGCAGCGTGTCACCATATTCGGGTGTGAAAATTTACATACGTATCTTAAGGTTCGTTTTCAGGTAACATGGTTCACTTTGTGTGAAGCTCCCAATCATGTAGTATATGCACCAGTAAAGTTATAAGTAACAAACTTGTAAAGATTCTATTGTTCACAAACAGTGGTGGCGCCAAGGGCGGGTCAAAGTGGGCCATGGCCCACCCTGTCAGAATGTAATAGGCATAAATTCCATTATTAAAATAATATGAGACTGTGTAAATTGTAGTGTACTACACACAATTTTAAAAAGTTGTGATAGGCCACGATAATGAAGAAATTAATAGCAACTGACGTTTCGGCAGATGAAACAAAGAAATTCCACGCAGTGAAAGAAGTTTATTTGATGAATGAAAATTACCAGTGCGGCTGCAACACAACATACTGTATAACTCGATTCTCCTATTGCCGTGAAGACTTGCAAATCTCTAAACCACATGTCAACTCATAATCAATCACCTTACAGTTTCCTACAAAAGTACTAACAGAAATAACTTCAAATAAACAAGGGGTCTGTTTCAATACCACTTTCTAACAAACCACAATGCCACCACATGCCTTGTGTTCAATCGCATGTCAACACAGCTGGCGAAATCCTGCATGATACTCAAATCACCAATTCTGTGAGTTCCAGACCTGCACACGAAAATGGAAGAAAATAGCCAAAACATGGAAATCTCAGACGTCCCGTATTTTAAGGGATAGTTCCTTATTTCCGTAACATGTCCCGATTTGAAAATTACATATTACCCGGTTGCAGCAATGTTTCTGAAGGCTTAGATCGTCAATTTTTCATACACTGGTGCATGTGCATTGTGGGGGAAAATATTAATTCCAGCTGTTTGTGACTTCTACCTTTCTTCTCAGCGAGAGTGGTGTGTTGAGTGCTGTGGTAAGCTCTGTTCAAGGCAAAGTGAATTGATTTAAATTTTGATTTAAATCAGGTGACTTTTTAAAAAAAATACTGATTTAAATCATTTGAAAGAAATAATTCATAGAATATTGTACATAAGGATTTTGTACATATCAGAATCATTTTTGGTGAAAGTAATCTCGTAATCATTTAATACTGTTTAACAGTCTCTAAGAAAAGAAACAAAATATATGTACTGATGGGGTGAAGCTCATACGAAAGGAAATATAATATGCAAACTGCAAACACACTTAAATTTCTCTTGATTTAAAATTGCATACAGGCAAAATAACAAACATTTTGTGTAGAATAATACACACAATACTAATCACGTTAAACCTTAAATAGTATCTATCATTATCATTCAACTGTAAATAAACAAAGCAGCTGATATTTTGCATACTATCATTTAAAAATCACCAAAATTCAGCTAAAAAACTTATAAAATTTTTTTGAGTTACAATTATATAGTACATCCAGAATGTTTTATTTTCACTTGGAGAAAAGTTACTGAAATTATTATTGTCTCGTCTCATTAACACACTGAACAAGTATTTTCATAGTAGGTTCATATATATGCAGTATCAGAAACAGAAAAAAAGTATTTTTACATGTATTTTTATATTTGCTTTAATCAAAATATTAAAAATATTTTACAAGGCCATTTACCAGAAAAGGCATTTTCTTTAAAAAAAACGTATCTGTAATAGTGCCAAAAACCATACAAGCAAATTTAAGCATGTTTTTCTTTTTAATAAATTTGAAAAATCCCATTTTATAAATAAAAATCATTATTTTTATCCACCCTGTTTCAAGGTGTTTCTAGATGAGCGGTAAACGTAAAGTATTCTCCTGTTACAAAGAAAACGATACGACTGTGCATATTTCGTAAATAATGGTTGGAGAAACACGCTCTCCACGTTTGGTTTAAGGGTGGTAACAAATATAAAGGTGGGTACAAATACTTGTACACAGCAAATAACTTTCAATAATCAAAGGTGGTCGCAGACATGCAATGCAGCATGTTTGGGGAATGGAGCACAAGCATAACAAAGCATCGCCTTCAAATACAAAACCTATTGGCCCCGTCCAGTTCGCTGCACGTTTTGACACTAGGTGCAGTGCAGGTGCATCCCGGTGTCAAGCTGGTGCAAGGGAATGACGTTGAACGAAGTACACGAAATTGCGGTGTTGAAGTTCAGATGATTCAACAAATGCCTGTCTGCTGCTTTAAACGTTCACATGATTAGGTAGCACGCACCACGTGACCCTACACCATACATTGCACCGCTTCAGAACGTAGTGCAAACGGTTCAGACACCAAATACACTACTTGACACCAAATCAACGAAGTAGACGAGTCGGTGTTGCACCGTGTAACCAACTAGACACAACCAAGAAGCCTAATTGGAGATGACCAAATTTGCAATGTTATTGTAACCGCACACGCATTTATTATAATATAGTTATACCTATTATAATTGGGCTATTCAGAAGTTTATTAGTAGCACTAATACTCGGAGCCATTGATATGGCCTTCCCACGATTAAATAACACAAGATTTTGACCACTGCCACCATCACTAACTCTTCTGTTATCAGGAAGAGTTGTAGAAAGTGGTACAGGAACAGGATGAACAGTATATCCTCCATTGTCAGCAGGAATTGCACAGGCAGGAGCCTCCTGTAGATTTATCAATCTTTTCATTACACTTAGCAGGAGTTTTCTGCTTTTTAGGGGCAATAAACTTTATTACAACAAAAAGTGAAGCCAACTAGATAGGGGCTATTTGTAGTTTCTCAAGATGAAATGGCGAGTAGAAATATCCATTAAAAATATATACGCTGTGTTCTTACCGCCGACACCTCTTTCTACACCTGTATTATTGGCGTCCTAACTGCCAGTGATTTAGTAATAAAATTACGGCCAGTGTACCTCACAGATCGAAGACATGAAGGGAAAAGAACAGTGTCCCTTATTTTCAACCTGTCATTGCAATTTTGTTCCTTGTTTTCATCTTGACCATCTGGTAATCTTGATATAAAACTTATGTATTGTTATGGGGGGTGTTGCTCATCGCACGTAAGTCAAACACCTTCTAGGTCAAGTTCCGTATTTGATCTTCTGACGCAAGGGCGGAATGCTTTCGTGGTTAGGTTAGGCTTCTTAGGTTTAAATCTCTTATAATTAATACACTGCATTTAGCATATACTCTGTCCCAGAAATCTGTGGAGCAAACGAACCAAAACAAGTCTCTGCGCAAGTACTGACGCGAGACGGCCCCACCAACGAACACGTGAGAGGGAATAAGATTGTGTGGAGGGGGGAAGCGACTGCAGTTACCAGCTTTCCCAGCAGCATGTACTGCTTCGCTCTGCCCACTCGATTTCCCCCTCTTCTCTGCCGCTATGCGCGGCCTTGCTCCAGAGATACCCGGGACGGAGTGTAGTCGGAAGACGAAATACGGAGCTTGACCAAGAAGGTGTTTGAGTTTGGTGCGATAAGTGAGATCAAATATAGTGGGACCACACGCAAAAGAACATGCGCAGAACCGCCTGTCCTGTGCACCGTACATGGGGGAGGGATAGAGTGGAGCATGCTTCGGCATGGACCGAGCTGGAGGGGAAGATGCGCGAAGGTTCTTTTGTTTGTGTTCGCACTATACCATGGTTGTTAAAGGTCCAACCCATAAATTCTAATAACTTCGTTCTATTGGGTTCCGCTGCAGGACCGGAACATTTTATTTTTTTTAGCACAAATTAAATTTGGTCCAAGTCGGGTATTGTTCCATTGGAAAAAGTTTCCTGGACCGTATTTAAATTGATCTGGTAAAAAGATTCATGGACCGAATTGAAATAATTTACAGATAAAAAGGTTTTTTACGGTCCAGAACCCATTTACGCTTGATGATTTTCTCTCCTGGACCGGAATTGAATTTATATAAAATTCCTGGACCTTTAACAACCCTGGTCTTTACTCGGGACATTTTGAACTGTTTTTCCTACGCGACATCGATACGTAAAATGCAGGCTCATATTCCATCATCCTCAATAGTGTATTTATTTCCTGTAGGAACGCAGAAGATGACACGAATATTTTATATCATGGCCATAGTCGTTTCTATTCATTGATTGGGTTTATTTTACTTCGCCTTTATGCCCAGGCCGGGATTCGAATCCGGGACCCCCTGGTGTCTTAGCGCGTTTCACTGACCATTCCGCCGAGTAGGCCGGCTTGGCCATAGTGGACTTGATGTGGTCAACACAATTCTCCGGCCGCTTTTAGCTCACCAGGTTTGCCCACAGGCACCATGAATATGTGCCAGTGATACGGTGCACACAGAGGGGAACCAGGGGGCGGTTGCTCCCCTGAGATATCTTGGAAACCTTCATATAATTCGAAAGTTTGAAAACATGGATGAGAGGTGCCGTGAAAGACAGAAGATTAAAAAGTGTCTGTCTGAATTCTGTGCGCTCTGAAAAAGTACAAAAAGAGAAAACAGTTCATCCAGATGTTTATGGAAAGGAGGCAAATGGATTCCAGTTTCTATTTAAATAGTGGACTCATGCCTGAACTTGATAACAACGACAAGCAATTTTCAATTCAATTTCGATTTTATGTTTTGTAAAATTATAATAATACCGGGTGATCCGTTCGAGATGTCAGAGAAGTAAACCGTTGTGTACAATAGGTTAATGTATGTATCTCTGAGCAGTTTGTTGTAATATATGCAGAAAGGATGTAAGTTTTGAGTGAGTGCAGGTTTACAGACTTCAGCCATGTGGCTGTACAAGTGTACATATAACACTCGAAAATTTCACATCTCATACGATACATTGTGCGCTGTTGTGGCGTGACTACTATCTTTTTCTACCATCAACGCCAGCGCCACGCGGCTGAAGTCTGTAAACCTGCACTCACTCAAAACTTACATCCTTTCTGCATATATTACAACAAACTGCTCAGAGATACGTACATTAACCTATTGTACACAACGGTTTACTTCTCTAACATCTCGAACGGATCACCGATAGTAATACTAGATAAAATATGAGTTTTTATGACTGATGAGCAAGAAAGGGCAAACTCAATATGCTGTCCGAGGCAGAAATTATTGAAAAACAACAGTGTTTTTTTAGTGTGAATCTTTGTCTAAAGAAGACCCTGTTAGAGGATGGAATTCTTACGTTTATAGTGTGTATACAATAAATTCTGTCTTGGTCAGCATTTTTGAGTGTTTCGTTAAACATAATGACAAAGCTTAATAGTGTTATAAAGAAATGAAATCTTATACTCTGCTCCATCGCTGGAAATTGCTAACTTGTGGAGGGGCGTGGCGATGCTTGTATGGATTAGGGATGGCCAGATCCGGATCCGGATCCTAAAATTTTTCTCGGATCCGTATCCGGTACTTTTGGATCCGGATCCGTTTTGCCATCCCACATGCGCTTCTTTGGAAAGTAAGAATGTGCTTATAACATATTCTTACCTGCTAATATATATATATATATATATATATACATACATACATACACACACACATATATATATATAGTGTGTGTGCGCGCGTGCGCGATTTGTAATTAATTAATACACTTACAAGGGAGGTCTAAGTCTCCCCTTCCGATTTCCATGAAACTTGGCAGGTGTATAGAGGCCCCCCCCTCAAATGTCAAGATGAGGAGAAATTGAAGTGGGGATCTGACCCAGAAACCACGTAAATATGGTATAGGAAGAAACAGGGGGCATAGGGCCTCTCGATACACCTGTCAAATTTCATGGGAATCGGAGGGGGACACAGGGGTCAGATGATCCCCACTTCAATTTGTCCTCATATTGACATTTGAGGCGGGTTTTGCCCCCTAAAACAGTTTTTAGCCGAAACAAAAAAACACGTATTTCTTCCTTTGGGCCCCTCTATACACCTACCAAGTTTCATGGAAATCGGTGGGACACAGGAGTCAGATCCTCACTTCAATTTGTCCTCATCTTGACATTTGAGGGGGTTTTGCTCCCTAAAACCATTTTTTAGACGAAACAAAAAACAACACGTATTTCTTCCTTTGGGCCCGCTTATACACACACCTGCCAAGTATCATGGAAATCGAAGGGGAACACAGGGGTCAGATCCTCACTTCAATTTGTCCTCATCTTGACATTTGAGGGGGGTTTGCCCCCTAAAACCGTTTTTTAGCTGAAACAAAAAAACACGTATTTCTTCCACTGGGGCCCTCTATACACCTGCCAAGTTTCATGGAAATCGGAGGGACACAGTGGTCAGATCCTCACTTCAATTTGTCCTCATCTTGAGATTTGAGGTGGTTTTGCCCCCTAAAACAGTTTTTTTAGCTGAAACAAAAAAACACGTATTTCTTCCTTTGGGCCCCACTATACGCCTGCCAAATTTCATGGAAATCGGAGGGGACACTTAGATAATCTCCGTTGTTAGTCTTACACTTTGTGATTATATAACACTGCATATATTATAATGTTTTATTTTAATTTGTCAAACTGTAACTGTAGAACAATTGTATAATTTTTGTATAACATTTCTATCTTGTTATATGTGTTAAAGGTTTCATCCTGGAATGGAATGTCTGACATTTATGTGTGTTTCCATTTCCAATACATTCGAATGAATACATATTCGTTTCAATGGCATTTCGGATCCGGATCCAGTTCCGAAACTTTCAGACCCGGATCCGGATCCGTCTGGCCATCCCTAGTATGGATCAACATGGAGACAATGCAGTGGGTCGGGTATGCCTAAGCAAATTATCCTAGTGGGGGATTCTTTATTAAAATTGTATTGACTGGGGAAGGGCAGTACTCCCATGTTCCTCCACATTGACAACTTCTGCCCCCCACCTCCCCTTACCGAGAAAAGATCCTGCTAGCGCCCTTGAGAGTTATCTTCATGAATTTTATGCATCATTCATCGCGATTAACTTATAGAGGTAGAAAAGGACGTAAAGTAAGAAAATGCACTCTGTGATCTATCTCAGAAAATACCGTTTTGTTTTGCCATGCCACCACCAGCCGTGAACATGCGGACACAGATATGCAATCTCCATAGTAAAGACGTCGAAACAAGTTTGCTTAATACCCTACCATAAATTTCATTTAGCATTGTGATTGTGCAATATCTAAGAACTATGTTCTCCTTCTACACCCAGGTGTGCCACCTAGAAGGCCCATGCCACTAAGGCCTATGCCACCACCTCAAAGGCCCATGGGACCTCCTCCAGCATACATGCCACCCCCTCCAAGGCCTATGCCATCGTCTGAAGGGCCTATGGGACCACCACCAGATTACATGGCATCGCCTGAAAGAGGAGGCATGATGCCATCTCAAGGAGGTATGCCACCGCCTGATGCAGGCATGATGCCACCTCCAGGGGGTATGCTACCACCTGAAGGAGGCATGATGCAACCTCAAGGGCCTATGCCACCGCCTGAAGGAGGAATGATGCAACCTCAAGGGCCTATGCCACCGCCTGGAGGAGGAATGATGCCACCTCAAGGAGGTATGCCACCACCTGAAGGAGCTATGATGCCACCTCAAGGACCTATGCAGCCACCTCCAGAAGCTATGGGATCACCTGAGCATCAAAATTTTCAAGGTGATAAAAAAAAGTTACATTCTTTATTATTATGTACCATTGTCAATAACATAGCGTAACGTTAGAAGGTGATCTAAAATTGGAAATGTCAGTTCCATAGATGGTGTTTAATATTTAGATATAAAAGAACGTAAAATATATAACAAATTATGCATTATATACAAATGTACATTATTTTGTTTACAAAATATTAATAAAAGTTTAAATATTTCTTGATGAGAGTGACTTTCGATGTTTGTGATATTCTCCATGACTCGGCTGGTCAAAAAGACGAAAGAACTTCATCAAGAACTACACATGTTGATTTATCCTTTCTTTTCCCCCAGATTTGTCACCAAACAAAACTTATCGAGAATTTTCGTATTTTCATCCGTAACTAAGTTCTCTCTTTTAATAAAATGAACACAAGATACAAGTAATTTTGTTATACTTTAAAAAATGGGATTTGAGTTTCTGCTTCTTAAGTTCAACTTTATGCACATGTAAGCTAATCGAGACTGGACCTTCGGCTAAAAATGAAATCCTAACAACTATCTGCCTCCTGCGAGCATCGAACTCGGAACCTATTGATAACAAGGCAACTACGCTATAGGTAAGTCTCGATCAATACAATTGAGATGCAATTAACAGATGAAGTTCATTACACACAGTGCCGGATTAAGGTGGGTGCTATCGATGCTGCAGCATTAGGCCCATTCCTGAAACAGGTTCAGATGAAAACAGACGAGAATTTTCCGAAAGCTGAACAGTTTTCTTTTGCTATATTAACCTGAAAATAAACCTTATAATGAAATTTGGAGCTCCAATTTCGGACGCCTGGACACAGGTAACTTTCACCTTGAAAGTTAGTTGTACAGAAAAAATCGACGGTATGCAGCATCAGGCCCAATTTCGTCTTAATCCGGACCTGATTACACAACTCAAATATTATAAAAGTTGATACATATTAGTACCTCATTGTTTAGACTGAAAAAAACGTACTATTCAGTTTTAAATGTTCAATTCATACTTTTATATGTAGAAAGACGAGTCAATTTACAGATACTACAGATACTTAAATTTATCTTACCCTTATAGGTTCCGATGGAGGTCCAATGCCAGGACATCTACCAGGTATTTATATTGCGCTGAATTTTAATGAATAAGGTAGGTGAACAAAAGGTGGCCCTAGTTAAGCTTCTAGGGCAATTTACAAATCTCAAATGAGAAATAAATTTCTGAAATTATAAGAAATAACTCCTGTAACTAACTAACAACGTGTACGGAATGGATATTTCGTAACATTTCTCGAAACTTTCTTTAAAAAAAAAAAATACAAAACCGTTACATCTGTTTTGAAGTTGGCCCAAGGATCCCAAATGTGGCTGTTGGTGCTCAAGAAAGCATATTCATTCATGTTTATTCAAGTTTCTACATCTTATTAGAGATAATTGTTGGTGTCAAAACTTTTGTTTGTTGACATGCATTATAGACAGTAACGAGGAATGGCACATCCATGGAGAACTGGTGGGCACCGTCCCTACGACGCCAGGAGTTCCAAAATGACTTAAATAAAATGGCTGCTGGCAGACTGAGAGAGTTAGTTTTCTGTATGGTGCGCCTAAGGCGGACTGGGCATAGGCTAGTAATGTAGTGCCACTTGTTAGCTATGTTAAATTCTAATATGATTTTCGTAATGTGGGCCACCTCGGGAACACGGGACTATACCTCTGGCTCACCTACCTTATCTGGAATCCAATAAGAAATTTTGCAGTTTCGTAAATGGACCAAGTCTTGTATAACGTGTGGGCATCTTTGCTTTTGTAAATAATCTGATGTCTTCTTACTCGAAAGTTAGACCTTGTATACAACTAAGTCTAAGTATTGAGAGATATGAAGTATAATCTTCATTGCATCCATATCCCTTTCATGTTGGGTTATAGCGTCACTCATTTCTCCCCATTATTACTCCAACAAAAGAATATTGTTCAAGCTTAAGGTGAAAAGAAGCGAATAGCACGAGCATTGTTATTGCGAATAGACAACACCTTTTCATAAAGAACATTCATCTATTTCCTTCATTTGGTCACAGATGGTGCTGAAATCTGCCAAAGCTCTAGCACCATCTACCGCAGAAACTTCATACCATGTGACGGATGCAAGTTCTGTGGAAATATGAAAGTAACTTTACTGCGTGTATTTCTGTATCCAAATTTATTTCACAACTTAACACACTTCAATAAAAAATAAGTTTGCCCCAGTGGAGCTGGTGGAACTTTGATGTTGTAACAAATAATTACGCTCTTGTTTCTATAACTTTCTGAGAAAAAAAGTGGAAAACAAACCTCACATGTAAAAGAAGTTCCATGCTTCATATTATAACGTCACATGGCTACGTCCGAAATGAAATTTGCCCTGGCCCACTTTAAAGCTCATGGTATCAGTACAAACACGAATATCCGGAATATCCCACAGCATGGTCCCAAAGTCGCATGGACGTAATTGTTCTTATTTTCCAGATCCAGCGATTAAAGGTTTAAAATATTAAAGTAGCTTCTAACTATTGTAACATAACCCACAGCGCTACAGCCCTTGAAGGGCCTTGACTTACCTACCGACTGCTGGTCTCCCTCCCACGCTGTTCCGCCGTCACCTGTTATGGCGTGGAGGTCTCAGACCAGTGTTGGGGTGACGGGTGATCAGCCCGACGAACCCCCAGCCGTTATTGTAGGTCTTCTTGACCAGGTTACGCTCACTCACTCGGAGCTTCCCAATTTCCTCACGATGGTGGGTTGCCACCGGCCCTATACGTAGGCCGAATAAATTCCGACCAGAGCCGGATTCGAACCTACTTCGAACCACTGGCAGAGATTCACTGTTGTCTAGTAAATAACTAATCCTCAATTAATTAAACCTTTTTGTTCCGTGCGTATTTCGCAATCGCACCACGTTGACCCCGGCAGTGACCGGAGATTTACCTGCTGAACTCCTTTCTCATCATGTTTGAGTTGCGAGACTCATACCTGCCCCCCCCCCAGACATTCAATGAAATAACTAATAACATACGAGTCATAAGTAACCATGATTTGTATTTGAGATTTGTAATTGTGAATTCAGTTATTTATTACGATTTACATTACCACGGTGACAACACAGGGCAATTCTCACCTAAAAATTCCATTGCCTGCCCATCGCATCAAAAAAGATTATAAAAATATAATTCCAAAGGTCGTGAATATGGTCGGCTGTGGAAATATGTTCCAAAATTCTAATTTTTGTTCCTTGGCATTGTTTTATAATACGTATATGAAGAGCCTGTTAAATAAATTCAAGCTTCTCTTGACAAACTCAAGGAAATAGAGCAAAATAAAAGTGAAAGGAAGAGAAAAGAAGGAATGGGGGAGAAATAGAGAAAATAGGGAGGGATAAGCAGTTAATAGATAAATTAGGAAGGGCTATATTACAACAGTCAAGTGAAAATCTAAAAAGTTCAATAAAAATTGTAGGGAAGACTGTATACAGTTGAAATTTACATGAGCTATCAACAGTTATTTGCAAAACGACCTCAAGGCTGCAACACTAATCAAGTGAGCTTCAAACTACCATTTTTGTTATTTTAAAGATGGCGCCTCCTCTAAACACTTGCACCATTGAAGAGGAGTGGTTTATTGCCCTCTGTCAGCCTAAACTTCTCGGCAAATGAAAATTCAATATCTCTGTGCATGCTTATCAGTTATCACACCAGCCAGTTTACTAATGGAGGAGAAAGTTCGACAATGGCCTCAGTTCGCAGGCAGATGGGTGGAAAGGCCTTCGCAGTGGCTGCACGTGGACCCCAAAGACTTACTCTTCTTGAAGTATACAGGCACTGACTCTAAGTTGTACAACCCTGCATACAGAAATCTAGTAGATAAGAAGCAAAAACAAATTAAGGTTTTTAATTTGATTTTATTTATTTTACTTCGCGTTTTGTGCCTGTTGTCTAATTTGCGAAGCTGGGGATGAGTGATGAAATGATGAAATTGATGAATGGACATTCACAAACAACCATGCCCGAGCGGGATTCGAACCCGGGACCCTTGGCGTCGCAGCGCGAAGTGCTAACCACTCAGCCACAGTGTCCGGCGGTTTTTTTTTACCCTACCTTGTATATACACACACACATATATATATATATATATAGGCCTATATACAATTACAAGGACGAAACCGGTTGTGACCTACATGTAAAGATGGTACATTTCTTATATCCGGAAAACGGATTAAATTTACTAGTTCATTTAATTTCAATATTCGTATTTACGTATTCTGCATTGATAGACATTGTTGAGGGTGGCATTTCGCTTATATCATGGAAATAAGCTCTATTTGCGACATATCGAGTAAGATTTCTTCGTTTCTTCTTGCCTTCGGGAACACGCAAAATGGCGGTCACAGTTTCACTACCGTACTCGGCATGCAGTGTTTGCACCCCACTCCACCCAAAAATACCTACGTAGCCCCACAAACCATTGACGCATAGCCCCACGAACCATTCATACATAGCCCCACGAACCATTTCCGGTAAAGTTAGGTTAGGTTGGGTCACGTTTAGGTTAGAATAGTTAAAAATTAGTTTAGGAAAGGAAAATGCGTAGCCCCACACATCATTCTCGCATAGCCCCACGAACTATTGACAGTTACAAAAACACGTGTTTGGAAACACTGACCGGCATTGACCGTGATTACGTCATCACACACAGGCAACATCCGGCTGGAAGGAAATGGATGCAACAGCTTTCGTGCATCGGTCACACATTTATATCGAAAAATAGATGATCTTCCAGCAAAATTCAATGAACGATGCGAGAAAACACTTCCCCGAACTTCCACAACTATAAAGAAACTGCATTCGGTAAGTCATTTCTCCTGTAAATTTGAAGAAATCCGGATATAAGAAATTTACCGTAAAGTTTTCAAATTTTTTATCTTTTTTAAAAAATACATTTCCTCTAAGCCATGAAAAACTTGGGGGTAACATGTGGAAGTTTTCGTGGGGTCAGTTCACCACCCCCCTTAACGAAGTTACTCAGACACAAATGTACACGAAAGTAGAGAAGGAATAAAAGCAATGAGGAGGAAAGGATAACAGAAGGCAGAGTAAAGAGAAAAACGGAATAAGAATGAGAGAGAGGGGTGTATACACCAGAGAATAAATAATGGGAGATAAAGTGAATATTCATTAGTCAGAATCTAAGATAAAAATGTTACTGCATTAAAAGGCCAATCAAATTCAATTTTTATGTTAATTATTGTTATTGATAATTTCAAGGTACAGTAGCCAGTGACTTATCACTATGGAAGTTTTGGTTTGTAGCTCTTGTAGCATATTAAACTTACCAGTTCCACTTGTTCACTAATATAGTATTGTAGTATTAAAATGTGATATTTTATAATGCAAAATTATTCTTAAATTTAAGGCGTTGGCGGCGGAATTGAACAAGGACAAGGCATAGGTAGTTGTTACACATTTTTTTCAGTTTCTTTAAAAAAAAAATATACTTGTACTGTTAAACATAATTTCCAAACGCAGTTCAATTGAAATTTGTTTACAAAGGTTATTTGTAGTACATTTGTTTTTAACTTTTCATGCTGATGACTTCTCCTCCTCATTCTTTCGCCCTTTTTGCGCCCTTTCCTATTTTCTGTGCCCTTACCCCCTCCCCATCTTTCATAACTAACCAACTCTCTAGCCTTCTTAAACCCTAAGGTTTATGGCTGCAGCAACACAGTTGTGTTTTGCTTATGTGTGCTCAGTGTCCTTTTACAGCCTCAGCTTTTTAGTTAAGGAGATTTTTGTCCTCAGAGACACGTAATGATTTCAGCTACGGTAAGGCACTGCATAATGTGATGCGTTTAAATAGCCTAAGTGCCGACGCGCCCAAAAGTTTAACTTCAATCAATCATTCACTTCATCCTTACAGTGGATGGATAATAGTGAGTCTTCATACGCACCCACTTAATTTATCAATTTCAGTGTTTAATGTTATTCAATGAGGTCATCATTTGTTTTACTTGGTGTTGTAGTATGTGCATTGATTATTGACTAACCTTGATACAAGGTAACCAAAAACGTTCTTGCCGTTTTTGACGTCCCATTAATCATGCGCTCACAGAGAGGAAACGAATTGACGCACGTGCCTGCCAAGCGATCGGGAGTTAGTCTGACCATCGACTGTCAGTAATACAGGCACGTTGCGCACACACAGCAGTCATACCTCGTCCAGTGTCGTAGAGAAATTGAGGTATCGAATCAGCTTGTTCGCGTGTGTTTGTTGCATGACTTTAAAGCGGGCCTGTCAGCTTCCGCATCAAGTCGCCGCATTTGCCAGGCATTTGGGGAGAATGCCGTGAACGAACGCACTGCCAGGCATTGGTTCCAGAAATTTCGTTCGGGAGATGTGAGCCTTTCGGATGAGCCTCCCAGTGGGCGACCACATGTGTTGGATGACGAGGCCCTGAAAGCAGCCATCGAGGAGGACAGTGGTATAACGTGTGATGAACTTGCAGAAAGGTTCCATGTTTCCGCTGAAACAGTCACACTGCACCTGCGTGCGATAGGGAAGTCATACAAATTAAGCAAGTGGGTACCCCACACATTGTCGGCAGCCAACAAGGAACAACGAGTGACAGCCTGTTTGTCCTTGCTCACTCGGCACCTGAACACACCCATATTTGATCGCTTGCTCACTGGTGACGAAAATTGGGTCCTCTATGACACTCCCAAGGGTACCAAACATTGGTTGTCGCCACGTGACCCTGTTCCTCACACCTCAAGACCACCTCTGCACCCACGAAAGGTTATGCTCTCTGTATGGTGGAATTGTCGGCAAGTGGTGCATTACGCGCTCCTTCCACCTGGTCAGACCATCACTGCTGACCTCTACTCTCAGCAGTTGCGAAGGGTGCACCGTGCATTGCGGCAGAAGAAGCCGGCATTGGTGAATCGCAAGGGTGTGCTGTTCCTGCACGACAATGCCAAGCCACATGTGACAAAGAGGACCTGGGAGACCCTTCAGCAACTTGGCTGAGAGACACTGTGCCATCCACCATATTCACCGGACATTGCACCTACAGATTACCACCTGTTTAATTCCCTGGACAACCACCTCCGTGGGAGAGCCTTCGCAAATGAGGGAGACCTGCGGAATGCACTCACGTTCTTCTTTGCATCCAAACCCGCCGAGTTTTATCACCAGGGTATTGTGCAGCTGCAGGAACGTTGGCAAAAGGTGTTGGATGCTGATGGAGATTACTTCGAAACCTAAAGATACGTACCGTCCACTGTATTGCTCTTTGTTTATCACTGCTCTAGAACGGGAAGAACTTTTTTGGTTACCATGTAGAATTGAATCTTGGTTGCTACGTGAGATATTATGGATTCAGATGGCTGAAGTATGATGGTTGTGGGTAATACATATACGTAGATGGATAAAAAGTAAAGTAAAGTGCTCCCCTGTGCATAGCACCACGCCATGAAGGCGTATAGGGGGTGTGGGGGTAACGCCCTTTACTTTACTTTTTATACGTAGATGGATAGCAGACTTTACTACTAAAGACTATGGTTCTTTTTATACACACTCCCAAGGCAGGTCATAGTTTTTATCAATAGGTTAAGGACGGGTCACGTGCGTACACCAGCACATCTAGCAAAGATACACATCAAAACTCAAGAAAATTGCAAATGTGGTAATGAAAATCCTGATGCGCAACATTTATTCCTAGAATGTCCTATTTTATCAAATTAACAAATCACACTCTATAAAGGTATTCAACGTTTAAAAATGTCATTTCCTATATCACCCTCTTCCCTTTTATCAAAATTATCTCCTCCATTAATATGGCTTCTCTATGCGTATGTTCGAAAATATAAGCTTGAATTATGACTTTTATATACGATATTAAAAAAAAAAAACAGCAAAAGGACAAAAGTGATTTATTCATATAATCGCATATAATACTGGTGAATTAGAGTGACTAATTTCAGAAGGAAAACTTTAAACTAATTCAATAGCAAAAACGATGTCCAAAGTCAACAGGTTTTTGTTGACATGTTCATGAAGAAGAAGAAAGGGTGAAGTAAGTGTCCTTTAAACTGAATGTTGTAATTTGTGTACGTGTGTAATAATTTCGAGCTTAATACAGTTTTAATTCTAAAAGGAAGTTTATTTTCGAGTGCAAGTGTCTGTTATGATGACCAGCTGAAGTTTTAAGGTATTTTAATTGTGAGAGATTTCCCACGCCTTGCGAGGCCTCATAGTAAGCTGATACATCCCTGCCGGCGATTTCACAGTAAAGTTACAATCTTACAACAATATTGAAATATTTGTTTAAATTACGTGGAACAAAGTTCATTCAGCAGTAACATGTAGATTAGTTAAATATATTTGAGAGTTATTGAAGATAAAATGAATCAGTAAAATAGGGAAGGAATATTTTCTGAGATGCAGTATCATATAATATACCCTCATTGGAGTATATTTGCACGTATTTATCAAACTTTACTTGTAAGCTGGGGTGGCGGTCAACACCCCTCCCCCTCATTCTGGTGTAGTCACTGCTTATCACTACTTATGTATATAATTAATAGTTTTACCCGGGCCTCCCCGATGGTGCAGTGGTAGCGTCTCTGTCTTGTAATCTAGGGGTCCCGGGTTCAATACTCGGTGGAGGCACAAGTGGTTCGGATCCCACTTTAAACTGTAGGTCCAGTCCCGATTAGCCTTACTGTGCATAAAGTGGACTTAAAACACCAAATCAATCAATCAATCAATAGTCTTACCAATTTTTCAGGACCTGCAAGGGCCAGCCCACCTCTTGGTAAGTTCCATATTTATATTTTTGTTACTCATCGTCGCTTCTCTGCCACATTTATGGCTAATCGCGACATTGAGGATGAGTTATGCTTAGATGAAACTGATAATCGAACACTCACAAGGAACGCATATGCTCAGACCGGGATTCGAACCCGCAAACTTCTGTGGTGAGCTTGAAACCCGACCACTTAACGCGCTTGACTTCCGAAGCGACGATGATATGTTATAAATGCACATAGTTTCATGTGTGTTTTAGCATTGTCAGTTTAGAATTTGCATTAAATGAGGGAACCAATTTACCTTTAGTGTATTCTGGAAGTTTTTTTCTTGAAAAAGTTAGTTACTTGGTCCAAAAAGTAACTAAGTTCCAGATACTCTTTTTGAAAAGTAACTCAGTTACAGTTACTCTTTTTGGAAAGTAACTTGCAAACAAATTACGTAAAATCAATGATAATTAATTGCAATGATTGATTGATTGATTTGGTTTATTTTACTCAGCTTTTCTGCCACTTTCGGCTAATCGCGATGAGTGATGATTAGAAGAAATTTATGAAGGGATACTCATAAAGGACACGCATGCCCAGCATCCGAACCCATGACCCTTGACGTCGTAGTCCGCTGTGCAAACCAATCCACCACGGGCGTCGGCATTATTGTAATGAATTAATATATGAAGACTTAAATGCAAGGTGAATTGATTTAAATCAGGTGATTTCTTTCTTAAAATCACTTTAAAAAAATAAATAAAGAATAATGTACATAAAGATTTTTTAAATACCATAATCATTATTCTTAAAGTTACATTAACTTCGTAATCACTTAATTGTGTTTATTAGGCTCTAAGAAAGGAAATAAAGGGAAACAAAATAGGACGAAAGGAAATGTAATATGTAAACTATAAATATACTTAAATTTCTCTTGATTTAAAATTCAACAATTTTTATAGGCAAAAGTAGCAAACATTTTGTATAGAAAAATATACAAAATACTAATCATGTTAAACCGTGAATTGTGTCATTATTAATAAACTGTAGATAAACATAGCAGCTGATATTTTGCAAACTATCATTAGAAAAATTGCCAAAATTCAGCTACAAAGACTATAAAAATATTTTAAGTTTCAATTATAGAGTACTGCTTCGTCCCTTTTGGCCAAACTGAAATATCATGGCTAATCTCCATGGTTGTGTGTTTTGTTTCCTTAGGAATGTAAAACAGAAAGCAGATATATATGCAAATGGATATAAGGATGAGAATTTATATTCTGAAACCTTCACAGTTACAAAGATTATATGCTTAAAATTCTCAATACAAAATGTTATTCTTCTTCTTCTATGAAGGAGGTTGGCTTTTTTTCTTTCTTCCAATGGAAATGGTCAAATTCTTCTTCTTCTAGGAAAGAGGATGGCTTATCCTTTCTTCTAATGGGATGATCAGCTTCTTCTTCTTTTAATGGAATGTTTTTGGATTCATTGGATTGATTTGTTGTTTTAAATCCACTTTATGAACAGTAGGCTAATCGGGACTGGACCTACAGTTTAAAGTGGGATCCGAACCACTTGTGCCTCCACCGGGTATCGAACCCAGGACCCCTTGATTACAAGGCGACGACGCTACCACTGTCTAATGGAATGTTCAACTTCTTCTTCTTCCAATGGGATTTTCAACTTCTTCTTCTTCTAGGAAAGATATTGACTTCTTCTTCTTAGTTCTATGACAGGATTAACTATTTCTTCGATTCTTCTGTACAACGATTAAAATATTTCTTCTATTCTTTTATAGAAGGATCATCCATTTCTTCTATATAAAGATTATCTATTCTATTCTTCTATACTAGGATCATCCATTTCTTCTGTAAAAGGATTATCTATTTCTTCTATAGAAGGATCATGTATTTATTCTGTAGAAGGATTATCTATTTCTTCTATACAAGATCAACTTATTTTGGCATGAAGCCCTAATACTAATAGCAACATTCAATGTATTTTGGGACGACAAATCTGGATATAGCTCCACCGAGCTAACGGCCAAAGGGACAACCCAGCATGTTTCACAATTGTAATAATACATAATAAAATGTCTATTGACATGTTTGTTCCCTGGTCCGGAAAGTCTTATTAGTTCAAAGTTTCCCTGATGGCTTAGTGACTCACTTTGTCGCTTGTGTCGCCCGGTGGAGACACAGTGGTTCGGATTCTGATTAGCTACAGTCACGGACACTTCTGGGTTGTAATAATCACACCGTCTTCCAATAGCATCGTTACAACCTAGAAATGTCCGTGACTGTACAATGCCGATTATCCTATCTCATCATAAAGTAATATTAAAGCAATCTAGTGTGTACATTTTTGGATGCGCCAGAATTGAGTCTATAAGTATCATTACATTAAGTATAGCTAGAACTGTAATGATATTTAACACTATTATAATATAAATATATTTTATGGATTTTACAGCTCTCCCCCCTACGCTGCAGCCACCAGCACCACCACAGCCGCCAAGTAAGTTTTATATAGTTTAGAACACTTAGCAATTTAACTATTTCGCACATCGGCCACCGATAAGTGCGCTACATGTTATATAACGTACGCGTCTAACATTAAATACCAGAATTAATTTTTGTTTTTCATCTTTGTCACTAGGTGACAGCATTGATGATATTTTTTTTCAAAATTATACACTAAAAAGCAGATAAGCTGAAAACAAAAACTGTTTAAAGGTTTCCTTTAGCAATGATCTTTACATAAAAGGTATAAATATAAGCACTGTAAAACTATCAATGTAATTTTTACATTCATCTGTATTCGTATTCCTGTAACACATTTTGAAGAGTTGTTTCATGACAACTCAATCATGTGTGGGAAGTTGGCAAAATTAATAATGCCTTTTTTCCATAAAGAATGCCTTAGTTTTCAAGTAATTAATAGACATTTCATACTTATATCTGGCTTCATTTATATTTTAGGTGGAAAGGAAGACTTGAAGCGTAAGTATATCAGCTTTCCGATATTTCATAAGATAAATTATAGTCGTAAAATTAAAATTTTCCAAGATGTTAAATACGTAATGTCCTACGAAATTTATATCACTTGTATTTCAGCATGTTATACCTAATTTCTCTGAGGTTCTCAGTATGTATAGTAGAATGCATTCAGAATAGAAATAAATTACTGTGTACGTAATTAAATCAGCTTGAAACCTCGCAGCAATGAGATCGTTCCATTGAATATAAGAGTTCAGCTCTTGGGTGGAAGTGACATTTTCATCCCCTCAATGTCTCGAGGGGGAACAATACAGGGTGTCCGAATTGAAACGCCCTAATTTCAAATACTTATATTAAACATAATATACAGGCAAGATCAGTGTGGTAGGTGGTATATGGTAGCTTAGCTGTCGAAATTTTAAATAGGTAATGAATAGTAAGGATTCGTTTATTTTGTATCGTTTCCAGGGGGTGAAAAGTGAAAATGACAACCAATGATGAAAAAGCAAAAACTGTGTGGTGGTACGCAGAATTGGGATTCATTATTGCAGTTCAACGACGGTTTCGTGCAGAGTATCACAGAGGCCCTCCCGATGCCAAGATAATCAAGGCGTGGAAAGCAGCATTTCTAGAGACAGGCTCTGTCGCTAAGAGGCATGGTGGTGGCCGAGTCACCAACATCAGAGGAAAACGTTCAGCGCATTGCAGATGCAATATGCTCGAAGTCCCAAGAAATCCGTTCGTACGGCGTCACGTGAGATTCCTCTCCCAAATTTTGTGTACGAATGTATTTCTTGCAATAATGGATCCCAATTTTGCGTACCAACACACAGTTTGCGCTTTTTCAGCATCGGTTGTCATTTTCACTATTCACCCCCTGGAACGATACAAAATAAACGAATCCTTACTATTCATTAATTTAAAAGTTCCACAGCTATGCTATATACCATATACCACCTACCACAATGTTCTTGCCTGTATATTATGTTTAATATAAGTATTTGAAATTAGGGCGTTTCAATTCGGACACCCGGTATCTCCCAAATTTCCATCATCAGTCATTATTAATTTTTAAGTGGATAGAGAAAAATACAAGGGCGGGTCATAAGTCTTGCAATATTTCCACAACCCAAACAGCGTGTATACGTCCGTCGTATACAATTTGTTGTGCCTGCTGTTTATAAATTTTTACGGGCCATGCAATTGACTATATGCTCTTAACTTGTTGCATGATGAAAACCACTTTATTTTTCTTCTCATCTATTATCTACTTTTTGATACATTGTGGAACCAACGTGCTGCTGTGCTGTGGTTCACTTCACCTTCGCCTTTCGCATGACAAATGTTGCTGCCGCAGCGTTATCCCCGAGTTCGAACTCGTACCGTATATGTTCACGGATCAGACGTTGTTGAACACTCATCGCCACTGCCACTCACAACTGACTGACGATAATGACGGAGTGGCGCTTTCCGTGTACAATAGTCCACGTGCCATACTACCTCTTGGGCCAGTTTCACCTTGTCCTTACAGTCGCTCACAGCGTATACACGCGCCCGCTGTTTGTCTTCTGGAAATATTAAAAGACTTATGACCAGGGGTGCCCATCCCCCCCCCCCCCCAAGGTCCATGACGCACTCTACCGTTTATGCCGAATTAATTACTCAAACTAATTTTGTAAGACAAAATTTACAGAAAAATATAATACCAGACGTGCAACCACGAATTTTTGTCTGGGGGGGGGGCAAGTACCAGGAGAAACGTACCAATAATAGTAATAAAAATAACATTAATAATGGCTTTTTATTATTATTACTAAGTAGTAGTACTATCAAATACCTTATTAACCTCATAAATTACGCAAAAAGGGGGTAGAAGTCTGTGCTAAAGCATTTGTTTGGAACAAACGATTTGAAATATTTTTTCAACACCGTCAATTTCACATTAGCTAATAATGAAAATCAAGCACACAAACTGTATTTTTGAATGGCAGAAAATTAATGATAAATGCATTCCGAATATACGTGTGTATCTTTCACGTACAGCATATGTGTTTACACTTATGCAACATGGAACGACATAAAATAGAAAATACATATGCAACAAGCTAACACTAAATGGTGTACGTACTGAAAGCTTATACAATACAAATATACAACACATATTATTTAAATACATTATTTCACAGAAAAGAAGGAGAATGCGAGCGAAGCGAGCAAGAACATTTTTAGATCCAATTGTTACAATTGAAAACAATATTGATTTAATATGGCGCAAATAATTTCACTGCACGCCATGGCATTCTCTCTCTTTTACAACTTTTTTTAGATCATTCGGTGCCCATGGCCGACTCCCGCCGCCCCACAGGTAGGTAGTCAATCAAACGATCCCATCCTCCCCATTTTTGTGTGAAGATATATAGAATTGGTATAAAATTTTGTCCCCCGAAAAAATTCCCATGACGCAGGTACGTCATGAAACCCCCCTGTGGGCACCCCTGCTTGTGATTCACCCTTGTAAAAAAAAACTGTTGAATTCTTTCCCTTTAAAACTTCATGAATGGATGATATTCAACTTGACGTCATCACTCAGCAGCGCACTTTGGGAAGAAAAGCATGGAGTCCGGCAAACAGATTCGTCGGTGTTAAGAAAAGCGAACACATTCTTCATATGATCACAATAATCATACCTTGATACACTTCGGCACGTACCATACGCACAATGCTTACCCGGCATGTTTTCAACGCATCTGTTTGTCGGAAATATGGCAGCGGCCGTGATTTCACGCAATGAATTGTGGGTGAAGTTGTTCGATGAATATCATCCATTGAAAGAGATGTTTTCAGTAAGTGCAGACGATTTCAACTCAAGAAATGAATGAACAAGGTTACTTTCAACTTACTTTTAATGTAATTTTATTTTTACACAACCTCTATGCTAATATTTTTGAATCTACAGCAATACTATAATACATTCCTTATGTAAACGATATAGATAGCTTTGTATGGATGCATAAGGGCAAAGGTGAATGATAAATTTGCATGTAATAATACACGTATATGTGGCATATTATATAAATTGAAAGAACACCACCTACTGAGAAAATATTTCCCTTTTTAATATGTATATATATCTTCTCTTTTAGCAAACCAGTCTATAGAAACTAGTAAGTACGTTAAATTATGGATTTTGCTCTTTAGTATTAAGAATCACAGAACAGTAAATATATTAATGTGCAATTTTGAGATACCGTCTCTGGTTCCGGGACGTCCAGTACTTTCATTCAAAGCATGGCGAAAATTAGATGTGTAGCATCACTTCTCAAGGGATGTAAAAATCGTAACCAGAGTGGGGGATGCTGAAACCAGAGGGTGACAATTCACTCTGCAAATACCACCCTGACTGTGTTATTTGCAATTCAGTGGCGGCGATTGGGTTCCAAAACGGGGAAGGGGCAAGGACTGTTTACTTCCCCTTGGTACGTAAGGTTTAGCATAGTGCGGGGACAAACGTGACAAAAAGTAGGGGGGGGGGAACCTGTCCTGTAGATTAAAAAAGAAAGTGTGAATTTTTGTGATGTGCAAAAATATGAACTGTAAGAAAAACCCGTGTTTAATTTTTATAGTTGACAGATTGATTGATTTGCTTTATTTTACTTCGCCCTTTGAGCCACTTTTGGCTAATTTGAGAAGATGGGGATGAGTGATGATATGATGAAATTGATGAATGGACACTCACAAATATACATCCATGTCCAGGCCGGGATTCGAACCCATGACCCCTAGTGTTTATTTTTTTCTTCTTTTTTATAAAATAGCTGGTAAATTATATTTCTATTTAAGGAATCAATCAATTATTCGCGAAATATTTTCTTACAAGACACTTCGATATGCAAATGCTCTAATTCGTAGTTATAACTGAAGTAGTTATTGAAGTGTAAATTCATCCGAGATTCTCATTGTTCACAATTCATAAAATAGTAAAAAATATAAAAAAGTAGCATAGAATGCAAATAGTACTATTCTCTTCATTGAGCCAACCATTCTGTAGAAGAACGTCATAAATTCAAATAGGAACTTGTATCACTGAATAGGTATTAACATTAGTGTTGATTTAACATGAAAATTTTACAGGTTAAACTAACTTTCTTTTGTTTTTCTTTAAGGCTCTACTGTGGAGCATTTAAAGAAATTACCAGGTGAGGATGACTACTGCTTTAAATTTTCCTAACCTATTAATGCGTATACATTTATTACACAATTTGAATAATGTACTTAACATTTCATAATTTGCAAATATAAGGTCACTACTTTTGATATTTACAATTATTAGCTATAAAAATCTGAGAAGAATCTATATATTAGTACTAAGATTCACCAAAAGATGTCTCTGGAGTTTAAATAATCAAAAAACTTTTTTTCTAATTTTCTGCACTCATTACGGAATTTACTGAAATTTCAGAATGAGGAAATCAGTGTGTTTCAGACGCAAGGAATATACATAAAAAGGTTGAACTGATAGCGTAATTAAATTTATTATTTGTCTGTCATTAAGTATTAATTTTAATATCGTTTCTCTGCTTCACAGTGTACGTTATGTTTCAAATGTAACACAGCAAAATTGTCCTGTTTTTCAGTATCTTCGTATTACGTAGTATGTCTCAATAGATGTGGCGTATTTTCAGGTTTTGGAAGCATTCTAATGGCGGGAACGATTAAAAATGCTCAGGCCAAAAGCGAAGACGGTACGTACCAATTAACAGTAAAGTAGTTATTATTAATCTGCATGAATAAAACAATAATTTTAATACCATTAGAAGATTTCCTACCACTAAATTAGCCAGGCGAGATCCATAAATGCTTCACTTGCAAGCTATGTAAGAGATTATCTTCAGGTACTCGATTTACATACGGGGCTGGGTTTATAAAACAGAGAGCGCGGACTGCCAAGAAGACGCTGCAAGCGAATGACCTGCCATCTATCAAGCACCGTGGTCCTAACGCGTGCAAAATGAGTCTGTCCACAAGTGGCGGCTTCGGCCTAGTCGCACATGCACGCGCAAATAAATCTGCATGCAATTAATTTCTATTACAGTTAAACATTGAACGACACCTACATCAAAACATTAAATGTTCCCACGCCATTTCACCTTTCATTTGCTTCCATGCTTCGCCACCGTTTCTGCCTTCAATCGTCTCTCGCGTTCACTGAAGCTCGCACTTTTCGAAGTGAGCTACCTCTCTCGCTGCTTTCAACATGCGAGTAGAGAAACAAGGTTGGGTCTTCTGGCTTAGGTCAGTGACCTCTCCAAGCACTTCCTTTACACAGAAAATGTGTGAGGTCTGGTGGTCGTACAGTGTTGCAACCCCGTATCATTCGAGACCATGTCAAGAATCGACAGTAACGCACAATCATTGCAAATTGAGAGAGTTTTACCTTAGATGAGGGAAATCTCGATAGTATCTTTTATCATCTCACCCTGTTCTAAGTTTGGCAGTGTCATGTCATAATAATCCGCGAGCGCCTGGTGTCTTGTTTATATCATTGATTTAAAAAAAACAAAAAAACATTGTACTCAATTTATTTACACCACCCTATGTGTGTGTGTATATACAAGGTGATTTAGAATTCATATTACACACTTCTATGGGTTGTAGAGGGGAGTTAGTAGATCAAGTTTTGATAAGGAACTCATGTCCGGAAACGTACCGTTTTGGTATTACACAGATGACAAGATCACATAATTTCACATCTCTCGCTTGACGGAGGGCGACGTCTTCAGTCACCTGATGTCATGTGTGCTGCTTCCAACGTCCTCTGTTTACAATCCGGTTGCTTCCACCATATATATATGGGTCATTCCATTGTCACTGGTCGCATACGCGGACTACATGTTTCATATTAAGGTAACTATTCTACTGATAGTTAAGCAAAATTTTTCACACAGTTTCTGTGCAATAAAATATGAAACTTAACACTGTTGATTGAACATAACTACCCTTAAGGTACCTCCACAGATTTGTAGCTACAAGTGAACAATTTTGTGTCACGGGTGGGACAGAAGAAACACTGCCTCTTCACTTAATAAGAAATTTATTTTAATTTCTGTGAATTTTCAAATGACGAAAAATAAATTATTTAAGATAAAGAGAGAAGGTAATTGGAGTTTGAATATTCTAGTGAAACTGTGTGGGAAATGTAACAGTTATAGGAGAAATCAATTGTTTTTAGTGTCACGGGTGGGATATAACGCAAAACAGTAAATGAAAAAATTAAAATAAACGAACAATTTGTAAAATGCCTTCGACTTTAATTATGCATAATACTTGAATTCATATGCAATTGACAATATTAGATTGTTCACTCACGAGATAGGATAAAGTTACAGATTTGCATTTAATTTTAATAATTGAGGTTTATGGACACTTTCTCATGGAATGCCCCATATACATACATATGCTGTATATATACATACATATACATATGTGTACTCTCAATATATAATCCGTAATGTACATGCACCAATGCCTCTCAGGGGTATTTTCGGTGTCAAAGTTCTCAGAAAGTCATGATTTTATTTCTAGGCAAACACATTGATGTGTACGTGGAAATCTTAACCAACAACACAGGTAAGTGCATTTTCAAATTAATTAACTGGAAGACTAGTTTCCTATAAATTAATCACCATGATACTGGGTAACAGGAATAGAGGTTTATCCCAAATACAATTTTGATATTAACTTCTACATTTAAAGTGAAAGAAATTAACACAATGTATAACCATACGAACACATTCATATGTAAAGAATTATCATTGTAGGAGAAACGTAAGCTATTTCAGTTGTTGGCCAAACGTGGAAAATTCTTATAACTCTCTAACTAACTCTCTAGCCTTCTTAAACCCGAAGGTTCATGGCTGCAGCAACACAGGCCTTCCATCTGTCCCTATCTTGAGCAAGATCTATATACTCTTTTCCATCCCTACCGATTTCCTTTAGGTCCATCTCAACGTTGTCCCTCCATCTTCGTCTTGGCCTTCCTACAGGTCTCTTACCATCTGGTTTCCCAACAAGAATCCTGTAAACTCCTCTTTCCTCTCCCATTCGTGCCACATGGCCTGCCCACCTAAGTCTTCTTGATTTAATTATTCTAATAATATCTGGACATGAATACAAATTATGTAGTTCTAAATTATGTAACCTTCTCCACTCACCTGTCTCCTCATCCCTTTTAGGTCCAAATATTTTCCTAAGAATCTTATTTTCAAATACTCTCAATTTATGTTCCTCTTTTAATGTAAGGGACCAAGTTTCACACCCGTATAATACTACAGGCAAAATTACTGTTTTGTATATTTTAACTTTTAGTTTCTTAGATATTAAACGAGAAGACAAAAGTTTATGAAGAGAGAAGTAACATGCATTTCCTGAATTAAGCCTACTTTTTATTTCCTCTTTAATATAATTTTCATTTGTTAATATTACTCCTAAGTATTTGAATTTGGAAACTGGTTCAAACGAGTTGTTATCAATAATTAGATTTTGATTATTACCTAACACTTGGTTTCGGCCTGTAAGCATATATTTAGTTTTCTCTTTGTTAACTTCCAAACCTATCTCTTTAGCAGTTTTGAAAAATATTTTAGCATTATTCTTAATTGTATTTATATCATCCCCCAGTAAGTCTACATCATCTGCATATGCTAACAACTGAGTCACACCATTTAATTTTAGTCCTTCTTTAGTTTCTTTTACCTTCCGAACAGCATATTCTAAGGCAAAATTAAAGAGCAATGGAGATAATGCATCTCCTTGTTTTAACCCATCATGAATTATAAATTTGTCAGACATATTATTACCCACACGAATTTTACTTTCTGTTTCACTGGTGCATATTTTTATCATACTAACAAGCTTCTTAGGTATTCCAAACTCTACTAATATATTATATAATTTATCTCTTTTGACCGAATCATATGCTTTTTTGAAATCAATGAATAGCTGATGGACATTTTGATTATATTCCCACTTTTTTTCAAGTGTCTGTCTGATGTGAAAAATTTGATCTGTAGTTGATCTGTTACGTTTAAATCCACATTGATAATCACCTATAATTTCATTAGCATATGGGGTTAGTCTTGTTAAAAGAATGTTAGACAATATTTTGTATGTTGTTGAGAGTAGAGAAATTCCACGGTAATTATTGCAGTTCATTTTATCACCTTTTTTAAACACAGGAACAATTATGGATTCTTTCCACTGTTGAGGGATTTCTTCTTTATTCCATATTAAACAAATTAATTTATGAATTTGACATATTAATGAATTTCCACCATATTTAATTAACTCAGCTGGTATTAAATCAATGCCAGGTGCTTTGTTATTCTTAAGCCTTTTAATAGCATCTTTAACTTCAGTCAAGTTAGGTTCTGGAACTAAAGGTTCTGCTGTGTGGACTTCATTTACTTCTGATTTATCTCCTACATGGACATTTAAAAGGTCATTAAAGTAGTTCTTCCATCTATTTAGAATATCGCTTGGGTCAGCTAGAAAATCACCGTCTTTATCTTTTATCAAGTTTACTTTAGGTTGCCACCCCTTTCTAAATTCATTTACACCTTTATATAAATCTCTGATATTTTTATTTTTGCTGTTTGTTTCAATTTCGTTAATTTTGCTTTTCAAGTAATCTCTTTTTTTACTTCTAAACGTGCGGTTAACTTCTCGCTTTACTGTATTATAATTGCTTAGATTTGTATCATCAGAGTTATTTAACCACCTAAGTCTAGCCTGATTTCTTATTTCTATTAGATTATGACATTCATTATCAAACCATGGCTTACTTTTTCTTGGTTTATGGTATCCTATAGTTTCTTTAGCTGCTGATTCTATTGCATTACGTATGTGCTCCCAATTCTTATTTACGTCTGTTTCATTTATATTTTCATCATCATTTAAATCCTGCAAAACCTCAAATCTATTTGACAGTTTAATTTGGTAATCTTTCTTAATTCTTTCATCATCAAACTTTCCTGTATCAAATTTTATAACTTTTAGATTTTGTTGCTTATGATTTATCACTGAGAGTCTTTCTCTTAATTTAGCAATTACTAAATAATGGTCACTGGCACAGTCAGCACCTCTATGTGTACGAACGTCAATTATACTAGTATGCCTTCTCTTATCAATGAGAATATGGTCTATCTGATTATGAGTTTTACCATCTGGAGAAGACCAGGTATATTTATGGATATCTTTATGTTTAAAAGTGGTACTTTTCACAATTAAATCCTTTGAGGTTGCAAAAGTAATCAATCTTATACCATTATCATTACTTAATTCATGAAGACTTTCTTTACCAATCGTGGGTTTAAATGTCTCTTCTTTGCCAATCTGTGCATTACAGTCACCTAACAGAATTTTCATATCATACTGAGAAAATTTATCAAAGACCTGTTCTAACTCTGTATAAAAATCATCTTTAGTATTATCATCTTTATCTTCCGTTGGTGCATGTATGTTTATTAAAATAATTTTACACCACCTACCCTGTAAAACTGCATATGATATCCTATCATTAATAAATTCTACTGTTTTAAGAGCCGAGATAATTCTATTATTTATGAAAAAGCCTGTTCCAAAATTATGATTTTCAGTACCACCATAGAAAAAAGTATAATTTTTAGTTTTACAATTCCCTTCTCCTGGCCACCTAACTTCCTGGACAGCTACTACATCTAATTTATACTTCACTATCTCATTAACTGTACACTGAAATGCCCCAGGCCGGTAAAGGCTCAGAACATTCCAGGTGCCTAATTTAATATCCTTATTCCTAACGTAGATCTTATCCTTAGTCCAGGGACCTCCCAAAGTAGTCCCCACCCGGAGATCCGAACGGGGGACTATTTTACCTCCGGAATATTTTACCTTGGGAACATCCATGGCCTTATATTTCTGTTTCTTGACATGTCTTTTTACAGTGCAGAGTTGTCAGCTCTACGCCTAACCCCCGATATGAATGGAGGAACTACTACACAAGACAAACACAAACATATTAGACAGCACAATTACTACACAAGACACACACAAACACATCACAACTATAACACAATATAAACACACACACACCACAACTACTACACAATATAAACAAACAAACACCACAACTACTACACAATATAAACAAACAAACACACACAAAAAAAACACACACACACACACAAAAAAAACACACACACACACACAAAAAAAACACACACAAAAAAAACACACACACACACACTCTCACTCTCTCTCTCTCTCTCTCTCGTGGAAGTGATCGATTTGCAATACCGGGACGGCGCCACTTGTGGAAATGAGCAATTTGCAATGTCGAAACGGCGACAAGACGCCACTCGTGGAACTGAAATTTGGCGCTCACGTATAGAAATTCCTAAATTATGTGGAATTAACATAATATACAAATTATATATAATTTACATAATATACAAAATTATTATTTAGGATTGTAATTGCGTAGAGTGGTTTCCTTCCATGTATGGGTTTTAGGTTGACAGTGAACTTTTTCTCTTGCAGACTCCAAAATGCATGTAAATTCCAGATGATCTGCAAAATTCCCCGATTTTTCCCTGACAAGCCAAATTCCCTGACATTTCTCTGTTCTCCAGAGGCGTAGCAACCCTGCTTAGGAATTCCTGGCTAAGATTCTGTATATGTCTTGTGAAACAATCATTGAATTGGTTTCATGAACACCCCTGTTTAGATGGAGGGGCAGATAAACATTAGAAACCTACGTTTTTTAGGTCAATTTACAACTTACTCTTGAATACTGTGTAGGGAAAGTTCAATGTTTTCACATTGCTCTTCTTGTTGTTTTGTCCAATTAAGTTTTGCATACAAGAAAAAACAAAAGTGACTCAATTGGTGAAGGAAGTAAGTTAGGTACTATTTAAAGAAATGCTGGATAGTCAATTTCACTAATCAATGTGTGCTAATTAAACAGTCCCATTTGTAATGATTCCAGGGGGAACACCAAAATATTGTCCATTGAAACACTTCAATACATTACGGCATCACAGCATACCACCGATGATCATCACTTTACGCAAAACAGGCTCATCCTAAGACAATGTTATCAGAGAAATTCATCCTACCCTTCAACACAGACCAACAGTCTCTCTCATCAACAGCTACCAGTTCTCAAAGAAATCATACAAAAGAAGAAATTTTTCTTAGCTCCTGAAAACCCTGTGTTTGAATTGTTTCTTTACATTTTTAAATTTATCCACAATTGTGGGGATAAAGCTTCATTTTCTGTCCAAATATGAGGGTAAAGAACTTAAAATGCATGGAAAAAGTGTAATCCAGGAATATTTTACAATTTGCTTCCCTGGGACCAGTAAGGTGGAAATGTGTAAAGAAGGAAAATGTAATATCTGGGAAGGTAAAATCATGGTTCCATGTAGTCTATTGCAACCCATTTTCTCATTATTCAACGAAAAACCTAATTTTAGGGGGGAACGATCCGCTTGAGATATAGAAATGTAATTTATTTTACTATGTTTTTGTAATTATTTATCTTAATCGAGACGATAAGAGAGCGGGGTGAGTAAATGAAATTGATGACACGTCGATCAGCACAAACACGTACGGCAACCAGGGAATCTTCGATTATGAGACTATAAGTCAACCATTCAACGTTCTCGATCATCAAAAGAGAGAAAGAGACAAAATTAATATTATATTCTATATACTACAGGGTGATCCGCTTGAGATGTCAGAAAAATAAACCGTTATGTACAAGAGATTAATGTACGTATCTCTGAGCTGTTTGCTGTAATGTAAGCAGAAAGGATTTAAGTTTCGAATGAGTGGGCATTTACAGACTTCAGCCACGTGACGGCGTTAGTGCGCATTTAACACTCAAAAATGTCACATACCATACGACACACTGTGCGTGCTGTTGTGGCGAGGGCACCATCTTTGTCTAGCACCAAACGGTTGAAATATGTAAACCTCTTCTCATTCGAAACTTACATCCCTTCTGCTTACATTACAACTAACTCCTCAGAGATATGTACTTACATTAACCTCCTGTATATAACGGTTTACTTTTCAGACATATCAAACGGATCACCCTGTAAGTTTCTACACTACCATTAAGATTTTTATTTGATTCGATTTGCCTTATTTTACTTCGCATTTTGTGCCACTTTTGGCTAATTTGCGAAGATGGGGATGAGTGATGATATGATGAAATTGATGAATGGACACTCACAAATATCCATGCCCAGGCTACCCATTAAGAACTTAGCTGTAGAAACATAAATGTAATTTTCGTACTTAGGGTATATTTGTGTTTATTCTTGCGATCTGTTCCTAATGGACATTATTTTTGTGTTTTTCAGTAAATGTAGATGAGGTATTGAAAGAGAGCGGCGGCGAAGTTTTCCTAAGGGACAATACTGGTAAGTAATAAAAGTTTACGAATTTTCATTGTATTAAAAACATATGTGTCGTGCAAGAACAACAACATCAACATGAGCAGCTCTTCCCAGAAACGTTACTCTCATTGGAAGCTCAATGTCAAGGAAACTCAAATAATGACATTTTCTATTCTGTATTTATGCAGACATGAGGTACAAATTCACGGTTGCCATTAAATCTTTTTTTCTGCCGGAAAGTGATAAAGTTTTCTATTACCATGGTGGCACGCTTTGCGACTATTCAAAGACACACACACACACACACACACACACACACACACACACGCACCCCCCCCCCACACACACACATATATATATATATATATATATATATATATATACACACACACACAACACACAGGGTGTATCATAAGTAATAGCGAAAACTGACACAGTTGAAAGTACACGATAATACAAGCAAGACAGTCTCAGTAAGCATGGGTCCGCAAACGAGCCGTTTTCGAGGTATTTGCGAATGTGTGAGATTACAAACCGCCACCGACTTCATTGTTTGTAAACGTCGTCCTAGTTGGTAAAATGCTAATAACACAGTGAGAAGGGTCATTGGAGATCTCATTGCTTTTATTGAACATTGTACTTACTTTAACAAACGTTGGTATGTTACATGTTACAATTACTGTACACTCGTACCCGTTAAAGGAGGTGTTCAAGGTGTCGTCCTTGCAACTGGATGCAATACTGTACGCGACTCCGCATTGAGTTTAGAATTCTTTCGAACAACCCAAATTCATTTCGGAATTTGTCGGTTCATTTCGGAATTGGTCACAAGCATGTACAATTCTCTGTACTGGTTGTATCCATCCTGTTTGATTACTAGACCTCGTATTTTTAGGTTCTAAAAAGTGTTATTTTACGTTCCTAAAATAGGTTCTAAAAATCCTAAAACAGGTCCTAAAAATCTTAAGTTAGACTCGAAAAATCCTGAAGTAGGTTCAAAAAAACTTTAAATGCTGATTGGGTAGTCACCGGCAATGAAAATGAGACACCTATATCCTGAAATATATACTAACCCTACGGCAATGCGAGAGCTTACCATTGGAATTTGGTATTAAAATCCACTCTTCGCCGCATAGTTAGGCAACAATCTTTTTTCATGTTATCCACAGTCAGACTCCGCAATTTTGTCTGTGAGGATCATCTTATATGCTGAAAATTATCTTTCAACAAAAACATAGTCAGTGGTGCAAACATCAAAGCTGAAATGTTAGTTTGGAAGGCGTGAATGCCACAAAGCACCGTAGTGACGCGAAAGTGAGCAAGACCACACAGATCAGACCACTTTGGATTGTACAGGTAGCAGTGGCACCAGACATTTTGCTTTGTTTAGAGTTTTGAAAAATCAGCATGAACTTAGAGGAAGGGAAATCGACAGAGAGTACGTTTCAAACACGTTCGTCATAGAATTTTTTCGTGACCAAAAAAAGCAAATGCCTCTGTGTGACATAAAAATTCCGTAAAACCTTTAAAAATATATAAAAACCTGAAAAAGGCTTGATTTAGGCGCAAAAACCTAAAATAGGTTCTAACAAGCAAAATACGATATTTTAGGCACTATAAAACTTGATCAGTTGCTGCGTTTCTTAACGAAACTCTGACATAACTTATTATTTCTTAGATACCTGCAAAGGAAAAAAATAGGTTAAAACCTAAAATCCGAGGTTTATTGATTACAACGCCACCTCTCGGAAATGTTCTGTTTTGTAAACAAAGAGCAAACCTCGGAACGCGAGAGGAGTAAAGCACTCGATGTTTACAAAATGCAATCCTTGACGGCTTCTAACCACACATTATTAGCATTTTACCAAGTAGGACGACGTTTACAAAAACCAAACATTCGCAATTATCTCGCTTGCGGACACATGTTTACTGAACTTTTTTGCTTCCATTATCGTGTAGTACTTTCAACTGTGTCAGTTTGCGCTATTACTTATAGTACACCCTGTATATTATATATATATATATATTCACATATACATATACGTATATAGTCTACGCATTGTAATACATTTGTTTTTTTTCTTTCCAGTTCATAAGGAACCTACAGGTATCTTCAATGTTCACTAAAACATTGTAGCTTAAATAACCTTAAAATGATCCTAACATACTATTAAAAACATACTATTAATAAATTACTTTCATAAATTCTTAATATTTTGTGTAAAATGATCATATAGGTATAACAAACTAAGACACAGATATCCGGTTTATCCAGACTTGAATTCATTTATACATTTATGGGGTCGTGGTGCATTATTAACCTACATTTTATTGGCTAGGTAAATGTTACACCAGGAAAGCATTTCCAAGTATTAAATTTTCGTACAGGAAAAGTCACCGTAGGTAAAATTTCAGTAGTGGGTACCAAATGATCAAATTATCCAACACAATTCCATTCACTGGGAGCATGGTGATAATTAGGGAAAGGATTTTAAGATTCAGCACCTTTCCAAAAATATAGCTGTTTTCACACCGATCGTTTGAGATATATATATATTTTAGGACATGAAATCATGTAAAATGAACACATTTTCTTGCATCTTTTCGTGAGATTATCACACTTATTCCATTTTTACCCCTTCTTTGATGCTTCAGCACCTTTTTCCTTCCTTTCCTCTCATGTTTTGTTAAAAACATGGTCAGACAAATAAATGATTTTCACTCTTCTTGAGCATCTACATAAAACCCTATAATTTCATTTTGTAGAGCAGAACGAGAGCTATAAAATGGTATAATATAATCACTGCAGCCCCAATAGTTTCCAAGATAATGTAGCAAAACCCACGAGAGAAAACACAAACTTCAACGAAACCTATTCGGCAGATCCACAGTTCTCTACGCGGTCCGCGCGCATTATATACAGAAGGCGCACAAAAAGAGAGCATTGAATAAAGACATATTATCAGCACCTTTCTAAGAACATTTTCAGAAACTTGTTTTTCTCTTTCCAGACCATAATTTTGCACCTTAAAATCCTTCCCCTAGTGATAATGAACTTAGCCTATAAACGTTCACTTTAGAACACAATGAGATAAAATTTTACCTTGCTGAAATCTGTCTATTCGTTCCACGTTCAAAAGAAGCGTCAAGCAATACCTGTTGGCACAGCAACGGGATGAAATGTAATCAAGGGACGACTTCAGAAAATGTATATTATCCTTTGTCATTGTTATTGTTTTCATTATTTTAAAATTATTATATTCTATATTTAATCATGGTGTACTTTCTCTTTACCATAAAATAACGTCACTATTAGTATTAAATGTAACATGTGCAGGAATTAGTACTGCATGTAAGGAACCTTGTCACTTTAAAAATTGGCGTGCATTTTTTATGTATTGTCATTCCTCATGTAAAGTATAGTTGGGGGTAAGAGTCCGCACTTAGCTTTTGATCTACATATCTATGTTACGAAAGCAAGTCTGATTCTTGATTTTTTTTTTTACCTAGGTAAGCTCCAACATTCTTCATTCAGTTCCACTATACTCTGTCCCAGCTAACTGTGGAGCAATGCCGCTCATAACGTCAGAGAAGCGAAGGAAATCGAGTGGCAAGAGCGAAGCGGTACACGCTGCTGGGAAGGCTGGTAACGGCAGTCGCTTTCCCCCTCCACGCAATCCCGTTCCTTCTCACGTGTTCATTGGTGGAACCGTCTCGAGTCACTACTTGCGCAGAGACTTGTTTTCATTTGCCTGCTCCACAGTTAGCTGGGACCGAGTATAAGTCTCGTATGAAGACCTTGCATATTTGTTGTAGTAGGCACAAAGGAAAAATAGAAAATCGCATAAAAATACGAGTTCTTGTGTATTTTGTATTTTTCGTTTTTACGTAACTATCTCTACGTCTTTGGCATAATCGTGGCGATGAAGATAAATTACGAGTAGATAAAAATGACAAAGAAACACCCACGCGGGGACTAGATCCCGGGATCATCGGTAATACGTACGTAAGCCCAGCGCATTCACAACCGGAAAAGTAACGTACAAGAAACATAACAATGCAATTATTCAATATGCCTTGCATCTTTCATATTATTTCAAAAAATGAGAAAATTACATAGTAATATATAATAAAAAATATATTTTGTGCATATTAATGACTATAATACAAACAAACGGTTACTAGTGTTAAAAAATATTAATTTTTTTAAAAAAAATCCATTATCCATAGTATTCTAGGTTGATCCATATTGCTACACTGTTAATACCTTTTCACTGAGTGCCTTGAAATCTAGTGTCTAATTGCTATATTCATTCTTGCAGAGGAAATGAGAGATTATATTCCCATGTCAGCTGGTAAGTATTAATACTTTGCGTGATATTTTGCACTTAATTTGTACTAATATATATATATTTTTTAGCTTCCTTATAATTCATTTAATTCTTTATTCCTTAATTTCTCATTAGGCTTGCCAATCCCTCCCGGAAAGGAATGGGAATTACGGAGGAATTCGAGGTGTCCGAGTTGGAATAAAAAAGAATTCACTGTATTTTAATTATTATCTTTTAACTTTCCTTTGGTATATGCATTTGCCGAGCGAAGAAATTTGTCATGGCAAACCAAACAATAAATATTCACAATATTCTTTGAAGACTCCTGAAAAATGATTAATTGTTTAAGTAAGAAAGAGCACTACAAGAATTGCAGTTACAAGAAAGCGAAAACAGATGCATTGTTGCGTCAAGATCTCGAGACTTCTCTATTTCCAATTTTGCTACATTATACACCTAAAGTGTAAATCACCAACCCTGAGACCTTCTGTAAACAAACCGTCTCACCGATTCGATGTATCACTCCGCGTCAGCTGATTCATGACCGCCGACTACCGAATAGAGCTCGCCATGTTGAAAGTGGCACTACTTCCTTGCTGTTCACATGATTATTTCTAGAAAATAACCATTGCTATAAAATATCATTATGTACACAAATCTCTAAGCTCATTGAAAGTTACAATGCATATTCCTACAAAATGTTCACACTTATCTTGCCTTGCCATGCCACCGAGTTATTTTTCGAAGTGCACTATATTTGGTGGAACAAAAATCGTTATTAGGATGCTAGGATGCTTGTCAAAGTTTCCAACTGCAAAAAATTTACGAACTTTCTTTGTCTTGTTTTGATCATCATCATCAATATATTTATTGGACTTACAGCATTGCATATGACTGTTTATGCCCATTATATATTTTATTTACATAAGATACAATTTACATAAAATCTACAAACAAATTTTAAATACACTCCTATCTACATCAGGCCTCCCAGATGGCGCAATGGTAGCGTCGTCGCCTTGTAATCAAGGGGTCCTGGCTTCGATACCCGGTGGAGGCACATAGTGGTTCGGAACTGTAGGTCCAGTCCCAATCAGCCTTACTGTGCATAAAGTGGACTTACAACACCAAATCGATCAATCAATCAATCAAAAACCAATCTATATCAAACCTTAGAAATATAAATTACCATGTTATATCATTTTGTCTAAAAATGCAAGTAAAATGTATTCAATTCGCATGAAAGAAAGAAGCCAAATTTATGGGAAATGATTACTCGTGCAAAGAGTTAACCATAAAGGTGAAGGAATAAGTACAAAAGAAAGAGCATTGGGTTTAAAGTGAGACGTCATTTGCGGCAGCGTATCCCATACTACAAATTAGCCGTTGTTTTACCTTACGTAATGAATCCTGTAACAACGCTGGATTTTCGTGTGGATTATTTTACTTCTATGAGTTTGTAATGCTTTCTGCATGCACGTGGTTTGGTTTGCAGAAGGTCTCAGGGTTAGTAATTTGAACTTTAGGTTTAGTTCGTAGTATGTTACACTGAGATTAATTGCGTTACAGTTATCGTGATCTCATAGTAGCAAGAAAAGAAAAGAAAGTATCCCTCCACGTTCAATGACGCGTGGAAAAGTTATTTCGATTGTTGACAGAGAAAGAGTAAGTTTAAAGCGGAATATGAGATTACAAATAAATTTATGTTATTTTATTTTCAAGAATTTGTTACAGCTGAAGAAGAGACTGTTCATCTGTACACTGAATTTGTTTTGTTTACTTACAAATTGTGGTTGATCAAGTTGATTCAATTTTGTATTCACAGTAACAGGATCACAAACAGATCATAGCTGATATTCAGGGCATTAGCCTTCGAAGGCTCTAAAGAAATCTTCCGGAATTTTATTTTTTAAAGTTGACAAGCTTAATTCTCATTTTCTTTCTGTTCTCACTGACGTTAGGAATAGACACTGTTAAATAAGCATTAATAACATTATAATACTTTATCGTTTTCAGTATATACCCCGTCGGTTGGATCCGGACGTAAGTTACACAGTAATATTTACCCAAAATTTGTTGATATTTCGTTTTCCATTTGAATGTATTTCGATTTAAGTAATTAACATCACTATAAATCTACCTCTTGGATTATTCGCGATACGTGATGAACAGGTGGGACAAACACAATGATACATCCATGCCTTGACTAAGGTTCGAACGTAGGGCAGAGTCCGTAATCCGTCATTGGGCATTATCTGTTTTCTTCTCCAATGTAGTTCTCTAGTGCATATCCAGGTGTGGGCATAGATGTTCCCTATGTGCGTCGCTTTATTATTTTCAACATATCATCACTCATCCTCATCGTATCGATTAGCCAAAAGTGGCAGGTGGCCCTAAGCTTAAAACATGTACTAATACAGTACCTCGAAAAATTTTAAAAAATTACCTACTAACTTGAAATTCACGCATGTCGTTCCTAACTATGATTTTAGTCGATATTTGTAATTTTCTTCGACCTACAAACAAAGGTAAAAATATAAAATCTTACAAAAATCCGCGTTCTTACATATCTTGTATTTTTCTTATTTACGTAACTGTTTCTTTGGACTAATCGTGACGATGAAGATAAATGAGGATTAGTCACAAAGAAACACCCAATCGCGGATTCGAACCAAGGACCGAAAGTTGACAGCCCAGCACACACAACCAGAAAAGTAACGTCCATCAAGAAGCATAAAAATAAAATTATTCAATGTGCCTTGTATTTTTCACATTATTTAAAAAAAGGGTAGGAAATTATATAGCAATACATAATTTAAAGATATTGTATATACTAGTGTCTATAATATGAACGAACAATTACTAATGTTATAAAATATTAAAATTTGAACAAGTCATTTGAACTCTCATTATCCATAGTATTCTAGGTTGATCCATATTTCTACACTGTCAATAACTGTTTTCTCGGTGTCTTGAAATCTATTCTCTAATTGTTGTCTTCACTGTTGCAGAAGAGATGAGAGATTATATTCCTATGCCAGCTGGTAAGTATTAATAGTTTGTGTGATCTTTTGCACCTAATTTGTGGTACGGTACTAATATAAAATTGTTTAGTTGACTTAAAACTCATTTAATTTGTTTTTCCTTCTGCTCTTACTGACGTTAGAAATAGTGTTAAATAAGTCAGCAGCATTAATAACATTATAATACTTTATCATTTTCAGTATATTCCCCGCCGATTGGATACCGACGTAAGTGTACAATAATTTTTACCCAAACTTGTTGATATTTCGTTAAAACAATGTTAGTGGAAAATGTACTGCATTTGAATCCATTCCTAATTCAGTAATTTACATAACTTTTCTGCCTCTTGGGTTAATCGCGACGACGAGATTGCATGATAAAGAAATTGTACAAACACAATGATAGAGCCATGTTTTGACTGAGGTTCGAACGTAGGACCCCTGGCTTTATAGCGCGTGACTCTCACCACTACTTCATAGAGGCCGGCTCCATTATGCATAGAACTTTTCATTGGGCATTATCTTTTACCTACAATTTTCTATTCTAATACTTATTTCGATCATCTAATCTTTTTCACGTGAACATATTTTTTTTATCCGGATGGTACCAGTTGATCTCCAGCTCGGTTAAATCAACTAATTTCCTCTAGTGCAAATCCCGGCGTAGGCATAGGTTTGTTTGAGTTTGGGTTTATGCACAGAAAGGCTAATCGGGACTGGGCCTACAGTTTAAAGTGGGATCCGAACCGCTATGTGCCTCCACCGGGTATCGAACTCTTGTCAGTGTCCCTTCATAACTTTAATCGTATCATCAATCGTTATCATCGTAGCGATTATCAAAAAGTGGCAGAAAAACCACGCTCGTTAACAAGGAAAAAAAATACAAACGTACTGGTTGATCTCACGATCAGTTACCAGTAAGCTACCTATCGCGACAAAAAGTTTATTGCTCTACTCCGTCACGGAGAGGTCATAGTAAATGTCTAGGAAACCACGAGTCTTGGTTCGAATAGCGGTTATAGGCGTGATACTCTTTCTGTTTCATTCTATATCAGTTTGGACCATTGACTTGATAAATTGATTTTCTCATAATTGCATTCTTACGCCAGCAGAAACCGAGTTACAATGTGGTTTTCAATGTTTATTATTTATTGCGGATCATTTATCAATATGGAGCCCAGCGGAACAACTAACCAAATTGGAATGGAGAATTCAGAGTTTTATCTTTCGTAAAATGAACCAATTTCTAACTGTAAAAATTCAAATTATACAGATTTACAGAGTTTTCAATTTCATACATCCACAATTCTCAATGTATATCCGATATTTCTTCCTGCATCTGTATTCGGATGAAGTCCTCTTACGAAATCACTTCTTTAATGCATATCTACGTGCATGCAATTCGGTTACAACTTATCAGAGCATGCAACGTCATGCAGACACGAGTTGTATAGTCGACGCGCTAGCTACGTTAACGAACGGCTGGCTTTAAAGTCCACGGAGTGCACCCACCAGCTGCAACAATCACATTCAGTGTTACCACACATATACTCTCCACATCTACTCTACGCCACCTTGTCCCTTCGCGCACAAACACCTTCCCACGGTCTCCACATTGTAGTTGCAAAGTATCCGTAGTCATGTGACTTAGACTCCACGTGGAGTAGACGAGCAGAATGACAGCTGCGTCCATTGGCTGATGGTTGAGCGTGATTGGACGAAAACTACTCGCCCGCTATTTATCCCTACCCTCGTTCGTGGTGGTGGCTTTCTTCAGGTCTTCGACGTTAACGAAGTAAAAGCGTGGACTATATACTGTCTGAACTATGAAGTCAGTAAAATGATCCCAAAATACCTTGCCAATAAATTGAATATACTAACAAATTTAAATATCAATTGAAACCTTCATCAAAATTTACACTGGAGTGACATCTGTTATACCGATTTTGTATTACTTAATGTGATTTATTCACATATAATTTATATACAAGTAATTAGAATTGTTAGGCATGTATGTATATACACTCCTCACAAAAAGTTTGGAACATTGTTATATTAGGCAATAGTTGATAGGCACGCTGGCAAAACACAAGAACGTTCAGCAGGCAGACATATACCATATGTTGTTGCACTCAAAGGCCGTGCCAATCACCTAATGCCTAATATAATCATATTCCAAACTTTTTGTGAGGAGTGGATATTTATATGTTTAAAAAAAACTATTAAAATGTTTTTTGTCTTTCAGGAATGTACCAGCCGTTCAATCCAGTCATATCTCCATACAACAGAGAGATGTCAAGATCACGATAATGGTGCTTTGGGTTTTTCAAATTCATAACTAAATTCTTGTTGGAAGTAATCTGGCTACATTGTGAATCAAATTGGGTTTCAAAAATTGAAGTTATTAGATGTCTAAATTAAAACAAAAGCTCCTATATTTTAAGTTATCATTTGTTGCCAAATATATTAATTCCTTCTAATAATTTACATTTTGAGAGAATTTAAGATTGGAAGCATTGCTATCAAATGAAGACGTATATGAATATATATTGAAAAATTGCATAAACGTATGCTAACATAGTAAGTTTCTATTATAAAATTTTCTTCTAAGGAACATATCTTTACTCTTGAGAACACCTTTCTTCATACCAACCCGTATAGTTTTATGCACATTCCCTACTCCCCAAAAAATTAAATACCCTCCCTGAAAAACTTAAAACCTAACTTAAATTTAAAATTTTTGCCTTAGACGTCTGCATTGAAAATTCGTTATAAAAAGCTCATTGTAAGAGGAGATTGGAAATCAACAATGAACTGTTATGGCTGCGAAAAATTTTCATAAAATAAACATAAAATTAAATCAGAAGTGCAACGAATACCAACTAAGGAAGTTAAATAAAAAAAAGTGTTAAAAGTTATCTGAGTTTGTTAAAATTCGAGATGATTCACTCGAGTCCGAGGATTAACATTATCATACAAATTTTTAAAGATATAAATTTTTGTATTTATTGAAATAATTTTATAAAGAATTTCATAACGAATTATTTTCACAATTGTGGCGTTGTTCCAAGTGCATCTAAACCAAATAAATCATAAATAAGTACAGCGACAGGTAAAAAGGCTTATTTAATTGGGCAAATACTATGTAACAGGAGTAAACTATCTTACAGCATACATTAAACAAATATAAAAATGATGCAGCGCACTCTGTTGAAGCTGTTATAAATTTAGACAATATATTATTAAAAAAAAGAAGAATCATCCAAAAAAAAATATTTTTTAAAACGTGTGGAATGTTTGATAGTTTTCTGAATGCAAATAGTGAACTTTAAGGATATATTTGTGAAATCATTAGAGAGCAAATATCTAACAATGTTGTTAAAAGGTTTGTGAAATGTGTTTATATTAATATCAAACTGTAGAAAAAAAATTACTTCTAGGTGCTTTTTCTTACAAAGGAATTGTATACAATTGAGGAAAACGGTATTCCTTGAGTAGTGGAATATTTTCATGGTTAGCCCAATCAATCATTCTTGCAATAATAGTAGTAATATTTGTAATATTTTTAACATTATTTGTGTAATGTTAAAGGAAAGCGGCCACAAGTAGTTTTATATTAATTTCTTCAGTTCAACATACAAAATTGATTACAAGGGATTTTATGCACAATGCAAACTCCTTTATTTTATGTAAGATTGTTATATTTTACAATAAATATTTGAAAATAATCTTGTTTGTTCCGGAAGTTTCAATAATTGCCTCCAAAATAATGTTTAAGTAAAATTATTCTAATTGTCGTTGCATGGAATGATTTGGCGTACATTGTTCCAGACCAGCATTGTTGCAACTTATCAGTTAAATTATCCCCGGCGACAATTTTCATTTTCACAAAAATGTTTTTCTGCAGAACCGCAACAAATCGACAAATCTTAACACCATCTTCAGAGATGTTGTTAATATTTATAAAATCTACCACGAACGAAAACAAATGCATAGCTAATATGATCATTTCTATCTTCATCGCATTTTTCATGAAGGACGTATTGTGGGATTCTACAACACGCCACCGTTATTTAGTTTCACAAGAAAAAATCAGACGCAATTACAGTTGGAGGTAGTAAGTTCGTATTTAGGAGAGTGCAAGAGTCCATGTAGACTCAAAATGACCATTAATTTGGTCCATGTTAAAGAAAATTAGGGAGTGTGTTGGTGGGATGTTAGGCGGTTCTGGGTTCTGCGCTAGTGCCATTCTTTACGGTTTGGTACGATCACATCACTTCACTAACTTTAACTTAAACGTTAGACCTAATTTCGTAGCATCGATCACCAAAAGCTACTTATCTCATCATACCCTCCAAGTACTGTAGTAAAAGTGTTGAGGAAAATACGTTAAAAATGTGCACAGTGTTTCTTCTCACATGCATCAACGAACATTCATAAAATTACAGACCTCCCTTATCTTCGTAATCTCGCGAGGAGGCCGCCATTAAATTTTTGTACGATCAAACAGCTTGAAATGTAGTCTGTTTTCAGATAGCGAACTTATTACATTAAAGCCATTAAATCTGCTTTCGGAACGTAGCCTTAACGTAAATCTTAACTAATATTGATTCAGTGACGATATTCATGAGTGTAATTGGTCAATTTTTACGTCAAAGCATGCACAATTAGTAACAGAACTTACCTTATAGGTTCCAGCCCACCTCTGTTCGATACTGCAGAAATGTGACAAAAGTCTCTCTGAACTATCGATAATAAATCACTTCCACCGTAATTTCTCAGTCGTACGTAATCAATTAAACAAACAGTACAGTTTAACGAAGTTGTTACAATTAATTTGCACTACGTAATTACACAACACACGTTAAAAAGTGTAAAATGGTAACGACCCCGAAGCACAAACGGACGACGACTCTCCCGACTAACCTAATTTCGAAGCACATGCTCCACACCGCCACCTGTCAATCAGGAAAGGTACTAACGTTTTCGGATTGCTGTAAGGGGCTGTTGCCAAGGGCGGAAAAGAACAACGAAACTTGACAAAGATTCATCGATATCTGGCCAACTGCTGTAGATACAAAGATGAAAATTTGCGGAATGACAGGGCGGCAAAATATTAGTTTAAGAAAGAAAAATCAGGACGATCTGACTGTTTATTCGTGGAAGACAACAATATAAATTACGTGACCTGTAAAATATTTCGAAAATTTTCAGAATTATAAGGATCAATTTCTACGGACTGAAAGATACTGCAATACTATTATGATGCTACAACAATTTCTTTTGTCAGTCCGTCCTTATGTCAATTACAAACCAAAAATGAGAGCATAATTACTTACACGTTATCCGAGACACACCAGAACTTATAAAAATTGTGCAATTTGCTTGCGATAGATACGTTCTCTTCGCTTGAAGTATTGTGCACAGCAAAAGTGACAATCGCACCAGCTTCGTTATTTAGCAAAATAAATCGTTATGTTGTTCTTGCAGATTTGGTTAATTTTAATTAGTTTTCTGCCACTTTTGGCTAATCGCGAAGATGAGGATGAGTTGTGATGTGATGAAATTGATGAAAGGGCACTCACAAAGAACAACAGGCCAGGATTCGAAGCCGGGACGGAAATCTTTAACAACACGTGTTGTTTTGTTCATCTTTGGAAACTTAGGAAGAGATGTAATAAATTGTCTTGTGTATGGAGAAGAAACCTGGAAGTTAGGAAGAAGTGATGAAGAACAGCTTGAAGTTTCAAGATATATATTGTATTTTGATTCTTTTGTTTTTCTGTCACTTTCGACTAATCGTGATGATAAAGATGAATGGTGATTATTTTAAATTACTAAGAGGATACTCATAAAGAAATGCAACCACGTCCTCACAGGCGTTGGGTGGTCGACACACAATCTCGCAAGGTAAGTTTCCTGGTTCGAATCCTGGCCTTAGCATGTCAGTACTTTTGGCAGTGTCTCAACTTTGTGTAATCAGGATTCAACGTCATTGTTATGATTAGCAGAGAAGCGTCACAGCAAAGTCATGACCATACTCATACCGGGAGTCGAACACGGAACTTCAGGTGCCGACTCGACCATGAAAGTGGCAGAACTGTATGTATTGTGGTGAAGAATGGACAGAGCAAGAAATGACTTTAAACGTGAAAGAACTGGTAAAAAGGGACAAAAAATGCAAATTTCTGGATATACAGGGTGTCCGACAAGTCGTTGTACCCTTACTTGCATGTACCGTATCTAAGGCAAAGAAATTGAATTGAATTGTTGTTTTAAGACCACTTTATTCACAGAAAGGCTAATCTGGACTGGACCTACAGTTTAAAGTGGGATCCGAACCAGTGTGCCATGTGCCTCCACCGGGTACCGAACCCGGGAATCCTTGATTACAAGGCGACGACGATACCACTGCGCCATCGAGGAGGCCCTAAGGCAAAGAAAACTTTTCTTATTAACCAGTATTAGATAATTATTTTGAACCCTCTAAAAATAGTGTATTATTAAATTACGTTGCTGAATTTCTGTGCGGAATACTGAATTATATTCTATCCCTGGAATCTGCGAAGCAAGGCCGCGCATAGTGGCAGAAAAGTGGGGAAATCGGGTGTGCAAAGCGAAGCAGTACAAGCTGCTGCGAAGTCTGGTATCTGCTGTCGGCCCCTCCGCGCAATCCCGTTCCCTCTCACGTGCTCATTGGTGGAGCCGTTTCGCGGCGTTACTTGCGCAGAGACTTATTTTCGTTCGGTTGCTCCCCTATACGCCTTCATGGCCTGGTGCTATGCACAGGGGAGCACTTTACTTTTTTACTTTACTTTTTCTCCAGAGATTGCCGGGACAGAGTATAAATTAAACTATTTCTTTACACATCAAAAATATCACAAGACCTTATATATTGTTGTGTGAAACTAACACTTTGATATGTACACAAAAACGATGTTTGAAAAAGTGCAGGAACAGCATTCAAAATACCCGTTGTTCGTGATTCGTAATATTAATTATTTTTCTTCTTGCGATGGCAGAAACAAAAGACTAACATAAAACAGTGTAAAAAGGTACGACTGAATGAAGTAACGTTTCTGGAGAACTGGCGTTATGAAGACTGGATTATTCTGGTTATTTGGTTACTTCACATTTTGCAAGGTAAGTGATCGATAATATACGGTAATATCACATTGATAATAGTGATAATGTATAATAGTATTTATTGAAGGCCTCTTGGGACCGCTCTTGCAACCAAACCTTGTTGAAGCGAGAGTGAAGGAAACATGAAGATAGAGAAAATGACAGGATTAGTGAACAGTGACATTGAGACAAACACAGTACATATTAGTGGTAAAGAAAAAGGATAATATGAATTAATAAGCTACATATAATCATTATAATAATAAGGATGAGGAAGAAAATATAGAAATTACAAAAAAAAGGTATACACATTTTCCTAGGTGGTCACTTGATTAGTTTTCATCCATCCCACAGATATTTGTGAGACTTCGGTTTCAGCTATTAAACAAGTTGATATATTTTTAGCAATGATAACCTATTTTATGTTTTACAATAATTCAGAGGAACTTTTGATGTATAACACAAATATTGAAGAAATAAATGAACTATGATTTGAGAATTTTTCTGTATTCGTATTTTTGTTGTTCTACGTCGCATTTCTCCTACTTTTGGAGAAGATCTCTCTCTTTACTTCGGAGAGAGAGAGAGAGAGAAAGAAAGAACGAGAGACAGACAAATTGATGACAGGACATACACGAAGAGCACATATGCCCAGACCGGGACTCGAACCCAGGACCTTCAGCTGGGATATCAGACGTCTTCCAATTATCTCTGGCCACCGAGTCGGCTGATGTTAACTACAGTTAATGACATGATCACGTGATAAGATAAAATATTAATTGAAATATCTATTCGACAAATGATAAGTAAATATTCTTTGGAAAACAGACTTATCAATATTACCACAGTCTTTGTAAATTGTTTTTAGATGGAATTTTTAAACTTTTCATTTGACCCAATTTGGGTGTTAAATCGTCGAGGCAAAATTAATTTAGAAAGATAGGTCGTGTGTTTTCAATGCAAAACTTGAATACAGAGAAGGGCAATGCGTAGATCAATGAATAATTCGTCTCGCTCTAAGTCCAACTATTAACTATTTAGATTACATCGACAAAATCGAAGCAACATTATCAGTCTAATAGTTCATAACCTTTCAACAATTAAATTAAGAATTCATTAGAAAAATTTAATGCATTTCAGCAGGTCCATATTTGGCTCCACACTGGGAAAAATAGCAACTGAAAAGACACAAAATGAAAAAATAGATGTTTCTAAATACATTTTGGTAGCAGTGGAAAGTGTATCAATTTTGATTTGTCTTTATAACACAAAACATTTCTCTCTCTCTTGTATCTAGATATTTCTCTCAGCACAAGAAGATGGTTCAAATTATGTAGAGGAAACAATATTTCAAAATATCGCGCCTTCTGATTTTCCAGAAAGTAAGTAACATACGAATGGCACATAATTTTCTTTATGTTGTGTATGGAACATATATATGATTTATTTGGCCTTAATATAGATATGAGTTTGTACTATGCTGGTATAAAAGTTTCAATCCAAATTTGAAGATCAATTTACACTATTGTTTCTCCATGATTTGAAAACGCTTATCTTTTACTCGTTCAAGATTTAGAAAACTCTTCGCCATTGCATTTCTCATGAAATTCTAGCCTGATTTCACATATCACATCACCACCTTTCCATTGAAAAGTTTTGAGTTGAATTCAATATAGTGGCTAACAATATGGCAGACCTCTACTTGGCACACACCTCTCGGCCTAACTTGGCCAATTGTACCCAGCATAAGCCCTTTACATTTTATACGGGGTGTTAAGGAACTTTTGACTCACCCTGAATATCAAAATTTATACAGTAGTTGAAAAGACTATGCCTTTCCAATTTGTATATTCTGCGTTGCTTTTGAGGTCTGAATTCTTCTATTTTTGTATTTTAATCATTTTATGATACTATTGTACAGTCACGGACGTTTCTGGGTTGAATTGATTCTATTGAAAGTCTTTAGGACCTATAGAAGTCGTAAGTTTCCCTTACTGTATCTTCTAGGCTAGTCGCAAAGATGGCAATCAAGGATGAACGACGTATTTGATGGCAATACACTCACAAAACAACACCCATGCCCAACACCCATGGGATTCGAACCCGGAAAATTCGATAACGATGATAAATATCAATGAACTGGTAAATAGATATGATGTGACAGAAACACGACCATATTTCAAAGTCAGAATTATACCGTCTTAGCACAATATGCTATCACTGTTGTACAATACAGGGTGTCCATAAGTATTGTGTTCAATTTCACACTTTAATACCATGAATTGTAATTGATGCACGGAATCATGCTCAGGTTCATATGATGCAACAACTCAAAAGGGTATTTTGGTGTTCCATCGACTTCATGCTTGCGTTCACAATATCTAAAAACTATTCCATCTCTGTCCATACACCGCCTTAGCAAGTCCCCCTACAACGGTGGCAACGGCTTTGGTTATTCAGGTCTTCGAATCATCCAGAGTTAGCCACACTTTTTCCTTGACATAACGCCCCTATAAGAGTTCACGAACGACATATCAGGAGTCCTACAGTACGGACGCGATAAGAAGCGGCGTGCAATCAGAACGCAGAAAGGTAGAACGTGACCAAATTCTGTCTCCTCGTTGGCTGCCATGTGGCTGGGGGGGTTCTACGTTGCCACGTTCGCACAAACACACGGACAGGCTAGTCAGCTGTTGGCAAGCTCGGGAAAAGAGCGTCACGCGAAATTAAGCATTTACGTATCAGTATGCTAATATATGTTATTTCCGTCGTAAAGTGATAATTTAACGAATCTAGAAGTTTGAATCTGAAGCAGGGAGTCGTAACGTACCCAATTTGCGTTACACGTTACGTTCCATTTTGTAGGAGGAAGAGTATGGTTCAGCTGCTGGTACCCATGTAACGTAACGAAATGCAATATGTTATAGATTGACGTTACAAGGAACGTAACAAAATGTATTATGGTAGATATTAACGTTATAAAGGAACGTAACGAAATGAGCACATTGGAACATAACGTAATATGCAATATGGTATATACTACCGTTACAAGTTACAAGGAACGTAGTAACGAAATGCAATATGGTATATACTAGCGTTACAAAAACGTAACGAAATGCAACATGGTAGTAAATAACGGTATACATAGGAACGTAATGAATGCAATCCTCCGTAACGGAATGAAGTGAAAGGCAATATGGTTAACTAACGTTACATAGGAATGTAGCAAAATGTAAACCACTGTAGCGGAACGGAACAAAATGCAGTTGGGTACATACCATCTGCATAAGGAACGTAAATAAATTCAGTATGGTAGATGTTAACGTTACAAGGAAAGAACAATTCACAAATGTTAGCTAGTAACGTTATAGGCGCGTGACGAATATAATCTATTTAACATCACGGAAGATAAAGGAATAGCCAAAATCTCTTACCTTTCATTGGAACATTGCGAAAAATAACTCAGTATATCGTATGGGATTAATGTGAAATAGCCGTGAAAAATATGGTTGTTTGTAAAAAAATGAATTTCAACCAGGGTTGTTAAAGGGTCAGGAATTTTAAATCAATTCAATTCCGGTTCAGCAGGGAATATTAGCAAGCATAAATGGATCTGGACTGTAAAGAGCCTTTTTATGTATTTCAGATCGTTCCAGGGACCTTTTCTCCTGATCAATTGAAATACGGCACAGGGACCTTCTTTCCGGATCAATTTCAAGACGGTCTAAGTTTCAAGTTGAAATGAAAGAATACGCAACTTGGATCGAATTTAAACTGTACGATAAAAAAGGTTCCGGTCTTGTTGCGGAACCCAATAGAACCCATTAGAATTTATGGGTTCGTGGACGTTTAACAACCCTGATTTGATATTAAATTACATTTTTGGCTCGAAACTGAATAAAGCTTCCAACTAGTGTAGAAATGAGTAGCAATAGGCGTGCGCACGGGGTGCAAGGGGAGGGGTAAAATGCCCCCCTCGTCATGGACATCAGAGAAATATGCCATATGCAATTGCATATTAACCCGATAATAGTGTTGCCCCCTCAAGAAACACCACTTGAATTCGAAATTATCGCATTCCTGCATCCCCATTATAATAATTAATGTAAATTACTATGACAAATCAAATTATACGTGTGAAATATATACTTTTAGCTGACATTCGTTTTCTAAAGGGGAGAGGTGGCCATCCTCGCCCCCCTTCCAGATTTCCATGCCCCTATATTATTATACTTTAATCCAGAAATTTAGGGTAGAGGAATCATATCGCCGGTTATTAAACGATACTATGCTCTTGAAGAAAATGAAGTATTTTGAAGCCGATGAAAGTTCACAAAGGAACAACGGCGGAAGAAGGTGCAGTGGCACAACCACAGGGGGCAGGGGAGATTAGCCCTCAAACTTGTACAGAAATCAATTCTAGGAGGTAAGGAAGGCAAACATTGGACTATAGAAAGAAAGGTTGCAGAATCTAAGAGTAGCAAGACAAAAGGATACTCAAGATGGATTTAGTTTTCACGTCTTTCGTGCACTATTTCTTCCAGACGGCAAGAGCACCTGCAAGGGGGCACAGAGGGGCAATTGCCCCCTCTCGATTTCTATCTTTATACCAATTTTAAAAAAAGTTATATAAACTTGGACAGTTGCTGCTGATTACGGTGTAAGTTTTGTCCGTGTAAGGTAATAAATAGATTTATTATTAATTTTTGAAGCCGCACCGTTCATTTATAAACACACTGTATATGAGTCATTGTGAATTCGAGTCAATTTAAACATTTTGCGTTGTTGCGAGATTATCTATTAGGATAAAATTTGGACATAAACAATCTAAGTAGAAAAAGTGCATCTTGTATATCAAAATTGCCATGTCCATCTGATCTCCGAAAGTAGTGTTTAGCACGTCATTTTTCAAGTATATGATTGATTGATTTGGTGTTTTGAGTCCACTTTATGCACAGTAAGGCCAATCGGGACTGAACCTTCAGTTTGAAGTGGAATCCGAACCACTTGTGCCTCCACCGGGTATCGAACCCGGTACCCCTTGATTACTAGGCGACGACGCAACCACTGCGCCATCGGGGAGGCCATTTCAAGTATAGTCCATGATTGTATCTAGTATATGAATGAGATTTGTCCCTCCTCTCAAACAATTCGTGGCTTGTCCCCACCGAACGAAGTGTGTCACTTATAAATTAAGTTTCCGAAAGCAGGCATTATGCATGAACAGAACAAAAAATACTCCTGAGAAATTACAAAAATTATAAGCCAGTTCGTGACCGGGAGTTATTGACGGTTCCCCCCACCCCCCCAACCTATCCACTTTAGGTCCCGGGTTCGAGTCCTGGTCTGTAAATATCTTTTTTAGGTGTCTCTTCATCAATTTCATCTATTTATCATCCATCTTCATAGTTTCGATTAATTATAAAAGTGACAAAAGCAAAGCAAAATAAGAACAAATAAAAATAATTGCAAAATGACTACAATGTCAGAACTACATTTGAAAAATAAAATGCGAGCAGAAGATTCATTTTCAAACAGGTATTTGGGTAGAATTGTGTAGACAGACAGCATGTTCCCGAAAGTTGCCAATCCACGTGTAGCATGACCTTCGATACTGGGGTTGCGCTTTTTCAGGAAAGTTTTCTCGACCCTCCTCAGGCGTCTTATCAAGAATGCCTCGGTGTTCGCAGCATTGCCAACTTATTTTCCGTCGGAAAAAGTATTTTTCCTCCTATTTAATCTGCGGTTGGCTCTACAATACATACAACAACTGAATTACGGCGAAGTAGGTTAGAAACCCTGCGTGCTCAACAGCAGCTTCGATAAGGCACCTGATTGTTTCGAGCTGAACCAGGAAATGGGCGATCTTTATTCCCCAAGGCCATTCCGTAAAACTAATGCCACAAGAAGTTTTCTGTGTGGATTTGAGAGCATGAAATTGTAGGTTGATGATAGTACTACAAGACGTCAAGTGGATTTTTTTTCTGTTTCGTTATTTTATATAGCTTTGCTACCTATATAGTTTGAATAACTAATCAATAATTTGATGAGCAGGCAAACACGAAGAAGCCGATCCCGTGGCAAATTAGTTAGCGTAATACACTGCGAAGTCTAATGTCGGATTAGAAAATATGGATGGGTCATTTGTCTTTATACCACTTCCATCATCTATCGCATCCTTTATCATCGCGATTAACGGAAAGTGGTAGACGCGAAATAAAAATAGAACCTTTGCATGAATGTCCGAAAAAAAGGCAAGGGCACGAACCACCTGGAAAAGGAAAGTCAACCAAAAATTATATATATCGCGCAATTGCATTTTAGCTATAATAATATATGTTAATTATTGCATGAACATGCTTGAGGGGAGGGTGGGGGAACACAACTTTTTTTCCCGAAATTTTGGAATTTTGAGAGTTAGCCCCCTCCCCCTCGCCACATATTTGCAAAAATTTCATATAGTCTGAATCTCTGGTTCATTCCGCGTACAACGGTATATCACTCATCTCTCTAGGACAATTAGCTTCCGATCTACACTTATTTAATTGAAACTCTGCATTTTGCTCAAAATCGGCTCGGTACACAGAGGCTTACTTGTGAAAAAGGTCTTGGGCGTCAAAAGGTTAAAACAAGACAAACTTTCATTCTAACCTCAGTCAATTGTGGGAGCTGCTTAGAAGTAGTAGTGTTGCTGGTATGGTGGACTTCGGTTCTTACTTTTGCTTTTAACAGATAGATACATTTTGAATAATAGTGAAATCAAAGTAATCGATTATTTTACCGAATGACAAAGTTATAATGGAATTGTGTTATCTCCATTACAGAACAACTACCTAATCTCATTCAATTCCAGTGTTCTATCTGGTAGATAGATATATCAACCTTTGCAATGATGTAAACTTTCAGTGCAATGGCGACAAAAGTCCAAGAACTATAATGTCAAACTTTAAAGGTTTCCTGACAAAATAAAAAAGGGACAGATCATTTACATTCTCAATGGACATGTTGAAAAAAAGACTAATATTCATTTTTTAAAATTTCTTTTTTTAGCGTAGGTAAAAGGAAGTCACTTGAATAAAGTGGGAATATAATCAAAATGTCCATCAGGTATTCATTGATTTCAAAAAAGCATATGATTCGGTCAAAAGAGATAAATTATATAATATATTAGTCGAATTTGGAATACCTAAGAAGCTTGTTAATATGATAAAAGTATGCACCAGTGAAACAGAAAGTAAAATTCGTGTGGGTATTTATGTGTCTGACAAATTTACAATTCATGATGGGTTAAAACAAGGAGATGCATTATACCCATTGATCTTTAATTTTGCCTTAGAATATGCTGTCAGGAAGGTAACAGAAACTAACGAAGGACTAAAATTAAATGGTGTGACTCAGTTGTTAGCATATGCAGATGATGTAGACTTATTAGGGGATGATATAAATACAATTAAGAATAATGCTAAAATACTTTTCAAAACTGCTAAAGACATAGGTTTGGAAGTTAACAAAGAGAAAACTAAATATATGCTTACAGGCCGAAACCAAGTGTTAGGTAATAATCAAAATCTAATTATTGATAACAACTCGTTTGAACCAGTTTCCAAATTCAAATACTTAGGAGTAATATTAACCAATGAAAATTATATTAAAGAGGAAATAAAGAGTAGGCTTAATTCAGGAAATGCAAGTTACTTCTCTCTTCATAAACTTTTGTCTTCTAGTTTAATAACTAAGAAACTAAAAGTTAAAATATACAAAACAGTAATTTTGTATGTAGTGCTCGTATTAAATGGGTGTGAAACTTGGTCCCTTACATTGAAAGAGGAACATAAATTGAGAGTATTTGAAAATAAGGTTCTTAGGAAAATATTTTTACCTAAAAGGGATGAGGAGACAGGTGAGTGGAGAAGGTTACATAATTTAGAACTACATAATTTGTATTCATGTCCAGATGTTATTAGAATAATTAAATCAAGAAGACTTAGGTGGGCAGGCCATGTGGCACGAATGGGAGAGGAAAGAGGAGTTTACAGGATTCTTGTTGGGAAACCTGATGGTAGGAGACCTGTAGGAAGGCCAAGACGAAGATGGAGGGACAACGTTGACATGGACCTAAAGGAAATCGGTAGGGATGGAAAAGAGTATATAGATCTTGCTCAATATAGGGACAGATGGAAGGCCTGTGTTGCTGCAGCCATGAACCTTCGGGTTTAAGAAAGCTAGAGAGTTAGTTTGTTAGTTTAAAAGGAAGTAGCTATAAATGAGTAAATAAAAAATATTACGTGGCAGAGTGGTTAGCACAGCGCACTACGACGCCAGGGGTCCCGGTTTCGAATCCCGATCTGCACATGAGTGTTCTCTGTGAGTGTCCCTTCGTCAGTTTCAGCATTCGTCGCTCATGCTCATCTTCGCTTTCTGAACCGCCAGGTGTACAGCACCTGGCGCAGCGTTTCGCGTCCGAATTCCAGGAACAGGCAACTTACGGTTACCTGACCAAGTAGCGTTTCGTCCGAGGGCTACCATCCTAATAGTGTTTAATGAAGCAAACTCTTGCTAACACTCTTAAATGCTCCATCGAAGAAAATATATATTTTTTTGTTTTAATATTTCTTTCCCTCTGGAAATTGCAAATCTCACCTTCGTAGTTGACAGATAGTAAGAAAGTGTTGCCATCAGCCATGACTAAAATTTCTAGATCCAAGTTCACTTCCTCTCGACGATTTGTTTTGATTTGATATGTTGTTTTAAGTCCACTTTATGCACATTAAGGCTAATAGGGATTGGACCTACAGTTTAAAGTGGGATCCGAACCACTTGTGCGTCCACCGGGTATCGAACCCGGGACCTCTCTCTCGACAATTTGTCTTGAGTCTGCACTCCGCTGTCTATGCAATGTAGTTTTAAAAGTTGTAAACCGAGTTATACTAGTCACCAATTCCATCGCTGCCAGTGGTTAGTCAAGGTGTGACTCATCATCAGCCAGGCTCGAACAAAACGCAACTCATTAAACCGTCGCAGACGAACTGTAGCATTTTTCTAGAAATTTCGCTTTCGGACGAAACGCTACTGAACCGTACAGCAGTCCCAATGCCTACTCCAAGTTGCACAGCTGCTTTCGGAGCTCTTGGTTTGGAAAGGGGGTCGGGATGAGGAAAGGGTCTTGATTTTTTATACTGAAGCTCCTTCATTTCATTCTCCTATTTCTCTTGGTTGAATTTTCTGAGATACGGAATCTACCTCATTTTGCTTTTCATTACGTTTTATTGCATCACCCACGGTACGCTTACATATACTACTTAACATTTTCAATTTCCCTGTACCCTTTGGTTATACGGTAAAAATAAATAGCTGCCATTCGTCAAATGTTGTATTTTTGTTTTTGTTACCCATTTTTCTCGTACTTCAGTCAGGGAGCAATGCAGCTACTGGTAACAAATGTAGTCAGGAAGTAGCATCAATTGTTCCTTCCCCGCACTGTAGTTGACCAGTAAAAAAAAAACGATGTAGAGCCTCGTTTCTATTACCACAAATTTGCCGTGCAACATGACGCGCGGCATGCGACGCTGCATGTGCCAAGCATTTGTTGAAATGGAAATTGTCTGCAACATGCCGCGGCGCAAGTGCCGGGGACAAAATTGCCCCAACAATTAAGACGCACAACATGCGCCGCGGACAATGGAAACAGCCTGCAGCAAGTTCCTGGGGCATGCGCACTAGAGTAGAACAGACGACGCGACTACAATCTGTGGTCCAACAAGATTTAATAACAATGCAAAATCACTTACAGTCATTCTTACAAAGTTTTCGTATCCACTTTGAAGACGTAAGTCTCTCATCAACGAGTTATATGCTCCTTCCGAATTTCTTTTCGCTAGAAAACTTCTAATCCACCATCTAGGTCGTTTTCGCCTCTTATTTTTACAAGTTCATGGTACGCGCCTGCCATAACCACAAAACCCGCCATAGTTGTATTGTTCATCTTTACACAAGTTAAATCACTACCAAATTATTACAATACAAGAGAAGAAACACTGACTACTCTAAAGCACAATGGAACAACGCTACACTCAAGTCCTGCACTCCGGTGCTGTTGTAGGCGTATTTTGCAGAAGTAGTTTTGAATTGGAAACAGTGCACTGAATGACGCGCAACATGCGCCTGCACATGTTGCGCGTCATGGGCCTGGAACTTGTCAGAATGGAAACGTAGCTTAACAGAAACAGAAGGCTTTCACGATTTGTCTGAATATTAAAGTGATCTCTTTTTTCACACCCAAACATAAATAACTATTTTCAAATATTTAAACGTAACAGGGGTGTAAGGGGTGACCTTCCACGTATTACATCTAATCCTCAACTTCATTCCACGTAGTACGCCCTGAACTGCTCTTTGCAGACTAACGAGACTCTGGCGACTGGCCCTATGGCCAGTATAATTCTGTGTGTTCTCCTGCTTTCTGTCATGTGTGCTGGGTGCCTCTTTACAGCCTCAGCTTTTAACCTAAGTCAGAATATTTTAATATTTCAGTTATGCGACATTACAGTTATGTTATTTGTTATGGTAAGGGGCTGCACCCCGTATAACGTGGCGGGTGCAAAATAGCCTAAGTGCTGACGCACCCAATTTTTTTTAAAAAAAAGTTACATATAACTTTAAGAAATGCGTATATATATTTCACCATCGTTTATATTTATGTACATGTTGTTAATTTTCAAATATTGTGAAGGAATGCAGCAAGATGCTACGTATTTGATTACTAATGTGAGCCACTGTATATGTTATGTTTTTATTTCATGAACAATGTATGGTCAAACATTACTTTGCAGAGCTCCGTGGCGGAGTGGTTAGCACAGTGCAATACGACGCCACAGGTTCCGAGTTCGGATCACAGCCTGTGCATTATTTTCTTTGTGATGTCCTTTCATCAATTTTGCCATTTCATCACCCATCCTCGTCTTCGCGATTAGCCAAAACTGGCATAAAACCAAATTTAAATATAACAAATCAAAATCAAACATTACTTGGCATGACAAGAATGGATAGGTTATTTTGAAGCTGCTGTTATTAAAAGCAAATTGTATGTAGCTTTCCTAGACAGAAGTTTCACACAGAGAAACTGATTGATTGGATAACGGCTGCGGATTCCTACTCGAGCAGAAAATATATATATTTCCATTTATTACTTACAACAATAGCAGACTGATTTCCTGCTAAATCAAAGAAAACTTGCATTCACAGTTACAAATTGACGTGTTGAATGAAGTTAACTACAGATTTCTCTCACTCCAATTCTGATTAATCGAACAGCACACCACAACGTGGGTCATTATATATTTCCAGCTTACTCTCGAGTTCCTCAACTAAAAATAAATTGACTGCGAGACAAAAACTCCTCTCCGATAACACATTATATGCAGATTGTACGTAAGTTGAAATTCCATCATAATAATAATTTGAATTCTTCAAGTAGTAGCTACAAATATAATTTTTCATACATATTTTCTTAGCAAAATATGAAGTTCCTCACTTCACAAGGATAACATATACACAGTATTTCACAAGAGTTTTTAGTTCGAGCTAGTCGTAGGCCTAATATGAATATAAACGTCACTTCATTACTTAGTTAAAAAAAAAAGTGCCAGGCAATCAGAATTCAAGGGTATGCCTGAAACTATTTGTAGTATCTCATGTATAAAGGGGGCTTTTTAAGTAAAATGAAGGATACATACCACATGCTTTGGTCAATTCAGAGTAGTAGAAACGTAATTATACTGCATGTTGCAACTGAAACCGTAGCCTCGAAGGCCGAAGTCGTTTAGTAATCCACTCATACACTCGGTACCAAACATCTCAAGTTCGAGTAGACATCTGGGCATGGCTGTTTTTTTTATAACATCCCTTCATAGATTTAATATGATCATCATTCATCTTCATAGTCGCGATTATCTACAAGTGGCAGAAAAGCGATATAAAACATGAATAATACAAAAGTATAACAAACAAAAGAGGATAAAAGGATGAACTGAGTTTGAGTTAATTATAGGAAGTTTTATAAAATTACTGTTTCTTGAATAATCTTGTCCTTTGTTCCGATTGCATTTCTCAGTCACACGTTGCTCAATATCCATGTCGACTGCCGTTCTTGCGTTCTTGAAAATTACTTTCTTGTCTGTCTATGACCTTCTTTCAAACGTGGTAGGTAGGCGGGCATTCTGTCTGTTTCTACACCAAAAAGTTTAATGCACCTCCTGTCCAAGAAGACAAGAATTACTGAAAGTAATTTTCAAAATTGTAAGCGGATGAGGGCCCTTGTAAATGATAAAATATACTGTCATTTTATTCGCTTAGTTTTAAGAATCACTTTCCATACAATTCTTGCCTTCTTGAGAGTCCAATGGCCCTGTCTAGCTACAGACCAGTTGCACAAACGCGGTTTCGTTTGTTTAGTACAACAATTCCATCTAACATTTCGTTTCTACGCATTTTCTACTTGCCAAAAGTGCCTTTCATATCGCCCCAAGGCGTTGTCTACTCGGATGCTTCGTGATCGAAAGTCACGTGTACAAAGTTTCAGGATTCAGATTTTCCGATTTTGCGTGGTGCTGCTGCTATCAGTTCGGTTCGCCTTCTCAAGGTCGCGCAACAAGCAATTATTTTTCGTCTTCCGATAGGAGAAAGCTTGCCTCTCGCTTAGGTGGACGAACGATTGGCACGGATGATTTTTTGGCTCGACCATGGTTGGTCCTTTATGTTTCGTCCTTCAGCAACTTAATCTAAGCACGAATCATTCTCATCGCCAAACAACTGTATTTTTTTTAAAAAAAAAATGATGTAACACATGTAAACAGAGAGAGAGAGAGAGAGAGAGAGAGAGAGAGAGAGAGAGAGAGAGAGAGAGAGAGATAAACGTTTTCCCTCAACAAACGTTTGCTTTGCTATCGTATAAAGTGAACGTACATGTTAAAATTCATCTTGCATAAATAATCAAATTAGAACAAATTCACATAAAGCGATTAAGTATGCAGAAAAGAAATATATTTGTGATAAATACATAGTTAATAAGTAAATTCCAATAACCAGAACTTTAGTCACGCCGAATCTTGTTTACTGATGTTTTCAAACGTTTTGTTTTACAATTTAATTTTTTCACTGACATCCAAAACGAAAATACGTATTATAACTTAGTGACTTTCAAGGGGTCAAAGTACTGTAATGTTAATATGCTGCCGATCATAATTATGAAGCTTCTTCGAAAACGCCTTCGATAACGGTATTTGCTATTCGTAACGGATATGTGTATCACTTTTTCGAAACAGACTTTTGTGGAGGAAAAGAACTGTAACGTTACAAAAGTAACGAGCACAATTATACGAGAGACCTATGTTATTCTCTCCGGAACACGGCATCGGACACGGTATTGCACATCGGAACGTCTGTATGATACCAGCTATAAATAACGTTGTTGCTTTGAAAAAAGGAGTGTAACGTTTTTACAGCCGTCACCTCAATTAAGTTACTGGTTAATTGTAACGTTACTATCACTTTCCACACACACTAAAGTTACTAGTCAATACGTGACGAACCTCTTTCTTACCCTGTAACGTTACTGGTTGCCGGCAATGGATGTAACGTTAAAGTGTCACGTGAAGACCTACTCCTTTAGAATTCAGTTATGGTTCGGTACCGTTATGCACACCTGTAACGTAATGTTCATATACCTGAGGTAACGTTTCTGTTCACGAAAAAAGTTATTCTGTTTCTGGTTGTAACGTAACGGAAACCGTAATTGAAAATACCGTTCCATTTCGTTACGTTACGACTCCCTGATCTGAAGTTTCCTTTCTTGTGTTTTTATTATGGTACATTGCAAGCATCAGCTACCGGCATCTTTTTACTTATGTTGTATCGTATCACAATTACCAACAAAAGAAAATGCGTCTTGTGTTATGAACAACACTGTGGCAAATCGTTCTCCTTTGATTTCATGCCGCCTCTCTTTGCCTTGTTTGTCATGCCGCGATTGTTGAAGCTTCAGAACTTACAAATGAAATGTATTTCTTGAAAATTAGGGCAAATTACGTATAAACAAATTACTTACAACTTCGTTTCGTTAACACGTTTTTAAATTATATTTTGAGGAACCTACAAAAATTCACCTCGAAAACAGAATTTTACAGAACTGAGTTACTGTATTACGGAGAAGAATTTATCAAGAACAAATCGAATGTGTGTGAATTGATTGATTGAGTTGGTGTTTTAAGTCCACTTTATGCACACTACGGCTAATCTGGAATGGACCTACAGTTGGAAGTGGGATCCGAACCACTATGTGCCTCGACAGGGTATCAAACCCAGGACTACTTGATTACAAGGCGACAACACTTACCCTACCACTGTGCCATCGGGGAGGCACATGTGGGGGTGTGAAGTGAGATAATTTGGGAGCTATATGAGAATACAGGCTCTGGCAGTACAGAGTTCAATAAATTACAACGAAACGCTTGGCATAGCTTGATTTCCTTAACATTATTGATACATTTGGTACATGTGTTATTAATGCTTTGAGCTACCTGTATGTAAAAACATAAAAAAATGAATAAAAGAACAGAAGTAGTAGTTAAAGAATCAGTTGTTTTTGCTTACCGGCTACCATTGCAGTGGCGCTATCCCAAGATCATCTTCATTGTTGGTTAGTAAAGGAACATTTTCATCTGAGCTACTACTGTCACTGCTGTCTTCCCGCCCAAGTGAAATTACAAAATCCTCCATTTCCTGCTCTTCAACTCCCTCCTTTTCCCATGCTTCGGAAATAATCTTCCTTGTGTGTTCTATAGCCGAACGCCACCTATCTGCTGTCATATCCCCGATAGCCTGTTCTGTCAATTGCAAAATTTTAGACGGTGTAAAAGGTGGCAAAGTGTTCCTCTGTGCTACCAGCCCTTTGACCTGTGCCCAAATAAGTTCGATGAGAACAATGGAAGTGTCCCTTTGTTGACTGTTTAACAAGATGTTTAATCCTACACGTGTTTCTGTGGACTCGCGAAAATCCTGAAGTAGGTCAATCCGGCAACAGCGCGTCGCTACCAGAGTGGGTGGTTCCACGCCGCTTGCTAGCGCGTCCCGACTGTAGGAGGCCATGTAATTGAACCAGTTTTACCAATCCAATTTTATTAAACAAAAAAAATTGTGTTCAGGACACCTCTCACAGTCTTGGCAAAATGTGGTGGTGCACCGCCTTGCTGGAAAATCTTAGACATAATCGTTTTGAATTGGTGCATCATATGGCGCGCAATTTACTTTTGTATGCCAATTATAATCCCTATTTATTTAAGTGGGCAGTTGTAAACAACTTTGATGAACACGCTGTACAAGGACTCTTACACTAGCGTTTTGGCATGTTATTTTTATTTAAACATAAACGTAATATATTATTAAATCTCATTCTATAATCACTAAATAATTGCACATATGTTAATATATTTATGTTTTTTTTTCCTTTTATAGTGTGCCTTGGAAAAACAGAAATTCGATACATTGTCTTCAATTCAACAGGTCATAACTTAATATTTAATTTTATAGTTTGTATATATTGACATTATGTGCTTTATGCACTGTGCTATTGTTAATAATATTAAGTTAATACTAATTTTAGCAACGTTTGACCACAATGAACAGACAGATTGATGGAAATAATAAATATCCTTTTTGTGAAAGCACCGGGTATTATTTCATTTTACGAAATTGTATGTTGTATCTATAATAGTAGTCGAACAATCAAATATCGAATAGTTTGTTTACATCAATAGACAAATAGACTGAAGTACAGGATTTTCTTTCTAGAATTAAGTTGACACTTTATATTTCAGTACACCTAATTGAATGTTTGTAAATGTATTTACATAGAGATATCTAAGGTTACACATTTATCAATTGTTTGACTACCAAAGATAGACAATCAGGTCTCTTTGTATCACGTTACGTTAGTGTTAGTTAGATGTTTCTGTAAGCCAAATTTTATGTTTCTATCTTTAGTATTTCCTGAGAAATCGACGATTATAGATTGGTTACCGTTGTTGATTATAACAGGAAAATGGATGAGCCTCACGTGAAGATCATACTGCATCATGTACAAAACTGAAAGTTCTTCAAACTCACCAAGTTTCATATTTATGGTTCGAATGGTTTTGGAGATATCGATTCATTAAAAAAAATGTCGATCGTGGCCTTTCAAATTTTGGATCTTCCACGGACAGACGGACATACCAATCGTAATAATTCGTGCAGCGTTTAACTAGCATTTGTTAGAATTTCGTTTGCACAAATTTTTTTTTTTTCATTTGTTAGTTTCATATATATCGAAATGTTTTTTTTTTTTTTTGTTGCTTCTCACACCGATTCGGAGAACCTGATTGATTTGATTTTGGATGCATTACCGGTACGTTGTCATTTTGTAGGACTATCAGTCCACCAAAGTGTGTTTCTAGAGCTCTTGTAGTTCCTGTGAACTCAATAGTTGACACGGATGGACAGACAGACAGACAACCGTCGCATCATGATACTTTTTATTAGCTTTTCCAAATTACTACCCCGAAACGTATAAACGAACAGTGAACAATTTTATATATTATTTCTATTAGCATCACTTTCTTAAAAATACGTTTTAAAATTTAATCAAACCTATTGTTATTATATTCCTAAAACTGACCATTTTCCTTGAATATTTAAAGTACTCAATACAGCAAATATAAGAAAAATAAACTAAGAAAATTCGAACATATGTCGTGCTATTATAAAAAAAAATAATATATGATTATACTGAACGCAACTCCAACTGGCGGCTGGGAAACAGCGAATCAGCGATCAGTTGAATTTTCTTCGACTGAGATCGGGCATTTTCGAGTCACGAGCGTTGGGTCCACCATATATTGCCAAACGTACTGTAAACCGAGAGAGAGAGTGTGTTCTCGGGCAACGATATTGCCAGCATCAGAAATCAGTGGTGGTTGATGGTACAACTGCACACGTGGTCCTACAGGAGGGATTTTCACACTCACTCTACAAACACGCAAATACACAACTGGCCAAATCAGACTTGGCAACGTTGCTTCGGGAGAGCGATGTGACCCTTCAGCATCTACTTCGTAACTGAGTTTGTTGACACACATCGAGCCAGACACCCTCGAAGACGATTGGGCGACAGAAAGGGCCAGAAATAGCCGTCAGGAGGTCACCCGCCAGTTGGATTTGCGTTCAGTATAGTACCAGCAAATAGAATACCGAGTTCATGTTTTCTTGTGTAAGGAATTTTTACAACTACGAAGTGACAATAACAGTAACACTATAACAAACTTCAATTTTTGAAAATATTAACAAGTTTCTCATGTGCGATTGTACCACATTTTAACAAATCTAAAACGAACAATATTAACACCTTCTGGGCTAGAGTTGATATTTCACTACAAATTTTTATCTTTTCACAGACGATCTAAGAAACTCAACAGAATTGTTCGTAGGTAAGTGAATTTTTGGACGTGCTTTGGCTTCATTTCTATTTTTGCAAATAATTTTGTAAACTGCTTTGCATGAATGAAGTGCACAAAGACATGGAACGAAAATTAATAAAATTCTAAATACAAATTGAAATTGAGTTATTTTCTCGAGATGTTTGTTCCTATGTAGTATGCACTGACATCTATAGATGTCGTTATCTTATTTCTCGAATTTCTTTTTATTATTTTAATTGTATTTGAAGACTTCCAACAAACTTTCGAATATTGTTAGTTCAGCTGAATTCGCGACTACAATTAAATGTGAAAACTTTTCATTTCCAGAAGAATCAAACAACATTAGCCACGTTGTAAAACGTAAGTATGCGTAGAAATTGGAATTTAAAGTGCATTTGCGTAAATTTCATAGATATAGCTCAAATGTTAAATTTGTGATACATCTGCTACTAAAAATTTATATTGGTTGAAAAATATACACTAGGTCAGTGGTTCTCTAAGTGGGCGCCGCGAAATGTTCTAACATTATCACTGAAATTACATTTATCCCAATGAATGTACTTATTTAGTACTTTTTATGTGTAAAATGTTTCTGTATTTGAAATATGTGTTTATCTTTTAACTTAAGGAAAGCCACCTAACCACACATGTAGATAGGCCTACATTCTGACTTGGGCGCCGCGGAAAAAATCTTGAAACACTAAGGGCGCCGCGGAAAATTCTTGAAGCACTAAGGGCGCCGGTAACGGCAAAGTTTGGGAACCCCTGCACTAGGTATTATTCGACCTTTGATTTTCACTTGAGTCCACATATGCTGCTGGTAGATGGCAACACTGGATAGAGTTCATTTTGATTAAAGGGTTGCTCTAAATCAACATGCGTGCAGTGAGATTAATTCCGCAATATCTGTGGCTCTTCTGAATTTGCAGCTTCGGGACGAATCATAACTCCCGAAATCACCAATTGACAAGTGAGCCGATGACGTCATCTCAACCTCGGCACCTATCGCTTATTCTCTTTGGTCACGCTGTATGGTGTTGTGAGGCTCGCCAACTCAACTCAACTCGCGCGGTCATCTCGAGTTGTACCGAAAGTAATCTTACTGTACATATATAGCATACCTTAATTGCCAAGTAAGGTAATATTAATGTTTTAGTAAATCATCGTGGATATAACATCAGAATGACGTGAAGAAATGCCAACCCTCTGTTGCAATCCATTTTATACTTTCACATTTCTGACCATCTATTTCCTAGAAGGCTAGGACCAATGAGAATAAGACTTAACACTAAGGAATATAGAATTGTAAAAATGAACATAATTTATCTTGGACGAGTGCTGCCACATACTCAAGCTATTCACGAAGAATGTTTCATCTGAAAAGAGATACATTGCTACAATTAATAAAAGTGCATTTACGTTCTCTCTTCTGAACTGATTTAAACACTTCCTGTTGTTGATATTTTGTTGAAAACCTGACTTCACTTTCACAAAGTTATTGTAATGCACTCCGTATGACAAAGGACATCATAAACATTTATACTTTCTTCTGTCTTTAAGGGCAAGCTCCACCTCCACGTAAGTATATAACAGAAAATAGCTACAATAATTAATACCATCTAAATTCTATCATTTACCCCATAGTATTTACCAAAGGCCAAAAATGTATATGCTACTTGACATTTTATATTACAAATATATTGTATTCAGAATTGGAAAATATAATATGTTAGGAGTTACGGTACAATATACATACAATATTCTACAGTTATTTAACAGTCCGCCTGATAATTAAAAAATAATTTTGTATGATTTCGTTTAAAAATGGCGGCCATTTTTGTTTCATTGCCTCCGGCACTTTTGGCTCTTGCAGACAGTTGCGATACATTTGATAACTCAGCTAAGAAAAATGATAGAAAGCTGGTACAGAAAACACTGTTCTCAGTACAATCCAAGCTACATTTTACGTGTTCTTTCTTGCCATCTTAAGGAATAAATTTAGGTACAAAAATGATATTCACTTTTCAACAGAAACCTAAGTATATATTTTTTTTTTAGTAGAGAAATCCCGTAAATTTTTTTTTCAGAAGGAAGATATGCATCCAAACTCGTTGCAGAAATGTATGAGCTCTGTTACAGGGTTTTTCCTTTAGTTACAGCTCTTTGAAAACGTTCCTTTTTAATTTATTTTTTCAAAATTTGAGGTCCAATATCTCTGGTGGGGGACCTAATAAAATTGTAACATTTACAGTATAAAGAATACTTAGTCAGGGGTGCCTGTAAAAAAAGTTTTGAGTTTGATATTCCATGGATAACAAAGTTACAACAGAGGGGGTGGTTTAGCCAAAAACAGTCAATTTTAAGGTCAAGCAACTAGTGTTGGACCATTTGGTATGGATTGACCTGCAATATAAATTATAAATATCTGATTTTGAAAAGCAAATCATGCAGAGATATAATCTTTACGATTTCCTGGCGACGTAAGACAAAAACATTATCTCAGGCTATCGACCAGGTGAGTTGTCGAAAAGATTCCAAGCTTTCGAGAGGTAGACTTCTGCCCTGAAGATGACACACCACGCCCAACGAGTCACTTTATTTATTCACTTACGCTTTATGCGTATTGAGAAAGAAGATGATAAATAGCAAAATTAATAATATACTTTCACATTTTAGAAATTTTACACAATCCTTTATTTTCTGCGTGTAAATATAAGGACTTACGATAAAATTAAAATTACATTTCATGTTTTTTCAGCTGACTTTGTTTGTCCAGCATCAGGTATGTTTCAATATTTTTGATTTACGAGGTATGAAGTTTAGTGAATTTGTATAATTCAATTATATCTATGTTTTTTTAATATTTTAAAGTAACGTAATTTCTTAATGGCGATTTCTTCAAATTCACTGCATTTTGAACAGTGTCCTATGAATAATTATATTTAATTTAATTGAATCCACACAAAATAAATTTAATAGTAGAAAGAATATTGCATATTTAAAACATGCTGTTTTACTCTCGTTTCAGTTACGTACCACGTGACTGTCAAACATAACACAAACTGTAAGTATACGTAAGATTTCTTCTGTTCTGTTGCAGACTGGATGGAACTGTCCTAATTTTAGATCATGTGTGGAAACATTCAGTGCTAGTCTATAATATGAGGTGACGAGAATACTCAGCCCACACAGAGACACATGTGCTTGTCAGCATTTACTTAATTTTAATTTAATTTAATTTATTTAATCGCTGGATTCACAGCCAGTACAATCCTCTGTGGTGCTTGTGTTGTCAATCTCACCTATTCATCCTCATCTTCGGAATTAGCCAAAAGTGGAAGAAAAGCTAAGTAAAATAATCCGATTCAAATAAATCAATCTACGATAACACCGATTAAATACATCAAATTTGTTACGCATTTCTAATATACGAGTACATCTCCCTTGGGAAAGCTATTTATTATATTTGTTAAGGCTAATCTATATGTTCTTCTTTCCGTGCGCACTGGCATGTTTCGATGAAATATGAAATCTGTTAAATTTTTCTTTTATCCAATTTCAAACCTTTCAATACTAGCAAATAAAACATTCCTTAATGTCTTTCAATTATCGATTTCGTTAGATCTTGAACGCTCTGTCTTGTACGGACAGCTTAACTCTATCCATTGAAGAATTCTCTAAATTACATGCACATCTCTTTGAAAGGCCCTGTATAAGATTGTTACTCTTTGTTTACAGTGGACCCAAACGCAATACGTCGTTATGCTAGGAACCTTGCAGAAGAGGTGGTAAAGAAGAAGCTTAATTGTAAGTATCGTCGAAAATTCAGATTAATTCTTATGGCCGTGTGTATTAGCTATATTTATCTTGCGAAATGAAAAATCGCGCATCTCACGGTGGTCTTATCGGTAGGCTACAACGAGCTTTTCCGGGTTCGAGTCCCGGCGTGGTTATGGGTGTTCATTTGTGAATGTCATTTCGTCAATTTTCCACCTCATCACCACACATCCTGATGCTCGCGGTAAGCCAAAAGTGGTAGAGGAGCGACATAAAATAATAAATATACGAGGGACCGGAGTTTGATTCGCGGAGTGGGTGATTTTATGGACTATTTTGTTATGAATTGCCATTTTGTTTATTGTAGATTCTCTGTTGTGAATGGTCCATCTATGTTCGTTGTTTTCTACGTTTATGTGTGAATTATATTATAGATTTATATCATATTGTGAATTATACAGAGCATTCCCCGACATTCGCTACGAGACTCGGCGGCAAGCGGCCCGGCATCAGCGCTTGTCTTTCCAGATGAAGGGGTCCGCGACAATCGCACGCTACAGTCTGTTTTTTCGCTCTCCCTGCCTTCCCTCCCTTTCCCTTTCTGTTGACGTTGCAGACTGACGCCAGTATAATCCTCCCTCGGAAGTTGTGTTGTGTAGTGTCCGTGTGTTGAAGATTGTGGCTTAATATGGTACCACAAAAGCTTACATTACAACAAAGGATTTATCTTGTCGAGTGTTACTTCGGAAAGAGGAATTGTGGAGAAGTGCGACGCCGTTTTGCAACGAAATTTCCTGGTGTTTCCGTTCCACATAGGACCACTATATTAAACCTCGTAAAAATGTTTAGAGTAACAGGGTCAGTTCTGAATAAAAGTGGAAAGAAAAATGGGGAAATAAAGCATACAAAGACAATCCGCACACCATCCGTGAGTTAAAAGAGAGTATTGTACGAGAAATCGGGAGAATTACAGTAGACGAACTTGCACGTGTAAATGCCAATTTCCTTCGGAGATACCAGGAATGTGTTCCAGCAGAGGGACATCATTGTCAACACCTTCTGTAGACAAGGTTAGTACACGATATGAAAACTGAAATTTTAATAGCCGACTCTAGCGACTGTCGTGGACCTCGTTCGCCGGGAAATACAAGCACTGACGCCGGGCCGCTTGCCACCGAGTCTCGTAGCGAATGTCAGGGAATGCTCTGTAGTACGTATAATATAATATTATGACTGGAAATAAATAAATGAATTACACGTCGATTTCTACTCAGTACAATATCCATTAATTCAATATTCATTCACAAATCGACAACCAATGCTCATAAAAATGTCGCAATTAAATAAATAGTCTGCAAACAGCAAGCAACAGTTTGTTGACAGGGAAAATGTCTTAAATGAGGAGTAAAGACAGTCGGTTTTTGAGATACGAATGCCATGCGACATTTTCCGAGCCAGAATGTAGACTTTCCTCTACTAGAGTGACACGATAACAGGTGGTGAGTGTCGTCGGGATGTGTACAGGTCATCGGGACTATGCTGACACTGCACGTGCCAGCTCACTGCGTTTCCACAACAGAGGTCCGCGAATTCTAACGTCCTGATATCAGGTGGCAATGGCGACGCCAAATGATGGTCTATAGAATCGGGAGAACAACACTACTTATTTTTCAAGACACATTTTTCCAAACTCCTTGCTAGTTAGATTTATTTGGTCTACATTAACACTACATCCACTTCTTGTCCACTCATCACGCTTGCAAAATATCTGATCAATACCTTCTTCAAATCTACATTATTATTTAATATTTGATCGAGCTCAAATTCTATGGTTTTTTAAGGTTCCATAAGGTTTGTGTTATATTACGCATTTATCTACATGTATCACCAGTTTTGCCTAGAGTTTGTGCATTAATATCACAAAAAATGTGGTCCAGTGATTCATTCCAGTATATGGCAACACTGTATATTAACAAATGGGATAATAAATTGTTCTAGATAATTTGGTGAGACATGATCAATAACATTTTAGTTTCCTGTAATAAGTATCCAGGTTGCTATATAAAAAACACAGGATTATTAGAATTATTTTTTTCACCTCATACAGTTTTATTGTAATCACAATGTGAAAACAAAATTTACTACAAATCTATGAATCTCTTAATATTAACAAAATGTATATTACACAATAAACCTTAAAAATCACTTTCTCATTATAAATATCCTTTCTTTGGTAGACAAGGAACCTTCTTAGAAAGTATGCTCTGATAAATCATCATGCTTTCATAATGATTACTTACAGACTGAAAAAAATCATTCCATAGTAGTGTTAACATATGACCAAGTTGTCCAAAATAATTTTATTTTAGACCATGACAAATAATATCATGCAATATCGTGCAATAATGTTATTTACTGAAATAATTCTGAACTTGTTTCTAGTGAAAGTCGTTGTTAAGAAGAAGAAACCACCAGGGGGTATGTAAATCATTTGGAAATCTTTCAGCTACAAAATACATTTCAGTAGTAATATATTTAAAGTTTCCTTATCGTACCCTACGTAGCAAGTACCTCGTTGGTAAAGTTCTTCTCCTCTAAGACATTGACAGAAAACAGTACCATCTAGTTTTTACATTGTGTAGTTTTTAATAGTAAGAATTGAAAAAAAAATAGCATGCCAATTCTGTAGTATCTATTACACTAAAAAAACTATTCATTTCAAAAAATAAATTTCTTAAAATACGAAGATAATTTTATTAAAATATTATAACTTTGCTATTGTAGCAGTAGAACGTGTAATTAGCATCTGTTACTTTTTCCGTTTTTACTTCTCTTGATGGTGGGATATGGGCGTGACTGCACCATATCGTAATATTACTAGCAGCCAATCCTAGAGTTTATAATAGTTTCAAGCAACAGACATTTTAAAGGAATACTGGGCTAGAGACCAGAGGGGATCTATAACCCCAGCAACCCCACTGGGAAAATCACTGGATATAGAATGCAATACTCAATTACAAGGAGGGGAGAGGGCCAAAGGGGGCTCTTGCCCAACCTGAAATATCTGGAAAATGTTCATGTAATTCGCTTGGTGAAATTGTAGAGATATTGTATTACAAATAATATTGGGTTGGTGCGAATGAAATGTCCGCTCTGATGTCTGGTGGGAAACTCACCTCAACAAAACAACACAGGGATTGACTGAGGTCATGGGTCTAACGTCATAAACTCTGTATACGTCCAGGAAACAGGGTGGGGCACCCAGACAGTCAGGAGGCAGTGTGTTGCTGAACAGGGTCGTCTGAAAGTGCACCATGGAGAACACACAATTACGAGTGATTTGTCTTTACGAATTCAAACTCGGACATTCTGCTCAGCAAGCCGCCAAAAACACTAACAGTGCATTTGGGCCAGGAATGGTAAATGAACGCACCATTCGCCGCTGGTTTGTCAAATTTCGTTCCGATGACACAGCATTGCAAAATGAACCCCTTGGCCATCGACCAACATCATGTTCGGATGAGCTCCTCAGGAACGCCGTGGAAGCGGGCCCTCGGAAAAGTGTTCGCGCCATTGCAGACGAGTTAGGCATACACCATACCACTGTCGTTCGGTGGCTCCGTGCGATCGGTAAAGTGAAAAAGTTGGACTCATGGGTACCACATGATTTGACACCAGTCAACAAGACTCGCCGTCTGGAGGTGTGCAGTTCTCTGAGTGTAAGGAATAACCGGGATGGTTTCCTGCATCGGATTGTCACTTCAGATGAAAAATGGATCTGCTATGACAATCGTAAACGATCAGGACAATGGTTGGATCGTGATAAACGTCCAGGGTGGTTACCGAAACCACCTCTCCACCCACGGAAGGTGTTGTTGCTGGTATGGTGGTCGATGGTGGGTGCGATTCATCATCTCAGGCGAGGTGAAACAATCAATGCAGATCGTTACAGTGCTGAACTCCATGAAATGCACCGCAAACTTCGTCGCAAGCATCCAGCAATGGTCCACAGACATGGTGTCCTCATGTTGCACGACAATGCTCGCACACATGTCGCGCAAAGGACGGTGTAGGCTGTCCATGAGTTGCAATATGAAACCCTTCCTCATCCAGCGTATTCTCCCGACATCCCTCCCACTGACTACCAACCCTTCCGGCATCTCGATCACATTCCTGACAGGGTAGACCTTCGCTGATGATCGGGCGGTGCAACATGCCGTTGAGGAGTTCTTTGCGTCCCAGACTCCAGACTTCTTTCGCCATGGAATCCAATTGTTGGCTGAGCGATGACAAAAATGTGTGGCTGCAGACGGCGACTATTTTGATTAACCAGGTATTGTAGTTTTGATTTTTTTGGCCTTTGGCAATGACGCACCTGGGCCGGACATTTCATTCGCACCAACCCAATATTATTTTCTGCTATTAGCAGGCTGTCAGTTGTAGCAATTAACTGCCACGTCCAACAAAATAATGAGTTGATGATTTAAGTTCCCTTTATGCACAGAAAGGTTAATCGGGACTGGACCTACAGTATAAAGTAGGATCCGAACCAGTATGTGCCTAAACAGAGTATCGAACAAGGGACCCCTTGATTACAAGGCGACGACGCTACCACTGCGCCATCGGGGACGCCAAACAAAATAATGGAAAAACGTTTTCACAAGAGACATTAGAATCATGTTCACTATTAGGGACGGAGAAGTTTTGGTCGGATGGGATTGGGAAGGAAATATTAACAATCGTGACTTGAGGGACTAAAAACAAAAAAAATCTCCATTTCTCAACCAATTCGGGAAACCTGCGAGACGGAAAATTTTTGAAATTTTCAGATGGGGTGAAAATCTCGAATTGTACACATTATTTCCCCTTCAATGTATCTTTTTGTGCACTTCTGAAATAAAAGTGTTAATTTAAAAAAAAAACATTGCACACCTACAGTAGAGCAAATTCTACGAATTAACCTCTTTTCAATATGATCCTTTGAAATTTCATGTCTGTTCGGGTTTACATGTAGTCGGTAAATAATTTCCCGAAGTCGGGATCTGACTTTGACAGTCATTTTGAATTCTTGCCGTAGTTTCGGCACGTAAAACATGAATCATATATACATGAAGGACAAAAGATTATATCTCTGATATACGAGATATCTGATAGGGTCAAGTCCGGTAATACGGCCAGTCTTGTAAAACGGCCAGAAATTATATTTCGTACTGCTGTGCCTCGACGACTGAAGAGACATCTGTTCGGGTACTACCGAACTGTTAGTGAGAGTTATGGCGACCGTCCTATGGCAGTGATTGTTGTGCTCCGTGCTTTGTTCAGCCGTACGCGTGCTTTAATGAAACAACTGTGTCTGAAGGTGAGTAAAGAACAGCCATATTGTTTTCCTTGGTGATTTGTATTCTTACGTAGCATTAGTGTTAGATGTGTGTTGCAAACGGGAGCGTCCTGTGTCGGTAACATGTGCTCATTGTAGTATGCAAAGGCACTTTGTAAAGGCAACAGGTGCTGTCATCTATGAGCCACACAAAAGGAACTGTGTATTGTTAGATAGTCTTGTATAATGGACAGGCTTCTATGCCTATTCCTTCAATACCCAGAAAGAGAGCTACAGCAAGATGCCAAAGAGCAGCAGTCCTGACGTCACCAGACCACATAAGGAAGATGTAAGATAAGAAAGTGGATAAATCAAAGAAAAAGAGTAACAGAAAGCAGAAAGGGATCGAAAAAGTTACCCAGCAAAAATCAGAAGATGGAGATAACGATTCACAGTGCACTTACTGCAACAGGTTTTACAGCGATGATCATGGAGGTGAAATATGGGTTTCTTGTATTCGCTGTGGTAACTGGTGTCACGAGGAATGTGCACATGCTGAAAATGTGGACATTTTCGTGTGTAAAGACTGTAGTACTCACTGAGAACATCACATGTAATACCTTGGCCATATTGAAAGACTGTTTTGTAAAATGGCCAATTTACTGTTTTTGTGAAAATATTAATATTGGTGTTCAACATAAACCATTTTTCCTGATTTTTCCTGCCTTTCATATTAAACCTAAATTCAAGGTATTTCCGATTATAGTTTACCATGTATTGTGGAAAGAAAAGTTACATGATCCTATTACAGGACTTGATCCTACATGACTGATATCTGTGCATTGTGGAAAAGTACAAGAAGACAAAGAACTGTTCCTCAACGAACCGATAAATGGAAAGAAAGCAAGGAGAATCCAGTATAGAACGCCAAATTAATTAAATTAGTTTTTATGATTTATAAAGTAATACTACTACTACTACTAATAATAATAATCGTTCATTTCAAGTGTTGAGCACAGTATGAAACCTAATACAGCACTAAGTCAAATACAAAAGTACAAAGTTACATGAATAAAATACATAAGCTGTAGAATAACATAACATGACAAGTTAGCATATTTACACTTCAAGTTACAGTTTTCAACGATATCTATTATATCTCTGATACTAATAATTGTTTATTGTTATATAATATTGTGCAATTAACTGTGTGTTGTCCTAATAATAATAATAGTCATATTTATTTAAGTGATGATCACTATTAAACAACCAGGTATATTAATCACTATGTCAAAATTGGTTATACAAAATTAAAAAATTGTTGCATAATTATAAAATAAAACAGTGGATCCTACAATCTTATACATCAACATAAATTCAAGTTGTAGGTTTCAACAAGATCAGCTACTAAACCTCTGGCCTTGTTTAGGCATGTGACAATTGAGATATACCTATGGGAATATCTGGGAATTTTATAAGATATATTATTCAAAAAGTATTCACTGTCAACTTGGAAAGTTAAGATCTTCTCTACAAAATTTATCCTTTTCATTTTTCTTATTTCTTATACGGTAAACATATTCAACTGTGTTAACCATTCAGAGTAATGTTGGTCATAGTAATTTTTTTTAAACTTTGTGCATAATAACCTGATAAAAATTTTTGAACTGATTCAACTTTTTGAAGGTGACTGGTTGCAGTCAGAAACCATAATTCATTTGCATATTCAAGAATAGGAGAAACTATCGTTTTATACAGGAATATTAAGGTATCTTCTTTTTTAAAAACTTTCCATGAGAAAAATATATAACCAAGCATTATCTTTGCTCTTTTGCATATTTCTGAAATGTGCTCATCGAATATGAGAGAGGAGTCTATTAACATTCCTAAGTCTTTATGACTGTCGCACACATGGATTTTATTTTGATAAAAAAATAGTTGGAGACTATATAATGAACTTTCTTAGTACATCTTAAAACTTTACACTTTTTCAAGTTAATTTCCATTTCATTAACCTTGCACCAATATGTCATTCTATCGAGATCAGCTTGAAGTTGAGCGACATCATCATTTGTTAAAATACTCTTAAAAATCTTTATATCATCTGCATATATGTAGTAAACATGTGATAGATTTAAAACATAATGTAACATCATTAATAAAAGCAGCGAACAGAATTGGGCCAAGTGGCGACCCTTGAGGTACTCCACAAAGTATTTCTTTTTTAGAAGAAGTTGTTTCACCAATCTTAACAGAGAAACTTCTATTTACTAAAAAGTTGGAAAACCATTTCAGAAATCGTGGTGACAATCCCATTTGGTCGAGTTTGTAAATTATTATTATTAATAATAATAATAGTAATAATAATAATAATAATAATTATTATTATTATTATTATTATAAGAGTTAAGATAGGAAATATTACTATGTCCCCCGCCCACCCCCCGAGAAAATCCCGCGGGCACCCTATCTCAATTACCAGAACCAGAAGGGCCTCCCCGATAGCGCATTTGTAGCGTCGTCGCCTTGTAATCAAGGGGTCCTGGGTTCGATACCCAGTGGAGGCACACGGTGGTTCGGACCCCACTTTAAACTGTAGGTCTAGTCACGATTAGCCTTCCTGTGCATAAACTGGACTTAAAACACCAACTCAATCAATCATTTACCAGAAAAGCAAGCAGATGGCAACTCTTTTTGGCATACTGTATGGTAGAAGATAGTAGTAAATATTATTACGATGTACAAAATATATTTTCCCTGTTCCAGATGATGATCCGTACCCACAACTGCGCATAATGAACAAAAGACCTAACAAAAAATGTAATGTATATCTTTTTATCGTAATTAGTTAAATAATGTGTGTAAATATAACGCCATTTATATTTTGTCTAATTTTGAATAATATGAATAGTGTACCGAAATGTCAAATTCTATGTTTTATTTATTGTGATTGAAGTAAATTAATTTTTGATGGATTTTTAAATGTTTTAATTTTATAATAATACTTTCGAACAGTATATTAATTTGTCTCATTATCGTTGCTGTTAAAAATATATTTACAAAACGACATATTCTTTTGGTCAAATATCTCCGCAGAAATTTATCTGTAATACCATTAACCTGCTATTTATTGTGCATATGTTATAGTATTTGCAGACAAGCGCACCATTACAGTTAAACGACGCGATCCTAAAACTGGAGGTATGTGTTTCTATTTATTTAGTTTCATTTTTTTTTTTAATGTTAATTTCTACTAACAAGTTTCTCTCCAAAGAGCATTGCGGAGTGCCATGGTAATATATTTGACGTGGAGTTATGGCTCCACCTATTCTTGACCACAGTTTAAGATAATATGATGTGCTCAGCATCAAACTTCGGCCGCCTTTAATACCATTTCCTCCTTGTGTACCCCGAGGCGGGGTTGTACCTCAAAACCGTTTTTGCATGGACACCCAAAGTTGGCCGAACACTGAAATGGAACCTGTGACCTCCCAAATACAATTCCCTCCAAAATTAGGCTTCTTGGGATGCCTGATTTCAAATCCTTTATTTTCCAGGAATGTCCCTGAACAAAGTAGCTCTGGGGTTCACCCAACGTTTTATAAATGGGTACCTGCACACTGTCCAGGGAACCTCTGGAGCGAGCGAACAAAAACAAGTCCTTCTGTGCGCAAGTAGGACTCGATAAGGCTCGACAAATCAACGCCTGAGAGGGTGGTGAGTGCATAGAGGGGAAAAAGGGACTACAGCTAGAGTTGGCGAGCTGTATCTTTGCGGGTGAACCCTGCCCAGGCACGGCTGCGCAGTAGCAAGGGGGAGGAGCTACCGGCTGCGCGTCATCATTCTTTCGTTCTGTCCTTGCTGTCGACCACCCAAAGGGCGATTAGGTGGCAACTACATAAACGTATCTCTCTCACACTCTGCGCGGAGTAGCCAAGGCACCCGCAAAGATATAGCTCGTCAACTCTACCAGCCGATAAATAACACCTTCCCCTTTTTTGGTAAATTTCTGCTGTACGTGACACAAAAAGGAAATATTGTACATAATTTAAAGAAGCAAACACTTTTACAGTTGGAAACTTATGTAATTTTGAAACAAAGAAGAAGGTTGCAGGTTTTAATGTTATTTATTGTGATCAAAAGTGGACAGACAAAAATGAACTATAATTTCCTATCTCTGCATCCCCAAAATACAAAGTAAAAAATTAAGACAAAATTTCTCATGCCTGTGTTGAGCAAAATAATATTTTTGTATTCTATTGAGTGTGTAGCATTTAATGAAAAATTCTTGGGTAAATTATTTTATACATTTTTTTAAAATACTTTTTTTCAGAAACAGTGATGTTTAGTATCGACAACGCCCTTTCGCTCAGACAAAGTAAGTTGTGTATCTTTGGTTGCATACATTTAGGATACGGATAGCAGGGCTCGAAATTGACCGGAGCGGACCGGAACAGCGTTCCGGTTCGTCAATATGTGGAAATGGCAACGGACTGTTCCGGTTCGTTTCATTTTTTTATAGTTATTTCACGACATTTTTTTTCCATTTCAGAGTTAAGTAAATTATTCATACTCTCAAATACTACAAATTATCGCATTCATACAAGCTTCCCCTATACATGAAGATGTGTTGTTGCGGTAAGGGGTTTAGCAGAGTATGACGGTGTCTATGTTGCCAAACAGTGGCGGCGATTTGGGGGGCTGGGGGTAGTTGCCCCCCACTTTTTTGCCCCCACACTGTGCTAAAGCTTATAGCCAAAGGGAAAGTACTATCCTCCTCCACAGTTTTAGCACCATGCCGACCCTCAAATTTGGAACCCAATCGCCGCCACTGTATTCCTAAGTTGGAGAAAAGTACGGAAGCACTGAAACCACCACCTTTTCTTTATGTAATTTCCCTTTTTCAGTGCTTTTCTCTCGACATTTATTCTTATACCAACATTAGAATTTTAGTCAATCGAACAATAAATCCAATGCACGCAAAATAATTACATGGAAATATCTTTCACTTGTAAAAATTGATTTTTTTTAAAAATTAGTGTTATTAAGACAAAATATTGAGGATATGTACAGTCACCTGCAATAGAAATGGGACACCTATATCCTGAAATACTCGCTTCCCTGCAAGATGTTATGTGTGTTGCATAACTCTACAGCAAAAGTGGATTTTAATAGCAAATTTTCAATGGCAACTTCCACCACCCATTGCAAAATACTAATTTAAGGGATATTGAGGAAATATTAATGAGAAGTGTGAAAATTTTGAGTGTGTACCTTGAAAATGTGAGAGTAGATTTTCATACAAGATTATACCTTTTGTTTACTATACACTAACAGAATTTATAAGGTAAGTACAGAGGGAGCACTGAATGTGAAATGTTAAACGCAAAGTAAAGTAATAATTATATAAATTTAACACGCACATGGTACTCATATATAATTTTTTGAATTCGCACTGCTTATTTTGTAAGTTTCACCGTTTCTTTTATCCTTACAGTAAACAAGCAGAATGCATTCAAAAAGGATTTCTTGAAGGGTGGTAAGGACTGAAGCATCTTTTAGGAATATTGAGTTTTTAAGAATTTTTAAAAATTAGAAAGTAACTTTTGCAGACCGGGGAACATGTTTAATTTGTTTTTGCAGTACAAAACAATTTGTTTTTACATTTCATCAAAATTATTTATGTGTTTGTGTCGAAAAGTGACGTATTTGAATTATCGATACGAGAAGGAATGGGGTCTTCCCGATAGCATACTGCTGTTCAGGTATCACGTCAAAACTGTAGGACCAGTCCAGATAGGTCTATCCGAGCAAAAAGTGGTGTTAAAAAACAGTTCACTTTCAGTCGGGAATAAACAAAGTAAATGTTCAACATCATACATCCAATGCCACTACTTAAATCACATTGAAATAATTGAATGAATGAATGGATACCATCAGGTATCTGGGATGTATCAAGCTTAAACACGACCCTGGTAAGTCGTTGTATTTGTGAAAGAGCGCTCTCGCATAGGCGTCAACTTTGGGGGGGCAAGGCACTTTCTGCCCCCCCCCAATTCACGTAGATGCCTATATGTTATGTATATTTACACACATAAATTATTGCTTACGTCAACCTTGCCCCCCAAAATTTATCTTAAGTTGCCGCCTCTGCCTCTTGTATGCACGAGGTGACTACAGAGCGAGCAGCGTTGCAAGAGGGGCGGAAAGGAGGGAGTGAGCGAGGGAGGAGGCTTCGTCGGTCGCGTTCGTGTAGTGGGAAACCTCTCGTCGTCTGTGACAGTGAAGATACAGGAAGTGATTCCGTGAGAAGAAGCAGTATTTTTGCATTTCATAGCAAGCCGCTCCCTCACTCCTCTACCTCTTATTGGCCTTGAGGTACAGAGCGGTGCTTTGTTTGTTTGAGAAGGGTTTCAAGTCCACTTTATGCACAGATAGGCTCAATGGCGGCGGTTAGGGAGACCGTGGGGAGCACTTGCTTGCTCCCTTATAACGAAATATATATCACTCATTAATAGTAAGATAGGAATCTTTGAAAGTCAGGAAGCATCAACATTACATTCTAGCAGCAAGATATATTAGTGTTGAGCAAGCATTAAAGTAACACAGGTACGCGGAAATTGCTAAAAGGCATCATTAAGATTGGAATGTGATGGGTGAATGACTTGAAGTCAGGAAATGTCAGTGGACTAAATACAGTAAAAAGGAAATCGAAAGTAAATGAGGGGCCTTTTGGTACAAAACTTATCAGGAGGAAGTTAGTGCTCCTAAAGGGACTGGAGTTTGAGTTTAGTCCGGAGCAGATTCTTTCATCTACGACAAAGACAGATATTTACCTTTTACCTTATCATGCCAAATCAGTCTTGAAGAGTGTAAAATCCATGTATTAGTATTTTCACTCTGTTGTTTGTGTATATTTCGTATAGGGCCAGTAGTGCCTTCAATAGCCAAGCAAGTAGTATTAAGCGACGCATCCCAGAATTCGATCCCCATACCGTAGGGTATGAGACGATACCAAGGGCAAGCAAACTGTACCTAGGTACTTGCCCCACCAGTGTTGGAACCCAATCGCCGCCACTGGATAGGCTAATCGCGACTAAACCTACTGTTTAGAGTTGAAACACTGTGCAGTCAGTGTGCCTCCATCAGGTATTCCCGGAGCTTCAAGGCGTTGACGAATTTTCGATGTGTACTACTTCACATATTACCAGCACGTTTTGTGCAATGCCTTATTGCACGATCAAATCAGGAATTGGTAGTCAACAGAATAATGAAGCTCAACACAAAAGAGACTTAAAAATTGTGGATCTTTAGCATGTTAGAGAAATTACAGAGTAAATTAACTTAATTCAACGTTTGCGGCAGTATGGGCCTATCATTCAATAGTAACAAAATTGTGGATCTCTTTTTAATTTGTAATAACTTTTCGCAGATGACACTGATTTGGTCATGTATGCGGAGCCTGACAAGAAAAGCAAGTATTATTGATTTTGTATTACGCTATTTGATAGTTAATAATCGGTCAATGTCCGAATGTGTTGTTGAAAATTGTAAACACAATCTACAGAACATTGTTTTGAATATTATATTTAAGTTGGAAAGTGAATTCTGATACATTGTTTACATCTTTTTAAGAAAATATTTACAAGTTATGAATATTAAAGCGTTTCTATTATCTTAAAGGGCGGATTTCTCGTTCAATTGTAAGGCAAACATTTATGATGATAACACCGCGTTTTATCAGAGTCTTAAAGAAAATATAAAATTAAAAAAAGAGAAATACGAGAGACTCGGGTTCGATTCCAGGGGTGAATGATCTAAGGTAGGAATATTTCCGGCCTTGTCCCCGCGTAAAGCGGCTCTGGGGCTCACCCAGCCTCAAATCAATGGGGGTAAAGGAGGCCGGGCATGATGCTGATCACATCACGAGATCAAAAATATGTGGAGCTCTACCTTCACATCACCCACACATGCCTTCATTGCATCTGTGCGCATGCAGAGGGGTACATTTACCTTACCTTACATTTGTGATGAAATCAGCACGTTAGTGTTATTGTAGCTAATAGATGACGCCGTCTTTATATTGATATTTCTAAGGCAGTAAGGCATTAGATAAAATGGCGGACAGAAATTAAGCTAGCTATTTTCGTCAGAAGTATCTCAAGTAATAAGCGAAAAATGTTTAGTTTGCTTACTTCTAATTTACTTGAAGAAAAATTCCTTCATCTCTTACTCACTCCCCGTTTAAGTCTTTCCTATGTTGCTTTTCAGAGGGTCGTGGTGCTTTGATGGAGAGCTTGGGTAAGTACTAAGAATTTTAACACTAATTTAGATGCATGTGTTTTATGTACCCAGCAACGAGAGCATAGCTTAATTCGAAAGATAGTAAACAATGCCACAGAGAGTTAAAAGTTTTGTTACAAAAGTGTGAGGGTTCATTATCTAGAAGGGCAAATCCACCCTCATCTCCCTAAAAATGACACCGTGGGAGAGAGAGAAAGAAAAGCACGAAAAATATCGAAAAAAATACTTGCAGGTAGTTTTTGTAATGTTTTCCATTTGCCTTATAAGTTTAGTCATAAATATTTCTTTCATAAGATTGCATTGGACCTGGGTGATGGATAATGATTTCGGCTACTGTCGAAAATATTGCAATTGTGTTCACTCAAAAACTTAACTCACTAGATCATTTAAGACCGTGCAGAACAACCCTTTCAGTGTTATTGAGTACTATTGTATGGTAGACCATAACCAGTAACCAAAGTATGAAGAAGAAAGACGTTTGCGAACGAGTACACAATGTTTATATCCTTTCCTTCTGGATCCCATGCAACTAGAATTACGATACATTTTTCAGATATACAATATTTGAATACGATGCCACACAAAATTGTGTTTGTTCATATTGTCGAAAAATTAAATTATATCTTACGTACATATTTTTTTTTCACAGGATTTGGAAATAAGAGTAACTACGATTACGACATCTATGATTACACAGGTAAGAGGTGGTCATAAGGTACGCGTAATCTATCTCTACACGCAACAAGATTGTTACATATGGGAATGAATGAGGCATTTTTAACTTTCCTGCATGAAATACAAAATGTGTCTTGAATGATGAAGATACACTCCGCGGCAAAAAAGAATCGCCCCCTAGTAATAAAGTGTAAAAATTTTCTATGAATCTGTATTTCTTCATTTGTGGATTTATATTCACAATGTATTATTTACAACAGTTAGAGTGTGATATTTTAAAGTACATACTACGTATGTAGATGAAGGAAGGAGTTCTTACATTTTTCCTACATTTTGGCACATTATTATTATTATTATTATTATTATTATTATTATTATTATTATTATTATTATTATTATTATTATTGTGACCCAAATTACGTTAATTCTTTGTTATTATACAGGGTGTCCCAGAAGTCTTTCCTGATTACAAACTTTATTCATATCCGCTATATGCAAGGTAGAGATGTGAAAGTGGTGCCAAAATGTTGGAAAACTAACCAAGGTTTTTTGTTGCAGGTTTGAGTAACGTGGCTGTAGTGTAGCAGTGTCAGTGCCCAGAAAACCGGAAATGTTCACAAATCAGGAAAAAGCTCAGCATGTCCTCTGGTTTCACGAGACTCGGTCACCAATAACAGTGCAGAGGAACTTTCAAATGTACAGAATTATTTCGTCTAGAATATCTGCCATCAATAAGTTGGTATTTAAAAAATGGAATTTTTCTTCATTCCCAAATCCTGTCAAGTCCAAGAAACATTGTATGGAAAGATGCCACCCGATGTCAAGAGCATTAATTCCGGATTCCTTGGCACTGACACTGCTACACTGCAGCCACATTACTGAAACCTGCAACAAATAAACTTGGTTAGTTTTCCAACATTTTGGCACCATTTTCACATCTGTATATTGCATATAGCGGATATGAATAAAGTTTGTAATCAGGGAAAGACTTCTGGGACATCCGATATGTCTATTGCAAATGTAGAGTATATTACATTTTCAAGAAATAACTAAATAATAACGGAAGGCAATAAGGGCCATAAAGCTTAACAATTGAATCAACTAACCGCTGTCTTTGTTGATTTCTTCATTATTATACATTTTTATGATCATAATAACCGTAAACATAATACACTGCCTTTACATGTCGTAGGTATGTTCTTAAAATCTACAAATTGCAGTTGTGATTCCGATATTATTAGATATTAAATAGGCACAGCACAGTTTGGTGAACTCTGAAGCATGGATTTACACAGAAGGGGACATTGCAATCTGAGCAGTAGTAACGTGAGTCACTACCAATCTTCTTGCTTCTCGCATCTCTCGGTCTGCTACATATTCCAAGAATCAATCTAAGATGCTGCATCTAAGTGGTCATTTACTGTACTTCGCGGCAGAGCGCCTCTCACGAGTTTGCACGGAATAAAAAAAATGAACGAGAGAAAGTATTTTGGATCGATTATACTCCGAATAATATAAAAAGTGCACCTACAGAGCATTCCCTGATATTCGCTACGAGACTCGACGGCAAGCGGCCCGGCATCAGCGCTTGTCTCTCCCGGTGAACGGGTCCGCCGCTACAGTCTGTTTTTTTTCGCTCTCCCTGCCTTCGCTCTCTTTCTCTTTCTGTTGACGTTGCAGACTGACGCCAGTACAATCCTCCCTCGGACGTTGTGTTGTGTCGTGTGTTGAAGATTGTGGCTTAATATGGCACCACAAAAGTTTACATTTCAACAAAGGATTTATCTTGTCGAGTGTTACTTCGGAAAGAGAAGTTGTGAAGTGCGACGACGTTTTGCAACGAAATTTCCTGGTGTTCCCGTTCCACATAGGACCACTATAATAAACTTCGAACGAAAAATGGGGAAATCTAAAAAATAAAGTATGCAAAGACAATCCGCACACCATCCGTGAGTTAAAAAAGAGTATTGTACGAGAAATCGGGAGAATTACAGTAGACGAACTTGCACGTGTAAATGCCAATTTCCTTTGGAGATGCCAGGAATGTGTTGTAGCAGAGGGACATCATTTTCAACACCTTCTGTAGTCAAGGTTAGTACACAATATGAAAACTGTAATTTGAATAACCGACTCTACCGACTGTCGCGGACCCCGTTCACCGGGAAAGACAAGCGCTGACGCCGGACCGCTTGCCGCCGAGTCTCGTAGCGAATGTCAGGGAATGCTCTATAGTACCTGCCCGAATTTACTCGGGATAATAAGGCAAAATGGCAGAGACAGTAGATCTTAAAGGCTCTAAATCTTTCCGACACTCATCTGATTTCCGGAGATTTACTCTGTGTTGATATTAATTTAAGTCTTGCTTTCAGAATATATATTACAAAATCATGGTCATGAAATTTTAGAACATACAACCGCCTTTCGGAGCTTAACTCCTACCAGAATCTGAGCCCATAAGAGATCCTTAAAGCTCGGTCAAACAGTAGCTCAACTTTCAGTAATCAAAATTCGACAACATAATTCATTCTATCAATACATTTATTCAAACCAAAAAGTGACTTAATTTCATACTTTGGGTTCAACATTTACTTAAGTATACACATTGAGTGGGAGAGCTCGCATGAGAGAGAGAGAGAGAGAGAAGTTCCCTTCTCGAAAGTGGTAATTTGAAATTTCAACTAAATTAACTTTCTTTGGAATGATCAACTAATCAGTTCAAAACCTATCAATAGTTATGCACAAAAACCAATAAAGATCAAACGAATCATTTAAATATTTAACTACACGTGCACCCCAACTCGTCCACCAATCAGCGCTCTTCAATGACGTCACTCTTGACGTCCACTCACCTTTGCCAAATTTATTATTTACACTCGCACACTTCCACAAATCAAAAAAATATACACATGTGATCGAGGGCTTATAAACAGCACACGAAAAACATACATGTTGTCTTCTCCTTCCAAGACAACAGTCCTTAGTGGTATTTTGCCCTTTCTTTTTCAGCATGCAATTTGGTGCTTGTGTGAATGTTTGCCCAGCAGTAATCCAGAACTCTTTTCTAGTAGTTCTTTTATTTACGCTGAAAATATCACGTATTACATCAATGTTATCAACCAGGAAAACGTCGGACACTCCTAAATCCAAATATTTATTGCTGCAATGACACAAAATGCCATCTGTCCTTGTCCTGGGTAAGTTCAATCCAAACGTGGCAACCTATGACAATGTTCATCTCAATATTATCCTTGCAATAACTGTCTTTGAAAGCACGTTTACTCAAGGACTTTGTAAACTATTTTCTCTCACCAAAGCCTTTTAATGATATTATTAGGCCATGAATGTGCAGATATTAGCAAAGTTCTTTGTCGTAACAATAATATCAGTATACATAGGTATGATTATGTGTTATTTATTATTATTATTAAGTATTAATTGCGACAATTTTTCAAGTTTAGGTTAACATTAGAGGACACATGTTCAGCGTGAAGGAGGACATACTTAGAAGAATCTGTAATTTGTCTATTTTTGGTGATCTTTATTTTTGAGTCACCCTGTAGATTAAGCAGATTAACTTTATGTAACCTTGACCACTTTCATGTTTCTTCATCTCTTTCAGGCCCATTTTGCCCTAATGACAATTTTTAAACATTCTTAATTTATGTTTACCTTTTAATGTAAAAATCCATGTTCAAGTCTGTAATATCACAGTCAAAAATGACATTTCTGTTTATCATAACCTTTACATTCCATTGTACATGATGGAAAGATAACAGCTTATGAATAGAAAAATATCGTATATTGCTATTTATTACAATGTTATAGGTACTTCATGTTAATATAATCAAGCAATTGAAATTGTCTTCTAATAGAGTCGTAACTATTGTCTTGAATTTACTGTTATTATTTTAAATCATTTTAACAGAAAAAAATTGTAATTCTAAAAAAATACATGATACAGTCCATATACAGGGTGATTGATAATTCGACCTATTCCTGGAAAGGGGTAATACTAGAGCACATTTGGAACAAATTTGACCCTATGCACCGGGGGTTAGAAATCAATGGGTTTCGAGTTATTGCAGTTTGTAGAGTTTCGTGACATATTCCGACTTGCGACCAAAAAACTACTAATTGTGAAAAAACTTCTACACCCTGGACACTTAATCGATACGTTGCTAACAGCTGACGAATGAGTGACTAGTGGGAAAAAAATCATGCGCACAATTCCCATACCCACAGAAAGAAACAGTCATAGGTGCACACGTCATGAAGAAATTTGGAAATTATCGTTTAAATCGAAGAGGATTATTTAAAAAAATTGGTAACACACTTAGCGTAAAAATTACGGAAAAACTTCCTCGTTTCATAAGCTCTCAAAAAAGATACAAATGTTGTGAACTGGCACACCGGTTGGGGAAAAAAATTGAATAAAAATCGGAGAAGGCGCGTTTGTAGACCTCTTTGTAAAATGAAAAGATTTGATTTGATTTGATTTGATGTTAAAATTTTGGGTGCGTCAGCACTTAGGCTATTTTGCACCCGTCACATTATACGGGGTCCAGCCCCTTATCTTTACAAAGAACAACTCTAACGTTGAATAAGTAAAATCTTAAAAACTTAAAATGTTCTGACTTCCGTTAAAAGCTGATGCTGTAAAGGGCCCTCAGCACACACAAGGACAAAAAAACAGGACAACACACACAAAATTATACTGGCCAGAGTGCCAGTCGCCAGAGCCTCGTTCGTCTGCAAAACGCAGCCCAGGGTGTACTAACGTGGAAGTGAGGTTGACAGTTGGGTGTACTACGTGGAAAATCACCCCTTACACCCCGTAAAATGAAATGAAGTTGTCGGTTGTGAGAAATAAAGGATCGAAAATTAGTGAAATAATAATGTTATTTTCTATTCACATGATTCCAGGTTGTCAGAATTAACTGTTACAAAAACTACAAATCCTATTAAAATTGCCTCCCCGGTTACGTATTCCAGCACGCAGCCTGCGGCATACTTCAGACACAGTCACTCGCGTTGACACTGTCTCTTATGTCTCAATTTTCTCTCTCAAATCTACTTGGGAATCCACTGGTGTACTGTAGACTAACTCTTTCATGTGACCCCAAATGCAAAAGTCGCATGGCGTCAAATCCGGACTCCTCGCCGGCCAGGGTTTCGGCCGCTTCGACCAATCCATTGCATGGGATAATTGTCGTCCAGCCACTGTCGCACACCCCGGATATAGTGGGCTGGGCAGCCATCATGTCGGTAAATCATACCCCATCTTGTAGCGAGCGGCACATTCACCAGCAGCATCGTCAATTCTTCCCTTAGGAAGTTTTCGTAGGTAATGCCGTTTAGGTTTTGTGGCAGAAAGAATGGCCCGATCACATGATTGAGGATGATTCGCATCCACACATTTAGTGAGAATTTTCTCTGGTGAGCATTTCCTTTAGATTTTCTTGGATTATGACCCTTAGGGGCACAAAAATGCGCATTATGAAAATTAGTAATACCATCGCGGTCGAATTTGGATTCGTCCGTCCACAGAATTCTTGTCAGGTGATGGGGGTCTTCAGTGTCGGTATGTAGTAAAGAACGACAAAAAATCATCCTTCTGACAGGATCTCCCTCCTCAATAGCATGCGACTTTTACATTTGGGGCCACATGAAAGAGTTAGTCTACAGTACACCAGTGGATTCCCAAGAAGAGCTGAGAGAGAGAATTGAGACATAAGGGACAGAGTGTCAACGCGAGTAACTGTGTCTGAAGTACGCCGCAGGCTGCGTGTTTGCATACGTAACCGGGGAGAGGCAATTTTAACAGGATTTGTAGTTTTTGTAACAGTTCATTCCGACAACCTGGAATCATGAGAATGGCAAATAACATTAATACTTCATTCATTTTCGTTCCTTTATTTCTCACAACCGACAACTTATTTTCACTTTACAAAGAGGTCTACAACGCGCCTTCTCCGCTATTTATTCAAATTTTTTCCCCAACCCTTGTGCCAGTTCACAACATTTGTATCTTTTTGGAGAGCTTATGAAACGAGGATGTCTTTTCCGTAATTTTTACGCTAAGTGTGTTACCAATTTTTTTAAATAATCCTCTTCGATTTAAACGATAATTTCCAAATTTCTTCATGACGTGTGCACCTATGACTGTTTCTTTCTGTGAGTATGAGAATTTTAGGCATGAATTTTTTCCCCACTAGTCACTCATTCGTCAGCTGTTAGCAACGTATCGATTAAATGTCCAGGGTGTAGTAGTTTTTTCACAATTAGTAGTTTTTTGGTCGCAAGTCGGAATATGTCACGAAAATCTAGAAACTGCAATAACTCGAAACCCATTGATTTCCGACCCACGGTGCATAGGGTCAAATTTGTTGTAAATGTGCTCTAGTATTACCCCTTTCCAGAAATAGGTTGAATTACCGATTACCCTGTATAAGTGTGTGTGTGTGTGTCTATATATATACATATTGAAATATTGATTTGCCTCCAACAGAGAATATGTCTCCATTTACAGGAAAGCTTACACTGTCGTATACACATTTGTATTTCAATAATGAGCATGTATGCACAGCATAGATATAGCCATACACAAGCAGACGCGTACTCACGAACACCTAAATAGCGCGTGCGCGCGTGTGTGTGTGTGAGAGAGGGGGGAGAGAGAGAGAGAGAGAGAATTCACACACACACACACACACACATACATATGTACGTATGCAGGTAGGTATATGGTTAATTCTCTACAAAACGCATTAGCATTACGCACACAAGCAAGTGTGTAGCGATCATGGGCGTCAGGGGAAGGGGTTCACACGGGTCGGTGGACCCCCCTGGAAATTGAAATTGTTCATTTAAAGATACAAGAAAGCCGAAAGTTTGTTACTCTTATTGTCAAGAACAGAAAAATAGTACATTTATATTCCTTTCCCGGATTCTCTGGAGTAAGAGAACGCGAACGCGTTCTGTGCGCATGTTGAAAGGTGTGCGCCTCGTCCAATGAATGCGCGGAGGGGAGGGGCATCCACAGGAGGGGGGTCATTCGCGGTCCAGTAGTTCCGTAGTAAACATGTCAGCTCGCAAGTCTAGGGGAACTCTGCATTCAGGAGAGCGCCTCATAGTGTTGAATGTGTTCGAGAACAACTTGTTTGAAAAGTTTAAAACACATGGCTTTGTTTTTTTTACAAATGTTTAAAACAAAGTGTTTGTAACATGTTTTTCAGACTTGTTTAAAACACATTTTGATACATGATGTTTCATAGTTTGTGGTTATTTGTTAAATTTGTTTTAATTTTTTCTGTTCTTCGTAGCATCATCAAAAGACAAATAAACGTGCAATAATATTTGTTCTTTGTGTAAAACCATACACTGGCCATTGTTAAGAATAAAATAAGAAATTGGCAGCAGAAAGCGTTTTGCTTTACGGCCATTACACCGCGCAGCACTTCGTTGCTTTCATCCCGCACCCTTCCCCACCTAGTCTGGCCCCGCCCACAAGCTTTCCCCTCTGCGCGTCGCTACTCCAGAGAATCCGGAAAAGCAGTATAGTTAGTATTCGAACAGAATAATCAAAGTAAAAATGCATTGGATCCAAAAGATTGAGTGAAAAATGCAGGAACAAGGTTATATTCTACCATTCCATCCAAAGAACAAATGATTTCACACTTTTCAAAATTCTAATAATTACAGTTGTAGGCGAGAGGTCACGCAACACACTATAAAAAGTAAATCCCCCTAAAATTTAAAGCCTCTTCTTGAACAAGACGTGCAAAGGTTAATATCAAAATGCTTTCAGATACTAACTGCATAAAATGCAAAAGAAATAATGAAAAATAGTTGTGCTGGTATTCACTCGATTGGTGGATCAAGTCTCCCCGTTTATATAATAATAATAATAATTATTATTTCGAAAAAAAATATTATTGTCAGTTTATATTATTTAATATTGTATAATAACATTTATAAACGTGGTAATAATACTTATTATTTATCTATTATTCAACTTTTATCATTTGCCCAACCCCCCCCCCCCTGCAAAAATTTCTGGCGACGCCCATGGTCGGGATGTGTCCAACTAGGATCGTACGATAGACACTTTTACAAAACATTTTACCACTTCTCCACTACATTTTTCCTCAGATCTATCACTGCTGAAACATGTTAGAAATAAATAATTATTAAATGACTAAATAAATGTTATTCTATTTTTTTCTGATCAGATGAAGGGGATGCTTCATCAAGGGGAGCTACCCAGTGGAAACCGGAAGGAGAAGGAAGTACGTCACGTTTGAAATTAAGATCCTTTTTAGAAAATAAAGAAGTAATGAGTTTGGTATACATGATTGATAAACTTAAATAAAACTTCAAATAAAGCTAGGGGTGTCAAGAAAGTTCATTATCAATTATGTTAAAGTTCGTTTAAAGTTCACTTTATGCTCAAATAGGCTAATCGGAGGTGGATATACAGTTTGAACTGGGATTCGAACTAGTATGCAATGTACACCATGTGGAACTGAACCCTGCACTCTGTGATTACAACACAGCAACGTTAGCTACTACGCTATAGAAGACGCCCACCGATTATAACAATTCGAGAGAGAGCAATTCAGGTAAATCAAAAGACGGGAATTTTGAGACCTGAAATTTTCATTGCTGTTAGATACCTCTGGATGTGGTTTTGCATTTGAGTGAAATCCGTTAAAGCACACATAAATAAATATAGGTATCTGTGGTAAATTGCTTTAGTGTTCCTTGAAAAAGTACTCTTTTCTATAACGTTGTTTCTTCAGTAATCTCTTATCTGTTAGGAATGAGTATAATAGTCAAGATATTTTCCAGAATCTATTCTTTACATGGATGTACATCATTCTATTGTTTCCTAACCGCTAGTAAAAGTCACACCTTCGCGGTCAGTTTTCAATGCCGAAGCACTGAGGCAGAACCGAGGCTTCGCAGGTGGAAGGTTTTCTCGCAATCCATCGCTTCAGGGCAATGGTTCCTGTGAAGTCAGGCTTGACGGCTGTTGAAATTTAGCAGTGCCATCTCTTGTTCTGTTTGGTAGATGAAGTGGAAGCAAAAATGCGAGTGGTGCTCTTAGCGCCTCTTAGCGGATTATTACAGAACTTCTTGCGAATGGCGATTCTCACTAGGAGGTCCGTGCACCGGTTTTGCTGCCTTAGATGAAGATCCTTTCAAGCGGAAAGACTTTAAATCTATTGTCACAAAAATTTGGAAAGCACACTCGCCGAGGTTGGTACGGGGAATACATGTGTGATATTTACAAAGAAATAGGTATGTTCACTTTATAATTCACGTAGAATTGATTAAACTTTTACTACATGCTTTCATCACATAGTTGGAATTCTCAAAACATTTAAACCACATAACATGTTTGATCTAATTAGATCCAATGAATGAACTATTAAGTTGCAAGTCATGTAGTGACAATATTAAGGCAATTGAAGAGAACTCAGGGAGAGTTCGTACAATGCATATTTTATCACAATTATCAAAAGTTGGCATTTCATATAAGAATAATTGAGTTTCTCTTTTGTTTTGAGTTGGTGTTTTAAGTCCACTTTGTGCACAGTAAGGCTAATCTGGAATGGACCTACTATACAGTTTAAAATGGAATCCGAACCACTATATGCCTCCACCGCGTATCGAACCCGGGACCCCTTGATTACAAGGCGTCGACGCTACCAAGAATAATTTACACTGTGTACTTAAGATAAAAAGAATTATTAATATATATTATGCTCTTTTACACAGTAATTGGAGTGCCAGTGGACACAAGTAAGCCATATTATAATTATATTAGTTCTACTATAGTGAAAGCAGATATTTCTAAATTCATTAGGCCTACATTTTGAATTTATATAAATTGTAATACAAATGCGTGTGGGCTCTTATACAAATAAATTTCATTTTTATCTCCATAGGTACTTATCTATAGTTTGAAATTTTTAACAAAATGTTCAGATTACACTCAAATGTATTTAGCTCTCTTCATTAATTTGTATGTATTTGTTTATTTCACGTCTGTCCATGATTTTCACGACTTAAACTTATTATGTTACATTTTCTAAGTTTTATGTGTAGGCCTACTTATTCTTTTCACTGTACGAAAATAAGAGCGACGTTAAGGAACCAACATCAAATTTTGTATTTGATTGATTTGTAAATAATATAAATAAAATGACAATTTGAAACTTAATTCTACTATTGAATGAAAATTATTTAAAAAAAAAAAAAATTAACACTATTTTCATTAACAAATGTGCAATGCAGAATTCGTATCTTCTCTATTACAGTGGGCATGAGAAGTGCTAGTAGAGCAGGATATATCAATTCAGGTGAGTATTAATGTAGCAGTACAGTGCAATGCGCATATATTCCAAGGTTCCTGAGCTGGAGACGAACCAAGTAGCAGTGATTTCACTGAACGTATTCCTGTTGACTTTGCTTTTGAGCTCACTTTATGCACATAAGGTTAATCGGGACTTGACCTACAGTTTATAGTGGGGTCCGAACCACTATGCGCCTCCACCGGGTATCGAACCCGGGAATCCTTGATTAAAAGATGAGGTCATGATGCCACTTGACGAGTACGAAGATGTAAATCCTAGAAATACAAAGATTTTTAACTTTTCTTGGCTATCATAGACACAAAAATATACAGGGTTATTCAGAGAAGAACTGGACAACAAAGCCCAAAAGTAATTAATTAAAACTTATCTCCAGGTGAAGCAAAATTATGTTTTAAGCATAGAATAACTAGAATTGTTGAAGAAAATTACATTGGGTCTGTTAAACAATGGAATAATTTGCTTCCTATGTCATGCTTAGATTTCCTTTATACAGCGAAGTGTCTCAATATTAAAATAAATAATCTTCTATTTTTTTCAGCAGCCAGACCATCAGGTAGTCCTTCAAAGCAAACAGGTATTAAACGTAAACACTGATGATATTATAAAATGTTTTGTTTATTTACACGTATGACGACGTGATAGAAAAGGTGGTTCAAACCTCCACAGGGTGGCTACTCTAGGACCATAATAAAATTCAAGTATAATATTCACGGTTTTCAAGGCAAACTTTACAAAAATTGAAGGGCACAAGCAGGTGTTTTCTATAAATTCAAACTAAGGTTTTACCGTCTCTCACCACCCAGACACAAATACTTATATTAACAATATATGGTCTATACGATTCCAATGAATCCAAAAATTCTAATTCAATACAATTGAACGGTACATATATATAATTTAAGGTGTTACGGGAAATAGTAATCTGCGAAAAATTGTTAATTCTTTAAGAATTTCAAATTTATCTAATCAACTTCAAGATATTTTATCTTACAATAATCTTCCATCCATCAGATAGATTGTTCCGCAAAAGACACTAACAAAGCAAACGGATTGAGAGAATTGTGTTTTATTTTCCACGCAGCTTTCTTTTCCTTCCTTAATAAAAATAAAATGTAAACTGTGAAAAACTTGTCTCAGGACATGAATAAATAAAATTCAATGGAATTGGGATATTAGAAAGTTGCAATATTTCACGTCTACGGAGAAAAATTTTCAAGCAGAATTCACGCACAATTCCCGGAATTCAAGGAATTTCCGGTGAATAGTCAGCCTGCTGCAAAAAAAAAAAAAAAAAAAAATGATAATATTGAAAGCTGAACGTTTGGCTTGGATATAACTATTTATATATCACAGGCTCATAATTACAGTAAAAAATAATATGAGGAATTTTGTCCTGGCCTGTCCTTGCAGATATAGTATACATGCACTGTTACAATTTACAGTAAAATTTGCAATTACAATGATTTCTTATGAATTAAATACAGTATTAAATAACACATTAATCTTATTATTGAAAGTGTAAATATACACGTTTTGATAACACAGATTAATGAAATAATTAAGAAAAATCCGTAGAGTAGTTATAAGCGTGCAATATAGAAAACCATCCTCCCAAGCAAACAAACTGCTGTATTTCTAGTAAGCGATTATTTACAAGTACACAATTTATCAGAGAATATGAATTTCCAATTCATTTTAATGAAATTTGGAAATAAGTATTTTGTGTAGAAAATCAAATAAACATGATTTTCTTACTGTCACGAATAGAGATTGGAAGTAGAACATGCTATATATTTCCAATGTTTTTCTGTAGAGTAATGAAAGTTTATCTCTTCTAGTTTCTAAGAAGATTCTATTGGTTCTTTCATAGGTCGACGGTTTATGGGATGGCCAGGCAGACGAAATGGTCGAAGCATCGATAAAGATAAGGAAAAGCTAGAAGGTGACATTTTAAAATTCATATGTTACTAATAGAAAGCTAAATTTTGTATCCATAAACATTTATTTTGCTTCATAAAACTTCAAGGCTACGCTTTACACAAACATATTAATTTCTATTTGCACACTTTAGTAAAGCTTTAAAGTGCACATTAATGCATGTTGAAGAAGCTAGTGTGTATTGTAGTTGTGCAGACAGAAGAAAATTTCTGTCGTCATAAAATAGTTAAATTCTTTTTTGGCAGACAAGATAATTCTAAAAATGAAGAGCCAATATACAATCCAAGGTTGTTTATCCCATGTAGGTTGTATGCGAATTTGTAGGAATTTCAGCGTACTTTCTCAATGTAATCGTAAAAACGGTATTTCCCTCCTGACCGTATATGACGTTCATATTCTTGTCAGTATTGGATATAAGCCATCTCTACCTTTTAAAACCAATAAAATGGAGCAGGGTGGGTCTGGAATAACCAAATAATCATTTATTATACAGTCACAGACATTTCTACGATTTAATGATCCCACTGACTATCAACCCAGAAGTCTTTGTGACTACAAATTCTGATAAAAGTTGAAAAACTAAGTATGCTGACCAAGGCAGTAATTTATTTTATTAAAAACATAAACTAAACGTAACGTTTCAACCTTCTAGCAAGGTCTTCATCAGATACTTGATAGAGAGTCTGATTAAGACCTTGCTAGAAGGTTGAAACGTCACGTTTAGTTTATGTTTTTAATAAAATAAATTACTGCCTTGGTCAGCATACTTAGTTTTTCATAATCATGGAAACAAGGCTTAATGGTGTTATAAAAGTTGAGTGCAAAAATGCCATTTACGTAACATATTGCAAAACATTTTTTGAGGTTACGCATATGGAATAAGCATTAAATCTTCTCTATTCACAACCACAGCTCTTATAATGATTATATTCCAATACATTAACCCACAAAAGACAAAAGTTAACAAGCATTGAATTAGCTCTGTATTATATTCTCCGAAAGAACACGAAAGTAAAACTAATCTATACACATTTATACATGTATGTACAAATACAAGCAAACGTTGAAGTTTTTAACACTGCAAATATAGAAATAAATACCACAATATGAACATCAAAACATTTGCACATAGATGTAATGAAACATATCTTTCTCCTGTTACAAAAATTTTACTGGCAGTGAATTTTTAATTACACTGTCAGCGCACCATCTTGCAGATAAAAATAAAATCATAACTTTTACGGCGAAAATAGGAGGTATATTATTAAGTATTAGTTGCATCATTCTTATGTTTATTTCAGATGGAAAATCAGAGGAGGAGGAAGGCAAGTCTGGAGATAAAGTAAAAAGAAGCACAGAAGGAATTCAAGAGGCTTTGGGTAAAGATTTACTTAACGCTTTCATCTAAAAGTTCTTGCAATATGAAAGAAACAAACCTTAGGCTATGTATGTAGTAGAAATATGTCCTCAACCTTTCCTGGTGACCAAGAATGAAGGTATTCTGTGACGTTGTTGACCAATTGATTTCTGAATAACATTCCGAGCTTCCAAGAGCTAACGTTACTCTCATCTTCAGTGCCTGAATTGAACAGTATTTAGGGTTATCGAGCAGGTGAGTTCTGGAAAAAGTTCTGACGTAATGTGACTTACATCTTCATGGACTGATGTCAAGAGATTCTTTAGGGTTATCGAGCAGGAGTTCTGAAGAGGTTAGGGATGAAAGTCTTTTTTGAACTCAACTGACTATAACTTAAGACGTATACTTCATCGTGCAAGAGAAACGTGTGGCATTACTTCTACCAAGAATTAACTAAGTCCAACACTCTTTCATCATTATGTTAGTAATGTTTAAAATTGCTGAAGATTGTACGGTTGTATTGTGATAGGAGTGAATGAGTTTTCAACAGCTCCTTGTCAACAATCTGAACATGCCAGTTCTTGTACGACGCTTGGAAAGCTTCGAGACAGTTTTAAAAAATCTATGTCATAACTCCATTGCATATTTATCATTTTTGCAGGCAAAACGAGTAAGACTAAGGAAAAACCTCGAGAAGCGAGAATGCAACTCTTTGAAAACACAGATAAAACTTCCAAAGTAGTACATGAATATATGTAATAATAGTCAAATTATTTGGAAACATACCGGGTGTACAAAAAACGAATGTCCTAGTTTTGAACCTCTGTTATTTCATCCATATTTGGCGTACAACAATGATATATATATATATTAAACGAAAGAGTAACACTCACATTTTTTTTGGTTCTGAAATGTTCAATGTGTGACCCTTTTGTTACCCGACACACATCCAAACGATAAGACAGTTCTTCCCACACTCTAACAAACATGTCTGTAGTGATTGAGGTTACAGCTGTTCGTATTCGTTTCAAATTGCTTATACCAACGTCTTATGTTCTTCGCAAGTGGAGCTTCAACATGGAACTTCGCACGGAAAGCACGCTGCACAGATACCACTGATTCACATTTCGCAAAGTTCAGAAAACAGAAGGACTTCTGCTCGGGGCTCGCCATCTCGCCTATTCTATTCCTTTGCTACGCCAACGCCGCCAACCTGGAAAACGGAGAACTAATGAACACCAACAAAATTTCAAACATTCAAGTCACGAATGAACACTGAATGAACACTGTTCACGTATTCTACAAGAAGATATAACAATTTAAAACTAGGACATTCTTATTTGTACACACTGTATATTAACAAATACAAATATTTACATACACGCACACATATGCGTGGCCCAATGCGTTGAGTGGTCGAGTCACGATATCGTCGTGTTATGAGTGTTCCTTTGTAAATGTCCTCAAAAAACGAACGTTAAGAAACATATAGAGTATTGTGATGTCAGTGGAAACTCAAATGCTGCAATTCAAAGTTATAAGTAATTTTATGTCACTATTATTTATTACATGACGCAATATTAGCTAATGTTCATTTCAATTGTCTTATTATAATATGATTGCAAAGCAATCAAACAAAATGATCAAGGTGAAGCATTCACACAGGATATAATAACAGCAATCTATGCTTATAATTTGACAGGTTCCAATCATCCTATGGTGACACAGCCAGAAGAAGGTGAGAGAAATTACAAGTGGAAATGTATAAAGTTGTAAATCTTGAACAATCTATTAATTATTCCACATAAAATTTACAAACTCAAGTACTTACAAGTTGTCTTGCAAGTATCTCGCTGATTTTCACTTCAAAATATCCAATATGTTTTGCTGGTTCATAAATATCTCTTTACTTTTAAATTAACTGTAAAACTTACTTCTAATAGCATCTAATGGTAACAGAGTTACTTTTAAATAAAGCAACTGCAAGGAGTCAGTTGGCATGTCATCTGGTATGTCAACTTAATTGTGAACTTTGATACACAGAAAGTTTTCACTTCGGAGTGATGTGGTACACTGCTTATGCCTATACTACTTATTTAATGTTAGGTTTCAAATGGCACGCCATGTGACATGTCGTGCGTGACGCGCAACTTTGATGTGAAAAGTTCCTTTCAAATTTTTCTTTTAATTCCCAGTGTATGTCGTTAAAAAAAATTACAATCCACAATCAAGTTATGTTAAAACATTTGTTTAATTCCAATTATTGAATTGAATTCTTATTTGCTGTGCTACACATATTTAATCTTTATTCTCCTCTGACAAATGCAAATTTTATAAAGTTGTATTTATATTCTATTCGTTGTAAATATATCTAATCTGTACCTTGACAAGTTCTTGTTCGAAGAAGAGCATATATTGAACCTCATATGCTGAATACAGACATTATTAAGATTAAATATCTACTAAATATTTACTTTTCTTATTTTAGGAAATTACCATTCATTGTTAATGTTCTATGTTCAATTTCATTCTTCAGGTGCAGCTAAGCTTCAGCCACTAAGCAGCAACTCACGGTTGTCAGACTTATACAAAGAATATACTAAGAAACGCAATTAAGTATAAAGTAAAACATTACTTGTTACATGAAACACATGCATGCTCAGACAATGTATGTAAAACAATTTAGAAACATATTTATGTAGAGAATAATGTTAATGAATAAACAAACAGTGAAACTGATTTTTGTTTTAAATGTTTCATTTCAATTCACATTCTTGTGATAATTGTATAAACATATACAAAAAATTAACTCCTCTCCGGGTTAATATCTTAGAAATATTGTAAATGTCCACAAATGGATCTTCAAGTTATTCACAAATATTTGCAGTGATTTTAGTAGTCAAACAGTTATACGCCATGGGAAATTCGTCCACAAATAGAGAAAATTTATGCATATGAAAGGTAGGGTCATTGAGGTTCAGTAGTGAGTATCCAACTTAAGAAATTTTCAGATTAATTCAGATATTACTCAGATATCCTTTATGTAAATTCCTTGTTAAGTATACTACTGCAAGTGCTTAACATTCCAGATATAATTTATTGTTTCAAGTCCGCCCCCTACTCCCGTAAAAAATATATAATAAAAAGTACATTAAAAAGCTCATGGGGTGAAATTTAAGGGATCAGTTTAAGACAGTATTTTTCTTTAACCTTCTTTGGCATTGTAAAGATCGGGATTGGTCTCTACTACTTTTTTTATTGTATTAATTAGCAGATGGCCAGCAAATAGGTATAAGGTTTAATTAATATGTTTTATATGTGTCTGCTTACATTCATATTTGATTGTGCATTGCTAAATATTAGATTTCCTAGTGCTAGGCTTCCCGGTGTGGGGAGCTATACATAATAAAGGAATGCGAGTCTACATGTAATAATAAATAATATATTTGTTGTCATTTTCGGGTGACTCAAGACTGAACGTTTCCCTTACTTAAATACCTGCCCATCATTGTGAATAAAATTCGCAGGATAACACAATTGTAAAATTGTTTAATAATTACATGAAATGAATTGAAGAAAGAGAGTTATGATCAGTCGGCAATCTTGGTCAGGTTTATAGTTTGGTCATATCTGTCCACTTGAACATTGAACACAAAGTACTTTATTACAGTTATTACCACCTTAAATTTGCATAAATGTTATTTTTTTTTATTAAGGTAAATGTTGAGAGTGCGAAGTTGGAAGTGACGAAGCACTTTATCGTACACCCGTGTAGAGCACCCCGGATGGCCTAGTGGTAACGCTGTCTGCTCGCAATCAATGTGTTATATCCACGGTAAGAGCACACTGCGCGATGGTTAGGACCCTACTTTAAACTGTAGGTCCAGTCCCGATTAGCCTGTATGAGCATAAAGTGGGCTTTAAGTTCAACCCCTTACTACTAGCAACGTCACAACTAGTATCAATGAAATCTACCATAACAAACACAATTATATTAGAATCAGTTCCAAACTCAGGTTATGAACGTCACATCTAACAGCACTGCAACTATTGTTATTCTCTAGTACATCCTTGAATAATAACAATAAAAGGGCAATAATATAGTAGTTCTAATTTCAGTCGTAAACTAGCAACGACAAAGTCAGAGCTTTCCAGATCAAGTTTTATATTACATTCATATCTTCCATTTGTTATCTGTTATGTGTACGTTTAGGTAAGATTTAACAAGTCTTTCAACATGCCTTTCAGAAGTTTTCATTCGTAACAATTGTGTTTATGGAATACGTGAAGTGCAACTAATTTCATCATCAAATATTTATGAAAATGTTCAAACACCTCCACAGGATATTATATAATTAAGAGAATTGAGAACTGATTATAAGTGCAAGTACAATTAGTACGTTTCAGCTTTTCTTTGGTAATGTATTACTGAATTTCTAATTTCTTTCTCTTACAGAACAACTTCACAGTACCAATGGAGATGTTGTTAGGATTTGTACTGATTTCTCAGGTAATAATAAAATCGTATTTATCGGTAATTATCATGTTTATAAGTAATACTTCGTTTCAGTGTTCGAATTGAAAGGGAGGAGCCAGGGAATTTCCCCCCTCGTCTACTTTTCCCCACAGGCTTTACGTTTGTATTCTCATTCCCAGCCAGGGAAAGAAAATTCCCTACCTCTGAATGTGTGTTCTATTGTTATTTGGGATAGCATAACGGTCATTCACTGAATTCGAATTTGCTGCCCACGATGTTGTGAAAAAAGATGCAATAATTGCACTTTAAATCTTTTATGGATGTACTTTACTTTTAGTCAAAACACCAAAGATCAAAGGCATCTTTTCGAGAGTGGTCAAGCAGTGGCAACAAAACTTATGGAGCTTAACAAAATGTTTGACATCCGTTGGGTGACATCTTATCAGTCTGTGTCGGCAGTAATAAAGAATTATCCAGCCTTCGTTCATTTCTTTTCAAGTCCTGAGCTCAATGCAGCCATCAGTTGAAAAGAAATAGAAAATGCAAAAGAATGGTAAAAAGGTACCATCTTAGTTATTTGTGGTCATCTTTTCCATGATGTAGATTTCAAACAGTTATCATTGATTCTACAGAGAAAAAGTGCTAGCGTAATTATAATTTCTGCATGGCAGGAAATAACTGTGGTGATAAAATAACCAACTAATGAAACAGGAGTTCCATTTTCGATACCGTCATTTGCGACACTAAAGCAAAAACTTGTTTTTTCCCATCATAAGCGACACTGCTTGGATTTTCCTCTACGATTTCTAATTTCTTTACCAGAAATATCGACATTTGAGTACGTGCAGTTCTGCACACAAGTCTTCAAGGCCCGCAGGTGCTCGTCTCAGCGTGTTTCGGTGGTTACAAAGCAACTGTAAGTATATAAAGCCACCCTCACAACGACCTTCATTCACATGACCAGTGCACTGATCAGTGATCGGTTGGTTCGTATGAACTTTCCAGCCTGATCATCACCTGTGTATAATTAGAGATCGGTTAGTTCATTGAACTCTCCAGCCTAATTATTGCCTATTTTTGTGGGAGCAGGAAAAGGTTTATTATCCATTTTGCCTTGACTCATCTCACTCAACAGGTCGCTAGGTGCCGTGGCTTGCCGCGAGTTGATAGCTTCCTGGAGATGAGGCCTTGCTCGAAAAGATTTAGTATCCACCTTCATTCACATGAGCGACATTATCTCCAGGGGAAGCACATTTGACGATATAGTCATTCATAATCTCCAGAGGAAAAGTAAGTATCAAGTTTTAAATTGTCTAGATTTTAAAATGTGCTGTGAATGTAGCTTTTGTTTAATCCAAGCTTTTGTTTAATGAGAGTTCAATTATACACCGGTATCCATTAAACTAATCCAATAAAATAACACTATTCAGAAATTAGAATGAAAATAGTAAGATGTTGGTTCAACTACAAGAGAAACGACGCATTGCATTATCAGATTTCAAAGACTATTACATCCAGCTGTTAAACACTTCTACATTGACAAGGGATTGCAGTCTGCTCCTATACTGACAAGGGATCTAAAAAATCCGTCATTGACAAAGGATAAATACATCCAGCTTTTAAACACCCAGCTTCCATGATGCCAATGTGAAGGAAAACTAATAAAGGTTTTCAAAAACACACCAGCTTCCACGATGCTGCCAGTCCTAAGCCTGGATGAAGTGTGAAGGGGAGCTATTTACACTTTGTGTCGCAGATGACGGTGTCGCAACTGTCATGGAATATATTTTCCATACAGTGTCGCATATGACGGCAGAAATCCTAGTGTCGCAAAAGTCGTGGATTCAATGAAACAGCACCCTGGAGAAAGTGTCAAGATGTAGAATTTCAGCTTTCTGAAAACGAAGCATTTACGAGTGTACCACTAACTGAAACATCTGAAGCCGATGAGAAAAAAAATCATATTTTCAGAAGAATTTCCTTTATGGACTTACAGATAAGAAATCACTTTCTTGTGTGGTAGGGTTATAATAGGAAGGGACTGCTCAGTTCGCAACTAATGCAGAAAACGTGAAGACTAGCTCGATAGGTGCTTTGCTGAGTGAATGTTCTGCAAAACTACAGACCATTCTAATCAGCGACTGAGTGTGAACGAACGAACGAAGAATGAAACAGTACGAGCATTGTTATTTGTCGCTGTGAACGGCTCTACAGAGTTGCAAACAAGCTGGATTTTTTTAATGTAAGATTTTTTTGTGATAAAATGCCATTTCTTTTTTTAACTAATATTTTTGCTTCTTGACAACTTCGGCTAACCTATTTCACTTGCAGATTTAGTTGTGAGTTTTGATGTTCTTAATGCCAAATTTTGCAACAAAGATAAAAAGTCTGAAGAAGCCCAACAAAAAAAGCTGTCCCCCATCCCGAAAGAAGCATTTTTGGATAATTTTCAACTCTACATACAGGGACGATTTTCCTGTGACACAATTTTCTGAAATGAGGCCACAGGAAGGACACCATGTTGCAACGCGTCATTTATACGTCGAAATCAGTAACGGCAATTGGGTGCCAAAACTTTATTGGGGGGGGGGAGTGCGCAAGGCCAGTTTATTTTTACCTTGTAGACAAGGCATAGCATTAAGAAGCCATAGTGCGAGGCCAAAATAAGGGAGGAGGAGTGCGCCACCACACCCCTCCCCTAGTGGCCACTACTGATAGGTAGTTCTGAAGTCCCCCCCCACATTACCTTCAATTCGAACAATGCTTTGTTTATATATTAGTTTATGGCACAGCAATGGTAATGCTTTGTGAGGAAATGTGTAAAGAGTAATATTATTATGTAGGATCTATCTCTCTCTCTCTCTCTCTCTCTCTCTCTCTCTCTCTCTCTCTCTCTCCCTCCCTCCCTTTGTTGATCGTAAATAACATTTACTTACAAACTTTGGTAAAAGCATGACCATAGACACTATCTGTCTATATAAGTATATAAAAATGGATGGATGTGTGTGGGTGTGGGTGTGTGTGGATATGTTTGTTCCGGCATAACTCTCGAAGAACTGGAGCAATTTCAACCAAACTTGGTACACGTATCACTTGCAATCTGGAAAGAATATTTTTGAGGTAAGACACGCCTGGCTCTCCAAGGGGTGGGGTGGGGTGGGAAGGTGTGGCATGTAAAAATAATCAAGAACGACCGATATTAAATTCCGCACAGACAGACATCTGTGACTCTATGGAATCCAGCACAACAATAGTGTTTCTCTAACATTCAGGCTGTCTTGCGAATGGAATCCATAGTTTTCGTGACACTCCCAATGCGGTTCAACTCCAAGTTCATCACCTATCCGCATGGGGGGTGAGAGGGGATGAAAAATAAAATGCCACAAATGACCTAGATTAGTGTCGAATCCATAGTTTTCGGAGTCGCTAAGCTAATTGGTGACAATCCCGATCACATGTAAAATTAGTTACATTTTCACTATAGTTAGAATTCATTATTTTCCTGTCTAATACAAGATTGGGATAAATAAATGCCCGGGCAACGCCAGGCAATCAGCAAGTTATTAATATAATTTGTGTCATATCACACACACACATATGCTAAAAGCACACACTCGTAATCCACACGAGGACACAATAATCAATACAGTCCAGTCTCCTTCAATTCATCACTTATGTAAAGGCTGTTACAACCTGATGTAAATTACACACGACAGTAACTAACCAGTCAACACTGCATTGTTTCAAATCCGAAGAAATAAATATAATTCTCTCAAAACATACTGTTATTGGATTTATGTATATATAACCAATTATATAACTTCCGCTTAATATGCATAATCAAAAATTTATTAATATTTTTACAAGAACTCGAAATAATGCCGCTGTTTATTGATTTCAGATTATTGGCACTTCCGTAGCAGCTCCTACAAAGCAAAGTAGTGATGAAAATCACATTGCGAACGCAGAAAATTCAGGTTAGCTCATTAAATAAAGGTAAATCATGGAAAATAGTGACGTAAGAAAAAATATAACTGCACCTTAATAGAAGGCCGTCTCCCCCTATGAAACTTCAAAATAATAATTTAGGAATCTCTGGATATTAACTGATAGCTATATTGCAATCCATTGGTAGGTAGTTTCAAATTTCATTACTTCTTCCGTTTAAAATGAATCAGCTCGGTAATGTCCAAACTTAGTAAGTCCAAATTCAGGAACTATGGCGAAAGTTTCCGATTAAGGAACCTATATTTTCACGTGGGAAGTTCCCAACTCAGAAACCGATGCCTCGGGAGGGAAGGGGGAGAGTTAAGGACCGATTTTGGTAGAGGTTCTCGTCGTTACTGCAAGGTACCCTGAAATACTGGGTACATATACTGCATGTCCATTTGCAGAAAAAGTACTTCGCTTTTCGATGAGTTCCTGAGTTGGGAAGATATTTCACTGAAATATCCAACTGGTATATACCAGTTCCTAAAATGGAACTGCTTTTCATTGGAATTTCCATGGTTCCTGAGTTGGGAAGGCATTTCACTGAAATATCCAACTGGTAAAGATCAGTTCCTGAGTTGGGAAGACATTTCACTGAAATATCCAACTGGTAAAGATCAGTTCCTGAGTTGGTAAGACATTTCACTGAAATATCAAACTGGCAAAGATCAGTTCCTGAGTTTTGAAGGCATTTCACTGAAATATCCAACTGATAAAGATCAGTTCCTGAGTTGGGAAGGCATTTCACTGAAATATCCAACTGGTAAAGATCAGTTCCTGAGTTGGGAAGGCATTTCACTGAAATATCCAACTGGTAAAGATCAGTTCCTGAGTTGGGAAGGCATTTCACTGAAATATCCAACTGGTAAAGATCAGTTCCTGAGTTGGGAAGGCATTTCACTGAAATATCCAACTGGTAAAGATCAGTTCCTGAGTTGGGAAGGCATTTCACTGAAATATCCAACTGATAAAGATCAGTTCCTGAGTTGGGAAGGCATTTCACTGAAATATCCAACTGGTAAAGATCAGTTCCTGAGTTGGGAAGGCATTTCACTGAAATATCCAACTGGTAAAGATCAGTTCCTGAGTTGGGAAGGCATTTCACTGAAATATCCAACTGGTAAAGATCAGTTCCTGAGTTGGTAAGACATTTCACTGAAATATCCAACTGGTAAAGATCAGTTCCTGAGTTGGGAAGGCATTTCACTGAAATATCCAACTGGTAAAGATCAGTTCCTGAGTTGGTAAGACATTTCACTGAAATATCCAACTGATATTGACCAGTTCCTAAAATGGCACTATTTTCATTGGAATTTCCATGGTTCCTGAGTTGGGAATCCTCAATCGGGAATAAATCGTGAGCTCGGAGTTTACCTTGTTCCAAGATTTTCACAATATTTAAATTTTGTAACGATGCAATCAACCAAGTGTTCCGGAATTAATCGAGAGATAATATTATCATATAGATATAATTATGTAATTTAACATAATTATGTTATGATACTTTCAATTAAATATTCTTTATAAAATTCAATTTTATAGGTGTAAAAAAACTCTCAAAGAACAGTGGAAGAGGGGGAGAGAGATAATAGGTCAAATGGGAGGGGCCGGAGAAATGAGACAATTATACTACATCGACATTTACTTGTTTAAGGCATTATATACATTGCGTTCGTTTGACTCTGGGCCAACCCTGCGCGTGACATGGCGCAGATTCCGGCATTTTTGTTCCGTAACGTCTCTCTTATTTACGCACATATCTTCAGCATGTAGACAATTATACTTATATTGCATAACGAGTACTAACCTGTGTTGTAAGAGTTGTTCAAAGTTGTTCACGCGCTGTCTCCGCACAGAGCCAAAACGAAGGCTCTGTACAATTACTTAACTGAGAAATATTCAAGTTATTTTATTATATAGGTGCACTCCCTAAAATAAGCATCAAATTATTATACAGGGTGTCATTTTAATGGCGCCCACAAACCACAGATTCATCTAGAGGACATCAAAACAAACAACTTTTCTCAGTAATATTTTTCTCGTTGGTGCGTTGATTCGACGCTACAGCCGTTCAAAAAAAGACCCTTTTGCCTACTGTATGCTGGTAACTCAACACAACGTTTGATCCAATGTGTGACGTCATTTCCTGCGAAGAAACAGCGCACGGCAGAGTTGCAAGGAACACACAAATTTTGTGAAAAATGACAAACTACCACATTATTAGCTGTAAAACGAAGCGAGAAACGCGTCCACCGAACATCATAGCCTGCAAGCCAGAAGATCAGCAGTCATCTCAGGGGAAGGGGGAAGTGAACCAACGATATGAGAAATGGTAAAAACTTATTCAAAATGAAGTGTTAGTATCGGATTTTGTCTCAGCCTACATGTCAAGTATCAACAACAATAAATTTTATTGGACTTGCAGCTTACATGTGGCTGTTTACGCCCAGCTACATGTCAAATATTTGCAAATCTCGTTGCAAGGTTGAGTCTATAGATTTGTGTCCAGATGCCTTGTGGTACTTTTGTGCTGATAACGGAAGTATCCGAGGTTCACGTTGTTGTCTACATACGGCTAAAACACGTACAACACAGTAACAAGCTAATGATGAATCAATAGCGAATATATTGCCCTGTTCACATTTGCAAACCATTACATGTGTATCCGGTGCATAGATAAACACAGTCATCGGAGAGCTTGTATTACTACTACTTATATCAATGTATTTTCAACCATTTTTGCCACTTGCCTCATAATGCCCTGAATATACATTATATTATGTGTTGCTTACCTTTTGAATTTTGAGTTCTTTCATTTCTATTTTGTCATCTGTTCAGTGTGTCACAGAGAACTAGTATCAGAAGGACGAAGTGGATAGACTAAATTGTAGATGCCAACTTGGTAACTAGATTTGCAAATATTTGACATGTAAGCTGAGAGAAAATTCGATATGACCACTTCCACTTGAATTCTATTTTCTTTCTACTATTTTTCGTATCGTCTGTTTACTTCATGTTAGGTTAAAGAACGTGTTTTCTCGTTTTGTTCTACGGTACATAATGTGGCTGATTTTAGCTATGTCATTTTCACAGAATGTGTGTGTTCCTGGCAACCCTGGAACGCATCGCTTCACCACGGGATATGACGTCACAAATGCAATCAAATGTTGTGTGTGGTTGGCAGCATTCAGGCGGCAAAACGGGCTTTTTTGAAAGACTGAACGAAACGATGCATCAACGAGAAAAATGTTATTGAAAAAAGTTGTTTGTTTTGATGTCCTTTATACGTTTCCGTGGTCCGTGGGCGCCATTAAAATGACAGCCTGTATATGTGTAAACGCTTATGCGAAATACATAAGCGATCATTAATAAGCAGCATATACTGTATTTTGAAACTTTACCGTTTCTTACAGTGAACGAAGGTTATGAAGAATTGGACAAACTTCGAAAAATTGTTGCGCGTAAGTTGTAATGTAGCCTACTAACTTTTTACATTGAATCTTTTATTCATGAATTTACCTGGAAAAATACTATATCTATATATGTATTGTATTTTATGAGGTAAACACTTGAATCTCTTGCGAAAAGTTTCACTTGCTTCATAAGGTTAATTTCCCGGTGGCATGTCACTTAATATCTGTCATTTTGTTGTGTAAGCTACGCGAATGTAACTGTGAATTATGGAATACCCTTCTCTTCTGTCCAATTGGTTAAGAGGCGTCCCAGAGAAAGTACTTTATCCGCCAACAGATGTAACGTGCAAGTTGCCGGATGCTTTTATTCTATTGGGGCGAACTGGACCTCTTTTGTTACAACAATTTCCTAGAGTCGTGGATCGAAATTATGTGCTTCTCGGCATACGTCACAAAATCTAAATGGGGGGGGGAGTGATTTAAAGATGGGAGCGTAACAGCATGCATAAGTGTATTCCCAAACAATTGTTAACGCATATAATATCCAAGGGATGAAACAGTATTCCCAATTAAGTCTTCAAAAATGCGTTGCGCAAACCCTGCAAAATAATTATGTCACTAAACTATTACTACACAATTTCAAGCAATCTACAAATCGCTAACTACTGTACCATACACGCTCTTACGTACTAGTAAGTATTAGCCCGTAGTAAATTGGGAAGGTACTTAAAGTAAATTGTATCAACAGAAAGTCAAAGATTCAATTTTAACAATTTAATAACAATAGTGTAACTCATTTTTGACATTCTAACAATCAACAATGATTTTTAAGCGTAAACTGCTCAGTAATAATCAATGAATTCAACAACAAATTCAAAAGTGACAATGCATCAAAAGTAAGTCAAAAAGGCATATAATTTATTTTAACTCACGTATATGTCCAAGTTTTAAGTTTATTTCATTTTTTTTTATCTTAATCAAAAAACGTACATTACATCATTAATAATAAATAACTACTGATTGTTCGTGATCACAGATTCATAAAAAATGGGCGAAAACCACCTTTTTGAAAAAGAAACAAACGTCTCCAAGAAATTACAAACAAAATCTTATTGGTACGTACAAAAGGTTCTACCCCATTAGATGCTCATTCCCAAATTAAGTGTTACATTGCCTCGTTCAATTACAAACAAAGTTTTAACCAAGTCTAAAGGACCAAAAAGGGGGGGAAATGTGAGGAGAAATGACGTTAGCGGAAACTTCGTCGCGATTACCTAATGTACCTTTTTGCGACGTGTCTTACAAAAAAAGGCCAACCGTTGCTCCAGTTAATACAAATGTGAATGCAAGCACATTGCAGAATAACCAATATGATACACTATTTTGCACCCGCGTATTTTGCGTTTTCCTTTTATCTATTTAAAGTGAGGGGCAGGTAACGTGATATCGAGATGAACAGTTATTTTACGACATGCCGTATTCAGTTCTCAATTACGTGTATTTTCGTCTTTTTGGACAAAGGAAAGTTTTATTTCTGTAATATGGCGCACTTCGTAAGCAACTCACGCGAATCGTGCATCGAATATTGAATTCATGCTTTTTGTCTATCGCACATCAATTCACCACTAATATAACAAAACCACTGTTGCCTACCTTGTTTTTGCACATTGCCTCTCTCGTAGTCCTGGAAAAAGGGGTGCACAACTTCCTTCACCTTTTTTGGGTCGTCAAATCCTAGTAGACCAGCGTACGCCTTGCTTGGGTTCCAACGTAGTACATTTTTTTGATTGCCAATTTTACTCCTAAGTGCAGACTGTCAAAATGGCCTTTTTTCACAATCCGCGTTTCCACACAGTAACACGTAGCGTAATTCAAGAAATAGCGCTTACCGTCTTTTCAACAAATGTTCCGGAACTGTATTTAATGGATCGCTTGCAATTCATCGCGTGTTATAAGTAACATGGTATAGAACGTCAATGTTCAAAGTTTTGTTACCGATGATGCATTAAAAGCGTATCGAAAAAGTAGTCGACGGAACCAAAAGCAAAACACGACTGTTGCCTCTACCTGCACATGTCAGCTGCTCTTGCCTTCACTTCATTTAGGGGGCGTGGTTTTTTACGATTCGATGACTCGTAAGTGATTATAAGCGCCGTCTGTCGTAAATCATGAGCGATTATACATCGCGTATTTTGAGCGGAGCATTATTTTTCAACAAAGTTGGAAGTTGTAAGATTTTTGCTAATTTACTTGCAACAAATCGTTACAAATTCTCCCCCCACTGGCAATGGAAAAAAACAAAATCCCCCACTTGAGCATCTTTACAAACTTGAACCTCTTACTTGTTTGTATCAATCAATCATACACGATGAATTTTAAATATGCAAGCATTAGAATTATTTACAATCAAATATACAATAGTAATAAAATTATATATAGTATATATATATATATAAAACCTAGGAATTATCAACAAACATGAATATAAGAACACTTACATATATACACGATGAAAAATTAATAACCGATACACAAAATGCACCAAACAAGCAATTACAATTTCAAAAATGACTAGATGCAAAAATCAAACATTGATTATATAAACCCGTTTATAAATGGTAAATCACACAATTGCATTGTAATAATATAAATATATATATATAAATAATTATGATTGTTGGTCCTGGAAAAAAAATCAAGAAAAGACATAGAATATACATTATTTAAATACTTCCATTATAGAATCTTCATAATAACAAAGGTGTTGCATACACGATGACCAGAAAATGATGCAAATGGAGTCATAATCGTATGTTGTCCCAAAATATGCCAAGGATCGATTTGGTAAAAAGATATTGACGAATGTTTCCTCCGAAAAAAATACATGAAAAGAAAAAGAATCTGAAATTAAAATATTGAAAAGAAGAGGGGATAGGAAAGAAGGAGGAAATATTGATGTTACAGAGACATTTACGGAATGAGCGTCTTTACAAAGTTACTAAAGCCACGGTGAAACATATATGCAAACATAAGTAAATTTTAATGTTAAAGTCAAAACCAGCAAGTATATTATCAATTATGAGATGCAAAGGAATGAAAATTGATTTTTTATGCAAATTGTAAATATAAATCATATGATAAAAATGACACTACCATATATATATAATGAAAAAAGAACACATGTACACATTACACAATAAATATCCTAATTTTCTCATAGAAAAACTCATATCAATACACTGAAATAATCAAAAACAGAGCATTAATTTTGCCAAAAAAATTATTATAAGTAGAATGCAATATTAACAACAATAACACTCTTATGTATATCTTATCAAAACATGAGTTGCATATATTCCAAATACAGTCAGTACCCTTAAGTAGATCAATGTTGCATACGCATTTTGGAAATTCTAAGTCTACAGAATTTTACGTTGTGTCCAGTTTTATGGCAAAATGAACAAATTAATGGAGTAAGAGGGCTATTTGATGGTGGTGGGGTATTTTGAACAAACAATGAAGCTATAGGAACTTTGAGGGTCATATCTGGAGAAGCAGGTGGATCACGAATATAGTAGTGCTTAATATGAGAAATATGAACCTTTCTTACAAAGAGTTGAGTATCAGGATCAACTAGTAATACAGTTACAGGACCCAAAAATTTAAAGATTTTTGTAGGACCCGACCAACGTTCCTGTAATTTGGCGGAAACCTTTTGTAGAGCATTACTCTGAGGAAAAGTTCGAAAAAGAACCAAATCGCCAACTTTGAATGTAGATGCCTGTCGGTTAGGATCATACTTCGTCTTACGAGTATGCCATGCTTTCTGTAAATGGTGGTACGCCTGTGCCCAACAACGTGCACGTTCAGAGGAAGGAGGACCCGCTAATTCTGAGTCACTTTGAAGCTCCCAATGAAAATTCATCGGTCCGTCAATGTCGCGGCCGAATATTATTTGAGAAGGGGAGGTCTGAATACTATCATGAACCGCAGTATTAAATGCAAAGGCAATGGCCTGAAGATGAATATCCCATTTTGTATGATCCTCAGAATGATAGCTGATAAGTGATGCCTTGAGGTTGCGAATAAAGCGTTCAGCCAAAGATGGATTTGGGTAATAGGCACTTGTGTATATATGCTTAACCTGCGACTCGAACAGAAAATTATTTAAAAGACGAGACCTAAAGTAGGAAGCATTATCAGAAACTAGTTCACAGGGTGCACCAAAGGTAAGAAACAAGGAACGGAGTTTTTCAACAACTTGAATAGATGTAGCAGAACGAATTGGGTACAATGAAACCCATTTTGAAAATGCATCCACTACCACCAAGATAAAATTATTCCCCCTGGAAGAACGAACCAAAGGTCCGACAAGGTCTATATATAGGCGACGCCAAGGGTGTCGAATAACTTCCGAAGACAAAAAGCCGGGGGGCTTACGAATCGCCAATTTAGCCTTCTGACAAACATCGCAGGTGCGAATATATTGCTTAATGTCCTGTCGACATGTAGGCCACCAATATATAGAATTTATCTTTTTGGTACATTTATTAACGCCCAGGTGTGAACCACCACAAGGTGTGTCGTGATAATAGCGACATATTAAATGCTGTAAAGACTGAGGAACAACCACCAACGAAGAATTCGTACGAGGCGGTTGCCACACCAAAAGATCTTGGTATAAGGCGTAATATTTATCCTGTCTACCTGACTTAAGTGTTTCAATAATGGGAGATAACTGGGTGTCTTTTAGTTGCAAATCGATAATATCAGTTTTGCTAAAAGGAATAATTTGAAGTTTTGGAGCTACACAAGCCAAAGAAGTTATAGGTATTTGAGCTGATTGGAATTCTTCTGGACAAAACATACGGGAGAGGCAATCAGCAACGGGATTGAGACGGGAAGGAATGTGTTCCACAAGGTAAGAAAAGCGGGACAAATATAACAACCATCGACCGAATTTTCCGTATTGTTCCGGGTGGCGAAGAAGCCAAGATAAGGCCTGGTTGTCGGTTTGTAGTGTGAAGGGCTTTGCCGTTAGGTATGTTTCAAATTTCTTTAGACCAAAAACAATGGCGCAACATTCAGCCTCATAAATTGACTGGCGCCGTTCCAAATCAGTACGCTTACGAGAAGCGAAAGCAATGGGACGCAAGGAACCATCAGGCTCTCGTTGATTGAGGGTAGCCCCAAGTGCCAAACTAGAAGCGTCACACTGTAATACAAATTCACGGGAGAAATCGGGCAATGCCAACACCGTATGATCCAAGAACACCTGTTTTAGCTTGTCAAATTGAATTTGATCATCATGTGTCCAAACAAAGGTGGTCCCTTTTTTCTTTTTATCGGTTAGAAAACTGGTAATGTCTGCGTAGGAAGGTATGAATTTCGCGTAATACGCCAATAATCCCAAGATACGTTGAAGAGCTTTTACGTTCTTAGGGGGAGGGAGGTCTTGAATGGCAGAAATACGTTCAGGGTCCAAAACAAGCTGGCCCTCACGCAGAATATATCCAAGGTATTTAACTTCTGTCTGTAACCATTTGGATTTGGACGGGTTTACTGTTAGACCCGCTTCACGTAATGCTTGTAATACCAATCTAAGATGCTGAAGATGAGTATTTTCATCAGGGCTGTAAATTAGCAAATCATCAGCATAATTTATTAAAAACTTGTATTTGAATTTGCCCAAAATCTTATCCAAAGCCCGTGTTAACAGCTGTGTGCCCAAATTTATTCCAAAAGGAACTCGAGTGTAACGATATTGTCCAAAGGAAGTAACAAAAGATGTTAGATTTTTGCTTGGTTCATCCAAACGAATTTGATGAAAACTTTTACATAAATCAAGGCATGAAAAAACCCTCGCAGATTGTAAGTGCTGAAAAATTAACTCAATCTTAGGCTGGGGAAAATTGTCATAAGCTATTAAACGATTTAATTGCTTATAAGAGCAAACTAGGCGGTGTCCCCCATCCTTCTTATCCACCAGAAAACATGGCGATGAATAAGCACTTGAACATTCTTCAATAATGTTTTGTGATAAAAGATCAGCAATTTGAGCACGTAATATGGCTGTTTGCGCAGGATTCAACTGAAAAGGTTTTGTACGGAATGGTACATCAGTTATAATAGGAATGGAAACTGGATCCAATTTGCATTCTCCAACACGTTCTGTAACCACATCCTGAAATTCCTTTAACAATAAATGAACAACTTCAGGTGTAGTGACAAGAGAAGACTCCAAAGGAGGTGAAGATGAAATATTTGTAATCTCCTTTACTTGATGTTTCCCAGTAAAGGAAATAGGTTCCCGAAAAAAGGGAAAAGTAAGAGTCGAGGTTGCAAAAGAAATACTAGCATGTGAATGGGATAAAAAGTCAGCACCCATAATAACTGGAAACGGAAGGGCATCCGAAATCCAAAAATACCATTTCCAAGATAAGGTATTGATTTTGACAGATACACAAACACGAGAAGTCAAGGTTAAAGGTTTACTATCCACAGTATGAAGCGTTTTGTTAAGATCTTGAAGAATAGTGGGATGAACCTGAAGAGTGGATAAAAAGCCACTAGCAATTAAAGAAACAGAACTACCCGAATCGAGTAGTACACGGGAAGGAGTAGAATTTATCAAAGCTTGTATCACTGGCACCGACTTTTCATTTATATAGAACGGATGATCCAAATGGATAATGTCGGAACTGGAATGGCATTGAGGAAGTGATGTTATATCAGGTAAAGGAGAGGACAAAACTTGAGGCGATTGATGGGTGTCCTTCAAATCTGAAGAAAAGGAAGATGATTGTAGTTCCGAAGATTTTGTTAGCGGTATATCAGAAGGTGAAACGTCAATGTCTGACTGGTAACTAGATTGGGATGTTTCTTCGTCCTTTTCAAGGCCTGTCATTGCGGCTGTGGAATATAATTCACCATAGGAACGTAGTTCCATCGACCAAATTTCTCTCGCCATCTGCATAAATTCCTGAATCGATCTAGGACGTTGATACCCGACCAAATGAAGACGAGTCGACGATTGTAGGCCCATAGTAATAGAATATAATAAACTGTCCTCCGACCAATCAATCGGTAAAATATGAAAGGCTTCGTAAACGTTACGCAGGTAAGAAGAAAGAAATTCTTTTGGATGTTGACCACGTAAGAGATATTTGTCAATTAATACTCTCACTGAAGTAGGAGGGACCAATCTATGCCAAATAAGCCGAAGAAACATAGGCCATGGAAATTTTTCCAATAAGGCCTCATACCAGATTTCCCTAAATGGTCCCAAAGTTTTTGCAAATGCAATAAAGAGTAAAGATTCAATATCCAAAAGCTGTAAGTTAAGAGTTCTATGGATAATAAGCATAAATTGAAAAAGTAGTTCAGGATTGGAACCATCGGTAGAAGGTAAATGCTGCAATAAATCCATTGCAGTGTTATAACGAATGTGGTTGGTGAGAAAACTTTCATTTGGAGGTAATATGAATTCATTACTATTATGAATGGGAGGTGGATTAATAAATGGAGTAGGAGGAATCATAACATAATGTGTAGAAAGCGGTGAATTACATTGTTGTACATTGGTTAGAAGAGACATGTTAAAGACTGTATAGTGATACTATAAGTTTTACAATTTAGCCAATAGAAAATAATGAGAAAAAGGCGATTAATAATACGTTACAAAATTTCAAAGGCAAGAACCCCACTTCAAAATCCTCAAAACTGTAACTGTTCTCTTTTTTTTTTTTTTGAAAAAAGGAAAAAAAAATAATTGACAACTTTCAAAAAAAAATTTATGGTGTCTGTCCCCAAAAAAATTTTTTAACCGTAGCTCTGCTGCCAGAAATTTTGTAACGTGCAAGTTGCCGGATGCTTTTATTCTATTGGGGCGAACTGGACCTCTTTTGTTACAACAATTTCCTAGAGTCGTGGATCGAAATTATGTGCTTCTCGGCATACGTCACAAAATCTAAATGGGGGGGAGTGATTTAAAGATGGGAGCGTAACAGCATGCATAAGTGTATTCCCAAACAATTGTTAACGCATATAATATCCAAGGGATGAAACAGTATTCCCAATTAAGTCTTCAAAAATGCGTTGCGCAAACCCTGCAAAATAATTATGTCACTAAACTATTACTACACAATTTCAAGCAATCTACAAATCGCTAACTACTGTACCATACACGCTCTTACGTACTAGTAAGTATTAGCCCGTAGTAAATTGGGAAGGTACTTAAAGTAAATTGTATCAACAGAAAGTCAAAGATTCAATTTTAACAATTTAATAACAATAGTGTAACTCATTTTTGACATTCTAACAATCAACAATGATTTTTAAGCGTAAACTGCTCAGTAATAATCAATGAATTCAACAACAAATTCAAAAGTGACAATGCATCAAAAGTAAGTCAAAAAGGCATATAATTTATTTTAACTCACGTATATGTCCAAGTTTTAAGTTTATTTCATTTTTTTTATCTTAATCAAAAAACGTACATTACATCATTAATAATAAATAACTACTGATTGTTCGTGATCACAGATTCATAAAAAATGGGCGAAAACCACCTTTTTGAAAAAGAAACAAACGTCTCCAAGAAATTACAAACAAAATCTTATTGGTACGTACAAAAGGTTCTACCCCATTAGATGCTCATTCCCAAATTAAGTGTTACATTGCCTCGTTCAATTACAAACAAAGTTTTAACCAAGTCTAAAGGACCAAAAAGGGGGGGAAATGTGAGGAGAAATGACGTTAGCGGAAACTTCGTCGCGATTACCTAATGTACCTTTTTGCGACGTGTCTTACAAAAAAAGGCCAACCGTTGCTCCAGTTAATACAAATGTGAATGCAAGCACATTGCAGAATAACCAATATGATACACTATTTTGCACCCGCGTATTTTGCGTTTTCCTTTTATCTATTTAAAGTGAGGGGCAGGTAACGTGATATCGAGATGAACAGTTATTTTACGACATGCCGTATTCAGTTCTCAATTACGTGTATTTTCGTCTTTTTGGACAAAGGAAAGTTTTATTTCTGTAATATGGCGCACTTCGTAAGCAACTCACGCGAATCGTGCATCGAATATTGAATTCATGCTTTTTGTCTATCGCACATCAATTCACCACTAATATAACAAAACCACTGTTGCCTACCTTGTTTTTGCACATTGCCTCTCTCGTAGTCCTGGAAAAAGGGGTGCACAACTTCCTTCACCTTTTTTGGGTCGTCAAATCCTAGTAGACCAGCGTACGCCTTGCTTGGGTTCCAACGTAGTACATTTTTTTGATTGCCAATTTTACTCCTAAGTGCAGACTGTCAAAATGGCCTTTTTTCACAATCCGCGTTTCCACACAGTAACACGTAGCGTAATTCAAGAAATAGCGCTTACCGTCTTTTCAACAAATGTTCCGGAACTGTATTTAATGGATCGCTTGCAATTCATCGCGTGTTATAAGTAACATGGTATAGAACGTCAATGTTCAAAGTTTTGTTACCGATGATGCATTAAAAGCGTATCGAAAAAGTAGTCGACGGAACCAAAAGCAAAACACGACTGTTGCCTCTACCTGCACATGTCAGCTGCTCTTGCCTTCACTTCATTTAGGGGGCGTGGTTTTTTACGATTCGATGACTCGTAAGTGATTATAAGCGCCGTCTGTCGTAAATCATGAGCGATTATACATCGCGTATTTTGAGCGGAGCATTATTTTTCAACAAAGTTGGAAGTTGTAAGATTTTTGCTAATTTACTTGCAACAAATCGTTACACAGATGACACTGAAATATAATTACATTCTAAATACATATAATACATTATTTTTTGTACTTCTTGAAATACCTCTGCTCTTGAGAAAATAATAATAATTTACTACGTTTTGACGCAAGTTAAAAGTGATTCTTTTATTTTGATTTATGCACGAAATAATGAAACTTCCTAGAATTCTTAAAGAACCTATTACGTGTAGTATTATAACAGGCACTAACGCCATTGACTGCTATAATTGTAAACTCTCTTGACAATATTTTCTATCTATGGATGCGTATGGTTAACCAAAATAACTCCGAAGTTACTTTAAAATTTATAATACTCTGTCGTTGATAACTAATAGACTGCCTGTTAGTTTACAAAAATGTGACGTAACAGCTTTCCTTTCGAGGGTACATGACGTCACGCCTGTGCTGTGGCTTGAAGGAAAAGTAAGCGTGGCATTTGTAACCGCTTAGAATATTAAACACTGACGCAGAATGATACATTATTGTACGTGAATGTACATGTAAAATGCGCTTTTTGAAAAGCATTACAGCATGTAAGGAAACACTTTCAAATTTAAATTTGAATATCTTTATCTTCTCTGATTATAAATATCAGTTGTGTGCACTATAAATACTGTATTTTTAGCAACGGGACAATTCAAATTTCACTAATTACAGTTAATTATGTAGAGACGTTAATAGCTTAAAAACGGTTGTGGTCATTTATTAGACAGTAGTTGGACAGCCTTGAAAATTAACTGTTACAAATGTTCATTTTTCCAGTAAACTTTTTAATGATATGAAGCTTAAACAGTGTGACTTTTCACCATTAACACCAAATAATACTCTTCTCTGCATTTATTTTCAGAATGTAAGAATTATTACAAACGACAAGCAGTTCTTCGTGCCAAGCGACAAGCAGGTAATTTTTCCTACAGTATGTGGAAGAAAGTCATTGAACACCTCGGTTTCAACTCTGAAACGATAGTATAGACGGGTATATACAGTGCGTCCATTTCGATCTTCAGCCGAGAGATCGGGAGAAGCGTGGCGGGCGGCGCTGACGGAGATGCCGACATTTGCGGCCTGTAATGCTCGCTTATTTTTATGGACATATGCAAACATTTATATAAATATTGGAAAACGAGCACTAACCTGTGTTATAAGATTACGGTTTTAATTTTAGTAGCTTAGTGGCTGTATGTGCCGATGATTTTGATACGCCCACCTCTTGTGAAACACGGCGTAGTGGTTTGTTTGGAGAACGTTATAACGCTGCACCAATATCATCGAGTTTTGCTTCGGTTAGAATCCGTCGTTTTTGCTTAGGTGTTTTAAAATTTAACGATCCAGTTTCTCGTAATTTAAGGACAAGATGTCTAACCGTATCTCTGTGTGGAGTTGAAACGCCTGGGAATTTCTGTACAAATTGCCTACACACGTCTCGACACGAGTCTGTTTTCATGTACGTGTCATACATAATAAATCTTTGTTCTGACGTGAACCTTGCGGCTGGCATTCCAATCGTATAACTGACACAACACACATACACACTGCAATAACACAAACAAGTAACTGCAAGTAACCAAGAATAACACTCTTGCGCACAGTACGAAATTAACACGCTCTTGGTTTACATTGCTCGCCACTATATTCACAGCTCTGTCTTCATCTAGTCGCGAAGGAAGAAAAAAACTCGAGCTCGGATATTTCGGATTGCAAGGAAGCTCACGAAAACCATTCACTTTTAACGGTTTCGTCTACAGCGTAATCTTGATACAGTGTTGCACATTCGAAACCTCCAAACGATCCCCATCGGCACAAAACTCTTTCAAGGATATAAACTTAAGCAGGACGTTACTGGTCAAAATTATGATTAAAATATTCTATTATCTGTGGCTCTTAACATCGTTTCTAAAGCGTATTTTTTGTGTATATAAGGGCAGAACTTGGATGAATTACAGATGATAAATTATAACACAGGTTAGTGCACGTTTTGCAATATTTATATAAATGTCTGCATACGTCCATAAAAATAAGCGGGCATTACAGGCCGCAAATATCGGCATCTTCGTCGGCGCCAACCGCCACTCTTCTCCCGATCTCTCGGCTGAAGATCGAAATGGACGCACGTTATATACTCTATGTGATCAAAAGTATCCGGACACACCGCGAAACGTGTGTTTATCATAGAGGGCGACACCGTACTGCCATCTACCTCGTGGAACACATAGGCAGCTAACTCAGTAGTCTGCAGACAGTGTGCGACAGCAGTATGGGATGGTCTGAGTAACTCACAGACTTTCAACGTGATCAGTTAGTTGGGTGCTACTTGTGTAGGAAGTCTGTGTGTGAGATTTCCACCCTCCAAAACATCCCTCTGTCCACTGTTTCCAATGTTATAGTGAAGGGACGTGTACAACCCAAAAGCGTGCAGGCCAACCTCCCATGTTGACCTCCAGAGACCATCGAGTGTTGAAGAGGGTCGTACAGCATTATCGTCAATCATCCATCGCCACCATCACACAGGAATTCCGAACTGCATCAGGATCTACTCCAACCACCATTACTGTTTGGCGCAAGGTGCGGCAACTTGGTTTCCATGGCCGAGCAGCTGCCCATAAGTCGAACATCACACAGACAAATGCCAAACGCCGTTTCGTGTGGTGCAAGGAGCGTCGAAATTGGACCGTAGAACAACGGAAAACCGTTGTGTGGAGTGATGAATCACAGTACACAATGTGGCTATCCGATGGTAGGGTGTATGTGTTGAGAAAGCCTGGTGAAGACATCTACCAGCCTGTATAGTGCCTACAGTGAAATTCGGAGGTGGCGGGGCTAGAGCGTGATCATGTTTCTGCTGGAGCGGGCTTGGCCCCCTTGTTGCTTTACATGGCAATGTCAGAGCACAAGCTTACGTTGGCATTTTAACAGCTTTCATGCTGCCTACCATCGAAGACCAGTTCGGGGATGACCATTGTGTCTTTCAACACGACCGAGCACCCGTCCATACGCCAGGGCTTGTGGGGGAGTGGTTTGACGACAACAACGTCCCACTAATGGACTGGCTTGCGCAGAGTCCTGATTTGAATCCCATAAAACATCTCTCGGATGTTTTGGAATACCGACTTCGTGCTAGACCACACCGGTCCACATCAGTACCTCTTCTCATTTTGGTGCTCTGCGAGGAATGGGCTGCCATTCCTCATGAAACCTTCCGGCACCTGATTGAAAGTAGGCCTGTGAAAGTGAACGCTATTATCAAGGCTAAGGGTGGGCCAACACTGTATTGACTGCCAGTGTTGCCGATGGAGGGTTACCCAAACTTGTACTTTATTTTCAGGTGGGTGTCCGGATACTTTTGATCACATAGAGTACATATATGGCAGCAGGAGGCTTCTCAGATCATTCGCTGGTAAAATGACGGACAGGAAAGAGCTCAGCATGTTTGAAAGAGGGATCATAGTAGGCTGCTCCATAGGAGGCATGAGTATACGTAGCATAGCTGACGCCCGACAGGTCCCTAAATCAACTGTAGCCTTTGTCATCAAGAAGTGGAAGGAAAATTTGCAGGGATTTTGCAGCAATGCACCACAAACTGGAAGACCCACGAAATTGGACGACCGGGACAGGAGAGTGCTGAAGAGGCAGATTCGGAAAAAAACAGGACCCGTCCCTTGCATTCGATTGCAGAAGAGTTTCAAAGTGCGACCAATTTGACTGTTTCGACCAAGACACTTCGCAAGGAGGCCCATGCGCTCGGTTATCATGGTCGAGCCGCAGCCCACAAACCCCTGATAACAAAAAAACAATAAACGGCAGAGACTAAGCTGGTGAAAAGAGCGAAGAAACTGGATGGTGGAGCAATGGCGGAAGGTCCTAAGGAGCGATGAATCACGCTTCACACTGTTTCGATCAGATGGGAGAGTGTAGGTATGGCGATGACCCGGAGAACGTCTGTTACCCGAGTGTGTAGTGCCCACAGTGAAATATGGGGGTGGCGGCATCATGTTCTGGAGTTGTTTCAGCTGGCATGGCGTGGGTCCACTGGTACCGGTGTATGGCCACATGACATCTGCGTCCTACCGAGATATTCTCGACAACTACAAGCTCCCCACGTTGTGGCGTTTCTATGGAAACGAAGAATGTGTGTTACAGGACGGTAATGCGACTTGTCATGTTTCCAGCGCTACCATGGAGAGGTATGGAAATATCCCACTCGGTGTACTACAAGATACCTTGTGGCCAGTTTACCACGACGAGTGGCTGCTGTTATCGCTGCCAAAGGCTGACGGGCCTCCTATTGATTGCAATAGAACTGATGGTATCTGCTTACATGTGGTGTCCATTGACTTTCTTCCACATAGTGTGTGTATGTGTGTGTGTGTGTGTATACAGGGTGTACCAAAAGTCCCATTACCCCCCTCCCCACCTCCTTTGAATTGTAGACAAACCTGTAAAATGTTATTTTAACAGCATGCATATCATGAGAGAGGATGGTATGCCATTAAATCAGACCAATGACCACCATTTACTCCTGAGGATCTGTGTGCACACCGCCATTTTCATGGCACAGTATTATTCGCCTCCACGTGCGATGTGAAATCCTCCGTACCATGGTTGTCGTGAGGGAAGCAAACGCATTGCGAACAGCTTCTTGAAGTTCCCCCGTTGTCTGATAACGATTATATGGGCGACTTTCTGTTTGATGTGTCCCCATAGCGCATTATCACAAGATGTCAGATTTGGACTTTGGGGTGGCCATTTTAGAGGTGCTGGTAAATTTGGCGATTCACGTCCAATCCATTTGTCTCTGAACACATCATTGAGGTATTCTCTTAAAATGGCCACCTGAAATCCAGATCTGACATCTTATGTTACGGAGGATTTCACATCGCACCTGGAGGCGAATAATACTGTGCCATGAAAATGGCGGTGTGCACACAGATCCTCAGGAGTAAATGGTGGTCATTGGTCTTATTTAATGGCATACCATCCTCTCATCATACGCATGCTGTTAAAATAACATTTTGCAGGTTTGTCTACAATTCAAATGGGGGGTAATGGGACTTTTGGTACACCCTGTATATATATATATATATATATATATATATATATATATATATATATAATATATATATATATATATAAATAATTGAATTTTTTGTAACTATGATTATCTTTTTAAAGTTTTAAAAGGCTGAGGCAACAACTAAAGGGCACATGTTAAATTTTTTACGATCAAGAACTATTATACATTTGTAAGAAAGAGCAAAATATCAGCAAATCGTTATTTATGTTCATTCTTTTAACAACAAACATTGCAGACCTGGTAGTATACATATTGGATCATCACTATTTAGAATCTTTACACATTCCCCAATATAAAATTATACTTATAATATTTTGTTTAATGATTCAGTGCGACTTAGATGCAAGCATCAGAAAATCGCTGTTTGTGACTTAACGTGTCTTTTCTCGAACACCATATACTGTATAGCCTAGCTATAATGAGATATTATTATATATACTTCATAAACTTGGGTTAGCAGATAGTTATTGCAAATGGTTTAGGAACTACCTCTTGGACAGAACGTTTATTTGCTAAAATTAACAATTCTTATTCAGAAATAGCCAACATGAAGAGTGGTGGACCGCAAGGGCCATCCCTAGTACCACTATTGTTCTTGCTCTTCATAAATGATATGGAGCATTCTGTCTCAAGTAGCAATCCCATACTATATGCAGACGATGCCAAGGTGTATAAAGAAATAAATTCTATTAATGATTGTTATTTGTTACAGAAGGATTTGAATTACATAAACAAATAGATGTAGAACAATCGATTGCAACTAAATGTAAATAAAACTAAATTTGTAAGGTATACCAGGAAAACACAATACACAGTCTACAGGGTGGCTCAATAAGTCACTTAACACCCTCAGTACAAGGCCACTGCGGCATGGAATGTGAAAATGGCGATGACCAATCATTGCCTGGCCAAGGGAGAACCACATTGACGCCACCCACACGGTCAGCGGCCATCTTGATGTCCGCCATCTTGAATTCAACTTCAGAATTTTAAATGGGAAGGGGGTCGTGCGACATATCAAAATGGGCTAGAATTTCACTAGAAATGCAACGGTGAAGGTTTTTTCGACGTATCTTTAACCAGTAAAAAGTTATGACTGAATTCTTGTACCAATTAGCTCCTTTTCGAGGTGTTAGAAAAATGCCTTCAAATTTGTTTAGCGCATCGGTAATGCATCGAGATCATAGTAACGTCTAGGGAGAGACGTTCGCATGCCATTGCACATTATTTTAATCGGATACATCCATGAAGAGCTGCTCATTATGAATGGTTGTCGCGAACAATTTACAGTGTGACGCTTCCATTGAATTAAAAGTCCTTCACAGTGACAAGGCTAATGTTTATGTTCAGAAGGAAGTTCATAAACAGAATATGTGACCCTTGTCATCTGATAACCAACTTTGGACAAAAACAGGTTCATAACGTTCCCATAAGTGTTCTGGTGTTCTTCCCTATTGAAAAAACTCTGTAAAAAGTACCTTCTTCCATAAGCAAGGATGAAAATAACTGTTTATTTAACAAATCCAAGTAGCCCTAAGCATTTAAGGTTCCATTGATGGAATATTGACTAACCAATCGTGTTCCACACAGCACGCCACACCATTAACTTACCAACACTAACCATTCAGCTTTGATCTGTCGAAAATGGGTTATCAGATAAAAAGCATCGCATATTCTGTTTATAAACTTCCTTCTGAACATAAACATTAGCCTTGTCACTGTGAAGGACTTTTAATTCAATGGAAGCGTCACACTGTAAATTGTTCGCGACAACCATTCATAATGAGCAGCTCTTCATGGATGTATCCGATTAAAATAATGTGCAATGGCATGCGAACGTCTCTCCCTAGACGTTACTTTGATCTCGATGCATTACCGATGCGCTAAACAAATTTGAAGGCATTTTTCTAACACCTCGAAAAGGAGCTAATTGGTACAAGAATTCAGTCATAACTTTTTACTGGTTAAAGATACGTCGAAAAAACCTTCACCATTGCATTTCTCGTGAAATTCTAGCCCATTTTGATATGTCGCACGACAACCCTTCCCATTTAAAATTCTGAAGTTGAATTCAAGATGGCGGACATCAAGATGGCCGCCGACCGTGTGGGTGGCGTCAATGTCAATGTGGTTCGCCCTTGGCCAGGCAATGATTGGTCATCGCCATTTTCACATTCCATGCCGCAGTGGCCTTGTACTGAGGGTGTTAAGTGACTTATTGAGCCACCCTGTATAATTACAAGGTTAACAATGTATCAGTACAGAATGTAGACAATATCAAAGACCTAATTGTTATATATGATAATAAGCTTACATTTAAGCCACACATAAATATGATTGTGAAAAAAGCAAGATCTATTATGGGAAACCTGACACGAAAATGGAATCAAGCAGTAATTTGGAACTTTTCATCTTAATATATGCGATTATGGTTAGCCCGTCCTTAGAATATGCTTTTCCAAATATGGCATCCATTAAATTTCAAAAGTAATACAACGCTAATTGAAAATATTCAACGCACGTTTTGTTGATTTGTTGTTTTAAGTCCACTTTATGCACAGTAAGGCTAATCGGGACTGGACCTACAGTTTTTAAAGTGAGATCCGAACCACTTGTGCCTCCACCGGGTATCGAACCCAGGACCCCTTGATTACAAGGCGACGACGCTACCACTGCGCCATCGGGGAGGCCCTGCACGTTTTGTTGATTTGTGTATAATAATTTTAAAATGTATCATGTCTATTATGAATACAGTAACCTAAGAAAAATCTTAAATTATGTAACCTTGAATATAGACGAAATATATTCTGCCATCAGTTTATACAAAATGTCTTATCAGGTGTAATAGATAGTAGAACAAATCTGGAAAAAATTTGTGTGAAATAATTGCAAGTACAGTCTTGAATTCTAAGTCTTGTGTGGACAAATTGGTAACACTAGTGGAGTTAAATGTCCCGGTGGATAGACATGAAATTCGACAACAATGCAGCATATTTTAAGAACAATTATGTTTAAGCTTTTATTTATATATTGTTTTAAATTTCAAACTGAATATATATTATTATAAGCCTCTTTTATGTAGCCAACCTTACTCTGTAAAAGATTTATGCACGTATGTTAAATACACGGTGTTGTATAAAGACGTAGCCTAAATCTATTCACAACACTTAAATAAATACATTTCAATTCAATTTCAATTTCATTTCAATGTGTATGTATGTATGTATGTGTATATATAGTAATTTGTTGTTCTTTATACATTTACAATTTCCGCCGAATTACTACGATATAGCATAATTAATATTTTTCTAATTTCATTTACAGGACAATATATTCCAGCAGAATATGCAAGTAAGATTTAAACCGATGTCATTATTTATGCATATAAAGTAACAATCTTCAAATAATAACATCCATTTTCATAAACTAGAACTAAGGTAGGGGAGCCAAAGGTGGTCATAGTTCCCAAGATGGCCCACTTCACGAAAATCATATTACGTAGTATTTAACACAGATAACAAATGGCACTGCATCAATGTACCAAGTCTCCCTCTGATGCACCATGCAGAAAACGGAATGTCTCCGGCTGCCAGCAGCCATTTTATGTAAGTTATTGTGTCAGGGATTGAGCAGATTAGTTATCTTTGTCATTTTAATGTTAAAAAGAAATGTATGTGTGTACGTCCTTGAAATTAACGAATGTTAATATTTTATACATATTTTGAAAGTTCGTTTAATTATATTTTTGATCACATAGTTACATTGTAAAATTGTTATTGCGTCAAAGCAACAAACGATACCTATTCTTGATGAAAAGCGTAGTCCAGAGGTGGTCCTAAGCTGGCCCATGGCGGGTCACCTTGAAAACAGGTTACACTCACCTCTGGAATTTACACTTTTTTAAAAATTAAAATACGTTTTATTGTTCAAGATTACCTAATAATGTTAAATTTGCACAGACTTTCATGAATCACTAAATATTATTAATATGTTGGGTTTATATGTTAAATGCTTCAGTGATAAACATTCTTGCGGAAGTGTTTCTTTTATTTATTTCGAAGACAATTAGTAGGGTGGAACTAGCTAAATTGTTCTCCAACCCGGAATTAAATACTACAGAAAATATTTTTCCAGGAATGTTCCCAAATGTTAGGACAACCCATATCCAAAATGGCAAGAGATGGAAGCTTGGGGAAATCATTCTACATACGAGGCTCGGTCAATAAGTAACCACTCCGGAACGGAGGTCGGTTATGCGTCGTTACTGTAGCTACATAATGCATGTCACCAATCAAAAATTTGAGACTAACAATTTCTCTAATAAATTATATAAAAAATGAATAAACGTGAATAAATATGTTTTCTTGAGCACAAGCAACATTTTCTACAAAACTATAAGCAATGGGCCGGCCATCTTTGGTACCCATGGGCCATCTTGGGAACAGATGTAACGGTTTTGTAATTCTTTTTGTAAAAAAAGTTACAAGAAATTTTACAAAATATTTATGAGATACGTGTTGTTAATTAGTTATAAGAGTTATTTCTTAAAATTTCATAAATTTATTTCTCATTGGATATTTGTAAATTGCCCTAGAAGCTTAGCTATGGGCACAGTAGTTATGTACCCGCGTTGAAGTCGATAAATCAATTGATTGGAAAAGATCGATCAAAGATCAATTGATGATGTAGGTGTGTGGGCAAGCAAGTGTGGGTTTTTGCGTGATGACGTCATAAAAGGGGCGTGGTTTATTTTGTATGGAGGATTTTGATTGGTGCGTGGGCGGGGTTTTGTTTGGTGTGGAGGATTTTGATTGGTTGTTGGTGAGGAGGAAAAGTAGTGGCTTCCGGTGACGGTTTCTCGGAATTGGAGTACGTGTTTCCGGTGTCTGAGGAAAGATGGCGTTGATGAGTTTGAAATTCTGGGAATCGTGATACGTGTTTCCGTTGTTTGAGGAGAGATGGCGTTGATGAGTTATTATGGGGAGAAGGGAACTGTTTATATCGGAATAGGGATTTTCCCTGATTAGCTGAGAGAATTGTGACGTCATAAATTGGGCGTGCGCTCCGTTTTTCTTCGAATTGTGATATGTGTTTCCTGTTTTTGAGGTGGCGTTGATGATTTTGAAATTCTGAGAATTGGGAGGGGGAATGAGATAAGAATGTGCGTTTAATTAGGGAAATAGGATGGTAATTGGCGTTGATGAAATTGTGGTGGGGGAAGTAGGAAATTCGGTGACGGTTGGTTGCTTGGAATTGTGATTTTTGTCGGTCGTTAATTGAAAAGGACGGGAAGGAGTGTTGTGGTGGAGATAGGGGTTTCCGATTGATATGGTATTCTTGGAACGGTTGAGTGATATGTGCGGCGTGTTTGTCGGGCTGAAGATATGGGTTTCCGGCTGTTAATGGGTCTATGACGGTTGAAGAAGAGAAGGGAAACGGTTGGGCGTAATCTTCTAGGAATTGTGCCTGTTTGAAATATGTTTAACGGAAAACGTGATATTGGAAAAAAAGGTACAAATAGAAAGAATAAAAGATAATAGGATCTGGTAACGGTTCTTGTGTGGGGAAATGTTTGTTAGTTTTTGTAGGTAAGAAATGTGGTATCTGTTGAAAATAAGGAGGATAAAAAGAGGAATAGGTGAAGATGGGGTTCGATAAGAGAGGAAAATAATATGTTCAAAAATATGAATTGTTTGTAGGAATCTCGAATGGGTTATGTAACACTCAGGATAAAAAGAATTGGAGGAATATTTACCATTACGGTTATATAAATATTGGGATAAAAGATAAGATGAATAAATGGGGGTGCGACAAGAAAATAATATATGAGGGTTGTTCACAAATGGGGGAATTGCTGTCAATATTATTATATAGTTGTGGAAGTAATTATTGAGGGATATACTACATTTTTGGAAAGGAGTTAAAGTTCAGGGGTATACCAAAAAATATTGGAAAAGGGCAAGGGTGTTATTGGTGGATTTAAAATATTGTGTGGCGGCGGAGATGTTTGAGAATGTTATGTGATATTGAGAGGTGTGTGGATATTAAACACCACCAAGTTTGAATTTGATGTTTTCCATGTGCACACACGATTTCGTAAGAATTATGCAATTCATTTAAGGACACAGCTATTTGACATATAAAAGGTGTCATAATAAATGTTTAAAGAGTCCCTGTTATATCCATAAAATGGTACGAAAATTTCCATAATATGTTCCAAACAGGAAACATCTTTTGTATATTCCAATAACACCCAGAAAATGTTAAAAAAAACAAGCTTTTATTCATATCTAAATCGTGTCCAGATAAGATCCAAATGTAGTCTAAAATGTATTTTTTGTATCCACACAATATCCAAAGTACGTACAAAAATGTGTAACTAAAGTATATTGTCAAGATAAAGTCTACTTGGTGTACAAAACATTCCAAATATGATCTCGAATTGCCCATAACACATCCAATTCTGGATATCCCCTGGGCCTGTCCCAATTACCCTATATGTGCATAAAACTGAAATTAAACAGCAATCGGTCCTAAAATAGACCCCGGTTCCAATCACCCTAAATATACATGAAGTGAAGGTGGACACATTGGTCAACATATTCAGCTTTATTATTGAAAGGAAAAGAAATGCGTCAGTATTCGGTGATTTTGTAGAAAACATACAGAGAGCGGAATATGTACGTTCGCATTTGTCGTTAAGAATTTGTTTCGCCTACCCACCTTTTGTCATTTGTGGCCCCGCACTATGCTAAACATCACCTGCAAGGGAAAAGTAAACTGTCTTTGCCCCTTAGTTTGGCACTTTGCCCCTCTAGTTTGGATGCCCTCCAGTTTTGGAACCTATTCGTCGCCACTGCGAAAAACCTATACTAAAGTACCCGTATTTTAACAAACAATGAGCAAAGTAATAAAAGAGTTTGTAGATGCAAGTAAATGTTATTATTGTATCGAAATAAATAGATGTAATATACGTACAAAATTATCTCCCTCCATCAATACAACACTGTACCAGTAAAGACGTTACGGAAGAATGAAAGCTTTGCAGTGATGGTCACAACACATACATATCAGTTCTGTGTAGGGTTCGGTCATTAACAGAACGGATGCAACTTCCTTGCTGATTATGCATGCCAGAGATAACCAACCACAACTTCCTTTTTGAGTCTGCGGGCAAGAGATAATTTTAATGTCGGTGTAGGGTTTAGACATTATCGGAACGGATGCAACTTCCTTGCTGGCCATGTACTGTTGAAGCGTCGCCAGAGAAGGAAAACTTTGTAATGGTTACAACACATATGTTCGATGTAGACTAATTAGCAGCGGTTATCGTTATCATATAACGATGTCCGTCAGGAATGCGAATTCGATAGAGGTCTATTCATAGAAGCACGACTTCCTTGTTACATCCTGCCACAGATTCACTGGTGTTAAAAATTAAACATTCACAACCGAAAAATGGAGAACGTGCCTGTGAAAACAATTTAGCTAACCGGGGGCTTTTAGTACAGGGCCTACAGTTTTAAAATGTGGTACCGAACACGCCCAAATCTGTAATTAGTTTTAGGATAGACAGGACCGGGGTCCCTTATCTGCAATTAGTTTTACTCGGGGACAAACAGAGTCGGAACAGGGGTTCTTTGAAACTTGAGTACGGGACCTACAGTTTTAGAAAGGGGTTCCAAACGTACAGATTCCGAATGTATAATTATTTTTGAGGCAAAGAGGATTGGAGCTGGGGCTTTATCTGCAGTAAGTTTTACTGTGGGCCAAACAAGGTCGGAAATGGGGGTTCTTTGAAACATGAGTACAGGGCCTACAGTCTTAAAAGTGGGGTATGTGTAGATTCCGAATGTACAATTACTTTACTCTGGGGCAGACAGGACCCTAACTGAGGACCCTTTGAAACTTGAGATCTGGGGAAAATAGAGTCGTAACTAAGGTTCCCTTTGAAACTTGAGGTCTAGGGCAAACAGGGCCGTAACTAAGGGACCCTTCGAAACTTGAGGTCCAGGGCAAACAGGGCCGTAACTGAGGGAACTCTTATTTCACTTTTTTAAAAATGTCGACTTTTTCCAAAAAATATCAACCTTTTTCCAAAAAAATTTCGACTTTTTTTAAAAAAATTCAACCTTTTTTTTAAAAAAAAAAATTCAACTTTTTCAAAAAAAAAAATCAACTTTTTTTCAAAAAAAATCTGCTTTTTTTAAAAAAAATTTAAAACTTTTTTCAAAAAAATTTCAACTTTTTTCAAAATTTTTAAACTTTTTTAAAAAATAACTTTTTTAAAAATTCAACTTTTTGTCAAAAAAAATTAAACTTTTTTCAAAAATCTGGAGGCTTTACCGATTCCGGTCACGACGAACCGCGATCGATTGTAACTTCCGAATCTACAATTGCCTTCACTCTAGTTCAATTAGGACCGGCTGGACAGCCCTTTAAAAGTTTTCGGACAGGTTTTTGAACTTTTCAAATTTACCTACAACAACTAGCTGACAATAAACATCACCCACGATTACTATGTAATATTATACAAGTAATTGTCATCTCAGCTCGTCATGACAATGAGGGCCGCCATTTTGGCCGCCATGTTGGTTTTTGTTATTTTTACCGTAGACCACCGTCCATATACTCTATGGAAAGGTCTTGACGTACAGATTCCGAATCTACAATTGCCTTTCACTCTAGTTCATTTAGGGCCGGCTGGACAGCCCTTTAAAATTTTCCGGACAGGTTTTTTAACTTTTCAAAATTGCCTACAACAACGAGCTGACAATAAACATCACCCACGATTACTATGTAATATTATACAATTAATTGTCATCTCAGATCGTTATGACAATGGGGGCCGCCATCTTGGCCGCCATGTTGGTTTTTGTTATTTTTACCGTAGATCACCGTCCATATACTCTATGGAAAGGTCTTGACGTACGGATTCCGAATCTACAATTGCCTTTCACTCTAGTTCAATTAGGGCCGGCTGGACAGCCCTTTAAAGTGTTCCGGACAGGTTTTTCAACTTTTCAAATTTACCTACAACAACGAACTGAGCCCCCTGTACATGGTGTTTTTAAAAATTAAAATAACTGTTGGTAGTATGAATTGTAAATAAAGTAAAGTGTGTAAAATGTTCTGAATTTTGAATCTCTTATTTCACCGAATAAAATACATCATAATACTTATGGAGCCCATTGTACAAGATGTTTTTAAAATGGAAAAAAATATTGGTAGTATGTATTGTAAATTGAGTAAAATGTGTAAGTTTTTCTGAATTTTGAAGCTCTTATTCCGTCGAATAAAATACATCAAAATACTTATGGAGTCCACTGTACATGGTGTTCTTAAAATGAAAACAAATATTGGTAGTAGGTGTTGTCAATAGAGTAAAAGGTGTTAGCCGTGGCCAAGTAATAAATAGAGCGGTGTTTACATACAAAAGTAATGTTATTATTGCGTTGCACTCGGGTGTGGTCCTTTTAGCGTACAGTGAGAACCATGAGTATTACTCTTCAAATTGTCTATGAATATTGTAAGAAATAATGCTGATTTAGAAGCCGTTTTTAATTTTGGAGTTATTATTCGGTCGAATAAAATGCAGCATAATACTGATGGGCCCACTGTACATGGTGTTTTTAAAAATGAAAATAACTGTTGGTAGTATGAATTGTAAATAAAGTAAAGTGTGTAAAATGTTCTGAATTTTGAATCTCTTATTTCACCGAATAAAATACATCATAATACTTATGGAGCCCACTGTACAAGATGTTCTTAAAATGGAAACAAATATTGGTAGTATGTATTGTTAATTGAGTAAAATGTGTAAGTTTTTCTGAATTTTGAAGCTCTTATTCCGTCGAATAAAATACATCAAAATACTTATGGAGCCCCCTGTACATGGTGTTCTTAAAATGAAAACAAATATTGGTAGTATATTTGTGTGAGCCGTGGCCAAGTAATGTTATTATTGCGTTGCACTTGGGTGTGGTTCTTTTAGCGTACAGTGAGAACAGTGAGTATTACTCTTCAAATTGTCTATGAATATTGTAAAAAATAATGTTGATTTAGAAGCCGCTTTTAATTTTGGAGTTTCTATTTGGCCGAATAAAATGTAGCATAATACTGATGGACCCCACTGTACATGATGTTTTTAAAATGAAAATAACTATTGGTAGTATGAATTGTAAATAAAGTAAAATGTGTAAAATGTTTTGAATTTTGAATCTCTTATTTCACCGAATAAAATACAGCATAATATTTATGGAGCCCACTGTACAAGATGTTCTTAAAATTGAAACAAATGTTGGTAGTATGTATTGTAAATTGAGTAAAATGTGTAAGTTTTTCTGAATTTTGAAACTCTTATCGACTTATGCACAGATAGGTTATTCAGGACAGAATGAACTTTATAAACTGAGGTTATTCGCGAGCAGAATGTATCGAAGTAGATTCCGCTTTATGCACGGATAGATTAATCGGGACAGAATTCACTTTATGCAATTAGACTGATTGTGATACAAATATACGAGGCCATGGTAGAAATCAGGTTGTATAATAATAGCAATGGGTTAGGGCCTACATTCTTCAATTAGGATATCGATCAAACTTGGTGCATAAAACGGGTTACAAACATCAGTTCAATCAATCGATCAGCCATATTTTCTACCATGCCGTCGTATATTTCTGTACCGATTATCCTCGGTGCATAATCACGTATATTTCTGTATCGATCAGCTTCATTGCATAAAACTGCCGCGACGGTTGGTCGGGAGTTTCCGGTTTCTTAAAAAACAGATGACGTCGATGAGTCAGAAATTGAATGAGTGATTCTGGTGAGGAGCTGTTTTTTGCGGGCGGTTGTTGATGAGTTTGAAATTCCAGGAATTGGGTGCGGTTTTTTCAGCGTACAGTGAGAACCATGAGTATTACTCTTCAAATTGTCTATGAATATTGTAAGAAATAATGCTGATTTAGAAGCCGCTTTTAATTTTGGAGTTCTTATTTGGTCGAATAAAATGCAACATAATACTGATGGGCCCCCCTGTACATGGTGTTTTTAAAAATGAAAATAACTATTGGTAGTATGAATTGTAAATAAAGTAAAGTGTGTAAAATGTTCTGAATTTTGAATCTCTTATTTCACCGAATAAAATACATCATAATACTTATGGAGCCCACTGTACAAGATGTTTTTAAAATTGAATAATAAATAGAGTGGTGTTTACATACAAAAGTAATGTTATTATTATTGCGTTGCCCTATACTTAGGAAATTTTTCCCTCCATCTTTTCACTGTACTAATAAAGACATTACAGAAGAATAAAAACTCTGCAGTGATAGTCGGAACATATGCACATATTAGATACGTGTAGGGTTGAGTCATTAACGATACGGATGTAACTTCCTTGTAGGGTCTGCATGTCTGAGATAGCAAAACTTCCTCTCAGAGTTTCCTGCTACAGCAGGCATCAGAAAATTGAACAGTTGCAGCCGAAAGAATGGAGAAGGTGCCTGTGGAAATCTGGGTGCGGATTTTATCCATGGTTCCCCTGCAGGATAGTATTCCTTTAGCAGCAGTGAATAAAATTTTAAAAACTGCTGTGCAGATAGTGGTAGGCGATTACACTCATACCACGTATGGGTGTAGAGTAAAGAAGATAACAGATATTGCTAATTTTAGTCCCATGCTTAACGACGAGTTGGATTTTCTGGAAGAAAATCGCTTCCCTGGTATGTACCGGTGGAGTGATTCATGGCGCGAACATAATAGAAAAGTAGATGATGTGATAGACAAAATAATTCGCTCCACCGAACTGGAAACGGCATGCCGTAAATATGGAGTGTTCGATGTATGAATGTGTGTATTTTGTATAGTAAATAAAAGAGTGAATTAACTTTATGCACTGAGGCTATTAGGAAGTAGGATATAGGTAGTAATAGGTAGGTAGGTAATAGGTTAATCGGGAGCAGAATGTATCTATGCGGATTGAACCGATGTTTAAAGTCCGCTTTATGCACAGATAGGTTAATCAGGACAGAATCAACTATATACACTCATGTTATTCGCGAGCAGAATGTATCGAAGCGGATTCCGCTTTATGCACGGATAGATTAATCGGGACAGAATTTACTTTATGCAATTAGGCTGATCGAGACAGAAATATACGAGGCCATGGTAGAAATCAGATTGTATAATAATAGCAATGGGATAGGCCCTACATTCTTCAATTAAGATATCGATCAAACTTGGTGCATAAAACGGATTACAAACATCAGTTCAATCAATCGATCAGCCCCTAAGAGGATTCTACATTTAAATACCATGCCGTCGTATATTTCTGTACCGATTATCCTCGGTGCATAACCACGTATATTTCTGTATCGAGCAGCTTCGCTGCATAAAACGGTTCACTCTTGGTGCATAAAACAGGTTTCAAACATCATTTCAATCCATCACTCAATCACTACATAGGACAAATTATACCAAGCCCTCATATATTTCTGTATCGATCACCCTTGGTGCATAAAACGGATTACAAACATGAGTTCAATCAATCGATCAGCCCTTAAGAGGATTCCCACATTTTCTACCATGCCGTCGTATATTTCTGTACCGATTACCCTCGGTGCATAACCACGTATATTTCTGTATCGACCAGCTTCGGTGCATAAAACGGTTCACTCTTGGTGCATAAAACAGGTTTCAAACATCATTTCAATCCGTCACTCAATCACTACATTTGACAACTTATACCTAACTCTTGTATATTTCTGTATTGATCACCCTTGGTGCATAAAATGGATTACAAACATGAGTTCAATCAATCGATCAGCCCTTAAGAGGATTCCCACATTTTCTAACATGCCGTCGTATATTTCTGTACCGATTACCCTCGGTGCATAACCACGTATATTTCTGTATCGACCAGCTTCGGTGCATAAAACGGTTCATCCTTGGTGCATAAAACAGGTTTCAAATATTATTTCAAACCTTCACTCAAAATAATAGTTTACTAAATTGGGGACTTCTTTTTTCTGAAACCATATTTTTCTTGATACAATATACAAAAGCCTCCATTTCGAGTTGCAATTTATGGTAACGTTCGTTCTTTAATTTCTGCAGAGGCCGAAAAAGGTTACACAAAAATAAGTGTAGTTCAGAGGCTGTGAAAATAAAAGCATCGGTCTAATTTTAGCCCCATGCTTATCGAGGAGTTGGATTTTCTGGAAGAAAATCGCATCCCTGGTATGTACCGGTGCACAGTGGGAAAAAATGCGAAAAAGGTGGTCATCATCAAATAACTCGAGACAGAATTGAAAAATCGTGACAATAATCGTTACTCGGTGGTTTTTGGGGTCGTTAATTACGAATCTGACAATATGTTTACCAAAAACAAAATGGCGGATCCAATATGGCGTCCAAAAATTCACAAATGTTGATAAATATTAATGAAAATCTGTACCCGGGGGTTTTCGGGACCGCTGATTACGAATCTGACAATATTTTTCCCAAAAACAAAATGGCGGATCCAATATGGCGGCCGAAAATTCACAAATGTTGATAAATGCAAGCTTTACGCACTTCGGCGATGACCCAAGTCGCCGAAAGTGCACGTTGTTCATCGGAATGCTGGCACGTACCTTCACATTTTAGTCTGATAGCACATTCCTTGCGCAATATAAACATTTAAAAGTTGGAAACAACCGCCTACGCGCCTTAAAAATTCGCTTTCTCTTATTGCCTCGAACGCGTCAGAAATATACGACGGCATGGTAGAAAATGTGGGAATCCTCTTAAGGGCTGATCGATTGATTGAACTCATGTTTGTAATCCGTTTTATGCACCAAGGGTGATCGATACAGAAATATATGAGGGCTTGGTATAATTTGTCCTATGTAGTGATTGAGTGATGGATTGAAATGATGTTTGAAACCTGTTTTATGCACCAAGAGTGAACCGTTTTATGCAGCGAAGCTGCTCGATACAGAAATATACGTGGTTATGCACCGAGGATAATCGGTACAGAAATATACGACGGCATGGTATTTAAATGTAGAATCCTCTTAGGGGCTGATCGATTGATTGAACTGATGTTTGTAATCCGTTTTATGCACCAAGTTTGATCGATATCTTAATTGAAGAATGTAGGGCCTATCCCATTGCTATTATTATACAATCTGATTTCTACCATGGCCTCGTATATTTCTGTCTCGATCAGCCTAATTGCATAAAGTAAATTCTGTCCCGATTAATCTATCCGTGCATAAAGCGGAATCCGCTTCGATACATTCTGCTCGCGAATAACATGAGTGTATATAGTTGATTCTGTCCTGATTAACCTATCTGTGCATAAAGCGGACTTTAAACATCGGTTCAATCCGCATAGATACATTCTGCTCCCGATTAACCTATTACCTACCTACCTATTACTACCTATATCCTACTTCCTAATAGCCTCAGTGCATAAAGTTAATTCACTCTTTTATTTACTATACAAAATACACACATTCATACATCGAACACTCCATATTTACGGCATGCCGTTTCCAGTTCGGTGGAGCGAATTATTTTGTCTATCACATCATCTACTTTTCTATTATGTTCGCGCCATGAATCACTCCACCGGTACATACCAGGGAAGCGATTTTCTTCCAGAAAATCCAACTCGTCGTTAAGCATGGGACTAAAATTAGCAATATCTGTTATCTTCTTTACTCTACACCCATACGTGGTATGAGTGTAATCGCCTACCACTATCTGCACAGCAGTTTTTAAAATTTTATTCACTGCTGCTAAAGGAATACTATCCTGCAGGGGAACCATGGATAAAATCCGCACCCAGATTTCCACAGGCACCTTCTCCATTCTTTCGGCTGCAACTGTTCAATTTTCTGATGCCTGCTGTAGCAGGAAACTCTGAGAGGAAGTTTTGCTATCTCAGACATGCAGACCCTACAAGGAAGTTACATCCGTATCGTTAATGACTCAACCCTACACGTATCTAATATGTGCATATGTTCCGACTATCACTGCAGAGTTTTTATTCTTCTGTAATGTCTTTATTAGTACAGTGAAAAGATGGAGGGAAAAATTTCCTAAGTATAGGGCAACGCAATAATAATAACATTACTTTTGTATGTAAACACCACTCTATTTATTATTCAATTTTAAAAACATCTTGTACAGTGGGCTCCATAAGTATTATGATGTATTTTATTCGGTGAAATAAGAGATTCAAAATTCAGAACATTTTACACACTTTACTTTATTTACAATTCATACTACCAATAGTTATTTTCATTTTTAAAAACACCATGTACAGGGGGGCCCATCAGTATTATGTTGCATTTTATTCGACCAAATAAGAACTCCAAAATTAAAAGCGGCTTCTAAATCAGCATTATTTCTTACAATATTCATAGACAATTTGAAGAGTAATACTCATGGTTCTCACTGTACGCTGAAAAAACCGCACCCAATTCCTGGAATTTCAAACTCATCAACAACCGCCCGCAAAAAACAGCTCCTCACCAGAATCACTCATTCAATTTCTGACTCATCGACGTCATCTGTTTTTTAAGAAACCGGAAACTCCCGACCAACCGTCGCGGCAGTTTTATGCAATGAAGCTGATCGATACAGAAATATACGTGATTATGCACCGAGGATAATCGGTACAGAAATATACGACGGCATGGTAGAAAATATGGCTGATCGATTGATTGAACTGATGTTTGTAACCCGTTTTATGCACCAAGTTTGATCGATATCCTAATTGAAGAATGTAGGCCCTAACCCATTGCTATTATTATACAACCTGATTTCTACCATGGCCTCGTATATTTGTATCACAATCAGTCTAATTGCATAAAGTGAATTCTGTCCCGATTAATCTATCCGTGCATAAAGCGGAATCTACTTCGATACATTCTGCTCGCGAATAACCTCAGTTTATAAAGTTCATTCTGTCCTGAATAACCTATCTGTGCATAAGTCGATAAGAGTTTCAAAATTCAGAAAAACTTACACATTTTACTCAATTTACAATACATACTACCAACATTTGTTTCAATTTTAAGAACATCTTGTACAGTGGGCTCCATAAATATTATGCTGTATTTTATTCGGTGAAATAAGAGATTCAAAATTCAAAACATTTTACACATTTTACTTTATTTACAATTCATACTACCAATAGTTATTTTCATTTTAAAAACATCATGTACAGTGGGGTCCATCAGTATTATGCTACATTTTATTCGGCCAAATAAAAACTCCAAAATTAAAAGCGGCTTCTAAATCAACATTATTTTTTACAATATTCATAGACAATTTGAAGAGTAATACTCACTGTTCTCACTGTACGCTAAAAGAACCACACCCAAGTGCAACGCAATAATAACATTACTTGGCCACGGCTCACACAAATATACTACCAATATTTGTTTTCATTTTAAGAACACCATGTACAGGGAGCTCCATAAGTATTTTGATGTATTTTATTCGACGGAATAAGAGCTTCAAAATTCAGAAAAACTTACACATTTTACTCAATTAACAATACATACTACCAATATTTGTTTCCATTTTAAGAACATCTTGTACAGTGGGCTCCATAAGTATTATGATGTATTTTATTCGGTGAAATAAGAGATTCAAAATTCAGAACATTTTACACACTTTACTTTATTTACAATTCATACTACCAACAGTTATTTTCATTTTTAAAAACACCATGTACAGTGGGCCCATCAGTATTATGCTGCATTTTATTCGACCGAATAATAACTCCAAAATTAAAAACGGCTTCTAAATCAGCATTATTTCTTACAATATTCATAGACAATTTGAAGAGTAATACTCATGGTTCTCACTGTACGCTAAAAGGACCACACCCGAGTGCAACGCAATAATAACATTACTTTTGTATGTAAACACCGCTCTATTTATTACTTGGCCACGGCTAACACCTTTTACTCTATTGACAACACCTACTACCAATATTTGTTTTCATTTTAAGAACACCATGTACAGTGGACTCCATAAGTATTTTGATGTATTTTATTCGACGGAATAAGAGCTTTAAAATTCAGAAAAACTTACACATTTTACTCAATTTACAATACATACTACCAATATTTTTTTCCATTTTAAAAACATCTTGTACAATGGGCTCCATAAGTATTATGATGTATTTTATTCGGTGAAATAAGAGATTCAAAATTCAGAACATTTTACACACTTTACTTTATTTACAATTCATACTACCAACAGTTATTTTAATTTTTAAAAACACCATGTACAGGGGGCTCAGTTCGTTGTTGTAGGTAAATTTGAAAAGTTGAAAAACCTGTCCGGAACACTTTAAAGGGCTGTCCAGCCGGCCCTAATTGAACTAGAGTGAAAGGCAATTGTAGATTCGGAATCCGTACGTCAAGACCTTTCCATAGAGTATATGGACGGTGATCTACGGTAAAAATAACAAAAACCAACATGGCGGCCAAGATGGCGGCCCCCATTGTCATAACGATCTGAGATGACAATTAATTGTATAATATTACATAGTAATCGTGGGTGATGTTTATTGTCAGCTCGTTGTTGTAGGCAATTTTGAAAAGTTAAAAAACCTGTCCGGAAAATTTTAAAGGGCTGTCCAGCCGGCCCTAAATGAACTAGAGTGAAAGGCAATTGTAGATTCGGAATCTGTACGTCAAGACCTTTCCATAGAGTATATGGACGGTGGTCTACGGTAAAAATAACAAAAACCAACATGGCGGCCAAAATGGCGGCCCTCATTGTCATGACGAGCTGAGATGACAATTACTTGTATAATATTACATAGTAATCGTGGGTGATGTTTATTGTCAGCTAGTTGTTGTAGGTAAATTTGAAAAGTTCAAAAACCTGTCCGAAAACTTTTAAAGGGCTGTCCAGCCGGTCCTAATTGAACTAGAGTGAAGGCAATTGTAGATTCGGAAGTTACAATCGATCGCGGTTCGTCGTGACCGGAATCGGTAAAGCCTCCAGATTTTTGAAAAAAGTTTAATTTTTTTTGACAAAAAGTTGAATTTTTAAAAAAGTTATTTTTTAAAAAAGTTTAAAAATTTTGAAAAAAGTTGAAATTTTTTTGAAAAAAGTTTTAAATTTTTTTTAAAAAAAGCAGATTTTTTTTGAAAAAAAGTTGATTTTTTTTTTGAAAAAGTTGATTTTTTTTTTTTAAAAAAAAGGTTGAATTTTTTTAAAAAAAGTCGAAATTTTTTTGGAAAAAGGTTGATATTTTTTGGAAAAAGTCGACATTTTTAAAAAAGTGAAATAAGAGTTCCCTCAGTTACGGCCCTGTTTGCCCTGGACCTCAAGTTTCGAAGGGTCCCTTAGTTACGGCCCTGTTTGCCCTAGACCTCAAGTTTCAAAGGGAACCTTAGTTACGACTCTATTTTCCCCAGATCTCAAGTTTCAAAGGGTCCTCAGTTAGGGTCCTGTCTGCCCCAGAGTAAAGTAATTGTACATTCGGAATCTACACATACCCCACTTTTAAGACTGTAGGCCCTGTACTCATGTTTCAAAGAACCCCCATTTCCGACCTTGTTTGGCCCACAGTAAAACTTACTGCAGATAAAGCCCCAGCTCCAATCCTCTTTGCCTCAAAAATAATTATACATTCGGAATCTGTACGTTTGGAACCCCTTTCTAAAACTGTAGGTCCCGTACTCAAGTTTCAAAGAACCCCTGTTCCGACTCTGTTTGTCCCCGAGTAAAACTAATTGCAGATAAGGGACCCCGGTCCTGTCTATCCTAAAACTAATTACAGATTTGGGCGTGTTCGGTACCACATTTTAAAACTGTAGGCCCTGTACTAAAAGCCCCCGGTTAGCTAAATTGTTTTCACAGGCACGTTCTCCATTTTTCGGTTGTGAATGTTTAATTTTTAACACCAGTGAATCTGTGGCAGGATGTAACAAGGAAGTCGTGCTTCTATGAATAGACCTCTATCGAATTCGCATTCCTGACGGACATCGTTATATGATAACGATAACCGCTGCTAATTAGTCTACATCGAACATATGTGTTGTAACCATTACAAAGTTTTCCTTCTCTGGCGACGCTTCAACAGTACATGGCCAGCAAGGAAGTTGCATCCGTTCCGATAATGTCTAAACCCTACACCGACATTAAAATTATCTCTTGCCCGCAGACTCAAAAAGGAAGTTGTGGTTGGTTATCTCTGGCATGCATAATCAGCAAGGAAGTTGCATCCGTTCTGTTAATGACCGAACCCTACACAGAACTGATATGTATGTGTTGTGACCATCACTGCAAAGCTTTCATTCTTCCGTAACGTCTTTACTGGTACAGTGTTGTATTGATGGAGGGAGATAATTTTGTACGTATATTACATCTATTTATTTCGATACAATAATAACATTTACTTGCATCTACAAACTCTTTTATTACTTTGCTCATTGTTTGTTAAAATACGGGTACTTTAGTATAGGTTTTTCGCAGTGGCGACGAATAGGTTCCAAAACTGGAGGGCATCCAAACTAGAGGGGCAAAGTGCCAAACTAAGGGGCAAAGACAGTTTACTTTTCCCTTGCAGGTGATGTTTAGCATAGTGCGGGGCCACAAATGACAAAAGGTGGGTAGGCGAAACAAATTCTTAACGACAAATGCGAACGTACATATTCCGCTCTCTGTATGTTTTCTACAAAATCACCGAATACTGACGCATTTCTTTTCCTTTCAATAATAAAGCTGAATATGTTGACCAATGTGTCCACCTTCACTTCATGTATATTTAGGGTGATTGGAACCGGGGTCTATTTTAGGACCGATTGCTGTTTAATTTCAGTTTTATGCACATATAGGGTAATTGGGACAGGCCCAGGGGATATCCAGAATTGGATGTGTTATGGGCAATTCGAGATCATATTTGGAATGTTTTGTACACCAAGTAGACTTTATCTTGACAATATACTTTAGTTACACATTTTTGTACGTACTTTGGATATTGTGTGGATACAAAAAATACATTTTAGACTACATTTGGATCTTATCTGGACACGATTTAGATATGAATAAAAGCTTGTTTTTTTTAACATTTTCTGGGTGTTATTGGAATATACAAAAGATGTTTCCTGTTTGGAACATATTATGGAAATTTTCGTACCATTTTATGGATATAACAGGGACTCTTTAAACATTTATTATGACACCTTTTATATGTCAAATAGCTGTGTCCTTAAATGAATTGCATAATTCTTACGAAATCGTGTGTGCACATGGAAAACATCAAATTCAAACTTGGTGGTGTTTAATATCCACACACCTCTCAATATCACATAACATTCTCAAACATCTCCGCCGCCACACAATATTTTAAATCCACCAATAACACCCTTGCCCTTTTCCAATATTTTTTGGTATACCCCTGAACTTTAACTCCTTTCCAAAAATGTAGTATATCCCTCAATAATTACTTCCACAACTATATAATAATATTGACAGCAATTCCCCCATTTGTGAACAACCCTCATATATTATTTTCTTGTCGCACCCCCATTTATTCATCTTATCTTTTATCCCAATATTTATATAACCGTAATGGTAAATATTCCTCCAATTCTTTTTATCCTGAGTGTTACATAACCCATTCGAGATTCCTACAAACAATTCATATTTTTGAACATATTATTTTCCTCTCTTATCGAACCCCATCTTCACCTATTCCTCTTTTTATCCTCCTTATTTTCAACAGATACCACATTTCTTACCTACAAAAACTAACAAACATTTCCCCACACAAGAACCGTTACCAGATCCTATTATCTTTTATTCTTTCTATTTGTACCTTTTTTTCCAATATCACGTTTTCCGTTAAACATATTTCAAACAGGCACAATTCCTAGAAGATTACGCCCAACCGTTTCCCTTCTCTTCTTCAACCGTCATAGACCCATTAACAGCCGGAAACCCATATCTTCAGCCCGACAAACACGCCGCACATATCACTCAACCGTTCCAAGAATACCATATCAATCGGAAACCCCTATCTCCACCACAACACTCCTTCCCGTCCTTTTCAATTAACGACCGACAAAAATCACAATTCCAAGCAACCAACCGTCACCGAATTTCCTACTTCCCCCACCACAATTTCATCAACGCCAATTACCATCCTATTTCCCTAATTAAACGCACATTCTTATCTCATTCCCCCTCCCAATTCTCAGAATTTCAAAATCATCAACGCCACCTCAAAAACAGGAAACACATATCACAATTCGAAGAAAAACGGAGCGCACGCCCAATTTATGACGTCACCATTCTCTCAGCTAATCAGGGAAAATCCCTATTCCGATATAAACAGTTCCCTTCTCCCCATAATAACTCATCAACGCCATCTCTCCTCAAACAACGGAAACACGTATCACGATTCCCAGAATTTCAAACTCATCAACGCCATCTTTCCTCAGACACCGGAAACACGTACTCCAATTCCGAGAAAACCAACCGTCACAGGAATCCACTACTTTTCCTCCCCAACAACCAATCAAAATCCTAATCAACTCCCGACCGGAAACACTTATCACTCTCCTCATTAACAACAGGAAACCAACTCAAACAACGGAAACACGTATCACGATTCCCAGAATTTCAAACTCATCAACGCCATCTTTCCTCAGACACCGGAAACACGTACTCCAATTCCGAGAAACCGTCACCGGAAGCCACTACTTTTCCTCCTCACCAACAACCAATCAAAATCCTCCACACCAAACAAAACCCCGCCCACGCACCAATCAAAATCCTCCATACAAAATAAGCCACGCCCCTTTTATGACGTCATCACGCAAAAACCCACACTTGCTTGCCCACACACCTACATCATCAATTGATCTTTGATCGATCTTTTCCAATCAATTGATTTATCGACTTCAACGCGGGTACATAACTACTGGCACCTTTTGCTCACCTACCTTCGTATTTCGTTTGCTTTGAAAGTTCATCAACATTTATCTCTAGTGTATAAAAGTGATTATTTTCTCTAATTAGAAAACATTGTGTGTGTGTGTGTGTTTGTTAGAACATTCATTTATTTGTCTTCTCGTACCTTGCGTTACAGATAGATAGGTGATTGAATCGCTTCTAATCAATTTGGTATATAAGTAAAACATTGTTTCTATGCCACTAAATGCCCAGACATGCTAAAGCGGAGTCTGCCTACAGTTTGCTGCGGGGGTCGAACCGTTAAGTGCCTCTGCAGTGGATCGAACAAGGAACAACTTGTTCAAGGGTTCAGCGCTACCAATAAACCATAAGGGACGTTCTGTAAATATATACAACGAGTAAAAGTGTACGTTTTAAATCTTATTACCTTTGGCGAGCTGTGTATCTTAAGTAACTTCATATAAAATAAAAAACGTAGCTGGTTTTCAACTAGTAACAGGAATACACAATACATATGAAGTGGAAATACATAGATATTACATTCTATGTTTCCATAATGTTTTTGCAGATGCAGGTGGAAACGGTACGTTCTCTCTATTTACTACATGCTTTTAACTTTAAATCACCTATAACTGCATTCAATCAATTCATTTTACCAGTCTTTGGAGAAGAGTGTTATTATCAAATCCAACCTTGCAATAATTAGCTAGTTATGTTAGAATGTTACACTATTTTGCCACAAATCTACAGTTAATATAATTTAATTAATTTAAGTATATTCAATTTAATATGTGGTTAATTTTCCTCCAACAGATGGGGTTTTAGATAATGAGAAACACTGTCTTACACTGTCTCAATAGTCATAGTATTATGTTTACGGAATATAATTATTTCCTCTTTGTTACGTGATCTGTTATAGAAGTAAGGTAATTCATTAATTTTTAAATGTCTTATAAAGTTATAGATTTCATAATATACATGTAAACAATTATCACTACGATTTTTACATTCAAAAACGAAATAAATATGAGAATAATATTCATATATTCTTAAAGAGATTTGTTGATGACTTTACCCAATTATAATATGAATCATATTAAAAGAAACTAATAAATTTTGATGCAGTTTGGGAAAAGAAAAACAGAGAGACGTCTGTGTGTTATTAATTAATATTTATTAATATTACCTGACTATTTTTAGTTCCAATTTGTGATGCACCATCATGTGAGTAGTGTTGACTTTCAATTAATATACTAGTACATTAGATATGACGTGAATTTAAACGTTTCATTCTAATGTTGATATTACGAATCAAATATACATTAACAATTCATGATGGAAAATAAATAATAAAACAAGCTTTTAAAGATTTTCTTCAGACACTGATTATTATTTATGAGAATTGAAAGTTTTAAGGGTTAACCTATATTCAACACAACACAAATATTAGATATATGTTATAATTATGATAGACATTTTGTGATTTTGTACTAGGTAATGAAAAAGTTCAGTCCTTTCCTTGTTTCTTTATGTATAAATGCATATACATAATTAGGTTATTGGTTTAAAAATTTACTTGGGTAAAAGTAGGATTTACTTGCAATTTCATAAACACAACATGTTTTGATCAATATTATTTAATATTTTAATTTTTCTTCTAGATCTCGTCTGAACATTGATTTCTAAATGTTAGATATCCTTGTTCAACACACTTCATGGGCTGTAGTCCACCGTAGAATGGTCTAGGCCCACTTTCATGCCTAGACAAATGGTCCACGTGAAAGGTTTTCAGAATCACTTACACACAGACAGAAAGGGAGAAACAGCGATAGAGAGGGGAAGATCAAAAGAATAAAGGACAGAAATAAAGAAAAATAATGTTAGGAAAAACAGAGCAAGGAAGAAAATAAAAAGAAAAGAAGATAGAAAGAGAATACACAGAGGGCGAAAAGAGGAAGATAAAAGAGAGATAGAGGAGTACGAGAAAAATGGAGGAGAACATAGAGAGTGAGAGGGAGAAAAAGAGAGAGAATGAGAGGATAAAAAGCAAAATAGAGGAGAAAAGAGAGAAACAGAGCAGAAAATGGGAAAATTGAGAAGGAAAGAGTTAAAACGAAAAAGTAAACTACAAGAGTAAGTGAGAGAGAGAGAGAATCAGTGGAGTAAAAAGAGTAACAGAGTACGAAATATATCGAAAGAGAAGAATAGAGAAAGAAATGAAAGTTATAAAGAGAAACAATATTAGGAGAAACAGAGAAAGGAAGACGACAAAAAGAAATTATATCGAATCCCGAGAAGGAAAAAAGAGAGAGAACAGAGGAGGAAAAGGGGAAATAGAGGAGAACAGAAGAGCCTGAGATAGTCAGAACGAAAGGAAGCAATAAGGAGTAAAGGAACAGAGAGAGGCAGAGGAGAAAAAGAGTAGAAGAGATAGCGAAAGAGAAGAACAGAAGAAGAAAGATATACAGAGGATGTAAATAAAGCCTGGGTTACAGACAAGTGAAAAACAGAGAAACAAGAGTAGAAAGAGAAGGAAGGAGGCAGAGGAAGTTAGAGAGAAGAAAGAATATTATTAGCCACAATCACCGCGAGCCCAACATTTGCTCCAACACTCAGTGCACCCCTACAAATTCGCGGGTTACACTAACCTTTGTTTAGTCGACATTAGCCTCAAGAAATACATTTCCGCGCATTAATATTTTATAAAAATCAGTTTTTATTATTAACAATTAATATTTTTAACCACACCCTTCCATAACGTTGCACTGCTTTATATTTCAGTTAATTATCTTGTAAAGACCGAACAGTACATGAATAATCAGAAGTGTAAGTACATATGGGACTAACGTTCTAAAGTTAGTCTCTATTTCAATTTTTCATGTTGACTTGTCAAGTCAGTAAATGTTACTAAGAAGGTTTTTGTATGTGGCTCTTCAAAAGTAACTTTTGAAATATAGATGGAGTTACATTTATGAGCTTAGAATATATTTAATTCATCAAAATGTGTTTAAACGCAGCTGTTCTGATGGCAGGCGAAAAAACAATTTTTTAAACTTTATTTTCACAAAAAGTTGACAGTTTCCATTCATTTCAAAAATGAATATTACTGAAAGAATAACTGAACTTTGTTTCAGTAAAACCAGAGCCTCGTAGAATTGTAAACGCTATTGATGACGTTATGACCCATGGAAACAAGCCCGTTACCGGTAAGTACAAAACTTAGTTAATATGTGTGTATGCGTAATAAGTAGCAAACTATATATACATACATACACACACACACACACACACACACACACACATATATATATATATATATATATATATATATATATACAGGGTTACCTGAAATTCAACGTATTCCTTTGAAGGCACGATAGTAAAGCGAATGTGCAACAACAAATTGAACCCTAAATTGCCTTATATTAAGGGTGTCCATTTTCGAGATATTCCACTTTTATTGATTTTGTAGAAGAACTCCCAATTTCCAGTTCAAACAGTCAAAAGCGCCGAACATTTTCAAAGAGCAAGTCAAAACTAATTTGATGTTTAAATTTTCAATGAACTTGCTTCCAAAAAACAGCAAATATCTAAAAAAGAATCAATAAGACACTAAGCGTACAAACTAATAGAAAGACTTCCTTGTTTTATCAGGTGTCCGATGACGTGTTAATGTTCAGAGAAAAATTAAAAATTCCTGGAAAAGAGTTCAACAACAATGGGGCAGGTAGAGAGCAACTATGAAATGGAAATTGAAAGAAGAATTAAATAAAATACAGTTTGTATGCAATAATGGATTTAGTTCACAAGTCTTGCTCAAAATGATATCCTCTACGTCGAATACACTCCCGAACCCGCTTCCTTAGTTTCTAGTTCCTTAACGTTAACAAGCCACTTGTTAGTTCGCGACTAACTCATGCTCCCATGTATATGATCACAGTAACTTTACGTTACTTTAACTCATCCTAACTTAAGTTTAGTTTATATCGCATAGAGTTGATGAACACTATTGCCTTGAATTCAATATGTTGTTATTAGAAATTAGAAATTCTTTATTCATGGCCGAAGTTCAGCCTGTGGCTGCTCTACCACTTAACCCGCAAAATCTAGTACACTAAAACAAACAAAATACAATTACTACTATAACATAACGAGAAATTTATGAAGTGAGTCGGAGGTGAAAGAATGTGTCGAAGAATTAGCTTTATCATTTTCAGGTTTATGCCGTCTGTGCCACAAGAATTGGAACGGATTTTGGACACGAGTTGTGCAATTTCTACTTCTTTGACGGGTCGAAAGAAGAAGGTGTCGCCGTTTTCAGTAAATGTAGTTGTAAGGAAGCTTTCGCACTCTTCGAGGATGAGATCGGTTTCTTGGTTAGAGGGACTGGCGCTGTCAATAAAGTGGGTGTTTAACAGATGCGGATCATTAAAAAAGTGTGGGACATTCTTCTTGCTGAGGACACATTTCAGCGCTTTAACACATTTATACTCTAAGCTGGTATTCAATTCTACAAATAAAGTATATTTGAAACACCAACACCAATGTTTATAATTCCGGTCATACGTTGCATGCCACAATTAACCTTTCATATTGCATTCGTCTATTTTTCAGTTCGCCATGTGAAGAAAATTCCTGTATCTGGTAAGAACATAACTTATAAAATTACAGTTGCCTGTAGCTCCAGAAGTATAATTGCATAAATAATTTCTGTCTCTTGAACCACCTCTTGACGGGAGTCTACATTTTTTATTCTTGTTCACTTACATTAAACAGTGTTCAGTAAGCTCTATTATCTTAAAGAGCAAGTGCAGTTTAAAATGTTAAGTTATTGTAATCTTCTTCATTAATCAGAGTCAAACTTAAGCTCATAATTTACAGAAGTAAGATAATAGTATAACGTATCCGTTATATGGTACTCACTTGTTAACGAATTATGGTGTATTATTTATATTTTGTCTAACATAGAAGTATATTGTAGTTCAACTTATGTGAATCATGTTTTACCTTTCCATGAACAGACTTCTACGTAAAATGTCTATGGCATTGTAACATTTTGTATGACGACATCTATGATCAATATTACATAATAACTTGAAAATATTCACCAATTATCAGGAAACATTTGTCAAATTATGTCTTCATTGTACATATTTAATTAATGTAAAGTGCAGAAAATGGTTAGATATTGACTAATTAGCATGATCCGATACATTACTTGTTATTGTTTATAAGAAAATTGTCAAATTGTATTTTTAAAATTGAAAGATCTCTAGTACGTAGAATTGCTCATGAGAGCGCCAGGGAAGGAGGAGAGTGGATTCCTGCTTCCGGTCTTCCGTTTTATGCAAGAGGCGTCAATTTTTTGAGATTTTGGCGTGTTTAATATCGATATATTGGAAGTGTTTTTTATTATGGAGAATCGACACACATGTGCACGTAAGTGTTATGATATATTGGATCGAGAAGTGCGATATCACTGATAATTTCGTCAGTGAAAATTGCAGGACTGTCATGGCTGCGAGAATAGCGTCATAAGGAATCGATCTAACAAAGAGCCATAATAAGAAGGTGATATTTTTCAATATTCATTTTTTGAAGTTTTGTACTACTAGATGATTAGTCCTATCATCAAAATGTATGTAATTGCGAGGAATGTGTAAAATACGCGTTTCATTCGAGGATATTAATACATATATGAATGCATACTGAATTGGTAGTTTGTTTACCATTACGAGGGTCACTATATTTTGAGCCTAACAATGATAAAACAGGAATTTGGCATTGAAAACTGCTTTATTGTTTTTCGAAGTATTCTCCTTTATGGTCAATACACTTTTGCATTCGTTCGAACCATTTGTCAAAGCAGTTTTTCCAATCTTCTTGAGACACCTCCATAATATGGTTTTTGAACTCATCAACGGCGTCTTCCGCCGACGAAAATCGTTGTCCACGCAATTTATTCTTGACATTCGGGAACAAGAAGAAGTCATTGGGTGCCAAATCAGGACTGTACGGCGGATGACCCATAAAGTCGATTTTTTGACTGTTCATAAAGTCGGTTGTTAGACGAGATGTGTGACAGCTGGCATTGTCTTGATGAAGAATGATCCGACGGCGTTTGTTTGTTTTCCGTATTTGACCGAAGACCTCTGGCAAACAAATTGTTGTGTACCATTCAGAGTTGACCGTTCTACGTTCCTCTAAAGGCACAGTTGCAACATGACCAGTTTTCCCGAAAAAACAGGCGACCATTTGTTTCGATGTGCTTCGAGCGCGAACAACTTGTTTTTGATTGGGTTCATCTTGAAACACCCATATAGTCGACTGCTGTTTACGTTCCGGCTCACATGCATATATCCATGATTCGTCACCTGTTACAATCTTATACGTCTTTTGAAGCACCACGATTGTATTTATTGAGCATTTGTTTGCACCAATTGACGCGAGCGTCTTTTTGAGTTTTTGTCAAATTGTGTGGGATCCAACGAGAACATACCTTTCTCACAGCTAAATGATCATGTAATATTTTATATATGCTGGTGGAACTAATGCCTATGGTTGCCTCAATCTCACAGTATGTCACATGACGATCTTGCAGTATTAGGTTTTGCACAGCATCAATGTTTTCTTGAACAACAACTGATTTTGGACGACCTTCGCGAATCTCGTCGGTGAGCGAATGGCGGCCACGATTAAATTCGTTATACCAGCGTTTCACAGTGGCAAAGGATGGGGCTTCATCGCCAAATGTGGAAGTAAGTTGATCGATGCACTCTTGTCTTGATAATCCACGTCGAAAATCGTAAAAAATCATTGCACGAAAATGTTCACGAGTTAATTCCATTTTATTGTTGTCGCGCAATCTCCAAGGCAACATAAACAACACAAATCAAGCTATTGACAAAACATTTAAAGTACGTTATGGTCAATAATGCCAGACGATTCCGTGCAAACGTCAAATCGCGCCTAACTTCAATCAGTGTTGCCAAGGCTCAAAATATAAATAGTGGCCCTCGTATGATATATATGCATAAAAACATATAAACATACTTCATGAATATTTGTCGTGGATGATAATTGGAAGTTCATTCTCAACTTAAGTAAGAAAGACTTGTACTCTGAAGTGCTTACAACATGTAATTCTACCACAATTATGGACATGTTATTACAAATTTGTATGTGCTTTTCATTGCAAGTACATACTACTTTATAAAATTATTACTAATTTTGAAAGACTTTTTTGAAACAGTAAAGAACAGAGTTATTACCACATTCTTGCTGCTACGAAATTTCTTATTAATTATTGTATACAGAGATTTGTGACATTGTATTATCAGTATAATACAGTGTAGAACCGTAAGGTGCAGTACAAGAAAGTGCATAATATTATATTAAAATATGTCAAGTGACATTTGAAAATATGATTTGGATAAGTTGGTAGAGAAATATTGCTTTCTGTGTTGAATACACATGATGTGTTTATTGCAGTATATCAGAAGTTATGTGTTAGTAAATAATTGGGATATGTGTGCATATTGCTTGAATTGATAATTATCCATCGGTTCATAGGGAATACCTACTATAATAATATAAATAACTCCATTGTTCAAATAGTTTCATACCATTGCACAACTATTGAAAATAAGTAACTTAAATTATGTGAACAGCAAATCTTGACAATTATAAAGGTTATCTGATTGTATTAAAATATATCTGTTATATTCAGCTTTATTATTTGCAATATAGGCCAGAAAAGATAAACATCCTAGTCTTGGAAAATAAGTTGAAATAATTTTGGAATATAACCTGGAAACATAATTTATTCTTGAAATGATATTTCATTCATAGGTTGTTTACATTTGTGAATTATATAGTTGATACCAAACATATACTTGACAAAGTATAGAAATACTATTTAAATAACATCTACGATTAAGAGATATAGAAAAATTATAGTTTATAATTTAGATAAATATAAACAATTTCAGAGGTTATCTGCTTATCCTTGACTCTCTTAATTAGCATTATTCAAGATCATAATTTATAAATATGACCTACCGCTACCAGAATAATTAAATTTTAGATTACTTATTGATATAATTTGTAAGGAATTCTTTGCATGTTGAGATTTAGAAGGATTGCCCGTTGATTAATGTTGAGACATGATTCATTCATTTTGGAGTGTACTGTTTGCGTTGCAATGATATATAAGTCTTGAGAGCGATAACTACTACTACTGCGCACGACGGTCTCTGTAAAAATGTAAAGTTCGAAGAAGATTTGGTTTAGGATATGATCCTATTGTTGGCTTAAGAAGTGATAGCGGGTTAATGGCGGACATTTTGCAGAGTTCAAGGCACCCATTTTTGGAACCGTCATAATAGGTTAGTCACAAGTAGATGATGATACTATGATGTGCACTAGATCTAAATAGAAGATTTAACACTGATATTACGTTGCTATAAAAATTCATTCTTGCAGACAATAGACATGGGAGAGTTAGAAGAATTGAAGGCCGCCCGAAAAAGGAAAGTTGTAAGTATATGTGATGATATAGTAGAGGGGGGGGGGTGAAAATGTGGAAACCCTCTTTGTTTTTGGCATATAAAAAACTTGTTTATTGTTGTTTTAGCTTGAAAAATTACCTAAAGTTACTTTATAATGTTTTGAATATGAAACTAATACTAGTAATTGCAAAACGTATGTATGTAATAAATAAATAAATATTTTGTGCTTGTACTACATTTTTTTGAAAACTTCAAAAAGTGCGGGTAATTATGGTAAATCAAATGTTTTAAATAAAAAAATAAAACGTTTGGCAATTATTTTATGTTACATTAGGTGTCTATTACATAAGAACATTATTTTATAAAATTAGAATGGTAAGTAGAGCTCCGTTTGTATCCAACCAGAAGGATGGCATTTTCCGATTGCTCCAGGTGATGGATGCTCTTTCATTAGAGTATCAGTCCAGTTCTTGCTGGGGAAGATCATCATTGGTGGTATAAAAGTTCCACCAGCGCTCATGCAGCTATGACAAAGGAACCTCGCTCTGCTGCTGTGATGGCGCCTACTTGACGTTTACCTTTTAGTCCAACTTCATGTGGTATCTTGGTTTGGACGACACCGAGGCCGGTTTCGTTCGACATTGTATACACGATCAGCACTAAAAGAGTGTTTGTCATACTCAGCTTCCAGCTTGTCAAAAAACTTGTCTATGGCATCTTTGTTGAACCCGTTTGCTCTCGAGAATGGGGTCCCTGTAGGCTTGTGGAGCATGATTTTGTTTTTGTGCCGCCCTACCTCCAGCATTTGAGCTAAAAGGATGCTGGATATTATTTCCTTGCACTAGTTGATAGGCCATCCTCTTGACATCTAATCTAGTATGGCCATAAAAGCGATTATCCATTTCAACAAGACACTCCACCAAGGGTTTCTCAACATTATCAGGAAGGACAGGGGAAAGCCCTACACTTAAAGAAACGCAATCTTCAGGCGACATATCGCTATGCACATATCTTTGCAGTGTCGTCTGAGGCACTTTGAACGTTTTTACCGCTCCTCTTAATCCCATCTTTTTTCCCCTTAGAGCTGTTACAGCCTTCATCATGTTTTCAACATCCCACTTCTTCAAAAGAGCCCTCACAAATCCGGGATAATAACTTGACGTACTGTCGCCATGTCAACTGTCCGACTGACTGCTCGTGTTCTACCGTAACAAATAGGAACTTCTACAACTGTTTCCCGGGCATCCCGCTGGAGTGCAGCACTCTGCAGGCCAGATATTAGACGTTTCCACATTACCCTCACGCTTCCAGCTTTGCACTCCCTCTATATCTAAGCTGATATTATGAATGTTCTAGAAAGTGTGCAAACTTGCACACATTAAAGTCAGCTATATTATTTTCTTAAAAATAGATGTCACGCCGATCGGGAAAACAGAAAATGACAAAAACAGATAGACAGAGAAATATAATGAGTAAGCAAGGGTTAAAGTGTATCGCATGGCTCCATACACACAGGATAGAAAGTTTGAAAATTTGTGGCTTTTGTATGGCCACACCCTATATATAAAATATCGCTTATGCCGATCTTGTCCCGACAAAATCTACCGTTAGCAGTCAAAATTATTTCGCAAATCATTTAGTGAACATTAATTTCTTTTCAGTTTCCGATAAACTTGTGGCCAAATCAATCGACAAGAACACAGGAAGTAAGTAATCTATAATTTACATTTGGCTCCAACTGCGGTAGAGTGTTAAAATTAAGAGAGGTCTATGCTAACGACAAAGCATTTTGGCTATTTCAGGAAAGTATACGTTGCCTCTATTTGACGTAGCACATTCGAATGACAATTCCTTTCACCAAATTTCATGTGTCAAATCACTGCATAAGATGGACTTAAATAAAAAATTCACATTAACAGAACGCACCTGTATTATATTTTAGAAAGCATAAGTTAGTGTGAAATGCCATTTTATCGATTTTATTGTCACAACATTTAAGAGGTTTGGCGAATTGTGGAATGTGCCTCCACCGGGGATCGAACCGCTGTCATCCTTAGTTGAAAGGCGACAGAGTTTTCACTACGCCATAGTTGATGCCTGTTGCAATTGCTCAACAATAACAATTATTCTTATGTTTTCAGAGGAAGATGTGGTCCAGATAAAGGATGGGCAAGGGATAATAGGTACGTACAGAAACACTCTATAGCTGCAGATAGGTGAGAAAAAACCAGGGAAAGAGAAAATGAAATAAACAGTAAGAGAGAAAGAGCGGAATGAGAGTGAGAAACAGAGTAAAAGAGAAAGAAAGGGAGAGAATAAAGCGGTAAGAAGAAAGATAGAAAGAGCGGGAATAAGAAAATGAGAGTGACAAGCAGAATAAGATAAATAAAACGAAATGGCAAGAATAAGAGAATGAGAGAGAGATGCAGGGTCAGAAGGAAAGAGAGGGCGGGAATAAGAGAATGAGAGTGAGAAGCAGAATAAGAAAAATAAAAGGAAATGGCAAGAATAAGGAAATGAGAGAGAGAGAGATATGCAGGATCAGTAGGAAAGAGAAAAGAGCGGGAATAAGAGAATGAGAGTGAGAAGCAGAATAAGATAAATAAAAAGAAAAGGGCGAGAATAAGAGAATGAGAGAGACATGCAGGGTCAGAAGGAAAGAGAGGGCGGGATTAAGAGAATGAGAGTGAGAAACAGAATAATAAGGAAAGAGAGAAAGTGAAAATAAGAGAATGATAGAGAGAAGCAGAATAAGATAATCAGATAGAAAGAGTAAGAATAAAAGAACGAGCGAGAGATGCAGTGTCAGAAGGAAAGAAAGAAAGATCGGGAATAAGATAAGAAGAGTGAGAAACAGAGTAAGAGGCATTGAAAGCAAAAATGGGATAAGGAGAGTGGGAAACAGAATAAGGAAGGAGAGAAAGAGTGAAAATAAGAGAATGAGAGTCAGAAGCAGAATAAGATAAATAGAATTAAAGGACGAGAATGAGAGTGGGAACAACATGGTATGAGAGAGAAACAGACAAAGAAAAAAAAGAGAGAGAGAACCAGGGTAAGGGAAAATTGAAGTCAGGCAACAATTGTTTGGTGATGTTCTCTTGTGTCTATAGTAGTTAATGGTAATTAGAAACATTTAAACTCGGCACTATTTCATCGAATTTATTTGAGAACTTTAAAAAATGACAAAATTACTATCTCTAATGTTACAATTTAACAACTGAATATATCACTTTTTACTTTCTTTTTTTCTCTTATATTACTTTCTTTTAACATTTTTTTGTGATTTCGGTGTAAAATTTCAAATTTGATTTCATGTTTTATTTTAATTTAACAGTTGGGCTGAAAAGTTCGTAGGCTAACATAGTAAAAAATATTTTTTTGACAAAATTCGATTTTATTATTCAATATAGTTGCCTTCGAGGGCGATACAACGATTATAGCGGTCATACAATTTTTCGATGCCATTTTTATAGTACGATTTCTCTTTAGCCTCAAAATAGGCCTCAGTTTCGGCGATTACCTCTTCATCAGTGCTAAATTTCTTTCCAGGGAGCATTCTTTTAAGGTCTGCAAACAGGAAAAAGTCACTGGGGGCCAGATCTGGAGAATATGGTGGATGGGGAAGGAATTCGTAGTCTAATTCACATAATTTTGCCATCGTTTTCATTGATTTGTGACAAGGTGCATTGTCTTGATGAAACAGCACTTTTTCCTTCTTCAAATGGGGCCGTTTTTTCGTGATTTCATCCTTTAAACGCTCCAACAACGCTATGTAATAATCTCAGCTATCTCGATCAACTTCACTTTACGATCATTTAAAATTATTTTGTGGACTTTTTTGATGTTTTCGTCGGTAACAGCCTCTTTGGGGCGTCCACTGCGTGCATCGTCTTCGATGCTCATTTCGCCTCGTTTAAATTTAGCAAACCACTTCTCAACGGTTGATTTTCCTGGTGCAGAGTCCGAATAATGTTTATCAAGCCAAGCCTTGGCTTCAACAGTATCTTTTTTCGCCAAAAAGCAATGCTTTATTAACACACGAAATTCTGTTTTTATCCATTTTTTCACAATAACAAAAGCTGCTTCACTCACAATGCTATATCTCACGAACTAATTATCCGGCAGCTGTGAAATTTATACACATATCTTTTGAAAGTTAGTACTAAGTAAAAATCACATGGATTTAATTCTAGTAACGCCATCTATGAGTAAGCCTACGAACTTTTCAGCCCAACTGTTATAATTCAAAATATAATATTTAAAGCATTTTATTATAATTATTTATATTTTCAGAAGAAAAAAATACAGTATACAAGAAAAAATTCAGTGATCCTGCTGTCACAAGTACGTATTAGACTTTTCTTACTATCAAAATTTGTTCAGCTTCGTAAACTAGTTAATATTATTTTTTTAACTATTTTTAATGTTATTTTTAATTGCATATGTTTTGCGATGATGAACATATAAATACAAAAGTCAAATTTGTGAACACAATAATAGAATATTTGAGCAGAAATATTTATAGATCCTTACAAACTCAAGATAAGTTATTGTTCTAATCTATACACTGGTTCGCTGTACTCTCTCTGGAATGTTAAAAGTTAGGTAAGAGTGTAATAGCCATTGCAAATTCTTTCATATCAATCTACAGGGTGACCCTACAATACCACCTTCTCTCTGACAATACCTCTGTTGTTATTATTGGCAAAGTAATGATGCTTTAGTAACAGCATTGAACTAGAAAACAAGGAAAAATCATAACGTACATACAAAATGTAAGAAATACATTTTTATGTATTCGCATACCTACCTCGCATACCTGGGTCATGGCGGATTCATAGAAGTTCTCGAAGTTCCAGTCTGTAGAAGACTCTGCCTTCGTATGTGTCACAATAATTCGTACATTCATTAGTCATTTGTCATGGCGGGATAGTCAAGAGTCAGGAGGTTTGTCACTTACGACTGTCGAAAGTGAAGTGTTTATATCCGTCATCAATAGTTTAAAGAAGTAGTAGTCTGTTTGAAATAGCTAACTAAAAAAATTCAGACTTGTGTCGCGTACGACTTTATCTTAGACAAAATTCAAACCAATTTTCAATGAAAATATTTAAAGTTGAATTTTCTTCCATAACATTGCAGAGAACTTTGTTTCAACTTAACCGGGAGAGTCATTCAAAAAGTAAGTTACGTCTTCCGCCATCTCTTGGTAGATAGCGCAGCAAGTCTTGCGCATGCTTGGAATGGAGTTCATGTCCATATTTCCTGTGAGTTCTACGGGTTTGTCGTGAGATAACGGTGTATAAGGACCAGCACTTGCGTACGCAAGGGGTGGGGGGGGGGCGAGCGGCTGATCGAGCTACAGCCCCTCCCGAAATTTTGAGAACTCGTTAGATACGAAAGTGGTAACTGAAACCCCGTCCTTGAAACAATCCCCGGTTACCATTTTTGTCTTTGAATAATTATAATTTTTAACCGGTCGCATCGGTATCAGAAAGTATCGGTTGGTTTATATATACGGACACCGACCGTTAGTTTTTCCGGCACTTTAGTATTTTGCGGAGCTCGTTAAAATGCAGCGCCACACTTTCGCGGAGTAATTCTCCTGGAAATTATGCAAAATTTCAAGATTCCGTTAATCGTTCACCAATATCATGTGAAAAAACTGTATTGTGTGATTAAATAATAGGGTACAGCAGGGCTCTTCCGCTGATTTCAACTTTAAACACATAGTAGATTAATTGAAACGTTTGTCAAGAAATCGATAGTTGTAATACAATAATGATACCTTATTTAAGAACAGATTACCATAAATAAATAAGTAAGAAAAGTAATACATCTTTTCTTATTAAAGATATATTTGAGGAGTGCAGAAATCAGAATTCGCAAAAACAGCGGGGCTATTTCGCCCAGTCAAGGGGCTATTCCGCCCAGCACGCTTTTGCTTCCACTATTTTTGAAGGAGTGTTGTTAAGGAACAAACCAGTTACGTCAGCATTCAGGTGAGGCCAATCTCCTCTCACATATTCCCATACAACTCGAAGAACTTAGTGGCAGCCTGCTTATTCATTTCCTCAGCTCTCGATTTTGATAGTCCTTCTGGGTTTCTGAGAGATATATATCATCGTTTCTTTTCAAGAATCAAGAAAACCAGTGTTTACCTGCAGTCCATGCTTTCCATGCACCAAGGATGTCAAATATATATATATTTATTGATGCATAGGTAAATGCTGCTCTACGAACTTGATTCGGTGTACAGACAAATTCTCTTCCATCTGAATGTTTCAAACTAGACGTTGAACGCTCTTGGGTGGCCGGCTGTTCTGTGTTTTCTCCCAGTGCCAGACCAGATTCTGAAGCCTTTACTCGATCTGTAAGTATGGAGTACGGTATTCCAAACAATTCAGCAGCTCCTCTCATATTCACATCTCTTAGACAACTCTATTGCTCCATTCATCATCTCTTCGGGCCATTTAGGGCTGGGCATTTATCTGCTACATGTACGAACCATCTGAAATGAGAACTTAAAACATGCTGTTTGACGATTTCACATTACACCACCATTTACGTAAATAATTTTGTTGAACGGAATAGGCCCGTATTTACTGAGCGAAATATCCCTACCTGTAGCAATTGTGTATAACGCCCCAACCAGGGTGGCAACGAAGAAATCGAACTACATTTATGCACACGTACAATGTATAACATGTGTTCTAATAGCTTTAAAGAAATTAGTTAAAATTTCCAGTTATTGTGCATGACGCACCTTAAGTTCGTATGCCCTATTCTTTAACAACGTCAATATTGCATCGCACTTCGCTTGCCTCATGAGATTCTACTTTTGTCCCCATCCAAAATATAACACAAAGCACTGGAACAACGGACACGAGCGGCAGTCAGTAGACCACGCTTCACACTGAAAAAAAGAAAAGCACTCCAGAGTGCCAAGATATGGCGCTGTGGGCACATTTCTTATTTCGGACGGAATAGCCCCGTGGACGGAATAGCCCAGCTGTACCCTAGGCATTTTGATAGTCTGATGCAATTCTTGCATGTTTTAAAGCAAAACTATAATAAACTGTTGCATATAATTGTAAGTAGTTCAATATTTCTTAATTATTACAATTTTCAAGCATTGGTATCGGTGAGAATATGTGTGAGTATCGGCATCTGTGTGGATATCGGCTGCAAGTGGTATCGACTCATCCCCAATACTTATGAAATGGCCCGCCCGAGAATGCACCTATGTAATATCACCTTTACAATTCCAGCCCCCTCCGAAATAAAATCCTGCGTACGCCAGTGACCAGATGAGTTGTGGCAGCAATTCGAAAGCGGTGGCACGAATTCGATTGATGTGGTACAGTATACACGGCCTGGCACGACGATAACAACAATGCTAAAGTGATATTGCAGGATTTCAGAGGTGGGAATGGCAACAGAGAGGGTCGTACCATTATCTTCCATACGCGACCTTTATAATGGACGCCAGTTGTCCCCCCTCTCACCCAGCAAACAAGGGAAACTAAATATGTAAATGCTCTTTTAGTAAAACATGCATTTCCATATGGAGGTATGTGACTGCCCCGAGTTCCTGAACGTGCAATTAATTGTTGGATTGCCTGATCACGTTACGTTATGCTATAGTTATTTCTATGCAACCCAATTATATTCATACTTACATTATTTCTATTATATTAATACCTACGTAATTGAAGATATCATTTCTCTGTAGATGGCAAATAAATTAATTAAATAATTATTTAATTAATCATAGAGGGCTCTGTGAAGAAATAGTGCAAACATCTGAATTATCCGCTACATGTCTCAACACAGAGTTCCTTAACCCATAATAACATACTTTAGTTTATTTTTTGAATCATCTCTTACATCAACTGTAGATTGTTCATACTAATAAAAGACTCGCAAAACGAAGTACATCAATTTCTTCGGGTAAATATAATGGTTTGCATTACTTATTCATTCATTTCTGTAATGCAAGAAATTAGTGTTATAGCTACATTACTGGAAGTTCCATATGAACTTGACATGCTTATTTAAAGTGTGACTACAAGCATCACATTAAATGTATACCACTCTATACACTAAAGAAACATGTTCAGTGACTATTTTGCTTTTCAGATAAAAAGGGAAGAGCTGTTCTGAGTCTTTCTAGTGAGTATATAAGTTAACAAGGTGTCAAATTACAGTATCCGATAACCTTTGATAAAAATTAGATACTGTCATCTGGATGATAATTAAGGATAACTTTCAAATTGTCATTATCTAATTGAAACTAACTTTCAATTTTTTTTAAAAAAAAATGCATTTTGAATCTTCTTCTTCGCATCTTACCATTATTCGAGAGTAGTTGTATTGACTGTACAACCAGGACCGGAAAGTATGAACCCCCCTCAAGCAGATTTGGCTATACTTAAAACAAGCTCAACATGCCCATATGAGCTTTTTGCTCAAGTGTGGAACCCCGTCTAATCCAAGATTTTTGTAAAAATGCCCTCGGGAATTTCCTGAGAAAGTATGACCCCCCTCAGATTGATTTGTCTATACTTACAAAAGGCACTTCTGTGAGATTGTTGTCCATAAACCTGTCAAAAATATGCCCCTCTTGATATTTTTTTAGCCATACTTAAAACTAGGCCAAGCTGCTTATAAGAGCCACCTATACACACACCCATACATATTTACTTCTGGTTTAAGTTCAATTGGATACCAGCTTCAATTTGTTTATTAAAAAAATGCAATATGCAGAGACCCTCTAGAATTGCTCCGTGACTCTCTCATTTCTTACATCATAAACATATGATTTTTCACCTATGAGAATAACACTACATATGGTGTCATCAGGTAATGCCTCATGGAATTCACAGATAATTTTAATGTTTGTCCTGTCATTCACCACAACTTGTTTTCTTTTTGAGGTGTTGATTACAAACATGGGTCTCTGTGCTTTGAATTCATCTGGTGTGTAATACATGTCAGTATTGCCAATTGTAAAAAACAGTAAACAAAATTTGCCTGCTTTAGAGATATTCCAAAAAAAAATATATATTTGATAAGCAACAACAACAGGGCCATCTATGTGCAAATGTCTGAACTCGGTGAACACTTGGGAACAAGTCAATTTTTTTCAACATGTCAATATTTTTAACTCTTTTTGCCAGTAATAGGGAATGGTAGTAAGCATTAGACAAAGTACTTTGGAGCCGAATATGCCTTTCTTAAGACGTCGTATATTGCTAAAATATCTTTAATTCACATATTTCTCATACCGCCGTATCTTGTTCTATTAGGCCTCTTCAAGAAAATTGCCAATTAGTGAAAATTAATTGAGCACAACAGCAAAAGAGGTACTAATAGGGCAAGCATACAATGATATGGGGATATGTGAATTGTTGGTTTCTTCGATTCAGATAAATGGATTGAATTGAAACTGGGATATTTTGCATTTTTTTATACAAAATCTGATATTTGTTACATCCAGCTTGCTTGTTGTAATCTATTCATATTTAAAATCAAGCCTATATCTGTCCAAGTTGTTATATAAAATCAATATACATGGCATTAGGTCAGTGCCTTCTGGGACATGCATGTCTGTGCAGGTATTTGTGCTAGGTCAGTGCCTCTGAAGGCCGCTGAAAAAAAGCCTGCAGCCGGCCAGTTCCTCTGCACGGATCAATACTCGGGGCAGTTTTCTCAGATTCTCGCACCGAGGAGCTGCGGCACGGCCAGTTCCTCTGCACGGATCAATACGCGGGGCAGTTTCTCAGATTCTCGCCCCGCGGAGCTGTGGGAATAAAACCGCCCGGGCAGTTTTATTCCCGCCAAAGTGGTTCTTAAATATAAAATTCAAGAACTAATTGACATAGAGCTATGCAGTTTTTTTGTCTGCACTGAACTCAACTGATATTTTTTATTAAGTATAGAGTTTTGATTTGAACCCCAGGAAATTTTATATAAATACCAAAGCCAAAAATATTAATACACACACACACACATACATACACACACACACATATATACATACACACATACAAAGCACAGTGTTGAACCCAACTGATATTTTTATCCAGCATAGAATTTTGATTTGAACCCCAAGAAATTGTATATAAATACCAAAGCCAAAAATATTAAGTGTATACACACATACACACATACATACACATACAAAGCACAGTGTTGAACCCAACTGATATTTTTATCCAGCATAGAATTTTGATTTGAACCCCAAGAAATTGTATATAAATACCAAAGCCAAAAATATTAAGTGTATACACACATACACACATACATACACATACAAAGCACAGTGTTGAACCCAACTGATATTTTTATCCAGCATAGAATTTTGATTTGAACCCCAAGAAATTGTATATAAATACCAAAGCCAAAAATATTAAGTGTATACACACATACACACATACATACACATACAAAGCACAGTGTTGAACCCAGCTGATATTTTTTATCCAGCATAGAGTTTTGATTTGAATCCCAGGAAATTGTATATAATGAACAACAACAAAAATGCCAAGTTAAAAATATTGTAATCAATGCAATAAGAATATATCCAGCCCCAATTGGGCCAAGCACCAAAAGATTTGTGACCCAGACAAATACAGAACTCCCACAAAAATTTGCCCCAAATGCAATAGAAAATATAGCATGCAATACTTCACATATAAACATAAAGATACTTGCTCTGTACAGTTATCAACATTGCCCTCACAACCATCTACTTCTGGTCTGAAAAGGAAGCATGAAGCACCTGTTAATGCTAGAGCAGCAAAGCAGCCACGCTATGAACCCATCCATAGCAGTTTTAATGCCCAATTAAGAGATTATCGGTTTGTATCAGAGCCAAGATGTGGTATTAAGAATTTTTTGAACAGTGTAAATCCTGATGTGCAGGCAATTCTAAATGCACAAAATGGCTCTTATAAGCTGTCCCTCAAATTGTTTACACAATATAAGAAGCCAAACGCTACAAAATTTACACAGCCCCACATAACAGAAACTGTACCTGTATATTCAAATACAAATTCAGACAAAATAATAAGCAGTTTGATAGATCAATTGAATATTAAACACTCTGAATTTGCAGCAAAAGAGTCAGGATGGAGCCTATGCGGTTCATCACACAAATTATATGTTAATATTTCTGAATTCAGCTCATTACAAGGTTCCACTTATGTGCCATTACCTGCCAATATTAAAAACAAAAGAGCCGTGGTCAATATTGAAAATACCGACCAGAAATGCTTTTTGTGGTGTATTTTAGCTGCTTTGTTTCCAGTTTCAAGGAATCCTGAGAGAATAACTTATTATAAACAACATGAAAATGATTTTGATGAGGCAATGGAGGGTTTAGAATATCCAATGTCTGTTCAGAATATTGATAAATTTGAAAAAAGGGCCAAGCATATCAATGGCAAACAATTATCTATTAATGTATTTATTTGTTCCACTGGCCGTGGCAATTGCTTGATAGCACCTCTCAGAATCAGTACACTTGATGATGAATCTGCAATTCCGATTGATCTGCTCTTAATTGAAGGGGATGGCAAATATCATTACACTCTGATACATAATCTTGAAGCTTTAGTGAGAACACAACTAGACAAAACTCATACAATATTCAAGTTGTGCAGAAGATGTTTATCTGTATTTTATGGTCAAAAAATGGTGAAGGGGGTTCGGGAAGAGAGTACGGAAATTGCCAAAAACAAGTTAATTGAGCATCTGAAATACTGTGGCAACCATAAACCTGTTCATATGGTGATGCCCAATCCAAGTGAAAATTGCAAATTCAAAAAGTTTGAAGCCTTGTCGGAACACCCAGCATATATTGTCTGTGATTTTGAATCAAACCTCAAACCTCTTGCATTCTGCAATCCAGATCCTGAAGAATCTTCAATTACACCATACCAGCTACATGAACCTTCCAGCTTTTGTTATATAGTTATACGGGATGGTGTAGCTAGTGAGCCACACTTATACATGGGACCAAATGCCATCAAAGAATTTGCACATAGAATAGAAAATGAGTGCCGTGAATTAGCATCTAACATCTTATTAAAATCAAAGCCTATGTTGCCTTTAACAGAGAAACAGATTGAAGATTTCAACAATGCAGAAAAATGCCCGGTATGTGATTCTGAATTTTCAGATACAAATATCAAGGTGAAACACCATTCTCATACAGATGGTAAATTCTTAATGGCCCTGTGTAATAGCTGTAATATTAAGATCAAGAGACCAAGATTTGTCCCCATATTTTGCCATGGAGCATCCAATTATGATTTTCATCATTTGATCAGGTACGAGGGTTTTGACAAACAGAATTTAAATATTTTAGCTGAAAATGATGAGAAATATATATCTATTAGCAAGATAATTAAAGTTAATGGTGTTCCTATTCACATAAGATTTCTTGATTCTTACAGAATTTTATCTGCTAGCCTGGCTACACTGGCCACTCAATTATCTGATGATCAATTCAAAATCACACGTGCCTTGTTTCCAAATCAGGACCTGAAATTAATTAGGCGGAAGGGTGTATATCCATATGACTATGTTACAGATTTTTCTAAATTTGATGAGTGTTCTCTGCCACCACAACAAGAGTTTTACAGCAAAATCAGAGGATCTGGAATCACTGATGAAGATTATCACCATGCCCAATTGATGTGGAACAATTTAAATTGCCAGACATTTGGTGATTATCACATGGCATATTTAAAACTTGATGTGACCCTCTTAGCTGATATATTGCAGGCATTCAGAAAATCTTCTATGCAAAATTATAAACTAGATCCAATATATTTTTTCAGTGCCCCGGGCCTAGCATGGTCTGCAACGTTTTTGAACACTAACATGCATTTGGATCTGATCCACGATCAAGATAAGTATCTGTTTATGGAGAAATGTATAAGAGGGGGGATGGTGCAATGTTCCCAGAGATATGCCAGAGCAAATAACAAATATATGCCTGATTACACTGGTCTACATATGAAAAAAAGATTTCTGCTGACTTAGATATTTTAACTAATTCTATATAATTTGAGGTCGCTGATTCCAAATATGTAGTCAGAAAATGTGTATCACGTCACAATTTTTCACAAATCACATTTGAAAATTTTCACAATATTATAATACTGGGCTAAACTCCAACAATTTTTCATATAGATATCTGCACATAATGAAATTTCTTTTTCTGTTGACTTAGATATTTTAACTGATTCTATATAATTTGATGTCGCTGATTCCAAATATGTAGTCGGAAAATGTGTATCACGTCACAATTTTTCACAAATCACATTTGAAAATTTTCACAATATTATAATACTGGGCTAAACTCCAACAATTTTCCATCTGCACATAATGAAATTTCTTTTTCTGCTGACTTACATATTATAACTGATTCTATATAATTTGAGGTCGCTGATTCCAAATATGTAGTCAGAAAAAGTGTATCACGTCACAATTTTTCACAAATCACTTTTGAAAATTTTCACAATATTATAATACTGGGCTAAACTCCAACTGCATCTGCACATAATGAAATTTCTTTTTCTGCTGACTTACATATTATAACTGATTCTATATAATTTGAGGTCGCTGATTCCAAATATGTAGTCAGAAAAAGTGTATCACGTCACAATTTTTCACAAATCACATTTGAAAATTTTCACAATATTATAATACTGGGTTAAACTCCAACAATTTTCCATATAGATATCTGCACATAATGAAATTATAGGACTATACATAAGGTGGCGGAGCTGATAACAGGTATTAAGTTGCATTGTTTGACAAGTCACATTTCAAAATTTTCAGAAAATTATATCCGGCTACATTCCAACAGCACTTGCAAAGAGAATGCGAAGTAGTCAGATGTTCAATCAGAGTATCACGTCACGTTGTTTAACAAACATACGTTTCTATTTTCTCAATAGGGAGTTCTTAATGAACAAAAAGTTTAGGTAATTCCGGCAAATTGATCAATTTGTTTCACGAGCACATACAGTCAGCACCTGATGCCTGTACTTATGCTAAACTTAACATACACCACAGAATAGCACAACATGCATACCTACTTAGGCAAAATTATTCGTTTCTTTGATTTTCTGGAGTACGTGGCCTCAGGAACGTCACGCTGCAAGCACCAGCAATAGTCGGCCATCATGTTTTCATTCCATCTCCTCTGATATCGGTGCTCCGTGGCTTTTATGTCTTGGTGGAAGCTTTCGCCCTGTTCTTCACTTACGGCACCAAGATTGGACGGAAATACATCTAAGCGGCTGTGCAGGAAGTGAAGCCTGACACTCATATTTACTCCTAACTTTTGAAACGTCACCAACAAATTTTCAACTAGAACCTCGTAGTTGTGCGCCATGAAGTTTCCAAGAAAGTTTGTATTGACATCAGAAAATGCACAGCATACATCTTACTTTGTGTGGTTAATTGTTTGTAAGAATTCTTCATCTTCCATTAGCATCCTTATCTGAGGACCATCAAAATACCTGCTTTTACTTTCTCATGCGTCAATGCAGGACATTTTGAGCAAATGTATTTAAAGCAAGCCCCATTCTTATCCAGAGCTTTTACATACTGCTTCATTAATTCCAACTTAATGTGCAGTGGAGCAAGTAACACTTCCTTAGGATCAACAAGCGGCTTGTTCTGGATGTTTTTCGCCCCGACTTCAAAGCTTTTCCTGGCAGGCCACAGGCCCGATGTTCGTTCCTTGCTCGACTGTCCCATAAATACAAAAAGCATGGATATTTCGTGAAACCTGCTTGTTGACCAAGTAACATTGAAATGACCTTGAGATCTTCACACACAAGCCAACTGTCATTTGCATACTTTTTTTCTTTCGAAGCAGTTCTTTCATTGTTTCGTAGCTTTCCTTCAAATGTACGGAGTGGCCAACAGGAATGGATGCTAACTTATTGCCATTATGTATCAACACACACTTCAAACTCCTCTTGCTATCAATAAAAAGCCTCCATTCTTCTGCATTATACGTACATCCCATAGCTTCAATTAGTCCCTTCACATCTGTACAATACACATATTCTTCGTCCCTTTGAAAATATCTTAATACATGCCTATCTCTGTCCAGATACATGAAGGTTGTTCCAGACGCTAACATATTTCTTTCCTTCTTTTCTACACAGGTCCTGCATACTTTATGAGGTGCCCAGGATTTATCTTGGTCACCCAATTTAATCCCGAAATATGCACTATACGCTTTCCTTACTAAGTTAGTAATATTTGTCCTTTGTTTTGAGGTTAACAATGTTCGAATAACTGATTTAAATAATAATCACTATAATGTTCCATGTGCTGCCATCTTGTGACCTCTTTACGGACTACGTTGTTTCATTGCTCTAAATATACATCCCTAATATTAGATAATTTTCTTTTTTCCTCCGAAACCTGACGTGATAGAAAAAAACGGATTTCGGTTTTGGATTTACCACCCTCGAATTACTAAAGAACAACCATCAGACTCCAGTCAGCAAAATGGACGTAGACCAGTGTTATGATCCAGCACGGCCATCAAATTATATAGTGTATGTAGATGCAAACAGCCTCTATGGTCATGCCATGATGCAAAAACTGCCATATGCAGGGCTTGAGTGGGTTGAAGATTTTAATATTGAGAATCTTAAGGATTTTGATGACAGTGACTATGGCCTCTTCTTAGAGGTTGATCTGACAATTCCTGATGATTTGCACAATAAATTTTCTGATCTGCCCCCAATTTCCGAGGTTCAGTGCTCACCTGGCTCTAAACAGAAGAAGCTCATGATGACACTGGAGCCGAAACAAGGATATGTCATATATTACAAAAACCTCCAGTTCCTGATGAAACATGGTGTCTAAGTGACCAAAATTGGAAAAGTTTTGAGGTTCAGGCACTCAGAATGTTTGAAACCATACATTGATACAAACACAGAGCTTCGAACATCTGCAAAGAGCCAATTTGATAAGGGCTTGTTTAAATTGATGGTTAATTCTGTGTATGGCAAAACTATTGAAAATGTCAGAAAACATACCGATGTTAAAATAATTACTGACTCCAGCCTGAGCAAAAAATTGGTTGGAAAGCCTAATTTCAATTACAGAAGAATTTATGATGAAAATATGGCACTTTTCAACATGAAGAAAACAAAAATTAAGTTTGATAAACCTATTTATGTAGGGGCTGTAATATTGGAATTGGCCAAATTACATATGTTAATATTGTATTATGATGTGTTGAAACCTTTTTATGGTGATAATGTAAAATTGATGTACATGGATACGGATAGTTTTATTCTTGATATTAAAACAGAAGATGTTTATCAAGATATGTTACAGCCTGAATTGTTTAAATATTTTGATACCAGTGAACATACAAAGATTCAACACCACCACAACAAAAAGGTGCCTGGCAAGTTAAAAGATGAGACACTTGGTGATGTTATTGTGAAATTTGCTGGGTTAAGTGCCAAGATGTACAGTTTTAAAACATGTAGTGGCGCTGTTGCCAAAAAGGCCAAGGGCATTGGCAAAGTAACTGTAGACCAAGAGCTTGAATTTGAAGATTATAAAAATTGCATCAAATCCCAGAGTTTAATCAAAATATCAGAATCCAGAATTCAGAGTGTGGATCACTTATTGACTTCAAATATTGTAAGAAAAGTGGCCCTGGACCCACATGATGATAAGAGATGCATTTTATCATGTGGCATACATACTCTACCATGGGGTCATTGTGATTTGAAAAATGGGAATCAATGCCCAATTACAGAGCATGATTTGAAATAAATAAACATGCCTATGAACTTATTTGGGTTCAAAAAACAGGCTATTATGGAGCTGCCAACACCACAACCCTCTTCTGATATGCTGTCTAAACTGAGTGGCTTGTTAATTATTCATCTGAACAGCATACTTACAGATGTTGATGATGAAACAGGCAAAATATTGTACATATTTAACAATAATTTAAATCATTACCAATTACCTGTAGGTGGGCAATTGCAATTTATTACAACCCCTGAGGGTCATGTCAAGATTTCAATAGGGAGAAATATTTACAGAATTAAGCACTCAAACATGGTTTCTGGCACTGTATATACTGTTTCTGCTGGTGACTGCTTATATATTGAGGTCCCTGGATCATATGACAAGCTTATACCCTTTTTTATAGAATTAAGAATCAGATACTCTATAATAAATAACCACTAAAACAAAAATGCCTAATGATATATTTTGCCATACAAGGCATGAAGATCACAGTGATGAGATTCTGATGCTTGATGTCAGAGTCAAGAAATTAAGAAGTGATTTACAAGCTTTACAAACCACACTCAATGCCAGTCTTCAATTAGAAATTACAAATTTACAATCACAATGCATGGACCCTCTTCTTAAAATTGATTCTGAACTCAAATTATTGCTTCAAAAATATACTGATCTGGCAACATTAGATAATTTTCAAAGTTTAGAAGAAGCTGTAGCAGCTCTTCAAGCCAAATTTAAGACCCAGGCCACCAACTCTGAGCAATTGAAACAACAATTGGAAGAGCAAATAAATAATGTCCAGGCACAGCTCCAAACAATTGTCAAAAGCATAAAATCACAAGAAGATTTTGATCTAGTGATTTCCACTCTAAAAGAACAGATTCAATCACTCCAAATACCTAATCTGGATCCTCTGCACAATGCCATAGCCGAGGTTAAAGAAAAAATTGAGACACTTGAAAATTTTATGAACAATTTGCCATCTTCTGATGCTTTGAATGCAATAACTCGGAGTGTAGCAAATATTAAGCTGCAACTTGAAACATATGAAGATTTTGGAAAAATTCAAAGTACCATAACCCATCTTGAAGGTACAATAGCAGCAGTGCAAAGTGATTTGGCAAATGTACTAGAATCTCGCCTGCCCGGTATTGTAGATACTCTTGTCAGTGTCCAGCAACAAATCACAAAGCTTGAAAACCTCAACACTGAATCTGAACTATCTCATTTTCATCACTTGATCGATGATATTCAAACAAAGCTTGAAATTTTACAACAATCCACACCCACTCAGGCAGATATAACCCTGCTCCAAAATGCTATGCAAAATGTGGCTGATGCTTCTGAATTAAACAATGTAAAACTGGCACTTGAATTTTTGCAAAATACAGTATCAAATCTTCCTACATCACAGGAACTTAAAAATATTAAGAGGGCAGTGAATCGCATATTGAAATCAGAAGATATCAAGAATATCCAAGCAGAGATCAAACATCTCACTCAGACAGTGGCCACTCTACCAACCAATCAACATATTAATGAATTGCATGCCCTGTTTGAGGATATCAGAAGACAGGTACATGATCTTACTGCTCAAAATTCAAAATTGGCAGTTGTTGAAAATTTGCAACAAATTGTAGCTAATATCAAGCAACAGCTAGGGACCATGGAATCCAATCAAGCAAATGCTCTGTCTGTTTTTGCCACCCAGCTTCAAGAGATTGTGCAACAATACAAAAAACTTGTTGTGGACATAAAAATCAAGCCAGGCCATGATGATGTTGTTAGGACCATCAATGAGCATCTTGAATCTGTAACAAGCAGATTGCTCACAGCAGAAAAGGAAATAACAGGCATAATCGAGAATCCAAAACATACAGTAATTCTTGAATTGTACAGCATCCCCAACAAAGAATATGATTCTCCATTTACACCAGGTGGCAAAATATATATGCTGTCCCCTGCACAATTTTATTACCAGTTTTTTGTTGGGGGCACATTGAGACCAATCAAGATCAAATATTGGCTACAACCACAGGCACACCACTAAACTACCTTATCAATAACAAATGCTGAGAACAAAGTGAAAATCACCAGTGTAGAGTTAGAGGATTTTACAGACCCCAATACATTAGAAACAGCCTATACTGAAGATGATGGCACTTTGGAATTTAAAATACAAATAGGGGACAAATTATATTTAGAAAATCCTGTAGTATCAGCTGCTGAACACCCTATAGTTGCAATATTCTTGTTTACATATTATGTCTAGACAAATTATTGTTGATGAATTACACAGACAAGCCAGACATAATTTTAAGAGGCTCCCAGTAGTCACAAAGGGCATAGATGATTTATGGCAAGGGGACTTGATTGAGTTGTCAAGTGGACAGTTGAAAAACTTAGACAAAATCAACAAGGGCTACAAGTATCTACTCACTGTAATAGATACATTTTCAAAATTTGCCTGGGCTGTGCCACTCAAATCCAAGACTGGAACATGTGTTACAGAAGCCATCAGGACAATCATCAATCAGAGTGGAAGATCCCCGCGCTATTTGCAAACAGATAATGGCAAAGAATTTTATAATTCAGTGTTTCAACAATTTATTAAAAGCCAGGCAATAAAACATTATTCGAGTTACAGTGATCTCAAAGCCTCAATTGTAGAGAGATTCAACAGAACCTTAAAAAATCTTATGTATAAACAATTTACACTTCAAGGTAATTATAAATGGATTAATATTCTTCCAGAACTTCTACATAAATATAACAACTCGGTCCATTCCACAATCAACATGAAACCCTCTGAAGTAACTTCATCTGATGAGCAAAAATTGATCAGGACTGTTTATTATCCTAGATACCAGCCAACAACAAGAAAGGCCAAATACAGGGTGGGGGATCAAGTAAGAATCAGCAAATATAAGCACTTATTCAAAAGAGGCTTTACAAGAAACTGGAGCACTGAATTATTTACAGTGGTTCAAGTTAAACCCGGGACCCTTAACATATATATAATAAAAGATCACCGAGGAGAAATTCTCAAAGGCAGATTCTATGAAGAAGAACTCAGCAAAACTAAACAGCCTGACACATATCTCATAGAAAAAATCATCCGCAGAAAAGGCAACAAGTTATTTGTCAAATGGCTAGGTCATCCGGAAAACAGCTGGATCGATGCAAACAAAATAATAATATGAGCACCTGGGATGTTATAAAAAGGCTGCCAGAACCTGAACAACAGAATAAGAGAAATGGCAACTTGCTGCCTGATCATATTAGGTGTCTTATTGTTGGGCCATCTGCTTGTGGTAAAACTACACTAATGGTTGATAATTTTTATTGGCACCCAACTGGTTAGACTGGAAAAACAGGCACTTGTATGTCTTCTCTAAGAGCTTGGAACAATTAAAATATCAGCAGCTGATGAAGCTATATGATGGATTGGATATAGCCACTTTTGAACCAGATGTTAAGCCACTTCATGAATGTCTCGATAATTCTGTTGTTGTGTTTGATGACATTATACTGGATAATCAAAACAAGGTTAGAAATTTCTTTACACAGGGCCGACACAAAAACATTGATTGCTTTTACCTGGCACAGACTTTTTCTAAAATACCGAAGCAACTGATCCGAGACAACAGCAATTTTATATGTGTGTTTCATCAAGATCATACCAACCTCAAACACATACATGATGAATATGTAGGTGGGGACTTGAGCTACAATGATTTTTCCAAGTTTTGCAGTAGGTGCTGGAACCAGGACAGTTATGGGTTTGTCACTATTGATATGACAAGAAAACCCAATAGTGGCAAATACAGAAATAAAATCAACAATTTTCTAGACATTGAAATATAAATAAATAACCATGAAAAGGCCAATCATTGATGATCTTAAATTAAGAGATTATCTTGTAAAAAGATTTAAGGGATGGAAATCAGAGAACCGAGGAATTTATGAAAAACACAAACAAACAAAACAGCCCATCATTGATGCTATTAGTGAATTAGGTAAAAATATCAAAACTGTTACAGAGCAAAATCAAAATTTGATCACAGAGCTTGTACCTGTAGCTGCAAGGAACATATTAGATTATCCAATCACCCCACTTTCCAGTATTCATACACCTAGTCCTATTGCTCCTAGAAGAATTGAAGCTACTCAGGATCCTATTGAATTGGGTCTTCTTGCTCAAAAATATTTAACCACACCTAAAGACAATAAAGATGAGGTTTTTGGCTTATATGCTGACACAGAGCTTGATGGTAGCATCATACATAGAATTGGCAATTTCAGAGTAACATTTATGGGAGATGATCTGATTGTTTATTCAGAATCTCGTCTCGGAGAAAAAGGTGCTTTTGTTAAGTACCCCGGAACACCTGGGTTGTGGGAACTGATGACTAGGAAAAGGCCTGGCAGCTATACAGATCAAGATTATGAATATTACAAAGAAATATTAATAAAATCAGATGCTCTATACCAGAACAATGATCCCACACAAAAAAGAGTCAAGTCGAGCAGTGGGGCAAAATACAATAATTTAATCAAGCCCATATGGTCACAGATCAAGACTGGCAGTGGAATCAAACAATACAACACCCTGCCTAAAGAATTTGTGTGGGTTGATGATGTCAGGAAACTTGTGGATAGGTTATTGGTGATAGCTGGGGAGGAAAATGCTGGCAACCACAATTTTTACAATGAAAAAGTTGGAATTATGGACATGATAAGCACCAAATTATCTAATTTTATAGTGAATGACACTAAGGGGATTGGATATCTTATAAAAATTATTAATACTCTACCACCTAAATTTTGGAATATTTCTGAGGGTCGGGGTTTGGTTAATGACATTATAAACAAGCTGCCATTTGAACTACATATTCCAGGCTATCAGTATTGTGGTCCCGGTACAAAATTGGACCATAGATTAAACAGAGGGGATCCTGGTGTAAATCCCCTAGATGCTGCTCGTAGAGACCATGACATAGCATACAACACACATTCTGATCTTGAGAAGAGACATGTTGCAGACAAGAAATTAGAAGAGGCTGCATTTGGTAGATTTGTAAGCAAAGATGCTTCTTTGAGTGAAAAAATAGCAGCATTGGGAACCACCATAGCTATGAGCACCAAACAAAAACTGGGGTGGGGGTTGTGAATATGTATATAATAAACCTAGAATGAAGGCCAAGGGTGTTATGTATCAAATACCTTATGCAGGTCTCAAATCTCTTAAAACTATTGATAGCCTTTTGACCAAAAAGCAGCGCAAGAAAAAAAATTCTTGTATTGCAAAGGGCCATGGTATGAAATTGTTGCTTAGCACCCCCCAATTAAAAAAATTACAGCAATCTAGAAAAAAATCACATGTGGGGGGATTTATATTTACCATCCCTGCCATCTTAGCTGCTCTCGGGGCTGTTGGGAGCTTGGCTGGGGGATCAGCTGCCATAGCAAAAACAGTAATAGATGCCAAGAAAAATAGGGCAGAATTAGATGAGCAGAGGCGCCATAACCTGGTCATGGAGAAAAAAGGCAAAGGTGTTAAGAGAGCCATGAATAAGTTTAAAAAAAACAAGAGCCGCTTACAAACCAAGATATTGAAGCTTTAATCAAGCCACTGGGCATCAAACATTTTAGGGGTGTGTACATGTCTGATTCTTTACCAGAACAACCACTCAACAAAGAGTGTGGCATTGTTAATTTGGATAAGTACAAAAATCAGGGCACTCACTGGATTTGTTATCTTAAATATTTAAAAAATGAGGCATTTGTGTTTGATTCATTTGGAGGTGATCCACCTGAAAATTTAGTAAAATATCTAAACTCAGCTAATCTTTATTACAATAATGCCCGTGTTCAAAACTTCAAAGATGTTAATTGCGGACATTTGTGTTTATCTGTTCTTAGATATATGTCTCAAATAAATAAACCATCAATTGAAGATTTTCAAAAAGCCTTGTGGTATTTAAAACATCATGGGGGTATTCCATCTCACCAGCCAAAATTCAATATTGAAACTCAAATTGCATGATGATATAGTGTATCCCAAAACAATAGCTCTCAGAGCATTTTACGGCATGTACTTGATCCCTAATATTACACACCACAACAACAAAATTGCAGTAGGGGATCAAAAAATTGTCATCACTCCAGGGCAGTATAATCTGTCCACTCTAAATGCTCAATTACCCAGAGGTGTAGTATTAACTCAAAATTCTGTCACTCACAGAGTGGAGATTGTATCTGCTACAGAAACAGTGGATCTGGGTACTATAGGAGAGCTGTTAGGCTTTGAGAACAACACAAAACTTGAAGCAGGCATCAAACACACTGCTATGAATATACCCAAATTCTTAGCCATAGAGACTCTGAATATTCACTGTAATGTGGCTGAGGGTATGATCACCAAATCAAATGGCATAGGCACTCACAAACAAACTGGCATCATTGCAACATTCAAACCTAATTCTGAATTTATGGAGCCAATCATCTACAATCCATCCCCAACATTATATTTTCCTGTGTGCCATAATAGAATAGATTATATTGAATTGATGGTCACTAATGAAAAAGAAGAATTAGTTGATTTTGCTGGAGCCACAACAACTGCTATCATAGAGATTAATATTTAAATAAAAATACATACAAGAAAAAAATGGAAAATATTGAGAGTTATGAGCTACAATCATTCCCCCCAAACAGGAGGACATTTGCAAATTTAAATCAACCCAACACAGAGATTGAGGTTGATCTTGATGTAGGGGATGGCTTTATACACCCCCACAGAGCAGAACTATACATCAAATTTGATGTTGTAAAGCTCGATGGAACAGATTATCCGGCAAATTCAAATATAAGATTGGTGGACAATTTTGTGCCGCATCTGTTCTCTGAAATTGAGATCAGAAAGCATGGTGTTGTTATAAACAGAGTGGATTATCCCGGCATTACCTCCACAGCTTTGGCCACTCTAAAATTATCCAAAACCGAGGCTTCTTACTACAAAATAGGTGGATTTGAGGCTGGTGAGAAAATATTATCTAAGAACCATACTGTATTGTTCCCCATGCGCCTGTTGCCAGGATTCTTCTCAGATTTCAAAGATATTATGTGGAAGGGTGGTTTAAGAATTACATTTAGAAGAGCTGCCAATGATAATAATGCTTTGATGAGGTACAGCACATTAAACTCTACAGGGGAAGCTTTGCCCAATACCCTACCTGATGCAGGCAAGTGCATTATTCAGACTATGGAGCTAAGAATCCCTGTTGTTGAATATGAGGCCAGTTATGCTCTTAAATACAAAGCTGATATAATAAAAAATCCACAGATTCCTCTGCAATTTTATACATATCAATGTGTACAGAAGCCCGCAACTGGTTCTTATTATGAGTTTGATGCTACAAATTCATTCTCCAGTATACAATATGACATGCCTGATTTTGTGGTGGTATTGTTTCAGACTGGGAGACACAATAATCAGGAAAAAAATTCAAGTAGATTTGATAACTGCAACATCAAGAACATATATCTTAAAAATGGCAGAAATGAGGTATTTCCTAGAGAAAATTACAATTTAGACATGTCCAAGAATGATTTCCTCAAATTATATGAGGCATTTTCGGCATTCAAAAGGGTCACTACTGGCAATACTGACATGTATTACACACCAGATGAATTCAAAGCACAGAGACCCATGTTTGTAATCAACACTTCAAAAAGAAAACAAGTTGTGGTGAATGACAGGACAAACATTAAAATTATCTGTGAATTCCATGAGGCATTACCTGATGACACCATATGTAGTGTTATTATCATAGGTGAAAAATCATATGTTTATGATGTAAGAAATGAGAGAGTCACGGAGCAATTCTAGAGGGTCTCTGCATATTGCATTTTTTTAATAAACAAATTGAAGCTGGTATCCAATTGAACTTAAACCAGAAGTAAATATGTATGGGTGTGTGTATAGGTGGCTCTTATAAGCAGCTTGGCCTAGTTTTAAGTATGGCTAAAAAAATATCAAGAGGGGCATATTTTTGACAGGTTTATGGACAACAATCTCACAGAAGTGCCTTTTGTAAGTATAGACAAATCAATCTGAGGGGGGTCATACTTTCTCAGGAAATTCCCGAGGGCATTTTTACAAAAATCTTGGATTAGACGGGGTTCCACACTTGAGCAAAAAGCTCATATGGGCATGTTGAGCTTTTTTTAAGTATAGCCAAATCTGCTTGAGGGGGGTTCATACTTTTCGGTCCTGGTTGTACAGTCAATACAACTACTTTCGAGCCACAGTGTTCACCCAATAAATCGGAACCTGGGAGAAGGGGATAAAGGCGGTTTGAGCGTGGTGCTGATCACATTATCTCCACAAAATGACTTAGATTATGAATATGGGGAGTCCTACTTTTACATCCTCCTCAAGATGCCTTCAGGGCATGTTGCAGTGTGCAGAGGGTAGGTTTGCCTTGTTTTAAAAGTTCGAATCTGTTATTTGTATCTTTTTCTAATCTATTTCTCATTATATTGCACGGAGCACTCGTAACTACAACAATGAATTGAGTAAAGCACTCTCACTGATATTATTAATTTTCTTTGCAGCCCCCGTGAAACAACCAGATTTGGTGATTTATGACAGCCCAAAAGGTAATAGCTAGTATTCTGCATCCACAAGGCGGGAAAAATCTGGTTTCAAAATACATCTTGAACTTTCACTGTCAGTGAATGTTGAAGAGGTTCCCTCAATTTACCGACCAGGTTGAGTTTTGAATAGGCCCCGAAAATTCGAGAGCTGACGTCACTCGCATGTCTGGACCTGAAATGTGGTAGAAAGGATCAAGACATTGATGTCTCCGACGTAGAATAGTCAGTAGACCGTGTGAAGTCATTGTAGACCTTTGTGAAACCACAGACGATATTGTTGAAGAAGCCAGAGGTGTGATGCATCTGTGGCTGTCGACCTCTGGCTTATAGTTGTGTGCATTAAGGTGCTATAGTTAATTGTAAAATGCCTACTCTCGTCATCCTCAAAAAGGCTTTTGCCCTATTCTCGCGGTAGTAAAGTGTATATTGGCACTCACACTCAACTCTCCCAGCATGTCACAGGTCTCCTCTGCAAGTACGAAGAGACTTGCAACCGATATCCTTTTGCAACGAACAACCGTGCGGGTTGTCAATTCCAATACAGTTGGATTATAGTGTTCTCTTGGGCATCCCCAAAGTTTGTGCACCACACAGTCAATCTCATCCAAGAAAAAACAGGTTATCACGAAATACGTACCGCATCTTCACATACACTGACTTACTTTATACTTACTTCTCTCCAGGAAGTAATGATAACTATGTAAGTCCATAAACCTAGCAACCTATTTAGTCAGACTGAGAACGAAAGTTTATTTTAATTTTTTCTCATCTACAAGTCGCTAAACTAACCGTGCTGTATTATAAACAGAAAAGCGCGGACTGCCAAGAAGACGCTGCAACCGATTCGCTCTCCATCTATCAAACGCAAGGTTCTTCACACCACATTGGTCGTGTTAACTAGTCTCTGAATGTGACTGACTTCACTTCTCGAAAGCTCGAAAACCTATTCAAGCATAGTCAAAAACCAGAGAAAATCTCTTCTGGTTTCAAAATGCTTATATTGTACTAAGTGTGTGAAGAAAGTTCGAGGTTAGAAATATAAAAAATATATGTAAAAAGAGGAAGCTTTTCTCTCAAATATTTATCCATCCTTCCCCAGGATTACAGGTTAATAATCCATTGATTCTTTACACGAAGCAGTACGTCACGAAGGCTAGTGGGAAGAGAATGTTTTTAAATACACTCTGCAGCAACTGTATATGATTGCACCTAGTTTAATCTTAGATCCCTTAGGTTAATTTCTACAACAATGAATTTATACATTTCTATCAATATTGTAGTACATAATTTTACTGAAATGTAATTTTACGTCATGGCTATTAGGTATCTGCAATAAAACTTAAGGAAACAATCACTATATATGTCACTATGCTTTCTAATATATTATTATTAATTTTGTTTCAGTACAATTAGCTGTCGTGGCACATTACGTACTCTAATTTGATATTTAAGTTCATTTTATGAACAGATATGCTAATCGTGTACTCCACCGGATATCGAACTCTGAATCCCTTGATTTCAAGGCAATAACGTAACCATTACGCCATCGTGGAGGCAATGACTATTTACGGGCTGTAAGATGTTCATGGTCCAGTGTTCGAATCCTGGGTAAGGAATAAGGGTTTCATTTTATCTGCTTCTTCATCTTTTCACCATTCATTTTCATTGTAATAATTAAAACCCAAAATTCAAGTAAACAGTCGTACCAAGAAGAGAGAGAGACCCCATCCAACTCGGGAAATAAAGTCAACAGTCATTTACTCCTCTCGTATACACCCCAGATGAAAATGTTCCCCATCGTTTGTGCCCCCGTGTTGGTATATTAAAAAATTCCCTCCTTCCCTTCGCTGCCATGCAATTCAGCAACATTAAATATTACATCGCTGCTCTTGCTGTGTACGGTATTCGCCTTAACGATGACACAAACTATCGACGCGTTTTGGCAACACAGGGGCAGTATTACATGGAAGCAGCTGCTTACATCACCCACGACCACTTAAGGTTGAAGATTCGGCAGTGACAGAGGTTTTTTGTCTTCTTGATACAGCAGTAAATGTCACCATTATAATTAATCACAAATATTATTCTAAGAAATTAATATTATTAAAATCTCTACATGCGTCGTCTTGCATAGTATGAAGATGTGCATACCAAAGGTCTTGAATACATTGCTAAGAACTTCTTACGTTGAAAAGACTTGAATATTTTAGCAACACTACAAATATTGACACTTATTATTATAATTTGTTACAGGTGACAAAGGAGGACAACATCTAGGGGAAAACAAGAACTATGATTACATAGTGTATGACTATGAGGCCCCACGTAAGAGTGTAGCTTTAATTTTTATTATTTCCGTTGTTTAGAAATGTATATTTTGGCATGAAAAATATATTTAGTAAACCTTTGTTTTTCTCCATGTGCGCTTTCTTTTCACTTAGTAGGAAATATGACAACTAATTCGATTTTCTATTGAGGTCGAGTTACATTGTTCTACGTATATAGTAGAAATGAGACTTGCTTAGCAACTTAGGAAAGTTGAGGAGACGTGTTTCTAAAGAGATTTTATCAGACGCAACGGAAAAATACTTACATAATATACATCAAAACAGATTGAATGTTACGCTCAATTTTCATATTTTCCATTTTTTTATTCCACATCATTTATAAATATACCATCAAGTTCCCATAATAAAAAGGAACGATAAAAACTAATATACTTCATAATTATATAACATATACAGGGTGTTACTAAAGTTCGTTTCCAACGCTTAGGAGGTGATTCTACAACTGAAAATAAACACAAAAGTTCATGTGATGAAATGACGAAAACGGTACCCATTCGGAGTTATTGTAGTGGGGAAAAGTGTGGAAATTGTATGGTTACAATGAAATATTGGCACAACGGCCAAACATATGACCGCGATGAAGGGCGTTCCACAAAGAAATGCTCTATTCAAAAAAGGACATGGCAGATGTGTGAAGATGATGCGCAAGGTATTCCCCAAAGGAAGCGAATGGGTCTGTTGAAGTCAAGGGGGTAGGGAAGGGTTTAGCGAGATGTGTTATCCACGGAAAGTGATATGTGGAGACCGACAACTAAGAAGAAAGCGAATATCCGTAGTGGACATCACCATTACGTAGAAAAAGAAAGATGGTGGTGGTGCTGTGCTAGGTTGCATATGTGTCGACATGTTGACTGTGTGCAGAGTGGAGGTGCCGAAGGAACCACATCACAGACGATGTTCAAACTGTCTGCCATTAAGTTTCACGAAGAGATGACAACGCCGAATCATCGATTGTCTAGTGCGAGCAAACAACCCCGCGGTGTCTGCTATCGTCGCTGCGGCAACATTAATGCGTGCAACGAGATCCTCGACCGACACGACAGGTGTTTCGTATACAAGGCGTTCCATCTCTCCCCACAGAAAGAAGTCCAGGGGAGTGATGTCCGGCGATCTTGCTGGCCACGGCACAGGCCCACCCCTACCAATACACCGATTGTGGAACAAGCCATTGAGTAAATGACGCACATTTTGGTCGAAATGTGGTGGTGCACCATCGTGTTGGAACCATAGTCCTTGCCTCAGTGCCAACGGCACGTCCTCCAACAGTTCAGGCAAAACATCACGAAGAAATGCATGATATTTACCACCACACAGGCGAACAGGGAAAATGTACGGCCCAATCAAATGGTCATGCACTATCCCACACCACACTTTAACCGCAAACCTGTGCTGATGGTGTGCCACGAGAATTGCATGTGGATTTGCAAAATCCCAAACGTAACTGTTTTTACTATTGAACACGCCCGTTTTGGTGAACATTGCTTCATCGGTCCACAACACCCTTTTCACAAAATTCCTGATAGTTTCCATTTGATGCAAAAAACCATTGGCAAAACACCTCACGTGGGTCAAAGTCCTGAGGTAAAAGGTCTTGTACCTTTTGGAGTTTGAAAGGGTACATTCCCTCTTCGGATAGGACGCGCCACACATTAACATGGGATCCCTGACAGAATTTAACACCGTAACTTCACATATCTGAGATGTGCTTTTTTGGACAGAGCATGCCGCATTTCTTTGTTGAACGCCCTTCGGCAGCAAGATCGCCGGACATCACTCCCCTGGACTTCTTTCTGTAGGGAGAGATGGAACGCCTTGTATACGAAACACCTGTCGTGTCGGTCGAGGATCTCGTTGCACGCATTAATGTTGCCGCAGCGACGATAGCAGACACCGCGGGGTTGTTTGCTCGCACTAGACAATCGATGATTCGGCGTTGTCATCTCTTCGTGAAACATCGTCTGTGATGTGGTTCCTTCGGCACCTCCACTCTGCACACAGTCAACATGTCGACACATATGCAACCTAGCACAGCACCACCACCATCTTTCTTTTTCTACGTAATGGTGATGTCCACTACGGATATTCGCTTTCTTCTTAGTTGTCGGTCTCCACATATCACTTTCCGTGGATAACACATCTCGCTAAACCCTTCCCTACCCCCTTGACTTCAACAGACCCATTCGCTTCCTTTGGGGAATACCTTGCGCATCATCTTCACACATCTGCCATGTCCTTTCTTGAATAGAGCATTTCTTTGTGGAACGCCCTTCACCGCGGTCATATGTTTGGCCGTTGTGCCAATATTTCATTGTAACCATACAATTTCCACACTTTTCCCCACTACAATAACTCCGAATGGGTACCGTTTTCGTCATTTCATCACATGAACTTTTGTGTTTATTTTCAGTTGTAGAATCACCTCCTAAGCGTTGGAAACGAACTTTAGTAACACCCTGTATAATCTAACCTAATAATGAATTTGCTTTGATTTATTTTATGTAAGTCTGTTTTAGCTGAATGTGATCTCATACTTTTCATATTTTTATAATTCTACATATAGTACAGTATTCATAAATATTTTATCAATGTCCCATAATTTTGAGCAACGATAACAAAAGAAGGATAAAACTGATACACTTTATCCAATAACTATAAAGCCCCAATCCCACCACTGACTGACTGACTGACTCACTGACATAAATGTTCTCCATGAAGGAAGCCCCAGAGGCGAAAAATGCCCGATTACGACCCCCCATGAAATTGTTCCAAAACGCCCAGAAAATTAAGAAATCGCTGACTTTGCCCTTCTTTAAGGGTGAAAATGCCCTTTTTTCACGTCTTTAGCAACCGTTGACACGGGCATTTTTTGCAGAAGACATTGTTTCTTTCAATTCTTAATTGTCTAGCTACATTATATTTCTCACAGATCAATAGCACACAGATTAATGAACTCATAGTTTTCAGAAGGTGCCTGAAACAAGGGAGACGTAAGAAGAAGATTCAGTCCAGATACAATTACGTATATATTGTTATACTCAATGGGTAAATATCTACATCGTGCTTGTTTTAACTAAATGTTTAGGGGTATAATAACGAACAATTCTTTAGAGCTTGTCGTTCTTGTTGTTGTCCATGGAAACGGACGTTGCTAGGGAACTTAAAGAAAGTTTATTTTCAATCGGAAAACTACTGTAACGAATTTCAAAACATGAGCATTAGAATTTATTACAGAGGAGAGGTAGGAATTTGATGGGGAATGGGGGAAAACATTTTTTTTCAATTACATTTACAAATGTGAAAATTACAAAAGACGTAAATATTGCTTTTTCAATTTAGTGTCGCTATTGAATTCGTTTATACAAGAAATCTAACTATCTTGAAACTGTTATTACTTACTCACTTTATTATTAGAAGAATTGGCAATAATATTTTGAAAATTTATTCCATATTAGAGCCCGTACACATGTAACGTTACGTTTAAAACTTTCCAAATAAGCGAAGCACGTCGGCGAACAAAATACATTTTGAATATTTTGAATATTTGTACACACATAACGTTACGTTCAAAAAATTTCAAATAAGGGAACCAAGTCGGCGAGCGCACGAGACGTGGCCACGTCCAAAGTGCGCGAGTCGTTAATATAATACACAAAACATAAATATATAACAGGCATGATTAGTAAATAATCGTTAATATAATACACAAAACATAAATATATAACAGGCATGATTAGTAAATAATCGTTAATATAATACACAAAACATAAATATATAACAGGCATGACTAGTAAATAATCGTTAATATAATACACAAAACATAAATATATAACAGGCATGATTAGTAAATAATCGTTAATATAATACACAAAACATAAATATATAACAGGCATGATTAGTAAATAATACAGGTACAATAATATAATCTCGTCTTTTGTCTATTTCTAAATAGACTGCTTCTTAGCGACCATCTTTCTTATCATATTTATTGAATTACATTTCGTACTCATGGAAGGAATGTTATATTTTTTCAAGTTCGTTTCATTTCTAAAATTTTCATATTATTTGTAATTAAATTTAATGATGTATATGTACTTATTTTTACAGGTGTTTTGCAAGATAATGAACCAGGTATGACAAAATTATGTATTACTTTTGTTAATTACTAGCCCATAAAACAAACAAATTGTCAACATCTTGTTTTCAAATTTAAAATCTAAGTTTTTCTCTTTCAGATTTGCTTTATGTAATTTGTTTATTGAAATTTTTTTTTGACATGTACTTAAATCATTCTTTTTTTACAAGTCTAGACGTGGGTTTTGTTTATTGCATCTGTTCTGTACAGCTCCGGACAAACAGACACACACCCGAATCTTATCTTGTTTACAATCTTGACGAGTTGTGAAGATATATGCAGCCAACACACAGGGTGTCCTGACAAGAATTGGAAAGATTGCAATAGAGACAAGGTCACAGTTTATTTAAGTTTGTCCTGAAGTACATATGACGGTTTAGGATGCCTACATTCGCCTTATCTTATTGAAGTATGGGTTTCGAAACAAATTTTATAAGGTTCTTTAAATAGAATTTCGGTTATTTCCATGAGACGCAATTAATTTATTGACCTGGAGGTATATTACATGAGAATGACAGTCACATTTCCTCACAATATCAATAATCACGTTGAAAGTATTGAACTATCAGTAGTTAATGATAGTTCCTCGTAACGTTACTTGCAATTCCATTTATTCGAAGCGATAAAGTACAATTCCTGAACATGGAATGCAATTTTAAGAAAATTATGTTGTTTAGCAAGAAAGCTGGAATTGAGGATCCAACATGCAACTAGTGAAGAATAATTGAAAGGAAACAAATAGTACAATGCTCATGGTTACCAATAAATAATAAAATGAACAATATAGATTATGACTGTCTATTAGACTGAACCTATCACATTTTAAAGTGTAACTGTTTCGAGAAGTTCTGAGTAATATTCTCGAATGGCGCTTTTGGGAGTTTTACTTTAGCTTATTAATTCAATATGGAATTTACAATCAATTTTCTGATAACGTGCTACATAAAATAATTGTATATTACAATGAACAGTATTGGCTGGCTTCACGTCCAGATTTGTAATTTTTTTATATACTAGTTTCATTTAACATTTATTTGATTATTACACCATGTATCTTGTACCCGAGTTGATCCAATTGTAAAAGAATCTAGGAAATTTAAACACCCCTAACCACGATTCAAAAATTAAATATATTTTTCTAATTACTAGGCCTTTAAGTACAACGGTTATTAAATAATTTGCACGCAAAGCAGTAATATTAACTGTACTGTAATGTTAATTACACTTACATCTATTAGTAAATCCTAGAGCTTATCATCATAGACTTTACAGCAAAAAAGTTAAAGGTTTTCTTAGAATTAACCCGTAACGTTTGGTAAGGATGCTTTCAGAAGTGCTTATTTAATAACAGCACGTGACTGTTTATACTCAATTATGTAATTATATGAAGAGATTTACAGAAATTGCTAAAACAACATGAAGTGTAATCCAAAATGAGCTGAGAACGAGCTTTATTTGAAGTGTCTAGCCATTTCCCTTTCATAGATCTTGATGATAGCGTAAATACAGCGTCTTGAATAACGTAGTGTGGAAAACGACCCAAGAAACTGGTTCCCCGAGACGATGACAAGTAGATGGCAGTGCGATCGACCCAGGTGCTAATTTTGTTATGAAAGTAATGCGGCTTAGTTAGTTTTTGGAATATATTGTGTAGATTTGTTTCTCTAGAAAGGCGATAAGTGAATTGATGGAAACAGTTATATTTGTGGAGTGATTTGCAGTCACGAAATGGCATTAATTTGGAAAGAAAAGTAAAATAAAATTAATAAATAAATAGCATGCGTGCGTAACAAAAGAAGAAACATCGCAATGTGATTCCGGACGTCAGGTCTTGGACTGTGTATTAGAGTTTATTTTTCTATGTTATTTATTAGAATATAAATAGTATCCTGAGAGATATTTCATACCGAGGCGACAAACCACAAATGTCGCTTGAAAGCGAGCAGTCGGAAATCAATGCAGCCTTTCGAACCGTAGTGGCAAAAGCTCTGACTGCACCGTTTCCTCAAGGAGATTTTACACCAAAGCGACACGCGACAAACGATACGAGGATTTCACACCAAAGCGACACGGGTCATTCGGTCCAAGGCAACTTTCATACCGAAGTGACACTTGTTGCTTGGAAAGGAGCCAATCAAGAGCAACATTTCACATCGTAGCGGCATAACGGGAAGCACAGGCCAGCGTTCGGTTGGTGAAATCCTCAAGCGATAAATGTCGCGTGCCGCTTGTCGCTTTGGTGAGCAATCTCACTAAAGCAAGACACTCATTGTATTGCGTATGTGCGAACAACAAACAACGGCAACATTTTGCAAGGTATTGAGGAAATGGCCCAGTTTGAGCGACGCAGAAGCGACAAAGCGACACGTGTGGCTTATCGGGTTGCCCAGATCTGTTGTTGTAATGTGCGGTTTATCGTGTCGCCTATCTGTTGTTCGCAAGCAACGCTTGCTAATAGACTGAAGGCACCATGTCGCTTGTCACTTAGTTGGGAACTCTCCCTGTAGCGCGTCGCTTCGGTCTGAGCACCCTTCCTTTAAGGAGCTTTCCGACCGAAGTAACAAGTAGCACGCGAATACGCCATATGAACGCGTCGTTTGCTGTTTGGACCCTCATGTGCAATGAATGCTATTTTACAGTCTGGAAGTGTGTGTCACTAGTGTGACAGTGTGAACATCTCGTGTCGCTTGTCCCATTGATTTAAAAGTTGCCTTACACTCATGTCGATGGCACTAAGAAAGTTTTGTGGGGTTCCCCTTGTCGTTTCATGCAATCATCATTATCATCATCGCCGCGATTAGTTTAAAGCGGAAGAAAAGAGACAGTAAATATCAAAAATACAAATGCTTCAGTGTGTATATCTTTAAAAGAAATGATGATGATGATAATAATAATAATAATGAACCTAATTCATACACAAAAATTTAGTTGCCAAGAACATTCCACGCGTATTTCTTTCTCCCGTATTATTAACGAAAGTGTGAGGATAACAGGACGTGGTCGACTGTCTAGAATGTTCGTTAATATCTTCGCGACCACTGTACCAAATATCATAGCAATTATCACATTCATAGAAATGCTTCATGTAAAAGAATCAGACGTTGCAGCGAAAACTCCATTTACTTCCATTATAAGCAGCCGAACACCAAGCACCGGGGTCAACACCAGCGCCTCTAGCGGATCATTTTCGAGTGGAACCAGCCAGAGAGCGCAGAAGCATGCCGTTTTCCACACTACGTTATTCTAGGCGCTGTAGCGTAAAGTTGTGCAAACCTAAAATTCACTGTCGCCATGATGGAAAGATAGCCACAGTTTTTAAACCAACAAAGTTATCCGATTTGAACTATACACAAACAATTATTTTTTTAAAAAATGTCGATTGACCATATGTATGTTTCTCTTGGGGTACTTGGGCCTCCCCCATGGCGCAGTGGTAGCGTCATTGCCTTGTAATCAAGGGGTCCCGGGTTCGATACCCGGTGGAGGCACAAGTGGTTCGGATCCCACTTTAAACTGTAGGTCCAGTCCCGATTAGCCTTACTGTGCATAAAGTGGACTTAAAACTCCAACTCGTTCGTTCCAACTCGTTCTTGGGGTACTTGTTCGTTGTAAATGTATGTAGCTAAAGTATCTAATGAAATCTACTAGTCTCAGTGAAGATTTGTTGATACTTTCAGACAAAGTGGTGAATTACATTTTAGAGTTGATATTTAGGGGACAATTTTAGGCACAAAAAGAGGAAGAAGATGACAAATTAGTACCCATGGATTTTCTATAGAGCCAAGACAAAAAATCGGTAGTGTTCATTTCTTCCACAAAGGAAACCCAGGTTCGATTCCCGCTGGAAGTTATCCCAGGATAGAGATCTTTCCGACAAAACCACTGAATAAATCAGCCTTACAATATCGCGTTACAATTTCAGACAACAGTACGGGAATTTTGTGTCGACCCTTGTGCACCCTATTGACAGGGTCAATGTCGCCAGAATCATCTTCCGGTGAAATAGAAGAGACGAGTGCGTTGGCATCAGCTTTCTCGCTTAAAAGCAATTCCATTGTGACGGGTGTGACATTCAGAGAAATTTACTTCCATTAGTTAATTGTTTTCTTAGTACCTTCAAATATGTAACTCTATGAATTCATGAATTTTCATTTTCCTTGATGAACTTTATTTAATTTCAGAAAACTTCTCCCCATCTTAATATTCAGCTACAGAAAATACACTCTTTGTAATTTTGACGGGTGACACTTCTCAGACATGGCTTTAGGTATTTTCGCAGTCTTTCAGAAAACTCTGTGAAATATAGGGGTTTACTTGGGGAAAAAAATTACAAAGCAAACTTCACTCGACATTTGGTTGCTTTTAGTTTCTAAAAAATATTACTGTGGCGGGTGTGACACCATGCAAACTTTGTAGAATTATGGAATAATGCAAAGGCTATGAAAATTATCACAAATAGATTCTTCAAACTAAGGTATGTTTCAGAAATGAAGTATGATACTTCAGAGCTTAAACAATCAATGAGAAAACTAGAATGGAATTAAAATTAATTTTGCTTTCTTATGGTAATGAAGCTAATTACGTGAAGACACTATACACAAAATCCCAATCCTACTATAAAAAGTAATAATTTTGAAACCATATGCTATTTAAAACTCATGCTTGTATTAAGAACTCAAAATTCTGGATAATTTTCCCTTTAATTTCACAAATAATGAGTGATACTTTGAATAAAAATAAATTAACCTTGTTTGTCCACTTTCACATGGAATGGCTCCTAAGCAAGTGAAGCAGACGATGCGAGCCAATTTCATTCAGCGTCCAAGTGACGTAGCACTCAGGTCATGTCCGAATAGGCAGCTGCTCTCGCCTAGAACAGTGTTCCTCAACTGTGCTACATTGCAAGGTAGCATGCAGATTCGGACGACTTCAAAGGCATATGAAAACGACGGACACTGGTTCCCAGGAAATTAAAGCTATGCTTAATGTCTTCTACCCAGCAAGTAGTTGAGAAGTTAAGGCTATGAAATTACCTCGACTGATCAAGAATGTGTGGAGCCGTACCTCCTCACCTCCTACATGCCTCCATTGCACGATGCATCACAGGGGATATCTTGCCTAACCTGTAATTAAGAGCTTAGTTGTACATGTCTCATTGAAGGAAAGTAATATCCCCTTTGCGTCATCTCCTCTTTCTCCACTTTTGCATGTACTCTTGTACTGTACTACTATTAATAATTTAGCGGCTTAATCTGAAACATGCTAAAATACCTACAACTTACACGGTACCCTGAAAAATATAATTGTATTGTGCATTGCCTTTTGGTTTTTAGTGTTATCTGGATTGTTTGCCAAAAATGAATATAAATTTATATTAAAGGCAAGGTGGCATTCCAGCGTTACGTGAGCGACATTCACAAATATAATGTGAGGTTCTAGACATTCAATTAGATTAAAATAATAGAGATTTCATAGAATTAAGAAGTACTTTGTGGCATCTGCTAACAAAAAAAAAAAATACTTGAGTGTGATGACATATCATGAATGCATGAAATGTGCAACGTTTTAAAAGTGTAACAAAATTTGACTTGTCTGCATAGGCGTGCGCACGGGGGGTCAAGAGGGGGCAGTTTCCCCTCTAATACTCTCACTTTAAAATTTAGTGGGGGAATCTTTATAACCGTTATTTAATAATATTATGCTCTGAAAGGAAAATGAAGTATTTTCAAGCCGACGAAAGTTACAAGCAACTAGGGAGGGGAAGGGAGTTCATTATTTCCTATATACAGGGTGATTCTAAAGGTATAGTACAAACGAAAACCACAGATACCTCCCATGAAATAGAGACGAAAGTTCCCCTTCCACTTTGCCGAGAGATGCCTCCGTGAGGAGCTAGACAACGCCGAAAACGTGTGAAAATGAACTTTACACCTCTGTACAGCCAGTACCAGTGAAGATAGAAAGGCGGAACAAACGAAGTCAAAAGGATGCACGTCTGTTCAACTGCTGGGTTACCCCACATTGGTGTACACAGACACCACACGATCGTACGTAGTGCTCCCCGTCGGTTCGAGCAAGACGGACGAAATACGTGTTGTGGGTGAATGGGGCAAGAATGAAGGACGCTACATGTGTTCCACGATGACAAGGCCCCAGAGTACATGGCCCCACCTGACGGCAGTGGTCAGGTAGTGAAGAGCACAGGCACGGGTGGCTCAGGAACGTCAGCTGATTGTACCACAGCGCCGTGCGGACGTGTGGGCTGATTGGAAGTGCAGCGTCAGGGAGCGTGTCAGTGAAAGAGCCGGTGCGGTGGTGGTGTGCTTGACGTACGACAATTGAGTACGTTGTTTCGAAGCCGTTGTGACCAGTGTGTGTGTGTGTGCCACCTGTGCACTGCAGTACAGTATTCCATAATTGGCACTATCCTCACCGTACACTCGAAATCGAATGAAACGCCCCCCTTACGGTTATGCAACCCGGAATTTTATATCATCTAGTTTCGCCAGGAAGAGCAGCTCGCGAGAAGCGTAGTGTTTCCAACTCTTGAATCTAGCCAGAGATTCAAGCGACCGGGTGGAGATCTTGCTTTCCTCTTGATTTGATTTCAACGGACAACAAGTTTATTTTGAGAATGTCTCTGGTAATAATAACAAGTGTTATTAACATTTATGCTTGAGTTTTTTATTATTCTTTTACCACTTCCGAACGAATATGTAAAGATTTTTTTTTTCATTTTGCAATAACGCTTTCGGCATTTTTCCTTCACAGTTATTCTTTTTGTTTTTAAATTTTTGGCGACATGTGATTTGGAAAAAGTTCCACGAAGTTTGTTTTAAGTGTAAATGCATCTGGACAAACAGTGTAGAGTGGGATTCGAACAACAAATATGAGCTTCCGTCGCGAATCGAACCAGCGCTCCATTGATTATGTTTTCTTTCCACGTTTATTAAAATTTGCTTCCTTCAGCCTACTTCCGATTGTCGTATATTTCAATTCGTATTCCCGTTTTTTTTTTCATTTGCATTGTTCGAGCCGTGATAACTTTCTCTCTTAATCTAGTTATTCGAATATTTTCATACTTTTTTTTCTCGATTTTCCACTCGCACTCATTACAGATTTCGGTATCGCGCTTTTCCATATTTTCAGTAATTTAATTCTCTTGTGTATAATTCCTTTGACTATTTTTAATTTGCCCTTAGTCCGAATCAAGAAAATATGTTAGGAAATGTTTCCCGTGTAAATCTTATTGTATGGTGGTGTAAAATGGATGCCAGCTTTTTCTTGCGATAAGGGTTTTGAAAGTGCAAGGGTCTCATTTATTAACCACGGTTGGAAGGGGGGAGGCGGAGGGGTGCCAGAAACTTTCCAGACGGAATATGCCTGAAACGAATCAGCAGGTGGGGTGCAGAGAAGGCTAGGCTATCTGCGAGCGAGGGGGAGGGGGTGACGAGCAACACTGCCACAGCGAGTCGCTGTAAATGATTTCATCGTCTGTGCTGCTTGAAACCGGTTCTTGGTGGTCCTATACTTTTCCGATACATTTCTGCCAGCCTTTTTAGCGAAGCGAGGTCATATGTTCCAGATTCGAACTCTGGTCAGGCATGAATGTATCACTGAGTTTGTCCCGTCACAATTTTATAAATTGATAATTCATCCGTATTATCGCGATTAACTCAAGAGGCAGAAGAGTGATATAAAATAACCGAAATAGAAATTGACGCACTTGTGCCTGGTGCTAGTGTAACGACGAAGTTAACTCTTTATAAATGATGAAATAGGTAGCCCTTGCGCTCAAATACACTTATACCTTGGCAAAAAAAACAAAAAAACCCTACTACTCTTACTACATTTGGAATACAGCCAAGAGCGATGTAAAGTAATGCAATTACATTGTGAATGTTTCACATCCTGAGTAGTGTAATTGATGATACAACCAGGACCGGAAAGTATGAACCCCCCTCTGGCAGATTTGTCTACACTTAAAACTTGCTCAACATGCCCATATGAGCTTTTTGCTCAAGTGTGGAACCCCGTCTAATCCAAGATTTTTGTAAAAATGCCCTCGGGAATTTCCCGGGAAAGTATGACCCCCCTCAGATTGATTTGCCTACACTTACAAAAGGCACTTCTGTGAGATTGTTGTCCATAATCCTGTCAAAAATATGCCCCTCTTGATATTTTTTTGGCCACACCTAAAACTACGCCAAACGTATTAACACACACACACCCACACACACACATACACACATATTTACTTCCGGTCCACTTCTGGTTTATTTCTGGCCATTTCTGCCCACTTCCGGTCCACTTCCGGTATATTTTCGGCCATTTCTACCCATTTCTGCCCACTTCCGGTCCACTTCCGGTCTATTTTCGGCCATTTCTACCCATTTCTGCCCACTTCCGGTCCACTTCCGGTCTATTTTCGGCTATTTCTACCCATTTCTGCCCACTTCCGGTCCACTTCCGGTCTATTTTCGGCTATTTCTACCCATTTCTGCCCACTTCCGGTCAACTTCCTGTCTATTTTCGGCTATTTCTACCCATTTCTGCCCACTTCCGGTCCACTTCCGGTCCACTTGTGGCCTATTTCTGGTTTATTTCTATTGCATCATGTTTTGCAACAAATTATTACCTAATATTATGGAATAAATTATTAGGCATGTGTTGTTTTCTGATTAATTTGTTATGACATAATGTGATGATGTGGTGTTTTCTGATTGGTTTAAATAAGCAGGGTTTCTATTGGCTCTATAAATCTATATAAGCCAGAGCACAGTGCAGATTCTTCACCATTGCTGGATCGGCAGTGGAACCCACATCGCGGGGGATAGAACCTGAACAGGCTCCACCAAAGTATAGGAGACTTGAAGCATATAATTTGGCGGAATAACCCAAGTAAGGTCATAGAAACAATATACACTGATACAATAAAAGCCAATTTTTGGCAGGGGGGCCAAAGTGGTTCCTAAATACAAAATAATTAATATCTCAAGAACTAATTGACATAGAGTTATGCAGTTTTTTTGGTCTGCACTGAAACCAACTGATATTTTTTATTAAGCATAGAATTTTGATTTGAACCCCAAGAAATTTTATATAATAAACAAACAACAAAAATACCAAAGCCAAAAATATTAACACACACACATACACATACACACATACAAATCACACTGCTGAACCCAACTGATATTTTTTATTAAGCATAGAATTTTGATTTGGACCCCAGGAAATCTTATATAATAAACAACAACAAAAATGCCAAATCAAAAATATTGTAATCAATGCAATAAGAATATATCCAGCCCCAATTGGGCTAAGCATCAAAAGATTTGTAATCCAGACAAATGCAGAACTCCCACAAAAATATGCCCTAAATGCCATAGAGAATATAGCATGCAATACTTCACATATACACATAAAGGTACTTGCTCTGCACAGTTATCAACATTGCCCCCTCAACCATCTACATCTGGTCTGAAAAGGAAGCATGAAACACCTGTTAATGCTTCACCGGCAAAGCAGCCACGCTATGAACCCATCCATAGCAGTTTTAATGGCCAATTAAGGGATTACCGGTTTGTATCAGAGCCAAGATGTGGTATTAAGAATTTTTTGAACAGTGTAAATCCTAATGTGCAGGCAATTCTAAATGCACAAAATGGCTCTTATAAGCTATCTCTCAAATTGTTTACACAATATAAGAAGCCAAATGGCACAAAATTTACACAGCCCCACATAACAGAAACTGTACCGGTATATTCAAATGCAAATTCAGACAAAATAATAAGCAGTTTGATAGATCAATTGAATATTAAACACTCTGAATTTGCAGCAAAAGAGTCTGGATGGAGCCTATGCGGATCTTCACAAGTTATATGTTAATATTTCTGAATTCAACCCATTACAAGGTTCCACTTATGTGCCATTACCTGCCAATATCAAAAACAAAACAGCCGTGGTTAATATAAAAAATAATGACGAGAAATGTTTTTTGTGGTGTATTTTAGCTGCTTTGTATCCAGTTTCAAGGCATCCTGAGAGAATAACTTATTATAAACAACATGAAAATGATTTTGATGAGGCAATGGAGGGTTTAGAATATCCAATGCTTGTTCAGAATATTGATAAATTTGAAAAAAAGGCCAGGGATATTAATGGTAAACAATTATCTATTAATGTATTTATTTGTTCTACTGGCCGTGGCAATTGCTTGATAGCACCTCTCAGAATCAGTACATTTGATGATGATTCTGCTATTCCGATTGATCTGCTCTTAATTGAAAAGGATGGCACAAATCATTACACTCTGATACATAATCTTGAAGCTTTAGTCAGAACACAACTAGACAAAACTCATAGAATATTCAAGTTGTGCAGAAGATGTTTGTCTGTATTTGATGGTCAAAAAATGGTGAAAGGGGTTCGGGAAGAGAATGCAGAAATTGCTAAAAACAAGTTAATTGAGCATCTGAAATACTGTGGCAACCATAAACCTGTTCATATGGAGATGCCAATGCCAAGTGAAAATGCAAAATTCAAAACGTTTGAAGCCTTGTTGAAACACCCAGCATATATAGTCTGTGATTTTGAATCAAATCTCAAACCTCTTGCATTCTGTAGCCCAGATCCTGATGAATCTTCAATTACACCATACCAGCTACATGAACCTTCCAGTTTTTATTATGTGGTTGTACAGGATGGGGTTGTTAGTAAAGAATATTTATACATGGGAGCAGATGCCATCAAAGAATTTGCACATAGAATAGAAAATGAGTGCCATGACATAGCATCTAATATTTTATTAAAATCAAAACCTATGTTGCCTTTAACAGAGGATCAGATTGAAGATTTCAACAATGCAGAAAAATGCCCGGTATGTGATTCTGAATTTTCAGATGCAAATATCAAGGTGAAACACCATTCTCATACAGATGGTAAATTCTTAATGGCCCTGTGTAATAGCTGCAATATTCAGATCCAGAGACCAAAATTTGTTCCTATATTTTGTCATGGTGCATCCAATTATGATTTTCATCATTTGATCAGGTACGAGGGGTTTGACAAGCAGAATTTAAATATTTTAGCTGAAAATAATGAGAAATATATTGCCATTAACAAAATAATTAAAGTTAATGGTGTTTCTATTCACTTAAGATTTCTTGATTCCTACAGAATTTTATCGGCTAGCCTGGCTACACTGGCCACTCAATTATCTGATGATCAATTCAAAATCACATGTGCTTTGTTTCCAAATCAGGACCTGAAATTAATTAGGCGGAAGGGTGTATATCCATATGATTATGTTACAGATTTTTCTAAATTTGATGAGTGTTCTCTGCCACCACAACAAGAGTTTTACAGCAAAATCAGAGCATCTGGAATCACTGATGATGATTATCACCATGCCCAATTGATGTGGAACAATTTAAAATGCGACATTTGGTGATTATCACAAGGCATATTTAAAACTTGATGTGACCCTCTTAGCTGATATACTGCAGGCATTCAGAAAATCTTCCATGGAAAATTATAAGCTGGATCCAATGTATTTTTACAGTGCTCCGGGCCTAGCATGGTCTGCAATGTTTTTAAACACTAAAATGCAATTGGATCTGATCCAGGATCAAGATATGTATCTGTTTATGGAACAATGTATAAGAGGAGGCATGGTGCAATGTTCTCAGAGATATGCCAGAGCAAATAACAAATATATTCCTGATTATGATCCAGCACTGCCATCAAATTATATACTGTATGTAGATGCCAACAGCCTCTATGGTTATGCTATGATGGATAAACTGCCATATGCAGGGCTTGAGTGGGTTGAAAATTTCAATATTGAAGATCTTAAAGATTTTGATGACAGTAACTATGGCCTGTTCTTAGAGGTTGATCTGACAATTCCAGATAATTTACACAACACATTTTCTGATCTGCCCCCAATTCCTGAGGTTAAGTGTTCACCTGGCTCTAAACAGAAGAAATTGATGATGACTCTAGAGCCGAAACAGGATTATGTCATATATTACAAAAACCTCCAGTTCCTGATGAATCATGGTGTTCAAGTGACCAAAGTTGGAAAAGTTTTGAGGTTCAGGCACTCAAGATGGTTGAAGCCATATATTGATACAAACACAGAGCTTCGAACATCTGCAATGAGCCAATTTGACAAGACCTTGTTTAAATTGATGGTCAATTCTGTGTATGGCAAAACAATAGAAAATGTCAGAAAACATATTGATGTTAAAATAATTACTGACCCCAGCCGGAGCAAAAAATTGATTGCAAAGCCCAACTTCAATTACAGAAGAATTTATGATGAGAATATGGCACTTTTCAACATGAAAAAAAACAAAGCTTAAGTTTGATAAGCCTATTTATGTGGGGGCTGTGATATTGGAATTGGCCAAATTACACATGTTAAAATTGTATTATGATGTGTTGAAGCCTATTTATAAGGATCGTGTAAAACTGATGTACATGGACACAGATAGTTTTGTTCTTGATATTCAAACGGAAGATGTTTATCAAGATATAACACAGCCTGAATTGTTTAAATATTTTGATACCACTGAACATTCAAAAATTAAACCCCACAACAAAAAGGTGCCTGGCAAGTTAAAAGATGAGACACTTGGTGATGATATTGTGGCATTTGCTGGGTTAAGAGCCAAGATGTACAGCTTTGAAACATGTAGTGGCGCTGTTGCCAAAAAGGCCAAGGGCATTGGCAGAGTGACTGTTGACAAAGAGCTTGAATTTGAGGATTACAAAAATTGCCTCAAATCATGTAGCACAATCAGAACATCAGAAAATAGAATTCAGAGTGTGGATCACTTATTGACTAGCAATATTGTAAGAAAAGTGGCTCTGGACCCACATGATGATAAGAGATGCATTTTATCATGTGGAATACATACTCTACCATGGGGTCATTGTGATTTGAAAAATGGCAATCAATGCACAATTACAGAGCATGATTTGAAATAAATAAACATGCCTATGAACTTATTTGGGTTCAAAAAACAGGCTATTATGGACCTGCCAACACCGCAACCCTCTTCTGATATAATATCTAAACTAAGTGCTTTGTTAATTATTCATCTGAACAGCATACTTACAGATGTTGATGATGAAACAGGTAAAACATTGTACATATTTAACAATAATTTAAATCTTTACCAATTACCTGTAGGTGGTCAATTGCAATTTATTACAACCCCTGAGGGTAATGTCAAGATTTCAGTAGGGAGAAATATTTATAGAATTAAGCACTCAAACATGATTTCTGGCACTGTTTATACTGTTTCTGCTGGTGACTGCTTATATATTGAGGTCCCTGGGTCATATGACAAGCTTATACCTTTTTTATAGAATTAAGAATCAGATATTCAATAATAAATAACCACTAAAACAAAAATGCCTAATGATATATTTGGCCATACAAGACATGAAGATCACAGTGATGAGATTCTGATGCTTGATGTCAGAGTCAAGAAATTAAGAAGTGATTTACAAGCTTTACAAACCACACTGAATGCCAGTCTTCAATTAGAAATTACAAATTTACAATCACAATGCATGGACCCTCTTCTTAAAATTGATTCTGAACTCAAAGTGCTGCTTCAGAAATATACTGATTTGGCCACATTAGATAATTTTCAAAGTTTAGAAGAGGCTGTAGCAGCTCTTCAAGCCAAATTTAAGACCCAGGCCACCAACTCTGAGCAATTGAAACAGCAATTGGAAGAGCAAATAAATAATGTCCAGACACAGCTCCAAACAATTGTCAAAAGCATAAAATCACAAGAAGATTTTGATCTAGTGATTTCCACTCTAAAAGAACAGATTCAATCACTCCAAATACCTAATCTGGACCCCTTGAACAATGCCATAGCCGAGGTTAAAGAAAAAATTGAGACACTTGAAAATTTTATGAACAACTTGCCATCTTCTGATGCTTTGAGTGCAATAACTCAGAGTGTTGCCGATATTAAGCTGCAACTTGAAACATATGAAGATTTTGGAAAAATTCAAAGTACCATAACCCATCTTGAGGGTACAATAGCAGCAGTGCAAAGTGATTTGACAAATGTACAAGAATCTCTAGAATCCCGCCTGCCTGGTATTGTAGACACACTTGTCAGTGTCCAGCAACAGATCACAAAGCTTGAAAACCTCAACACTGAATCTGAGCTATCTCATTTTCATCACTTGATCGATGATATCCAAACAAAGCTTGAAATTTTACAACAATCAACACCCACTCAGGCAGATATAGCCCTGCTCCAAAATGCTATGCAAAATGTGGCTGATGCTTCTGAATTAAATAATGTGAAATTGGCACTTGAATCTTTGCAAAATACTGTATCAAATCTGCCTACATCACAGGAACTTAAAAATATTAAGAGAGCTGTGAATCGCATATTGAAATCAGAAGATATTAAGAATATCCAGACAGAGATCAAACAACTCACTCAGACAGTGGCCACTCTACCAACTAATCAACATATTAATGAACTGCATGCCCTGTTTGAGGATATCAGAAGACAAGTCCATGATCTTACTGCTCAAAATTCAAAATTGGCAGTTATTGAAAATTTGCAACAATTGTAGCTAATATCAAGCAACAGCTAGGGACCATGGAATCCAATCAAGCAAATGCTCTGTCTGTTTTTGCCACCCAGCTTCAAGAGATTGTGCAGCAATACAAGAAACTTGCTGTGGACATAAGAATCAAGCCTGGGCACGATGAGATTGTTAGGACTATCAATGAGCACCTTGAATCTGTAACAAGCAGATTGCTTACAGCAGAAAAAGAAATAACAGGCATAATCGAGAATCCTAAACATACAATAATTCTTGAATTGTACAGCATCCCCAACAAAGAATATGATTCACCATTTACACCAGGTGGCAAAATATATATGCTGTCCCCTGCACAATTTTATTACCAGTTTTTTGTTGGGGGCACACTGAGACCAATCAAGATCAAATATTGGTTTCAACCACAGGCACACCACTACCCCACCTCATCAATAACAAATGCTGATAACAAAGCAAAAATCACCAGTGTAGAGTTAGAGGATTTTACAGACCCCAATACATTAGAAACAGCTTATGCTGAAGATGATGGATCTCTGGAATTTAATATACAAATAGGAGACAAACTGTATTTAGAAAATCCTGCAGTATCAGCTGCTGAACACCCCATAGTTGCAATATTCTTGTTTTCATATTATGTCTAGACAAATTATTGTTGATGAATTACACAGACAAGCCAGACATAATTATAAGAGACTGCCAGTAGTCACAAAAGGCATAGATGATTTATAGCAGAGCGACTTGATTGAGATGGCAAGTGGACAGCTGAAAAACTTAGACAAGATCAACAAGGGCTACAAGTATCTACTCACTGTCATAGACACATTTTCAAAATTTGCCTGGGCTGTGCCACTCAAATCCAATACTGAAAAATGTGTTACAGAAGCCTTCAGGACAATCATCAATCAGAGTGGAAGATCACCGCGCTATTTGCAAACAGATAATGGCAAAGAATTTTATAATTCTGTGTTCCAACAATTTATTAAAAGCCAGGAAATAAAACATTATTCGAGTTACAGTGATCTCAAGGCCTCAATTGTAGAGAGATTCAACAAAACCCTAAAAAATCTTATGTATAAACAATTTACACTTCAAGGTAATTATAAATTGCTTAATATTCTTCCAGAACTTCTACATAAATATAACAATTCGGTCCATTCCACAATCAACATGAAACCCTCTGAAGTAACTTCATCTGATGAGCAAAAATTGATCAGAACTGTTTATTATCCTAGATACCAGCCAACAACAAGAAAGGCATTTATGAACAACACAAACAAACAGAACAGCCTATTATTGATGCTATTAGTGAATTAGGCAAAAATATTAAAACTGTTGCAGAGCAAAATCAAAATTTAATCACAGAGCTTGTACCTGTAGCTGCAAGGAACATATAAGATTATCCAATCACCCCACTTTCCAGTATTCATACACCTAGTCCTGTTGCTCCTCGAAGAATTGAAGCTACTCTGGATCCTATTGAATTGGGTCTTCTTGCTCAAAAATATTTAAGCACACCTAAAGACAACAAAGATGAGGTTTTTGGCTTATATGCTGACACAGAGCGTGATGGTAGCATCATACATAGAATTGGCAATTTCAGAGTAACATTTATGGGAGATGATATAATTGTATATTCAGAATCTCATCTTGGACAAAGAGGTGGTTTTGTTAAATATCCCGGCACACCTGGGTTGTGGGAACTGACGACTAGGAAAAGGCCTGGCACCTATACAGATCAAGATTATGAACATTACAAAGAAATATTAATAAAATCAGATGCTCTATACCAGAACAATGATCCCACACAAAAAAGAGTCAAGTCTAGCAGTGCAGCAAAATACAACAATTTAATCAAGCCCATATGGTCACAAATCAAGACAGGTAGTGGAATCAAACAATACAACACCCTGCCTAAAGAATTTGTGTGGGTTGATGATGTCAGGAAACTTGTAGACAGGTTATTGGTGATAGCTGGGGAGGAAAATGCTGGCAACCACAATTTTTACAATGAAAAGGTTGGAATTATGGACATGATAAGCACAAAATTGTCTAATTTTATAGTGAATGACACTAAGGGGATTGGATATCTTATAAAAATTATTAATACTCTACCACCTAAATTTTGGAATATTTCTGAGGGCCGGGGGTTGGTTAATGACATTATAAACAAGCTGCCATTTGAACTACATATTCCAGGCTATCAGTATTGTGGTCCCGGTACAAAATTGGACCATAGATTAAACAGAGGTGATCCTGGTGTTAATCCCCTAGATGCTGCTTGTAGAGACCATGACATAGCATATAACACACATTCTGATCTTGACAAGAGACATGTTGCAGACAAGGAATTAGAAGAGGCTGCATTTGGTATATTTGTAAGCAAAGATGCTTCTTTGAGTGAGAGAATTGCAGCATTGGGGACCACCATAGCTATGAACACCAAACAAAAACTGGGGTGGGGGCTGTGAATATGTATATAATAAACCTAGAATGAAGGCCAAGGGTGTTATGTATCAAATACCTTATGCAGGTCTTAAATCTCTTAAAACTATTGATAGTCTTTTAACCAAAAAGCAGCGCAAGAAAAAAAGCTCTTCTATTGCCAAGGGCCATGGTATGAAATTGTTGCTTAGTACCCCCCAATTAAAAAAATTACAACAATCCAGGAAAAAATCACATGTGGGGGGTTTCATATTTACTATCCCGGCCATCTTAGCAGCACTTGGGGCTGTTGGGAGCTTGGCTGGTGGATCAGCTGCCATAGCAAAAACAGTAATAGATGCCAAGAAAAATAGGGCAGAATTAGATGAATTGAAGCGCCATAACCTGGCCATGAAAAAACAGGGCAAAGGTGTTAAGAGAGCCATGAATAAGTTTAAAAAAAACAAGAGCCGCTTACAAACCAAGATATTGAAGCTTTAATCAAGCCACTGGGCATCAAAACTTTTAGAGGTGTGTACATGTCTGATTCTTTACCAGAACAACCACTCAACTAAGAGTGTGGCATTGTTAATTTGGATAAGTACAAAAATCAGGGCACTCACTGGATTTGTTATCTTAAATATTTAAACAATGAGGCATTTGTGTTTGATTCATTTGGAGGTGTTCCACCTGAAAATTTAGTAAAATATCTAAAATCAGCTAATCTTTATTACAATAATGCCCGTGTTCAAAACTTCAAAGATGTTAATTGTGGACATTTGTGTTTATCTGTTCTTAGATATATGTCTCAAATAAATAAACCATCAATTGAAAATTTTCAAAAAGTCTTGTGGTATTTAAAACATCATGGGGGTATTCCATCTCACCAGCCAAAATTCAATATTGAAACTTAGATTACATGATGATATTGTGTATCCCAAAACAATAGCTCTCAGAGCATTTTATGGCATGTACTTGATCCCTAATATTACACACCACAACAACAAAATTGCAGTTGGTGATCAAAAAATTGTCATCACTCCAGGGCAATATAATCTGTCCACTCTAAATGCTCAATTACCCAGAGGTATAGTATTAACTCAAAATTCTGTCACTCACAGAGTAGAGATTGTATCTGCTACAGAAACAGTGGATCTGGGTACTATAGAAGAGCTGTTAGGCTTTGAGAACAACACAAAACTTGAACCAGCCATCAAACACACTGCTATTAATATACCTAAATTCTTAGCCATAGAGACTCTGAATATTCACTGTAATGTGGCCGAGGGTATGATCACCAAATCAAATGGCATAGGCACTCACAAACAAACTGGCATCATTGCAACATTCAAACCTAATTCTGAATTTATGGAGCCAATCATCTACACTCCATCCCCAACATTATATTTTCCTGTGTGCCATAACAGAATAGATAATATTGAATTGATGGTCACTAATGAAAAAGAAGAATTAGTTGATTTTGCTGGAGCCACAACAACTGCAATCATGGAGATTAATATTTAAATAAAAATACATACAAAAAAATGGAAAATATTGAGAGTTATGAGCTACAATCATTCCCCCCAAACAGGAGGACATTTGCAAATTTAAATCAACCCAACACAGAAATTGAGGTTGATCTTGATGTAGGGGATGGCTTTATACACCCCCACAGAGCAGATCTATACATCAAATTTGATGTTGTAAAGCTCGATGGAACAGATTATCCGGCAAATTCAAATATAAGATTGGTAGACAATTTTGTGCCGCATCTGTTCTCTGAAATTGAGATCAGAAAGCATGGTGTTGTTATAAACAGAGTGGATTATCCCGGCATTACCTCCACAGCTTTGGCCACACTAAAATTATCCAAAACCGAGGCTTCTTACTACAAAATAGGTGGATTTGAGGCTGGTGATAAGATATTATCCAAGAGCCACACAGTGCTGTTCCCTATGCGCCTGTTGCCAGGATTCTTCTCAGATTACAAAGATATTATGTGGAAGGGTGGTTTAAGAATCACATTTAGAAGAGCTGCCAATGATAATAATGCTATGATGAGGTACAGTACATTAAACTCTACAGGGGAAGCTCTGCCCAATACCCTACCTGATGAAGGCAAATGCATTATTCAGACTATGGAGCTAAGAATCCCAGTTGTTGAATATGAAGCCAGTTATGCTCTTAAATACAAAGCAGATATAATAAAAAATCCACAAGTACCTTTACAATTTTATACATATCAATGTGTACAGAAGCCTGCCGCTGGTACTTATTATTAGTTTGATGCTACAAATTCATTCTCCAGTATACAATATGACATGCCGGATTTTGTGGTGGTACTGTTTCAGACTGGAAGACACAATAATCAGGAAAAAAATTCAAGTAGATTTGATAACTGCAACATCAAGAACATATATCTTAAAAATGGCAGAAATGAGGTATTTCCTAGAGAAAATTATAATTTAGACATGTCCAAGGATGATTTCCTTAAATTATATGAAGCATTTACAGCATACGAAAGGGTCAGTACTGGCAATACTGACATGTATTACACACCAGATGAATTCAAAGCACAGAGACCCATGTTTGTCATCAACACTTCAAAAAGAAAACAAGTTGTGGTTAATGACAGGACAAACATTAAAATTATCTGTGAATTCCACGATACACTCCCTGATGACACTATATGTAGTGTTATTCTCATAGGTGAAAAATCATATGTTTATGATGTAAGAAATGAGAGAGTCACAGAGCAATTCTAGAAAAATTATATTATCTTAATACTAGATATACAAGTTGAGCCTGGTGCCCAACTGAACTTAAACCGGAAGTAAATATGTGTGTGTGTGTGGGGGGGGTGTGTGTGTGTTAATACGTTTGGCGTAGTTTTAGGTGTGGCCAAAAATATCAAGAGGGGCATATTTTTGACAGGATTATAGACAACAATCTCACAGAAGTGCCTTTTGTAAGTGTAGGCAAATCAATCTGAGGGGGGTCATACTTTCCCGGGAAATTCCCGAGGGCATTTTTACAAAAATCTTGGATTAGACGGGGTTCCACACTTGAGCAAAAAGCTCATATGGGCATGTTGAGCAAGTTTTAAGTGTAGACAAATCTGCCAGAGGGGGGTTCATACTTTCCGGTCCTGGTTGTATCATCAATTACACTACTATCCTGTAGTCTTTCATAGTCTTTTTTTTTTCTCGTAGCGGGGGAGGGGGTTCATTCATTACAAATATCTAGGAATGGATTTAGCAGCAATCCGTGATATACTTAAATATCATAACATGCTGCGTAGCCAGGGTTCTTGGGTCCTAGCCTCTGATAATTATGAGTTTTTCTTTTTCGTTGTTTCTTCAATCTTCATAAATTTCCCTGAAGCATCATTCATCCTCTGTCGCCATTGGCTATATGTGAAAGTTGACATAAAATGAGCAAATTTCGAAAAGAAAACACAAGGATCTGCTTTCCTCATAGCTCGCCAAACATGCACATTTCTGTATTTTATGCTTTCAGCGCTATCATTATTCTTGGCCGGCAATGGAATTGAAGCAACTCTCACAACTAACGTAAACTACATATCACTCAGGCATGACAATTCTCGCGGGAAAAGTGGATTAGCACATGGTAGCGCAATAACTATATTCTGGCCTGCTAGATTTAAATCCGTACTTTTTATTCCAGTTGAGTGATTGACTCACAATTTCGCCATTGAAGGTTTGGGTTGTATTTGGGTTATACGTATTGTGTTTTTGGTGCGCTATGAAAAAGCAATCCCAAAGGTTCGCACTGAACAGAAAATTGTGTGCTTTCCCTCTCTCTCTTCCAACTCCGTCCCTATCTCTCATCCCACGTCCCCACTATGTTGTTAGAAACATATTTTCTGAAGAATATCCACATTGAAAATAATATTCCCCAATTGTTTTGATAGGGCATTTCTATTGCTCCGAACGAATTATCTCCGTAAGAGGACTAGGGCCTCCCCGATGGCGCAATCGTAGATTCGTCACCTTTTAATCAAGGGGTCCCGGGTTCGATACCCGATGGAGGAACATAGTGGTTCGGAACCCACTATAAACTGTAGGTCCAGTCCCAATTAGCCTTTCTGTGCACAAAGTGGACTTAAAAAACAACAATTCAATTCAATCATCTTATCAATATTTTTAAATCTGCATGCAACTGCTTAATTTAATAGATTATACATTTATATTCATTGCAGGCAGAAATGTGCGAGAAAACAATGCATTCTTTTTCAGGGAATGCATGAGTCAATAATAATGTATATTTTATGGTATATACTCTTTTATATTGCATTGATTCAATAGTATCCTTATTTCCTAAAGCAAGCGTGAGTTTCTTTGCACACACCACGCAGGTCCTGCTTGACGTAAATCTCAGATGCAGTAACTTCACGGTTGCCTTTTGCCAGCACGCTTTGGCTCTAATTCGAGCCCGGGTGGGTGCTTCGTTCGAGATCCTGCAGCAGTTTTACTCGTATCTATGCCTTGAGCATGTCACTTGCAACGGAACCAATAAAATGAAACTTTCTGCACCGGAATGGGCGTGAAACTCTACATGCACCAATGATAAGGTGTTTTGAAGAGGCATGTGCCACGTGCAGCATGTCCCTTCGGTCCGAATGTTCCTTTACGATATCATTTCATCATGCCTTACACTTCGGAATTTACAAGAGAGAAGATAGTCCGCATGTTCTTGTGCGGCGGATCTGCTGCACAACATATTGCTACGACCCTTGGTGTGGACGATTCATGCGTCAGGCGTTGCATTCGGTGTTACGAGGAAGAAGGGGACCAAGGAATGAAGTCACGACCCAACAAAGGCCGCCGAGAAAGACAACCAGGGAAGAAGATGCAGGCATCATTGAGATGAGCGAGGGCAACCCCTTCATGGCTTCAACGAAGATTCGCCAAGATTTGAAACTGGAGTGCCATGCTGCAACAGTTCGGCACCGTCGAGCGGCAAAGAAAGAAGCAATGATGTATTTCCATCACGCAGCACGGATCAGTTTTGCTTTACAATATTTACCAGCTCCTCAAGAATTTTGGCAGATCGTAATTTTGAGCGACGAGAATGTATTTTCGTCTGACGAAAATGGTCAGGTTTATGTTTGGAGGCGCGACAACACTCGCTATGACCCCGAGAACATTTCTACCCATGCTAGGAGTGGCAGGATATCCGTGGCGGTGTGGGGATGGATCAGTTCGTCTGGAGTAGATGGATTGGTGGAAGTGTCCTCGAGAATGAATTTGCAGGAATACGTCGCAGTGCTGGAAAACAACATGCTTCCCAGCGTGCGAGAGAGACACCTTGAAGATGAGATTCCGCACGTGAGTTTCGATCAAGACAACAGCAGCGTCCATACATCGAAAGCGACCACCATCTGGTTTAATCAGCACTAGTGTTGCCCACGAGACGAGACTTTGGCCTGTCTCGTCTCGTGGAAAGGCTGTGAAATGCTGTCTCGGGACACATGATCAATCTCGTCTCGTCTCGAATTTTTAAAAGCCTTTCCCGTCTCGTCCCGTGGGCAACACTAATCAGCACCCAGGAATATCAAGAGTAGATTGGCCAGCGAAATCTCCCAATATAAAACATTTGGGCGTTGATGGTGAGCGAGTGGGAACCTAGACAGCTGAGAACAATGGAAGCTATACTGGCTCACGTGTTTGATGTTTGGGAGAGTTTAAGAAGACCAAACATCTGCTCGGCCAATCCTTGCTTCGTCGACTAGATGCAGTGCTTGAATCCAACGGCGGGTGGACACAGTATTGACCATGATACCCCGCACGGTTTAACCAATGTTCTTTGCCACATCCCAGAACAAAACTAATTACACACATCTTCATATGCAACTTATCTTTCCAATTCTTTCTTATTGATACCTTGGTGCTCATGGTTACTTTTTCACACACCTGCACCATTATATTATATTCTATAACATTAATATTCACATTATTGACAGATTTGATTCACATGAAATTCAAATGCGCAGCACACATGCACCCATTCCTAACACTTAACTATTAGTTACATTACACCTCTCACGTTGTCACAGTTCTAAATCAGTGGTGCCCAGGGGGAGGGGCATTATGGCGCAGACTGTGATGGAAGTTTGACTGAGTAAACAGGGCACAAGTTCAATTACGTTATCAATTAGCCATTGCTGTTATACAAATAGTAATTTGTAGATTGTCAGGGGAATTGTTACGGGTAATAAGTAATATTGATTGGGGGGGGGGCGATATCCAACTCTTACATATTAGGTCTTAGATTGATAGGGAAATTATGGTGGGCAATTAATGAAGTTAGTGGTATTTTCAGGTAGCGGGATTGATAATTATTTTGGGGGGCAGGGAATCCCAACTCTTGTGTATTACTATTACGTCTTAGATTGCTTTTCTGGAGGGAGCAATATCAACTGGATGTCTAAAATTGGCATGGAAATTTTGTTGGGAAGATTGAGTATGAAATTTGAGGTGGAGGGGAGGGAAATTAAGTTTTGATAAAGTGTTATGTCTTAGATTGCGAAGGGATTTCTGAAGATTAAGAAATTGACAAAGGTCCGGCCGGGACTCGAACCCGGAACATTCTGTGTCTGGATCGTTAGTCCACCACTAACCGCGCTTGGCCTCAGAGCCGGTTCTCTTTGGTGGCCAAGCGCGTTAAATGGTCCACTTCCGATGCCACGAAATTTCCGGGTTCGAGCCACGGCTTCAGTATTGCTATCATGGTATCAATCTAATCTAATCGTCACTCATCCTCATTAGCCGAAAGTGGCAGAAGAGCGACTTAAAATAACAAAAGGTACAAAAACAACTTTAACACTCTAGTAATTTCTGATCAATAGATGCGTATTAGCTTTGATTGTTGACTAATGATAAGCTTACGATTATTATTGTTAATATGAATTGCCATCCATCAACAGAAGGACGATCAACCGATCATTTAATTCATGTCGTTTTTCTGGTATTTGTTGTCCCTTCGGATCAGCTTCGAAACCTAAGGAAATTATTAGATGTTTGTCTGAAGTTAGTGACAATGGTTCTTTAAATTCCCGTCGCTCTTTCAGCCGGCGCGGGAACCACCTTTATGGCAGTGATCCTCTGTAGCCGCGTTTACCTATGAAGGAACTCGTGGCCAAACAACGAATTAGGCCTACCGCTTGGGCAAGAAGCGGCAACGTTACAAAGCCCTTCTACCCGAAGCAGCCAGCAGGGAAACAGAATTTTGTCAAAATAACCCTTCTGCTCTGTGAATGAACACCGGTTCAAACAGCGTTTCGACTTAATTGGACATTATCCATTGTTTTTCGTTTTGATTGACTATATATTCTATCTATATATTTCGAGACATTTGAAGAGATCACCTCTTCTCTCATGTTCATGCGAACATTTTTTTCTATGTCTGTAGTGTGATTGGAACTATGACAGTCCGTGATTTTTTTCCAAATCCGGTCCGCTAAGCAACCAATCTTAGATGCCCATTCCAAATCGACAGCTATAGAGCAAAATATGTTTGAAGTTAAGAGTCTTATTGAATGAAACATAGTTCGACTCACCCTCACATTTGATTTTTTTTTTTAGATAACTTGCGTGCACTTCGTATAGAAGGCACCACGAGACTGAAAATTCACACTATTTGGCATGGCAAATAGACCTTATTCCAGCTTCGCTGAAAGTTCGATGTATATAATAGTTGTCAGTCATTAAGTTCAACGGCCTCTGCGCGTGTGTTGTGAAGGTTTGCCGTGTTCCAATTTTGTTTTAATTCCATTTCATGCTCAAAAAGACTACCCGAAGTGGGACCTACAGTTGAAAGTTGGATCCGAACCACTAGGCAGTTGTGTCTCCATCAGGAATCGAACCTGGAACTCCGTGATTATAGGGTATTAACGAGCTCATGGCTTTACAGTTTCGTGAATTCAAGGAAGCCAAGGTGAGAAAAATGTGAAGAAATATCTTCTACACGGAACTAACTATGTGTGTGTGTGTATGTAAAACTTTCTAGCACATCCATTTTCCTACCTTCATTTTATCGTCATTATGTTGAATTTTGCACCAGTGATTTTTCACTACGTTCTAGGTCACGTCACTTTGAGTCTTAAAATATTGTATGTAATTCAGTTTTAGTATAGTTTGTAGCCTCTCACCCAAGAATTTTTAAGGTGGGAGAAGGGAGGTGGCTTAGACCAAATTCTGGCGTTTATATTTCAATTCACTTCCTCAACAAATTATTTCTCGATTGACTAGATTTTAAGCGGAGCGTCATTCAGTTGTTTGCGAGTGTTCTATTTGCAGAAGCAACAGCAGCTCGCTCGCACCCACAGTGCCCCGCCCACTTGACGAGACGCGTTGTCTGTGCAGTGCAGAACAGTGACAGTGTTGCCTCTCTATTCGATTTTTGTATTCTCTTTTGCCTGCCACTACGCACACATTGCACACAATTCTCCCCATACAATAAGTGGAAAAGCAATCAGGCTACTGTTAAATGACTCTTTTCTAGATTTTGCATTAACACTTTCCACTGTCAAGATATGTTAACTTGGTTCTGTTTCGTATTCCCACAATTTGGCTTCGTGCAGTAGGTGTTTATATTGCAAAAAAGGAAGGGAAAAAAAAACGTAGGCAGGTATTTTAACATTTTAATTTTCATCCGTTTCATGATTGTATGAAAGAATATGGTGGAAAAATACACTACTAAAGACAATATCACTAATAATAATTGGCCGCCGCTGTGCCCGAGCGTGATAAGCCGTCGGCTTTTGATCTCGCTGCCGAAATTCCCGGGTTGGAGTCCCGGCCTGGGTATGATTGTTTATGAGTGTTCCTTCATGCATTTTATCATACACTAATCCTCATCGTTGCGATTAGCCAAAAGTAAAGTAAAAAAAAAGAAAGATAATAATAGTAATAATAATAATATGAATCTAGCCCCCACGGTTTCTTTATGACTGTCCTCTTATCAATTTCATGGAGTCATCATTCATCCTCATTGTTGCGATTAGCAAATAAATGGTAGAGAAGCTACGAAAAATAAGATGTAAAATAATAACAGAATTTTCTCCGCAGAAGGAAAAATAAATGCTCCAAAACACATGCAATGCAGGAAAAGAGTGTCCTGTAATGTGAGTCTGTAAACCAAATGTAACTCACGAATGAAGAAGTTTACGTGAAGGTTTCGTCTTCTACGAAGCAATACAGGCTTGGATGGCGCAGTGGTGACGTCGTCGCCTTGTAATCAAGGGGTCCCGGTGGAGGCACAAAGGGGTTCGGATCCCACTTTAAACTGTAGGTCCAGTCCCGATTAGTCATACTGTGTATTGTGGAGTTAAAGCACCAAATCAACAACCAACCATCCAATACAGGGTTGGAAACACTACAGTTATAGGTTTGGAAACACTGCTCTTCTCGGGAACTACTCTACCAGGCGAAACTAGACGATATAAAATTCCGGGTTGCATAACCGTAAGGGAGGGCGTTTCTTTCGAATTTGTGTGTACCATGGAACGCTACACATTTGTAGAACTGAGGGACATGCATTTTTTCTACGGCCTTGGAAATGGGAATGGCCGAGCAGCTGCACGCCTTTATCGCGGACGGTATCCGGAGAGGCGACAACCCGACAGCAGGTTGTTTTCGAAGGTGCACCGTACCCTTGGTGAATCGGGTGTGTTACGTGCAGGCCATCATGTCGGTCACCCAAGACATGTGCGCACCGCGGCGGTCGACGAGGACGTACTTGCTCGCGTGGACGACACACCGTCCACTAGCACCCGTAGCATTGCACGTGCAGTGGGAGTATCACAGTCGACAGTGTGGCGTGTCCTTCATGATGATCTGCTGTATCCCTATCATCCACAGCGAGTCCACGCGTTGCAGGCTGGGGATTACCCACGACGTGTGGAATTCTGTCAACGACTGTTGCAGTTTTGTACCGACGATCCCCGTTTTTTGCGCCATGTGCTTTTCACGTTTGATTAGTCAACATTCACCCGTGAGGGCATCTTCAATTGCCGAAACAGCCATGTGTGGGATTATGAAAATACACATGCAGCAGTCGAGGTGCACCATCAGACCCAGTTTGCAGTGAATATCTGGGCAGGTATCATCGATGAACAGATTATCGGTCCATACCTGCTGCCACCACGTTTAAATGGCCGCCTCTATCGCACCTTTCTTGCATCAGTCCTTCCAGAGCTGCTAGAAGATGTACCCCTCAACGTGCGACATCGTATGTGGTTTCAATTGGATGGAGCGCCTGCACATTTTGATGGCACAGTGCGAACCCTTTTGCACCATACCTACCCACAGCGCTGGATCGGCAGAGAGGGCCCCGTCCCCTGGCCCGCCCGTTCGCCTGACCTCACACCAATGGATTTCTTCTTGTGGGGCCATGTGGAAACACTCGTCTACGAGACCCCGGTGCCTGACAAGGAAACATTGGTAGCGCGTATACTTGCAGCATCGGCCGAGGTGTGTACCATGCCAGGGACTTTTGATAGGGTTCGCCAGAATTTCCTGCGACGCTGCAATGCCTGCATTGAATGTGGTGGTCGTCAATTTGAGCAACTTTTGTAACAACGTCAGTCCGGGGTACGACTACGTACTACGTACTATTCCTATCTGTAAGTGCACCTTTGCGTGGTAATAAACCTCCTGTGCCCGTAGTTGCTGTGTTTGTCCTGCTGGCGCACGACCTCTGTGTGACATCCCCTCGGTGCTGCTACGGGGAATCCCTCGTCCCGCATTTGTTGTCTCCTTGACAGGTACCATTCCCCGTCCGATCCTCTTTCTCTTTTGTTGAACCGTGCTTTGTTCTGGCTGCGGTGTCTCCCCACTGTGTTTGGGGACTCCCCACGCGCTGCATGTGTTTGTTTCCCGCTGTGCAATTGTTACTTCATGCTTCATTGCTTCTTTTCTCCCTACCGTTGTCGATCGCTACCCTTTCCCTTCACTTGTCTTGCGGGACACTCCTATTTCCTTTGTGGAACCCCATGCGCATGCGTTGCGCAGCTGCCGCCTAGTGTTTTTCGGATGGGCGACTTTGGTGTTCCTTTTGACTTCGTTTGTTCCGCCTTTCTATCTTCACTGGTACTGGCTGTACAGAGGTGTGAAGTTCATTTTCACACGTTTTCGGCGTTGTCTAGCTCCTCACGGAGGCATCTCTCGGCAAAGTGGAAGGGGAACTTTCGTCTCTATTTCATGGGAGGTATCTGTGGTTTTCGTTTGTACTGTACCTTTAGAATCACCCTGTAATTGAACTACCCCAGTTCGTTCTCTAGCAGATTTCTTGTTAACACTTCCACATACTTTATTCCTTAGTTGTGTTACCTCTGTGTATCTGTAGAATAGATTGGCCATACATTGGTAATTAATAAATTGAGTGTAGTATGTTTCAATATCCTGTACTATACCATTTTGCCTTCCTGATGTAGTGGTAAAGTCGTCACCTTGTAACCAAGGAATTCTGGGTGGAAGCACATAGTGGTTCGGGTCCCACTTTATACTGTAGGTCCAGTCCAAATCAGCCTGTCTGTGGATCAAGTGTTTGATTGATTGGGTTGGTGTTATAAGTCCACTTTATGTACAGTAAGGCTAATCGGGACTGGACCTACAGTTTAAAGTGGGATCCGAACCACTATGTGCTTCCAGCGGGTATCGAACCCAGGACCCCTTGTGTGGATAAAGGTAAACTCAAACGATTTGGTTGGTTGATTTGGTGTTTTAAGTCCACTTTATGCACAGTAAGGCTAATCGGGACTGGACCTACAGTTTAAAGTGGGATCCGAACCACTATGTGCCTCCAGCGGGTATCGAACCCAGGACCCCTTGTGTGGATAAAGGTAAGCTCAAACGAAACCATGTTTATATGTGAAATAGTTTGTACAAATTGGACAAATTAATAAATCACAACATTTTCCTACCACTCTCACTTAGATTCATACGGGGGCAGAGATGTACCAATGGGTGAACTCCAGGGGCCCGTTCCAGGGCCAGTAGGAGGCCCACCCCAAGCCCTAGCTCACCCACCGGATCCCGGCTTCATGCATGACGCAGTGCAGTTCACCTCGACACAGCGGCCTGCGACATACGGAGGGATGCAGGGACCATACGGAGCTCGGAACGCCGGATCCTATCTTCGAAAACTAAATCCTTATGCGAGATTCGGCGGAAAGAGAAGTGCGTTCATTCGGTCACACAGCCATAATTCAGGTTAAGCGTCCAGCACTGGAAAGTTGTTGTTGCACTGTGTGTGTTAATTTGTATATTGTTTTCTATGCATTTCGTAATTCAACAATGCCGACCTCTGTGGCGGAGTGGTTAGCACAGCACGCTACCACGACTGGAACATCGGGTTCGAATCCTGGCCTGGGCAGTGGTATTAGTTGTAGCAGGTATTATATTTATATTGCTACTTTGTTATACAGTAAAACCTCGTAAATCCGAACTAATGGGCGGGATAAGTTAACCGGTTTAACGAAAGTCCGGATTAACTGAAATAACCTAAAAGAACAGTAGAAAGTGCATTAAAACTCCGTTTATAGCAACAAAACACGTTTCTTATGGTGTATTTAAAGGGCATAGGCCTGAATACACTATACAGTACAGTACAAAGTCTGCGGGAAACAGAATTTCATGAGTGGTTGACTGCCTTTTCTTTGGGAAGTTCTCTTGTTGACTTCTAGTCACATTTAAAACCTTGCATTGACAGGTACCTCTCTGTAAGTTCGACATTCCTGTCATAGGTAAAACAAGGATTCTCCTATAGGAACGTTACTTTATTGTTTTCCAAGAAGCAGGACGCTCCTATATAACGGCCTCTTTCCCAAATGGACATTTTGTGGATTTGGTTGGAAACGCAGATAAATTATATTTTGTTAATTTAATAATACTGCAAATGTTAAAGAAAATGATGATTTCAGAAGATTGCTAGAAATTAAAGAATAATAATTATCTCTTACTTACAAATTATGGAAAGCTAGAGAGGCAGAAGACTAAATTATCAACATAGCAACCCTCAGACAGTTGAAGACACCTTAGTTACCATATCAACAAGCTCGGGTATAAAAGCGAGACAATTTCGACAGCTAGCCAGAGACATATAGGGTCTTCACCCCGTGTGCTCTCTGCCCAACAGTCCCGTCAACAGAGTCTTCACCCTCGAGACGTAGACTTAGCTGTCTGAGGATCACTTCGGAAACCTGAAAGGGGGACGAGGTCTTCACCTAAACCCGACCAGGACCATTCGTTTGATAATCATCTGCAAGAGTCAGCAATAAGGCGACCCAGGGTCTTCACCCAGGAGTACCTAATTCTCATCGCTAACGAGATTTTTAGTATTTCCACAGGATCAAGCAACGTCAAGATCCACACAAACCTCATTCTTGGAATAGCGGTATTACATGAGCTGATGATATCCAGATCAGATTAGAAAAGACAGCAAAATTATCATCGTAATATAATCAGATAATATCAACACAATCTGTTCGAGGACAGAACAGATAAATTCCGACCTGTATCGCTGGCAACGGACTAGGTGTTACCTTAGCCTTACAAAGAGTCCGATATAGAAGGTAACGATACATGAGGTGTCCAAGGAACCGGACGCGGGTACGTGACAGCATTCTGCTTTTTTTATTGCCTTTTGCCTGTCCGGTTTAAGCGAAGTCCGGCTTATCGGGGTACGGATTATTGAGGTTTTACTGTATGTACAATGCACAACAGGGAAATATTTTTTGACTAAAAAAACGCCGAATAAATAAATAATGAGCTTGATATTGTCAAAATTATATTGTACTACATGATCTAGTTTCACCAATCATCGCCTATTGTTATTAGAAACAGAAATCAAGAAGCTTTGATGCTCGTGTGAGAACTCTTTTCTATGTTATTAGGTCCTGTATCAGAAATCTTAGTGTAAAATGTTAGTATCTAAGATTTTCTCATTTGTACACTATTGCTTACGTCACAGGTATTCGTAGCGGAGGGACTGCACCGAATACCTTTGAGCAGACGCCAAGGCATGTTAGAACAGGAGCAAGAAGTTGAGAAAATTCAAAATCTTAAAGTCAGTGCGGTCAAGATATAGGAGCCGAGGATAAAGGTATCTCTTAGTTTCCTTCTTATGTTAATGTATGATGTTATACAGTCAAATGATATTTTAAAGTAAGGCTTGAAACTTTCCTAGCTACGAATGATGAACAGATTCTATCTGGTTATCGACCAAGTAAGTTCTGGAAACTTATAACCTGAAGATAAAAGTGACGTCATCTCTCGAAAGCTCGGTAACCTTTCCAGAACTTACCTGGTCGATAGTCCGAGAGAATCTCTTCATCATTCTGAGCCTTGTCTTGCATAAAAGTACAAGATTTATGTACATCAAGAAAGGAAATGACAAGATCATCAATGAAAGTAACGCTATGCGCGACAAATTAGCACTAAAAATATCAATATAATTAAAAATCACGCACTTATGATCCAGTGAAGATAGTTAGCGAGCCTAGTAATCGTTATATCCACAATTAAGAGGATATAGGATTGATACTGCTTTGGATTGACGTCATCGTCTTCCAGAACGTATGCGTTGTAATTGGATGCTCAAGACAGTGTAACTCGCTCTCTAGTTGCTGATACGCTGTAGCTTGAAACATTTCAAGTGATCCCATTTTATTCTAAAACATATGTTTTTCTGCGCACTATCTGTAACCATTGGCGGCGATTGTGTTTCGAAACAGATGGGGGGGATGCAAGGTGGCAAAACTTTGGGGGGGGGCAAGGACAGGTTACTTTTACTTGGTATATAAGGTTTAGTATAGTGCGTAAGCAAAAGCGGAAAAAATCGTCGCCACTTAACCGCGAAAACTAGTATGCTAATTTTAAAGCAACAATTTGATTGGAAATTTAATCCCTATGATTTATTAGCAATGTTGCTCTTATACGTATACCATTTTCCTGCGTTTTAATAAAACCGTTGAAAATTATGTGATATTCTACAACAGTCAGTACCTAATCTAACAAACATTGTTTAACAATATTCTTCACTTCTCCTCTTTACAGATTTATCTCGGAATGGCTATATGAATAGTAAAATCGCACCCTTGTGAAAAAAGCGATATTATTTTGTCAACTAGAGTGTAGACTGTATCATTGTGTTTTTAAATAATAAAGGTGATAATCAAATTCTTTATTTTAAAAAGTTTTAACCCTTCCATATGTGTTTTATTTTATGATAAACATAAAACAATTTGAGTTGTGTTTTGGCTGTGTTTATTTCATTCGGGGGGGGGGGGTGGTTCGTCCATAATTGATTCTATATTTAACAGTCACCTGCACTGCAGAAGCATACGTTTTATGGAAACGATTGTACGTTAAATCCACATATGTGAGGAGACGGCGGACGTAACCCGCTACGGAGCCAGAGGACCCTGGTTTGAACTCTTGTCAAATGGAAATGAAACATTATCCAACAACACAGGGAATTTAATTGCCAGGAAGGGAATTTTGGGTCTTAACCAGAAACAATACTGAATACAGAACGGGCAGAAGTGAACGTTATAGGGTCACGGTGAACTGTTTTTCCAAGAATATAACTTATTTCGCACACGTCTCAGGCAGTGACGTGCCCAGGATTTTCAAAAGGGGAAGAGGGGTTAAGTTTATTTATTTTAGTAGTCAATCCTCATTTTGACATCTTTCCTGCGTTTGGAGTTATTTTTTAGGCAAACTCGCCAAAGGGGGTTTTGACCACCACCAACCCTAGGAATCAGGAATCCTAGATGTTTGAAAGTTCTGATCAGATGAAAAGGTTCTCTGAGCATTGTCTTCCACTTTACTTTTGTAAAAGTTTTGAATACGTTTTTGGAAATGAGTTACCGAATTTGGTTCCTGAACTTGCAGTAATCCAACTTGCCAGAAGTTTTGAAGAAGTGGGAGGGATTAACCCATCCTTTAAATCCACAATCTGGGAAAACATAAGAAAACTCTGCATAATATTCATGGAAGAAAAGCGAAGAATTGGGAAGTGGGTAGTCATCGATACTGGACTGGAGTACTACAAGAGAATTATATGTCTTTGATTGTCCTATTTTCCATGATAATTGTTTCGTTAAATATTAATTTATTCAGTTCAGACATTATCTGCCATTTTTCGAACTGTTTCCTTTCTTTGGACTTTTTCATTACATTCCCCGAACCTGTATTCACTATTCTGATTAGCTAGTGTAAGCTTGCCTTATTTACATGAAAGACTCGCTCTAAGAAGCAAAACACTATACCAGGACAGAAAAAAGATCTGCTCTGCACGTTTTCTCCCGCAAGAAAACTGCGAGATAAATCAAATTACAGCTGCGTAAAAAGCATACCGACCATTCAAAAATCACAAACCATCATGGTCTGGCAATCTTGAAAGAAAACTACGTCATAAAAAGCCCCCGAGACTATACAACAATCACTTTTAATGTCCTGCAATTATCGACTTTCTGAGTTTCGATAATAATAACTTGACAACAATAAACATGTAGGAGAAACTAAAACGATTGTTCGACAGAAATCATTACAATGGCAACTGCGATTTGCTTTCTGGAACTTCCAATCGGGTAATCCGATTTTTGGATTATGGCCCGTATCTTGCAGCAAGAGGTACAGGATGAAATTACAGTTTATAAATGCACATTTGCATTTTTATTGCTGTGGTATTATTATTGATCGCACAGATGTCACGTGATGCGTTGACTGGAAATATTGGCTCAGTACAACGGCTTCTCACTCAGTTTGAATGCATATTTACATATTTTTAATTCACAATCATTGCATTCTCCATCATCCCAGCAAATACAGTGAACTTTTAACAATGAGAGTAATGCAAAACTGATAAGTTCTTACGATAACAGATTAAAAGATCTAGAGATTACCCCATAATTTCTTTCTAGTGTAGAAATCAAAATTTAAGTTATGCTGCAACTCATCTGTAACAAATCTAATTTCATGCTGGTTACAGTTTTCATTACAAACGTTCTAATAGCACTATAGGGCGTTGGACACTTCGGGAACACAAAAACTATATCGACAATTTCATCAATCCTATGTGGCACGTCGCGCTACCACGCCAGGTGTCCTGGGTTCGATTCCTGGCCTGGGCATGAATGTTTGTGAGTGTTCATTCATCAGTTTCATCAAACTCGTCCAAATTAGCCAAAAGTGGCACAAGAAACGAAGTAGAATAAAGCAAATCAATCAATCCTATGTGGTCTAAGACAGCCTCAGACCCTTTCTTTACGATTATTTTGCTAAACACGTCTACATTGAAGAAATTATTCGTACCGATCTTCAAGTCTTAGATGTATATGCTTATGTTAACGACAATTACAGTCACACGAATAACCATAGGGCCTTTATTTTCGAGTTGCTAACAGACATAAAATAACTCGTAGAATCAAGAGTGACATGCCGGATATGCTCTGTTGGAGCATGCCCTAACACACTGGGGTACACAGAGAGGGGCTGTAGTAACTCCCGAAATTTTGAGAAAAACAAAATTTTCAAATGAAAGCAGCAAGGAATTCGGGAAAAACCAAAATGGTAACTGGAACTTAAAATTACCCTCGATTACATTTTTTGTCTTTGGCGAAAACGAAGCCTTTAAGACGAAGGTTAAAAATTTTAATCATGAAATATTTTTAAAGTGTGCCCCGCCCCATCTTTCTAACGCACCTATATAATATCCGTATAGGTGTAGTATATCTCCAAATTGGAAGAAGAAGAAAGACAATAACTGTAGTATGTCTCCACATTTGAATAGGTAGGAAGTTCTTCAATTTTATATGTTTTCTTTACTTTGCTTTCACGTAGTTTAGGTTAGGTTAGGTTAGGAGTGTTCAGCGAACACTGCAAATCAGAAAAGTGACTGAAGTTTGCAAAGAACATGACTAATTATCACCAGTGAACATTCCTAACATAACCTAACCTTACCTACGTTAAAGTAAAATAAAGAAAACATACGTACAAAGGATCAGTCCTTCCGATTTTCGTATGTCGAAAATGTGGATACATACTGCCGTGATTAAATTTGGAGACATACTACACCAGCTTTAATATTCCAGCCCCCTTCGAACAAAAATCCTGCGTGCGCCAGTGCCCTAACAGCTCATACAAGTGCTACAAAGAAGCCTATCCAGATTTTACGCTATTAGGAATAATACTTTTCAGTCAATGGCATACCCTTAATACCAGGACATCCGATAGCTTTAAATATAAGTCTATGCCGGCCCAAGGACTCGCATCACCAAGGAATTCACAACGAGACACAAAGACGACTTAAGTCTACAGAACATAATGAATTGTACTTTTAAGATAAACATTTTCTTTCTGGCACCTATAAGGTCGTTCGACTTTTTTTCCCACTAAAATCGGAGATTACATATGGCACACCCAAAATCACAGAGGGGCTCCCCGATGGCGCAGTGGTAGCGTCGTCGCCTTGTAATCAAGGGGTCCCGGGTTCGATACCCGGTGGAGGCACATGGCACAGTGGTTCGGATCCCACTTTAAACCGTAGGTCCAGTAACGATTAGCCTTACTGTGCATAAAGTGGACTTAAACACCAATTCATTCATTCCAAAATCACAGCCACCATAACATGTGTTCTTTTTTTACATTGGCTCAAAACATTTTCATTACAGAATAAATATACTTGAAAATTATGATAACTTTGACCTTTACGCTTCCCACAACACGAACTATATAATTTAACAACACGTGACAACAGGGACAATTTATAATTCCATAAAATGGCGGCTATTGTCTCTTGCTGGCATCCTCCAAAGTATCATTGTGAAAACAGAACGCGTTGCTCACTTCTAGGACGAACAGTCTTTGCATTGTGGTAAATCTCCTGTAAACATAATTGGCGGAACCAAACATAAGTGTTTGCTTAATGCCCTTGAAAGACACAACCACTAAAACTGAACGTCAGGAACTTTGATGTCCGCCATCTTACTGTCTGTTTAGTGCCTGATGAAGATCGTACAAACGGTGATAAAAAATGTTACACTCATGATGTGTGAGATAAGGAAAACTAGAGGAATTTGTTCCCAACTTTTCTCAATGACTAACACACAAACAGCACGCCAGTGGCGTATTCTGAATATGGGACCTGGTTTATCGGAACAATTCTTATTCATTGTACATTTTCATTATATACCCCATGTAGATTATTAGATATAGGGGCATTTCACGAAAAGTGGTGCTACACCATGTAAATAACAAAATGAATTAAGGAAATTATTATTGTGTTTCATTGCATATAGGGTTAGATGTTTGTGAATGCATATAATTTGCATATTTTACCAATACAAGTTACTATCATCTGCAGCCTATATGCTTCACACACAAATGAAGTCAAAATATGCTACATTTTTAGTGTCACACACGTAACGCACGCTTGTTATTGCTTTTCATGCATATAGCCTATGCAATCATACTCAAGTTTTTTTTAAATTTGTTAGCAGTCACCACAAAGTACTTCATTATTCTATTAAATCAGTTCATTATGAATATTTTATTCCAATCTCATGTCTAGAATCTTAAATTTTGCGTGTAAAATGTCAGACGCAATTTCTGTATATTTCATAAAATTTCCCCTTCTACCTAAACTGGACCTGCATTTCTCTGCAGCAAGGAAAATTTCCCTTAATGTAGCAACACTGTCTCTGCCAAGTGCGGCGCAGAAAGCAGAAAGGAACAAGCATCGTTCTCCCACCACCCTGTTTCCATTGGCTCCCTCACACTCCTGGTTGTCAGAAGGGCGGGATGGAGAATTATCAATGGCGTACCTGTACTACACTTTAAGTTCTTAAAGTAATTTATTTAAATGCTAGTTTAGAAGCTCGTTTGAATAGTTTGCATAATATACAGTATTGGCCAAATTATTGGACTCATTAGTTGAAAAATGAAACACAGATAAACTCACTTTATGTAGAGAAAATTGACAGATTCCTTTTAGTTATCTCACGTATCTATACATAGTTGGCTGATTTGGTGTTTAAAGTCCACTTTATGCACAGTAAGGCTAATCGGGACCGGACCTACAGTTTAAAGTGGGATCCGAACCACTATGAGCCTCCACCGGGTAGAGAACCCGGGACTCCGTATCTGTACATAGATACGTTGTCACGTTCGTAGTTTTTACGTCATAATGTCGCTATTATTCGCTGGAATTGCGATTTTTTTAAAATATTATTGTTAACACATATATGTCGACGTAAGGACTGGAAATTTATTGTTAATCCATAAAAAAAGCAGGAAATGGCGGCTTTCTTTGAGAAAAAAAAGCATTTTTGTGCACAATAAAGGCCGGAATGTTTGTTCCACGATAATAATACTTGGAGTTGGGAAAAGTTCCCATAGATACACTCATGTGCATAAATTGTATATAGCCCGAATCTATGGTTCACTCCGCGTATATCGGTACTTGATTCATCCGTCTAGGGAAATTAGCCTCCAATATACAGTCATTTCAAGGTAACTTGCATTTCGCTGAAATCTGAGGCTTGAGTCAGTGGCGTACAGACATGTCGTTTGGGAGGTGTACAAGTCGTGTTCTATTGCTCATATGATAATAGTGCAATTATTTTCTTGTTCAAAACATGCCTGCGATCATTTCCATGTGTATTTTCACAATGCCTTGTACTTTGTTGTCCAGGAAGGAGGGGGGGGGGGGGCAATTGTTCTTCAGAAATATTGGAATTTTCAGACTCATCTCATACACCAACATTCAGCTCTTCATCAAGTGCTTTACTTTCGTGAAAGACTTTATCAAACTCTTGAGAACTGTTCTTTCTTATATCCAATAGAGATGAGTAAACAATGTAAAGTAAAGATGAGAACATTGTTGAATAAGTGGGAGCTTAGTTCTGATCGCACCACCTGCATATATTGTTGGGTAGGATAATACGTTTTAAACTTTCAACAATGCACAGGGGGAACCAACTTCAAACGATGTTCGGCACTCAGCAATTTTTAATGATATATGGGGTGTACCACTTTTCAAAAGTGTACACATATTTAATAACAATTTTTTTAAATTAATTTTGTATATTACATATTACGAGTATAATTTGCTCGAGCATTTGGGGGGTGGGGCACGTGCCCCTGTGCCCCCTCTGGATCCGCCACTGGTTATACACACTGCAAATACTGTCAGTACTTTGGAATAAATCTTTGGCTCTTTTCGAGCCCATTTTAATCATTGCTTGTGTACAATTCCTTTATGATTCTTATTTCGAAACTTCGAACCACGTGGTTCATGAAATTACATATTGCTCCTGAGATACAAATAAAAGACACTTTTACAACAATCAGAATTAATATTTCCTTTGTCACAACCAAACAAATAGTGTAAATAACACGGTAAACAATCCTACGTATTGTTCCAGACATTTTTGCGAATGTGCGAAGAATGGTGCTGCCATCTATACTTGGGCCACAATAAAAGATTGTGGGAAACAAGATTATATCGAAGCATACAAACAGTTTAATCCCATAAAAAGTTACAACAATCGTCAAATATATTTAGTTAGAACACTTTCAAAACAAGGAAATCTGCTTCTTTTTTACAATGAGTCCAATAATTTGGCCAATACTGTATAATGAGTAATTACCCACATTAAAGCTAAATGTATATAAATATTTGAAATAATAGTTGGTTTACCAGCGGTAACATGTAGCACATGACAAAATTACAACGAAGGTTAAAGTCATTTACATAACAACGCTACGTGTACCACATGATCTTGTAATTCTCGAAATGCATCAAGTGTAAATACCAATACATTATTTTAGTTTAATGGTACTTTAATGTATGAAGAAGCATTTGTATAATTCAATGAATGGTGACATTTAATAATGAAATCTGTACAAATGTATTGTTATTGTTACTACATCAGGTTTATTTACGCGTAGAACACAGAAATGTAAAATCCATTTCACTTACTAGCGACACTTTAACCCTTAAGCCCTTATCATTATATTAAGGTTCTGTGTTAATTATCTTTGGAACTTTCAGTTCGTCCATTTTGTATATTGTCAACTATTTAGTGTGCAGGGTTGTTAAAGGTCCAGAAACCCATAAATTTTAATGGCTTCCGCTACAGGACCGGAACCTTATTTCTCGCACAAATTCGGTCCAAGTTGCGTATTGTTTAATTGAAAAATGGTTCCTGGACCGAATTGAAATGCTTTAAATATGAAAAGGTTCTTTACGGTCCAGAACCCATTTCCGCTTGCTGATTTTCTCTCCTGGACCGGAATTGAATTTATCTAAAACTCCTGGACCTTCAACAACCCTTTTAGCGTGTCGCAGACAACCAGTATCAGAAGGACAAGTGAATGGACTAACTTGTAGATGTCAAAATTGCAATGAGATTTGAAAATAATCAATAGTGTGGCAATATGCATGTCTTGTCTTCTCATTGAGAGAATAGGGAAGAATTCGAGGAAAATTCTGACACTTACATTTAACCATATTTTCTTAATATTGTAAAAAATGTTGTGACTGTGTATGCAAGGAATAAACCTTATACAGTGTACTCTCTTTAGTTCGAACTTCCATAGTTCGAATTACTCAGTAATTCGAACACACTTTTATTCCCCTTGAAATCATCTTTAATGACGTGATGTTTTTATTCAAGTAAAATCTCGTTATTCCGGACTCCGCTTAATCCGGACAGGCAAAAAGGCAAAAAACAGAATGCTAGATTTTAAATATGTCTAGAAGTCAACAAGAGAACTTCCCAAAGAAAAGGCAGTTAATCACTGATGAAATTATGTTTCCTGCAGACTTTGTTCTGTACTGTATAGTGTATTTAGGCCTATACCCTTTAAATACACCATAATAAACGTGTTTTGTTGCTATGAACGGAGTTTTAATGCACTTTCTACTGTTCTTTAGGGTTATTTCAGTTAATCCGGACTTTCGTTAAGCCGGTCAACTTATCCGCCATTAGTCCGGATTAACGAGGTTTTACTGTAATTCGAATTTTGGATAATTTTGACATTTTTCGTGCCCCCTTGGAGTTCGAATTAAAAAGTCTCTACTGCATTAAGATTAAATAGATAGTTTCGTTTACCACCACTTGACATTATTAGATTGATTGATTTCGTTTATTTTACTTCGCTTTCCTGTTACTTTTAGCTAATTGCGAAGATGAGGATGAATGATGATATGATGAAAGGACACTTACAAAGAACACACATGCATAGGCCGGGATTCGAACTTTGGACCGCTGGTGACGTAGTGGTGATAACCACTCAGCCACGGAGATCTGCTATTATACTGTAACACAGGGGCGGCGCTAGGGGGGCGCGAAGGGGTGTATGCGCACCTCTTAATTTTCTCTCGCACCCCCCTTCAAAACCTATGCTCAACCGAAAATACTAACTCTTAGAATGTATTGCAAAGGCTCACAAAAAGTGTTTTTACAGTCAAAGAAAAAAATATTTTGTATTTTATAAGACTGTAACGTGTGTCTGAATGTTTACATTCTATGTCCACTTACTTGGAGGTGTAAGACGTAATACAGATGTCATAATGGACGTCCAGAAGGGGAGGCAAGTGGTGGGGGCTACGGCCTCTCCTGGTAAATGATTGTAACTCTAAAAGTATATGTTTGACACATATAATTTCATTTGACAGTAATTTATGTTAATTATTATGAGACCGTTGCAAGAATAAGATAACTTCACATTGAAGAAGTGTTTCTTTAACCTAGAGAGCAACGCTATCAGGGAGAAAAATATGCCACGTTTGCCTTTCCCCCTTCCCCCTTTCCCAGCGGAAAAATGCCTTGCATGTCTCTCCGTGGAAAAAAAATCCTTCGGTCGTCCATGTATGTCACTGGTCTTCCTTGAACTTCCAAACATGCCGCTGTTGTGCTAAAATCAAGCAAAAATGAAGTAAGTCATTCATATTCTTCAGTTTCATTGGCATATTATCATAAATGCCTAACAGATGATTTATATTTGATTTAGTGGCCAAAACATGCATGCATATTTCATGTTTTATTTACTTTCAACATCGCAACCTCTAAATTTCTTTCCGCACCACCCCCTCAGCACCCCTAAATGATTAATCCTGGCGCCGCCGATGCTGTAACGTAATATAAATCTCGCAAGTATGTTATAATGTAAATATTAAATATGTACACTCACAGAGACTGCTGGGTTGTAACAAGCCCATTAAAACTAATGGTATCGTTACAACCCAGAAGTGTCCGTGACTGTACATAGGTTATAATAGATAACCATGTTACATATATCTAGGGATAATATGTACTATGTGATATTATCTAGAGGTAGGGGGACTTCTCTGACACTCTGTACACTGAGATTATTTCTATTTAGTATTATGTGGCCAAATTTTACTCTCCATACGTGTTTATAAATATTCCCGCTATTACTTTTTATGCTTCCATTTCCCGTTCCAAAGCATTCAAATAAACACGTTGCCATTATTTTCCACATAATAGAGAGAATTGTCACAGTTTATTGGAAATCATTCGACAAAAGAACAATAGCATGCAGGCTCTCAAACGAACACACACATGCCTGTTTGTCAGTCATTAGAAATGTTTCGCTTATTGTTGTGAATAACGGTGCGTGCCGTATCTGCCGTTTCCTTGTAAATTAAGCGTGTTTTCCTTTTAAACTCTTGCTTCTGGTGTAAATCTACCGTGAAGGAAATCTCCCATAAAAAGAAAATCGAAGTGCACCGGTTGTAATTCTGGAGTTTATTGATGGAAAGGCGGGGGATTGTCGCATAATTCCAGAGCCTTTGATCTCAGTACACGAGGTGCACCACTATGCCACCAAAACACTTCTGCACTGGCACGATGTGCAAACTGAAGGATTGATTACATGCCCTTTTCTTTCAACCTTAGATTGCTCCGAATGTCTTGAGAATGAGAATTTACGAAGGTACCGATCCACAAGGTCTGTATGTGGCTCTCCGGATGTTCAACATCAATAAGCTCACTGACAAACACGGGGCTAGAGAACTTCAGATGTAGTCTGTTTTCATGAGTCAGCATGGTAGTCTTTGGGCTTCCAAGTTCAGCCGACAGTTTCCTCAGAGATTTTTTAGAGATCTCCAACGGCTGTACAATTTGTCGTGTCACGATTGTGGTATTCCAGCCCTCTCCTTAATGATCCAGTCCAGAACATCTTTTGTTTTTATCTCAATAATGTCTGTTTCAGTGAGGCCCTCTTTATTAAATATTTCAGTAAAGTAACGTTCCACTTCCTTGTTGTTTTATCGATCTGTGGACGTTCTTGTGTCCATACACATTATAGTTATTTGTGTCAGACATCTAAACGTTCCGATAACACAACCACTTCCTAACATGCAAAGTCCTGATTTGACTTTCAATAAAATAAGCTGTAATCACAACCGAGGGTTTCCATTCGACACCAGCGATACTGCTTCAAGGTCAAGAACTACAGATATCTTGGTAGATTTGTAAATATATTGGCTCTTTCTCAACTTAATAGTTACATATTTGACAGTAGAACCCTTGTGTCATCGGAAAATTACCCTTACTCCTCCAGCTGTGAACAAGAGGACTCAATTTGCAATAGGTTCAACTCTCGTATATAGCTTAAGAAATACATACTTGCCTTTAATTTAGGCAGTGAAGACATGAAGAGATGAAAAGGACGATTCTTGTATCGTGATACTTCAATTACAATAACAAAAACCCAAGCACAGTCACATGTAACGATGGAAGTTAACATGAGACACGAAACTTTCCATACGAAATCACTGTACTTCAGTTTCAGTGTCAAACCGTCATTTTGTTGATAACTTTATTTTTTTTCAGCCTCGTTAGGCAGATTAATTCTAACTAACTAACTCTCTAGCCTTCTTAAAGCCGAAGGTTTATGGCTGCAGCAACACTGTTCCAATCCTGAGCAAGATCAATCCAATCTTTTACATCCTTACCGATTTCTTTTAGGTCCATCTCAACGTTATCCCTCCATCTTCGTCTTGGCCTTCCTACACATCAGGTTCTCCAACAAGAATCCTATAAACTCGCCTTTCCTCTCCCATTCGTGCCACATGGCCTGCGCACCTAAGTCTTCTTGATTTAATTATTCTAATAATATCTGGAGAGGAATATAAATTACACACTCACCTGTCTCCTCATTCCTTTTAGGTCCAAATATTTTTCTAAGGATTTTTTTTCAAATACTCCCTTACAAGGGACCAAGTTTCGCAACCATCTAATGCTACAGGCAAAATTACCGTTTTGTATATTTTAACATATGTAGCTATTCAGGTTAGTTCAATTGCCTGACATTGCAAGAAGGAAATATGGCGTCACCAACAAAACGTTGTGGCTCTAATTGAGGCATAAATTGAAATTTTAATTAATAGTTTGTTTTTCTGATAATGATGTCTGCAACATAATCAATTTCGAAGCAATTGTAAATTGCCACCGATGTTAAATTGCCGTGATAGGGACTTGCCCCATTAATTACAACTGTAAAGAGGAGACCATTGGTCAATGTTCAATCGGGAAGACTATTGGAAGAAAGTTATGATATGAAGATTATGGCAGTATTATTCTCCACTGTTCATATAGGCTTCATGAAATGTCAAGATATTTTGAATGTCATCGGAATATAACTTTTGCACAGTATTGTTGTATATACGTACTAGCTTTGATTGCACCTTTGTTGTAAACACATCCACATGTAAATTACAAGAACGTAAATCCTCTACATTTCGTTGCTTCGGTATGGCAACTGTTCACACCGCAAACAAAGCAAACAATAACCAACGTTTATCTTTGTCAAAACACACACAGAAAAACACTCACTGTCATAGTCTTTCTAGTATTCGTAATATGAACTAACATATGATGTATTAAATATTTATGAGCCATTAGATGTAGTTCAGGAACGTAACCACTTTGGATAAACATAGGAAATATTCTTGCATCGAAATCCATTATAATGCAGATAATGGGGTCACAATTCTTCACCATGCAGAAGACATAGCAGAAGTAACATTGCAGGTTTCATCGATAACTGAACTCCGAGCCGCGCACGCTTCGTATTTCACCACTTAAGATGACTGAAGTACATCTTGAAACTCGCCTGATTAGGTTTTTGTCGGGTTATCGACCAGGTGAGCTCTGGTGAAGGTTCCGAATTTTTCGGGTGAAAACGTCACTTCATTCCCTGAAGATAAGAATGACGTTAGCTCTCGAGAGCTCTGTATTTTCAACAGAACTCACCTGGTCTATAAGCCGAGAGAACCTCTTTAACATTACGACGATTGATATAGAATTGTTCTTAGCATTGCGTCAGCTTAAATTAGAATATTTAAACTGTAATATTAACGGCAACACTAAGCTGATGGAAGAAACAATTGAAAACGATAACAGGCTACCAGTACAGTACCCACTTACTTCACTGCATGTTACACGTAGAGGACAATAAGACCATTATTGAACGGGCAACGTTCAACCTCACTTGTCACTTATTAACACCACTACATCAATATACCCGTAGTTCTTGTAGAAAAGCATTTGTTTTGATTCTCACAAATTAGTTATTAAATTATACCTCCTGTAAAAAGTGTAGTGTAGTGTATAATAGTGCAGAGAGAAAGTATTCAAATGCTCAGGAATGACGTACGTTAACACTCCTCTAGTTTCAAGGCGAAATTGAACAATAGCAACTTTGATACCTTGTAACAACACGATTGCTGAATGATCAACACAAAGTATGAAAGACTTCTACAGGCAAAGTATCTGAAATGTTACAACCTTTTGAAGTACGCACTAAATGACGGCCATTTCTGGTACTACCACCGAGGTAAATTGTCCTTTCCAACTTCAGTACTTGCAGTAAAATTATACTTTGTTTACAATGAGCATTTATTTACCTGATTTTCCATTTTACCATTACGGTCCATTCAAAGTCCACATACCTACTGCTGCTGCAGAATAAACCGCGTGTTATTTGAAGAATTTAATACTAAATTTATGTGCAATAAGCTTAAAATCAAACGTAACAAGACCTATTTGCATTGTGCTTTTTTAAAAATGCCCTTTCAAAAACTTCTTTTGTGAAAACTCCCAAAGAACCCTAAAGAAATTGGCAGTAAAAGACGTATTACTGAACATAAACTATTCAGAGACTACTAAAGGTTTAAACGCTTTCTTTATTAATTCTTTGAAGAAGTATTGCTTGAAAACAAGTCAATGGGATTTCTGTAATGTATACATTTTTCTGTGCTAAAGCTAGCACGAAGATGTCACATTTTTTACAACCATGTTCAGGATGTATAAGCGAAGTAGTGTAAACAGGTTTTGTACAATGCAGCCAGTTTATGGCCCAATAAAAGAAATGACAGTGGACACAAAAGGTTCAACATGGGAACTTTACGATCTGGAAGTAATGTTTCAGCTATTGTTCTTCAAGTAGATTTTCATTAAAATAAACTCAAGTGTTGCATGACAAGGTTACACATGGCCATCACTGAATGACCTAAGTAAAGACAACGTCGTCTCATATCCTTTCTTTGTCAGTGTGATAGCAGGGCACTAACATGAAGCAAACATGGATGCGTTGCTTCTTGGCTCTCTCGCAGGTAAGGGATCAGTGCTTTATTGTACATAAGCTGCTTTAATAGGAAATTGTATGGGTGCTAAGGTTCATTACAAACGAAGCGAAGTACGAAATAAGCGCAGGTGAGTAAAGAAACAACAAAGTATCAAGGTGTAACAATGTTTTAAGTATGGTGTAAAGCTGTGCAGAAGAACCATAATGAAAACATGTATGTTTTCCATCATTGGTGGTCAATTCATAGCCTTTTTTACGCAGTGGCTGCTGATATGAGCTTACTCTACATCACGTGAGCTATCGTTTTGAACATATTGATTGAACTAAAGTGTGCCTTCAACTTCCAAGCAACAACTAACTGATTTGGTACTTGTGCACAAAGGTAAATATGAGTCAGACTTGTTACTCTAATATTGGCGGATGGAATTAGCTGTTTGTAAGTGCCATAGTTACGAAAACAAGACTAAATCTTTTAATACAACGTTGGGCATTGCCCATATTTGAAATTACCATCTTCTGAAGTTTAATATATTCTAAAATACAAGAATATCAAAACCTGTGTAATGCAAATAGTTGCCGATGACAATAATGTGCCTCAATGTATTGTTGTCGCATTTTATCAGTCACGGGAATGGAAGTATTCTGGCTACAGGGTGTATACCAAAATAACAAATCCCAAATTCTTGACTTTCTCTTGAACTTTCCTTCCTTTTTCTTGATCTTCGTTTCCTTTTTCTTAACATTTATTTAATCGCCCCCTACTTAGGTATAGTTGCAAAATTAGGAAAATAGATAGTATTTGCATTCAATGAACAACCCCTACCACAAGGAAAACTGAAGCTGTACTTTAACAAGAGATTTAGACTTGCTTTAATTATTAATATATGTAAAAATGAATGCTTCAGACTTCATCCTGGATGGCCACATTACTTTATTTAATATTTTTACAAAACTTCACACACATAAAAATGCAATTCTTAAGAAACAAGGTGAACAAATCTTAACCACAACTCAATACAATTTTAGATTTCCAAATAATCAATTTTAACAAATCCTAGTGCAGGTATGTAAGAATGTAAATTCACTATAATGTAAAAAATAGCAAAAATTCTTGAGAACCAGCATTATTTCTTGACTTTTTTTACTTTCTTGACTTTTTCCTTGACTGGTAGACACCTTGGGCTACCAAAATCTTACTAAACATAGCTATATGTCGAAGTCCCTCAACGGACCGTACATTTAAAAAAAAATCTCTGGCGTTCCATGTCAGTAATGTAAGCTGAGATAGACTAACTAGGACTTGACCTACTACTTAAATTTGATCCGCTGAAATGTCCACACACCAGAAATCGAACCCAGAGTCTCTTAATTACAAGGCGCTGAGGCCCGATATAATCAGGAATACAGAAATTAACCCTTTAGATAATTTCATGAAACATATTCAAAGTTTGTTGTAAAAATTATCATATAATGCCAGCAGCAAAAGTGGGTTGTAATCGAAATGAAATCGTACTTTCACAATTGTTGAGCATTAAATCGTACAATTAATGGATAAAGCATATAGTCTGGGTTTCATTACATAGCTTTCTTGCAAACAATACACTACGGAGTTTTATTTTTATTTCCTCTCGTCAAACCGAATAGAACCTGGCTATAAATGTATGATGCAATATTAATCAGCATGTCACCGCTTATTGTAACAGAACAATTCCTAGTTCAAGGCATTAACCTTCGATTCTTTGATAATTATATTACAAAATTGCAACGTCCGAAACTGCAAATAATATATCTGTTGGAATTCCTACGCATCCAATGATCTTCTTTATCGCAGTCTTAGCATTTAACAAACATCTGCATATCCGCATAATTGAACCAAACAATGCGCACTTCGTTCAGCAGAGGCGCCATGCATGAGTTGTAGAACGTGCTCGGACACTAAGTGCGGTCTGCAAGAAGGAACTATCGTTAGATAGTTTATAGCCGCATTGAAATCGCGGAAAACTGCTCGATAGTATTCAGAATCGACAAAGACTAATTCTGCATGGCCTCTGTGATGTCGTGTCTTTCCCTTGAAGCATGGGCATCTGCAGAAAATTCCGTATGGCGGGAGGGATCGAAATCTAAAAGCTGTCCTTTAAATGTGGATATATTGAAGTCATGTAAAGAATATATATTCAAATATACGACTTATTTGAAAAAAAAATCAACAAGATATTAGCTTGGCATGTCTTAATAAGTTTCATAGTAATGTAAATTCATTTTAAGTAGCAAAGTTTCGATCAAGATCAAATGCTTTGGACATTACGTATCGTCTCGTTTTGACGTTACAGAGATCTATCTCGGTCTCGTCTCAACAAGTCTCGGAGGACCTTGTGTTCTCGTCTAGAATTTTAGAAGACCATCTGGAGAGAGAGGGGGAATGGTGGTTTAAATATAGTTTACCGAACACTCTGACAAAGTTCTGAAAATAATCTGTGTTGCTCTCTCGGTAAAAAACTGAAGAAATAACCTTCTGTGACATATATCGATGGGAGTATTTCAATCCGTCGTTTAGTTATTTTGCGTTTCTAAAAAATTGACGTTTTCGTTCTAATTAAATTTGAGGCGCATTTAGTGATACGTTTCAGACCCTTAAAAAAAACCTAAGAATAATAATTTTCATGATACCAAGTTAAAAATAAAATTGGCTGTGTAGGATCACAGAATAATTGAAATACGTAATTTATCTGATAATATGACATTTTCAATGCAATTATTTGTGCATAAAATGGTAAAAAATATAAGTTCTGCTTATGGTTTTGTAATTTGTATAATTTCAAAAGTAGTAAAATTTCGACAAATTCTTTTGTGACAATTGTGACAGTATTTAGTTTTAAAAAAATCCATTTGAAAATTTTGAAAGGGAGAAGGTTTGTGGTATACTCTTCTGAAGTATATTTACATCGTAACTCGAATGGACTACTTCCTTATTAAATTGTAACATTCTTTGCAGGCAGGCATTAGCTTTCAGCCTGGTTTCCTCAAACTAAACTTCATCTTATTCCATCGTTTCACACTTGTTTTAAACAATTGTTATCCCCTTGAAAGCTGTTTCAAAGAGCACAGATCAAGTGAACAAATACGTAGAGTTTACAGTGGTTTGAATTATTTTGCAAAGGAAGATAATGTTTATAAACAATACAAACTTGTGTGTTAAGCTATTAGAAAATAACAGCAGAAACTTGCGTCTGTCAAATCATTTGAGGGGGCTAAAAATTGGATTTACATATTCAGGAAGGCACTGTACCTCATCCAAAATTTGAGAAGTACCTACAGTCCACCCATGCCTGCGCCACCAGATCCTTGGGACGGCAACATTTCAACAAATAAGAGAGTTTATGTTGTAGTTATAGTACACGTTACAGCGTGTCAAATCAGAATGCTTGTATTTCAATTTCATTCTAAAATAAACATATTTGTACTGAAAAATATTTTCTGTATCACCAGATGATATTCCTCACTGATGCGACCCAGATCTCTATAATTGACAAGAATTCGAGTCCTTCTGGTCAACGGTCGACAGAACGTAAGTACGAAGCAACTAATATTACAAAAAAGAAAATAATAATTGCTATTAGTATGGTGAACTATACTACGTCCTTATGACAGAGGAAAAAGAGAGTGGGCGGAGCAAATCAGTGCGCGCCGCTGCAAATGGCTGGCAGACTCAGCTGCGTTTCCTCCTTCACGCGTTCACTGGCCGAGCACTCTCAAGTCACTACTTGCGCAGAGGACTTGTTTTCGTTCGCTTGCTACACAGACTCCTGGGATAGGGCATATGTATTTGTATTTCTTGTCATTTTCGCATAATTGATACGATAAGTATGAGTGACGATTAAAGGAAATTGATGGGCGAACCTGAGAACTTCGGCGTTAATGTCGAAAGTCAACCACTTGCTCAATCATGTTTGAATGAGAATTGTTGCAAGAATCAAATTTAATCCATAGAATCAATTATGAAATATAAGATAATTAAATAGTTGAAGCTATTTCAAACAGATGTCACTGCATAAAGTTTGTAAAATACACAATCATTCCCATTTTACTTCTACTTTAATAATTAAAATACCTACAAGTTACCTAGCTTTATTAATTCCGTATAAAGGGTGAGATTTGTTTATTATTTTGGACAGATAAAATCAGCTAATTTAAATATATTTCACAACAGAGAAGAGTATAAGCTTGCATGTAAAATAGACTACCTTGTTTCCAAACATTTGTGTATTGGAAGTCATGTAATACTTTGAATTTGTTATGTTTTAAAAGACTGTCATTGAACACAACATGAAGATTCCCTGAGGCGAAAGACGATATTTTGGGGACGATTCTAGGCTTTCGGTGTTAAAAGTGAAGAAGATCCTGAAGATAAAACTAAAGTAAGCTCTCCAAAACTCACCTGCTCCATATAATTTGAGTTCACTTGTTCATCAAACCATGCAAGTAAAATATTCTTTACGCATGCAAGAATATCACCAAAATAAATCTTGAAATATCAATTATTCTGCTTTGTCGTGTTCCTAAAGTTCGCCAATTCTGCTAAGTTCACTCGCGCGTTGCGCACCACTTACTATGAGCACAGAACGAAGTAAAAATTTCCACATCCTGCTTATTGGAACTTCCAATGATCGTGATGCCGAGAGTAAAGGCAAAGGAATGTCCAAGCCTGAATTTAAACTTGTTGTTAACGTTGATGGAAGTTGTGGTGATTTGATTCTTGTTATTTAGCGTCGATTTTCAGCTAATTTTGGCTCGTCGCGACGGTGAGGATGAGATGAAGATGAAATCGAACTCGCAAAGAACTGACAAGTAACACCCTGACCTGGAATCGAACCTGGGACACGCTGGTGTGGTAGCGGTCTGTACTAAAAGCTCCGCTACGAAGGAGCGTACAGTACAGGTTTTCCTTCAAGGATATTCTACAAAGAGCAAAATTTCCGATTTGAAATCGTGATTTCTCAGGAAGCGTTAATGGAAACTACCTTCTCATGCTTTGAAATGCATTCAATCTTGTCACACGTTTCCACCTTGTATCTTCCTTCTCATGGAACAATAGATCCTTAACTAAAGAGTGCTACAGTGTAAGCACCATAAAAAGAGAAGAGCGCGTTGAATTTTTCCTCCGCTACGGTTGAAGAGCTGTGATCATGTAAAGCCACCGGCAAAAAAAATGCGACACGTAGATCATGAAACACTCGCTTCCTACACGGTGTTATGTGAGTGTTGCCTTCCTCTACGGCGATAACTGAACTGAAGATTTGCTACTGTAGCGTAAGAGTTAGATAACACATACGATGTGCTTAGAATTAAAACTTCCATAGGCTATGTAGACCATGGGGAAGCGAGTGATGACGGAAAAAATAGTGCAAATATTGGCCACCAGGTGGAATGCGGGCAGTGGCAGTTGATGTTGATTCTTGCCAAATTTGAAGAGGCATAATCGAACGTTCTGTACGCTAGAACAATAAAGACACAAACAGAACCACTTTTTGTTATTTGCAAGAGAGGAAATAGGCTTACGACGAAATAATAACACCATGTAAAGTTTAAAATAGTAGTTATATGATTCTCTATAACAGTCACTATGTGGTGCCCAACTCAGCAGCCTTCTTCGGACATTCTTGCATGACATACTGGCCTATAAAAACTGCAATACATGGCGTACGCACAGAGGGTGCTGAAGGGCCTACAGCCCGCTCCGAAATTTTGCAAATTAAACATTTTCAAATAAAAACAGTGAAGAACTCGGCAAAAACCACAGTAAAAAATGCACACTCGTTAAATGACCCCCCCCCCCCCCGATTGCAATTTTTGAGAGTGGAAAGTTTTTAATATACGAAATATCCCATTCTGTATGCCGCTGCCTAGAAAACAGCCATGCACTACACTCTGCCCCTGGAATTGTCTGGAGCGACCGAACGAAAGCAAGTCTCTGCGCAAGTAGTGACTAGAGGGGGCTCGACCAATGAACGCATGCGAGGAAACGGGATTGCGTGGAGGGGGAAAGCGACTGCAGCTCCCAGCTGTTTGTATCAGCGTGTACTGCTTCGCTCCTCCCACCTCCTTCCTAACCTTCTGCGCGAACTTGCTCCCCGGGGTAGAGTATAGCAACGTTTATAATTCCAGCCCCTCCCGAAGAAAATCCTGCGAACACCAGTACTACAACCTGTTGTATTATTTCACGCGCTTTACACTCCAGTACTCTTTTGCAAGAAATGTATTACTTTTCCATATTTCTCAATTCTTTTCATTTGTTTTCATTGAAGTCTGTTCCATTCTTCTACGCCTCTGTGTCACTTTTCGTTTTCTTTTCTTCAGTTTAACTATCACTGGACTACAACACCTGCCGCTATGGTTTCTCCTATTGGTGGAGACGCAAAACAAGCACTAGTCACAAAATACGAGTAAGACTTTAGTTCGGGTCAGAGTGGAAAGTGCTTTTCTCCCATGCTTCAAATGATGAATCTTTTCTACCCATATTCTGTATACTTGTCATAGGCGCCGACTCCATGGGGCTTAGAGGCGCTCGAGCCCCCCCAATGTTAATGATGTGGGGGCAGAGCCCCCCAAATAATTTTGCTTAAGAGGATCTAATGTATTATTTTTCTTCTCTTGTAAAGTTTACTCTGAATTGTGGCACATGAACTTAACTTTAAATACACATTTGAAATGTTCTAGACCATCAACTTTGGGGGGCTGAGACCGCTAAACCATCAACTTTGGGGGTGCTATGACCGGAGACAGCAAAACACATGACTTATTACTATATACTAAGTATATAATTATTATTTACTATTATACATATATTAATTACAGCCATAATGAATTTAGCCAACGACTTGTTAAAGACTGTTTGGGATGAGCCAGAATGTTGATGAGCCAGAACTGCCCCGGCAACGTCACGTCCCTAAGAGACTTGAAAATCCTGATGCTGCCAAACACCACAAGTTCTACACTCCAAAATAGTATTATAAATCAATATACACTAACGTGTGACACAGCAAAATCATGTGTTAAACAAGGACATGGATCTACAGGACTACAAAAAATAACAGCCGTAGAGAAAGAATGCATCTCAACTGTGAACAGTTGCACAACAAACTTTCAGCAAACGCGAGAATTCTTTCACCAAGATTTGGATGCCGATAGGCTCTCCTTACACATGTCCATGCTTGGTGATATCGCCAAACAGAAGAAAGTGTTTCTAACTACCATACGTGACATGAGGAAGTTTCTTTTGGAAGACAGTATCCTCCAGGAGCTTCTGCCTGAAGTTGCCAAATTCATAATGGTCCTCCGCGCTGTGCCAGTGACGACAGCCACAGCCGAAAGGTCATTCAGTGCTATTCGCCGACTAAAGACATATTTGAGATCTACAATGAGGCAGAAGAGACTAAGCAGATTAGCGGTACTCCACATACATCAAACTGTGCTTGATAATTTGGACCTCAGACCGCTCGTTAATGAGTTCATAAAAAAATAACCCACTGCGTAGAGCAACTTTGCTTTATTTTTAAATCATGTTTACATGTTTTTGTTGCGTATGTCACTTTATATCTTAGTGTACATACTATTTTTCTATTATTGCAAAATTAAATTTAAAAAGTAAAATATTGTAGCAAGAACAAAAAAGTAAAACTATTTCCCTGCGATTTGTGTTAGCATTTATGTAAATAATTAAATAAAACTGTTAAATATTGTAAATATTCGTTATTTTATGGGTACGTCAACACTAAGGTCATTTACTACCCATCACATGTCTGTTGCGGACATTAAAACACACCCATGCTCTCTCCGGGATTCGAACCCGAGACCTCTGGATCAAAACGAGTCGAGTCGACCACCCAACACGCTCGGCTACCGAGGCCGGGATAAAACTGTTAGGTTGGTCTCTTAATGTAAATAGATACTTTTCAAGAAAAATGTTAATTGTTATCTAAAAAACAAATGAACAGACACAGAAGACATGAAGGGACTTTGAAACATTTTCTAAACGTTTTTCATGTTACATTTCATTTGCATGAGGAATATACTAGCTGCTTAAAAACTGCTATACGAAGACGTAATTTTTATTTTTAAAAAAGGGAGAGGGTGAGTCATTCATTCATTTATTTCAGTGATCAGAGCCCCCCCAATAATTTTGACAAGTCGGCGCCCCTGATACTTGTTTGTGGCAAGCAAGGCGTATTCCACTCACTGCTAGTTCTATCCTGCGATCAGAGATGACGCTGCCTATCAGATATCAGCATTATATCTGTTTCGGCTGCGAAATGGGATATACCGCTTTTCCATCAGCGTCTTCAATTGTCTTTCTTCTTGACTTGAGAAACTCGGTGACATTTTTACCATAATCTTTACAAGAGATCATTGGTTTCCAATCTGCTATCGTGGTTTACGATCAAAGTCATAATATCTACCACTTGAATAATACATTCTGCAATATTCTTGGTGTGTTTTGAAACTTTGTTGTAAGTTATGACTCTCTGTTGCTGTCTGTGATGTATATACATATACAATATAAATTATTTTATCGAAAAGACACATCGCACTAATTTTTATTCTTCATACCTATGTGATAAATATGATGAACAGAAAAGTTGTAGTTATCACTTCTCTTTCAAAATGACTATCTCCATTCCAAACTATATGAAAACCTGTCATTTCTGTCGTACAGATATGCAACATATTCCGAAACGAAAGCACAGAAATATATCATTGGTTTTGTTTGAAAATATATAGTATGCAAGAGTTGAGTCTTGGACTTTCTACACCCTGTCCCGGTAAACTTTGGAGCAAGCGAAGGAAAACAAGTCCTCTTCGCAAGTAGTGACTTGAGAGTGTTCGAGCAATGAACACGTGAGTGTATTGAAGGGAAAACGTGGTTGCAGCTACCGTATCATACCCTTAGGTATGAGGGATCTTAATGGGAATGTAGCTCACTCGATCATTTATCCTTGATGGTAGAGCAAGCTGCTCATTGTGAGCTCGATGGTAAGGAGCTAGAGGTACTAAAGTAATAAGATACACTAACCAAGAACTAGAAGTAACTAGAAATGGCAAACAGTTAACACTTTGATTATAAAACCTTCGAACCTGAATCATACATGGTAGAGTAGGCTAATTGCCTGTCTAATGTGAAGTCTGATGATCAAGTTGAGATGAAGTTATAGAACGAAGTGTAAGCCTGTACTGAAGGCTTGCTTGTCAGGCTAAGTCAGTAACACTGACTTTCTTCGCAGACAAAATCGAAGAGCTGTTGACTATTCTCCAAGAATCCAAAGAGTGATCCCTCTACCTTTCCCTTCTGTCCCTGTTGCCAGTGGAGACTTCCTCCACGCTGATTAGTCAATTTTTTGACTTCCTATATCTTAGCAAAATTACAACCTGTTTACCTGTGAGCAGAACTCCAGGAAGTCTCTTTATATGATAATATATGAATACAGATGGAATGAATGATTAAACTAAAGAGAAATAAAGAATTTCCGATATACCTGCAATTATGAATAGCTATACTCATTACAGTAATACTAGTCATAAAATAATATAAATGTGAAAGAACAAAAAATATTAAAAATACAAATGTAATAAATATACATATATATAAGTAGAGAAATACTGAGGAAAAAATACAAATGTGAATGTTAACATAAGGTTGTCTTTAAATAGTAATAAAAATCCAATAGTTGCAGTTAAAGAATATAAGTGTTTTGTCATTTGTTGAGTGCCAGTTTAATTCTAGTATGTTCTGTTGCTGTTCCTATAGAAGCATTTCTTTCAATTTAATTTTGAAACTCTTATTGACTTTTGATTATGTGTGTTGCCTAGCATTATACGGCGTTGGATGAAGTTGCCATTGAAAATTTGCTATGAAAATCCACTTATCGCCGTAAGGTTAGACAACACACACACACAACGCCTTGCAGGAAAAATAGTAGTTCAGGATCTAGATCTCCAATTTTTATTGCTGGTGACTGTACATTAGTAACAGTCACGTCCGTTCAATGGTACAATGTATTATCAAAGGCCACTATTAAATCATCAGCACAAGAACAATAATCTTATGCGCTGAACTGCTTTAACTCAACCGTCACAAGTGGCAAAAATGCCGATTGTGCAATTGCGAACGATCCAGGTTGAGTTCGTGTCTTGAACGGTATGAAATATCTTGATATATAACACTTTAATTTTACCTGCGACCTGTCGGCTCCAATAATAAAAACACAAATAGCATTGTACCTGATACACCTGGTACCTGTAAACATAAATGACAACTCGTACAAACGGTAAAAATATATGTATTGGAATCAAAAATTATTTACACAACGAACATAATACAGGTCCCCCTCACTCATTCTTTCATTCACGTCGCTCATTCATTCTCATGTGGTATCTCACATGAAAGATACACGTACAAGGTTCGTATTCATCAACGTACTCTTTCCTTTGTTGACATTGAATTAGGTCGTTAATCTGTGCTCCTGTGCTCAGTGCGTTCAAAACGCGCCAGCCCTCGAAAAACAATTATCAGAATGATAGGTCGGCGTCGTTGAACCTTTTGTTCACATGAACATACGCATCTATACCGCAAGTATGACAATTGCCAAATTTCTAGGACGGGGTATTACAACAAGCCTCTCTCGTCCTTTGAAAACAATTACACCTCTACAGAGTGATGCAATACTTAATTAGGCTCCAGCTGCCGGAATACTTCAATTAACCATCGGCGCCAGCAAAAATTACAATATCACTATACAATAGAGAATACCTCACTTGCACGACCTGAGCAATTTAACATACATATTCAACAAATAAAAGACTAAAGTGAACGGTCGACCTTCGACGAGTTATTGAAACGACTGGGCGGGTAGTAACACTACAATGGAGCACACTTTGACAAATTACATGAAAATTAACGTAATAAAAGGAGCTTTATCTTTAAATGCAGACAATTAAAAGATTATGGCTAAACATGGAACGACCAGTTTTTTAACAATTATTGAAATGCAAGACACGAAAGTTAGGTTTGGAATCCTGAGTCACGTTGAGAATCTCAAATCAATACGATTTTGCCTTTTGTGGTAGGGCGTCGACAGAAAACAATACATTCGCACGTGGATGTGAATCGACAGAAGTATACTATACCAGACTCTGCTACGTCGTCGGATGTCGCATCTTTCCTTGGTATGGTTAATCACACTTGGTTTTATTGTGACGAGAAACGTTCCTTCGGTGAGCAACCGCGGCGATGGGCGTTCGTCGGTCATGCTAGCCTCTTTCGTTCCTCGGGTAGCGCTCTTGACTTGTCGCTTTCACACGTTGTGCGTCCCTCAGGTTGTTCTCGGGCGCCTCTCTCTCCGGTCCACTGCATCCTCTGGCGGGCATCTCCCAAACGTCGGTTTGGAATCCTCTCTCTCGGGCGTCGGGGTGTCTCGCCGTCGTTACAGTTTGGCGTTGGATGTTCGGGCTGTAGCGTCGTGGTGGATGGAGTTTGGCGTCGGCGTTGGCTTCCATGGCATGGTACGTTAGTGTTGGCGTCGGCTGGTAGTGACAGCGGCGTTGGGACCTCGGGACGTCCCTCCTTCTCTTATCCGTCTAGCCGGCCATAGTTTTTGATAGTCCTCTTTTCACAAAACAAAGTAACTGCGTATGGTCTCACCGAACCACCGTCTCACTTCGACGTCCTCTAGTGATTGATGGAAGTACACGTATCGCGACTCACTGGTAGCCACACGCTGATGGACCTCGAGAAACACGAAGTCCACTGTAGATGGAGCTACAGCACAGAGGTGCACTCGCAACGAGATTCGCGACAAACTGTGTTGAAAATTCGGAGTCCCACAGTTTTACACCAGATTCGAAAATTTCAGTTTGAAAGACGTTAAGACGAGCGTCGCTTCTCTTCCAGGAGGGTACATTTATCTTGAGCCTATTGTGTTTCAACGCGGTCAAGACGTGTCTTCAAGCAGGTGCAGGAGGATTAAATCCTCGCCTCTTTGCCGTCAGGCTTGGGGTTTCGTAGGCGATCCATGAATCGCCTATTAAAAACCAATTCGCCCTTACGTCGTGGATACTCAGTTGATCTCAATGAAATTAAAATCCAGATATCATTTATACCGTGCCGCTTCGGTGGTCCAAATTTCGTGTAGATCCGCCGACGGGAAACGGAGATATTTCATAAGGTCGATATTCGTACAGGTGCAACGTAAAAAATGAACCTTGTTGACGATCATTGCCGTGATCCAGAACCTGTTCCCCAACTCTCGTTGTCTTGCTCGAATTTCATTTTCACAACAGATACTTATGAACTACCCAAATGGCAAAACCAAATATCTCGCCTTACAGCAATATCAGAAAATATTGAACAGTGATTTACACGTCATTGGATATTGTGACAACTTTATGTACCTTATTCTGGAACATAGGAAGTTCATTTCAAGGCGAATCGTAAGTAGAATACAACTATATGTTGTATATGATTGATTACGTAAAATACTCACACGCTATTTCTGCACCATGCTCTTGGCTTTCCACTTGTTTACTTAGCTTCATGCAGGTCAGTAGCCAGAATTGTATTTCGGGGCGCCATCTAAAGGCGAAAAAGTGGGGGTATAAGCCCTGAATTTTTCTCAGTACATTACAACTTATTATACAAGACGTTTAATCCTGCTGAGGAGGTAAACAAAATTACTACTATATAATATACACCATTTCCAACTAAACATTTGGATTTCTGGGGGGGGGGGGGTATTCAGCCCCCATGTGCCTGACTTCATGTAAAGTAATAATATGTTAATAATTACATTTTTCGTTATTTTTTCAGCTACTGGAGACTATGATTACAATGGACCATCATACCCTGACGGTAAGCAATAAACATATGAAAGGCGACACTCGCTTGCATGAACTCCCTATATTTATATCCAGGTACGAGTAATTATGAATTCGGGACCTAAATTTTCCATGATAAAAAACTATATATTTGACAAAGAGTCCGATACTACTTTGCTTTCGAGAATGCGCAGATGGAACTTTTCTGCACGAGCACATACACTCCTGTTTAGATAAAGTGGCACATACTTCAACGGACCAACCTTATAAAATGTGCCATTTTATGCAAACAGGCGTGTACAATCTTGCAACCAATCTTCTCTCACCTGGAACACGCATCTCCTTTCTTCTGTAGGTTTTCCTGATCTGACTCTCTTCCGAACACTGCTCAGTATTTTTCTCTTCTATCAGTAGTTCTGACTTCCGCAGTTCCAATCAGGTTCACTACGGCAGTGAGCGAATATTTCCCTCAAAAAAGTCTTTCCGAACACTTTCATGTTGCTAGGTTCAAGTAGAGCGACCACAAAGTAAAGAAACTTCGGTCAGAAGCCATCGCGCATCTTCCCCTCCATCCGTTCAACTCAGGCCATAAAGGTTATCGCCCAATGAGACGCCGGAAACACGTCACCCCGAACCTCCGAGTGGAAAATTCCGCGCGTCTTTCCGAGGGCAGTCCGCTCACGTACCGCGCCGAACCACGCTGCCGTGTGGAACATTTTCCATGCTCGGCTACAGCGGGACAGAGCATGACGCTTGCCGGAGCTAAACGAAGAGACGCGGAATTACACGAGGGTGCAGTTGTAGACGCGGTTCCACGGAAAATTTCCACCCTAGAAAGCTGCAGACTTCTGGCACGGAAATTCCTCGCTTCGGTTCCGCGTATTTCGCTGAAGTGGGCGTTACACCATTTGATTCCAATAGAAGACTGTTTCCGCGTTTCTCCGCGTCTCAGTAGGCGATATGATTTAAGGAAGCCACGCGAATCTGCGCAGGTTCTTTTGCGCGTGGTTTCACTATGCTTTCACAGAAGACAGACATTCCACTTATTAACTATGTGATTAAGAATCGTCGTATGAGAATCACAGCAACGTTAATCCAAAAATACGGTTTTCAGTTTCGTTTGAATGAACTCCTCTATTTGGAGTCAGACCGACGTATGTCCATTTCTAATACTTAGCAGTAAGGTAGAGTCGCATCTCCAATGTACTAATGGACGTCCGCACATTTTCCCCAAAAAAGTGTTGTTCCCTAAAAAAAACATTGCTTACATTTGAATTTATGATGTTCATGCAATAATTAACACACATTATTGTGGCTAAAATGAAATTATATCTGTGAAATGCATAATGTTTGGTTGACTGTCATTTTCCAGAGAGGGGGGGGGGCACGGCCCCCCTTTCCCCCCCTCCCTGACGCCCATGAATGTACTGACTCTTTTCAAGAGCCAGACCTAAGAATACATTACTTCCTATCTACAATGTTACGCGCCCACATAATTCACTAATTCAGTGTATGGTAATTATTAAAAATACTTCTGTTTTGTATGACAAGTTTGTAATGCTTTATAATGGTCATTTACTAACCTTAAGATTTCAGTTTTCGTTGCTAGGGGATGTGAAATATTGATTTTGATGGCTGATGTAAGTTAATTTAAAGTGAATGATTTAGCTAGTGTATAAAGAAGCAAGAATTATGGATCACAGAACGAATATACACGTACAGATATGTTACCAAGAGTTAAGAACAATATTCAAGAAAGCTGGGAGATATGGGTTAAACAAAATTTACGTATATGGGTCATTCATATAAAAATGTACTAAATTTAAACAATAAGACTCCGTGGTTTTATACATTTAATATACCCAAAAAGTTTTTAGTTTTAATACTAAGATTGAGATCAGGTTACATACGTTTAAATCACCATTTACATAAAATTAATTTAGTTAATTCACCTATGTGCAAGTGCAATCTAGATCAGGAAGATGCTCATCATGTTATATTTCAATGTCCACTTTATACCACTCAAAGGGAGATGTTATTCAAGAATCTAATAAAGAAAGGAATATCTCTCCCAACACCTTTATCCTCTTTAATATCGTCACCAAATGTAACAATTGTATTTATCATTTTTAGATTTTTTCATAATATTAATATTGACGTATAAAAAAGTGTTCCCCTGTGCATAGCACCACGCCATAGGGGGTGTGGGGGTAACGCCTCACACTTTCTTGATCCGGTCGTGAGTGGGGGTGATGTGATCAGTATCACGCCCCTGACCGCCTTTACCCCCCAGGGTTTCCCCCAGGTACCCATGTTATTCGACGCTGGGAAGGCGCCGGGGCCGCTTCCACCGTTAGAAAAGTTCCCGGATTTGAACCGGCCGGGGATCGAACCCGGGACCTTGAGCATGGTAGTCAGACGCGTTACCGACTGAGCCACCGCGGAGTGGTGGTACCTGTCAAGGAGACAACAAATGCAGGACGAGGGATTCCCCGCAGCAGCACCGAGGGGATGTCACACAGAGGCCGTGCGCCAGCAGGACAAACACAGCAACTACGGGCACAGGAGGTTATTGCTAATGAAAGGTGCACGTACAGATAGGACCACGTACCCCGTACTGAGGTTGTAACAAACGTCGTGATGGGGCCCAATCAGCCTCTTACAAATGAAGCCGGAGGCACATCGCTGGGTGGGAGCGGGCGAAAGGCTGCTGGAGTGTCGTACGAACCCCACCACTCCGTACGGTGGACGACACTAATGGACGAGGTCGGAATGTTTCCATCCCGATCACCAGGTCCACCGTTCCCAGACCTGACGCGACTGCTTGCTTCCGAGCGCAACCCCAGCCGAACAACTCGAGTCCCTCCTCGGCCGCAGCCTTCCGCTCCGAAACCAAGCGTGGCCTCACACCACCGCAGCCGCACACTGCCGCGTGGATGTGAGACCGGGCCGAGCAAGGCTGAACAGATAAACTGCGTGGGACAATCGTGTAATGAAGCTACGTGGGGGTATGCACGTCTGTTCAACTGCTGGCTTACCCCACATTGGTGTACACAGACACCACACGATCGTACGTAGTGCTCCCCGTCGGCTCGAGCAAGACGGACGAAGTACGTGTTGTGGGTGAATGGGGCAAGAATGAAGGACGCTACATGTGTTCCACGATGACAAGGCCCCAGAGTACATGGCCCCACCTGACGGCAGTGGTCAGGTAGTGAAGAGCACAGGCACGGGTGGCTCAGGAACATCAGCTGATTGTACCACAGCGCCGTGCGGACGTGTGGGCTGATTGGAAGTGCAGCGTCAGGGAGCGTGTCAGTGAAAGAGCCGGTGCGGTGGTGGTGTGCTTGACGTACGACAATTGAGTACGTTGTTTCGAAGCCGTTGTGACCAGTGTGTGTGTGTGTGCTACCTGTGCACTGCAGTACAATATTCCATAATTGGCACTGTCCTCACCGTACCATGGAACGTTACACATTTGTAGAACTGAGGGACATGCATTTTGTCTACGGCCTTGTAGATGGCAATGGCCGAGCAGCTGCACGCCTTTATTGCGGACGGTATCCGGAGAGGCGACAACCCGACAGCAGGTTGTTTTCGAACGTGCACCGTACCCTTGGTGAATCGGGTGTGTTACGTGCAGGCCATCATGTCGGTCACCCAGGACATGTGCGCACCGCGGCGGTCGAGGAGGACGTACTTCCTCGCGTGGACGACACACCGTCCACTAGCACCCGTAGCATTGCACGTGCAGTGGGAGTATCACAGACGACAGTGTGGCGTGTCCTTCATGATGATCTGCTGTATCCCTATCATCCACAGCGAGTCCACACGTTGCAGGCTGGGGATTACCCACGACGTGTGGAATTCTGTCAACGACTGTTGCAGTTTTGTACCGACGATCCCCGTTTTTGGCGCCATATGCTTTTCACGGACGAGGCAACATTCACCCGTGAGGGCATCTTCAATTCCCGAAACAGCCATGTGTGGGATTATGAAAATCAACATGCAGCAGTCGAGGTGCACCATCAGACCCAGTTTGCAGTGAATATCTGGGCAGGTATCATCGATGAACAGATTATCGGTCCATACCTGCTGCCACCACGTTTAAATGGCCGCCTCTATCGCACCTTTCTTGCATCAGTCCTTCCAGAGCTGCTAGAAGATGTACCCCTCAACGTGCGACATCGTATGTGGTTTCAATTGGATGGAGCGCCTGCACATTTTGATGGAACAGTGCGAACCCTTTTGCACCGTACCTACCCACAGCGCTGGATCGGCAGAGAGGGCCCCGTCCCCTGGCCCGCCCGTTCGCCTGACCTCACACCAATGGATTTCTTCTTGTGGGGCCATGTGAAAACACTCGTCTACGAGACCCCGGTGCCTGACAAGGAAACATTGGTAGCGCGGATACTTGCAGCATCGGCCGAGGTGTGTACCATGCCAGGGATTTTTGATAGGGTTCGCCAGAATTTCCTGCGACGCTGCAATGCCTGCATTGAATGTGGTGGTCGTCAATTTGAGCAACTTTTGTAACAACGTCAGTCCGGGGTACGACTACGTACTACGTACTATTCCTATCTGCAAGTGCACCTTTGCGTGGCAATAAACCTCCTGTGCCCGTAGTTGCTGTGTTTGTCCTTCTGGCGCACGACCTCTGGGTGACATCCCCTCGGTGCTGCTACGGGGAATCCCTCGTCCCGCATTTGTTGTCTCCTTGACAGGTACCATTCCCCGTCCGATCCTCTTTCTCTTTTGTTGAACCGTGCTTTGTTCTTGCTGCGGTGTCTCCCCACTGTGTTTGGGGACTCCCCACGCGCTGCATGTGTTTGTTTCCCGCTGTGCAATTGTTACTTCATGCTTCATTGCATCTTTTGTCCCTACCGTTGTCGATCGCTACTCTTTCCCTTCACTTGTCTTGCGGGACACTCCTATTTCCTTTGTGGAACCCCATGCGCATGCGTTGCGCAGCTGCCGCCTAGTGTTTTTCGGATGGGCGACTTTGGTGTTCCTTTTGACTTCGTTTGTTCCGCCTTTCTATCTTCACTGGTACTGGCTGTACGGAGGTGTGAAGTTCATTTTCACACGTTTTCGGCGTTGTCTAGCTCCTCACGGAGGCATCTCTCGGCAAAGTGGAAGGGGAACTTTCGTCTCTATTTCATGGGAGGTATCTGTGGTTTTCGTTTGTACTATACCTTTAGAATCACCCTGTATACTCATCTCCATCCCTACCAATTTCCTGTAGGTCCATCTCAACGTTATCCCTCCATCTTCGTCGTGGTCTTCCTACTGGTCTCTTGCCATCAGGTTTCCCAACAAGAATCCTGTAAACTCTTCTTTCCTCTACCATTCGTGCCACATGGTCTGTCCACCTAAGTCTTCTTGATTTAATCATTCTAATAATATCTGGAAATGAATACAAATTATGTAGTTCTAAATTATGGAACCTTCTCCACTCACCTGTCTCCTCATCTCTTTTAGGCCCAAATATTTTCCTAAGGATCTTATTTTCAAATACTCTCAATTTATGTTCCTCTTTCAATGTAAGGGACCAAGTTTCGCATCCATTTAATATTACAGGCAAAATTACTGTTTTGTATATTTTAACTTTTAGTTTCTTAGATATTAAACGAGAAGACAAAAATTTATGAAGAGAAAAGTAACATGCATTTCCTGAATTAAACCTACTTTTTATTTCCTCATTAATATAATTTTCATGTTAGTATTACTCCAAGTACTTGAATTTGGAAACTGGTTCAAACAAGTTGTTATCAATAATTAGATTTTGATTATTACCTAACACTTGGTTTTGGCCTGTAAACATATCTTTAGTTTTCTCTTTGTTAACTTCCAAACCAATATCTTTATTTGGTTTGAAAAATATCTTAGCATTATTCTTAATTGTATTTACATCATCCACCGAAAGTCTACATCATCTGCATATGCTAACAGCTGAGTCACACCGTCTAATTTTAGTCCTTCGTTAGTTTCTTTTACCTTCCTAACAGCGTACTCTAAGGCAAAATTAAAGAGCAATGGAGATAATGCATCTCCTTGTTTTAACTTATCATGAATTGTAAATTTGTCAGACATATTAATACCCACACGAATTTTACTTTCTGTTTCACTGCTGCATACTTTTATCATATTAACAAGCTTCTTAGGTATTCGAAACTCGACTAATATATTAGCCTATAGTATAATTTATTTATTTTGACTGAATCATATGTTTTTTTTTTAAATTAATGAATAGCTGATGGATATTTTGATTATATTCCCACTTTTTCTCAAGTGCGTGTCTGATGTAAAACATTTGATCTGTAGTTGATCTGTTACGTTTAAATCCACATTGATAATCGCCTATAATTTCATTAGCATGTGGGGTTAGTCTTTGCTAAAAGAATGTTAGATAATATTTTATATGTTGTTGAGAGACTATAATTTCATAAATTAAGGTTATGTCCGTCTGGTTCTCAAACGACGAAATGTTATCAATACTCGCGTAGAAACTACAAGTAATCCATTAATCGGGAAAGTGTCGACACCAAAATAAGCACAAAGAGATAAGAAACTAAGTAAAAGTGTACATAACGGGAGTGAAGATTACCTAAATAACTATGTGAAACGCAAGAATTAAGAAAACATTAATCTGCATTGACGTAAGAAATGCCACCCCCAAAGTGTTAAAATAGGATATTTTCTTGCAATCAATGACAATTTATTGTAATAAAATAAACATATGAAGAATTATATGTGTTTAATTCAGGTTTATGGCACGTAATGCAGGCTCTAAGTCTTCATATACTTATTTGTATACTTATTTATAAATTTATTTTTAATATTACAAATAACATTTTGGACAAGGAGTCTGTTTTGCTTGAATGGAATTTAATTTTCTTTTACTCACTATGTATATAGTCACATACCTTTACCTCATTTTTAGAAAAGTTAAATTATTTTCAATGATTAAAGCTAATTCCATTCCAAGCTTAACAATATCCACTATTTCGATAATGCTTTTTTTTCTAGGTTGACTATCACGTTCCAAATACAGCAATCTACCGAAAATAGCGAATTGCAAACAACTTCTTGAGTTTAGCAAATGCCACGAACATCCTTTCACCTTAGCATCCAAAGAAGTCACACAGTTAGAAACAGACTTGCCAAATTTGACTCTTCTCTATGTTACAAATTTTCAAGTTTACTTTTTAAGTGTCGTAAAGAGACTATAAAAGTAACTGTTGATATTTTTACAGCAAAAATGTAATTCTATTACTTAGTTTCAAAAGTAACTAGTTACAGTTAGAATTCCTCAATAAGTAACTAGTTAATTTCAAACAGTTGGTTATATATTATGAACAACTATGCAGTTACGAATACACTGCAACCGAAAATTATTGAAACAAATGTTGATCTCGGTGATTTTAAGCAAGGCCCGCTATGGCTTTAAGATATTGCCTTGACGTTAGCTATTGTGCTCGACATATGCTGATTGTTCTACGATCGTTTCATGTATCTCCTCGCTAGAGCTTTTCTATACACACTCTTTATTGCTAAAGTAAATTCTACATATGTTCTTTTGGTTTAGTATCTTTACTACAAGCTTTTGCCACGAAATATCTTTAATTGCACACTATTTTGCGACGAGGCCATCTTTCGTGCTTAAAAGTCATTCCTTTTAGTTATTCTTGCCTTTAACAATCCTGAACTTACTCTCTTGCTTACAGGTGTCACCCCATCTAAGTTACGTAAGTATTCACTGCTTATCTTTCTATCGTTCAGTCAACGCTTACTGACTTATTTCAGTACTTGCATTTTCTTTTGTGCACTAAATCTTAATTGACATGCATTTTAAACTTCAACAAAAACATTTGTTTTACAAAAATAGGATTATTTGCTAAATATATTTTTTCAAATGTTCCCTCTATTCGTATAAGAAAAGCTTAATTTTTAGGTACTGTAAGTTTGACCCCTTTTGGACGAAGTTTGTATTTGAGGTTTTCAAATTCAGAGAAATTAATTACCTTTGGATTATTGATTGTGGGGTGGGATAGTGCTCAATACACTAATATCATAAATACCGTGCGTTCATTTCGATCTGCAGCCGAGAGATCGGGAGAAGCGTGGCGGGCGGCGCTGACGGAAATGCCGACATTTGCGGCCTGTAATACCCGCTGATTTTTATAGACATATGCAGACATTTATATAAATATTGCAAAACGATCACTAACCTGTGTTATAACACGCAAAAGTTCTTCTGTAATTCATCCAAGTTCTGCTCTTATATACGCAAAAAAATACGCTTTAGAAACGATGTTAAGAGCCACAGATAATAAAACATTTTAATCATAGTTTTGACCAGTAACGTCCTGCTTAAGTTTATATCCTTGAAAGAGTTTTGTGCCGATGGGGATCGTTTGGAGGTTTTGAATGTGCAACACTGTATCAAGATTACGCTGTAGAAGAAACCGTTAAAAGTCAATAGTGTTCGTGAGCTTCCTTGCAATCCGAAATCTCCGAACTCGAGTTTTTTGTTCCTTCGCGACTAGATGAAGACAGAGTTGTAAATATAGTGGCGAGCAATGTAAACCAAGAGCGTGTTAATTTCGTACTGTGCGCAAGAGTGTTATTCTTGGTTACTTGCAGTTACTTGTTTGTGTTATTGTAGTGTGTATGTGTGACGTGTCAGTGAGACGATTGGAATGCCAGCCGCAAGATTCACGTTAGAACAAAGATTTTTTTATGTATGACACGTACCTACGTGAAAACAAACTCGTGTCGAGACGTGTGTAGGTAATTTGTACAGAAATTCCCATGCGTTTCAACTCCACACAGAGATACGGTTAGACATCTTGTCCTTAAATTACGAGAAACTGTATCGTTAAATTTTAAAACACCTAAACAAAAACGACGGATTCTAACCGAAGCAAAACTCGATGATATTGGTGCAGCGTTAGAACGTTCTCCAAACAAACCTCTACACCGTGTTTCACAAGAGGTGGGCGTGTCAAAATCATCGGCACATACAGTCACTAAGCTACTAAAATTAAAACCATACTCTTATAACACAGGTTAGTGCTCGTTTTGCAATATTTATATAAATGTCTGCATATGTCCATAAAAATAAGCGGGCATTTCAGGCCGCAAATGTCGGCATCTCCGTCAGTGCTGCCCGCCACGCTTCTCCCGATCTCTCGGCTGCAGATCGAAATGGACGCACGGTATTATACGTATCGTCCATGTTCTCAAACGTCCTTTTTTTCTATTCTGACCAACAACGAAACGGTTTTACAAGGAAAGATAATTCCCGACAATGTATGGTTTGCACAACACAGGAGCGAACACACTACGCAACATATAACTTTGGTTTAATCTTCGTATCATAGGAACTGCTCAATTAAGCATTTTCATTGAAGGTTGTGAAACTTCTAATATGTAATATTCTATTTCTTACAGAGTACTCCGCGGAACAGCCTTACGGTGAGTATTAATTTTAGAGATGTAAATTAGCCTTACATGAGCAATTCCTTAAAAATGCCAACTTTGATGGTCAAAATTACATATCAGTGAAGAGGAATGTGCTGCACATTGCTTTAAAGGAGAACATCTTTAGATTGCGAATATACAATACATACGTTTCTATACTCTAAAATTTGCCTGTAAAAAATTCCATCAAGTATTATTTCACTAACTTTGACTCAGAAAGTCCAGATTCATAGGATTTAATGTACCACCACAGGCAACGAAAAAGTTTGTCAGTTGTTCAGGAACGTGCATGCAGCCGAGAGAGAAAATATGATTTTCAAAAGCTTTTTTCGCCACCCCGAATCTCCGAATGGAAAATTCCATCCGAGGGCAGTCCGGGGAACATTTTTCATGCTCGGCTGCAGCGGGGCCGAGCATGACTCTTGCCGGAGTTAATCGAAGAGACGCGGAATTACACGAAAGGGCATTGGGAGGTACATCCAAGGGAACATTTCCACAGAAATTCTGTTGCCGCGTTTCTACGCACATGCTAAATACGGAATAATTGACGTCCCGGGTAGGGTTATCACGGAACGCGAGACATGTTACTTAAATACGGGACCACCCCTTACAACCCAGGACGTCTGGGAACCCTGGTATCAGTACGTTGATGAACGGGTTGCACTTCATATCGGGGATGAAGTTAGTACCAACTCACATTAGTTTTCACCACTAAAACCTACAGCATGAAATGAAAATCAGTTACGAACATTATCAAGAATATCTTTCCTACATTAGATCACAAAATACCTCTAGCAAAAGAAATTTCCGTTTCTAAACTAAAATTGTGGATTTATATGTGTGCATCTTTATTACCCATTTCATCCAACTTATGCCTGTGTTTAATGCGATTAATCAATACATAATAAATTACTATCTTATTACAGGGAACGTCCCCGTTCCTAGACAATATGGTAGGAAAGATTATTAATGTATTTTAAATTTATAATAATACACTGGAAATGCCATAAAAATATTATATTTGGGTGATAAACGAATCGGGCACGCGTACTAACGTTGTACAGTGGGATCCATAAGTATTACCGTGCAAATTGTCCATGACTATTTTCATTAATTTTTCTCTTACATCCTGTGTGTTTTTAAGCGATGGATTTTTATGTATGCTGGTGCAGAAGTTGCCAACAGTTTGTTTTGAGTTTTCTTTTAATTCTTGAAGCTCTTATTGGGTCAAATAAAGTGCACGAACATGGAGATGGACAATTTGCACGGTAATACTCATGGATCCCACTGTACATATTAATTATTTTGCAACAGCACTACGCCCAACTGCTGTAACTTTTAATGCTTATCAGTTATCACAAACAAAAGAACTGTAGACAGATACTTTGCTAAGTACCATTTGCTTACCATTTTAATATTCCTTCAATGCACTGAAAAATTTTTCACTGTTACAAACTGAATAATTTCAAAAGAAATACGTTTGTTAGCAGTAAAACCTCGAGAAAGAATAAATTCTACATAGTGTTTTTTACTGTTAACAAATATATTTTTCTCATACACTTAATTTCTTTTCGTCTCAGGAAAAGGCCCACCTGGGTCTTATGGCAAGTATTTTCTACATAGTATTAAAAACAGAAGTGTGTGTCTATTTTCTTTTAATGCAGGATTATTCTTTTACGATATTTATTTAATTGCGTTTCATTGTAAACCGTAAAAATAATTCGGTGAATATCTAGAGGTATCCGCAAGAATCTTATCAATATTCAAAGAAATTTAAATATTATTTACTATGCAATATAATTTACACGTCTACAATCACATAAAATAAGAGTACTGGTAAACGAGTGTACTTAACGTGACGACTACTTGTCAGTCATTTCATTTATTTATGTGTCTATTATTTAAAACTATATTTATAATTTGTTTACATATAATTCTGCATTCCTAAACATATATATGAAAGAGTGCTTTCCATAGAAAATAGGAAAAATGGTGAATTAAAATTTGGAAGAAAATCTTATAGGTAGACTGTGGTTTCATATTGGGAATCAACAATATATAAGGAATTCACTATTGTTTCTATTTGCAGGTGGTCCCCCGGCTGGATTGGCGCAACAGCCTCTTTACGGTGGTAAGACACGATTTCTCATTTCAAATATAATGTAAATTAACCTAAGTGCAATCTCACAATTTATTTCCTATTTCAAGTGAAAATACCAAACTGAGTCTATGTGTATGCATATACGTACATACATAAGGTAAATCTACCCTTGCACATGACGTAACCAATTTATTGGAAGACTGGTAAAACCCCAAAGCCACTTCATGCAGCAATATTGCAGGGAAAATTCACACCTTGAGAATCGAACTCTGGCCTATCGCTTGCCAGCCAGACGCCGTATCCACTGGTTCGTCGCGGTTATAGACATATATATAGGTCTATATATAAAATTAAAAGAAAATTAAGTCAAGCGAATTTAGGTAAACATATATTTAGTTCCAATTGAAACTAATTCTCAGATACGTCAATTTATTCAAACATAGCTAACCTTATAAGTATATTATAGATACGTCCAATGTGGTTCTCTGTGAGTATTTTAGATTTTTCATATTTTCAATAAATTTTTTGTGATCAATAGTAGGAAGTGAAAAAAAATTGTATAATAAAACCAAAACGAATGTATTATTATTATTTTTTTTTTCACTTTCCTTCAGGATATCCTCCGGCACCACCTCCACACCATATGGGTATGTATAGCTTGAAATTACATTAAAAAGAAAGTAAGTATATCTACAACTTAGTTATGGGATTGTCTTCATTTGGATTTCGGAAACACAAAAACATATATAGCCGCAACTCAGTAATGTTAGGTTTCTACAACAGGGGTGTGACATTTCGGAATTTTGATATACTACATTTTCGCTAAAATTTCATAGACACTGTTTTGTAACTTAAATCACATGGGACCGTAAAATATACGCGTACGTCAATGGACATATTATACATATCTCAGGGTGGCTACTCTAGGACCATGATAAAATGCAAGTATAATTCCCGGTTTCCAAGGCGAACTTTCCAAAAATTCAAGCAGATGTTTCCTCTATTTCAACCTTACGTATTACCGCCTCTTAACATCCACACACAAATATCTTAATAATATAAAGGGTCTATGCGATTCCAACATCCAAAAATTATAATTCAATTAAACGGTATACGTAATATAATTAAAATATATAATTTAAGGTGCTGAGTTTCTTATTACAATCAGAGGCGCAACCACGAATTTTTGTCTGAGCGGGCGGGGAGAAAGCGCCAGGATAAACGTACTAATACTAATACTAATAATAATAATAATAATAATAATAATAATAATAATAATATAACATTTGTTATTATTATTATTATTATTATTATTATTATTATTATTATTATTGATTTGTTTTATTTTACTTCGCTTTTTGTGCCACGTTTGGCTAATTTGCAAAGATAGGGATGAGTGATATGATGAAATTGATGTAGACAGCAGTGACGACGCCAAAGGGGGCAGGGGGCGGGCGCCCACCCCCAGTCAGACACTCCGCCCCCCGTCCGCCCCCCAACTGAAGTTAATGAAATATCGAATAATAAGAGAGTTCATTTCTAAGAGTATGACGATTTTCACCTTTTCAAAGTGGTGTATTCTGCATGATATCACTTTTCCTGCTTATAATACCAACTTGACTAACAAATATTAATTTGTTTTCGTATATATATATATATATATATATACACGTATGTGTGTGTGTGTGTTTGGACTTTCGTTCAAGATTCGAGCGCCGACCTGGCCGTAGGCTATTTCTCATTCATTTATGTCCAGTAATCGTCGCGATTAACCTAAGTTTTAACCAATTTTAAGAACTGGAAAACAGCGTTGAATGTGGATGATTTTGAAACATCACGAACATTCTGAGGACCACAAAACACATCTGTAGTACGGGCAAACTATTCTAATCGTGGCTCGTTAGTGACAACGCTATTTAGTAAAATATATTGAAAGGTGATTCAAGATTTGGTTGGTTGGTTGATTTGGTGTTTTTAGTCCACTTTATGCACATTAAGGCTTATCGGGACTGGACCTACAGTTTAAAGTGCCTCCACCGGGTATCGAATGTGGGACCAAAAATGATCCAAGAAAGCCGACACTGCATGTCAGTTCTTGTGGATGCCTCGCGGTTTCTTACTATTCAGGGACTTGATTTTCAAGATGATGAGTCTTAGGCAAACATTACCAAAGAGAATTGAACCTTAAAATGCAAATTACACTCAAAATTATATTCAAAACAAATTTATCTGCGTAATGTCCACATTTATTCTCAGCAAAATAAGCCAAGAAGTGGATAAGGTGAGAGTATTCGCACAGATGTCAGATGAAACCAAATATATTGCGAGATAGAAACAAGTAAGATATTTGTATCGCGGGCAGGTAAAAGAACTTTTTAGGATTTGCCACTCTTCAATCATTAGAAAGAAGCAGGTTCGCTTTTTCTCGTATATATCAAAATCGAAGAACTTCTTCCCCAAGAACTCCATAGGTACATGTAATTGTGTAGCATAAACATACATTGGAGTGGTAGAGTGAGAGGTACACCAGGGTCAGAATATTTCTCGAATTATGAGATAAACGTAACCCTTTTGAGATTTTTATTTCTGTGATAACATTTCCCTGAAAGATGAAACGCAGATTTTGCCCGAAACTCTTCAGCGTTACGAAGATGGAACGAAAGTACTCCACTTAATGGATTTAGATTTCTTCGAAATCCTAGGAAAGTATAAATTGGCATTTCACAAGGCTCACACTCTAGTTGCAGCATGTGAAAGAACCTTTTCGTGTTTGAAACCTTTGAAATTATTTGCTCGAAACAAGATGCCGGATGCCGGCTGTCCTTGCTATTGAGAAGAAATGTCAAGTCTTGGACGTACCGAAGGTGGGCAATGTGTTCTCCAAAGCCCATAAAGCAGAATTCTCCTACAGGAGAATTGCACTTCACTAAGTGACTTTCGTTATTTAAATACTTGAAGATTAGTTTCTTCCAACGTTACCTACTTTTATTTTGCAAGAAAATTAAACTCTTCCAATTTTTTTTTTACGTAATTTATATTATTACCTATCTTATAACATGAATATTTATCAGTAGTTTCATCTCAAGAAAGACGATGAATTATAAAATTATAAATGTCTTTCAATGCTGAAATAGGACATTAGACACAACACAACTTGTGGTAGGTCCACAGAATAAAAGAAAGAATTAATGCCTTTATTAAAGCGAATCATATAAAGATAAACTCGTAATCAAGAATTTATTTAGGCAGTAAACGCCCACTCTGAATAAAGGACAATCACAAACACCATAATGAATATAGCTAATAATAATAGTTATTATTTTTATTAGATATTAATAATAATATAAGTATTTTATATATATATATTTATATTTATATATATATATATATATATATATAGTGTTTTAGGGCGTTTCAATGCGACTGCCCGCCCCCAACAATATTTGTCGCCCCCCTTCCGCCCCCCCAGTCACTTTTCCCTGCCGCCGTCACTGATGGACAGTCACAAACATCCATGCCCAAGCCAGGATTTGAACCCGCCGGGACCAACATTATTGTTATTATTATTATTAGTAGTAGTAGTAGTAGTACTTGTAGTATCAATGACTTTATTATCTTCGTAAATTATGCAAAAAGGGGGTAGAAGTTGGTGCTAAAGTATTAGTGTTCGAACAAACTATTTCAATTATTATTTCTCCACACGGCACAGTAGTTCGGATCCCACTTCAAACTGTAGGTCCAGTCCCGATTAGCCTTTCTGTGCATAAAGTGGACTTAAAACCACAAATCAACCAATCTTACAACTTATTTTCATTTAGATCATTCGGCGCCCAGGGCCGACTGCCGCTGCTACCTAGCTACGGTTCTGAACTTGATAAGGCTAAGAAAAGGAGGCATTGCGAGCGAAGCGAGCAAGAAAATTTTACGGAAATAATTTTTATTTGCATAAAATGTGAATAGGATTTGGATTCGAAAAAGTTGTAATTTTTCACGTCTACGGAGAAAAATTCAAGTAGAATTCACGCATAATTCCCGGAGTCAATAATTCACGCATAATTCCCGGAATTCAAGGACCACCCTGTATCTGTTTCTAGAGAGGAGCCCCATTCACACCCAAAATAGTAACTTTCCTGATTGCACTATAGTAACTTCCCAGATTACTTTTAGACAGCCATTACTCTTGATTGCCTAATCTACCCAATATAGTAACTTCCCAGATTACTTTTAGAGAGCCACTACTCCTGATTGCCTAATCTACTCACTATAGTAACTTCCCTGATTACTTTTAGAGAGCCATTACAGCTGATTGCCTAATCTACTCACTATAGTAACTTGTGAGATTACTTTTAGAGAGCCATTACACCTGATTGCCTAATCTACTCACTATAGTAACTTGTCAGATTACTTTTAGAGAGCCATTACACCTGATTGCCTAATCTACTCAATATAGTAACTTGTGAGATTACTTTTAGAGAGCCATTACACCTGATTGCCTAATCTACTCACTATAGTAACTTCCCAGATTACCTTTATAGAGCCACTACTCCTGATTGCCTAATCTACTCACTATAGCAACTTACTTTTAGACAGCCACTACTCCTGATTGGCTAACCTACTCACAGTAATATTTTCCCAGATTACTTTCAAAGTGTGAGCTAATGAATCTGTTTGCCTAATCTACTCAAAAATGTAATTTTCCTTTTTTTGCTTCTAGAGAGATTTACATTACAGTTGATTGCCTAACCTGATCACCACAGAAATATCCCACATTATTTTTTGAGCGAGCCAGTGAATCTCGCTGCCTAACCCACTCACCATAAAAATTCCCCATATTAGTCCATTGAACCTGACTGCCTAACTCACTCTCAATTGAAATTCCCCAGATTGCATTTAGAGGGAGTCCTTAAACTTGATTGCCTCACCTACTCAGCAAAGTAGTTCAAAGGTTAACTTAACTGCATAACCTACAAATCATAGCAATTTCCCAGATTGCTTCTAGAGAGAACCACTGCACCAGATTGCCTAACCTACTCACCAAAGAAATTTCCCAGATTAATTTTAGACAGTCTCGGAACCTTATTGTCTAACCAGACACTAATAGTAACTTTCCATAGTACTTTTAAAGAAGGCAACTGAGCCTGACTCTCAGACCCACTTACTACAATAATTTGTCAGTGTGGGAAGTGATATTTACATGGGATCATGTATACAATATTTTTTTGTGCACATGGCAAAAAATTCTTGAGACTTCTTTGAAAATCATCAGCTTGAAAAACTAGCTAGAAAAATAAGGGCGTGATTCTCCCGCACGTCTTTGCCAAATCTATTTGCTGACTAAATTTTCAGCTTCAAATAATTTTTTACAAAAATAAACATATTTTTACTAAAAACAAAGTAAAGATTCAGTACTTACGTTACATTAGAAGGTAAGCATCCCTAAAAAAAAGAAAATCTGCATTACATTTATGTCAACAGCGAATTTTCCTTACATGTAAAAATTTTACACTTAGCTATGGAAACTTTAATATATGACGTATTTAGATACATAACATAGATAAGCAATATATTGTAGAATATTGAGTTGTGAAGCTAATCTCATGCACATGAAATTTGGCGGCTGCCATTTTCTTGATACATCGTTGCGGGAGGACATGTTCACAACTACATTTGCTCGGAGTTCTAAAATATGTGTTCTCTCTCTGCAGTTAGTGTTCGTTATCTGTGATATCAGTACTTGTTGAAATGACCAGGGTGACAACAATCTTGTTGCCTACGGTGCGAGGTTGACGCTTGAACTAAGCAACGCTCATTGTGAACATTGCCATATCGTACTTGGGGGCAAGAGATTTTTGGCTCTCGCTCGCTTTGGCTTCACCATATGTGGCAACAACGCACACCTGCCCAGTCGCATTATTTCGTGGCAGCTGCTATGGAAAAAAATATCTCGAACCTTATTTTTTACAGAAGGAGAATACAAAAAATGTTCATTTTGCACTATGTGAGATTCTTCCATTACATGTTCAAATTACTGAAATCTATAGATCTCTAGTTATATTAATAATGTTAATGTCGCAAAATGTCTTGCCAATAATGTTTTATAAAGATTGCTTTGTTGTCAGTAAATTGTCTTGATGATATCATAACTATAAGAATTGATTTTTCATTATTGTAATTATCATATATTAACATATTTTTATCCTCTGTATTTTTACATTATTTTTAAACGTTACTTTCTTATATCTCTACTACAAATTGTAAATTTATCGACATTTATTTTTTTAGGAGCGGGTGTAACCCCGGATCAACAGTATGGTAAGCATATTACTCTAAAAATACTAATTGGCAGTACTAAGCGAAAAATACTAGGAAATCGCGTTTTTAGAAAATCTTAGAAATTTTATACAAGCATGCTACTTTGTGGAATGAAGAAATTTGAAGTCTATTAAATTCAGTAAACGAAGTTCATGATTTTCTGCCAGACAAGCGAGTAGAAATATTTGCAAGCAGACATGTTTTTCATGTTGAACTAATATAACTTGCGTCACCTGCGTACATGAAAAAAAATTGTACACGTGGATCGGCACAATGGTAGGCAAAGGTGTGTACCATTTGCTTACATTACTTACTTTTCATTGTATTATAACCTTTGTTGTTGCCAAAGTGAATGCTCAAGTGAACATGTGAAATATTTTCATGTTTATTTGCTGTACGTATGTTCTAGAGTCATGGGCGTAACTTGGGACCTAACTTTGGGGGGGGGGGAGCAAATCGTACTTGGGGCGTAACTTTGTGGGGAAGGGGTAGAACCCAATTGGGACTTAACTTTGGGGGGGCAGAATCAAACTAGAGACGTGACGTTGAGGTGGGGGCAGAATTTATAAGTTTTCCATCCCATGAAAATAAAGTCCAGAACTATTTTGCTTATATTTGCACAATCATAAGAAAAATACACTTCAATACATGCCAAGAGGTTAACAAAAGTATCATTAACTTTTAAATTTGGTAACCTAAAAATTTTAGGGGGGCAAGTGCCCTCCTTGCCCCCGCCAAGTTACGCCTATGTCTAGAGTACTGCATCGGGCCACTTTCGCTTTCTCAAACTCGTTCGAATCTCCCACGCTCGAACGTACCGCACTCGTAGTGGAATGATCGGCAACGTCCCGTATTTCAGATCCTAATGAGCAGCACTATCAACATAAAACCCACATATGGAAGGAAACCACTCTATGCAATTACAATTCTAAATAATAATTTCGTATATTATGTAACACTCAAATACAGCACATATAAAAATATGCAATATCTACAGACTGAAACGTAAAGTGGATACACATGCTGAGAGACCTGCCTAAGCAATTACAAATATCGTATCACGGTGCAAGAAGTACAGGTACATAATTTTTCACTTACCGGAAAGGATAATAATATTCTGCGAAATAATAAAATGAAGTTATAACATTTAATCGAACATCATCTCAATGTGAAAATAATCGTAGAAACATAAAATGTCAGTCTAGGTAGTTTCAGCCCATAATCATCTATTTCATTTTCACACATATCTCGGTAAAATACACAAAACTGCATTATAACATGGAGATGATGGATATGTTCGCTTATTTTACAATTTCACTTCGTCTTTTACTTCACGATCCATATTTGAGGGCCCACTACCATAGACAAATTACGGAAATACGTCTACTAATTGGGTTCGAGAGTTCGAGTGTATTTCGCTCGTTCGGCCGTTTTTCGCTCGAGCGGAAGAACTATCAAAAAACGCTCATTGCAGTATGTTCCATATAAAACTGAAAACTTTAGTCACATGGCCAGAGTTTCCCATTCACTACCGTCGTCTGCTTCATCGCAGAAGCGTTTTCCACATTGCAAGATTTCCTTCGCATGATACTTTTTCTATTTGTTTTTTTACAGTTGAGTCCAGCAAATTATGTTTTGAAATCACGACATAATTTTATTTAAGATTTTAGTATTAAAGATTTTACAAAACGTTTAAAAAAAGTCTCAAGTTGTACTTACTATTTTGGTGTTCTACATGTGTATGAAATGATTATTTCAAAAATGAATTCAATAAAACCACACACATGCAACACTTTATTAATAAGCAAGAATACAGAAATTATTTAATAAACAACAACAACAATCTTTCTTGCAGGTGGTCCTCCTAGGCAACCATATAGTAAGTATACTAAAGGAAAAGGATATATTCATTTCAAATATACGTATTTATCAGGTTGGAAAGAAAGCAATGAAGCATACAAGTTTCGCCAACATTCGTTATCTCGTATTTGACATGTATGGTGAGAGAGATGTGTAATCAGAGGTGTTACCGATCACCGGAAGGATGGCGTTCTATCACATGGTGTTATGTGCTTGTTTATGACGTATCTTTCTTTGCAACCTGAATATAGCCTTCATTCAGATATATCTACATAAAAAAAATAACGTCGATTCTTTAAGTGGTGAATAACATAATTTATAGCACAGAATTTGGCCTTTGTTCTTTACGATATACATTTACTAAATTCTAGTTTATTACTTAAAGATATAGAGTTATATTTCTTTTTTATCCATGGGTTTGCGAACAACGACCAAGCAGTAACTTTTTTAAAATATGACTGAACTTTTGCATGTGATATGTAGATTAGGTTAGCACTATACACATGGTAGGCTGTGCTTTAACATGTGGCAAACTCCCTTGTATTGAATTGTGTGAGAGTTTTAATTTATGCTTTGCATATTAAAAATGTAACATGAAACTTGGTAGAATGTAACAACTATTTTCAAATTTATACTTTTCATTCACGTTTGGTAGAATGTTGTTTTTCTTTATTCAAATCAACTTAGAAATAGGGTACTGTTAAGTCAGAGGCATAAATTGACACTGTGAAGTGGGATTGTCAATGAACGTTGGTGATCTACTACTATACTACACAAAGGCATTATACACCATATCATGACTACTTAATGCAGCTGATAATTACAATTTTAGTTGAAGGGCTCGGGTTTAAAACATGGTAAGTGACATTTTGGTAATTTTTGAGTTACAAAGTAAAATGTGACATCCTTCAATTTTCAAGTGAAATTGCCATGCCATACAATTTGTATTAGACTCAGTAAAGCCTTGTGAAATTGGTAAACACAACACAAAAACAATTTATCTACAGTATAGCTATATCGTTTTTTCTTCGCTTTTGCTTTTACTAGTACTAGTTTTATTCTGCCGTCGAACAACGTCAACAACACAAAATGAGATCAGCAGTGAATTTTTACATTTAACTATCTAAGTATTCATACACCACAAAATACAGTATTAATATTTATTAAAGGCCCAGGCATCTGACGTCTGTGGTTTACAAACGACTCCGGAATACACACATTAGTCAGCTTCCGGTGTGAATTTGTTGAGATATTAGACCAAACTTAGTGGTTACTTCACTGAGTACTTATGTCTTCGATGTAACTACTTCGGTATTTACTTCACTTGGCGATAAACACGCTGAAAAACACTAACGTTGAACACTTAGGGGGAGTTGGGGGGAAAGCACAAATCTAGCTGATACCGAGCTCGATGTCTTCAATCTTCTAATCCTCCTGTCGTTGGTTCATAATAAACATGTAGCCTCTCTTCTTTAGTAATCTTTTCTCAGGTTCTGGTAGATATACTGCACAGGCCGATAGTTCACTCACAGTTTATTCTTTAGACACTACATCTCTTTCCGGCTGAGATTATGGCCGTTAGTTCAATTACAGTTTTTCACAGCCCGCGAAACCAATAACCAACGTAACACGGATCTTAACCGTATCAATGCTTGACTCGGACTGTCTTCTCTGCAACGCACATCAACCGTTCACCAGAAAAGACGTTAACGTCTCTTGCCGCCCTTTTTTCCCCCAGCGAGGGCGGGTCAACTTTTATAGGGGTGCGTCAAGATCGGTTACATAGCTTCTAGAAACCTTATTTCTTATTGTACTCAGAAATGGCCAAAATGTCACTTAACATGTTTTACACCCGAGTCCTTCATTTATTGGAGTATGGGCGTGCACTTAAGCAACTGGTATAGGTAATGCAGATGAAATTGTGAAATACAGTATTTTCCTGAACACAAATTTCAGCAGAGTAGAGTCATTTTACGACATTTACATTGAAATGTACTGGAACTTTGATTATCCTTCTTGGGGCGGTTGGAAAGCAAGGAAAAGTGGAACAATATTTCACTTCCGGCGGAGAACGTGCCCTTTGGGGGGCGGATTCTACATAAGTTCCCGAACCTAAAAAAGCCCCAGACTCCACGTTTTTAAGCACTCGTTTGCCTGTAATGGCGTCTTCAAAATGGCAGTCATGACGAAGATTATATACCTGAAACCTGTTAGTTTATTGTAGTTATTTATCATTCATGATTTCTTATTTTCACCTAATTTTCATATTATATATATATTATATTATAAAAGGACCCACTTTATCAAATAATATTAGATATGGCGGCCAATATGACAGCGAAAATACTAAAAATAACGCTTTCAGCTATTTCATCATGTTCTGAAACAAACGTTATGTTTCGGATGTGTCAGAACTCAGCGATAGAATCCAAAATAGTGTCAGACTAAGCCCATAAAATAAAAATCGTTCAATTATTGACGATCTGTATATGTACAATGTGTTTCAAAAGTCTGACACCATAGGACAACTTCGTTATTAGTGCAGATGGTAAAAAAAAGAAAGAGAGGAAAGTTGTTGGAAATATGAGGTTTTAAATATAATGGGCTTGGAAATTCAACGTAGCATGCACCGTTGAGACTGTTCGCTGGTACGAGCCTCAGTGAGAACTTACATTGCCTTGTTGCAACATGCTTCGTCCTTAAGGGGGCATTTACGTTATCGCAACACCGTACTGTACTCGGTAAATTGAGAATGATGACGCAAAATTACAGACAAATAAGAAGTGTGTGTGTTGTTTGTGTGTGTATACAGAAACACACACTCACACTCACACATACGCGCAAGCACACAACTACAAAACCTGTAATTGTGGCTAATGTTATCTGAAATAGAGGTTGTTCATTAGGGCATAGTAATATGAACAAAGGGAAAAAAATCGAAACGAAAGGGGTCATAATTTTTCCCCTTTCTAATCAAGGTAGATCCCCACTAAAATATATTTGCGCTCAGTCAACATCTTCTGTTGGCGCAAATCGGAAATGCCAACGATAATGACGATTAAGAGGGTAACGGTTCACGCAGACTTCGCTTTCAGTGCCCTAGGTTAGCTGTATCGAGTAAGTTGTGTGTCTCAATGAATAAGTAAAGATATCTGGTACCGTTCATCAAAAGGAAGGAAGCAGTGGAGTGGACCACAACCAGCAGAAAAAAAAGATATAAAAAATGAAATGATTCGTGTGTTACTGGTTACTATCTTTCGTCATCACGCTGTTTCTCCTCCAGAAGCCTCTGGCGCACAGACAAAGGGTCAGTGGCACGCATGGAGGACGTCGATATCCATATCCAATCTTTAGACCTACTTTTGGCGATACTCTGGGCAACTGGGGACCTTAACCTCTGCTGCCTTTCCGTGTCACCACACCTTGCTTCTCTCAACTACCTTTGAGGTGTCTACCACCGTCACTGTCCGGTATAGCGCTGCTGTCACGACGGCTCTGTGGCAATGTTGCGGATGCAGTACATGGGACCTCCCTCGCCGCCGCAACAATTTTGGTTTCTATTTTGTCTTCTCCGCGTAGAGGGAACGTAGTGTGGATCATCTACACCTTCATCGTCCGAAATGGCAGTGACTTCCTAGACGTCCTAAGAAGTTACTTGCGGTTGATAAATAGGAGTACCTTGTTGACACGTATTTTAAAGTCCTTTGTTTCTCTCTCACGATGCCTTGCAGTTCATCAAGTTCTTCTGGATGGTCTTAGCGTTTGTTCCTATCATGTGCAGCAGTCTCTTGGATATCTGATCTTGTAAGAAGTCACACTCTATTTTCAGAATTTTCACGGCACTCTGGCACTTTGTATAGTCCTCAAGTTTGCATGACGAAGTGTAAAAAAATCTCCTCTCTGTAGCCGTTTAAAATGACTCCACTTTCTTCCGAAACTGTTTCATCCGCTGGAACTACAATTCTCGTGTCTTAACTTCTCCCAAGTTCTCTCAGTTTGTTATGCATTTCCTCTCTTTCTTTTTTTGCCAATAACGAAGTTGTCCTATGGTGTCAGACTTTTGAAACACCTTGTACATATACAGATTGTCAAAAATTGAACTACTATTATTTCATTGGCTTAGTCTGACACTATTTTGTATTCTACTGTTGAGTTCTGGCACATCCACAACATAAGGTTTGATCCAAAACATGATCAAATAGCTGAAAGCGTAATTTTTAGACTTTTCGCTGTCATATTGGGCGCCATATCTAATATTATTTGATAAAGTGGGTCATTTTAATTTCTTATTATCATAATACAGTTATAAACTGCAAAATTGAAAAGAAGATGTAATGATTGATAAATAACTGCAATAAACTAACAGGTTTCAGATATAGAATCTTCGTCATGACCGCCATTTTGAAGACGCCATTACAGACAAACAAGGGCTAAAGGTTAAAACTGGGACGTTTTAGGTTCGATAATTTATGTAGCCCAAAGGGCACGTTCTCCGCCGAAATTGAAATATTTTCCGGCGTTCCGACCCCACTATCTGGAATATATACTTAAAACTGAGAAAATTGACAAGTTTTCGGCATCACGTACATTTTTTGAACACTTCATGGTATTTTACGTGCTATCGTAGGAAACAAATCTACTCACAAACACTTGATTTCTGTTTCAAAATATGTCCTACTCTGAACAAACAGCTAGTATAGTGTTGCTCTGCAAATTGTCCATTACTGATTTCATTAATTGTTCTCTTGCATCCAACATGCTTGTAAGGCAAGAAATTGGACTGGTGCATAGTTGTCAGGAACTTGTTTCACATAATATTTCATTACTTCAATTCTTGAAGCTGTCATAAGTATTACCAAGCAAATTGTCCATCTTCATGTTTATTCTGCTTGTTTTACTTAAGTAAAACAAGCAGAATAAACATGAAGATGGACAATTTGCTAGGTAATACTTATGAGTTTCACTCTACAACTGCTGATCATAAGTGATTCTTATTTTCCGAATGTATTACTTGTATAGTACCGGGTGTACAAAAAAGAATGTCCTAGTTTTGAACATCTGTTATTTCATACATATTTGGCGTACGACAATGATGTATATATTAAACGAAAGAGTAACACTCACAGTTTTTTTGGTTCACAAATGTTCAATGTGTGACCCTTTTCTGACCCGGCACACATCCAAACGATAAGACAGCTCTTCCCACACTCTAACAAGCATGTCTGTAGTGATTAAGGTTACAGCTGTTCGTATTAGTTTCAAATTGCTTATATCAACGTCTTATGTTCTTCGCAAGTGGAGCTTCAACATGGAACTTCGCACGGAAAGCACGCTGCACAGATATCACTGATTCACGTATTGCAAAGTTCAGAACACAGAAGGACTTCTGCTCAAACGGAGAACTAATGAACACCAACAAAATTTCAAACATTCAAGTCATGGATGAACACTGGATGAACACTGTTCACGTATTCTACAAGAAGTTATAACAATTTAAAACTAGGATATTCTTTTTTGTACACACTGTATATTAAACTATGTTTACTTCAATCTTGAAACAATTACAAAATATCACTTAATTCTTTTCTAAAATTTACTAAAGTGCTTCAGGTCTATCTGCATTCTGTAATTCCCTGTATTTGCACAACTGAGACTTAAAAATCAGTTTTCTTATGCAGGTTACAATCCAGAGAAGCCTGCTGGTAAGTATTTCTCCTTCATTCTTTTTTTCAAATACTATAATTATTCATATTTTACAATACTTAGAGAATGCTTTCCCTTATTCGTCTTCATTTTTGAACGTTTATACTTCTGTTAAATTAGACTTGCATGCATATGAAAGTCTAATTGCATGAACAAGCAGAGACTATCCTAGAACGTTACATCTTTGATAGTGTAATAACATTTTAAAGAGGATCTCAACGTAAATAAAGCTTCAGAACCATTAAAAAAATGTTTTTGAGAGATTTTAAGATAGGTACAGAAAATCTGTTGCGTTTGATTGTGTTAGGGGATGGATATATTATTATGATTGAGAACTCAGATTATCAATATATATGTTTGTGTGTGTGTGTGTGTGTGTGTGTGTGTGTGTGTGTGTGTGTGTGTGTGTGTGTGTGTGTGTGTGTGTGTGTGTGTGTGTGTGTGAACCATTAAACGTATGTGGAAACGAGACGTTAGTTGGTAAAAATACATTTCGTAAACCGATGTTGAATTGAAAACTGTTAAATATAAAATTAGTTTATTGCTGCTTAGATCAAGTACCTCTCTAAATTAATTGAGACAATGAGGATGAATGATGAACTGGTCAAGCTTACTTTGGGCAACACATCCTTGATAGTAAGTAAAACTTGAAACTTTCTTGACGACTAATAATGAAAAGATTCTCTCGAGCTATCGACCAGGCTGGTCGAGAGATGGTGGAGAAACGTGCTATCAGTGATATCAACCGCAACGACAGAGCGAGCAGCGCGCTTGGGGCTTGAACGCAAAGTTAGTTTCGCTCCCTATGACGCTGTTGAAGCAGTCGCGTAGAGGACGCTGATTGGGTGTTTTGGCTTGAGCGCCGTGCGAGGGGAGGTTGAATCATTTACGGAAGCTCTGAACGCAGCGATCGTTGTGCGAGCAAATGTAGTGTTGCAAACCCATTCCATTAGAGATCGTGTGACAGAGTCGAGCCAACCCATACATCATTGCAAATTGAGGGATTTTTTCTAGAAAAGGGAAATTTCGATTGTCCCTCCGATTGTGTCCCCCGTACAGAAAAGGGGGAAGGTGAGGAGGACAACTGAAATAGAGACGGGTGTTTTAAACGTACCTGATATTGCCTTTGCTTAGTGCATCTTGGCCAAATTAAACGATCTCTGTGGCGCAGTAGCCGAATTATCAACGCGGAGGGAGCGTACATCCATGAGCCAGCTGTTTTGCATTGTGTGTTTCTGTTACTGAGTTGCAAAATTGTTTAGCGCTGTCAAAAGCTCGTACCTCTTTCAGTGCAAACTGATTTCATGATGAATAGAGAAACTGTACATATCGAAGGCAGAGACTTAATATTTAACGTTGTTGAATTTTGGGAGGGAAGTTAGCTACAAAGCCTGTAGCAACTGCAGCAATATACAGATACGCCGGAAGGAAAGGAAAAATTCTGAAGTACGAAGCAGGGCAGTGTGAACTGAGTGAGTACTGTAATTTTCTTTAAGATTTATTATTCCCTTGATTTCGCTTGATTTGCTTGGTTCGATCAGTCTGTCATTAGAAAAAAACAACAGCTAGATAGATTACAATTGATTTCCTCCACGTGGTAGTTGGATCGGCTTCTTTGGTGTACGCCAATGTTGTTATTCTCCTTGTTCATTAATATCAGCGGAGCGGAGGAGGAAGTTTTTATGAAATATTTTGCAAATCGACAATAGTATTGATATTGTAGATCGTTATTTTTATGTATTGAGTGATTTTGTCAGAATATCGAATGCTGAATTAGATATTGCACAATAACATCGCTCTTCTTGTGTTTGGCTCGATAATTTCCGAAATATTTGAAATTTGTATAAAATCAGTTTTAAAAAAAATCATGAAATATAACTAGCATAGCCTCATTTTCAGTGAAAGTTGATCAAAACTTGGGTTGCCAATATATTAAGCATCAATATGTGCTCAAAGACGGGTGCAAGTATTTGACAGGGGTGTTATAACACTTCTGGACGCGAGACTAAAGTGCACACCCATAGAGCCAGACCACAAGCCTCCACTGGCCCGAGAGAATGTTTTTAAACACATCCCTGTTTTGCCGATGACTCGAACCTGGGATCCCGGCATTGTGGAACCATACGTTAAGTACAATATCCACATATACACAGGCTACAACAGCGTCAAACACATACGATATAGTAAAGTGTAATCAGATGAATTAAGATTTTTTTGTTGAAATCATGGATTTATAATATCAACGTGCATACCTTGCAGAAAATTATCCTCAACAAGGAGGTAACTATCCACCAGGTGGAAATTATCCGCCACCACCTCCAGGATATTATCCACCACCACCACCAGGAGGATATCCACCACCACCACCAGGAGGATATCCACCACCACCACCAGGAGGATATCCACCACCGCCAGAAGGGTATCCACCACCACCGCAAGGCGGATATCCACCACCACCACCAGGAGGATATCCACAGCCGCCACCAGGAGGTTATCCACCACCGCCAGAAGGTTATCCACCACCACCAGAAGGGTATCCACCACCACCAGAAGGGTATCCACCACCAGGTAAACTTTCGCTAAGAATTGGAGTCTGATTTGTTTTGTACATTTTCTTGTTTAAAACTTCAAACTATTGCTACATTTAAATTCTAAGAAAAGCTATTTATTGGTACTGAAGATATGATCAACACCACTCTCCACTGTGTTGGCAAAGTGTGTTTTGAGTCTACGATGTTCTTAGATATACAAGACCTACAGTTTAGCTGCATTCGAACCACTGACTACGTACCTCCACCGGAAATGAAACCCAGAACTCCTTGATTACACAGCAATTACGTTAGCCACTACACTATCGTGATGTCACTGATAATGCCATCCCCATACTCTAAAACATATACTACTGAATCACCACAAAAAATTGGTGGCACTGGTGTAACACATCGCCTATTAAAGTCCTCTCTACTTGGTGTTGTTTGACAGCCAATGGTGCAACAAGACACTAGAGATGGTGCTGAACGACAATTCTAATTAAGCATTAACACTACATGGAGAGTTCTGTTACACCAAATAACACAGGTATTTGGTGAGGCCCAGAAGCGCTTACATTGTACTAACTTTCACGTGCTCACTTAAATGAGGAATACATATGCACTGGTGGAATATGCAGTAGAATTTAAAATATTCTAACAAATTTTAACGGTTTTCCTGTTAATTCACTAAAGCGGGACACAGCCGTTTGTTTTATTTTAATTTTAATATTTTATCACGCATCACAGTGGTCCAAGTGACTGCAAAACCTGGCCAAAATTCCAAAATTGAAATTGCAATAGTAGGTTTGGTACTCTTATAATTCTAGAGTAAATGTCCATTTTATTGAAAACTACCTGATGTTACACAATAAGTGTCGCTCTCAGTTGGCTAGGAACACTTGAAGTGTGGGTATGATATGATCTTGGTTAGTTTGTTGCATAAAGGACTTTTCCACGTAGTTAGTTTTGTGTCATTATAAACATTTATTGGATGCCAATTTCGGTTTGAAACTTATTTTTTGTTATTTTTAAGCTTTAATTATGAGGATAAAATTTTGTCATCTGGTTTAACCAAGTATTCAATTGTTAATGTGAAGGAACTCAAGTTAGTGCAAGAAGCCACAGATTTCTTCTCTTTCGATACTTCTCGTTGATATACAAATCGACTCAAACAAGCTCAAGTTAAGATTCAACCATCTTATGTTAGAATAATGTTTCTAGTTTCAGGATCGAAAAGTAGTTTTGCACGTTCTTGCCCCTTTTCAAAAATAGTCGTAAAATGCAATTGGATACGCGAGATCTTCAGTCTTCTTAAGTTGGGTTGTGATGGGCATCTGGGCAATTTCAATGTAAGCAGAGGGTCAAGGAAGAGGGATTTTAAGACACAGACATTTTTTAGCATCCCTAGTGCAGCTTAAGATACACTATAAATGTAAGAAACTAGGAAAAGTTGCTTTTGACAAAATCTTTGACCTTCCAAGATTTTGCTGGCCGAACAGGCTTCAATCGTAACATCCCAGCTCGATATCGTGCAGCATTTCTCTACCCTCGTCTTCACCTGTGTAACGACCCTGCGTGGTCATCACATGTAGCTATCCTGCGTGATAGCCATATTCTTTAATATATAATTATTAATGCTTGAGAAATGCCCTGCGAGGGTTACGCTTTTGATGTATCTTTTATCTAATTTTGAGTGCATTGTTGTTAAGCATGAAGCATATATTGTTATGGCACACACGTTTTGGTTAAAGAAAGCATGCTAAATACCCTGCGTGGTTTACGCATTCAGTTATCTTTTGTGCAGTAATTGTTGTTTAATTTGTAACTTGCATTGTCGAATCTCTTTATCTTGTAATTTCTTTAATGTAACGTGTTCAGTTTAGCACACAAGTGTTAAGTTTATATCGCCACATGCTAGTGGTTTTTACAATGCTAAACTTGATATTTTATAACGCACGAGTTGCATCTCGTGAATTGAAGGGAGTTTGCAACGCTGCAGCCGGCTTAGTTCCGATCTTCTCCACCCGCCTCAGTGCTGCCACCAAACAGTATATAAACAAAGCAGCGAGGCCCGGAGCTCAGTCGACTGCCAGATGCCGACTGCGAAAGACCTGGTTCCCAGATCTAGTCTGGAAGTTTCCCCTACCAGGATCCAATAGCTTCCTTGAGAAGGAAGGAGGAGAAAAGAAAAGCAGTTTTCCTACCTACCTGGTCTGCCCCATAAGAGCTTGATGTGCTACCCTTGGGTCGTGGCGGCCCAAGCCCAAGTCTCCTGGGTGCTTCCAGACCTACCCTTTGTACCTTGCCGTCTCTTGCTACTGACTGGACATGCCAAGGGACCGAACCGTTCCCTTGTCGTAGCTGGATTGACTTTGCGGCGTCCTTTCACACCAACACCTTTGTGAAACCGCGGGCCCCTTGGCCCGTCCCTCGCTATTGACGCTTTCGCATGTTGTCCCCAGACGGCGTGGCACGTGACGGCTACCCAGGTTCCTATTGGTTACCTGTACTAGTTGGTTCCCCCCTAAATTAGATAAGAATACTAATACTGCCCAGGTACCTCACTGAGGAGGATTTAAGAGCGTATGTGCTAAACTGGTTATTTACATGCGTGTATAAATATAAATAAACTTTTACAAGTTGACCTTTGACCTTTCCATACTAAACCCCGCAAGCCCTGAGATACTTTGAGTCCATGTCTTCGGCTGGCTACAAGCTAGCATATATGGGTACACTTTTGCACCGCTCCGTGGTGTAGTGTGCAGTGCTCCGGCGCGCGGACGTTGCAAAAGTTTTTGGCGCCCAACGTGGGGCCCGAATTTGCAAAAACACAGGACTCGACTTGTAAAAACGTGGGGTCGGATTGGTTACATAGTGAAGCCGTATATGGACTAGAAGTGGCTCACTGGTTGAAGTGCAAGTGATAGTGACAGTGTTCGTCTATTGAATTCACGAAGGTAGTGAAGGTAAAGTGGTTTGGGATAACCATACAGAATTCACGAAGGTAAAGTGTTGTGACATATTCGCGTGTGACAAAATGGAAAGAGAAACGTCCGGAATGAGTCTACGGAGCAGAGGGAGAAAAACCATAGAAGGTGAGACTGGGTTCGCATGCTGTGATGATTCTGGAGCCGAGATGGAGTCCTTCCAGTGTTTCCAGTGTCTCAAGAATTTCCATTTGAGATGTGAGGGGCAAGAAGAGACCTCAGAGACTGATGCAGAGGCTAGGTGTAAAACATGCTTATCAGCACCCTTGGTAGCGTCCCTGCTTGAACCAAGTCTTCCAAGTAAGACCCAATCAGACCATTGGCTGCTGGAGTGGTTAATGAAAGATAAAGAGGAACGTAAGAAAGAAGAGGAAGAGCGTAGACAGATTGATGAAAGGCAAAGGAAGAGGGAAACTGCTCAATTAGAGAAAAGTCGTAAGAAAGAGTTGATAGAGCTGAGACAGGTGGTCGAATCCATGGAGGAGAGGAGACTCCTTGAGAAGGAAGAGGAGATAGCCCGTATTAAAGAGGAGAAAGCAGAAGAAGAAGCTAAAAGAGCAAGAGAGAAAGCAGAAGAAGAAGCTAAAAGGGCAAGAGAGAAAGCAGAAGAAGAAGCTAAAAGGGCAAGAGAGAAAGCAGAAGAAGAAGCTAAAAGAAAAGAAGAGGTACAGGAGTTTAGGACTCTGATAAAGTCTCTTGAAGAGAAAAGAGAGGTGGAGAAGAGAGAAGCTGAAGAGAAAAGAGAGGTAGAGAAGAGAGAAGCTGAAGAGAAAAGAGAAAGGGAGTTAGAAGTTCTCCGTGTCCTGGTGGAAAGTCAGGAGGAAAAGAGAAAGAAAGAAAAGGAAGAAGAGGAAGAAAGAAGGCAGCTAGAAGCCGAGAAAGGTAGAGAGGAGTTACGAACGCTTTTCTCTCAGCTTAAGGTTGACCAACGAGATAGTGTTAGAGAAGAGTTGGAGAAAATCCGGATCTCTTGCCAACAGGAGGTAGTAAGGGTAGTAGAAGAACAACTAGAGCCCTTAGCTGAGTGGCGTGGAGAGATAGAAAGAGAGCATGAGCAGATGAAGAGGAATCTAGATACCTGCTTAGAGCTGGTCCAGTCTAGAGGGGAAGCTACTAATGAAGATCCCGAGAGGGTTAAACATATAGAGGCCTCTGTCGAAGCAATGAGTTCAGTGGTAAAAACCCTTGGGGAAAGGACCGAGCAGATGGAAAAAACTGTACGAAAGCAGAAGGAGGCTGCTGACGCATTGATGCGGAATCTCCGGGAAGAAGTTGTAACAACTGCTGGAGAAAAAGTGAACTCTCTCCGTGAAGAGACCAAGAGACTGGAAGTGTCCCTTCGAAGAGAGATCCATGAACAAACTGGAACTATAATTAGAAAAGTAGGTGAGCTGCAGGATAAGTTTCAAAGACTGCAGTTGCAAACCGAAGCCACTTCAGATGTACTCCCGGATTCTATTGAACGGGGTGGAAGCTTAAACCCGGAAGCGGTCACCTTTGAACCTCCTAGAGTAGTGCAAAGTCCCTACTGCGTCGAAAGAACAGTTCGAACAGATAGAGGCAAGCGACCTAGAGAGGGAGACAGTTCTGATGGATCTCCTCCTCGACGTAGAGCCGATTTCAAGATGCCTAGGATGGCTGATATCGCCCACATACCAAAATTCAAAGGCGATATCGAGGCCCAATCGGCAGAGAAGTACCTTAGAGAGCTCAATGTCAGTTTCGAGCTTATGCAGATACCTGAGCACTATAGACTTGAGTTACTTTCTAGAGTATTTGCAGGCAAGGCTGAACATTGGCTGGCGGGAAACATAGATAGTTTTGTCAACTATGCCGACTTTTGCCTAAGATTTAAGGAGGAGTTTGCCTCTGAGAAAGCCAAACAGAGACAGTTAACTGCTGTGAGAAATCGACGATATTTTCGCCCAGTCCACGAGAATATGGAGAGCTTCGCTTGGAGCATCTACGCTGCCTATCGAAACTTGAGTGACAATTTCAGCGAAAGTGAAGTGCTGAATCTAATAATAGGACAGCTGCCGTATCGTATCCGGAACCTCTGCCTTGCGCATGCTCCGAGATCAGTTGATGAATTGACCAGTTTTCTCAAGGACTTCGACATCTATGACGATCCCGATGCCTGGAGAAATAAGGAAGACCCCAAGAGTAAAGAGCCTGGAATCAATAATAAGAGCTTCAAAGTCCGCAACATCGAGACCAGAACCAGCGGTAGAGAAAGGAATGCTGCGAGGAATCCAAAGTTTTATAGAAGACAAAACTGGAGAGGAGCGGACCGCAGCCAACAGGATTGTCAGAGGAACTTTAATCGACCTTATCCAGAAAGAGGTCGAAGCTTCCCTGATATGAGGAATTATCAGGATGGGAGTTCCCCTAGACGATACTCACCTCGAGATGCAGAACAGACTAGAAGGCAGTCACCAACCAGAGAAGACTTGACCTCTGAGCAGGAGGAAGCCCTAGAGACAACCCGGGACTTCTTGCATAACCAAAGGTCACAGTCTAGTCAAACAAACTAGAGCCTTGTCTAGGTGCTTCGTTCCCATTTAGGCAAGGGGCCTCGGAGGAGCGACCACTAAGATGTATCCAGGAATTAAAAGTAAATTTTCAATTGTCCGAAACAGAGGAAATAAATTTGCAAAGTGATCTGAAATCAGCACGAGCATCTAAGACTAGTTATAAATCACCAGCAGTGTCTGCCAAATTAATGGAAATACCGATAAACTGTATAATTGATACCGGAAGCGAATGTTCAATTCTAAGTCATAAGGTCTGGACTAAACTAAAGGATCAAATACCAGGCATTCAGGTACAAAATGTTCCAGAAATAAGATTAGTTGATTTCTCTGGTACCCACAGAAAGCGAGTTTTTGGAAGTTGGCGAGTAGAGCTAGAATTCGGCGGAATATCTTTTAGTACTGCAGTTTTTATGTTGAAGAAATATGTTGCGAATCTTCTTGAAGTCATGCACTCAGCAGAGTTGTTTTTCGTTAAGACTCCTGAACATGAGGAAGGGAATCCTCTGGATATTGAAGCTGTGCGGTACATCCATGTAGCCCAGGTAGAGAAGGCTGAGATGTATAAATCCGCTGACCTCTCAAGGAAGGTAGAGGTATTAGATATTTTGACTGATTCCCATAAGCAGGAGTTCCTAAATGTGCTGAGACGCAATTTGAAGATTATTCTTGAGAAGCTCGTACCATTGAAGGATGTTGGATATAAGCAGTGTGCCGAGACAGTTCTTTACGAGTCGCATTCTTTACCGTTTTTCCTGATGGCTTTACTGGAGAATGAAGATTGGAAGATTTGGAACTTCGTCCAGCAAATATTGTGTCTCATTATGAATTTATTGGTTATGAGTTCGCTGATTAACTTGCCATGCACCCTGTCTCAGATATTTCAAAGTGTTTTCCTCTTGGGTTGCTATTCCGTGTATCCCTGTCTAATGAAGTTCTGGACTACTTCACCATCTCTACGACGAAGCCATATCTAAACACTCTAGCAAGGCTCAACAATTGTTGATACAGAAGAATAAAAGTAAAAAGGAAACGCTCTTCAATTAGAAGAAGGTGACTTGGTTCTTGTCAGGAATCACAAGTTAAGAACAGGACTATCGCCAAATTGTTTGAGGTATACATTGGCCCCTATGTCGCCTCGGATGTTCGAAGCAACACTGCCCTGCTGTTGAACCCGACGACCAAGAACCCAGTCGACCGAGTGAATTTTGACAACCTTCGTCTCTTCAGGTGTTCCCCCGAACGGAGAAGACAAATAGTGAATGAAGAAAAGACTTAGTGATTGAAAAAGTAAAAGAGATATAGACTCTGGTTTACCAAAAAATTTTCTGAAAATTTAAACTTTTTAATTTTCCTCAAAATTTTTGCCCGAGAGAGGGGCATATGTAACGACCCTGCGTGGTCATCACATGTAGCTATCCTGCGTGATAGCCATATTCTTTAATATATAATTATTAATGCTTGAGAAATGCCCTGCGAGGGTTACGCTTTTGATGTATCTTTTATCTAATTTTGAGTGCATTGTTGTTAAGCATGAAGCATATATTGTTATGGCACACACGTTTTGGTTAAAGAAAGCATGCTAAATACCCTGCGTGGTTTACGCATTCAGTTATCTTTTGTGCAGTAATTGTTGTTTAATTTGTAACTTGCATTGTCGAATCTCTTTATCTTGTAATTTCTTTAATGTAACGTGTTCAGTTTAGCACACAAGTGTTAAGTTTATATCGCCACATGCTAGTGGTTTTTACAATGCTAAACTTGATATTTTATAACGCACGAGTTGCATCTCGTGAATTGAAGGGAGTTTGCAACGCTGCAGCCGGCTTAGTTCCGATCTTCTCCACCCGCCTCAGTGCTGCCACCAAACAGTATATAAACAAAGCAGCGAGGCCCGGAGCTCAGTCGACTGCCAGATGCCGACTGCGAAAGACCTGGTTCCCAGATCTAGTCTGGAAGTTTCCCCTACCAGGATCCAATAGCTTCCTTGAGAAGGAAGGAGGAGAAAAGAAAAGCAGTTTTCCTACCTACCTGGTCTGCCCCATAAGAGCTTGATGTGCTACCCTTGGGTCGTGGCGGCCCAAGCCCAAGTCTCCTGGGTGCTTCCAGACCTACCCTTTGTACCTTGCCGTCTCTTGCTACTGACTGGACATGCCAAGGGACCGAACCGTTCCCTTGTCGTAGCTGGATTGACTTTGCGGCGTCCTTTCACACCAACACCTTTGTGAAACCGCGGGCCCCTTGGCCCGTCCCTCGCTATTGACGCTTTCGCATGTTGTCCCCAGACGGCGTGGCACGTGACGGCTACCCAGGTTCCTATTGGTTACCTGTACTAGTTGGTTCCCCCCTAAATTAGATAAGAATACTAATACTGCCCAGGTACCTCACTGAGGAGGATTTAAGAGCGTATGTGCTAAACTGGTTATTTACATGCGTGTATAAATATAAATAAACTTTTACAAGTTGACCTTTGACCTTTCCATACTAAACCCCGCAAGCCCTGAGATACTTTGAGTCCATGTCTTCGGCTGGCTACAAGCTAGCATATATGGGTACACTTTTGCACCGCTCCGTGGTGTAGTGTGCAGTGCTCCGGCGCGCGGACGTTGCACCTGTTAGCGATCATCAAACAAAAGGCCCCTTGCCTTTGCTTTTGTCACTTATGCTTCACCTTCCCTCCTCTCTCTCAAGGTAAGCCGTCCCGCCACTTCCTGTGACAAAACGCCTTTGTCAACAAAATCCAAGTACAGGTCTGGGCAAGTTAGGATAAGTTTGTGCAAGATTATACACGATATCAAGCTGGGATGTTATGCAATCAAAAAACGAAACCACGGCTCTCACAGAAAAGTGTCATATGAGCTTAGGCACTTTCCTATAGGCCATTATCCTATATGCACTATCTCGTGGACTGGACCTAGACGTGGTGAAATTTGAGATGGGAACCAAGCAGAAAATTGAGCAGCACTTCCCGCTCTATCAACATGCCAGCTCCATTCAGAAGATACTTGTCCATGGTCCAGAGATTATTTCGGCTGCTCAAGATGCCGGAAACAAGCATGAAAGGAAGTCGCTATTATTCGTAACACCATACTCGGGCCAATTCTAGGGTAGCGGCGGCGGGTGGGGGGGGGGATATGATGCATGTAATCCGTCTACTCCTTAAATCCAGTCATCTCCACAGAGCAGTCTGAGATAGACCGTATTAGACTTTCGTAAACGTTCCCTTCAGTCACTGGCTGATGTTGAAACCGATCAAGATGGAAATTGCAAATACGTTGAACAACACATAAGTCGTGGTTTACTGTATTGTGAGTACAATTAGCATTAAAATATCATAATACTGTCCAATATTGTGTTCCTTCCCTAAAATGATAGAATATGTGAAAAAAATCTGCATTCTGAGGTCACAGACCAAAAAGTGAATATTGACCAGGTTTTCCATGCATCTGGACCACTGTGCGCATGAAGATTACTTAGGTTAGGTTAGGTTAACTATGCTATAGCGTTTAATACTTTTAAAATGGTCATACTTTCGCCATCGCCCTAGAGTTAGGCAACACACAAGACGCATTGGAGATAAGCGAGCATTTCGGGATGCAGGTGCCCTACTTTCATTGCTGATGACCGTACACATATTTTTTACGTATTAAATGTATAAATTAATTTTTTAAAAAACAATTCCCAATTCGACTTTAAGGGGGAGGTATGCGTTCAAAAAGATTCACAAAATTTGAATTTGTGCGTCAGCAAAATTATTATAGCCAAAAACTTCACGGTTCTTTGATATTTCCAGAGGAGCTCAAGCCCGGTAGCATCAGCTTTGAGTACGCCACGGAATGTGGATGATCTTGTTAACTTATTTAGAAATTGAAACCTAGAATATAATACAGGAAAGGTTCAATTTCGTATTCCAAGTTTAGTGGACGATGCATTTAACAAACCATTATATGTCGATCATTGAAGCTCTCATACTTATGAAGCACAATTTTAAATATGATGCCGTGGAATCTATTTTAAAATGTGCAATTTACATGCTGATGCAGGACGTTTGATTTCTAAGCAGGAGTAATTTCGCTACTGTTTTTAATTCAAAATCTTAGTGATTAATAAACTTGCAGTAACTAACTTCAGGTTCTTGTTTTAAAAAAATAGCAATAACATCAATGTCATCTTTGTTCAATGTATAAAATATTTCGGACATCAGTTTAAAACTCAGTATTATTATTAATTTATCATAATTCATTTAATAGATTTATTTATTATTCTAAGAAACTAACAGCATTGTGTACGGCCTACAGAAACATTAAAAAACTACCAAAACATGTTTTCTCATTTATTTTTCATTTCAGGTTACGGGTATCCACCAGGCCCTTATGGTAAGTTATCTCTAAATAAATTCCAAAATTCATTCGATATTGTGGACAGGATTTTGAAACATTGTTGCTATTTCAATAATAGAGTAGCAAATTTGAACTTGTTATTAATTGGTAAATATAATAAATGCTTTTTTCTGTTGTTCGTACACTTTTGCTTCAACAAGTAACTTAATATTTGCTATCTGGCACACTACCAGGATAGAATGTTTGTTTGTTAAAACCACTATACACATAAGGTAATGAAGATTAGGGATTTCGTGATAACAAAGGAAACTTTTACACATTATGCTAGCATAAGAGACTAGAAAAGTATTCCTACTGTTTCAATCCTTTATCGTAGGCCTGCGTATAGGGGTAGTTGCCCCCACCCCTACTTTATGTTTTACCTGCGTAAGTCCGACTTCATCTCAACGGCTTTGAGACTTTGTGGGGAATGGCGTGAGAGGCTGAGTTGCCTCAACTGCAACAAATACAAATTCATGCAAAATTCTGAAGATGTTTTCTGTTATTATACGCCTTGTTTCCATGATAACCAAAAACTCAATATGCTGAGCAAGGCAGAATTTATTTTATTATTTTTATTTAGTAGAGTCTGAAGAAGACCTTACTAGAAGGTTGAAACGTAAAGTTTAGTTTATGTTTTAATAAAATAATTTCTGCCTTGGTCAGCATATTGATGTTTTCTGTTATGTAGATGCTTAATGTACAACTAGCAGAAAAGGTTCCCTGTCTCGTTTTCTCTTTCCTCGACATCCATGCTCTTCATCCATACACATCCCTACCCTCTTTTTCCGCCATGTATAGTCAAATTGGGCCACATATCTTATTTTCTATAACACAACTAAACCAGTCTTCTGTAAATATGAGCGACAACCACACGGGCACTTGCATGTGAGACGCATTACTGAAATTTTGTGACAAACTAATTCAAAATAAGTAAGATTTTGTGTAGTAATTAATTATGTTTATATTTACAGGCCCAGAACAGCCTTTCCGTGTGGATATCAACACGAACGTAACAGCAAATCTTACAGCCACAGTCAGTACAGAACAATTAGGTAAGTATGGATGGGATTTTAACATTGGAGAGATTGTCAGTAAGAAAATTTTAATAGCGTTATCAGGGACAGCTATTTCTTGTAAATAACAGTTCATAGTTACAAATTATAGTTGATGCGGAATATTTGTTCGTTATAAGAAATATAAATTTTTCAGAGATGGCGAAAGTTCTTTTTTTCACTCATAGATAGTTTTACCCTGCAAGTTACACATTTCTAAAATGTAAACGTTCATAGAAATATCTAATACGTATAAAGTCCTCACAATATGATTCGCATTTTATGTATGTATTTTAATAGATTCACAAAATCACTCTCTACAAGATATACTTAAGTTATCACTTGTAGAGTTTAAGAACGAAGAATGTAATTGCTAGAATCAACACATCATGGGTTTATATCATTAGACATGGGGTTAGTCTTGAGAAACATTATATTTGGAACGTGAAGTAATAATATTAATTTATTTGTTTCGCCTTGTATTTCATTCATAATTAATGCTGTGGAGCCTTTACTTCCACTTAACCGTGTTTACATCTACATTAAGTATTGCATAAAGGGGAATGTTAAATTGTTTAAGAAAATATGAAAGAATTACCAAGAAAAATTACACACATGAATAAAAGTATAACGTAAGCTTATAAGCAAAAGCACACTACGAAATAAATATAATGTCTTGATGCATGATATACTTGAATTACTTTACTCAGAGTAACTCAGTTATACTTGCGAAAAATAACTCATTTACCGTTACTTCAAAGGAAATTGCAACGTAATTTGACAATTACTACATTCTAGGGGATACATAATTTTGATTGATAGATTTGGTTTATTTTACTTCGCATATAATTATTAAATCAGCAATATTTTTGGGGTTTTAATTACATTATTATCCTTATTATATTAATCTTCATTTAGAAAATAATACATTTCTAACAAAGGTGTACTGTTATGCACCGTTTTCCTTTTATATTTATTAACTCAACTCTCATTGTGTTTATGTAATGAGATGACGAAATAGAGTGCAGAACTGAGCAGCAACTTCTGCTAAGCATTATACTGCGCAGGCCTGCTAATGTGTAACTTCTATTACACTACGTTCATTTTCTCAAATTTAGTTTATATACAGTTGCGTTGGATTAACTCTTCAAATTCTCATTTCTTTTGTAAATCATGCTATTTTATCACACTGCCGTTCTGAGAATATGAATATTTATGTATATTTATGTGTAATGTGTTCGCACATTTAACTTATTGATACAATATTTAGCTCTTTCGTCATAATTTTATAACACTTTTTTTTTTTAAATCATAGAAATGTAAGGATTCATGTGTGTTAGGTATCTTATTCATATTTTCCCAATGTGTGAAATAATACAGAAAGTTCTTCTGTTCCAGTTGAAGCAATTAAAAATATTCCTGGACTGCACAGATTTATAGATCAATATGATCCTGCGAAATCAAGTAAGTTGTCATTCATCTTCCTATCTATATCAAAACTCCATATTTCACGTGTCTATATTTTGAATCGTTTCTATATATATTTTGATATGGTTATCAACATTGTAAATGAAAGTTCAACACTCACAAGTTGTGCGTAGGGATGTGACGACCTCATCGCCCAGTGACTTGTTTACTGCAGTTAGTCAACCAACAGAGTGAAATGGTCAACATTTTGCTCTATTGGGATTTACAGAGCTGTCCTGTCATGGCTCTATGAGCGTCCCAAAATCGGCAGAAGTGGGGTATGGTTGGTGGACTACAATGTGATCCTCCCAGCTAGATCCGAGGGATCCGCTGACCAACGACAGGTGCGGTCCTCCATTCATATTGGGGGTTATGCGTAGAGCTGATAACTCTGCACTGTAAAAAGACATGTCAAGAAACAGCAGTATGAGGCCATGGATGTTCCCAAGGTAAAATATTCCGGAGGTAAAATAGTCCCCCATTCGGATCTCCGGGTGGGGACTGCTTTGAATTTAAAGGAAATTAATAGGGATGGAAAAGAGTATATAGATCTTGCTCAAGATAGGGACAGATGGAAGGCCTGTGTTGCTGCAGCCATGAACCTTCGGGTTTAAGAAGGCTAGAGAGTTAGTTAGTTAGTTAAATGAAAGTTCGGTAAAGTATGAAGTAATCTACATAAGTGATAAATTTCGAAGTCAAAGAATGATCAAAGATATCGTACGCTACTGAGAATTTATTGTAATTGAACAATTTGTAATATTTTTAACGTTGTTTGTATTTACAGATAAATCTGTAAAGATTCGTACGGTTGTAAAGAAGAAGAAGGAAAAACTTGGTAAGATATTAGTTATTATTAATTAACTAATGTTAATTTATTACTATTATAACATTCAGAATCCCTAACTTTGCAATTTGTTTTAGAAATCATTCTCAAGAACAGATCTAAATGCGTCATTTCTGTTGAATTTTATACAAAATATTTACAGATAAATATATGAGCTTGTTACAAAACGTTACAATGCTAACTAGCAGAATACTATGTTTATTACTGTATTAGCTGTAATCGGTTTTGCTAATTTAAAGATCATGCATATTATTATGTACCAAAACTTTTTATAGTCTGTCCCTGATGTTATTTTATTATTGGCAGATGATCCAAAGAAGATAACAACGTTTATCGGGACACCTAACGATACCAAAAGTAAGTAATTTAATAATTTATAATCAATAATAAAAACATATAGTTACTAGAACGGGTGGAAAGTAACTAGTGACAGACACACTCATCTTTACTATTTTCAATCAATTTGAGATTAAAATTAAGAATATTTGTTACTAAGCTGTGTTGAGAAAACGTAAAACTATTTTCAGAGCCGAGTTACAAGTTGCACAAAACATGTGATGTTAAAACTTTCAGCAATACAATAAAATTTTTAGCTGAGAAGAATTTACGTATTAAATGAATAAAACATAATGTCCTACGAGAGAAAAACTGATAAGATAGGAGAAAAGTGAGTGGTGAAGGAGACAAGACACACACACAAAGAGAGAGTGATAGCGATAGAGGGTGAGAGAGGATAAACTGAGACAGAAAACGACAGCTGTAAAGAAACGTGTGAGGGGAGGGAGGGAGAGAGAGAGAGAGAGAGAGAGAGAGTTTGTGTTTGTGTGTGTGAGAGAGATGAGAGAAAGAAAAGGGACAGAAAAACAGAGAGGCAAAGAGGAAGGAAGAGAACAGAAAGACAGAGAGTGTGACAGTCATAAAGAAATGATAGTGACAGAGTACAGGATGAGAGAGGTGAAGAAAGAATGAAAGACAGAGAGAGATAGAGAGAAGTGAAATATACAGACAAAAGGATGAAGGATGTGTAAAATGAACTGCGGTCGAAATAGTTCATGTCTGCTGAAGAAAAATATTTTCAGTCAGTCTTCATTCACTCTATCGTTAGAAAATTAATTTTATTAATCATTTCAATTATCACATCATTCACGCTAGACTTGTTGTTTTAACAGATTTCCATGCTATCCTCAGAATTTTTCCACTGCTCTGAAGAAGCAATCTGTTCCAAAAAAAACTATTTGGTACTTCTGTTAAAAGATCTGTCAAGAAAAATTCAGACGCCTTAATCCAGATTACATTCACAGTAAATGTTGAATTGTAGTTTTAAGTCCACTCTAATACTGGATCTACAGTTTAATGTGGGATCCGAACCACTGTTCAATGTGAATCGACCGGGTATAGAACCTGGGTCCCTTTGACTATAAGGCGTCGACGTTACCACTACACCATCGGGGAGGCTCTATATTCACAGTAAGATGTGTGCGACATTGTTACAAACACAGACAGCGTATAGATACATTTATTGGACTGTGATAGGGATATATACTTGGTTTTAACTTAAGATTATGGCAACTTAAAAACCTTGTTAATTTAAAATTAATTTAAGGCCCAAGTTCCTTTTGTTCTATTGCGATTTCATCATGTTACGAATGCAATTTTAACCTGGTTCGATTTCGATTTACTTCTGTTAACACATATTGCGGAGTTTTTGCGATTACTTAAGATTTTGTTCAATATATGTTTTCGTAGTTAGGTTATACAGCCCAGGTTTGGTTCTCTTAGCATTAAAATAAAATCCCTAAATGAATTCTACTAAGATTTCGATTTACTTCTACATTAATTCCCACTAGTCTACTATACTTACAGTCGCTTGTCAATGGAAAATACATTGTCCATGGGAAGCACGCATGCTTTGCATAAGGTAATTTTTAAGTTGTTTTTTTAAACATAAATAACTTTTTTTCGAAATCCAAACAGTACTCATTACTTTAAGGAAGGTTCAAATTTCGTGTGACAATGATTTCCAAACTTCTATGATAATTAGTCTTTCTGCTAGGATAATTTGAAAAAAAATCATAAAATGATCGGAACAGTTGCCTAATTTAATATATACTTTTTCTCTCTTTCAGAACATAAATTCATCGCTCTCCAGAAACATGATGCAGAAGGAAGTAAGTATTAAGGCTAGGACTTGTACACAACAACATAAACACCAAATTAATTGTTCAACAAAATTGCATTAAGTGGTGACAATTTAAACATAATAATTTTACATACAGATACAAATTACAAAAAGGTTCTCGATGTACGTTCATCAAGACTAACCCTACGCAACAATTACTCTACAGTTTTGCACCATGTAACTACGCTCAACATACTACACACTACAAATGATGTGTAGAAAAGGTGGACTTTAATGTACACATTCCGAGAAACAATGTAACATTTACCATAATAACTCAACACTTTATGATATTTCTCGTGCTAATAGTGTATAAGGTAGAAGCTGCATACGTACTGAACATATGATGTATTGTTTTAATTGCATTATGGCTCGTACATTGATACAAAATTAGCTGGTATTTACTGCAGTCCATCACACTGTTTGTTTTACCCAAGGTTATTAGAAGGTTTTACCGCCTATCTCTCTTCAGCAGCAAAGATGTCTGCGTAAGAGCCAACCAGGAATGGATAAGTGATGCTGATTGGCCAATTGACTCACGTATCAATGCTTGGTGGGACGATATCATAGTTATACCTCATGGGATATACGGTTCAGTACACATAGTAATTATTTCTGTTTTTGATCTATCAGCCTAATTAACAACAAAGCAGATATGCTGAACGTAATTGGAATAAGGTAGCCCAAAGACTGATATCTACTTGAAGAAACATTCTTAATTATGGTGATCTATTGATGAGGTGCATTCAAAAAGTAAATAGAATTAAAACCAAACTTACTTCGAAAGAAATAGCTTGATCAACCGCCCGAAGACCCAGAAGTAACGTACTAATTAGACCAAGAAGCGGATATTACTTATATATACCCCCATTCTCATTCAACATAGAAAACAATTGAACCCTAAAAGTGGGTTTTAAAGAAAGTATTCATTACGCATAAAACAAAATGTAATGAACAGTTTGCCCTCCAAATTCAATTATTTACAATTAAATCTTTCCTTAACATTCACGTAGGATCGCTTTTCAAAATACTCCAACCAATGAAAACTTCCATCTGTTGGTTGATGCAAGTATAAGAACATTGACATGATTTATATAATCATCTCTGCAGATGTGTGTTAATTTATTCAACCCGTATAAGAATTGTTGGCGGTTATATTGCAAAATAAATGTGGCCTCCCCGGTGCGTCGTCGCCTTGTAATCAAGGGGTCCGGGGTTCGATACCCGGTGGAGGCACATAGTGGTTCGGATCCCACGTTAAACTGTAGGTCCAGTCCCCGATTAGCCTTTATGTGCACAAAGTGGATTTTAAACAACAATTAAATCAAATCAATAAATGGTGAAAAAAATAAGCATTTAACCTTACAAGGCATATACAAAAGGAGCATTCTACGAAACGTGGTCCTACTCTATGTTAATAATAATAAAATGAATTAATTTGGAACGTATTATTGTCTTTAATTGCATTATGGTTTAGATGTTTAATTTGCACATTTCACCAGTAAAAGTTACTACCTAAATGCTTCACAGACAAATGAAATCAATATTTGCTACATTTGTAAAGTGCCACACACGTAACACACTTTTGTTAATGTTTTTCATGCATTCAGCCTATGCCATTGTTCAAGTTTTTTGCATTTGTTAGGATACGCTACAAAGTGTACTTTATAATTCTATGAAATCAGTTCATTATGAATATTTTAATCCAATATCATGTCTAGAACCTTACATTTTGTGTGTAAAATGTCACACTTGTAACGCTGGAATGTCCCAATAAAGGACCATTACAAGGAGAACAGTTTCGTCTTCGTAAGGTGTATACGCTATTCAATTGTAAGTACACTCTGTGGAAATAAAAGTTACAATAGTTCTCCAACATGAATTATCAGATTTACATGTACTTTCCTCGTCACAGCTTGCTGTAAGCTATGTTACATCTTGAAGTAGTACAATGTTCAATAGTTGAGTGTAGTTTTGCTATAGGCTATATGTACCGGTATAATGTTCTTTTCGCTTTAGATGAAAAGCAACAACTTTTTTCGCAATCAAGTCTACAGACAAATACAAACATGCTAATAGATCATGAGGCATAATGTCATTAAAACAATATCACAGAAAACATGGTGATTTCAAATTTTCAGTGGGCCTAAAGAAGCGACTGCTATTTTCCATAACGTGTTTTATTTTTCTAATGCACTTGCTTCAAATATGACAAATATTATTATTTTACAATAATTTTGCAGATAATGAGGTCTACGACATCAACAATGGAAAGGTTATGCCTGGAGGTGAGTTTAATATAATTATTCGTTAGACTTAGGGACTGAAATGAACTATTATTGAACACCCTGTCCACAATAAAGTTATACGCACTATTTAAATCTTATCACGTATATCATTTTAGAATAAGAAATGCAATTAGCACTCTACAAGTGTGCTTTCATCCATTCAATTAACGAGTAAAATATAACGTGGCGCTAGCGTCACTTTACACTCCAAAAAGATATATGTAACGTAGTAAAGCCATGAAATCAAGGCTTATAATTTAGCGCCAGTATTTTAGTAGTGGCATTGGTTGGTATCACTGATAGTGAAAGTTTGCTGGTTGTTTCTGGCACACTGGTTGGTAAGGAAACAAAAGGCAAATAAACAAAGCAGTACTGTCTCGTTGAACACAGCAGAGATTATCCACTGTTTTATTTGTTATCTATTTTTAAGAAATTGATAATGAGAGGAACTGGTATAATAATTTATTAGTATTTAATTCTGATTTCAATTAATAAAATTCATCACGTTAGCATTCGTAAATAGCAACATAGAGGTTAGTGATGTATATTTTAATTATTATCTTACAGGCAAGTTGTCCACAAAACATATTCCTGCTTTTATTTGCCATGGATAGGGCGTTGTACTGGACAAGGTCAAGTCTTGACTCGTATTGACTGACTGGTGATCATCCCTTGACTTACACACTCTTATTTTAGTTCTACCCATATATGGTAGTGTAGCAAGGTAAATTGCAATGTAGCCGTGGCTGAATTTAGTAATTTACACTTCATGTTTCTCTCTTCATCCTGTGTTGTAATTTGATGCATATTTCTCTCCCTTACAGTTGACAAGAGCCCTCCCATTGAGGCCCGTTTCTTCAAGGACCTAACTGGTGAGTATGATCACAATTTATTATCACCTAGATATTTCTACCTGCATACTATACGTCGCTTTTCTACCCCTTTGGATTAATTGCGAGGAGGTAAATGGATGATGAACTGAAGAAATAGATAAGCACATTGGCAGAAGCTTGCCTAACCAGGGCTCTGACCCGCAACTTCTGGTGTCGTAGCGCGTTAGGACGAACACTCCTCCATGGATTGCAGCATCAAATTGCACCCATTATTCAAGAAGTGAAAGTGTGTGTAAGCGATGACATTTCCTGCCAATCTCTTTCACGTGGTACATAAGGACCTCTCCGACGGCGTAGTGGTTACATCGTCGTCTCGTAATCAAGGAGTCCCGGATTCGATACCCAGTAGAAGTACGGATTGGTTCCGATTCCACTTAAAACTGTAGGTCCAGTTCCAATTGCCCTTACTGTGCATTAAGTGGACTGAAACAAAACTCAGCATACTGGAATCTGAATGGTTCAGGCTGATGAGTATTTTGCGTATGAATTGTTGATTTAATCCTCTATAACTAGGTAGTAACTTGTCTATATGTGCGCAGTCTGCCCCTATACATATTCCTCCTTTACCATTATAAGTATGGAGATTAAAGCTCTCTGATACTTCTATTCCTTATATCCTAAAGATATGCGCAGCTGATGTAACAGAGATCTGTTCTACATTTTACTTCACTGTTAATGGAGACAAGCGAAACTTTTCAGTTGCGTGTCTCGAAAATTCGTGACTTTTTCATGACTTTTTCTTGACCTCTCATTCCTTTCTCTTGACGTTTTTCGAACGTGTATTTAATCGCCCCCTATTTAGGTATAGTTGGAATTTAATAAAATATCTATTTCTATTCAATGGAAAACCCCTACCACAAGGCTGGTTGAGATGAAAACTAAAGCTGTACTTTAGCAAGAGATTCAGACTTGCTTTAATTATTAATGCATGTAAAAATTAATGCTTTAGACTTCGTCCTGGATGGGGAATGGCCACATTACTTAATATTTTTACAAAACTTCACACACCACATAAGAATGTAATTCTTAAGAAACAAAGTGAACAAATCTTAACCACAACTCAATTCAATTTCAGATTTCCAAATATTCAATTTTATCAAATCTCAGTACAGGTATATAACAATGTAAATTCATTATACTGTAAAAAATATAGCAAAAATTCTTGACTTTTTGACCTACCTGTTGATTTCTTGATTTTTCTTGACCAGTAGACACCCTGAGTTGGTAATGAACAATTCACTTGCATCGTTTCTAATTACGGAGATGCCACACACTACGCTGGTCAAAATACGATTTGTCGCACTTCAAGTATCCCTTGGCTCTGAAATCTAATTTCAATTTTGAATCGGGTTAACTCCCAGTGTTAACCTCTAGATTCATTACAAACTGGTATTTGACATTTTTATAGCGATTTTCGAATAAGTTTCATAATATAACGTACAGTGCAAACTCATTGTAGCTAATCTTAAGATTTATAATTAAATTCAAAACATAACTTTTCTATTTTGCAGGAATATCAGAAGACGAAATGAACAATCCGGAGATAGTTCTGTACGCAGAAGAAATGGACGAACAATGTAAGTAATGCTAACCTTGAATAGCTTTAAGTCTCCAAAATATAGTACAATTAAGAATATCAGAAGTAGAAAAAAAACATAATGTTAAAAAATTAGAACATAGTAAATCAACCCTTTTTTTAATTAATTAAAAATTAATTTGACCAACTAAAGGAGAAAGTTTCGTATGTGTTTAATCCATGATAATTGTTTCAAGTTACTATAAATTATACTTATTACTATCCTTATCTTTAAGTAATTTAACCAATCTGAACAACTTTTACAACTCGTTATGCAATATAAATATAACTGTCTGCATGCTATAGATATGTGTCTAAAAATTAGCTGGACGTTATGGATCGAAAAAGGCGGCATCTGCGCCATGCCTCGCCGTCTGCTGTCACGGGCCATCTCGGCCCCGACTCAAACTGAACGCACCGTAGAAACTAATACGCCATTTGGAAAACATTACATGAAAATGTTATTCACACAAATCGGAATGTGAAAACAAAATATACACTGTCTCTGGGTAACAAAGAAACAGATAAATCCACTCGAGCTGGAAATTGGTACGACGAAATGTTGGTAGATTGGGCCAAAAAATATAATAATGTCAATTATGATATATGTCTGTTACAATGTAATGGAACCCGCTCGAGAAAAACTGACGTCATCCAAAAATCATAATAAACAATTGTTTATTTATGCTTGAAGCCATAATTAATAATAGAAATAGAAATAACTGAATTTTTATTAAATTATTTCAATGTGTTAATATATTGCTATTGCATTACTAATGCTTGATTTTATTTATTTTTACCAAATGAAGCTAAAGGGAAATCGAAGAAAGGACCAGGTAAGCTACTGTGGTTTTGTTATTTTATGTGGTTTTCCTACTACTTTTGGCAACGATAAGGATTCCAGATGATTAGATTAAACCAGCGTGCAAATTGAGCTTTTTGCTTTGGTGGGGGATGCCCCCAATCAGTGTCATATTTGTGATTTCTTTTCCGGGGGTTAGGGGTAGGTTTTTTTGGAATGCAAATTTGTATTTTTCCAGTTAGTAAACTCTACTGTATTAAGGGCATTAAATCTTATGATAGCATTTAGACGTAATTTAGAAACAGTAGGGGAGGGTGGGGCAAGTGAGGCAGGTTTGGCAAGTGCGTCCACCCTAGCTAAATTGTAGACCACGACAGGGAACGATGCCGCGAGAAGCTGGTTTGAGTCATGGAAGCTGGAGAGGCTGTGTGTGAAGCAGTTGTACGCTCCTTTGAATATTGACGATTTTATAGGTATGTATATATATATATATATATATATATATTATGTGCTATCTTTATAAGGATTATGATGTGTGTATGTGTATATATATATATATATATATATATATATATATATATTATGTGCTATCTTTATAAGGATTATGGTGTATTGAGAAGCCTGCATACCATTTCGTCAATAATTTTTAAAACTTGTAATATATTTATTACATAATACAGGGTGAGCATAAAGTCTTACCCTGATTACAAACTTTTATTGCTTAAGAACTATGCTAGATACAGATATGCGGTTTGTTGGAAATGGTAGCTTAACTCATAATGTTTTGTCATCAGTACACTTCCCTTTGTTGCCATTAGAACGTCTAGGCGATACTCAATTTATCTTCACGTCTTTGCCAACATCTCTTCCGTCACCGTCTCTATAGCATCCCGTATTCGTGTCTGAAGAGTTTGCATATCAGGAACTGGTGAACTAAACACTGTGTCCTTAACGTAACCCCATAAAAGAAGTCAAGAGGGGTTATGTCCGGCGAACGCGGTGGCCACGATATGGGAATCAGAATAAGAATCAGACGAAACAAAGAAATGGAAAAAAAAACTTGATGTATTGCCATAGGTTGTATTTGTCTATCTATCGTGGAAGTTGAGATATAAATATTCATAATCAGGGAAAGACTTTATGCTCACCCTGTATATCTCTTTATTAACCTCATACTGACATACGGTGTTAGACTCGTATACAGGGGTCGAGTAAATAAAACCTGTCAGGTGGGATAAAAGCATCCCCCTTGAATCTTAGACGGTTCCACTTGTTCCAAGGTTGATCGATTCTCTGGTAGGTTATTTTTCGTTGCTTTACTACCGTTAGTAATTCCTCCATGTGTATTGAGCAGTATGCGTGCTAAACTTTTCGTCGTGGGGAATGCCCACTCATTCCTCTTGCCACTTAATTTTGCTGCCGGATGGACTCCCCAGCATCCCCCCCCCCCCCCCAGAGCTCCCTACAAAAGTTACCTGACAGTTATATTTCCATTAATCTGGACACATGGTTTAAGTTATTTAGAACGTTTGTCTGGTGAAAGTTATTTGCCAAGTTTCAGTGTTCAGTTTCTGTATCTGGCTGATCTCATTTGCTCCACACGGTGTGGCATGTGCGTCCACATGCTGACTTGATTTGTTTCAAATTTTTAACAATAAGCTAATAATTTTTTTTTTTTTTTTTTGCATTTGAGCTAGATGGAAATGTTCATAACTGATCTACGTGTACACTGCTAAAAGTTTGTTTCTTCTCAAATAAATAATGTTCACACAATAACCTTACTTTTCTTAAGGGGTCTCACTTGTCACACACTCGCCTATATTTACGTTCTAAAAAAAAAAACCCACACACAAGAAGAGCTCTTGAACTAGTAACGCCGAGAAAATTTGACCGAATATCCATTGCGTTTTCAACTCAATGACGGCGTACGGCAAGAAATGTGATGTACGTACCTCCAACTCTTGCCATTGCGGTAGACCTTTGTACTTTATTTGGCAATGGACAGAAAACTTCAGGCGCGAAGCAGGATACAATTGTTTCAAAGGTTAATTAACTGTTTTCCTGAATGATTTCTCAGGGGTGTTTGTCCCAGTTAAGAAATGGTACACTACGCATATATTTTCAATTCTATTTTCTTTGGCGGGGATAAAAACATTCCTGGCAGGGATGAAATTTTATATCTTCTGTCGGGATAAAAATTTTTGTGGTGAAAAATTCCCGGCATGCGAATACATACTAATACCAGCAACATTCAGCAACATTTTACTACTACTACTACTAATAATAAGATGAAGAATAGTTTGTTTGCATAATTTGCTTTTATGATATTTACAATTGTGTTTTAGTTAAAAATTAAGAATTAATTATTACGAAAGCTATATTAAGATAGAAATATTGTTGTAAATTACGTTATGTTTAAATAAGACATGCAAATATAAATCAGTCAAGCTTTCATTATTTTGTATAAGTTTCCATCAATGAAGTACAATGTTTTTCACGAAACCGTTCATAAGATTTTTCTCTAGTGAGAGTGAATGCATAATTTAATGAACGTTAATGAAATTAAATTACAAATGCAATATTTTTAGGACTTTTATATGAAATAATAACTTATTATGATTATAAATTAGCTATGCGTCTTGACATTAAAAAACCTAGAACATTGCCAATGTACACACATAAATTAACGCAACAATGGTATAAAAGCTATGATCTCAAGAAAGGTCTAGGTGTATTGAATATGCAGTAAAATTCAATATTTTATAAACTTTCTACCAGACAAAACTAAGTTCATATAAATTCTTATTATACAATTAGTCAATCTTGTTGTTAAGAATGTTTCCCTTGTGGGGGAAATGGAGCAATGTATTCCGTGTCTGTCATTATGAAATTACTACCTGAGAGAATTTGTTTTCAAGATTTTTAGCAAGAAGAAATCAATTAATAAGCAGGTAATAATACGTGGCAAGTAAACTAGTTGTATGAAGAAATGATGCAATGGAAAGGACATTAAAAATACATCAAGTGAGAAGTTTTGATCAACTAATAACCTTGAAACCAAGAATTCACGTAGAGTTGTATAAGTAGGCGCATTCAAAATGCATAAATCAAACTTGGTGCAGTTTTCTTTTCTGTGTAATAACTGTTTTCATTGTCAATATTTATTCTTATTTATTATTTTCGGTAGGATCAGGTATGCGATCAGCGTCTCGAGGTAGTGGTCCAAGTACCCCGAGCTGGATAGGTGGTAAGTGCAATAATTCAAATTGGCAATATGTCGTTTCTCAATATTCCAACATATGTTTTCATTTCTTTGCCTGGAGTATATACAGGGTGGCTCAAAAAGTCACTTAACACTCTCGGTACAAGGCCACTGCAGTGCGCAACGTGGAAATGGTGATGACCAATCGTTGCCAGGCCAAGGGGGAACTTCCTTATGAACATAAACATTAGCCTTGTCACTGTGAAGGACTTTTAATTCAATGGAAGCTTCACACTGTAAATTGTTCGTGACAACCATTCATAATGCGCAGCTCTTCGTGGATGTATCCGATTAAAATCGTGTGCAATGGCATGTGAACTTCTCTCCCTAGACATCACTTTGATCTCGATGCATTACCGATGCGCTAAACAAATTTTAAGGCATTTTTCTAACACCTCGAAAAGGAGCAAATTGGTACAAGAATTCAGTCATAACTTTTTACTGGTTAAAGATACGTCGAAAAAACCTTCACCATTGCATTTCTCGTGAAATTCTAGCCTGATTTGATATATCATATCACCCCCTTTCAATTTAAAATTCTGAAGTTGAATTCAAGATGGCGGCCATCAAGATGGCCGCAAACTGCGCGGGTGGCATCAATGTGGTTCCCCCTTGGCCTGATAACGATTGGTCATCACCATTTCCACGTTGCGCGCTGCAGAGGCCTTGTACCGGGTGTGTTAAGTGACTTTTTGAGCCACCCTGTAGAGTACTAAAATATACGTAATGTAGTACGAAGTATAACACAATTTGGTGCTGCGTGAGATGTAATGTAATGTAAATAAATGTACAAATTTAATGAGGATAGATATAGATGACCATAAATGGACGGTACTACAGTTCCTTTCTTATTTGGCAGAGATAATTTTCACATATCTGGGCCAGAAGGGTCACTGTCAATTCTCTCAGCTTTCTTTCAGATTACAGAAACTAAATTGAAAGAACAACCGTTGTTTGTTCTTAACTTATACGTCCATAATACATATTGTTCATCTACATTTACTTAATGGAATATAGAAATATCTTTAATATCTTTATTTGCATTGGATAGATAATCGAACATCTTTTTCATTCGAATTCCAGAGAATGTTTATCAAAATACTTTCTAACAACAAATAAAATCATACTTTCCATGTTCCTAAAATATTTTTTGGGACATATAACTACTAATTCTTAAATAGAGTTGTTACATCGTTAGTAAACAATAAAATTTTACTAAATTAAACATCCATTAACCGACAAATAGATAATTTACTGAATCATTATTTTTTATCCTCTTATGATTGTCATCAAATTAGAACGACAAAAGAAATTCGTTTTAAATTCACTTCTTGTTCAGACAGACTAATTTGGATTCGGTGCACAGTTTCAACTGTAATCAAGGGGTCCCGGGTTCGATACCCGGTGGAGGCACATAGTGGTTCGGATTCCACTTTAACCTGTACGTCCAGTCCGGATTAGCCTTACTGTGCACAGAGTGGACTTAAAACATCAACTTAAACCAAACAGTTTCAACTGAGTTCCGAATTAATGTAGAATGTGCCTACATCGACGATCAAACCCGAGATTCATTGATTTCAAGGTGTTTAATTGATTGATTTGGTTTTAAGTCCACTTTGTGCACAGTAAGGCCTAATCGGGATTGGACTTACAGTTCAAAGTGGGATCCGAATCACTATGTGCCTCCACCGGGAATCGAACCCAGGACCCCTTTTTATTTCAAGGTACTCGAACACGTTGTAGATATGTTTACGGCAAGCTAGATACAAGCGTGATGCAAGCTTTTCACTTTCCATGAAAAGCTTGTTGCAACCTTGACGCAAGCTTACTGTATGTACTATCTTGGTTGTTGAGTGAATGAATGTTAAAAGTGGTTCCTCCTATATTTTGCTTACTAATATTGTACCCTATTTCTAGGAGGAGGAGCACCACCAGAAGGTGACGACGAATATGATTATGTCGTGTACGAATATGATCTAAAAGGTGAGTTGCAAAATCAAGAAAGGTTTCTTATTTAGAAACCAATTTCCATACACTTCATTATTAAATCAAATTCAAACAAAGGTTACTTATTTAGAAACTAATTTCCTTACACTTACTCATCATTATATAGAAATTCAGCCAACGTTACTTATTAAGAAACTAATTTCCTTACACATCATTATTTAGAAATGAAGATCAACCAGGTAACGTATTTAGAAACAAATTTCCTTACACTTCATTTTTAGAAAGTCAAAATTCAACCGAAGTTACTTATTTAGAAACACATTTCTATATACTTCATTATTTAGAAAGTCAGAATCAACAAAAGTTACACATTTAGAAACAAATTTCCACACACTTAATTATTTAGAAAGTCACAATCAACTTATCTTACTTATTAAGAAACAAATTTATTTACATTTCCTTATGTAGAAAGTCAAAACCAATAAAGGTTACTTATTTAGAAATACATTTCCTTCCACTTCATTATTTAGAAAGTCAAATTCAACCAAATTTTGCTGCATTTAGACCAGCTTACTCCGTTGTTGTTTACTCGTGATGAAAACGACTGTAAGAGGTGAATTTATCCATGAAATGAATTCCAGATCTATGCGCTAGTGTTGCACTATGCAGATAGGAAACCATGCCAGAAACGAGCATTTAAGCCCATTTACATTTTGTGGCTTCAGACAAATTGAAAATAAATATCGATGGGTACTTATTGTTATGCAGGACAGAATATTATTGATCGGAACGGTAATTTTTTTAAATCCCGACATTCGGGACGGGAAATATTCGCAATTTCTCGACTAGTCGGGAAATTTTCTGGACGGAAAATTTCGGAAATTTCCCGAGGCTCTGGAAATTTCAAGTTCTACACGTTATTTTCACCTTAAGTGATTGTCTTTGCATTTCTGGAATGAAAACTAACAATTTCCGGTAAGTTCCAGACAATTGCAATGTAGCAAACGTCAAGAATTAATATCGTTTTAAAATGACCATTCGGTATTTCCCGACTGCTCGGGATCCAGAAAAGTAGGGAAATTCATTTGCTGAAGTCGGGATCGGGACTGAATTTTTCTTTCCGATCCCGGTCCCGACTTTTCGAGATACCGCACACCACTTGTTATTATTATTTATTTTAGTTCAGCACAAGATACATCTTCCAAGTACGTTGAACATAATATACTGTGCATACCAGAAAAGAAAAGTTCAAATGAGCATTTATGTACGCTATATTTACACTAGGCTATGCACTTGTATTTTTTCTTCAGTGCACAACATGTTTCCGCGAATATATCAAAGTCTGCCTAACATGAAATGTAATACTGTTCAACTTTGCTTTCACGCAAACTTGGCATGATGTAATATTTCATTCTCTCAGGCAGTGGCGTGCCCAAGGGGGAGTTGGTGGAGGTTATAACCCCCCCCCCACTTTGGCCCAGTATCCCTAAAAAAAAGAACGTCAAATGTAGGAAAATATGGCAAAATGAGGGATGACTACCAAAAATAGTGTACGTAACCCCTCCCTTGCGAAAAATCCTGGGCACGCCACTGCTGTCTCAGGTTAAAATACAAGGGCACATTTTTTCCACCTTTCTACCTATCTGCAGTAGAAATTTACCTATGTGTAAAATGATTAATACAACTTTCGTGTCGATATTTTGTAAGCACAAAATATACACGAAGTTTGATATGGGATATGTCAATAATATTAATGTCTAATTTCGAATACAAGGAAATTAACCTAAAGTCTAGTTATATCTATTAAATTAGTAAAAAAAACAATAATTTAAGAAAGTTAAGAAGTAATGTAGTGTATTTTGTAATAAAAGAAAAGTTTTAAAGTTAATGTCCATTAATGGAAAATGTGACACAAATAATCTTCTATAAAACAAATATTACATTAGCAAGCTCCTTAGTGTGGTTCTAAATTTAGATATATTTTTATTCTTGAAGAGATAGATAATAGTAGGCAAATTGTCCATCGCTATTTTCATTTTTCTTGTTCTACATCCTGTGTTGTTTTAAATAATGGAAAGCAGATGTTGTCCTCTGCTTCTTTCAATTTGTGATCACCAGATTGGGGAAAACAGACTGGAGGAAAATGGTGATGGGCAATTCGCCTACCATTTCTTTTGGCATTGGTGTACAATTCTCTCTCGTTTTTCCCTACATATTCACATAAAGCAATAAAAATACAAACTGCTAATTTTTCATTCTATTTTGGTTATTTATTAAACTGTACGTGTTTGCATTTATATTTGATAAATTTACTTTGCTCTTCCGGCCATTTAAGTAAATTGAGATGATGAGGAAGTGATAAAATAGATGAATGACCAATCACAGTTCCCCTTACTTATAAGAGCGACCACAAGGAAAAGAACCTTCGTCGAAAAGTCCCCGCGCACCTTCCTCCTCTTCCGTTCAACTCGGGCTATAAGAGAGCATGCTCCACTCTCCCCCTGCCCTCCACACTGGAGTACGGTGCACAGGAGTCGCGAGTCTGCGCAGGTTTCTTTGCTTCTGTTTTCAGTATAAAAGTAATATGAAAATGTACACTCACCTCACTTAGTTCTCCGGCAGATTTTTTTCTTTATACATCATACTTGAAGAAGATACAATTCAATCTATAGGTGTACACTGTATATAACACACCTTATTACTGACTTTCTTGACCCTGGTTGTACAGGGACAAGGAAAACAAAGAAATTATCATAATTTTCTCTTCGGAGAAGATGTTGAACCTAAACCAAGAAGAACACAAATAATGAACTCGACAATGTAAATTGATGAGATTTAGTAAATCATTTGATGAAGTGAATTAATTCTGAGTGAACTAATCGCAAAGGACATAATCAGCTCAGACCCTATTACTTCTTCATGGTATGAGACGTAAAGTTCCCGCCCAACCGTTTGACGGCGTTAGTGGCTATCGTGTCTCCTTTTCCACAACCTGCAGTACACATCCTCATCTAGACAGTGTTCTTGTTCTGGTGTTTAATGTCTGCATACTGCAGCACTGTCGTTCTGTCATTTCACGTGACTTCACATTGAAGTGATGCATTCACTTGGCCGGTTACACGTCATCGCAAGCAAAAACTTCAACCATGGATATGGGCCAGGGCTGATACATACGTATACATACGTATATATAATACTTGGTCATTTGAATAGTATAACTTCATGTACTGCCGTTGCTCATTGCAACATACTATGAAACCATATGGGGTGGGTGTAGAGATACAATCTCAATTTCTAGTTCGCCCAAACAGATTCTAAGTTAAGTAAAAATATTTCTTTCATATCCACAGATATATGGAATGATATTCAGAAGGGCTTCAACGAATTCGACAATTTTCAAGGTACGTGTTTCTCTCATAATGATTAAATTTTATAATGTTTGGATACTTGTGGTGAATGTATTAATATACACATGTTGTAGAAGGTATTTATCTTCATACAAAATTTGAAATTATTAACTCGGGGATGGTAGTATATTTTTTAAACCACCATAATGTAATGTAATGTAAGGTGTAAGTGAGTTAGGTAGAGACTGCTGCTCATCCTATTTTGGTTAATTTACGTAGCACTGATATCCATCTTGCATAATCACCACGAAAGAGATTAGTGATGACGTGGTAAAATGCCTTACAAAGGATTCAAACTGAGGGGCCCTAGAACGTAGAGTATTACACTAACCACACCTCCATGGAGGATAACACATAACCAAGACATATCCATTCAATGGCAAACATCATCGGACCTAATGCACATGACTTAACTTTAAACTTTGAATTTATTTTAACTAGTAATGTTCTCCTAGTTCATTTTGCACGTTAGCATATGCAAAATGTATCTCTGTAACTTCACAATAGCGAAACAAAGAAACACATCTAATCCTGTTGCAGAAATTTCGGTATAACTCAACGAAATGTGTACAGTATTTCTTCTACACGATGTGAAAGCAGGCATGCATGCATGGTAACGAGAAACCTTGATGTTGGTTGTGCATGTATAATATACAATTACTTCCATCCTTTCTGAAATAAAGTTTGTAAAATATTTTTCAATAATTTCAATTGAGTTGTAATAAAACATATTTTTTTCAGATCCAAATGAATTTTCAAGATAGGTGAATAGTGGAAAATGTGTTACGAAATAACACGAAAATTGAAGGTAGTAAGTGTAAATTATTATTTACATCAAACAACAATATATATTTCAATTTAAGTAATCATTAATCTCTATTCATCAATTACGTGTTTGGCTATATATTTTATGATTTCAATATTTTATTAACAAGAAATAAAGTGTTCACTTAAGTCTTCTCTTTGTAAAGCAGCTTCTAATAAATTGTGGGAACCGAATCACTGTATTGTGCTCTCACTGGGAAACGCATCTGGAATTCTTTGATTACAAGGAGATAAAGTTAACCTCTTGGTTATCAGGAGTATTTTAGTCAATCGCGGTTATTGACACCAAATCTGTTGACTGAAATTCAATGAAAAGAAAGACTGCACACTGTTGTTGAAAATTTAATCACATTTTCAATATTTTGAAACTGTCAAAAAAACAGGAAAAACAATCTACGTAATTTTTTAAATATGTTAGTAGTATATCTATTTCTTCACCTTTATATTTATGGCTTTGTCTTGCACCACAAGCAAAAACGTAATCTAAGTGTATATTTATATAAATCTAATTATATAATGTAATATTTTTTTCAGGGATTACATAGACATTCGTGCAAGAGGAGAGTGTAGAATTGGCTCCGCAGACGAGAAATTAACATGTTGGTTTCATATTAATATAATACTTTTCTAGTAAAAAGTGGCTTTTAGTTTTGAAAATACAAAATATCTCTCCCTGAATCTGAATTTGATTATATTCTTAAGTTTACTTCTTAAGTCTGCTACAAATAAATTTTATTTAATTATTTCCTGTGAACTTTACTGCTTACATATATCCTTCTATGTTACATTTGTATTTTTCATACATAATTTTAATAAATCATTTGATTCATTGTGTTTAGCGCTGGCGGACACACATTGTCACTAATAATAAACAAAGAAAGATTAATAAATGAGTTATTGAATAAATAAATGATTTTTTCTGTTATTTGAAAAAAAGTAGTGTTTGTCATAACACAGGGTGGGCACAAAGTCGCTTTTCCCAAAACAAGATTTCATCATGTATTGGGGAAAGCGACTTTGTGCCCACCCTGTATGTTGCGTTTAATAAAAAAATCAGTAATCAATGCAGTTTTGTTTTGCTCGGTTATGTATTTTGGTAAAGGCGTGAGTTCTGTAAATATTTCACTCCTCTTAGCATAGAGAGCAAGTTTCTGAAGTCGAAATTTCTTGGTCTCTTCAAAGATCGAAATATTCTCATGAATTTATCTGTTCAATAACCCGAGAGAATGCTTTCTTTCACTTCAGTCATTGAAAAAAATAAGCGACGTTAACTCTCGGTAAGTTGAGAGATTCTCTTCATCATTCGTTGTCATGGAGACTTCAAAACACAGCGTGCGGCTAAAGGTTCGTGAGTGCATGAAGTTCAGAATCTGGCAACGTCAATTTACCAAAATGCATGGGTCGATGGGTGATAGTCGATGGGTGATATTTTCGATCATATGTGGTTTTCCCTTCTTGCAAGGTAACTCAAACATTTTAAGGGTAAAATGGTGACACCTCGTTTCATAGGTTTCGAACAGAATTCGTGGCAAAAATATGTTGTTTTTCAACAGTTTTTGAATGGACGCCCCAAAACTGATTGTTGTTGTTGTTGCTTCAACTAGACTATAGTCAGCATTACAGAAAACAGGAGCGTCAAAAAAACTAGTAAGAAGAATACAAAGTGTCTATGAGACAGTTAAAGAAATAGTGAGAATAAACACGAATAAAGGAGTTAAACAAGGAGATGGCCTCAGCCCCTTATTATTCATAATACTAATGGATCAAATATATAAACAATGTAAAAGAACAACTCGAAAATGTAAGGTTGGCAATAGGAAACTGAAACCAGTTTATACACAATTACTTCTGTATGCAGATGATATAGCTTTAATAACACCAACCAAACAGGAACAAAAAAAAATACAGTAATAGAATGGGCCAGCTCAATACAAGATAGAGAAATGATAGTGAGATCAAGGAGGAGTACAGTAATGCATATATCAAAGCAAGGCAATAAAGACAGATTGGAAATAAAGTGGCAAGCTGAACAGCTAGAACTAGTACATAAATATGAATATTTGCGAACAATATTAACAGTCGATGGAAAAGTAAAAGAAGAAATAAATAACAGAGTTCCAAAAACAACCAAAATATATTACCAATAAGTAATACAATAGTAGGAAAATGGAGGTACAAGAAAATCAACAAATAAGGATTTATAAAACTATAATTACATCAACAATTCTCTAGGAAGCTAAACGCCCAAAAATAAGCATAAAAGTTAACAGCAACACCTCAGGAGAGTGGTAGGAGAAACAAAACAAGATAGCATCAGGATCACTGAAATTAGGAAAGAGCTTCAAATAGAAGCAAGAGGTAGTAGAGAGATGAACACTAGGCTTGTATGGCCATGTCATCAGAATGGAAGAAGAAAGCAAACCAAGAGAAGTAATAGAAGAGAGACCAGAAGGAAGGAGAGAAATGGGAGGACCTAGGATAGAATTGGAAGAATACCTGTCAGAGATGGTCACTAAAAGAGGGAAGACACTAATGGAAGTTAAGAGAATGGCACAAGATAGGAAGAGTTGTAGCAGATAGCTGAAGGACCCTGTCGCCTAACAGCACGAAGGGGAAGAATATGTAAGTAAGTAACTTTCAACTAGACTAGTTTCGTAACAAGTTGATATTTCCAAAACTGATAATAAATCATAAAAACCTTATATGTTACCACATTAAGGCCCACAGAACGGATTCAAATGCTGACATTATGAAACTTTGTAATGTACGGACGGGGTTTTTCTGGAAATGTCTCAACACTTCTAAATGGTTTGGGTAGGGCCCCTAATTCCAATATAATTTTGTAGAGGACTTTTTGTGCCGTGTGACATCACATTGAAATGAACGCCTAAAAATGAATGTTTAAGTATTTATACATAGGAAGAAATCAATGTGTGGCTGTACATTCGAATACAGTGCCTTGAATAAAAAAATGCTTTAAAAATTCCCTACAAATTAGGAGACCTATCGAACTACGTATCACTCTACCCCCTTTACCATTTCAAATTCACTAGTGGGGAATCACGTACGTTCAAAGTACTATCCTGTTCACGAACCCTGAATTTTCTTATCCACTATTGTAATTCATAGTGGTATCTTCATAAGGTATTAAATCTCAATTTCTCTGAAGCAAGTGTAATTTATATTTTAGGAGAACAATCACCATATAATGCATCTAGAAGCATGTTGGTTTGAGGTTCATCTGATACGACTGTGTAGACAGTACACTCAATACTTGACATGTACTGTACTTCTGTGTATGCTACGTCCGTGAAGAGACATCGTCCTTGTTACCGTTGATACAGTTTGCACAAGCATTCACGAAATTCATGTAAATGTCACACATATCTGGTTTAAGACCAGAATAAACTATCCTTTTACCAGCAGTGACCTTCAAACGGATCAAGTGGCCTTGAAATACCTCCTAATGCGTAATTCTGACTAAAGCTGGGCGCCGACTGAGGCATAGGCGCGGCGAAGGTGATATAGTGGGCGAGCTTGAACTTGAAATCACGTACTTTTCCCAATGAACCCCCCCTCCCTCCAAAAAAATCCTGAAGAAGGATTCGAGTAGCCACAAAAGCCGGGAAACCTTGAATATATGTGGATCAAATTTCAATATATGATATTCCAAATTAAGAGTAAGGTAAACAGTTATTAAGAGACAATGACAGAGATTTCACAAAAAATCCTTCATAATATTTGTTGCATTTCTTTCAAAATTTTCTTGTGCTTGCATCAGTTTTCAGGAATTCATCACTTATTACTTTTTGAACTATCGCATGATAATTTCATAAATTGCAGATAGTGAGATACGGTATAATTTAGAAAATAACACACTTGAATGAAATAAAACTATGAAAGCCAAATTTAAATGAATAAGAATATGCTTCTGCCCTTGCACCAACTTCTCTCAAAATTACTTAGCTTTCTTTCGTATTGGAACCCTAACGAGTTTGATTTAAATTGTTGTGCACATTTTTAAAAGTATAACAATAGACGCAGAGACATTATTTGATCAACAATTAATGCCGTGTCACCCGAGTAATTAGCAGATTACAATGCAATATCAGCATTTTAAAAAATGAGTTATGTACACTCAGTGATCAAGGATTGTTCTTGTGTAAACATTTAGAACTACGGATTCAGATTAGATATTCTTGTGATGGAAACAGTTGGTTTGGAAATGAAAACTTTCGAATCGAAATATGATTCCTTCGTCGTAAGATGTGGCATTGGTGCTCAGTGGGACTGATTTTCATTATCCAGGTAATCTGTAGCTTACTCGAGTCCTCTGGGAACACAATTCAAAAATGGGGAAACTCTGATACAATCCCTTAAAATAATATATCCCGGTTTGCTTCGTTATTTCTCTCATTTGGTACTTGGTTACATAGACATATTGACACAAAGTTGCCACTAAGATGGGTTATAAATTGAAAGAAATAAGGCTGTAGCAAGGTACAAGACATTTCTCATGAAGCTGTACCAAATACACATCCCAGTAATATTATAGTTCAAAAGAAAAGTCAAACTACACATACGGGTATTTGCAGAAAAAAATATCCTAGCATTATTTTTTTTCTTAAAATAAATAGAAACAATCAATACATAAAAAAATCTTCATGAAGGAACACCAGCAGAATTGCAAAATCAATATGGCGGCTGCTAGATGCCAACTCAACATGTTATGCCAACACATCTATCGCCCATATTGAAATGAACTGTAGACCTTTCTATTGGAATTGCAATTAGCTTCCGAAAGCCATATGAAAACATTAGCCACATTAGCCAAGATGAGTCAATCACAAAAACATTCATTAGACCAAAGACTTGCGGGATAAAGATGCATCTGTTACTAGGTAAATGTGTCAAATATTTTAACACACGAAATTCTTTCCTCTTCTTACATACTGATAAATGACAGAATTTTAAAGAAATTGTGCTAGTTACAAAATAGATTTGGGAGTGGAATAGGTACTGCATACGATGTACATAATTATCAAAAAAACTTGGTAAGACATCAGTTATCAATCATATTTTGGTATTTTAACTGGTAAACCACACAAAAGATGTATTAAAGATTATAGAGAATACAGTATGTAGTGTGTAGACCAATGAAGAAAAGTCTTGTAACCTATACACAACTTAATCTAAATAAACTTAACGTAACATGCCGTAACTTAACTGTTTTCCAATCGAATCACAGTTATGAATTCCAAATTAACTCTAAGTTATAAAAGGATAACAATGTTCAAATACATTAGTCTCATGGGAATAAGAATATATTCTCATCAAAGCCATCGACCAGGTGTGTTCTGTAAAGGTGTCAGAGATTTTGAGAGCTAAATATCGCTAAAATCTTAAGGAACAGAATCACTGATTATAATAATGACGTCAGCTCTCTAAAACTTCTTCTGAACTCATCTGGTCGATAACCCCAGAGAATATTCTCACTCCAGTCCCTGAAGGTAGAGATGTTAGCTCCAGAAAGCTAATTATGTTCTCCAGATCTCACTTGGTCGATAATTGTTTCGTCATTCGTCGCTAAAAGTGAAAAGACGTATTTTATACAGGCTGCTGCTGTCGATTCCATCAGCAGAGTATACCGGTAGTTTAAGCGGACATATGCCCATAAAGTGCTAGTGGCGCCATTTGTAGTGGGTTCATACGTGTGTTATCCCGTGTATAATCGATCCCCGGCCATTTCAAATCCGGGAACATTTCTGACGTTGGAAGCGGTCCCGGCGCCCACCCAGCGTCGAATGACATGGGTGCCTGGGGAGTAAAGGCGGTCAGGGGCGGGATGCTGATCACATCACCCCCACTCACGACCGGATCAAGAAAGTGTGGGGCGTTACCCCCACACCCCCAATACGCCTTCATGGCGTGGTGCTATGCACGGGGGAGGACTTTACCTTTTTTTACCTCACACTGATCGTCTGAAGCTGTAAACTAATTAAATGTAATTGTAGTTATGCTACTGTTGCAAACAGGGCAAAATTCATCCATACTGCGAACGTGCTGAAATGTTATGCTTACCTAAACGTTAAGTGTCCAACTAGAACTTTACAAAACACACAGAAAAGCTAATGAAACAACAGAAGTTTTCTTTATGCTGAGATAAGCATGACGAAACAAGTAACACTCGGAACAAATAACATAGGGTATGGATGAATAAAATCTAGACCGATGAAATGGGGTAGTAGGTTCTAAATTTAAAGAACGATGGCGGTTATCTGCCCAATGTTCAAAAATGTTTTTAAAAATGACTGTTTGGTAAAGCCACTGTTCAAAATCAGGAATGTTTGAGAACACAAGACTTCCGAAACACAATTACGTGTTTGAAAACACAACCGTTCGAAACTCCTCTGTTTGCTAGAGTGGACGAGTTGTATCTTTGCGGGTGAACCTTGACCACGACTAGCTGCGCAGTAGCAAAGGGAGGACCTACCGGCTGCCTTAGCCAATGGGTGTCATTCTCCTTTAACTTTGTAAGAGCTGACGACCACTCAACGGCGAGTAGGTAGCATCTACGGGCTTTTTTCTGAACAAATTAGCCAAGGTCACCCGCAGAGATACAGCTCGCCAACTCTAACAGGACTATTCAGAATAAGGAATATTCTAAAGTGTTCCTAATTCAGGTTGCTAATGTTTGAAAACACGGCTATTCGGAAGAACGACTGCTCCGAATCATGATTGTTCGGTAGCACGATTATTTGGAATCTTGGCTCTTCAGCAACACTAATGTAATTAAGCATCTTTGAAAACACGATTATTCGAAACATGTTCCCCAGCGAAACTATTCGGAATCAGGAATGTACTTAAGTAAGACTGTTTGGTAACGTAATTGTTCGACTGTTTGGAAGCACGACTATTTGGAATCAGGAATGTTCGTTAACACGACTGTTAGTAAGCTCGAAAACACCATTGTTCGGAAGAACAACTATTTGGAATCAGGAATGTTCGGTAACACGGCTGTTAGTAAACTCGAAAGGACAATTGTTCGGAAGCACAACTATTTGGAACCAGGAATGTTCAGAAACACGACTGTTTGTAAGCTCGAAAACACCATTGTTCGGAAACACGACTCTTCAGAGTGAAATGTGTTCGGAAGCACGGCTATTTTGAAGTACCAAAAGTACACGATGCGAAATTTCTTTCTTTCAGTTGACAATATGTCAAACAAGATCACTGCAACGTTTTCACCCACTTCAAGGAGGACCACCTGGCCCCAACCTCCCTGGCCAGCACGATCGCAATGTGTGGCCAACGGGGAACCCCCGAAACCATTATGGGAGCTCCAAATTGAATGGAAATTCTTTACAAGCCTCGCGGAAAATTCCCGGTAAGTAGACTTCTTAAGAATGTTTACAACAGATCAAAATACTTATGTGGTATAGTGGTATCATGTCTGCGGTAACATTTATTCGTAGTTTCACCTATAATCTCTCTATATTGAAATAATGCTGGTAGTGTCAATGATGGTTAAAATTATGCCTGTTATCCCCAGACGATGAGGAAAATGTTAATATAATTATTTCTCTTATTATAATAAGTAGCACAATCATAAATTCATTTCTATTTTTGTTTTACTTTTCCTCCCATTCTCCAGGGTGGTTGAGGGGTTGACATTTTTGCTGTCTACCCTAACATCCTATATTGATTGATTTATTTGCTTTATATTGCTAATTTGCGAAGCTGGGGATGAGTGATGACATGATGAAATTGATGAATGGACACTCACAAACATCCATGGCCAGGCCGGGATTCGAACCACTCCGCTGGCTGGCTCCTTACACTCTTTAATTTGATCTTTATATGCATGTATGTATGTGTGTGGGGAGGGGGGTTGTATTTATAATTCTGATAAAGGTATAAGTTCGTTAAAGATGAACACTGGGTCTTTCTATGTATAATTCAATGTTTGATTTCTGTGTAACTATTGACAATAAATGTCACGCGATAATACGTTTGCATATAGTAACAATAACAACACTAATGGGCTTTTTTTTTAAAAAAAAAATGCATTATGTTCTCTGAGTCCATAAAAATATAAGTCATCATCGAAATTTAAGTCCACTTTAAGCGTGGAGATAGTATAATTGAGACTGGGCCTACACCTCAAAGCACTTGGGATACGAAGTGCAGTGTGCCTCCACCGGGTATGGAACTCGGAACCCCGTGATTACAAGGCGATTGCGTGACCACCACACCATCGAGGAGGCCAGCACTAAATCGACACCCCTCCCTCCGAAAAAACACACTTGGCTTCCGAAGTAATCAGGTAAAATTCTAAAAAATGTGGAAATCTGAAATCCTCTCCTATCTCATCTACGGTTTCTTTAATTCGAACATTGTGTATAAGATGATAACTTAAGATGCATTCATTATTGGTGCAATGGTAAAAATTCATAGATTTAAATCTTTTGGGAACGTAAAGAAATTAAATGTGTGTAGTAAATTTTGAGGATTCCAAAATAAACAAATTCATGCAATACCGGATACGTGACTAAGAGAAAACATAAGAAATAAAAGTTTACTTTATAAAATCAAACATGAAATTAGCTTTACGCAATAAAATATAATACCAAATGACAATAAAATAAATTTAATGTTCCATTATAAAGAAGACTCTCTAATAAAATTCTCCGTGGTAATAATGTTGTTCCTTTTGTGATAAAGAAACAGCAAGGTATTCCATTCTCGGTGTGTTGAAGATAAAGTTTTATGTCCGGTATACAATGAAGAAACCTACTTTTTCTAAAGTTGTGTTTGAATGCTTGTTAGCACATTAACCATTACACATCACATAAGACAAATATCTATATATACGAGGTTATTTTTTAAGTAAGGTCCGTTTTGCAATAAAAACGAAGTAAGTAAATTTAAAAAAAACATTTATTTTCTGAACTTAGATACACTACTCTATTTGCTACATAATTCCGTGCCGGTATAAACATTTATCGTGACGAACTACAAGTTTTTGGATACCCTCCTCATATAACTCTGTCGCCTTAGATGATAGCCAGTTACTCACGGTCCTTTTCACTTCTTCATCAGTATCTCAACGGTTGCCGTCCAATAAGGTCTTCAGATGGCGGAAGAGGTGGTAGTTGCTAGATGCAAGGTCTGGACTGTATGCGGATGATCGAACACTTCCCAGCCAAAAGATTCGATCAGGTCATCATCCGCATACAGTCCAGACCTTGCATCTAGCAACTACCACCTCTTCCGCCATCTGAAGACCTTATTGGACGGCAACCGTTGAGATACTGATGAAGAAGTGTAAAGGACCGTGAGTAACTGGCTATCATCTAAGGCGACAGAGTTATATGAGGAGGGTATCCAAAAACTTGTAGTTCGTCACGATAAATGTTTATACCGGCACGGAATTATGTAGCAAATAGAGTAGTGTATGTAAGTTCAGAAAATAAATGTTTTTTTTAAATTTACTTACTTCGTTTTTATTGCAAAACGGACCTAACTTAAAAAATAACCCTCCTATATAAATGTATGTATGTGTGTAGCCTATACAGGGTGCTCGGAAAATCCCCTTACAAACTCCTAGGGCTAGTAGAGGGAACTGAGTAGACAATATTTGGAATAGGAACCCATGACAATGTGTTGGATGTGCCTGTGTTGTTATGTAACCGGGTAGTTAGTATATGACGTCAGAAGATCACCTGATGACCTAAAGTGTAATCATTTATTACAACCATGTGAAATGAGGTGTTACGTAAGGTACAGAAGTGAATGACGTGTGACTCAGTCTATAATACAAACAAATTTATTTGGTAACAATGCCAAGGGAACAAAAAAGAAACTTACTATTCATTGATCAACACCTGTGTCGACAGTGGAAAGCAACAATTTGTAGACGTCACGTGCCATCAGGTGATATTCTGACGTCATGTACTGCCTACCCGGTTGCATACCAACACAGGTACAACCGACACATTGTCATGGTTGTAGCACGGAAACGGAACGTTTCCGGACATGGGTTCCCATTCCAAATATTGTCTACTCAGTCCCCTCTTCTAGCCCTAGAATGTTGTAAGGGGAATTTCCGAGCACCATGTATATGTACGCGTATGTATGTTTGTTCCGGCATAACTCTCAAACGCCTAGAGCAATTCAACCAAACTTGGTACACATACGACTTACAATCTGGAAACAAGTACTGTGGGGGTAAGACACCCCTGGCACCCCTAGGGGTGGGGGTGGCAAGGAGGTGACATGTAAAAATTATAAAAAAACGACCGATATTAGTGTGGAATCCATAGTTATCGGGGTCGCTAAGATGAATAGTGACACTCCGAATGCCGTTCAACTCCAAGTTCATCACCTATCGGCATGGGAGGGTGAAAGGGGGTGAAAAATAAAATGTGAAAAATGACCTACATTAGTTTCGAATCTATAGTTTTCGGAGTCGCTAAGCAAATTGATGACATTCACGATGACATATGAGAGAGAGAGACTTTCTTTCTTGATCACGATCAACAAGTCAGGGGCAGTCTATTAAGTACTGCGGAGTGGATTTAAGTTCGCCATGTTTCTCCCACGGGCAACTTTCATAGAAGATTGGGATAAATATATAACAGGGCAACGCCGGGTAATCAGCTTGTATTCTATAAAAATATCTATCGCCCTGCAGTGTAATATGTTTCTTATGACAATAAACAAACAACTATAAACAATAATAGAAATGTTTTTAAGTTTGCTCACTGGAAATAATACGTAGACAGGGACACTCACAAAGAACCAGTCCGGGACTCGAACCCGGAAACTTTGGTGGCGAGATCGAAAGTTAACCACTTAATTCTCTCGGCGTTATGCCTTAGTGTCCGATGAACACTGTTTTCCGTTTCTGGATAACATAAAATTCCATCAGTATATTAAAAGATTATATACCTTTGCCAAGTGTAAATTTCTCTGCGCATATTCTAAATTTTTTTAAAAAAATGTATGGCGCCCTAGGATTCAGTCCCCTAGCCCTCGCTACGGGCCTCCTCAAAAAGTATGCATGTACCAATAGTTATGGAAACATAGACAACAGTATTGTAACTTAAGGTGAATCGGGCCATACGGTGAATAAGGTCACTTTTGAAATTCTCTCTCCCGCACAAAACCAAACGATCTGAAGCAAGTGCTTTCGTCAGGTTGTGAAATTTGGAACTTATAGCATCTAGTAAACGTAGAAACTACCAAAAAGTAGTGTATTTGGAACTGCTAAAAACTACAGAAAGTACTCGTGTTGAAGGGAAGAAGAGAAATTGAACTGTGTTTTAAACATACCTAAGTGTATTTATTAAGGTTTTATTGTACAACATGGGATATTTTAAAGAACATTTGTGCGTGACATAGTATTTGGTTATTCTAAATGAGGTTATGAGGTTTCAGCCATTTTTGTCGCCGTTACACTGTATCCAACTGACTAACAGGAAAATATTGTACTTTGGGGTAAATAGGATCAACACTACAACGCATTGAAGTTTTGTGAGAAGAACGACACACACGTGATATGTCTACCAAAGCCATACGACACATCGACTGCAGCTTTTGGATTGTTCGTTTTTCAAGCCCCTAAATCCTATTACTTCTCCGAGTACAATAACTTCATAAGCAATACGGGAGGGGGGAGGAGTAAATACTTTCGCGTTTGGAAGCCTTTTGAAGACAGCATGGCTGATGGTAGAAACTCCAGCTATCGCAGAAAGTGGTTTGCGTTCCATAGGTGTTTATCATCTGAACGAACAAAGTCTGTCTTAACAACCACAGGTGCTCAAATATGTATATGCGCAAGGAAGTAGAAAGTGTATTTGTGGAAGGTGTGCGAACAAAGATAAGGCCCTACACTGAACATAAGGTTTATTTTGGAAATTAAAGACCAACATTGCATATTTCAATGTTAGGTGACTGATCCGTTTCACCCTCAGATATGACCCGATTCACCCAAAACTCTTAAGGGTGAATAGGGTCATGCAGAGTTGTAGTCAAAATGCTGAGGGCAAAAAATTAGAAAACGTAAAATAATGTTAGTTATTCGCAGTTATAGATCAAGGATCCCTTTATAACTACTACATTTCAGACATTTTAAATTTGATTTTGTGACCCGATTCACCCTAATTTACCCTACACTGTAAAAAACTGTTAAAGCAATACAAAGAGTGGTCTAAGGTGGTCCAAATTTTGGCCAACGTTTGACTTCAGTGGTATTAACACAATTTAAATACCACTGAGGTTAAACGTTTACCAAAATGCGGGCGGGCATCCTGCCACTGCCAGTGACGCTTTGACAGCAGTAAGCATAATCACTTCTCTTTACACTCAAAATACTTAAGAATGTTCTATCCGCAGGAACTGATGGAAACAATTATGGAAACGACCTTGATGCATATAACCAGGTAGAACCCGAAGGTAAGTCAATGCAGACATTTTGGTACATACATTACTGTACTGCTGTGTGTGTGTTAGTGTTACAACAATTACAGACATTCTTAATTTCGTTCTCTATTATTGAACTTTAGTGCTCGTTCGTCGTTTTTATATTCTCGAACTTCAAATCACATAAAACAAAGGCTAGGGAAATGGTAATAGTCAATTTGACAATGCTATTTTCCGTCGTCTGTGCACAGAGAAAGTAACAGGGAGTAGAGTCTCACTTATCGCACAAGCCTCTAGAACCTTCGTGTTCTGACATCAGAAATGCTTTCATTGTTAGGCTAAATGCCTTCGTTATTAGGTTTGGTTCTCTTAGCGAAAATGTTACATTTGCAGTGCATTTGTGTTAAAGAGGCCAAAACCTGACAAAGAAGGCATTCCGAAGGCTTTCACGTCGCTTTTCTGCCACTTTTGGCTACTCGCGAAGATGAGGATGAATGGTAATAAGATGTAATGGATGAAAGGACAAACATATATGGACGACATAACATGAGCTCCACAGAGAATTATACTGGCTCTTAGTTCAGAGCCTCGTTAGTCTGCAAACTCCAGTCCAAGGTTTATAACGTAGAAGGGAAGTCGACACTTGGGTGTCTTTGAAAAGGGTCACCCTACTCAAGAAGTGAGGAGGTAAGTGCTAACAAAGAGATACTAATACAGAGAAGGGAGGAAAGGGAGAGAGATAGAAGAGGAAGAGAAATATAGAGATACAAATGAAAGGGAGGAGGATACAATACGTAGGAGCAAAGGAAACACATAATCCTTCTTGACCCTCCCTGTGGGCGCACATATTACGAATCCTCAGTGAACACCATATTTATAATAAAACTATATACACAGGTATATCTTCGTATGCAGCATAGTAGCAACAAAACCAATAGTTTAGCGTGCATAGAATCCAAAATGTCTGCGCCGACTATAAGATACTGACAATTCTCGTCAGTTTTCATTGACAACATATGCTTAGCTTAGGCATTAGAGACACTAAATTATTGTCAATATAAATACGAAAGTGTGATTTGACCTTTGAAATAAGGCGCAGAAGATCATTCTTGTGAAAACGAGCGTTTGGTACATAAATGTATTAAACTCTGATTTCCCAGTCGAATGAAACACTTAATAGCACAATGTCTTCTACAATTCGTTACATCAATTTTTCTTCTTCTTTTCTCCTATGAGGTGAGAAATGTTTCTTCAACATCGGTAACTAAAAAAGCATAAAAGAACGGACAATTCTCGTTAATTGTTAGTATTCTCTCATTCGTAACGCTACAGTGAATAAGAGACATGTTTATATTTGAATCTTGTTGTTGGTATGGAGAATACGAAGATCGTACCAGAACCATACACCTTCTTATTGCACACTGTAACAATATATCCGAGCAGTCTTGATTTAATTATTCATTCCGTGGAGGTTTTACGTTTCATGCACAAACATTAACTGATTTGTTGTTATTGTAGAACATGAAGTGCACAACAATAGCTTATTAAAGGTAGCAACAAATAAATTATAACACGACAATGTTCCTTGGAAAATTGGTATTGGGATAGCTAATGAATCAGTAAGATTGACGTCCATTTAACCCTTTTCCACTCGAAATATTTTTCTTTTACTTTTCGCTAATCTCGACGACTTAGTACCACAAATAAACATGAGTCTTATTCATTAGTAAATACTTCGTTTGTTAGATATTTACACTGTCATGATAAATAGATTATCTCGGGCTATCGACCAGGTGAGTTCTGGAAAGCTTTCCAAGCGTTCAAGAGCTAATTTCATCTTCACTTCTACGCTGAAGATCAGTGACGTTACCTGTCGAAGGCTCGGAAACTTTTCCAGAACTCTTCGGGTCAACAATCTTTGAGAATCCGTTCATCATTCTTCACAAGGAAAACTTCAAGACTTGTTTCATTACGTTGCCAATTTCAACTAGAAGATTCCAAGACGTCCATGCAAAAAGCATAACAGGCATGTAATATCTCTCTTTCTCGATAATCACACAACGAGGAATGGTTTTGAACACGCTACACCACCACAATCAGATAGATTATCCCTTCGCCTACGTAGCTCATACAGACTTCCGGTTGTAATGTTATATACCATTAAAACATGTATAAACATTACATTAGAATTCTATGCAACTCTACTGAGAAACAAAAATTCATTTTCGTTACAGGAGCAACTTCTATTCCTGCACGTGGTCGGTTTTCCCAGATCGATGGAGGAGGTACTTTCATAAATAATATCGAGTAATTATGTATTTATATTTTTCAGTATATTTCGAAACATAGTAAATCAACCACTCCATAAATACATATATGTGTATGTATAGGAAAAAGGACAGTGGAGATACTTATAAAATGCGGTACCTTCACACATGGTAAAACTTTCCATGTTTCCATGCATTTTTAAATGGCAAAGGCCAGATACCGATTAATTTCTAATTCCATAGTTTGGACACCCTTTCAAAACAACACTTTCAGCCTGTCATTCTTACACATGGTATTGCAGTGCAGAAATACACAGTAAAGGTTAGGTCTTGAATAAATAGTAGGCTCACTACATAGAATTGCATATTCCTAAGGCTAAAATCATTACTGGTACTTAAAATTATCCATGTATATGCACTACCAAATTTCCTGGTCGAACAAACTGACGGACAACAGACAATACTGGCAGAGTTAACTCTTCTAGTAATACCAACATTCTTATAAAGCAGAATAATAAGATCAATGCCATGTGTTGAAACCATCTTGAAGATTTTTGTACTATTCTCTGTGGTTCATAATACGTATATTTTAAGGCATATTTCAAGCTTTTTTGTTTGATATGAATCCGAATCTACAAAAAATATATATATCACTCTGGCAATCATATCCCAGGCAAGGCAATGGTATTCTTCTTCATTCTTCGCTGATCTAATTCAGCAATCCTTAATCCATCCCCATCGTAGAGATTAAACTAAAAGGTGGAAAATTAGACATAACTAAATTAGGAAAAATAGAATTGAGTACCTGACTCATGTGTAGAGTTTCAATTTTCTCCTCTTACAGCTCCTTGGAAGGATCCTTATGTGTTAAAACGCCAAGTAGGACAACCAACTGATCAGCTAGGGTTTCCAAGGAATAAGAGAAGCAATTCTCAACTACAGCCAAGGCCTTTCCCAGAACCATGGGACAATCCATACAGAGCAGCACGGAAGAAGGGAAACGGAGTGGGTGCACAGAAGTTACGGAGACGGGTTCTAGGTGGTGCACAAGCTCAACCGCAATATCCGCATGTTGGTATTCCCACAGATAAAAGAAGGCAATTGGTCAATCCAGGTATCCCATTTTCGCGACCACAAGGAATGAACAGTAATCGGTTTCTGCCGGGAAGTCCTGGTAAAAGTAACAGGGAAGTAGGATTTAATAGATTAGCACCATGGCGCAAACCCCCTTCCTCCAATCGACTGTTATACGGGAAATCTTCTCGGAGAAAAGGAGGCGCTTCAAAACGACGTGGTTTGAGAGACTTCGATGACTTGTCTTCTCCAGGAAATGGTTTGGGTTACTCTGAAGAACCGGCATACGACGAAGGCATTGACTACTCGGAAGAATATGATGATTCCGATATTGAAGACAATTATATTCCAGGGACCCACGTTACGTTAGATCCTGTGGAAACAATGGCCAAACTAGTGACGAGCGGCAACGATGACTTGACTAAGTCATTGTCGTTGATAACTGGAGCCGCATCAGAAGCAATGAGCATGGCACAGGGCAATGCTGAAAACAGTCTTCCCGAAGAATTACCTTCGAGGGAAGGAATGGGAATTCCTGGAATGACAGCCTTGCCTACAATTGCCGATGGAAGTTCTTTTAGTTCCAGCGGAGCAATTTCGTCCTACGAATTATCACCTTCTTCAGGCGACAACCTTTATCAGAAGCCTATCAATGCAGTGAATAACGAAGGAGATAAATCTCTCTCAATTATTCTAACACCACCAGACAGTATTGAAACAACTATTCCAAACAGTCAGAAGATTTCAGAAGACACACTTGAAATTAAGGGAAATGACCTAATTGAACTGTGTAAAGGGATCCTAAAAATTGAACCCAAAGATAATACAATACAGACCACACCAGACCTACCAAACTATGTAGAACAAGGATTTGGAGGAGAACAAATGCAAAACTATCAACCTCAAGATTCGCTTTTCCCTCCTGTCACTTTCGACGGAGGTAACCAAATCAGTAATGACGTGAACTACTTCCAAGAAGAAAACCCGATAAAACCAGCTGAATTTATGCCAATGGGAAATGAACAAGTCACTACCACTGCAAATGCTTTTGGTTATGCCGATGGTGGGCAGGACATTAACCTCGTCCAAGATTCAGACAGACCTCAAGCAAAGACCGTGTTAGAGACTGACGAGAATGTGCCGTATCTAAGCAACAACTCCACATTTGCCAGTCTTGTAAACGCAGCAGGTGATATTGTTGAAAAGGGCAAAAACTTTGTCAGTAATGTTCTGGGAAATTTTCAAGTTCCCGAATACGTTCAGCAAAATTTATTCGGTAATATAGTTCCTAATGTAGTGTCAGCTTATGAGAACTATTTTACAGGCAATGAAGATCAAGTTCAGCCAAAAGTTCCACGTATTCCAGATCAAAATTTTATACCAATGCCCGAAATGAGCGAGGTTAGCCAAGTTGGTTCCATCTCCCCCTACGAACCAGCGCAAACATTTCCAAATGAGGTTCCGATCACAGACTTACAAACAGGAATGCAAGAAAATTATGCACCAATGAATGAAGAGTGGTTAACATTCCCGGGACAAGAATCACAATTCACATCAGGCGGCGCTTCATCAACAGAATTGGGATTCACAGACCAGAGCCAGAACGAAATACTTGGTGGGTATGAAAACACTGGCTTTGTAGGAGAAAATCTGGGCACCGACATAACAGCACTTCAATATCCCTTAATGTCAGCAACGGACGCTGAAAGTGGATATCAAGCTACAATGAATAACATGTATCCAGAGATTCCATGCGAGACTGACCTACCATCAACTGGCATAAACAATAATTGGCAAGATAATTCTTACGGAACATTTGGCAACTTGGACAGGGGTGTAAACACGCAAGTTCTTTCGAACACTCAAAATTCATTTCCAGAAGACACATATCAAGAATTACCCCAAAATTCTGGAATGGATAATTGGGGAGGAAATTTCAATGAAATCTCTTGGAATTTTGAACCTGACATGCAGCAACAATATCAAATACCTAAATATGAAAATCAGGAAAATATATATCAACCATTTCAAGAAATGCCATCAGGGATAGAAAATAATTGGCAAGCAAATTCGAATGCAATTTCAGGTTCTTTTGAAACTGGCCTAAATTTACAACCTCCACCGTTTACAGATAATCCAATCTCAGAACAAACATATCAGGAATTACCAATTGAAACTGGTGTGGATGTTCAATTTCCCCAATACCTTGAAAATCAAAATCAAGAAAGCTCATATCAAGGATGGCCATCAACTGGTTCTTCTGAAACTGGTATGAACCTACAACTTTTGCCATACACCGATCAAATTCAAGAAGTACCATATCAGGAATTACCACAAATTGTCCCTCTTGAAACAGACATGAACGCACAAATGCTACCATACACCGATCAAATTCAAGAAGTACCATATCAAGAATTACCACAATTTGCCCCTCTTGAAACTGATATGAACCGAGAAGTGTTGCCATACACCGATCAAATTCAAGAAGTACCATATCAGGAATTACCGCAAATTGTCCCTCTTGAAACAGACATGAACGCACAAATGCTACCATACACCGATCAAATTCAAGAAGTACCATATCAGGAATTACCACAAATTGTCCCTCTTGAAACAGACATGAACGCACAAATGCTACCATACACCGATCAAATTCAAGAAGTACCATATCAAGAATTACCACAATTTGCCCCTCTTGAAACTGATATGAACCGAGAAGTGTTGCCATACACCGATCAAATTCAAGAAGTACCATATCAAGAATTACCACAAATTGCCCCTCTTGAAACTGATATGAACCGAGAAGTGTTGCCATACACCGATCAAATTCAAGAAGTACCATATCAGGAATTACCACAAATTGCCCCTCTTGAAACTGATATGAACCTACAAGTGTTGCCATACACCGATCAAATTCAAGAAGTACCATATCAAGAATTACCACAATTTGCCCCTCTTGAAACTGATATGAACCTACAAGTGTTGCCATACACCGATCAAATTCAAGAAGTACCATATCAGGAATTACCACAAATTGCCCCTCTTGAAACTGATATGAACCTACAAGTGTTGCCATACACCGATCAAATTCAACAAGTACCATATCAAGAATTACCACAATTTGCCCCTCTTGAAACTGATATGAACCGAGAAGTGTTGCCATACACCGATCAAATTCAAGAAGTACCATATCAGGAATTACCACAAATTGCCCCTCTTGAAACTGATATGAACCTACAAGTGTTGCCATACACCGATCAAATTCAACAAGTCGCATATCAGGAACTTCCACCAATTGGTGATATTGAAACTGGTATAAACGTACAACCTCCACAATTCATTGACAACATAGTTCAGGAAGGCGCATATCAAGAATTGCCAATTAGTTCATCTGAAAGTCTAATAAACGTAGAACCTTTTCCACACGTTTATAATCAAGGGCAAGAAGTGTCATATCAAGAATTACCAATTATTACTCCTCCTGAAACAGATGTGAACAGGCAAATTCTACCATACACTGAAAATCAAATTCAAGAAACCACATATCAGGAACTTCCAACAATTAGTGACCCTAAAACTGATAGTAATATGCAACCTTTACCAACCATTGATAATTGGGCTCAAGAAGGTACATATCAGGAATTACCAACTACTTCCTTTGAAACTGGTACAAACGTGGAACCTCTACCATTCACCGATAACCAATTTGAAGTTGGTGGATATCAGGAATTACCAACAGGTTATTTTGAAACTGGTACAAACGTGGAACCTCTACCATTCACCGATAACCAATTTGAAGTTGGTGCATATCAGGAATTGCCAACTACTTCCTTTGAAACTGGTACAAACGTGGAACCTCTACCATTCACCAATAACCAATTTGAAGTTGGTGGATATCAGGAATTACCAACAAGTTCTTTTGAAACTGGTACAAACGTGGAACCTCTACCATTCACCGATAACCAATTTGAAGTTGGTGCATATCAGGAACCAAATACTGAAACTCAACTTCAAGAAGGAGGATATCAACAGTTTGAGCAGCTGCCAGGGCCAACTGACGTAGAGAATAACTGGCAAGGAAATGTGAACGAAATGCCTCCCAATGTGGAAACTGGTACTGAAACACAATATGTTCCATCGCCAGAAATTATAAATGAAGAAAGATATCAGCAATATCAAGAACTGCCAGGTGTAAACATGGAAAATAATCTTCAGGGAAGTTCCGGCGGCCTTCAATCTGAGATCAAAGAAGAGATTTCACCGCCTGCAATTCAAGAAGGTATATATCAGCCTCCTCAAGAAGTCGATCTGCAATATGCGAAAACTGATCTAGGCGAAGATGTGGATAACAAAAATTCTATGTTATCGTCGATGGAACATGGATACCTTTTTAAACTCCCTAGTTCTTTGAGTTACAATCAAGAAGGACGGCTTGATACAAATATAAATACTATGCAAATGGGCGGTGGTCAGAATATCTTGCAAACTGGAACACAGTTCCCGCCTCCACCGAATATGAACGCCTTGTATCAGAATTCTTTACAAAATTCTGTTGTGAACGTCAATAATATTGTTGGGGGCAGCACAGGATATAATGCAATTAACAACTGGAATGCCTTCGTTCCTCCATTAGGTCTTCAAGCTCAGTACCCAGTCAGGCAACCGGATTTTGGCTCGTCAATCACTTACATTCAACAGTACGAGAACAAAGTTTCACCTACAATAGCACCAATGGGATTTTCTTCTGTACCGAACCAACAAATCGGCGGCTTTATTGACGGATACAACCAGTTTCCTCTTTCCCAATACAATCAAGTTGGTTTAGGGGTAGGAGGATCTGGCGTTAGCGGGCAAGGGAACTTCGGCTTGGGACAGATGGGAATAAACAATGGACTTTTCGGTGTACAGAGTCAGATGGGCAATGGGTATGGAGCTGGCCAGACGAATATGAACTTAGGAACGTTTGGGGGCTCCTTCGGTCAGCCCTTCTCGCAAGCACCCGCCTTCGGATCTTCCCTGAGCGTGGCCCAGGGCGGAGGAGGCCAAATGTTTGGTGGAAATGCCATTAACCCGTTGTTCCAGTTTGGCGGTGGAGGTGCTGTCAACCTCGTCCAGAACCCTCTGCCACTTGGAATGGGCTTCAACGGATTTCAAGGCGGCATTACGCAGCACAAGATGACCTTGCAGCAAATAACTCACCAACAACAACTCCAGCGAACTCAGACTCTGCTAAGCATGAACCGAAACAACCCTGGACCGAACTCCAAACCACCTAATAACCGGCAAGCAAACAATGAGTACATGGGCGACTATCTCTCTGAAGGCAAACAAGGTAAGATAATGTCTAAATTTTCAACATTTCACGATTGTTCGAACACTTCTACCTTCGGTCGATCGATTGATTTATTTACTTTATTTTACTTCGACTTTTGTGCCACTTTTGGCTAATTTGCTAAGATGAGGATGAGTGATGATATGATGAATTTTAGGAATGGACACTCACAAACATCCATGCCCAGGCCGGGATTCGAACCAGGGACCCCTGCTCGCGATGGTTAGCGCGATGTGATAACCACTCCGCCACGGGGGCCGGCTACATCTACCTTCGATCTAAGCATTCTATTCATAGTTTTTCTATTCCTAAAGATTTCTTCCCCTGACTTATATCGTTCGCCACATGGAGTTATCCTCTTTGGCGTTACGGTCTCCCCGATTAGTAATTGTGTCGTCCTGGTATCAAGGGGGTAGATCTCTGTGAAGGTACCTTGCACAGTAGTTTGGATTCCACTTTAAACTGTAGGTCCAGTCACAATTAGTGGATATAAAACCATCTTGCGCATTCCCTGATACGGATTCGAATAATACAGAATCAATTTTATTTAGACCCAAACTTTCCACGTTTAACTTTGAATCAAATATATATATATATATATATATATATATATATATATATATATATATATATATGTAGTTTGTATTAGTATTTTTCATATTTTTCTTCGATTTTCTGCAGATTGTAGTGAAAAGGGGGGGTTAATTACGATTAGATGAATACACAAAAGAGCACCTATGCACTAGTCGAGAGGACGAGTCCTGAATCTTCGATATCGATAGATCCACCACCGTATATGCGCGAGAGATACAATAAATCTAATATATAAAAATTGATGTATGTGTGTATATGTGTATGTTTGTTCCAACATAACTCTCGAACGCCTGGAGCTATTTCAACTAAACTTGGTACACGTATCACTTGCAATCTGGAAAGAAATACTGTGGGGCAAAGACACCCCTGCCACCCCTAGGGGTGAGGGTGGGAAGGGGGTGACATGTAAAAATAATCGAAAATGACCGATATTAGTGTGGAATCAATAGTTTTCGGGGTCGCTAAGATGAATAGTGGCACTCCCAATGTCGTTCAACTCCAAGACATCTCTAGTACCCCTACGGGTGGGGGTGGGAAGGGGGTGACATGTAAAACGACCAATATTGGTGTGGAATCCATAGTTTTCTAGGTCGCTATGATGAATAGTGACACTCCCAATGCCGTTCAATTTATTTATTCTTGCTGCTGTAGTTGGAACTAAAAATGTTGTTCAGAAATTGTTGTTAAATTTTTATTATAGTGAATTTAAAAAAGACATTAGTTCATAATTTGTATACTGTACTTATACTTTTAAATACTTTAAATATAATTAGTTACATTTTACGCTATAGTTAGAATTCATTAAACACCCGGGCAACGCCGGGTACTCAACTAGTTTATAATAAAGAACAAGACGATTAACATCTTCTCTTGAACCTAAGAGCATTCAGTAAAGCAACTGTTAACAACTTGAGTATAAACATATAATTTGTTAATGAAATGGAATGCTAACTTTTGCAAGCGCAAATCAATTATATAATAAAATATATATAAATATATTTAACGCCCTGAGGCGCCACGAAATGTTCCAATATTTTCATTGAAATGATACGATTGTTCCAAATATGTGCTTATTTAGTACATTTTACACATAAAATGTTTGTGAATTTGAAATATGTGTTGTCGTTTTTTTAACTTAAGGCAAGCAAACTAACTGAGCGTTCCATGTGTCAGATAGGCCTACATTCCGACTTGGGCGCCGCGGAAAAATCCCGAAACACTAAGGCGCCGTGAAACGAAAAAGTTTGTAAACCCCTGCAATAAGGGGTACTTGTCGAGTCCAATAAATAAGTAAATTTGAGAGCTCTAAGAGAAAGAAAAATAAAAACTAATGGATACTATTTAATGTAATGTAATTTTGTTATTTTTGTCATCATTATTTATACAAATTCTACCTTAATTTGAATACGTATCTTACACATATGCCTGTGTATTGTTCCATGTATTCTTCTCGATTTAACTCAGAACCTATCAATGAACTGAACTTTTATAATTTCCCATAATAACAATCCATGTGTATTTTTTCAGGTTGAGCCCATCACCTTATTAGCGCCTAAGATTATAGGTCCAAAGGATGTTCTAGAATGGTGTATATTTTGTAGAAAATAGAAAAAAATAAAGAGCTCTCTTAAAAATATTTAATGATTCTCCTGTGTATTTATTTTCCATTTTCCTCTTGACCTTAATAAGGTCACGTTCCTGAAATTTTCCCCCTAATACACACAACTCGAAATGCATCAATGTAGTTTGATGTACTTTTGGTTCATCAATTGACACACTTATACATGTAATTTTGGTTTTTTGAAATGATCGTGTCTCATTTTATCTATTGATGGATTTTAGTGCATCAAATTGAACAGAAGCTGTTGTAAAGTACCTTTTCATACATTTATCTGTGTATTTTGATGCACAAAAATGCATCACTGGTTCATGCATTTTAATGTGTTACTAGAGTCAAGATATTTGGTCAATAAGCACTTTTTTATTCTGGTGTTGTGGAGCAATTATCACACACACACAGAGGGAGATAATTTGATTTAATTTTTATATTTCTTTAGCGTCTAATTTCTGCTACTTTTGGCTAATCCCGAAGATGATGATGAGTGATGATATCATGGAATTGATAACACCCATGCTCAGTCCTAGACTCGAACGTGTGACCCCTAGTGTCGTAGCGTGTTGTGATCAATAGTTCCTTTTAAAGAAAGGAGTGTGAAATGGATCATTGAGGAAGTCTATATGAGACTTTATGGCGTTTGATTCAAGCAAGTACATACATAACACCATTAAGCCTTGTTTCCATGATTATGAAAACTAAATATGCTGCCCAAGGCAGTAATTTATTTGATTAAAAACATAAACTAAACGTTTAGTTTATGTTTTTAATAAAATAAATTACTGCCTTGGTCAGCATATTTAGTTTTTCAAGTACATACGTACATTTCAATTGTATATAATATCTTCAGATAATATATTATACACTTCCTTTTTTAATAATCATTATCTACACATTTACCATTCGTATATCATTACATCACATTTCACATCAACAACCCACTCACAGAATATAGACCTATTTGTAAAAATCTGGTCTTGCTACTTAAATCATTTACATACATCTAATTCTGATCGATGCCAACTGAAACTTATGATCTTACACATTTCCTCACTTTATTTTTACAATGTAGACATTTCCATAATGTATAATATTTCAACAGGGATCGTAACTAACATGAAATAAATGTACAAGACTGCAAATAAACATTATTCAAAGAATCCGATCACGTGAATATTCCTAAATGGTACCATTTTTTGGGATGGGCTTGTTCATTGTCTACCATTACAAGCGAAAGGCAAATAAAAGTAATATCATCAGTTATAGTCTGTCATCTTCAGTGTGCATTGTTCGCTGATATTACGATCATCAAACAAGAAACAATGGATATTTCGCTTTGGAACCTGAAAAGTGCACAATGCATGAATAACTCCCATTCACATGGATCCGTTCCTACTTTATTGACGCAACATTTACCACACGGGCAGCAAAGAAGTGGCAATGAAATATGTTCCTGTGGAGTATATAATATTTATCGCATACATTTTTAATCTTATTCACAACGACCATTGTTCATGCACATAGTTTCAGCGCTTCACAATAGCTGTACTTTAGGTAAACATTGTGGCAGAAAGCAAAACTATGTGGGAAGATAAGACGTTATAATGAAGCAGATTTGCTCACTGTGTGTTCACATTCTGCAGGTAAGAGGTATTTTACTAAAACTTCATTGTAGAGAAAGGTCATTGTGAGGGGGGGGGTCAAAATGTAATGTGGGGCCATAGTGGGATCAACCCTATAAAGTATAATAGGCAAAAAATTCGTTATGGGAAAAAAGTGTTTAGACAATGATAGATACAATTAAAACCATCCATTTCTGGATAACGCAATAACAGTGTGAATATCATAATGATTTTTTTTTCATTTGAAGTCATTGCCCAACCAAATCACTGACATGACAATCATCCAGAGCCAGTGGCACACACAGACCAGAAACCTGTCTCCACCACTGGAGGGGAAGTAACAGAATAGGTTAATCAAACACGAACAATATTCAACAATGACTTGAAATTCAGAAATGTGACGGTCCTACGTAAATCCACACGTTAATTCCCAATGGAAAGTTTATTTTCAACACTTGTTATACAAAGTACATTTCTTACTAGGCTTCCTCTCATACAGTCCAGTTCACTATTTCAGAAATATATTTTAGTTTAAAATTTAAATTAATATTTTGTTTAATCACATGTTCATACTAACGGGAATCAGATGACATAGCATCATCTTACATAATATTTTTGACAGATTAATTGATGGAATTTGCTATTTTACGTCGCCTTTCAGCCACGCTAATCGCGACGATGAGGATGGGTGATGATAAGATGAAACTGACTTAATTGACTGATTGATTGATTTGCTTTATTTACTTCGCTTTTGTGCCACTTTTGGATAATTTGCGAAGATGGGGATGAGTGATGAAATTTAACAAGGGACACTCACAAAGAACATCCATGGCCAGGCCGGGATTCGAACCCAAGACACATCACATCGTAGCACGCTGTGGTAACCACTCCCCAACATATTATTATTATTATTATTATTATTATTATTATATGTTTACATAAATCACCAATTCTTCTTTTCATCAGGAAATGAATAATTTTCAGTAATCAATGATCATGAATTTACTTTGACAGAAATTTGTCTTCGGTCCACTTTATGATCTGTGAGACTAGTCGTAATTGCACCTACAGTTTAAAGCGTGATCCGAACCACTGCGAAATGTGCCTCCATCGGGGATCGAATCCAGGACCGTTTGATTACAAGACGACAGAATTAGCATTGCATTATTGAGAAGACCCTGAAGGGTCATTCTATGTCAAATCGAACAATTTCAGAAAAGTTTGAAGGTCATGGTTCTTTGATTTGGATGAAATTTGGCATGATGCTTCAATTTTCTCTCGAAGGTTTGTATTCCAAATATTAGGTTCCTCCGAGAAATAGTTCTAAAGTTATAAGCTGTGGAAGAAGGTGGTGCGCAACAGAAAATGTGACCCAAATCTGGGAAATGAGTCTCAGACCTAACTTCATGACTCAATAACATTGGAACCGTTGATCACAGCCTACTGATATTTACACACCAAACAAACCTCTCACCAAGGAACACGTGTATTGCATCAAAATACCCATCAAAATACCCTCAGCCTGTTTACGTTAGCAAATAAAATAGCCCAAAATATGCCTTTAAAAGCCTTACCCGCCAAAAAATGCATACTTTGTGTGCCTGCTGTTACAACTGTAATCCAACCAGGAAGGTTGCATTAATTTTTCTACTAACCCTGATGTGAGCTCAGTATGCACACATTATGTCGTCTCCATATACATCACCCAATCCATGCAAGAAATTGAAAAATCACCGAAAAACGGTGGATTTTGGAAGTCGTGTAGCACAAAAGGGACAAGAGATATCCAAGCCAAGTTGCGTACACTACATAATTAGACCTTCCTCTAATGTGTGTCAAAATTTCAACTTGTTATTGCGAAGCACTAGCGCACAGTGAAGGTAGACCCTTAAACGCCCAGCGCGTTTTCAGTGGGAAGTTTCAAATTGGGCGAGGTTTTAAATGAAGATTTATATCTCCGTAACTACGAATACTGGAGTTACAAATTATAGCTTGTTTCTTTCAGTACAGTATCAGCTCCACACCTATTGTTGAAATAATCCAATTTGCACTGACCAAACAGAAGAAGAAGATGACGAAAGTTAATAATCTGATTTTTTCATTACGAAATTTCAATTTCGTCGGACACCCATGCAGGCAACGCCAGGAAGTGACGGTTCAAATCAGTTCCTGCGTATTGCCTGATATGTATTTCATTCTCACCAACCCCAAAATTGGGCTTTAACCTCGAAAAAAATCACTAGAAAGGAAGTAGCCGATTATTTACAGTTCTTTAGACATACATTAACAGGGTGAATTGAAAATCATAGGACACCCTTTCATTATGAAATTTAAATTTCGTAAAAATATAGTTTTATTTAACTTTCGTCTTCTTCTTCTATTTGATAAATGAAAATTAAGTTTATTCGAGCATGTGCGTATTGTCTAGTGTGTATGGAAGAAAACAAGGTATAAGTTTTAACTCTAGAATTCATAGTTTCCGAGATAACAATTTTTGGAATTTTGAATTACCCGTTAAAATGCACGGCTTTTATATTAGAAAATATTTTTCTACGAAAGTATCATCAATAAGTGCACAATTCTTGCTACGAGAATGAAATACATATCAGGCAATACGCAGGAACTGTTTTAAACCGTCACGTCCTGGCGTTTCCTACATGGGGGTCAGACGAAATTGAAATTTCGTAATGAAAAAATAAGATTATTAACTTTCGTCATCTTCTTCTTCTATTTGGTTAGTGCAAATTGGATTATTTCAACAATAGGTGTGGAGCTGATACTGTACTGAAAGAAACAAGCTATAATTTGTAACTCCAGCATTCGTAGTTACGGAGATATACATATTCATTTAAAACCTTGCGCAATTTAAAACTTCCCACTGAAAACGCGCTGGGCGTTTAAGGGTCTACCTTCACTGTGCGCTAGTGCTTCGCAATAACAAGTTGAAATTTTGACACACATTAGAGGAAGGTCTAATTATGTAGTGTACGCAACTTGGTTTGGATATCTCTTGTCCCTTTTGTGCTACACGATTTCCAAAATCCACCATTTTCCGGTGATTTTTCAATTTCTTGCATATTCAACCACATATAATATGGATTGGGTGATGTATATGGAGACGACAGAATGTGTGCATACTGAGCTCACATCAGGGTTACTAGAAAAATTAATGCCACCTTTCTTGTTGGATTAAAGTTGTAACAGCAGGCACACAAAATATGCTTTTTTTGACGCGTAAGGCATTTTAAGACATATTTTGGGGTATTTTATTTGCTAACGTATACATGTTGAGGGTATTTTGATGCAATACACGTGTTCCTTGGTGAGAGGTTTGTTTTGTGTGTATATATCACTAGGCTGTGATTAATAGTTCTAAAGTTATTGAGTCATGAAATTAGGTCTGAGACTCATTTCCCAGATTTGGGTCACAGTTTCTGTGGCACCACCTTCTTCCACAGGCTATAACTCTAGAACTATTTCTCGGAGGAACCTAATATTTGGAATGCAAGCATTCCAGACATGAGTGCACCTTCATACCAAATTTCATCTAAATCAAAAAGACCATGACCTGGAGGCTCTGGTAGATCTGACGTGGAATAACCCTGTAGTAAATAATGTCTGACGATTAAATTTGAATTTACAAGATCCAAGTTGGTGCAATTACATTTTCAAAAGTAATGAAGCTTTTTTAAACTGCTTTTTTAGAACGGCAGTTGAGGGTTCACTACAAATGGAATTTGTCATGTATTTGGGTCATGACCAGCGATCCAAAGGTTTACTAAAACCAAATTCTCTACATCCAGAGTTGACCGTGTATGTATATGCATTTGTGTTTATATATGTATCTATGTATACTCTTCCTTGTTGCAGATAGTATTGGTAGTAGGGCGATCAAGTCAAATTCAGTTCTACAATGATGAGTATGAACAGTACCAAAATGATGATACTGACTTGTATCAAAGTCGTAAGTACAAAATAATAAGTGTCAAAATAAGTTAGATACCTTAAAATTGCAACATTTGGGCTATTTACCTTTACAGAACTTTCAAGGAAACAGGAAAGACATTAATCAAGTGTTCGAGTCCTGGTGTGAGCGTCCGGCTCCTACTTCATGAGTAACACTTGTAACACAATTTTACTTTTAACGTTTTATCCATTTGTAGACACCCCCATTGTGGCAAAACACGGTTTCTATACTGTGTCGAAAGTGATTAAGGCCCCTGATACACTTTTAGACCGGAGAAGAGGATCTCCCTTGTTTGGCGCAAGAACGAGAGATATTGTTAACTGCAGCAACAATTCAACTGATCAAACAACTCAAACCTGTGCAACACTGAGTGGCATAATCCACGCTTGTTAAAGAATGCAAAAGAGAAAGAAACACAAAGATAAACGCAGTACGACTAATTATTGATACACCCTCGTATTCAATCCTTGAGGGGAAAGATGTCTAACACCCAAGGGAAAGCCAAGGTGGGCTATGTCTTATCAATCTAGCCCTTCGCCATAATTATAAAATAATAAAATGAATAGAAAATTGTGAATATACATTGTTCTCTAAAGAAGTGATCTGATTCATCTGAATCTATGCCAGCCATACAGCCTCAAGAGAAATTTTGGAGTCACCACACCTACTACAGAGATATCTGTTAGGAGGCTGCTAAACTACTGGTACTCACTCACGTGCACACGAATCTCTGAGGCCAATTGAGTAGATTAATCTTGTTCCTCCATTGTCCTCAAAATGGGAACATACTTATCATAAATAACCATGGAAAAAAACAATGTTAAAACCTGAGCTCATTGATTGTTGACACTTCTGTAAAAGCTTTCCATGGTGATGTTAAGACTTGTTTCTTAAAATTTCTTTAAATAAATTGCGAACAAGTAAAGCGAATGTGCATGTTGTTTAAATTTTTGATAAAGGTAAGGAAATAGATATGTTATATCAAGCTTTGAACATGTTAAATTAACATTTCCACGTAAAGATACGAGCTTTGTAATGTGAACTAAACATTCACGTAGGACACAATTTGTTATAAAAAATGTAACATTCGCTTGTAAAGGATGTGTAATCGGTTTTATTTCTTGTTCTTGTTCCTACTGTCAAATATATGACAAGAAGGTATGTAAAAATATTGTTAATAGAACAAACGTGTACATCAATTGTAAATAGAAGAAAATGTGCGTATAAGCGACTAAAAGAGTACTTTCAGATAAAAAATAAATAGAACAAAATCATGACACGCAACTTGTCCCTTCCCCCAACGTTTAAACTTCGACAGTGTATTCATAACATCGCGACTCTGTAATTGTAGGTAGTTTTAGAAACTCTACTGCAAGTAACAGAAAGCAACAACATGATTTGCCCTTTATAACATTTCACTTTTAACTGACAGTATCCAGAAAATAAGGACGGGAAAAATATTGTTTGAATTTCTCATACTGGTAAGTTTATGCACAAATGATCACACAATCTGTAACATTTTGGTCAGACTGGGAAAAATCTATGCTTATCATACTTCGTCACAAATCAAGTTAAAGTTTAATAGGAAAGCTCTATATGTGTTTCATCAAATCTTCCTACAGCTCAATGCTGCTGAGTTTTTAAGTTAGCCACAAACATTCAAAATCTATAAAGTTGATAATTAAATAACGCAGAGTAATCAACTTACAAGTTTTACGCACTGACTAATATATCCCATAATACTGAATTTTGTAACAGTGGCAGTGATGATGGAACATCCTTCTTCTTATCAAATATTTTGTCATCATTCAAACAAAATAGTGTTATATAATAAATTACAGTCGCACACTAGAAATGTGACAAGCATAGCTAAAAATTAATTACTTATTACTTACTAATACTAAACATTTATTTAAACTAAGAAGTGTTAATTATTTTTTTCAGAATTTGATGACTCTGAGAACGTTAAGGAGATTCATGCGAATGAAAAAGGTAATGTTTTTAATATTGATTTCTAACTCATACAATATACATAACTCGATACCATCTTTAAGATAAAAGTAGTTCTTTCTGGTGAGGAAATACTTTCTTCAATAACAAAATCCCAAATAACTTTATTCTTTTCCCTTACAGATCACCAAAAAGATGAACATAAGCAATATATTGACTACTCGAATCCAAAATTTTTAGGGGAACAGGCTGATGGTAAGTGATATTTATCTTCTACTTAATTATACAAACAGGAAAGTGAGCAGTTGCATAGTGATTGATCAAAGGAAACTTCTATAATACTTTTACCTCTTATAATTGTCAGTGTGTGAAACCAGATAATTCACCTGGTCGGTATCTCGAGGGAATCTGTTGATCATTCGCTGCCAGGAAAGTTTCAAGAGTTATCGTTGTTGAGAAAACTTTTGCCAAATGCTTCCAGCTAAACTACACACAAAGCTAAGACAGAGTGGTTATTTTAATTATGTATAAGGTTGTGATTCAACAGTTTAAAGGATGAGCGTCAAAATTTATCACGAACAGTACTTGTATAAAGGCTAGTATTGGAATTTCCAAAGTTATATTTGGTTTTCATAATTTTGCGAACTGGTTCTATTTTCCTGCTTGCCTTTTTCACAATAATAAGTAAAAATATAAGATGCTTGGAGAGAAAGCTCACTAAACGTTTCAATCAGGCCCTACGAATAGAAATTTATTATTTTCCAAAATTAAACTCAAGTGTGTCCTGGAGAATTAGAAAAAAAAACAGCGTCATGTTGACGTACACACGTTTTAAACATACCAGCACCATCTGTTCTTCTAGTTTTCATGCACAAAATCTTACTTCCTTAAATCACGTTGAAGTTGAAAGCTACAAGTACCCCGCATGTATCAAGCCAGCACGAAAAAGCATACCGCACAGTGAAATTCCGTCATAGTGTGAATCCTCCTATTTGGTTCAACACGCACAGTAGGGTTGAATTAGCTAAAATTTTGCTCCAACCAGGAATTAAATATTACAGAAAAGATTTATTTTGTACGAATGTTCCCCAATGTTAGGACACCTCCAATCCAAAATGCCAAAGAATGGAATGTTGGGAAAATCATTCTACATACGAGGGTCGGTCAATAAGTATCTGAGAAGGGATGTCAATGGAGTGTTCATTTGTCATTGATTTAGTGTACATTTGACCTTAAACATATTTTTTTCTTTTCATGTTGTGTATACAGGGTAAGAATGGCCGTGCCACCCTCCATGTACAGTCGTGGAAAGAAATACTTCCCCTATAAGACTACTGTTATTAAGGCTCGATGGGTGATTTTTTTCCATGACTGTACACCAAAGAAGAACAAACAACATGTAATACATAACATCATACTCCATGAAAAAGAACATTAGCCTAAAGACGATATTTTAACAGAGCTATGCATGTTATAAATCTAATGGATATCTACTGGAAATGCTTACAATCAGCAGCAACCAATGCCATCCTATTTCTGTAGCCTCTTCCTCGCCATTCATCAAAGGTTATGAATTCGTCATCCTACTGAACACACTGGAAAATATATTGTTTGAATTAGCCAAGCTGCTTTAATGTCATGTAATTATTTGCTTGTAATGACTAAATGCGCTAAAAGATTCAGTCAGTGAACACATTTTAAAAAGTAGCTATTGCTAAGTTAAAGACAATGAATATGACTTTCTATCATTTAATGTTTCCAATGAATTTATATCTGCTTTAATACAATAATCAATAGCGAATTTAGAATTGAAAGGAGATAAAATTTGAGCAATATATATATATATATTTTAAATTGGAGTACAGTACTGGTGAGAGAGAGAGAGAGAGACAAAGTAAATAAAAACAGAGAAAGAGCGAAAGGAGAGAAAAGTAAGCGAAGAAAAGGAAGGAAAAAAGGAGAGAGAGGAAACGAGATAGAGAAGAAATGAAGAAAATGGAAAAAGGAAGTGAGAAATAAGGGGATAGAGAGAGGACACAGAATTGTATTTCGAGAAAACACACAAGCTAGCCTTCTTAACCCCGAAGGTTTATTGCTGCAGCAACACAAGCCTTCCATCCTTCCCTATCCTGGGCAACATCAATCCAATCTTTTCCATCCTTACCGATTTCCTTTATGTCCATCTCAACGTTGTCCCTCCATCTTCGTCTTGGCCTTCCTACAGGTCTCTTACCATCAGGTTTCCCAACAAGAATTCTGTAAACTCTTCTTTCCTCTCTCATTCGTGCCACATGGCCACAAGACTTCTTTATTTAATCATTCCAACACAAAAAACATGTTAAAAAAAGTATCAAGTAGGCTCTCAAGTATTTATAATTTGATCTATGAATATTATTGGCATTACATAAATTGTCCTCATGTATATTGTTTGGGTTGGCCGAATGCGAGTTCAAATTATTTCGTGGAATGCTAATGCCCATATTGTAGCTCACACTATATTGCCTCTTACGCATGTGCAGAACAACGAATAGTCATAGACCCGCAAAGACAGACCAAACGATAGTGTAGAAGTTGGTCATGGATACTTTGCCTAAAAGAGATGGAGATTTGAAATTAATCTCGGAAGAAATGGAAAATTATGTTCCCCTATTGCCAAATTATCCGTGTTTTCGATTAAGTATTTCAAATATATTTAAGTCCACACCCAAATAAAATTATACGATGTTTTTCTATGAATCATATGAAATACAGTGTTGGAAGTTACCATAACATTTACAGTATTCAACCATTAACAATTAACAGCCTGCTTCTTAATTTACAAAATAAACGGGACGTAATCGTTCTCTCATGTGTAGGCATTCCCACTGTGCTCAGTAGTGCAGTTTAGCCGGTTCAACGCCATCAAGTGGTGAGCTGAAGTGGTGAGCTCGCCTTAATGGATTTCTCTCGTAAGGCATGAGCTCTATTTGATGGCGCAGTGTTGCCAGCTTCTTACTTGAAAAAATCACTAAGGTTTTTGGGGTAACCTAACCTAAAACAAGGAGCTGGCAACTTTTTTCTCGCAGTGTTGCCAGCTTCTCACTCGAAAAAATCACCAAGGTTTATTTTTCTTGGTCTAACGTAACCTAAAGCAAGGAGTTGGCAACCTTGCTTGAGGCTTGCCTTACAGTGCATAAAGCAAGGTTGCCAACCCACTGGTACTTTTGCCATAGCCTTTTACAAGAAAAAAAAGAGAGAGGGAAGAGTTAAACAACCGACAGCTTACCCACAGCCTTTTTTGCTCTAACCTAACCTAAAGCAAGGAGCTGGCAACTTTGCTTGTGCAATCAACCCGGTTGACCGCCCTCAAGTGGAGATCAGCGTTGCCAACTCCTCACTCGAAAAAAAATCACCAAGGTTTTTTTGGTCTAACCTAGCCTAAAGCAAGGAGCTGGCAACTTTGCTTGTGCAATCAACCCGGTTGACCGCCCTCAAGTGGAGATCAGCATTGCCAACTCCTCACTCGAAAAAAAAATCACCAAGGTTTTTTTGGTCTAACCTAGCCTAAAGCAAGGAGCTGACAACTTTGCTTGAGGCTTGCCTTACAGCGCATAAAGCAATTTTTGCCAACCTACACACACTAAACAAGGAGAGCCGACAACAAATATGTACTGCCGTAAAAGAGAGAGAGATGGGTGGATGGTAATATAGTATGTGTGTGCGTGTGCGCGTATAATATGTAGCATTATTAACTAGAGTGTGTTGGCAATTTACTTACAACTAAAAAAAAAAAATAGAGATGCCAACTTTGCTGTAAGATGAAGAGAGAGAGAGAGATTTATGGCTGGCAAGAGTAATGAGCGAATGCGCCATATCGTAATTTTCCAACTCCGTATATCGTGATCTTTGTAAACCTCTCTCGGGGGAACATTGTGACGCAAACAAACAAACAAAATAATAATTGTTGTTTTTAGGATGCCTGGCCCCTATAACCTCGCCAGGGTGCGTGGTGCCCAACCAAAAAGGTAAAAGTTTTCTAATGGCTGCGGTTATAGATTACCGCACCTCTGTAGAGTTTCACGTGTTTTGTTTTCCCCCAAACTTCCATGAAACCCTACAGAGGACCTCCGTAATGCATGCAACGTGTACTAACGACTCTAGTGTTATTTGATGTTGTGATATTTTTGGATATAGAGTTTTATTGTGAGATATAGATAAAAATAATTATGTTTATTATAATATTTTCTTGATGAAGATGGAGAATGTATGTGTGTGTTACAAATAAAGTTGCATGCTTATTTTTTTAGTGTGTGTGTATATGTTTTTGATGTTTCGACAGCATCTGAAACGATAAAAAAAAAATTTTATTGTTAATTTTCACGTGCAAAAACAACAACAAATTTTTTTGTGCAAATTTTCTGATTGTCTCGTGCTATAGTGCAAAAAAGATATTGCAACTGATAGCTAATGAAATTGATATTTGTAACTGATCTGAACTAGTGAAATTCGTATTGTGCTATTGTAACTGATTGTGCTAGTGCAGAAAATTTCTTATTGTGCAAGAAAAGATGTTAAAAAACTTGTTAAAACTGCTCTGTGACCCTCTCGTTCTTCACGTCGTAGGCGAAGGACTTCTCTGCAATCAGGATGACACTGCATAGGGTATCCTCGGGCAAGGCATCGTGGAACTCGCAGACGACCTTGATGTTGGTTCGATCGTTGACCACAACCTTCTTTCTCTTAGATGTGTTGATGACGGTCATGGGTCTCCGTGCTTTGAACTCGCTGGGCGTGTAGTACATGTCCACGCTTCCCTCGGTTACGCGTTTGTAAGCCGAGAACGCTTCGTAAAGTTTGAGGTAATCGTTTTTGGTCACGTCGAGGTTGTAATTCTCGCGCGGGAACACTTCGTTGCGTCCATTCTTCAGATAAACGTTCTTGATCTTGCAGTCGTCGAACTTGCTGGAATCTTTTTCCTGATTCTTGTCCCTCCCGGTCTGAAAGAGCACTACGACGAAATCTGGCATGTCGAACTGTATGTTGTTGAACTGCGTCGTCACGTCGAATTCCATGTGACTTCCCGACGCCATCTTCTGCACGCACTGGTAACCGTGAAAGTGAATCGGCACCTGCGGACTTTTCAAGATCTCCGCTTTGTACTTGAGGGCGTAGTTCGTTTCGTATTCCACCACCGGCATTCTCAATTCCATGCTCCGGATGACGCACTTGGCTGCTTCGGGTAAAGTGTTGGCTATCGGCGTGGTGCCGTCCGGACCCAAAGTAGCGTATCGCATCAGTGCGTCGTTGTCGTTGGCCGCTCTTCGAAACGTAACGCGCAGTCCTCCCTTCCACATGATCTCCTTGTAGTCCGAGAAGAAACCCGGCAGCAGACGCATGGGAAAGAGCACCGTGTGACTTTTCGTCGATATTTTGGTCCCGGCTTCGAACCCCCCGGCCTGGTAGTACGCTGCGTCCGTTTTGGATAATTTCAATGTTCCCACTGCCGTCGACGTGATGCCTGGATAATCTATTCTGTCGATGACGGTGTTGTGTTTCCTGACCTCCACCTGGGAGAACAGGTGAGGCACAAAGTTGTCCACGAGTATCAAGTTTGCTGCTGCGGGAAACGCATCTCCGCTTTCCTTCTTCACCACGTCAAATTGAAGGTAGAGGTCCGCTCTGTGAGGATGAACGAATCCGTCGCCTACGTCCACGTCGTATTCGATCTCTCTGTTCGCTTCGTTCAGATTGGCGAACGTGCGACGGTTGGGAGGGAAAGATTGCAATTCGTAACTTTCGATTTGCTCCATTTTACATGTATGGTTATTTATTATATGTTGATCTCCACGATGGCCGTCGTAGTGGCACCTGCGAAATCCACCACGTCTCCTTTCTCGTTCGTCACCACCAACTCTATGTCGTCTATGCGGTTGCGACATACTGGAAAATAGATCGGCGAAGAGGGCGTGTAGATGATCGGTTCCATGAACTCGGAACTTGGTTTGAAAGTGGCTATGATTCCCGTCTGCTTGTGACTTCCTAATAATCCGTCCGAAGATTTCGTGATCATGCCTTCCGCCACGTTGCAGTGTACGTTCAGAGTCTCTATGGCCAAGAATTTAGGAATGTTGGTTGCCACGTGCTTGATGCCAGCTTCGAGTTTGGTGTCGTTCTCGAAACCTAAAAGTTCTCCCATGGTGCCCAGGTCCACGGTCTCCGTCGCGGATAGGATTTCCACTCTGTGCGTGACCGAATTTTGAGAAAGGTATGTGCCTTTGGGTAATTGAGCTTGCAAAGTGGAAAGATTGTATTGGCCTGGCGTGACGACGATGTGTTCGCTTCCGACGCTAATTTTGTTGTTGTGATGCGTAACATTAGGTATGAGGTACATGCTGTAGAATGCACGCAGAGCCACGGATTTAGGATAGACGATGTCGTCGTGCAGCGTGAGTTTCAAGATTGAAGATTCGCTCGTGAGATGAAACACGCCCATCCTAGTGATGCTGTTTGAGGTTCCACAATGCTTTCTGGAAATCCTCGATCGTAGGGTTATTTATTTTAGAGAGAAACGCGAGCACGGAGAGGCAGAGATGACCGCAGTTCACGTCTCCGAAATTTTGAATGCGTTCGTCGTTGTAGTATATAGAGGTTTTGTTCGTTTTCAGATAATGAATTAAATTTGTAGGTGGAACACCTCCGAAAGAATCGAAAACGAATGCTTTATCATTGTCGTTTTTGTGGTAACATATCCAATGCGTGCCTGGATTTTCTTGACCGTCCAAGTTGACTACGCCGCATTCTTTTCTTTTGACGGTTGAAGGTAACAGTCGGACATGAAAACTCCTCTGAAGTGTTTGATTTGTAACGGTTCGATCAGAGATTCAATGTCTCGGTTGGTGAGTGCTTCTGTTTCTTTTTTTTAAACTTTTTCATCACGCCCTTCCCCTTCTTCTCCATGGCCAGGTTGTGACGTTTCTGTTCTTCCAACTCGGCCTTGTTCTTCTTTGAGTCGATGACGGTTTTCGCGATGGCGGCACTTCCGCCGGCCAAACTTCCAACGGCCCCCAATGCTGCCAGGATGGCCGGGATGCTGAATATGAAACCTCCGATCTTTTGCTGTTTCCGCGAACGCTGCAATCTTTTCAATTGAGGTGTGCTGAGAAGTAATTTCATTCCGTGTCCTTTCGACAAACAAGAACGTTTCTTCTCGCGTTGTTTCTTGGTGAGTAACCCATCGAGGGCACCTAGATTTTTTAGATTGGAGTATGGTATCTGGTACACGACACCCTTGGGCTTCATGTTGATGCTCTATGTGTTATTTTCACGGTATGTTATTTATATATATATTCTGAGATTTTTTTTGTGTAGTTTTTTACGGTATGTTATTTATATATTTTCAAGGCCTCGCAGTCGTTACACAAATTCTATTACGTGCTTTGTTTTCTTGCCAAGAAGTTCCTTTGTCCCCTTGTACACGATTTGAGTTTTGTTCTCGATTAAAATAGATAGCTTCTCGTCGGATAACATGTTAGCGTATCGATCTGGTAAAAATAGACTGTATTGTGCGTTGAGCAACAGACGTACCTTGGGGCCATACTGGGTAGAAACGATTGAACCGGAAGTTATCGTGTAAGGTTTGTCGACTTCCAATTCCTGAATTTTTACATACTCGACTGACAAATTTAGCATTTGTTTTAATGCTTGGAGATCACTTATTTTTTCGGTCGTCATATCAAAAAAAATTTCAGAGTGTTAGAGAGAAATTTAATTGTTTTTCACGATGTGTGTTATTTATATATACCGAAGATTATTTTTTTTTCACGATGTGTGTTATTTATATATCAAGTTTTTTTGACACGTATATATATTATTATTTTTTTAACAGAGGAAGAAAGTTCGTGCTTCGGAAAACGCGATGATGTGCGTGATGATTTCTTCAGTTTCCTGCATAGACTTGTACCAATCATCAGTATACCATCTTCTTCCCTGCCTTGCCTCGTACAGTTCGTCCGACCTATCGTTCAATTTCTGCCCTGCAGCCAAAAGCAGAATGTTGAGATAACCACACCTCAGGCCACTGATCTCCCGAAGAAGGTCCTTGAGAACCATTTCACAAGGGATGCGAAATTCTGGCGTCGTTCTTGCCATGCTTACAAGTTTATTAACATCTCCGTTAACTACTTTCTTGAATATTTTAGATAGTAGCTCGTGCGGCAAATCAGTTATGCAAGCCATGTTGTTTTTTTTTACTGTATGTTATTTATATACCCCACCCCAATTTTTGTTTTGTGTTCATGGCGATGGTGGTGCCTAGTGCGGCGACCCGTTCACCCAGCGATGCGTCTCTGCTCACGAACCTTTCGAAAGCTGCATGCTCTAACTTTCTGTCTGCTTCGTGACGTGCGTCCAGATCCGTCTGCGTGGTGTTGTAGGCGATGTCGTGATCTTTGCATGCGGCGTCCAACGGATTCACACCCTTGTCTCCTCTCTCCAATCTTTTCTCGAGTTTGGTGCCCGGCCCGCAGTACTGGTAGCCAGGTAGATGCATCTCGAAAGGTAACTTGTTGATGATGTCGTTCACGAGTCCCTTTCCTTCGGCCACGTTCCAAAATTTCGGAGGCAGCGTGTTGATGATTTTGATGAGGTAACCTATGCCCTTGTCGTCGTTCACGATGAAGTTGGAAAGTTTCGTGCTGATCATGTCCACGATGCCAACCTTCTCGTTGTAGAAATTACGGTTGCCTGCATTCTCTTCGCCGGCTATCACCAACAATCGGTCCACGAGTTTCCTCACGTCGTCCACCCAAACGAATTCTTTGGGTAACGTGTTGTAGCGTTTGACCCCGCTGCCTGTTTTGACCTGGTTCCAAATCGGTTTGATGAGATTCCTGTACTTCTCGCCGCTGCTCGATTTCACCCTATTCTGCGAGGCGTCGTTGTTCTGGTACAAGGCATCCGTCATGATCAGAATTTCCTTGTAACTTTGGTAATCTTCGTCGGTGTAATCTTTCGGCTGCTTTTTGGCGACGAGTTCCCACAGTCCCACCGTACCCGGATACCTGTTCCAACTATCCTTGTCGCCTAAATTGACTTTAATGTCGTTGCCTTCGAAGGTCACCTTCGATTTCCCAATCTTCCACACCACACCGCCGCCTTCGCTGGTTTCCATGCTGGGATACAATCCGAACACTTCATCCTTGTCGAATTTCCCCGTGCTCAGGTAGTCTCGTGCCAAAGGTCCCAACTCGATTTTATCCGAAGACGACGACGTGCTGCCTATGGCACGACGTCGTGCCGGTGCATCCTTCAGTTCGAACGGTGTCGAAGGAATGCTCGAAATGGGTGTGGGTACGGCGTAACTTTTAGCTGCGAGCGGCACGAGTTCATTGATCAAATTTTTATTTTGTTCCGTGACACTTTTAATTTCTTTACCTAGACTGCTGATGGCATCGATCACGGGTTGATCCTGACGTTTCTTCTCTTCGTAGAATCCGCGATTCTCGGATTTCCAACCTTTGAAGCGTTTCGCGAGGTAATCGCGAAGCTTGAGATTTTCGTCTTCGATTTTTCGTTTCGTCATGACGTTATTTATATACGTCGTTTCTCACAACGTTGCAACGTTTAGAAAGTCGTTGATTTTGTTTCTGTATTTTCCATCGTTGGGTTTTCTCGTCATGTCGATCGTCACAAATCCGAAATCGTCACCGTTCCAGCAAGTAGAGCAGCCTTCCGAAAATTGATTGTAGTTCATGTCTCCGCCTACGTAGTCATCGTACGCGTGCTTGAGGTTGGTGTGATCTTGACGAAACAAACATATGAAATTGGCGTTGTCGCGCACTAACTGTTTTGGAATTTTGGAAAACGTTTGAGCTAGGTAAAAACAATCCATTCCTTTGTGACGACCTTGCGTGAAAAAGTTGCGAATTTCATTTTGATTTTCCAGGATGGCGTCGTCGAACACAACGACTGAATTTTCACGACAATCGTCGAGCGGTTTTATTTCCGAGGCGAATGTTGCAATGTCCAGACCATCGTACAGTTTTATCAGTTGCTGGTATTTGGATTGCTCCAAACTTTTCGAGAACACGTACAGGTGCCTGTTCTTCCAATTTAACCAATTCGGTGCGAGGAGAAAATTGTCCACGAGCAGTGTCGTTTTCCCACACCCCGAAGGACCTACGATCAGACAGCGGATGCTGTCGGGAAGCAACTCGCCGTTCTTTTTCTTCGTTTGACTTTCCGGATCCGGTAGACGCTTCACCACGTTCCACGTACTCACAAGATCACTTCGTCCGCGTCGATCCAACTTTTTTCTGGAAGTCCCAGCCATTTGACAAACAGTTTGTCACCTTTCCTACGCAATACTTTCTCGATGAGGTACGTGTCGGGGTGTTTTGTTTTAGAGAGTTCCTTTTCGTAAAATCTTCCTTTCAAAATCTCGCCGCTACTATCTTTTATTATATACGTGTGTCGGTTTCCAGGTAAAACTCGAACCACCGTAAAGAGTTCCGTGCTCCAATTTTTTGTGAATCCCTTCTCGAAGGTGCGTTTGAATTTGCTGATCCTCACCTGGTCTCCAATTTTGTATTTAGCTTTTTTTGTCGTGGGTGTGTACTTTGGACAGTAAACGGTAGAAATTAAACGCTGCTCGTCAGACTTGGTAACGTCGGCTGGCTTCATGCCTATCGTTCTGTGTACCGTTTCATTATAGGTGTCGACGAGTTCTGGCAGGATGTCGACCCATTTGTAATTCCCCCGAAGCGTGAATCGTTTCCACATGTGTGTTTTCAAGGTTCGATTGAATCTTTCCACGATGCTGGCTTTGATGTGACTGAAGGTCGAATAATGTCGAATCTTGTGTTTTTGAATAAACTTTTGGAATACGGCGTTGTAAAATTCTTTACCGTTGTCTGTTTGCAGAAACCGTGGTCGTCTGCCACCGCTTTCGCGAAAAATTAATTTGAATGCTTCCGTGACGCACGTTCCTGTTTTCGCCTTCAAAGGTAGAGCCCATGCGAATTTCGAAAACGTGTCTATGACGGTGAGGAGGTACTTGTTGCCCTTGTTCAATTTATGCACGTTTTTCAAATTGCCGCTACTCATCTCCACGAGGTCACTTTGCCAGAGGTCGTCGATGCCCTTGGTTACCACAGCCAAACGTTCGTAGTTGCGGCGTGCAGGTTTATGCAATTCTTCGACGATGGCCTGCCTAGACATTTTTTTGTTTAGAGATTACGTTTCAAGAGAAGCACAAGCGTGATGGGATTCAAAGAGGGTGGTACTTCGCTCGTGTTTTGAATGATCAGCTTATCGCCGGCACTCACGTTGAAAACGGTGAGATCTTCGTCTTCGTGTATTTCATATATGTTGCGCGTTTCGTTCCAACGTGCCAGAGGAATGTTTCCTGCTTTCTGGACACCACGATTCGATATCAAAGTCATGGTGGGAACGCTAGCTTTTCTACCGTGAGACCAGTACGAAAATTCGTTTATCTGAATCGTGCCGTCGAGGAGAAACTTGTAGTACGGATGATAAGGATGCAACATGTACAGTTTGTTACCTTCGACGAACGTGGAGATTCTCTGTTGATTGGGTACGCTGTTGATTTCAATGGCTTGCAGAGAATGCAGTTTAGCGAATTTAGTGTCGACGCTAACAAGGTTGCTGTGAACTTGTCCGAGTTTATTTTCGATGGGCAGCAAATGCTCGACTATGGTATCCGTTACGGTAGAAAACGACGGTTTGATTTTCACTTCCACGTTCAACTGCTTGTAGTTTTCGTTGAGTTCTTGCAACTTGGCACCGAAAGAGGCCAGCGTCGATTCCTGCGTGGATTCCAGCACTCCAACTTGATCTCTGATGTTGACGACGATGTTCTGAAGGTTCTCGACTTGATTCAATTTCGAGCTCTTCTCGGTAAGATCGTTCACGATGCTTCGCATCTCTGTAAACTGCGTGTGAAGGTTGGCGACGCTCTGCGAAGTGGGCAGCGTCGACACCAGCGAACTAATTTCGTCTCGAATCTGTTCCACGTTCGCCGTTTCCGTTTCCAGTCGTTTCAGCATTCGAGATATGTTTCTTTTCAAAGCGTGCAATTCTTTGGAGGTGGGGAGATTGGCCACTTTACTCTCGAGATCGCTCAATGAACTTTCGATGTCGCTCGAATCGGATAGTGCCGTCACCGCCGTTTTCAATTTTTCCAAATCTTCGCTCGAAGGCACGCTCGTCCGTAACGATTCCAAGTCACCCTGTATGTTGTCGAGTACGTGATGAAAATGAGCGAGATTCGTTTCGACGTTTAAATTTTCTAAATATTCGATCTTCTGCTGAACCGTGCTCAACGTGTCTTGAATGCTCGTCAACGCTCTCGCTTCGGCGTGAATATTTTTAATTTCTTCGTTGATCAATTCCAAGGACGCCTGAAGCGTAGCGATGGTGGTTTGAATGTGTTCGAAATCTCGATACGCCTCCAATTGAATTTTTATGTTCGCAACGCTTTTACCGATGACCTGCAGTTCGTCCGACGATGGTAGGTTCGTCATTGTATCTTCCAAAGTCTGCAACTTGGATTTAATTTCTTCCAACGTGCTGGTGAATTCTTCTTGTAATTTGGAAACGACGACATGCAAGCGTTCTGCGTCTATATCGTTCACGACGGTTTGAAGTTCAGAGAAATTCTTTTCTATTGCGGAAGTTCGTTCTTCGATTTCGAGTTTCAATTTTTCCAAATCTTCATTTTTCGATTGAAATTGCTGTAATTTGGCCAAATCATTTTGAAGCGAATCCACGCTCAACTGTATATTTTGAACGCTGTCGTAAGAAGGTACGTCGACATAATTTTTTATCAGCGTTTTTAGTTCGGAATCGATTTTCAGAATGGGGTCGAGACATTGCGTTTGGAGCGTAGCGATTTCCGACTCTAAACTTTTGTTTAAGGTTTCCTGCAAAGCGATCAAATCGGTCCTCAACTTCTTAACTCGAATGTCCAACATGAGAATCTCTTCTGCATGGTCTACACGCTTGGTGTTGCCGAAAATGTCGTTAGGCATTTTTGGTTAACGGTTATTTATAATAGGATAAACAATTCGTAATTCTACGAAGAGAGGAATAAGTTTGTCGTAATCTCCGAGGAGTTCCATGTAAAGGTAATCTCCTGCGGAAACATCGTACGTAATATTAGAAAGCATCTTGTCGTGCTTGATTCGAAAAATGTTCTTGCCGGTAGAAATTTTGATTTCGCCTGCGTTTTCCGGATTCACGGTGATTTGAAGTTTCCCGTCGATCGGAATTTCGTAGAAATCTAAATTGTTATTAAAAACATAAAACATCTTGCCCACATCGTCATTCAGTTTCGTCCAAATGCTGTTGAGGTGAATGATCAACAGACCGTTGAGTTTAGGTAACACGGAAGGTAAGACTTCATGATTTGGTATGGTTTCCATAATGGTCTGTTTTTTGAAACCGAACAAATTCATAGGCATGCTGGTTATTTAAGAATACGGTCATAGTTTTTTTTTTGTAATGACAGTCAAAGTGTTTTTTTTTGTTTTGTTTTGTTTTTATGAATCTTCTGTTGAAGATGGACATATGTTGCAGGTTTTGCTTTCTGCTAAGCGATAGTGCCCCCACGGCAATGTGTGAATACCACACTCGAGGACGCACCTCTTATCGTCGTTGGGATCCAGGGCAATTTTTCTAACTTTGTTTGTGGTGATGATATGGTCGACGCTCTGGATGCGTTGTTCTTCTCTTAGAACCGACGACCTGGTCTTGAGGCAATCGACAAAGTCCTCGAATGCGAGATGCTCCCGAACCACCTGTCTGCCGACACCCTTGGCCTTCTTGGTAACGCTGCCCTCGGCTTTGATGGCATAGGCCTTGGCGCGAAGACCTGCAAACTCGAGAATTACATCACCGTCCTTCTCGTCTTTGAGTTTGCCAGGCACTTTTTTGTTTCGGGGCAGGATGCCGTACTGGTTCGGCTGGGGATAGCCCGAGGTGTCGAAGAGGTTAACCAAAGATGGAGCTGTGGCTATATCCCCGTACGCGTCGTCCGTGCGAACGTGGTACACCAAGCTGTCCGTGTCCGTGTAGAGAAGCGAGATGTTGTGGCTATATTGTGGACGTAATATGTCGTAGTACGTCTCGAACATGTGCAGCTTGCTCAGGTCTAATACTGAGGCACCAACATAAATTGGCTTGTCGAGCCTCACCTCACTCTTCCTCATATGCACCAGAGCAAGCTGCTCATTATAAATAGTCCTCGATTTGAATAACGGGCTCGCTACGAGCCTGCGACATTGTGCTTTCCTCGTTACCAATTTTATGTCCATGCGATTTCGTACATTCTCCATAGTTTTGCCAAACACCGCATTGTTCATAAGCTTGAAGAAATCCTTATCAAGCTCGGACGTGGCTGCAGTGCGGTGTTTGGTGTTGACTTCAATATATGGCTTCAACCATGGAGAATGCTCGAACTTGAGGATGCGGTGAACTGCGCAGACCGTGACCCCTCGCTGCATCAACCACCGGAGATTCTGGTAGTGCAGGACATAACGCTCTTTGGGCTCGAAATCCATGACGAGCTTCTTCTGGTTGGAATCGGGTGGACACTTGAACTCGGGTGCAGGGGGAAGATCGCAGAACAAATCCTGCAGCTTCTCGGAGAACTCAAGATCCACCTCGGCGAAGAACCCATGTTCCGAATCGTCGAAGCTTTCGACGTCGAAGTTGGAAGGGTCAGCCCACTCGAAGCCTCTAAAAGGGAGTGGCTGCATCATGGAGTGTCCGTAGAGGTTATTGACGTCCGTGTACATGATGTAGCTGGACGGTTGTGAGGGGTCGTAGCCGGTGGCCATGTGGTGATTGTTGGCGCGCGAGTGTCGCTGCGACACCTGGACCATTCCACCCCGCACGGCGCGTTCCACAAACAGCATCATGTCCACGTTCGAAAGAAGCTCCAGCTTGATCTTCGTCACCAGAAACATGGCCGACCACGCCAGTCCGGGGAGACTGTAGAAGTAGGCAGGGTCCAGCTGGTAGATGGTCTTCGCAGTTGCACGGAACGTCTGGAACACGTCGGCGAGGAGCGTCACATCAAGTCTGAGGTAGGCGTCGTGGTAGTCCCCGAGAGTTCGACAGCCCAGCTCGCGCCACATGGACTGGGCGTGGTGATATTCCTCGTCGGTGATGTTCGAGCCTCGCAGCTGACTGTAGAAGTTTGCTCGAGGAGGTAGCGACGTCTCTGCGAACTTGGAAGGGTCTGTGATGTATTCATAGGGATAGACTCCCTTACGCTTGAAGAGGCCGGCGTCCAAGTTCGGAAAGTTTGCTGAGGTAATGAGCATTTGCTCGTCGCTAAGCTTCCCTGCGAGAGCATCGAGGCTGGCCGGGAGGAACCTCAGGGAGTCGAGGAAGCGAAGCTCGACGGTAGAGTGTGATCCTGAAATTCGCACCCACTTGCTCAAGCTAATGTAACGCTCCTCGTTCTGTGCCAGGACGTTGATTCGCATGTCGTCGTACCCAAGATGCTTGATCAGGTGGTGGAAGTCGTATCCCGAGCCATTGTGAAAAAACACAGGGATGAATCGCGGGTCCCGGGCCATGAGGTTGCATCCGTTGCACCAAGGACCAACATACCTACCGTCAAAGTGATCGTGGTGTTGGACTTTACGGTTGTTGGCGGTGTACTCCTTGACGCAGACAGGGCAAGCGATGGACTCGTCGTGTCTACGCTGATCGTCGGGGGACAGTGGGAGCATAGACTTGGGGGCCAACAGTACCTTCCCTATCTCGTTGGCCTCGACAACCATCCTCTCGAGGAAGTGTTTGGCTGCGTCGGGACCACGGTACACGTAGGGCTCGGGGGCGATATGCTGGTCTCGTCGCACCACAACGTATGCGAAACTAGATGCCTCGTGGAGTTGGTAAGGGGTGGTGGAAGAAACTTCGGGATCTGGATCGCAAGTGGACAGGGGTTTGAGGAAGGCCTCGAAATCCGCGATGATGATAGCGGGGTGCTCCACCATAGCACCGTGCATGTGGAAACGCTCCACGGTGCCGGGTTTGGGCAAGACTGCCACACCCGGCTCGTTGTTACTACAGTAGAACTTGTGGCGAGCGAGCTTCTCTGCAGCGATGTTGGGACCTCTGATCTGCTGATAATCCTGCTGTTTTTGATTGTCAAAAGTTGACAAGCACCTGCGACAAACTTCTATGTGGTGTTCGTGTTTGCTTGTTTGGCTCGACACCAACCGGGAGAGGGAACGGATAAGAGTGTAGTGGTGATGGGTCTCGTTCTTGATAAGTAGGAGATGGATTTCTCGAGCATTATTGTTGTCTACGTCGCTCACGCGAATAGGGTACACCGCATTTTCGTCAGTGAGACCGTAAACGTTGATAGCCAACCGCGCACGAGCCTCGAATTTTTGAATGTCCCGGACCTCTACGGGATAGTCGATCCCAGCCATCGCAACTTCCAGCTCTGCCTCATAGGGTAGGTAGTGGTTAACTCGGTGTGGATGGTTTTTCCAGTGGACAGGGTGTAATGCTGCAAGCACTGACCAGAGAAAGCACTTGGCGTCACTGTTCTGAATGTTCAGGACGGCCCTTTTTGCCGCAATGGTAGGTGGTAAGGGGACGTAGCTGGAGGCGGAGAGAGGTATGAACTTGCAAAGTTTGACGCACAGTTCGTGAGGCTCGCCACACAGCGAACCCCCGAGCCTTTAGCTTGATGTTCTTCCTGTTTTGCCACCAGCTCATCGGCAAACTGGTTGTAGATGACCTCGAGGTTGTCAACATCCGCCAGATGCAGCGTCTTCGCCTTGGTGTTGTGGCAGAAGCTGTAAATTTCGTCGGACGGCTTCTTGTACTGGCAACGTAGCGATGCGTAGAATTTGGTGGAGTACGTAGCCAGTGCATCGCCGAGGATGGAAATGATTTTGGCTTGCACGTTCTCCAAAAAGCTACGCACGTCGCATGAGCCCTCCGAAGTGATGACAAAGTCCTCTAACAACCGCTCGAAAGCAGTCTGGCTCGCTTTCGCCACAGGCTTGACGCGTTTCGTGGGTGGTGCATTGATGGAGGCTGCTTCTGCCTTCCTCTTGGTCGAGCTGGTCGACGGTTGGGGAACAGGTGCTCCGACAACAACTTTGCATGATGTTATATGCCTCTTCAAATTATTAATGGTAATAGGTATACCGCACCTGGGACATGATTTTTTAGCGGTTACACGCTTACCAGGTGCACAGGTACGACAATGTCTTGCAAAATGTGCGCTTGATATGGTTATCTTGCACACAGGGCAACTTTTCTCAGATTGCATTTTTTTGGGGGGTATGTTTATTTATATGTGATCTGTTGGTGGTAGAGTGTTTACAAAAAAAATGCCTTACGAGAAAAATTTTGTAGGCTAATTCTAATTAGTATTAGTTTGAGGGGTTTATTTATATATGGGTGGCGTTGTTTTCCTCAAATATGTGCTTTAATAAACCCTGTAAAAAAATTTAAAACGTTGAAATTATCCAAAACGGACGCAGCGTACTACCAGGCCGGGGGGTTCGAAGCCGGGACCAAAATATCGACGAAAAGTCACACGGTGCTCTTTCCCATGCGTCTGCTGCCGGGTTTCTTCTCGGACTACAAGGAGATCATGTGGAAGGGAGGACTGCGCGTTACGTTTCGAAGAGCGGCCAACGACAACGACGCACTGATGCGATACGCTACTTTGGGTCCGGACGGCACCACGCCGATAGCCAACACTTTACCCGAAGCAGCCAAGTGCGTCATCCGGAGCATGGAATTGAGAATGCCGGTGGTGGAATACGAAACGAACTACGCCCTCAAGTACAAAGCGGAGATCTTGAAAAGTCCGCAGGTGCCGATTCACTTTCACGGTTACCAGTGCGTGCAGAAGATGGCGTCGGGAAGTCACATGGAATTCGACGTGACGACGCAGTTCAACAACATACAGTTCGACATGCCAGATTTCGTCGTAGTGCTCTTTCAGACCGGGAGGGACAAGAATCAGGAAAAAGATTCCAGCAAGTTCGACGACTGCAAGATCAAGAACGTTTATCTGAAGAATGGACGCAACGAAGTGTTCCCGCGCGAGAATTACAACCTCGACGTGACCAAAAACGATTACCTCAAACTTTACGAAGCGTTCTCGGCTTACAAACGCGTAACCGAGGGAAGCGTGGACATGTACTACACGCCCAGCGAGTTCAAAGCACGGAGACCCATGACCGTCATCAACACATCTAAGAGAAAGAAGGTTGTGGTCAACGATCGAACCAACATCAAGGTCGTCTGCGAGTTCCACGATGCCTTGCCCGAGGATACCCTATGCAGTGTCATCCTGATTGCAGAGAAGTCCTTCGCCTACGACGTGAAGAACGAGAGGGTCACAGAGCAGTTTTAACAAGTTTTTTAACATCTTTTCTTGCACAATAAGAAATTTTCTGCACTAGCACAATCAGTTACAATAGCACAATACGAATTTCACTAGTTCAGATCAGTTACAAATATCAATTTCATTAGCTATCAGTTGCAATATCTTTTTTGCACTATAGCACGAGACAATCAGAAAATTTGCACAAAAAAAATTTGTTGTTGTTTTTACACGTGAAAATTAACAATAAAATTTTTTTTTTATCGTTTCAGATGCTGTCGAAACATCAAAAACATATACACACACACTAAAAAAATAAGCATGCAACTTTATTTGTAACACACACATACATTCTCCATCTTCATCAAGAAAATATTATAATAAACATAATTATTTTTATCTATATCTCACAATAAAACTCTATATCCAAAAATATCACAACATCAAATAACACTAGAGTCGTTAGTACACGTTGCATGCATTACGGAGGTCCTCTGTAGGGTTTCATGGAAGTTTGGGGGAAAAAAAAAACACGTGAAACTCTACAGAGGTGCGGTAATCTATAACCGCAGCCATTAGAAAACTTTTACCTTTTTGGTTGGGCACCACGCACCCTGGCGAGGTTATAGGGGCCAGGCATCCTAAAAACAACAATTATTATTTTGTTTGTTTGTTTGCGTCACAATGTTCCCCCGAGAGAGGTTTACAAAGATCACGATATACGGAGTTGGAAAATTACGATATGGCGCATTCGCTCATTACTCTTGCCAGCCATAAATCTCTCTCTCTCTCTTCATCTTACAGCAAAGTTGGCATCTCTATTTTTTTTTTTAGTTGTAAGTAAATTGCCAACACACTCTAGTTAATAATGCTACATATTATACGCGCACACGCACACACATACTATATTACCATCCACCCATCTCTCTCTCTTTTACGGCAGTACATATTTGTTGTCGGCTCTCCTTGTTTAGTGTGTGTAGGTTGGCAAAAATTGCTTTATGCGCTGTAAGGCAAGCCTCAAGCAAAGTTGTCAGCTCCTTGCTTTAGGCTAGGTTAGACCAAAAAAACCTTGGTGATTTTTTTTTCGAGTGAGGAGTTGGCAATGCTGATCTCCACTTGAGGGCGGTCAACCGGGTTGATTGCACAAGCAAAGTTGCCAGCTCCTTGCTTTAGGCTAGGTTAGACCAAAAAAACCTTGGTGATTTTTTTTCGAGTGAGGAGTTGGCAACGCTGATCTCCACTTGAGGGCGGTCAACCGGGTTGATTGCACAAGCAAAGTTGCCAGCTCCTTGCTTTAGGTTAGGTTAGAGCAAAAAGGGCTGTGGGTAAGCTGTCGGTTGTTTAACTCTTCCCTCTCTCTTTTTTTTCTTGTAAAAGGCTATGGCAAAAGTACCAGTGGGTTGGCAACCTTGCTTTATGCACTGTAAGGCAAGTCTCAAGCAAGGTTGCCAACTCCTTGCTTTAGGTTACGTTAGACCAAGAAAAATAAACCTTGGTGATTTTTTCGAGTGAGAAGCTGGCAACACTGCGAGAAAAAAGTTGCCAGCTCCTTGTTTTAGGTTAGGTTACCCCAAAAACCTTAGTGATTTTTTCAAGTAAGAAGCTGGCAACACTGCGCCATCAAATAGAGCTCATGCCTTACGAGAGAAATCCATTAAGGCGAGCTCACCACTTCAGCTCACCACTTGATGGCGTTGAACCGGCTAAACTGCACTACTGTGCTCTGTAGCTAGAATGTAGAGTGCTGCTTTTGACCACATTCGCTCGATCATACTAGTTCGAATCTCTCATCATTCCAATTTGACAATAATCGCAAAAATATATACGTGAAAAAATACGCCCTGGTAGTTTCAGCCCATAATCATCTATTCATTTTCATATGGCACTGTTTATTGCTAAGATAGACTAAACTACAGTTTAACGCGGGGATGAAGACTATGTTCAATTTCACTCACGATCCATATTTGAAGGCCCACTACGAAAGACAAATTACGATTATACGTGAAGTGCTGGACTTTGAGCGTATACCGCTCGTTTTGCCTGTTCGAGCGTTATTCGCCCGAGCGAAGAAGCTCTCAATTCCGTACGCTATCTAGCGTCGTCCGTGCCCACGAGCGAAATCATCTCGCTGCAGCACTCTACTAGAATGTCAAATTTGGCTTCGATAGCCGCTTGGTACAGACACACAATTTTACCTTAAATATATATGTAATAAAGGAATCTTTAAAATGAAATTTTTAACATGAAAGTGTAAAATACTCCTTAAAACTTTATAAACGGTCTTGGTAATTTACTATTCGTAGCTCGATGGCAACAATAATTAACTGCCATAGACCGTCATTGGCTCAATCAGTTCCTTACGGTGTTTTTGTGTTTCGTAGATATGTTTGAATCCCAAGATGATTCCTCCGCATATAACCACAGAAGCCGAAAGAAGCTACGAAGACAGAAAGGCTTTAGAGGTGACGTATGATTATAATAAATACTACAATGAAATGTTTTAAAATTAATTACGACTCAATTGCCCAAATATATTTGTAATTTTCAGAAATTCCACACACACACAGTAAATGTTCTGAGTTTTGGAATCCTCACTATTCAGTCTTTACACTCTTACACACTCTGTCTCGGACGTTTGTGGACTAAAGTTGAGCATAACGGTAAAGAAGGGGAGGAAGCGAGTTGGCGGAGCAAAGCAATGCACGCTGCTGCAAACGGCTGGTACATGAAGCTGCTCTTTCCCCTCAATGCGCTCACATCGCCTCTCACGCTTCGTTGCTCGAGCCTTCTCGAGTCTCTACTTGCCCAGGGACTTGTTTGTTTGATTTAATTTGCTTTATTTTACTTCAATTTTTGCGCCACTTTCGGCTAATTTGCGAAGATGGGGATGAGAGATGACATGATGAAATTGGTGAATGGGACACTCACAAACATCCATGCCCAGGCCGGGATTCGAACCCGGTACCCCTGGCGTCGTACCGCGAAGTGCTGACCACTCCGTCAAGGGGGCCGGCAGGAGAATGGGACTTGTTTCCGTTCGGTTGTTCCAGAGAATCCCGAGACAGGGCGCAGATATTTTAAAATCACGGGAATCACAATGTATGGGTTACTCATGGCTCCGTATCCAAAGGTTTGAATTTTAAATTTTGAATTGTAAATAATAGAATAAAACGTTTTGCATTTACCTGTGGTATGGTCATATTCACTAACTAATCTGTTCATTAATTTCTTGAATGAAAAAGAGAAAGAAATGATAGTCAATATTTCCTGGACAAAACGGACTGTGACTTCGGTACGTTTCAACTAGCGCTATGTACTCATTACTAGATTCTGTTTCTTCATTGAATGAAGAACGTGAATCTCTGTAAAATTTTGGACTTAAAGGACAGCAAGCTGTTCCAATAAGGTAGCATATATGAGCAATGTTGCATTTGTGTGTGGAAATGGGTATTTGGATATTTGGCCACTATATTAATATTCGTTCACTAAGCTATGATAATTTGTTACGATTTTTTTTCCAGGACCAGCAGAATCTTCAACACGAATGCCTAAATTAATGTCCAATAAAATGAGAAGAAAAGGTAATTAGTATATAGCCATTGTTCATAAGCAGCACAGAATGAATATCCTACCGTTATTCTAATTAAGTATTCATAACTATATGTGTTATACAAGGGAGAGTCAAATGCAAACCTTAATCCTTAGTTTTTTTTTAATCTACTAATTATCTGCATGGATGGTTGAACAGGTTTGCTATATTAGATCCATTGCTGATCTACATATATTAACAAATCTGAGCTAGCACCTGTACACCTCAAGAAGAAGAATCTTTGGAATGCACGTGCTGTCATCTATCGGCTACTGCCAAGATCTTTCCACCCATCTGCCTGTAAACTACGGGCATTGTCCAACTTTCTCCACAATTTCTAAGTTTGTTGGTGTGGTAGAGATATTGAATTTTCATTTCCTGGAGAATTTCCTAACATTTAGGCTTCCAGAGGGCCTTCACTGGTGCAAGTGTGTGGAGCAGGCGACATCTTCAAAATGACAAAAAAAATGTAACTCACTGGGTCAGTGTTGCAGCCTTGAAGTTGCTTTGTAAATAAGCGCTGATACCTAGTGTAAATTTTGTCTGTAGACAATGTGTCATAATTTTAAGGTTTTAATTTGACCTACCCTCGTACTTATTCTCGAATAATATTTCACAGAGGAGAGAGTGGTTTATATTAGTAAAGAATGAACGAATGGGTTAAAAGGTTTTACTGTGTCGGCACTTCAAAGTGCACTAGGAAATAACATATTAAAGCACTTATCCTACCTTAATGGGTGTAAAAGGTTCCTTGAGAAGGTTAAAGGTGCAAGGTTGTAAGGGATATGCACAGGACATACACAACCCATTACAAAGGTAAAAGACCAAGAACTGCACCAGAAACAGTGAAAGAGGCCCTCTTTTCTCAAAAAGCCTATTAAAATTGTAAAAAACTGCCATCATCACATCATGGACGATAACAGTTGGGAAGACCAAAGGAATATTACTGCTTATACGCTATTTTGTGGTCCAAAATGCTGTATTTCATTATGATACTAGTTGCAGATACATCACGTAAACTGCAAAACTAACTGCAAGAGACAGTTTAGTTTTAGAATAGACTTACTTTAATAACTTCATCCGGAGTTAAACAATTCGTTTTAATTGTTGCGTTGGGACACACTAGTATGAAAATTTGACTTCCAAAGTTTCACATGTTCCTGCCTTAACTACTCTTAGAAGCGTCATTGAATCATTTGTTCTCCATCGCTTTTCTGTCACATTTTTACCATTCACGAAGAGGAGGATGAACAGTGAAATGACATTCACAGACCGACATGGACAGCGCACAACATAAGCTCCACAGAGGATTATACTAGTGGTTGTGGGGATAGGCACCAAAGTCTCGTTATCTGCAAACCAACAATCCCGTGCACTGTTTAAGGTTGATTCTCGTCTTCTTGCAGGTTTGAACTGGGAAGCACTTATCAAGGATTTCTACAACAAGATTCCAATGGGTAATGTACAAGTGCTGAATTCATCAATGTTTCTGTAGCAATAGCAAGCGTTAACAATAAAGATAACGGTCAACAATGTCTGACTCATCTCAGTTTTAACATCCATGACAATGTAACATTTTTGCAGGGCTGGGATTCAGGGTAGACTACCCTAGTTATTTCTGCCAAACACGAACTGACGCTCATCTATTAATGGTAAATATATTAATGCTTTACAGAAACTATCCCAATACGTAGTGCAGGTCAAGAACTATGAAAAAATATTTTGGAGGCAAAATCATCATATAAAATTGTTTGGAATGCCATTGCCTCCGTTTAAAATAAAATACGAAATTTGACTCTTTCTCTTCTTTTGCAGGAAATAACATGACAGAACATATATCGCAGATTATGCGCAATGCAGGTAATGCTGTTGAAGAAATTATTTTGTTTCTGGTATAGTTTATGTGTCTCCGTGACCGGATTACGCTCACTCACTCGGAGCTCCCCAATTTCCTCACGATGGTGGGTTGCCACCGGCCCTATACGTAGGCCGAATAAATTCCGACCAGAGCCGGATTCGAACCTACGCCGTCCCGCAGCGAACGATCTCAAGACGAGTGAACGCCTTAACCCGCTCGACTACGGAGGAGGAGGAGTAGGTCACGGAGACCTACTATAACGGCTGGGGATACGTCGGGCCGACCCCCCGACTATTCCAATACTGGTTGAAGATCTCCACGCTTAGATTGATTGATTGATTTAGTTTATTTTACTTCGCGTTTTGTGCCTCTTGGCTAATTTGCGAAGATGGGGATGAGTGATGAAATGATGAAATGGATGAAAATGGACATTCACAAACAACCATACCCGACCGGGATTCGAACCCGGGACCCTTGGCGTCGCAGCGCGATGTGCTAACCACTCGGCCACAGGGTCGGGCTCCACGCTTAGAGGTGACGAAGGAAAGTGTGGGAGGGAGACCGGCAGTCGGTAGGTAAGCCTAGGCCCTTCATGGGCTGTTGCGCAACGGATTATTTTTTTTTTTTTTATTTTTATAGTTTATGTGTGTAATTTATTACGTTTTCTTATTTCGATTATAATTATAATTGTACGTCACCTTAATTTTGTTTTAATAAGGGCAGAGTCATCTCGCGGAGACTCGCGAAACCCCGCTTCAGGACGTTCTTAGCAGTGAGGTCAGTCTCTCACTGCTCTTTCAAAATCAACGGATGTTCAGTTAATTAATGTAAGAGTAAATAATTATTGCCAGCAGTTTAAACCTAAAAAGATATAAATCATAAATTAATAAGAGAGCAAGTGGTTATAATTTGAAACCTGTGATTCAGCAATCGCGCCTTGACTTCTAAAATTAAGTGTTCTCCCCATGGTATCTAAAACTAACCACTCGACCTTAAGCCCCTAAACTTATATGATCGGCCCACGACGACTAAAGTTAAGTGATCACCTTAAGTCTAAAATTTTAGGCGTTTACCCGTAGAAATGTTTGAAACTGAAAATTGTGGAGTAACAAGACGTCCATAGACGTCTAAAATTATATGATTGTCCTGAAGCAGTGTGTAAGAAGAGCAATAAACTTCCAATGAACCAAGAAGGCGAGATAATGAAACATTTCACCCCACGACATAAGGGCGTTAGTTAATCCGCCGCTGTACTCAGGCAATTTAGTTTCATTGAAAGTAAGTTTTGTTGCAAGTAAACAAGCAACATTGTAAGTTATATTTAACAATTTATATTTCAGAAAATGGAGACAGAATGCTTCAATCTCTCACGGACAAAGGTTACGGTAGTAAGTACATATTATTTTATTACAAAACATTATGCTTTCGAATCAAAGTATAGTCGCAACCAGAGCTCGCAACTATCGAATCAAGTGCGCATGTTTGGACGAGTCCAGTTTCAACATAAGGGTGGAAGGACGAGTTCAGTTTCAAAATAGGGGTAGAAGGAATGAGTGAAACGTGTCTCAAATAGGGATGGCCAGATCCGGATCCAAACGGATCTGGATTTTTCAGATCCGGATCCGTTTTGCCATCCCACATGAGCGTTTCTTTGGAAAGTAAGAATGTGTTTATAACATATTGTTACCTGCTAATATATATATATATATATATATACGTCTACGTCTCCCCCTCCGATTTCCATGAAACTTGGCAGGTGTATAGAGGGACCCAAAGGAAGAAATACTTTCTTTTTGTTTCGGCTAAAAAACTGTTTTAGGGGGCAAAACCCCTCAAATGTCAAAATGAGGAGAAATTGAAGTGGGGATCTGACCCCGAAACCACGTAAATATGGCATAGGAAGAAACAGGGGGCATAGGGCCCCTCTATACACCTGCCAAACTTCATGGAAATCGGAGGGGGACACAGGGGTCAGATCCCCACGTCAATTTGTCCTCATCTTGACATTTGAAGCGGGTTTTGCCCCCTAAAACAGTTTTTTAGCCGAAACAAACAAACACGTATTTCTTCCTTTGGGCCCCTCTATTCACCTTCGAAGTTTCATGAAAATCGGAGGAGGACACAGGGGTCAAATGCCCACTTAAATTTGTCCTCATCTTGACATTTGAGGGGGGGGGGGAAGTTGCCCTCTAGAACAGTTTTTTAGCCAAAACAAAAAATACGTATTTCTTCCTTTGGGCTCCTCTATACACCTGTCAAGTTTCATGGAAATAGGAGGGGGACATTTAGATAACCTCCCTTGTTAGTCTTACACTTTGTAATTATATAACACTGCATAATATTATAATGTTTTATTTTAATTTGTAAAACTGTAACTGTAGAACAATTGTATAATTTTTGTATAACATTTCTATCTTGTTAAATGTGTTAAAGGTTTCATCCTGGAATGGAATGTGTCACATTTATCTATGTTTCCATTTCTAATACATTCGAATGAATACATATTCTTTTCAATGGCATTTACAAAATCACCTCTGACATTTTATGTTAAACAAGTAAGATTATTTTTGTGCACGAGTGTGTTAGCCGATGCGTAGCAAAGTATTTTAGGAACAACACTTGAAAAAAAATGAAATGAAAAATTTCTTTGTAATCGAAGATCATAATACCTTTTAAGGTGTGGTAATAGTATAATAGGATTGAGATACCAAACTCTCGGATCCGGATCCAGATCCGAAAGTTTTGGATCCGGATCCGTTTGGCCATCCCTAGTTTCAAACAGTACTGAACTATCGCACATATTAAACATGGCTGGTAAAATACATTTACTGGTGAGTGAAGAGTTGTAAAAATCCACACACGGAAAATTAAATTCATCAAACTATTCGATGCACCAGAAACGCAACCATTCATGCACTGGGGAGTATTTTTTCTTCCTTGCCAAGAATCAGGTTTCGAGTTCGATACATTTTTGTGTATTACTTGTAACGGTATCGCCAAAGTGCATCATATGATGTATGTGAGTATCTCTTTCTATGTCGAGTTGCACTTTAATGCATCAATTGAGGCGTTTTTGTAAACCTTCCTGTATCTTTCTTGACTTTATGCATTTCTTTTGTTTCCACTGATGCCACTGGCGTGTGCAGAGAGGAGCTGATGGGGCTTCAGCCTCTCCCGAAATTTTGAAAAAATTAAAATCTTCAAGCGAAAATCAGTAAAGAACTGTGTAACTGAAATGTGTAAGTGCAAACACGCCATTAAATGACCACCGGTTACAATCTTTGTCTTCGAGTACAATTTTAATAGTGAAAAGCTCCAAATATATGAAATGCTTTATTGTGTATCCCGCCTGCTAGAACTAATGTACTAACCACCTTTACAATTACAGCCCCTCCAGAAAAAAATATACTGCGTACGCCAATGGTCAACGCGAGTGAAGTACACCGTAGGCTGCGTGCTTGCATACGTAACCGAAGGAGACAATTTTAACAGGATTTGTACTTTTTGTAACAGTTAATTCTGACAACCTGGAAGCATGTGAATGGTAGATAACATTATTATTTCACTCATTTTCGTCCCTTTATTTCTCACATCGACAACTTCTTTTCACTTTACAAAGATGTCTACAGCGCGCCTTCTCCGCTTTTTATTCAGATTTTTTCCCCCAACCCGTGTGCCAGTTGAAAACATTTATATCTTTTTGGAGAGCTTATGAAACGAGGAAGTTTTTTCCGTAATTTATACGCTAAGTGTGTTACCAATTTTTTGAGTAATCCACTTCGATTAGACGATAATTTCCAAATTTCTTCATGACGTGTGCACCAATGACTGTTTCTTTCTGTGCGTATGGAAATTTTGGGCATGATATTTTTTCCCCAGTAGTCACTCATTCGTCAGCTGTTAGCAACGTGTCGATTAAGTGTCCAGGGTGTAGTAGTTTTTTCACAATTAGTAGTTTTTTGGTCGCAAGTCGGAATATGTCACGAAAATCTACAAACTGCAATAACTCGAAACCCATTGATTTCCGACCCACGGTGCATAGGGTCAAATTTGTTGCAAATGTGCTCCAGTATTACCCCTTTCCAGGAATAGGTCGAATTACCAATCACCCTGTATACATTTACATAAATAAAATATTTAGACACATTTTACCCCTCCCAACTTTTGTTTTTAAGTTGTTGCTTAGCAAGAATAATAATCGAGATGTTATCAGCAAAATATTAATTGATTGTTTTTTGATTGATTAGCTTTATTTTACTTCGCTTCTTGTGCCATGAGATTGATGAATGGACATTAACAAAGATCTATGCCCACGCCAGGATTCGAACCACTTTGCCACGGGGACCGGCGTAAAATGTTAAGTACGATTGTGAAAATAGAACACTCATAGCACGTCATCGATCTCAATCCAATTCCAAATGAAACAAGCAAAAATTAGGAATCCTTTAACTGGGGTGTTTCAACTTTTTCACGCCTAAAACCGTTAGGATGATTAATTTTACAGGTATTTTTTTCTACTGAAGGGAATTCTATACATATATTTGTAACCATGCTACACGTTACCTTTCCCCGCACAAAACACATCTTCAATGAATGCACGAAAATGTGGCAACATCGCTTCCCAATGTTGACAATTGAAGGATCGCCCCACTGAGAGAAATGTCAAACCGTCCGTATACGATTTGACTAACTTTGAAACCGAGCTTTCGGAACACAAAATCGAAGCTTCAAAAGTGGTGGTAACTTGATCAGTGGCAAATAGCGTAATGTGACCAACATAATGATATACAAGGCATCTACATACAGTATGTAACATTCTTATTCGTACACACGGATTTTCAAAGAAAATGCTTCAATATCTGAAAGGAAATACACTCTTTTGAAATTGTTTCTTTACAATTCAATAACTAATATCATTAGGAACATAAAATCTTTCCCAAATTCTGTATAACCAATGACAATAATACATTAAATGAAACTGAAAGAGAAACATGCCATTTTTTGTGCAACTTTTCTATTCGTACACTTAATAATATAAAAGAAAAAGTATATTCAGAGCAAATTGACTGACAGTACTAATACTTTGATGCGTATCCTTTGGCTTTAATTACTGCTTGACACCTGTTCTTCATAGAATTAACCAGTTTCCGACATGTTTCAGAGCTTATTTTATTCCACTCGGCTTGCACAACAGTTTTCAACTCTTGTTTGGACTTGACGCCTGCTTTATGGACTCGCCTCTACAAAGTTTCCCATAAATGCTCAATGGGATTTAAGTCTGGACTTTGAGCTGGTGTTTGTAGTAGTTTGGGCACATTCCATATAAGCCAATTCATGTTAACTCGCGCCTTATGCTTACTGTCATTGTCTTGTTGGAATATGTAGATAGGCGGCATGTCCATTTCTTGGGTACTTTGCTTTACATTGTTCTTCAATATGTCCAAATAGACATATGCATCCATGATACCATCAATAAACTGGATGGTACCAACACCTTTGGATGCCATACAACCCCAAATCATTAATGACCCACCACCGTGTTTAACTGTTGGAACTGTGTTAATGTGATCATTGTCTTTATTTGATTTTCTCCAGACCCTATTTATCCCATCTGACCCGTATATATTAATCTTGGACTAGTCTGACAATATGGCACTATCCCAAAATTCCTGGTCCTTGTGGATGTGCTCTTTCGCGAATGAAAGTATATTCCTGCGATTCACCTTATTTGCATACGGCCTCTTTCGTGGTATTCTGCCATAATATCCGTGCTTCCACAAGGCACGTCGGACAGTTTGATCGAACATCATCTTGCCAGCAACATTTTTTACTAACGGTCGTAACTGAGGAACACTTAGTCGGGGGTTTTCTCGCACTCTTTTTAAAATAAAGCGTTCATCACGTTTATTCAACCGTGTCTCTTTTGGATTTCTCGGCACATTCTGTGTTGAACCTTCCTCTATAAATTTGTTTACTTTGTATTGAACTGTGGAGTGTGATTTATTGACTGTTTGTCCAATTTTCCTTAGCGAATAACCTCTAAGGGCCAAATTTATAATATCATCCTTCAGATCGGAACTAAGTTCCTTCACCTTGCCCATTTCGAACACGCTGATAGATAGACGATAGGCCTACAACAATACCTACGCCAGCATTCCGCTTGACGGGGAGCGCGCATGCATGTTCAAACTTGTTACGAAGTTGCAAACTGCACGAAATCGCCAGAATAGCGGTGGCGCTGTATGCGAGGAAGATTGAAACTCTTGCCTGTACGAATAACAATGTTACATACTGTATTCAGTTTTAATCCACAGTATCTAATGTAACTACACAATCACGTCATCTGAGGCAAGGTAAGCACGACACGTTTCAGAATAAATGAACTGCAGTAGAATACGAATTGGACAAAACTTAACAGCGCTTGGTAGTAAATGAACAAACGTTCAATTCAGTCAAACAGCTGAAAAAGAATAAGAAAATACTAGTAAGAAAACACAGTGCTGTACCTTATTCCGAAATGTGTGAAGCTGTCTGTCTTCGACCATTCGTCGTTGCGAAGTACTTTATATAAGTTCAGACCCACGTTGACTCACATACGATTTCCGAAATAACCACACCATATACTCGACATTCCTTGGGATCACGACAAAATAACGCTAAAGCTGATTCTGCTATCTTCATGTTAGAATATAATCGATGTTCTTTATTCTTTGTACTACGTATTTTCCAACACCAAACATCTTTCAGACGACCGAGACAAGCAGTTTTTTAAAGTTTTAAACTTTGCAACTTGTACAGAAATATAATCTTACGATTCGTTTCTTCGCCGTGAAAAAGGTAGACACAATAACAACACACACAAAAAAATCACTTGAACTGAACAACCGGTAGTTACCACTACCCCATATTGGTGAGGCGCAATTTGGGACTTGTTGCTCATCTCGTGAGCTTCGGGTGCCAACTAATCCTGTTTCGAACCGCTAGAGGCGCTGGTGTACAGCGCTTTCCACCGAATATATTTCTTAATTTCTTTTTCTGAAAAATAATCGCGAATAACAACGTTTCTCTGTGCATATAGAACGTCTAAAAGACTGTCATTGACAAATATGACAGTCAGTAGTGGCAAATCCCTCTTCTCTTCTTGAGGCAGATGACTTATATTTTACATTAGCTGTCCGCTAGACAAGGATGGTTGCCAGAGGTGCCTGGACATTCCCTAATGCAGGGGTTCTCAACCTGGGGGGGGGCGCCCCCTGGGGAAGCTTTGGAGAATTTCAGGGGAGGCGTGGTGAGCAAAGAAAAAGATATACATGAATTACCCCCCGCCCCCCAAAAAAAGTTGTGGCAAACACAAACCCCTTGTGTAGGTCTCAGAAAAGAAACTTCTGCAAATAGTTATCTCTGTCACACATTAATTGTGTTCTTAAGAAACAAGACCAAATGATGTAGCTTGAAATTTTAACTGCAGTGAGGGCAGAATGCTTTGTGATGTAGGCCTATTAAGCACTTTTATTAATTAATGAAAATGTTCTATCAACAAAACAAGTATTCGTATTTTTTAATATCTGTAATAATGAAAGCATCGTAAACTATTCTTTGTGTTAGATTTATTAACCCTAACAGCACAGTTTTGTACATCAATAATTCATTACGCCTAGAGTGAAGGGGGCGTGGACTAATTTGAGGACGCAAAGGGGGGCGCAGGCTCAAAAAGGTTGAGAACCTCTGCCCTAATGTGTCCTCAAAAAATAAAGAATTTAAGAAACTCCCATTAAAATGATGGAAGATGCTTTTCACTTTATAAATCACGTTATATCGTAGACAAATAAAATCCCAAGTGATTAATTATAAAATATGTAAATTGATATTTTTTGTATATATTTTAGACAATATCAGTGGTATTATGACACGATCATTAATCATGCTCTTGGATAATAATACTTGTATGCACTTTTTCCTATAGGCATTTTGCCTGCAGTGTTCACAGGCTTAGGAGCTGGCCTACTGATGCCCACGTACCACGGCGATAAAGAAGGCTGTAACTAAGTATTCTAAAATTTTAGATATTATTAAATAATTGCCATTTAGAAACTGCTATTTCGACATTCAAAGAAAGTACAATAGCATATTATGATATGTAATAAAATGTTTACTTGCGAGTATTTAAATTCTGAAATTAACACATAAAATTCACTGAAGGAAAAAAAAGGATATTTCCAAAAATGAAGAACTAATTTAGAATTAAAGACAATTTTCAATTGTATCATTATACTAGATTTTCTTATTTTTTAATGTTGCAATATAGGAGGTTCGTTCAATACAAACCGAGTCTTTCGATTTTTAAGAATAACGGAACACGCCGAGACATATATAAAAGACTTTGCTTATAAGAGGCAAGTGTCTACAATTACCGCATGAAGCGCTAACGTCGCGGATAAGATGAGTCACTTTTTGTATAATGATGTAATTTCCTGTAAGTGCAAATCCGAATGAAATTCGCAGAAGACTACAAGCTCAGTACGGTGATAGGACTCTTATCAGCAGTAGAACATTTACGGGTTTAAGACATTCATACATCAGCCCACGACGATCTTGGCCTATGTGACTCGGAACTCACTGCAGACGTTGGAACGCCTGGTCCTTGAAAATCCACGCATAACGTCTCCCAGTGACGTAATCATCAACAGTGTTTACTTCTGTCAGGTTTTCAAAGCTGTGCAGAACGTTCTCAAGATAAAACAGCCTGGTTTCAATTACCATAGACGTTCTGTTTCTGCAAGGCATTGCACGCCCTCATGCTGCACATCACAGGAACTCGGCTGGTAGTTATAGTGCCACACATCCCTGAGAGTCCAGCCGATCATCATCTGCTTGGACCCTTAACGGTGAAACAAGCTGTTCGATCATGGCAACGGTGTACTGAGAGATCTTTCTACTCTGTTGGCATCCGACGACTAGTGAAACCCTGGTGTATTAGGACGGGAGAGATTACATCGAGAAAAAGTATTTTCTAGAAGTCCAAATGCTTATTCTGAAAAATCAAAAGTCCCGGTTTGACTTGAACGCCCAAAATAATTTTCCTGGATCTATATTGTTTATCATACTGAGAAATATTAGAGTAAATTATTAATTAGTAACTGCTAATTCTTTTGCATTCATTTTACAAAGCAGCTTTGAAAGGAATGGCACACAATAAGGGTCCTTCTATGCTAGACAAGACGTCACTTCCGGAATTCTACCTTCTATTTGGGGAAACAGGTAAGTATTAGATTGAACTTTGACGCACACAGGTGATGTACGTAGTAGAAAGTTTAGCAATAATTGCAGAATCGACTAGGATTCGAACCGGGTCCTCTGTCATTCACATTCTTTCCCCGTAAATTTTGTTACAGCTACTTTTTTCCCATAGTTGTATCTCAGTTTTATTTCATATATTATCTGTTTCCTTGTTCTCGCTATTCTAATCCGTTTTCAACAGGAGAGACACACATACATCCTTGTCTTACTCCGGATTCGAACCTAGGACCTCTCGTGTTGAAGCGCTGACCATTTGGTAGGACAGCCATGTGGGTGGACATGTGAAGGCATCACGCCTCATTAATATTATGCGGGTTTCTATAAGTTGCTCGCAGCTATACTATTGTGTAGCACATGTTTATCTTTCTTCCAGGAGCAGGGGCTGGTAGAGGGGCAGCCGAAGGTGCAGGTTTGGGAGCTGCTAGCGAAGCAGGAAAAGGGGCTGGTAAGTACATGATTAAATATGTACAATATTCAAGTATCTACATTCTGAGAAAATTTGTTCAGAAAAATCATACTTTTAGTTTCGAAATTTTCGTTTTGTCTTTCTTGAATGCTGGAGAGTTTTGTTGTGCGTAATTCATCATTTAAAAATGTAACTCCTACACAATGTTCTACTTTCCGCAGTAACTGCCAACGAAGGATCAGTGTTCGAGTCGTGATCTTCTTCATCCTCACATTTACGATTAGCGCAATTACGTATAAAAGCGATATGAAATAAGAAAACTAAATCTATGCAATCCGCCTTCACCTACTGTCTATTGTTGTTCGACACCTCACGTCCATCGCATGGTCTGGAACTGAGGTTTCGCCACGAGAATCTAAGTTCCGCGCACATCTTTACTCCGCTGAATAAAAATCTGTATAAAATGGGTTTCTCAATGTGAATTCACAACAATAATGGATTTTGAAAACAGATGCAAAGAGCTTCAAAACAATACCAATATTGTATTTGTAGGACTACCCAATACTAAGGAGAAAGGTGTCTCGCAAAAATGATGATAACGGTCTTTTGACAAATTTAAAAAATCTGAAAATGAAGATTTGGATTTAAAACCTATCTGCCTACACCATACTAAAATTTCATCACGATCAGATCACCCGTTTTTGATTTACAGAATTTCAAAGAAAGCAAAACTAAAAAAAGGCCCTTTTTCTTGTTCTCACGACGGTAAAAAATATGACACACGCTCGAAAAAAAAATGGTTAGAAAGGATTAACGTAAAATTGAATAAGATCAATTTTGATGTAACTCTTATTTTTGTCGATCTAGTGGTTAATTTTTAATTGCAGTGTAAATTCGAGTATCTGTAATTTTAATAGTAAACAAGAAATCCACGTTTAACAATGGGTCCATTTTAGACACATTGAAACCATTGATTTAGCTAGAGCCTCAGATTTAGGTGTGTACAAAGTTAAAAATAAAGAAATCATATGGAAGGTATGAAATTTAACAAGGCAGGAAAAAATTAGAGGGCATGCAATAATAAATAAATAAATATACTAATTCCAACATATTTATACTGTTATTTGTACGGTAAATAAACAAATTAAATTACTTCTTTCTTTTCTAAATTAACGCTGGGTTGACAGTGTGAATGAAAATTTTCAAATTTTCCTCTCTCCCTCTTTTGTTTCTTGAAAGAATAACATTAGGTCATTACACTTTCAAGTTCTTGAAAATCACTATGAATGTACTGATCCTGGAATTTCGGTACTAAAAAAAATAGATCCTGATCTTTATTTCTGGAAATTATTTACCGATTCTGAGGCTCTAGAAACAGTCGGAATATTTCGAATTGTCGTATGTTCAAATTACCCAATTGTCAAAGTTCTCTGCAAAATCGGAAACAGTACATTTCGATACTTTTCAGCAGAAATGACTGAGCTGTGAAAATTTTGGCTCATCTGTTCTTCCATAACACCACTTGGAAATATGCTTAAATATTCTTCCTTTGTTCTCCAGGTGTCGGCGCAGGACTAGGTGCCGCTACAAATGTGGCCCAGGTGTCTCCAAATGCAAGAGGCCAGAATCCGCAATACATGTCCATGCTGAACTACGCGCAGTATATGCATAAGAGGAAGGGCACAGGTGACGTCACACGAATAACTTTCTTTTCTTCCTCAATTACATACTTCACATACCTTTACACAGTAGCTGATGCACTTTAAAGTTAGCGGTACAGTGCCCCCATAGTACTTAACTTCCCCGCTAGGTTCCGCCACTCCCAGCAGAGGAGTCTTCGACAAAGAATCGCTTTTGTGTAATTGGAAACAGGTAGCAGTATGGTTAATTAAAGTTTAAAATATTTAGTGACATTTCTACCACTGCGTAGCGGCGAAGATAATTTGGGAATTAAAGCAGTTATCGATAGAATTTAGAGGAACACGGTACAGAAGTAAGGGATGATTTGAATTAAAAACCTGGTATTTAAAACTAGTTTTAATTGCAAACTATCCCAAATGCGAAGATGGCGTTTAAACTTTCCGAGCTTGTCTCTCAAGTAATACTGCGTACAACTGACTAGCTTCTACACTTGTTCAAAGCCCACACTTGCTGTCAATGAAAATCGGACGCCATGATCCTCAAACTCACTTCCCTACAAGACATTAAGTGTGTTGACTAACTATACGGCGCTAGTAGAAGTTATCATTGAAAATTTGCTATTAAAATCCACTTTTCGCCGTAGAGTTATGCAACATACATAACGCCTTACAAGCAAGCGAACATTTCAGAATTTAGGTGTCCCGTTTTTATTGCCGGTGAGTGTACACATCGGCCTCTATGTGCCTCCACCAGGTACGTAATCGGAGGCACCCTTGGTTTGATTTGATTTGATGTTTGTTATTTAGCGTCGTGCTTCCACCACTTTTAAACTCCGTACCAGCAAACTGTAGACCAGGCGAACGAGAACAAGTCTCTGTGCAAGTAGAGACGCGAGACGGCTCCCAGTCGATAAACACGTTCCACAATTGGTGTTGAAAGATAAGCATAGTTCTTTGGCAAGCTTCCGTGTTCATGGGCGAGGTCAAAGGAATTGTGTCAAACATCGATCGAAGTTCTTTCGCTGTGTGGCTATCTGGCTGTTGCATGGTGTCTGGAGATTACACGTGCTGGACAAGGCCAATGCTATCCACTACATGTGCGTCAGGCCCAAGGCACTTGACTTTCCATGTTGCACCGCTGTGCGATAAGCAACTCTGAATACCTGACCTTGACACAAGAAGTAGGTAGCTAACGATAGCAATCGTGCTGCCAATGTTCTTGGCTTTGGAAAAATGATGCCACTGTATTTTTCCTACTCCTAGCCGATTTCCTGATACCAGACGCTTAATCCATGAATTGGCAGCACACCAACAGGAAATTTGAATTTCAATTCTAGCAAATAACTATGTAGCATATTCAATTACTACTAGATGTATTGCTTGTCCTAGCCTTTTTATTCAAAAACATAATTTTACTGCACTATATTCTACACTAAAAAAGAGTTCACATGAGTAACGTTCCTTAGATTATCAGCATCTACTAAACGAATATATGATTTATGAAAAGAATGATTACCAATGTATTTTTGTGTATGCACTATTTCAATCTATCCATTAAAAAAATATATTAGCTGAAGATGAATATTGCGGAAGGGGGAAAACTACTCTGTTCCTCTTTTGAGGTACATTTGACGCGCAGAGATTGCATTAGCCCTCTCTCTAAATGTAGTGCCTGTGCTCAATATATTAAAAAAAAAAAAAAAACACTAAATATGCTGACCAAGGCACTCTATGTTTCATTGAAAAAACAACACGTGACGTTTCAACACTATCAGCTTCTTCCTCAGACTTGTAACCGAACTAAAATCTTAGTTACATATACTTTTGTACTTTACAAAATCTTAGTTTGCTTTCAAGTCTGAGGAAGACCTTGATAGGTGGTTGCAACGTCACGTGTTAACAGTGGCAGTGCCAGGATCAATCATCTAGGAGTGCTGACGGGGGTGCGGAATGAAATTTAGGGAGTACGATGTTGAAAATAATGAAAAAATGAAACATGCATGTATGCTTTAGCCACTACATCAAATACCAGTGAAGTTTTAGTAGACATCCATGAAAATATGCAAATGACTTGATTAATTTTTCCTTGCCTGTTTTAACCATAAATAAGTAAATGTGGCTTCTGATTAGTATGAATAGCTTGCCTGTAGTATACAATAATGGTGATAAAACAATCAAATGCTGATCAAGGCAAAATGTATTGTAGAAAAAAGATACACTAAAGCGGAACGTTTCCACCCTCTAACAGGGTCTTCTTCAGACAAAGATTCACAATTGAGTGGGCGGAGCAAAGCAGTACACGCTTCTGCAATGGCTGGTAACTGCAGTCTCTTTTTCCCATCCACACAATTCCGTTCCCTCGCGCGTTTTCATTGTTCGAGCACGTCGAAATGGTAGATAGAAACAGGGTGCACAGAGTCCGCGGTTTTTGTGGCGAATGCTATCCTCCGGTTCCGAAAACCTTTGCAATGGTTATGTTATTCAGTAGACTTATTGGGACAAGCCAATCAACGACCTCTTCAGGCAATCCACAACCTTTTTTTTCTCAATCCATTTCCTTTTTACACAATCCACGACCGATTTAAGTCAATCCACGATAGATTTATTGTGAATATTTGTCTGAAGAAGACACTGTTAGAGGGTTCGCAAGCACCCCTTGGAATCCCTCTGGCGCCGACCCAGCGTGTTAAGTGATTTTCTTTTTCTGAAACATATACTGCCTTGGTCAGCATATTTATTGTTCTCTTTCTGTCACGGAAACAAGGCTTAATCGTGTCACCATCAAGAAAAAGTAAAATGACACAGAACACATCTTATATCTATAGACGTTTCTAGAGTGAAGATTCCGGTACTGATAAAAAAAAAATAACATTTTCAGGTGCACCAAGGCAACAGAAGCTGGCACCAGCTGCTCCTCCCCCGGTGCAGAGAGCAGCCATTTTGCCTCCATCGATGAGGGAACGCTACAGAGCCAGGCCTCGCCCTGACGCAGTCCCGGAGCACCACATGGTACCGCGTCCTGCAGGCACTTACGTCCCACCTCGGCATGTAGCCGGGATGGGCAGGCAACGGTATGGGAATGTGGGCATGAGGCCCAATGGTATGGGCAACGACGACATGCCTGATTACTATGGCAACTATGATACTAGAGGTATGTTCGTAGGCATTGTATTTTCTTGGACAGTACATAGCAAGCACAGAAAACACTAGCTTGGATACTTTATTATACATACATACATACATATATATATATTCTGTATATATATATTCAATTATCATATTTTCAATTAAATTTTGGATGAGAAAGTAATATTTATTTCAATTTTAAGATATAGAAAAAAACGGGTACAACTTTCCACACATAACTTGATGGATATTTAATTTTATTCGAGGGAAACATCAAAATTAGCCTATATTTTATGTCGAAATAATAAGCATAGCTTGCAGCCAATCTATAAAGCAAACCAAAAGTCCTATTATCCCCTATGTATTTTGCGACGAGGGAAGGTTATGGATCTGAAGTAAATAGCGTATGATAAGAGAGGAGGTTACAGACAACAATTTAGTCCAGAATGTCTGTGTGGACACCATCCTTTTCATAACAGAGAATTATGCGCCTCCAGGTACGGTGTGAAATCCTACGCAGCATTGTGCGAGTGATCGTGGCAGATGCGTGCCGAACGGCTTCTTTCAGCAGTTCGTTAGTTGTGTGGTAACGCGTGCAGGCAACTTGCTGTTTGATAGAACCCCACCACAATGTATTATCACACGATGAAAGATCGGGACTTCGGGAAGGCCTGTTGAGAGGTGCTGGTAACTGTGGAGAACCAAGTCCAATCCATCTGTTACCAAACACTTCATTAAGATATTCTCGCACGGCAATCGAATAATGGGCTGGTGCTCCATCTTGCTGAAACCAGACGCGATCGGTAAGTCTTTCGGCTTGCAGCTCCCAACTAAGTATCACTACGAACCACTACCACAGCACAGACTCGCATACCTACGGGTTAATGGGACTTTTGGCTCACCCTGTATAGTAGTCAAGTTGATTGATTGATTTTGCTTCGCTTTTCTGCCACTTTTGTGTAATTGAGAAGATGAGCATGAATGGTGACAACATGAAATAGAGTGAAGTGACAATTACAAACGCATGTGGACAGCATACAGCACAACAACATGGAGGATTATAATGGCCATCAGTCCAGACGCCATAGCTTCGTTGCCTTGAAAAATTTCAGTTACCGAAGTAGTAAGAACATAGTCCATAGCTGTAGTCGATTTTTTATTATATATTCTGTTTCATTAAAAGGGATGAAATTAGGCTGATGCTGTCCTCAGCCAATTGACATTTTCAGTTTCATCATCACCAACAAACTGAATGTAAATAGTGATGGACAATTCGCCTAGTATTACTTTTGTGATTGGGTATACAACCATGAGTGTTTCTTTTGTTGTTGTTGTTCTTGTTGTTGTTGATCAGAAAAGAGAAAAAAAACAAATGTAAGGCACACCCAACGGTTACGGCCCGTTTCGTCTTATTGAGTTTTCACCTCCCCCACTAAAATTTCAAATGATTTATGTGACACGAACTTTCTAAGGCGAAACGGGACATTCCATTTATCCTTATCCTGTTTCGCCTTACACACAAAAAAATTCCCACCAGGAAATATTATCGACTTGAAGGGTCATTATTATTATTAACCTAACCTAACCTAACCGACAGGACAATGGGAGCCAAGGTAGGCAAGTTCACAAGCTCTTCGCTCCCATTATGAATTACCCTTCAAGTCAATAATATTCCCAGGTGCGAAATTTTTGTATGTAAGGCGAAATGGGATGTCCCGTTTCGCCTTAGAAAGTTCGTGTCACATAAATCATTTGTAATTCTATTAAGGGAGGTGTAAACGCAATAAGGCAAAACGGGAGGACACGCATCTAACAGACCGTAGCTAGTATGAAAGAAAGACATTAATTATTAAAAACGTATTTTTTCCTGAATCAGCTCCATTCAACATATTCTCCATTTCTAACTCCAATGTTTCTTAATTGCCGACTTCGAACTCAACCCTTTGATTTAATTAAGAAACTGTCATTCTGAACCAAACAAAAAGTTAATTACGTTGACCAATGTTATTCACAATCAATGTTCTTTCTTTTACACGTTTACCCCGAAAGGACAGCCTTACAACTATTACGAGTACTACACATATGGGGATCCTGAGGCTTATTACGACACGGATGGTGAAGGTATGTTCATTCATGTATATATTTTGAAATAAAACCGAAAGGAAATTCATACTATGCTAATGTCCAAAATTAAAGCAAGAAATGGAAATTCTTTCCCGTGTGTCCATTTGACCACATAATACGATCAGGTGATAGTAATATTTATGATCTCGTAGACAACTGGTTTAAGATAAAAAATAAACTAACCTTAATGTGCCAGGATTTATCAACAAAAAAATCACGATAGCAACAGGTTAAACTTGGCAATTATCAAAAAAAAATCACACGTGGAAAGGATTTCTGTTTGTTGCTTTAATTTTGGACACTAGTGTAGTAGTGCATGCATGTTTCATGTCATTCTTATTTTATATAAATTGTATTTATACAACCTATAGCCAGCCATCCCTGTTGTGAATTCAGGTGGCAGAGCCTCGTCAATCTGCAAAATGCAGTTCAGGCTTTTCTAACACCTTTGGCTAATCGCGACAATGAGGATGAGTGATGAAATTGATAAAGGGACACTCACACAGAACACCCAAGCTCGGGATTCGAACCCGGGACCTCTGGCATTGTAGCGCGCTGTGCTAACCACCCCCGCGAAGGAGGTCGCCTCAGACTGTAGGTGTTTGTGTACCTTGACACTCTGGAAACTCAGTGGAGAAAGAACGATAACAACGTATCTGCGCAAGAGGTGACTCGACTAATGAACGCGTCAGAGGGGAGATGAGTACATGGAGGGGGAATCAAGGATGCAGCTACCAGCCGTTTGTACCAGCGAGCATTGTTTTGCTCCGCCCGTTCGCTTTACCACCTTTTGTACCGTTGTGTGTGTCAATACTCCACAGAGCCCTAAGAAAGACTGTAGAAGAGGCATTTTTGGTATACTGAATTTTCTCCAAAGATTTGAAGAACACTGTAAAATTAGTAACTAAAGAGCTAACAAGCTTCTTTTGTTGCAGAGGTTGGAGACGATGAAAATGGAAAATTAATAAACTACAACAACAATATACGCAATGAAGAAATTTCCAGAGCAGGTAACAATTACATCTTTACGATCCTGTTTTAATGTTTATGTCTATGGACAGGTTTTAAAATCGAATAAGTTTGAAGTACACAGAATATAAGAATACAGTGCCGACGATTACGGGGGACGAGGGGGCAGTTGCCCCACAACTTCTCGCCACATTTGCCCCCGCACTATGCTAAACCTTATCTACAAAGAGAAATATATCGTCTTTGGCCCCGCCCCCTGATTTTGGAACCCAATCGCCGACACTGCAAGAATACATATCAAATTTTGCTACAGCATATTTTACATGATTCTTATTCACTTGTGGATCTCTTCTCTCAAAGGTAAAAAGAAACAACAATCACTGAAGACAAAATATAAAGGTAAGAAAAATATTAGGAAGAAATCAATTTCTTTCATTTACGTGTTTTGTTGCATGTCTGGGTCCAAAAAGCTATGGAAATATGAAATTTTGCATGTCACTCAACATAAAATATGCAAAATAGATGGACTCATAATACAGGGCTAGCATAAATGATTCATTCGTTTTGAAAAGGCTATATTTTCAAAAGTATTACACGTACACACATGAAAGATATATGAAAAGAACCACAAACTCACCAAGTTTATACACCTTCTACAAATGTTCGATATGTGCCCCTTTGGTTACATGACACACGTCCAGACGATACTCAAGCTCATTCCATACATTTTGTAGCATAGTCCTGTCAATGGTCTGCACTGCAGCACTGATGCGTTCTTTGAGCTCGACTAAGGATTGCGGTAGTGGGGGTACTTAAACAAGGTCCTTAATGTACCCCCACAGGAAGAAGTCGCAGGGCATTAAATCAGGAGATCTGGGAGGCCAGGGGAACAAAGCTAGGTCATCTTCACAAATATGCCCAATCGAGCCTTGCGGAAGTTCATCGTTTAGGTAGTCACGAACTGGGATGTTCCAACGAGGGGGTGCCCTGTCTTGTTGGAAGACAAAATCCCTGAAGTCAGCACTGAGTTGCGGGAACAACCACAACTGCAACATATCCAGGTAACATTTACCGGTCGCAGTTTGCTCAGCGAAGAAAAATGACCCATACATCGTCTGGACGTGTGTCGTGTAATCAAAGGGGCACATATCGAACATTTGTAGAAGGTGTATAAACTTGGTGAGTTTGTGGTTCTTTTCATATATCTTTCATGTGTGTACGTGTAATACTTTTGAAAATATAGCCTTTTCAAAACGAATGAATCATTTATGCTAGCCCTGTACAACAAATTATTATTTTTGCCTAAAATCAAAATCAGTATTTGCATAATGTAAAATTTGCTAGCCATTTACGTAATACATACACATGACAAATGAAACTCATTATCTAGGATTACCCATGCTTAATCATGCAATACACACTTTGCCACATAAAATTTAAGTTAATGACTATTTCATAATCATAAAATAATGAATACAGAAAAATAACTACAGTTTTGTGTAACATCTGAAAAGTATTTTAATTAAACCTATTGAGCATTATTTGGTTATTAATCAATACAGATGTCACAAGTGAGCAATTCAACGATGTTGGGATGTATAATACCAAAGGACACTACAAACCACTTTACGATTACAAAGGCATGAATGGGTTCTACGTCAGGTATATTCCTTCGGTATACTTAAGGCCTCTGAACTATCTGTCTGGTTTTGGTAAGATGTAACGTAATTTCCATATTCTCTCTATAATGAATATTGCTTAGACACTTGGTAAAATTAACCAAATTTAATAATTAAAATTTTATTTTGGAAAATATTTTCCCCATGAAACGCAAGAAATTAACAGTGTACAGCGGGATCCACTAGTATTGCCCGACAAATTGTCCATTACTATTTTCATTAATTTTTCTTTTACATCCTATGTATTTTTAAGCGATGGATTTTTATGTTTGCTGGTGCAGAAGTTGTCAACAGCTTCTTTTGAGTTCTCTTTTAATTCTTAAAGATTTTATTTGGTCAAATGAAGTGCACGAACATGGTGATGGACAATTTGCACGGTAATACTCATGAATCCCACTGTACAACTCACATGTGAAGGTACGGACAAAGCAATGTCTTGACTTCATTATTACACATAGGTACCTCGTACAAATTAAGTGTGTGTTAGAAGGAGTTGGTGAATATTTTATCTTTAGTTGAACGTAAATTTTTGTTTGATGTCATAAATATATACTGGTTTCTGCGGAGAATAAATTATCATCATGTGGTATCTATGCATGGAAAAAAGTTCTTCCCCATAAGGCTTTAATAGGAGCAAGTAATGCAGGAGGGTAGGCAACACATATTGCACCCTTCGATGATCGGGTGATTTTGCCTGTCTTAACACCGAGAAATGTGTTCCACGCGAAGGTCAACATGACAGGAAAGCAAAGAGGGTCACGTGACTATTGGTTACGTGGAGTGTTGTGCTTCTCCACGTCCCCAGTTCTTGATCCACATTGCAGAAAAAGTAGAGCTGCATGCAATATATGAAAATAGGTTGTTTTCAACTACACGCTTAATTATGATTTTTCCAATTGTAAATCTATCAGACGTGTCTCCCGATTTAGTCGGGACAGTCTTTTACTTTGAATTCCTGTTTGTCATAGGCGTAACTTGACGGGAGCAGAAAGGGCATTTGTAACCCGCCCCCCCCAAATCAGGTTTCTTAAAGCTGCTAAAACAGGAATTAAATACTATGATTTGACGCGTCCAAAAAAAGTATTATATTGAAAGATTGTTCCCAAATACGTAGATAGCAATTTAATACTTTGAAAGTGTCTCAGATTTGTTTATTATGTCACATCTTAGTGTGGCACAGGTCTACTACAAAAGTGGAATTTCGTAACAGAAATATGAACCCACTCCTTTTATTTTGTAGCCGATTTCATCTTGAAACTGAAACTAAGAATATTAGTTAACAATGTCATTGGTAAACAATAAAAAAAGTGTTAGACCCAATTCTTTAATACCTTATCATAATCTTTATCGCAATTTTAAATTTTGTTGTAAGTCCACTTTATGCAAAAAAAAAAGGTAAAGTTCTCACCTGTGCTTAGCGCTACGCCATGAAGGCGTATAGGGGGTGTGGGGGTAACGCCCCACACTTTCTTGATTCGTTCGTGAGTGGGGGTGATGTGATCAGCATCACGCCCCTGACCGCCTTTACCCCCAGGGTTTCCCCCAGGTACCCATGTCATTCGACGCTGGGTGGGCGCCGGGGCCGCTTCCAACGTTAGAAAAGTTACCGGGCTTGAACCGTCCGGGGATTGAACCCGGGGCCTAAAGCATGGTAGTCAGACGCGTTACCGACTGAGTCACCGGCACAGATAGACTAATCTGAACTGCATACAGTTTAAAGTGGGATCCGAACCACTATGTGCGATCACCTGGTATCGTACCCGAGACCCCTTGATTACAAGGCCTTACCACTACGCCATCAGTGAGGCGCACACAATCTTTCTATTTCGACCTTTTTAAACCTATATGTATCATATAAGAGGTTGTTTTACGTTGCTATGCCTCTATCGATTATATTTAGCCAGTATTCGAGCACATAGCATCAGGTTTCATAGAATATAAGCTTCTCTTCCATGTTTATGGTTTCCTGTCTGCAGTAGAAAAACTGGCAGGTTCCCATAGCTTTTCTTTCAATAGTCTTCCAATGGTTGCATATCATATCACTCAAATTTGATTCATTCGTTTCGAACACAATCCCCGATGGCGCAGTGGGATCGTGGGCGCCTTGTAATTAAGGGATCCCGGGTTTCGATACTCGGTGGAGGAACATAGTGGTTCGGATCCCCCTTTAAACTGTAGGTCCATTCACGATTAGCCTAACAGGACATAAAGTGGACTTAAGACACCAAATCAAGCAACCAACACAATCCCGTTATTGTCCAGATTATCGAATCCAGAGCCTTCGTCGCGAATAACATAAGCAGGAAGACAACGTGAAATAACCGAACAGAAACAGAACCTAAAACCTACATCGGATAGATTGGATTAAGTCGACGATACAGCACGGGTTCTGAAATGAAAAAGAATACGAAAGTTGAAGGACCTCTATACGCAACCACTTTTCCTCCACTCAATGGGAAAGATATCCTTCTAGCTGAGAAGCCTTTACGTAGGAGTGCCCTGAGGGAACTTCAAGGCCACGACGATAAAGTGTTCTAGTGCAATGACGGGACCAAAACATACGTCAGATAGCTGTGTTCCTCCTTATTTCGTACGCCATTGAATACTGGAACACGTGACCTCGTCTTTGATAGAGCAGAAGCCTGCTTGCTTGCCACCACCCTTTAGTTCAGTGACCTTCGCCCGTAGTCAGCAAGAGTGAATGACTCACCAGATACTTGTTGTCTGTGAGGCTACACAAGAATAGATATTTCGTTAGTGGCTGTAAGTATTGTTTCATCTGCAGTTATATCAGTTACCATTTCAATAGTTTCCTTCCTAATGGTTACTTTAGTGATAAACATGTAAATTAGTTCTCGAGAGTGAACGTTTTATCTATTTGAACGGGGGATTTTTATACAGCCTGCATGTATTATTTTTTCCTGAAACAAGAAGAAATTCGAAGACGCAAAAAGAGTTGTATAAGAGTAGTTAACAAAAGGAAAAAAGAAGAAGAAAATGTAAATGCTGAAATAAATTATGGTAGAGATCGAGTGAATAACATTTTGTCATGGGGCCTCCTCGATGGCGTAGTGATAACGTCGTCGCCTTGTAATCAGTGGATCCCGGGTTTGATACACGATGGATGCACATAGTGGTTAGTATCCCACTTTAAACTGAAGGTCGAGTCCAGATTAGCATATCTGTGCACCAAACCAAAACTAAGAAAGAAATTGTCACAGTGTAAGAAAATTTCATGTTCAACCAGATACGAAACAAAAGGGAATAATATATTGCAGGTTGGAGTTCACATCTGTAGCATCTAATCAGCACAATTATGAATCGCAACATATCGTATGAGATCCATTTTTATTATACATGTATGATAATATAAGAGAAGTAGAGGAAAGAGAAAACCAAGCGAAACACGGACGCCTTCTCCAGAATTTCAAATCTCGTTACATAAGGTTCTGGGTTGGAGTCCCGAACAGGCATGACTTTCTTGTTATTGCCCTTTTATCTGCTTCATTTCATCATAATTCATCGTTATGGTTTACCTGCAGGGGAAGAATTATGACAATAATTGCCAATACAAAGCCAATGACAAACAGAACAACTCGATTACGGAGATGCCAAGAAGAAACGAGACTTGACAGTTTCTCCGTCTCTCGGTTTGTCGAACTGAAAATTGCTCTTCCGGTCTCGGTCTCGATTAATTAAATATAGAAATCGAAAATGTATGTGAATGAATATACATGTATTTTATATATTCCGGTTTTTTAGGAGATTTCGTGAGAGATGAAATAAGTACTCTTCCATCGTATTTATTTTTATAATTTTTATTCCCTGTTCGATGATCGCGACGATAAGGACGAGTGACCATTACATGAAATTGATGACGAAATAGTCAAACACCCCCGACAAGGACGGTACTCAAACCCGGGAACTTTGGCGACGATATCGAATGTCAATCACTTAATGAGCTTGACCACCGAGCCTGCTTAATGTTGTTTCTGTCAGGTAATTCGTAATAATATGCCACATTCACTATCATTTGCTTCATAATTTATCTTATTGTTGTGATTAACCTGAATTCAAAGAATTAGTTGAAAGGCAAACATGCAAGATTGAATGTCTCTGATGTTACTTCGTGCCGAATAATATGACGTGGTATTATGGTATGAATTTATTAATCATATAATATGCCTATTCATTCCATTGATTGATCCCAATTGAGCACACAAAATATGCTATAATGTCCACTCCATGGAGGAGTGGTTAGCACAGCGCGCTACGATGCCATGGGTCCCTGGTTAGAATCTCGATTTGGGCGTGGGTGTCCTTGGTAAGTGTCCCTTCATCAATTTCATCATAGCATCACTCATCTTCATCGTCGCTATTTGCCAAAAGTGAAAGAATAGCAAATCTAAATAACAAACATCCAATCAAATCGAACATCTCTACCGATTTAATTCTATACGGTACCGAATTCCCACTTTATTACTGCATCTTAAGTCATTTTACAGCATCTCAATTGTTTTCCGATCCGAAAACATTTGGAATGTTGTTTTGTGCAGTTGATTGTGCATTGTTTCGTTGTTGGGATTGTTTAATTAACGTCGCATTAATTAGTTTTAGACCAATCGTGACGGGGGAAGCAAGAGCACAAAGAAAGCGAAAAAGACAAGGAAGAGACCACGGCTTTCATTAAAGATAGCATCCCGTGAATACAACTCAAGTGACTGCAGAATATTATGAATAAAATTTATTTCGCTTTTTCCTTTTATTTCTGTTTCAGTTATTTTACTTCGCTTTTCTTCTACCACTCGCGTTACTCGTGTCGGTGAGGAAGAATTATAAACTCGTGAAATGGACGATGGTACAAAAAAATATATGCCTCTCCCACGGTTCGAAACTGTCAGTACAAAATATTGTCTTATTTTTAAAATTTACGGGCAAATATGGTTTGTCACGTAGCAATTTTCGCTTATCTCTTTCTCAAGGGGTTCCATTGCCTCTCTGATTTCGTAGTGGTAACGTCTTCGCCATGTAATGAAAGGCTTCCGAATTCAATACCAAATAGAGAGGCATTTGGTTCGCATCCCATTTTAATCTGTAGGTCCAGTGCATGAACTGGACTTAAACAATTAACGTGTGGCATGTGGTCTGTGATGAGAACCATCATTTCAGCGAACCTTCTTGACAATGACTCTAATATCACTTGATAGAATAGTATTTCCTTACGAGTAGCTCTTGTCAAGAAACCAGTTCCTGAAATTTTCTTCTGGAGGCATCGTAGCACCCAGCTTTTTGTTGTGGCTGGGGCACGAGTCATGTGACTCATGCTATCAAAGCTCAATCCTTCCCGAGAACTCAGAATCACCAGGCAAACTTAAGCGAATATTTTGTTATTTGGGTTGCATAAACAACAGGCTTTAAGACGTTACGAAATTCTACGTCCCGTGGCCCAGGTATTTTTTTCTAAGACTGTACACACTATATTCATTAAAACAAGTTTTATTCACATCACATAAGCTGAATGTTAAACTACAGTTTGTGAAATTAAATTTTGGTTTCTTCAGTATTTTGAAATCTGAAGAAAGATTTCAGTAATTAGAAGGCAGTGGCGGCGATTTGGGGTGCGAGGGGGTGCAGTTGCCCCCCAATTGTCGCCACTTTTGCCCCCCTGCACTATGCTAAATCTTATCTACAAAGGGAAATATACTGTCTTTGCCCCCCTAGTTTTGGCACCTTGCCTCCCCCAGTCTTTGGACCCAATCGCCGCCACTGGAAGGAAGATATATGAAACTTTAAATAAACAGGGAAGAATTAATGAATTAATGACGCTAAATCGTTTACATTCCGAAGAAAAATGTCGAATAGCAATTGTACATTTCAAATCAACATAAAAATATGAATCGTGAAATTGATATTACCAATAACATGTTTCCGCCCTTAGTAGCTTATGTCTTGTGTTTATGTACTATTAATTGTAAGCTATAATCCTTCCCCAACATTTCCTATTTAGTTATACTGAAATTAAATGTGGTCACATATATTGTTTCATTTGTAGGTACTCTAGTCTTGTGAACAGGTATTAATACGACATTACAACATTTATACGGTGATTAACTTTAAAAGTAAGCGAAACTGAAGCCATTAATATAAAATAAACATAATAGTACATAAAATAATACTTTTGTAAATTCAAAGTAAAGTTAAAATAAACTTAATAAACATAAAATAAAATTCATACTGGAATAACAAAAGAGTAACAAATTCAAATATATCATTGTTAATTCTTTTTTCAGATTTTAGAAATGTGTAACTAATCTTAAAATATTTTAAAATAAACATTTGACACTGAAAATAGCGACACATAATTATTTTACATTCACATTATACATAAAGTTATTGTGCATTTATGAAGTGAATAAGTTGTTGTGAAACTTCTGAACAATTAATTTTCAGTAATTACAATAACGCACATCACAAACTATATTAATATCTACGTAAATGTTTAATGTAAGCTGTCATAAATATTACCAAAAAGAATTTACGAATGTTAACTTTCGCAGATAGGTATAACATGATGAACAGCATATATGCATACCCACTTAATTCATATTTGTGGCGTCCTGTGCCTGAACACTACAATACAGTTCCTTATTATGGAAACATCTATGATGACGATGACGTTTACGATGGTAAGTTTCAACAAATTACACACTAAAATTTGCACTTTGGAATTGTCTATCGTAAACTAGCAATTTTATATTCACACGATGAGAGATGCACGTTGCATTTTTAAAATGACACTTAAGCACTTGTAATGTAATGTCTGTAATGTCTTCTTAAAACACTATCATCATCTCCCAACGAGGGGATGCAAAGTTCACTTCTAAAGTCTTGTGTTGGCAAACATACACACACGAAATCAAGAGGAGTATTGGCGATTGGGTTTCTATGAAATTTCTGACATCTGTATGCTTCCACTAGCAAAACATTAAGCACATTTTGAAAATTTGAATTCAAAATACAGGTCGAAAACACGTACTTGTTTATTTGTATAAATTTTTCATTTCATCAGCTTTCTAAAAAAGCTCTCAGAACGTTATCCTACATGCTACGCATTTCGGAAATGAATATTCTTGAAATCTCTTACACCACAAAAATACTGTATGGAAAGGTATTCCCGTCTTTTTTAAGATGCAAATACTATTTCCTACAGGGAATTGCGTGTTTTGGAGAGGGAGAAAGAAAACAACATGTTTTTTATTCTGAAATCTTCTTCTACCAACTGTAATTATTTGCACTTACCAGACAAATTTTCAGTGCGTTTTTGTTTGTATTATGGCTATAGAGGGTATTGTAGCTATCGTAAAAGTGGAGGTACAATATACTTCTGACGTTCCTCCATCACTGATAATACTGTAAGTGTTCTACATTATTTTCTTTTTAATTTTACAGAGCAGGGAGGTAACAACATTCCATTATACCCCACGGATCAATATGGGAACTACGATTCCTATGGTGGATGATATTTGTAAGTTAGATTTTCATAACCATATTCGTAAAGGAACATGTGAAATATATCTATTAGAAAGTTATGAATTAAAGATGTTTACGATTTTCTAACCTTTCGTACGTAACAAGATTAATGTGTCTCCCAATTTAGGAATATTTTCAATTTGCGGATGGATACACTGTTTTAACTTCTTCCTTGTTTATTAGAAATAAACTGTTGGTGTCATGACTAACCCCATGTTACCTTTGAAGAGGGACAAGTTCACAGTTGCTTACGGAAGGTTAATTCACATTTTTCTGACTGAAAACACTGCTTGACGTTTGAATTATGTTTATTTCTGATTATTGCACCTTTATCAAAATTTATTTTCGCTGTTAGAATTATGTGTTCATGAATAAAATAGTAAGTTAGGAGAAATTTGCAGTTGTGGTTACGCTATAAATATTTAGATGGCGTATGGCGTTCTTAAATATTTAGAGTCGTGTAGTAGCCACATGTTTAAAACTGTTTTTCTAGACATCTCTACGATAAAAACAGGAAGAACAACGAAACAAGGTAGAAAGTTAAAAACAACTTCAAATAATAAAATATTCCTATTTTCTAAACTTCCTTCCTCAGTTCTTACGCTTTGCACATACCTTTTCTTAAAATTGAATCTTAATAATTATTACCGATAGTAAGAATCGTAAAGGATCCTTGTGGATGGTGAAGCACAATCACTGAAAGGTTTTCCACGAAAGTATAACAATATAAAATTGTTTCTTTTGTATAGTAGTTATCATATAATATTAAAATAAATGTAAATTTAAAATTAATTTTGAATATTCTTCTCTGTATTCTATATTTCAGATCATTCGTCACAGCGATATACTTCAGCAATAATAAAGTTACTGAAAAATGACATCACATAAATAACATGTTTTTGTTTCGATGATCAAGTTACAACTAGACATACAATTTTAACATACATGGGCCTACTATATTTTTTGTCTCATAGACACTGTTACAGTATATATTCTATCTCATATACAAGTGTATATTATACATTTATGAAACTTTTAGGAACACTTCCCCAAGTTTAAACGTTAAACTTACTTAGAAATGTGCTTAGAATAATTTTCATAGCTACTAAACTCACAATGAATGTGTGATAGAACAAATCGATTAAGAAAACTCTGTGTATTTTTGCGAAAAAATAAAATGAAATTGTAACTAAAGTGTTCTCAATTGCTGATTTCATAGTAATGCTGAAAAGTATGTCTCTACTACTACAGTAAGAGCTTAGTTGTTAGGTTATAAAACTACCCTTGCTTACTTATCATTTTATCTCAGAAAAGAATTGGTACAGAGGGATGAACAAGTATTGTTCGGCAAAATTGTGTACGACTACTTTCTTTAAATTTGTTCTTGCATCCTACGTGCTTTTAAGGAATAGATTTTTTACCTATGCTGGTGCAGAAGTTGTGAGCAGCTTTTTTAGCATTTTCTTTCAATTCCTGTAGTTCTCATTGTACTGTAAAATAATTAATGTTAAAACGACACAGACAGAGGTCTCAGGAGGTCCAACCGAATTTTGTTAAACTTTTAACCTGAGTGGAGTTACGATACCATATCAATGGATGCAACCAACACCATTTTGACACCACTGGTATTAAAGGTTAACCAAAATGTGTCATATACCTCCTGGGACCACTGTCTGTGTCTAACACCAGTGTTTATTCAGTGTGTGTAAAACAAAGATTATTAAGATGGTGATGGACAATTACTTGGTAATATGTATTCATCCCACTCTATTAAAAACATTTTGTATGATATTTATTTGTCATTTTGATAACATTTTAAGCAATTGCTATATTCGCAATAACATACAATTCTACTTTCATGTCAAATTTGAACAAATTTTCTGTAACTATAAAAGCACTTAAATAATTTAATAGTGTGAATTAATTACTGCACAGGATTCTATTAGTAGTAATAGAATATGGTTTTCTAATGGCACACACTAATGAAATTCCATACTTTTGGTTTACACAAAATTCTGGTGCCCTAGGTAAATAGAATAAAAATATTCAAAAAAGAATGTATGTAATGGCATTAACATCCAATACTAAATAATTTACTAATGTGTTTGTCAACTGCCTTGTTCGCACAATCTTACCTAAAGAGCCCTTTGAAACTGAAATTGTGCATGATGTTAGTAACGTAAGCAATGTTAATACAATTAGGTAATTCACAAAGAATTATATTTGTAATTAAATTGCCTTAATAAATAAATTCTGTTAATATTTATTATTTGTAGTATCATTTTCCCAATAATAATTTATCTAAAGCTACATTAAATATGTATTATATCATAGTTATAAACCCCCACAAACTGCACGTTTCAGAAGTAATGTACAAGATTTACTCTTAATGGAACAATTATAGAGTCACGGTACGTACAAGTGATCTTCATGTGATTTGTTTTCGCTGTTGACTAGATATTCTCAATAGTCTTGTGGCTACATGGGTCTTTATTGTTTTATGTAAATTTGAATATTTCATCATGCATAAGGAGAAATTATGATTATAAATTACAGTTGCGTCTTCTATGTTTTCATATTTTGTCTTGGTAAAAATTAAAATCATATTGAAGAATGAACATCATTAAGATCAAAACTGATTAATTTCTCAAATGTGTAAAATAAAATATACAAAAATATATAGTTGCACAACCATTCTAATCACTATAACCTTAGCGGCAAATGTTTATAAGCTAGTGTAGACTGGTACCCAAGAAATGTTTCGTACTTATTAGAATTGTTTACAGATACCAAACCATAATTCCTAAATAAGTTTGTCTTTATTTAAAAACACTACTTGTTTGGGGCAGTACTTGGTTTATATTTAATCAGTAATTTGAAGGTTAAGAAACATGTATTCTCAAATATTTATATCCAGAAGAAAACATGTTATATATTTTCTCCACAAACTGGTACCGAACGTCTTTCATTTACAAAAACGATTGAGTGTTAGACGTCTATTTTTATTTGCTTGCGATGAAATTTTGGGGGAAACTTATTCTTTAAAATTCCAATAAGAAGTTATTTACAATGCGCAAAATTGACTGACATATATGGACCAAACTGCTTCTGAATATTGAACATGAAAATCTACTGGTCGGTGTGTTTTGTTTATATATTTCAGGTAGGAATTGTCATTTATTGCTATTTATTCTGTCAATATAACATTGAAACTGAGACTATCTACTGTCAAGTCTTGCAAAAGTTGCATTGATATATTCAGTTTTCTTTTCACTGGATAAATTAAAGAAAGGGACGCTACACGCATCGTGCAAACTAAGTAAACATGTTGATCCGTAGCTGTATGTAATACATTTCTGTGAGCAGACTGACGCCGACCAGATAAGTTCACGTATTTACTTCTGAGCTTTCGCGAGCTATAGACAATCTCTTCTTTAAGGATTGATGAGAGTGACTTTAGCTCACGATAGTTCGGAGTCTTCTCCAGAACTCACTTGATCGATCGCAGGAAACCTCTTCACTTCTGTCCTTCAAGATGAGAGTAACGTTAGCTCCCCAAACCTAAGAAATCTAATTGAAATCCATCTGATCGAAGTCGAGAGAGTATCTTCATCATTCGCCATTACAAAAACTTCAAGATGTATTTATGTGTGTTCACAATATTTGTTTTCCTTTCGTAGGCATTAAAAGAATGCACTCGCGCTGGAACTTTCATGCCGAAAACTTTTGAACAATCGTATAATTAAGATTCTTTAATCTTAGTTCAATTAATGGAAAGCGCTAAGAAGAACTTGTTAATTGTTTTGATTCAACGAAAGGAATCTATATATCTTGAACGAATAATATTTCATATTTTAACTCTTCCCGTACACTTCAAACCATTTGGCGACACCATCTTGGAATGAAGGATCATAATTCGATCTGCACCATTACGAAGTACGAAGACATTAATGACGCATGCGCAGAACACTTGGAAAGTCGTATTGCCAGTCTGTTATAGATAATGTAATTGTATACACAGTTCATGATTTCAGAATCAACTTACAGAGTTAGATAAGTACCATTCCCAATTACGTTCTTCGCAAACTGTACCCAAATAATGGTATATGTTAGATACTAATATCGTCAAATTGTTGATATCCTCCAAAATGCAATGGGCCATTCCACACCGTTAATTATGTTTAAAAAAATGTATCATTTTGCAAAATGCTTTTGCAGGCGTTCAAAATAATTGATTGTTTACACATGTGCATGCCCGGGTCACATCATCAGAAACTTTCTAAAGGCATCTGAATCGTTTGTAGGGTTTCTTCAGTTTAGGGAACAAGTCAAAGTTATTTTGGCTTATGTCTGGACTGCACTTTCCCACCCGCTTTCTATTCATGTTTGTGTGCCCTTAGACACGGCACGGCACTGCACGGCACGACACATCACAGCAAACACACGCATTTTGGACGATGCCCGTACGTGCTGTGCCGAGCCGGCCTGTGTCGTTCTTTGCCGACAGTTCATAATGAGTCTTCAGCGTTAGGCGGATTCTGAGGAGCAAAAAAGCCTTGGGGAAAACTTCTGTGGTGTGTAGCTATTGCAGTCACAGCCCGTTAAGGCACTGTATTCTATTGCTATCGCAAGCAATAATTCCCATGAACTTAACCTCTAAAATAAAGGTGACCATAACTTGAATTGTTGATTGCTGATATTTCTATACATCCCCACTTCTGTGGAAACTATTAACCTATTGTTACTCTGTGATGCGATTCTCTACTCTGTCCAAACAAACTTAAAGGAAATAATTTTGAAATTTGGTAGAGTTTTTATTTCTCTCGTAAATTTCAATTTGATAGTAGCAGGTCGCTACACAAGATGTACCCAGCTTTCATCCCAAGGCAGTTTGTCAGAATAAGAACACGTTAACCAGTGAATTCGAGACTCGGATTTCAATCCCCCCCTCCCCATGGGTGTTGTTTGTGAGTGTCCCTTCATCAATTTCATCATATCATCACACATCCTCATCCTCGCAATTAGCCAAAAGTGGTAGAAAAAGACGTAACGCAAGTTTTAAAAATCAGCTGAGTCCTTCACCATTCCAAAGTGCATGTGCAGTGTCCAAAAGTTTTTCAAATGACCGTCTGGAGTTAGTGCGTTCGTGCGTATGTGTGTGTTCGCGTAACAAGTGAAAATTATGAATTTCAAAGACAATTATTCATTGAAGAGTTTGTTTTTTTGTTTTTTAGCGTCGCTCTTCTGCCACTTTCGGCTAACCGCAACGATGACGATGAGTGATGATTAGATAAAATGAATGAAGTTTGAGTTTTTTTCGCTTTAAGTCCACTTTATACAAAGGAAACTTGAAGTGGATACATATTGCTTTATGATAATATCTTCTTATTGTGTCTGCGTGTGTGTGCAATAGATATTTAGCATACAAAATGTAGCCATGTACATTTTCCCGCTACTTTCGTATCTTACAGGTATTGTTACAGGCCACTTTAGGAGAAGGATATGTTATTGGACAAAGACCACGTGGGGGATACCCCGGGCCTATGAGTAAGAGCATTTATATTTACTCCTCTAACAAAAAGGAATATATTTAAATATGTAGAAAGTAAATATCTTGAATATTAATTATGGAAGTCTCCCATTCAAGAAATTTTCTTAATCTTTGGTGGTTTTGGATTGAACACCACATCGAACTACAGTTTGCACTCCTCTGAATTTTTTCCCGAAAATTTCAATGTTTAATTTATTCTTGTATTTTTTCTTTCATTGCCCATAACAGCTAGGAAAAACTCGATAAAAGAAAGTGTGAAATGCAGGAAATAAGTCATATTCTGCCACTTGTGTAGGTAAAATAAATAGTTTCATGCCTTTTCAAAATTCCAAAGCAGATTTTTATGTGAAAGGCTACATAACGTACAGCTCATGCTTAAAATTTTCCAATTTTAAAGATTTATCTTGACCAAAAATGTGAAAAAAAATGCATTTCAGTTTATTAACGATATTCAATGCGAAAAATAAATGAAACCACTTATGGATATTTACCTATCTCGTGTATTTAGTAGAAACGTTCCCCTGAGGATATAATATTTAAAATAATTGGTAGTAAGTGAGTACATTATTATTAGCTTATAATAAAAATAAGTAAATTTTGTTTTTGTTTATCATTTTTATAGTTTCTATTATTTAATTTTATGTAAACGGTCTGACAATCCCTTCAGAATTTTCTTACAACGCCAACGGCAGCTTGTGTGAATTTGTTCCCGATGGCTCTTGAAAATGTCAAATTAAAAGCGAAGTCTGATCGACCATTTTTTGAGTGTTGTAAGGTATATGTTCAGCCTAACTAGGAACTGAAATTAGGCAAAAGTAACTTATCGCTGTGTTCTACAGTGCGTTACCTCTTATACCCGTACAATGTTGTGTTACTGTATTTAAGGTATTTGCAATCTTTGGAATAAATTATAATTTCGTTTGTAATATTTCGGACCTAACTATGATGACGTGATCATATATTGGCCAGAGGCGTCCCCTGAACGCATGCGGTGTATGCTGCGCATGCGTCAATTGTGGGAAAAAGGACAGCTTGCTCTGCGACGACATTAATGAGCATTTCTACATTCTAATTTCTTCATATGGGAGAAGTATTTATTTTACACGAGAGCGCTCAACTTTCTCCTATATGAAGAAATTAGAATGTAGAAATGCTCATTAATATCGTCGCAGAGCAAGCTGTCCTTTTCCCCACCATTGATGTATGCGCAGCATGCACCGCATGCGTTCAGGAGACGCCTCTGATATTGGCACACCTTAATATCATCTGTATCTCGTCTAGACAATTATATTAGGCATAAACAGCCAATTGTAAAGAAAGTCCAATAAAACTTTGTTGAGTTGAGTCTTATTGTTTGAAATAAAAAGAAAAGAGTATGAACTAATGTTGTGATAACGTCATATATACCGAGACTCTCTATATAAAACTTAAACATGCACAGGTACCATTTCCGATATCCTTATCTACACTAATATCTGAACCTCGCACTGCAGTTAGTTGGATTTTTTATAGTTTCTTAGAAAACATAGGTTTACTATTTAAACAACCACGATGATTCACACTACAATTTGAATCAATAACCTCACAAAACTGTTATACCATAAGAACAGGAAGACATTGGTGTTTCCAAGAAAGTGAACGATATTCAACAACAGTTTGGAACATAGATGTTAACAATAGAACCTGAACTCAGCAACTTTGGCTAGAAACTGCAAACGCGGTGTGAGCCATAACAATAAAGAAGAAGAAGATAACGTCATATATTTTATTATGAACAGTAATGTTTCACGCAAGAATTGCGTATAAATATAGTAGACATCAAAAAGAGAAAGAGTTAAATATTTTCTTACACTGGATTGTTTTTCTATTTAGCATTGATAAGGAAGAATTTTACATAACCTGAGTGCCATCTTGTGTATGCCGTAGAGTCTAAGGTTCACATTTTCTTGTGGCACTAGTGGGTTTTGATTAGAAGAGCGTGTTAATCTGTTCCTCAATTTCCTATACAGGTCCGGACTACAACTATCCAATACCCGAATATGGACCAAGACCACATGAGCCAATCCCAGGTACTACTATAGTGTAATATTTTCAAAAGTACACTGCATGGTTTAAAAATTCAAAGTCTTAGGAAGTAAGGGGTAAATGTCTGTTATATCGGAGACAAATTTCTATCGGATATTTTCAGTTTCAAATGGTACGTTCTTACCAATTGGGTATTGCGGAACATAGTTGAAGGTGCCTTTATGCTTTTTACACGAAAATAACTTCGATTTTTCACATTACGAGTAATTCTTTGGGTCCTTTCTTCCGTTGAGGAACATACAATATGGCGCGCACAGCTGTGGATCATCGCGCATCGTGTTTGTGTTTTGTCGATTTGGAATGGGTATGCAGTGTTTCAACCTTCTTAACCGAAAAATACCTACTTTCGTGTCCATTATGTCATCACAAACTATTGACGGATAGCCCCAAAAACCATTCATAATAGCCCCAAAAACCATTCACGATAGCCCCTTGGGTTAGGTTAGGTAAGCATAGTTTTAAAAAAGGCACGTTTGGAAACACTGGCGAGATCGCGTGACTTTCGACTCTCGCGCCATCTGCAGGTACATAATGGAAACAACGGCATAATGTTGTCGCTTTGCACAAAAGCAAGGTTATTATATCAAAAGTGCTCATTTCTTGTTGTGCAGCATTCTACGGTGAGAAAATACCTCCACGAACTTTCAAAATGCTACAGAAACTCATTTCCGTAAGTAGTTTATTCTGTAAAAATGAAGAAATGTGTCTCCGATATAACAGACATTTACCAAGTAAGGTAAATGTTGCGTATTTTCTACATATGGAATCTAGGGGAATGTCCCATTCATTAGACAAAAACAGGTGGCTGCAACTAGTATCTGAGAGGCATGCCATTTGAGAGCTGATCTGGGGGAAAATGCACTTTTACACCGAAGTGGCATGCCATGCAAGCGTTGTGAATGCTTCTTGCATTGTAGACTAGAGGTCAAGTGCAGTTTGTGGTGAAGTATCGGTTGCCACTTTGGTGTGAAATTTGTGGTGGTCACTTGTCGCTTTTGTGTGAAGTTTGTGACGAAGTATCCTTGCCACTTTCCGCTTTGGTGTGAAACCTTCAGATTCTGTGTCACGTGTAACTTGTCACAAATTTGAAATCCTTCCGAAATGAACAAATATCAAATTTTGATGTAAAAAAAAAATATGACATAACTTTTTGGTTTAGTCGGATACGTCGAAACGTGGAGTATATCGCGTCGATGGCCAACCACATGAAGTGGTTTGTTCACAATCTCATCACTGACAGTTCTGTGATCGAGCTTCGGACAGAGCAAGGACAATTCTCTCGTCCCGTCGTCGAATTATGCACTACAAAGAATGGCACTCGTAGTATTTGTCTGCAAGGATTTTAGAAATTATAATTCCTCTAAAATATGTATTTGGTACTGTTCACTTTGTTCCCTTTTATTATATAAAAAAATTATATCTGGCAGTAATAGTAACATTTCTTTCCTTTCAGGCCCGTACGCTGGTCCTCCCATTCCTATGATGCCTCCAAGATTACAAGCAAGAAGAGGAATGAGTGAGTTCTTTTTCTTACAATTTTTTACGCTGTTACCGGACATTTTTCATGTATGTAGGATTTTCTCTAAATTCTGCGGGTATATTTGAAGCAACTCACCTGAAATATAAATGTGGATCCTGCATAAAATTCAAAGTGAAGGAAGATATGTTTTAGGCAGTGGCGGCTATTTGGTTCCAAAACTAGGGGGGCAAGGATAGTTTACTTTCCCTTGGTAGATAATGTTTAGCATGGGAGCAAAAGTCGAAAAGTGGGGCAACTGTCACCCCCCTCACCACCCGTAATTGCCGCCACTGGTGTTAAGTTTATAACGTGGAAACAATAGAGATACGCCGGACCCCGTAGCCGAGTGGTTAGCTCATCGCGCTACAATGCTAGGGGTCCCGGGTTCGAATCCCGCTCGGGCTTGGATGTTTGTGAATGTCCATTCATCAATTTCATCATTTCATTACTCATCCCCATCTTCGCAAATTAGCCAAGAGGCACAAAACGCGAAGTAAAATAAATCAAATCAAATCAACAATAGAGATACGTAAAGGAAAATAGGAACACCATTTTATTCCGCATGTACTTCATATAACGAGCTTGCAATAAATTTATTCCATGCGGGGGTTTGGGTGGGGGTTACTGCTCCTCGTAGTTCTTCACTCATATCACCATTGTTCTGGATAGACGTACCTTTCAATTTAATTTTCATTTTGGGGTAATACTCCGGGGGCTAAGTCAGGAGAGCAAGGTGGATCATCAAGCATTTGTAACCTAGCTGGAAAGACATGCTATGTGAAAAGGGGGAATAGATTTGTCATGGAGAAGTAGCGCTTCCTGTGGCGCTTCGTCCTATGCCTTAGAACGTAGCTCTTCTGTTACTCTCTGTTGTTCAATATTTCTTATGTAGCTATCCTTTTTACTTTTCTGTCCCGTTTTCTTCTTTCCTCTCTCTCTCTCTCTTCTCGCCTCACTCATTTGATCTGATTTGTTTGTGTTTCTTTCACTCTCTTTCTCCCTCTCTTTTTCGTCCATTTATTTGTCTTCTCTCTGTCCCCTCTTTCTTTCTTTCTCTCTGAAAACATTAAGGTTTACGATGATCCGTAAGCAATTTTGTCACAACGGAATTTTCTGATTTTCATCCCACCCACCCTTTCTGCTACCCATGTTCCAGGATCACCAAACTAGAAAAAATATACATTAAAATAGGCACTTTATTATTACGTGTTCACAGTGTGCACATGTATATTTCTACCCCCTCCATCTAAGATTTGGAAATTATCACTTCCCACTTTATTGGTATTATCTCGTGAGGAGCTTTCAAAGCAGAGTGGCATGCTGTAAATACGCGTGTGACATGACACTTGAAAACACACTCTTTCAAAAAAGAAAAAAGGACCTTTCCGCACCAGACACTCGATTTGAAGTGGCATGCCACTCTACATCATGGGTGCCACTTTTGTGTTGAAGCTTCTCTGAGAAACCTGGAAAATACTGAACGTCGACTTTTTCGCAGCCATTGTTACTGTTCAAATGGATTGCTTTGCTTTTTCAGGTCGTCCTTTACCATTTGGAATGCCCCCGAAGAGGCGCGTTTTGGGCGGAAGAGCTGCTATTCTAGGATCCACAAGACCCAATCCTCGTCCAACTCCATTGAGACGATCTAGAATACAAGCAGGCGGCAACAGTAAGACTTGCTTGTTTTATATGTCTTTCTAAGATCATTAAAAATGTACACGCTGCTAAAGCAAAGTCATATTGCTTTCTGAACATCTCCAGCTGACTTCGCGAATCTAGCCAGCGTGCCTACGAAGAGTGTAGAGCGTGATAAGGAGGGTTAGCTATTGGCGCTGAGTTAAGATGACGTCAGCGGTTCGGTTGTTGATTGGTGGCTTAGTGAGTTGTGACTCGCTTCCAAGCTGCCAAGGCATAACAGCCAGAGATGTCACGAAAATAACGTAATTCTATATAATTTATGAAGTAGCATAAATATGTAAATGCCGGCAATGGCATGTACAGGAATTTCGTAAGAAAGTGTTGTTTTTTAGTAGTCAGAGACATATTTTCCTGATATTTCATCTAAGGTTCCAAGGTTCATGCATCTAAGGTTCCTATTTTATGAAATTTTGACTACAGTGTGGGAGATTTTGTAACTCCCGTAGAAAGTAAGATAAAGTAAAATGGTGGCCTCTGCGGCAGAATGGTAAAGCGCGACGTACTACGACATAGGCCCATACGCTAAAATAAGATCCGTCGCACATTCTCATTGTTGCGATTGACCTAGAGAGGTAGAATAACAAACCAATTTCTATTTCTGTGCTCTTTTGCCTCTCTACGTTAATCGTGACGATGAAGATGAGAGATGATTAGATAAAATTTGGTAAGGACATTGAGAAAGAAGCATGAATACTCGAACACGTAACCTTCGTCTCACTTAACATGTTTTGCCACTGAAGCTGCAGGAAAGCCACGAGAAATATACACAACAAGCAGAAACGTAAACGACTAAACGTCATGTAAATCATGAACACACTTGAACAGTCAGGAGAATCAATACTTGTAATTTATATTAATACTATACTATTTTGAATCTTTACTTGTGCGACTTTTGGCCAATCACGACAATGAGAATGATTGACGATTAGATTACCTTGGACTACCCATGCCCAGGTCAGGGTTCGAACCTGGAACAGATCGTATGATGCAACTAGACATAGGAAACGTTACATCTTAATCTGGGGTATATTCATCCTTTCATCAAAATCTCAAGCCGACTATAAAGGGTTGAGAGTTAGAATGTGGCCTTCTTCTAAGGCTGGAGGTCATAGGCGTAACTTGGTGGGGGCAAGGGGGCACTTCCCCCCAAAAAAGAACTTCAGGTTTATTAAAATTTACAAGTTAGGAGGCCTGAAGAGGAATGTATGATTTCGCAAACATCACAGTAATTTAACAAATAATCTCGACTCTATTTTTATGAGATGAAAAACTTTTCGAGTCTATTCCCCCTCAAAGTTAGCCCAGGTTTGATTCTGCCCCCTCAAAATTAGGCCCCCAAGTTACGCTCATGGCTGGTGTGAGAGTATTCTGAGGGCGCTTGAGCTGAATAACGTCAGAAGAGACTCGTAGGATGTATAGGGTATAATGGCCAAGGTGATAGTGTCAGTCACATACCGTGTGTTTGCAGTACACGCTTGTTTTCAGACGGTGTCAGTTGTGCAAACACACACAAAAAAAGTTTTCAACTTGAGTTCACTGTCTCGAGACACGAAAGGATCAGTTCCTCCAATGCCATTTCAAAATAGGTCAAAACTGAAAACATTGCAACAGTGAATGTTCCGGTGCAGAGCACTCAGACTTTGGCAACCTCTATCTACCGACCTAACTGTACAGCCCACCGCTCAGGAGAAGATCCCTGACGAAGTCAAGTGACGTAGCGGCAGGCGATTCAACTATTAGGGTTGGGGGAGTGCACCCTGGGTCAGAAACAAGCGCTGTGGTCTCGCTGTAAGCTTTAAGGCTTGATTCACATCTACGCTCAAATCACTGTCCGCGCACGGTCAGGGGGTATCCACATTAGCGGTGAAGCTATGATCATCGTCAATCTGGTGTTCATTTCTTGACAGAGTACACCGATTTTTCTATTTTTTTTAAAATAAAGATCCTGCCGATTGTACTAACTACAATCTTTAAGATATTTTCAACGACGGAATTGGCTGTTACAGTACTGGCGTTCGAAGCAAATGGCAAAGAGGAAAAGATAAAAAGAGTTGCAAAAGCGGAGAACGTTGGTATTTTCACTTACAATGTGCAAAGCTACAAATGTCAACAATGGTAAACATTACTTTGTCGGTCTAGGTTTGGCATCAAAACTCTCGGGATGATTGTTTCATATCGACACTGTTGATCATTTCTTTTATTCGAACGTTTCCGACACAACACGGCTAAATAATGTACAACTACCATAACTCTTCCAACACCACGAAAACCACGAAAAATCCCAAAGAAATCACAATTAAACACCCACGCAGAAGCACTTCCACAAGGACAATGACCGCAGCGGAAGACTTCCTTCTACCCCTAAAATCTGCAAATAGACCGGTCTTCCCCTGTCCCTCTGCACGCCCTCACCCCTCATTTGGAGATCTTCTCGTGAGCGCCAAACTTGGAGTACGTCAAATAAAAATTATATGCTACTCGACCAACCAGTATCTAAGTCCTTGAACGTCGCATTGTTTGTGAAGTTCGCCCAATGGGTGTCGCTATGTTGCAGCGCGTGAGAAACTTTCCAGCACGACTTCTCGATTATATTATTTGGAATGCAAATCACTTTTCCAAAGTCATTTCTAAGAGTTGCATATGTCTCAATAAATCACAATGCACCCTCTTATCTCTAACAGTGTTTATCCCCATTTTTACGTCAATCCCCCGTAGGATTGTCATGGAAACATTCAACCTTTTATAATCGATGTTTGCTTGAGACCATACACAATAGTTCTCTTAACTGTATCATTATCATTGAATTTAAATCCATATAAATTTTAGTTTTTAAATTATATTTCCATCAATTAGTTCCAAATTTATCAAGATTTGTTTTTAATCATTACAATTTCTAAATAATATTTCTAACAATATCATTTAAAATTTACAAGGAATAAATCTATATTTTAATTTTATCGGTAAATATTTTACTTTTGTTAAAATTATATTAATTATGAATAATGAAAATATGTACTGAGTTTCACTAATTAGGCATCTGCTTAATACGATTCATCTTAATTCCATTGAATGGACGACTACGTTATGATTTGGTATAATACAAGTTACATTAGTTCACAAAGTAATGCTCTTATACGGAGTACATGTACAAACGCCCTATACATACATACGTACACAGACACGTTGTAACATGTCGTGAAAGCATATGGGGAAATATGAAGATTTGGCTCCATTCATTCACAGTCTTTGCCGTTTGTGAAGGTGTGATATGATCAGCACCACACTCCAGCTGTCTTTAGCGTCGTCGCCTTGTAATTAAGGGGTCCCGGGTTCGATACCCGGTGAAGGCACATAGTGGTTCGGATCCCACTTTAAACTGTAGGTCCAGTCCGGATTATCTTTACTGTGCATAAAGTGGACTTAAAACACCGAATCAATCAATCCAGCTGCCTTTCTTTACCTCACATAATTGCCCGAAATACCTATTTATTAGAAGCTGAGTCGAATCCAGAGCTGCTCCTTCACACAAGAACAAAATTAAAAACAATGTTTACGCAATCTGTGCGAATGTCAATACGAAATGAAACATTGTCTAATTCTCTTTCGTCTCATTTGGAATACAGAGATTCCTGTCAGCAACAGAAGATCAAGAATTCAAAAACCAGTGTATGGATTGAGAGCAGGTGATGAGAGAGATAACAGAGGTAAGTACATAAATATTATTGTTGTAATTCGTATACGATTCTCGGGACAATTGCAAGTTTCGTAATTCTGACCTTGTAATCAATTTTCGTTAGATACAATATCAGCGTGATTCTTTAAAACAAATAGCATTTTGAATCAAGTGTTTCCTGAGTATCAATTTCACAAAATAACAGGCAAGCAGATGTAATTTTGAAACATACCTTATGCCTTCGGACGAAACACCCCTGTCTGAGCGACTATGTACTGCATCATGTTTTGTACGGCCTGAAAAAGAAAAAGAAAAACATTTTTCTGTATCCTAAAGGACGGGCAATCGACATTACATCCACTATGAATGATTGCTTTATGCCGATTGTACGGTCACCCGCAATAAAAATTAAATACCTACGATTATCTAGTATAATGTGTGTTGCCTAACTTCAATAGCAGATTCTGCCATCGCCGTAGACTTAGGCAACACACATAACGCCATTCACTGAAGTGAGTATTTCAGGATCTAGGTTTATCCATCTTTATTGCCGTTGACTGTACATGTGAAATTAACTTGAAAATTATGTTGTAGTGCAATGAAGTAAAGAACTTCAATATTGTACAGATTTAAACATAGGTTAAATTTGTTTAATGTTTTTTTTCTCACAAATGTTACGTAAGTATTTAATATGTCTCTATATTACTGAATAATATTTTCATTATGAAATACATTAATTAAACGTGTTCACATTTGCAGATGGATTTCATGATTATAATAGCATCGACTGGTCAAAAATTGATTGTAAGTACTTTACTACATGTTCTTTTATCTCTCTATAATTGATTAACTCTTTCGTAGATCTTAAAGAATTGATATAGGCCTTCGTTTCTGAACAGTTAGTTATCAGCTAATATACGTGGGCTGAAAGTAATTAATAGATTTGAATGGAAACCACATGCACAAACGTGTTCATGTAAGAAAGTATATCTTACATATTAGCTCAACATACTGAGTAAAGCCGAAGTAGTTGCGCATATATTGAACCGAAATACAGTCACCTCTGAATGTAGTGAACATTGAATTACTAGTCCTGACCCAAATATATTACAAATTTCGTTTATAGTGAACCCTCAACTTCGGTTTTAGTGAATCTAATAAGTGAAATGCCCATGATAAATTACAAGGTAGAGTACAGTATTTCCAAACACATTCCATGCCCGCTTTACTTTTACACAGGCAGAGACCAATGGTGGGGGATTGAATGTTTTACTTGCTCTGTCACTATTATCCTAACTTTAAACAAAGACTTTCAGTTTTAATGTTATAATATGGTGAACTAATTATCTGAATCCGTAGGGGTTCATTATAAGCGGAGTTGACTGTATTCGTATTACAAGAGGAGTCTTTGTTCTAGGAGATGTTTCAAATATATATGTGTGTGAGTTAATGGCCCATTAAAGGCACATCTACACTCAGGGACATGCAAGTGTCAAGGAGACAGAAATACGACATACTTGACATTTTTGTACGGTTTGTCGTGTTGAAAAGTTGTTATGATCTTATGCATCACGATGTTCTATTTGCAGGGAAGCATGTGGAAATCCATGGCATGAATGTCCAAAACAAAAGTAAGAATCCAGATTCCCGTAAGTATAATAACAATTGCATCACAAATATTGCTTCAAATAGTGCCTTGGTCCTTCACCTGTAGAAAATAAATTCGTAAAATGCCATTTGCAATATCTATCATTATTTTAATTAATACTATTATTATTATTATTATTATTATACAAGCTAAATCAGAGGTAAACTCTAATAAAAAGTTATGAATACATAGACCCATTTCTTTCTTTCTGAGTTTTAACATAACACAAAGAACAATTAATACATCATAATATACACAAAATATTCTGTAATTAACCAAACAACTGAATTGATTATGTGCATGTAATGGTGCTGCCATCTTCTGGAAGGTTTCGAAAATAAGAAATTGCTCGCATGATCACTGACACATTACAAACCGTAAGAGAGAGAGAGAGCATGTAAGTTTTAACTCACATGTTTGAAAAAAACGGTGTACCGAGGCAAAAGTCAATTGTTGACAAATGAGAGATATTTTTTCATTATTCTATGTAAAGAAGCGGTGATATACATGATGTGACATTAACACTAAGAATATGTTGACTAGATAATATTGATGTTAGAGTTGACGAGTTGTATCTTTGTGGAATGCTTTTGGCTCACGGCCGAATTTCTAGGGAAATAATTGGAGGACGGGCGTTTACATTTAAGTAATCGAGAATAGTAAAATTTAAATTTCTGTAATATTAATAACTATTGATTATGAATGTTATTCACTAATGATGAACTGGTTAATTATTATTCTTGAAATGATACAGTTTCGATTTAATTTTTCCAAACACCTCATTGTATATATCAAAGTTCACTCTTTATTAACAAGTGCAATATTATTTTTAATTATGTATACTCAATTTATATTTTTCATTTTCTTTTAAATTGCATACCAAAGTATGTCTGTGCATTTTTAATGTAATTTTAAAAATTTGTACGAGTTTTTGCCATTATTATTAATATAATGAAAGATTATGTAGTCATTCTGAAAATATGAATAAAATAAAATTATTGTACATTGTATAGTAGTAATTTAAAAAATAACCATGTGAAACGATTGAATGAGTTTTCTTGGCATAACGATGTAAAATTTCAATTTCAGTGACTACTGGAAAAGGTGACGGCCAAGAAGATGAATGTAAGTTCTAAAGAAGTAAAACTTAAAAAAGATAATGTAAATTTTAAGGTATTTATCAGAGAAATTTAAAAAAAAAACTTGTAAAAAGTACATTCTTATTCATGTGTTTTCATCATGTCCATGTGATGTGCTTTGTTAGTTTGCCAGTTTCAACTATCAATACCTTTGAAAGTACAAGAAGTGCCAAGACAAAATTTAGTGGACTCATGTATTAGGCCCGTGCAACACGGCCGAGAAAGACAGCAACAGACTTGACCTATCAATATCTCGGAAAATAGCACATGTTAAGTTACTGAATTATCTATGTTGGAAAAACCCAGTAAAATCAAGACTAACGGAGCATAAATTATTTCACCCATCCGTCTACATCAGTAGCATCATCGAAAGTCACCAGTCCCTTAAAATAGGTGACGATATTAGCGTGCGGTTCGTTATGCGAGACATTTTTCCGCTCGTGCACGTGTTCGTTATGCTGGACGTTCGTTGTGCGAAGCAGCACTGTACCACAACCTACAGATAAGAAATTCGGTTAAGTCCAAAGAACTGTGGACTGCCAACTTGATACAGAGCTCTTCATTTGTTCTAATCACAACTGAACTCAATTGGCAACAAGCGGGTTGCTACTCATCCACCACTAGGTCTACAAATCAGGCTACAATTTAGTATCCTGAAAGATCCATCTTGTACTGTCTTACTAAATAATCTACAAGTACACCGGTACGTCAGTCTGTCCATGACAGACAAAAAGTCAATGATGATCACTAGGGATAGCATTTTTATGGCCTAAAAATCACCAAAATATGCAAAATAATATATGCTCTTATGACCTAAAATTTTACAAAATATGAACTACAATTTGAAAAATATGCCTTTATACCTGGACTGTTTCAAACATCAATATCTAAATGCTGAGATATTTTCAGATACGTACTATTTTGAGTTCACTTTATGGGCCCTGATGAGTTGCAATGCACAATGAATACCTTCTCTAAATTTCCAAATAAAAATTAAAAAGATTTTGCTGCAGTCCAAAAAAAAAAAATCCGGAAATGACTGTAAATTTCTTGAAAAAGTGAAAATGTGCTGAATATGACCGAAAATCCATGAAAATATGCTCTATCACGCAGAAATGGCAAAATATGTCAAAATATGCCCTTAAAGAGCAACTTAATTTTATTAGTTTCTTCACAATATGAAGTTCTATATGTTTGGGGAATACATCACCCTCACCCTTACCAAAAAAAAACATATGCTAAGTCATAAAAATCCTAGCCCTGCTGATCACATATCTTTTTGATATTTCAGAAGAAATGAAATTTAGACATTTATAATTCAGGACATCGAAAGAACTGAAAAATGCAAAATGTATTCATAATAAATATATTTCCTTCGCCTCTGTTTTCTATTCCATAAATCGATCTAATCGATATACAGGGTGACTGGTAATTAGATGTATTCCCTGAAAGGGGTTAAAGTAGAGACAATTTGCAATAAATTTGACCATATGATACCCCGTCCGAAAATTAGTAGTTTTCGAGATAATCGAGTTTCTATTGTTTTTTCTAAAAATGACAATTTTCCACATAAAAAGATGAATTGAGAAGAAACTGATAATTGTAGGGAACTTATTTAAGCGTTTTCTGATAGCTAACAAACAAGTGGTTCGTTTAGAAAAAAGTTTTTTCCAAATAACAATCACATGTAAGTACCGGGTGGGTCTAAACTTACAAGTGATGATAAAAAAATGCACTCTTAGTTTACTTGGCAACGTATTAATAACAAAAATGGTATGACACGAACCGTACAAATTACTTAAATTACTTCCTTGAGTCATCAGCTATCCAACAAGGTACAAATGTTGCTAACATTTACATTTGTGTACAAGAAATAATACTTCATTCATCTTCATGTGTATGGAATCAATGAACAATACAATTAAAAAACATTACACGTCTTGCTCAAAGTGGGCACCTCCGTTACGAATGCAGGCACGTAAGTTTTTACGGGTCATTTGGTCTCTTAACTCGTGATGTGATGGTGGCCTTGACGTGTTAACCAGCTGTTAAGATCCTCTCCCTGAGCTCTTCTTGCGAGTTTACCTGTGTCTTGTCATGTGGCTCCAAATGTAAAAGTCGCAAGGCGTCAAATCGGGGGATGGAGCCGGCCAGGGAATCGGTCCGCCTCGGCCAATCCATTTCTTTGGGTACTTTTCATCCAGCCACTGTCGCACGCCCAGGCAGAAGTATGGATGGGCGTCATCAACAATCATTTCATCGAGCCATTTTTCCTGCCCCAAATCTTAAATGGCATCACTTATGAACATTTTTTGCGGAACGGGATGGCAATGTTGTTGGAGGATGTGCCTCTAGCTACAAGACGTGACATGATTTATCAGCATGATGACTGCCCAGCTGGATCACCGATCGATTTGACGCCTTGCGACTTTTACATTTGGAGCCACATGACAAGACACAGGTAAACTCGCAAGAAGAGCTCAGGGAGAGGATCTTAACAGCTGGTCAACACGTCAAGGCCACCATCACATCACGAGTTAAGAGACCAAATGACCCGTAAAAACTTACGTGCCTGCATTCGTAACGGAGGTGCCCACTTTGAGCAAGACGTGTAATGTTTTTTAATTGTATTGTTCATTGATTCCATACACATGAAGATGAATGAAGTATTATTTCTTGTACACAAATGTAAATGTTAGCAACATTTGTACCTTGTTGGATAGCTGATGACTCAAGGAAGTAATTTAAGTAATTTGTACGGTTCGTGTCATACCATTTTTGTTATTAATACGTTGCCAAGTAAACTAAGAGTGCATTTTTTTATCATCACTTGTAAGTTTAGACCCACCCGGTACTTACATGTGATTGTTATTTGGAAAAAACTTTTTTCTAAACGAACCACTTGTTTGTTAGCTATCAGAAAACGCTTAAATAAGTTCCCTACAATTATCAGTTTTTTCTCAATTCATCTTTTTATGTGGAAAATTGTCATTTTTAGAAAAACAATAGAAACTCGATTATCTCGAAAACTACTAATTTTCGGACGGGGTATCATATGGTCAAATTTATTGCAAATTGTCTCTACTTTAACCCCTTTCAGGGAATACATCTAATTACCAGTCACCCTGTATACATATACCTAAGTATATATATATAACTACTGAAAATACAATTACAAAGCTTGTTATACTGATATACATTTGTTATAATGTTACTTTATTGTAATGTAAACACGTAATGGCGAGTTCATTCAAGAACACGTATCAATGAGATATAGATTTCGTAGTTCGTTCTTAGTACACATGAAGCATATGAATTTACACAGCAAACTCGATTCCAATATTTCTAATCATTAGCGGCACAACTAAGACGAGTAAAATGTTCAAAAATATTCCTTAATAGTTACACTTTAGTGCAACTTTTAAATATACTCCTTCGTCTAGCAAAATACTAGAGACCACAATACCAGCTGTATAACATCAGACTTTCATTTAGACGAAAACATTTGAATGTCAATAAATTTTCACAAAATGTAAATTAATTTAACAAAGAAGAATATGTAATTAGTATTTCTTTTATGAAACGGCAATTAAAATAAATTTATATTTGTTTAACCTGTCGTGACATCTATAGATGTTTTACGAAGTAAACGTAACGAGCGCCACACGTTCATCTATCAGGTTGGAACGTTTATGTAATATTCCTTGTCTTCTTCAAATATGAATAACATATACGCACAATTATCTGTAGCAAATTACAAACGCGTCGTGTTTCACAGTATTTCCAACTTCAGTGTTTGCCCTTATACACCATGTACTAGGACAGTCCACATTAAAATTGCAAGTTACTCACTTTAAGGGGGGGGGGAATGTAACATAAATAGCCTGTACATGTATACATAAATATACGTGTAACAGAGTTTACACGTAATAAGAAAGAAGTAAATATGTCTACATTTTAATTTGGAAATTAAAGATTTCTCAGTTGTCAGCATCGTGGAAAAAGATAGCGTGAAGTTTGATGCATTCGTTTTCTACCGCTTGATCCAAGGAATTAATAACAAGAAGAACAATAAGAATAAAATAGTCTAAAAGAGGATTTGTTATCGAGGAAGAAACAGCAGCTCCAAATTCCAAAATTTAGAATGTTTTCGAAAGTTCGCACAATGTGAACTCGTGATCAAAATGTCAACATAATATTCAGAATTTCCCCTCCATTGAGGTGCATTAAAGTTACTATAAAACATAAGAATGACTAGGTGCTTTAGTGTATTAATGGTTTGAAATCTGAGTAAGAAACAGTTGTCCCACATTTTCACTCGTATGGCGTTTCGAGTAACACTTTCTCAGCAAATTTTTGATTATATTAGTATTATTGTCATTACGTAATCAATTTACGGTAAGAAAATATAAGTATGTCAATTTTCATGCTAGCTAACAATAGGCTAATATTGTTTCCCTGTTTCCATAGCAACGAAACCAAAGAAAAAGAAGAAGAAGGGAAAAAAGAATGGGAAAAGTAAGTGATTTATGTTTTTCCAATAAAATAATTATGTGTGTTTACGTATGTATTTAGCTATAGTATAAGAGGTTCTCAAACTTCTTTCTCATTGTACCCTATAGTCGTAACTAATCGTCTATTGTACCCCATCCATAGGTTTTCTGCGAATAGTGGGTTTTGGGGAATTTTTCGGCTGCCTGATTGGTGGGGCGTTTTTGATATGTTCCAGGCGTGTATCTGAAATAGAGCAAAATGGCATTCGGGCTGTATGTGGAAAGATAGTAAACAAGAAACATTAGAACCCAACGTTTATTATTTTATTGGGTGCTCCTAGGTTTTCAATCTTTTTAATTAGTTACAAGAATACAAATTTGAAACACGTGTATGCTAAGTATACATGAAAAAAATATTGTACTTTTCCAGAGTTATTTGAATAAGAAATAAAGAACCAAAATAAGTTTCTAAACAAACTGTGAACACAATTTTGGAGTTTTTTTTTTTAATTGTAACTCCTCAGAGTTTCTAGTGAGAATAATGTGCCTGCATAGCCTGACACAGTTTCTTGATGTCTGGTTGTGCACTTGCAATTTTCAAGCTGAGATTTGGCTCCAAATTTAGTCTAGTATGCAGATTTCAAAACATACGAAACAATGATAAGAGTGTCAGTGACAAAATTAGCCCAATTTTCTTGTTGAATGTTAAAAGCTATGAAGTCTGCTCTACACACCTGCTGCAAAAATGTTGTCCTGTGCTTATTCTCGACATTTCTCTTCCGAGCTGATCGCGTACCCCCTTCAAGTCGTTCATGTACCCCTGGGGGTACGCGTAACACAGTTTGAGAACCAGTGGTATAGGATATACAGTAGTGGGAAGAAATACTTTACCCATTAAGACTATTTGTATTAAGGCTGTATGGGGGATGTATCTTTTTCTAAGACCGTACACAAATTTTGTATACAATCTGCAACTGAGAAAAATATGTGAGCATACTCTTGATTCCTCCCGAATTTCTCCTCAGGAATATTTTTTCATCTTCTGAACTGTTTGTCATTCTTGTCGGGAGATGGCGACACTGTTTTATCAAATGCTTTTTGCTTTTTAGGAAGAGCTTGTGTATTACACTGTCTGTAAGGAAGTTTTTTTTTTTATTCCTGCTTTTTAATGGGTTGTGTTTGTCATGTGCAGGTCCCTTTACAACCTTCCATTTGTAACCTCTCTCAAGTGGCTTCTTATATCCCTTGTTTCATATAATAGAATAATGCTACATAAAATTTTACACTTCTCAGTCAAGAAATTAAGTTGTGACATGTTCTCACACAACTAACAATCTCTTTGAAACGTAAAACTGTATCAAAACATTATTTTAAATTTCTTAACTTTTACAATTTTAATAACTGTTTTGCAGATAAACTTAAAGACGAGCCAGAGGCAAATCCTGATAAGCCGCCAGCAGAAGGTAACATTTAAGAAGTAGTTTTAAGCTGACTGTTTTGATTTTCCTTCATTTCTTTCAAAACTGTCATTCCAAGAACAGATCTGTACATGTGCCTTTTTGGGTGCCACTTAAATCCTGTATTCTTTTAAGGAATTAAATTCTATGCATGTACTGTACTCTCAAATGCAGAAATAACAGTTACGTGGAACACACAAGCCGTTAACAACGCACAATAAGTTTACAAAGAAAATTATATCGAAAAGTTAAAAATGATACTAATTTGCAATTGGACAAATATCCCTTATGATAAGAAATTTTATACTCTATAAATTTTGTCTCTTCATACTTTTGCGTCAGAAGCATGGAAATCGAGGTATTAATTGTTCATTGCTTTTTCCTGGACAGCGGCCATTTTCTAAAATGGCGGCCATTGCGTTAAAGACGATGTGTTTACTCTTCAAGCAAATAATCCCAGTGTCTATTTCCACGTTCATTTGGCACAATTTACACGTAATAATCACTCAGACTACTACAACAATAGCATAAAATGTTCAATTGAGCGAATTTACAAGGACTTTTCTACGCACAGCTGAGCAACAGTAACAATTTGCCAAAATATAAATAGATTTTCTTATATGATATTTCGTACTCCTTAAATTTTGGTAACTTTAATTTTTTTTATGGCAGACGCATGATAACAGTTATGACGTGATCTGTAATGTTATTTTTTCGATCGGCCGCCATTTTTCAAGATGGCGCCCATGAGATCAACTGACCAATGTTGAAACGTGATTTTTTTGATTCAGCGTTACATCTCTGGCTAAATGAACCGGTTTCTATACTTACCGGTACGTGGTATAGCATAGTTCTATTATAAAAGCAAAAAGTTGAATTGAGACAATTAAGTATACCACAATTTTTATTTTTCAGACATGCATTGCCAACCTCCATCTTTCAACCTGCATCAAATTAACCGATCTGTACAATTTTATATTTTTTATATTGCTTCTAATGATAAATGAAGATCTTTGTACGTAAATAATAGTGAGCCTGTGAGTAATATGTTGTATTAATCAGACTGCCTAAAATATCTCAGCGAACAAAGATACCAATAGTGAAATTCGATTAATAGTAAAAACATTTGTTAGTAACAAACTACCGACTGGTAAGCTTGAACCCGAAGGTGTCTCTTTGTCCGTAACAGGCCTCCATCTATCCCTATCCTTGGCAATAGCAATTCAGATCCAATATAATAGAGGGCGACCCCCAAAAAAGGTAACCGAAATCTAGAAACGTTGTATTACATTTCGGTTACCTTTTCTTGGGCCACCCTGTATTTCCCAACCATTTTCGTATTGGTCTTCCTACAGGTTGAAATGTCCTTCGACGCACTGGCAGATGTAGTGAGAGGGGCATGGGGGGAACGTGCTTCACGTTAGTATTTGTTTCATTTCACTTTCGGTCAATCGCGAAAATGATAATGAAAGGTAATCATATGAACTTGATGAAAGGACAATCAAAAACGAGCTTGAACAGGACACGAGCCCCACGGAATATTATATTGGCTACGGATTGTGGCGCCAGAGCCTCGTTATCCTGGAATGCATGCAGAGCGCACTACGGTGAAGAGAGATTGACACAAGTTCCAAACTTAATGAAGTATTCGTTTAAGTCCACTTTATGCATAGATAGGGTAATCGGGACTGGACATGCAGTGGCATCCGAATCAGTGTATGCCTCCAACGGGTATCGAACCCGGGACACCTTGAATACAAAGCGACTATGTTACCATTACGCCATCGGGGAGGCCTCAACATGCTCATGAAGGTGTAGCAGATAATTAAAGGTCCGAAAGGATCTCCCCTGACACCTTTCTTGAAGAGAAATTAATTTCCATTACATTTATTCTGATCAACATATTTGTTATTTTAATGCACTGAGTTAAGTTAGTTCTGTTTTTGTAAGGGACTTACGTTTCCGTATAAGAACCGAGGCTATAGACTACTTCATACTGATAAAGTTCCCGCCACTTGGTTTTCTGTCGCCAGCTATCACGTGAGCGCTTCAACCCAATGAGAGAGGCGCTGGAGACACCACGTGCTTAGCTCTCTGCCAGCCAGAGCTCGTCCTTCCCTTTGCGAGGGAAATTCGAACACTTGGTTGCCACATGCACAGCTGAGGGGAAGAGAAGGCAACTGGCACAAAGGGTGGCGAGTGGGGAAAAAGGGGGAACCTCCTGAAAAAAAAGACTACTTTCAGGGGCAAGCACTTATGTCCTGGTACCTTTAATAATAAACCAGGACGTCAATTCCATGGAATGTGAATCAAATTCATAGCTTAAACTCGGCTCAGGCTAGGGACCGGATACCAAATGCTCTAATGAATTTAGAGTTTATAAGTTTAAAAGGCGAATCTGTACACTCAGATTTGATTACAATGTCAGTGGAGAAGAATTTGCCCTATATAGGGAGCGATTGACTTATTGACATTATTTGTTCGTCCATTCGAAAGACTGGTACAGCAGCCTGGCCAGTCGCCATGTTTGCACTAAGCATACGCGACAGAGTACACAGTGGCGGGAAATGTACCGGTATAAACCTCTTGTACTATAATGTAGTCATTGTAATGTTTAATATTCACTCAACCCATTGTATAAATGAGTTTCTCTTGCGATTAGTTACCCCAGGAGGTTCAGACACAGCAGAAGGTAAAAAATCAGCACCAACGCCCGATTCAACGCAGCCACCAATTCCCGAGCAGGCACCAACGCCAAAACCAGCAGAAAACGTTCCGCCTCCAGCGGTAAGCGAAAATGTAGCAGCTGGCAGTGCAGCAACCGTTATGACAGCAATCACTGCTGCAGCGCCTCCTAGCACAGCAGCTGTTGTGGGCGGAGTGCCTGCCGCGCCACCTGCAGCCCTTTCCATCCAGGACCCCTTCGCGGTTGCAAACCTGGCCGCTGGCGTCGCTGCTAGCGCGGCGTCTAGCGTTGCGACAGCGCTGTCAGGTTCCTCAGTTGCCCCTGCTGTGGACGGTGCTGCCACCATAAGTTCCTCGGGAGCAGCTGCTACCACTGGACGAAGGACTTACGGTAAGTTTCAGGGAACTTTCTCAAGTGTATGTCTAAGCTGGCACGTCATTTGTAAAACAAACCCTAAGGATGCAATGTAAAACTTGCGGACTCTTTTTAATTCGAACTTGGATATTTCGAATTTTTCGGTAATTCGAACAGAAGTTTATTCCCCTTGAAATTCCTATTGATCCCAACGTTAAAATTGCATATGTAATTCGAACTTTTCGTGTTTTTATTTGTATAACTCGAAGACAGCTATCCAGAGACAGCAGTAGATGTGCAGTCCTCACCTTCTCCTCAACTACGTGAGATTGGTTGCCTTTTGTACGGAGGTGGTGGTCATTTAACCCCCACTAACCAATGATTTGTGAAAGTCTTCTTATCTGCCCTCAGTTGTCAGTCGCGATTAGTCAGGGTAAAATTGAAGTCCTGATTCGAACGTCACTCTAATTCAAAGGAAGTTCCGAATGATCATTTTCCCTCTCACAGCCATATGTCAAGTCTACGTGAAGCCCAGTATATCCTCCCCTCAAACTTTTCCCACCAATATCGTACTGACAGCTCTTGTCAAGTCCACGTGGAGTGAATGAGATGTTACCAATTCAGTTTAAACATATTTTCCATTCACTGGTAGCTTAAATACTATTGCGAGAGGAACTGTTTTTGGCTTGCACTATAGGACCACGCACAAAATACGGTAATTTTACGGTAAGGTCCACTGCATTTAATTATTCTTGTTTATACTGTAAGTACAGTTGTTCTATTTATTAATTTTCTTTAATAATGCATATTTCTGTTCGAATATTTTCGTGTCTCCTTGGAGTTTAAATTAAGAATAGTCCCCATTATTTGTATTTTCATTTATTTAAATGTCCCTGATATTTGATTTCTACAATTACCAAGGTTCTTCTCAATATGAAGATTAAAACAACTTTGGTTTAGAAAATTTGGAAAAAGAACAAACATTCGCAATGCACAATCAAATAAAAACATTTACCCATATTTATATTCACATATAAACATATATTAATTAAACATATCTAATTGCTGGCCAGCTGTTAACCAACACAATAAAAACAGTAAATATCAATACCGATCTTTACAATACATATGCACCCATACACATAATTTGATTTTCTTCTTAATTCTTGAATATTTATTTCCATATTGCTAATGTTTTCTGCCATTATTTTAAAATTCTTTACAGCTAACAACAGAAAAGGTGGTAATCGAATGATGAAAGAAGGTAAAATCTTTACATGTTATTAATTATATTAATCAAGTATTTAAGAATTACAATTTATTCATTTCTTATGACGTAGAATGTAAACTTTGTAAAGCATAGAAATACAACTGTAATGATATCATTAGTACTTTAGCTTTCTTAAATTTAACTAACAAAGCCTTATATTTAGTAAACAAACACTTTAAATGACTGGACTGTGGCAAAAGTTTTAAATATAAGTTAACTTTAAAGTATAGAAACTGGGAACATTTTTGCATTACGTACAAAAGGATAATGCGAACAAGAATCACATGGTACTGGTTTGTAGTGTTTATAAAGTAAATAATACACACAACAATAAATTCATTTACTTGGATATTGAAAGTAAACTGTACAGAAATTGATGTCAACGTGTATACGATAGATATTATTTATCGGTTCAATAGAATGCATATTTCAAAATATTTTCGGATACTCCTAACAAATATCTGTCAAAAGGAATCACAAATTATCTATTACTAAACGACCGCGCCATACTGTGTACTACATTGTAAGTAAATAATGTAGTAAGTAAGTGGTAATATTAATGTACAAAGTAGTGTTGTGTAAAGTAGACAAATTTGGGCATATTTTCCTCTTATAGTGATAATAATAAGTAAGGGTTTATGATACGTCAGTATTGGGCTGTCCGCCTTCTTGTTCGCGTAAACTTTAAGAAACAACGAAAGAGAAAGAATGATAAAATTTTGTTTACAGATAGAGATCTGCCAAGTAATAAATGCTGATTCAAGCGCCTAATTACATAAGAACTAAAATGTTTGTTGGAAAGAGTCTGTGCACTTTTGTGTGTTGAAGGAGAGTTGGTAGCCAGTTCTTCAAATCACGTTTCCCTCATGGAAGAGATGTCAGCCTCCATGCAAACGCAGAAATTCAAGAGTTACAGTAACGTCATCAGAGAATTTTTGTAGGGCTGGGCTCAAGAGCGGGAAACATATTTTTATTTTCTAGTGTGCTCTGCTTCGGTTGTCATGGTTACTTCCTCTTGTTCTTCTATCTTCTTCTCTTTCTCTTTTTCCTTCCTTTCATTCTTTCTTACTCTCTTTCTCTAACTACTTCTTTCCTCTTTATCTCTGTCTTAATGTTTCTCTATTTTGATCCTCTATTTTACTTTCTTCAGCTGTTTATCTATGCATCACATTCCTTGTCTGTTTCCCTGATTCATTCTTTCTTCTCTTTCTGTTCTGTTATTCCCTTTCTCTATCTGAATATTTCTTTTTTCTCTGTTTCTCAATTTACCTCACCCTTTTTTTCTATCTTCCTTCTACTGTTTCCTATCATTAGCCGTTATATATCTTTCGTTCCACGTTTCCTTATTTCTTTCTTATTTATTCCGTTGTTTCTCTAAATTATTGACACTCTGCTTGTATTTCTTTCTTCTTCTGTGTCCCTATCTTTTCTCTTCCTTCCTCTTTCTTTCTCTTCTACTGTTTTGTTCTCTTTCTGCCACTCATCTCTATTTCTCTCATTCTCTATCTCTCTCTCTCTCGCTATAACTCCTTTGCTCTCAATCTGTTACCTTATCTCTATTTGCTAAACTCTTTCTCTCATTCTTTTCATTAATCCCTCGGTATGTGTAGGGAGAGTTCTTGCTATTTGAGTGGACAGGAGAGGGTACAAGAACCAAGAACCATTTCATCGTGGGCCGAAGCCCACCTGCAGCAGCTCCCCTGCTCACACGTTGTCTTCTTGCACACCAAGAACTAGAATGTCAAGTGCACTTGCACAATGAAGCTGGTATTTCTTACATGCTGAGGATATCCTGACTTATTGACTTCCGCTGTGAACTCTTCCTGCCTCTAACACACGCCAATTTTTCGTAACTGCAAGCGAACAAGACTTACGCGCAGTATGCAACTTATATATTTCGTCTAATGACTCAGTAACAAAGTATTCAATTGCCTTTTTATTTTCAGATATCGTAAATGACTTTATACAACCTGAAGTACTGGGTGAGTATATAATTCCTATGAACATCAATTTATTTAAAATAATAATCTTAACTTACAAGTAACAAACTGAAATCTCCCCTATGTTTAATCACGAAATTACAATTTCGGTTTTGGGTTAAGTCGTGAATACTTGTAAATATATTTGTGTAGTGTACATCTGTTGCCTAACGTTTTACGTAAGGATCACAAGTTATAATTTAACTTTGCCTTTATACAGAATAAGGTGAATTTGTTTTTCCATTGACAGTATATTATTTCAGCTATACATGGTTATCATTAGTTCTCAACGTTGCGATTAAACCAGTGCGATATAACAGTGCTGAAACAAATAAACAATGTATTATAATCCTTGTTTAATACAATGAAATAGGCAATAATCGACATGCAGTCTATCCAAGGAAATTGCAGAGCAAACACGTAACGGTAGATGGCGGAGCGAAGCAATCCTCTCTGCTGCAAACAGCTGAAATCGCATTGGCCCCTCCATGCCACGTCTTCATTGGTCGAGCCTTCTCGAGTCCTACTTGGGCAGAGGATTTGTTTCGTTCGCATGCTACACATACTCCAGGGACAGAATATAGTTGGGTGAGTTCTAAAAAATATTCCAACATTTTTAGAGCTAACATCACTCATCTTCAAGGGTTGAATTGCAGATTTCCCCTCTGACTATAGGCCAGGTGAGTTCATATATTCCGAGCTGATGGACTGTAGTCATTAATAGCTTGTTAATTGTTTCCTTGCTAGCACAACGGCCGCCAGTGGAGTGCAGAAGGGGTGACCAATGGAGAGAAGACTGCAACACGTGTCGATGCACATGGATGGGACTTCCTTCCTGCACGAAAATGCAATGCCCTCCCAGACAACCGACATGTAAGTACCACTATAGAATATAAATGAAGTAAAAAGTTCAACCACTTCTGAAGATTATAAATTAATTAAATTCAACCACTACTTTAAACTATAAATTAATTAAATTCAACCACTTTTAGATTATAAAATAATTAAATTCAACCAATTCTTCAGATTATAAATTAATTAAATTCAACTGCTACTTTAGATACGAATGAAGAAATTTCAACCGCTAATGTAGTAGATAATAAATGAAGTAAAAAGTTCAACCACTTCTGTAGATTATAAATTAATTAAATTCAACTACTACTTTAGACTATAAATTAATAAAACTAATTAAATTCAACCACTATTTTAGATTATAAATTAATAAAATTTAACCATTCATTTAGATTATAAATTAATTAAATTCAAGCACTGCTTTAGACTATAAATTAATTAAAGTCAACCACTACTTTAGACTATAAATTAATTAAAGTCAACCACTACTTTAGACTATAAATTAATTAAATTCAACCACTCCTTTAGACTATAAATTAATTAAATTCAACCTCTACTTTAGATTGAAAAATAATTATATTTAACCACTACTTTAGATTATTAAATAATTATATTTAACCACTACTTTACGTTATAAATTAATTAAAGTAAACCACTACTTTAGATTATTAAATAATTAAATTCAACCACTACTTTAGATTATTAAATAATTAAATTCAACCACTACTTTAGATTATAAATTAATTAAATTCAACCACTACTTTAGATTATAAATTAATTAAATTCAACCACTACTTTAGATTATAAATTAATTAAATTCAACCACTCCTTTAGACTATAAATTAATTAAATTCAACCTCTACTTTAGATTGAAAAATAATTATATTTAACCACTACTTTAGATTATTAAATAATTATATTTAACCACTACTTTACGTTATAAATTAATTAAAGTAAACCACTACTTTAGATTATTAAATAATTAAATTCAACCACTACTTTAGATTAAAAATTAATTAAATTCAACCACTACTTTAGATTATAAAATAATTAAATTAAACCACTACTTTAGATTATTAAATAATTAAATTCAACCACTACTTTAGATTATTAAATTAATTAAATTCAACCACTACTTTAGATTATAAATTAATCAAATTCAACCACTACTTTAGATTATAAATTAATTAAATTCAACCACTACTTTAGGTTATAAATTAATTAAAGTAAACCACTACTTTAGATTATTAAATAATTAAATTCAACCACTACTTTAGATTATAAATTAATTAAATTCAACCACTACTTTAGATTATAAATTAATAAAATTCAACCACTACTTTAGGTTATAAATTAATCAAATTCAACCACTACTTTAGATTATAAATTAATAAAATTCAACCACTACTTTAGATTATAAATTAATCAAATTCAACCACTACTTTAGATTATAAATTAATCAAATTCAACCACTACTTTAGATTATAAATTAATAAAATTCAACCACTACTTTAGATTATAAATTAATAAAATTCAACCACTACTTTAGATTATAAATTAATTAAATTCAACCACTACTTTAGATTATAAATTAATCAAATTCAACCACTACTTTAGATTATAAATTAATAAAATTCAACCACTACTTTAGGTTATAAATTAATTAAAGTAAACCACTACTTTAGATTATTAAATAATTAAATTCAACCACTACTTTAGATTATAAATTAATCAAATTCAACCACTACTTTAGATTATAAATTAATCAAATTCAACCACTACTTTAGATTATAAATTAATAAAATTCAACCACTACTTTAGATTATAAATTAATTAAATTCAACCACTACTTTAGATTATAAATTAATCAAATTCAACCACTACTTTAGATTATAAATTAATAAAATTCAACCACTACTTTAGGTTATAAATTAATTAAAGTAAACCACTACTTTAGATTATTAAATAATTAAATTCAACCACTACTTTAGATTATAAATTAATTAAATTCAACCACTACTTTAGATTATAAATTAATTAAATTCAACCACTACTTTAGATTATAAAATAATTAAATTCAACCACTACTTTAGACTATAAATTAATTAAAGTCAACCACTCCTTTAGACTATAAATTAATTAAAGTCAACCACTCCTTTAGACTGTAAATTAATTAAATTCAACCACTACTTTAGATTATAAATTAATTAAATTCAACCACTCCTTTAGACTATAAATTAATTAAATTCAACTACTACTTTAGATTAAAAAATAATTAAAATCAACCACTACTTTAGATTATAAATTAATTAAATTCAACCACTCCTTTAGACTATAAATTAATTAAATTCAACTACTACTTTAGATTAAAAAATAATTAAAATCAACCACTACTTTAGATTATAAATTAATTAAATTCAACCACTCCTTTAGACTATAAATTAATTAAATTCAACCACTACTTTAGATTATAAATTAATTAAATTCAACCACTACTTTAGATTATAAATTAACCAAAAACTCAATATACTGACCAAGGCAGAATTTATTTTATTTTAAAACATAAGCTAAATGTTACGTTTCAACCTTCTAGCAAGGTCTTCTTCAGACTTTGTACGAAAAAAGTACATATTGAGTTTTTGGTTATCATGGAAACAAGTCTTAATGCTGTTATTATAAATTAATTAAATTCAACCACTACTTTAGATATCAATGAAGAAATTTCAACCACTAACGTAGTAGATTATAAACGAAGTAAAACTCATCCATTATTTTGGATTATAAATTACGTAAAAGAACTACGTAAGGTAGGTGTGCGCAATTTCGCCACGTTAAGCTTTGAACGACCGTTACAAATTCCTGATAAGTATGATGATAACGTCTGTACTGGAAATTGATAGTATATATGTTACGGTATGTGTGGAAAAAAAATCACGTTCATGCGCTATTAATCAGGTACTTCAAAAGACAAAAGAAAAAAACCTTGCAACTGGCGAAATTGCATACACCCTGTACACAATTTTGCCACCCACTGTAAACAGAGGGGACAAGACAAACCGCGCTACAAAACAAACATATTTTCACCCCATGAATATAATGAAAAAAGTATAGATAGTAATGACATACATAATATACAGGGTGGGCCAAAAGTCCCTTACCACCCCTTGTAAAAATCGTTTTAGTGGAAATTGATGAATAACAACCATGTGTGACCACATTAGGCCTAGGGGGAAGTCATAAGGGGGGGTGCCCTTGACGGCGGCCATCTTGAAAGCCGCCATCTTGGATACAAGTCCAGTTTTGTAAATAGGAAGGTAGGCATGCGATACATGGCGAAATTGCAAGCACTTCCAATGACTACACAAATGGGGTGAAAATATGACTCTCAATGTATACGACACAACACTACACATATCATTGTAGGCAGAAAGCGTTCGTCTTCACAATGCAATACTTGCTACATAGCTTCGAACCCTCCTTCCTGGACAAAAGGACCGCACTTCGTTGCTCTCGATCTTATAACAACGCTACGTCTCGCACACACAATGGCTGCCTGTCTTTTCCGTCTAGCTCCTCCCCATCAAAATGAGACAAAACACGATCAGCGTGCGCTACCTACCTATACACTAGCACCATCTGCCGACTTAGGCCGACGTGTTGGGAAATACAGGTATCTGGCAGAATTGAAAACATGGCGAAATTGCGCACACCCACCTTACATAGTTACAAATGAACTAAAATTAAAAAACTGCTTTAGATTACAAATGAAGTAAAATTCTGTCCTTACTGTACACTATAAATGAAGTAAAGTTCAAAAAATAAAATTCAACTACTATTATAGATTATAAATGAAGTTAAATGCAACAAAATATCTGATTTGTAAAGTCTGTATCTTTAATAATATTATCACAAATTTCTAGTTGCAGCTATAGTAGGTTACATGTATGTAGGTAATAATATTTTGTTTGAAATAGATCACAGTTAAAGTTCTGCTTAAAAATATCTGCCTCAGAGAGTGACAACTCGAAATCAAAGATAATAGCAAGTTATTTGTACCATTACTTCGTTATGTACTACTCCTACTACACATGAACTACATATTCAGATTATCCATTGTTAATAACTAATCTGTTTTTTTTTTAAATTCTTATATCACAGATAACGCAGGGGATAATCTCTATTCATTTGGTGGGAATCCAATTGATCCGTTGTACCAAGGACCTATAGGTAATCATTATCTTGTATATTGTGTGAGTGTTTCTACGAGGCATGTTCAATGTATAACCAAACTGGCAACAGCGTTACTCACGGTTGAACATGGTTGCTTTTTTCATGTTACTTTTAAATATAGTTACTTTGTCTATGAATTCGCTTCTGCCAGCGTACCTTCAGTGAATCGATGCCCTTAGAAATGAATTATTGGGTTGCTATCTCAGCCAGGAGTATGTCACCTGCTGAACTTCATCAGATTTAAATGTGTTCCATAAAGAGCCTCTATAAGTGGTCCGTAGAGCAAATATTCGCCAGGGGCTAAGCGTGAAGAGTAAGGGAGTAAGGGGAATGTCTGATAATAATTACATTTCGTAAGTCAACTGATGGTAAGAGACCAGTAGGAAGACCAAGACGAAGATGGAGGGATAATGTTTAGATGGACCTAAAGGAAATTGGTAGAGATGGAAAAGAGTATATAGATCTTCCTCAGGATAGGGACAGATGGAAGGCCTGTGCTGCTGCGGCCATGAACCTTCGGTTTTAAGAAGGCTACATAGTTACTTAGTTAAGTCAACAATGGCACGCAGGAAAATCAGTCTTATCTCCAATTTTGTACACATGGTGAGTGGTGCTACTTTGCTTCACAAAGTGATTCGCTTCCTCTGCCACTGGGTTTCCCGTTAATACATGAATTTTGCTTCCTGTGCTGCGGGGTTTCCTCATTAATACATGATTTTCGCTTCCTGTGCTGCGAGGTTTGCTCATTAATACATAATTTTTGCTTCCTGTACTGCTGAATTTCCCCGTTAATACGCGAATTTAGCTTCCTGTGCTGTGGTTTCCCTGTTAATACATGAATTTAGCTTCCTGTGCTGCGGGGTTTCCCAGTTAATACATGAATTTCGCTTCCTGTGCTGCGAGGTTTCCTCATTAATACATAATTTTTGCTTCCTGTACTGCTGAATTTCCCCGTTAATACGCGAATTTAGCTTCCTGTGCTGCGGGGTTTCCCAGTTAATACATGAATTTCGCTTCCTGTGCTGCGAGGTTTCCTCATTACTACATCATTTTTGCTTCCTGTACTGCTGAATTTCCCCGTTAATACGCGAATTTATCTTCCTGTGCTGCGGGGTTTCCCAGTTAATACATGATTTTCGCTTCCTGTGCTGCGAGGTTTCCTCATTAATACATAATTTTTGCTTCCTGTACTGCTGAATTTCCCCGTTAATACGCGAATTTAGCTTCCTGTGCTGTGGTTTCCCTGTTAATACATGAATTTAGCTTCCTGTGCTTCGGGGTTTCCCAGTTAATACATGAATTTCGCTTCCTGTGCTGCGAGGTTTCCTCATTAATACATAATTTTTGCTTCCTGTACTGCTGAATTTCCCCGTTAATACGCGAATTTATCTTCCTGTGCTGCGGGGTTTCCCAGTTAATACATGATTTTCGCTTCCTGTGCTGCGAGGTTTCCTCATTAATACATAATTTTTGCTTCCTGTACTGCTGAATTTCCCCGTTAATACGCGAATTTAGCTTCCTGTGCTGTGGTTTCCCTGTTAATACATGAATTTAGCTTCCTGTGCTGCGGGGTTTCCCAGTTAATACATCAATTTCGCTTCCTGTGCTGCGAGGTTTCCTCATTAATACATAATTTTTGCTTCCTGTACTGCTGAATTTCCCCGTTAATACGCGAATTTAGCTTCCTGTGCTGCGGGGTTTCCCAGTTAATACATGATTTTCGCTTCCTGTGCTGCGAGGTTTCCTCATTAATACATAATTTTTGCTTCCTGTACTGCTGAATTTCCCCGTTAATACGCGAATTTAGCTTCCTGTGCTGTGGTTTCCCTGTTAATACATTAATTTAGCTTCCTGTGCTGCGGGGTTTCCCCGTTAATACATGAATTTCGCTTCCTGTGCTGCAGGGTTTCCCCGTTAATACATGGATTTCGCTTCCTGTGCTGCAGGGTTTCCCCGTTAATACATGAATTTTGCTTCCTGTGTTGCAGGGTTTCCTCGTTAATACATGAATTTCGCTTCCTGTGCTGCGGGCCTTTCGACGTTAACACAGGGACTCACTTCTTGTGATACGGGCTCTCCTATCTTAAGAAAGGGATTCGCTTACTGTGTTATTGTGTTCCCCGTTATCGCAGGTGCTACGGGGCCTCCTATCTTAGTAAAGGCGTTCGCTTCATATTATGGCCTTTCACCGTTAATACATGGATTTCAGTTCGTGTGCAACGTTAATACAGATATCAATGAGAACTACCATGCGAAGTTTCGTCTTCATGGGATATTACCTGCAATTTTATTGCAAAATTCTGGATATTTAACATGTTTGTATGTTTGTGTATGTATTCATATATTTAATTTGTATATATACGTGCGCGTGTAATTGTAACAATATTTTTGACTGTTGAATCTAACGATAGAAACACTGAAATGAAATCAAAAATGTTTCGAGCCAGCTCGGCTGATATTCCATCTCCACCATCGAAGTTCCACGGCTCGATTCCCGGCCTGGGAGTGTCACTTCATTAATTCAAATCAAATTATTCAACACTCATCCACACCTTTGCAATTATCCCAAAAGGGCAGAAAAGCAAAGTAAAGTTAACCAAATTAATCACATTTCGTTAATGTTGCCAACAGATGACACCATAAACTTACTTCTTACAATCCACTTGTTAATTCATTTCAGTTACAGTAACTTATTTTCGCTACAAAAGTAAATATGTATTAGATGTTTTGCGTTTATCAGAATAAAGCATTGTTATGTTTCTCGTGTAGTAAATGTTTTATGTGTACAATCACGATTATCGATGTAAACTGGAATAATTATGCTTGATTACTGTTTCACGTTTTTTGAAAAATGAAATACGTAACTCTTTTTTCTTCTTTCTTTTTCAGGTGTTGATACTCCAATAATTGAACCAAGACCCTATATGAGAGGTAGAAGGAGACGTAAGTAATGTAAACACTGTATTTAGTCCTGATGTGTGTACTACTTTTAAGGTACCTTAAAATATGTTAGAGAAAGTTGCCACATTAATAACAGTAAACATAGATTTACTTAGTGAAATATGAGTCTTGTGTGCAATATGTTGATTTTGAAAAGGAAATTAAGTTATTCAGAAAATTTGAAAAGCCATTCAGTTACTGCAGTAAGTCATGGGATTTTTTCTGTCGACGAATGATGAAAATATTCTCTTAAGCTATCTGCCCTGAAGATGAGAGTGACGTTAGCTCTCGAAAGCTTGTAATCTTTTCCAAAATTCACCTGGTCGATAGTCCGAGAGAATATTTTCATCATTCAGTTACAGTTTATATGGTTCCACAAAAACAAATATTTTTTAATGATTGTAACTTGTAATGATTGTAACTCATACTGCTAGAAGTTACCTTAAAGTTTGCAATATTCTACCGTTAAAATTTAACAGCTTTTTCTCTAAAGTTAATGATTTAACGTTATTCTAACAACGAGTTTGGGTGTACTACAGGAAATGTACACATCAATTTCGGATTACAATTTTAGTTATAAATTCTTGTCTTCAACTCAAGCCGTGGGTATAGAAAAAATATCATTATTACAAATGTTAAATACATGAATATCTGTTATGAGTATTCTTTTATTTGCTAATATAATTCTAATTTGCTAATACCATCTTACGTTCTTCTTTTCAGGTGACTTGCCAAAACCTATTCTTGGATATAGTTTCATTGGACCACATTTAGGTGAGGATTCTAATATATATTCTATTCTCAGATTATATTAGAGAAAATATCAATATGCTAACATTACAAGTACTGTTCTACCAAGAAGTGCAAACCCCTTCCCGCACTGTCGTCAAGTTTTCAACCCTAAGCGAGCGTGGGGGATGCAATCAGCTGCTTACTATGTAATTCTGCCCCTTCGTTGCCAAAATGCGTGACATTTCTCATCGTATTGCCCTCATCTTCATCGGTATCAAGAGTTTTGTGGCATCAAAGGAGACAACCGTGCACAGGGGAAGCAGAAACGTAATGTTTAACAAAACAAATGACTGTTCACTGTAGTTCACAAGTTGGCCTCGGTCTTTTCCTTCTTGATACGACTGTATGTTACGTAACAGGTATATTATGGCATTTACTTTTCAAAGAAAATCTCGTCTTTCTACAATATTCCAGAAAGCTAATTTCAGAAAAGGGTACCAACATGAACGAAAGCCATTTTACTCTAGGAAGTTATCACTTTTAATCTGTTCAGTTCCTCTTCTTTTCAATTTCTTAACTTTCTCGATACAGAATAAAGAGTGAACGAACAACTTATTCTCTTCTCTAGTTTTCTTTATTCTGTAAAGGACGATATTTGAGAGGAAAGATAAAGTAATTCAAAAGAAGTTTACAGAAGAACAAGTTATGGGCAGTCTACTTCCTGAATTCATACAGAAACAAAGCAAGGCATTCACATTGAAGTTGAATGCAATGTGCTAGACAAACCATTCTTGCTTCAGGAAGATGAAAACCTATTATTATTATTATTATTATTATTATTATTATTATTAGTGATAGTAGTAGCAGGAGAAGTAGTTTTATTTATTCTGAAGATAACCAGAGGAAAATATTAATAAAGTAATAATTTCATAATAAATTGTTCATTTTCTCCCACTAATCTTATTCCCTATAATTCACTGTTGCTGGCTGCTGAATAGCTGTGTGTTTCTCATCCATTATTACAATTTAGAAAGCTTAGTCTAGAAAATTGTTCTGAAGAAAGGTAGATGTTTTCTTATGTAAAGAGAGGCGAAGATAAAGCAAGAAAGAGAAGGTAAATGAGAGAATTCAAGATAGAAAGGAAATTAGGACTGAAGCGGCGTCACGACACAACGTCCTATTATTTGAGTGTAGTTGTTGTACACTCTGTAAAAAAAAAATAGCATCACTGTATTCTTATTATGGATGTTGACAATTTTGAGTTTCGCATGTATGCATCTTTCCTGCACAACTTGAAATCAATTGATTGAAGCATTGGTCTGGTATCACTGCGTAGTGTGGTGTTATTATTTTGTTGATTTAGTGTTTGGAGTGTCCGCTAGAGGGTGTTGCAATCAGTTACTGCTGCAAGGCTTTGTAATCAATTGTCATGAATCTGTAAAACGATTGTTAGTAGTGCAACTTGTGACGTGTTTTATGTTGCAACTACATGTTCATTATTGACAGTTTGTATACGTTATCATATTTGTGAAGTGTTCTGGTGGTGTGTAGTGTATTTGAGCATGTTTTCTTGAAAAAAAAATGGGCAGAAAGTGCGACATTTCACCACGTAAGCAAGGAATGGTTCTTGCTTTGCATATGGATGGTCATTCTCAGAGAGAAATTGGTCGACAACTTCAAATGCATCAATCCACAGTTAGCCGCTGCCTGCAAAAGCAACAAGAACATGGAAAATCATCACTGAGAAGTCACTGTGGCAGAAAGAAAAAGACATCACCTCGACTGCATCGTGTGATAAAGGACATGGCACTGAAGAACAGAGGAATGAGTTCACGCCAAATTGCACATAAACTTCGAAATGAGGTGGGAATCAATCTTACTCATGCTACTGTAGTATCCCAAATTTAAGAAACGGTGTGTTTCTAAACACGTCCCACGTAAAAAACCCAGACTAACTGACGCACATGCAAAAGCTAGACGTGAGTTTGTCACACGTTATGGCGCATGGAATGATACAGATTGGGAACATGTGATATTTTCTGATGAAAAACGATTTAAATTGCTGGGGAATGACAGCTCAGTTAAACTGTGTATGCGGAAGGGAGAAGAACTTGCAAAATCTTGTATTTTAGAAACTCAAAAGTTTTGTGGCAGTGTTATGATTTGGGCATGTTTCTCTGCAAAAGGGATTGGCAGGATGCATATTTGCACGTGTGCCGTTAAGGCTGATCAATATCTGGAAATCCTGAATCGGAAAGTTCTACAAACTACAGGAGATCATTTTTCTGGACAGAATTTGGATTACTTTATTTTTCAAGACGATAATGCAACCTCCACCGTGCTCAGGTGGTGAATAACTGGTTTCATGATATGAATATTGAAAGACTTTGGTGGCCGCCAAACTCTCCAGACAAGAATCCTATAGAAAACCTGTGGGCTATGATGTGCAAAAAACTTGGTAATCAGACGTACAGGTCAAAAGAGGAACTTATGGCAGCAATTGTACATGTTTGGAATGAAATTGAGGTCGAATATTATCAAAATCTCATTCATAGCATGCCTCGAAGGCTGGAAGCACTTAGGAAGGCCAGGGGTGGCCACAATAAGTACTAGTCAATGTATTTACTTAATATCATTACAAATTGACATATCATGATGCATTTAAAACCTTTGTACAATCTTTTTACTTGTAAAAATTGTCTTTGTGCGAAAACGTTCCACAAGCTATATTTGCAATAATTTTGTTATTAGTTCTGTAAAGTGCATTATGTACGTAACTATGACTTAAATAATAAAAATATATTGTACAGATATAGTGTTTTATATAATTGTTAGGAAAACAAATCGACAAGTCGAATTAAATCAATAAAACAACTGATAATTCACGAGCGAAATGCTGACGACCAAAAATAATGAAGTGATGCTAATTTTTTTTCAGAGTGTAGTTGGTTGTGTAGTTGTACGTGAGTGTTCGTTTTGTGGACAATATGGAGTGGTCGAAAGATAAAGTAGTAAAACATATAGAGCAATATGAACAGGAGTCAGTGTTGTGGAATGTCACCAGTACGCGCCTGCCATAACCACAAAACCCGCCATAGCTGTATTGTCCATCTTTACACAAGTTAAATCAGCATCAAATTATTACAATACAAGAGAAGAAACACTGACTACTCTAAAGCACTGCACAACGCTACACTGAGGTCCTGCACTCCAGTGTTGTTGCGGGCGAATTTTGCAGAAGTAGTTTTGAATTGGAAACAGTGTACCAAATGACACGCAACATGCGCCGGCGCATGTTGCGCATCATGAGTCTGGAACTTGTCAGAATGGAAACTAGGCTTTACGAGCATATACAAATACACTTTTCAGACATGCCAAATAGAAAAAATACTTACATTGCGGCCAAAATGAGGTGCTGTTTTCCTGCTGTATACAAATATTGACATATACGTTGCCACGCGACAATTTACAACTCCGAACGAACAATACGATATAACTAACATATATTCTGCATTTTCCGGAATTGTTAAAACATTTTGTAAGAAGCTATTTTATGAGTAAGAACAATCATTTAGAGATAACGTCTTGGTAGGGTAATAGTAGAAGCCAATAAATAAAGACTTTTACTAGATCTATTGTTTATTTGGAGAATCCTTATTCATTAAACACTACATTATCTAAAGAATAGTCTTTCACATTGACATGTATATATATCCTAGACATTAAACTTGCACCTTGTTATTAATATAGGGTGTTGCGTATAGGACGCCGAATGAGAAAATTAAATAAACATAGGGAAAGTATCATGAAAATAGTTATATTTCACATATATGTAAGCAGTAATATCATCTCTCATTTACGTATGAAAGACAATGTCAGGCATATGTCCACCCCTACTGAGTCTGCATGCATTTATACGCTCCACAAAATTATTGATAACCCTCTCGCAGATGTCTGGCCCGATGCCTCCAATCACCCGTATGATTTCCGCCTTCAGTTCCAAAAGGGTTCGTGGTTTGTTGGCGTACACCTGTGATTTCACAAACCCCCATAAGAAGAAATCACCTGGTGTAAGATCACACTCCACCTGCCAAAACCCACACCACACGGTCGTTCTCAGCGGATGGATGGATTTCACGCTCCTGGATTATTCGAGGATTTTCGGAAGGAAACCACAACAAGCGAGTCAAAACAATTGAGGCTACATTAATTGGCATGACAACGGATGCCAACATTGGTAAGAACAGGTCTGCCAACCTCGAAAAAAAACAATAGCACTCGATTCAAATTCGGCGTCCTATACGGAACACTTTTTATAATCCTACAAATCTGTCATATTATGTTACAGGTTAAAAATTTGGCATTAATTCAATGCACTTTTGTGTAAATTAATATTCAATTATAATTTCTTTTCAGTGGTGTTTTAAATCTTTACAAGAAAAAGCCTGTTGTGTTGCACTTTACTAACAGAGAAGCCAAATGACATCTTCCAAAGAATAATGTGCGTCGCATGGTCTCCATTTCTAACTTCTAATGTGTCGCATCTCTATTTCGATATAAAAAATACATGCCTCGACTAACTGTATTGTTTATGAAAATGATGTTGTAATAACGTGTTGCATTGTGAAACAATTTAATGAATAAAGAGACATTTCTGAAATTAAATTTATTTTTATTGAAGGAAAGTATTTATTGTGTGAATATAGTATTGAGGAGTAAGAAGGATCAGCATTTTTATTAGGTGTTGGCGCATTTAGGTACGCACTGGGGATGTATCTTTCCCCTGGAAATGTATTTGCTGTTCGTCAAAATGATACATGCACGAAATGATTTTATCAAAGTTAGTCAGGCTGATTAAAGTTCCCTTGGATTTCTAGTTAGTGTCGAAACACATTATTATTCTGAAATCAAAGTTGTGGTTCTTGCAGCAAGAAATTGTGTAAATATCGGTTTTTGTTTGTATTTAAGTGCAAGTCGGTCACCAATCAGGTATTTAGAAAGGTATAAAATCTTTATTTGGTCACGTATTCGGTGTTATTACAGTAAACCTTCGTTAACACAAACTCCCTTAAGACGAACACTCGGTTAACATGAACAAAATGTTGGTCCCGGCAGAGATGTACAAGGTCGTTCAAGGTTGACCGGGACTTTTATTTCTGCAGAGGAAATAGGTAGCAGAAGAAACACCAAACTATGTCAGTTTTTCAAAGTATTCTCCGTGCGCGCCGAGGCACCGTTGCCATCGTTCTGGCAGCTCCCGAATTCCTTTGGCGTAGAAAGAACTTGGTTGTTGTCGTAGCCACTGGAGGACATCGCTCCGCAGTGCTTCGTCTGTCGTGAACTTCTTCCCTCCCAGATGGTCTTTAAGGGGTGCAAACAAATGATAGTCACTGGGGGCTAAATCCGGACTGTAGGGGGGATGGGGCAGAACTTCCCAGCGCATGTCGGCCAGAGTTGTTGTTGTCACGTTGGCCGTGTGAGGGCGGGCATTGTCATGGAGAAGAATGACATTTCCAGACAACATCCCAGGTCTTTTCTTGCGAATGGACTTTCGTACAGCACCACTCAACAATGTGGAGTAATACTGGGCATTAATCGTGCTCCCTTTGTCCAGAAAATCCACATGGATAACGCCCTTCATGTCCCAGAAGACACTTGCCATGATCTTTCCAGCGGACAGCTGCGTTTTGCTTTTCTTGGGGGCCGAGGAACCTTTATGCCGCCAATCCATGCTGCGTCTTTTGGTCTCTGGGGTTGAATTGTGCAACCATGTTTCATCACACGTGATGATGGATTGCAACAATTCATCACCTTCTGCTCGAAACCGATTCAGAAGCTGTTCACAGACCGTCCTGCGTGTCCACTTCTGATCGAATGTCAGCTGGCAGGGAACCCACCTTGCACAGATTTTGCGGAAGCGTAAGTGGTCGTGAATGATTGTCTCAACACTCCCGACACTGATATTCACCTCGGCAGCAATATCCCGCACTGTTTCTCGCCGGTTCTCAAGAATCACTTGCTCAACACGTGCGATATTCACTGGTGTGACTGCAGTCGGGCGAATGTGTCCATGCGCTTCATTTGTCACCAGCTCCCGTCCTTCGCGAAACTGCTCACACCATTCGTACACTCTTGTCCGCGACATCGTTTGTTCACCATACTGTGCTTGCAAACGTCTGAAAATCTCAGCTGGTTTCACTTTCTCCTTCACGAGAAATTTGATTACACACCGCTGCTCCACAGCCACAGACACACTGCTTGCCGCCATGTTCGCTGCAACTGCTGCGCATGCGCGAAATACGTTATGCCGGGCGCTAGTTACTCGCGAAGGAATACATTACGTCACCCGCACGTTTCATCATGATCCGGCTATTCATCGATTTTTTACGTACGAAAATTCCGGTCAACCTTGAACGACCCTTGTATCTTATAGCAAGTTTTATCAGTTAATGCGAATTTCAGTTACCACGAATTACGAACTGTTTTTTAGTCCGTTGCGTCTATAGATTTCATTTAACACGAACTTTCAAAGTTTTTCATAATTTTCTTCTGTTGTTCCTCTGCTAGGTATGTAAGAAATCGCTCAACAATCTCTATCATCTTGTCAACAATCAACGTATTGTAACCAACAGATTCAGATGAACAATGCGTTCAAATGTGTTTTTTCTATTCTTTAAAACATAGCCAGTACGAGTAACATCAAGATTAAAACTTGGGTGCAATTGCTCGACAACCGCGATCATCGCGTCAACAACGAGCTATACTGTACGTATTTAACTAACAAATTCAGTTGTGTGTTCAGATGTGTTTTTTTATTCGAGTACGAGTAACATCAAGTTGCAAGCAGTAAGACGCGAGTCATGGCCAATAGGAAGCAGAGAGGCATAGATCTGCAAACAAAACTGAAAATCCTAGAGGAAGTAGACCGTGGTGCATTGAACAAAACGACAATTGCTGAACAGTATGGAATTGCCAAATCTATGATGACATACATAATACATATTGTAAATGGTTAATGTGTAGAAAGAACTGTACTGCAACAATAAAATTTGAGTCCCCGGTTAGCACGAATTTTTTTTAACGCGAACTCTTGATTTTCCGGTCCCTTGGGATTCGTGTTAACGAGGGTTTACTGTAGTTCAATAGCTCTTTACCCTTACGAGTTTGGGAGTTTGGCTTTTCTTACAATGTATAGTAAATGTAGTAATTGTTTGAAAATTACATATCAATGTTATCACAATATTAGTGACCTATATTAGAACCAATGTTCTAAGGCACTTAGAACCTAAAGGCAATAGTTTAGTTTACTCACTGGTAATGTATATACAAATTTACATACTTCCCTCCCAAACAAATTACTTCCCAAAATGATAATCACAAATACGCCACTGGGTGGCCGTCCCTCCAAAGCAAAATGTTCTATTCGCACAGTGCACATATGTAGAGTATTTTCGTACTCGAGTGTTTTGCTAAAATGCTGAAAATATCCTACAACAGTTTCTAGTACAAACGATGAGCAGATTTCTATACAATTTAAAACTGGGTTTTTTATGATGTTACAGTTGCACAAGTTACGTAGAAGGAATTAAATTCATAGTTTATATTTCTTAAGCTATTATTTCGCTTCAAATAATCTATTGCAAACTCAGATTAATTTTTAACACAAGACATTACTTGAAATCAGTCTTCCTACTAAACAAAAACGAATCCAAATCAACACCTTTAAAACGCTGATATTTATATAGCGTTCTCGGAAGGGCATACGAGACAGTCTCCGCCCGGCTTTTCCCTCAGAGCCAGTGTTGCCAACTTAGCTCTCTTGGAGCCAGATCTGGCTCTTTCGTGCACTCGTTTGCTTGTGAACTGGGGCGCCCGCCCCCGTGCCTCACTATGATACAATCACTGGTTCCGGCCCACATAGACGAACTTTTACCATGATTACACATTTTGCACGTGACGTAATATTGTTATATTGGCTGCGTCGCCCCATCCCCTCTTACATCTCCAGCTACTTTATTTTTATAGCGTCGTGTTGACGTGAAATTGGCACAATATTGTTATCAGGGAATCCTTTATTTTCGACTTCGTACGACCATGAGATGGGTGATGCCGCCGGATCTAGATGGTGAAAACTAAGAATAAATTGTCATCAATTTAGAGTTAACGGTAATAGCAGTGCCCCACCCCTTTGACAGCTAACATTACTCTAGGAAGCACTTCGTAAATCTAGCTCCTTGAAAGTCAGTTTTAACTCCATTTAAGGTAAAATTTAGCTCTTTAATGCGCACCAGGTTTGGCAACACTGCCAGGAGGCAAGGAGAAATGCATTGGGCATATGGGAGTATTTTTTTTATTTGTTATCTTGGGAATATCAAACTTCCGATGGAATAGAAAATGATATCAACGGGAAGAGAGGAGTTTGAAGGAGTGATTGCCAACCAGAAAAGTCGAAACTCCAATTTGATTAGCCGTAACTCGATGTTGAAGTTGATTCCCCGTAAGGAATACATGGGATTCCGAAAATTCTTGACAGTCACAATCCCACGCCCATATAGGAGGGAGAGTCCAATGAAGAAACCTTTAAAGTCCGACAAAAATTGTGTGATAGAATGTATATATATATATATTTCAAATTTATACCAGACATCACCTATAATTTACATAACAACCTGAAGGCTGCAACACTGATCAAGTGAACTTCTAAACGCATTTTTTGTCATTTTAAAGATGGCGAATCCTTCACACAGTTGCACCAGTGAAGAGCAGTGATTTCTTGTCCTCTGGAAGCCTAGAGCGAATAGAAATTCTACAGCAAATGAAAATTCAATATATCTATGCATGCGTACAACACCATGAAGTGTAGGGATGGTGGGAAGATATTCGACAATGGCCTCAGTTAGCAAGCCAGACGGGTGTAAAAACCCTTCGCAGTGGCTCATGTGTGACTCCACGTCCATCTCAAAGATTCTTCTTCGTGAGGTATACGAACGCTAACTCAGGCTTGAAATTACGATCAGAAATCGATATATATTCAAATGCAGCAAATTAATACAACCATACATGAATAAATATACTAGATAAAAAAAATAAACACTAATTAATTTTAATTTGACTCTCCCTTGTATATTCGCATATGGAATTATAACACCATTAAGCCTTGTTTCCATGATATGAAAAACTCAATATGCTGACCAAGGCAGAAATTTATGTTATTATAAAACATAAACTAAACGTAACGTTTCAACCTTCTAGCAAGGTCTTCTTCAGACTCTGCACCAAGTACAAATATACCAAGGTACAAAAACAGGACGATATATTACGAATTTACACATTTGCCAGACAACTGTCCTTAAGTTATCTCTGTGTCTTCAAAAAATGTCCCCGTTTGTCCCTCATAAATTTCAATGTTAATTTACCAATCAGGAGTGTCTAAATTAGAAGCCAAAAAATGTGTCAATATATAAGTGAGACCAATTATTTGGGAAGTCTTTTATATGCCAGTAATTATATAATTTAGATTTACTGCATTATGTCTGACACGACCATAAAAGCATTGCTGCAAACACGTAAAAATTCTTGAACCACCGGAAGTGCCATCTCACAAGAGTCTTTAATACTACGAAATTATGCGGATATGTATTATACGTAGCTTTTAGCTTCTTTAGTCTAATCGCAATTTGAATGAATGGTGGTTAGATAAAACTGACGAAAGAACACACAGATGGAGACACGCGTACAGAGACAGGACTCAAACCTCGAACTTTCAGTAGTAAGATCTTGAGCCAAGCACTAGACGCTTTGGGCCAAGAAGTGGCAATGCTATTGTATGAGTCAAGTTCAGACCATTAGCTACACAAACAAAAAAATACTTATCAAAGTCTCCATTTATTTAGTTTAAAGATGTATTGTCATCCATTTATCGCAGTTTTCTGTCTCTCTTAAAATGCTTCCAGTAGCAGGGGTGCCCCTCCCCAAGGTCGTGGATGCATCCCCCCCAAAGTCGTTCATCACAATCCCCCCAAAAGAATTGTTCATCATAACACCTCTCCACACCACACACACACATGAATATAGTTTGGATAAACACGCAGTAATTGATTTTGTTTGAATGTCGATAATTTGATTTCATTTTTACAAAATTAAAATTCTCGAAATACGTAAGCTTTAGACAACGAAAACTGACAGTATTTTACGATTGTCAGTCCTAGCACAGGAACATATACAAGGGAAACAAATCAGAACTCGAGCCTGAAACCATCCAACACAAACTGAAGTCTGCATGTCGGAAGTTACGAGCCGACTCGGAACTACCAAAAATTAAACACCAGACACTGTTTACCACTGGCCGAGATGCTAACAATCGAAAGGCTCGTGACATTCGAAGCCTTTCATCGCAGTTGAAATTACAAGACTAAATAAAAAGATAGCATGAGAAGTCAATCAATCAAACGAAACGATCCTTTTTTGTGTGTGTGAAGGTATATATGAGGGGCAGTCAAATGAAAACCGAGCACCCGCTACAAAGTGACAATGGAGTTTGTTTTATTCAAAAGTAATTGCCACAAGTGTTAAGACATATATCCCACTGGGAGACAAGACGATCAATTCCAGTCTTGTAGAAAGAGGTAGGTCGCTAACGGATCCACAATCTCGCATACTGTTGCACTTCCTCGTCCGAATGAAACCGACGTCCACGAATGTCTTTCTTCAGGTCACCGAAAATGTGGAAGCCACAAGGGGAAAGATCGGGGCTGGACGGAGGATGTTCAAGCGTTTCCCAGCCAAATGTCTGAAGCTTATCCCTCACCAGATTGGCAGTATGGGGACGGGCGTAATCATGCAAAAGGATGATTCCGTCCGACAGCATTCCAGGGCGTCTTGACCTTATGGCACGTCGCAGTTTCTGCAACGTGTCTGCATAGCGCCACGCATTGATTGTGGCTCCACGCTCTAGGAAGTCGACAAGCAGAGGGCCCTTGCAGTCGAAGAAGAAGCTAATCATGACCTTACCGGAACTCGTATGGACAGCCTTGGATTTCTTTGGCGGGGGAGAATCGACATGTTTCCATTGTTGGCTTTGCCGTTTGCTCTCGGGCTCAACATGGTGGCACCACGTTTCATCCCCTGTGACGATACGTGACAGAAACGCATACTCTTCCTCGTGGTACCGCTGCAAATGACTCAGACATGCAGTCATTCTGTCAATCTTTTGTCCCTCCGTCAGTTGATGCGGAACCCACTGCGCGCAAATATTTCTGAACTGCAGGTGATCTTTGATAATGGCATGCACAGAGCCAAGACTAATGCCAACCTGAACACGAATTTCTTCCTCTGTGATTCGTCGGTCTTCCCGGATCAGACCATCGATCCTCGCAATGGCATCAGGCGTAATGGCTCGATGGGCCTGTCCCGGGCGCGGATCGTCTTGCAGTGATGTGCGTCTTTCGCGGAATCTCTTCTGCCACTTGTGCACACTTGTCAGGGATGTGCAGTGTTCGCCATACACTGCAGACATGCGATGATGAATTTTGTGTGTTCCAGCACCCTCAGCCACCAAGAAACGAACCACACCTCTCTGCTCTTCTTTGCTTGCCTCCATTTCCAATGCTGGACGAACACACTTTTCACTACGCTCACCTCCTGAGCAATGACGAAGCAACTGTGTGGACCTGGTCGTTTTCACTATGCATTTCTCCTACCCTACAGATGGCAGTATCGATACGTAACAACAGTGTTGCTAACTTTTGCGAGAAATGTGTTTTATGGTGGGTGTTCGGTTTTCATTTGATTGCCCCTCATAGAATTGGTAGCTAAACTATAAAATTTTGCCCCACCCCAAAAAATTCCCATGAAACAGGCGCGTCATGAATCACCCCTGTGGCCACCCCTGTCCAGTAGTATGTTCAAGCTGGATTTTGGTTCATGTAGAAAATTATGGCTAAAAAAGAAAATATACACTAGATACTCTCATACCCTTCGCTGTGAACTTCCTTGGCAATCCAGGCCTGCTGAACCCGCCATATTTATGGAAAGGTGACGTCATGTACACGTGTGGGCACGTACATATATGCAAATATCAATATTTAGAATTAAATGACATACTGTACCTTTATTCTATCTTGTTGGTTGAGTTGGTGCATTAAGTCCATTTTATGCACAGTAAGGCTAATCGGGACTGGACGTACAGTTCGAAGTGGAATCCGAACCATTATGTGCCTCCGGATATCGAACCCGGAACCCCTTGTTTAAAAGGCGACGACGCTATCACTGTGCCATCGGGGAGGCCCTATTCTATAATCTGAGCCAAAAATTTAAAATTGGCACTTGGACAAAAATTCAAGTATTATACATATTTAAGTTAGAGAGTAGAAGGTATTTAACATATTGTTCTTTTCGTTCATTTTAACCTTTTGATTAATTTTCGTTTTTTCTTTTTATTGCGTCCCGCTCGTGATATCAAAAACCATTTCATTTATCCTCTATCTGTTCCATTTCCCCTTCAACTCAAACTAGAATATTCTATTTCCTTCTCTCCTTGTCTTAAGTAGTTTATTTTTCATAATTTGAAAATTCAATGAAATTAAAATATATATTTCTTCTGAAGTAGACAGTGTTTTATCTGTCCCACCCGTGACACAAAATTGTTCACTTGTAGCTATAAAGCTTTGAAAGTATTCCAACAGTATTTATGTTGAATCAACAGTGCTTAGTTCCATAATTCATTGCACAGAAACTGAAACAAAATTTTGCTTCACTCTCAGTAGAGTTACTTTAATGTTAAATGTTTTGTAGTCTGTGCTTCCTACCCGTGACAATAGAATACCTCAGAGATATATATATATATATATATATACACACACACACACACACACACACACATACATACAGGGTGATTGGTAATTCGACCTATCCCTGGAAAGGGGTAATACTAGAGCACATTTGCAACAAATTTGACCCTATGCACCGGGGGTCGAAAATCAATGGGTTTCGAGTTATTGCAGTTTGTAGATTTTCGTGAAATATTCCGACTTGCAACCAAAAAACTAATAATTGTGAAAAAAATACTACATCCTGGATACTTAATCGACACGTTGCTAACAGCTGACGAATGAGTGACTACTGGGGAAAAAATTCATGCCCATAATTCCCATACTCACAGAAAGAAACAGTCATTGGTGCACACGTCACGAAGAAATTTGGAAATTATCGTTTAAATCGAAGAGGATTACTCAAAAAATTGGTAACACACTTAGCGTAAAAATTACGGAAAAAACTTCCTCGTTTCATAAGCTCTCCAAAACGATACAAATGTTGTCAACTGGCACACGGGTTGGGGGAAAAATCTGAATTAAAAGCGGAGAAGGCGCGTTGTAGACCTCTTTGTAAAGTGAAAAGAAGTTGTCGGTTGTGAGACATAAAGGATTAACTGTTACAAAAACTACAAATCCTGTTCAAATTGCCTCCCTCGGTTACGTATGCAAGCGCGCAGCCTACGGTGTACTTCAGACACAGTCACTCGCGTTGACACTCTGTCTCTTATGTCTCAATTCTCTCTCTCTCAACTCTTCTTGGGAATCCACTGGTGCACTGTAGACTGACTCTTACATGTGACCCCAAATGCAAAAGTCGCATGGCGTAAAATCCGGACTCCTCGCCGGCCAGGGTTTCGGGCCGCCTCGACCAAACCATTGCATGGGATAATTGTCGTCCAGCCACTGTCGCACACCCCGGAAATAGTGGGCTGGGCAGCCATCATGTTAGTAAATCATACCCCATCTTGTGGCGAGTGGCACATCCCAGCAGCGTCGTCAATTCTTCCCTTAGGAAGTTTTCGTAGGTAATGCCGTTTAGGTTTTGTGGTAGAAAGAATGGCCCGATCACATGATTGTGAATGATTCCCATTTAGTGAGAATTTTCTCTGGTGAGCCTTTTCTTTAGATTTTCTTGGGTTATGACCCTTAGAGGCCCAAAAATGCGCATTATGAAAATTCGTAATACCATAGCGGTCGAATTTGGATTCGACCGTCCACAGAAATCTTGTCAGGTGATGGGGGTCTTCAGTGTCGGTATGTTGTTAAAATCGACACAAATCCATCCTTCTGACAGGATATCCCTCCTCAATAGCATGCGACTTTACATTTGGGGTCACATGTAAGAGTCAGTCTACAGTACACCAGTGGATTCCCAAGAAAAGTTGAGAGAGAGAGAGTTGAGACATAAGAGACAGAGTGTCAACGCGAATGACTGTGTCTGAAGTACGCCGCAGGCTGCGTGCTTGCATACGTAACCGCGGGAGGCAATTTTAACAGGATTTGTAGTTTTTGTAACAGTTAATTCTGACAACCTGGAATCATGAGAATGGTAAATAATATTATTATTTCACTCATTTTCGTCCCTTTATTTCTCACAACCGACAACTTCTTTTCACTTTACAAAGAGGTCTACAACGCGCCTTCTCCGCTTTTAATTCAGATTTTTCCCCCAACCCGTGTGCCAGTTGACAACATTTGTATCGTTTTGGAGAGCTTATGAAACGAGGAAGTTTTTTCCGTAATTTTTACGCTAAGTGTGTTATCAATTTTTTGAGTAATCCTCTTCGATTTAAACGATAATTTCCAAATTTCTTCGTGACGTGTGCACCAATGACTGTTTCTTTCTGTGAGTATGGGAATTATGGTAAAGGTAAAAGGTAAAGGTAAAGTGCTCCCCTGTGCATAGCACCACGCCATGAAGGCGTATAGGGGGTGTGGGGGTAACGCCCCACACTTTCTTGATCCGGTCATGAGTGGGGGTGATGTGATCAGCATCACGCCCCTGACCGCCTTTACCCCCCAGGGTTTCCCCCAGGTACCCATGTCATTCGACGCTGGTTGGGCGCCGGGGCCGCTTCCATCGTTAGAAAAGTTCCCGGATTTGAACCGGCCGGGGATAGAACCCGGGACCTATAGCATGGTAGTCAGACGCGTTACCGACTGAGCCACCGCGGCCAATATGGCATGAATTTTTTCCCCAGTAGTCACTCATTCGTCAGCTGTTAGCAACGTGTCGATTAAGTGCACAGGGTGTAGTAGTTTTTTTCACAATTATTAGTTTTTTGGTCGCAAGTCGGAATATTTCACGAAAATCTACAAACTGCAATAACTCGAAACCCATTGATTTCCGACCCCCGGTGCATAGGGTCAAATTTGTTCCAAATGTGCTCTAGTATTACCCCTTTCCAGGAAAAGGTCGAATTACCAATCACCCTGTATATATATATATATAATTAAGGTAGGGGTGTGTGTGTGTGTTTGTGTGTGTGTGTGTGTGTGTTTGTGTGTGTGTGTGTGTGTGTGTGTGTGTGAGAGAGAGAGAGAGACCTTAATTTCAAATATAATGCAAGATGTGCTGTCTACTCCAACGATAGAAAATTGGAAATCAAAGAGACTGCTTACTTGTTTCAGGGTTTAAAACAGTTCGTAAACAAAAGATTGTTTTAACACAACAATCTATAACTATTGTAAATTGATTCCTGTATGACAATGCATGCTTTTCTTCGATTGCTAGGCGTTTGTTATATTGTTTAATAAATTTGGAAATTGAGAATCGATAGCCGTATGTGACAGTTCAGAAAAGCCCTTGTGTACATTACGAAGCAATGCAAGAAAACCCTGAGGAACAAATCTTCTCGTTATGTGCAGGATTTTGAGATGAAACAGCACTGGTTGCTTCTTTTGCTTTTGCAGGTAATTCCTTTGTTGTTCTCGAATCAGCATCGCTTATAATCTTATCAAAATGCCTATCTCTTTAGCAATATTTGGAAGCTACTAACCTAATCAAGCAATGACATAAAAAGTGAAAAGTATTTGTAAATATTGTGCTGACATCTTCTGTAATTAGTCAAAGAATTTGCATTTCAAGAAGTAAGTGGATGACCGACCCTCTCTCATTTACTGATTTGCATAATTCAACATTTGTATTTTTAATTATTATAAAAGGGGATAAAATTTTACATGCGGAAGAGTGATAGAAATTACTTCAATTAACTGAAATTTTAATTTCCTATTTAAAATTTATCATCAGTTGTTTACAGTGTACTCAACGGTTCTAAAATTTGTGACATTGGTTACTAACTGTTTGACATTCCCTAGTCAGAGCGTTTTACTGTAGCAACATAAAATCTGCCATCTATCGCTTTCCTACAGCAAGAACGATACAATCTCGAATTGTACAGTACACTGTCCTCTTCTATTTGTATCGGCCATTTTAAATGCTTCTTACCAGGTTTCCAAATACGTTTCTTGTACACTCATCTATCTTTTCTTATGTCACATGGCTCGTTTAGTATTATTTAGGGATGTGACGAAGCTGAAAATTTACCGATGCCGATGTACTCACCGATAATTTTTGGAACAGATACCGATGCCGATATTTAACCGATTCCGATACATAAGATTATTAAACAGAAATGGGATGTTATTTTCAGCATGACAAAAATAAATTTGCTATGTACATTTCTATTGCATATCATATGTATACTGTATACATATATATTCTCAAGAGATGCGAATGTACATTTGCATCTACAAAATGTTATGTGAACCTTTAAGAAGAACATGGATTCTCAAGTGATTTAACATTAGTACACAAGCAGTTCTTTGAAATGCAAAATAAATTCCTGTTCTGCCAGAACTTCAGAAACACGAGATTTGGAAGCACTTCTGGAAGTAACCTACTTCTTCTCTTATCGCAAATCTGTTCAGCAACACTGAACACTCAATCAATGAATACTGATGCAGCAGGTATGGTCAAGTATTTTCTCAGCACTCGCTTCAGGTTTGAATATTGATTTTTGAATTTGTATAGTTAGGTTAATCCTGTGAATGAGAGTTTGCAATAATTTTATTACAAAAACTCTACAATAATGACGAATGATAACCAAATTTTCAATAAATCTTACAAAACTAGAATATAAAACTTATTAGAAGGTAAAAACTCTAGTATAATCTGTACCGGTTTAAATATCGGATTTTTGCCGATACCGATGTGTCAATTTCTGTCGATTTTCATACATCTGTAATCGGCTTCGGCACATCCCTAGTATTATTATTATTATAATATTGAAGATGAATGCGGATAACGAATTTCAGTACGTGACCTTATGATATTATTTTCAAGATTGTGATAACGCCGGATTGGTGACCGAGAGCAATTTGGTCTACTTTCGGAATGTGCTGTGCTTCTGAAAGATATAATCTTCAACATTAGGGGAAATTATTGTTAATATCTTAACATTACACATTATTCAAACCAAAGAAATTATTTGTGGGATTTTCTTTCTATGTTACTAACTTCTCTTTGCAGATAACTTTGACGTTAGTAGAAAATGTAAATATCTATCGTGATGGTAAGTATGATTTCAGTAAATGAACACAAGACCAGGTATTGATTATTTTGTTGTATATAATGTTACATACTACTAAAACCACACTAACGTATAGGCTCAAATTCCCAGACTCAAACCTATTACTAACGTACTAGATTTTATAAGAAAGATTTTCGGGGACATTTACTGCACTCTCGAATATTTATAACATTGTTAATATTAAATGTACTCGTACATGAGGAACACATCATGTTCAAGTTGCTGCATACAGATGGTGCTGAAGTGGTAGCTCTTGTTAAAACCAGAGAATATTTCTCTGGAGGGAAATTGTTCTTATTCTGTGCAACGAATACTTAATTACATTTTTATGTTGAGTTTTATCTGTTAAACGTAATTGCTCTTAAAATGTTTCGCTGAGTCGCCTGTCGGGAAGGAAAACACTAATGAGAAATTATACAAACTGCTTATATCCCTATATTTTTGTCTAGGTGCAAGTAAATTTAAGATATGACTCAAATTTTCATTTTGTTATTCATAATTTGCACTTCACTTTCAGACGCTTATTTGACAGCTTGGCCATTTGATGTTGCTGATGAAGATGCTTGGCAAGAAATCGAAGAATATATTCCCAAAGTTCGAATGAGTAAGTATTCATAGATAAAAGTTTTATTTTAAGATTATTCAGGCTTATGCCAAGCTTACGATAGCCAGCTTGTATCTTGTCAAAGTAAGTTTGGAGTGGCAAGCTGGATGCAAGTTCGATGTAAGTGGTACTGGGCAAGTGAGGCTACTGCTGAGAGCTTACAGCTAACAAGCTTGATGCAGGCTTTCCTTGGCAAGTTTGCTGCAACTTCGTCTTATGGCAACTTCACACCTTGCTGTGGAGAGATTGTTGCAAGCTTCTTACTTGGAATGGCAAGCTTGCTTGAGGCTTGTGACAGGTTTTCTGTGTTATCTGGGGTATTACTACAACTCTATTTGTTTCATTCTCTCTTTCTTTCTTTATTTCCCCTCTCTCTGATTCTTTACATCTTCCTCTCCTTGTGTCTTCTTCTCCTCTCTCTCTCTCTCTTTCTCTCTCTTCTTTCCTCCTTTTCTTTTCCCCACTCTATTTCTTCTCGTTTCTACTTATTTTTATCTCTCCCTTCCTTTCCACTTTTATCCTCTCCTTGTCCTTCACACGATTTCTTTGAATTCACAAAATATGTTTGATTAAGCTTTCTCGTAACTATCAAACTAAAGAATTGGTAGCCTTTTCAAAATTTGATAATTCTTACAAAATCATTTGGTAACACCAAACTTACGTGCACGATTACTAAGAGAATTGGTTATGTGAACAATGGGTTAGTTTAGGTTAGGTTAGATACAATAAGTGTATGTTAGGTTAACGTAGGAAATCGAACACGACGTGCATAATATTTCCGCAATGCCAAAAGCCATCATCCGTGGCGAAGCGGTTAGCGTCACTACTTTGGAATCCTGGTAAAGGCATGAATGTCCATCTGATCATCATGTAACGATTAACCAAAGGGTTATAAAAAGGCGTCGTAAAACAACTAAAGTAGAAATAACGCAGAAATGTGTTGTAATTTTCTTTAACAGTTACAAGACTAGTAGGAAAAAATTAACATTACAGCAAACTTAAATATCATGACGTTTTCTTTTATGTAGAAAGAGAAGATGGGTATTACAAACAATTAGTTGGAATGCTATATTCACAGCCAGGTAAGAAAAATATTTACCATGCTCATACTTGAAATATTAATATTACTTATTACATTTTACACAACATTACAAAAATTATAACTATCATAACCTAGACGAATCTATCATCAAACAGAATATACTGTACATGTTGAAATATTATGCACAATTTTACAATATATTTAAAAGCATGTGTCTATCTTTGATAATTTTCAAGTTCAATAATACAAATTTAATTGTATTATAAATATCACACACAGATTACCTACGAACGATGTAATACAGTATTAAAATTCCAAATGTATACAAGACAAATACAATGGTAGTTTTATGAATTTACTTAAACACTTGTCTTTGAATTGTAACTCCTCCTTAAGATAAGTAATAATGTTCTTTTACTGTGTTTAAAATCTAGTAACTTCATAGACACTACGAACATGTATGTCAAAATAGTGCAAACGTGTACACATTAACGTTTACCATGTTTGTAGTTACAAAGTTTGTATTATCTGACATTACGCGTAACTGTTAATAGATTGGGATGTGTTAGGTTATGAAAATGTACACTTAATTTGCTTTGTTTACAGGATATGCCATTTTCAAGACTTGAATCTGCTTGAAAATACCATATTTCAAAAAGTTTTGAAGTAATTTGTCTATGTGATTTGGTTATTCAATGACATGTGAGAATAATATAACAATTATTCGTTGATGATCCGATACATTTAGTTAGAACTAAAAATATATGTTATATTTATATATCAATTCTTAATCTGCTATTATGGAAGAGGTTTTTCTGTAAAGTAGGTATCTTTAATATGATTCAAATTGAAACTTTGAAACAGTTTATCTTTCCTCAAACGCAATGCTGAAAGGACGTGAGGCAAGGAGATGAAACTATGGCTTCAACCAATATTGTTAAGCTTGTAATCTGTAATAATGTAATCTCTAGGCTGCATTGTAATACGAAGAAAGGAGAAAAACCTGGATTTGAAAATATCATGAAATTTGAACATATTATAAATTGATGTTTTTAAAGTTGCGAAAATGTCTAATACTCATTCCATTCTACGTGCAGAAATATTTCAGAACGTTGGAGGAAGCAAAGAAGTGACGAATAAGGAAGGTGCGTATGACTAACCTTTTACTTCCCCTAACATACGTTACTCATGATTCTTTAGTTCAGTAGTGAATACGAGGGTTATTCGAAAAGTAATTTACACCTGTCTCCATTTTCTTGGTTGCCTGTGTCAAGCTGTGGATCAGCTGGAATGTCACGCTAGGCTTGAAGTAAGAGGAACTGAACTGTTTCGCCGCGAATCGTCTCATTCTTACAAGACTTATCTTGAAAATACGTGTATGTGGTAAATGCCATTTCTTGTCCAACTATACTACTATTGTACTTGTAGTATAATTATGCTTGATAAATGCATGTGAATCTATCGTGTTAGCAAACTAACTCTCATAAACCTCCCATTAATTTTACATTGATTCAGTGTACTGTCATAACAGAACGGTTTAGAGCAGTTGCCTTTGGTGCTTGCCATCCAGACTTGTCAGTGTTAATGAAGCAAAATCCAGTTTCGAAAGTCACAAACCAGCGACAATGTCTTTACCACGTGTGTCTGTCTCCCCAAAGCGCTGTGGGTCCACGGAGTTTAATTTAGTCATAACAAAATGTTCGCTGTAAACAATTAAAAATCAAACGTTGTTCATGATGCACACTGGTGCCTTCCGGTATTCGCGCTCTTGTAAAAAGTACAACAATGTATAATTTTTAAAAGTAAAATGAAAAGCTTGGTCACCAACAATGGATTCCATCCACGTATTCGTTTGTTGGTCCTTCCTCATAGTTACTGCTAAATATATGGTTTTATTAGTCACTCGTTTAGTTGCAACAGAAGAATGAAGCAGTGAATGTGTCTTTGTTGTACTTTTTCAGTAGGGGTTATAAATATTTCGCCTAAAAATTTGTCTGAAAGTTTAAAAAAGAATACATTGTTTCCGCTGTTTATTTCATTTAATGATTAATAGAATTAATTATTCATAGAATTTCTTTCTAAATAACATAAATAAATATTAAATCCTATGTATAGATAATGCTCATTAGAGATTAGAAATATCTTACCTAAAACTTGTCAGAGTTTTTAGAGTATATTTTGTTTCACCTTTTTATTTTATTCAATGATTACTAGTATTCATGATTGATATAATTAATGTAAAAAGCATTAATAAATATTAAGAAAATAAAAACTACTTTATTGAAGAATTACAATTGTATGACTGAAAATAGTGAGTGTTGTAAAAAAATACAACGCGCGAGTACTCATGTGACAGAAATAAGCGCGAGTGCCGGAAGGATAAAGGGGAACCAAAGTGGGTCAAATGGAGGGCTCACCCATATCCCTTCTCAGTTTCCAGACAAAAAAAAAATAGTTTGACTAACATTATATTTTTAGTGTGATATGCAATATGTTGCATCAACATTCGAATTGCTGAGAATTCTTGTGTACTCCCCCTGACACTGACCTCCCCTTGTCGTCATCACTCCCTACTTATTCTGGCGTCGTAACTGTTAACGAAATATTATGAAATATCCATCGATTTATGAGAAAATTTAGAAGCTAACGTCTACTTACGCGGAAAGTACATTTTTTAGGATCTGTTATTTCGTACAAACATGGCATAGCCAGGAATATTTGACGAGGGTTCATGTCCCCTCCTCCTCCCTTTAGCTCACCTTTCCTCAAATTAAGTACGTTAAATTTCAAAATTTCAAAACTGCTTAGTAAATTTTAAAAAACACTAATCGATGACCCCACATTCATCCCCCACCCTTATAATTCCTGAGGCGTCATTGCATTACAAACCATAGAATTCTAAAACAAGCAGGCCTCTACGATGGCGCAGTGGTAGCGTCGTCGCCTTGTAATCAAGGGGTCCCGGGTTCGATACCCGGCGGAGGCAAATAGTGGTTCGGATTCCACTTTAAACTGTAGGTCCAGTCCCGATTAGCCTTACTGTGAATAAAATTGACTTAAAACAACAAATCAATCAATCAATCTAAACAAGCATAAATGATCGAAATTTCTATCTTAGGACGTGCCTATCCGATGGCGTTGTGGCAACCTCGTCGCCTTATAATGAAGGGGTTCCAGGTTCGAAATCCGGCGGAGGCACATAGTGGCTCGCATCATACTTTAGTTTAGCCAATCTATGCATAAAGTTGGTTTAAAACAAAAGCACAACCCATTTCATATCTTAGGGTACTTTGTATATTTTGCATGTATAACCCATGTCTGCTTTAAAAAGCTATGTGTAGATAGCATTGTTGTGAGCATTAATAACTAAAGCGCAATTATTCTTCTAGAACTATACAGGGATGACCCCGCAGAGGAAACTTATCGATCAGGTTAGTCAAAGCTGCAACTAATATAATGCATAAACTGATTCTTAACGCATAAACTAATGTTTAAACTTACAAGTTAATACCAATAATTATAAACTAATGTTTACTGACATACATAGCCTACATTTTTCTTGTTGTTATTAAGCGATGCATTCGTTCCGCTTATTAAGATGAGCGATGATTAGATGAAATTGATGAGATGCAATAGAAATACCCAAAACTGAGACTCGAACCTGTGAACTTCGGTGGCGAGTAAGAAGTACATCACTTAACGAGCTCGGCTTCCGAGCCGGTGCATTTTAATTTATATGGCATTATTATGAAGCCATTTTAATCACTATATATTATTTATTATTATATATTATCTTATTTATTTAAATATACAAATTTTATCTATTATTATCTTTTAACAGGTCTTCAAAGTCCTGGGTTTGGACGTCGTAGTAAGTAAAAATTCATTGTCAATAACTCTGTTGCATACAATTTGTGTACTTATGATGTATTAATATACGTAACATTATCAAATTTGAATTTCGACTTCCCTCACTAGGTATGAAGTGCTTGTAATTATGTAAAGTATTCCGTACTGAATTTTTAGTATATGGTCTGCTAAAATTTATGGTGTGAAAATTTAAGAACCGTGGTTAGTAACTGCCAACTGAAGTTAGTTAATCCGCCCTTAACGAGAAGAGCCGTTAATCTACATTTGAATAATGCAGATTGAAAATGCAAATTGAAACAAATGACGTACTGGTCCATTTATACAGGATTTTAATTTTGCTAGGAAACCCAAACATTCCTCAATAACTTATTTATTTTTTTTAACTGCTTTCATATAACGGTTGACATGTGTTTACCATGTATGTTACAAAACAAGTCTGCCTGTAGCATATGCTAAGTTGTCTCAAATTTGTTCACTAATTTTTGAATATAGTATTTTTGATAGCACCCTTCTTTTGCTGTACGTATTCCAAAATGCCCTTTGATAATGTTGCACTGAAATAGTTCACAAACCATATACACGAGCTGTTCAAACGTGTACATGCTTATGTCACACGCAGATGTGCCGTAGACTATAAGTTTACGTCTACATGCGTTGTCTACGCGTAATCTACACTAAGAAAGAAATCCCAGTGTTCTTTCAAAGAGAAAGTATTATTTTCTTCAAACATGTTGATTATCTGGGCCTAGGGGTGTACGGGACAGAATTTTTTCTGTCGGGACGGGAATTTTTTTAAATCCCGACATTCGGGACGGGAAAAATTCTCAATTTAAATGTTCGACATTTCTCCAAGCTCTTGAAATCTCGAATTCTACACGTCATTTTCACCTTAAGTGATTGTTTTTGCATTTCTGGTATCAAAACTAACAATTTCCGATAAGTTCCAGACATTTACAATGCAGAAAACATTGGGAATTAACGACTTTTTAAAATAACCATTTGGTATTTCCCGACTGCTCGGTCATTTCCCGAAGTCGGTATCGGGATGGAAATTTTTTTTCCCGATCCCGGTCCCGACTTTTCGGTAACCTGCACACCCCTAGCTGGGCCTATAACCATCTTAAGACCATCCGACGTAATCAAAGGTATCGAATTTTCAGAAACGAGGGGGAAAAGGGACTACCGGAAGAAAAACAAATGACAGCCGTAGTGAAAACTGACATTATTTTTTACACTGACAAAAGGGAAGACTAAAAATATATTTTTGTCTTATTACTGCTTAGGAAAGTGCATGTGTCTTTAAAACAGATTTTTCCAAGTGTGAAATGGTGGAGATGGAAATAAAACAAATCTACGGACATCGCATTCTTTTGGGTATGTCGCGGCAAGTTTATTTTGCATTTCATTTAATACCTAATGAATTGTTTTAACGTAAATAAATACTCAAACACTATTTTTGGACAGTGGAATACTTTACGATTTCTATTTCCACCTACTGATGCTTGTTGCTGCTTCTAGAACGATGCGCGTCACTTCAACGGAGAACGCCCAGCACCATGTTGTCTACGTTGATTACGTAGATTACATAGTTTACATAGTCTACATTGTCTACACGAAGAATGTAGACAATAGTTGTTACGAGTAGACGCACCACGCAACAACTCTACGCGGAGCCGCGTCTCAAGGTCACGGGAATAGTCCATTTCGTTGAGGGGTGTGGTAATTCTGCTTCGATAGAAGCCCATGTATATTTTCACAGGGAACCAAATAAGAATTAGGCTTCCTAGCTAGGGAATCACCCTGTATTAAAGTAATCGGCGACATGATGCTGTTTTATAGTGTCAGACGAAAAAATCTAATTGTTATTTGTACTTTCAGGGAAATCCAGATTTGGAATGAAACGTGGTCGGCCCCGAAACCCGACTCTATTCAGTAAGTTTCTTACTTCAATACTACAGACAACAATTTTACAGACTACATTCACATAACTACAGGGCAATCGAAATTAATTTATGAAAATTTTGCTCAATTTTTCTTTTTCAAATTGAGACCCTTTTATGCATATCACACAGATTAATGAAAAGAAAATATTAATTAAAACAAGTTTTGTATCTATGAAACTTCCATTGTTCAATATTTAAGTACACATCAATCATGCCTAGTACATTGTTCAAAGTGTCCTTACAGAAGGTACTAATGACCACCAATTTCAATCAATTTCAATTTCAAATTTACAGAATTTAAAATGCCCATAAATATAGGAAAATATTATTCTATCGTTCGCCATCTTGTGACGCGCTGAGCACATGCACAAAGCTTTAAATTACAGTTATTGTGGCCACAATATTAACAACTGACCCCACTTCCCACTCATTTTCGAAAGAAGATAGTCCAAGGAGAGATTGGGACAAGACAAGGCTGGCTGAGTCTCTACATTATAGTCTATTGCGTCACTGCAAAATCTTTGACAGCGTACAGAGGTCATTAATGCAAACAATGTAACTTGAGAAGGTGTTTCTGTTTGATGCCTCGTTTCTACACTACGAACACTCCAAGAACATTTCATCCTGAATATATGTAACTACGCAGCACAGGTTCACAATTGGTTGTTGATTTTCACTGATAGAGCCCCGTCCTGCCATCTGCTGTATTCATGGGAAACTAGTACAGCTCTGCCTTTTCACCAACAGTGTTAGACTGAAAAAGCTATGATTTCACCAATGATTAATTTTAAGCTACGAAACGATCGGTTAAGAATCTAACAATCAAAGTATTCTGTTATTTAACTTTGATTTCATTTAACATATGTTGTATTTTTACTGTTAATGTACACTTCTTTTACACTAATATTAGGTCGAAATGTGAATCATCACATCTTTTTACGTAAGGAATTACTGTACCCAAGCACAATTCACTTCTTGAAACATGAATATAATAGTCTTTTTCGTCTGTTATTTGTTGTCTGTGATAAATCTTTACATTCGTAAAAAAGGTAAAGTGTTCCCCTGTGCATAGCACCACGCCATGAAGGCGTATAGGGGGTGTGGGGGTAACGCCCCACACTTTCTTGATCCGGTCGTCAGTGGGGTGATGTGATCAGCATCACGCCCCTGACCGCCTTTACCCCCCAGGGTTTCCCTCAGGTACCCATGTCATTCGACGCTGGGTGTGCGCCGGGGCCGCTTCCACCGTTAGAAAAGTTCCAGGATTTGAACCGGCCGGGGATCGAACCCGGGACCTTTAGCATGGTAGTCAGACGCATTACCGACTGAGCCACCGCGGCCACTTTACATTCTTATTTCTCGTTATTAGATGATATTGAAATGAGTCAGTATAGCATTAATCAATTGGCTTAATTAAATAATATTAATAAAATACATTATTTTATTCACAGGGAGACGGCAGATGTCTAAAAGAAGAAGAATAGCAGGTAATAACAAAATAACAAGTAAATGGACATACTATCGCAAAACAAAAACATGCTCAATTATTGTATTGTTTTTTAAGTCGCTCTTTCTGTTAATTTCGGTTAACCGCGACGATGAAGATGAGTGGTGATTGTATGAACGCGATGAAAGGATAATCGCAAAGAATACCCATTCCCCGGGCGGTGTTCGAACCCGAGACACTGATTAGTGTGACGGATGCACATAGCCTAAGTGATGACGCATCCAAAACTTTCCAATTCAAATGAAAACTACAGACCCTTAAGGCAGAACAGGAATTTTAGCCGACCTCCGTGGCAGAATGGTTAACACAACTTGCTAACAGGGACGGCGCTACAGGGGGCTAGGGGGTCTAAATCCCCCCCAAACGAGGCCTCAGCCCCCCCCTGTAGCCCCCCTAGACTTTTGTAGCACGGTAGGTGCATTTCGACCGAAAATTGAAAACGTAAAGTTTACATTTTCCACTATAAAACTTCCATTGTTCAATGTTTATGTACATTTTTTAATTCGATTAGATAGCAACTACTTTATTACAGTGTGTTATAAAATCAAGGGGCCACTGATAATTCGATACTAAGTAATTGGCCAATCATGAGTCGTCAACCTTGCTACGGAGTCTGCTGCCTGCCTGGTAGGTGGACGTATTCAGTGGCTGTGAAGTTGTTCTTTGATTGCTGTTGGCATATGCAGCTATACAATTACACTGGTCAACAAATTTTAACTTTTTTTTTGCGACATGGATGAAAATTCACTTTTCTTTATCATTCCATTATGCTGAACACGAAACTGACAATGAAAATGCCACTCGACTTCCGGTTTAAGAATTATACGAGGTATTGTCGAAAAGTCGGGTTTCCCAATGTTCTAACATGGTGGAATGACGTATTCTTGGTGTTCATGTGGCTTTACGCTTGAACTGTATTATGCGAACAGTACAAAACGTGGGTACATTTCCATCTGCCTTTCCAAGTAAATTCATGAATCATAGTTTTTACATTAATCACAAAATAAATATTTTCTACTATACTACTGTATAGTGCGTTCTTTACTACTTACGTGGGATTAAATCCGCTTCCTCTTTGCTTCCCTCTTGTAGTGAAGTTCAGGATCATCCCTGGTTACTGTCCAGCAATAGTCGGCAAGCATTCCTCTACTCCATTTCCCTTGGTATCTTTTCTCCATTACAGATATTTGTTGGTGGAAATGCTCACTGTGTTCATCACTTACCTCCCCACAACTTTTCGGGAAGAAATTGAGATGAGAGTAGAAAATGCAATTTAAGGAACATATTGCAACCCATTTTTTGATACGATGAAACCAAATTATTTACAAGTTTTTCATAGTCTTCAGCACGTTTGTTTCCCAAAAAATTGTTGGAGACTTCTCCGAAAGAACTCCATGTACGTTTCTCAACATCACTTAGCAGGTGTTCGAAGATCTCGTCGTGGTGAAGTTGACGAATTTGAGGGCCCACAAAAATTCCTTCCTTGATCTTCTGTTCACTGATTTTTGGAAATTTGTTAAGTAGATATTTGAATACCAAAGAGTATCGATCCAACTTTTTGACAAAGTTTTTGATGAGTCCAAGCTTTATATGAAGTGCAGGAAGTATTATATTTTCAGATTCAACGAGAGGTTCATTATGTACATTCATATTTCCAGTTTCCATACTTTGACGTAATGGCCAATCCTTTTTAATAAAATGAGAAGCTCTGTCTCTGCTATTCCATTCGCAGAGGAAACAGCAATATTTGGTATAGCCTTGTTGGAGTTCAGTTAAAATAGCAATGACTTTCAAATCTGCACATATTTTCCATAGGTATGTACCTAGTTATTGTATTTAATTCATTGAAGGAGGAATTTTAGGCTATCATACGATTCTTTCTTATACACAGAATAACCAATAAGGATTGACGTCAATTGATTGCTGTTATGAAGCAGTACAGCTTTTAGACTTTATACCGATGCATCTATGAACAACCGCCACTCTTCGCAGATGTGCTTAATGCCCATAGCCCCCAATAAACCATTAATATCACTGCAGTATATCAGATCTCCTTCGGTAGAAAAGTATTCTTCCAACATTTTTTGACCGTCACGATAAAATGACACCTTCACATTACTAGCCAGAAAATTCCATTGTTGAACTCTGGAGGCTAATAGCTCTGCCTTGGCTAATCTTGTGCTGTTCTGTAAGTTTAACATCACCTGCAAAGTGCGGATCTGTAGATGTGGAAGGTTGTGGATCGTATAGTTCGTCTTGTGAGTCTACGGAATAAGATTCAGGGGGTGTTGGAACAGGTACTTCATTACTATGCGCCACAGGACGAGAAGCAGAACGAATATTTGGAAATACAATTGTCTTTTTTTTATGTACTATTGGACATACGTTGTATTGATGGGACCATACAAAAAAATAAACAATCGTCTGTATGATTAGTGGGCTCCAGCCGAATCATGGGAATAGCAAATGACATCAATGGTCTTCTGCGATTCATCCAGTCCAGCAGATTCGTGTAGCAGGTCTTAGAACGGAAATGTTGAGCCCAAGTCTTATCTTCATCTCCAAATTTGCAGGATTTACCGAAATATAGATCGTAGGCTGTTCTTACAGCAGGCGTAATATTTCTCCGCTGTCCAGAAAACACAATTTGACCACAAACATAACAGACATTGTTAGCATTGATAATGCATTTACGTGGCATTTTTTAACACCACTCAGCAATTTAATTAAATGTCAACCTTACCAGAAACGGACCACGTAATGCGCAAACACGATCTTCGATAAATGCACACACTCTACCTAGTTTTATAAAGCCACAATCACGTCTGCACAAATTAACACCTCACAAAACAATGAATAAAGAGGTTTTGTGGCTGATCTTGAACAGTTCCCCCTTTCCTTACAACAAATAAAAAAATAAGATAAGAAAAGAAAAACTCAACATTTACTTCTTACACCTATGCAATACCATATATATAGGGAACTTCTCCAAATCAAAAATGCCCTGTAACTCAATTATAATTAGTCAATTGCGATTTTTAACTACAGTTTCGTATTTAGGAGACCAATATTGACTAGAAATTGTATATATCACTCATGTCGCATTTTGGCTGTTGACCAGTGTTATTAGCCTCTGTAAAACGTTGATTGATTGATCGATTTGCTTTATTTTACTTCGCTTTTGTACCACTTTTGGCTAATTTTGCAAAGATGGCGATGAGTGATGATATGTTGAAATTGATGAATGGACACTCACAAACATCCATGCCCAGGCCGGGAGCCCTGGCGTCTTTCCGAGATGTGCTAACCACTCCACCAGATGGGTTGGCTTGTAAATCGTATCACTACATTTCGGAATAGATCTAACAGGTGTGACAAATGAATTTTTATAACTAGGACAACGTTCAAAATTTAGAAGCGTTATTTTTTTTCCTGTTTGTTAGTTTCTCATTGGAGTACCGACAATTGCATGAGTGTTACAGAAGTTTTCTCATTGGTTTCAATGTTATATCTATTCTTAACTAACTCTCCGGCATTCTTAAACCCGAAGGTTTATGGCTCCAGCAAACACAAGCCTCCCTATCCTTATCGCTGCAACTATTCGAGAAGGAGAAATACGAAGTTAAAGAAGCAAAGAATACACAAACTACCTAATTCCTAAATGTTGAGCTAAGCATTGGAAATATTAAAATTGGCCTCCCAGCCCCTATAGTCTAGCAATAAAATTGCTGCCTTGATATATAGGGTTCCCGGGGATAACATTTCATTAAGTGGTTCGGGTTCCACTTTAAACTGTAGGCCCAGTCCCGATTAACCTTATCTGCGCATAAAGTGGACTTCAAAAATTCAATTCAATTAAGTTCCACTAGAAGCCGTAGCTCTCGTCCCGATTAGCCTATATGAATATAATGAACCTTAATACAAATCCAATCAAGTAATCCTAGTCCTATATGTTAAATAATTATAATTTTTGATGTTAGAAAACAATTTTTGCAGCAGCTACCCCAATAGTGGCCAAGCTTGATTCTGTGCAGGAGAATCAATCTTTGAAGCACATCTAAACTAATTGATACAATCTGATCAGTATTTATGAATAATATATTCTCAAATTAAATTACAATGTTCAACAGTTATTTTCACTAATCAAAATGCCCAGCGCAAGAGTTGCAACAATATTCATTGTTTATATGTCAATTATAACACCATTAAGCCTTGTTTCCATGATTATGAAAAACTAAGTATGCTGACCAAGGCAGTAATTTATTTTATTAAAAACATAAACTAAACGTAACGTTTAAACAAAGAATGGAAGAAGGTGTTAGAAAGAGTGGAAAGGACAAGAGAGAAAGAGAGGAGAAGGGAGAAAAATGAAGGAAAAAGAGCGTGAGATAAAAAGTCCAACCACATTCTATATGAAAGTAATTATGTTTAGTCTTTTAGGTGAAAGTACAGTTGTCAAGTGAAAGCCACCAGCTAGAAAGTTCCTAACAACTTTCTAATAGTCTGGAGGGAGTAATGTTTGTGTATATATAATGCCCTTTTTGTGTATGTTGTTACTTTTGTACTTGATTCAGAGTCTTATGAAGACCTTGCTAGAAGGTTGAAACGTTACGTTTAGTTTATGTTTTTAATAAAATAAATTACTGCCTTGGTCAGCATACTTAGTTTTTCATAATATATGTCAATGTATTTGTCTCCTAGTGGAGCTGAATTTGTAGTGAGAATATATTTGTTCCTTGAGAGTGGCACTTCGTAAGTGGACGGTATTTCTCGCTTCCTCCGCATTTTTAGGCCTAAGTTCTGAATTCCAGTCGTTGAACAAGAAGAATTAAGATATTTCATTATAGCAGAGAAAATAGTATTATTGATACACTTGCTATTCAAGGGTGGTGTTGTTTATTTGAAGCCTACTTTATTAAGTTAGTGCCGCTTTTCTGAAGCAGGAAAAGGTACAATTTTTTGCCTCTCCCTACTGTTGTGATTTGGACAGTTTACTTGGAGTAATGGGACACTATGAGGCAGAAAGGAACTAAAAATAAAGACCTTTCAGCACCTCCTTGCAAGGGTTCAAACATTTGAAATTGTCTTTTACGAACTTTATAAGCTTTTTGTCATTGAAATGTGACGACTGCTTGCGGCAAATCAAGTGTTACCTTCGTAATCGAGTTGGTAATGAGTGGTTGAGTGATCTATCTATTCTGTCCTTGGAGAGATTGCAAAATCTTTGGATTTAAACAAGGCTGTAGCTGCTCATAAAAACAGACGTACCTTATCGTAGTTTCTTGCTGTGGTTATTTTCTTATTTGAGCAAAAAAGGCATTCACACATAGAAAGGATGTTATGTGTAGTATTCAAACGTTACAGAATTGATAATGAGTGTAGTTTTTATGGTGTATTTTGTTTACTGTTCACATTAATAGTAAGCCTGTGGTATTATTCGTCTCCATAATGGCTTAGGAAAAGAAAGCAATAAGACTATTGCACATTTTATTTGACATAAAAGATTTTTGCCTATGGAAGAAAATGCAACATAGCATCTCAGTGATTGGCTGAAATATGTCACTGGTAAAATTACACAGTAGTATAGTATTACGTTTTAGCCGATATTAGTTAGCCCCCCGAGAATCATCACTCATACTCAACTTGGCGATTAGCCAAAAGTGGCACAAAAGCGAAGAAAAATCAGTCAATAAACAAAGAGATTTCAAATGATCGTTTATGAAAAAAACAACATAAGTTTCTATTTTCCTCTAAGTTCATTTTATATACAAATAGGACAATTGAAACTACCCTGGTATGGAAGCAACTGAACCACTGTCAAGGTCACAATTTGATTATTAACATGCAATGACCTAACAGGTAAAGCTATTGATTGGGATATGAGGAGTCCGTGATGAATGAAAGGCTAATAGCCAACCGCTGTTATAAATGTCAAATTCAGAGGTTTACTATTCTTAATTCGAGGTTAGAATTCCTTTTGTTTTTTGTCATGACAGGTGATTATTTTCGCCCTGGATATGGCGCTGGTAAAGGGGCTGGATATCATGCAGGATCGGATTTCGGTAAATATACTTTTTTGTGGTTAACACCATGTAAAAATCCATTCAGGTGAAATTATTTATGTAAATGTCTTTCTTTTTTTTTAATATACATTATTGTTTTATATAAATATAAACATATTCCTACATGTTTCTTTTTTACAAAACAGTAATATTACCTGTAGTATTATATGGCTGTAAGGCTTGGTCCCTTACATTAAAACAGGAAAATAAATTAAGAGTATTTGAAAATAAAATCCTTAGGAAAATATTTGGATCTAAAAGAGATGAGGAGACAAGTGAATGGAGATGGTTACGTAATGTAAAACTACACAATTTGTATTGCTGTCCAGATATTATTAGAATAATTAAATCAAGAAGACTTAGGTGGGTAGGCCATGTGGCACAAATGGAAGAGGAAAGAGGAGTTTACAGGATTCTTGTTGGGAAACCTGATGGTAAGAGACCTGTAGGAAGGCCAAGACGAAGATGGAGGGGCAACGTTGAAATGGACCTAAAGGAAATCGGTAAGGATGGAAAAGATTGAATTGATCTTGCCCAGGATAGGGGTACATGCAAGGCTTGGAAGGCTTGTGTTGCTGCAGCCATAAACCTTCGGGTTAATGAAGGCTAGAGAGAGAGTTAGTTAGTTTCTTCCCTTCATTTCTAGTAATAATAATGGCCCTATTTAGCCAATCGTATTTTACACTTTCTTAAAAATATCAACAAACTTGTATATTCTATTCGAACATGTGGATTCACCCTGAAATTAACAGGAAACTATCTTTAGTTTATGCAGGATCTAGCACGAGATATTTTCAGTGATAAAAATATCACAAACCAAATAATAGAACTCTGAATAAGAATGCCCCACTTAATAATGTCCAAGCAAACATTCCCTTGATAACCGAAAATGCATACGTTAGACCATGACCACTTGAAAAGAGTATACAATTGAGTCATCTCGTATACGCGAAATGACGCCACAACATAAGAAGAGCATTATATTTTTATACTATATATTTTTATACTAGCATTTTCAACGTCCACCTACTCAATTATGCGCAGGCGTAACAACTTTAAGCTTTTGTATAATTGTTGTCATTGTTGCTTTCAGGACTAGGAGGTTTGGGATCGCTAGCGCCAGGTGAGTTGGTTTTAAAGTCATCCATGATGAGGTGTGACTGTGACATTCATTGTAGCACAAATGTTCACAAAATTTACTGTAAAGAAACCTCTGTTGTCATCATGAGAAAAGAGCAGAAAGTAATTCATAAATATCGTGATTCGAAGTACATTAATGTTACAGTCCACATGCGTTGTTCACGACAATGAGCATGCGCTGATTGGACGAGTCCAGTGATAAAGTGGTTGCAAGCGGAACGTAGACCGGAATGATGATGTTCCGGGAAATACCTGCGCTACTGTCAGAACATTGAAGTTTTAAGTTTAGTAACATCGTCCTTGTAAAAAAGCTAGTGATAATGAAAAAAAAAACTAATACATACAAGCGAAATACTGATACAGAACCTACGGTTTAGCTTCGTGCATATTTCAACCTATCTCCCCTTTCACGTTTGGACTCGTCTTCTCGAGCCACTCCGTGATCGAACAATACAATCTGTTTCATAATTCAAGACGACTGAACAAGTACCTGATGAAATTAAAAGCAAATAAAATTACTCAAATTGTAATATGTGCCATCTAGAAATGCACGCGAGCAGGTTTCAGGTCCAACTGACATGTTTCCTACAAGAGCCATAGCTCCTAATGAGCACAAAGAAATATTTTTAAAAGAGTAAACTATAAACCTTTAGGCGCCATTTTAAATTAACATTATTGTCACCTTGGAAAAGAAACAAATCTACTTTTTAGTCCGCATGTCTTGCAACACTGTGTGTCACATAAAGTTCGTACTTGATGGGTTTTGGTCAGTGATGTGCTGTAGACTATAAGTTTACGTCTACATGCGTTGTCTACACGTAATCTACGCGTAGATTACATTGGGTTGTAGATTTCATAGACTACGTAGACAATCTAAAGTGTATTAAAATTAATTTTCAAGGGTTTCATGAAAGGAAAGTGACATTTTCAACTATATTGGTTCCAAACGAAATGAAAAGAATCCTATTTACACCAAAATTTATCTTCTCTTCTATTATCAACTATGGAAGAAAATAAATAGTATGAAAAAGACAACAACAGATGGCAGCCGTGAGGCAAAAGTGGTCTTTTCCCCATAAAACACTAGAATATTTCCTATTTTAGGTTTCTTCCTAGGTGAGAAATTGTTCGAATTTGGAAGAAAGAGTATGAAAAGTTCTGCTCACACATCAGCAACTAATACGCAGTATAATTTTGTTTTACTTCCACGGCGCTCTTTGCTAAGTTATCACCTTTCGCCATGTTGTTTACATAGGTTACGTAATCTAAGTGTACAAAATACGTGTAGAATGTAGATTATCGTTGTTTACGCGTAGATGCACATCACTGGTTTTGGTTTAGTATAAATATGTGGATATTCATTTGTAAAAAAATCATTGTTTGAATGTAAAGATGAAGGTACAAAAGTTGATAAGAACTCCTCTTGTAGATGATTTTCTTATCTTTATTTTTTGTAACAATACCCTGGTGTTGAAACAACTTTTGACCTCAGTAGCTAGTGTTAAAATAATACAGGCACCACAGAGGTTAAAAATTGACCACAATATGGTGTGGACCTCCTGGGACTAGCGTCTGGGTTGTTTCAACACAGTGTTTTTTCAATGTAAGTTATATAAAATAAATAGAAATGCAAGAAACAATTTCGGCGCCATTTTTCCAAGATGTCGTCCAAAAAAGAAAAATCCAAATTGTCAGCATATTGCATTCAGTGACAAGAGCTCTACTGGTGCACAATTTCATGTTGTATCACAATGTGAAAGATTCTTCAACTAAGCAATAGTAGCTACTACTAGTCAGAAGTTGAAGAAATGAACTATATTGTGCCTTAACATATCTGTCTCCTTGTCAATTGGCACCTTGCACAAATTTTTCAGGTGCTGGTGCCGGAGCTGGTGCTGGAGCCGGGGCAGGTGCTGGCGGTGGATGTGGTGCTGGTGCCGGTGCAGGCTCTGGAGCCGGAGCAGGCGCGGGTGCTGGTCATGTTGGTGGCGGACCAGGTGCTGGTGCAGGTTCTGGCGCTGGGGCAGGAGCCGGAGCCGGAGCTGGTGCCGAATGCCAAGGCGGTGGCGGCGGAGAGGGAGCTGGTGCAGGCGCTGGTGCTGGTGCGGGTGCGGGTGGTGCTTCGGGAGCTGGTGCTGGTGCCGGCGCAGGATCGGGAGCGGGTGCTGGCGGTGGATCCGGTGCAGGTGCTGGTGCGGGTGCAGGTGCGGGAGCGTCTGGTGGTGGAGCAGGGGCCGGAGCCGGTGCAGGAGCGGGAAGTGGTGAAGCAGGAATTCCGACAGGTGCAGCATTACCTGCAAGCCCAAACGTACCGCTTGCAGCCGAAACAACCGGAATGGCATCGCCTGTACTTAATGCAGGAAATGTTCCAATAGAAAATTCTCTAGTAAAGGAACCAGTAGGAACCAACAACCCACTCCATCAAACACTAAATGGTGCACCACAACAGCAGCAGCAGAATATGGATACATCAGCTCCGTTCATGCAGCCAACAATTATGAATGACTACAATCTCCCTGCTTATCCCGACTTCTATGATACACAACGCTATCCTCAATACAGCATGTACCCTACACTCAATCCCCCTTTTTACTCCAATACGGGCGAACCACTAACTGGTACGCCAGAACCTTTTACATACCCCGGAAGTTACGCAAACACACCTTACTATGGAGAGCAAATTACTGATTTTCGAAACTATGGACCTTACAAGCCGAAGAGGCATATTGTACGAAGAAGAACACTGAATGACGATTTAAATTCTGATGGACTTTCACAAAATCCGTATGAATTGCCTGAATGGCAAGATTTAATGGGAAGATATGCACATAATTGATTGTTAGAAAATATAGTTATATTTTCAAAATAAAAATTCACAATCACACACACACACACACGATCTAAATATCATATCTCATAGCGAAAATGTATTGCAGATAGAACTTGTCCTCTTTTAAGCAGTGTTGTAAATCTCTGAATGAAAGACACTCCAAATTTGATACATGATGTATACAGTACAGTTAATTTTTTCAGTGTATGTAATTTGTATAGGCATTAAATTTTACTCACTAATTATGATAATATAATTACAAATATAATTGTACATCCTGTTTGTCACGTGATTTAATTTCTCAGTTAAAGGTTAAACGATTCACTGCACGTTACAGGTCCCACACATTCACAATTTCGGCCATTGGAGGAGGTGGTGTGATCAACACTACGCTCAACTTCACCCGATAATTGAGAGATTACGGATCTATATTAGTAATGCTCAAAGATTGCCGCCTTAGCTTTGCATGATTGCACTTGTATAAGCATTCATTAGAGGTTGGCTATACCCCAGAGCCGCTTTGTGCATGGATATTGCTGAAATCATGGCACACCGGGAATCGATAGAGTCTTCCTAATGACAGGCACCACACCGACTGGGCCACCGCGAGTTTGTAATATATCAGTTGCATGTATCAATATATGCTATTCAACTTAAGATTGGTATTGTAGTTGTGTTAATGGATTTTCTCTAACCCTTTTGGTTAAATGCAGTGATGAGGATGAAGATACCTTCACAAGGAAACACCTATGCCAAGCCTGGATTCAAATCCTAAACCTTCGGTGACGAGACCGTGGATCTACCACTCGACTGTCTCGACAACCTAGTCTGCAACTCAACGTGTGTGAAAGTACTGGTTCATTCTTCGCACATGTAACTTGTGCATATTTCATATTCATTTTTGTGTCTTAAGATTCTACATTCTGAATACTTCAGGCATTAGTATTGTAGACGGTAGGGCAAGAGTGACGGATGCAAGACCCTTGCTCAGCATAATATACGTGTGCTTCAACTTGGCAGGAGCATTGCGTCAAATCGGGGTCATGCACCTCCGAGTATAGAAGGGCTGAGACGTTGCGGAGGTGCATGACCCCCGATTTGACGCAATGCTCCTGCCAAGTTGAAGCACACGTATATTATGCTGAGCAAGGGTCTTGCATACGTCACTCTTGCCATACCGTCTACAGTATGAAGAGGTTTTCTACAGTATGAAGTGGTTTTACCCTTTAAATAACGAATTCTGAAAAACAGTCCATACTTTTGAGAGAAAATGGCACTGAGATCTCTCCAAGTTCTTCTTGATACCGTAACCTCAGCATAGAAGGAAATGGCGCAACGCTCGCAGGAACAGGTATGCATGTGAATATAAATGCACAGAGAAGATTAGAAGAGCATGTTTAAGGTGTTGGAATCATAGGAGCACCTCAGGTAAAACTGAAGGATGCAATATCAATGCAGAATATAATGACACCGAATTGTTCTTGTTCCCTGGAAACTGACAACAATGTGCTGTCATTTCCATGGATTCACTAATGAGTGAAACTGCAAGAGATAAGAAAATAATGACTTTCGTGTGATTGGTGTCCAACTGCTTACTATTTTGTCTTCGGAAAATGTCTTAAAATTCCAGGCCAATCCTTTCAACAGGAAGTTGCAAGAAAGTACCAGTAAGGAGTATTGAGGAGAGACTTAAAATCATACTAGGTAAGTCTTCATATGCACGTTCTGATTGATTAGCTGGTTTATTTTACGTCTGTTTCCTCATACTTGTGTCTAATCGCGACGGTGAGGATGAATGATTAGATGAACACACATGGACAAGACACAAGTCCCACAGAGGATTAGGCCTATACTGGCTGTGGGTCAAGGCGCCAGAGCCTCGTTAGTCTACAACAATACATTCAAGGGTATACTACGTCGATATGAAATGCCTCTTTGGAAGCAATATACATACTGGTATATGCTAATGCATATGTGACATAATGATTACATTTTGTCCTCTATTCTAATCGTCATATGCATTGTGAGGGTGGGGGTAGCAAACCAGTCAACAGTAGACCACTTGAAAATTGGCATCATTAAATTAATATTTAAGCAGAAAGAATTAAATGCAAAATGCAGGAACCAGGTGTGAGAAAAAATCCAAAAATGAGACTTTCATATGAAGGGTCGAAGTAAACTTTATGACTAATATTTTCTCTTAACTTTCAAAGATTTTTCTGAAAAAGGGATGTAAAAGTTAATAAAAATATAATAAGTAGTGCATTCTAGTATACTGATGGTACGAAAGATGGAAAATAAGAAAAGAAACAGTTGTACCGAATATTAATACATTTATTTTGTCGAGTAAAATATACTCCAGCAAATTGCCAATACATGTTGCGTATTAATTTATAATAATGATTGTAATTTGATTATTATTAATCTTACTATCTGATTGCCTGGCGTTGCCCGGGTATATATTTATCCCAATCTTCTATTAGAAAGAAAAATAATGAATTCTAACTATAGTGTGAAATGAACTTGGGAGTTAAACGGCATTGGGAGTGTCACTATTCATCTTAACGAACTCGAAAACTATGGATTCCACACTACAGTCCAGCAGAATTAACATGAGAGAAATGGCCGCTCTGTGAGTGATGCAACTGGGCTTGAATTGGCTAGAGCGGGGGACTTCCCGCTGTAACGGGCCAATGGAAACTCTACAAACTCTACTCTAGAGTTTCCGTTGGCCCGTTACAGCGGGAATTCCCCCGCTCTAGCCAATTCGAGCGGAGTTGCATCACTCACAGAGCGGCAATTTCTCTCAAATTAATTCTGCTGGACTGTAATATGGGTCGTTTTCTATTATTTTTACATGTCACCCCCTTCCCACCCAAACCCTCTAGGGGTGCCAGGGGTGTCTTGAAGTCGAATGTTATTTGGGAGTGTCACTATTCAACCTAGCGAACCCGTAAACTATGGATTCGTTTTTATTATTTTTACATGTCACCCCCTCCCATCCCCACCCCTAGGGGTGTCTTACCCCCACAGTATTTCTTTCCAGATTGCAAGTGATACGTGTACCAAGTTTGGTTGAAATCGCTCCAGGCGTTCGAGAGTTATGACGGAACAAACAAACACACACACACACATCCATTTTCATATATTAGATTAGATTATTTGAGCATTGTATGAATAACCTGATACCTCTTACAACAGTCGTTTTTGGTTCAAGTCCACTTTATGCACAGATCCAGAACTGGACCTATTGTTTTAAGTAGGATCCGAACCATTATGTGCTTCCACCGGGTGCTGTGACGGTTGATATACATTATATAAATATCATCCCGCCACAGTTACTCTCTTCTCTTGACATACGAGAGTGAAATATGCCACGCCCCAAATAAGTCACTGATGGTTACGTAATGTATCAAGTTGCGCAGCTTCTCGATAGAGGGCGCTCGCTGCCTCAGCACGTCACTCGCGCATGCGTAAAATATACTTGTCGACCGAGCAGCGTTGGGAACTGGGTGAAAGAGAAACAGACACAGTACAGTTCCGATAGACTCGAGACCAAGGACAGTCCAGCATTAGACGCCAGCCGGAGCGGAGAGACTACAGGTATATCAAGTAGTGCGCGCAACAGGCGCCCGGCCTTTTACCTCCCCTTCGTTGCGTATTTGGCATGGCATTTTAACTGACGTTATACGTTTGAGTTGCCATATCTTCCAAGCCATCTGGGTTCTGACATGTTGCGTAACGAGGAAGGAAGGAGGTCAGTATGGGGGTTTTGTCAAATTAATTTTTGTAACTCGGGTACACGACTTGTTTAGTAACAGATTAATACTTCTAAATTGATGAGCCACTTGTATTGAATTCCTTATTACAAAAAGAAATTAAGTAGTGTTAACTTTTTTTTTGTCTCTCCACTCCGCAACCGGCTGGATTATTACTGTACTTTTTTTTATAAAAATTATTCTATCAGTGACTTGTTTCGGCACCACCTCAAATAGTGTATGCACGATTGTTGGGACGTGTTTCAAATGGGTGTATCTATTTATATTTATTTGTTTTAATATTTGAATGAAGAATTGGGAAGGGGATTGAATGCGTGTATATAGAAATTAAATTTGGGAAGAGTTCATTGCTGTTTATTGTAGGTTGTTTGAATGGGAACTAAAATAAGTAAATGACAAAGTAAGGGATAAGTGAATGTGAAAATAGTATTTGAGGTCCGCTTAACTTTCAATTGTGAACATTATTGACTCCGTATATTTTCATTGAATTGTTATATTCCGGGAAATTAAGATATTGAACCAATTGTACTGATCAAGTCGCTGTTCTTATTTTTTTTTTACAAAGTTAAACTGTTCTTGAATAAAACCTTGTTAAAAATTGAGTACAAATTTTAATCAATCAAAGAGTAGACTAAGTTGTTAATGTTTTGCAAAGTAGCCGTTGACGTAGTATAATCTAGGGTGAAAGTCATAATTTATCTGGGTTGTTTTGGGCGTACGTAATTTTCTTAGGATGGGGAACTAGACGATTCCCCCACTTCTCAATAAGATTGCGTTAACCCGGATTGGTGCACTCGGCGATTTGAGTTCTTTGTCTCCTGGAGCAAGCCAAAAATCGATCCACGTAGTTCAGGGTAGTATATTGGGCTGGGCGAAATAATAATACTAAGATAGCACCTTCCAAAACATCATACGCTTCAATATTGTATTTAGAGAATTTTGCTATTGGGTAGCAGTAGTATATGCAAAATTGAAGCGTAACAAATAATATGATAGTATTCGCCACAGTGCATAACTCCTGAAAAAATTAGGGGCAACGCCCATGTGTGTCTGTAGTTTTTGGAAACCATGAAAACAAAATGGCACTCTTTATAGATTGAAGTTGTTTTGAATGGAGTAAATCTCTTAAGTACAGGAGTTTACAATAAGAACCTGCAGAGACACGCCTATAAGAAAAGAGAATGACTTCTCTAGCAGCCAAAAGATGGCACGCAAATAGAAAGAACAAAAAGAATGAAGCAATGTTCCAAATATAATGAAATTTCAGACGCTGCTGCAAAGTGATTACACTATTAATTCTCGATTTATTAATGAAAATAAGTGAAGAATTCAAATATACTTCTAATTTGATTATTTTACCTCACTTTCCAATTTCCTGGAACTATTCGCGACGAATACAAATATAAGAAAGGACATATTTAGATCTCGTAAATTTTATTTTCTGAAGAGTTTTGGACTTCCTAGTAAAATTAAATTTGAATTACTAAATTGTAATCAATGTTGCCTCACAAAAGAAAAAATTCACTTGGTAAAGTGAAATTTGGGTAATATTCTAAGCAAAAAGATAAAACCATGAAAAAAATTAAATAAGAAGACCAGTTCTGAGTAACTAGTGTAATAACCATAGAATTATAAAGTATGAATAACAGACCACCAAACCTAAAAAGCACAGAATCATAAAGTATGCATGTGAGAATATCAAACCTGTAACTAATCGCATCTTTAAAAGCCTATGTGAAAAACATTTGACGAGTAAAGTCATCACTGTACAGAAGCAGTGACATCACAGGTCCGAAGTATGTAAAAAAGGTTCAGATTGGGTTTTCCCGATCTTCCATTCCAACAGATCATTCATCCTCATCTTTACGATTGACTTATGTAGAGAAGCGACGAGAAACAACACAAAATAGAAATTGTTAGGGGCTAACACCTTCAACTGAAATCTAGGAGAAAAAGCATATTTATACTTGAAAGCACTGATAACCGAATTTTGCCCATTAACGATGCATTCATAATAAGAGATCTAGTTCAGAAATATTTGTTTTCAACCGAGCAAGTTAGTTTCAAACTACATGTACAACGAAAGAAAACAAGAAAAACTCAATGCATTCAATACGGGAGAGTACATATGTGCCGTAATACATTGTCCACAACTGTAAATTATTTACAGAGAAAAGTGATGACTAGGGAATAGATTGTATTACCAAAAGTAACATTAAACATCTTTGTTTTACAAGAACCATTTGTCGTTTCAAAAACAAGCCAACGATCTGATATAGCGTTGGATGATTAAGATGAAGTTGGCGTTGTTATCTGTCGTGCTGTGCTCTGCGTTGATAATAGAGGTAATATCTTGAAGCATAACTACTCCTTAATAAAATAAATCAAACTGTCTGATTTAAAAGTGATGTGACAGAAACCTATTTCTATGCTGCCAAATTTTAAAAGGACGAACGTTGTCACTTAGCTAATGCACGAACAAATCTTCATGTACGAAATATAATTTGTTTCGTTAATATTTCTTCTAAATTTAAAAATTTACAAAATTCTATTGTTAAAATTATACAACTAAGCTGTTAATTTATAATCAGAAAATAGCTAAATGGGTAAAATTAGAAATAACTATGACAAATTTATAAATAGTAAGAATTCATAGTACTATTTGAAATTTGAATCCGAATCTTGCATAATGATAGATTGTATGCGAGATATAATTATATTTTTATGAACTTAATCATAATTTACATTAATTACTGTAAACTATTTAAAAGCCGTTAATAATTCAAAACGATCATGCTCATACTGTAGTTCGATGGCTGCCAAAATTGACGGCCTTGGACCTTCGTTTTGTTAGTCAATTTTTTTCAGTGAACTCTAAAATAAAGGTGTAATAGACATTTTAAAGATAAAACTAAAATAACCCGTGTTGTCATTTGGATTCTATTATTTTTTTGTTCAGCACAGGATTGAGGGGACAGGGAGAGATGGTCATCACGTTATCAAAGATTGATACACTGTTTGAAATGCTAACGTGAAATTTTAGTGGCTATTTCCAACCTGTCCCCCCTGAGATTTCTGGAAAGAGTTAATGTAATTGGAATGGTGAAATTGAAGAGATATATTATAACAAAAAGTATTGTTTCTGTGACTTGCAGGCTGTAAGTTAAATCAACTATTATTTAAAGTAGGGTTACATTTAAGCTTACAGTATATTTTACTATTTTACACTGATTACACAGTGCAACAAATTTGAACTTTGTGTCTTGCCGCGAGATGAAAGAAGGTGTTCTTTACTAAATCAAATACGCTGATTACGAAAATGAAATCAGAAATGTTCCATCACGTACCAATTTTTCTGGAAAAGATATGCTACATGTACCACTTAGCCTATATTTCATATAGTAAGTATTATATTGTAATTCACGAAAAACAAAGTAGCAACTTTCGCGACACTTGGAAACGACTCCATTACAGTACAGGAGGAACCTGTAGCTGGATAAAATACAGATCATGGAACAAAATTAATTGTTTGTATTACAAAACATAGAAAAGGTACGAGAAATCTGCAAAAAGCTATTTATAAGTTAGAAACATGTCCTGGAAACTTTCCGTTTGCGGGTGGATGGTGAAACTTCTTGTAGGAGTGTCCAGCAGTAATCTGCCAAAAAGGTTTGGTGACCATCTTCCCTTATATCGTCTTTCCATGGCAGCGATATCTTGGTGAAATAGTTCACCATGTTCGTCACTCACATCTCCGAGATTAGGCGAGAAAAAACTCCAAATGAGAATGCAGGAAATGTATTTCCAAAGACATGTTGCACCCCATAGCCTTGTAACAGTCCAGCATGTGTTCCGTCAGTTCTCTGTAATTGTCAGACCTGACGTTACACAAGAAATTGTTGCATACATCTTTGAAGGCAAGCCAAGCTTCCTTCTCAGTATCTGTCAGCAACTCTTCAAATGTTATGTCATTCATCAAGTCACGAATCTGAGGACCAATGAAAATACCTTCTTTAATTTTTGCAGTACTAATAGCAGGAAATATGGACAGTAAAAATTGAATACCCTGCCATCTTTGTCCATTGCTTTCACAAAATTCTTCATGAAGTCCAATTTCAGATGGAGCGGTGGTAACAGCACACTGTCTTTGTGAACAATGGGTTCATGCCAGTTCTGCCTGTGACAATGGCTGTGATGTAGATGGCGTGTAATCAAGATCTTCGTGATCTATTGGTTGATCACTACCATCGTCTGTTTCATCTTCCAGTGTCCACTCCGTTGGTGGTTTTGGAACTGGGAGAGAATCGAAATGCGAAACTGGGCACATTGCAGATTCCAAATTTGGATATGAAACTGTGTGTTTTGATTTACTTGAGATTCCAGTTAGTTTCATTAAACAAAAGTAATCTGTTATGTGGTCTCTAGGTTCCATCCACAACTGTGGTGCGGCAAATGGCATAGATCGGTGGGTTCCATGCAACCAGCCTCTTAAATAGCAAGAGTAACGTGAGGAACAGTTCTGTGATGCCCAACACTTACCCTCATCTACCTTTGATTCGAAATACAACTCGTACGCCTTTTGTGACAAGCGGGGAAATGGGATGCCTTTGGGACTTCGTCGCAAACTCACCACACACATAACAGAAAAGGTTTGGTAAGTTAACACACATCCTAGACATCGCTGAACACAAGAAACACGCGAACACACACAAACAGTATTCTTCACGTTAGGGGTTTTGCATGACACACACTGCAGGAACAGACACTGGGTGATCCCACTAGCAACTGACTGATGCAAATAACTGCAACTCCATTATACAGTGCGTCCATTTCGATCTTCAGCCGAGAGATCGGGAGAAGCGTGGCGGGCGGCGCTGACGGAGATGCCGACATTTGCGGCCTGTAATGCCCGCTTATTTTTATGGACATATGCAGACATTTATATAAATATTGCAAAACGAGCACTAACTTGTGTTATAATTCATCATCTGTAATTCATCCAAGTTCTGCCCTTATATACACAAAAAAATGCTCTTTAGAAACGATGTTAAGAGCCACAGATAATAAAACATTTTAATCATAGTTTTGACCAGTAACGTCCTGCTTAAGTTTATATCCTTGAAAGAGTTAGGTGTCGATGGGGATCGTTTGGAGGTTTCGAATGTGCAACACTGTATCAAGATTACGCTGCAGACGAAACCGTTAAAAGTCGATGGTTTTCGTGAGCTTCCTTAAAATCCGAAATCTTCGAGCTCGAGTTTTTTGTCCCTTCGCAACTAGATGAAGACAGTTGTGAATATAGTGGCGAGCACATGTAAACCAACAGCGTGTTAATTTCGTACTGTGCGCAAGAGTGTTATTCTTACTTAACGTTACTTGTTTGTGTTATTGCAGTGTGTATGTGTGTTGTGTCAGTGAGACGATTGGAATACCAGCCGCAAGGTTCACGTTAGAACAAAGAATTTTTTATTTATGACACGTACGTGAAAACAGACTCGTGTCGAGACGTGTGTAGACAATTTATACAGAAATTCCCAGGCGTTTCACCTCCACATAGAGATACGGTTAGACATCTTGTCCTTAAATTACGAGAAACTGGATCGTTAAATTTAAAATACCTAAGCAAAAACGACGGATTCTAACCGAAGCAAAACTCGATGAAATTGGTGCAGCGTTAGAACGTTCTCCAAACAAACCTCTACGCCGTGTTTCACAGGAGATGGGCGTGTCAAAATCATCAGCACATATAGCCACTAAAATTAAAACCGTACTCTTATAACACAGGTTAGTGATCGTTTTGTAATATTTATATAAATGTCTGCATATGTCCATAAAAATAAGCGGGCATTACAGGCCGCAAATGTCGGCATCTCCGTAAGCGCCGCCCGCCACGCTTCTCCCGATTTCTGGGCTGAAGATCGAAATGAACGCACGGTACCTTACTATACCTCAACCAAGTGGCTATCTATCCCTTCTCTCTCCACCTCCTCCCCTATGCACTGTTGAGCCCTAATAACAGGCTTTGCTGATAAGTGCCGCGACAACAATAACATGCAGTCGTGCGCTGATAAAATTGAGTTTTCAGAGAAAAGTTTAGTTGATAGCGAAAAACGGTTTTCACTATCGTCATCAGGGCACTGAACTCCATAGGAATCACATGTTTTTGTTCTTCGGTAATTTTCATTGTCGCACAGCGTTATTATCTAACTATAAAAACAGCCTTTTGTCCTACATGCATTAATGTTAAGTATGTACTTATGCAAATTGTGTATATATACAGAATATGGAAATTACAAATGTATGTAATTTTTAAAAAAAAGCATAAGCATTAGTAGTAGTGAATAATAATAATAATAGGCCTAATATTATCAATAACAACAACAAAAATAAAACAATAATAATAATATCAGTAATAATATTAATAAAAAGTATAATAATAATAAAAGTTTCTGTGACTTCCCCCCCTGACAAAAATCGTGCAGGCGCCCTTGATTACAACCCTTGATAAGGCATTCTAACACCACTGAGGTTAAACATTGACCAAAATATAGGGTGGACCTCCTGGGACAACTGTCTGTGCCGCTTTAACTCTTTTTAACGGTGTATTGTTATGCTGAGTATATACTTTATAATCTCTTTCAGGTCACTTCCCAGACAGAATCCAGATTTCGAAGTGGTCAAGAACCAGGTAATATAATCTTGTCTGTGTTTGTATGTAAAGTATATAAAAACAAATAGATCATTACAATTCCAGCATTAATGCGATGTTTCGTATGAACAATGATTCTCCCCTTAACTTATACTAATGTCAACATGCATGATTGGTCTCGAATTTCTAGTTTTGGTTAGGCCACTGGGCTGGCTTTCAAAATTAGGCTGGACCACATCTCCAAATAAAATAGACGATTCACATTCATGCTGTTTTTGTTTGATTTATCCATTAATAGGAAGCTTAAATGTTGAAGTAATGTAAAATTGTAAAAACAAATATGTTTTAAATTATTGCTTTGTTTATTTAACGTCTCTTTTATCCCACTTTTGGCTATCGCTACGATGAGAATGGATGGCGATAAGATCAAATTGGGGATAATAAAAAACACGCATGAGCAGGACGTAACTCAAGTTTCAATGGCTGCGGGTCCAGATTGCGGAGGCTGAGGTGTACTTCGTGGAAGTGATAACTTGTGAATGTTTACTTGGAAGGTCACCCACCTCCTTACACCCAGATTTTTTTTTAAAATTTTAGTTTCGAAAAATATACAGGTAAAAATGTTTCCTCAACTACGCATGAACGAAAATTACAAAGTTTTCCTAGAGACGAAACCACCAGAGACGAAATAACCAGAATCAATTGTTCTGGATTCGAACCTTCAACCTTGTAATGTCCGCAATCACATTTATATTAATTATGCACTTTAATTTTAATTTTATGACAAACATTTCCCTATTACATTTTGACAAGTCTCACTCTGGCTCAATTTTGACGCGGCCCCTGCGATAGTCACCTACAATGATGTGGTCATACTAGGGCAAGTCGAAAATTATCTTTAGGTTGGTCACACTGCCTTCAGCGCTCGTGTGCTGAAATTATGGTACTTTTGTGGTTACGTGGCCAATGTTTCATATTAATTGCTCCATTGTTCTTTCTTTTGTTACAGAGTAAACATGGCCACTCTTCTGGCAGTGTGCACCAAAGAAGAACAGAGATCAGTGATCTGAAGCTTGTCGTGGATGTTTTCGCACACAGAACCATGACTATGAATTTTCGAAAGGGGAGGACGTTATGTATACTTTCTTTAGTAGTTGCGCCTCATTTTGCCATCTTATTCTGCCTTCGTCGTTCTTTCTTTTTTTACGAATATGGGCCAACGGGAAGAGGCTATAACCCAACCCACCCCCTTCTCCACTCTCGGGTACGCCATTGATGACTAATTTTCAAAGAGCATATCGGTATGGACTGATGCTCTAATTGATTTATTATAAACCCGGCAGCGACTTTACCCGAGTTGTATTATAATCGTTGAATGGTCAGAGCTGTATTATATTTATCGTTGGATGATCAGATGTGTATTATATTTATCGTTGGATGATCAGAGGTGTATTATATTTATCGATGGATCATCAGAGGTGTATTATATTTATCGTTAGATGATCAGAGGTGTTTTATATTTATCGATGAATGAACAGAGTTGTATTATATTTATCGTTAGATGATCAGAGGTGTATTATATTTATCGTTAGATGATCAGAGGTGTATTATATTTATCGATGGATCATCAGAGCTGTATTATATTTATCTTTGGATGATCAGAGGTGTATTATATTTATCGATGGATCATCAGAGGTGTATTATATTTATCGTTAGATGATCAGAGGTGTATTATATTTATCGATGAATGAACAGAGTTGTATTATATTTATCGTTGGATGATCAGAGGTGTATTATATTTATCGATGGATCAGAGGTGTATTATATTTATCGTTAGATGATCAGAGGTGTATTATATTTATCGATGAATGAACAGAGTTGTATTATATTCAATCTATTTGTATTATCAGAAATTAGTATTAATGTCAATAATTACGAAGCGTTAGTTTAGCATGATATCAGAAGGTATTAGAAACTAACACTCTTAAGAATAATATGCTTGCTCGTTAGTCCGTTCATATAAATCTTTGCAAAACACAATCGTGTCAGCAGGTAGCACCATCTATTGAGAAGTTTTGTGTATAAGTATTTTCATGTTTCTAGGTCACGGTTTGGGCTGTTAACATCAAAATCACAAACTTTAAGACCTTTTTTCCATCTTCAAGGGTTCAATTTCGGAAAATGTCTTCTTAGTAGGTGCTTACGTCATAAGAAGAACACGCCCCTAAACTTTCAGGTTTCTAAATCCATGTGTTTGAGCTGTTCATTGAAAAGTCAGTGAGTTATAAAGGGTTTTCCAATAAGGGCGGGTCGATGTTGAAATGGAATAAAACAAGCTGTGTGTGAGGTATGAACGAAATTCTTTTTTTTTATTTGAAAGGCCCATGTATGCCATTATGTATGGAATATACCATCGTTCAAATGTCCGCCGCGGCTTCTCACGGTGGCACTTATCAGAGTGGTCCAATTTTCAATGACTCTGCCGCATAGATATGGCTGAATTTGAGGGTTGGCCTGGGTGATGTTGACTTTAAGGGCATCGGTCGATTGCGGCTTATTGGCATAGACCTGCGACTTCAGGAAACCCCACAAGAAAAAGTCTAGCGGGGTCAAATCGCACGATCTTGGTGGCCAATTCACGTCACCTCTGCGAGAGATAACCATACCTTCAAATCGTTCATGCAGAATGTCCATCGTGACGTCCGCTGTGTGGCACGTAGCGCCGTCCTGCTGGAACCACTTGTCGTCTATGTCCATATCGTTCAATTTGGGCCAAAATAAATCGGTTATCATCGTTCTGTAGCGCTCGCCGTTGACGGTGATGGCCTCACCAACGTCGTTTTCAAAAAAGTACGGACCAATGATGCCGCCGGCCCAAAATCCGCACCGAACGGTAACTTTTTGTGGATGCAATGCCACCTGGTGAACCTCGTGTGGGTTGGAGTCGTCCCATATACGGCAATTTTGCTTATTAACACAGCCATTCATCCAAAAATGCGCCTCGTCGCTAAAGATGATTTTTCGGCCAAAATTGGGGTCCTCTTCCAAACGCACCGAAGCCCAGTCAGCGAACAAACGGCGTTGTCTATGGTCATTAACTTTGAGCTCCTGGGTCAGTTGGATCTTGTACGGGTGTAGGCCCAAGTCCCGATGCAAAATTCGCCAAGTTGAAGTCTGCGAAAGGCCGCGTTCTTGTGCACGGCGAGGAATTGACTGCCTCGGGTTCTCCTGCACACTTTCACAGACCGCGGCGATGTTCTCAGTCGATCTGGCGTTCCTTTGACGTACGGGTGTTGGCTGATTGTTTACCGAACCGGTCGTCTCGAATTTGGCCACCAAACGTTGGAGAGTCGACTTTGAAGGGCCACCGCGTCTGGCGTAAAATGGGCGCAACGCGCGCAACGTTTGCACTAACGAACACTCATTTTGATAATAAAGTTTTATCATTTGGACACGATGCTCAATCGTGTAACTTGCCATGGTGATTTGGCATCAGTGCCTGAAAAGGAAACAACAGATTAGATAGACGCCACCAAAACAACATGGCCGCCACAGGCTGCCAACATCAACCCGCCCTTATTGGAAAACCCTTTACATGAAGCTTTTATACCGGTATATTGGTACTAGAGTACCAATTAATGATACTTAAATAAAATCAAAACTTATTAATTTGTCAGTAGGTAAGTGTGAAAAATAACTAGTTCTTTGTGGCACTACATTATTTAGGAAAGTGTAGATAAATTTTATTATTAACAATAGTTCTTCACTCATCAATGCTGGAACTACGAAACAACTATTAACTATGTCAAAACTCCTGTTTTGCAGATAACAGTTTCTATGACGCATCAGTGACTTCTGGTGACTATGGTAAGTTAAGGACATTTGTGCGATTAGAGTCAGAGAAGTGCACTTTATACATAAGATAGGCTAATTGGGACTGGACCTACAGTTTAAAGTGGGATCCTAACCATTGCGTGACACCACTGGGTATCACAATCTGGACCCCTTGATCACAAGGGGATGACGTTTCGTTCTCAAATAAGACAAATATATTTGTATTATTTCGTAAGTGTTAACGAAAACTTTACTTATAACGAAGGTCATACGTTGTCGTTTTAGTCAAATTTGAACTCGGGAAGTTTTATTACTACACATAAATGTTTCTAATGTTGTTCTTTTTCATTGTGGTAGATGAAGAGGAAGTTATGCCGCATAGCGAAAGTAATATAGTGTTCGGTAAGTATACATATTTGTAGTTTTATGTATGTAATTACATACATCATTATTTCCCTTGCAGATTGCGCAAATCAGCTAAATAGGCTATGACAATATGATAATAAACAATAATTCCCCAAATATTATTAAGGCACAATTTGACATTTCTAATGTATAAAGCAGGGTTGTTAAAGGTAAATGAATTTTAAATTAATTCAGTTCCGGTCCAGGAGAGAAAATTAGTAAGCGTAAATGGGTTCTGGACCGTAAAGAACCTTTTTATCTGTAAAGTATTTCAATTCGGTCCAGGAACCTTTTTTCTGAATGAATTTAATTACGGTCCAGGAACCTTTTTCCGGATGAATTTAAATTCGGTCCGAGAACCTTTTTTCCGAATCAGTTTAAATAGGGTTCAAGTTCCGAAACAATACGCAACTTGGATCGAATACGGACCTGACGATAAACAATTATCCACTTGTGAGCATGAAAGATTAATCCAGGTGCTGGCTGTCTCGAGAATCTAAGGTACAAGGTAGAAATGGGCGAAACGCAAACGGTGCAGTTACGTTGCCCGTCTCCATGTAGTCCCATTCTATCGCGCGCGCGTTCCTTCCCTTGGTTGTAGCAACACTTTCCGTCCCTGTTGTTGTGATATCTGCTGGGAACACAGCAGCCTCACGTTACCTCATCGACGGCTCCTATTGGCTGCTGTTCCTGGATCGGATGCCGGAGCAACACGTGACGGATTTGTTTGAACTCAATGTGACGCCACACTAATATAGTCCATTGCGTTATGTACAATGTACAGTAAATCTTCGACAAGGGAGTTTTTGAAAGCGGCCCACGAGAGAACAACAGCGGCATGATTTATTTCCTGCGATACGGTTTCTGCAACCGCAGTGGGACATTCCAGTGCAAACGTACTCGCGGACATTTTTAGATGGTCCACGAAATGTAAATAAATTCAATCCCTGACTGGAAGGGAAAATCAGCAAAACGTAAATGAGTTCTAGATCGAATTTAAATTCGGTCCAGGAACCTTTTTTCAATGTAACAATACGCAACTTGGACCGAATTTAAATTGTGCGAGAAAAAAGCTTCCGGTCCTGCATCGGAACCCAATAGAACCCATTAGAATTTATGGGTGCGTGTACCTTTAACAACCCTGGTAAGAAGTGTTAAACAAGAAAGAGCATAGTTTTTCAAATATATTATGTAATGTCGGTGAAGGCTTATTGATCGAATTGTTGTGTTAAGTCCACTTTATGCACAGAAAGGCTAATGCAGACTGGACTACAGATTGAAGTGGGATCCGAACTGCTGTGCCATGTGCCTCCAATTATGTCGTAATGTCGGTGCAGGAAAGGAACGGGGAAAAAATGTGGTTTCACTTTCACCGAAGGTTTTTTTTTTTTCAAAAATTTTTCATATTATTATAATAAGTGTGTTTGTACAGGGTGGCTCAATAAATCACTTAACACCCTCAGTACAACGCCACTGCGGCATGGAATGTGAAAATGGCGATGACCAATCATTGCCTGGCCAAGGGGGAACCATACTGACGCCACCCACACGGTCGGCGGCCATCTTGATGTCCGCCATCTTGAATTCAACTTCAGAATTTTAAATGGGAAGGGGGTCGTGCGACATATCAAAATGGGCTAGAATTTCAAGAGAAATGCAATGGTGAAGGTTTTTTCGACGTATCTTTAACCAGTAAAAAGTTATGACTGAATTCTTGTACCAATTTGCTCCTTTTCGAGGTGTTAGAAAAATGCCTTAAATGCCCATCGGTAATGCATCGAGATCAAAGTGACGTCTAGGGAGAGAAGTTCGCATGCCATTGCACACGATTTTAATCGGATACATCCATGAAGAGCTGCGCATTATAAATGGTTGTCGCGAACAATTTACAGTGTGACGCTTCCATTGAATGAAAAGTCCTTCACAGTGACAAGGCTAATGTTTATGTTCAGAAGGAAGTTTATAAGCAGAATATGTGACCCTTGTCATCTGATAACTAACTTTGGACAAAAACAGGTTCATAACGTTCCCATAAGTGTTCTGGTGTCCTTCCCTGTTGAAAAAAACTCTGTAAAAAGTACCTTCTTCCACAAGCAAGGATGAAAAAACCTGTTTATTTAACAAATCCAAGTAGCCCTAAGCATTTAAGGTTCCGTTGATGGAAAATTGACTAACCAATCGTGTTCCACACAGCACGCCACACCATTAACTTACCAACACTAACCATTCAGCTTTGATCTGTCGAAAATGGGTTATCAGATAAAAGCATCGAATATTCTGTTTATCCTTATGAACATAAACATTAGCCTTGTCACTGTGAAGGACTTTTCATTCAATGGAAGCGTCATACTGTAAATTGTTCGCGACAACCATTTATAATGCGCAGCTCTTCATGGATGTATCCGATTAAAATCGTGTGCAATGGCATGCGAACTTCTCTCCCTGGAAGTCACTTTGATCTCGATGCATTACCGATGCGCTAAACAAACTTTAAGGCATTTTTCTAACACCTCGAAAAGGAGCAAATTGGTACAAGAAGTCAGTCATAACTTTTTACTGGTTAAAGATACGTCGAAAAAACCTTCACCATTGCATTTCTCGTGAAATTCTAGCCCATTTTGATATGTCGCACGACCCCCTTCCCATTTAAAATTCTGAAGTTGAATTCAAGATGGCGGACATCAAGATGGCCGCCGACCGTGTGGGTGGCGTCAATGTGGTTCCCCCTTGGCCAGGCAATGATTGGTCATCGCCATTTTCACATTCCATGCCGCAGTGGCCTTGTACTGAGGGTGTTAAGTGACTTATTGAGCCACCCTGTACTCTTAAATACTTGCATTTTCCATTTTAACGTTATTATCTTTTACAACAGAGCATAGTCCTTACTACAGGCCAGTGAATGACGTGAAATATCAAAAGAGGAAAGGTAGGCTAAGTATGAGCAATTTTTCGTATAAAGAACAGAAAATGTACAAGTAACCAGAGTAAGGCATACTTTCTGAAGATATTAATAAAAAAAGTAAAAAAAGGTAAAGTGTTCCCCTGTGCATAGCACCACGCCATGAAGGCGTATAGGGGGTGTGGGGGTAACGCCCCACACTTTCTTGATCCGGTCGTGAGTGGGGGTGATGTGATCAGCATCACGCCCCTGACCGCCTTTACCCCCCAGGGTTTGCCCCAGGTACCCATGTTATTCGACGCTGGGTAGGCGCCGGGGCCGCTTCCACCGTTAGAAAAGTTCCCGGATTTGAACCGGCCGGGGATCGAACCCGGGACCTTGAGCATGGTAGTCAGACGCGTTACCGACTTTTTTTTTTTTTTTTTTTTTTTTTTTTTTTTTTTACTATTCTGTTTACATCTATGGATAGTTTTCTTTCATGTTTTGATACAATTACATTACATCAAGATATTTACCAAAATATTGTGACAATCTGACATTTTGTTTTTTTGATTGTTTCCATCTAGATCTTTTAAGATACATTGTATATAGGGTAATATTTGGTTCAAACTTTTTGCTGTATATATAGTATATTGTATGTGCTATTAGCCACACAATGGCATTTTGTTTCTTCACAGGGAAATGTTTGAAGTCTGGTAATATACATATTTTTGCTTGAAAGCATTGTGGCGATATACGACATATTTTGGCAAGGCACATAATGAGAAAGGCCCAAATTTCTGAGATTCCTTTACATGTAGTGAGGCGATGTTCATTTGTATCCACCTCTCCACATTGTTTACACTCATTTGTTGGTAATCGTTTTATTTCATTTAATCGAACATTTGTTGGAACTAGATCATGCACCAGGGTATACCACAAACTTCGTATGTCCGTGTCAAGGAACGGCTTGTGGAGATTTTGCCATACATTTGACCAAATAACATTAGGAAATTTTTTCTCTATTCGACTCTGCTGCAAGCTAATGTGTCGTTGAAAATGTTCATACAAATATTTTGACAAAGTATTCTCCTTCAAATCCATGGGAAACTCCACATAACTCCATTCTTGTACAAATATTCGTACATACATAGAATTCTTTGTTAGTCGAGACAAGTTGGGTGGATTTTGTGGTGGAAACGTATCGGTATATATACGCAACCACATTGATGTAATCGACCCTTCAGTTAAGTACAATTTATAATTTCTAGCTAAAAATAGCGACTTACATTTATTTTCAATATTCCATAGTTCTAAACCACCTGTCATTTGTGTTTGACACATGATCGGGAAAGGTACCCGAAAAAAATGTCCATACCACATGAACCATCCCACAGCAGACTTTATTTGTCGGAGATATTGCTGTGTGATTGGCAACACTTGCGCGACATAATTTATTTTGCTAAAAATAAAAGTGTGTAGGAACCAAACACGCTGAATTAAGTTGAGTTGTCTTCCTCTCATTTGATAGCACTGTAACCTGATTTCGCTTACTATTTTCGTCCAATTTAGATCCAACATTCTGGATTCGTTACTATGATAAGTGATGCCTAATATTTTAAGTTCGTTCACATATTGTATCCCTATGTCCGGATTGTCTTGTTTCCAGTTGCCAACAGGTAAAGCCTTTGATTTTGTCATGTTTACTTCCGCTCCGCTGGCAGAACAATACAAACACATTGCATTTAGTATATTTTGGAGCTGGTTCATTGTTGTTACACAAGCTGATAAATCGTCTGCGAATGTAAACACTTGCGTTTCAAGGAAAGCACTCGCTGCCGGCGGGGCTCGGCACTGAATATATCGTAGTAGCGGGTCCAAGGTCAAAGCGAAGAGAAGCATACTCAAGGGGCACCCCTGGCGAATGGATCTCGTCACGTGTATTGCAGGAGTCACGAATCCATTGATAAGAAGACGGGAAGTTGCCTTTCTATAGAAACTTTGCAAAACAGATATAAAGTCTTCACTGAAGCGATAGGCTCGAAGTACTTCAAACAAATATTGGTGAATTACAAGGTCAAAAGCTTTTGTAAAGTCAAAGGATAGTATACAAGCTGATGTTTGTTGCATTTCATAATAAGACATGATATCACGTATACCCGCCACCGTTGAAAATATATTTTGAGTTTTACTGACACATGTTTGCCGTTCACTGAGTAAGGAAGATAATATAGGTTTCAGTCTATTAGCCAAAATTTTTGCCATAATCTTATAATCACAGTTTAACAAAGTAATGGGCCTAAAGTCAGTAACTGCACTCGGCCGCGTTTTTTTGGCAATCAGTACAATTATACCTTCATTTTGAAGCACGCATTTGTTTCGAAATGCATCTTGTATTATCATGACCAATTCATGTTTTATAATATCAAAAAACCGTATATAAAATTGATAGCCTATGCCATCATTCCCAGGAGTGCGCTTAACGTTACAAGTACGCAGTGCCTCATACACCTCCTCGACGGTGACGTCACTATCTAACAAAGTTCTGTCTTCATCCGTTAAAATTTTATTTACCGATGTGAGCAATTGTTGTACAGCCAATTGATCTACTTCTTTACCAGTATACAAATTATTATAATACTTGTAAAACGCTTGTGATATACCTTGTTGGGTTCTAAGTGTATCTTCGCCGGAATCGACAATATTATTTATCAATAGAGCTCTCTTTTGTTTTTGTGTTTGTACATAGTGAAATAGAGAGGTTCGTTCATCTTGCAAAGATGACGCATGCGTAGCTCTTATCTTTATACCCTCCAAGTGATACCGTTGCAACGTAAGGATTTGTGCTTTGTATTTTTGTATCTGTGGATAATGTTCGGTGACATCAGGTCGCATACATAACTCATGTAAACATTTGTAATAGAAGTTCAACATTAAGTTCCGGTCACGTGCACTCTCTTTCCCTAGCCATTGAAAATAGGATTTAATTCGAGGTTTTACGTATTTTACCCACCACGTATTGTAATCAGTATAGTGTTTTTGTTGCCGGCACCAATACTTCCATTTTTCTTCAAACATATCATTCACATTAGGTTGTTGAAGTAGGGCAGAGTTCATTTTCCAATAGGACGGACCCCAAACTAATTTAGATTCTTGTAGATTAATACTCATTCTGATTGCTATATGATCTGAAAAAGGTACCGGCAAAGCATCTATTGTCGTCACATATTTTATATTATGACCAAGTGTATAGAATCTGTCCAATCGCGAACCTGCTTTGTTATTGAAATAGGTAAACACTACATCCTTTCGTTTTTCGGTCCAGATGTCCTTCAGCTGTAAGTCGTTGATTAAGGTCGTTAATGCTAAACTATTTTGAAACTTGCCTACACAATCACACGATCGCAGCACCTGATTAAAATCACCACCTAGGATTATACACGAATCATTATTTGGGAGTAAGTATACCAGCTCATTTTGGTAAAATTGTTCCCTTTTCCATCTGTTTTGCTGTCCGGAGGGGGCGTAGATATTAACAAAAGTATAACGTTGACTTTGAAAGCTGATTCCCCTCCCATCAACTAATTTCTTGACATTTTTTATTTCTATCCCACTTCTGATTAAAATTGCCGTCCCTCTCCCGCTTGTTCCCAAATTTACAATCGCCTCGTACCCATATATGAAGTTAAATTCCACAAAACATACTTCTTGCAAATATAGAATGTCAATCGAATGTATTCGGACAAAGTCCGCAAGCACTTTGCATTTTACTGGCGTCAGGATCCCATTGATATTAAGGGTACAAAGACGCGTGCTGTAATTCATGCACAAAAAGATATTATATAAAACTGTATATAAGGATACCACGTAGATGTACATTTTTGGTGCTCAATTTGACGAAAGTAAGTATTTGTCCTAAGTGGTTTTCGGAATGACAATAATCGATCTTGTGCATGACACAATTTGCACTATTTTTTCTACCTGTTCTTATATCTATATTCATGTTGTAACTCACTAACATGTAATATGGAACCTTATGCTGTACACACTGGGAAAGTAACAAATTTTTGTCTCGCACTACACCCGGAAATCATTCTCATCTCAAAAGATAAACAAACATTTCTCCTTACACTAACTATAACACTACCACACGCATCATTAATTTTCATGAGTAATTATTTTTTCACTAGCACTAACACTAGCACCTAGATTAGTAACACTTTGGGACCGGGTAATTCGCACTGGGGAGGGAGAGAGGGGGCGTTGGTCATCAATCTTCTTGGTCGGTGGGTTGATTTCCGCATCCCTTTGAGAACTTTTCTTGCGCTTCTGCTTTGTCAACTGCTTCTGCTGTCCTTCCATGGATAGCTTCCTTCTGGTAGCATCCTTCAACGGGGCCCTTGGAACAGCAACAGGCTTCACATGACTTGGGACTTCATCTGGAGCCAGCTGGATATCAGAATTGTCATGCACATTCATCTGGTCTTCACACTTGATTTGGTGGACACCCTCTGGTAGATCTTCATGTAGTTCCATTTGTACAGTTTCTTCCCGTTCTACTTCATCAGCCCATAACAGTGAATTTTGCATGGTTTCGTCCGTCGCTTTTTTCCCCGAAAATGTTACCACTGCAGGATCGTCTTTCGGTGCGTTCTCAGTTGACGCTGTTGGTACATCACCCTCTGTCTTCTGACTCAATGTCGTTCTGGTGGGTATTGGCAACACTGTGGGTCGAGAGTCCAATTGTGTTTCTTGGACAGTGAGTTGCGTTGGTGGTCGATTTACACGTTGTGCATAAGTGCTAGGTTCCTGGTTATTCATAGATGTGCCCGCTTGGGCTGCGGTTGAACTTGCTACGGTAGGAGTAGTGCGTCGTCGTCTTTGGGGACACATGGCTGCTGCGTGTGTCAATTCGTCACAGATCTTGCAAGACGGCTGCTGCCCATAATATGTGACCCAATATCTCGCACCTTGGATCGTGACGTAAGACGGTATTGACTGCTTCAATACCATCCTCAACACTTTTATGCCCGTGCGGGTACGATAGATATGTTCCTGCGAGTAAGTCTCGTCGTCTATAGACTCTATTTCTCCATATTTTATGAGTACCGCAGCTAATGCCTCATCCGTAACTTCCATCGGGATGACATGTAGTCGCACCATTGTTGTTATTCTGTCCGCCCATTCCAGTCGTACATCATGATCACCATCCTCATCACGAAACACCAACATTCGTCCACACTTCCGTATTATTTGCTCACCTAACAGGTGTGATACCAGTTTTATGTATACACACTTACGAAAATGGTCAATTTCAATGCTTAGAACCTGGTCTTCGGTGAGAGCCAGCGTTTCACTAATCCAACGGTGTAAATTCACTGACGTGGGTCTCTTTTGAGCACTCGAAAAGGACAATTTTAACGTGTTAACACGACGTGTTTCCATTATACAACAGTCCGAATTACTTCTATTTGACTCGTAAACTAATATTCCTTTCTACTCACCAGGACACGGCCTCGTTCGAACCAAGCTGCAAGCACCACGCGAAACAATGTTTCTCGTACGGCTGCTTCCGCGAGACTACTATTTGCGACTGAGCCACCGCGGACACGAAGATATATTAATAATATAAATTAAATAAAAACTTTGAGGTTTCCTTTTCTATCGGCATTAAAGTTCAACTGTTTATATTTGCAATATTGTACGGTTCTTTTTTTAGAGACTTCCTGTAAAATACGCTGAAATTCCTACATCTTACACTCTATTCCGAGAAACAAATCTTGCATTGTGTATTGGCTAAGTTTTAACGTTTCCATAGTAACTGCAATTATACACAATGTAGTGGATTCGCTGATAATCTTCTGGAAACATATATTCAGAATTATCACTAAGTTAGAATAATTACTTTCTAATAGCATTCCTAAACCTAATCTTACATTAATGTTCAGTTTAGAAAACTAAAAAATAATTTGGTTTCTCTGAATTTCTATACCAAATTTTTAAAATGTTACTGTAAATCTCAGGATTGTTGGATACTTTTCTGGCTACAAATAGAGTCTTACCATATAAATTTTATTTTTGAGTACTGAAATTCAATTCTTTTTGTTAAATATATTCATGAAAATTATGTTGAGTTGGTTTTTTAAGTCCACTTTATGCGCAATAAGGCTAATCGGGACTGGACCTACAGTTTATAGTTTGATATCCGAGGCCACCAAGGCGACGACGCTACCACTGCGCCATCGGGGAGACCCCTTATGAAAATTATGTAACACGATCTTCTTATGCAGATTACCTGTCGAGAGGACACGGCAACTATTTTCCTGGAGGCCGTACAAAGGGAAAAGGTAAGCTACATGTAGCCCCGTGCACATAAATAACCTATTATAAATACGTTAGTCTGACTTTAACTTGTGTCATTGTTATTCTACGTCGATATTGTGCAACTTTTCGCTGATCGCGACGATGAGAACAAGTGATGATTACATGAAAGTGATAAAGGGACACTCACAAAGAACACCCCATGCCCAGTTCGGGATTCAAACCCGCGATGGTATTGTGCCGCCCTTCTTGGTGAAGTGGTCGAATCCTGGTCAAGGCATGGATGCATGTATCGTTGTGTTTGGCGCACCATCCATTTCATCGCTGCATCTTCATCGTCGCTCTCAAACTGCAAGACATGTACTTGCGTGGGATAAGCTACGACATGAGAAATTATATTGCTAGATAGCCTGTATTACTTCAAATGATCATTTGACATTTCTTTTTTTTTAAATAACCATTTGGTACACCTATACCACATACTATCGCAATTCGTATAAACGACCAAGTCACAGAATGTAAACCTATTTCTTCAAATCAGGCCTCGTTTCTTAAAACATTTAGCCATCTCCAATCCTGAGGATTGAGTGAATGTTGAGAGCCCGTGTCATATTAACTTTGGGTGTTGAAAAAAATCAAAAGAAGATTGTGAATTATTAATAATCAATTAGCATTATGTAACTTATTATTAATCAATTAGCATGATGTAACATAGCTATATTTCATGAAAAAACACATGAGAGGTTACTCATGGGTTAATGGGGGCCATGGCTCCCCCGTCAACTTTTTGCAGGCCATTATCTGCCACAACTGAAGGCGTACGGATATCCAGGTAAATCATTTTTATTGATTTTTAGTTTGAAGACATAGTGATTTATGCAAGAGTGATTCTCATAGTTTACAAAAGTAAATGTTCATTTGAAATACCTGAAAAATATTTCCGGTGACAAGATATTTGTTAAACAGCCAAAAAAGAAATGATTTTTACGATTAAACTACCTAAATAACTCTGTGGTATTCCTAAACCCACAGGATTATCTTAATGTTGTAATTCCACCTTCTTGTCGACCTTCCTAAAGGTCTCTTGCCGTAAAGCTTCCCATCAAGGATCGTCTAACTCTGCCTCTACCATGCCATACGTGGTACATGGCCTGCCCACAGAAATCTTCTTGGTTTATTTATTCTAATAATATAAAGGGATACAGGTAGATGGCGCAGTTAGGTATTTTGTAATCCTTTCCACTCACCAGAGACTTCATCTCATTTAGTTCCAAATATCTTTCACAAGATTACATTTTTAAAAAATCTTAATTAATTTTTTGGTGTTAGCGAAGAGAGCTTAAATTAAATTTGTTTCGTTTGTTTAGTATTACCAAGTAATTGAGTCAAAAATTAGTAAAGTGTATTTTTCCTTGTGGGTACAGAGATTCTGGACCAATATTTCTCTTTTTTCAGTTCTGTCGTTCATTTGCAAAACCTGTTAAATGCATCATAAACGGAACGGAGGAAATCGGCGAAAACATTTTACGGCTGTCACACAATGCACATTAAGGGGATGAGGGACGATTTCGCACCAGTTGTGCATTTATTTCAATATCGTCCGAATGGGCAATTCTACTGAGGAAAAAAGCTGGTGTTCAATAGAGTATGAATTTCTCCTCATGTTGCGAGTGAAAGCGTTTTTTAAAGTTGATTATTAAGCTAGATACGATGTTTGAAAAATATGATGAATAAGAATTTTCAGAAATCCATGTATTCCTTATGGGGAATCAACTTCAAGTTACGGTTAATCAAATGGAAGTTTCGACTTTTCCGCCTGTCAATTACTACTTCAGTCTGTCCTTTTTCCGTTGATATATTTTTCTATGGAATCGGAAGTTTGATATTCCCAAGAGAACAAATAAAATAATACTTCCATAAGAGCAAAGTATTTCTCCTTGCCTCCTAGAGCCATCCTGGCAGTGTTGCCAAACCTAATGCACATAAAAGAGCTAAATTTCACCGTAAACGGAGTAGAAACTTTCAAGGAGCTAGATTTACGAAACTGTATAAAGTGCCTCCTCGGGTAATTTTAAGTGTCAAATGAGTGGGGGTGTGGTTGGGGAAGGGGCGCTGTTATTACCGTTAGCTTTAAAGTGTTTGCAATTTATTCTTAGTTTTCACCGTCTAGATCCGGCGGCATCACCCATCTCAATAATCCTCCAATGGTCGTATGAAATCGAAAATAAAGTATTCGCGGATAAAAATATATCGTCCTCTTCACGTCAGCCAAGGCGCTATAAAGAAAAGTAGCTGGGGATGTAAGAGGGGGTGGGGCAACGCAACAAATAAAACAATATCACGTCACGTGCAAAATGTATACTTATGACAGAAGTTGTCTATGTAAGCCGGAACCAGTGATGGTATCATAGTGGGGCAGGGGGGCGGGTGCCATAGTTTACAGCCAAACAAGTGCACGAAAGAGCCAGATCTGGCTCCAAGAGAGCGAAGCTGGCAACAGTGATCGGCAGCTGCCGAAGAGAGAAGGAAGTAGGGGACATTGTCCCTCTCCCCCTTAATATTTTTTTTTGTTAAAGGCACAAAAAAATCGAGAGTTGATTGTTAAAATCTGTATAATCTCACTCAAACTGTTTCTTTTTTTTAAAACTTTAGTTTACACGTAACTGGTTTTGCAAGTGTAACGCAAATTAGACAGGTTTGGCTAGTTGACGTTCGGCCATCTTGCGAACGTACCCACTTGCAAAACCTGACAAATGCATCATACACGTTCAATACCTGCTAAATTAATATGTTTACAATAATATTACAACCTAAAGCTTGTATCCTCTCACAGGCATTTCTAGTAAATGTTAATAATTATGCAAAAAAAAGCCATTCAAAAAAGAAGATTTGGTACATTTTTGTTATTGAATCTGAGAAATTGTGCACAAAGCTTACGAACAAAAAGAAAATTACAGCATTATTCCGAAACGTCGGTATCCTGGTTGGTATCGTCTGCAACTCCCAGGCGTTCTTGTTCTTGAAAGATATCCCAGAAAAATATCAGGTTTTCATAGTCTTCCCATTGATCTCCGTAGTGTTTCTTCAATAGTTTTTTCATGTCTTCGGCCTTCTTCGGTTTCAGCGCGACACCTTTGGGGATAAGAGTTGGTAGGTTCTGGTTCTTGAAACTCATTCCTCTTTTATTTAAGGATTTGGGCTTCCCGCCTTCGAAGTTATAGAAAGGTTCGCCTTGTACTAGGCACGCATTCTTGTTCTTGGTTTTGGTGATGATAATTTCATTTTTTGCCTTCTGGAACTTAAAAAGGCAGTTCCCTGGTCCTTTAATCTGTCCGTCTGCGTACGTCTTCCAGTCTCGAACAGGGCAACCTTCTCCTCCCAGGCGGATGACGGTCGCGTGCTTTTTCATGAGGTCCATGTAGACTTCTGGCTTCTCAATCACGTCACTTTTCCGGAACTCTCGATCTAAATTTCCGAATGCGGGAGGAATGATATAGTGGCCCACAATAGGAAACCAAATTTGAATTTCATTAATTGTAGTGGCAGCCTCGTTCAGAAACCAGTGCATCAACGTGCCTATTACAGTCTTGTTTTTATTTTGCCCCCCGCAACCATCTGCAAACAAGCGGGTCTTCGTTATGTCTTCTAAATTTGCTTGCCGGGAGAGGTTTTGATAGACGGCGGAAGCTGTTTGGTTCGATGCTTTGGCAAAAATCTGTTTCTATCCATGCGTGTGATGTTGTACAGGTACATTTGACGTAGGTAATAGGCAGCTTGATCCAGTAGTTTAGGTAGCATAAGGTTTTTCTAGCAATCGTAGCTGAACGTGAGCGCATCTTCTGCATCTTCTCGCAACCTTTCGTAGAACACGTCAGCTCTCTTTTTGTACGTCATAAGCCGAAGTCTTAGATACACCTTCTCTTCTTCGGTCGTTGTAGTCTCGAATCTTGACTGAAGACTAGCACATGTTGACCAGGCGTCGACACTGGACGCCCCGAAACCGATCTTAAAGTAGTTACAGAATATTCTTCTATAGTACTCACATTGAACCGGAGTTCGCGGGTATTCTCACTTGGACATCTTATGCATCTTTGCAATATTAAGATCTGAGCTCTTGAGTGGTGGGCTTCGAGTGGGATGAATTTGCCTATGTGGTTCTTTACTATTTCTTTTTTCACAGCAAATTTTTCGGATATGCGGTCTTCTCTCTTTTCGGGCTTAATTTCTGGATTGTCCAGAATCTTCGAACCCCAAAGTTGCAGCCTGTCTCATCCTATTTGAAGAATTGAAGTAAACCCATAGAGAAAAAAGCACAACACTGCCTTTAAACCCTGTGAATGTAAAGTTCTGAGATTTTAACAGGTTTTGCATGTTTAGTGCTCCGGGCGGCCATGTTGTGATTGTGATTTAGCTGGGTTTGCACGTGGACTGTTCTTAACAAGTTTTGAAAATGTAGCTATTGAAATTTTGACAGGTTTTGCTAATGGACGTGACTTTCTCATCGACTTTTCAAGCGATTTTACTGGGTTTTGCTGGCAGATAACTTCAGATCTCTGTAGACGACGCTGAGACCTTTCAAACGGTTATAATAACTCATTTTTTAAAAAATTGTCGTTTAACAGGTTTTGCGAGTGGACGACTCAATTGATAAATTCCTTTCGTATTTTGATAACGATAGTTCGCAGTAATATAAAAAAAAATAGATGGGATATATTACTATAAGGCTCATTGACGTAACAAGTAATGCACGTATAGTTCCGGACAAACTTAAAGAAACTTGGAGCAAATGTTCCTTAAAATCTTGATGAGGCGAGTGACCACTTCATGCCCACGTGGGTGTCCTTTCAAGAATTATCAACACCGAACGGACAAGTGGTGGCCACCTGCCAGGTCAAGATTGTGACGAAGATGAGGTCAGAGTTTCTTCAAGTTTGTCCGAAACTGCAGTAGATGACGTAGTTAAGAACAAAGAGAAAACTAGTTACAGCGTGCTCTGTGTTCCTTCTAGGACCCCACTCCCCTTTCCCACCTAATAAAGAATGAATGCGCTCTAGATGACTTCCTTTCAAGTTGAAATGTATTACATAAGTCGAATGGAAACATTAAAAGTTCATCAAAAATTGTAGGGTAGAATGTATATACAGTAGTTCAAATTTACATGAGGTGCCAACTGTTATTTACAAAACGACCTCCAGGTTGCAACACTAATGAAGTGAGCTTCAAAACGCCATTTTAAAGATGGCGTCTCCTACACACACTTGCACCAGTGAAGAGGAGTGGTTTGTTGCCCTCTGGAAACCTAAAACTCACAGAAATGCCTCGGCAAATCAAAATTCAATATCTCTGTGCATGCTTACCACACCAGCAAGTTTACTAATAGAATAGAATAGACTGGTCTTTATTTAAGCAGGCGTGTTTCGGTTCACGGGCCGTTCTTACAACCAACCCTTGTCAGAGATACAATAAATGAATAAAAACATAGAAAGAAAAGCACATTGATCATGAATTCATGATAATACAATAAAGATAATATAAAGATTATACAATAATAAAATGATACACTGAATTGATAAGTATAAAAGATAAGTAATAAGTCTTCAGTAGTTCATTTTGTGTGTGGGGGGGGGAGGATATTAGGTATGCATTGTGTGATATGTAAGTGCAGGTGTAATTGTTTACATATGAAGGTTAATGTAGTTGTTGGGACAATAGTAAGTTCTTTAGTTGTTTCTTAAAACTTTGATGGCAAATAATGTTAGTCAATGGTGCAGGCAGTTTGTTCCATTCCCTTATCCCTGTAACAATGAAGGACTTGTTATATGTGGCTGTTTTATGTTTGGGGATTTCTAGATTGTGTTTCTTGCGGATATTATGTTCGACCGAAGTTCTACGAGAGCAGATCTCAAGTTCGTCAATGGACTCAGTTCGCAGGTACATAGGTGGAAAGGCTTTGGATTGGATTGATTGGATTGATTTGGTGTTTTAAGTCCACTTTATGCACAGTAAGGCTAATCGGGACTGGACCTACAGTTTAAAGTGGGATCCGAACCACAATGTGCCTCCATCGGGAATCGAATCCGAGACCCCTTGATTACAAGTCAACTACGCTGCCATCGGGTGGAAAGGCCTTCGCAGTGGCTCATATTAAGTGAGTGCACGTGGACCCCAAATACTTATTATCCTTAAGATGTACAGGCACAAACTCAAAGTTGAAAATAATATATATAGATCAGCAATAGGTCTGTACTAATATGCAGCAAACATTTGCAACCCTACATACAGAAATCTACTAGATAAGAAACAAAACAAATTACGGTTCTCATTTGACTCTCCTTTGTATAAATGCAGCTCAATGTGGCTATTTTGAAAATAGTGAACCATGCATTATAGCGCCACAAGTCAAACCTCTAGCACAATACATAATGTGTGACTAGTGTCACGTTATTATCATTACATAACTTTGTGGTTCCACTATTCTGACTCGCACGGCAATACACTATTTTTCAGGTGACTATGAAGAGATATTCCCGCCAGAATATTATTATCCAAGTAAGTTCGTTTATTTATTGCGTTGTATTTATTGCATTCGTGAATAGAAAGGGTTGAAGGACGTATTTGGGGGGGTCCAGGTGGTCTGGAACCCCTCCCAACCGAAAGACTTACCAAGTACTAAAAAAAATAATAAAAATGTACTTTTGAGCATCTGTTGTACTACATATAATCGATGGTTATTTATTTCCTATGAACTTGGAAGGCAAGGATTATTACATTGGGATCATACTGTTTTGAAGGACAGTACGAAAGAAGATTTATGCACAGTACTATTTATGATAATAATCATAACATATTAATCAGGAACTTTACTTTTCGTCAACTGGATCTAACATCCTTTATTATTGTTCAATAAATATTCAATTCTTTATCAATTTGACATTAATTCCCTTGTTTTTATACAAATTTTGGCGATCTTAAGTACATGCAAGCTAGATAATGAATTCCTGTTGTTATATCTATGTTCTTATACCATATTTTTATTTAATCATGTTTTAATAAAAATGATATTAATAAATTTACATATTTTAATTAATATATAATATTTAATTGTTTTAATTTAAACATTTATTATTATTATTATCACTACTACTACTGCTACTTATGAGATACTTGGTTCAGTCCACCCCCCTCCCGAAATATGTTTCTAGATACGTGCCTGAAATGGTTGAATCATCTTTAGCCCCATCCCCGTTCTCGGAAGGGTAAAATGTACGGAGACCGAGACCAGCTTGCGAGAATCTAGACTAGAACGAGACGAAACCCTTCAAGACTTTTCCACATGAAACCGAGAACGAGAAAGACCTTTCTAAATCGAGACGCGACCAAGACTTGGTACCTGATTGGATAGACTTGTTAGAAAATATTACTTAAACTAAATTTACCTTGTTATGCTACTTCTTCACAACCAACAATAACCACACCAAATGTATTTCTCAAAGTCAGCCTCTGCTACTACTGTAGGCCCACCTTTTGAAATGACTTGATTCATACAATACCAAAGAAGTTCCACAAGTCAGCTAGCTGGTATTAAATATTAAAAGCAAAAATTCAAAATTCATGGCGTGTTCCTGTGATCAAAAATCTGACAACATCCTCTCTCAATATTTGTCCCAGTCTCCTCACAACACCCTCTTTACCACACGCTGTGTTTCAAAATTTCAAGACAGAGATGTGGAAATACACCCTGTAAAGAAAAAAATAGCGACACTTGCTCGGATATGGTTTTCACAAGATTCATTAACCAACACCCCCAGTTCTTTTCTATTTTCATTTATTTTTGTATGTTTCAATGCAAGAGGCTCCCTCTGGTGATAGATACTCTGCTGCATGGAGGGCGATGAGTGCATCGTGCGATGCGAACTTCCCGCCTGCACAATGCACCTCAAAAGCAACAGAGTAGCACCAGAGGGAGCCTCTTGCATTGAAATATAAAGAAATAAATGGAAATAGAAAAGAACTGGGAGTGTTGAATAAATGTCATCGTTTTCGCAAAACCACCTCCAGTTTCTTCTGCGGTGACAGGAGGCATCACATGACGAGAGGTTTTCCATCGAACGAACATGACCGACGATGCCTCCTGCCTCTCTCACTCCTTCCTATCCGCTCCCTTGCAACGCTTGAGCACCCCTGCATTCGAGAAAGCTCCTTCACAATCACGGCTGGTGGACAAATCCTGCTTTTCTTATTTTTTTAATTCACTTCATAATCCAGTGAAAACCATATCCGAGCAAGTGTAGCAGAGTGTACTTGTAGTTTGTAGCGAAGGCAAAATAGGGAAACTTTTATTTTTCGCTCGGCATCTTGAAATGCTTTGACCGATTTCCAGGTATCGAGCTGCTACACTCTTGTCTCGGGAATCTGTGGAGCAGGCCCAAGCATAACGGTACAAAGGGAGATAAAGCGAGTGGACGGGCAAACCAGTGCGCGCTGCTACAAACAGCTGGTAGCTGCAGCTGTGTTTTTTTTCCCTCCATGCACACACTTTGGTCCAGCCCCCTCGAATCCTACCTGCGCAGAGGACTTGTTTTCTTTCGCTCCCTCCATAGATTCCCGGAACAGCGTGTAGAGAAAGTTTACCCTAAAGTTGTTAAATGTACGGCAGTTATCAAAGTCACGGTATTTTATCTCATATGATTTATTTCGTGTCTCTGTACCGACATGGCAACAATACAAATGAGTGTGTGCAGTTACAATAACGTCAATTATTCTGTTTCAGAAACCTATTATGGTAATTTCCCGAAGAGAGGATATCCAGTGAACTACCGTTGTAAGTCATATATTATTACTAGTGCAATTTATCTTAAAATGTTAGATTGCAGACACTAACTATGTGAGCCTAAATTCATAAATGTCTTGCCGCGGAAAATGAACATGATAACATCAAATCTAACGTTTCCTATTTCTCTTGCAGCTCCATATCATAAGTGGAAACCTCGACGTGAGTATCTAAGAATATTAAAACAAGTTTGAACAATTACATTTACCTACTTAAATCCTCCACTTCCTTCTTTCACTCCACGCATTAAAAATGTTGACAAAGGAAACGTATTGGAGTCAAGATGGCGCTTCATACGATAAACTCTTAAGTTATTTCTGTAGGCATATTTTCAAGAGTTTCAATCTAGTTTACTAAGTGCAATGAAATCACTAAATACTCTTTGGCAAGAAACTTTTTCAGCTGGTTAAATTTTCAGACTGAAGAAATTGAAATTTTGAAATATTACTATGAATGCACGGTTTATTCCTATAAATTTGTTTAAGCATAGAGATTCCAAATGTAATTTACATTATATCAAATAACTCGGACGTGGGTTCTTCTAAAATATCAATTTCAGATATTATATCACTATCACAACAGCACGATTACGAAGTGCAGTGAGGTAATTGAAACAAGCACATTACTATCCACGTAATGTACTAACCCAAACGCTTGTTTCACATTCATTGTCTGTTAATTGTAAAAAAATAACTTAAAAACGTATATTTTTTCTGTACACAAATTCATTCCAATGATAATAACCACATTAATATTCCCAAGGTATACAGGGTGTTTCCGGGCTGATGATACAAACTTTCAGGGATGATGGAGAAGGGTACATGTATCAATTCGAGATAAGGAACACTGGTCCGGAAACGACTTAGTCGAAAGTTATAAGCGAAAATCGGTAGATGAGGATGTATTACTTTTATTGCCTGCAGAAGTTTCACAAGCTGCTACATTCACAACAGTTGTTCAAAGTGGCATCCCCCAGCTTCGCTGCAGGCATGATATCATGGTCCCACAAAGTCCTGGTGTACCCGTTGGAACAACCCCAGGGTCGTTCGAACAATGTCACAGGCAGCGAGAATTCTTGCCAGGAGATCCTCTTCAGTCTCGACAGGTGTCTCGTACACAAGACTTTTCACATGACCCCACAAGAAGAAATCAAATGGAGACGCCACTTTGAACAACTGTTGTGAATGTAGCAGCTTATAAAACTTGTGCAGGTAATAAAAGTATTACATCTTCATACACCGATTTTCGCTTATAACTTTCGACTAACTCTTTTCCGGGCAAGAGTTCCTTGTCTCAAATTGATACATGTGCCCTTCTCCATCATCCCTGAAAGTTTGTATCATCAGCCCGGAAACACCCTGTATAAGAAAGACAATAGCACAGAGGGAAATTACACACACACTGAAATTATGTGTGCCTCGTCAGTCTTTACGGGACTCGAACCGTCACTTCAAATTTTCCGAATACCGTGAATTTTAAAACGAGTCTCATAATACTCATCTTTCCAAGAAAACTTTATCCAGACTAAATGCAAGATAAGCATTTTAGGACAAGGATCTCGGTGCCTTTGACGTATAGGTTTAATGTGGACACAACAAACTTATTAGCCAGTAGGAGTTTAATTTCCAGGGTATACCTCGTGGAAGGAGGCTCTGCTATATCGAGCGATTTCCGAAAAAGGCTGCCCTTATATTCCTTCGTGCGTCTGTGATGCGAACAAGGTTGTGGTGAAGAAATTCTCCTGATTATTGACCATGCAGAAAAGATGATAATATTTCCCACAACCCACCGTGTCAACGGTGAGGTTATGTTCCACAGAAATCGCCTTTATTGGAATTGAGTCTCCTCAGCTCTCCTAACACCCAGAACGTCTTTAACACCCTTGATCTAAATATTCACTCAAGTAACTTAACAAGGTGTCTACCGAAATAACAAATCCATTTTTTGTACTATCTCATGACTTTTTCTTGACCGTAACATTTATCGCCCCTCAATTTAATGAAAAACCCCTACCACAAGGGCGGTTAATATGAAAACTGACACTTTAACAAGAGATTTAGACTTACTTTAATTATTAATGCATGTAAAAAATTAATGCTCCAGACTTCATCCTGGATGGGGAATGTCTAAATCATTTCATTTAATATTTTTACACAAGTTCAGGCATACAAGAATCTAATTATTAAGAAACAAAGTGATCTAATCTTCAACAACAACTCAATACAATTTTAAATTTCCAAATATTCAATTTTATCAAATCCCAGTACAGGTATATAACAATGTAAATTCATTATACTGTAGAAAAAATAGCAAAAATTCTTTACCACAAGCATAATTTCTTGACTTTTTCTTGAACTCACCTGGTCGAGAACCCTGGAGCATCTATTCACTTCGGTCCCTGAAGATGGCTGTCGTTGACTCTCCAAACCCTCAGAAATTCCCCAGAACTATGCTGGTCCATAGCTCCAAGAGACCATTTTTGTTTGTCACTACATAAGTTTTAACTCATGTTTTACCCCAATTTGCTAGAACACATATGTCGAACATTTAAACTATCATCTTTATTCCTCACTCCCTCTAGATGGAAGATATACGCTGCTTGGGCCAAATAGTATATCAAGACCTACCACGCATGTTAACGGGATAGGTGAGGATTCAGGCTACAAAACCTCGTTTGGAACTTTGGAACCTGAGGACACAGACGATCAAGATGCTGGTGGCGTTGACCAGTCCCAAGGGCTCATCACAGGCAACGAAAGTGGGACAGCAAGTACCACTCATAATGGCCCAAGTCCTCCAGAGGGTGCTACAGATGAAGCGAGTTCCACCAGCAGTCTCTCTTCTGAACCAGAGCATGCTGTTGTCCAGGAAGCATCACCACCCGATGGGTCCCCAGGAGGTCAAGCGAAGGCAGAGCGTGGTGCTGATGCTGGATCCACTGGTGTTGGCACCGCTGGTACTGATGGTGGTCCCGGCGGATTGCCTCATGGTTTTCCGAATGGTTTCCGTGGTTTAGGGAACGGTGGTGCGTATGCTGGTTTCCAGCTGCATGGATCCAACATGCCTAGCCGTGGGTATCCTAATGGGGTTGGTGGCAATGCCATCCTCTCAACAGGTGAGTGAAAACGTACCCAACCTTTCTTTTCGTTACTGCATACGGATTTATGTTGTCACGCCTCTCTCTCTCTCTCTCTCTCTCTCTCTCTCTCTCTCTCTCTCTCTCTCTCTCTCTCTCTCTCTCTCTCTCTGCTGTGGCTAAAATGAAAACTAAACATGGAGTCGGCAACGGCTTGTAATAATGATTCATTTTGTTTATTTTACTTCTCTTTTCTGCCACTTTTGGCTAATCGCGAAGATGAATGCTGATTAGATTAATATTGTGATGGACAAAGAACATCCATGTCCAGGCAGGCATTTAAAGCCGGTCACCGATCCGGTTTATGTTATTTTATTTTTAACTTACATTGTACTAGTATAAGGAATGTTAACCTGAACATATTACAGACAGGGCCGGCGATCTAGGTAGGTGCGAGGCCTGGTGCACAATATTTACGGTGATTATAATCAAAAATTTTCAGAAGTCTGAGTAAATCATTTTTTTTCCTTAGCCTGAAGTACAGGTGTCCAATATAATCATAATATAGGAGAGAGAGAGAAAGAGAGAGAGAGAGAGAGAGAGAGAGAGAGAGAGAGAGAAAGAGAGAAGCGAGGGGAGCAAAAGCCGATATCTTCTTCTTCTCTCTCTCTCTTCCATTCCTTCTCTTTCTCTCTCTCTCTCTCTCTCTCAACGGCGTTCGGAAATGAATTGGACAAGCGTTATATAATCCACATTTATTATATTTTACCTGCAATACAAAGATTTACATTACCAGTAAGCTCCCCCTGACTGAATGCACCGCTCCCATTTATCGGGAAGTTTCCTGATGGCTGCGGAGAATCACTCTCTTGGAGTAGAGTTGCACTACTCACGGACAGCGGTCTGGAGTTCTTCATTAGATTGAAGTGCATAATCCGAGGGGGCTAAATCCGGTGAATACGCAGGATGCGGGAGCACCGTAAATCCCATTTTTGCCAATGCCTCCTGTGTTTGGCGGCTCCTATGCGACTTCGCATTGTTATGCTGAAGAATCACCCCCGAGAGCCCATTCTCCTTGCCGCCTCTGCTGAATTCTGCGTCGCAGCTTTCGTAGAGTTTCACAGTAGCTGTCGCTGTTTACAGTTTGGTAGTGGAAAGCCAGTCCACCAGCAAAATTCCATCTTCATCCCAGAAAACTGTACCCATTTGCATCTTGGGAGTGAGAGTCGGTCGATGTTCTCTATCTTGGTTGTAACGGCGCAACAATTCTCTGCACATGTCCACTCGCTGTTGTTTCTGCTGATCCGTCAGATCGCGAGGCACCCACTGAGCACAAATTTTCCTCATTTGTAGATCCTCATGAATGATTGCATGCAGAGTTGCTCGCCCAAAACCAGTTTCACATTGCAGTTGCTCAATTGTTACACGTCGATCTCCCATAATCAAGTTGGAAACACTTTGGATTGCTGCTGGGCTACGCGTTGACCTTAGGCGACCACTGCTGACAACTTTGTCCACACTTTCGTCTCCCCGTTTGAAATTTTGAACCCACTGAAACACTGTACTCCGTGAAGGCGCTGACCCACCACAAATAGCCACAAGTCGGCTATAAATTTCGGATGCCGAAAAGCCCTCTTTAAACGTAGTCCACCTCTGACCACGAGAATCACCTTCCATTTCGTAGCTTGTCCACGTATTCACTCACACCCGTTCACGTTATGTATAAGTCAGCAATTCTCTGGTAGTGGCGCTAGCAGACCCATCTTGTGGTGGAATGTAGAACTATGTCCGACCGTTAAGCAAACCGAAGTTCGCTTGGCAGATGTTATTTGCAACAACGCAGTGTTGCCAGTCCAATTCATTTTCGAACGAGTATAATATAAATACTACAGCATTTGATTGTATTATTTTCTAAGAGCAATAAGCAGAACATGTTGAAGATTAAAACTTATAATTATAGTTGGCTAAAAAAGTGAATTTATATTGTTTCATGTACAATAATATTTCCACAACATGATTTCATTCCATAATTAAACGAACAGTGCATATTAACTAATTTTTAATTGAAATATTTTGAACACGATTTTGTGTAGATAATGTTTTCTTTAGGGTATGATTTCAGTAGGTTTGGTTATTTATACGTATGCCAAAACAATCCAAAATTCAGGAAAAATTAAATTGTTTAATTGGAAGAACCAGCGTCCTATAATCTCGTAACAAACCGTATACAATCAACTATTTTCATCTGGCGCGGGGCCCCCGGCCCCTCCCTAGGGCCGGCTCCTACTGCAGGTAACATTATAATAACATGATGCATGGGAACATGTGTTCTTATTAACGAACGATTTTGTTTCTACCATGCAGGACCTTACAGGGAATATCATTATCCTCGTGAGCAGACACCAGAGCAACAATGTAAGTGACGATCGCCTTCCCTGGTTTATTATTAAGTAAGTAAGTAATAAGTAACTGAAACAACTCAAGCTCTCAAAACAGAAAAATTGTCTTGCGAACATGAAAAATTAGGAATTGTACATAGAAGGTCTTAAAAATTCAAGATGTTGCCGAGTCCAGACCTTTCGAGACGAGAGGCAGCATTTCACATAAAAAATTTCTTTAATATGCCTCTTATTTAAACAAACCTCCACAGTAGTTATCTTACTTTGCTTTATCGTAATTTATCAAAGTTAATTCATTACCGGCAACAATTAACCTGTGCAGCGCGGTTGCATACGTTCGTGATAGTTTTCCTCTTGCGTTCAAGGTTTGGCTGGACCTTTAGCCGACGCGAGTCAAGTCGTTTTCGAAATTTCGTCTCCTTTCGGAAATCCGCTATCACATTCTAAAATCTCAAAAATTACATGTGCTTAGAATTCCTTCTATAGCATTCACGTAAATATTCGTGTTTCCTTTCGCCGTTGTCCAGATACTGACAATAGTTTCGTAGCTACGTAAGTGTCTTATTTACGTGAATGCTCTAGATGGAAATCTAAGCAGATGTATTTTTTAAGATTTTGGAATGTCGTAGCGGTTTCCCCAAGGAAGAGGAAATTTCGAAAACGGCTTCGCTCGCATCAACCAAAAGAGCAGCCAAGTCTTAAGGGAAATTGTTCGAATACTGGCCTCTGTAATATAATTAAGCCTTGTTTTCATATTAAAAACACTAACTTGCTGACCAAGGCAGTTTATTACGATATAAAAACACTTAACATGTAACGTTTCAACCCTGTGACAGGGTCTCCATCAGACGAAGAACTAAACTAGAGACAATTTAGTTTACTTTAGTTGACAAGTTAACTAAAAATCTAGTTTAGTTCTTCGTCTGAGGAAGACCCTGATACAGAGTTGAAACGTTACATGTTAAGTGTTTTTATATCTTAAAAAACATTCGTCAGCAACTTAGTGTTTTTACTAGCTTATATACGTATGTGGTGACACTCAAGGTGAGATCAAATCAGGTGTTTACAACTCGAAACGAAATTGGGAAAAAGACAGCTCTTGATGCACAACAGAGGAGAGTAAACTATAGCGAAGACCATCCATATTAGCAATTACTGTAAGTTTGAAATAGTCTGTTATAAGCCCGTTTATTTCTGTATATCAGTATAGTCATAGAGAACATCAGGCCCAGAGAGGGAGCTTGTCAACAATTCTCTGACTTTCTCTAAAATTCCTACGTTTTCATGTATCTGCCAGCCCTTTTCAAAAAGTTAATGTAGGTCTCTTATTTATGTTATTTCTTTGCACGTATGTCACTTTTGAGGGTTCTTAATTGTGATATTTATTTCTTCACACGTATATCACTTATATGGTCTGTTATTTATCAAGGATAAAAAAGATAACTGCAGATAAGATTATGTCTACCATGACTAACAAGAGCCCATATAAGTGACATACGTGTCAATGAAGAAGTACCATGAATAAGATACCATACAAATAATATACGTGAAAGAACTTTGTACCATACGAATTGCATTTAATAACTGACAAAATGTTGGTTTATTTTCCAAGATTATGTCTGTTATTAAATACTATTCATATGGTACAAAGTTCTATCACGTTTATTATTTGTATGGTATCTTATTCATGGTACTTATTCATTGACACGTATGTCACTTATATGGGCTCTTACTCATAGTATTATTTCTTCGACATACATCACATGTGAAAAATATTTCTTATATTTTTTCTTTCCAGATGTGAAGTATGGAAAAATGCTAGGTAATTTTTGTATCTTATATATAACGCAAAAGCTTAAAATGAAAATTACAGCTTTCTCGAAAATAAGTTTTCCCTAAGTTCAGTAGGATTACAAACCTTCGTTACCTCCCTATGTGCAATCCAATTTTCAAAATCTTGAAACAAAAAAAATGTAAACCTACGACAAAAATAATTTTGCACAAACGACGGGTTTATGTTATGAACTAATTTAATTACAATATAACACTATTTTACACAACAGTAGGTTTATAACATGAATTTTTAATTTTATTACAATATAAAATTATTTTATAAACTAATGGGCTTATGTTAACCATTCAGCTCGAATCTAAAGTGTCTTCGATTTATAAAGAACACCATTATTTGGGAGACTAAAGCTTACTGAAAAAAAGTGCGTATTAAATTTGACTATATACGGCACTTAGAGTTAAGTACCCGTTAGAACTTCGATGAGAAAAGATATTTTCGATACGTCATTTCAAATTCTAAAACCTTTCATCTGTTTTAGAATTCTATGTAGGTCATTCAAGCCAATTTTCGTGTAGTTTGTTTCCGCTGATGTCTGGAATATCTGATATACAAAATAGGCTTACTGTGACACAAAGTTAATAAAGATGTCTAAACTACAGTTAAAGTATCGTGGCTAATTTTCCATAGAGAAGTTCTTTAAAATAGCTTTCATCACCTAAAGTTACCACCGGAAATATTTCATGAACAACAATAAATATTGAAAACCTGTTTTCGCAGATATATAGAGGGGGTCATGAAATTAGTGGACACAGTACGTTCAACTACGTAATTTTCAACACAAACTTAGAATTTTTTTTAATGGAAACTACATTTTATTTTCAGCTCATTTGAAAGTACGGGAAAATTCATTAAGAATGGTGTTTGTTACATTGCAATACGTCAAGTAATTTCTCAAGTAATTGTAACCTGAAGTTGAGCATGAAGGCTCATCCTCCACTATGCCTGTCGGCAGAGCCGATCGCAAATGCCGTCGCGCATACAGCCTGCACGCATGTGTTGGATTTTTCCTACACTCGCCATAGATAAGTATCATCCCGGCCTTTTCAGAGTCTGAAAATACTATTTTCTCAACAAGAGTTCTGACGTAAGTACACTGTCTAACCGTCTTGTTAATTAGTGCACTTTGTTACGCTCTTGCTTTATTTGATAAATTTGATAAATCAATTCGAAGGAAAAAATGTATAAGCTGCAAAGTTTAAAAGTTGAAAACTGCCATGACCAAACGAGAAGAGTTGATTGTTCCAATGTACTAAACATTATGACGTAAATAAATGAACGCCAATTTATACATATTTTTTGTATGCTGGGCATAAACAGCCACCTGTGAAGCTGTAAGTCCAATAAAACTTCGTAGCGTTGAGTTGATTTATACTTTTTAATTAACAATTATTTGTTAACTCAGAAAGATGTATCAGAACCTTTAAGATAATTTGTCAAAATTTACTTATGTACAAACTACACATTTTATTGTAACCCGCAGTTGTTGGAACATAACAACTTTCCTAAGCACAACGCATAGTTTGCAGAAGAGTAACATGTTTGTTAAAATACACGAATGGTTCAAAAGGGGAATCAACTTGTGAGAATGTTTGTTTCAAGCGTCAACTTCAGGTTACAATTACTTGAGAACAATTTGATGTATTACAATGTAACATACGCCATTCTTAATGAATTTTTCCGTACTTTAAAATGAGCGGAAAATAAAATGGGGTTTGCATAAAAAAACTAAGTTTGTGTTCAAAATCGTACTTCCTTACGTAGTTGAACGTATTGTGTCCACTAATTTCATGAGCCCCTCTCATACCTGTATATCTGCGAAAACAGGTTTTCAATATTTATTGTTGTTCACAAAATATTTCCGGTGGTAATTTTAAGTGACTCACCCTGTATATATGTATACCACAGGCCAAAATGTAAAGCTGCAAGGTTGAGAGGAGATTTCGTACCTAGTTGACGCTTTCGCCGTAGATGACTCTCCCTGCTCTCCTCTTCAGAGACCTCTTTCGCGATATCCGAGAACTACGTCCAAGCTGTTAACCTGACTGGTCTTAGCTGTTCTATGAAACTTCCCGTTCTGTTTAAAAATTCGACGGTTGTAACTTGAAATTAAATTGAAAGTGTGGCACATGTGAAAAACAATAGGCTTTTCCGCCTCTTTAAAATCCATTCACTCATTGATTTGGTACGGGTAAGTTGAAAAGTTATGTTCCAAGGTACGCCATGGAAGCATAAGGGGGATTTATGAAAATTTCAGCCATTTGTGAAAGTGATGTGATCAGCACCACGCTTTGGCCGGCTCTAACACATTCATTAGATACTGGGTGAACCCTAGAGCCTCTCCAAGCAGTCACATAGCTGAAAAACTTCCCTCCTGAAATCTTCCACTCCGGGAATCGAACCCGGGTTTCCCGCATGTCAGTCAGGCGTGATATAGTGCGCGAAATTGACAAGAGGGCAATGTCACAGTGGGGTAGAGCCCATCTTCACACCGTGTGGCGACGCCCTTATATCAAAGTATATAAATCCTTTAATTTTAAAAATGACACACTTATCTGCAACCAACCATAGAATTATTAAATAACTTTTAAAATATCAAAATGACAAATTATACTTTTTTTAGGGCTGGAAGAAATATTTATGTAATATTTATTGTTTATTTTTTATCTCTTTTAATATGTCCTAACCAAATTATACTACTTTCCTAAATTTGTCATAGTGGAATAATGTCTGGAGAGGGAAATGTTACTTGCAGGTTTTCAAATTTCATTTTCAGGTTATATTGTAGTATCACAAAAACATTATTGCTAGATTTTGTTTTTCCTATTTCAGTTGGGTCACCAAACCAGATGCTTCACATGCGGCCAAATAGTAAGTAAATTGTAATTCGTTTACATTAAAGTTGGAATTCAAGTTGTGTTGCTCTACATTCAAGTACTTGCAATGAATATTTTGTTAATGACTATAGTTCTGCCATCTGTGAATTTAAAAATAAGAAATCGTATTTAAGCTTTGCAAACGTAACATTAAATCATGTTTACACAGAGTGTGAAATTAGTTGATTTTGTTTGTTTTACTTCGCTTTTCTGCCACCGTTGGTTAATCGCGAAGAGGAGGATGAGTGATGATATGATGAAATTGATGAAGGGGTGAAGGGGCACTCATAAACAGCAATACCCAAGCCTGGATTCGAGTTCGGAAATCCTGGCGCCGTAGCGCAATGTGAATGACATTAAACCGCCTCCATTTACACTTCATTGAATATTGTGTCATAAATTGCATAACCCTGTACGGTAGGAAATAATATAAGTAGTTTATTTTTTTGTTCGTTGCTGCAATTATAATATCATTGCAGACATATTTCTTATTGCCTAAAATATTTGGCTTGTATAGCATGATTGATTCCTGTTTGCGAAACTGATATTATTATTGCAAATACAGGGTGATTCAGAAGTCTGTCTGGTAGTGCTAAACTAGTTGCCGATATAACGACAAACTCATTCTTTTTAGTTATCTTCGCTGGAAATCGATACAATTATTTTGATCATATTTGTGAATAGTATTTCTACTTTCAGTTAAAATGTAAACAATAATGTAGTCAATATATCACGATTATCTAAATTTCCATACAAAATATATTATCGTTGAACCATGTAGTCTCTAGCGTGTGGTTTGAGCGATGTACTCAGACAACTAAATTATTTGTGTTTACTTCTCAAAATCTCTTAACTAATGCGCTACTGAGAGAGGGAAGTTTTGGAAGAGTGTATACTACAGGCCCGTACCCAGGATTTTTTTTTTTTTTTGAGGTGGAGCCAGACCCATAGGCAAATTTTCATAAATTTTCTCTGATATTATACACTGTGTGTGTATGTGTATGTATATATATATATATATATATGTATGTTGGGGAGGAGTGTATGGGAGAGGGTGGTTAGAGAAATTTGCTCATTTTGCTACGAAATGTTGAAGAACAGCATTTTCTAACCTGTATGTATACTACTACGTGGCAAATATTTGCAGTTGACCCTGACATTTGTTTCTGTCAGAGAGCGAAAAGAAAATTTGTATGATACGGGTAGACTACATGTATGCATAATACAAACAATTCAAATAGCCTACGAAAAGCAACATATGTGTGTGAGGTTGGTAGATAAGGGTTCACACCCACTTTGCAAAGTCCTTGACTTTTCCAGGTATTTTACATAACTGTGTAATGATTTAACATGCTAAAAATATAAGTGTTACACTCCAACTTTGTAAGTTAATCAAATGAATCACGTTTGTTGAACCATTTTGAAAATAAATGAAAGAACCTTTTTATAAGCAATATTACCCAAAAAGGAAGATTGTTGGGAAGATAAAACGAAACCTGTTTCCGGTTACAAATTCTGCCAAACAAAAATCATTTAATTCTCCTGACTTTTCCAGGTTTTGAAAGCTTTCTTAAAAAAAATCATTTGTTTCCAATGACCTCAGTCCTAGCCTTGTTTTCCTGACTCCTCCAGTTGTGAAGGATTTTGGTGTCAGTGCGAACTCTGGAAATAAATTATCTGAAGGGAACGGCTAAGTGACTTCACCCTGGCAGTGTGTCTGCTGGCATAATATTGTCTCTATGGTGTATTTTCGCTTTTAGAATCTTATTCGACACTAAAAATGAATGCCAGTGGCAACCAAAGAGCTATTAAATAAGATTGCATACATGTGGGATAAAAATGCCATTTTCAACGGCTCATAGGATCAAATTTTTTGGCCTTGATGTCCTCTGCACACTGTGAAAGTTGTCTGCTGTACGGTCACACCACTGTGTACAGTGTATTTATGTTCAAGACAATTACAAATAAGAAAAGTTGCAGTAAAACAGATTAACAGAATTTCGTAAATAATAATGTACTTAATTTATTGAGTGTTTTGGACAAATAACAATATATGCTAAAAGTGTTTCAGACAATTTCTTGCCCCAAAAATCTAGCAACTATTCTGCTGTGAAGTGGATTCTCCTATTTACATAATATTAATTAACCCTAAGCCATTGAGTGGCAGAATGGACATCAGTTGCAGAAAACCCCTGATGTTGGAGAAAGAAAACAAAGTTTTTTATCCTTCTGTTCAGTGGTGGCGAAAAGGGATCACATACCTTGCGGTGGGGGTGGAGAGCTAAATGCCCCTTATATGGTTGGTTTTGTCTTGCGGTCATTGAGGAACCTTTCTTCCATAATGTAAAGAATATAGAAAATTCCCCTCTATTCTAATTATGTGAAACATTAGTGACACTGTAATAGAAGAAACCATTCAACAATCAAGTGGTGTTGTTGAGTGTCAAACAACTGTTTTTGACTCACAAAAGGTTCAGACAATTTTAACAATGTACACAGTATTCTACAGAAAGTCTTACATAACCAGTACAATGTCTGTAGTGGCGCAAGTGTATTTCTTCCATTCTAGTAGTGTCCGAGCAGAGACGAAAAAGTCGGGACATGGATTAAAAGGAATGGACTGTCCCGACTAAATCGGAACGTCTGCTAGCCTTGCATCAATTGTTATAGAACTAAAATAGCCCAATATTGCAGACTACAGACTTCTAGAGCCTGCCTCTGTCCAGAAACAACATATTCATTTGCGCTAGGACAAAATCGAAATTAATGCAAAATGTGAAAAACCTTCAACGTATTTTTTTTAGGTTTTTATACGTTCATATTAAAAAATTTCATGGCTTGAAGGGGAGGCATGGCCCCCCTGCTCCCCTTGGGTACAGACCTGGTATACTATACTATCTTGTTGTTATTGAAGTTCACTAAAGTTTAGTTTCATGACATAAATTATAATCTGCCTAGATCTCCTTTAGTTTATTCCTTCCTGAATATGTGAAAAGTCTCAATGAGGAATAAAATTGTGACCATTTTGTATTTCAATATGTGTCGTCGAAAAATTGTCTCAATTACGTATTTGCAATGACACTCTCTGGCGTACGGAAGGGGAAGCTGATAAAACTACAGCTCCTCCCGAAATTTTGAAAACAACAAAATTTTCAAATGAAAGTAGAAAATAACTCGGTTAAAACCAAAGTAGAAATGCACCCCCCCCTATAACTTGGCTTTTAAAACGTAGGTTAAAAATAATAATTACGAAACACTTTATAGTGTATTTCATCCCCCTCCTTAGAACGCATATGATATCCAACTTTACAATTCCATCCCTCCCCGAAAAGTAATCCTGCCTACGCTACTGTCACTATTAAATAGAATTATAAAACAATTTTTGCCACTAGATGGCACATTCGACTATTAATACTCCATACATGTAAGTTTTAATTATCTTTTAAGAAAAGAAATACCGAAACTCTAGAAAAATAGTCAGAATCTTAATTTTGTTAAATGAAAGATATCTTAACTAACGAAAAATGATACTAAAAGCTTTTATATTGTCTATTTGCAGAACCCGGTTCCAATCATGGCTATATGAGATTCTATACAGGTTAGTTCCTATCAAATCTTGACAATCATTGAGCTCAAAAACCTGGTCTCCAAATCTAAAAACGTCGACATTATTAGAATGGTAGTAAATGTGAAAATAATGCATGATACCTTTAAGAGTGTAAAGTTTGGTGCTAGCAGCATGCATTAACTACCGATTTTCGCGACACGTTAGAAGCTGGATGTGCCAGACAGACCCGTCCAGACTCTAGACTCTATTCCAAATGTACAATTCTGGAGAGTATCTTCGAGATCGATATATCGAAAAGAGCTAGGTATGATATGCCAATATTGAACGATATTAAAGTTCTGATTCTGTTCTTGCGGATCAGTATCATAAAATTCACCGCTGGGTATCAGAAATAAACGAGGATAGCTCAAAAATTAGTTCCAACATCGTGAGGACTATTAGAGAGCTACTTGGAAGAAATAGCAGCGCCGATGGTGCTCTACACGTCTCCTAGCGATTGGCCGCTCAGTAGCTCTCGCCCCTGAATGTTTCTTTGCGCAACAGAGCAGTAGCAGTAATAATATCTAACATTATGATAAAAAAAGTAACAGTAGATTCAAAGTTAGACTTCTAATTAATACTGAATTAGTATTTGATATAAGAATCATCATGAAGATATGAATTGAAAAAAAAACTCATGTGTAAATTGTCGAACGGTAAATTGTCCATTGCAATCCTTTAGTTTGTAAAAATAAATATTGTTATGTTATTAAACTTCCGCCATATATTTATATTTCAGGTTGAAACAGATGACAGTCGAAATTAATAATATAATATAAATTGTACACTTACTGAAATAAAGCATTGAGGACTTGTTATTGTTGAGTTATTTTTCTGTTAATCAGCAATTATCGTATATACATAAAGCTAATATTTGTCCTTTATTATTAGTGTTATTATTTAGAATGTTCTTCAGGGTTCGAACCCCCAATCCCCTCTCGGGACGAGCATCAATTTTCTCATGCAAAGGTGACATTTTCATATGTTTTTCTACGAAAGAATATAAAGTTAATAAATTTTTAAAAAAACATCCATCAAACGGTTAATTTTGATGCATAACAGCAAAATATATACTTGTTTTATTGTTTCAAAGTGCGAAAAAACTGGATAAAAAAAGAGAAACATTAATCCATATGAAATGAATTCGTCTAAGCATTAAAATTGGATCGACCTACGTACATCGTAAAAGTTATTCCATAAAAATCTACGTTTTCTCCCATTCGAAAACGATGTGATGAAGGACTGTGACGACGGTGGTTTATTGTGGAATATATCTACCCTTGACTCTTGGAATAACTTAAAATATACGAAAATATTTTAGAACGTGGTACTTCTAATTAAAGTGCAAAACATTACCTCCTCAACAAAACTTCTGGCACGACACTGAGTTTTAATTGACACATGCATGTTTCTATTTACATGCAATATTATCAGCAAATTGCATCGACTCCCACCCAAAAAGTGTAATTCGCATACGTGTCATTTTCTGATTTTGAATTTTTTTCATATTTGGCGCCACTTTTCTGCCTCTTTAGCTCCCCCGTAGCATCGTGGTTAGAGGCGTCTTGTGAACGCATGCAGTGCATGCTGCGCATGCGTCTATTGTGGGGAAAAAAACAGCTTGCTCTGCGACGACATTAATGAGCATTTCTACATTCTAACTTCTTCATATAGGAGAAGTATTTATTGTACACCCAACGGCGAAAGAAACAGTAGGCCAATGGTCTACCACAATGTGATGACAATGAATTGAAATAAGGAAGGAAATTAGCAGAGAACAATGCCTGCTTCGAACCAATATAGTCTCATTCCTTAAAACAACGCAGGGTGTAGAATAAAAATGTAATAAAATTAGCGATGGTCAATTTGCCTACCATTATTTTTGCCGTTGACTGTAAACGAGAGCGCTTGAACTAAGCTTATATATATTACATTTCTTGGATCTGAAGTGTAAGAAAGTAATAATTCTTTTCCCACTATTGACGCATACGTCACTTCAGATCCAAGAAATGTAATATAAGCTTAGTTCAGCGCTCTCGTGTAAAATAAATAATTCTCCTATATGAAGAAATTAGAATGTAGAAATGTTCATGAATGTTGTCGCAGAGCAAGCTATCCTTTTTCCCACAATTGACGCATGCGCAGCATGCACCGCATGCGTTCAGGAGACGCCTCTGTGGTTAGCATTAGCGCCAGTGGTCCCTGGTTCGATCTCTGGAATGAGCTTCATAATATCGGTGTTGATCCAACAACGTGAGGACTAGAGTCCTGCAAGAAGAGAATTTCGCTCGAGCGCCAAATAGTTTGCACGTACTACGTCAGATAGCGTAAGGAATCGAGAGCTTCTTTGTTCGAGCGAATAACGCTCGAACAGAAAAAACGAGCGGTGTAAACTCAAAACCCGGTAGTACACGTATAACCGTAATTTGTCTGTGGTAGTGAGCCGTCGCATATGGATCATGAGGTGGAAGACACAGTCAAATTGAAACTTAAATAAACGTAACCGTTATCTCCATGTTAAAATGGTCGCTCTGAAAGTTTACTCGAAAGCCAGAAAACAGCGGCGATGGGACTCCATGTGCTGACCACGCGTGCGCTCTGCAGACCTTGGCGTTCAGAGAACTGCTACTGCACTCGTTAGTCTAATCGTGACGACGACGATGAAAGGACACACTCGCAAATTTCACCAACCGTCGCTGGTTAATTCAAAAGACCAGCACTCAACGCTCTCGCTGGTCCTACCAGAAGTAAATAAACATTTCTTAACAGTAGGACAGGTGAGTATATGCAATCCTTTAGGTATATTTCGAGCCTACCGGATTGCGTAGTGGTAAGCCTGTTGCCTTGTGAGCAAAGGGTCCACATGACTTGATACTTATTGGAAGAATATAGTTGTTCAAATCCCATTTTGTAAACTGTAGGTTCGGTATTGTGTATACTATCTGGTAGCATCACTCAGCTATCTGTATATAAATGTACAGGGTGTTCCGTTCAAACCTCCCACATTTCAATTCATCATTGCTGAAAGGTTATGAAACGCAATGGAATACGAGTGGTACTAGACGAAAGAGAAACTCAAAGCATGTTATTGCATGACCTCGAAGTTCACCGTTCTCTCACTATGCAGCGCCACAATCGCATAAAGCACAATGGCGACTCCGCAGCAGCGCGCACAATCTGCATTCTGGTATGCAGAGACCAAATCAATCATTACAGTGCAAAGAAATAACCGGGGAGAATATGGTGGGGAAGCACGTGATGGGAAAACCATTAACCTCCATATTCTCTCCGGTTATTTCTTTGCACTGTAATGATTGATTTGGTCTCTGCATACCAGAATACAGATTGTGCGCGCTGCTGCGGAGTCGCCATTGTGCTTTATGCGATTGTGGCGCTGCATAGTGAGAGAACGGTGAACTTCGAGGTCATGCAATAACATGCTTTGAGTTTCTCTTTCGTCTAGTACCACTCGCATTCCATTCTGTTTCATAACCTTTTAGCAATGATGAATTGAAATGTGGGAGGTTTGAACGGAACACGCTGTATTTCTCCAGTAATCAAGTGTCCATCACTGTACCTTGGACAAGAAGGACGTTCTACCTAAAATATTTCACTGAACTCATCGCATAAATTCCTTTTTGAACTGCTTTGAATTCAGTAAACCATTTCTTCATTATTTTCGCAACTTAGTTCGTTCGGAAGCTAAAATATCGCGAGGATGTATACAAAACAATCCAATTATTTAACCCAGGAGAAAGTAAGCAGACGATAAGAACTCTCAAGGCACTTCTTCAGCCAATGGTGCTTCACTGTCAAGTTTAATCTCAAGCACCACAATGGTGCAAAGTTCATGAACATATTGATGGATATATTCATTGTTCGGTCCGTGGTTTGTGTGATGTTAATACTGTTATGAGTTACGTGAAGTATAAAGTATCTTAAAACTAAAGAAACAAAAGTGTGGTTTTACGTCTAAAGGAGATGACTATGAGGCTACTATGGCTTCTTCACTTGTCGTTAGTCGCACAGGTAAGTATAGTGTGTGGTCCGCAGTGATGTGCCGTAGACTATAAGTTTACGTCTACATGCGTTGTCTACACATAATCTACGTGTAGATTACATTGGGTTGTAGTTTACATAGACTACGTAGACAATCTAAAGTGCATTAAAATTAATTTTCAAGGGTTTCATGAAAGGAAAGTGACATTTTCAACTATATTGGTTCCTAACGAACTGAAAAGAATCCTATTTACAACAAAATTTTTCTTCTCTTCTATTATCAACTATGGAAAAAGATAAATAGTATGCAAAAGAAACAACAGATGGCAGTCGTGAGACAAAATTAGTCTTCTCCCCATAAAACACTAGAGTATTTCCTATCTTAGGTTTTTGCCTAAGTGAGAAATTCTTCGAATTTGGAAGAAAGAGTATGAAAAGTTCTCCTCGCACATCAGGAACTGATACACAGTATAATTTTATTTTAATTCCACGGCGCCTTTTGCTAAGTTATCACCTTTCGCCATGTTGTTTACATAGATTACGTAATCTACGTGTATAAAATTGTCTACGTGTAGAATGTAGACTATAGTTGTTTACGCGTAGACGCACATCACTGGTGGTCCGGCATTTTTCTCATCGTTCAAATGTTTCTCAAACAGTAAATAACTGTTGAACATTGTTGCAAGGCATATTAGTGATCTTGGAAAGATGTGGTTCTGTACATAAACAACAATTCTGTATCAGAAAAAGCATATCCAAAGTTACATATTGGTAACTGCATGCAAAGGTAAATCAATGATTCAAATTCTTTAGAATTACAGATATGACCATATTTTCTGTTCTCCCCCTCCCCCCTCAATGAACTGATCATATATTTACGAATAAAAAAGTAGATGAAATGCTGATATAAATAACAAGAGGAGTAATGTCAAAAATTGACGTTTCACTAAGATGACAGAGGCGTAATGTAGATTTCCTTTTGGGGTCCTAAGTGCGTTTCAGAGTTGCTATAGTGGGAATCAATGTAATATTCGAAACATAAAGAAATACTCAACTGCAGACCATAATAGTGTGATTACTTTTTGAAAGGTGCATGCAACAAGAAAACAATTTGAAACTTGTCGTAACGTAACCAAGATTGGACATAACATGCGAAGCGCTTAAGGAACATTACCTGTCAAGCAATACGGTTTCATCCCCTGACTGTAGAAGATCATCGTATGTATTTTATTGCCAATTTGACTACGTTAAGATCCTTCAAAGACACCCAATAGCAACGTCCACTGAAACAGCTTAGCAACTGTATCACTTATAACACAAGTCTCATCAAACAACTTCACAATCTTTAGCCTTCTGACGTCAGACGAAATCCTTTCATTGTGAGGCTGAATGCCTTCGTAAGACAAATAATACCTTTTGGTCAAGCCCAGAAATATTGCAGCGTATTTGTGCTAACATACCTAAACCTAAAAAGCCTAACCCAACAACGAAAGCATTCCTATTGGGTTCATTTAACAAACCACGTGACCATATTGCCAATCACGTGACGCAGGGTTGTCAAACATATGTTTCTGGATTGCTGGAGCCACACGTGTGCCATATATTGAATCACTTATGACTAGGGAACGGATTTCAAGGTGCAGCACATTTCCAAAAATACTGATCGTTTGAGATATGTATTTTAGGACATGAAATCAAGTAAAATGAATACACTTTGTTGCACCTTTTCGTGAGATTAGAACATTTATCCTCTTTTTACCCCTTCTTTCATGCTTCAGCATCTTTTTCCTTCCTTTTCTTTCATGTTTTGCTAAAAAAATTGGACAAAAAAGTAAATGATTTTCACTCTTCTTGAGCAGCTACATAAAATACTATAGTCTCATTTTGTGTAGCAGAACAAGAGCTAAAAAATTGTACAATATATTCATTGTACAATATAACATTTGTTTCATGGCTATTTCGGCTGAACTGATGTCCGACAGCCCCCCTAAAAACATCTCTGTTGCATGGTACAATAATAACAAAAATATGTCACTTTAAAATGTTACTAAATCCTTACAAGGAATATAAAATTTGTATTACTTACATTGAAAGAGTCGGATCAACACTATGTCTGGGTTTGCTTCGTATAACAGCAAACCACCCTGAAATTAAGAAAACCCTTCTATCTTCAATATATGATTTCACGATTTAATATAAAGACATTCACGCATAAATATATAAAAATACTATGATATTATATGTTCTTATAATTGATTAATATTTCAGGTCACTCAAGCTTTTTTCAATAGTGGTAAGTATTTTTCAGTACATTCTTGTATTGTGAGTCAATAACTATAATCTATGGTCAAGAAATGCCGGGTTCGATTCCTCCTGAAGTCGGCTAAGTGGCCGAGCACCTTAAGTGGTGGACTTTCGAATCTCGCCCTGGGCATGGGAGTTCCTTGTGAGTGTCCTGGCATCAATATCATCTAACCAGCACTCATCTCCATCGTCGCGAATAGTCAAAAGTGGCAGAAAAGCGATGTAAACTAACAATATTACAAATACAGATTCTTAGCCAGGAAGTAAAGTAGTTCGAATCCAACTTTTGTTTAATTATCTGATTACTACATTATTTAAGAAATATTACATTAGAATGTTCAATATGTATATGGGATTATCCACCATGTACATTACATTAATGCATTATGTTTTATTTCAAACTACTAGATGGGGTTGCTAACGCTCCCTTCTAACCAATTTGTTTGCATGGATGCCGCTGAGTCATAACAAGAAAAACTGAAAAGAATAATTTGAACCTAAATACCTATGCAACACATGACCCTTGATTTATAAATTTATTTCAGGTACTCCATACCCATTAACTGAAGGCCTGAGTTCATTATCTGATTCCTGATTTCAAATGATTTAAGAAATATTATTTTAACGTTCAACAGATCATTGTCTTGGTAGGATCATCACTCATCACAAATGTCAACAATACATTATGTTTTCCTAACACTAGATGGGTTGTCAACGCTCGCTTCCAACCAATTTGGTTGCATGGATAAGTGCTATGCCGCTGAATGAAAACAACAAAAATGAAAATAATACTTTGAACAATAAATAACTGTGCAACACATGGCTTGAACCAAATTGATTATATTACATATATTTTCGAATTTATTCCAGGTACTCCATACCCATTAACTGGAGGCCTGAGTCCATTTCTATCCAACCTCTTCAGCACAATTGGATACGGTGGCCCTCAGCCTAGGGCAAGCGTCTTACCCAGTTTTCCCCGCTGGCAACCTTTTCCCCAACCTATCCCTTACCGCATACGCCCATTCCCATCCTTCCCGGTACCTACACTCGGGTATGGTCTGCCCCCACCCGGGTATGGTGCTGGCCTTCATGCTGGGTATGGAGGTGGACCTGAATCTGGGGTAGGGGCTGGGTTGGGAGCGGGAGAGGGGGCAACCGCTCCCGGGGCGGGTTTTGGCGCAGGTTACGGGGCTGGGGGCAGCGGGTCGGCGATCAACCTGTCCCCCCTTTGGAGTTCCCTGTACGGGATGCCCTACATTGATAGCAGCGAGCAACAATTTCCTTTTCTTTACGGACCTAGTACCTTTGATTACGATGGAGGTGATGTTCCATCAATGCTTGGATCAATATTTGGAAGAGGTAGCTTTGGGTTCATACCTAGACGATATACCAGGAGCATATCAGAACGTAAACAAGTATTTTGGACCTTAATAATTATATTAATTTGTATCTACTACAACTTAGGTAATAGGTGTAAGTACTTAAGATCTCGCACTGATGCAACAAGGACCATCAACTCTTTGTTAACTAGATGCCAAATATTATTATTTCTACAGCAATTATTATATTCCTGTTATTAGCATTAGTTTAACTAACTGATATTTTTTGAATTTACGCTAAACACGAGTCTTAACAAATGTGGTCAATATTCATTGCGAAAGGTGCAGACTGTATGGGGTATTATTTCCGATGTCTGTTCGAGTAAACTGTCCAGTATTGTTTCCATTCGCTGTTTATTTACATCCTATACTTTTTTTTAGAAATAAAATTCTAATCGAGGTATACATGGTAATTTTCCTATAATTCGCTTATGTTTTAATTTTTACTGTGTAACGTTGCCTTGCATATATGAACAAACAACTGAAAACAAACAACAACGTGCAGTGGTTTAAATATTATTCCCAATCGTGTCTTCACCTGTCTGTGCTGGAGTTAGAATGAGGAATAATATTCTAAGCTTCGTAACCTCTTAGACACAGAGATACACTCTATATAAAGGCCTATAATGTAGCATTTAAACACAAAAAAACATTCAAATAAAATTTGAATATGTCATCTTACAAAAAGATAGATTATTATTATAAATTGCAATATATTTTTTAATACTGGATAATTAAAATTACATTAATTTCGGATAGCCGTTAATACCGTAATTTCTCCATTCAACTTTTTTGTGTAGCTGCCTGTCTGTGTGTCCATATCAACTATTGATACTAGAATCTACTACAGAAGCAAGTTCAAAATTTGGGGTGATGATATATCAGATAAACTACAGTTCAATTCTTTTTAAAAAATCTAAACTTTTTTCTGAAGCAAAGAAAGAATATATTAACTTGTATAACTTTTAAAGAGATGAGTTGCGGGGGAGGTCAGTACTGGCTTACACATTAATTTTCCTGTGTGTGTTGCCAATCACCAAAACTGTACTATTTCTCAATTCGACGATATGGAGAAGCCAAACATTGAAATAACATTGGGAAGCGGTGTGTGTAGACCAAAGGCAACTTGAAATTCAAGTACTGAAAATAGGCAAAATCTTGGTCAAAAGATGGGCCAGAGTTTCAAAAGAGAGTTAGTTCACATCCGTTGCTAAGAGACCGCAGGGAGGTAAATTGGACGGTTGCCCTGACGGATATTGTTGCAAGAGTTGGCCGAAGACATTTCTCATGTAGAAAGGAAGCGTCACATTCAATTTATATTGTTGTTAGTTTCGAAAAAAGAAATGCATTTAGTAAACCTTTTTGGCTCACTCTGCTGGCAATATGTAACAATTCTACAAGGGTGACATTAAGTTTATTATTAAACAATTATTACATGGGATATGTTAATGATGATGTGAAATAGGAGCTGACAAGTAATAACTAATGAGAAGTACCGGGCTGTTTAAAACTCAGACATTTAATATCAGGCATTAGCGCAAATTGCTCATACATAACTCTTTGTATTTTTAATACAGAATCGGATGCAACGAACAATCAATCAGGTAAGGGACTGGAAGAAAATGGAGAATTATTGTTACATTTGGAAATTATTTAGAAACGATGACAGAAATGATTTTGCTTTCTAAAATATTGAGGTGATTGATAAGTTGATTTAATTTGTTCAATTTTTTTTGAGGATATACTTATATTATTATTTCAACCATGTATGTATTTAGATTTATGACCCCGAGTTTCTATGTAATTATGCTGGGTGTCCCAGTTAAAAGTAGCCTGGCTCAAAGACAGACAAATGACGGCTGTATTGCTCCAGCAAAATGGAATAGTCCATTGTAACGTGAACCCTGGTAGGACACTCAAGGTCATCAGTACACACACTTGATTTCTTTTCCTGATCCTTCCCATGCAACTGTTGATCGGAACCGGGGTACTTTTACCCTGGGACACCAGATATATTCTTCATTTGTATGGAAAATGTGACATATGCACCATTTCTCCACTTTTCATTGAGTAATGCAGATATATTTGTGGAAGAAACATTCCAAATATGTGCGGTAATTCTGGGGAATAGTGACTGTAAGTCAGTCAATAGTTATCATTTCCAAATAACTCCCTTACAATTTGAAGTATACTGATGCACTGTTAGGGAAGCATATAGGGGAAGGCAAGGATGCACTTTAAAACATGAATGGAATGGAAAAGGGGGTTGAGTTAGACAGGCGTATAAATTACAAACACAGATTGTTGGGGAATTGCTTTCAATATTGGCAACTACTTTTGAATTGGAGTCCAAAAACTATTCACTAATTTACACTCATAATTTTGTGTCAGGGTAAGAATGTAATGTCAATACTACATTCATTGTATTTTTGAGTATGTTTGTTATGAAATTACATGAATTATGTTCTCTGATAACGATTAAAAAAGCTTGCTGAAATCAGAAAATATATTCTTGATAAGATTAATGAACTTTATGAACATTATTTTTTTAAAAAAAGCTTTTCTTACATCTAGTAGATGGCGACAGTACTAGAACTTTTTATATTCCACTAACTAAAAATTGACGTGCACTTCACAAGGACACATTTAAACAACTTAATTTGCAAATTTTGATTCTGTACGCGTTTTGGTACAAATTGCCAATGCCTTTCTTCTATATGAGGATATGTTACCATCATAGTTGTGGATGTTAATAAGAATGTGTCTTTCAAATACACATAAAGTACATGTTGTGAAATCTTGGGATTGAATCAATCATCACGATTCACTAAATAATGTAAATCAATTTCATATTGCAGCAATGTAATGAAAACAATAGCTTTGATGTATGTAAAGTTACACCTATATCCTGAATACACGCTTCCCTGTATGGCATTTTGTGTGTTGCGTAACTCTACGGCGGAGATAGAACTTCTAAGGAAAATCCCCAATGGTACGTTCGGACATCACTGTAGAGTTAGGCAACGCACAACGCACTGCAGGATCTAAATGTAACATTTTTATTGCGGGTGAGTGTACAATGAGGGTAATCGACAAATGGGAATGGAAGTAAATGCTTGAAAAGTTCCAATGATTGTATTTGTTGAATTTATGAAAATCTTCAATCTATCATTTTCTTTATTGCAGTCAGCGGAAAAGAAGATGACACGAAGGAGGAAGGAAGTAATGGGTCTGGAATAAGAGGTAAACAAAACAAAAGAAACTCTTGAAAAAAATATACAGGATATTTAGACAGATTTGTTCAACAGGGTCCAAGGATGGCGTTCCTATCTGTCCAGGCTTCTGTAATAGATTAAATGTATTACATGCGTCTCTTCCAAAAAAAAAAAAAAAAAAAAAGGGATGTGGTTCGATCAATAAATATTGCTAAAATTTTGGAGAGAGGATTACATGCCGTTTCGGCTAATGGCTCATCAGCACCTGTCAATCAGATCTGACAGCTGTCCGCCATTTTAGTCGAAATGGCTATTTCGTATCGCCTAAACCGGTTGGAAGGGAAATGTTGTGAGGGAAATTTATTTTGATTGCCATCGACGTAAACACTAAATATATATATATATATATACATAATATAGTATACATAATACATGTTATTGGTTTTGAGAAATGTATGTGATATATACTTAAAGAGAATAATTTTTGTTCTAGCTTTCGGCAATCAGGACGATGATCAGAACTTAAGAAGACTACACAGAAGTGCAGGTATTGGTCTTACAAAAGTTTAACGTCATAATTAATTTACGTATTATGAAACAATTGTGAGAACCTAATGTGAATTACAGCAACATTGAAGACTTTTAAATCGATACGTATGTGGCTTCTAACGCGGCTAATATGCGAAAATTACGGTGCGTACCATCCGCAGGTCACCAAATACTGTCTTATTTCTACGTCGCGTGCAAAATGTAATGACTTCGAAGAGTTTTTACGCAGATATATACAAAAATATCGAGTAGAAAATCAGAAACAACGCAGAATTATACGATTCATACAAATAGGAACAGACTTGAAGGAACAAAGGTGTCACATTCATTTTCTCCTCATCTTCAGTTCTTTCCTTTATTCCTTACTCGATGATATATATTTTTTTACTATTCTTCTTTCCTTTCCTGTTATCCCTTCTCTTTTTCTTCCTTTTAGAATTTATTCTTCTTTTGCAATTCTCTTTGTGCCTCGTTCGTCTACCTTAGAGGAGAAGGTCTAAATATGGGCGAAGGTTTAAATATGGGTTTTGGAGTTATCAGCGCTCCCGGGTGCAGCAGGCTGGCAGAGGCTAAGGGAACTGGTTATCTGTCAATGACAAAGGTTGCGGCGCCAATTCGCAAGAGAAAGTGGTGGTTAGTTTCGGCCTTGGACGCTGTTATAGAATTGCAACCTCTTTGCAGGTATGTTTTAACTCGGCGTTTTCTGAATTCTCATCTGCTCTGTATAGGTTATGATATTAGTGGTACATAAAGCAAATGTGGGTTTTAATAATGCCATGATTTGTTTGTGAAATATGTACCACAGAGAGCGAAAATAAATTGAAGAAAAAAATAGCGTGTTGGTCTAAATATTTTATAATGTTTTAGCGATAAATGACTGTTGTTTTTATTTTCAATTTTAATTGCTTTTTGTGATATTGCCACTAGTAGCTCATATTTAGACCACCATTTTGAAATACATCATTTCATCTAGTTGATGTTTTCCTTACCTACGTGGGCTGTAAATTTAAAAGTGGCAACACTGTCTGGAAGAGGTGATAACACTCTGCACATGTTTTCAGGCATTGAGCATTGTCAGTTGGGCACATGTCGATGTGTGGAATACGAAGAGCAGCAGTATCTGATGGTTGCACAATGGATAAGTGCGGTGGCGGCGATTGGGGGGACAGTTTCCCCTCCACTTTTTGCACTTTTGCCCCCGCACCATGCTAAACTTTATCCACCAAGTGAAAGCAAACTGTCCTTGCGCCCCCAGTTTTAACACCTAGCCCCCCCTAGTTTTGGAACCCAATCGCCGCCACTGGGTAAGTGCATTTCTTGATGATGTTGCGATGAGTCAGTGAGAACAATCTCAACATGAGGAAAATTGCATCATGCTGGGTTCTCGATATTGTCACCATCGTGCAATAATCAGATCAGGCTAGGTACAGTTGCTACGGGCTTCATGCAAGTCTTGATGACATTCTCGTGCATTTTTGCCACGTGTCACCTCAATCGCTGTTCTACCTTGTAAACATGTTTTATGGCAGTACACAAATTGGAGTTCATTTCACCCTCGTACATACACAACAGCACTCGCTGCACCACCCACTTTTGGTATTCCACACATCGACATGTGCCCAACTGACAATGCTCAATGCCTGAAAACATGTGCAGAGTGTTACCACCTCTTCCAGACAGTGTTGCCACTTTCAAATTTACAGTCCACGCATTTCTTGTTTTCCACACTTCCTTCTCTTTCCTCGTTTTCACTTCCATCTCTACCTTGGTTCGTCATCTCTCAAATCATGTGCTCCTGTCGTAGTTATTTTACATTAGATGAATTATTCTGAATCTTCTTTTTGGGACACGTGTTTGGCCTAGTTTGTATCTAATTTATATGGCTACCTGATGGAGTCGAGTAACCCTTTGTCCGATAGGTCACCAATTTTGAGGATCATTTTGTAGGAAACATTTCTTGACGTAGTCAACTGTATTCGAATGTGTGATCAAAAACGAATTTGTAAGAATTTAAATGCGAAGAAATCCGTCCTTGGTAACCAATTAAAATATTGTTTCCCCATATGAAAAATATTTATTACAAACTATTCTAAAAATAACTAGACCAATTCAACAAGGTGATACAAGATCTCCTTTTATCATTTAAAATTTTCAAGGTACCTGTCGGGTATTCCTCTAATTGGGCATCACTACAAAATAAATTCCTAAACTCGCCCGGTGAGTTGAAGTAAATTGCCATCCATAAGTACTGCAATTTATAATCTATTTCAGAAATTAATAACCCTTTACGAAGTTATACTCACATTATTGATTATGAGCGCGGGAGAAGGAACTTTCCCTTCCCGGTATAGCAAGTTTAGAAATGTAGAGCCAATGAAAGGAAACAGAAGTAGTGTGGAACGAGCGGTTTGGAACAAATTTAGAAAGGCACAGCCTATGAAAAGAAACATGGTTGAGATGGATCCAACGGTTTCGAACAAATTTAGAAATGCAGAGCTTATGAAAGGAAACGTTGATGAAGTTAGCAAAGGTTGGGAACAAATTTAGAAATGCAGAGCTTATTGGTTGATTTGTTGTTTTAAGTCCACTTTATGCACAGTAAGGCTAATTGGGACTGGACCTACAGTTTAAAGTGGGATCCGAACCACTTCTGCCTCCACCGGGTATCGAACCCGGGACCCCTTGATTACAAGGCGACGACGCTACCACTGCGCCATCGGGGATGCCCGAAATGCAGAGCTTATGAAAGGAAACGTAGATGAGGTTAGCAAAGGTTGGGAACAAATTTAGAAATGCAGAGCTTATGAAAGGAAACGTAGATGGAGTGAGCAAAGGTAGGGACAGATTTAGAAATGCAGAGGTTATGAAAGGAGACGTACATTAAATTAGTAAATTTTGGGAAGAAATTTAGAAATGCAGAGGTTATGAAAGGAAACGTAGATGAAGTTAGCAAAGCTTGGGAACAAATTTAGAAATGCAGAGGTTATGAAAGGAAACGTAGATGGAGTGAGCAAAGGTAGAGACAAATTTAGAAATGCAGAGCTTATGAAAGTAAACGGAGATGAAGTTAGCCACTTTTGGTATCGAACCCGGGACCCCTTGATTACAAGGCGACGACGCTACCACTGCGCCATCGGGGATGCCCGAAATGCAGAGCTTATGAAAGGAAACGTAGATGAGGTTAGCAAAGGTTGGGAACAAATTTAGAAATGCAGAGCTTATGAAAGGAAACGTAGATGGAGTGAGCAAAGGTAGGGACAGATTTAGAAATGCAGAGGTTATGAAAGGAGACGTACATTAAATTAGTAAATTTTGGGAAGAAATTTAGAAATGCAGAGGTTATGAAAGGAAACGTAGATGAAGTTAGCAAACGTTGGGAACAAATTTAGAAATGCAGAGCTTATGAAAGGAAACGTAGATGGAGTGAGCAAAGGTAGAGACAAATGTAGAAATGCAGAGCTTATGAAAGGAAACGGAGTTTAAGTTAGCAAACGTTGGGAACAAATTTAGAAATGTAGAGCTTATGAAAGGAAACGTAGATGGAGTGAGCAAAGGTAGGGACAGATTTAGAAATTCAGAGGTTATGAAAGGAGACGTACATTAAATTAGTAAATTTTGGGAAGAAATTTAGAAATGCAGAGGTTATGAAAGGAAATGTAGATGGAGTGTGCAAAGGTAGGGACAAATGTAGAAATTCAAAGCTTATGAAAGGAAACGTAGATGGAGTGAGCAAAGGTAGAGAAAAATTTAGAAATGCAGAACTTATGAAAGTAAATGGAGATGAAGGTGGCAAACGTTGGGAACAAATTTAGAAATGAAGAGCTTATGAAAGGAAACGTAGATCAAGTTAGCAAAGGTTGGGAACAAATTTAGAAGTGCAGAGGTTATGAAAGGAAACGTAGATGGAGTGAGCAAAGTTAGGGACAAATTTAGAAATGCAGAGCTTATGAAAGGAAACGTAGATGGAGTGTGCAAAGATAGGGACAAATTTAGACATGCAGAGCTTATGAAAGGAGACGTAAATAAAGTTAGCCAAGGTTTGGAACAAATTTAGAAATGCAGAGCTTATGGAAGAAAACATAGATGGAGTGAGCAAATTTTGGGAACAAAGTTAGAAATACAGGGCTTATGGAAGGAAACAGATGGAGTGGAACGAGTGATTTAGATCACATTTGGAAACGTCGACGTTATGAAAGGAATCTTAGATGAGGTGGAGTAAGAGATTTGGAACAGGTTTAGAAATATAGAGCTTACGAAAGAAACCATAGATGAAGCGACTCGAGATATCAAGAAGAATACATTATAATCAAGCCAAAAAGCTCGTAATCAATTAAGAAACTATCTTTCTGTCGTTCCTAAACCCGAGGATCTATATTGTAGCAACATATGTATTTTATTTGTCCCTATCCTGAGCACTCTTGACCATCAGTTTTAATTTCACATAGGATTGTTTAAATATATTATATTCAAAAACAATTCAAGGACATTGTTTTTATTGATCAAAAGAAATTTGAAGTGTAAGGTTGAAAACTTTAAGAACATATAAACGTGCAGTTATGTAGATTGAAAGATATGTTTGCTTCTTTTTTTAAAAAAAATTACAATCCCAGGAAGAGAAACTATACATTGGTACATTTGTTATTAATTGATTGATTGTTTTATCTTAGTTCGCATTTCTGCCACTTTTGGCTAATCGCGAAGATGTGTATGAATGATGGTATGATGGAATTGATGAAGGGAGACTCACAAAGAACATCCATCCCGGATTTGGAACCCAGAACCCCTGGCGTCGTAGCATGCTGTGATAGGTACATTTGTTTCTGTCGCTGAAGATTGATAGTGATAACCAACAGAGAAATACTGAGTCATATGCCGAAAAAGCATATTACGAAACGATATTATAGAACATTGCAATAAAAACTTATAGCGAGGATGATACATTAAGCTTTTATATAGTAGCTCAGGCCGTCAGAAAATAAATAGTTTTTCTTTATTCTAGTATTACTAAAAACGAAAATGATTTATTACAGAGATCGCTAAAATTATACAGTAAATTCCGCAAGCACCACGATTAGGCCATATATTATGAACATTAATACTGTAATGGTATATATTTTATAAAAATATGTATAAGCGTTGTTTTCGCAATGTCGTGTTATTGTATACGTTGACTCCTTTAAGGTTTCTTAACTTGTGCTTTTTGTACATAAACATGTGTAAAAATGCACTTGAAGTAGTGATATGAATTTGCTACACAGCTGTTTTTAGCCCTGTATAATAAAAAAGGTAAAGTGCTCCCCTGTGCTTAGCACCACGCCGTGAAGGCGTATAGGGGGTGTGGGGGTAACGCCCCACACTTTCTTGATCCGGTCGTGAGTGGGGTGATGTGATCATCATCACGCCCCTGACCGCCTTTACCCCCCAGGGTTTCCCCAGGTACCCATGTCATTCGACGCTGGGTGGGCGCCGGGGCTGCTTCCAACGTTAGAAAAGTTCCCGGATTTGAACCCTGCATAATCTTTACATTATTATTATTACAGATCCTTCAGCATGGACAGCCCGAGCAGCGGCTTCTGCAGCAGCTGCGGCGCTCCTTAAGGGGGACCAAGGGGGAGGATACCCAGGTAAGTACAAATAATACGTTGGGGTTTCGGTTACGTCGGGATATGATCTGAGCATTGAGATAAAGTGAAACCATGTGATAAAAGGATTAAATACAATTATACTTGGTAACACTACTCCAGAAGTTATCTGACCGCCCTGAAGTAGTCCAGAAATCGTTAATGTGGCTACGTAACTCTTCAGTACCAGAAGAGATTAGCAAAAGTTACTAGTATATTTATAGAGGAAATACTGTCGTGAAAATTTTTCATTCTTGTCTATAACATGAACTCAGAAACTGTGTGAAACATGTTAATAGAGGGAAAGAAGGGGGAAACATCAATATTAGGAATGATGTTACAGAATAAGGTTGGAAACACTGTGCTCGTTAGTGGTCCAGGCCTCCCCAATGGCGCAGTGGTAGCGTCGTTGCCTTGTAATCAAGCGGTCCCGGGTTCGATACCCGGTGGAGGCACATAGTGGTTCGGATCCCACTTTAAACTGTAGGTCCAGTCCCGATTAGCCTTACTGTGCACAAAGTGGACTTAAAACACCAAATCAGACCAAATCAGACCAGAAATCGTTAGTGGTCCACCATCTTTCCCATAATACTCGGAGATATGTGCATATATACATTCACAGAGATGCATTCTTACTTCCTTAGTGAAAAGTATTGCGAGATAAATATATGAGTCAATCATTTTTTTCACTGTTTCAGCTATATGTTTGATAATTATTAATTGAAAAGCCATGGAACTAGCACAATGTGGCAACGGACTTTGTTTTTGATTGGTTTAAATGCCAACATATTCACTTCCTACTAACCCTTCAAAGTGACAAATGTTCACTGGTACCTCAGAAACTTCGCGGCTCGGAGAATTTTTGAGTGGATTCAGTTCGTGATTTATAGCTCTTTGCGGTTGGCCAGTAAACATCTCCGCAAAATTTGACTCTATCACTTGATTTGGATTGATTGATTGGATTGATTTGTTTTTTTAGTCCACTTCATGCACAGTAAGGCTAATCGGGACTGGACCTACAGTTTAAAGTGGGATCCGAACCACTATGTGCCTCCACCGAGAATCAAACCCGGGACCCCTTGATTACAAGGCGACAACGCTACCACTGCGCCATCGGGGAGGCCACACTTGAATTTAACTTGAATAATTTAATGCTTTTACATACCAAAGAATTCTTAAATATAGTCACTTTAAGCTTTGTCCAAGACTTCTTGATTTTCTTTGACTCAATGTTTGCTCTGAGAATACATTTTTTTTCTATCTATATTGTTGGTATGATGTTAATAGTTATCTGAAACCTTTTTAGGCGGTCGCGGAGTGATACGGCCAGACTTTGATGCTGCGGGAAGTGGATTGCCACCTCCTTATGTTGGTAAGTACGAAACTGCTTGCACTTGCATTCTCTTGCTGCTCTTTTGTCTTATTGGTAGAGCGAGATTACCCTCGTAACATTTCTGTCTGTTATGCATTAACAGCTTGGAAGCGAGTCATATCTCCAGAAGCCACCATTCAGTAAGCGAGCCGCTGACGTCATCTCAACCCATCACCTATCGCTGAACCTCTTGCTCAAGCTCTACGCTGTTGGTACGTAGGTTGGCTAGGTGGACTCGGACAGTCAGCTGGAGAAGAGACCATATTTTGAGGATTCACCAATTGGCATAAAGTTTATAGACACTGTTTGACCAGCGATCAGAGAGCTCTCGAGTTTTCTGCGCATGGCCGAAGTAGCCGAGTACATTCGTAAATTGGGGGAGTTAGCGGAGCCGCTTCTCTGAAGTGCGAGTGTTGCCAACCGCAGACACATAAGTATTGGAAGTGCTCTGGCCGTGAGGCAGTGTGTTTGGAACAAAACACGGGAAGACATGAAGTTTGTTCGTGTGTGTGTGTGCGTGTGTTTGTGCGGAGCTCTTGTCACAATCCTTTACTTCTGTGCATGTCCCTCAGTTTTCGTTAGTTATGTTCTGGTGGATAAGCATCGTCTCAGTTCAACGTGCAACCACGAACGGAGTTCTCCCACCTGCTTTCCCCTCAAGACCTTCCCCTTTTTTCTATCGCTGGTCAAACAGTAGGGTTTGGTAGTCGATACACCAATGTGTATTTTATAATGTTTGTGGCGGCAGAAGGAAACACTGCGACCGAACCCACTTTTGCCACAAAGAACACCCACGACTAGGCCGGGATTCGAACCCTGGACCCCTATCACCTTATCGCGCTTTGCTAACCACTCCGCCACGGAGGTCGGCTAAGGAATAGCTTCAGTTTTACAGCTGTTGGCTGGTCCAAAAACGTTTGTAACCTCCCCTCCCCCTTCCCCTTTCTCGCTCCTATACTTCGAACTATATTTGAAAGTTCTTTTTATAGCGGATTCTGGCCAAGTTGTTCTATAAACGTCAATGTTTCATAAAATGTACACTGCTATTCAACACTGTTCATAGTTAAGTATTAAGGCCGAATGTTCCAGGAATGCTCAAATTATCTTAAACTTGCAATGTAAAACAAAATGCAAGCAATCACGTCTTGTGCGATCATTTTATCAGCTACAGACGTTGTTCGCTTTATATCCGACCATTTTCGATTCGGTGCTGCCACCTGGCGTATCATGCTGGAACTATGGGTCTGCTGGCGGGAGCAGTATAACGGTAACTCTTGTTTCTGTTGCCACAGCAACATTAATGTTGCCAAATTCACAAATGTTTTCAACTTACAATATATAAGGAGAAACATTATCTAACGTTGTAAATTAACGAAACATGCACCATTCGAGATTTAACCGTAAATGAATGAAAAGTATTAGATTCACAAGGAATTTTGGACTAGAATAATATCTACTGTCCCAGAGAACAGTCATAAAGTGATGTCTTAAAAGTACTGCGAGATCTTTGCGTCAATCTCCCGAAAATGTAAGTATAAACAGAGATTTTGAAATATCAACAGAAATTGGAGCGCCTACGACATAGGGAACATCAACTTCTCGTTCGCCATTTTGAAACGCATTGATGGATTTCAGTCACATTCAATATTTAAAATGTCACGTGTCTCCTCCTCTCATTACATTTAAAAAAGATTGACTTCTGGATATTAAAATCCTACAGGGTGTCTCATAAGTTATTCCACGTGCCCCATAAATCATTCCACCCCATAAGGCAAGAACTCCATATCACAAAATAGTAGATTAGATATGCGTGTGTGTGATAGTGTGTTTAATTATGGTATTAGTGGCAGGATATGCGCAGTAGGATAATCATCTTTGTTTTGCGCTAAATAAAGTTATGCTCCTATATAACAAAGCGCACCCTATATATGAAATCAAAAAAGTATTTATTTTGAAAGTACTTTTCTTTCTTGACAGGGCTTGATGGAAGCTCATTGGTGGAACTTAAGCCTCTTGGTGGTAACAGTAAGAATATTCATTTCATTGTATTTCATAAATTAAAAAGACGTATTGGTTTATTAATCTATATAGTACTTATTTACATATAAATGCTATAATGCAATGGAGGGTTGATCATTACTTAATGATCAGCCCTCGCATTTGTTTTGCTGCAAACACGAGAAAGTTGATTATTTTTTTATAATTCCAGGATTATTACAATGATTGAGGGAAATGTATTGTCTATGATGAACGGGTCACGAGAACATAAGTTCGAATTTTGAATCGCTCTATTTTAACTCCTCTCACTAACAGAGAATCTATTGGAATGTTATCCACTTCCTGACTGCTATCCTAAGTTATTCTTTTATGAACTCAGTTATTGTTGTTCAAATTGTATTTTCGTTGATGATGGTCTATTATTATCAACGAAACTTTTCAGCAAAAGTTATAGTACACCATCAATTCTAACAACATGGTTTTTCACACTTCCCTAAGCATATATTATTAGATTACTTTGTAAATAATAATAACTCATAAATAATTATAATTTTGTTCACATATGCAATACGTAACATGTCACATGCAGCGCATCGTGTTTTCTCCCCCTCTGATTACATTAAAAGAAAGCTATGAAACATTGAATTCTGATTGTAAAAATCCAGATAGTCCACTATTATAACAAGAAACCTAGTACAGAAATATAAATGTGTATCACTCAGAAACACTTTAGATTTCAACTAAAATGCTCATTTCTTATTTTATTTATTTATTTATTTATTTATTTCGTCTTCTTTTACATGGCGAAGTTAAGGCTGTGGAGCCTTTTCTTCCACTTGACCATGTTTACAAAAAAAATTGAATATGAAATAATTAAAATATTGAAAAAGAAAAGAAGGAAAAAATATAAAAATTACAAAGAAATAAATCAGAATTTTACAAGTAATATCTTCTACTAAAACTAAACTCTGATTTACGATTAAGGAAAATAGGTCATTTTAAACTAACTGTTGTATAATTTAGATTCTTGCGCCCTCTTAGTATCCGTGCTAGAATCGATAAAAAAATTAAATTAAAGAATGACAAAATTGTGTGAAGAGATATGTTTACGACACTTATATACTTTGTTCAATTTTGAGTTCGTATTTAAAATCTTGCAGTTTGAATCTCAGGTTTGATGTTCCAATAGAAAGCAAATAGTCACGAAAATAAAAAAAATGTATGCAAGAGAATAGTTTTTAGTACTTGTACCGAGTAAAATTCTCAGTAAATTACAAATATGCAATTATTATTTTCTCATTTCTCTGTATATTTCAGTTATGAACACACCAGGGGATAAACATATACATCATTATGCAGGTACGATCTTACAATTTATAGATATGGATAATTGCTTAAGATACAACAACCGAGTCGGTGGGTGATTTCAGGTTGAAGCGTGGTGCTGATCACATCACCTCTACAAATGGCCATAATTATGAATGTGTGGAACCGATTTATTCCCGATTAAGGATTTCCCAACTCAGGAACTATGGAAATTCCAATGAAAACAGTGCCATTTCAGGAACTGGTCTATACCTTCGATATTTCAATTAAAAGTGTTCCCAACTCAGGACGTCCTACTAATTGCCTCGTGGGAGGATAAATTGGTGTTTGATATAGTTGACTTTATGCACGCCTGTGTAACTGCTAACCTAACCTAACCTAACCTACAAGCAAAAGATCTGCAATGTACTCAAAATATATTAAGATGAAACTCCAAGTGAAGCACAGTATTTCAGCAAATCGATATATATGCATGTGGAGTTTCAGGGTACCGTGCAGTAACGATAAAAATCTCTCAAGAACCGGTTCTTGCTTCTTCCCCTTCCCTCAAAAGGCAGCGGTTCCTGGATTAGGAATATTCCTCCTGACAATATCGGTTCCTGAATTGGGAAGTTTCGTCACAGTTCCTGAATTGGGAAGTTTCGTCGCAGTTAATGAATTGGAAAGTTTCGTCGCAGTTCCTGAATTGGGAAGTTTCGTCCCAGTTCCTGAATTGGGAAGTTTCGTCACAGTTCCTGAATTGGGAAGTTTCGTCGCAGTTCCTGAATTGGGAAGTTTCGTCGCAGTTCCTGAATTGGGAAGTTTCGTCGCTTTTCCTGAATTGGGAAGTTTCGTCACAGTTCCTGAATTGGGAAGTTTCGTCGCAGTTCCTGCATTGGGAAGTTTTGTCTAAGTTCTTGAATCGAGACGTTTCATTGCAGTTCCTGAATTGGGAAGTTTTGTCACAGTTCCTGAATTGGGAAGTTTCGTCGCAGTTCCTGAATTGGGAAGTTTCGTCGCAGTTCCTGAATTGGGAAGTTTTGTCTCAGTTCCTGAATTGGGAAGTTTTGTCTCAGTTCCTGAATTGAGACGTTTCGTCGCAGTTCCTGAATTGGGAAGTTTCGTAACAGTTCCTGAATTGCGAAGTTTCGTCGCAGTTAATGAATTGGGAAGTTTCGTCGCAGTTCCTGAATTGCGAAGTTTTGTCTCAGTTCCTGAATTGAGACGTTTCGTCGCAGTTCCTGAATTGGGAAGTTTCGTCGCATTTCCTGAATTGGGAAGTTTCGTCGCAGTTCCTGAATTGCGAAGTTTCGTCCCAGTTCCTGAATTGGGATGTTTCGTCACAGTTCCTGAAATGGAAAGTTTCGTCACAGTTCCTGAATTGGGAAGTTTTGTCCCAGTTCCTGAATTGGGAAGTTTTGTCTCAGTTCCTGAATTGCGAAGTTTTGTCTCAGTTCCTGAATTGGGAAGTTTTGTCTCAGTTCCTGAATTGAGACGTCTCGTCGCAGTTCCTGAATTGCGAAGTTTCGTCGCAGTTCCTGAATTGAGACGTTTCGTCGCAGTTCCTGAATTGAGACGTTTCGTCGCAGTTCCTGAATTCAGACGTTTCGACGCAGTTCCTGAATTGGGAAGTTTCGTCGCAGTTCCTGAATTGGGAAGTTTCGTCGCAGTTCCTGAATGGGGAAGTTTCGTCGCAGTTCCTGAATTGGAAAGTTTTGTCACAGTTCCTGAATTGGGAAGTTTCGTCGCAGTTCCTGAATTGAGACGTTTCGTCGCAGTTCCTGAATTGGGAAATTTTGTCTTATTTCCTGAATTGGAAAGTTTCGTCACAGTTCCTGAATTGGAAAGTTTCGTCGCAGTTCCTGAATTGGGAAGTTTTGTCTCAGTTCCTGAATTGGGAAATTTTCTCTCAGTTCCTGAATTGGGAAGTTTTGTCTCAGTTCCTGAATTGGGAAGTTTTGTCTCAGTTCCTGAATTGGGAAGTTTTGTCTCAGTTCCTGAATTGGGAAATTTTCTCTCAGTTCCTGAATTGGGAAGTTTTGTCTCAGTTCCTGAATTGGGAAGTTTTGTCTCAGTTCCTGAATTGGGAAGTTTTGTCTCAGTTCCTGAATTGGGAAGTTTTGTCTCAGTTCCTGAATTGGGAAATTTTCTCTCAGTTCCTGAATTGGGAAGTTTTGTCTCAGTTCCTGAATTGGGAAATTTTCTCTCAGTTCCTGAATTGGGAAGTTTTGTCTCAGTTCCTGAATTGGGAAGTTTTGTCTCAGTTCCTGAATTGGGAAGTTTTGTCTCAGTTCCTGAATTGGGAAATTTTCTCTCAGTTCCTGAATTGGGAAGTTTTGTCTCAGTTCCTGAATTGGGAAATTTTCTCTCAGTTCCTGAATTGGGAAGTTTTGTCTCAGTTCCTGAATTGGGAAGTTTTGTCTCAGTTCCTGAATTGAGACGTTTCGTCGCAGTTCCTGAATTGAGACGTTTCGTCGCAGTTCCTGAATTGGGAAGTTTCGTCACAGTTCCTGAATTGGGAAGTTTTGTCTTATTTCCTGAATTGGGAAGTTTCGTCACAGTTCCTGAATTGGGAAGTTTTGTCTCAGTTCCTGAATTGAGACGTCTCGTCGCAGTTCCTGAATTGAGACGTTTCGTCGCAGTTCATGAATTAGGAACTTTCGTCGCAGTTCCTGAATTGGGACATCCTGCGTTGGGACATCACCGTGGGGAATCTGACGTCTACATCACTCGAACGCCTTAACGGCATTTTGCAATCAGAAGGGGGAACTTTTCCTTACCTCTATCATTTTGTAGCGCCTTTTAAGGTGCAATTTTCATGCTATTTGCTGAAAATTACAACATTATTTGATTTGAGTTGATGATTAAAGTTATTATAGTAATAAATAATACGTTTATTTTAAAAAACCGTCATGCCCTGTACGGGTAACCACCACACAGACAGTAGAGCCTCGTTAGTCTACAAGCATTGCATAGACTAACTAGAAATTGTAGTTATGTACAACTATGCATGAAACTTCCAGCAAATTAAAATATTTCACTTGTACTTTGTTATAAGGATTATGTATTTCTTTCACGAAACATATTTACATATTTCCAGGTCTTTCGTCAATTCTCCCGGTGTTCTATATGGGTACGTAGTAAACTAGATAGGAATTCTTGTTTCAGAGAAATTACGCTATCTGCAGACGTAGACGAATGATATTCTAAAATATCATAACTTCTTGTTCCTAAAAGTGTACACTAATAATAAGTAACTATTACAATGCTTGATTATTATTGTTATAAAACTATATATTGTAATAAATGTTCATAAAATCCAAATGACAATCAAAGTTTCCTAGAAACAAATATTTCTACAGAGGAAAGTAGTAATGTGTAGATGGTTGATTTTTGATTTTGTTGATTTAGTCTCATTTGTGCTTCGACCTCAGTGGCGGAGTGGTTAGCGCCAAGGGTACCGGGGTTCCAATCGCAGCATGGGCATTGCTGTTTTTTGCAAGAGTCCAACTTCATCATATCATCACCCATCCTCATGGTAGCGATTAGCCAAAAGTGACAGAAAAGGGGAGCGAAATAATATCAATATTTTCAGCAAAGGTCGCCCTTTGTACAATGAATATAGAAAGGCATACAACATTAATTACGTATCAAATTAGTTCTTCGCTTTATGAAAGTGTATTATATAAGTTACAAGCATTCGATTGGATAAAAACTAAAACATATTTAACCCCTCAAAAGGCGTTAGAAATTATGTTTAGATTTAATATACATGGGGTTTTATGCAAAATATGACAATCACTGCTGCTATTACAAATTGCTAAAGTTCACGCCAGAGTTGATAAAGGTCCAGCAACCCAAAAATTCTAATGGGTTGTTTTGGGTTCCGCTGTAGGACCGGAAACTATTCTCTTGCACAATTTAAATTCGGTCCAAGTTACGTATTGTATTAAAAAAAATTCCTGGACCGAATTTGAATTGAGCCGGGAAAAAGGTTCATGGACCGAATTGAAATACTTTATAGATAAAAAAGTTATTTACGGTCCAGAACCCATTTAAGCTTGCTGATTTTCTCTCCTGGACCGGAATTGAATATACAGGGTGATTCTAAAGGTATAGTACAAACGAAAACCACAGATACCTCCCATGAAATAGAGACGAAAGTTCCCCTTCCACTTTGCCGAGAGATGCCTCCGTGAGGAGCTGGACAACGCCGAAAACGTGTGAAAATGAACTTCACACCTCTGTACAGCCAGTACCAGTGAAGATAGAAAGGCGGAACAAACGAAGTCAAAAGGAACACCAAAGTCGCCCATCCGAAAAACACTAGGCGGCAGCTGCGCAACGCATGCGCATGGGGTTCCACAAAGGAAATAGGAGTGTCCCGCAAGACAAGTTAAGGGAAAGGGTAGCGATCGACAACGGTAGGGAGAAAAGAAGCTATGAAGCATGAAGTAACAATTGCACAGCGGGAAACAAACACCATGACTGAAGCAGTGCAGTCGAGAAAAGTAGTGCGGGGTTGCAGAACCACGGGAGGACGACGTAGGATGTAAAAACACACCGAGAATGCAAGCAAAGTGGTCCGTGACACTCGACAGGCAACAGACGCGTACACGGTTCGGGGCAGAAATGGCGGCGCTGGCGGTGCAGCGCAAGGGGAGTCCCCAAAACACAGTGGGGAGACACCGCAGCAAGAACAAAGCACGGTGCAACAAAAGAGAAAGAGGACCGGACGGGGAATGGTACCTGCCAAGGAGACAACAAATGCGGGACGAGGGATTCCCCGTAGCAGCACCGAGGGGAGTCACACAAAGGTTGTGCGCCAGCAGGACAAACACAGCAACTACGGGCACAGGAGGTTATTGCTAATGAAAGGTGCACGTACAGATAGGACCACTTACTCCGTACTGACGTTGTAACAAACGTCGTGATAGGGCCCAATCAGCCTCTTAGAAATGAAGCCGGAGGCACATCGCTGGGTGGGAGCGGGCGAAAGGCTGCTGGAGTGTCGTACGAACCCCACCACTCCGTACGGACGACACTAATGGACGAGGTCGGAATGTTTCCATCCCGATCTCCAGGTCCACCGTTCCCAGACCTGACGCGGCTGCTTGCTTCCGAGAGCAACCCCAGCCGAACAACTCGAGTCCCTCCTCGGCCGCAGCCTTCCGCTCCGAAACCAAGCGTGGCCTCACACCACCGCAGCCGCACACTGCCGCGTGGGTGTGAGACCGGGCCGAGCAAGGCTGGACAGATAAACTGCGTGGGATAATCGTGTAATGAAGCTACGTGGGGGTATGCACGTCTGTTCAACTGCTGGGTTACCCCACATTGGTGTAAACAAACACCACACGATCGTACGTAGTGCTCCCAGTCGGCTCGAGCAAGACGGACGAAGTACGTGTTGTGGGTGAATGGGGCAAGAATGAAGGACGCTACATGTGTTTCACGATGACAAGGCCCCAGAGTACATGGCCCCACCTGACGGCAGTGGTCAGGTAGTGAAGAGCACAGGCACGGGTGGCTCAGGAACGTCAGCTGATTGTACCACAGCGCCGTGCGGACGTGTGGGCTGATTGGAAGTGCAGCGTCAGGGAGCGTGTCAGTGAAAGAGCCGGTGCGGTGGTGGTGTGCTTGACGTACGACAATTGAGTACGTTGTTTCGAAGCCGTTGTGACCAGTGTGTGTGTGTGTGTGCCACCTGTGCACTGCAGTACAGTATTCCATAATTGGCACTATCCTCACCGTACCATGGAACGCTACACATTTGTAGAACTGAGGGACATGTATTTTGTCTACGGCCTTGCAGATGGCAATGGCCGAGCAGCTGCACGCCTTTATCGCGGACGGTATCCGGAGAGGCGACAACCCGACAGCAGGTTGTTTTCGAACGTGCACCGTACCCTTGGTGAATCGGGTGTGTTACGTGCAGGCCATCATGTCGGTCACCCAAGACATGTGCGCACCGCGGCGGTCGAGGAGTACGTACTTGTTCGCGTGGACGACACACCGTCCACTAGCACCCGTAGCATTGCACGTGCAGTGGGAGTATCACAGTCGACAGTGTGGCGTGTCCTTCATGATGATCTGCTGTATCCCTATCATCCACAGCGAGTCCACGCGTTGCAGGCTGGGGATTACCCACGACGTGTGGAATTCTGTCAACGACTGTTGCAGTTTTGTACCGACGATCCCCGTTTTTTGCGCCATGTGCTTTTCACGGACGAGGCAACATTCACCCGTGAGGGCATCTTCAATTGCCGAAACAGCCATGTGTGGGATTATGAAAATTAACATGCAGCAGTCGAGGTCCACCATCAGACCCAGTTTGCAGTGAATATCTGGGCAGGTATCATCGATGAACAGATTATCGGTCCATACCTGCTGCCACCACGTTTAAATGGCCGCCTCTATCGCACCTTTCTTGCATCAGTCCTTCCAGAGCTGCTAGAAGATGTACCCCTCAACGTGCGACATCGTATGTGGTTTCAATTGGATGGAGCGCCTGCACATTTTGATGGCACAGTGCGAACCCTTTTGCACCATACCTACCCACAGCGCTGGATCGGCAGAGAGGGCCCCGTCCCCTGGCCCGCCCGTTCGCCTGACCTCACACCAATGGATTTCTTCTTGTGGGGCCATGTGAAAACACTCGTCTACGAGACCCCGGTGCCTAACAAGGAAACATTGGTAGCGCGGATACTTGCAGCATCGGCCGAGGTGTGTACCATGCCAGGGATTTTTGATAGGGTTCGCCAGAATTTCCTGCGACGCTGCAATGCCTGCATTGAATGTGGTGGTCGTCAATTTGAGCAACCTTTGTAACAACGTCAGTCCGGGGTACGACTACGTACTACGTACTATTCCTATCTGTAAGTGCACCTTTGCGTGGCAATAAACCTCCTGTGTCCGTAGTTGCTGTGTTTGTCCTGCTGGCGCACGACCTCTGTGTGACATCCCCTCGGTGCTGCTACGGGGAATCCCTCGTCCCGCATTTGTTGTCTCCTTGGCAGGTACCATTCCCCGTCCGGTCCTCTTTCTCTTTTGTTGCACCGTGCTTTGTTCTTGCTGCGGTGTCTCCCCACTGTGTTTTGGGGACTCCCCTTGCGCTGCACCGCCAGCGCCGCCATTTCTGCCCCGAACCGTGTACGCGTCTGTTGCCTGTCGAGTGTCACGGACCACTTTGCATTCTCGGTGTGTTTTTACATCCTACGTTGTCCTCCCGTGGTTCTGCAACCCCGCACTACTTTTCTCGACTGCACTGCTTCAGTCATGGTGTTTGTTTCCCGCTGTGCAATTGTTACTTCATGCTTCATAGCTTCTTTTCTCCCTACCGTTGTCGATCGCTACCCTTTCCCTTAACTTGTCTTGCGGGACACTCCTATTTCCTTTGTGGAACCCCATGCGCATGCGTTGCGCAGCTGCCGCCTAGTGTTTTTCGGATGGGCGACTTTGGTGTTCCTTTTGACTTCGTTTGTTCCGCCTTTCTATCTTCACTGGTACTGGCTGTACAGAGGTGTGAAGTTCATTTTCACACGTTTTCGGCGTTGTCTAGCTCCTCACGGAGGCATCTCTCGGCAAAGTGGAAGGGGAACTTTCGTCTCTATTTCATGGGAGGTATCTGTGGTTTTCGTTTGTACTATACCTTTAGAATCACCCTGTATTTAAAATTCCTGGACCTTCAACAACCCTGTTCCACGCGCTACAGATAAACTAATCAGGATATGAAGTTTCTGTCTTGACATCAATGAAAGAATGTACTTCATACGATACTAGATTACCAATAATTCTTAGTGATTTCTGCTAACATTTATATGGGAAATGAATTTTTATGCACCTTTTTGGAAATCATTAGTCAATCCCGATAAGAAAAACAAAAGTAGTTTATGTTACCTTTGATGCTAGCTTACAATTAATTCCAAATATAATGTCAGTTACTCTTTATATGGGTGTAATATTGAAATATTATTATTAACGTTCACAAAAAAAATCTTGCACTTCCTGACAGTATCTCGACTATTAAATGCTGAATATACACTACATCAATCTCCAATATATATTTCCTTCACTTTCTTGTTTAGGGTTGGGGCAAGAATATCCATTGGATTTTCCTCACCTTGATATCGAAGGTAAGTTTGAGTGCGATAAAGCACACTAAAACACAATCATTCACGGTCGCAGTTGCCAAATATACGATCCTCGCGGTACAACATGGGACTGTAAAATAACTTTATAAGTCTCTTTCGGGAGAGCTCACGTATGGATGAAATATTTTCTGGTGGTGTCTGCTTCAGTGATCATGCTGATAAGATTTTCTCATTTCTTCGAACTCTCTCAAATTCTTTCTTCCTTCCACTGTTTATCTAACACCCCCTATCTTATCTTTCTTCCCTCCCACATGACTTGCTCTGTCCTTTTTATTTTCTTTCTTTTGTCCTCTGTTTCTCTATCTCTCTACGTCCTTCTCTGTTCCACTATTCCTTTGTGTCTATATCTCTCAATCTTTATTGGTCTTCCCCTCTCTCTCCATCTTTATTTGTCTTTTCTTCTCTCCCTCCTTATTTGTCTCTCCCTCTCTCTTCCTCTTTATTTGTCTTTTCTTCTCTCTCCCTCTTTATTTGTCTTTCCCTCTATCTCCCTCTTTATTTGTCTTTCCTTCTCTCTCCCCCTCTTTATTTGTCTTTCCTTCTCTCTTCCTCTTTATTTGTCTTTTCTCTTTCCCTGTTTGTGTCTTTCCCTCTCTCTCTCTCTCCCTCTTTTTTTGTCTTTCCTTCTCTTTCCCTCTTTGTGTCTTTCCTTCTCTCTCTCTCCCTCTTTATTTGTCTTCCCCCCCTCTCTCTCTCCTCCTTTATTTGTCTTTCCTTCTCTCTCCCTGTTTATTTGTCTTCCCCCCCTCTCTCTCTCCCTCTTTATTTGTCTCCCCCCTCTCTCTCTCCCTCTTTATTTATCTTTCCTTCTCTTTCCCTCTTTGTGTCTTTCCCTCTCTCTCCCTCTTTATTTGCCTTTCCCTCTCTCTCCCTCTTTATTTGTGTTTCCTTCCCTCTTCCTTTTTATTTGTCTTCCCCCCTCTCTCTCTCCCTCTTTATTTGTCTTTCCTTCTCTTTCCCTCTTTGTGTCCTTCCCTCTCTCTCTCTCACTACATATGTCTCTCCTTCTCTCTCTCTCTATTTGTCTATCCATTTCCCTCTTTATTGTCTTTCCTTCTCTCCCTCCCACTATCATTGTCTCTTTCGTCCTCTATTCTCTATCTACCTATTTCATTCTTTCCTTTTTTTATTTTCCATCTCTTTCTTTCTTCTTTTTTGTATGCGTTCTCTTATCTTTATTTCTGTATGTTAGGGCCAGTTTTTCAATGTCCTGTTAATCTTTCTGTTAACAAACTGCCAGTTGGAGATAACAGCCAGTCTTAACCAGCATCGCGTTTTTGAATGTGAAAGTAACTGCCAGTTAACTAAACCATGGTTCGTTCTACGAAACAGTGTGTTGGCAATTCTGAAGCACGGAAATTACAGGAAATCGATTTGCGCGCCATCTGTTAGTATAGTTCCAAACCGCATCGACTGGCACACAGCCTGTCGTTTAAATATAGAACTACAAGCGCGCCGCGCTGTAAAGCACGTTACTGCATTGGGAAACGATAGGAACAATGGCTGCGTATCCATCTCGTATGCTTACGAAATAAATTAACGAAATACAGCACTACAAATTTGGTTTTCTTGTAATAAAGGTCAATTCCACGTGGGGAAAATGATGTTATGAGGCGCAAGCGCAGACACTTTCTTGTAGAAGCGTGAAGATCTCGAAAGTCGAGACATTAATAATACCTGCTTGTTGATATAAACACTATTATTATTAATAATATGTAAATATTGTACATTTGACTGCATGCTCTGTACCTCTCTATGCATGTTGTTAAGCAAAAAAAACAACATGTTAATGGTAAGCATGCTTTCTAAACTTCTAAAAATATGAAGGTACGAGTAAAAATAATTTTAAAATTTACTGTAATATTTCTCCGAGAAGATCATTCAACAATAAAGCGTGAATTGAAGGCAACATACGTAATGAATAATTGACAAGAAAAAAAAATATCCGTGACCAGGACTTGAACTTGTATTACAAAAGACAACACCCTCCGAGAGCTGGTGCCGCTAACCACTACACCAAATTACTGTTTGGAGATTGTCCCGCCTGGTAGATCGGATATCATGGACACAAATTCTCTAACACAACCTTGCCAAGCGAATTCTAGCAACTACGCTGTTTAATTTCCATATTTGAATGGACGTTAGTAAGCTCTGCCAAACAAAACAAGTATTTCTCTGTACGAATTTAGAAGTTTTATGAATCATATCTTGTTCAATCTGACAGTGAAGTTGCGAGTGTGGAACTTCGATAGCTGCACGAGGCATCCATGTTGCTTCGTAACTTCCAGTTAGGCTGGTAACTGCAAGAAGAAGCACCAGTAAAGATAATCGCCACCAGAGTTCCAGTTACGAGCTAACTGTACATTGAAAAACAGAAATTTTCGCTAACTTCCAGTTACTGCTAACAAGAACCTTAACTGAACATTGAAAAACCGGCCCTTAGTGTGTGTGTGTTGTGTCTTCAGGAGTTGGGGCCGCATCACGGCCAGAGTGTCACGGCGGGCCAGAGCCCACCCTCGACCACCACCAACGATGGGGACATCGGATTGTACTGAAGAATAGGTTCATCAACAAAACTTTGCATATTGCTGTTGTTGAACCTTTGTTTGAATTTGAAGTCCACTTTATATGCAGATAAGCTAATTGGGGCTGGACCTACAGTTTAAAGTGGCATTTGTACCGGTTATATGACCCGATAGGTTCACATGCATTGAAAAGAGTTAGCAGTGATATAGCAGCATTCAGCAATACGAAATTTTGATCACATTAATGTACTCGTACTTCAGAAATTCATGCTAACCTCTATCGATACAAAACATTAGTTTGTTGCAAATGAGCTAGTTGATAGAAGTTTTCCAAAAATTAAGAAATAATTTCACATCTGCATAGAAATAGATCCATTCACAGAAACTTGAAAACTATTTGTATTGTGTCTAAAATTGAATAGTTGATAGCTGAGCTTATGGTGCGGATTTCATTTTAGTTATGCATTTATTTTCTTAATAATAATACCCTCAATATGTCCTTATATATGTACGTGCATGAATCTCTAAAATATAAGTGTGTACTACAAGAAACAATAATATCATTTTCACACTCGTGCACAGATTTAACGTGTTAAGATGTTGGAAAAACTGCACACATTACACCTACCCCACATTTGAAAACTGCATGAACAGAATTTTAAATTATTTACTGTCCGTTGTGAGAGCAAAGTTAATGTAAACGAATACACGTGACTTGCGAAAAATAATATTGGTTGTTCCAATAGCAGTGTGGTAATCTTACGCGTAGGAAAATATTGCGTACGATAAGGCCGTACAACTTAACGTAGCTTCTATATTGAAGTTGTAAAACCATATATTATGTGCTGTGCAGATAAGACCAATGTATTCATGGTCGAAATTATAACAGAATTAAAGCATACGAAAGAGACTATTTTTTCACACATCACGTGGTGTTGTTTACATTGCCTTCAGTTTTGCAGTAGATGGATAATAGTTATTCGATGACCGTCTGAATCTGTGTACCTGTATGATTTTAGGATCAGTTCCTCAATTTTCTCACACGTAATAAGAATATACGAGGGTTGTCCATCCAGTGGCATCCAATGAATAAAATACAATGCTCTGTTACAGGGATCCTGGGTACTGATCCGACCGGCCCTGGAAGAGCTGCTATAGAAGGTAAAAGACCTGAATTAAACATTTCTCTGAAAATTAAGGAACCATTCAGAATAACATTTATTCAAATCATAAATCCAACTGTCGTTTTATGTTCATCTTAATAAATAAATAAGGTATGACAGTGAAAGGAGAGGTTATACATCGGTTCTTTCCGGTTGAGATCGATAGGAATTCTTTGCGCTTGTTCCTTCATCTGTTTGAGCGATTCATCCTCATCGTACTGATTTATTTATTTATGAATCACGAAGAAAATTTTCTCTTGAATTACTGGGCAATGCCACAATATAAATGAAATGGTATATATGTATATATGTACGTACTTAATTTTATTGAAATTGTGCAAATTATTTTTGGCGAAAAGGCAATAGCATTTTCCAGTGAATCATATATGAAACATTTAGCCTTACTGTGCATAAAGTGGACTTAAAACACCAAATCAATCCAATATATGAAACATTAGCATTGTGGTATTAGATGTAATACATTACAATTATCTTTACACATGAAATTACCACTTATATTTCCATTATCTTTCCATAATAGATTATCCATTCACTATGGAAGGTAAGAGAATTAAATGTAAAATGTTTAGGGTAGTTTTAAATTTCGCCATCTTTAATCACATTATCCTACTTTACTCAAACACAGCAGAAGATCGGTAGTAACGCGAATTCTCTAACTGGTATGTTCGTCTTTTGAGCTTTTTTGCCCTCTCATTATGACCTTTTAATGCTAAGCCTTGTACGGACACCAATAGAAAGTAAAGTATCCTTGCCACGCAGTTTTGGTATCCACCAATCGGTGCTGTCGGACCTACAGTTAAACCTGCGTTGGTCGCGCACGATCTCTTGCTCCGGGTGTGTGGTTTTATTAATGACTAGCTACCGGCGTTTGCCCGGGCGTTTAATGTATTGTAACTAAAGCGTAAAATGTAACTAATTTTATTTACAGGTATTTAAAGTATAAGTACAATATACAAATATTGTATAAGTAATATATTTTACAAATTCACTATTATATAATGTTGTAAGCCCGTTTTACCTGGGCTCTGAGGTCGCAGGGAAGTTTCATTTAAACATTTAGGTAGAGCTTAATAATATTTGATGGCTGAACCTGCTCCGTTAGGAGGGTAGAGATATGGAAAGTTGGTGTAAGGTTATTCACGCTTGTTCATACCTGGTAGATGTGTGTGATGTCTTGTCCTGACGCTTCTCGCAGACCGAATCGTGACAGTTCCAAGGTTCTATCCAGCGACCCTCAGCTCACCAAACCGAGCAATCCCTTGCGCCTTGTAGCATGCTGGGCAGCGGTAACTCGTCGTAGTTCAGCAGTGTAATGTGTTGTAAAGTATCGGACTAATTATCCATGTAGCGTCGATGAGTGTCAGAATCAAAAGAGAGCGAGCTCCGGGTAGGAGCTTGCTTTTATCATTCTAGGCGTCGAAAGGTTGTTAAACCTTTCAAACGCGGTAGATCCTGCTTAGATCCACGCGTTTGCCTTTCCAGTTCCTTGTTTTACGGAAGTTACAAGTTAGCGCATTCTTGGGATCACTCGCTGGTCGGACAAGTTCAGGAAATAAACAAGTGTGAATATTAACATGACGAGGTTTTCTCGGTTTAATGGTCTCCATATCTCTACATTCCCCTTGTTGAAATAATCGAACCACTCTGTGATGGTCGACTACCTCGTCCGGAGTAGGTTATATTTAAAAATTATGATTTATTAACATATCAAAACTCGTAGAAAACCAATACAGTAAATCACTAGAAGAATCGCATCACCATAAAAAAAAATTGTAATCACCAGAATAGTCGTATCATCGAAAATAACGTGGCACTAAACACCGTTGAGAAAAAAAATATAAAAACACGTAGAATAAAAAAAAAAAAATTGTAGGTCATAGCCTCATATAAACTCAAAAAGTACGAGCACAATAACTAAGTCTTGAGGCATGGATAAAAAAACAATTACATAAGTGTTATACTGAACTAGTTTTGATGGAGTGAAGACAGCACAAAAAAAAAAAACGTCAGCACAGTGTGAAGAAACGCCGGGAACCGCAAGCGGTTGTAGTTACTGTTTGTTGAGTTCAAAGTACACTCGGCATACCACACGATGCTGGGGCGGAACCTTGAGGTAAGTTGCCATAGCAACGCTGGAAACTTCATGTCGCCATAGGCTGGACATTCTTTGCAGCTGACGAAAGAGAAAAAAAAAACCACAAAAGAAAGAGACGTATCTCTAATCCAATATGGGTAGTACCCATGGGCACAAACTTTGGCACTGTAAAGGACATGCGTGTGTACTAATAGCGTGTGCCTTACGGTAGTTGAAGTAGCTGAGCACCGGACCACTTTTAGCCGATGAAAAATAACATATGCATCATATGACGTCAGGAAACAAGAGCACAATGCACTCAGTGGGCGGGGCCTTGTCGATGTAGATCGTCATGGGAAGGCAGTCTGGAAGTCAACTTTGCGATGGCGCTTTGGGTCAACAAACGTCCTGGGTAAAGCGCTCCACATCTGGGTCGCGGCGCGGGAGATGGAAAAATCAGCCATGGGGTCCAGACGGGAACGGGTCCTTTTTGGTGCTGGAATTCCACAAAGTCGTTGTCGGTCTCTGTGATGAGCCAAGGTCTCTCGGTCGATGGTACAGGCCGGTGGTCGTCATGAGTCCGGCAGCATCCGTGGCGATGAGAATGAAACAAGCGCAAAAAAAAGGGAAAAATTAGGAAAAAGCAAAAGGTAGTGGAGCAGATTTACAATAAATGATGACGGGTTATAAAATCAATTGAAAAGGGACTTTCAGTTAAAACTGGTGAATTATTTTGGGGGGGAGGGGAGGTAATGTCTAATTTGAATGACGGCGAAGGGGCGTTATTACTTATATGATGTAGAGTTTTGAAGGGGGCCTGTTTATGATTAACAGGTTTACCTGAAGAAAAGTTCGCCGGGGCAACGGGGGGGGGGGGAGTAGGTGGAATAATTCCATGTTGTAAGGAAAGTTCGCCGGGGCGCAACGGGGGGGGGGGGAGTTAGAATAGTCGGCTTAGCCGGGAATGAAATGAGAAAAGAAAGGAGAATTCAGCGATAATAGAACGAACTAAGTGATTACGAGACATTTCCTTCTGTAATATGTGTAAATGTCGTTTACAAAAGCAATTGCAAGAATTTTACGTGTATTGTGGACAAAGGTTTAAGCGCCTTCGATTCGCTGCTAAAAAAAATTGAAAAAGAAGTGAGAAAGAGTAAGTAATATGTTTGTGTAATAGTTCATTGAAAAATAGAGTAGGTTTTAATTGCATGGGATATGAGCTATACCATGTTGTATGCTATCAATATTTGAACTATAAAATTAAAGGAGAGAGTGGGAACATTTGCCTATTTTATTATATGCTTTATTAACATATTTAGTGCATTGCAGCTTTCAAAGAAGCAGTTCGCGTTACACCTCAGCGTAAATAAAAAAAATTGCTATGGCCAAAAAGCCAAAAGTTCAAGCAAGTTCTACGCAGTTCATTTGTTCTTTAAATCATTGATCTTGTTCTATCTTAGTTCATTCGTTCTTTATTTCTGTGTACTTTTTTTTTTTCATTTGAGCGTATATGTACCAGCAAATGGGGAAAAAAAATATTTGCTAGTTAGAATCATAAACACACTAAGTACTTATTAGTCAAAATCAGCTAAGTGATATGTTCTGACTATTACTATGCGTTTAAACGCAAATTATAAAATAACATTAAAATATCAGTAAAAATAAATTATTAGGCAAGAGATGTATTATAAATGTTCCGACGATTGAGATAGCATTCTGTAATCCTGATCTTGTTAAAATAAAAATAACCATGTTGTATTAAAAATAAAAATGAGTTCGTTCTAACGCAGAAATGCAGTGCGAGCACGGGAAGTGGAAAGAGGGGGGTGGGGAGTCGATGAGCGTGAGAAAATGCTGGATCATGGGATGCTAGCATGTGCAATGTACGGAGCGATAAGGCTAAAGAGAGTAATAACGGAGTGAATTATTAATGAATGTTAGTGGGGTTTTTATGGCACTAGTCGTAGCGGGCTTTGAGTCTAGAAATAGTAATAGTGTCAGTCTTTTGTTTACTTCTGCCGTCGATGAAAGTTACTTCGTAGGAATTCTCGTTAACTTTGCGAAGAATAGTTCCTTTGTACTTATAAGAGGACGCAAAAGCTTTTGACACGCCTGGAGTTGGAGTGGCATCTAGAATCCATACATGTTGTCCTGGTGAGTACTGCATTTTCCTAGAAGTGCGGTCTACGTACTTTTTCTGCTGTTCGTAACGCTTGTTCAAGTTGTCATGTGCGGTCTTACGTATGGAGGTCAGGAGTTCAAGTCTCTGTGCGTTCGTCTGGGAAACATTGTCGGGGTTCGAAGGAAGGACAGCGTCAGCTAAGATCCTTGGGTTGTAGCCAAATAAAGTAAAATACGGGCTCTGGAGGGATCCAGAATGGATTGTAACGTTGTGGCTGAACGCTGCGCTAGCTAAATAGTCACACCATGAAGCTTTCTTTTCTAACACAAAGACTCTCATAACCTTCTTTAAGTAACTAAATGAACTTTCAACTAATCCATTCGTGAAATGGGCACAAGTATCTACATATTTTAGTTGTACGCCTGTAATATTAGCTAACTCTCGTAAGAGTAAACTTGAATTGGGTGTTGAACGATCTAAATAGATCGTTTCCGGGATGCCATGAACTAAAAAGACTTTCTCAACTAGGGCTGTTGCTATGTTTTGTGCATCGTGATTAGCCAAAGGAGCTGTTATTACGTACCTTGTACAACTATCAACTACCGATAGGAAATATTTGTATTTGTGCGTTTTTGAAGAGACTAAAGGACCACATACGTCAATATGAATTCGTTGGAAAGGAATTTGGGCTGGTTGAAATGTTTGCAGGGTATGTGGTTTAGAACCTTGTGGTTTCTTTGAAATCTGACAAGGGATGCAATGTTTAACCTTATCGTACACAAATTTCTTCATATTAGGGAAAAAGTAACGCATAAGCATTAAATTATATGTCTTTTGTGCACCTTGGTGACTTCCGTTCATTTTGTGTGCATGAATAAGGTCGAAAACTTGATTTCTTAATGCATGGGGAATACAAAGTCTATCCCGATTACCAGTTTTGATTTTATTAGTCCTGTATAAGACTCCATTTTTGAGTACATAAGAATACGAAAGCTTTTCTAGTTTAGGGTCACTAGCTTTATCTTTGTTTTCTAAAACATTAATAATGTCTCTAAAATAGGGGTCTTTACGTTGTTCTGAACTAATATCAAAATCTGCTGCTTGTGCATGAAATACTTGATGAAAGAATAAGTCATCATCATCATCATCATCTTTCTTGTCAAGATTAGTCTTTTCTATAGGGTTGTCTTTGGGAATTACAGGTGACTGAGTGTTTACTGTATCATTGGGAAGGACTACTGCATGCTGGGTCATAAGGGAAGCAGATGGGGTAAAAAGTACAGGCTTAGGGGTGTTAGGTGTCGTAGTGGTAATGTTCAAATTGATATAAGTTTCTGTTCGTGAACTTAACTGAACTGTGTTTGAAAGGGTAGCTTTTCCCTCATACACATTTACATTCTCAATTTGAGTGAATATGTCATGGGACAGCTGGTGAGTTTTGTACTTTGATCTCAAAATACTATAATTAGGAGTACGTCCTAAATGACAAAGAGTTATTGTGTTGTCTTTTAACGACATTTCGCACCTCTGCGTTCGTAAAAAGTCATTTCCTAAAAGGGGAGGGACGTTAGTTGAATCTACTATTCTAAATGGGTGCGAATATTTACGTTTTCCAATTATGATTGGAAGAACTACAATTTCAGACACACTCAGTTTCGATCCGGACACACCTTGGATTGTGGATTGTACCTTGTATGTTTTTCTTTCAGTAGGAAGAAGGTGGGAAGGATAAATTGAGATTTGGGATCCCACGTCAATAAGTAAATCTACCTGTTTTCCTTGTATGCTACTATTAATAAAGTATAGGCCATTTCTCTCAATTATAGGAACTTTATCTAATCTGGTATTATCTTCGATTTCGTTCCTGCAAGTCGAAGACGATTTTAGTTTAAACTACTCTCTCGTTGTGGCTTGTAAAAGCAGTTGTCGCTCTCGTGATTATAACGACCGCAAAACCTGCAGGCTGAGGTATTTGCATCGTCGCGATTAGCCTGATCTCGACGTTGAAACCTCTTGTTACTATTACCTCTGAACTGGCCTCGAGAGTTCGATCGAAAGTTACCTCTGTGATTAGCTCTATGATTATTATTATTTCTGTAGGAAGAGTTAGTATTCCCCTTGTTGAAATCTCTGTTATGTGCGTTTTGATTAGCCGTTTTCGCAAATTCCAGTACATTTGAGCAAAGATTGAAAAGAGAACTGGCGTTCATCTCTTCGGTTGAATGCAAAGCTAATGTCGAGATTTGTGACGAAAGTTTGTTTATTTCGTCACCAGAGGCGGCATTTTGAGCGTGTTTCTCTGTGGCTCCGGCTGGTGTCGCCGCGCAGCGGGCACTATCAGAGCTCGGTACATGATACATTCCTTGATACACTGTGTGAGAATTATTTACGGGTGCTGGATTGGACTGTAGACTTTGGACTTGATGAGTCGATGGTGGGAAAAAAGGAGATGGACACTGGTTGTATGGTACAAACTGCTGAGTCGGGTTGAGTGCAATACTGGGGAGGGGGGAATAGACCTGTGCATGCGAACAGCTGTGAAGTGGTGACGGGGTGAATGTCTGGGGTAAGCTTGCCTGTGCAATTGCCTGATCTATTTCCAATTTCTCTTCCAACATTCGTGAATTAATTAATGACTGCTGGCGTTCGAAATTCTGTAGGTGGGCAATTAATTCTTCTGTTCTAGCAAAATGCTTGTTGGTTAAACAGCCAATGTATTTGGCTCGCAGTCCCGTGATGATGTAAGAGAGAGTTTGTTCTTCAGTGGCGTTCGGGAAGTATTGCTGGACTAATGCCTTTTTAGCAATAACATAGGTATGGATCGGTTCACTAATCATCTGTTTCTTTTGGAGAATTATCTGTACAGGATCTGCTGAAAGGTATGATCCCTTAAATAGCGTACTTAGCTCGTCTTTGCTATGGGTGTATGTCAAGTCTACAAAATTGGGTCGTTTCTGTATGTCATGAAAATAAGTTAAAGCGGTGTCAGTCAAAAATAAAGGTAACATCTCTTTACGCTTAGCTTCCGTCCATCCTGCGGCGTGTGCTACATTTTGGAACTTGAGGAAAAATGAGTCAATGTCCTTAGGGTCATTTCCGCTAAATGGTGCCGGGTATAATGCAGTGGGGATTGGGGTGGCCATGTTAGTGGTGGAAATTTGTACAGCTACGTTACCAGAACTATTAACAGTGTTAGAGGGAGTTGAAACGGGAGCTGGGGTACTTGCTAAGGGCTGAGGTTGGTTTCTGTCGGGTGTTGCTAGTCCAAGGACAAATTGAGGGTAATTTCTATTAGCAGACCTTAACCGTGTTAGTGGAGGGAATTGGGGATAAAGGTCGTGAATTTATTGGATTTGCCGTGATTGCAGTTGCTAACTCTGTGATTTGGTCGAGGGAGGAATCTAGGTGTTCGTGCAACGCTATCTGTGACGTATTCATAAACGAAGGTTCGTCGTGCTGACCAAAGAACAAATGAAAGTATGGGTATACAGTTATTTATGTCATTAATATATCGCTGGTCAAATAAGTATAAGCAAGTGTTCTCATTCCTGTGTGAATGATGCTTGAATACATGTTATGCAGAAGAACTAGATTTTTGTTGAAAAAGGGGGGGGCTCGGCATAAAAGAAAAAGAGGGGTTGTTTTCCATAGGGTAATACACAAACTTGTCACTGGGTCTGACGCATCTTAAGCGTACTGTGGGAGTATGAATTGGAATTACTAAAAATTTTCTTTAAAAATGCTTCCAAAGTGGGAGGGAGGGGGGGGGGGAGAGAATAATTTAATGTAAAGCAATTCGTACAGGAGGGTACTTAATTGCAAAAAGGGCCTGAAGCACCTCCACCATGTTGTAAGCCCGTTTTACCTGGGCTCTGAGGTCACAGGGAAGTTTCATTTAAACATTTAGGTAGAGCTTAATAATATTTGATGGCTGAACCTGCTCCGTTAGGAGGGTAGAGATATGGAAAGTTGGTGTAAGGTTATTCACGCTTGTTCATACCTGGTAGATGTGTGTGATGTCTTGTCCTGATGCTTCTCGCAGACCGAATCGTGACAGTTCCAAGGTTCTATCCAGCGACCCTCAGCTCACCAAACCGAGCAATCCCTTGCGCCTTGTAGCATGCTGGGCAGCGGTAACTCGTCGTAGTTCAGCAGTGTAATGTGTTGTAAAGTATCGGACTAATTATCCATGTAGCGTCGATGAGTGTCAGAATCAAAAGAGAGCGAGCTCCGGGTAGGAGCTTGCTTTTATCATTCTAGGCGTCGAAAGGTTGTTAAACCTTTCAAACGCGGTAGATCCTGTTTAGATCCACGCGTTTGCCTTTCCAGTTCCTTGTTTTACGGAAGTTACAAGTTAGCGCATTCTTGGGATCACTCGCTGGTCGGACAAGTTCAGGAAATAAACAAGTGTGAATATTAACATGACGAGGTTTTCTCGGTTTAATGGTCTCCATATCTCTACAATAAATTTAACGACAATTTATGAACAAATTTTTAGTTCCACCTCCAAGAGCCAGAATAAATAAGTTGAACGGCATTGGGAGTGTCACTATTCATCTTAGCGACCCCGAAAACTATTGTTTCCACACTAATATAGGTCGTTTCACATGTAACCCCTTCCCACCCCTACTCCTACAGGTACCAGAGGTGTTAGAGAGTTAAACGGCATTGGGAGTGTCACTATTCATCTAAGCGAGCCCGAAACCTATGGATTCCACAATAATAACTGTCGTTTTAGATTATTTTTACATGTCACCCAATCCCACCCCCACTCCTATGGGTACCACGGGTGTCTTGGAGTTGAACGGCATTGGTAGTATCACTATTCATCTAAGCGATCCCGAAACCTATGGATTCCACACTAATAACGGTTGTTTTATATTTCACCCCTTTCCCACCCTACCCTCAAAAATTCCAGGGGAGTGTCACTATTCATCTTAGCGACTCCGAAAACTATTGATTTTACACTAATATCGGTCGTTTTTATTATTTTTACATGTAACCCCTTCCCACCCAACCCCTCGGGGTGACAAGGTTGTCTTGGAGTTGAACGACATTGGTAGTGTCCCTATTTATCTTATCGACCCCGAAAACTATGGATTCCACACTAATATCGGTCGTTTTCGATTATTTTTACATTTCACCCCTTGACACCCACAACCCTAGGTGTGCCAGGGATGTCTTGGAGTTTAACGGCATTGAGAGTGTCACTATTCATCTTAGCAGCCCCCAAAACTATAGATTCCGTTCTAATATCGGTCGTTTTCGATTATTTTTACATGTCACCCCCTTACAACCCTCAGGGGTGTCTTACCCCCACAATATTTCTTTCAAGATTGCAAGTGACACGCGTACCAAGTTTGGTTGAAATCGATCCAGGCGTTCGAGAGTTATGTTGTAACAAACATACATACATCCATTCTTATATATTAGATAATTTTGTTAACACCCTCCCTCAGTCTAGTTGAGTTTCTCACCATTCTCTTCTACACCACAACTCATTTTTCAGTGTTAGACAGATCCTCGAGTCATTAGACGCCGAGGGGAGGGGGGGGGTGTTATTGACGCGGCCGGTCTCTGAGCCCGTGCGCGACCATCGGCGTAACTAGATTTTTTTAAAAATCCGGTTTGCCGTTTCGTGTCTTCTTTGTTTATTTGTGTTGTGATTTCTTTTAAACAGTGATACTTGTGCAATAACTGAACATCTGTTGTAATAATATGGACATGAAGCAAAGAGAACGGATAAAATGGTTATTTCTGGAAATTTCGAGGGAAAGTGACTCAACACATGGACAGTTTCATTCACATGACCATTGAGATAAATCAGCACAACATTTGCAAGAATGCCGGGGAAAATGATAAAGACTTTCGATCATCAATTATTTTATTTGCAAAAGATACTAAATTTCTTAATTGTCTCCATAATGGCGCAGTGGTAACTAAATCGCATTGTAATCGGAAGGGCCCGGGTTCGATACCCGGTGGTTTACTCAATTTAAACTGTAGGTCCAGTCCCGATTAGCTTTTCCGTGCATAGAATGGACTTAAAACAGAAACTAAAAAAACAAAAACTCAAATTTCCAATTTTATGTTCAGACATGTAGTAACATTGAAATTTTTAATATGTGGATCATTAGTTATTTTGTTCTGTGTATTTAATTTATTAACTAAAATGTACATTTCATAGTTTTATGGAATCTCAATTGCTTGTAAAAAAAAGATCTAATCGTAATAGTTTAGGATTTGGCGTTTTAAACCATTAATTTAGCATATTTTAAAAACCCGGTCTCTGAGACCGTGCGGGACCATCGACGTAACGTTTTGTACGCAACCCACGAAGGGTTAACGTAGGATCCGAACCACCAAGTGCGACCACTGGCGAAATAATCTGGAACCTCTTGACTACGAGGCAACAGCATTACCATTATGCCATGAGGAGGCTCCATACCTTTCTGAACCACGCAAGGTTATTATTGTCTAATTGTAGAGCAAAAGATGCTCTGACAAGAATCTCTTTAGTCACAGAATGGGCAAAATGTGAACTACATTAGTAACCATACTGTTACTTCTGACAGAGTTAAAGGAAAATACTGTTTGAAAAATTGTGTGCCATCGCACGAAAGACCGAAGAATAGAAACCTCTAAATGTTTTAACATCTCCCCATTTTAGCATTATATGATAATGCAGGTCTGGTATCTACATAAACGTAGTTCTATATACTTCCACAAAGAAATAACTTAAATGTTTTATGGGATTTAGGGTTTAGAATACAATTTTACTATTAGAAAGCAGCTAATTTGATTTCGTTCCCATAGGTGGTGCCCCAACATTTCCTCCAACTGGTAAGTATTTATTTAATGTTATGTAATTATTATTATTTTACACTTATTACAATAATTATGTTAGTAATACTAGAAATTGATATTGTAATGTAAGTGAAAATTACTTTCTCAAAGTTTAAATAAGTCTGGACTTTTCATGAGCGCTCACGGGCTTATATATTATTCCTAAATACATTAAAATTAGGTATAACAAACTAGGTCACAAAGTAATTTCTCTTAGTTCTCTTGAGGATGTTTCAAACTATAAAATCAGGGACAGGAAGTAGGTTAGACGGAAACTGAAATGTAAAGATTCCTTGTTTCAAGGATGTTCAAAGTATATGATGATGATGATTTATTTAATTGTTCCATGAACAGATACAGCAACTTGTCAAATGTACAGATAACCATAAAATTACTGCAATAGTAAACTCACTATACCTTACACTTTACATTACTATGCAAAATAAACTAATGTAATATAAATTACAGCACAAACTGGAAAATATTGTATACTATGTAAATCCTTAAGAAGGATTTTAGTCAAAATATAAATAAGAAACTTTAGTGATCATGTTAGCAGTGCATATATATATATAAAATATTAAAAATTAATCTTCCAATTTGTTCTCAGAAACTGCATACTGAACAACCATAAAACAAGGTTTAGTAAATAATTCCTGTGTCCAGTATTGCTGACAAGTGTCTGTCTGTTATCAATTGCAATTTTACAAAGCCTTTTCCTTATTGAGTAAACCTAAATATGCTAACGAGGTATCATAGGGGATTAAAGTATTGTAGTCCAAGTTTCTTACACACAAGTCTTCAAAGTAGCTTCTGCAATAACTCAACAGTATTCAGCTTAGATGCGCTCCTTCCGTCTAAATAACTGCTGGGAAGGTCAGTTTTGGAATTGTAAGAAACAGAAATAAATAGATGTATTTCATCTCAAAAGAAACTTCCAAATGCATAATTAATATAAAACTAATTACCTGGCCTTCAGTGCTCGTATTCCAGATATGTGTTTGAAATGAAATTTTTACATCCAAAATTGCCTCAATGTTTGTATTGAACTGCTGGTAGTAGAAGGAAGTTATGCAATTTTTTGACCATCTGAGTAACCAATTACAACAAAAATGAAACCAACTGCTCCAATAGTAAAAAAAATATGAGGAATCCGATTTTCAAGAGACACCACTCTCTGACCTGTAGGTTCACCGCCATCTTGAAAAAATAGCGCCAAAAATTCACATAGGAAAAACAAAGTAATATCTCGAAAACGGTGCACTGTACACAAAACGTGAAGATAACAAAATGAAAGAGCAGAAAATTTGCTAAATTATGGTTTTTGTTTGATATAGCTGCCGTAAATCTTAATTACATTTTCTTGAAATTTTACAATTAGCGTAAAAGTTGGTTTCCGACACAAATAACAGCAAATATGTAAGAAACTACGTAATTTACGTCCTAAAGTCACTGAACCAAGTACATAGCTTACGATTTCCTCCAGAGAATGGTTCATGTTTCGTGCCTTTAGAGTCAGGGGTTTGGGAGATATGTAGGTTAATGCGATGCACCTGCTCCCCAGTTTTTAGGAAAACACTTTGAATATCAATACATACTGACATCATTGTAACCATATGCACATTAACTTTCGAGGAAATGTGCACCTCCAATCTACATTCTGACCCCCCTATTTCTTTTACAATGTTTCCATCGTTGCTACCATCGTGGAGTTAAGAAACGTCCACGTACTGTCCCGATTAGCCTAGCTGAACACAAAGTAGACTTAAAAAACAATTGTGGCCCTATTTGTTAGAGGACGTTACAGACTGGTCTTGATTGAACTTCTAACACTTGCTATTATTATTATTAGAGCTAGTATTATTGCAGATTTTGCTCCGAACCAGATGGGCAGCTATGGCCAGGAACCTGCACCAGTCTGGGCTCCTCGCTTGAGAGTGGTCCCTCAGTACATGCCACCAGGAGAGCCTAATTACGACTACTATGGAGCCTATGGCGACTATGGGTACGACGACTACTACGATCTGCAGCCACTGCCTTCTCAGAGTTCACCATCAAGGTCCGCTATGCCCAAACGTCCTCCTCAGCGCTCTGCCTCTGGGTCTCTGAAGCCCAAACGCCCTACGCACCGTTCAGGTTCAAGGTCACTCGAGTCCAAGCGACGCCCGAAACCGACACCAGCACCAGATGCCGCGTCGGAAGCAGAGGCAAAGGCTCTTGATTCTGGTATGAGGACAGCCATTGATGATATGAAGACGAGGGAGTTGCTGTCTGATGGAACTGGAGGAGAAGTTGCTGACGATTCGTCCATAGTTGGAGGTAAGGCTTCCCATCTACTGACAATACGTTTTGGTTATTGCCCAAGAGATGGCAGGGCGTGAATTGAAAATAATGAAGGGAGAAGATTGCCATAGAATCACATTCGTTTGGCCAAGAAAGGTCAACAGAAACATTTTTTTTTATTTTCGCGTTTAATTGTCACAGTCAATACCATGAATAATCCCAGTGTTTAAACAGCGATCTTCTCTCTACATTGGTTTTCGGAAATAGCTATAATAATGATGTACATATAACAAAAATAATAAAGGCGATCTACAGTTTATGTGTCTTCCTTTTAATTGTTCTCAAGATATAGGAAGAAAATTAACGTAGAATCATATTACATCACGGAAGTTTGACACGCACCTTCTGCCTTTTTAAAGTTTTTAGTCTGGTTATAACCCTTCTATCGGACTTTTCAAAGGCTTCTTAGGGTTAGTAGGACCAAGCCCTTGCGTGGTCTGTGATGCAGGATTTATTTTTAATTTTCACCTATGTAGGTTTGAAATGAAAGATCATCCTGATCTCTTACTAGGAGAGTTATTTAAACTTCCGATGTTATACAAACACTTTTCAAACAGACAGTTCACCCAATACAACTTATAGGCCTAAACCTATTAGTTGTACCTAGGTTTATAACCCTGGTCTTTTTGATGATGCAGGAGAACGCCTTATTCAGAGTTGGGTTTGTGGAATATCTGCCAAATGGAGTACAAGTACACCAGCCAATCCGAAGATTGAAGCAAGATATTCCCCAACGTCCCCTGAACCATCAGCCTTTCGGCAACCAGGAGAATGTCCCGTAGGCTTACAAAAGTCTAGCTCTTTTATATCATAATTTTGTTTACAATTTACCATGGTCACTACATAGTTGCTTTATATTTCCATAGTTTCAGCATTTTTTTTCTGATTTAAGTTAAACAATTCATTACCTATTGTAACATCAACAATAACATTTTTATGGAAAGAAATCTAACAATCTTTAGAGAAAAGATTCGACACTAATTCTTAACAACATAGATTTTATAACATAGACTGAATAGTTTAGTGCTTAAAATGCATGTGTTGACAGGGGCGACACAAGTTAATAAATAAACAAGAAAAAAATCTGCATATCGTGTAGAATGCCACAATTCAAATAGCGACTTCTGTGTAGGATGTTTCCGCAAATAAGTTATGAAATGAGTACGTAGAATCTTGGGAGAGAAAAGAGGAGTTCACAGGATTCCTGTTGGGAAACCTGATGGTAAGAGACCTGTAGGAAGGCCAAGACGAAGATGGAGGGACAACGTTGAGATGGACCTAAAGGAAATCGGTAGGGATGGAAAAGAGTATATAGATCTTACTCAAGATAGGGACAGATGGAAGGCCTGTGTGGCTGCAGCCATGAACCTTCGGGTTTAAGAAGGCTAGAGAGTTAGTTAGTTAGTTAGTATGTAGAATCTACAACAGTGATGGTTCATGCAATATTTCCCTGCTGACAGTATTTCTTTCTGTGATTTCATGATTTGCTTAGGTCAAGTGTTATCTGAAATTCATTGTTTCTTAAATTTCAGATCTTTCAGAAGGATATATGCAGGATGGGTACGACGTTGTGATCCATCGTCATAGTTCAGCGCCTTACATTACATACCACTACCCTTTCTACTCACCCCTTGTATCAGCTCATACTATTGGAGGTGAGTTCATGGATTTAAAAAAAAATTGATGTAAATTATAAAGATGAAAATATGTATTTTGATTATTCTACATTTCATCCTAGCTCATCCTTATCTTCAGTCCTCCATTCTTCTTCACACCTTTCTTCTCTATTTCCTTGGCCTCCTTCCATTTTCTCACTAGTATTCTCTTCTCCCTTCCTATCTGCTTAGCCTCATCCCACTCTATGTCATGTCCTGTTTCTCTCGTGTGTTTAAATATCGCATTTCTCTCTCTCTCTCTCTCTCTCTTAAGTCGTACATCATCCCTATGTTGTTTCAACATGTCTTTCAGACTCTTTTTCGTTTACATTTGTGCATGGTACAGCGTCTGAAGAAGACCTTGCTAGAAGGTTGCAACGTTACGTATAGTTTATGTTTTATAATAAAATGAATTTCTGCCTTGGTCAGCATATTGAGTTTTTCATATCATGGAAACTAGGCTTAATGGTTTTATAATGTAATGTAACTGTCCAAGTTTAAGTGCCAATTGTTATCGCGAACTTAACTTGCAAATGCTCAATGTGAGCACCCTTCGTCATTCTGCACACGTCAATACACTAATCTAGCTCCATCCACACATGTTTCAGTATGTCCTCGTCTGGTTTGCAGCGCAGTACTAACGCGATAGAGTTCTTTGCTGGTGGATCTTTATGAAATTGTGTGTGAAAATAGCGTCACACAATCACGACCGAACATACTCTCATAAAATGCTTTCACCTCACCACTCGCAGCCATTTTGCAACTGGTCAGCCTGGCACCTGGCGGCAGAATTTAAAACTACTGGGACTGTTCCCCAAAAAAAAAAAAAACCTAAGGATGTGTTCGAATGTATTTGCGGGATATTCGCGCGGTGATTATGTTGTATTGCTCATAGAACGTGCCAAATCATTTTGAAACACGATGCATTTGCCCAAGAAACTTATCGATCTGTATTATACAACAAATCAGACGTGTAAGGGTCAGTGGCGAAGCGTAGTCATCGCAAGACTTGCCAAACGTCAGGGTCAATCTTTCAACCGTGGAGGGGGAGGGGAGGAGTTCTACATTGATAATGATGATAACAGTGTTCGTACAGACGTGTGAAGTAGAGATGGCCAAATTCATTTTCTTCTACGTTGTATATGATCGTAAAATAAGGAAGACTAAACATTCTTAAATTCTACCCGAAAAATGGAAAAATTGTTAAACGTCTCTCTCCGAAATCCGGTTAGTAAAATTTCCGAATCGAGATTTTAAATTTTCCGGAATCCTGATGTTGTTGACCATCCCTGGTGTGAAAGGAAGATATGTTTAGGGAAAAGGTTATGTCCAAGTGAGTATGTCTGTTACCTCGAGAACAAAAATCTTGATCAGTCTTGTCATTCGTAAGCATAGTAAACACAAAACAACATTGAAGTACTTTGCGTTTTGTAAAGTAAGAACATTATTTTCAGAAAACGGTATTTGAACCGCAGGATCAAAAGAAAGAGAAAAATTGAAAAGGAGAAATGCTGTGAAGGAAAAACAATGGATCCAGAACTGCTCCCCCCCCCCCCAGCTCTTTCTAGCACTAACCGTGGGGATATTTATGCTTTTGCTTACTTATGACGTTACTGAAAGCCTGCCGTGTTTGTAAACGAGAGGGCTGACCAGACCTGCAAGAGCGGGGGAAAAGCGGTCGAAGGACCTTGGATTCGCAGACCTGCTGCGATGAGTTGACCCGCCTGACACCATTGCACTCAACAGGAAACGTAGCGGGACGACTGGGCACGGGGGATAGAACTGGGCTCTCCTATCGATTCGCTAAAGTTAGCGAATCTGTTGCGTATTTCTAGCTGTTTCATGGCGTCGACTGACTAATTGTGCTCAAATATGCGAGTATTCTTATTTTTTTTTCTTCTCTAAAATATTTTAAAATCATTTTTTTTATTATTATTTTGCTTTGTCATCGCCGCATCTGCCGATGACCGGACGCTTTGCCTCTGGTAAGAGTACCCAATTCTTTAAAAACATTTTTTTAAAAAAAAAAACAGTAAAATGTCAACTCCTGAAAATGTATTCTTGGGACAAACAAGGCTCAAAGAAATTTCTCAGGATGTCACAACCGTTAATTTAAACAGAGAGCTTGTTGTGATAGTCACCATCAAAATATTCACAATAATTTCTGGTCACCCTGTATTTATTGAGTTATTATTGATTGTAATCATATTCCCTCACTCCTCTCTCTCTCTCTCTCTCTCTCTCTCTCTCTCTCTCTCTCTCTCTCTCTCTCCCCCCAATATACTTTATATATATCTCTGGGCGGAGTAGCATTTGTCAAATTGTTTTCACATGGGTAATTAATTTCACTTTAACTATTGTATTCAATTATACTATTCAGTGTTCATTCTTTTTATTTTCAGGTATTACATATACAGGTTTTAAAAAGCCCACAATGAAGAAACTTAAATCAAGCAGAAGATATCTGAAGAAGTCAAGACATCAAGGATAACACTAGTGCAAAAAAAACAAAAACACATCTGTTAGCTCACATGAGCAATTCGAACACATCTGAAACTTTTTAAAATATATCAAAATCAAATCCAGACTTATTTTAAATGATGCAGTCTTGTTCCGCGAAATATGTGGTAACAAAAATACAGAAATTGATTTACTATTCAAAAATGTATTGTAATATTAACACATTTACAGTTTCACAGTTTTTATCTTGTCATAAACACATTTCATTTAAACTGATGGACGCATGTACAAGTAGCTACTTGTAATTGATCAGCAAACAGTTGTACTGTTTACCCGAGATTGTTCCTATGCATCGAAAGGGTCTACAATTTGATATAATGTGTCTATAATATGTTTCATTGACGTATATTATTGGTAGCAATATAAATATAATTATGTAAAAGTAACTATTATTATTCACAAAGAATACATTATATACTTTAAGGTATATCATAAAATTCAAAGTGGATATTTAGTGTTCTAAGTAATTCTCTGCTTTAAAACAAAATAGAAATAATTCACATAATATTGTAATAATTCGCAATAACTCACATCCTATTATCACAGATGTACTAAATTCTCATTTTAAGAAATCTATACAAAAGGAAACTCACGAATTTGGCTGTTCTTTTATATTTTTCTATATCTCAATCTTAATAACATTATAGTGCTGTAATTCAAGATTTGTATCCAAAGCTATGCTGAGAAACAAGTTTTGGTACCTGCAATAAAAATTTAGGGCAAATATTCTACCTGCTAGCAATTAGTGAAATTACATTCCTTACAACAGAATTGTGGTGGCTTTTTCATTATTGTTTTCACAAAGTTTATTGTGATCTCTAACAATATGTACAATAGCAAGCAGTAGGTTCTATTGTTATAAATTGTAACCTTGTATCTGTATACCTATAGGTATACATCGTTTAAGATTTTGTGACACAAATAAACAAATTAGGAATGTAACTATGAATATACAACGTTGTATATCAAAATTGTATCTTATTATTTCTCATATCATTCCGATTAATCGTCAATTTTATTTCTGTTCACAATCTTGAATAATTGTGTTCATTATTCATGACACTCCACTAATTTCTCTTCCCATTCTTTTCAGTATGGTTAGATTGATTTGATTTGATTTACTTCGTGTGGAGTGGTTATCACAGCGCACAACGATGACAGGGTTCCCAGGTTCGAATCCTGGCCTGGGCATTGGCCGTTCTCCATCAATTTCATCATATCATCAGTCATCCTCATCGTCGCGATTAGCCAAAATCGGAAGGGATGATCATATGATGGAATTGATGGAAAACGGCCAATGCCCAGGCCAGAATTCGAACCTGGGAACCCTGTCGTCGTTGTGCGCTGTGATAACCACTGTCCAACGGAGGTTGGCGGAAAGTAAGGAAAAATGACAGAATATTTCACTTCTGGCGAGAATAGTAGGATACACCCTATGGGGTGCGGAGACTACATTATTTCCTGAATGTAAAACCTCGTTTGATTGTAATTCCGTCATCAAAATGACTGTTATGCAAAAATTCTATTACCGAACGCTGTTCCTTCCTCATAGTTATAGGAACATATGCTGTCTTATTTTCACGCAGGTTGCAGCTTAAAACTCTCTTATCTAAATAAGAAATTTAAAAATATCAACTATATTACACAACATTAAATTTGGCGGACTATGTTTCCGCCAAAAGTCTAAATATAAGCCTTTCAGGTACATGATCATGTTTAGAATCAATATCATTAAGGAAGACTAAATGAGAGTGGTCCGTCTCTTCTCTCTCGATTGTCTAATAAATGACAGTCTCGTTCTCGTTATCGTCTCGATCTGAAAATGCCTTATCCTATCTCGGTCTCTTATCGAAATACAGCATTATCAACGTAGAGATGGCTTTTTACCTGTCCGGCATCTCGTTTCGATGCTACGACCATTCATGACCATTCCCCTTTCGCCCAGAACCGAAGAACTTGTTTTATTGCCCCAAGTGATAACCCGCGCCAGAACGGAAGAATCGTTTCGCCCTTTACCGTTTCGCCGAGAGGGAAATGTGAAAGTAAACATTCCCAATCGTGTAGAGCCATATCGAGTGGTCCAAAAGTCCCGGAACGGTCACATATCGTGAGAAACACACATCGAATCGGAAAACGAAAAAATACGTGTTTAATAAGTGAAGGAAAGCTATTCAACGATATCACACTTGATTCCCCACCCGCGCCCCCTGGGGGTGGGTCGGGTGGCAACTGTGAAATTTTAAATGGAAACCCCAAATTTGTATTGTAGAATTGGAAACAAGACTTCATTCCGAGTCCAACGAGCTATCAACCACCCTCCTAGCTCAATTAGGAACGGAGATATGGCGATTTTAAATTTTCGCCCCCCCCCCCAAAAAAAAGGTGGAAATTTCATAAAATCCCAAAAAATGTCAAAGGAACGCTCTGCCCCTAATTGAGCTAGAGTGATGGCCGCGTGCACCAACGCCGATTATTTCGAAGTTCAGATGAACGAGATCAATTTTAATCCACTCTAAATGAACTTGGTTTAAAGATTTGCATTGCACCAACGAAAAACGACGTTCACGAGATTCCGTTCAAATGATCCGAGATTAATTTGTAAGGTTATACCTGATTGGTTGGCTAAAACAAATGACAATCAAGGACCCCACAGAGTAGTGTGATGTGTTAAAGTATCAACGTGTGGGAGAAGAAAGTAATTCAGGCCGCAAACTTACCTGAATTTGAGAAATGTACTGGTCAACCTTGTCGACGAGTACAAGGATGTAGTAGGGTGTAAAGAAATAGTAATCTTAAAAAAGAACTGACGGCACAAGACAAAATGATAAGGAGAAAGCATGGAACCTTCTTCTACGGGACTTCAATGCCTTACGAAATGCATTCGCGAGAGAACAGCGTACGCTCACATGCTATGGTACGCTCGCCCGCTCAATAAAGATATTTTATTATTATTATTACTGTATTGTGGTAAATATTTGCATTTTTCATTTCTTAATTCTTATATATTTATATTGTCGTGTCGTGTAAATAGCCAGTAACATGTATTTTCGTAAATTTATACAATCATATTTCCTCTGTTGTAATTTACCTTGCACATGCATATGTTTTGTGTTCTGGGATAGAAAGTACAATATTTAGAAACATTTCGACTTCGTGCAACAGAGCCACAAATTATTATAGTAGAATGACAGCACTTCGTTCCTACGCGTCAGCAAAAATTTGATGCGGCTGGTGTTATGTTACATCCGGTGTAGCGGGGTACGAGCGATTTTATTGTTGAGTCAGCAGAACGTGTCTGATCACGTTGAAGGCATCGGAAGCGGTGGGGGAGGGGGGTCAATGGATATGTCACGTTGTTTCTTGATGTATGCTAACCTAACACGTGCGTATGTTTGTGTGTGTGTGGAGGAAATGCGCGCGCAACCATTGCGTATGATTCAAAGACATGAAGAAATGATTTAAAGATGGCGCCGAATTTTGCTCTACCCCGAAAGCTTAGCGGCTAAGGTTATTGCTCTGTAAAACAAGAGGCGTCGGGGGTTCGATTCCTGGTAGAGTCAATATTGATTGATTGATAGATTGAGTTAGTTTTTTAAGTCCGTTTTATGCACGGCAAAACTAATCAGGATTGGAGCTACAGTTGAAAAGTGGTGATTCGGACCACTATGTGCCTCCACCGAGTATCGAACCTGGGACCCTTTGATTACAAGGCGACGATGTCAATATTGAATGGTCTCGATTAGCCTGTGTGTAAATAAAGGCAACAAAATGGTTGAGTTCGAAAATCGAGTTGGGTTAGTGGTTAATGTTGTCACCTGGCAATGAAGAGGTCGCGGGTTCGATTCTCTAGGTAGTTAAATTAGACCAATTGTTTAGTCCCGCCATTATAGGTCGCGATTAGTCCATCTGTGCATAAATAGTGATTGAATAAAATCAATATGGCGGCCTTGGGTTAGTGGTTAATGTTGTCGCCTGGTAATGAAGAGGTCGCGGGTTCGATTCTCTAGGTAGTTAAATGAGGCCAATTGTTTTGTCCCGCCATTATAGGTCCCGATTAGTCCATCTGTGCATAAATAGTATTTGAATAAAATCAATATGGCGGCCGCGTTTTGTGTTTAGCGGCGGCGGCGGCGCGGCGCGGGGCGGGGCGGCGCGGGCGCGGTGGGTGTTTTTTTATTCCGCGAGATGTTTCAACCAAGTGGTTGAGGGTTCGATTCCCAATGTTGGTGAAAATTGGATATTCAATTGTATTTGTTTAAAAGTTCCGATTAGCTTTTTGTGCACAAAGAGAAAATGAACTAATTGGAAATAGGATGTTTATGCTGTAATGAAAAGGTCCCGGGTTCGATTCACAATGTCAAATTGGCTGATAATGATGTTTTTTTTTTTAAAAAAAAAAAAAAGAAGTGTGTTGAGTCCGCATTAGTATTTAGGCAGGAACAGATATTAAAAATCAAAACAAAATGCCTTTTGATTACAACGCAGAGACTTTACCGCTAATGTATAAAGATAAATTAGAAGGTCCCGGGTTCGATCCCCGGCCGGTTCAAATCCGGGAACTTTTCTAACGATGGAAGCGGCCCCGGCGCCCACCCAGCGTCGAATAACATGGGTACCTGGGGGAAACCCTGGGGGGGTAAAGGCGGTCAGGGGCGTGATGCTGATCACATCACCCCCACTCACGACCGGATCAAGAAAGTGAGGGGCGTTACCCCCACACCCCCTATACGCCTTCATGGCGTGGTGCTATGCACAGGGGAGCACTTTACCTTTTAAATTAGAATCTGTTGTTTTGCCGTGTGGGACCCCAGTACCGATTAGCTTAAATGCATAAAGAGTAGGTAAAATAAGCAAGATGGCCGTCACTATTGTTTTGTGATCAAAGAGGAGTCACAGGTTCGATTCAATCAAAGGAGGCAAGATTCTATGTTTCAATTCCATGTAAAAGTCTAAAGTTACGTTTCGATTAACCTCAATGCATAAAGAGGAATTAAACAAAAAACAAGCAAAATGGCGACAGATGTGATAAAAGAAAAATTGAATTAGTTTTTATAGTGACAAGAAAAAATAGCGAATCATTGTTAGAAATAGAATGAAAATAAAGATACTTGCCTTTGCGTGTCCAGCGCTGTGCAGAAAAGCTCTCATGCTTTATCTCCGACAAGTCCACAATACACATTTTTTTTATTGTATAGTTAATTATTAATGTTGTTATTAACACAGATTCTTACCAGTGTGAAGAAAAGCTCTCATGCTTTATCTCCGACAAATCCACAATACACACTTTTTCATTATATAGTTAATTATTAATGTTGTTATTAACACCGAGTTTTACCAGTGTGAAGAAAAGCTCTCATGCTTTATCTTCGACAAGTCCACAATACACACTTTTTCATTATATAGTTAATTATTAATGTTGTTATTAACGATTGTTACCAGTAAAAATATAAACCATGAGGATTTTTAAAGGGGCGATAAGTGAAAAAAAGCCAAGACATATATTTTATCCCTGTTTATTACCAATATTTACAAAATTCAAAAGAGCCGCACACACACACACACACACACACATACATATGTAAAATGTTTATATTGTGTCACCAGTTTATCAGCATGTTATTTAACAAGTTTTTATTCTTCAAGTTTGTTCACTCACCCACATAAGGAATTGTGTCACTATCATATCCATTTTCTGCTGCAACCACTGAATTAAAATGTTTCACTATTTTTTCCACAAGCATGTTCTCGCAAAAAACAAACACTTCTTTGGAAAGTCTTTTTCCGTCGATGTTTTGTATAGACAAAGGCTCAGGTTTTGTACATCCATGTAGATGGGAAAGCACAAACTTCTCCTTATTACATGCATGGACAGGGGAAATATCTGTGCAACCGAAACATTGTTCGCGAAGGTCGAGAATACAAGATTCCACACAGTTTCCAAAATATGATTTCAGATACGGCGACACTGTTTCACACATAACTTTCGCATGCTCGATGCACACAAATATCTTCATAAAGTTCCGCCACGAACTTTCTGCGATGAACACTATCTCCAGGGAACCGTAAGCTGGTTTCTTCCTTATAATGATCTGACGGCGATTGTACAGTGTGGTTATCAGCAATTCATGTTGCTCACTTAGTGGGTAGGAAACACGAGGCTGCTCACCTGGAATAGCGATGTAATTGTCGATTACTGGAAACAATTCCTGAAGAGCGTGCCACTCCTGCAACTGTAGTTCAACACCGGCCGCCCCGCTTCTGTGTAGCCTGACCACAGGTTGGAAATCCAGATGAGAGGAAAGTCCGATTGAGATAACTTTTGTTTTCGAAGCATTCAAATAGTAGACGTGATCAAATAATATCGACTGGCGTATAAGACTAGTTACTTGTTTTTGTTCTTCAGGTAAATGCTGATCGCTCTCTTTCTGAAGAACCCCCTTGAAATTAGTGTACGGTTGAAATCTTTTTTTCAGCGGCATCGAAATAGAGGATTCCATGACTAAGAACTGCGAGATACTGCATGTCGCAGCGTGCAGGTATACATTTCAAGAAATGCGTGGGTGTGTTTTTGAGACGCATGCGCGCGTAGCAAACCAAGCATGTGCTGGACAAAAAAGGTGGAGGGGGGGCGGGGCATTACAAAGATCAATGGTGAGAGAAAAATCAGCAGAATATCATAAACGTCATATTGAGGAAATATTGGATAACAAATATTAATTAATTTAATTAAAGCATCAATCGCATTGTCGATCTGAAATTAGGTTTATAGACAGGGGGCAAAATGGAAAATATCGACGATGTTCTAGTATTGGATTGTTTCTGTATTTCCATCGGTATAATCCTCCACCACATTTGAAGCATACTGTTTTATCCTCTTTTTGAATGTAAAATAATCCTGCTTCGGACAGAGCTTCTACAAACGGGAATTCTTTTGATTGCCAGTTTCTGAAAGAGGACAATCTAGCATTGAAAGATCCCATCTCTGGATATTGCGTCATTGTTCTGTAAAGACACAAAACAAGATAAATATTATAAGTAAGCTGTTGTAAACTGTAACGCTACAAAATTATTAATATACTATTAGGACTATATGTAACTTGTATAAAATTTCAAACAGTATTTACTGTCAATATTTTCTAGTATACGTACCGAGTATTATAAATTTAATTTACGAGTCAGCAAATAAGTTGTTATAATATTGTCGTTTTTTATCGGTACTGGGAATAAAATTTGAAATTTATGCATGGGTTTACCAGAGGCTCTATGGAATAAATACAGAAAACAGTAATGCCCACAGTACACAGACCCGTAACTTTGTATCTGATGAGTGTTGTACGTATAGAATTTAGAGTTATTTTCCAAAAATCGCAAATGGTTATGCACATGTGGAGGTTTTCCGTAACTATCAAAAAATTCCCCCCGGGAGTTACTGTCTATGTAAATTGCTACCCAGTGCTTCCCGGGGCTATCTTTGGGATCTGTATTTACAATCAACGCTGCTGGTAGTTCCACATGTACAGGTAATTCATTAGCTGCGAAAACCCCAACATGATGATTGTCAAAGGCTCTATTTGATATTAACCCGTGAAGCAAATTTAAAGTCGACAGCATTGCTGGACACTAAATAGTAATATTGTGCAACTCACCTTGTTATACAATTAATCCAGATGAATATCTCTTTGATTATTAATTTCCATGAGAGCGTCAAATTCAGAGTAGATAACACAAGTCACAGTAGATTCCAAAGCCGATTTGAAGTGGACTTCCAAGCTAACAGCCCCTTGCCGTTGAAGACTGCAGTGGGATATGGCACTTGCAGCTGCGTCTGGTGTTATATCGAAAACAAGTAATGCGTATCCCTGGGGGTATTCCTCACGCGATATATTGTTTCCTTCATCCATATAGTGTATCCCTGTTCCAGAGAATAATGTGTGATATGCTGTTATGTACTTGTTGTTTTCAAAGTCTGGTTGAAGTGGTTTGCCGGGAATTTGGACTCCATCAACATATAAAGTAAAGAAGTTGTAATTGAAATGTTGAAAATTGAATGGGTTTGTAGACAGTGTGCCGTTGAATGCATCGTTGGTAACAAACCCCACAACTAATCGTTTCGGAAGACGTCCAAGTATCACATTGTCAATTGTTTTTGAAACAATATCTTTTGGAATAGTTACAGCTTTAAGTTGTACTCTTGTTAGAGGGTATTTTGCTCTATGTTTTTGCAATATGAGATTGGACTAAGTTTGATGGATGAACTGACCGATACTTTTCTCACATATAGTGTAGCATCCAGAATTTCCACTTTGCCTTCACTGTCATCTAATCCCATCAAGCAGAAAGTGTTTTTCGAAGGAATCAGTTTTATTCGCATTTCCACTCCATTGATCAAAAATTTCTCTTGATTGAAAATATCAGAATGCAAGTAACCAAACATATCAAATGTTTTACTCTGTTTTGTTAGTTGGTTACGTTTTGTAAAGCCTTTGTTGTCTTCCGAAACGTTATCAAAAGCGCCTGCTGTATCCTTGTACCACAATGCACTTTGGAGATGAGATGATTTTGCAGATATGTCATAGTTCAGTGCTTTTTCAAAATAAGACCTGTATGGGTGCATGTGAGATGGAAACGAGATGAGTTTGTTATTTAAGTAGATTTGTACTTCGCTGAACATTGCATTGAGAAAATCATTGACAGGTCCAATTGTTTTATCTGTGGGTAGCAATAACTGACCATTCGCTTTTACAATTCTGGCATCTATATTCAACATTGTGTGTGCTAAATCCATATAATCATCACCATGTCCAGGTATTACAAACTCGGTGGGGGCATTATCTGCCAGAGAACTAACAGGTTTGTATCCGATGGTGTGGTGTTCTAAGATGCTTGTCTGAGTAGGTTTTACCGAGAAAATATCCAATTCACTTTTAAAACACTCACATGATTTCTCCCTAATTATCTTAATCTTATTATTATCGATGATCAGATGAGGGAATGCGATCAAAGAGTCACAGATTTATTTACAAAAGGGTGTCATCATCGTGATATTAGTCTTTTCTTTATCACTCAAAATCTATTCCATCAGGGAAAAGGGAATAGGGATATATCTTTAAATAGTCATTATATTGTATGCTTCAAAAATCCAAGAGACAGAGCCCAAATTAATTATTTATCTAGACAAGTATACCCGGAGAATCCAAATTTTATAAAAGATGCATATTACAATGCCACCGCTGAACCCCATGGATATTTGCTGTTTGATCTGAAGCAGAACACTCCGGAAGAAGTACGTTTTCGGTCGCGGATATTTCCCGACGATGATATCAATTATGTATATATTCCTACAAAAAAAGCAAGCATAATCACTAGTCGTTTATTCTGTCATCATGGCTCCAAGAGTGAAACACGCTAAAGTGCTCCAAGTTTTGTCGGATGCTAAACCAGCTCTTCGCACAGCGATATTACAAGCTGCTGATTCTTCCTTAGTTAATTCAATCTGTGAGTGTTGTTACAATGTTCTAAAAGGGAATGTTCCTCTTTCAACACCTCAGAAAACAAGATTGAGCCGGTACAAGAAGGTGATACGTAATCTCTCTGCCAAAGGACACTCTACAAAGCAGAAGAAACAGATACTAGTGCAACACGGAGGATTTTTACCTGCGTTATTAGCCCCTTTAATAGGAGGTGTGTTATCAAGTTTATTTAAGTGAAAAAAAAAAATCTGAACATGGAGCATGCCAAAAAAATGGTTATAATACCTCAAGAATTTATGGATAACATGAGACATCCTGTTATGTCTGCACCGTCTACATCCTTATCGCAATTGGATCAGGATATGCAAGTAATTTTGAATCTCAAAGGTCTTTCGGATGATGAAAAATGGAATCGTTACAGTATTGTGCTCCAAAAATTTCTGTCTATTACTCGAAAACAAAGAGAACCTGTGTCGCTACCGATTACAGAATCTACTGAGAAGTTGACTGATATGAAGAAGAAATTCTAGATGCTACACCTAGCATGTATCGTAGAAAAGCCGAACTGTTGTATGAACGTCTTTTACATAATAGTAATATTGATTGGGATAAATATGGGGCAGTTTTTATTAACAATAATAAAATTGAAGGCTCAAATATTGTCGATCTAGTATCGGATATAATTCGGCCACGAAAAACAAGCAATCCTGTTGGGTGGCAACTATTCAATAGAGCTCTGGCGTTATCTAATATTCCTCAAGAATATATAGGTAACCCCCGGAGACAGGAGTTTATTCAACAGATTGTTTTTGGCAACCCCGGACGCCATGTTCCGCTGTCCGGAGCTAACCAAGAAGAGGCACAAGAATTAACAGAAGCAGAAGAAGAAGAAGAAGAAAAGGAACCAATTTCTTTTGTATCATCATTTCCAGGGCACAAACGTAAACGTACTGTTCCAGTTTGGTCAAGATACAAACCATGAGCGAAAAAATATTAGAGAATATCTGGTACAATCCATCTCATCCAGCATCCTATTCTACAGCTTCAACACTATGGAAAGCTGTAAAAAAAATCCATACCATTGTCAACAATCAAACATTGGTTGACAAAGCAAACTGCATACACTTTGCATAGACCTGTAAAGCGTCGATTTCCGAGAAACTTTTATTTTGTGCATAATATCGATGACCAATGGCAGGCTGACTTGAATGACATGCAGAGTTTGCGGAATCACAACAAAGGGTACAGATATATACTCACAGTTATCGATATTTTTAACAGGCATGCTTGGGCTGTCCCTGTAAAAAATAAAACTGGTGTATGTATAAAAAAGGCTTTCCAGCAAATTTTCAAACAAAGCAAAAGAAAACCTTTGAAATTACAAACTGACAAAGGCCGTGAGTTTACCAACAGTATTGTGCAGGAATATCTCAAAAAACAAAATGTAATTTATTTTACAACAAAGAATCCTGATATTAAAGCTAGTATTGTTGAAAGATTCAACAGAACTTTAAAGGAACGCATGTGGAAGTATTTTACAAAGCAAAGAACCAGCTGTTATGTTAATGTACTCCCAAAGCTTTTGAAAGCTTATAATCATAAAATTCACTCGAGTATTAAAATGGCACCAGCAGATGTTACTCCTGAGAGGGTTTTGAAAGTATGGCACAATATGTATGACAAAAAACTCAAATCTGATTCATCTCCACTATTGTCATTGAAGATGCCATTCAAAATAGGAGATACAGTGAGAATAACAAAAACCAAAAAACGCTTTGACAAAGGTTACATGGAAAATTGGACAAGAGAAATATTTGTGGTGGAACGTATTTTGAAAAGAAATCCTCAAGTGTATGAATTAAAAGATCTACAAGGACATAAAATCGATGGAACATTTTATACGGAAGAGTTGCAATTGGTCCGCTTACCGGATATGCATGAAATTGATAAAATCCTTGCGACCAAAGGTAAAGGAGCCAGTAAAAAGTTGTTAGTTCATTGGAAAGGTTACTCCAGATTATTTGACAGTTGGATTAGCGCATCGTTTTTGGAGTCAAAAAAAGAGAGAGAGAGGCATAAATTTTTGTAGGTATTCTCATCAGTGGTACAAATAACCTTCATAACACATCATGAGAAAAGCAAACGCTTTCTACCTTACTTTGCCTAGTAACAGTTCCATGAAATATTTCCCAAGTAATACTCTAACTAATTACACCACAAAGCTTCAGAACCGTGTGGAGTTGGACACCAACAAATGGGAGATGGCATTGGTAGAAGTGCATTATCCTTATTCAATACTAAACATTACAAGATTTAACAACTATATTCAATATAAATCTGTGGATGATGTCAAATGGAACGAACTTCGAATATCCGAAGGCTATTACGCATCTATAAACAGCATTGTTGCAGAAATCAATAAATATTTTGAAACATTAAATTTTAGTCTCCGAAATCATCCTGCGTACAAACATGTGACTGTTGATATATCTACCAAGCAGAGAAACATAAATGTACGATTGTCACCTCAACTGGCACGGATATTAGGTTTTAAACCGACCGATGATCTATCAGAAGTAAAAATTGGACGCTCGCCTCCAAATGTTGTGAGAGAAATTCCTTCCCAGATGTATATTTACACAGATATTGCGGAATCACATATGGTGGGAGATGCTGTCGCCCCTCTATTACGTATTATAAACATTAATCCTATGGAACATACTTTTGGAAGTGATGGTGTGCAAATTTTCGATTCACCACATTACATCCCAGTGCAGAAACATAATTTCGAACAAATAGAAATTGACTTAAGGGATAGCACTAGTGCACACATCCCATTCTCCTTCGGACTAGTGTGTTTGAAACTTCATTTTAGACGTTGTGGTGAAAAGCTCTGATTATGAATGACCCATATTTTCAATACTACCATCAACAAGCTGGATCTGGTGTAGGTAACATATATTACGGTGCTGCCTATCAAAAAGGACATGGCATTGGAAGTTTTCTTGGAGGACTTTTTCGGTCAGCTTTGCCTCTTATCAAAAAAGGAGCGAAAGCTGTAGGGAAAGAAATGTTAAAAACAGGGGTAAATGTGTTAGGTGATGTTGTAGACAAAACATCCCTAAAACTGTCACTACAATCCAGAATTTCGGATGCCAGATCAAATCTTAAAAGAAAAGCTGAAACAAAGCTCAAGGAAATGATTGGTTCAGGTTATCAGGGGCATAAACATTTCAAAAGGAATCACTCTGCTTCGGGACAGCGAACTGGAAGGATCGCTCAGAGAAAGAAGAGATCCAGTGCCAATACAAACACCAAGAAAACAACCAAACGCAACCGTAAGAAAATTCAAATAACATCAGATATTTTTGATTAGATATGGCGCTAATTAGGGAGAAATCATGTGAGTGTTTTAAAAGTGAATTGGATATTTTCTCGGTAAAACCTACTCAGACAAGCATCTTAGAACACCACACCATCGGATACAAACCTGTTAGTTCTCTGGCAGATAATGCCCCCACCGAGTTTGTAATACCTGGACATGGTGATGATTATATGGATTTAGCACACACAATGTTGAATATAGATGCCAGAATTGTAAAAGCGAATGGTCAGTTATTGCTACCCACAGATAAAACAATTGGACCTGTCAATGATTTTCTCAATGCAATGTTCAGCGAAGTACAAATCTACTTAAATAACAAACTCATCTCGTTTCCATCTCACATGCACCCATACAGGTCTTATTTTGAAAAAGCACTGAACTATGACATATCTGCAAAATCATCTCATCTCCAAAGTGCATTGTGGTACAAGGATACAGCAGGCGCTTTTGATAACGTTTCGGAAGACAACAAAGGCTTTACAAAACGTAACCAACTAACAAAACAGAGTAAAACATTTGATATGTTTGGTTACTTGCATTCTGATATTTTCAATCAAGAGAAATTTTTGATCAATGGAGTGGAAATGCGAATAAAACTGATTCCTTCGAAAAACACTTTCTGCTTGATGGGATTAGATGACAGTGAAGGCAAAGTGGAAATTCTGGATGCTACACTATATGTGAGAAAAGTATCGGTCAGTTCATCCATCAAACTTAGTCCAATCTCATATTGCAAAAACATAGAGCAAAATACCCTCTAACAAGAGTACAACTTAAAGCTGTAACTATTCCAAAAGATATTGTTTCAAAAACAATTGACAATGTGATACTTGGACGTCTTCCGAAACGATTAGTTGTGGGGTTTGTTACCAACGATGCATTCAACGGCACACTGTCTACAAACCCATTCAATTTTCAACATTTCAATTACAACTTCTTTACTTTATATGTTGATGGAGTCCAAATTCCCGGCAAACCACTTCAACCAGACTTTGAAAACAACAAGTACATAACAGCATATCACACATTATTCTCTGGAACAGGGATACACTATATGGATGAAGGAAACAATATATCGCGTGAGGAATACCCCCAGGGATACGCATTACTTGTTTTCGATATAACACCAGACGCAGCTGCAAGTGCCATATCCCACTGCAGTCTTCAACGGCAAGGGGCTGTTAGCTTGGAAGTCCACTTCAAATCGGCTTTGGAATCTACTGTGACTTGTGTTATCTACTCTGAATTTGACGCTCTCATGGAAATTAATAATCAAAGAGATATTCATCTGGATTAATTGTATAACAAGGTGAGTTGCACAATATTACTATTTAGTGTCCAGCAATGCTGTCGACTTTAAATTTGCTTCACGGGTTAATATCAAATAGAGCCTTTGACAATCATCATGTTGGGGTTTTCGCAGCTAATGAATTACCTGTACATGTGGAACTACCAGCAGCGTTGATTGTAAATACAGATCCCAAAGATAGCCCCGGGAAGCACTGGGTAGCAATTTACATAGACAGTAACTCCCGGGGGGAATTTTTTGATAGTTACGGAAAACCTCCACATGTGCATAACCATTTGCGATTTTTGGAAAATAACTCTAAATTCTATACGTACAACACTCATCAGATACAAAGTTACGGGTCTGTGTACTGTGGGCATTACTGTTTTCTGTATTTATTCCATAGAGCCTCTGGTAAACCCATGCATAAATTTCAAATTTTATTCCCAGTACCGATAAAAAACGACAATATTATAACAACTTATTTGCTGACTCGTAAATTAAATTTATAATACTCGGTACGTATACTAGAAAATATTGACAGTAAATACTGTTTGAAATTTTATACAAGTTACATATAGTCCTAATAGTATATTAATAATTTTGTAGCGTTACAGTTTACAACAGCTTACTTATAATATTTATCTTGTTTTGTGTCTTTACAGAACAATGACGCAATATCCAGAGATGGGATCTTTCAATGCTAGATTGTCCTCTTTCAGAAACTGGCAATCAAAAGAATTCCCGTTTGTAGAAGCTCTGTCCGAAGCAGGATTATTTTACATTCAAAAAGAGGATAAAACAGTATGCTTCAAATGTGGTGGAGGATTATACCGATGGAAATACAGAAACAATCCAATACTAGAACATCGTCGATATTTTCCATTTTGCCCCCTGTCTATAAACCTAATTTCAGATCGACAATGCGATTGATGCTTTAATTAAATTAATTAATATTTGTTATCCAATATTTCCTCAATATGACGTTTATGATATTCTGCTGATTTTTCTCTCACCATTGATCTTTGTAATGCCCCGCCCCCCCTCCACCTTTTTTGTCCAGCACATGCTTGGTTTGCTACGCGCGCATGCGTCTCAAAAACACACCCACGCATTTCTTGAAATGTATACCTGCACGCTGCGACATGCAGTATCTCGCAGTTCTTAGTCATGGAATCCTCTATTTCGATGCCGCTGAAAAAAAGATTTCAACCGTACACTAATTTCAAGGGGGTTCTTCAGAAAGAGAGCGATCAGCATTTACCTGAAGAACAAAAACAAGTAACTAGTCTTATACGCCAGTCGATATTATTTGATCACGTCTACTATTTGAATGCTTCGAAAACAAAAGTTATCTCAATCGGACTTTCCTCTCATCTGGATTTCCAACCTGTGGTCAGGCTACACAGAAGCGGGGCGGCCGGTGTTGAACTACAGTTGCAGGAGTGGCACGCTCTTCAGGAATTGTTTCCAGTAATCGACAATTACATCGCTATTCCAGGTGAGCAGCCTCGTGTTTCCTACCCACTAAGTGAGCAACATGAATTGCTGATAACCACACTGTACAATCGCCGTCAGATCATTATAAGGAAGAAACCAGCTTACGGTTCCCTGGAGATAGTGTTCATCGCAGAAAGTTCGTGGCGGAACTTTATGAAGATATTTGTGTGCATCGAGCATGCGAAAGTTATGTGTGAAACAGTGTCGCCGTATCTGAAATCATATTTTGGAAACTGTGTGGAATCTTGTATTCTCGACCTTCGCGAACAATGTTTCGGTTGCACAGATATTTCCCCTGTCCATGCATGTAATAAGGAGAAGTTTGTGCTTTCCCATCTACATGGATGTACAAAACCTGAGCCTTTGTCTATACAAAACATCGACGAAAAAAGACTTTCCAAAGAAGTGTTTGTTTTTTGCGAGAACATGTTTGTGGAAAATATAGTGAAACATTTTAATTCAGTGGTTGCAGCAGAAAATGGATATGATAGTGACACAATTCCTTATGTGGGTGAGTGAACAAACTTGAAGAATAAAAATTTGTTAAATAACATGCTGATAAACTGGTGACACAATATAAACATTTTACATATGTATGTGTGTGTGTGTGTGTGTGTGTGCGGCTCTTTTGAATTTTGTAAATATTGGTAATAAACAGGGATAAAATATATGTCTTGGCTTTTTTTCACTTATCACCCCTTTAAAAATCCTCATGGTTTATATTTTTACTGGTAACAATCGTTAATAACAACATTAATAATTAACTATATAATGAAAAAGTGTGTATTGTGGACTTGTCGAAGATAAAGCATGAGAGCTTTTCTTCACACTGGTAAAACTCGGTGTTAATAACAACATTAATAATTAACTATATAATGAAAAAGTGTGTATTGTGGATTTGTCGGAGATAAAGCATGAGAGCTTTTCTTCACACTGGTAAGAATCTGTGTTAATAACAACATTAATAATTAACTATACAATAAAAAAAATGTGTATTGTGGACTTGTCGGAGATAAAGCATGAGAGCTTTTCTGCACAGCGCTGGACACGCAAAGGCAAGTATCTTTATTTTCATTCTATTTCTAACAATGATTCGCTATTTTTTCTTGTCACTATAAAAAACTAATTCAATTTTTCTTTTATAACATCTGTCGCCATTTTGCTTGTTTTTGTTTAATTCCTCTTTATGCATTGAGGTTAATCGAAACGTAACTTTAGACTTTTACATGGAATTGAAACATAGAATCTTGCCTCCTTTGATTGAATCGAACCTGTGACTCCTCTTTGATCACAAAACAATAGTGACGGCCATCTTGCTTATTTTACCTACTCTTTATGCATTTAAGCTAATCGGTACTGGGGTCCCACACGGCAAAACAACAGATTCTAATTTAAAAGGTAAAGTGCTCCCCTGTGCATAGCACCACGCCATGAAGGCGTATAGGGGGTGTGGGGGTAACGCCCCTCACTTTCTTGATCCGGTCGTGAGTGGGGGTGATGTGATCAGCATCACGCCCCTGACCGCCTTTACCCCCCCAGGGTTTCCCCCAGGTACCCATGTTATTCGACGCTGGGTGGGCGCCTGGGCCGCTTCCATCGTTAGAAAAGTTCCCGGATTTGAACCGGCCGGGGATCGAACCCGGGACCTTCTAATTTATCTTTATACATTAGCGGTAAAGTCTCTGCGTTGTAATCAAAAGGCATTTTGTTTTGATTTTTAATATCTGTTCCTGCCTAAATACTAATGCGGACTCAACACACTTCTTTTTTTTTTTTTTAAAAAAAAAAAACATCATTATCAGCCAATTTGACATTGTGAATCGAACCCGGGACCTTTTCATTACAGCATAAACATCCTATTTCCAATTAGTTCATTTTCTCTTTGTGCACAAAAAGCTAATCGGAACTTTTAAACAAATACAATTGAATATCCAATTTTCACCAACATTGGGAATCGAACCCTCAACCACTTGGTTGAAACATCTCGCGGAATAAAAAAACACCCACCGCGCCCGCGCCGCCCCGCCCCGCGCCGCGCCGCCGCCGCCGCTAAACACAAAACGCGGCCGCCATATTGATTTTATTCAAATACTATTTATGCACAGATGGACTAATCGGGACCTATAATGGCGGGACAAAACAATTGGCCTCATTTAACTACCTAGAGAATCGAACCCGCGACCTCTTCATTACCAGGCGACAACATTAACCACTAACCCAAGGCCGCCATATTGATTTTATTCAATCACTATTTATGCACAGATGGACTAATCGCGACCTATAATGGCGGGACTAAACAATTGGTCTAATTTAACTACCTAGAGAATCGAACCCGCGACCTCTTCATTGCCAGGTGACAACATTAACCACTAACCCAACTCGATTTTCGAACTCAACCATTTTGTTGCCTTTATTTACACACAGGCTAATCGAGACCATTCAATATTGACATCGTCGCCTTGTAATCAAAGGGTCCCAGGTTCGATACTCGGTGGAGGCACATAGTGGTCCGAATCACCACTTTTCAACTGTAGCTCCAATCCTGATTAGTTTTGCCGTGCATAAAACGGACTTAAAAAAACTAACTCAATCTATCAATCAATCAATATTGACTCTACCAGGAATCGAACCCCCGACGCCTCTTGTTTTACAGAGCAATAACCTTAGCCGCTAAGCTTTCGGGGTAGAGCAAAATTCGGCGCCATCTTTAAATCATTTCTTCATGTCTTTGAATCATACGCAATGGTTGCGCGCGCATTTCCTCCACACACACACAAACATACGCACGTGTTAGGTTAGCATACATCAAGAAACAACGTGACAAATCCATTGACCCCCCTCCCCCACCGCTTCCGATGCCTTCAACGTGATCAGACACGTTCTGCTGACTCAACAATAAAATCGCTCGTACCCCGCTACACCGGATGTAACATAACACCAGCCGCATCAAATTTTTGCTGACGCGTAGGAACGAAGTGCTGTCATTCTACTATTATTATTATTTTGGCAGTTTTTAGTTTACTTTACACATTTCTCGAATTATCGGCATTGTACATCCAACATCTCTAGCGTTTGCACGCCCTCGATATCACTTTCCGCTCTTTTTATATTCAAAAACAACTGCTTGCAGTCGAAGCGTCAGTATCGTGAACCAGGATCAGACACCAAAACGGTGGCGAATGGCCGATCAGAAGATAAACTCGTTTTGATGTTCCTAGATCGCGATCAAGTGTTGAACCGTCTTGGTGCAATGGAATTTTCCAAAGATCCTTTCCCGATCCGAGTTTAAAATTTGATCTTCGTTCGTGCACGCGGCCATGAAAGCGTCAAGACCTTTCAATAGAGTATATGGAAGGGGATCTACCATACACTATTGAAAGGTCTTGAAAATTTAAAATCGCCATATCTCCGTTCCTAATTGAGCTAGGAGGGTGTTTGATAGCTCGTTGGACTCGGAATGAAGTCCTGTTTCCAATTCTACAATAAAAAATGGGGGTTTCCATATAAAATTTCACAGTTGCCACCCGCCCCACCCCCAGGGGGCGGGGGTGGGGAATCAAGTGTGATATCTTTGAATAGCTTTCCTTCACTTATTAAACACGTATTTTTTCGTTTTCCTATTCGATGTGTATTTCTCACGATATGTGACCGTTCCGGGACTTTTGGACCACCCTGTATATCAAATTCACTCGCGATCTTCTAACAAATGCAACGAAGGATGTCGCGCAACTATTTTGTTTTTGCCTAATCTAAGCTAACCTAACATCACTAATACTATTGCTGATATTGTGTTTGAACTGTGTATTCTTATGTACATGTATCTGTACTTCTGTTATTATTGCATTAAATAATGCGACAAGGCTCCCCTTTGGAAGCCACACCTCATTATTTGGTTTTTTACTTGCACATTTCCCTTCACATTCAAACAATCTTTTAAAAATTCCCTCTGGGCGAAACGGTAACTGGCGAAACAGTACTTCCGTTCTGGGGCGTGTTATCACTTGGGTCAATAAAACAAGGTTTTAGGTACTAGGGCGAAACGGGAAGACACGAGTTTAAAGCGGTTGATTGATTGATTTGATTTAATTTACGTCAATTTTATGCCATTTTTGGCTAATCGCTACGATGGGGATGACTGATATAAAATTGATGAAGGACCCTCACATAGAACACTCATACCCAGGCCTGGATTGAAACTTTGGACCCCTGGCGTCGTTGCGCTGTGCCATTCACTGCACCACGGAGGTTCACAGTTTAAAGTGGGATCCGAACCACTGTACCCCCATCGGGGTATCGAACCTGTGACCTTTCGGTTACAAGGCAATGCCATAATGGAGGCCGCTCAACTTTGATGTACACGTAGAGGATTGTATAATTATTGTATTAACAGAAACAGTATTACATTTATTTATTGTATTTAAGAACAAAAAGAAATATTGAAACTTTTGAGTTCTAAAGCCTTCTAAAATAAGAAGAGTTGTAGTGTGCATGTAAAAGTGATGAATCCTTTTTAATTTTACTTGCAGAAGTGAGCTGCAATGAGCGTTTTTCTCTCGAGCGGCAAATAGTTCTCATGACCAACGCTAGATGGCACACAGAATTTATAGTTCTTCCGCTCGAGCCAAAAACGACCGAACGAGCGAAATACACTCGAACTCTCGAACCCAATTAGTAGATGTATTTCCGTAATTTGTCTATGGTAGTGGGCCCTCAAATATGGATCGTGAACTAAATGACGAATTGAAATTGAAAAATAAATGAACATAATCCTCATATCCATGTTAAAATGCAGTTTTTGTGTATCTTACAGAGATACGTGAAAATGAAATAGATGATTATGGGCTGAAACTACCAAGACTGACATTTTATGTTTCTACGATTATTTTTATATTGAAATGATGTTTGATTGAATATTGTAACTGCATTTCATTATTTCGCAGAATATGATTATCCTTTTTGGTAAGTGAACAATGATGTACACGTACTTCTTGTACAGTGATACGACATCTGTAATTGCTTAGGCAGCTCTGTCAGCATGTGTATCCATTCAACGTTTCGCTCTGAAATACGAGACGATGCCAATCATTCCACTACGAGTGCGATACGTTCGAGCGTGGGAGAATCGAACAAGTTAGAACGAGTGAAAATGGTCTGATGCAGTAGGTACTCTAGTGTTCATATTGAGCAGAAATTCTGTTAACTTCATTATATTTATATAATATTTATATAAGAGATCTAAGTTAATCTCAAATTTGTCCTAAAAATTTTAATCTTCCCATACCCCCTCCCCAATTCATCCAATGGGGGAACCTAAACAGGAAGGTACCAAAACACAACTTCAGCACTTGGCACATGATCAGAGGCGACAACTTAAGATAATTTTTGGGGGGGCAAGATCGACATAAACAATACTTTATATATGTAAATATGCATAAAATGTGCCCTTGTATGTGATTTTTTTTTGCGGGGGTAAGGCACTTTTGCGTATGATTCTCTTACCCTCATTGAAAGTCACGACCTCCTTTTAAGCAGTTCAAAGTACATTGGATGTAACTCGATGAAATTTCAGCCTTCAAATTGCTAAAATGTTCATTGTTAATATAATTTAATATTTACAGATACTATCTTGAATTATTTCCCAATGTAGCCAACATCTGTCAAATCACACCCAGGACAACGTACAGGACATCAAGGTATTCCCATTAACGTTGGTTGAAATTGTAATCCAATTAAGGTCTACGAGGAAAACTCTTGATCTTGCAATGCGTACATTGTTCATAAAAAGCCACTGAAAATGTAAATGTAAATTTATTGATTAATCGAACGAGGTACATTGCTTTGTTTCGACAATACGGGATTGTTTGTGTGTCGTTTATCGTTGCCATGGAATGAACACTGTGCAGAATAATGTAAGGCAATATTGACTCTCTTTTCAACTGTTATTATTTGTCCACTGAACATATTCTTTATCTGAACGTTGCAAATTGCGGAGAGCATGCTCCCTCTACAATCACGTGTCTATGAGAAAGGTAAATAAAAGTTTGCCTCAATAATTGCGAATTCTCAACTAGATATAGTGTATGGCGCAGTAGATTGTTCTGATTTATTTTTCCCAAGGGCTTACAAGTCAAAACTTCTCGTACCATTATGTTTTAGACCCAACTAGATCACCTTACTGCTTTCGAGCGTTACTTATTCCAAGAAACCCTTGTAAGTGTGGTCTTATCTCGCTCACTTGCAGACGACATCAAGTAATGTACATATATGAGTACGGAAACCTATATGCACTCTGTGCATTACACTGACAGGGCCTAAAACAGACACTCATGCGCAGAGTACTTTGTACCAACAAAATTATGTTAATTTTGTTGCGTATAGGCATATATTTAAGAGACCAAAGTAAGTTTAAGGAATATCTATCACCTATTGACACCCATTTTACTTTCCTCAGACAAACTTTTAATCTTCCCAACTGTTTATCATGCATGTTGGAAGATGATGACAGTCCTTTTGAAATGTTTTTAGCCTTTTGAGAAGAACGAGCTTCGGTAACAGTATGGTATAGGGAAAACACATTTCTTCAAATTTACAGGAGAAACTACTTACGGAACTGAGTTTTTGTAGACTTTTGGAAGCTCGTGGAAGTGTTTTCTCCCTTCGTTTAACTTATTCGACATTAATGTATCTCCGATACACGATAGCTCTTGGCACCATTACCGTCCACTACGTGAATCAAATGTTCCGTGCTTTCGATTATGTAACCCCCTGTTAGTGTAGCAACCACGCGGTAGTTTTACAAGATAACGTGTGAAGTTTGCATTGCGATTTTTTTTTCCAATTTAATTTTCTATGTTTGCCTAACCTAACTGAACCTAACCTAACCTTCCGTGAATGGTTTGTGGATCAATTTTCGCTTAAAAACCTTCCGTGAATAGTTTGTGCGGCATTTTTCGGTTAATACGTTTGGAAACACTGCATATCAGCTGACGATTGACAACGTGAGTCAAGATTTGCCCGCCATATTGTGTGTGTAACGAAAGCGAATTAGCAACGAACAATAAATACTTTACTTGTAATGTGAAAAATTACGCTTTTTTCACCGCTATGCATAACAGGTAAGTACAAATGTAAATAGTTAGGAAATAAACGAGTGAAATGTGTTTTCACTATACCATACTGTTACCCGAGCTTCTTACACTGTTTCTAATGCCATCCCGTGCATGTCCTGTGCAGGTACCTTTACACCCTTACACTGTCAACCTTTCTCAAGGTTTTCTTTACACCCGCTTTTTAACTTCAAGGTAAAGATTTTATAGGAGGGCTTTTCCTCCTTTACCTTGAAGGGTGCAAAATGGCCACCTCAAAATTTTAACTCATTCCTTCGTTAATTGTTATTTTTTATTGTTTACAGACATTTACACATTCCTGAAGGAGAAATATGAGCCTATGCAACTGGAAATTAGAGTGTTTGAGAGCGGAGAGGAAAGAATAAAGGATTTCGTCACTTCTGTTGGTTCTCCCAGCCACAAGATAATCCCCATACGTGAGTATGCAAAAGAAAAGGTATGTTGTGCTGTGTAAGGTTACTTAAAAAAATATATACTGTGTAGTTAATTCGCTTCTCTTTCAGCAAGATATAATTGCATTGATTGAGCCTCCTCTGACAGCCTGGTAGTTAGGGTTGCCGCCTCGTATTCAAGGATTCCCGGGTTGGATCCCGGTGGAAGCTCTGCATTTAGAATGCTCAAGACCTTATTGCAAAGGAACAAAATGCTGCTGCATGGCCATTAGGAAAACCAGTTTCATTCCGTGCATTCGTTTGATCATTTTATAACAATTCAGTTTTGTTCCTCTTTACACCCTTTCGTCAGTCCCGAACTATCAACAGTATGAACTGTCTCTTCTCATCATGGGTTCAGACTTGTTTCGGATTGAATCAGAGAGAATACATGTGTACCACATGTTCATTTACGCTCCGTTCTGTATATCGGTCAAGTTTTTTTCTGTTCCGATAGAAGAGCATGCATGTTGGCTGCACTTTTCTTTCTTTTGTGAGAAGGTGAGTGTGGTGTCCCTGTTCTCACCTCTTCAAAAATACATTATGACTTATTTAAAGGCTCTCCACCCACCCCTGCGTCTTTCTCTTTTTAAGAGGTTTGTAGAGAAACTCAACATGGGACATCAGTATAAATAAGATTCAAAGAAATATCTTGCCAATATTCCAAGAAAAAACAGACGGTGATAATAGTAATTATAAGTATTAATCATTAACAGACTAAAGTTACGTATACATATTTTAAAAATCAGATTGTGGTAAGCTTATTGTACAAATTTAGCATGCTGCCATCTAGTGATAAAAATTGAATTAATGCTGCACAAAGGTGTAACCGACGAAAATTTGACTTACAGTATGTATGAAACATGTGATGCAGGCAGCACGTTTAAAAGTACGAATAACAACTAACAACACTCGCGTGCTACAAGTCGCCAAGATTTACTATAATATCCAGCTATAAAAGTTTCCTGTTTTTTACAAAAATAAATATTTCTTTCATGAGAAAATATTTTCTTAGTTAGCTCAGCGATTTTAAATCTTGCAGAGAAAATGTTAGTATACTGAATTCAGTGCGTTGTCTTGCCTCTCGTTAGAACCGTTGAGAATAAGTTTTTGTTCACAGAAAAATGTATTTAAGAAAAAAATAATTTCTGGAAATAGAGCATAGGTGAGTAACGGTCTTTCTGATCAAAGTAACTGAAGAAGTCTCGTTATAGACAGGGACATACGTTGTCAAAATATTACATCGAGAAACTGAGTTTTATTAGAAAAATAAAATAGCTACAAGAAAATACATAGAAATTACATTTGGAGGAACGGAGATACATGTACAGAATATCAACTATCTTTTAGTTCCATCACACAATGACATTTGGACAAAACTTTACTGGTCTGCCATAATCGTTATCACAGACTCACTACTCTTGCTTAATGAGCTCAGTGTGGCCAGGCCATACCACATGTTAATTTCAAACAGATCCAATTTTGTCCAACGGAAACTGCAAGGAAATCTTTCGCCTAGTTTACACGGTGACAAAAGTAATAATATATCATTGTTCTTGACGAGTTATTATTTGATTATTAGTGTTAATGTCTTGAATTGCTAATACGCCACTCACTCGTCTGAGAGAGGGGAGACAGCTGAAAGTAATCCTACACCCACAACGTGAGGACTAAGAGAGAAGATTGGAAAGAAACAGAGGAGAAAAGAGCAGAAAACAGATGGGGAAAAAGGTGAAGAGTAACATCAAGCAGCGTGTGCAGTACATAAACTAGGGAAAAGAATAGTCATTGTTGCATCAACAAATAGATGAGGGGAACTAAGATCAAGAACTTCAAAAAACTCTTGTAAAAAAAGAGCTCCATGTAAACTCAACGTGGACCAGTAATTATAGATGCTTGAAGTTTTGAAATTCTACTTTTATATTGAAGTGTTTGTAGTAGATGCCCTGAAATTTAACGTGAACGATGTACTTCTGAATCCTAATTTTGGAACCTTGAAGTCTTAGTAGTCACACAGCAGAGGCGCCCCACGTGCAGCAATACAGGAATTTAAAAAAAGCTAACATTTACGTTCGTGAAAATTGATTAAAATGTTTTAAAATTTTCGTCTAAACGCAATGAGATAAGCAATTCCTGAAATGGGTGCTACAATTATTCAATGACGTCCCCAAAGATAGGCAAAGATAAATAGAGAGGTATTCGTAAAATATTAATTGTGTGATTTGTGTGATGAATAGAGGGTAAGCTGAGGAACATTGTAATAGAGAGACAAGAATTTGCGACGTGAGTTGGAGAGGAAGACTGGGGACACAGAGAGAGACAAAGAACGAAAGGAAGCAGAGAGAGAGAGAAAAAGTGGAAGGAGGGAAGAGAGAATGAAAAGGTGGAAGGAGAGGTAGAGGATAAAGAGAAAGAAGAGCCAGAGAAGGGAGGGGAGGAGAGAGAAACGAAAGAGAGAAAAGGAAGAGGCCGAGAAAAATAGCAGAGAGAGAAAGAGAGAGGGAGAAGGAGAGAGAGAGAGAGAAGAACGAAGAGGAAGAGGGAAGATAGAGAGATAGAAAGAGATTTCTAGTGGATTTCGTGCTGTAAAAATGTTTCAACATCCGTTAATCGGTTTCGGGATGCTACGTATAGTCACGGACACTTACGACATGTAACAAACCCATTTACTTTGATTGAGACCGTTACAAACCAAGTGTCCGTGATTGTACAACTTGCAGAACTTATTGGAAACTTTTCGAATGTAATCTAGTTTTTGCCCTCTTGACTTCAATTTAACCGTTATTGTGGTCTCGGGCGTTTCATATTAAGAAATGAATGTAGTATTTGCACTTCAAAAGGCATGATTTTCGCCAGAAGTGATTTTTTTCTGAAATCCGACGCCGCTATTTAATATTTAACAAAATACTCGTTACATATACATTTTCCAATTTTGTCTCATTGCTCAAAGCATGTAAATAATTTGAAACAAATTTGGTGAAAAATCATGCATACGTCACGCATAATTTCTCTGGAGAATGATTATGGACTACCCTGAACGTCAAGATCTTGTGTTGCAGAAGAGCTGACGATTGTATGGAATTTGATTTCAGAGAGCTTTACTTATACAATACGATCGGGTTAAACTATAAAAGCTATCCACCACAATGTTATACTGATCTTTGAGAACCAACGAAGATTCTACAACATATCATTCGCCAAAACTCCTAACAAATATGAACTATGTGGAACATGAAATTCAAAAATATGATTCAAACATTTTCAATACGATGTAAATATTTCACAAAACACTCTATACACAATGTGTATTGACATTTCACAGTATAGATTGGAATACGGCAGTTGTGAATACAAAGAACTTCGTGCAGAATTGTTGTTACACCGGCAAAGAGATTCATCATGGGTTCAGAATGCGATTAGTGTGGGTTTTGTTCTGCATTTCTTCATTGCAGGTAAAATGCATCAGTATTGCAAATATAGCTATTTATGAAAAGAAAGTGTTCTTCCAAATTGGGTCGTGCACGAAGTGTATGCAAGGAAAGCATTTGAAACATTAAAAAGAACAAGATTATATGTGTATGTTGTATCTACAGTGTTATGTAATAAAATAGTAATTGAAAGTATCCAGAAAAAGCATCGTCTGGGCGTCCTTACAGAATTCAGTATTCCACATAGCATCCGTCGTTGTTCACTACTTCTCCATGCGATCAATGATCTCTGCAACCATGAAAGCACATAGCATGTAAATTCAAACAAGTGATTCGTGGATGAATTAAATGAATTATTTATATATCTATGGAGTTAAAGCAGTTATCACCGGCTCAATGCTTCCACTCATATCTTGAAGGATGGGTGGTACTGGTTTCAAACATTGTTCCATGTGCCACTGAGAAGTGTCACACAAGGAGAGATCCAGGCTTCCGGCAGGATAGGAAAAAACAGATTCCCTGGACACGGCCTTATTTGGAAAGAGTTCATCGATTGATTGATTGAATTTGAAATGGGTGAGTCAGTACTTAGGCTTCTTTGAACCCGTCACATTATACGGGGTCCAGTCCCTTACCATAACTAAAATACTATAACTAATAACGTATAACACAACTGTGATGTCGAAGGACTAAAATATTCTTACTGGGGTTAAAAGCTGAGGCTGTAAAGGGACACTCAGCACACATAAGGACAAAACACAGGACAACACACACAGACCTACGAGGATTATACTGGGAGTAGGTAGAGACGCCAGAGCCTCGTTAGTCTCCAAAATGCAGTCCAGTGTGTACTACGTGGAAGTGAGGTTGACAACTGGGTGTACTACGTGGAAGTGAGGTTGACAGCTGGGTGTACTACGTGGAAGTGAGGTTTTCAGCTGGGTGTACTATGTGGAAGTGAGATTGACAACTGGGGGTACTACGTGGAAGTGAGGTTGACAATTGGTGTACTACTTGGAAGTGAGGTTGAAAAGTGGTGTACTACTTGGAAGTGAGGTTGACAATGGGTGTACTAGGTGGAAGTGAGGTTAACAATTGGGTGTACTACTTGGAAGTGAGGTTAAAAATTGGGTGTACTACATAGAAGTGAGGTTGACAATTAGGTGTACTACTTGGAAGTGAGGTTCACAGCTGGGTGTACTATGTGGAAGTGAGGTTGACAACTGGATGCACTACGTTGAAGTGAGGTTGACAACTGGGTGTAATACGTGGAAGTGAGGTTAACAGCTGGGTGTACTACGTGGAAGTGAGGTTGACAGCTGGGTGTACTACTTGGAAGTGAGGTTGACAATTGGGTGTACTACGTGGAAGGGTCACCTCTTACACTCCAAAGAGTTCCTCGAAGAATGCCAGATTAACTTTGTCGATGTGTGGAGTGGCCCCGTCCTACTGAAAGACTTGCTTCTCGAAATACAAACCATTGATCTTACAAAAGGTTGGTAAATCAGCATGGAAGTGGATGAGGAGTAGCGTCGACAGTGACGGTCACACCATTGTCATCAAGAATGAAATACTGGCCGATGGACACAGTCGTCCAAACAATAACCTTTCCAGAATGTAGGGGTCTCCGTAGGTATTCATCGCCCAAGGTACCTGATGTTCTGCTTATATACGAGCCCTCTCAGAAACACATTACAATCACTTGACCACAACCAATCGTCTATGACGTATGAATCCACATAGTGGCAGGACTGCACGTGGAGGCGTTAAGTCATCCGACACCTGTATCCAGCAAGAGCGGGCACCAAGTTGGTTTCCAAATACAATTCCTTGGACATGTGCCGGAAGGTCTTCTCCAGCATCTTGTCCATCGCACATCCGAAAATATCATTGTTCGTGGTGCCGCCAGGTCTACCTGAAATTCTTTTATCATGATTTGCCGCAAACCCTGTTTACCGAACCTTTTTCATCCAAGACGGTATACTTTTATTGGGCGGCGCAGGTCTCTGAAAATTGCCGTGGAATCCGGTTGCTACGGATGCCATCCTATCTTGTAACTACGAATATAATGTTCTACGCGAACAATTCATGTTCACGTCTTGATTAATGCAGGGGACAGAAGAACATCGTAAAATAACTTAAATAAAAATAGACTTGGAAAATTGTTGCAAAATTTTATTGTGATTTTTTCCAATTGAAAAGGAGTTGAAGATAAATGATGAGGTAGACGAAAGCGGCACTGGAGAATACCAATGTCTTGGGGCTACAAATTAAATGTTATGCTTTTCAGTACACCAAAGAGAGAGGGTGGATCCATCAATACGAGGAACTATCAGAAACTCAAGACTCAAAAGTGATATCATATGATTAGCAGAAATATTTAACTTTTGCAGTGTTTCGCAAAGTTTAAGTCCATTTGATGCACAGACAGGCCAATCGGAACTGGATCTTACTTTAATGTGGAATCAGAGTCACAGTGCAAAGTGCCTCTGCCGGGGATCGAGCCCATGACTCCTTCTTTCATGACGTGGGTTAGGAATATCATTTATACGCAGTGGTTGCATCAACATTTACTATAATTTTTCAGTTCCTTCACGATAGCATACCGATTACCCTTGTCGCCTGATAATTAAGGAGACTGTTATTTAAATTTGGACTGTACGAGACGAGACTTGACACTGTCTCGGTTTCGTCTCGATTTTACGGAGGTCGTCTCGTTCTTGTTTTAACAAGTCTCGAAGAGTCTAGTATCGTTCTCGTCTCAGTATCGATTCCATAACTATTATTAAATATTCATACAGCATGCAGGTAGTCAGCATGCAATAAACCTTTTAAATAAAGAAATATTTTGTTATATTAATATGTTTAATCTGTGACCTACAGATTTCCTTGCAACTGAAGGACTCAAAGAAGCCGCCAGATGATTCAAACACTTACTGTAAGTTCAATTAAAATGCTTCTTATCATTTTTATTGGTGTTCATAAATATTTCTCACATAGTCCTATCTATAATACTGGTAAATAATGGAAAGTAACTTTAGACCAGAGATGGCCAATCTCTCCATATTATGCAACCACTCCCCGCATATGGAAAAGCACCTCGAAGTAATTGAGGTTGATTGAGCAAGTTATGATAATATCTTGATTCGTAAAAACGTTAAAGTGTAATGAAACTATGCTTTTTAATAGACAGGCGGATGGAGTAATAAAAACTTATATTTGCAAAAACGTCAGTTTTCAGAGATAAATTCATTCCCATCTTCAGGAACCGAAGTTAAGATATTCTCTATGGTTACGGACCAGGTGAGTTTTCGAGAAGTTCCTGATCCTTGGAAAACTAACGTCACTCTTATCTTCAGGACTATGATAGTAACGTTAGCTCCTGTATGATCAGTGTAGCCTTTCTAAGAAATATCTGGTCGACATACCGAGAAAACTCTAGTGATGAGGCCGACCTCTTGCAAAGTGCTTACCACAGCCCGCAACGACGCCAGGGGTCCCTGGTTTAGATTCCGGCTTGGGCGTGGGTGTTCTTTGTAAGTGCCCATTCATCAATTTCATCATATCATCACTCATCCTCATCGTTGCGGTTAACCAAAAGTGGAAGAAAAGCGACGCTAAATAGCAAAAATCAAAGTAAATCTAAATCTTGTAATGAGGCAAAAAAAAAGTTTTAGTAGCTCCTTGCACTTTTAACTCTCTCTCTGCACTCACATGTCTAATTGGTTACACAGTGCAACACTTTGTTGATTTGTTGTCTGCAACGTTTGCACTACCTTCTGGAGCGATGTAATGTGTGGTGTATGGTCACGTGGTGCGTGCTAACTAATCAAATGAGCGTTTAAAGCAGCACACAGGCATTTGTTGAATCTTCTGAACTTGAACACCGCTATCCGTCTACTTGGTTGAACGTCATTTCCATGCACCAGCCTGACACCGGGATACACCTTCACTACACCTAGTGCCAAAAAGTGAAGCAAGCTAGACGGCGCTAGTACAGTACATATATGCATTGAGGTGTCAGAAATCTTTATTCATACACTCACTGAAAGCTCAACTGCTATTTTGTTTCAGTTTCAGGGAAAATCAACGAGAGCAAGTCAAGAGTGGTGAGGTCCGCACCCTCACCCACTGGCACTGATGGTCCCCAGAGCCCTCCACAAGGCAACCCAACGCAAAACCCTGTTCCGGTAAACAGCGCTCAGCCAACTTACACCGTGGCACCACAACCACAGACCCAGAAAGCACCATTATCCGGCTACCTGGCACGTGCACCAGGAGCTGGCCAAGGCGCTGGTGCAGGCGCCACCGCCCACGGTGCTGGATATGGTGCGGGAATGGGTGCTGGTGCTCCCTTGTCTTCTTTGCCCGAAGTTAGTGCCTTGCTGTCGTCAATCTTTGGGGGACTCAAAAACTATTATGAAGTTCAGGCAGGGTCGATAGTGAGCGAGGTGCTTGGTGCAGTCAAGGTGAACCAAACCAACGGAACGGTGCAGGGTAAGGCTAAACGTTTGTATCAATTCCAAAATCTAAGTAATTATGTTATCTTATTCTACTCTGTCTAAGATTGTTTTTTTAAAAAAAAATCAGAATAAATAAAATACAGGGCGTTTGTTTTGGATGTAGGCCGAGATAGCGCGTGACATGTTCGCAGATGCCGGCATTTTCGTCCCGTAACGTCTGGCTTATTTAGCATGTAGACAATTATATTTATATTGCATAACGAGTACTAACCTTTATTATTAGAGTTGTTCAAAGGTGTTCACGCGCTATCTCGGAGCAGAGCCAAGAGTAAGGCACTGTACCAATTTGTATCTAACTTTAAACAGTCCGAAATCGAAGTGTCAGAATGGAACGGGCTTTGTTCTTCTTCCTCAGAGACCCTTGACGAAACAGTATGAAGTCAACCAAGCCACCAATCAGCTTGCCTGTTGCTAAGGCTGAATCTAATTCGTGTCCTCCCGTTTCGCCTTATTGCGTTTTCACCTCCCCCAATAGAATTTCAAATTATTTATGTGATACGAACTTTCTAAGGCGAAACGGGACATCCCATTTCGCCTTACACACAAACATTTCCCACCTGGGAATATTATCGACATGAAGGGTAATTCATAATGAGAGCGCAGAGCTTGTGATGTTGCCTACCTTGGCTCCCATTGACCTGTCGGTTAGGTTAGTTTAGTTAGGTTAATAATACATTTATAATAATAACCCTTCATGTCGATAATATTCCCTGGTGGGAAATTTTTTGTGTGTAAGGCGAAACAGGATAAGGCGAAATGGGATGTCCCGTTTCGCCTTAGAAAGTTCGTGTCACATAAATCATTTGAAATTCTATTGGGGGAAGTGAAAACCAGGGAGTCGTAACGTACCCAATTTGCGTTACACGGTACGTTCCATTTTGTAGGAGGAAGAGTATGGTTCAACTGCTGGTACCCATGTAACGTAACGAAATGCAATATCTTATAGAGTGACGTTACAAGGAACGTAACAAAATGTATTATGGTAGATATTAACGTTATAAAGGAACGGAACGAAATGAGCACCTTGGAACATAACGTAATATGCAATATGGTATATACTACCGTTACAAGGATACAAGGAACGTAGTAACAAAATGCATTGTGGTATATACTAGCGTTACAAAAAAACGTAACGAAATGCAACATGGTAGTAAATAACGGTACATAGGAACGTAATGAATGCAATCCTCCGTAACGGAACGAAGTGAAAGGCAATATGGTTAATTAACGTTACATAGGAATGTAACAAAATGTAAACCACTGTAGCGGAACGGAACAAAATGCAGTTGGGTACATACCATCTGCATAAGGAACGTAAATAAATTCAGTATGGTAGATGTTAACGTTACAAGGAAAGAACAATTCACAAATGTTTGCTAGTAACGTTATAGGTGCGTGACAAATATAATCTATTAAACATCAAGGAAGAAAAAGGAATAGCCCAAATCTCTTGCCATTCATTGGAACATTGCGAAAAATAACTCAGTATATTGTGTGGGATTAATGTTTCGTTAAAAATATGGTTGTTTGTAAATTAATGAATTTCCACCAGGGTTGTTAAAGGATCAGGAATTTTAAATCAATTCAATTCAGGTTCAGCAGGGAATATTAGCAAGCATAAATGGATCTGGACCGTAAAGAGCCTTTTTATGTTTAAGGTATTTAAATAAGTTCCAGGAACCTTTTTTCTGGATCAATTGAAATACGGCACAGGGTCCTTCGTTCCGGATCAATTTAAAGACGGTCTAAGTTCCATATTTGAAATGAAACAATACGCAACTTGGACCGAATTTACACTGTGATAGAACAGGTTCCGGTCTTGTTGCGGAACCCAATAGAACCCATTAGAATTTATGGGTTCGTGGACGTTTAACAATCCTGATTTGAAAATTACATTTTTGGCTCGAAATTGAATAAAGCTTCCAACTAGTGTAGAAATGAGTAGTCATAGACTACTCTTGAGGAATCTTATCGCCGGATTAAACGATATTATGCTCTTGAAGAAAATGAAGTATTACGAAGCCGATGAAAGTTCACAAAGCAACAACGGCGGAAGAAGGTGCAGTGGCGCAACCACAGGGGGCAGGGGAGATTAGCCCTCAAACTTGTACGGAAATCAATTCTAGGAGGTAAGGAAGGCAAACATTGGACTATAGAAAGAAAGGTTGCAGAATCTAAGAGTAGCAAGACAAAGGGATACTGAAGATGGATTTAGTTTTCACGTCTGTCGTGCACTATTTCTTCCAGACGGTCAAGAGCACCTGCAAGGAGGCACAGAGGGGCAATTGCCCCCTCTTGATTTCTATCTTTATACAAATATAAATAAAGTTATATAAACTTGGACAGTTGCTGCTGCTTACGGTGTACGTTTTGCCCGTGTAAGGTAATAAATAGATGTATTATTAATTTTTGAAACCCCACCGTTCATTTATAAACACACTGTATATGAGTCATTGTGAATTCGAGTCAATTAAAACATTTTGCGTTGTTGGGAGATTATATATTAGGATAAAATTTGGACATAATGAATCTAAGTAGAGAAAATGCAACTTGTATATCAAAATTGCCATGTCCAACTGATCTCCGAAAGTAGTGTTTAGCACGTCATATTTCAAGTATATTGTAATAATCTTCAATTAGGCCAAACGTTAACGAACAAAACAACATTTATTTAACTTATAACTTCATGTTATATAAACTACATGAAATACATTTAACAAAGACAAAAGACAAAATACAATCTCTCTCCAATTCGACTTGTTCACAGTATCTCTTCTAAAATTTTTATCTTTTTCTTAACTTCCATCATATATGATTGATTGATTTGAGTCCACTTTATGCACAGTTAGGTTAATAAGGACTGGACCTACAGTTTAAAGTGAAATCCCAATCACTTGTGCCTCCACCGGGTATCGAACCCGGGACCCCTTCATTACAAGGCGATGACGCTACCTTGCGCCATCGGGGAGGCCATTTCAAGTATAGTCCATGATTGTATCTAGTAGTATATGAACGAGATGTGTCCCTCGATTCAAACAATACGTGGCTTGTCCCTATAAGTGTGTCACTTATAAATTAAGTTTCCGAAAGCAGGTATTATGCATGGACAGAACAAAATATACTCGTGAGAAATTACAAAAATTATAAGTAAGTTCGTGGCGGGAGTCATTGACGGTTTTCCCCACAACCTATCCGCTTTAGGTTCCGGGTTCGAGTCCTGGTCTGTAAATATATTTTTTAGGTGTCTCTTCATTAATTTAATCTAATTATCATCCATCTTCATAGTTTCGATTAATTATAAAAGTCACATAAAAGCGAAGCAAAATAAGAACAAATAAAAATAATTGCAAAATGATTACAATGTCAGAAGTACGTTTGAAAAATAAAATGCGGACAGAAGATTCATTTTCAAACAGGTATTTGGGTAGAATTGTGTAGACAGACAGCATGCTCCCGAAAGTTGCCAATCCACGTGTGGCATGACCTTCGATACTGGGGTTGTGCTTTTTCAGGAAAGTTTGCTCGACGCTCCTCAAGCGTCTTATCAAGAATGCCTCGGTGTTTGCAGCATTACCAACTTATTTTCCGTCGGGAAAATCTTTTTTCTCCTATTTAATCTGCGGTTGACTCTACAATACAGCATATTAATCAAGATACAACAACTGAATTACGGCGAAGTAGGTTAGAAACCCTGCGTGCTCAAGAGCAGCTTCGATAAGGCACCTGAATTGTTTCGAGCTGAACCAGGAAATGGGCGATGTTTATTCCCCAAGGCCATTCTGTAAAACTAATGCCACAAGAAGTTTTCTGTGTGGATTTGTGAGCATGAAATTGTAGGTTAATGATAGTACTACAAGACGTCAAGTGGATTTATTTTTCTGTTTCGTTATTTTATATAGCTTTCCTACCTATATAGTTTGAATAACTAATTAATCATTTCATAAGCAGACAAACACGAAGAAGCCGATCCCGTGGCAAATTGGTTAGCGTAATAAACTGCGAAGTCTAATGTCGGATTAGATTGATTGATTTAGTTTATTTTACTTCGCGTTTTGTGCCTCTAGGCTAATTTGCGAAGATGGGGATGAGTGATGAAATGATGAAATTGATGAATGGACATTCACAAACAACCAAGCCCGACCGGGATTCGAACCCGGGAGATGTCGGATTAGAGCCTGGACCAGAAAATATGGATGGGTTGGGTCATTGTCTTTATACCACTTTCATCACCTATCACATCCTTTATCATCGCGATTAACCGAAAGTGGTAGACGCGAAATAAAAATAGAACCTTTGCATGGAAGTCCGAAAGAGAGGCAAGGGGGGGGGGGGTGCACGACCCACCTGGAAAATGAAAGTCAACCAAAAATTATATATATATCTCACACAATTCCATTTCAGCTGCAATAATATATGTTAATTATTGCATGAACATAACTAGCTAACTAACTAACTCTCTAGCCTTCTTAAACCCGAAGGTTCATGGCTGCAGAACACAGGCCTTCCATCTGTCCCTATCCTGAGCAAGATCTATATACTCTTTTCCATCCCTACCGATTTCCTTTAGGTCTATCTCAACGTTGTCCCTCCATCTTCGTCTTAACCTTCCTAAAGGTCTCTTACCATCAGGTTTCCCAACAAGAATCCTATAAACTCCTCTTTCCTCTCCCATTCGTGCCACATGGCCTACCCACCTAAGTCTTCTTGATTTAATTATTCTAATTATCTCCTCATCCCTTTTAGGTCCAAATATTTTCCTAAGGATCTTATTTTCAAATAAGATGAATATGATAACTTCAAATTAAAGCAATGTTTTTTGAGGAGACAACACTGTTATGCACCTTGTTTGCCTCCCTCCCCCCGGAAAAACTACCTTGCTTGCGCCTCTTTGGAAAAAATCCTGCAGACGTTCATGAACCTTTAGTATCGACTTCGGACTATAAAGCATTGATTCTTCAATGTATAGAGCGGCAATATACCGCGACAGCCTCTTACAGAGTATTTGCCAGGAAATATCAACACGAGAACAGGGATAGGAATTCCTCTTATTTTAGATTTTCTCAAACTAATTTCAAGTATCTGGTGAAAATTCTTTCTATTTAGTATGCAAATAAAGGTTTTAAATTTGAATGGGCGTATTAATTTTCTGGGTTTTTCCTAGAGACGATATGAAGCACTGCGGATACGAAGGGCGAACTCAACAAAGTGCATTGTGAGGGAAATGCGTTTCAAGTTGTCAGGCACAATTCGAGCTCCACAAAAACTTGGTAACTGTAGATCGGAATGTTTCATGCGTGATTTTCAAAGATTTTATGGAGTTTGCACTGTGCCTGGCAACTTGAAACGCATTTCCATCACAATGCACTTTGTTGAGTTCGCCCTTCGTATCCGCAATGCCTCATATTTTCAATTACTTTGAAGCATTTTGGACCATTTTTTATTTTTATAAGCAACTGCATTAATTGATAGAATGATCTTAAACATGAAACTAATTGTTTTTTCCAATGATTGACTGTTTTCTTTGCCTTTCATTACGCTAGGTCACTCAGCCGCTATCTTTGTTGTGAGCCTAGATTAAGTGTGATTGGAGCTTATCCTATATGCTCTCTTCATACAACATGGCTGTCGGCTACACGTTTGACATCTTAACACAACTTCTTTGAAACATCGCTCATGAAATGTATTTCACCTATCGTCCTACGGGAATCAGAGGAACGTAACTACAAAAATTCTGTCTTTAGTTTCGTTAAAAAAAAAATCCTCTGAAGAGTATTTGGAGAAAATCGACATTTTCCACTTCTAATTCTTATCTGTAAGGCGGAGTCACGTTTAAGAGTCATATTCCTAAGAATACATTATTTCCTCTCCTATTAATTTGATAAATTAGAGTTAAGTCGCTCTGGTTCTCACACACGCTATCAGCCCCTATTTTCCAAAATTTGGCACGTTAGGTATTACGCCAGATGTGTCATTGGGTATGATGCATTTTTGTTATATGCCTGTGGAGATTCGAACAGTGTTCTCGGCTTGCGAGCCAGGTTATATCGGCGTCAGCGTCCAACGTTTGGAGCGCATACATTGCTCTAAGCAGGATGCTCTCTACCTTATGATGGGACACTTTTTTACCCATGAAAGTTATTGTCCGTGGCCTGCAAGCAAAGTTCTTGCAACAAACTGCCTCGAGAGAATTATGCGTAGGCTATGTGTGACTTTTCTGTTTCTCAGACCACGTGTGACTACCTACAAATTATGTGAAACAATAACATAAACAACTTCCCATGTGAGTATGAGAAAACACTTGCATTCTAGCCGGGTTCGATTCCTGTGATTCGAATTCCACTTTAAACTGTAGGCCCACTCCCAATTAGCCTATCTGTGCATACAAGTGAACTTAAAACAAGACAAACTTTCATTCTAACCTCAGTCACTTATGGGAGCTGCTTAGAAGTAGTAGTGTTGACTGCCATGACTAAAATTTCTGGATCCAAGTTCACTTCCTCTCAACGATTTTATTTGTTGTTTTAAGTCCCCTTTATGCACAGTAAGGCTAATCGGGACTGGACCTACAATTTAAAGTGGGATCCGAACCACTTGTGCCTCCACCGGGTATCGAACCCGGGACCCCTCTCTCGACGATTTGACTGAGTCTGCACTCCTGCGCTACACTCCGCTGTCTATGCAATGTAGTTTTAAAAGTTGTTAACTGAGGTATCCTAGTCACTAATTCCACCGTGCCACCGGTTAGTCAAGGTATGACTCATCATCAGCCAGGCTCGGGCGAAATGCAACTCATTAAACCGTCGCGGACGAACTGTGGCATTTTTCTAGGAATTTCGCTTTCGGACCAAACGCTACTGAACGTACAGCAGTCCCAGTGCCTGCTCCAAGTTGCACAGCTGCTTTCGGAGCCCTTGGTTTTGGAAGGGGATGGGGGTGAGGAAAGGGTCTTTATTTTTCATACTGAAGCTCGTTCATTTCGTTCTCCTATTTCTCTTGGTTGAATTTTCTGAGATACGGAATCTACCTCATTTTCCTTTTCATTTTGTTTTATTGCGTCACCCACGGTACTCTTACATGTACTTAACATTTTTAATTTCCCTGTACCTGCACCCTTTGGTTAGGTAAAAATAAATAGCTGCAGTTCGTCAAATGTTGTATTTTTGTTTTTGTTACCCATTTTTCTCGTACTTCAGTCAGGGGCAATGGAGCTACTGGTAACAGACGTAGTTAGGAAATAGCATGAATTGTTTCTTCCCCGCACTGTAGTTGACCGATAAAAGAACTATGTAAAGTATCGTTTCTATTACCACAAATTTTACCGCGCAACATGACACGCGGCATGCGACGCTGCATGTGCCAAGCATTTGTTGAAATGGAAACTGTCTGCAACATGCCGCGGCGCAAGTGCCGGGGACAAAATTGCCCCAAACGATTAAGACGCACAACGTGCGCGGCGGACAATGGAAACAGCCTGCAGCAAGTTCCTGGGGCATACGAACTAGAGTAGGAACAGACGACGCGACTACAATCTGTGGTCCAACAAAATTTAATAACAATGCAAAATCACTTGCAGTCATTCTTACAAAGTTTTCGTATCCACTTTGAAGACGTAAGTCTCTCATCAACGAGTTAATTTTTTGCTAGAAAACTTCTAATCCACCATCTAGGTTGTTTTCGCCTCTTTTTTTAGAAATTCATGATACGCGCCTGCCATAACCACAAAACCCGCCATAGCTTTATTGTTCATCTTTACCCAAGTTAAATCACCACCAAATTATTACAATACAAGAGAAGGAACACTGACTACTCTAAAGCACTGCACAACGCTACACTGCGATCCTGCACTCCAGTGTTGTTGCGGACGTATTTTGAAGAAGTAGTTTTGAATTGGAAGCAGTACGAGTACACTAAATGACGCGCAACATGCGCCGGCACATGTTGCACGTCATGAGTCTGGAACTTGTCTGAATGGAAACGTAGCTTAACAGAAACAGAAGGCTTTCACGATTTGTCTGAATATTAAAGTGATCTCTTCTTTCACACCAAAACATAAATAACTATTCTCAGATTTGAAAACGTAACAGGGGTGTAAGGGGTGACCTTCCACGTATTACACCCAATCGTCAACTTCATTCCACGTAGTACACCCTGGACTGCTCTTTGCAGACTAACGAGGCTCTGGCGACTGACCCTATGGCCAGTATAATTCTGTGTGTTCTGTTTTTTGTCATGTGTGCTGAGTGCCCCTTTAGAGCCTCAGCTTTTTACCTAAGTCAGAATATTTTAATATTTCAGTTATTCGATATTACAGTTACGTTATTTGTTATGGTAAGGGGCTGGACCCCGTATAACGTGGCGGTTGCAAAATAGCCTAAGCCCGACCCTGTGGCCGAGTGGTTAGCACATCGCGCTGCGACGCCAAGGGTCCCGGGTTCGAATCCCGGTCGGGCTTGGTTGTTTGTGAATGTCCATTCATCAATTTCATCATTTCATCACTCATCCCCATCTTCGCAAATTAGCCCAGAGGCACAAAACGCGAAGTAAAATAAACTAAATCAAAATCAAAAAAAAAAAAAATAGCCTAAGTGCTGACGCACCCAAAATTAAAAAAGAAAAAAATGTAACAGGGAATATAGCTTTAATAAATGCCTATAAATATTTCACTATCGTTTATATTTATGTACATGTTGTTAATTTCGAAATATTGTGAAGAAATGCAGCAAAATGCTACATATTCGATTACTAATTTGAGCCACTATACATGTTATGTTTTTATTTCATGAACAATGCGACACCACAGGTCCCGAGTTCAGATCCCAGCCTGTGTATTGTTTTCATTATTTTCTTCGTGATGTCCTTTCATCAATTTTGTCATTGCATCACCCATCCTCGTCTTCGCGATTAGCCAAAAGTGGCAGAAAACCAAAGTTAAATATAACAAATCAAATCAAACATTACTTGCAAGACAAGAATGGATAGGTTATTTTGAAGCTTCTGTTATTAAAAGCAAATTGTGTGTAGCTTTCCTAGACAGAAGTTTCAAACACAGAAAGTGATTGATTGGATAAGGGCTGTGGATTCCTACTCGAGCAGAAAATATATATGTTTCAATTTATTACTTACAACAATAGCAAACTGATTTCCCGCTAAATCAAAGAAAACTTGCATTCACAGTTACAAATTGACGTGTTGAATGACCTTAACTACAGATTTCTCTCACTCCAATTCTGATTAATCGAACAGCACACCACAACGTGGGTCATTAAATATTTCCAACTTACTCTCGAGTTCCTCAACTAAAAATAAATTGACTGCGAGACAAAAACTCCTCTCCGATAACACATTATATGCAGAGTATACGTAAGTTGAAATTCCATCATAATAATTTGAATTCTTCAAGTAGTAGCTACAAATATAATTTTTCATGCATATTTTCTTAGCAGAATATGAAGTTTCTCACTTCAGATGGATAACATATACACAGTATTTCACAAGCGTTTTTAGTTCGAGCTAGTCGTAGGCCTAATATGAATATAAACGCGTATCACGCCGCAGACGTGAATCGAACCTAGGACCCGGGTATCATAAATAAATAAGCTAATCACGTTATAAAAAGGGTCCCGCTGAAGCATTGAAAAAAGAGCTTCTTAAAAGCTCATCGCGACAGCGTCCTTCAGCGGAGTTGGAAAAACTCCGCTGACATTGCATTAGAAAATGAAATAAGGAATCAGCGTTCTTCCTCAGGATTGCCGTTGCGAGAGGACGCGATCGAAGCAAGCGTCGTAACGGCCGATAGTTCAAATTTCACATAAATAGGTCGCGTGAGAAAATCTCATTCTTAGTTGTCTTCCGTCAGTCAGATGAAGTAGTTATTACAAAAGAAATCCGTGTCTAGTTGTTTGCAGTTTACGCGAGAGAGCTCCAAAGGCATCGTAAGTTCAGAAAAAGGAGCAAACGAACAATCGGGAAGTTAAAGTTATCGTTAGAATATCGGTCGGCGAAAGTACAGAGTTTGGAGCCCGGAGTTGCTCCCTCGTCCGTTTTGTTTCAGAGTAGGACCACGTCGATCCAAGGACCAGCGGAGAAGAGATCGCCGTAGAACTCCAGGTAACGAACATTCCTTGTCTTTCCTTCCCCTGCCTGTTCAGTCAAAGGTAGTGTTTAAATATATGTCCGTGTGTTCTTACTTACGGGGCTAGTCCCCTTGTAGTTAAGTGTCGACGTGCTCTCCAGAGCTACCCCCTTCCTTTTACAATGTTCCTCTCGCCTAACAAGCGAGTGGCTAAAGGCTGTCATAGCCTATCTACGATCCCCGCTCTTAGACTTTATACGAACGTGACTTCATTACTTAGTTTAAAAAAGTGCCAGGCAATCAAAATTCGAGGGTATGCCTGAAATTATTTGTAGTATCTCATGTGTCAAGGGGGCTTTATAAGTAGTAGTAGTAGAAACTTAATTATACTGCATGTTGCAACTGAAACCGTAGCCTCGAAGACCGAAGTCGTTGAGTGGTCCACTCATACACTCGGTACCAAACACTCCAAGTTCGAGTAGACACCTGGGCATGGCTGTTTTTTTTTTTGTAAGCATCCCTTCATAGATTTAATATGATCATCATTCATCTTCATCGTCGCGATTATCTACAAGTGGCAGAAAAGCGATATAAAACAAGAATAATACAAAAGTATAACAAACAAAAGAGGATAAAAGGATGAACTGAGTTAATGATAGGAAGTTTTATGAAATTACTGTTTCTTGAAGAATCCTGTCCTTTGTTACGATTGTATTTCTCAGTCACACGTTGCTCAATGTTCACGTCGACTGTCGTCCTTACGTACTTGAAAATTACTTTCATGTCTGCCTATGCTCTTCTTTCAAACGTGGTAGGTGGGCGCTCTGTCTGTTTCTACACCAAAAAAGTTTAATGAACCTCCTGTCCAAGAAGACAAGAATTACTGAAAGTAATTTTCAAAATTGTAAGCGGATGAGGGCCCTTGTAAATGATAAAATATACTGTCCTTTTATTCGCTTAGTTTTGAGAATCACTTCCCATACAATTCTTGCCTTCTTGAGAGTCCAATGGCCCTGTCTAGCCACAAACCAGTTGCACAAACGCGGTTTCGTTTGTTTCGTACAACAATTCCATCTAACGTTTCGTTTCTACGTAGTTTCTACTTGCTAAAAGTGCCTTTCATATCGCCCCAGGGCGTTGTCTACTCGGCTGCTTCGTGACCGAAGGTCACGTGTACAAAGTTTGAGGATTCACATTTTCCGATTTTGCGTGGTGCTGCTGCTGCTACGAGCGAACACAAGTGAAAAAACCTTGGACGAAAAGTCCGCGCACAGCTCTTCTACTCTTCAGCTCGGCCCATAAGGAAGAACGGTCAACTCTCCCCCTCCCCTCCACGTGGTAGTACAGTGCACAGGAGTTGCGGGTCTGCACAGGTTTCTTTCCTTGTGGTTCAGTTCGTCTTATCAAGGTCGTGCAGCAAATAATTATTTTTCGTCTTCCGATAGGAAAAAGCTTGCCTCTCGCTTACGTGGATGAACGCGTAGCACAGATGATTCCTTGGTTGGTCCTTTATGTTTCGTCCTTCAGCAATTTAATCTAAGCATGAATCATTCTCATCGCCAAACATACTGTATTTTTTAATTGATGTAACACATGTAAACTGAAAGAGAGAGACAGAGAGAGAGAGAGAGAGAGAGAGAGAAAGATATACATAAACGTTTTCTTACAACAAACGTTTGTTTTCTATCGTATAAAGTGAACGCACATGTTAAAATTCATCTTGCATACATAATCAAATTAGAACAAATCCACGTAAAGTGATTTAGTATGCAGAAAATAAATATATTTGTGATAAATACATAGTTAATCAGTAAATTCCAATAACCAGAACTTCTGTCACGCTGAATCTTGTTTACGGATGTTTTCAAACGTTTTGTTTTACAATTTCATTTTTTCACTGACATCCAAAACGAAAATACGTATTATAATTTAATGACTTTCAAAATGTCAAATGCTGTAATGTTAGTATGCTGCCGATCATAATTGTGAGGCTTCTTCGAAAACGCCTTCGATAACGGTATTTACTATTCGTAACGGATATGTGTATCACTTTTTTGAAACAGACTTTTGTGAAGGGAAAGAACTGTAACGTTACAAAAGTAACGAGCACAATTATACGAGAGACCTATGTTATTCTCTCCGGAACACGGCATCGGACACGTTATTGCACATCGGAACGTCTGTATGATACCAGCTATAAATAACGTTGTTGCTTTGAAGCAAAGAGTGTAACGTTTTTACAGTCGTGACCTCAATTAAGTTACTGGTTAATTGTAACGTTACTATCACTTTCCACACACACTAAAGTTACTAGTCAATCGTGACGAACTTGTTTCTTACCCTGTAACGTTACTGGTTGCCGGCAATGGATGGAACGTTAAAGCGTCACCTAACGACCTACTGATTTACAGATCAGTTATGGTTCGGTACCGTTATGCACACCTGTAACGTAATGTTCATATACCTGAGGTAACGTTTCTGTTCACGAAAAAAGTTATTCAGTTTCTGGTTGTAACGTAACGGAAACCGTAATTGAAAATACCGTTCCATTTCGTTACGTTACGACTCCCTGGTGAAAACGCAATAAGGCGAAACGGGATAAGGCGAAACGGGATAAGGCGAAACGGGATAAGGCGAAACGGGATAAGGCGAAACGGGCCGTAATCATATAATTGACTCTTCCAGTCAATAGTGGTGTAGCGTTTTGGTGCGAAATTGAAAAATACGTCACGGAGTTTAATTTAGTAAATAAAATATAGAAGTCCAATAGATTAAACTGCAAAAAGAGTTGCATGTTTCAGTACTGGTGTCCTTAGGAATGTCTCGAACTTGCATTCCTCCAGTCCTACTAACAGGTAATTTGTCCAATATGATATAGTGAGAGTATGCCTATTTGCAGTAGGATGTGTGGGTGTGTCAAAAGTCGAAACTGATAGCTAACCTATGGTGCAATAACACTTGAGATTTGTTTTATGCGCAGGCAGGCTAATCTCGACTGGACCTACAGTTTAGAGTGGGATCGAAACACTGCCTTCACGGGGAATCGTACCCGGAACCCCTCGGGTATAAAGCGACGACGTTACAGCAGGGAAGCCCAGTGTATTAAATCTGTAACGTATTACGTTCTTAAGTCAATATCTGCAGTCATGATATTTCACCTGCAGTTTGGTAAGGAATTTGGTGTGCGTGAGTCCACTATTTAAGATTATTGGACATTTTTGCTACTCATATGGCAGTTTATATGCATGTACTTGTATTAGTGCTGTTGTCCCAATATTTTCACAGGGTATGCCCTAAGATTGACGAAACTTTAAGTGGAGATCATGTTTCCATTAAATACAGAGGATGAAATCATATAACTTCTACAAAAAATTTCATTCATGGTAGATGATGATGATGATATTAAAATACTTGGTATAAATGAGGCATATTACTGAAGGCATTTTTAAAATAGAAAATATCAAACGCGAATTTTAATGTTTGTTTGTACTGAAACATAAATGCTGCAGTACAACATTTATTGCATTTTATTATTTTTTTTGTTGATAGCTATTGCTTTGGTGTATTGTCAGTTCGTATGCTGCTAATAATTTTAAGAAGACTGGTAAGAAGACTAAAGACAGAAGGTATACGCTAATGACTAAGGTTAACCAGAAGGTATACGATAATGACTAAGGTTAACCAGAAGGTATACGCTAATGACTAAGCTTAACCAGAAGGTATACGCCAATGACTAAGGTTACCCAGAAGGTATACGCTAATGACTAAGGTTAACCAGAAGGTATACGATAATGACTTAAGGTTAACCAGAAGGTATACGCCAATATCTAAGGTTAACCAGAAGGTATACGCCAATGACTAAGGTTATCCAGAAGGTATACGCTAATGCCTAAGGTTAACAAGAAGGTATACGGTGTGTAAGCTCGACTATAGTTCCTGACTTATATTCTAATAGAATAACTCTTATAATCCTTGACTACTTGCAGGAAAGGATATTGACTCGGCAACTGTGCACCATGATGCAATAAATCCAGAGAATGAAGTTCACATGTATGGTAATTATATTAATTTAGTGTTTCCAGCTAAAGTAATAGCTAGTTTAAATAGTCACAATATAAAAATTAATTCATTTCTTGATTATAGGGGAGTTAAATGTCATAAGATTTAACACAAGTGTTAGTTTGTAGTTCACAGTTAAACCTAGTGTAACAAAGCCTAGAAAAGAAATGTTAGATGGCACAAACAATTTTTTATTCCTAATCACTTACTATCTGTGTAGAAACTTCACGTTCTTCACATGACCCACCTCATTTTTTTACCATTTTGTGTTACTTCAAAACGTGTGGATTCTTTTCATGAAATGATGGGTTAATTGAGCAATTAAAAGATAATACTTAATCGTTTCCCCTTGTAAAAAACGCTATTCGGTGACATTTTAAAAAGGGTCCCGGGTTCGAATCCCGGTCGGGTATGGTTGTTTGTGAATGTCCATTTTCATCCATTTCATCATTTCATCACTCATCCCCATCTTCGCAAATTAGCCAAGAGGCACAAAACGCGAAGTAAAATAAACTAAATCAATCAATCAATCAGTAGTTAGTCCTAATTTTACTACCTTTTCCTGCAATCGATGATTTTTTTTAAGAATACTGTGTGAAAGGGGGTGGGGGTTGTGACCCCAATAGCCCTTAGGTCACGACACTGCACATTGAAAACAGGGTTCTTCTAATATGATTAACTTTTTAAATTTTGGAAAAAAATGTATAAATATATACTAGAGGAGAAATTTGTATACATTACACTAAATAGATTTCTATTTCCAGACTACGAGGGAGGTGATCTGGAATACGGTTCCAGCTTTGAAGACGGGGGGAAATATGATACGTGGGGCATGATTAACGACCCGGACGGAAATGTATTCTTTGTTAACTGGAACAGATTCCAAGTATCGTGGCAGAATCCAAAAGAAAGTAAGTGCCAGTTTTTGTATTTTTTTATTGTTAATTCATTCTTTTCTGATACGTATAAGTGTAAAGGGACTTTCCGACGGCACTGTACACGCGAAATGGAAGACCAACTCATACGGTATATTTTTTACGTGTTTCATGCAATTCGATGTGGCTTCTGTATACACTATTTCTTACCACACACGACTGAGCACATCAGCTGTGACAGATTGAACAGCTTACGTGATTCTAATTCTCGAGTGCTCAATATCGTTGACGCGAACAGTATACACATTTTGCTTGATCCTACGCCCAGAAGTAAAAGTCTAAAGGGGTGAGATCTGGCGATCATGCTGGCTACGTCTTCCTGTCCATCCACCCCTTCAACTCTAGAAATGCCATACCTAGTGGCGCAGTTACCATCACGTCACGTGACTACCGGTGCGTGCATCCCCAGTCTTCTCCACACTTCCCGAACTCTTCGACACGTTGTTGAATGCAGTGTAAATCTCATGGTTTTATTACATTTTGTTCGAATACTGTAGGAATTTGAACCCCCACGACACCTTTACGGACACATTGTATTTGCAATAAAGCTTCGTAACGAGTTGCATGTCCAGGAGATTAGTGGGCATTGTGCCTCCACCCTCTACAATTTTTTTGGGTACGCCACTGTTCGTATGAACGTTAAATGAAGGATTACATGCCCGTTTAGCGCCACACGTCTCTGCCACCTGAAGTCACCACATCACGGTTCTACAGACTGATTTGACGGGCGCTTAAGGCTCAATCACACGGAACTGGATATCCAGTTAGTTGACGCTGAACTGGCTACCTGCCCGGATGTGATGGCTGGCTGGCTGGCTGCTTGACTGGTTTGGAGGAATAGGACATGTTTTAATTGCTGCTGGCTTTCCTCGACTGGATTGTGTGGAACAGCCAATCAGAGCAAAGTTTGGCCATGTGAAGATAATCTGAGAGTTTGCAAAGGGGAGTTTTTGTCTGTGGTTTCAGAGTGTTGGCTGTTTTTGTTAGTTTCTCGATACAAAAAGAGAAAAGAGATGACGTGCAGTGCATTCGTGTTCACGTTCATTAATATTTAGGTATTTATGCAAAGTGATGAGATGTGTACGTGACAAATATGACTAGCCGAAAATGAAAATCCTTATTATTTCAAGTGTATTAAATTGTTTGATTTTTTAAAAAATTGTGAATGAATCCTGCGAATCTCATGTATGAATATGCATACCCGAGTTAATTAAAAAGCTTGTTCGGTACGCATTGATTACTATTTTCTTCGAGCCAATCTCTAGTCCATACTTTTCTTTTTTAATGTTTAATAAAAGCACAAAGCAGTAATTTTCCTAAAATTCTTCAAATTGCTTGTCCATCTTTATAGATTGTGTGCTCTGCGCAATGTCTTATGGGAACAAAAGTCTATCAACAAGTACGCGGTAACAAGTATCGTGCGAGGCGAAAACTAACAAACTGGTAGCCAGTCCAGCGCCAACTAGTGCATTTCTATTGAAAATATAGTTACGTGTGATTGAGACTTTACTGACAGACACGTTCACACTATATTGTAAAAGTACTGTATTGCGCCGATATATAAATACATAGACGTTTCATCTTTGCTACAAAACTGTGTATGAGAAGACGACCTGTGCTTCATTCCACTACTGTCCACAACTCACCTTCCGGCAGTGCGATAGCTGGATTAGAGGCTTTGGATTCAAACGGCTTAAAATGTCCAAAACAAACATTCTCCTGCCATCTATGGGTAAAATATTGAACCTTGTCCATTGAGTTTATGCAAAAGGGTTTATGTTGTGGATATTGATTGATTGAGTTGGTGTTTAAGTCCACTTTATACACAGTAAGGCCAATCGGGAATGAACCTACACAGTTTGAAGTGGGATCCGAACCACTTCGTGCCTCCAACAGGTATCGAACCCGGGACACCTTAATTACAAGGCAACGGCGCAACCACTGCCCCATTGGGGAGGCCTATCTTGTGGATTTGAAATGGTTAATCAGTACAAAATATTATTATTAATAATAATACATATTAATACATAAATACGCACAAATAGTTTCAGTCGTGAAATACGTTAATCAAGTTATAAATTAGTTCATTTTCACGAACTGTTAGGATTATACTCTTATAACTATAGCCACTGCTGTATATCTAATAAATACCTTAGGGTAGTTTCGCTATATTTTATGTTTCGGATAGCACTTTAGCACCTATTGGCAGTGGCGAAGCTCCTATGAGGCTTAGCCCACCTAAAAAATATTGAAATTTAAATTGTACCCTGTAACAATCAAAGTTCGTTAAAACGAATTAAACCATGTAATCCGAACGTTTGGTTCCGCCGATGCTTCCAGATGTCTCGTCACTCAGGCCAGAAAGAGGAGAGCGCGTTCGGTCCGATCTGTGAGGCTTTTGACGAAAAGCCTCGCGGTAAAAGGCAGCTATAGCTCGACCACAAGGAAAAAAACCTTCCCTCAAGAGCGTTCGCGCATCTTCCCTGCCGTTATCGGTGCTCGGGGCAGTGTTGCCAGGTCAGACTTAAAAAAATCGGGAGATTGTTCCTTGGGAAACCAGAAGATCTGCTACAAAATCCGATGATCTAATAGTAGCGGATGAACGACGTTCTCGGGGGCGGCACAGGCGTGCGCACTGGGGGGCAAGGGGATGTCTGCAGATTTTTTCCAGCGAGTGGGAAACAATGTATTTTTATCAGGCTGGTAAAAGAGGCATATTACCCCGTAATAATGTTGCCCTCTCAGAAAACACCACTTGAGTTTGAAATTATCACGTTCCTACATCCCTATTATAAAAATGGATGTAAATTACTGTGACTGAAATCAACTCATACGTCTGAAATAATAAGTACTTTTATGTCAACATTCATTTTCCAGAAGAGAAGAGGAGAGGGTGGGTGGCGACCATCCTTGCACTTCCTTTTGGACGTCCATAATTTTGTAGAAAATTAAGTATATAAGTATAGAATAGTATATTAAGGATAGAAAATTAAGTATTTTCAAGACGATGAAAGTTCCAAGCAACTATGGGGGAGGGGGTGCATTATTTTCTTTGTAATTGAACTATGCCGCTTCGTTCTCTAGCAAATTTCTTGTTATTAACACTCACTTGCTTTATTCGTCAGTTATGCTGCCTCTATGTTGCTGCATTTAATATATAATAGACACAAACACACACATAGTTGTATAAAATAATTTGCACACGCTACGAAGTCAGTGTTTCTACTTAGTAAGGCAAGGACGTTTCACTGTGTTTGTGTCACTCCATCCATTTCATCAGTTTTTCATTCATCCATATTGTCGTACTTACCCGTAGAGGCACAAAAGCGACGTAAAATAACTAAAATAGAAATACATTTTCGGGTGGGATAAAATACAACCATCTAAAATTGTAATGTACGTACATGGACGTCCGCAGGATTTTTGCATAATTTGGCATAATTTCACAGTTCAAACAGCACTTTTCATGCCTGAGTGGAGTTCCACTCTCCCCTCCATGTTCAAGTAAGATGAGCAGGAAACTGGTTTTTGAGCAGGCCGTCGGAGGTGCCATAGCAATAGTTTATTATGGAATCCTACCGAGAAGTCAATAGGTCTGGCAACACTGACGTTGGCCGCTCTGAAGGCTTCCTCCCCCTGTCTTTTCCCCCCACCCGCCAGCGCGATGGGGTCTGCGCAGGTTTCTTTCCTTGTGGTTCCACTATACAGCGTGAGCTCTGTGTAGGTGGGAGGAGAGGGTAAGGGGAGGGGACTGCCGATTCGCTGGGTGAAAGCGGCTAGCCTCAGAACCAACCTGTTGTGCTTCTAGTCTTCTTGTGCAAAGTGCGTCGTTCACGCGCTGCATTGTTGAATGTTAATTTACTTCAAGTGCATGCGCGTGTGTGTTTGTGTGTGTGTCACATAGTGTATTTAATGTATGTTATAAAAATGGCTGATACTGAGAGAACACTGACGTCATTGTTTGAGGAATTAAAAGAGAAACCATTTTCAAGTTGACCTTATGAAACCAAATGTGCTTACAAAGATAGACGATGGACACCATATTTAGATATTAAAGTAGCAGCTGGAGGAAGACAAAATCGAAAGTTTAAGTTTTCATGGTATAAGAAATATCCTTGGCTAACAGGGTGCTCTAATACAAGTAAGTTATATTGTTATACCTGTATTCTGTATGGGGGTGAAAAAGAATGGTCACCATCTTCTTACGGGGTCTGTGCAACAAAACAATTTGATAGAATGGCTGAGAAACATCAAAGTTCAAGAAAGAATCTTCAGAATGAAGAAAGTTTTCTATTGTTAGGTCGTGGAAGAATTGAACATGCATTTTCTGGAGGAGCCAAACTTCAAGCCATCACACACAATGAAATCGTGAAACAAAATAGATTTGTAATCGAGAGACTTATCGATGTTGTTTGCTTCTTGGGTAAGCAAGAGCTTGCTTTTAGAGGGTACTTTGAAGATGAAAGTTCGGACAACAAAGGAAATTATCTTGAATTATTAGAACTTCTTTCCAAACAAGAACAGTTTTTACGTGATCATTTGCACTACTCTTCAGGCTGTAAAGGCACGTCAAGTACAATTCAAAATCAGCTGATTGAATCAGTAACTAACGTAATTAATGAACATATTAAAGATGAGCTACATTCCTGTGAGTTTGTTGGTGTGCAAGCAGACGAAATGAGCATTATTCTAAGGTTCTGTACACAAGATGGTCCTAAAGAGAAATTTATTGGCTTTTATGACGTTTCTAGTGATAAAACTGCTTTAGGACTCTCAGAAGTTATTATTAAAGAACTTAATGCTTGGAAAGTTTCTGATAAAATAGCGAGTCAAACCTACGATGGGGCCTCTGTAATGCCAGGTGATCGAGGAGGCGTGCAACAATTTTTGAAGCAAGTATGTCCACGAGCTATATTTTTACATTTCTATGCTCACAAATTAAAGCTAGTACTGCTACATTGTTCAAAAACAATCAAACAAGTCAGGCTTTTCATTTATAATCTTGCAGATTTCCATACATTTGTCAGTAAATCCTCAAAAAGAACAGTACTCTTAGAAAGTAAAGGATTCGGATTGCCACAAACATGTAGTACCCGCTGGAATTTTAATTCCCGAGCAGTGAATACAATTTATGGAAGATACAATGAGCTGAAAGACATTTTCCAGACAATTACAGATAATATTGAAGATTGGGATGCGGATTTTTTCAATCGTGCCTTGGACCTGCTTAAGACACTCAATAAAATGCAATTTATTTTCCTGCTTTGCCTTTACAAAGACATTTTTACATATATAGACCACTTTTTTGCACTCCTTCAATACAAAGTTGCATCAGACATAAATATGTGTAACACAGAAATCAAGAAGACCATCGAGGTAATAAGAAATATGAGATCAGAAAATACTGTGAAATTATGTGTTGAGAACTCTAAGAGGATTTGCAGTGAAATAAATGTAAGTGAACAAGACTTCGTGGCTCTCAGATGTTTAACCTACGAAATCTTCAGGCACACTGACTGTACAATGGAAATACGTTTTGGAGATCTTGACCAAATTGCTAGACCAAAATAGCTTTGGGGGATATAAACTACAATTTCCTGTGATGAAATTAAATAACCTTCTGTCCACATATTCATTTTTCAACAAAAAACGATTAGAAAATGATTTTTAAAAAATCTATGCTGATGAAGAAAAGCATTTACCTCCTGCAGACCATCTAAAATTCATAGTTAGCAATGATCTTCAAACAATCTACAAAGAAGTAACACAACTTATCAAGTTGGTCTTGACATTCCCTGTTACAACAGCTTCCTCCGAAAGAAGTATGAGCACCCTCAAGTGAGTAAAAAAATATCTCCGTAAATTCAATGAAAAATGAAAGATTAAGTTCTCTCTTTACAATAGCCATTGAAAAAGAGCTGTTTAAAGAACTTTCTATTGATCAAGGCTTCAAGGAAAGAGTAATTGATACTTTTGCGACCAACAAGAATCGACGCATGGACCTGCTGTATAAAAAAATATAAGGTAAGCAGATTTTTCAGCCTACCCACTATTTACGCCTTAGCCTCGCCACTGCCTATTGGCCTCTGCGAAAAAAATGTTTAAATACTTGTCAACAGATAAAAATCGCTGGTATGATCAAGTTTGTAACAGTGCTGTGCGGTGACTTTCACTTTGTAATACAGATGATGAAAATGCTTCGTTCTTTCAGATCCCGATGCCAAGGTGGTTCCTTTGGACGCCAATTTGCTGGGTCCGCTCCCGCCTGACTGGGAGAGGGCGATTACCAAAGATGGGAGAGTCTTCTTCTCTAGGATAGGAACTCGAGAAACGGCATGGGAGGATCCCAGGATAAGTAAGTGTTGACAGTAACTACTTAATCGTTACTAATTATGAATGAATTAAGTAAAATTGTTGATTCTTCAGCAGGTATGGTCATTTTGCACGCTTTAATAGCCCCGTCTGGTTGGTTACACGGTGCAACACAGACTCGTCTACTTCGTTGATTTGGTGTCAAATTGTGTATTTGGTGTCTGCACCGTTTGCACTACGTTCTGGAGCCGTGTAATCTCTGGTGCATGGTCACGTGGAGAGCGCTAACAAATTAAATGGTCGTTGAAGGCAGCAGGCAGGCGGGAATTCGTTGATAACACCATAAAGCCTTGTTTCCATGATAACCAAAAACTCAATATGCTGACCAAGGCAGAATTTGTTTTATATTGAAACATTAACTAAACGTTACGTTTCAACCTTCTAGCAAGGTGTTCATCAGACTCTGGAGAAGAGAGTACTAGTGAGAAAAGAGGAGGCCTAGGAAATAGAGAAGAAAGGGGAAGAAGACACAATGAACTGGAATAGGTGACTAAAGATAAACAAAGAATGGAAGAAGGTGTTAGAAAGAGTGGAAAGGACAAGAGCGATGGAGTAGAAAGGAAGGAAGAGGAATGTAGAACGAAAGGATAAAGAAAACGAGCGTGAGATAAGGAGTCCATCCACGTTCCAGATGAAAGGAAACGTTTATCTAAATCGCCTGTCAGGTGAAACAACAGTTGACATGAGAAGGCCACCTACTGGAACACCTGGAAAGGAATGTTTCAGATTAACAACTTTCTAATAATCTTGTGTCAGGAGGGGAGTGATATATATATATATATATACACACACAAATTTTAACTGAAGATTCGTGATTAGGAGGCCGAAGTTAGTGAGTATGCCGAATTTCAAACAAATTGGAGAAACTTCCGGTATTGTAAATTCACTCCAATTTTAACTCAATTTAACAAGATATTTGTAAATGTCTATCTGTTCTTACACCCTATAACCTGCAGCTCTCTCCGAATTTGAGTCCTGATGCTTATTAAATAATTAATCCGAATTTGATGTCGGCTTTCCGGATCGCACACTTCCAAGCTTTATGACTAAAGGTAAAATTTAGCTCTGATTCTTCTGGTGCTCCATCTATGATATTTGCTTGTCTCTACATTCTCCCAAACCGACCTTGAATTATCATGAAGCAGCCGTTTATACTAATAACAGTCTTCGCTTACAGTAAGGAATCAGTTCCAGGAATGTATCATATATGCTCAATATGCGTTTTCGAGTTTGAGTTTGAATGTTAAGTCCACTTTCATGCACAGATCAGATATGTGCCTTTTCATTAGTTCTAGTTCTAATTCTTATGATGGGAAGGTTCTTTCACGAGTGGAAATGACATTTTTTTGTTTTGCTTATATCCTTCAGCCGGCTACAAAGAAATGATTAAAAACGACAGATTTAAGCGTAGACAAATGATCATGGGAAGGAAACGTCTTCGGAAAACAAAACGAGAAGAGCCTAAAGAAGGTAATATATAGGCTATATATTGTAATGTTTACATTTGCAACACAATGTTCAAGAGTAACTGAATAGTTTATACAAGAGAACAATTATACCTCGTTATCGGTATATTCCTTATGATATTTCAAATAATAAATATTATACTAAAAATAAATAAACCTTTAAATGAATTATAATGTCGCAGGTTGACGTACTTAACGACGTTTATTAATTGTGCTACCACTTTGACCCTAGTGGTGTCGAAGAGAAGAGGAAGAGCGAAAAGAAATAAATAAGTGAACGTTTATGCGAGCACTGAACGGAATTTTTCTGGGATGATTATAAGACGTTTCAACATATAATTATTGTGGGAAACTATTGACACGTTCTTTAGTCAAAGGAACATGATTTAGCTAAAAGAGCAAATAATAAGTTCACATGAAAGACTCGAAAGCATTCGCGTGATGCCTCTCAGGGTATCGGGTAATATCTCTCTGTTAGTTCGTCAAATAAAAATCAAAGTTAAGTTTGCACTAAGAAAAAGGAAGTCTATTTTACTTCTTTGCAAACTAAATACTTATATGCTTAACATATAATCCACGTCACTCAAATAAATTAAACTTCTTATAATTTAACTTGATCAGTCTATTCAAAAACCGAGCCGGAACTTTAAAGTCAAGACAAAACACACTCGTAATTGCCATGGTAACAGCCCTTACAAGATAAGTATATACAGGTTAGTCACTATCCTGACATTATCAGTGATAGGTAAATTACAGAAATAAGATTAAAGAACAATAAACATTTGCACAAGAGGAAAGATAATTAATAACAATAAATATTAGTGCAATGGGAAAGGACGTATCAACTGCCCCCTCCGAAGAAAAATCAAAATCGACAACGAACTGAAAAACTTTCAACAATCTAGAAGATTTTGGTTTCAATCTCTGGAAAACAGTTTACAATTCTTCATATATTTAGTTCACAAGTTCTGAGACAAAACTGGACGCTTGAAGAAAGATTCAGTGGGATGGGACTGCTGATACAGAATTTCCAATAAACGATGACACTTCATACAAATAAGAAAACCAGATCATGTAAACACTCGGCAGCCTATTCAAATATGCTCTCGTTCTACAACATGTCGTAACTACAAACTCATAGAAAACTTTTCCAGTGCCACGCCTTTCCAAAGACACCTTCCTATGGATCGTGAAGATTTCAACTTAAATCGGTTGTTCCTTCCATTTTCAGTAATTTACTAGAATCAATCTTTTTCTTCATATCTTCTGGTGAAAGAATCCATTTCTAATGGCTAGTTATAAATTTCCGGACACTCATTTACTTGTCTACGGAATTATTCTCTTCTAGCTCCTTTTAAATCGACACTCCATGCACCATTAAATATAATATTCTATGTATAAGACTGATCTCAGTTTTGTACTTTCGCAGAAACGAATAACCAACAGCAGATCTTATGGTAAATCTTTAACAATTAAGATTTCCATTAGAATGGTGCTTTCAGTAGTTTCGAGCACTGAATTACGCTTACCTACAAATTCAAGTTCTGAATTCTAGTTCTAGCTCACTGAATTTTTATACTGAACGATCTGCCTTAATGTACAGGTAAATTCTGATTTGTTACGAATATCAGCATAATATCTTTGTCACCAGACTGTAAAATTTATCTTCTTGCCACCAGTTCCATCCGAGACTGCCTAACATAAGGAACGTTTCTATGTCAGGCGAGGGGTGAAATCCTGCACCTGGTCCAGATTAGATCCGGTGTCCCAACAGAAGTTCCTCGTTACTGCCACACTACGCTGTTGCTCAGCGCTGGGATATGGTTCAACAATGTCTGTCTGCACTCCACTGTTCGTCATTTGAGTCCTTGGAGAATTATTGTTATCTCTCTGTGGAGGGAAAACGTTGTTTACGTGGCGAAGAAAACCCGCTGTTATGATACGGTCTATCGTGAGGATTACCTCTGGAAGCTGAATATTCTCGTCGTGATCTAAACTGACGCTGCTGATGATATCGACATCCATTTCTTGAATCTGAACTGTCAATTTGGTTGCTTCTGTTTTGCTGCTGAACTATGCGAACTCTAGAAATTCCTTGGTCATCCCTTCTGTTTTGTTCAGCTCCAATATCTCTTCTCCATGTAGACCGCCAGGCATCTTGTTCCTCTGCTTACTCATATCTCTTAACAAAATCTGCTAAGAGATCCACGGTGTTCGGAGCATGAGCCAAGCACAATTGCTTTACTCTACAAGGCAACTGTCCGATGATTAGATTAACTACTTCCTGCTCGGTATAATGATTACTCAGATTCCTATAGGCAGAGTACACGGACCAAACATATTCCTCCACATTGTTATCATTTTGCTTATTGTACCGCCTAGTCGTCACAGACGCCAATTCTCTCTCTTTCGCTTCTGTTGAAGCAAAACGCTTCTTGAACTCTCTGCAGAAATCATAGTAAGTGCGGAAATCGTTCTTATGCGAATAAAACCAGTGATAGGTATTTCCAGTTAACAAACGTGGAATGATTTCAAGCCTATAATGTTGAGGAATCTGTAGAATTTCAAGGTTTGTATTAAATTCGTTTAAATATATTTCAGCTGAAATAGCGATAATATTGCCGTCGAACTTTCTCATAGAATTGGTGTCTGCCATCCTAGGAGTTACACCAGTGTGTACCATGCGTGAAGAAGGCTCTCTTCTGTTTCTTCTGCTGCGAGCAGTTGATTCACTGTCTGAAGAGCTGGATTCGTTCATCTTCTTGTACCTCCTTTTCCGATGGGTTTTTCTTTCCAGGTTTGTAGCTTCATCTGAACAGATGGGATAAACTGTTGATCTTCCAGAATTTTCCTAAATACGGTGGATTTTAGGATGATCAGAGTTCGTCTGAATCTGTAACCTATCAGATCAGATCAGAAATATGAACAATTTCACTACAGATATGACCAACATCTGAGGAAAATTTGTCTTGTTTAGTTTCAACTGTTTTCCTCCATTCTTCGTCAGCTTTTCTGTATCCCTCGGTTTCATTTATATTCTCAGCAAGTTTCTCTGCCACTTTCTGGCTAATAGTATCTTCTAACTTATCTGTGATAACAGTTACCTGGTGATTCACATTTTCAAACACTTCCTTTCTGAAACTGCTCTGTTCTTCAGCGATTTCCTTACGAAAGTTACCCTGAGATTGTTCAACCTCTTCTCTCAACAGGGTAATTTCTCTTTGCACATTTGACTCCACTTGTAGAGAGTTTGCTTCAAATGTCTGACGTAAGTTAACGATCTCTATTTGAATGCTTTCTTTTATCTTCTGTTGATTTTCTTCCACTTTGGCTGTCAAATTCTCCAGTCTCTGTCCCATTTCCAAAGCAGATTCTGTGAGTTTCGAATAACCCTGTGAAATCTTCTCTTCTAAGCGCCTTTCTGATTCCACCAGATTTCTAGAATTTTCTTCCATCTTTGCTTCCAGATTCCTAGAACTTTCCTGAATTTTTTTATTCCACAGCTCTTGTACCTTCCTCCAACACAATCCGTAATGAAGAAAGCAGATCTGCCGTAACGGGAACTGACTGCACTCGAGATTCATTCTCCTCGGACGACGATTTACTTGCACTTCTCAACATCTTCTTATCCATTTTCTTCTAACACAGAATTTCCATCACAATCACAAATCAATTACACTTCACGAACACACAAAAATGAACACCACTAAGGAAACAACAGATTTCGAACCCTGCGTTGTTGCGCCAAAATCTTGACACGTTCTTTAGTCAAAATAACATGATTTAACTAAAATAAGTTCCGATGAAAGACTCGAAAGCATTCGCGTGAAGCCTCTCAAGGTATAGGGTAATATATCTCTGTTAGTTCGTCAAATAAAAATCAAAGTTAAGTTTGCACTAAGAAAAAGGAAGTCTATTTTTCTTCTTTGCAAACTAAATACTTATATGCCTAATACATAATCCATGTCATTCAAAGAAATTAAACTTCTAATAACTTAGTTAAGTAGTGTCTGTGGTTACGTTAACTAGTACTGTAACTGTTGCGAAGTCTATTGCTGTAAATACAAGAATGAAACTACATGTAATGTATTTCTTTTAGATTTGCTTGAAGTCGTCGAGACGACGGAAAGATCAACTCGACGAGGTTCAGGTTTGTCTAATACAATCACATTAATTTATATCAAACTACAATGTCTTCATTTCTTGATATCTCGGTTATTTTGCGTCGCTTTTTTATCTCTTGGGTTAATCGCAACGATAAGGATGAATGATGAGTTGATCAATGTGTGATGGAACAAGCATAATGATACTTCCATGCCTTAACCAGTGTTAAAACCTTGGGACCTTTGGTTTCGTAGCGTGTTTCGCTAACCACTCTGCCACGTAGGCTGATACCTATAATGCCAAATTACTGTCTCATTAGTAGCTATTCTATTTTGTACTCAAATATATTGTAGCAAATACAATGATTTCCTGTTTACTCTTGAAACGAGGAATGGTTAGCACTCGTTTAGCAAATAGTTAAATTCATACACTAGACATGCCCATGATAGAGCTGTCCTTTGAAGATATTATCTGCTTCTATCCACAGTTCGTCGCCCACCAATTAAAAAGAGCTACCGAAAAAAAGGCCCTCGAATGTATAACAGCCGAAGGAGCACTTTCAGCCCTGAGCTGTACAGGGACTATTTTAACCAGGACGATTACCTCGAGGACAACGGATTAGCTGAATCGGACGTTGATGGCATTGGGAGCGGCGGACTGTTCGGTATCTACAAGGTGTACAAGGGGCAGGAGCAGGTTGGCTGGAGCCTTGACAAGATTGCGCCGGTCGGAAGTTACTCTCAGTGGGATTCTCCTTCGTATCCCGGTCAGATCGTTGGCATGGAGCTGCCTCCAGGTGCGAATGTCGGTCAAGTACCTTTCCCTCGCCCAGCGGAGGAACAGGCGGCAGCAAGTTCCGGTAAGTGTCATTGTCAACGGAACTTGAAAAGTAATATGCAACCAATTTGTTTCTGAATGCTCCCTTTGAAATGGCATGCCTTGCGATGCGCTTCGTGTGACATTACAGTCCGATCAGGGGAGACAAAACTACCTGGAAAGGTCTATTCCAAACGCGAGAGAGGAAGCAGGTAAAAGGCATCCGCCAAACTACCCTGTCATATTTTGCTTATATAGATTTGCTTGTTTGTTTATTATCGCTTACTGTGATGTATTTGTAATTTATGACGATTCTTACAATTCGCAACAAACAGTTTCGAAGTGGATCGAAGAAACCGGTGGCGTTTTGTTGCACATTCAGCAAAACGAGCAAGTCCGTTTGCTGCCATGCTGATTCGTCGTGAAGCAGATGTTATTAGTGAATACTATCCTGATTAATGTTGTATAAATTTGAGCTTAATATTTAAATAAAGTTATCACGTCACATTAGTCATTCTCTACTTGCTTTGCCGGCGTTAGAAATTTCATACGATTCAAACTATGTTCACGGAACTCCTTCCTTTCCAAAATGCCACTGCTGCCACAGAGCTCCAGGTAACGGAACGTGAGTCTTATAACATGGGTCGACTTGAAGCCAAACTTTTTGAAGAGGGGGTGATACTATCATGGCGGCAAGCATACCTTTACATTTCTACTTGTAACAACTATTTTTAAAATTGTGAGTCATTGCACCACAGAAGATTGCAATTTTTAAGTTTACTTAGAACTATATAACTCTCTACATAATACACTCCACTAATGAGTACAAATAATTTATTTATAAAAATGAAAACTTAACAAGCTCTGTGCATCTCCGCCATATTTCTAGCCCCAGGATTATGCACGGCTTCAAACAAAAGCCCATCATTTTCAATCTGCGATTTCTGCCGTCACCCCTATTTTGACAATGAACAAGTCCAATTGGCGCATGCGCACTTCTGTCCATGGTTTCGGCTAAGGCAGCCGGACATTATCACTTTGTTGTAAACCTTAAGTTGCATACGAACACATACTGAACCGGACAGAAGCTATGGTATGCAAAGTTAAATGGATAAAGTGTTCCCCTGTGCTTAGCGCCACGCCATGAAGGCGTATAGGGGGTGTGGGGGTAACGCCCCACACTTTCTTGATCCGGTCGTGACTGGGGGTGATGTGATCAGCACCACGCCCCTGACCGCCTTTACACCCCAGGGTTTCCACCAGGTACCCATGTTATTCGACGCTGGGTGGGCGCCGGGGCCGCTTCCATCGTTAGAAAAGTTCCCGGATTTGAACCGGAAAATGGATCCTAACTAAAATTAAGTTTTCTTTGCGTGCGAAACCTTATCGTAGAATTGATAGAATTGAATTTTTATTTCAAGTCACTTTAACCACAGATAGGCTAATCGGGACTGGACCTACAGTTTAAAGTGGGATCTAAACCACTGTGGAATGTGACTCCACCGGGTATTTATCCCGGAACACTAATCGTAGAGCATAGACAGACGACACAAGTTTTTCGCATTGCGTATTTTTTTACTTCAGGGTTTAACATAATTCATTATAAGAATTTTAAGAGTTGATAATGCATAACTCATGAACACTTCACGTTTCAAATGAAAGAACTTTCACTGTCATATCTATGTCACCTTTCAGACTGGCAGAACGATTCTACAAATGAGAAATCTGCCCATGAGGAAAATGAAGAGAAAGGTATGTTAAAGGTCTTGTGTTTAAAAAACGATCGAAAATCAAAAAAGGAGAAAGGGGAACTATTGGTGTGCTCAGTAATATTTGTGTCTCCTTTTTACTTTTTTATGCATTTTCTGTGTGTTTTATGTGTTTTTATTTATTAAATCTACGCCAAAAGGTTGTTTTAACCATTGACAGACAGGGGTTACAGGCCGTGAATATTTTCTAGGGGGGCAGTTACTTTTATGTAATATATTAACGAACAGCATACAAAAAATTAATGTTTTGTCTAAAAGGTAACTTATCAGATTTCCTGTTTCACTGGGTATCGAGAACAGGGCATCTGCTTCCTCGTCCCCTCTGCTTATAAGTAGTGGTATTTATGATATAACCAGCACCACTTACAAGTGTAGAAAGTATGAACCCCCCTCAAGCAGATTTGCTTACACTTAAAACAAGCTCAACATGCCTATATGAGCTTTTTGCTCAAGTGTGGAACCCGTCTAATCCAAGATTTTTGTAAAAATGCCCTCGGGAATTTCTCGGAAACTATGACCCCCCTCAGATTGATTTGTCTACACTTACAGAAGGCACTTCTGTGAGTTTGTTGTCAATAAACTTGTCAAAAATATGCCCCTCCTCATATTTTTTTTGACCACTTAAAACTAAGCCAAACGTATTAACACACACCTACACCCACCCACACCCACCCACACATATTCACTTCCGGTTTACTTCCGGTCCACTTCCGGTCTACTTCCGGTCTACTTCCGGTCCACTTCCGGTTCACTTCCGGTTTACTTCCGGTCCACTTCCGGTTTGCCTACTTCCGGTCCACTTGTGGCCAAGTTGTGGCCTATTTCTGCTTTTTTTATCCAGCATAGAATTTTGATTTGAACCCCAAGAAATTGTATATAAATACCAAAGCCAAAAATATTAAGTGTATACACACATACACACATACACACACACAAAGCACAGTGCTGAACCCAACTGATATTTTTTATCCAGCATAGAGTTTTGATTTGAATCCCAAGAAATTGTATATAAATACCAAAGCCAAAAATATTAAGTGTATACACACATACACACATACACACACATACAAATCACACAGCTGAACCCAACTGATATTTTTATCCAGTATAAAGTTTTGAATTGAATCCCAGGAAATTGTATATAATAAACAACAGCAAAAATGCCAAATCAAAAATATTGTAATCAATGCAATAAAAATATATCCAGCCCCAATTGGGCCAAGCACCAAAAAATTTGTAACCCGGACAAATACAGAACTCCCACAAAAATTTGCCCCAAATGCAATAGAAAATACAGCATGCAATACTTCACATATACACATAAAGATACTTGCTCTGCACAATCATCAACACAACCATCTACATCTGGTCTGAAAAGAAAGCACGAAGCACCTGTTAATGCTGGACCTGCAAAGCAGCCACGCTATGAACCCATCCGTAGCAGTTTTAATGCCCAACTTAGGGATCACCGGTTTGTATCAGAGCCAAGATGTGACATTAAGAATTTTTTGAACAGTATAAATCCTAATCTCCAGGCAATTCTTAATGAACAAAATGGGTCTTATAAGCTATCCCTCAAATTGTTTGTACAATATAAGAAACCAAATGGCACAAAATTTACACAGCCCCACATAACAGAAACTGTACCGGTATATTCAAATGCAAATTCAGACACAATAATAAGCAGTTTAATAGATCAATTGAATATTAAACACTCTGAATTTGCGGCAAAAGAGTCAGCATGGAGCCTATGCGGCTCTCCGCACAAGTTATATGTTAATATTTCTGAATTCAGCCCATTGCGAGGATCTACATATTTGCCATTACCTGCCAATATTAAAAACAAACAAGCCGTGGTCAATATAAAAAATACCGACCAGAAATGCTTTTTGTGGTGTATTTTAGCTGCTCTGTTTCCAGCTTCAAGAAATCCTCAGAGAATAAATTATTACAAACAACATGAAAATGATTTTGACGAAGCAATGGAGGGTTTAGAATATCCAATGTCTGTAGAGAATATTGATAAATTTGAAAAAAGGGCCAGGCACATCAATGGCAAACAATTATCTATTAATGTATTAATTTGTTCCACTGGCAATTGCCCGATAGCACCTCTCAGAATCAGTACACTTGATGATGAATCTGCTGTTCCGATTGATCTGCTCTTAATTGAAGGGGATGGCACATATCATTATACTCTGATACATAATCTTGAAGCTTTAGTGAGAACACAACTAGACAAATCTAATAGAATATTTAAGTTGTGCAGAAGATGTTTAACTGTATTTGATGGTCAAAAAATGGTGAAGGGGGTTCCTGAATGTAATACAGAAATTGCCAAAAACAAGTTAATTGAGCATCTGAAATACTGTGGCAACCATAAACCTGTTCATATGGTGATGCCCAATCCAAGTGAAAATTGCAAATTCAAAAAGTTTGAAGCCTTGTTGGAACACCCAGTATATATTGTCTGTGATTTTGAATCGAACCTCAATCCTCTTGCATTCTGCAATCCAGATCCAGAAGAATCTTCAAGTACACCATATCAGCAACATGAGCCTTCCAGCTTTTGTTATATGGTTATACGGGATGGTGTTGTTATTAAAGAATATTCATACATGGGACCAAATGCCATCAAAATATTTGCACATATAATAGAAAATGTGTGCCGTGACATAGCATCTAACATCTTATTAATATCAAAGCCTATGTTGCCTTTAACAGAGAAACAGATTGAAGATTTCAACAAAGCAGAAAAATGCCCGGTATGTGATTGTGAATTTTCAGATACAAATATCAAGGTACATCACCATTCTCATACAGATGGTCGATATAAACAGGCCCTGTGTAATAGCTGCAATATTCAGATCAAGAGACCAAAATTTATCCCCATATTTTGCCATGGAGCATCCAATTATGATTTTCATCATCTGATCAGGTACGAGGGGTTTAACAAGGAGAATTTAAATATTTTAGCTGAAAATGATGAGAAATATATATCTATTAGCAAGATAATTAAAGTTAATGGTGTTCCTATTCACATAAGATTTCTTGATTCTTACAGATTTTTACCTGCTAGCCTGGCTACACTGGCAAATCAATTATCTGATGATCAATTCAAAATCACACGTGCCTCGTTTCCAAATCTGGACCTGAAATTAATTAGGCGGAAGGGTGTATATCCATATGACTATGTGACAGATTTTTCTAAATTTGATGAGTGTTCCCTACCACCACAAGAAGAGTTTTACAGCAGAATCAGAGGATCTGGAATCAGTGATGAAGATTATCACCATGCCCACTTGATGTGGAACAATTTAAAATGCAAGACATTTGGTGATTATCACATGGCATATTTGAAACTTGATGTCACCCTCTCAGCTGATATATTTCAGGCATTCAGAAAATCTTCCATGCAAAATTATGGACTGGATCCAGTATATTTTTACAGTGCCCCGGGCCTAGCATGGGCCGCAACATTTTTCAACACCAAAAAGCAATTGGATCTGATCCACGATCAAGATACGTATCTGTTTATGGAGAAATGTATAAGAGGAGGGATGGTGCAATGTTCCCAGAGATATGCCAGAGCAAATAACAAGCATATGCCTGATTATGATCCAGCACGGCCATCAAATTATATACTGTATGTGGATGCAAACAGCCTCTATGGTCATGCCATGATGGATAAACTGCCATATGCAGGGCTTGAGTGGGTTGAAGATTTCAATATTGAAGATCTTAAGGACTTTGATGACAGTGAATATGGCCTCTTCTTAGAGGCTGATCTGATAATTCCTGATGATTTGCACAATAAATTTTCTGACCTGCCCCCAATTCCCGAGGTTCAGTGCTCACCTGGCTCTAAACAGAAGAAGCTCATGATGACTCTGGAGCCGAAACAAGGCTATGTCATATATTACAAAAACCTCCAGTTCCTGATGAAACATGGTGTTCAAGTGACCAAAGTTGGCAAAGTTTTGAGGTTCAGGCACTCAAGATGGTTGAAACCATACATTGATACAAACACGGAGCTTCGAACATCTGCAAAGAGCCAATTTGATAAGGCATTGTTTAAATTGATGGTGAATTCTGTGTATGGCAAAACAATTGAAAATGTCAGAAAACATACCGATGTTAAAATAATTACTGACCCCAGCCTGAGCAAAAAATTGGTTGCAAAGCCCAATTTCAATTATAGAAGAATTTATGATGAGCACATGGCACTTTTCAACATGAAGAAAACAAAGATTAAGTTTGATAAACCTATTTATGAAGGGGCTGCAATATTGGAATCGTCCAAATTACATATGTTAACATTGTATTATGATTGTAATATAATTAAGCCTTGTTTCCATATTAAAACCAATAAGTTGCTGACCAAGGCAGTCAGCAACTTATTGGTTTTGTATTATGATGTGCTGAAACCTTTTTATGGTGATCGTGTAAAATTATTGTACATGGACACGGATAGTTTTATTCTTGATATTCAAACAGAAGATGTTTATCAAGATATGTCACAGCCTGAATTGTTTCAATACTTTGATACCAGTGAACATACAAGAATTCAACCCCACAACAAAAAGGTGCCTGGGAAGTTAAAAGATGAGACACTTGGTGATGTTATTGTGAAATTTGCTGGGTTAAGTGCCAAGATGTACACCTTTGAAACATGTAGTGGCGCTGTTGCCAAAAAGGCCAAGGGCATTGGCAAAGTAACTGTTGAAAAAGATCTCCAATTTGAAGATTATGAAAATTGCATCAAATCCCAGAATTCAATCAAAACATCAGAAAATAGAATTCAGAGTAAGGATCACTTGCTGACTAGCAATATTGTAAGAAAAGTGGCTCTGGACCCACATGATGATAAGAGATGTATTTTATCATGTGGCATACATACTCTACCATGGGGGCATTGTTATTTGAAAAATGGCAAACAATGCCCAATTACAGAGCATGATTTGAAATAAATAAACATGCCTATGAACTTATTTGGGTTCAAAAAACAGGCTATTATGGAGCTTCCAACACCACAAGCCTCTTCTGATATGCTGTCTAAACTGAGTGGCTTGTTAATTATTCATCTGAACAGCATATTTACAGATAATGATGAAGAAACAGGTAAAACATTGTACATATTTAACAATAATTTAAATCATTACCAATTACCTGTAGGTGGTCAATTGCAATTTATTACAACCCCTGAGGGTGATGTCAAGATTTCAGTAGGGAGAAATATTTATAGAATTAAGCACTCAAACATGATTTCTGGCACTGTATATACTGTTTCTGCTGGTGACTGCTTATATATTGAGGTCCCTGGATCATATGACAAGCTTATACCCTTTTTTATAGAATTAAGAATCAGATACTCTATAATAAATAACCACTAAAACAAAAATGCCTAATGATATATTTGGCCATACAAGACATGAAGATCACAGTGATGAGATTCTGATGCTTGATGTCAGAGTCAAGAAATTAAGAAGTGATTTACAAGCTTTACAGACCACACTCAATGCCAGTCTTCAATTAGAAATTACAAATTTACAATCACAATGCATGGACCCTCTTCTTAAAATTGATTCTGAACTCAAAGTGCTGCTTCAGAAATATACTGACCTTGCAACATTAGATAATTTTCAAAGTTTGGAAGAAGCTGTAGCAGCTCTTCAAGCCAAATTTAAGACCCAGGCTAACAACTCTGAGCAATTGAAACAGCAATTGGAAGAGCAGATAAATAATGTTCAGACACAGCTCCAAACAATTGTCAAAAGCATAAAATCACAAGAAGATTTTGATCTAGTGATTTCCACTCTAAAAGAACAGATTCAATCACTCCAGATACCTAATCTGGATCCTCTGCACAATGCCATAGCCGAGGTTAAAGAAAAAATTGAGACACTTGAAAATTTTATGAACAATTTGCCATCTTCTGATGCTTTGAATGCAATAACTCGGAGTGTTGCCAACATCAAGCTGCAGCTTGAAACATATGAAGATTTTGGAAAAATTCAAAGTTCCATAACCCATCTTGAAGGTACAATAGCAGCAGTACAAAGTGATTTGGCAAATGTACTAGAATCCCGCTTGCCTGGAATTGTAGATACCCTTGTCAGTGTCCAGCAACAAATCACAAAACTTGAAAACCTCAACACCGAATCTGAACTATCTCATTTTCATCACTTGATAGATGATATCCAAACAAAACTTGAAATTTTACAACAATCAACACCCTCTCAGGCAGATATAGCCCTGCTCCAAAATGCTATGCAAAATGTGGCTGATGCTTCTGAATTAAACAATGTGAAATTGGCACTTGAATTTTTGCAAAATACAGTATCAAATCTGCCTACATCACAGGAACTTAAAAATATTAAGAGAGCTGTGAATCGCATATTGAAATCAGAAGATATCAAGAATATCCAGACAGAGATCAAACATCTCACTCAGACAGTGTCCACTCTACCAACCAATCAACATATTAATGAATTGCATGCCTTGTTTGAGGATATCAGAAGACAGGTCCATGATCTTACTGCTCAAAATTCAAAATTGGCAGTTATTGAAAATTTGCAACAAATTGTAGCTAATATCAAACAACAGCTAGGGACCATGGAATCCAATCAAGCAAATGCTCTGTCCGTTTTTGCCACCCAGCTACAAGAAATTGTGCAACAATACAAGAAACTTGTTGTGGACATAAAAATCAAGCCAGGCCATGATGATGTTGTTAGGACCATCAATGAGCACCTTGAATCTGTAACAAGCAGATTGCTTACAGCAGAAAAAGAAATAACTGGCATAATCGAGAATCCAAAACATACAGTAATTCTTGAATTGTACAGCATCCCCAACAAAGAATATGATTCACCATTTACACCAGGTGGCAAAATATATATGCTGTCCCCTGCACAATTTTATTACCAGTTTTTTGTTGGAGGCACACTTAGACCAATCAAGATCAAATATTGGCATCAGCCACAGGCACACCACTACCCCACCTTATCAATAACAAATGCTGAGAACAAAGCAAAAATCACCAGTGTAGAGTTAGAGGATTTTACAGACCCCGATACATTAGAAACAGCCTATACTGAAGATGATGGCACTCTGGAATTTAAAATACAAATAGGGGACAAATTATATTTAGAAAATCCTGCAGTTTCAGCTGCTGAACACCCTATAGTTGCAATATTCTTGTTTACATATTATGTCTAGACAAATTATTGTTGATGAATTACACAGACAAGCCAGACATAATTTTAAGAGACTCCCAGTAGTTACAAAAGGCATAGATGATTTATGGCAGAGCGACTTGATTGAGATGGCAAGTGGACAGCTGAAAAATTTAGACAAAATCAACAAGGGCTACAAGTATCTACTCACTGTGATAGACACATTTTCAAAATTTGCCTGGGCTGTGCCACTCAAATCCAAGACTGGGGCATGTGTTACAGAAGCCATCAGAACAATCATCAATCAGAGTGGAAGATCACCGCGCTATTTGCAAACAGATAATGGCAAAGAATTTTATAATTCTGTGTTCCAACAATTTATTAAAAGCCAGTCAATAAAACATTATTCGAGTTACAGTGATCTCAAAGCCTCAATTGTAGAGAGATTCAACAAAACCTTAAAAAATCTTATGTATAAACAATTTACACTTCAAGGTAATTATAAATGGCTTAATATTCTTCCAGAACTTCTACATAAATATAACAACTCGGTCCATTTCACAATCAACATGAAACCCTCTGATGAGCAAAAATTGATCAGCACTGTTTATTATCCTAGATACCAGCCAACAACAAGAAAGGCCAAATACAGGGTGGGCGATCAAGTAAGAATCAGCAAATATAAGCACTTATTCAAGAGAGGCTTTACAAGAAACTGGAGCACTGAATTATTTACAGTAGTTCAAGTTAAACCTGGGACCCTTAACACATATATAATAAAAGATCACCGAGGAGAAATTCTCAAAGGCAGATTCTATGAACAAGAGCTCAGCAAAACTAAACAGCCTGACACATATCTCATAGAAAAAATCATCCGCAGAAAAGGCAGCAAGTTATTTGTCAAATGGCTGGGTCATCCGGAAAACAGCTGGATCGATGCAGACAAAATAATAATATGAGCACCTGGGATGTTATAAAAAGGCTGCCAGAACCTGAACAGCAGAATAAGAGAAATGGCAAGTTGCTGCCTGAAAATATTAGATGTCTTATTGTTGGGCCATCTGCTTGTGGTAAAACTACACTAATGGTTGATAATTTTTTATTGGCACCCAACTGGTTAGACTGGAAAAACAGGCACTTGTATATCTTCTCTAAGAGCTTGGAACAATTAAAATATCAGCAGCTGATGAAGCTATATGATGGATTGGATATAGCCACTTTTGAACCAGATGTTAAGCCACTAGATGAATGTCTCGATAATTCTGTTGTTGTGTTTGATGACATTATACTGGATAATCAAAACAAGGTTAGAAATTTCTTTACACAGGGCCGGCACAAAAACATTGATTGCTTCTACCTGGCACAGACTTTTTCTAAAATACCGAAGCAGCTGATCCGAGACAACAGCAATTTGATATGTGTGTTTCATCAAGATCATACCAACCTCAAACACATACATGATGAATATGTAGGTGGGGACTTGAGCTACAATGATTTTTCCAAGTTTTGCAGCAGGTGCTGGAGCCAGGACAGTTATGGGTTTGTCACAATTGATATGACAAGAACACCCAATAGTGGCAAATACAGAAATAAAATCAACGATTTTCTAGACGTTGAGACATAAATAAATAACCATGAAAAGGCCAATCATTGATGATCTTAAATTAAGAGATTATCTTGTAAAAAGATTTAAGGGATGGAAATCAGAGAACCGGGGAATTTATGAAAAACACAAACAAACAGAACAGCCTGTAATTGATGCTATTAATAATTTAGGTAAGAATATCAAAACTGTTACAGAGCAGAATCAAAATTTGATCACAGAGCTTGTACCTGTAGCTGCTAGGAACATATTAGATTATCCATTCACCCCACTTTCCAGTATTCATACACCTAGTCCTGTTGCTCCTAGAAGAATTGAAGCTACTCAGGATCCTATTGAATTGGGTCTTCTTGCTCAAAAATATTTAACCACACCTAAAGACAATAAAGATGAGGTCTTTGGCTTATATGCTGACACAGAGCTTGATGGCAGTATCATACATAGAATTGGCAATTTCAGAGTAACTTTTATGGGGGATGATCTGATTGTTTATTCAGAATCTCGTCTCGGAGAAAAAGGTGCTTTTGTTAAGTACCCCGGAACACCTGGATTGTGGGAACTGATGACTAGGAAGAGGCCTGGTAGCTATACAGATCAAGATTATGAACATTACAAAGAAATATTAATAAAATCAGATGCTCTATACCAGAACAATGATCCCACACAAAAAAGAGTCAAGTCGAGCAGTGGGGCAAAATACAATAATTTAATCAAGCCCATATGGTCACAGATCAAGACTGGCAGTGGAATCAAACAATACAACACCCTGCCTAAAGAATTTGTGTGGGTTGATGATGTCAGGAAACTTGTAGATAGGTTATTAGTGATAGCTGGGGAGGAAAATGCTGGGAACCACAATTTTTACAATGAAAAGGTTGGAATTATGGACATGATAAGCACAAAATTGTCTAATTTTATAGTGAATGACCCTAAGGGCATTGGATATCTCATAAAAATTATTAATACTCTACCACCTAAATTTTGGAATATTTCTGAGGGTCGGGGCCTGGTTAATGACATTATAAACAAGCTGCCATTTGAACTGCACATTCCAGGCTATCAGTATTGTGGTCCAGGCACAAAATTGGAGCATAGATTAAACAGAGGGGATCCTGGTGTTAATCCCCTAGATGCTGCTTGTAGAGACCATGACATAGCATACAACACACATTCTGATCTTGACAAGAGACATGTTGCAGACAAGAAATTAGAAGAGGCTGCATTTGGTAGATTTGTAAGCAAAGATGCTTCTTTGAGTGAAAAAATAGCAGCATTGGGGACCACCATAGCTATGAACACCAAACAAAAACTGGGGTGGGGGTTGTGAACATGTATATAATAAACATAGGATGAAGGCCAAGGGTGTTATGTATCAAATACCTTATGCAGGTCTCAAATCTCTTAAAACTATTGACAGTCTTTTGACCAAAAAGCAGCGCAAGAAAAAAAGCTCTTGTCTTGCAAAGGGCCATGGTATGAAATTGTTGCTTAGTACCCCCCAATTAAAAAAATTACAGCAATCAAGAAAAAAATCACATGTAGGGGGGTTCATATTTACTATCCCTGCCATCTTAGCTGCTCTCGGGGCTGTTGGGAGCTTGGCTGGGGGATCAGCCGCCATAGCAAAAACAGTAATAGATGCCAAGAAGAATAAGGCAGAATTAGATGAGCAGAAGCGCCATAACCTGGCCATGGAGAAAAAAGGCAAAGGTGTTAAGAGAGCCATGAGTAAGTTTAAAAAAAAACAAGAGCCGCTTACAAACCAAGATATTGAAGCTTTAATCAAGCCACTGGGCATCAAACATTTTAGGGGTGTGTACATGTCTGATTCTTTACCGGAACAACCACTCAACAAAGAGTGTGGCATTGTTAATTTGGATAATGCCCGACCCTGTGGCCGAGTGGTTAGCACATCGCGCTGCGACGCCAAGGGTCCCGGGTTCGAATCCCGGTCGGGTATGGTTGTTTGTGATTGTCCATTTTCATCCATTTCATCACTCATCCCCATCTTCGCAAATTAGCCAAGAGGCACAAAACGCGAAGTAAAATAAACTAAATCAACTACAACTACTTAATTTGGATAAGTACAAAAATCAGGGCACTCACTGGATTTGTTATCTTAAATATTTAAACAATGAGGCATTTGTGTTTAATTCATTTGGAGGTGTTCCTCCTGAAAATTTAATAAAATATCTAAATTCAGCTAATCTTTATTACAATAATGCCCGTGTTCAAAACTTCAAAGATGTTAATTGTGGACATTTGTGTTTATCTGTTCTTAGATATATGTCTCAAATAAATAAACCATCAATTGAAAATTTTCAAAAGGCCCTGTGGTATTTAAAACATCATGGGGGTATTCCATCTCACCAGCCAAAATTCAATATTGAAACTCAAATTGCATGATGACATAGTGTATCCCAAAACAATAGCTCTCAGAGCATTTTACGGCATGTACTTGAAACCTAATATTACACACCACAACAACAAAATTGCAGTAGGGGATCAAAATATTGTCATCACTCCAGGCCAGTATAATCTATCCACTCTAAATGCTCAATTACCCAGAGGTATAGTGTTAAGTCAAAATTCTGTCACTCACAGAGTAGAGATTGTATCTGCTACAGAAACAGTGGATCTGGGTACTATAGGAGAGCTGTTAGGCTTTGAGAACAACACAAAACTTGAACCGGCCATCAAACACACTGCTATGAATATACCTAAATTCTTAGCCATAGAGACTCTGAATATTCACTGTAATGTGGCCGAGGGTATGATCACCAAATCAAATGGCATAGGCACTCACAAACAAACTGGCATCATTGCAACATTCAAACCTAATTCCGAATTCATGGAGCCAATCATCTACAATCCATCCCCAACATTATATTTTCCTGTGTGTCATAATAGAATAGATTATATTGAATTGATGGTCACTAATGAAAAAGAAGAATTAGTTGATTTTGCTGGAGCCACAACAACTGCTATTATAGAAATTAATATTTAAATAAAAATACATACAAAAAAAATGGAAAATATTGAGAGTTATGAGCTACAATCATTCCCCCCAAACAGGAGGACATTTGCAAATTTAAATCAACCCAACACAGAAATAGAGGTTGATCTTGATGTAGGGGACGGCTTTATACACCCCCACAGAGCAGATCTATACATCAAATTTGATGTTGTAAAGCTCGATGGAACAGATTATCCGGCAAATTCAAATATAAGATTGGTGGACAATTTTGTGCCGCATCTGTTCTCTGAAATTGAGATCAGAAAGCATGGTGTTGTTATAAACAGAGTGGATTATCCCGGCATTACCTCCACAGCTTTGGCCACATTAAAATTATCCAAAACCGAGGCTTCATACTACCAAATAGGTGGATTTGAGGCTGGTGATAAGATATTAACCAAGAACCACACAGTGCTGTTCCCCATGCGCCTGTTGCCAGGATTCTTCTCAGATTACAAAGAAATTATGTGGAAGGGTGGGTTAAGAATTACATTTAGAAGAGCTGCAAATGATAATAATGCTTTGATGAGGTACAGTGCAATAAACCCTACAGGAGAAGCTCTGCCTAATACCCTACCTGATGAGGGCAAGTGCATTATTCAGACTATGGAGCTAAGAATCCCGGTTGTTGAATATGAGGCCAGCTATGCTCTTAAATACAAAGCTGATATCCTAAAAAATCCACACATTCCTCTGCAATTTTATACATATCAATGTGTACAGAAGCCTGCCACTGGTACCTATTATGAGTTTGATGCCACAAATTCATTCTCCAGCATACAATATGACATGCCGGATTTTGTAGTGGTGCTGTTTCAGACTGGAAGACACAACAATCAGGAAAAAAATTCAAGTAAATTTGATAACTGCAACATCAAGAACATATATCTTAAAAATGGCAGAAATGAGGTATTCCCTAGAGAAAATTACAATTTAGACATGTCCAAGAATGATTTCCTCAAATTATATGAGGCTTTTTCGGCTTTCAAACGTGTCACTACAGGCAATACGGATATGTATTACACACCAGATGAATTCAAAACACGGAGGCCCATGTTTGTAATCAACACTTCAAAAAGAAAACAAGTTGTGGTGAATGACAGGACAAACATTAAAATTATCTGTGAATTCCACGAGGCTTTACCCGATGACACCATTTGTAGTGTCATTCTCATAGGTGAAAAATCATATGTTTATGATGTAAGAAATGAGAGGGTCACAGAGCAATTCTAGAGAGTCTCTGCATATTGCATTGTCTTAGTACTAGATATGCAAGATGAGCCTGGTGTCCAATTGAACTTAGACCGGAAGTGGACCGGAAGTAAACCGGAAGTGAACCGGAAGTAGACCGGAAGTAGACCAGAAGTGGACCGGAAGTGGACCGGAAGTAAACCGGAAGTGAATATGTGTGGGTGGGTGTGGGTGGGTGTAGGTGTGTGTTAATACGTTTGGCTTAGTTTTAAGTGTGGTCAAAAAAAATATGAGGAGGGGCATATTTTTGACAAGTTTATAGACAACAAACTCACAGAAGTGCCTTCTGTAAGTGTAGACAAATCAATCTGAGGGGGGTCATACTTTCTGAGAGATTCCCGAGGGCATTTTTACAAAAATCTTGGATTAGACGGGTTCCACACTTGAGCAAAAAGCTCATATAGGCATGTTGAGCTTGTTTTAAGTATAGCCAAATCTGCTTGAGGGGGGTTCATACTTTCTACACTTGTAAGTGGTGCTGGTTATATCATAAATACCACTACTCTTATAACCCTCACTAGCTTTCACTCTGAATGCACGACTGTAGAACAAGCACAAGACAAATAGGTTAAAAAACAGAAATCTTTGAACACTGCAATTGTCTACATTAAGACGGTTATTTTTCAATTATTTTCTCCAAGCTGTGTGAAATACAAATCTCCAATGGTGATCAATTTGAAATATACAACATTAAATTGATCAAAATTTTAAATTATCAATAAAACCTTCGGGCAAAACAAATCACATTTGGAAAAATATATCTGTACAGACTGGTCACAAAGCAACCCCCCTTTATTTTAGACACTAAATGATTGTTGTTGAATGCTTGATATGGGCACATACCTGATTGTTTAAGTGTACAGAAGAGAGGCATGGAAACCGTCATGATGGAACTGGTACTGTATCCCATGAGGGTGTGAATGAACTTTGAACTTATACCGATCGTCAAAGAGTCTTATTTCAAATTTCCGTTACCGATTAACATTGCCATACGGAAATTTAACTCTTAAATCAATACATGTCAATTTATACAAAATTACTCATTTTAGGAAATATTAATAATTTCTAATTATATTTCAGCTGCTGATGAACAGACAGAGAATCAACAGACAGTCTATCACAGGAAAAACAAGCCTTCGAAACATCAAAGCAAGTTTACCCTTTTTGGATAAACTAAGACATATGAGACAAGTAGCCTTGGCATGAAACCAAGCGAGGAGCAAGAAAATAAAATTTGAGATGCTCTGTATTAACTCTATAAATGGCTGTTACTTCGCTAGAGAATAAAGAATTTTTCACACAGTTTTATAGTTGGTTGAATATACTTCTGTTTGTGTTATGTTGAACCTATTCATTTATTAGTAATGGAGCTAATTTCTTAATATTTATGTATCATAATTGCAATAATGATAATTTAAAGCTATTCAAGTATCTTAAAATCATCAAAGGTGTACAGCGAACATTTAAATCACTATTAAAAACATACAAATGACCCATTTCAGTAAAATAATGAGTATATACTGGCGTATCTACTGTAAAAATTGGACAGCAAATTTACGGCAATCTGGACGTCAATGAATGTTTTGTAAACATTTCATCACCACCAGAGAACTGCTGAATTAATAATTGCAGTCACTATGATATAAAGCTTTCAAGATATGATTAAGTAATCGTTTAATTAAAAATTAAGCCACATAGTTACTTGTGGAATAAAACTTGTGAAATACTACAGAAAAGAACAAAGCTAAAAATATTTTTTGATTTTATACAATACAATCATTTTTCTGATAACAGGCTAAGTAAAAGGATAGTACATTAGTGTCGATTTTAAAACGATATTGTGATGTAATTAATTGAAAAGTATTATCTCACTACTAGTTCAGGTTTTACTATTTCGACTTTTTGCATATCTATTATTTCGAATATATTGTACACCTCCTTTATTGTAAGGCACAATTATTATGAAAATATATTACAAGGAATATATCTGGTTAAGGAACCATATATTTTTAATTAGACGTTAAGAACAGACATTAAATTTAGTGACATCTAGGTATCACACATTCCACCAAGAACAACAGAGTTTAGGCCTAACTCATTATCTTTGTAGTAGTTCTCTTAACGTAATAATCTCAAGTTTTATTGCAAAAATGATGAATGCAGTGAAGAACTCGGAAAAGTTTTCATTCAAATGAATTTTCAAAACGTTGGAAACATTGTAACAGTGTGAATGCATTCCCGGATAAGTGCAGTTGCTTTCAGAGAAATGTGTGGACTTCCGTGAACTTTCATTCATTAGTTACACAATTATAGCTCCCCCAAAATAAAAAAAGACAATTAATCATTTAGCTTACATTTAGGGAAGTAATTATTATGACCGGTTTATACCCGCGAATCAAATGAAATAGTTATTTGCAGTTTACCAGATACATTCAAGAAATTTACTTTGATATAGATCGGATACACATTGATACCGTTCGTGCAAATTCCACTCTAAATTGAGTTTCGTTTAAGTCCACTTGATGCACAGATAGACTAATCGAGGCTTAACTCACAGTTTAAAGTGGGATTTGAAACACTATGCGCCTACACCGGGTATCGAACCCGGGGTGCCTCGATTACAAGGCAACGACTTTACCATTATTTTTTTTTTTTTTTTTTTTTTTTTTTTTTTATTATTCCATTTTAGTCAACAATTACAGTAAATCTTTACAATTCTTACAGATATGTTATTCAAGTATTACATTTAGAAAGTTGGCATAGTGTAATTTCTTATAACCTAACGACATTTGTTGATATTCTTGTCTTATAGTTAATCCAAAGTCCAAGTAATTGTAATTTTTCCCCACAGGAAATACAAACATTAAGTATTGTGCTATAAGCCACTGAACTGATTGTTGCTTTGTGCTTGGAAACAAGTGGAACTCTGGTAAAATAATGTCTTTTACTGATACCTGGTTTGGTGAAATACGACAAATTCTACTTAGCATTGTTCTTAATTTTGACCAAGCTGTGGCTGCTTTCTTACATTCTGTTATCTTATGGGTAATCGAATCTGGTGCTTGGCAATCATAGCAATTTGGAGAATTACTAAAACCATATTTGTGACATCTATCTGCCGTTACAATAACTTGTTGGATCACTTTGTACCATATAGATGATGCCTTGTTCGTTAGGTGTTTCGCCGTTACATTGTTCCATATTTGTTTCCAATTACATTGTGGATTTTCTCTTTCAATTCTAACGGTTGTTATATTTGCGCTAAGTTGCTCTCGGTAAATCTGTTTAACAGAAGGACAATCATAAGATTGTTTCACAGTTTTGTAAAATGTATGTATAACGTACTCAGTATAAAACGCTAATTCTCTGGGTATAACTTTTATATCCATTGGTGCTGTTAATGGTACTTCTTTTAACATTGTAATTATTATGCGTTGCGTGGTGGATTCAGTTGGAGAAAATATCGCTGAAAGACCGCTTTGGATAAATAAAGCTTTTGATTGTATCGCCACACTCTTTAGGTTCATACCTCCCCTCTTTTCCGGGAGGTATAGTTCGCTCATAGCCACACGGAACACTGAGTCATGCCAGAGAAATTTACCAACCTGTTGCTTTACCCTGGCTGTTTGCTTCACGGACAAGGTCAATGTCTTGGATAGGTACCAAAGCTTCGATAGAGCGTAAATATTTACGTATCTCACTCTCGATTTCAAACAAAGAAACCTGAGTTGATTTGCACGTAAAGTATATATCACTTTTTCGGTTTTCCATTACGCCATCGAGGAGGCCTTAAATTTCGTACTAACTGTGGAGAAGTGTATTTTGAAACGGCGTAGTTCTTCTTAGCATAAGATTGAAAAGAATGACTACACTGTTTTTGAAACAAAACCATCTTGCAGATCACAATTTCATTTTGTGAAAAATGTGATAACCATAAAAGTTGCGCATTAACTTTGGAACTTCAAGGAAATAATGCAACTAAACTTCGAAATGAAAGATGAAGTTACAAAAAGAGGAGAACGTCTTTCTATATTTTAGTAAGTATAAGTGCTAATGAAGATAATTTCCCTCGTAGATATTTCTGTTGAGTTATTTTTTTCTCATGTTTACCCAGGAACTAATTCCTATTAAAACTTAATACTTCCAGCGCATAGCGTTGCCTTAAACAACAGGAATGTTTCATTACATTGACGCACACTCGATAAAATTCAGCGAAAATATCCTTTATAGCCTAGAGACCTTGTTATAATTGTTCCCGATCAGAACAGTTAGGTTGGAATGCCAGCTTCACAGTTGCTTTGTAGTTGACCAATCAGCATTACAATTTGTAGCATGTGATGATTCTGCCACTCGTTCTGTATGCTTTGGTGTGCCAGGTAAGCACAAGCTTTTTTTTTTTTACAGTTAATTAATATTTTTCAAGACAAATCATATGCATAAATCCTAAGGAACATTGATTCCAGCTCAGCCATTTATAACTGAAAATAACTTTAAACAATAGAAGCCTAGCAATTTTTAATTAACCAAAAATACATGATTGTGAAATAAAATCGCACCAACTCCACGTCTTAAAGATTTGGTTCGATGATGCACAAAAACATACTGCTTACCACTGTCACAAACAAATACCATTAGTAAATCTCACAATGACTCTTCAATGCTAGTCATTTTCTGCACAATAATAGTACACTTTCTATATTGTTTGCAGGAACAAGGTTCTTTTTATCAACTGGCGATAAGAAAAAGTAATTATTTTGTGATTGCCTTTGTTTGTACATGCACAAATTTGCACTTTATTACTCTATTAATAATTTTCTGATGCCTTTTGGGAGAAAAAGGTTAAAATAAACGCATATCAGGGAAAACTGTTCAAAATATCAGAGATTTACATGAAGGTGTAAATGAATTTAGAAAGCGGTGGCAGCCTAAACTAAACTCGATAAAAGACAAAAACGGTGAATTTTTGGCTGATCCGAACGATATTTTAAATAGATGGAAGAACTACTTTAAATGTTCAAGTAGGAGATAAATCAGAAGTAAATGAAGTACACACAGCAGAACCTTTAGTTCCAGAACTTAACTCGACTAAAATTAAAGATGCTATTAAAAGACCTGGCATTGATTTAATTAAATATAAGTTTATAATAAGCTGAGTTATTTAAATATGCTGGGAATTCGTTAATATGTCAAATTAATAAAATAATTTGTTTAATATGGAATAAAGAAAAAAGAATATCATTGTTCCCGTGTATAAAAAAGGTGACAAAAGAACTGCAATAGTTACCGCGGAATTTCTCCCCTCTCGACAACATATAAAATATTATCTAACATTGTTTTAACAAGACTAACCCCATATGCTAATGAAATTATAGGTGATTATCAATGTGGATTTAAACGTAACAGATCAACTATAGATCAATTTTTTTCACATCAGACAGACACTTGACAAAAAGTGGGAATGTAATCAAAATGTCCATCACGTATTCATTGATTTCAAAAGGGCATATGATTCGGATAAATTATATAATATATCAGTCGAGTTTGAAACAACTAATAAACTTATGTGATAAAAGTATGCAAAAATGAAACAAAAAGTAAATTTCATCAGGATATTAATATGTCTGCCAAATTTGCAATTCATGATGGGTTAAACCAGGGAGATTCATTATCTCATTTGCTCTTTAATTTTGCTTTAGATTGATTGATTGATTGATTTGGTTTATTTTACTTCGCGTTTTATGGTCTTGGCTAATTTGCGAAGATGGGGATGAGTGATGAAATTGATGAATGGACATTCACAAACAACCATGCCCGAGCGGGATTCGAACCAGGGACCCTTGGAATTATGCTTTAGAATATGCTGTAAGGAAAGTAAAAGAAAGTAATTAAGGAGTAAAATTAAACGGTTTGACTCAGTTGTTAGCATATGCAGATAATGTAGACTTACTAGGGGGGGGGTGATATAAACACAATACCTACCCCCTGTCTAGGGGTGAGTGGTGACCTGCTATGTAATATTTTTGTCAAATTAGAGTGAAAGGAAAGACAAAGTGTCATACATACCTAGGTACAAGCGCAACAAAATGTATATATGCTTGATATCAGCGGCGGCGATTAGGGAGGCGAGGGGGAGCGGTTGTCCCCACTTTTTGCCACATTTGCTCCCGCACCACGCTAAACCTTATGTATCAAGGGAAAGTAAACTGTTCTTGCATTCTTGCCCCCCTCCACCAGTTTTGGAACCCAATCGCCGCCACTGTTTGATATATGAAGGGGTGGGGGCCTCCCCGATGGCGCAGTTGTAGCCTCGTCGCCTTATAATCAATGGGTCCCGGGTTCGATACCCGGTGGTGGCAGAAGTTGTTCGGATCCCACTTTAAACTGTAGGTCCAGTCCCGATTAGCCTTACTGTGCATAAAGTGGACTTAAAAACACCAAATCAAATTAAATCAAAATCAATGAAGGGGTGGGTGGGTGTTTTTATACCCCTGCTTCGATGGAATTGCTCGCCACTGCTCCCATGTATAAAAATTGTATCTGTTACGTAGAGAAGCATTTACTTGCTGTATCGATGACGTTTCAATACAATACACACTCGTGGTATTTTCTCTATTACGCCATGTGTATAATATTTACTACAAGTGAAAATATAACACACACATCGTGATCTGGCATCTTATGATAGAACTTCCAAGCTGTTTATAGTCTAGAACCTATAAAATCTCTACTTATGTGATATATGATGTGTGAAGAAAATTATAACTTAAGTATGTGCTTGAAATATTTTATTTGCTTCTTCTGATGTTTTCACAGACAACTAGTACCAGATGAATATTTAAAGAATTAACATCTTCTTAGTAACAGTAAATCAGCCTCGTTAATGGACTGTACTACAGGGTGGCTCAATAAGTCACTTAACACCCTCAGTACAAGGCCACTGCGGCATGGAATTTGAAATTGGCGATGACCAATCGTTATGTGGCCAAGGGAGAACCACATTGACGCCACCCACACGGTCGGCGGCCATCTTGATGTCCGCCATCTTGAATTCAACTTCAGAATTTTAAATGGGAAGGGGGTCGTGCGACATATCAAAATGGGCTAGAATTTCACGAGAAATGCAATGGTGAAGGTTTTTTCGACGTATCTTTAACCAGTAAAAAGTTATGACTGAATTCTTGTACCAATTTGCTCCTTTTCGAGGTGTTAGAAAAATGCAAAATTTGTTTAGCGCTTCGGTAATGCATCGAGATCAAAGTGACGTCTATGGAGAGACGTTCGCATGCCATTGCACATTATTTTAATCGGATACATCCATGAAGAGCTGTGCATTATGAATGGTTGTCGCGAACAATTTACAGTGTGACGCTTCCATTGAATTAAACGATTCCCTTGGCCAGATAACGATTGGTCATCGCCAATTTCAAATTCCATGCCGCAGTGGCCTTGTACTGAGGGTGTTAAGTGACTTATTCAGCCACCCTGTACAGTAAGACACGAGGCTTACTCTGAAGGCTCGGCCATGGAGGGATTTCAATTTTATACAGATTGAAATAGTCAATAAAAACTCCCAAGATTTAGCTTTCGTTTTCACTACATAGTTCCATTATTTGAATTTAGCTTTAGAAGTGTTTTATAGGTATTAGAGGTATATTTTTCTTGCACATAATATTAACTGACATAATGTTTATTTCATTTACTGTTGAATGTTATCTATGTTTTAGTCTTCCTTTGCTGCTGCACGGTATGAAGACGAAGGTATGTGCAACTTAACCCTTCTCACTAACTATATAATTTTAATAAGTACATAGTTTTCAACATGAATTTAAGGTATGTAATAGTTTGTTGTAAATGTTCTCGTGGCATGCTGATCTTTTTAAAAGTTCTTAGCCTATGTTTTGTGTTTTATTGATATTTCTCCATTCAAAGCAATTCCTGAGTTAATAAGTTCCAAGAACTCAGCATAATTAGTTTCTTTGTCATATTTTCAGATCAAGTTTAATTTATTTTTATTTGATAAATTCTGAATAGAGAAAAAAATGGATTCGAGATCCAATCTTGTATATGAGTGTAAAACTCACATGCATTTGAATTAGTACTGCTGGTCTAAGTGAGCCTATGAAACAATATTCCTATTTCTAGCGGAGAATATAGTTGGAATAATTAAATTGGATCATGTATTTATCTAATATGGAGATTATTTGTAGCTCCTTTGCTAATGTTCTCAAACAGTAAATAAGTAGACAGTGCTTTGTTATCTGAGTTACAATTCAAACAAGAACTAAGTTTTCCCAATATCCATGGAAACGAGTATAATAATATACGGTAGCTATTCAACTTCTTTGGATTCCATAGAAACGATTTTCAGATTTATTTTTCACAGTGAATGCAAGTTATCTTAGGAATTAACACAAAGCAACAGAATCCGACCCAAAGGCAGATTACACAACTTAAAGTTACATTCAGCGCTTGAAGTGGAAAATGTTAGCTGGAAGGATTTTTGGTCGATAACAAGAAAAAAAAGTTGATTCTTGGAAAAAATGAATGTACACATTTTTGATGGATGAAATCTAATTCACGAAATAACGGGAGTTTTGCATAATATGTGAATTGTGGTATTTCTTGCGAATTTCAACATAATAAACGAAAAGTAGCGTAGGAAACAAATTTTACCGTATTTAAGTGTGCATTAGGCTAACTATGGTGCCGGTTATACTTGAAATAATTCGAACAGCTACGCGAAATCATGGATTTTTCCAACGATCTTTCACCTTCTATCGGAACGTTTTACATGTACTAATATATGTTGTAAATGCTTGCCTACCATCTCCAGATCTCCCCCGGAGCTCATGGAGAACCGTGTTTGGTTCCCGCTGCAGGACCTCTGCAGACTGCCAGGTGTACGAATCGGAATTCCAGACGTGCCAGGAGAGGAGATGCACCTGCAACGAGAATATGATCCCAGTGGTTGTGAAATACAGGGTAACTTGTCAATGTAAGTATTGCAAATTATCTCTATCTGAAACAATGAGTATATACTGTGAGAAGCAACCTCATCTCGTGTATTAACAAAAACTAAGAATACTTTTAAAGGGTGCGAAATCATTAATGTTTACTTACACACACAAATAAATACATATATGTGTATACAGGGTGTTTCCGGGCTGATGATACAAACTTTCAGGGATGATGGAGAAGGACATATGTATCAATTTGAGATAAGGAACCCTGGTCCGGAAACGACTTAGTCGAAAGTTATAAGCGAAAATCGGTGTGTGAAGATGTAATGCTTTTATTACCTGCACAAGTTCCACAAGCTGCTACATTCACAACAGTTGTTCAAAGTGGCGTCCCCAGCTTTGCTGCAGACATGACATCGTCGCACAAAGTACTGGCGTACCCGTTGGAACAACCCGGGGGTCGTTCGAACAATGTCACAGGCAGCGAGAATTCTTGACAGAAGATCCTCTTCAGTCTCGACAGGTGTCATGAACGACCCCACCGATTTTCGCTTATAACTTTCGACTAAGTCGTTTCCGGACCAGGGTTCCTTATCTCAAATTGATACATGTGTCCTTCTCCATCATCCCTGAAAGTTTGTATCATCAGCCCGGAAACACCCTGTATATACATATATTAATTATAGTATATACATATTTATTATGTTGCATATAAATGTAACTTACTAATTATTTAAATATATATATCAGGGCCGTCCGCAGAATTTTTCTCAGGGGGCAGAAGTGGTTAAATTGGGGGAAACGTGTCGTGATGATTTCCCCCAGTTAAGAGAATGCTCATCAAGCATCCCCACTATTAGGATAATTTGCATAGACACTTAATCTGCCGTCTCTCACAGCACCAATCGTCCATGTTTTCATGCTATAATTTCACGATTCAAATTATATGAAGTCTTTCGAGATATCTCATGGAGGACAAGTGCCACCTCTGACCTCCTTCTGCGGCCGCCCTTGATATATATATACACACACACACATCTACATTCCGTCCAGGGAATCTGTGGAGCAAAGCCAGAAAGCGAGTACGCGCTGCCGGAAACGGTTGGTAGCTGCAACAGCGTTTTCCCCTCCATGCATTATCTTTCCCTCTCGCGTTCATTTTTCGAGCCCGCTCGAGTCACTACTTGCGCAAAGGATTTGTTTTCGTTTGCTTGCTCCGGAGATTCCCGGGACAAAGTGTAGTATATTTACCTTCCTATCGGCAAATCCCATAACGTCACTCCCATGGAAAAACCATGACACCCCCTCGTTTTTACTCCCGGAAAACAAATTATTTTAAATTGTTCGTCTGAAAAATGTACATGTCCCATAAGCAGCCTCGTATGAGAAACTAAAACTACGCAGAAAATGCAACCTATCATTTTCCTTAAATCAAGATGTCTTGAAAGAACATGCGGCTGTGAAGTTTTAAGGAAAGATGCAGCAGAGCACATCCCTGCAACTAAAGGCTTAACCTAAACTACAGCGCCTTGAATAACGTAGTGCGGAAAACGACCCAAGAAACTGGTTCCCCAGACGGATGAGAAGCATAGATGGCAGTGCGATCAATGTCGGTGCTAATTTTCTTATGAAAGTAATGCGGCTTTGTTAGTTTTTGGAATATATGATGTAGATTTGTTTCTCTAGAAAGGCGGTAAGTGAATTGATGGAAACAGTTATATTTGTGGAGTGATTTGCAGTCACGAAATGACATTAATTTGGAAAGAAAAGTAAAATAAAATTAATAAATAAATAGCATGCGTAACACAAGAAGAAACATCGCAATGTGATTCCGGACGTCAGGTCTTGGGCTGTGTATTAGAGTTTATTTTTCCATGTTATTAGAATATAAATAGTGAGAGATATTTCATACCGAGGCGACAAACCACAAACGTCGCTTGAAAGCGAGCAGTCGGAAATCAATGCAGCCTTTCGAACCGTAGGGACAAAATCTCTGACTGCACCGTTTCCTCAAGGAGATTTTAGACCAAAGCGACACGCGACAAACGATGCGAGGATTTCACACCAAAGCGACACGGGTCTTTCGGTCCAAGGCAACTTTCACACCGAAGCGACACATGTTGCTTGGAAACGAGCCAATGAAGAGCAACATTTCACATCGTAGCGTCATGATGGGAAGCACAGGCCAGCGTTCGGTTAGTGAAATCCTCAAGCGATAAGTGTCGCGTGCTGCTTGTCGCTTTGGTCCGCAATCTCACTAAACCAAGACACTCATTGCATCGCGTATGCGCGAACAACAAACCACGGCAACATGTTGCAAGCTATTGAGGATATGGCCCAGTTTGAGCGACGCAGAAGCGACACGTGTGGCTTATCGTGTAGCCTAGATCTGTTGTTGTAATGTGTGGTTTATCGTGTCGCCTATCTGTTGTTCGCAAGCAACGCTTGCTAATAAGACTGAAGGCACCATGTCGCTTGTCACTTAGTTGGGAACTCCCCCTGTAGCGCGTCGCTTCGGTCTCGGCACCTTCCTTTAAGGAGCTTTCCGACCGAAGTAACAAGTAGCACGCGAATACCCCATATGAACGTGTCGTTTACTGTTTGGACCCTCATGTGCAATGAATGCTATTTTACAGTCTGGAAGTGTGTGTCACTAGTGTGACAGTGTGAACATCCCGTGTCCCTTGTCCCATTGGTTTGAAAGTTGCCTTACACTCATGTCGATGGCACTAAGAAAGTTTGGTGGGGTTCCCCTTGTCGTTTCATGGAATCATCATTATCATCATCGCCGCGATTAGTTTAAAGCAGAAAAAATGAGACAGTAAATATCAAAAATACAAATGCTTCAGTGTGTATATCTTTAAAAGAAATGATGATGATGATAATAATAATGAACCTAATTCATACACAAAAATTTAGTTGCCAAGAGCATTCCACGCGTATTTTTTCTCCCGTATTATTAACGAAAGTATGACGATAACAGGACGTGGTCGACTGTCTAGAATGTTCGTTAATATCTTCGCGACCACTGTACCAAATATCATAGCAATTATCACATTCATAGAAATGCTTCATGTAAAAGAATCAGACGTTGCAGCGAAAACTCCATTTACTTCCATTATAAGCTGACGAATACCAAGCACCGGCTCCAACACCAGCGCCTCTAGCGGATCATTTTCGAGTGGAACCAGCCAGAGAGCGCAGAACATTGCCGTTTTCCACAATACGTTATTCAAGGCGCTGTACCTAAACAGAATAGGTAGTTCATAACATCATCACAAGAAGCATCACTAACTAATTAGAAATTAAACGCGATATTTTTGCTCCAAGCGATCATTTTGTGTCTTACCTTCCCCTGTATAAAATTTCTTAATTATTGTTATATTAATTATTGTTCTGTTACTAAGCTACAAGTTATTTGAAACCATTGAAGATCAAGATTATACGTAATTGCACAGTTAGTATATTTGTTTTAGTATTAAATAGCAGTAATATGGCTAATAGCTGTGGTTTTGAGTTTAAATCCATGTATTGGTATTGTATATATTAGAACCATGAGGAATATAATTTAACGAAGCAAAATGTATTGCCCCAGCATCAACAAATACTTGCTCACACCGTCCACGCTGTCTTATAATTTTTTGGAATGAAGCAATATTTTTCTTTCTTTCAAGCCAGTGATTTGTGTTCTTCACCTCCGATGTGGGATAAAGTGCCAAGTAAGTTTGAATTGACTTTTTAAAAAATAACATAAATTTTTCATAGAGGCGTCTCTTCATGTTGCAATAGATATATTATTTGAAGCATATTACATATTTTGTTTATTATCGTTTTATTTACTTGATGTTTCCATTTTTGCTGAAACTATAATAGGTAATACAATAGAGAAAGAGAGCTTAAGAATAACCTATTAGGGCTCTCATCTTTGGTGCGAGAGGTCCCAGGTTCGATCTCCATTGGCAGCTCCCAAATTTCGGTGTAGAAATTGACGAATCAAAGGAATTGTCAAGGACTAATCACTCGAAAGTCAGGAAACACCGGCAATGGGACTCGACGCGTTCGCCACGTTGTTACCCAGCGAAAAACCGTTGGCAAGTCTATGCCTTTTTTGCCACGGAGTAATAAGATGACTCAAGATAAAGTTCACATACTGTATAGTTCTGGACAAACCAAGTCCGAGATTCTATAAGTTTGTCCGGATATGGGTGAATAGTTGCAACATTCGACCCGATATTTTTTTTTTTGTGTACTCGGGGCAAAATGAACATCCGGCCTACTTTTTACTTTCTGTGAATAATGAATAAATGTTTTACAGACAGGTCACGAGCTATTTTGTTACACGACACCTGTTCAATATTTTCTTTGTGTTTAGGAGCTTCTCTTCATATAACGTTCTGGAACTAAATAGCCATTGGCGTTCGAAAGAGCGGGCAATCGCCCCCCCCCCCCCTTTCTGTGGAAAATGGATTTCAATCATAAAAGTATATGTTTCACACATATACTTTCATATCAGTCACAGTAAATTATGTAAATTATTGCAAAGGCGTTGCAGGAACATGATAACTTCAAACTGAAGGAGTGTTTATGAGGGAAGAACTATATTTTGTGGTAAAATATGCCTAGTTTGCCTCCCTTCGAAAAATAGTTTCCTTGCCCCTCCCTGGAAAAAAACTGCGGATGTCCATGTAACTTGTCAGGCCCATAATATTAACAATCGATCAATTAATTTATTTTTTTCCTCCCCGATGGCGCAGTGGTATCGTCGTCGCCTTGTAATCAACGGGTCTCGGGTTCGATTCCCGGTGGAGGCACATAGTGGTTCGGATTCCACTTTAAACTGTAGGTCCAGTCCCGATTAGCCTTACTGTGTATAAAGTGGACATAAAACACCAACTCAATTAATCAATTAATGATTTGAACTTTATTTTTCTAGTTATGATTTTGAACAGAAATTTCAATTCGAATTGACTATTTTATGTATCTATATGAATATAAAATTAGTTGCAATGAAATGGTTCATATGAACAATGTTCTAACAAATGTTTTTGGCGATACATTAGAGACGAAAAAACGTTGTTCATCGCATGGAGAATGCAGCTGTATCTTCCGTGATATCCAATTCAATGACTTTTGAATGCCAACGAAATATACTGTCATCGTTTGCTATGGAGGACATTTAGGGTGTGCTTTAAAAGTGCATAAATATTTTAGTTGATAGGGGATTACGGGAGGAATAGTATACGTTTCATTACGATATTTGTGAGACTATTCGCAGACAGATGAATTGATTTTAGAGATTAACTACATAAAATTCTTACTGGGAGTTAATAATCCTAATGATAATTATAAATACAAATAATACAAAATTCAACGGTAAATTTCTCGTAAATTTGCTAGTTCATTTAATTTGAATATTCGTACTTACGTATTCTGCATTGAGAAACATTGCTGAAGGTGGCATTTCGCTCATTTCACGGGAATAAGCTGTATTTGCGACGTATCGAGTACGTTTTCTTCGTTTCTTGTTGCCTTCGGTAACACACAAAATGGCGGTTACAGTTCCACTACCGTACTCGGCATGCAGTGTTTCCACCCTACTGCACCCAAAAATACCTACGTAGCCCTACGAACCATTCATACATAGCCCCACGAACCATTTCCGATAAGGTTATGTTAGGTAGGGTCACGTATAGGTTACAATAGTTAGAAATTGGTTTTGAAAAAAATATGCATAGCCCCACACACCATTCTCGCATAGCCCCACGAACCATTGACACATAGCCCCACAAATCATTTGCGGAAATGTACCTTCTTCAGTTACAAAAACACATGTTTGGAAACACTGACCGGGATTACGTCATCACACACACAGGCTACATCCACCTGGAAGTAAATGGATGCAAGAGCTTTCGTGCATCCGTCTCACATTTATGTCGAAAAGTAGATGATTTACCGGCAAAATTCAATGAACGATGCGAGAAAACACTTCCCCGAACTTTGAGAAGTATAAAGAAACTACATTCGGTAAGTAATTTCTCCTGCAAATTTGATGAAATCCGTCTGTCCCTAACGAGAAATTTACCAATTCAACTCTTCCTTAAGAGAAGTTCGTCATAGGTTCGACAGATGTACCGTACCGATTAGCTTATCTGTGCATAAAGTTAGACTTAACATTTTTATCAAACTTCTATGTTAGCAAGATTGTGAAATATCCTTTGAAATCGCGAGTAGAAAGTTTCGGCAACGAACTCTAAAAACAATTTTATCTCCAGACTTTTCTAACACGGTGTTTAATGTGACGAAAATTCGCTTTTTTATTTTAGGTATAGAGGGGAGTCCAGTTGAAGGTGACATTCCAACTAAACTTTTAATCTCACCTACATCAGGATTAATGAGAGGAGGTAGTTATGTTTTATATCTATTTACTGCTATTTTGAAAATGTACGTTAGGGAAATGCTATAGGGAAGCAAACTTCTAATCTAACCATAAAATTAATAAGGTTACACTAAGATGGCCTGACATAATAAGTGATCATTCCACCTAGATACATAAACTTTAGTGGTTCATCTCTGGTGCTATATATTAAGTATTCACATGACTTCAACGTCCAAAATCAAGCCATCCACTCACTTTTAATGCTTTATATCCTACAAGAATATGATAATCATGCCCATCAGTTTTCGCAAAAAACCAAACTTCATATTTTTGTTTGTAAAAACTCTGGGCCAAATGCACACAAAACTGATACGAGTAAATCTATTTTTAAAAACTTTCGCATATTAAAACTTCCATGCTTCAAACATTTTATTTCTCGAAACCAAGTCGAACTGTCCAAAGATCATAGACACTCACAATTACAATACCAGACAAAAAAATAATTTTCATATTCCCAAAGTTCGAATAACTGTTTCCCAAAAAGGACCATATTACACAGACATCCAGTTACACAATACGTTACCAAATTTCTATAAAAAGTTTGAGAGTAGCACGGTCTTTAAAAGTAAGGTGACAAAATTGCTATTGGAATATAATTATATTCAGTTAAAGAATTTTAGGAATTAAATAATTTTATTCAACAAATTTAGATTGTATACAGTGTATAATATTGTACTTTTACAACACTAGTTCACTATTTGTAATAACTTAAAGATATAACTTGTTTTGTTAATTTTACATTGTATTATACAATTGTTATACTATTATGAAAAACATAGTGCCCAATTGATGTATATGTATTATGTGCAATGTCAACATATTGTATTTTGTAATGTACATGCACCAATGCCCCTCAGGGGTACTTCCGGTGTGAAAAGTTCTCAATAAACTCAAAAAACTGTTGCATGAAAAGCATTAAACACTAGCCGAGTACTACAGTCACTCTGTCCCGGGAGCGCTGTTTCTTTTTCCAGTCAACTTGTGAATGCGGGTTCATTTCTTGCTCTCTGATTGGCTGTTCGAAAGTTACGGTGCTCTGATTGTGAGAATATCTTATTTACGCTGTACGTTAGGTTAGGTTAGGTTAGGTTAGGTTAGATTAGATTAGAAAGCAGCGAATTTGCGCTGAAAATAGGAAATAAGATATTCTCACAATCTCCAGGCTCCACAGATTCCCGAGACGTCGTGTAGGAGATTAATATGTTCAAATTAAGAAGTTCACATTTAAGGATATGCCGTTTAAGACACTTAAATTACAACTGAGCTTTTGTCTTCTCTTCAGTTGATGACAAAAAGAAATGGTTTGGCTTGCGACAATTTGCACAACTGCCAGCAGGTAAGTTCTAACTTTCTCATCTATTATAACTAATACTAAAATGCATCCAGGGAAATCAATATTATTCTAGTAACCCTCGTGGTAACAACATTGTGAAAAGTTTATATTGTATTCAACAGAACCAGTGTTTGGAAAGTTAATTTTTAAAAGTAACTGAGTTATTCGTTTTAGAAACTAACTCGAGTTACTGAAACTTGAAAATAACAGTAAGTTATTCCTACGGTTACTTTCTGCGGAAATCTACTTGTGAACAAGTTACACACAATACCTATTATTATTATTATTATTATTATTATTATTATTATTATTTTATAAGTATGTCAAGACTTGCAGTTGTTGTTTCTCTTACTTAATATAAAGTATTCACATAGTTATATTATTACAAGTAAATAATGAAACAAGAAGTAAGCTTTGCCTTGAATGACAATTCACTTAGACCTATATTTCAATACAGTTACATCTCTCTATATATGTAGTGCATATACAGTAAACTCTTTCCATTGCCGCGTTCCAAATGATTCCATCCAACGAGCCCAGTGGTAGGTAGTCAGTCACCTTGTGATCAAGGGGTCCCTGGTTCGATACCCGGTGAAGGCACATTGTGGTTCGGATCCCAATCTAAACTGTAGGTCCAGCCCCGATCAGCCTAAGTGGACTTAAAACAACAAATCAAGAATTAGTCCAAAATACTCTAGTTTGCAGTAAAGTGTGGATGTTCTAAATTTAGATTAAATGAAGCTTAGTTTCCTTGCCTCAGACGATTCTAAGAAAATCCTTTCACCTTATCATCCAGAGAAGACATAGTTGGAAACGGAGTTGTCACATTTAGCTCCTTGTGCACGTTACAAATTTTCAATTTTTAATTTTAAGGGTGGAAAAGTAACTCCAAAAGTAATAACGTTATTTCTATTGCAAGCAAATAACTCTGTTACAGTTACTTACATTTAAAAGTAGCTAGTTACGGCCAGAATTGCTCAGAAAAGTAAATGTTCTTTGTAACTGCGTTACAAGTAACTAGTATCTTTCAAACCCTGAACAGAACCTTATTATAATGCTAGAAGCGTAGTCTAAAGTAAAATAAAAAAATAATATTAACATGATTTACCTGATCGATGATTTTTTTCAGAACAGTCAATAATGAACGAGAAAGAAAACATGGAAGAAGATGCGTCAGTACCTATAGTAGCGGGATTGTTTCGAGGAGGTAGGAACACACTATGACAGTTTATTACATTATAGATGTTTTTGGCAGTATTCTGAAAATAAACTACGTTCGTTTTGAAACGTAACTCTTTCACGTTGTTAATATTTTGAAACATACGTATAATTGTAAATTTAATTTAATTTCTCATGATTAACCTAGTGCAACTTTTATTTAATCGCGGTGAAAAATTGATGCAACTAATTTTAGCTATATTTCATTCGAATAAATCTATTTCATCTTAGAAAGGAAGTTGTTAAACCAGTAACTTTCGGTGGGGAGGTTAATGGGTGCTCTCTTCTATTATTTATACTTGCATAATATCTCTCTCCCAACCTCTTCATACCTCAATTCTCCTTGTCTCTTTTCTTCTCCAACTCCATAGGGTCTCCCCGATGGCGCAGTGGTAGCGTCGTCGCCTTGTAATCAAGGGGTCCCGGGTTCGATACCCCGGTGGAGGCACAAGTGGTTCGGATCCCACTTTAAACTGTAGGTCCAGTCCCGATTAGCCTTACTGTGCATAAAGTGGACTTAAAACAACAAATGAACTTCTCCAACTCCATGTATTTCTTTGATTGATTGAGTTGGTGTTTGAACTCCACTTTATGCACAATAAGGCTAATCGTGACGGCACAGTTTAAAGTGGGGTCCGAACCACTAAGTGCCTCCACCGGGTATCAAACCTGGTACCCCTTGATTACAAGGCTCCATGTATTTCTCTATTTTCTATCTGCTTGTTCCCTTATCTTTCACTCTTTCTCTATCTCTATCTCTCTCTCTCTCTCTCTCTCTCTCTCTTCCCCCATTCACTCAGTATTTTCTCATTTCCCTCTCAATATCTCTCTTTCTGTTTCTTCCATTCTATAACTTTCTCTATAAATGTCATCCTTTTGCTTTTATAATAACTTTTTTTTATTTCTTTGTTTCTGTCAATTCTTCTTCCCTTTCTCGAGTTTACTTCTTTTACTAGATTTTCTCCTTTTCTCCCTTCCTATCCGTCTCTCGCTCCCTTTTTCGTTAACCAATCCAGAATTTAAAATTAATTAAACCATCGAACTTGTTACTTTCAGTTGAGGACGAAGGAAAGTGGTTGGAATCCTTGCAATCAGAAGAAGAACCAGGTACGTAAGAGAAAACCTTGCACTATTGACTTGTACCACTAGGTTATCCGCGTCAGAGAAGATGAGATGATGGAGTGCATTGTAAGGAGCGGAAGTGGACGTGTTGGCCTCGTTTGCAGAGTTCAAAACTCAGCACTCTACACCTTCTCTCTCAGGTGTGGAGTTAGCCCAGTGTTGCCACATTTGGAAAATTTCCCTCGATGAGGGGAAATTTGGGAAAACTCTTAGGTAAATGTTATGAGAATATCAAAACATTGCTGGGAAATGTAGTGACACCAGGCTAATATTCAAGCTCTTTTGAAATCTGATGGGCTTTTAACCTTATTTTCGTCACTTAATTTACTCTCCCCCCAAAAAAACTACAAAGAAAATTCTAATTTAGCTTAAGAACTATCAATAATTTCCTTTGTCATACTTGTAATATCGCAGATTAATAACCTAATGTTACTTGACGTCATGAAAACTTTCCTATTTTGTAATTGATATCATTAATCTTATCTATTATGCCCTGCCTATTTTTATTCTTTCAATCAACATTAGTTGCTTGTACATTATTGTTTCTATATGAACAATAATAATAGTATATTGTTTCTATATGAACAATAATAATAGTATATTTAAGTGATCAGCAAGTTATAAAAACTAAGTACAGCACTGTGTCAAGATAGGGAGGTACGTACAAGATTACAGAATTAAATATATGCATACACAATAATACAAAATACACTACAATCTCACAGAATATCGTATGTCATATTTTAGTCCTGCTACCTTATTGAGAGACATTAGTATCGAATTATTCCTCACATCTCATTTAGGAATTTTATAAGCTTCATTACTCAAAATATAACACTACCTATATAGGAAGACTTGATTGATTGATTGATTTTGTTTATGTAATTTTCATTTACTGCCACTCTTGGCTAATCGCGAAGATGAGGATGAGTGATGATATGATGAAATTGATGAAGGGACAGTCACAGAGAACATCCATTTCCTACTTCCTGTTTGGTTACTAAAGTCAATATTGTATTCGGTTGCATAGACTTAATCATGTAAAATAATGGCAAGGATGTCGTATCGACCCTTCCTAATACAAACATGTATCATACATCGTTGGAAAGGGTAGGAATCAAGGATACCAGAAATGTAGGTTTTAGGGCGAGGAAACAATGAGAAGTGGAAAAAAAACTAGTATTAAGTATGTGGAACCTCCATTATAAATTAAACATAATGAGCCTAATTTACGTTCAGATGAAAGGCTAGATTCCTAATTTGTCATTTTAGGCTTGTTGGGTGTAGTTATCTTCCCATAAATAATACATTTATAGCAGTGGCGTGCCCAAGGGGGTGGGGTTGGTGGGGGTTATAACCCTCCCCCCCCCTTGGGCCCACTATTCCTTAAAAAAAAAAACTTCAAAGGTAGGAAAATATGGTCAAATGAGAGCTGACTACCAGAAAAAGTGTACTTAGCCCCTTCCTTTCGAAAATCCTGGGCACGCCACTGATTTAAGGTGTATTTATGCTAAGAGAACCAAACCTAACAGACCTAACCTAACATCGTAGGCATTCCTCGAGTGACGTAACAACGGACCTGTGAGGGTCTCCCTTATAGCACAACGCTAGGACAACCTTGAACATTAAAATCACCAAAAACAATTTATTTCCAAAACAAATTGAAGAAATCAACTTAAATGAACGAAAATAATTTACATCTATTAAAAAATAGAAACTTCCATATCCAAAAATAAAATGAAAATCATAAATACGGATGAAAAAAGAAATAAAGAAAGTTGAATCCTAGTGGAAATTCGCATACGTTAAGAACCAAAGTTCGACCTGGCAATACTGTGTGTTTACAACATGGAAATACGATAAAGGAAAAGTCCTATGGTAAGCAATGTAAGAAAGTTTATATTATTTCACAGAGCAGGAAGTTCTAATTGAAAAATCCACAGCGCCAAATCGAAGCACTAATTCAGTGCTACCAGTGAACATTATTTTTTTTGACGGCGAAAATGTAAAACACAAGGCTCGATTGTGCAGTCTAGCCAAAATAATGTCAAATTATTAATAAATTAAATATTGAATAACTTTCAGGATCGCAACTGGGCAAGTCCACAGACAGCATGGACCAAGAGAGTTCGTCACTGGCTGTAGCAGCAGGCCTTTTTAGAGGAGGTAAGAATACTGATTTAGTCTGGCTTCGTTCCTACTCATTTGCAAATGGATCCGGTTTTGCACTTACTTGCTCAACTGACGGAAGTTCTGGCGATTTTGTGTTCACATTGCATCAGGAAAATCGTCAACGTGCCGGTAGAGTTTGATGTGTAGAATGTATCGAAATGACTGGCAATGTTACTCTTGGAAATTATTTATTAAAAACAAATACGGTAGAGGTAAACAGATTTCGGCGGATTTTTAATATTTTTGGAAATTCTTAATAACGAAAAATTGTAGCTGGTGGTTTGCATTTCCACTGTAATTTTAAGCCATAGTTCCCGATTGTAATGGATACTGAAGCTATACGTTCTTGAGCCAAGTCATTAAACATATTATTGTCCACTATTGTAACAAAAAAAATAGAAGCAGTCAAGTATAAAGTAGAGAGGTCCTAAAATACGGATAACGGATATCCATATTCCAAATTATCCGATATCCGTTTCGGATGCAACGGATAATCCAAATATCAGGATAATTTGGATGTCCGAATATCAGGATAATTTGAATATCCGAATATCAGGATAATTTGAATATCTGAATATCAGGATAATTTGAATATCCGAATATCAGGATAATTTGAATATCGGAATATCAAGATAATTTGGATGTCCGAATATCAGGATAATTTGAATATCCGAATATCAGGATAATTTGAATATCGGAATATCAGGATAATTTGAATATCCGAATATCAAGATAATTTGGATGTCCGAATATCAGGAAAATTTGAATGTCCGAATATCAGGATAATTTGAATATCCGAATATCAGGATAATTTGAATATCCGAACATCAGGATAATTTGAATATCCGAATATCAGGATAATTTTAATATCCGGATAGTAAGGATATCCGGATAGTACACATTTGATGAAGGATTTGTAGAAAATTCGCACAGTGAAATACGAACATGACGATTATATGTCGATAGCCCATAAAACAGAAAAAACTAAAAATACGTCCGGATAATGCACACATTTTGGATTATCCGAATATCTGGATATTTCGTAAATTCGGATAATTCGGATATCCAGATATCCAGATATCAGAATATCCGCTATCCAGATATCTGAAATTCGGATTGATAATTATCCGATATCCGGATAAAAAATTATCCTGATGTGGCCATCCCTAGTACTATAAAGAACGAATGGCTACACACTTCTGGCGAATGTACGCAAGTCCAAGCTCGACCACTTCTTGACTTTGTCCTGCTTCCGCCTCAGTGGGCGACCCTCGTAGCTGATTTATTTATTTGGATCTCTCTTTTCCTTTCCAGTGGAGAACGAAGACAAGTGGCTGGGAACGAAAGACTCGCCGCAAGAACAACCTGGTATGTGAAATTTGGTCTTAGGATGATTCAGATCGAACTGAAAAGCTACAAGCAACACTTGCCACTTCAAAACGGAGCTGCAGAACAACCTTTTGTACTGAAGTAACACGACGAACTGCAGGTGGCGCTTGTTGCTTGTACTTCACTCGGACTGTGCCGATTTTCAATGATCTGGTGCGGGGCACGGGCGGTTAGCTTAGGATGACCAGGTTTAGAGCTCTTACAGCTCTTACACTCTAAAAGCTTGATAAAATTAATAAAATTCAAGTATAATTTCCGGTTTTCAAGGCGAACTTTAAAAAAAACTCAAGGATACAAGTAGATGTTTCTTCTATTTGAACCTTACGTATTACCGCCTCTCACAAATATATTAACAATATATAGGGTCTGTGCGATTCCAATTTATGAAAAAATCTAATTCAATTAAACTGTGTGTGTATGATATATTTAATCTAAATTGCCGAGTTTGCATTTGCCATTTCACATACTCAGATTCGAAATACATCCACTAACACAAGTCACAAATCTTACGGGATATAGTAATCTACGAAAAATTGTAAAATTGTGTAAAATTTCAAATTAAAAGTTACCTAATCAACTTCAAGATATCTTGCAATAATCTTCCGTCTATCAGATAGATTGTTCTGCAAAGGACACTAACAAAGCAAACGGACTGAAATAATTATGTTTTATTTTTCATGCAGCTTTCTTTTGTCTTCCTTCCTCGGCAAAAATAAAAGCTAAAACTGTGAAAAACTTGCCTCGGGGCATTATTAAATATGTATAAATACAGTGGGATTTGGATAAATGGAAGTTGCAATTTTTCACGTCTGCGAATAAAAATTCACGTAGAATTCACGCATAATTCCCGGAATTCAAGTAATTCCCGGTGAGTAGCTGGGTGTGCCCCGCACCAGATCCGTTTTTCAATACTGTCCATCGTGTCGCCTCGAACTGTTGGTCGCGCATGCACAGCGAATACTATTTTACAGACTGCAGGACCCTCTACCCCGTCCCGCGTGCCATTCGTCGCTAAGGCCTGAAAGTTGCCTTAGGGGCATTCGCACGAAGTAGCGAGCTGCTTCACCAAATTCGCTGGGATCACAATCCATGCCATTCTTATTTAAAACATGTAAAAACAAATTAAGGCATTCACACTGAGCCTACCACTCCTGCCGTTGGCGTCTCTGGAGCTGGTTTAGAGAAATAACAATTGCATAATCTGTGGTAAGAGTAATCTGTGAAGCATGTCACTTTGAGATTATTCTAACTTGTCTTGTTTCGTTTTGGACACATGCAATTAACGTAGCCTACAGTTTCATCGTTAATTTGCATTATATTCAAAACGCAATATACATACGTTTGTGTTAACTTTCACGTTCAATCTTTCTCCAGTTAATATATTATCATTTTCAGAACAATTCTTCTTTCATTAATTTATTCTAATAATATGCGGACAAAAATGCAATTGTGCAGTTCAGTGTTATGTAAATCTCTCAACACACCTTCATCTCTTTCACGCCCAGTTTTTTTCTGTTATGTTGCTGATAAAATCATTTATTTATGTTTAGCCGTTTCAGTGACCGAATGTGTTGAACAGTCAAGCCATGCTTGTGCCGATGATTTGTGTTCGAGTACTGATCTCTTTTGGTGTCCTTTTTTTCAATTTTATCCAATTATGAATCATCATCGTTTCGATTAGCTGAAAGTGGAAGAAAAGCGACGTATGCATGAAAATATATTTACTTATATCTGAATTAAATCTTCTGATTTGTGGATGGTATGCATTTTCCACAACTGACTGCGCAAGACGAGAAGCGAAAGGGGAGATGGGAGGAACTAGGGATGACCCACAGACACCCTAATACCAGATCGGAAACTTTGGTCCTCTTGTCATGGGTCAACTTGAAGCCAAAAATTTCTAAGCCGGGGAGACTATCATGGTGGCGAGCGTACCTTTACATTTCCACTTGTAACAACTATCTTGTTGATTGTGACACACACAAAATTACAATTTTCAAATTTACTAAGAAATATATAACTCTAATTTGGTTCACACGTTGAAACCCAAAATCGTTCATTCCGCAGGCTCAAATCAGAATGCGCATCTCCGCCATATTTCTATCCCCCGGAGGTATGAGCAGACGAAGATGAGCGGCTTGAAACAAAAGAGCATCGCTTCCAGTCTGCAATTAGATATCTGTGGGATGGCCACAAATCAGAATTTCAAATTATCCGATACCCGTTTCTGATGTAACGGATAATCCGGACAATTCAGATATTTGAATTTCATAATAAAAAATTATCGAAAATCGTATAAAATGTTATCCAGATTTGGACATCCCTAGGATAAACATGCAAGGAACAATGCTGTAGGTTTCAGATCAGTATTTCGTTTGTTTGCGTTCGGTTCATCTTTATTTCATCGCTTTTTTTCTGGGTTTGTGATTTCTAATGACTCTTAGAACTCATACCAAACCATTTCGAAGAAGAATGAAGACGATTTTCACAGAAAATCCCATCCGTCTGCTTTCAACTAGCAGCTGTCGCCCCTATTCTGCCAATGGACTCGTCCAGTCAGCGCATGCGCAAGAAATGCATTCCAACTGTAGTTCTATCGGAAAGCGGAGGAATTCCTAGCATCTCCCCGTAAATTTGCATCCTGCAAGTAAGAAGGTTAAAGAAACTACGTGAGTGTGTGATCCACATCATAAACTAGAAGTGTGTCGTAAAATTATCAAAATAAAAATATTTCGAAATGTAGTAATCAATTGTGAGCACAATTTTACCTCAAACATTAATATTTAAATGTTTATGTTGCAGACACGTTATATCTGTCCGATGCCAGAAAACCATATGGTGAGAGTAACACTAGGATTGTCTTCACACCTCCACAAGGACATCAAGCGGACATGAAAATCCGTCCGCCAAAGACTTATGGAACCAGAAGTCACCTCCAAATGAGAAACTATAACAAGAAGATCGCACGACCTCGCGGTGTAAAATTAATGAGCAGATATAACGCTGGTTACAGAGTACCAGAATATGGACAGAGACACAAGAAATCGTAGTATTCGTCGTGTGATAGGAATAGAGTAGGTAAGCATTTTACATCTCAATCGTGACTTTGTTAGACTCCATGCAGTACCAATTGAAGTCGTGCTTGACAGCAGCAAAATTCAAACGAGCTAGCATATGAAATGAGCCAACGGGTAATTTGAAATTTTGAATGATTCTCCCCTAAAGTTTGTTATTTTTTTTTAACATGAGGCATGATAGTTTCGGTCTTGGTCAGTGAATGAAATTGAAACGTTCTTCACGACAAAATAACAAGCATACTTAATTTGACCGGGTCTATTCAATTCAGTCAGAACACACATAGATGGATTTGCTGAGAATCACTAGCACGCTATTGGTAACAGGGCCAGATTAAGACGAAATTGGGCCTGATGCTGCATACCGTTTTTATATATATATATATATATATATATATATATATATATATATATATATATATATATATATATATATATATATATATATACAACTAACTTTCAAGGTGAACATTTTACTACCTGTGTCTAGGCGTCCGAAATTGGGGCTCCAAATTTCATTCTAAGATTTATTTTCAGGTTAATATAGCAAAAGAAAACTGTTCAACTTTCGGTAAATTCTCGTCTCTTTTCATCTGGGCCTATTTCAGGAATGGGCCTAATGCTGCAGCATCAATAGCACCCACCTTAATCCGGCTCTGATTGGCAACACTGCAGCCAGGCCATTGTTTTCGAAGGAAAAGTAGAGAGTAGGGATATAACATGTACAGGTTGGGGAACAGAAACCTGAACGCCGCTACTTGCGGAACACGGTGTAGTTACGGGGGAGAGCATACAAAACACAGATACACTCTGTTCAGGATCATAATGAATTTCTCCTATCCCGAAGTAGCATCTTGACAATCAAAGATAGTTACAAATTAATAACTTTTCATTGACGTGTTCGACATAAAATGAACTGACATATTTAAACAAATATCAACTCTGATATAGAAACAGAATGCATGATTGTTCCTTAAGTACACACATATATATGATACGATTTTTTATATTTTCTAAAACAAAGAGAAAACATTTACTGGTAAAGGAAAACAATTTCTATTTACACATAAAAATTTTGCAGAAAAATAATTTTACGGATCGAATTAAGAAAGAATTCACATTTCTGTATAAAAAATAATTTAAAGAAACGTACCGTGTACAAGAAGTCGCAATAACATAACGGGTTCAGCCGAAATTTATATCCATCAACTGTGGATTATTTCTGGAGTACATATGTACATGGACTTAAGATATTTTGCCTTTCTTCTTCAGTGCTTCTTAATTGCCTAGCAACAATATAAATATTCATATTGTTAACCAGGAAAAAGAAACAAATGATTTCCCCGTTATTGTGCAACAAGGGATCGCTTTATTCTTCTACGCCAATTTCAAGTTTAATATTATAAAGAATAACATAGTGTATTCACACTATCAGTCTTCAAATTTATAGTTATAGACTTGTGAAATTATGTTGTATTTTGGTTTATTTGACATGACTTTATCTCCATTTCTTAGTTATATGAATATTGAAGTTTTGGTAATTTTACGTCGCCTTTCTACCTCACTAGGTTAAGCGGGGCGATGATGATGAACGGTTCTCTTTTGAAATAGATCAAGGAATGGCATATCAGTGCCTTATTCAGGATTCGAACCCAGGAACCTCAGTCTACGGCGCAAAGTGGTAACCACTTCGACATAGAGGCTGATAATTATTGCCGTGAACATGTGTGGTAAAGCAGACGAGGAAATCGCAGGTTCAGTGGCGAAGCGCGTAGAGAAGTCGTTAGTTAAAGCTTAACGTACGCTGAGACTTAATTAAACGCTGCAACGGAACGAAACAGACGCGTTTCGGGCGTCGCAGTGGGCGATAACATTTTGAGATAACCTGCAGACTTCTGGCACAGAAATTCCGCGCGTTTCCCTGTAGTGGGTGTTACACCATTTGATGTCAATAGAAGCAGACGACAGAAGTTCTGTTGCCTAGTTTCTCCGCGTTTCCCCCCGTCTCAGTGGGCGTTAAGCATAACGTACCATCTCGTCACCGAAATTCTCTGGGTTCGAGTCCCAACGTGCGCATTCAACAGTTTCATCTGATCATGACTCATCCTGAGAGTAGCGATGAGCCAAAGGTGTCAGAAATGAGACGCTAAGGGGAAAAAAATACAGATATGAACATAAACAAAGAAAAATGTCCTGCTAAGAATTCCAACCTATGACCATATCTTGGAAGAAAGTCAATCTAACCACACTTTATGCACAGACAGGTCATTCGGGTTAATAATATAGTGCAACCGAACAGCTATGTGCCTCCACCTCGGGCTCTTGATTACAACGTGACGATGTTACTATTACGCCATCGGTGCTAGTTGTACACATGATATTATGTTGTAAACATTTATAACCTTTGTATCTCGTAACTTACATGCAATTAATTAATTCTTTTACTAATTGCAGTTGCCCAAATAATGAATATAAGCTACTGAGATGAAAGTTACTAATATGCAAAACTACAACTTAACAAATGACCAAAAATATTACTCTCTTATTGTAGTAAGTGGGAAATTAAGAATCCATGAACAATTTGTAAGGAAATTAATTTAATTAAAAATAATTCAAACCAAATGTTGTTTCATTTATGAAAATGTTATTTTCAAAATATCTAGGACCATATTGGAAATCAGCATTTTAGTCTTAACATTTTTTTTATTTTATGTTAAAACAACATAGTGCTAACTGGTATGAATTTACTGGATGTATTCAAAGTTTTATCAATTCGAACATAGTCATCACCGATTGGTTAGTTTGTCTGGTTAGGTCTAAACTTCAAACTTCTTCAATTCTGAACTAGCATGGTGCTAGTTTTCTTAATATTCAAATCAAGCAAAAATGATAATGAAGCACAGTGTGAACCAAAAGTCTCTTTACCTGCAACATGTAGCATGAGACTGCCATATTCTATCGGCTGCTGCCACATGCAGTATCCAGCAGCTACGTTGCACAAGAAATAAGAAACAACTCACTGTTGCATACTCGATATTGTTCTTATCGTGGCACCATTTGAAGGATTTGAAATGCTTGGGTCTCTGTCACACGCCACATACTGCCTGAATGAATGTTGCCTGGGTGAAATTTCACCTCTATAAATTATACAAATTGATTCAGAACATTCTACATGACGATTTTTCGTATGTCGTTATGTACAGGGTGGCTACGAAACCATGGGAAAATGTTGAATGGCTAAAAATGCCAAAAAGGAGGAGTTGGAAACCACTTATTGTGTTTCGTGTATGCACGAAGTACATACATTTACATATTTTACTCCACGAGTACATATACTTGCATATTTCCTGATATTTTCATATCCTTGACACACTAGAACATTTGTGCAATTTGAAATATGTGCCAATTACTTCGTGTGGAGTGAAACAATCATTTAGTCAAAACAAGGGCATCTTATGCGATAACACGAGACGTTTCATATTTGAAAATTTTAAACACATATTTGTTCCTGGGTATCGAATGTTGGAAAAGTAACAGACATATGTTAAATAGTACATTTGATATATGCTTCTGTCGGTGTGTCTGGTTTCAAGGAAATACTGGAAATGTTTTTGATGTTACAAATTTCTTACATTGTAGCCTAAATGTTTTTAGTACATATATATTTGGATTTTTAAAATTATTTATAGATGTAGACATTTTACTGTTTCACATATTTTTTGTTGATAATTATCCAAGCGCTACTATTACTAATTTTGTTATGATAATATTTAATATTTGTGAAGTGCATAAACCGGAAAATTCAATGCATTAAGTACATTAGAATGTACCGACTAGGTATTAAATGACGACGATTTTTGACATATTCGTTTGATAGAATACAACAACTGAGACCGTGCTTGTCGCAGGGATATCAATCTCGTTACGTTTTGAAGTTATTGTAGGCAAGCAAATGATAAGAAATACTAACCTGATTGTGTTCCAAGAGTGCATCATTTAAAGTTTGTGTTTCATGTATAACAACATCTTTGAGGAGCCGTACACCTTACAATCGGATAAGATGTTAGGATGCGGTTCCTAAAATTATTTCAATTCCTTCTTGCACTAAAGGTAATATAGAGTAACTCATTATATTCTACCTATGTGTATTTCCGTTAATCACTCATATGAGGTACGGCCAGCGAATTTAGTGGTACTGTGTAATTATACAGTGCAATTTTCATGCACTTATTTTTAAGTTTTGTAAAACTAATTAATAATTAGAATTAGAATTCCAAGACAAATTACAGGAAGTAATATAAAATTATACTTAAAAGTAATGGAATAGTGTCAGTCAAACTATTGCGAGAGGCAAATGTAATGGTAAGCAAACTGTCCAACCACTATGTTGATTCGCTTCATGTACAAATTGAGGTTTGAAGTTGAAAGAAAAGCTCCATTGATTTGATAACTAGATCTGCTTCAAAATCTATACACTTCTTTCTTTAGAAATATAACATAACCCACAGCGCTACAGCCCTTGGAGGGCCTTGGCTTACCTACCGACTGCTGGTCTCCCTCCCACACTATTCCTCCATCCCCTGTTATAGCGTGGAGGTCTTAGACTTTTGATTCGTCATAGTTCATGTAATGGGGCTTTCATCAGTCACATAGTTACACATATTATTTTGTATCTTCTGATCCCATTGCAGTCACAGAATGATTTTTTGATATGTTTTAGAGTATGGCATGAGAAACCAAATATATTTTTTCACGATTTTTGGTGATGACATGTTTTGAGATATTCAAGGTCAAAGGACAAGGTCACGTGACAAAATTATATTTTTATCGAAAGGTAGGCTAATTATATATCACTGGAAAGCTTGTTCAATTCCCTGTACAATAAGCTTTATTTGAGAGCTTCTTAGGCGAAATAGGGGCGGATTTACAGCACATTTAGTATAGCTAAGCGGGCTCAAAAAGGACAATTTATGCGAACTTTGACCTTGAATAATTTAACAATTACAAGACGCAGGACACTAAAAATTTTCATAGTTACTAAGTTCCATGCATAGTTTTAACTCCCCAAATTTCATGAAAATCGGAGATGGTCAGGTTGGAAATTGCACATATCTGTGTTGATTTGGCATGGAATGACTCATATAGTATTCAAGCTCGGCAATTTTTGGATTCGGAACTTGTCAAATAATAACATTGCACACGAATAAAACCTATTAACGATTTCGTAAATAGTATTATTACACAAAAGTTTTGAAAGCCATTGCAGTAGTGTCTAATTTATAAAGTTAGCAATTGGGGAACATTGCACATTGAATGAAATGCACGTTTGTAATGTCACCAACTTTTAATAGAAATTGTAGTTTTCCAGGCGAAGTGATCCAACCAAGTGGTTAGCCAAGTTAAGCCGGGGTTAACTTTCATCATTTGGAGCGCACACATTGTTTGGTACTATTTCTAAATGAAATGTCATCGTTTGCTATGATTCTGAATGTTAATTGAATATTGTAATGTCACATCATACTGTTTACCTAGACTTCTATAGACGATTACAATCAACCTGGCAAAATGCTTGTCTCTGCCTTGCAGATAATAACTTTACTTGTAACCAAGGAGGTCTGTGGGGGACGTTGGATCAGCATAACGACTTCAAGGGACAAGGAAGAACCAAGCGAAGGAAATATAAGAAATTTTATTGGTGAGTACGTATAAAAGGGTGTGTTATACAGGGTGTCCCGCACGATGCTAACAAACTTAACTTACATTGCGTGTAGAGGACATCAAGGCGAACAACGTATCTCGGTTGCGTTCCGATATTTGAGCCCTCTTTTGGATGCTACAAGCGCTTGAAAAACTGCATTTTACCTTGAATATAAAAACCCGTGCCCGTGGCTGAAGTGTTTTAACGTAAGTTCTACTTGCGAGGGTGCTCTGGAATGTAAGTTTGACGTGGAAAGTCTTGATATTTTCGAAGTTTAATAACTCAGAACAAAAGTGATACGGTACACGTACTCACATTCAATTAAAAGGCTTTCGTTTTATGGGGTTTATATCCCTTGGTTTATTTTACTTCGATTTTATGCCACTTTTGACTAATTGCAAAGGTTGGGATGAGTGATATTATGAAATTGATGAATTTACACACAAACACCCATGCCCAGGTCGGGATTCGAAGCCGGGACCCCTGGCGTCGTAGTGTTATGTGCTAACCACTCAGCCACGGAGGCCGGCAAGTTTATATTCCTGTACGTTGTATGTTTTACATATTGTTACAAGTTTGACAGAAACAATTTAAACTATTTAATATTTGCCCTCTTGTCATTTCCAAACTGTATTGATTCTGATGTGATTAATTTTACTTCGCTTTCTTGCCACTTTTGGCTAATTGCGAAAATAAGTATGGGTGATGTTTGGATGGAAGGAACACTCACAAAGAACGCCCATGACCGGGACTCTAACCCGGGAACTTAGGTGGCGAGACAGTCTGTGCCAGAGCTGTCAGATTACCAGCCCGGCGTTGGGATCTAGCCCCCATAGCCCCCCTAAAATATACACACTGCCCACGGCGATCTAGAGTAGGTTACAATATGATAATTCTACTTCTCTTGCAGGTAATGTTTCAAGATCAGAGACATGGAATCTGACTAGCGATGTGTCTATGGCAGACAAGAATGGTGCGGTGAAGAAAGACCAGGTGCCTGAAGAAAAAGGAAAGGTTGCCACAGCCTATGAAGATAACGATATAACAAGAAAACGCGTACGAAGGGCCGCATATAGCAATATTCCCGGAAGGAGTCTTGGAGGACAACTTTCACAGGCTGGACGCAGGAGATTGGTTGCCAACAGAGAGACGTTTTTGAACGACGCAATCCAGAGGCACCCTTCCGGAAGACACCTACCTCATGAATCCGCGAATGGCCTTGGCTCCGAGTTAGGATCCGCGTCAAGGAGTATTCACCCTGGACGTCCAGAGTACCTCCAAGGCCAGTACCCGCGTTCCGGCGTACCCAGAAGGTACTCGAGGAGGTACCCGTACGGTAGGCCGATGATGGCGTACGTGGAGCCCTACCAGTACCCGCAGCTGATGCCGCCCTCCGCGCTGCTCTACAATAGGAACAACCCCGAGAACCGGTTAGGGAAGTACCGGAGGTTGCAAACACCATACAAGCGACAGCTGAGAGGGCAGAGGCCGTACGGACCAGATAGGGCAATGCCCGGAGGTGGATCCCGTGTGGGAAGTCTCAGGGGTCTCTTCGGCGACTTGGGGTTTGGGCAACTCGACCAGTACATGAAAAACATGAACCCTTTCTTCGGTATGAAGACCGTACCCATGTGGAACCCGTTCCCGGACGGGTTTCCAATGATGGGTTTACCAGATGAACTTATGTCCGAGGAGGAGTCAGAAGAAGAAACGACAGAGAAGCGTAAGAAGAAGGATAAGTCCAAAAAGAAAAAGAAGAAGAAAGGAAAGCCCATGCTGCCAGATCTGATGGAGAACAAAGGCTCCTCGCCGCCTGTGGTGGCGTCGGCAACTGCGGTATCGGGTCCTGAAGGCAACACCGAGGTAGTCATGACGTCCAGCGGTTTGGACAAGAACGGAAAGACGAATGTCGTCGTGAAGAACTTCACCACTCCCGGTGGAGGTTTTGGCACGATGGTAACCACCACCACCACGGACAAGAAAAAGAACACCCGACGCAGGAATCAGAATAGACGAAGCGCAACAATGTCTGCTCCAGCGAATGGTAAGCACAATTAGATACCTAGCACGTATTACTTCCATTCATGCTTCTGTTATGTATTGTATGTTATCGAAACATGTAATGGCAGTGCTGAGCTCAGAAAGTAACACAACACCATTAATTTTGCTATTCCCTCGATACTATTGCATGACATACCACTCCAATATCACATGGGAAAGTAAATGCATCAGCTGAAACAAAAAATGCATAAAGTCTGTAAGTCAGATCAAATGTTTAAATAAATCATCAAGAAAGATGCAGGAAGGTGAATCAATAGACCAAGCACCAATTAATGCATCAGCTCGACATAGAAAGAAATGCTCACTTGAATCGTATGATGCATTTTTAGCGTTACCTTTACAAATTATAAACAAAAATGCATCAAATTCTAATTCTGATTCATGGGAAAGGCCAAAAAGCATCTATCGATGCGTTTCTGGTGCATCAAATAGATTTGTTTTCTGTGTGAAGATAGAAGTAGTTGAAATTTATAATTCAATTTTGAAGGTAACGAATGTAAATTTCATCATTACTAATAATTTGATTATTTAAAAACCATAATTTAATAATATTCGATAATAAGCGTTCATTAGTTTCCAAACTAATCTTTAAGATATCACAGAATTTAACAGCTAATACACACTGATTTCCTCGCCACGAAATCTAAACTCCTAAATAATATTTATTTGCATGATTCCCTATGAAAATTCCCTAACCATCACACCTCCGAACGAAATGAACTGTACCTGTGACCTTGAGATTCGACTACGAAACAGGGGTTTGTCTCAATGTAGAGTGATAACGTGTGCCACAAAGAAGCACTCAGTTGAAAAGATCGTGTGTTTATTGTTCGTGTATACTGGCAAACGAGTACAATATGTCACATAAAATAATGTAATCTATACTTATTTGAAACAATGTTGTGAAATTCCAAGCGTTTTGACGTTGCTCTCGCTTTTGACACGCAAATCTGGCAACAAGTTCCACTGAAAACTAGAAAGTGCGAATATACTAGGCCATGAAAACTAACCAGCTTAACCTCTTCCAGGAGTATAAATAGAAACACCACTAATAGTAACTACGCTAATATGCACATCGCATGAGTCTGTGCGTTAGGCAGAAGTCTGGTTGCCTCACACTACTCTGATATTGCTTCTCTAACATCATACATCGGTGTAAAAAGCGAAGCGCACGCCGAAAAGCTTAGGGGGATACTGGAACACACTTGCCTATAGGACATATTATTTTTCCCACTTGTTATTTTTTTACAGAAAATTTTGGAACAGTCATATCCGATGTCCCATACCAGTCAGGTAATGACATATACGATGATCCTGGCGAGATGTACACTGATTATGATGATGACTACGATGACTATTTACTGAGGTGGTCAATGAGCGACCATCAACCAATCAGAGCAGCGCTCCCTGTTGGAAATGAGCAACATCCAGCGATGTCTTTATATATGCCAGAACAACAAAGAATCAAACGTGGTAAGTTTGATAAAGTTCACAAACATTTCCATCAAATGAGGAATGAATTTGAAATTACTGTAAGATATTTTTTGTATGAATTAGCTAAACTAAACTTTATAAAAACTGTCATAAACTGCAAGAATTGTGATGGTACTCTAATTGTCGGTACTATCCAACTATCGTAAAAAGAAAGATCATGTTTTTAAAGTACTATTAACGGCTATTAGATAGTTAACTGTAATATTAATGATTTTTTAAAAAATATATATTTATAATACACACAACTACAATTTATAATAATTATCTATCTCTATGCAAAAATGTGATATTGAAATTTAAATTTCAAATTCTTCTTACAGTCTCAGCTCATATTACAGATGTCAAGATTTTAGTTTTCGGACAGATATGTTAATTTTAGAGGCTTGATGACCCCATATAATTTCAAGCATGCAAATGCCAGAATATACGTTGTTATGTTACTAATCGCAGCTTAATATTCTGCAGCAGGATACCCCAATATTCCACGTTTATCGCCCATCTATGAAGAATACGACGAAGGATATTATTATCCGCAGTACTATCCACATCCAGGAGAAGGCCCGGAAAATGAGTATGGAATAGAAGATGACGGAGCATTTGGTCGGAATCAAAGGAATCACTTAATGAAGATGAGCAGATTTCCTTCATCGTTGAAAGTTAACACAGGAAACGAAGATCCCAACGAACCGAGCAGGAATACAAAGAAATATATGTTTCCTGTGCAAACTAATGGTCTTTAATTCTCATTAAAATTTTGAATTTTCTAGGCGCTGATCATTTAATATTCTATCAAATTCTAAACATGTTAGTTTCAATCAAAATATCACCTGAATATAAATTTCATCTTATTATGGCAAACTTACAGCAACAATGAATTTTTCAAAAAGTAGTAAAACTCGCCTTATCACATAATGATAAAATTTACATGTTTACTGCAATAAATCATTCAAAATTCCAAAATATTCATGCTGATATTCACTTTCTTTTTCTTTAGCAATATTTACCAACCATTAATTTCGCCGACGTGCCACGTTTGGAAGCAAATATTTATTTCTTATTTATTTTTGGTCAATTACAATTACCATATTTGATGTTGACCAAATATTGTAGATTGCCATTTAATTTAAATTTGGAAACATAATTACTCAGGAAACTGTAAAATATATAGTAGTCTCTAATGTTTGTTAATCTTAGTGAAGTATGCGTAAACAAATATAACAATGAATTAATCTTTATTGACATAATACTACTTTTATAAAAGAAAGATCTGTTCATCATAAGTAATGTTTTACTATGAAAACACTTTTAACAGAGATACATATAGAAATTTAACTTCTCAAACAAGCATTTGACTAAGATATTTATTTTTCAGAATTCTTCTTTCATTTAAATATTAATAAGTGAAACTTTACCACAATCAGCGTTTCCACTTTAAATTGGTACCATTTATATTTATTTAAAATTATAAAGTATGTTTGTATAATCAGGATTAATCTTGTTACATTTGAAATATATTGCTTGTAGTTTTTCCAGTATTAACTAAAACACAGCACGTGATTATGAAAATATTTTTTCGTTTGGTGTTTGACTTCAAACAACTCTCAAAATGATATGTAGAATCATGTATCAAATAGTTTTTCTACTATCATGGTTCGTTGTTTTGTAATATCTTATTGTTATCGACTTTGAAATTTATCGACAATTATAATATATTTACTGAAAAAATAAATACTATCATCTAGCAACTATTTCCCCTTTTCCGTGAAATATACTTCTACAAATGTTTCCAAATAAATTACATTTTAGTCTGTCATAAAATAGAATCTAGAAACGTTATTCGTTTTAATAAGTCTCCATTTGTAAAATGAAAAATGAAAAATTAAAGAGGCAAAAAAATAGCACTGGATACCATGAATGTTCTTATACACTGCCCTTCAGAAATTAAGCAACAACAAGAAAATGTGAGGTACAAGAGAAAACAGTTGGAGAAAAGAGAAGAAGAGTGGTGGGCACGCTGAAAGAAAGCAACGAATGCGGTAGGGATCATATCCCTTATTAGTGTCAGACAACGGTCACTTTCGTTACAAATAAAATATGTACACCCTCCGGCCTTGTGTTTCATTCTATTGGATGATCACCATTTGTTGCTTAATTTATGGAGAGCAGTGTAATATACAATTTGAAATATCGAGTATATAATAATCAATCATGATCTCAATAACGGAGTAGCTGATAGCATATATTGACTTATTAAAAAAGTAAATGTCAATATATATTTGTGCGTGGAAGCACAAATGACTATTTATAATAATTGACACTTGATTATGTAAGAACGTATATTAAAGTAAATATGGATTTATCAATATTAGGATAATGATCAAGTTACGAAAAATATTCATTGGTCCACTGAAGAAAAGGAAGTGCTTAAGGATTGAAAATTAGGTTGTTAACATTTCTGCAATGACAAAAAACTGTGATATATGTAGATTTGTCCTTGACGAGACAAAAAATATTGAAGCATTAAAATATATGCGTGACGTAAGATTTGCACTTATTGAAAAGCTACTGTACAAAAAATGTAACGCTACCACTGAATAAATTGCAATTAATAACAAGATCTTTGTACTACATTTATAAGATCGAGTTGGTTGCCCTCCCCCTATTATATTTCAAAGTCTGAAAAATTATTGTCTGGAATTCCATCTAGAGCAATCAAGAAATTTTTCGTGAATTTGCTGTCAGTTTCGTCTGAATATCCATAATAGTTTAAGCAACATAAGCCCATTTCGTATCAGAAATATCTGGACAATAGCGAAGGAAATCACTCGAAGCTTCACCTGAATGATCTAGACGGAATTTTACACAGATTTAATTCTTCAAAGTATGGAATAACCCGGTGCCCCAGTCATTGATTGATTGATTGATTTGTTGTTTTAAGTCCACTTTATGCACAGTAAGGCTAATCGGGACTGGACCTACAGTTTAAAGTGGGATCCGAACCACTTGTGCCTCCACCGGGTATCGAACCCGCGACCCCTTGATTACAAGGCGACGACGCTAACACTGCGCCATCGAGGAAGCCCGCCCCAATCATTGGTTAGAGCACCTGATTCGTATTTAAATCACATATCTGTCGTGGGTTCCATCCTCACCACCCGGTAAAAAGAAATTCTTCACAAGAAAATGAGAGAAATGGTGCTCTCCGCGAAAACTATATCTTTAAACAATAGGGTAAGTAAGCGTAATGATGTTCCAGATTTCAAGCACAAATAACTCATGTTTAATGGAATTCAGTTCACAAAATTGGTACGGAGTGAAAGAAAAACTCAAAAAGTTTCTTTCTTTCTTTCTTTTCTTTTGCCTACCTTGCAGCCACGTACTATGCACTGTTTGCCGCCAGGAGTGACATTAGGGAAAATGGCTTCCATCGAAAACAGGAGAGATTTTCCAAGTTTCACAAGTCTGTTATTCTTGTACAACGACATTTTTGTAGCAAATTTGCTGAATATCCATCCTGCGGGCATGCAGTTCGTAAGTGATACTTTGAATTTAAAGAAAGGAGTGCATCTGTAAGAAAAAGTCAACAGACCGACTGCAAGTAGTGGACACTCGCTGGCCGAAATCTCAGGAGGAAAGGTGTTATGCTTCCACCCAGGGCCCGACCCTGTGGCCGAGTAGTTAGCACATCGCGCTGCGACGCCAAGGGTCCCGGGTTCGAATCCCGGTCGGGCTTGGTTGTTTGTGAATGTCCATTCATCAAACTCATCATTTCATCACTCATCCCCATCTTCGCAAATTAGCCAAGAGGCACAAAACGCGAAGTAAAATAAACTAAATCAAATCAAATCAAATCAAAAGCTTCCACCCAGGAGACTCGAACCAGCGCGCTTCCCGTAGCCCGAGCTCACAGCCTGACGCCTTAGTAGACCCCAAGGCCACCTTACGGGTCAAGGGGTTAAATAGGTCGTTGATATTTACTTGCTCTTTCCAAAGACTTGTTGACATGTTAGCACCAAACAGAAATTTGGCAACTGACAGACAACAGACCACTTAATGGCGGGAACTGTACCTCCTGGCTATAAATGGAGACCCCCTCTGAATGAGAAAGCATTAAACACATTAAAATTCAATAGACAAAACAAGTCACTTACTACAATAAACTAACATTGATAGTCAATAGATAAGAAGTGTACAGATAAGCATTGTATTCATAAGCAACAGAGAAATGGATGTGCTATAAAAGATGGAATATGCAATTTATATTATAATCTTCGAAACAATAAAGGTTCCATATTATGTCTAAGAATTGTCAACAAGGCAAAAGAATAGTTAAACAAGGTATCAAGCAACACACGAAAACATAAAAATCAAAATTCGATTGTTCAAAGTGGAAAACAATGTAACTAGTAAAGGAAAAATGCCGATAAAAAAGTAAAATTACATGAAAGAAAAGCCTCATAGTTGTGAAGGTGAATAATAAAATGAAGCAGTCGTTTTTTATACTTATAATATACATACACAAACAATGTACAGGTATGCATTGCTTGTATGTGTGCTGAAAGCCATATCTATTATGTCAACAGTGATAGTGCAAAAACCTTTTGTGTACAAGGAACATAGAACCTGAAAAACACAATTGCATTGAATTCAAAATTTAGAACGGCAGTCGAAATCAAGTTGCATAGATTTTTAGTTATAAAAAAAGATATCAAGAACAAAACACAATTGCTTCTGAAAAAAGTATTCACAAGAAGTTTTCCATTTTCTTGATAAAGTTGCACAGATTCTGAAATGTTGCTTGAGCAGAAGTAGTTTCAGTGGCACCAGATCATGAATCTTAAAGTTTTACTTCATGTAAGCATTCGTTTTTATTGCTTTATCATCCGTTTGCATCTTCTTTCCATTGTTCAATTGCAGGATGTCGAATAAGAAGAAAAAATCGCTAAATTCCTTTTGTTATTTTGCAGGTATTGGCGTTAATAATTGCATCATTAATACTTAGGAACAATTGGAGCAATGCTGAATATGCGAATACTGACGCATTTCCTAAAGGAAACAATATAACAAGCGGTGGTAAGTAGTTGCTGGTTTATGAACGTAATGGTTTGGTAGTGTTAGTACAGGGTGTCAAGGAAAGAATCAGTGAAAAAAAGAAAACATCACATTTCTGATACAACTGCATTTTTGTCTCGCTGCGAGCGAACTTGCAAACTGCCCATGCAAGACCGCCAAATTTGAATGCACAATTTCGCATATTAATCGGTTTTTTGTTATTTAGCGTCGCTTTTTGGCCACTTTGTCTAATCGCGATATGACGAAATTGATGAACGGGCACTCACAAAGAACACATATGCCGAGGCCGGGTTTCGAACCCGGGACCCCTTGATGTCGTAGCGCCCTGAACTAACCACTCCACAAAGGAGGTCGGCATCACGAATGCCTTCAATACAGTTAATATCGACCACAAGGGCACCATGTGGAAAATTTCTACAAAGAATTCTGCGGCTGATTACGCCAGATTCATTCACGAAAACAGTTATTTTCGTTCGATTCGTGCGTTAAGTCACGACTGAAGGAACCAGACTAATGCTAGATTAACGCCACATAAATTGTTTTGATTTGTCTGTGTGGGTCAAACAATCGGAAGTCATCGATCGATAAACAAACATTCGATATTTCAGAACCAAATAAAACTACAAATTTGCAATTTGGTAAACTGAAAGATATATTAAATATCCACTTAATTCTAGGAAATTTCCCAGATTGGTCCGTGCATTTGTCTGTTCATTTCAACAATCGAACCGTTCGATATATCTCGATTGCTTGAAAATTACCACAGATACGAAGATATAATATCGTGAAATGAAAGAATACTAGCAGTGGCGGCGATTGGGTTCCAAAACCAAGGGGGCTAGGTGCCCAAACTGGAAGGGCCAAGACAGTATATTTCCATATGAAGATAGGGTTTAGCATAGTGCGTGGCGAAAAGTGAGGGGGGGGCAACTGCCTCCCCTCGCCCCCCCCCCAATCGCCGCCACTGAATACTAGGCTCTAGTGTAATGAGATATTTATTGTAGCTGCATTATACCGACATATTCATAACCAAGAAAAGTAGAAATATATTTGTGAGTAAAATTCCTGTCTCTTCTCCGATGACGTAATCACTTTGCAATCAAGTTGTCCCAGGTTAAATACCTGCTGGAGGCACAAAACGTTTGGACACCTCCAGTCCTGATTAGCTATCTCTGAATAATTTGGAATTGCAAACTCAAACTCATAGGTAAAATTCCGATAATGTAGTAATATTAATGAAGCATTAGTTATATCGATTTGGCTACATAGAAAACTTGGTTTCTTTTCTTCTATTTGATTTCTGTTATGTATTTAGCATCGCCTTTCTGCCACTTTTGGCTAATTGCGACGATGAAAAGTGATTATACAATGCAATTAATGAAGTGACACTCGCAAAGAACACCCTTGCCCAGGCCGGGATTCGACCCCAGACGCGCTGCATAAACCACTCCGCCACAGGCAGGCTCTGTGGAAAATGCTAAAGAGATATAATCTGTGTAAGAAATTCAATTCAAGTGCTAATTCATTATGGTCTGAAAATGATTGAAATTCACATGAAATTCAATATATTTTAAGGACACACAACCTTTCCCAAAAATATATGCAAAGTCAAGAAAACTCTAGCAATGATTTTGTTCACGTGTTTCCTCGTTACAGGTATCATGGCTATCGAAACTGGAGTGCGTTCTCCGTACATGTTTGCAGGGATTAATGATAGCAAGAGTGTAACACCAGATATTCTTCACGATTGGATTACGGGAAGCAGAGTTAGCGATAAGGTGATATTTGTCCCAGAAGCATCTGGTCAACTTCCTGGCACTTCTAAGGATGTTGGACTCAGAATGGGTGGCAATGATGTTGGGAACAGGAAAAGAAGAAGTACGGGGGACGTACAATTCCATCGAAGCGGTAGCCGGAAGCATCCGGTAGCGTCCCGAAAGCTTAAAAATAAAAGATCCGCGGATGGAAACGGTAAAGTTCGAAAAGGGAATAACTCTCTAACCCCACCCTTCCTAGCCAGAAAACCTGGCAATGGTGAAAACGCAGGAATAAGCCGCAAGGCTAGACTAGCCGAAGCGAGGAAGCCGAAGAAAGGCTCTAGGAACCTCGCTAGAGACGTAAACGGGCCTAAAAAGCATGGCAGTCAGTCGAGAAATATGCCAAAGTCTTCGAAAGCTTCTAGAAAGTTAGGTAGCCAATCAAGAAGTATGCCAAAGGGCTCGAAAGAATCTAGAAAACTGGGAAGTCACTCAAGAAATATGCCCAAGGGCTTGGAAGGGTCTAGAAAGTTGGGAAGTCATTCAAGAAGTATGCCAAAGGGCTCGAAAGGGTCTAGAAAGCTAGGCAATCATCCGGGAAGTGTGCCGAAGGGAGCGTCTAGAAAGCTAGGCAGTCAGTCGGGAAGCGCGCCGGAGGGAGCGTCTAGAAAGCTAGGCAGCCAATCGGGAGGCGTGCCAAAGAGGGCGTCTAGAAAGCTACGCAGCCAGTCGGGAGGCGTGCCGAAGGAAGCGTCTAGGAAGCTAAGCAGCCAGTCGGGAGGCGCGCCGAAGGGAGCGTCTAGAAAGCTAGGCAGCCATTCGGGAGGCGCGCCGAAGGGAGCGTCTAGAAAGCTAGGCAGTCACTCAGGAAATTTACCAAAGGGGAAAGGGACTAGAATGTTCGGCAGTCCGTCAGAGGGAACACGCCCCAAAACGGGTGGCAGAAGTAGGAAAGCCCGCAGCATCGCCTCAAATAGCCCAAACCGAAAATCCCTTAGCAAGCAAGGACCTCAGAGGCGTTCTCTGCATAGTGGGCAGAAACCTCAAAGTACAAGGCGGTCGAAAAATCCGCAGTTGAAACGCGGAAGCCGGTCCAAAAACTCAGTGCCTACGAAAGCGAACAGGAAAATGACTGGGAGATTGAATCCAGTTAGCTCCCCAGGTAATAATGCAAAAGCATTTGATCCCAAGAAAGGTCTCGAGTACAGGATACCCGTTCTGCCATACACGAACTCTAGCTTCGACGAGCAGCAGCCTTTAGACAGTGAGGTTGAAGGGAAGGGAGGGGAGGACACCGATTTTAACGAAGCATCGGAGCGAGACGTGGATTACGACAGCTACTACGGCAAAGGACAAAATGTAGCCGGAAATGCTTTGGGTGATCACGACGAATTGAAGAATGGAGATAAAGAAATCGGTGGCGACGAAGAGGGAGCTACAGATATAGAAGGACATGCAGAAGAAAGTGGATACATTGAATACGTTGAACCTACAGCGCTAGAAGGAAAAGCAGAAGAAATAGCGCCGACGGGAAACCAAGAAGACATAGAAGGGGTTTCTTCAGAAGAAAAAGCGTTAATGGCAAACCAAGAAGATATAGAAGAGAATGCAGAAGAAATAGCGCCAACGGCAAGCCAAGAAGACATAGAAGGGAAAGAGGAAACTGAAGCAGCCACCATAATTGAACCATCAGAAGCCAGTAATCGAGGTGCACAAAATGCGGGAAATCCAGAGGCTCGTAGACACCGAAAGAGGAAGAAGAAAGGTAAAAGGGACCGACCATTTGCCAATCGAGGTAAGTGCAAATTCTTGACAGCCTCTAGCATATGCATCTACTATTCTTCTAAACTTCACAGAAGCAGAGCTTAATATTTCCCTGTAGCTTCAAAAGGTGTTGTGAATGAATTAATTCCTTCAATATGCATTAAGTTCAAAACAAGGATCTGCCTTTTCGGCCCATACAGGTTTAGTTCCTTCGTTAGATTTTTTCCATTTGCTAACACAGATTGTCTACCAAAATAACAAATTCAAAATTCCTGCCTTTTTCATGAATTTTTCTTGATATTTCTTTCATTTTTCTTGACCTTCCCCCTTTCTTTACTTATCATTTATTTAATCGGTCCCTACTTTGGTATAGTTGAAAATTAGTAAAAAAAAATATACATATTTACTCAATGAAAAAACCCCTACCTCAAGACCGGTTGAAATTAAAACTAAGATGTAACTTAACAAGAGATTTATCTTTTATTATTAATGCATGTAAAAATTTATGCTCCAGACTTCATCCTGGATGGGGAATGGCCACATTACTTTATTTACACTGCACCATAATACTTAAAGGAACACCAAGGGGTTATGAGAGCAGTAGAGTATTAGAGAATATTCTAAATCTTGAGAATAACATTACAAAAAAATATATCTTTTGCACATCATCGTCCGAAGTTCATTTAAGCTTTGTCACGCTACACTGGCGTACACAGAGAGGGGTTGATGAGGTTTCAACCCCATGAGAAATTGAGAAAAATAACATTTTGCGTTCATTTGTTCGGAATTTCCCTGGAACATATGGTCCGGAGTTCCTGCTTATGGATGACAAAGCTCGCCCGCGCCGTGCACGTATTGTGGCGGAATTCCTGGAAACGAAGACATCACCCGTATTGAGTGGCCTGAATGCTCACCGGACCTCAATCCTATCGAGCATGTTTGGGATGCTCTTGATCAGGGCTTGTGAACACCAATAAGGTATAGATGCAACATGCAACGAAAATGACTAGCAACATTGGAGAATAGTATACAAGGTGAACCCTGATTTTGTGTTGTTTCCTTCTGTTACAAAGTGAACAAATCTTCACCACAACTCAATAAAATTTCAGACTTCCAAATATTCAATTTTATCAAATCACAGTACAGATATATAACAATGTAAATTCACTATACTGCAAAAAATAGCAAAAATTCCTGACCACAATCATAATTTCTGGACTTTTTCTTGATTTTCTTGACATTCTTGACTGGTAGACATCCTGTAACATTATTCGAATTGTAGCGATTAGATGTTTCATTGAGTCTGGCAGGACTTACATGAGTTTCCTGTATGTGTGTATAAGAGGTCTAGAAAACCTAGTATTAATATAGAGCCTTAGTCGCTGCAGGAAGGAAATCTAAATAGGCCGAAAAGCCAGATTCTTCTTTTGAAATCAATGTATAAGCACTCAATCCGCAGACACCTGTTAGATCACTGACTTGCAATAAAACAAATTAGAATACATTCTTAATAGATGAATCAGGCCTATGCACACAAAATGTATTGTACCGGGTGGCCAGAATTAAAGTTACCCATCTCAGAGCGCTCTGTAGCCTGTTTGAGGCATCGTAGAACTCTGAAATTTGGTGAATCCACTATGCAAACCATGAGGAAGAGGATGGCGATAAAAAGTTCAATTATCCGCCACCAGGTTGAAATGTGGCGCTGTGCTTCCATGATGGGTTGTAATAATGACGTAAGCTGCTCCAATTGGTTATGGATTTGCCTTTACCTTGCAATCTTGCAATGAACGAGAGATTTTCTCGCAACTTCCGGCCACTAACAAATGTCTTTCTAATTAATAACTCAACTAAATCACTTAACTTGATTATTTGTACAACTCATCACGGAAGTACAGCGCCACATTTCAACCTGGTGGCGAAAAATTGAACTTTCTTAACGCCATCCTCTTCCCCATGGTCTGCATAGTGGATTCACCAAATTTCAGAGTTCTACGATGCCTCAAACAGGCTACAGAGGGCCCTGAGTTGGGTAACTTTAATTCTAGCTACCCGGTATCATGAATACAACTTATTCAACATATGAGTGGTTGAGAGGAAGAAATAACTGGAGTGAATGATGACGTGTAAAAAGCGTGTATGCTTATCGACACATTTATACCTCTCGTTGTATTTGGATTTTTTGTTAGGTTGCTTTTCTACCATTCTTGACTAACCGCGACAATGAGGATGAACGAGGATTAGATAAAATTGTAGCTCACAATGATTCCTGACCAGGCCGGTATTCGTAAGCGAGTGAGCGGAAAGAAAGCAGAGCGCGCTGCTGGAAACGGCTGGTAGATGCAGCCCCGTTTGTTCCTCCATGCACTCACTTTCCCTCTCGAGCGACTACTTACGCAGAGGAATTGTGTTCGTTCGCTTGATACAGAGAATTACGGCACGGAGTGTAATGAAGACGATGTTGTACTGTTAGACTTTGAATAATGTAGATGTAATCCTGTCAAGTCGTTGGTAAGTAGCCTCGTCCAGTTCGCTTCACTTTTTTTACTCTCTCTGCACTCATGCGTCTACTTGGTTACACGGCGCAACACAGACTCGTCTACTTCGTTCATTAGGTGTCAAGTGGCGTATTTGGTGTGGTTTGCACGACGTTCTGGAGCGGTGTAGTGTGTGGTGTATGGTCACGTGGTGCATGCTAACTAATCAAATGAACGTTTATAGCAGCAGACAGGCATTTGTCGAACTTGAACACCGAACCTTCTCTCAGGAACGGGAGATCAAACCAAGAACCTTAGCCATTATGGAGGGTGATGTAGCTCACTTATAATTCATCCTTGCGCATTGAGCAACTCTCACTGCTCAAGGTGAGACTAATGGTAAAGAGCAGCAAGAGGTACTAAACTATTCACAATAGAAATGGCAGAACACAAGCATTTGGATTTATACCTTCAAGTCTAGATCAACATGGTTGGAAATAGGATATTACATGATACGCACCCACTTATTGTATCATTTTAAGTGTTTAATATGTTAATTGTCTATGATGACGTAATTTGTTTTGTTCAATTGGGCAGTCTGTTATGGTTATGGACTAACCTTAAAACATTTGATTGTGGGTTGTGAGGTGAGAGATATTATGAATGTTGCTGAATAATGGAAGTGATTTTGGAAATGTGAATGTGTCAATTTGTGTAGTCAAGAACAATTATGATCTTAATACAATTTTGTTTGTAATAAGGAGTTTAATTGCGAGTGCCAGTGTAATATATTAACATTAACTGACATCTAAATATATTTTTAGTGTGCGAGAGTTATTAAGGTTTACGTAAACATATCCTTATCTGATTTCCCACAACCTGAGGGCTTCATAGTAGGCTGATAAAAGAAAGTAGATCTATTGAGAATAAACCGGGGAACGTAACAATGTCTGTCTGATGATGAAGAAGTTCCCGTAGAAGACTCTCGAAATAGGTCTGTGCTGGCTCGCTCAAACTCCCCAGTTCCTCCTCACTTCAAGACTCGAGACAAAAGACCCAACACCGCTCGTTGCTCTCTAAACTTATCCCTTCCAATCCCCTGGTCATTGGCCCTGCTATTTCCGGGTGATCAGCACCTTAACTCCACTCGATCAGGAAGATTGGTTAATTCCTGACATGGCATTGTTTGAATACCTGAGAGAACAACGGCCGGTGATAGAGGTTAACTACTGGCTTGCTACAAATCTCTATTTAGAGGAGATTGATACGATTCGTGTACTTGGTTTAACATTTCTTCGCACCAGCTTGCCACCGGGATACACCTGCACTACATCTGATGTCAAAGAGTGTAGCGAACTAGACAGGGCTACTTAAGTTGCAAATGGACAATTTCATCTTTCAAGCTACGGAAAATGCCTTTAAAATAAACCTAATAATACGAGGGATACGGCTATTGTTTTCCACGATAATGCGGGTCAGGCAAGAAATTGTAAAATATACAATTGGAAGGTCACGATATATGCTAACGTTTATTGTATGAATTTTGAACAACATAGAGATCTGTATCAGGATAGAGAAAGAGAGAAAATACACGCAGTCACAGGTCGTCCTGAACGTTGCATGTCGGCAGTTGCTTCTCTTGCACGCCCGAATGCTGCTGCCTCGCAACAGTTCGGTATGGTAGAGCATAATTTCCTAAAGCTTCCACAAGCTCAGTGTGACATTCTCTCGCATTCCTTCCACGGAGAACTGCTATTTTCACATAAGAACGCTGTTCACGTCGGGTCACTGCACGACTGTTAAACACGCACTGATTTCCAACCTCCCTCAGTTCAATGTCTTTGCAGCCACTGCCATCTAGTGGCGTCACAGTGCATTGCGTGTGACGGGGTCTCCACTGTATATTTTAAAATTTCTTGCCTGACCCGCATTATCGTGGGTGAAAAAAATGGTTGCCATGACTTTTGCTTTAACCCTCGTATATTTGTGTTCCAACAGAATTTGATGAGGAGGATGCTGACCGTGGCCTCATCGATGGCATTGGTAATACCCTAGGTAATATGATGCACGGGGGTGCTGGAATGGATTCGTTCCCCCAGCTGCCCAACGTAGACGCTTACGGAAATGTCATGGAAGGACTGCAGCCTGGACAGGGGAAGATCGCAGTGGCGTCATCCTCGGATGGCGGCGGGTACGTGGCGGTGTCGGATGACGGATCGGGTAAGGTCCAGGTGAAGAATTTCACCACCGCCGACGGAGGACATGGGATTGCGATGGTTTCGCAGAACAGAAATGTGGGCAGACGACCTCACTGGAGGAAGAAGAAGCACAGGAGGCGGCCGCGAAGCAACAATAATGGTAAGCATTGAATATATAAGGCGAATCACTATAAAATCCTTCATTTTCTTAAAGGCTGTATTTTTGGGAAATAAGTGCGAGACATTGACCTTGGCTATAATGCAAATACTACGAGTGTGAGTCGAACGAAAACTATAAAAGCCTAACAGCTTTAGGTTTGAGCTGTCCGCAAAGCTGTGGCACTAGTCAGGAGAGCTGGAAAACACAATTTTGTGGTGTACAAACTGCCGTCTCCACTATGCACTCGCACCACCGAAGAAAAGTGGTATCTTGCTCTCTGCAAGCTTAAAATTTACAGTATATAATTTTTCAGTGAATGAATATTCAATATTGAAATAACACATGCTTAATATTAACCATTGGCACAACAGACCTTGAAGACCAAGTCCTACTAACCGACTGTCGGCCCCATTCCCACATGCCTCAGCAGAGGCGGATAAGTTACGGGGTGGTGTGTGGTACTCCCAGTCGTTGTTGTAGATTTTTCAAGGGCGGGTTACGCTATTCACCCGTAGCTCCCCAATTTATTCACGATGGTAGGTGACTACAGGTCCCACACACTGGCCAAAATCTCAGGAGAAAAGTTGCTACGCTTCACCCTAGGAAACTCGAGCCAGCGTGCGTCCTGTAGCCCGAACCCAAAGCCTGATCGATACCTTACACCTTACGGTGCGGGACCAAAAAGAAAAATAAACAAAACGTATGTCAAAACCCCAGTAAGTTTACTAATGGGAAAAGGAGTTTAATATTGACGTCACCTCGCGAGCAGATGAGTGGAAAGACGTCAAAGTTTGAACACGGTCCGTAAATTATTGCAAGCTCAATCCAAAGGCTCAATCCATGTACTCTTTGAGCGTTGGAAAATAATGCCTAGGCCAGCAAAGAATTTATGCTGGACAAGGTCAAAATTATACAAACGCACATGCAAAAATATGCAAGGATAAATGCAAAATAAAATTAATAATAATAAGGTTTTCATCCTTGTACCTTCCAGTGTTGTCATCTTTGATTGTGTCATCCACATTGAATATTTAAATGTTCTGTCACTGTCCTGTGGTAGGTAGTACAATATTACAACGAACAATGTACGTCACGTCTAAAACTTGAAATTTTTACTTTTATGTCCTTGTGTGATGTTCGCTACTTTGGTCAAATTATGTAAACCTCCGTAACAGCATTGTTGGCCTTGTCTTATACGTATACACTGTCAAAAGTTGCCGTAAAATTTACAGTATTCTAATGTTAAAATTAACAGCCTGACTGTATTTAAAAAAAACACGGTCCCTGTTGGCCAGTATAATTGCATACGTAATTTTTGTTTTCAATTCTTCTAAGTCCCGTAATAGACGAGGAGCGTGAAAAAATCACTTGGTGGAAGGTCCGGAGACCTTGCTGGCCATGCAATCAGTCCTCCATAGCCGATGTGGTAAGTCCTGACTCTCGACTGGCCGACGTCACTGAAACACAGCGGTAAAAAAAGTGCTACACAAACTTAGAGTATGACGTAATGTTTGAGTGGAGTTATCTGTAATTACCCGTTTACCTTTCATGAAAAATACATTTGCCATGACTTATGCCCCAGCCCTTGTATAACCTATAAAGACAGTCTGTTCGTCTGATCGTCTCTTCTATACCTATATCTACGCTGTCTGCAAATTTCTGTACATTCTTGGGAAATTCCATGTCGAAGTACCCCTGAATCTCAATTTTTAAAATGAAATGCTATGCTGTAACCAGTGGCGGCGATTGGGGGGCGAGGGACGGTAGTTGCCCCCCCCCCCCCCCAACATTTTGCTACTTTGGCCATCGCACTATGCTAAATCTTATCTACGAGGTAAAGTAAACTGTCTTTGCACCCTAGTTTTGGAATCCAATCGCCGCCACTGGCGTAACTATATCCTGTACACATAATTAAGTTAGAAGGTAGAAGATATTTGACATATTATAGCTTGTAAAGTATTTTAAGGGTAGTTATGTTTAAACAACAGTGTTAAGTTTCATAATGCACTGCAGTGCAAGAAAAATATTGCTTAACTATTAGTAGAATAGTTACTTTTAATGGCAAAAATGTATGTAGTCTGGGTGTCCCATCCGTAACAATGGATTGCCTCTCTTGTTGTATATTTCTAATGTATGTTGTAATATTCTGTTCATTATATACAATTTTAAAGGATGGTTGTTATACATTTCAGCTCTCACAGAAAATAAAGGAGGAGGAAAAATTACTCCTGGAAAGAACCAGATGACAGGCAACGAAAGGAATACCGTACGGGGATTACGAGGGGACAGTAAGTACAGCCTATCTGCAGTAATAAAATAAAAAGTTTACTAATGTTTTGTTATGCTATTGTTATTGTGGAATGGAACACAATGCGACAATGTCTTTTCAAGTTTCAAGTTTTCATGTCCCTGCAACGCTCTTATAATAATTAACATAAATTACTGGGACGTAGCCCCCTTGCGTACGTCCATGATGACATACATTACGCCTAACGCTCAAGAAAGTGCGAAGATTTGTGTGTTGAGTGCCAACTTTCAGACTCTCGTTACAGCCTTATTGAAACTGTGTAGTAAAATACAAAACAAAGCCATCCTTGCCTATAAAAACACACTTTTTGAACCAAGTTTAGTACATACAAAATGCAGTTGATAATAACTGCTGAGTGTTCAGTTTGGTTCAGTTTGTGTGTGTTGGGTAAATAAAGAAATTGCCACTACGCCACCTTACGTTTTATCTGGAAGTAGTTAGTGTTTTCAGTTCAACGTAGGGTCTGAAAAAGGGGTGCGGAAAAAAAATTAGTGGTGCGCAAAGCTCCCCTTCGCACCCCCCTGGCGCCGGCCCTGGAGAAAAGATGTGCGAAAATAAAGATTGAGAGACCACGGTGGATATATACATGATTTTTATTTAAAAAATCATTTTTGATGTTTCCTTTTATATAAATCGGATTTTTTTATTTGAATCTATTTTTGTTAAAAAAACATGCTTAAAATTTCTGGGTTTTGGCACCATACATATAGATATGTTTGTTTTTTTATATAGAAAGGATTTTTCTAGTAAACGGCCCTATAAAATATTTGAACAGGATAATTAAAGCCTATAAAAATATATATAAATATACATTCTTCTGTTTCTGATACTGTATATATGAACCAACTATGATAATGTTTGTTAAGTGTGTTAATGAAACTATAATAGTTTCAGTAACTTTTCTTCCAGTGAAAGTAAAACATTCTAGATGTATTCTATAATTGGAACTTAAAATATTTTTTAAAGTCTTTGTAGCTGAATTTTGGAATTTTTTTAATGATAGTTTGCAAAACATCAACTGCCATGTTTATTTACAGTTTAATGATAATGACTGGACATCGCATTTTAGGTTTTCAACCTATTTTTTTCCTTTGCAGGTAAATTAGAAATAATAAGTTATGTAAGCGTTTCAATGAAAAGTGCAACAACTGGCAAAGTTTTATTGTGCCTAAAATAACCTACTTTGCTTGTTAAAACCTATTTTAGGTTCATGTGCCTTAAATTAAACCTTTTTTTACGTTTTTATATATTTTGTAGGTTTTTACAGGTTTGTTATAGCTCACATATGTATTTAATCGGTTTGGTAACGATACAATTCAATGACTGGCGTGTTTGAAACAAGTTCTCTGTCAATTTCCATCCCTCCAAGTGTATGATGTTTTTCAAAGCTCTGAACAAAACAAAACGTCTGACGCCACTGTTTAGAAGAGGCAGTTCCCTCCCCCCCTTGCCCCCGCACTAAGGACTCTTAATGCTAAGCCCTGTCTATGTAAGAGAAAGTAAACTCCCCCCCCCACCTTCCTAGTTTTGGCACCCAATCAGCTGCACAGTCCAAAGTGCAAATTTTCTGATCTTGTCCACTTTCTCTTCACTTCGGTCCTTTTGTGGCATTCACGCCTTGCGAAGTAACATATCAGCATACAAATTTCCACCACTGACTACGTTTCTGTTCAAAGATAATTTTCAGCACATAAAATTATCCTAACAGACAAAAGGCAAGGTTTGACTGTGGATAACATGAAAAAAGATTCAGGATGGTCACTACTACCATGATGAAATTCAAGTACAAATCCTCAATTTTCAAGGCAAACTTTCCAAAAATTAAAGCTTACAAGCAGATGTTTTCTCTATTTTCTCTATTCCAACCTTATGTATTACCGACCTTCACCACCCCCTCACCCAACACAAATATTTTAACAATATAAATGGTCTGTGTGATTCCAATGTACCCAAGAAATTACCTCATCAACTTCAAGATATCTTATTTTACAATAATCTTCGATCTGTCAGATAGATTGTTCTGCAGAAGATATTAAGAAAGTAAATATTGAAAAAAATTTGTTTTATTTTCCATACAGCTTTCTTTTTCTTCCTCGATAAAAATAAAAGAAAGCTAAACGGAGAGAAACTTGCCACAGGGCATTTATAAACATGTATAAATTTAATAGGATTTGGAATAATAAAAGTTGCAATCTTCACGTCTACGGAGAAAAAATTGGAATAGAGAAAACATCTCCTTGCACCTTTTTTTCATGTCTTGCCAAAATTCACGCATAATTCCCGGAGCCAATCATTCACGAATAATTCCCAGAATTTAGGGGAATTCCAAGTGAGTAGCCACCCTGATATTGTGCAGCAAATTATACATACGTAGCTTAATTCATTTTTCATATCAACAAGTAACTTTTGCTAACAGCACAAGTATAGTATTACAATAATTTGTGGATAATTTTGAAAATGATGTAAAGAAATGGCAATTTGGTTAGAAAATTAATATTTGGTTGTTATACGCGTATATATATATATATATATATATATATATATATATATATATATATATATTAAAATTTCTTACTGCTCTTGTGAAATTTTGTTTTTAACGATTTTCTCTCATCAGTAGTTTTCAAGAATTTTGTACCATTTTACGTTTTTTTGGAACCTATTTTAGGATTTTTCGAGCCTAATTTAAGATTTTTAGAACCTATTTTAGGATTTTTAGAACCTATTTCAGGATTTTAGAGCCTATTTTAGGAACCTAAATGCACATTTTTTATAACCTAAAACCCGAGGTCTAATAATGACACAATTTACTGTTTAACATTAGTATTTTGTATATTTCTCCATACAAAATGTTTCCAATTTTTGCCTATAAAAATTATTGAATTTTTAATCAAGATAAATTTAAGTACGTTTACAGTTTATTTTACATATTATATTTCCTCTCGTATGAGCTTTACCCCATCAGTACATATATTTTGCTTCATTCTTTTTTTTAAAAAAAAACAACTGATTTATCGCTTGTTTTAAATCAATGCACCTTGATCCACACACACGCAAACAAGAAAACAAACAAATTTCAAGAATACTGTTTTTCGTGTAGAACCCTTTACAGGTCTTGCTCACCACTCTTGACAAAGTTATAGGGAGTTATCCAGGTAGATGAGTGGTTAAAGTTATAGTATTCATTTAAGGAAGTCGCATGTTCAAATTCAGCTGCCGGTGATGCTCACCGTGCTTTGCTGAGCCATCCCAATAGAATGGAACTGAGTATTGACGCAAGTTTTTGCATTCCCGAGGGAATTTCAAAATATTCACAAACCCAAGTGGAATTCCAGGTTAGGAATTTTTAGGTTATGAAGGCCAGGTTCACAGCCCTTAGCATAATTTTTGGCGTTTGGTGGAACCCGGGTGTGCCCCACACCAGACCAGTTCTGGTACCGTCAGTGACCAGTGAGCATATTGTAACATTTTATAGAATAAATACAGGGTGTCAAAAGTCCCTGACCACCCCTTATAAAATGAAAGGGACTGTAGATTGCAGCAATAGGTCATGGTAGTAATATGTTAGGCCTAGGGGGAAACTTTTTGGTGCATGCCATGGCAACGTCCGCCATCTTGGTGACCGCCATCTTGGATCCAATTTCATTTCTTTAAATGGGAAGGGGGCATGTGGGCTATGGTTTTGGGCTAGAATTTCACCAAATGCAAATTAAACCATTTGCTGAAATTTAGTTATAAGTAAATTAATTATTTTATCTTTCTCATTTCAGATTTCAACCTGCATGGATAAATCTAGAATCCACATTAGTCTTATAAAAGTATTGTGTTAGTTTTCTATCTTTAATTTTTTAAAACAACTATTTTTAATATACAAGCTTCTTTACGTTGACATGTCAAACATGTAATTGCTATGTAATGACCTTTCATGTAAAATTAACCGATGATGTAATTATATAAACTTTCTAATTAAATAAAGTATTAATTAAATTGATTTGTTTTTCTTATCGCCCTTGTTAAATTTTAATGCAATCTTGCGGCTTCTTTCCGCAATGAGGCACGACACGATAACTTATGAAACACGACATAGTTTATCTATGTACTTTGATAATTTTACGTCACTTTTATATATAGGTTAATCGCGACTATGAGGAGGAATAGAGAAAATAGTTGAAGGTAAAAACATAATGCCTTAGTAAAGATTCGAACTGTTTAGAACTCATGGCTTCGTAGCACGCTATAACCACACCGAAAGGGAGGCTGGCTCAATCGTAGGATTGTGTTGCTTGGCGTGAGGCAGCTGCAGTAAATGTTTTAAGGGGAGATCAAGTCACGCTTACGGAGTGGAATATAAAATTATTGAGAATTGTGTGACGTGGTGTTCACGTTTTCAATGATTGATTTGGTGTTTTAAGTCCACTTTATGCACAGTAAGGTTAATCGGGACTGGACCTACAGTTTAAAGTGGGTGGTGTACACGTGTTATCGTAAAATATAATTATTTTTATACAGGAGAATTAACAGGAATGATACAGAGAGAGAGAGAGAGAGAGAGAGAGAGAGAAGGAGAAAAAGAATGAACAAAACGAATGAAAATATACTAGAGAAAGGGAAAGCAAGAGGTAGAATAAGAAATGAAAAGAAACTAGAGAGAGAGAGAAAGAGTGGAAGAGGAAGAAGAATAAATGAAAAGAAACTCGAGAGGGAGAGAGAGAGAAAGAAGGGAAGAGGAAGGAGAAGAAATGAAAAGAAACTCGAGAGGGGGAGAGAAAGAGAGAGAGAGAGAGAAGCGAAGAGGAAGAAGAAGGAATGAAAAGAAATTCAAGAGGGAGAGAGATTGAGAAAGAAGGGAAGAGGAAGAAGAAGAAATGAGAAGAAACTCGAGATAGAGAGAGAGAGAAATAAAGAAGGAAAGAGGAAGAAGAAGAAATGAAAAGAAATTCGAGAGAGAGAGAGAAAGAAAGAGTGATAGAGGAAGAAGAAGAAATGAAAAGAAACTCGAGAGGGAGAGAGAGAGGAAAAGAAGGGAAGAGGAAGGAGAAGAAATGAAAAGAAACTCGAGAGGGAGAGAGATAGAGAAAGAAGGGAAGAGGAAGAAATGAAAAGAAACTCGAGAGAAAGAGAGAGAGAGAGAGAGAGAAGCGAAGAGGAAGAAGAAGGAATGAAAATAAATTCGAGAGGGAGATAGATTGAGAAAGAAGGGAAGAGGAAGAAGAAGAAATGAGAAGAAACTCGAGATAGAGAGATAGAGAGAGAAAGAAGGGAAGAGAAAGAAGAAGAAATGAAAAGAAACTCGAGATAGAGAGAGAGAGAGAGAGAGAGAGAGAGAGAGAAAGAAAGAGTGAAAGAGGAAGAAGAAGAAATGAAAAGAAACTCGAGAGGGAGAGAGAGAGGAAAAGAAGGGAAGAGGAAGGAGAAGAAATGAAAAGAAACTCGAGAGGGAGAGAGAGAGAGAAAGAAGGGAAGAGGAAGAAAGTAAAAGAAACTCGAGAGGAAGAGAGAGAGAGAGAGAGAGAGAAAGAAGGGAAGAGGAAGAAGAAATGAAAATAAACTCGAGAGGGAGAGAGAGAGAGGAAAAGAAGGGAAGAGGAAGAAGAAGAAATAAAAAGAAACTCGAGAGGGGGAGAGAGAGAGAAAGGAGGGAAGAGGAAGAAGAATAAATGAAAAGAAACTCGAGAGGGAGAGAGAGAGAAAGAAGGGAAGAGGAAGGAGAAGAAATGAAAAGAAACTTGAGAGGGGGAGAGAAAGAGAGAGAGAGAGAGAGAGAAGCGAAGAGGAAGAAGAAGGAATGAAAAGAAATTCGAGAGGGAGAGAGATTGAGAAAGAAGGGAAGAGGAAGAAGAAGAAATGAAAAGAAACTCGAGAGGGAGGGAGAGAGAGAGAAAGAAGTAAAGAGGAAGAAGAATAAAAAGAAGTACGAGAGTGAAAGAACGAACGAAAGAGAGAATGATAGACAACGGGAGAGGGAAAAGTAGTCATACAAATGGTCGACAAAGAATAAAGAGAGAGGGGGAATAAGTAAGAAGAAATAGTATCAAAGACATAGGAAGAAAGACAAGAATGTAAAGAACGAAACACAAAAGAAAAGAAACACGAAAACCAGAATAAAGATGGAAATGGAATACAAGGAAAAAGGTCTAAACATGGATATCTCGTAGAAAGGAATCGGGCAAGATTGGATTGATTGATTAATTGATTTGGTTTATTATACTTCCCTTTTTTTCCACTTTTGGCTAATTGCGAGGATGGGAATGAGTGATGATATAATGAACTTAATGAATGGACACTGACAAACATCCATGCACAGGCCGAGATTCGAACCCGGGACCCCTAGAAGAGTGGATTTCATAAGCGCCGTAGAAAAGATCTGAAGAGATGAGGTTAGAAATGGAGGAAAGTATAAGAAAGATAATAGAAGGAACTAGAATGGTAGAGTTCCGTGAGCAGATTATGGAAACACGACCCTAGAAAATTGGCATGAGCAAAGAATGAATTGAACAGGAATGGACAAAGTAATAAACGATATAGTAACAATAAGATTGACAATGGATATAATTCTGGGTGTTAATAGAAAATTTTCTAAATAAAATCAAAATCGGAATTGGGTCCTGAACAGTAATATACAGATATCTGATACGTTTAAAATGCATTTTGAGTTCTAAGTTCGAAACAATTATTGCAGATATCCAGTGTAATTGAATGACTGGAACAAACAAACAATATCGTGTTTTATTGCTTTTATTTCGAAGAACAAAAAGTTGTGAATATAGTAAATAAGTTTTACTTAAGAAACGTCTGGTTCATCAAGAGTATTTATAACACACAAGGGAATATTAAGATCGAAGGGAAGAGTATAGGAAAGAAAGGGATATGGAAGAGGAGACAGGAAAAAGGGGGGGGAAAGGTTGGAAATTAAATTTCAGGAAGTAAGTGAGTAATAATGAAGAAGAAGAAAATGAACGAGAAGACAGAGAAAGACAGAAGAAGAACACAGGACAAGAAGAGCAGAAAGGGATACAGAAAGAAGGATAAGAAATAAAAGCACTAGGAAATAAGGAAAATGACATACGAAAAGGAGAGAAATAAATTGTTGAAGTAACCGATAAAAAAGGAAGGGAGGTGATATATTTTAGTAGAAAAGAAACAGTACCTTTTATCCATTATTCAAAAAGAGGGCTGAGGAGGACCTCCATTGGCCATTCCTGCAGGATCCAAAGGATACAATGGACAACAATAGGAAAAGAAGAAAATGTTGAACATGGAAAGGTTCACTGAAGGAACCACTATATTCAGTTGAAACAAGGCAAGATAAGAACATAAGTATTCGTCAATTACACAAGCTAAAGCAATATTTATTTTCCAATAAAAAAACGGTTGCTTGCAATCCAGAGGAATGAACATTCAAGGACCTTGGCAACAATAGCATTATGAATTAGCTAGGAAAAGGCACGTATGTTTACCAACAGGAAAGACCAGTGTCTGGTGGTGACAGTCACCCTCTATTGTCTCAGTACACGTGCCCTCCCAGCACAAAAAGCTTTCTGCGATTAATTTTATCAGAGAAAAAGAACCATTGCCCGTAAATGAATCGTCAAATTGCACAGTCCAAACCTCACACACAGCTAACTGGTTGTAGTTGGAAGTGGATTCCAAGATGAAGTTTGGGTGTTTCTTGTGGATTGGTCTCCTGGTTCAGGTGAGTCAGGGTTTGCTTTTCATTCTTGCTGTTTTCTACATCACTAGTTTAATTGTGGCGAATGGGCTGAGTGTCGATTGGATGAAACTGATCAGAAGTGATTGAGCAATTCATGCTCTGGCCGGGATCTGAAGCGACTGTTACCATGAAATATTACTAAAGGTGTGTTAAAATCACTTTCACGGTATTGCAACTTCTTTCCGTGCCCACACCACTCTTCGGACTTAGGTAGCCCGTGTTTTACCACCGGAATTTGAACAATGCAGGAGTGAAAGACATACAAATACTGTTACTATGAAAGCTATCAAGAAGATTTTGAACCCACTCACGCTTCAGGCAAAATTCGCTTTTCATGTATAGAATCCGTGATAATTGGTGCAGAAGAGAGGAATGCCTATAATCTGTTTAATTTATGGGATTAATTACTTCTGTTTAAAATCAATAAAAACTTACTTATAAGAGGGAAATACCCATTACATTTTTCTAGACCACACGTTAACTGAGTTAGTTTCAGTTTCAATTGGTGTTTTAAGTCCACTTTATGCACAGTAAGACTAATTGGGACTGAACCTACAGTTTAAAGTGGGATCCGAAGCACCATGTTTCTCCATCGTATATCGAAGCCGGGACTCCTTGATTACAAGACAACGACGTTACCACCGCTCCATCGGTGAGGCCCTGACAACTAAGTTAGAAGTGAAAAATCCCGATCGTGTTTTCTAAACCCACTGCGATCGAGTTAATTCCCATGATCTCTTCTTAGAACCCACGACAACATGGAGGCACACAGTGGTTCGGATCCAACTTTAAACTGTAGGTCCAGTCCCAATTAGCCTTACTGTCCATAAAGTAGACTTAAAAACACCAAATCAACAAACTTGGTTTGACGTGTGGAATCTCTATCGTCTGTTTTCTTGAAACCATGACAACTTACATTGAACCCATGATAACTAAATTAGAAGAGGAAAAGTCTCATCGTCTCTATCTTACAATCCATTATAACTGAATTAGAAAAAAGGAATTCAAAACGTCCCTTCTCTAGAACCCATCATAACTGGGTTAGAAGAGGGGAATTCCCACCATCGCTCATCTAGAACGCTTCATAGGTGAGTTAGAAGAGGAGAATTCCACCATCTCTCCTCTAGAACCCTTCATAAGTGAAAAGAGGGGAATTCCCACCATCCCTTCTCCAGAACACCCCATAACTGGGTTAGAAAAGGGAAATTCCCACCATTCCTCAAGAACCCCTCATAACTGAGCTAGAAGAGTGGAATTCCCACCATCTCTCCTCTAGAACCCTTCATAACTGAGAAAAGGGGAATTCGCATCATTCCTCCTCTAGAACCCTTAATAACTAAGAAGAGGGGAATTCCCACCATCCGTCCACTGGAACCCATCATAACTGGGTTAGAAGAGGGGATTTCCCACCATCGCTCCTCTAAAACCCATCATAACTGTGTTAGAAGAGGAGAATTCCCACCATCCCTCCTCTAGAACCCTTCATAAGTGAAAAGAGGGGTATTCCCACCATCCCTTCTCCAGAACACCCCATAACTGGGTTATAAAAGGGAAATTCCCACCATTCCTCAAGAACCCATCATAACTGAGCTAGAAGAGTAAAATTCCCACCATCCCTTCTCTAGAACCCTTCATAACTGAGTTAAAAGAGAGGAATGCCTACCATTCCTTCTCTAGAACCTTTCATAACTGAGTGAAGAGGCGATTTTCCACAGTCTTTTTTATAGACACACGACAATTTAGTTACAAACTGGGAATTCTCATAATCTCTTTTGTAGAACCCATCATAATTGAGTTAAATGTTAGGGATGCCCATCTTTCATCTCTTTTTCTTTCTATAACCTACGAGGGTTGAGGTAAAAGACAGTGATTCTAGTCATTTCTTTTCTAGAGCCCTTTATTCTTGCAGTAAAAGGGAGGAATTCTCATGACCTCTTATTTGGAACCCTTTACGATTGACTTGGAGGAGAAACGTTCCATCATTTTTTCTTTCTTAGCGATTGAGTAATAAAATTGTGATTGAGTTTGATGAGGGGTATTCTATAACCAACTATGATGGAATTAGACGAGAGAATCCCATCATGCTATTACTATGTTTATTTGGCCTAATCATGCTCTTCTATAATTTTAGGTTCGGGCGTTGTATGTAGTCGAGAGACCTAAACCTGAGGAACATGACCCACAACTGGACAAACGCTCCCGTTTTAGCTCGATGTATGGAACTCGCAAGGACAAGAATTATGGTAAGTGTTTTAGATTATATGGAAAAAGTACTATGAAATCCTGTCTGTCAAAAAGTTAATCTTTCGTAGATAGTCATATTTGTATGTCTTTCTTTACACCGTTGCTTAAATAACCTTTGAATCTGTGTGCTCTAGAGCCCAATGTAAAGCTATAATACTCTAAAGTTCCTGCTAGTTTTTTTCCAATCTGCTTGTTCCTGACTCATTTCTGCTATGTTTTCAGGGAAGTAATGAAAGTGGGATAGTCAAAAGAGCAGTTTTATGTTGTAGCAATAAACATTTTGAACTTTAAATGTTTTCCAGGTATAGTCTTGTTCCAAGGTTGGGTTCAGTGCGGGTGTTAAATCGTTTATATATGCATATATGCAGAGACGTCTGAACTTCTTCATAAAAAAGTTCAAAACTACACAGAGAAATCTAAATGCATCAAATTATGATTGACGAATTTATGATGCGTCAACTGACACGCTTAGACGTGAAACTTTTGTTTTCTTTGAAATGAACGGGTCTAATCTTCTCCACTGATGTATTTTTAGCATCACACGGAACAGCAGCTGATAAAAGCACCCTTTGTGCAATTTAAGGTGTTACTAGAGTCGACATATTTGTGTCAATTAGAACACTTTTGTTTCTGCGTGTACGAAATATAAGAAAACTTCTGCCATTTTCCGGTTCGGTGAGTTCCAACACATGTAAAAAAAAACTAAAATTTTAAAAACAACTTGTCCCACGCAGACCACTGTAATACAGCACGGATTCAAGGCATTGCATTGAACGACTACGCTCTTCTTGCAGATATGAATTGGCTGAAGCATGATGAAGACGAATATCCAAGGAGAAGCAAGTCACTTTCCTCCCAACAGATTAAGAGCCTCTACAACATCCTGGCGAGCAAGTACACGCTACCAGAGAACACACACTTTCTAGATGACAGCCTTCTGAGCTCCCAACTACACGACAGCTATGGTTACAACGACAAGATCTCCAGGTCCAGAAATAACTTCCAGATGCCATCACTCAATCGGATCAAAAGGGACGTTGGTGACCCTAAGTCATCAGACCACTCAGCTCCTCATCACGACCTTAGCTCATTATTTTATTCCGAACCTGTCCACGGGGCGCCTACGAGTAGAGCTTATGGCAATAAGCCACGTAGGAGCTACATCTCGTATTCAGTGAAGAAAAGTCGCCCTTCGAGCTTCTTGGGTCCAAATGGATTAGGCAGTGCAGGTTCAGTGTACAAAAGTAAGTACGGAAGTGTGTACTGGATCCCTCAAAGGAATGGTTCGGGACTTGGAACCGATAGAGGAACTTTCAACGCTGGTTGGGGAGACAAACATCCTGTGAATGTAGTTCATAGTATTGGAGCTGGAATTCATTCAGAAGTCGACGCTGGGAATAGTGAAACATTGGAAGACGAGGGCGAAGAATCGGGAACTTCTGGATCAACCTTGGTTGGTGGAGGAAGCTCGTTCTCTGAAAAATCTGAACCAGGTAAAGTAATGTTTAAATTACTTCCATTACATAGTTACTAGCAAGACCTCTCCGGGTTTAAAATGCCGCTCACTTATAATAACTTTCACTATTATTTTATACTGATTTTATACGTTCAGCAGCATGTTCAAGAGAAGTGGCGAGCTGAGTCTCAGTTGTCTAAGCACACAATGCATGGAAATCTTTAATATGATACAGAGTGTCCCAAAATAATGTTTACACTCTTTGAACTTTAATAACATAGAAACTATTAAATATGACTTAACTGAACTTTTTTCATTTCAAACTGCAATGTTTATGTTCAGCATGTGTGAGAGCATATAGGCCTTCTTTTGTTTTTAGTCCCGTCACAGCCTGCCAAGCTGTAGTCATTAGTGTACACAAAATGGCAGAGGTGAGAAAGTTTTCTTTCGAGAAACGTAAGAAGAGTCGAATATCCATCCAGATCTCCTGATTTAACACAGTTACATTACTACCTGTGGGGAACTGTGATGAATGCTGTGTACGCCACAAAGCCATCTAGACACTGAGTGACGTGGAACATGGCCGTAGGCAGGAAACATTTTCGGGGGGGTTCACTCATAATTGCTCCCATGTGTGTCGCAAGAAATTTGAATTACAGAAACAATAACAATAATAATTATTAAATAATAATAATTAAAATTTCATAATAATTAACTAATTTATTCCAAACGTATTATTATTATTGCTGTCCTTATATCCTTGATGGGATTTTTCTACTCCGTATCAATCCCTAAAGTTTAAAGAGTTTTCCCCTGTGCATAGCACCACGCCATGAAGGCGTATAGGGGGTGTGGGGATAACGCCCCACACTTCCTTGATCCGGTCGTGAGTGGGGTGATGTGATCAGCATCACGCCCCTGACCGCCTTTACCCCCCAGGGTTTCCCCCAGGTACCCATGTTATTCGACGCTGGGTGGACGCCGGGGCCGCTTCCATCGTTAGAAAAGATTGTTATTTATTTTTATTAAAGTCTCTCTGAACGCTTCACGTTGACCAGGGCATTCACTTGTTTTTCTCAGTTGTCTCAACCTCTGAGGCATGTTTACAATGCATTGTGTTGTGCCATGCAAACCTCCTGAGCATTCAGGAAACAGGTAATACTTCTGGTTATAGAGTCAGCGGTTTGCATGGTAGCAATTGAATAACACAATTCGGCATAGAGGAAGAGCTCGATGGCCTAGTAATATAGAGGTGAGACAAGCTGAGAGGGGACTGACTTTTGGGGATTGAGTGGAGAGAGAAGAGGTGCTCAGCAAGGCAGTAGGTCAGAAGTGGAACGACGCTCTGGTCGACGAATTGGAGAAGCTTACAGAGGACTTCGCTTATTTGATTCAGCTAAAGACTTCAGATAGACAGGTAATTATCCTAACACCCAGCCATGATTCAGGTTCAACGGTTCACAAAACCCAACGAGTGACCATTGTCTTTTCTGTAGTTTAGTTCCTTAGTGTGATTTTGTACCTTTCGCATTGCCAAGCGTTAACTCGTCATGCCAATGACGAGTGGTCTCATCAAGAGGATGAATGATGAGTTATTTACATCACCCATTCATTAATTGGTTAACAGTTTAGGTATTCATAAGATCCCACGAACTTTAAGGTTCGTTACGACTCTATCCATCAGAGGTGTGAATATGCAGCACGAATGTTTCTATTATTATTATTTTTTACGTTTCATGCAGTGTGTACTGAAATGCACAGTTATATTTTGTTATTAAATTTTAGATGCCTTCAAGAAAAAGCTTTAAAAGTAAGAGAGAGAAATTTTAGTCATAAAGTTTATGTTCTTTGACCATTCACATAAAACTTAATTTGTGGAATTTTGAAAACTGTGGAACCAGTTACTCTTTGGATTAAATGGTGAAACATAACCTGGTGCAGGTATTGTCACCTCAATTTTTCGATCTAACGTCGTTTTCCTTTGGTTATTCTGTTCGAATACTAACTAACTGGACTTTATTGCCATTATTAACAATAAAACTAACAAACGTTCTGCTATTTTGTAACTTGCAATAAACGCTGGCAATTCGGGGGGAGGGGATGGGTTCTATGGACCAGATCGGTCCCACTTTACGACACTCATATTGTTTCGTATACGTAGCAATCAGCATTAAATAGGACCACTATGCACTATACAAGTATGTGTTTTATGGGACCGCATATAGGTTAAATGTATATACTATATCGACCGCTGGGTGAAGGATAGTGAATGTAACGCGCTACAAAGCTGGATATCCTAGGTTATCAAGGGGGATTTAAACCCTTATCGAACAGGGATATAAAAAGTTAGAACGGGAATTTTGGTAAAAAATAAAACATTCAAATGCTGACTAAGGCAAATTTATTGTACAAAAAAATATACACTAATAACGTAACGTTTCCACTCACTAACAGGGTGTTCTTCAGACAATGATTCACGATAAATTGAAAGAGATCTTTGTCTGAAGAAGACCCTGTTTGCAGGGTTGTTAAAGGTCCAGGAATTTTAATTAAATTCAATTCCGGTCCAGTTGAGAAAATCAGCAAGCGTAAATGGGTTCTGGACCGTAAAGAACCTTTTTGTCTGTAAGGTATTTTAATTCGGTCCAGGAACCTTTTTCCTCGATCAATTTAAATACAGTCCAGGAACCTATTTTCTGAATGAATTTAAATACGGTCCGGGAAATTTTTTTCCGAACCAATTTAAATTCGGTCCGTGAACCTTTATTCCAGGATCAATTTAAATACGATCCAGGAACCTTTTTTCCGAATCAGTTTAAATAGGGTCCAAGTTCCGACCTAACGATAAACAATTATCCACTTGTGAGCATGAAAGACTAATCCAGGTACTGGCTGCCTCGAGAATCTAAGGTACAAGGTAGAAATGGGCGAAACGCAAACATTGCAGTCACGTTGCCCCTCTCTATGTAGCCCCATTCTATCGCGCGCGTTCCTTCACTTGGTTGTAGCAGCACTGCCCCTGTTGTGATATCTGCTCGGAACACAGCGTTTTGATTTATTCCCTGCGCTACGTTTTCTACAACCGCAGTGTGACATTCTACGTACTCGCGGACATTTTTAGAAGGCAACTTTTGATCGGCCAACCCTGATATAGGAATTGTAAATAAATTCAATCCCGGACTGGGAGAGAAAATCAGCAAACGTAAATAAGTTCCAGACAGTGTATACCTACCCTTTTCATATTTAGAGCATTTCAATTCGGTCCAGGAACCTTTTTCCGGGTCAATTTAAATACGGCCCAGGAACTTTTTTTCAATATAACAATACAGAACTTGGACCGAATTTAAATTGTGCGAGAAAAAAGCGTTCCGGTCCTGCAGCGGAACCCCATAGAACCCATTAGAATTTATGGGTTCATGTACGTACCTTTAACAACCCTGCCTGTTAGAGGGTGGAAACGTTACGTTTTAAGTGTATATTTTTCTATACAATAAATTTGCCTTGGTTAGCATTTGAATGTTTTATAAACATGGAAACGAGGCTTAACAGTGCTACCATTGGGAATTTTGGGACAATCAGAAGGAAATTTCCAGTCTGATCCAGCAACAGCACTGGAAACAGGACAGCAGAAGTGAAAATGAAGCGGTCGCAGGTGAGCTGCTAGAATTAAGCTCGTTTCGAAAAATTTCAGAATTCAAAATGTTTGAATTCTAGCTCGATCATTTCAGCATCATTGTTTTATATTTGTGAAACTGCGAGTACATTTTTGAAAGTGTGTTACAAATTTTGGTTTCTGAACTTCCATTAATCCAACATGCCAGAAGTTTCGGGGGGGGGGGGGTGAACCCTAAAACCGCTCTCTAAATACGGCCATGACGTGGGACATGGAATTGAGACAACCTACGCTTCCCTTCCCGCAGAAACCGTATCTGCTGTTTATAGATCTGTTCAGATTGCACATAATGTGTTACTGCCAATGGTGGTCATTTTGAACATCTGTAACTTTAAGGTATGAGACACGAAAAAAAAGTTCGTGCTTGCTGTTACCAGTGTTCCTGTTTATGACATTCAAAGAGTGTAAACACTATATTGGGACACTCTGTATATAGACAGCCATTAAAACACTAAGTGACGCATACGTCAATTATGGGAAAATAATTATTATTTTCTTTCACTTCAGATCCAAGAAATGTAATATAAGCTTAGTTGAGCGCTCTCGTGTAAAGTAAATACTTCTCCTATATGAAGAAATTAGAATGTAGAAATGCTCATGAATGTCGTCGCAGAGCAAGCTGTCCTTTTTCCCACAATTGACGCATGCGCAGCATTCACCGCATGCGTTCACGAGACGCCTCTGTGTGAGTGGAAGGCTGGATTACAGGCTGTGGGCGTTCGATCCCGCAGAAAAGCCATTTTCCTTGAAAGGCCATACGCTCCTCAACCAATGCCCCAAACCACTCTGCTGACGAGCTCTCTCCATTGAAACTGTGGGTGTGATTGTCCGGTGCCGTTCCGAACCATGGGTTTCCGGAGGAGATAGGCCCCACACTTTCACAATCTCATGTATTAGTCCAGGAGTCATGCGTTCGATTCCCGGTGGAGGCACATAGTGGATCGGATCCCACTCTAAACTGTAGGTCCAGTCCCGATTAGCCTTACTGTGCATAAAGTGGACTTAAAACAGCAATTCAATCAATCACTCAATCATCTATTAGTAGGAGTGATGTGATCAGCTCCACGCTCCAGCCGCTTTTATCATTCTAGGTTGTCTCTAGGTAACCCTCATACGTACCGGGTGGCCAGAATTAAAGTTACCCAACTCAGAGCCCTCTGTAGCCTGTTTGAGGCATCGTAGAACTCTGAAATTTGGTGAATCCACTATGCAGACCATGGGGAAGAGGATGGCGATAAAACAAATAGTTCAATTTTCCGCCACCAGGTTGAAATGAGGTGCTGTACTTCCATGATGGGTTGTAATAATGACGTAAACTGCTCCAATTGGTTATGGATTTGCCTTTACCTTGCAATCTTGCTATAAACGAGAGATTATTATCTCGCAACTTCCAGCAACTAACAAATGTCTTTCTAATTAATAACTAAGCTAAATCACTTAACGTGAGGCTGAACAAAAGTTCGGAAGTGATCACCCTGGCATTAAATAAGAAAGAACGTGCATTGCTGATGAAGTTGTTTTATCACAACGGTAGTAATAGTGCAGCTGCACTGCGAGGTTATCTTCATTACAACCCATCATGGAAGTACAGCGCCACATTTCAACCTGGTGGCGGAAAATTGAACTTTTATTTTTCTTATCGCCATCCTCTTCCCCATGGTCTGCATAGTGGATTCACTAAATTTCAGAGTTCTACGATGCCTCAAACAGACTACGGAGGGCTCTGAGTTGGGTAACTTTAATTCTGGTTACCCGGTATATTGGTGTGTGTAAGGATTTATTGCCTATTGCTAGGGAGCAAAAGTTGATGACCTAAAAAATATAGGTATATGACCTATAGAATGTCCTAAAAAATGGGGAAAAAATGGCGTACAAAATGCAAAAAATGACCATTAAATTTGTTAGTTTCAGGTTAAAAATTGAAATGGAAAGGAAATTAAACAAAATTCAATCTTGCTTTAAAAAAAAACACCAAATGATACTATTACATACACATTCAATTAAAATATGCAACGAGGATTTCCACAACCGAATAATTTTAAAACAATTTTATGAAAAAGTGGTATAGGAAAATGAATTGGTGTAAAGTGCATTAATTTCCCGCATCTTTGCCTGGTGATGTAGTGTGGTGTGTTTCTGTGGCACAGTAAAGAAAAATAAATCATGCGAGATATATATATAGGCCTATGTTCACCTTGGTGAAAAGACTCAAGAATATTACCAAAATGAAAGAAGTGACAAAATATGACGAAACAATACAGCGAATATTGCGAAAAATGACGGGAAAATGCCGAAAATCAGGGAAAATGACCTAAAACCTGAAAATTAGCAAAAAAAATGCACTTTAAAATTACCTTTTTTGGGTTCTAGACTAAGTGTAATATTGTGTATATTTAATGGGCATCGTGTCTGAGATGTCAGAAAAAAGATTACATTTCATCAACTTCCGCTCCTTAGTTATTGCGTATAACCCCACATCCCCTGTACGCCTTCATGCTTTTTTTTTACTTTTACTTCAATTATTCAATTCAATTGTGTATGTGATCGTTATATGATTTTTTCATATCTTAAAATATCCTGCTGTTCCTTAAAATTGATACGATACCATCCATATTTCAGGACGGATTTTCAACGTACTTTCAAACGGTCAACATTTGACGAAACTCAAGATTCCATATGCAGGTACGTAAAATATTTGAGGGGGTTCTGTGCACTAACGAAACGTAGCATAATTGCAAATTTAGACTTAGTAGAAATAAAAAGGGAAGTAAAGGCCAACGTCACTATTAATTTCTAAATGGTTTTACTAAAGAGCACTTTTTTGCCGTAATTCAACCTCTTTGGTTTGGTTTTTCTTTTGAAATCCACCTTCACGCACAGATAGGCTAATTTGGACTGGGCCTACAGTTTAAAGTGGGATCCGAACCACTATGTGCCTCCACCGGGTATCGAGCTCATTACAAGCCGACGGCGTTGTCACTAACCCAGCCGGGAGGGCCAAATTTCACGTTGTCTGAAAATTATAGCGTTTTTGCCTGAATTTCAGCTTTTTCTGCCTGAAATTAACACTGTTTCTGCCTGAAATTAACACTGTTTTCTCTTTTTTCCTGAATTTTACCTGTTTTCCCCTCAGACTAAGGTCGCTTCTTACTTGAATTTCTACTGTTTCTGACTGAACCTAACACTGTTTTTTTGTCTGAATTTCACCTGTTTTGTCTGAAACTACGCTCTTTTTGGCAGATTTTCACCTGCTTTTTCCTGAAACTAACTGTTTTTTTTTTTTAACCTCAATTTCACCTGTTTTCGCCTGAAACTGTTTTGGCGCCAAAAACGGGACAGGGTTACCAACTGCAATTGGTAGATACAATATATAAGACCTTTATAATAATAACCTGTAATAAACCTATGCGTTTCTTTGTTATATTACAGACCCATCTGACTACATGGGAAACGAATATAATGATTTGGACTACTATGATTACGAAGGGGCCCCAGGCGTGGACTACAGTTCCTACTACGCGCCCCTATATGGAGAGCCGTATGTGTTCAGAGAAGGAACACCGGGAAGGTACCTTAAAACTGCAAAACGGATGAAACAGGGCGCTCTGCTTGACATAGGAGACAAGTTAGGCACAGTGACTCGAACCCGCCCCTTCCTGTTTCCAGGAAGATGGAAGAAAGGTTACAGAACTGGATATGTTTTGTAGTCTACCAGGATGATCTTTGTGTTAATTTACTGAAAATTTAAATATTCCGTTAAATTCTCATAAAGAAATTTTACAATAGTATGATCTGTAAAGTTATTTTGTTAAGAGAATTCAGTAAAAGTTGTTAAAAATTAAAGTTTATGTGGGAAATGGATAGGTATATTCCTATTTCTGTTTATATGAAGTTAATAAATTATTTTGCAAAAGAAAGAACACTGTAATTTGATAAAAGATAAATATGTTCGCTGTGTATCGCAACGTTCCACATTTTGAATATGCATGTAGGTGTACGCCTCCACACATTCTCGATCCCTGTCAACGTGAAATCCGTGCAATCTGCACCGCGCTCCTGCCGCCTTTATTCTCGGCATACTTGACAATTTGTTGGCGTATCTTTCTACGAAGGCACGGATCTTATGTTCGAGTCCTGGGTAAGAGAAATTCTCGAACGTACATTGCTAATCATGGTAAATAAGACACTACCATGCAGAGATGAAGGAAATGGTCACACATACTATTCGAAGACAATATTCAAGTAACCAGTAGTGCTGAAGTCATAATATAATCCAAACAACAATGACAAGTTCAAAAGTGTGTAAAATTGTACAACGCAAATTTCCAGAATATTACAATAAACTCTGAGGTAATATGGAAATGAAGACAAAACTTCGCATGCTTGTTCTACTTGAGACAGCAGTATTAACGGCGCAGGCTCCTTAACACAGAAAGCGAAATACCTGGGCGGAAGCCCGTAGCGTAGGAAGGAAATCCTTGCATTGACGGTAGAAGCCCCGTAGCACAGGAATTGAAATCCCTGCGTTAACGAAGGAAGCCCCGTAGCACAGGAAGCGAAATCCCTGCGTTAACGAAGGAAGCCCAGTAGCACAGGAAACGAAATCCCTACGTTAACGAAGGAAGCCCCGTAGCACAGGAAGCGAAATCCCTGCGTTAACGAAGGAAGCCCCGTAGCACAGGAATTGAAATCCCTGCGTTAACGAAGGAAGCCCCGTAGCACAGGAAGCGAAATCCCTGCGTTAACGAAGGAAGCCCCGTAGCACAGGAAACGAAATCCCTACGTTAACGAAGGAAGCCCCGTAGCACAGGAATTGAAATCCCTGCGTTAACGAAGGAAGCCCCGTAGCACAGGAAGCGAAATCCCTGCGTTAACGAAGGAAGCCCCGTAGCACAGGAAGCGAAATCCCTGCGTTAACGAAGGAAGCCCCGTAGCACAGGAAGCGAAATCCCTGCGTTAACGAAGGAAGCCCCGTAGCACAGGAAGCGAAATCCCTGCGTTAACGAAGGAAGCCCCGTAGCACAGGAAGCGAAATTCCTGCGTTAACGAAGGAAGACCCGTAGCACAGGATGCAAAATCCCTGCGTTAACAGAGGAAGCCCCGCAACACAGGAAGCGAAATCCCTGCGTTAACAAAGGAAGCCCCGTAGCACAGGATGCGAAATCCCTGCGTTAACAGAGGAAGCCCCGTAGCACAGGAAGCGAAATCCCTGCGTTAACAAAGGAAGCCCCGTAGAACAGGAAGCGAAATCCCTACGTTAACAAAGGAAGCCCCGTAACACAGGAAGCTGGAACTTCACAACGTGACACTCGCACAATACCGCAATCGGATACCGAGCTTGCCATCTGTTATTTGTACTGTGAGGTCAATCGTGACGTGGAGGTAAGAGAACGGGTCATGGTAAAAACAAAGAAAGGGATGAAGTGTACGTAAGCTTCCTCAAAGAGCATTCTCCTGAAGAGACTGAAGAAAACCACGGAAAAAACTGACAAAGTTCGTTTCAACTCTACTTTATTCACAGATAAGCTAATTGGGACGGGGCCTATTAAAGTGGAATCCGAACTCGGGGAACCCTTTGATTAAAATGCAACAGCGTTACTACTATATCATCAGGGAGACCCCACGAGAAAAACCTATTTCACGGTTCGACCCCGGGGATTTGAATCTCTGACTTTTCGAATACGAAATTTGCGCATTAACATCATTAGGAATCGAGTGAATATTAGTCAACAAGCAACTCTCAGAATATGGTGCCTTGTTCAAGTTGTATTTTCCATTTCTTATCGTTAATAACAGACATTAATTGATTACGAACGCTAGAAAACTAGAGAAGGTGGTTATTTTTAATACATGAACTGTGATTTATGAGCCAATATGGGATGAAGATTAATGTAAAGAAGACAAAGGCAATGGTTATTGGACGGAAACCAAGGAATATTAATGTGAGAGCAAACAGTGAAAGAATCCAGCAAGTGGATAGCTTCAAGTACCTCGGATGCACTATAAGCAGTGACATGATGTCACGTACACAAACTGCATTGTTGTTCTTTGAGGTATAGGATCATAGATGGCAGCATGCAAGAAGAACGACGTTTATATTTGATGATACATAAAGCAGCTTAGAAAGTGGGCCAGAGATGGAAGAACCCAAGAAAACTTATACAATTGTAAATAGAGAAAAAGGAAAGCGCTGATGTGCTGAAATAATGATTGTAGATATTAATACTAATTATAATGAAAGAAATAAATGAACTTAATACAATAACAGGATATAAATAAGATGGAAAGGGTGATTAATATTCAGTAATAGCATAAGTGATCATTATATAAAAGTAAAGAAGTCGAATTGTAATTGCGATTCTGTGTCTTTTTCGGTTCCCACGAACTGAGAGTTTCTTGCGGCTTTTGGGTTGTTTTGTCCCAGGTGTAGCGCCATCTCACGGCAGGCACCCAAGCACTTTTGGTAGGCGCATCTATTGCAGCTCCAAGTTAAGGTTAGCGCCGGCCAGGCGGTGATCTTTAACTAACCCCTTTCTCTTTGTTTGTCTGGGAGATCGATTTTCTTAATATTTACGTCAATTTGGATAAGATCGACAAAGAAGCCCAGAGAAGAAAAAATACACAATACAAGAAGAAGCAGCATTAGTAATTACAAGAAGAAGATGACTTAGTAATTACAAGAAGAAGATGACCTAGTAATTACAAGAAGAAGAAGCCTTAGTAATTACAAGAAGAAGAAGCTTTACCTTAGTAATTACAAGAAGAAGAAGCTTTACCTTAGTAATTACAAGAAGAAGAAGCCGTAGTAGTAATAAGAAGAAGATGCCTTATTCATTACAAGAAGAAGAAGCCTTAGCAATAATAATAAGAAGAATTAGCCAATATAAGAAGAAGAAGCCCAAAGAAGAAGATTGCCTACAATTAATAAGAAATAAAAATAGAAGAAAAATATTGTATGAAAAGATTGCCAAAGTTATCTAATATTTGTATGTAATTATTTAAGAATATATTACGAATTGTACCCTCCGTAGTGGGTTAAATCTATTGTTTCTTTCCATATATTCGTAGCGTTAGTCACCCTGATCTGTGCCCAGAGGTATCTCATTGTTTCTACCCTGTGCTAAGCTGGCAGATGCTCACGTGAGAGGACGTGGCAATGAGCTGCAAACAAGAAGTGAAAATGAGAATCGCAATAGCAAAAGAAGCTTTCAATACAAGAAAAAATGTTTTTTGTGGACCCATGGACATAGGTCTAAGGAAGAGATTAGTGAAATGTTTTGTGTGGAGTGTAGCACTATATGGTGCAGAAACCTGGACGTTGAGAAGAAATGAAGAGAAACGACTCGAAGCTTTTGAAATGTGGACATGGCGAAAAATGGAGCGTGTAAAATGGACGGACAAGGTAAGAAACGAAGCCGTACTGAAAAGAGTTGGTGAAAAAAGATCTATACTGGAGACCATCAAGAAGAGGAAAAGAAACTGGTTAGGACACTGTCTAAGAAGGAACTGCCTGCTAAGAGATTCCTTGGAGGGAATGGTTGAAGGAAGAAAAGTCCGTGGAAGAAAGAGATATCAGCTTATGGATGATATTAAATTAACTGGGTCGTATGCTATTACGAAGCGTAAGGCGGAGAATAGGGAAAGCTGGAGATTGCAGTGAAAATCCTGCCAATTAGGCAGAAAACAATGAATGAATGAATGAATGAATGAATATTGGAAAGAAAATTCCAGTACATATAAATTGTTTCAAGTTGTACTTTCGTTCCTCTACGTTTCACGTATATGATCAACTACACTGAATCAATTAAAAGTAAGATTCTAATCAGAATTTTGTACAAAAATATCCTCCATGTAGTATCTAGATACAGAGACGCGTACAGAATATTTTCAAATCAGCTTAGATTGTATACACGTGACGCCATGTTTATGAGTCATCATGAAGTTATAGAGTTTAATCATGAATACAGTAATTGAATTTTTGCAACCAGTATCGAGGCTGATCTAATGATTAAAAACTGCAAACAGTGACATCTCTCGTCTCATTTTCTTAAGAATAAAGTGAATGTAGTTGAATTTTCCATCAATAACTTCCAGAGTGTAATGAATAGGGAACGGGTTTATATCGTATTAATCTATAAGATTATATTTTATTTAAACTCTCTCTGGATTCTTCATGTTGACCAGGGCATTCACTTGTTTACTTCAGTTGTCTCAACCTCTGTGGTATGTGAATAATGCACAACGTTGTGTTATGTAAACTTCCTGATGTATTCAGGATATAGGAAGTTCCATCAGGTTTATGGAGTCAGCTGTTTGCAATAGAAGTAGGAGTAATCACGATTCGGCATGGAGGAAGGTCTCCATGGGCTGAGTGATATAGAGTTGAGACAGACTGAGAGGGACTGACTTTGGTTTTGGATTGAGAGAGAGAGAGGAGCTTAGAGAAAGGAGTTGAGGGAAAGTGAGGCGAGGCCTGGTCAACGAGCAACGAAGCCTAGAGAGGTCTTAGTTTTGTTTTATTCGACGTTACTTTGAATTAATCATCACTCTTCAGATAGACAGATAATTATCCTAACCTAGCCATGATTCAGGTTGTAATAATATAAGACACTACGAGAGCTTCATAAAAAAGTACACTTGCATTGACATTAATTCTAAAAGAGCACAAAATGTGTTTTCATTTTCTGTTTCCAAAACAATGAATAACTAAATTTAGTTGTAAGTGTTACAACGTGAATTCCCTTCTGTTGTCTCTTAAGATGGATTTATATTAACTAAAACTGCGTTCAATATCGAAGAAGTAAGGGAAGTATATTTTAAATTTGTCAGTTATTCGCAAGAAATTGACCGAACTCTTTCGGTCACAAGGGGCATGTAGTTATTGCGCTAATATGGAGTAGGCTATAATGGAAATACTATGTAAAAATAACTAAAATATGGACCAAAACCCAATATATGTACAAATATGGAAAATAAAAAGGTGTTTCTTCGAGTCTGCATGCCATGGTACGCAAAGATAATACAAAACACAACTGATTTCAGCTGCAACATAAATATATATGTACATATCAAATCTCTTCCCTGGTGAAGAGCCTTTAAAATTTGCGAGAGAACATTCAATTAAAACAGGTTAAGCAACTCGCATGTACTTGTAGAGGCAAGTAAGCATTCCATGAGGTGCGAGCGTCTCGGCTGCAAGGTGATGCTTAAGAGTGGCCTGGAGGTTGGCATGAAAAGAGTTTTCCTGCCCCGGCGCGATACAGAGACACCTAGCGACATATCAGGGAACTATCAATTTTTCTCTGTTGTGTCCTAAACTAGAGGAAGAGCACAGGCCGGAGGGCAGAGGACCTCCCCCCCATGGTGGAAAGACTTGCCACCATGTTTCCCCCCTGCCTTCACCTCCCCTCCCCTTCGTGGCCGCTGCGAAAGGACACCACCCGTTTCATTTTGGTTCCGGCTTCTTTCAAGATTTCTCCACTGGCAAAATATTCAATTCACTGCTGGCTGGAAAGTGGCTACGGCAAACAGTCAGGACCTTCACAAATGAGATTTGAATTGAATAAATTTTGTTGATTACAGTGGCTGCTATAATTATGTAGAATTTCTCTTTGTGCGGTTGAGATTATAAATTGAGAGTAAAGAAGGAGGTAGAGATTATCAGTTGAAAGTGACGACGAATCAAGTAAGAATAACTAATTGAAAGTACGCTGTGTAAATGTATAACATACCAGTGGCAGTGATAACAAGGCAGAGGCATACTAGTCGCCATTTTCTTCTTTTTTTTGTAGGGGGTTTCGTGTTGATACAAAATTTGTATCTAATAGTAATAAGCACAAACAATAGTAACAGTTATTATTTTAACTACTACGAACAGTGCTGATAATAATTCGAGATGGATGGGAGCGAGACTATTTGGAATTTAAAGGAAAAAGTCTCGGATATGTGGAATGACCTAGGGATAATCAGAAGAGGCGAAAGACAAACCAATGGAACAAAATGTACAACTACAGTAGTAGCAATGATGTAAGGTAACGAATAGGTAAACATTGAACTTACACTTTATGTATTACCCATCTTAAAAACAGCTCAAACGTATTTGAAACTTTCTACATGTTATCATTTTGTATCATTATGACACGTGCTTCCCCTCGAACTAATATTTATTGTTGTTAATTTCCTTTCTCGTTGCACAAATGTTTATTGCTCTTTCCAATTCTAGAAATATTTTTAATGTTATTCGTAATACCTTTAATTTGCTGCGTGATTTTTGTGTTATTTAATATTAAGACCTATTACTGATGATGTCACAGAATAGTGACTCACCTGTATGTATATATCTTGTAAGACCTGATGCTATGGTAATTATGGACTGTGTTTAGTTTTTAGCTTTGGCTTTCGCACCCCTCAGGATAAGTCACGTATCATATCTGGTCATCTTGCTCCGAAATAACTACAAGTATTACGGTCACAATGGCAGTCTTACGGATGACGTCAAGATGGAATGTTTACTGGAAACCGAACAATTGAAATGTAACACCACCGAGAGTGTAGATACGTTGATTGATTGGTTGATTATTTTTCGTCGCTTTCTGTCACTTTTGGCTAATCACGACATAAAATGGTGATTACATGGAATTGATAAAGGGATACTCGCAAAGAACATCCGTGCCCTGGCAACTTATAATCCCCACCCTACCATTACTTTCAATTGATAATACCCACCTCCCCATTACTTTCAATTGATAATACCCACCTCTCCATTACTTTCAATTGATAATACCCACCTCCCCCATTTCTTTCAATTGATAATACCCACCTCCCCATTACTTTCAATTGATAATCCCCACCTCCCCATTACTTTTAATTGATAATACCCACCTCTCCATTACTTTTAATTGATAATACCCACCTCTCCATTACTTTCAATTGATAATACCCACCTCCCCCATTTCTTTCAATTGATAATACCCACCTCCCCATTACTTTCAATTGATAATACCCACCTCCCCCATTTCTTTCAATTGATAATACCCACCTCCCCATTACTTTCAATTGATAATACCCACCTCTCCATTACTTTCAATTGATAATACCCACCTCCCCATTACTTTCAATTGATAATACCCACCTCCCCCATTTCTTTCAATTGATAATACCCACCTCCCCATTACTTTCAATTGATAATCCCCACCCTACCATTACTTTCAATTGATAATACCCACCTCCCCATTACTTTCAATTGATAATACCCACCTCTCCATTACTTTCAATTGATAATACCCACCTCCCCATTATTTCAATTGATAATACCCACCTCCCCCATTTCTTTCAATTGATAATACCCACCTCCCCCATTGCACACGCATCAAAAGAAAAGGGAGCAGAGCAGAACAAGAATATTGCCCTTCGCACCCTCTGAAGTCTTGAAACCTGTTTCCAAATTCATCACGTAGTATTTTTACTGTGGACAAATATTCCTGCCATTCCTGGTATTCCTGAGAAGTTGAGAAGGACAAATTATAACTTTATTATAAAAGTTTTAATATAACGAAAGACTGTAACTTTGAAAAATGGCCTGGTAATATTTTGCATGTTATTATAAGTAGTAATAATTCTTGCATAAATCTTCTTTGGTACTGTCATTCAAAGTCGTATTGCTTTCCAATATTTTTGCGGAAATAAACAAATTGCGACTAAACAACAACCTTATTTTCATTACTTAATTGAAGTTATTTTATGATCTCATTATTTAATTTTTGTACTTGGTAAGTCTTTCGGGGGGAGGTTGGGACTCCTGGACCCCCCTGAATACGTTCTTCGCCGTAGGGATCGAGATAAAGTTACTGTGTCACTGATTCCAATTCACGGTAATATGCTCTGCTTCTCTACACTCAAACATACACAAACTCATGGCCTTCCTGCTTTCTTGGTTTCTTGCCTGGGAAAGAGGCAATAAATCAAGCTGTGACAGCTACGGGACCTTCTGACGAAGGGACGGAACCCAGCTGTGCAGAGGATTCAAACACCCGCGGGAACCAGCCCTCCCGTCAGCCTGGGGCAATTTTCGAACAGAGACATCTAGTGGCCAAGTTGCGAACTATGATGAGTGAAATTCGGCTGAAGCGACCGTATCTTTCGCCGTCGATAATACATGACATTTTTAAACAATCATTTTGGGCTGTGCAAGTGACTTTTGAAAGAAAAGCCCTCCCTGGCTTAGTCATAAAAGGATTGAGCATTACGTTAGTATGCATCATAATGGTCATTTTCGTTGGTGCTACCCACAAATCCTATAACCATTCTGTGCTTATTTACGTATTTCCTTATGGGAAATTGAAAAAAAATAATGGAATTTGTGCACATTTATCGAACTGAAATTGCATAAATGTGTCATGTACTTAAAGTTTCATCAAGTAAGTTCACATCTACTGCGTGTTTTCCGGCAAATTTTTGTCCTAAAACGTTATATTCAACAAAATGCAAAAAAGCCCATGTTAAATTTAAGCGCTTTCCACGGCGACCTTCGCCAAACTCCACCTCCCTCTTAAGTCCAGTAACAGAGAGGGAGTGGGAGGGCCTCTTGCGTTGAGAAGTGAAAATTACTGCGGAGGAGGCGCCCTCCTTTTCACAGAACCACTTCCTGTTTCTTCTGCCATGGTTACAATGCACACCGCACTGTTTTGAAAGGGTGACCAGACACATACATTCAAAAAGGAGGACAGGGCAAGGAGGACACAGACATAAAAAAGAAGACACCGCAAAAAATTGCAGCACATTTGCAATTACCATTAATTTCATAAATATATAAAATGTGCTTCCTCCAACATATAACAACAATCTATTCCAGCCCTGGATCCCTATTTTTGCAATATTGTTCCTGTTTATAGTACTTCTCCTTTGTATAGACTGTATGTTGGAATTGATTTTCTGCGGGGTGAGATACTGTTTTCCAGTTCCGGGATTCGAACCGGGGGCCTTTTGCATCGTAGCACTGTGTGCTAACCACTTCGCCACGGAGGCTGGCACTTCGGTAATTCATAAATGTAAATATTATTTAATAATCAAATTTCTCATTACGCGTTTCTGTGTCGCGTATGTATGTCTCGAAAAGGAACTGCAGTCTGGGATGCGTTGAAGGCTCATTTGGACAAGATGATAGTGTTTGAGCTCCCAGGTGCTCAATGAGCATTGCTAGAATACTTATGGCGCCTCAACTGATATGCTTTACATGTAAAATAACACCTGGTTGATCGTTATGGGTGGAAGCATTTTTCCAAAAAATGACATTCACCGATTCTTAAAAAAATCCGCCCGGACGCCTGACTGACACCTAAAAAGGAGGACATGTCCGGATAAAAGAGGACGTCTGGTCACCCTTGTCACGTGTCAGTTCCGACGAGACAATGAAAGATGCAGCAAGGAAGAACTGTTTCCCGATTGCGACGATAGATGGCAGCACGCCATATAAAGAAGAGCAGAGTTCATTGTAGAAACTAGGAGCGGAGAAGAGCGATTATATACAGAGTGACTGGTAATTAGATGTATTCCCTGAAAGGGGTTAAAGTATAGACAATTTGCAATAAATTTGACCATATGATACCTCGTCCGAAAATTAGTAGTCTTCGAGATAATCGAATTTCTTTTGTTTCTTTAAAAAATGACAATTTTCCACATAAAAAGATGAATTGAGAAAAAACTGCTCATTGTATGGAACTTATTTCAGCATTTTCTGATAGCTTAAAAATAAGTGGTTCGTTGAAAAAAAAGTTTTTCCCAAATAACAATCACATGTAAGTACCGGGTGTGTCTAAACTTACAAGTGATGATAAAAAAATGCACTCTTAGTTTACTTGGCAACGTATTAATAACAAAAATGGTATGACACGAAGCGTACAAATTACTTAAATTACTTCCTTGTGTCATCTGCTATCCAACAAGGTACAAATGTTGCTAACATTCACATTTGTGTACAAGCAATAATACTTCATTCATCTTCATGTGAATGGAATCAATGAACAATACAATTAAAGAACATTATACGTCTTGTTCAAAGTAGGCACCTCCTTTACGAATGCAAGCACGGAGGTTTTTACGGACATTTGGTCTCTTAACTCGTGATGTGATGGTGTCCTTGATGTGTTGACCAGCTGTTAAGATCCTCTCCCTGAGCTCTTCTTGCGAGTTTACCGGTGTCTTGTAAACTGTCTTTCATGTGGCTGCAAATGTAAAAGTCGCAAGGCGTCAAATCGATCGGGGGATCATATTGGGCAGCCATCATGCTGGTAAATCATGTCACGTCTTGTAGCTAGAGGCACATCCTCCAACAACATTGCCATCCCGTTCCTCAAAAAATGTTTATAAGTGATGCCATTTAAGATTTGGGGCAGGAAAAATGGCTCGATCTAATGATTGTTGATGACGGCCATCCATACTTCGGCCTGTGCGTGCGACAGTGGCTGGATGAAAATTACCCAAAGAAATGGATTGGCCGAGGCGGCCCGATTCCCTGGCCGGCTCGATCCCCCGATTTGACACTTTGCAACTTCTACATTTGGAGCCACATGAAAGACTTAGTTTACAAGACACCGGTAAACTCGCAAGAAGAGCTCAGGGAGAGGATCTCAACAGCTGGTCAACACATCAAGGACACCATCACATCACGAGTTAAGAGACCAAATGTCCGTAAAAACCTGCGTGCTTGCATTCGTAACGGAGGTGCCCACTTTGAGCAAGACGTATAATGTTCTTTAATTGTATTGTTCATTGAGTTCTTTCACATGAAGATGAATGAAGTATTATTTCTTGTACACAAATGTGAATGTGAACATTTGTACCTTGTTGGATAGCAGATGACACAAGGAAGTAATTTAAGTAATTTGTACGCTTCGTGTCATACCATTTTTGTTATTAATACGTTGCCAAGTAAACTAAGAGTGCATTTTTTTATCATCACTTGTAAGTTTAGACACACCCGGTACTTACATGTGATTGTTATTTGGGAAAAACTTTTTTTTCAACGAACCACTTATTTTTTAGCTATCAGAAAATGCTGAAATAAGTTCCATACAATGAGCAGTTTTTTCTCAATTCATCTTTTTATGTGGAAAATTGTCATTTTTTAAAGAAACAAAAGAAATTCGATTATCTCGAAAACTACTAACTTTCGGACGGGGTATCATATGGTCAAATTTATTGCAAATTGTCTATACATTAGCCCCTTTCAGGGAATACATCTAATTACCAGTCACACTGTATATTATAGTAAATGCAAAATATATAAAGGAAGTGTATAAAAATTATAGAAGGAGTGAATAAGATGTATATAGTCAATTAAGATAATTAAGAATATGATCATATATGAAATAATTAGGAATGTTAATAAGTGAGCAAATGAATTCAGAAATGTATCTCCTTTTTGATCCTAGTGATCAAAATTTGATTTAATACCTCTGACGAGGAGAACGTCGTCAGCTTTTGTGTTTGTCCGTCCCTCGGTGGCGCTGTGTTCAATTAGACGCCCCGAAGCACTTACGGTTGCGCTTCTTATTAGACGCACTGGGCCATAGGCAGCGCTTGCTGTTAGTGATCCTGGGCTATTCCTCTTTTGGTCGTTACATAGGAGTTGACGCTATTGTCAGTTTAGACGCCCCTAATCTTTCTAAAAGTATAGCTTGTGAAGCGGGGAAAGCGAGGGCATATATGTAATAAATAAGATTACGCTTTAAAAGGAAAGACAATAAATTAGAAAAAATAAAAGAAGAATAAGCCTTCTCAAAAATTAGAAGAAGAAAAGAAAAAGAAGAAGCCTTTTCCGAAATAGAAAAGAAGAAGTAGTCTTTTTCAAAAATAGAAGAAAGAAAAGAAGAATAAGCCTTCTCCAAAATTAGAAAGAAGAAGAAGCCTTTTCCTAAATAGAAAGAAGAAAAGAAGAAGTCTTTTCCAAAAATAGAAAGAAGAAAAGAAGAAGAAGTATTTTCCCAAATCGAAGATCGGAAGGAAGAAGAAGCCTTTTCCTAGAAATTACGAGAAGAAAGAAGAAGATTTCCTTTCAATTATTCATATATGTATAAGAAGAATATAACTGACGTAAATTTGGAATCAGCAAATGTATATATATTTCAATGTATTTACAAGCTTCGCTATATATTTTCTCTGTATTGTGTATAGTTTCCAGAATATAGATCCGCATTTAACTATATCCTCTTGGCTATAAAACGCTTTCTTATTTGGAATTCTCGAATAAAGAACCTATCTCCCTGAGATTAAGATATCTGTAGCCGTGGTAAATAACATCTTAAGTACGTACCCCCAAGGGCGTAGCATTAGTGGCGCCCATAACGTGGAGCCTTACCTTAACTTACCCACGAATGAGATGTAGCACCCTACGAACACGGGAAATGATATATGGAGAACAAAAGTACGTAGGAAAGAGAAAAAAAACGAAAAGAAAGACGGAGAGAAAGTAATATAAGAAGCTAGAGGAAGGATAGCAATAGAACGAGAAAAGTGTAGGAAATATGAAGTATGGGGTGAGAAAGAAAGGTAAGAAAGAGAATGAATAGTTAAAATTTACATAACGGGAGAGAGGAAGAGAGAGAATGGTGAAAGAAAGAAATAGTATAGAAGACAATTAGAAAATACGAATAGATATGAAAGAAGTGCTGCAGGGAGAGGATTTCGTTCGAGCGCCAAATAGTTCGCACGGATGACTGTAGATAGCGTACGGAATTGAGAGCTTCTCCCCTCCACCGAATAACTTTCAAACAGGTAAAACAAGCAGTATACACTCGAAGCCCAGCAGTACACGTATAAATGTAATTTGTCTGTGCTAGGGAGCCCCCAAATATAGTTCGTGAAGCGAAAGACGCAGTTAAATTTAAACTTAAGTGAACATAGTCATCATCTCCATGTTAAAGTTAAGTTTAGTCTACCTTACCAAACACAGTGATGTATGTAAATGAAATGGATGATTGTGGTATGAAGCTACCAAGGCAGATATTTTGCACATATGTGCCTACGATTATTGTCACATGAAAATAGTATTGAAAAGTATACTCTCGAATGTAGCACTCTTGAAGGTGGGAGACTCAAAGGAATAGAGTGTAGAAATTATTATACAAGAAATAGTTATTGGTATTTTATTAATTAAGCCCCCCACAAGCGAAAGTGGTCCCATGCAGGACTCTATTGTGTGTGTGTGTGTGTGTATGTGTGTGCTGACTCCACTTTATGGTCATAAAGACTAATCGGGACCGCGTCCATCCGAACCACTAGGCAAATCAAATAAATTAGAGGTGTTAAAATTCTGGCCATTGCAAAAACGTAATTTATCACTGAATGACATATTACATTCTTGCAGCTTTATCTAGAATTTATCGCGATTAGTCAAGAAACTGGCCGACAAGAGACGTAAAACTATGAGTTAACTCAGTTAATACTTGATTCAGCAATAAATCAATAGACGAAAGCACAGAACATAACACAAGATCTTTAAAAAAACGATTATGTAAAATGAGCATGACATAGCCATCATAAGCACTTGATAACACGCATCATTGTATATGTATCACAAATGAAAAAGCGTAACATAATAAATTAAATGAAGTTCGTCAATAAAATTCCCATGGGACAGCAAGCTCCTGTGGTCTAATTCAGTCTCTACATTAAAAAAAACGCATGAATTCCAAGTTTTTTGAAATTCCGATTACGCTGGTACTAAAATGGAGTTTTACTGCTTGGTGGCAAGTAACATGTTCATTGTTCTCCCGCTCAACACTTCTTGGAATTACAATAAATATTTAAAATGCATATCGATTGTCCGTGGAGTGTTTTTTTCCTTCCATGCAACGAGGTAGCTGCTAGTCTTACAAGATTTCAACAGCTGCGGATCATGTAAAAATAAACTTACTGAACATGGTTGCACCGACATTTTAAGATGCATGTGGTATGCTTTCTGTGTTTTTCTGTCGTAGTCCAGGTAAGTGCAGGTTGCTATGGTGCGATGCAATTCTTATACGTTAACAATGGGTTTATGAATATTATTGTTATCAAAATACCATGAAGACAATTGAATACGTTTTGCTATGTTAGATTTAAATTTTATGTGCTCGGCTTGTAAAAAAAAACTTCCTTGCGGAATTTTTGACTCGGCATGAAGTTTGCAGATTAAAAACTTTGCTATTTATATCAAAAACTTCTAACTTCTATTCACAAGTATGGATTTAGTAACATGGGAGGAGCCAAGCAGCATATGTTTCTATGCAAGAAACACAGACTGTGTACGACATGGCTCGTACCAAGTCTCGACGTTAAAATACACTCCTGATTCTTCTGAACAACAGCTCATAGGAATCATCAATGTAATTACCTCGTAATGTAAACTAGTGTTTTCAAATCGTTTTAAGTATGGTGATTCCTCAAGAAAGAAACGACAGGTAAATAAAACTCAGTTCATCTGCACGTAATTATTGCTATAGTTTTCATCAACACAACATAAAACAATCACAGTAATAAAAAGTAATTTATCCTAACCCTGATGATAAATTTAGTTATGTGGAACAACGATGTAAAATAACAAAAAACACAAATTACATTGAAACATTTATATTTACTTGTGGTTTCAGCCCAAATCCCATGGTATTTTAACAGAATGGCTTTGCAAATCAATGAGAACGAAAAGTGAATGTCCATGGAATTTTGAATGCTTGCTAATTTTATTTAATTTCATTTGTAATTATACTAATGCTAATGGTAATGAAAACACATCTTCGAATGCAAATATATACCTCTTACATAAACGTTTGCTGCTGCAAACTCCAAACAGTTTAAAAATGCTTCTTCCAGTTTCAAGTAAGTTTGGAAATTCCTCTTTTACTTACCCGATTTGGTGAGATGGAAAATGGACTGTTTTTTTTTTTTTTTTTTTTAAGTGAAATATATTGCTGATCCAAGCCAAAATATAAGGATTATACGAGTGTGTTTGTGTGAGTGTTCATAACCATAAATGCAAGGAGAGACTAAAAGTATGTACAGGTTTTAAAACTTTATTATTTTCTAGGCCTTGTCTATATTTCTTAATATAAAACCTGGACTTTTTTCAAAGTTCTTTCAGTTTTGTGTGATTCAGTCCATTCTACACCATTTTTATCACTTTCTAAAGTACCTGCAGCTAACGCTCAGATTTCATTATAAATATCTTCTGACACATCCATAAATGTACTGAACTTGTTGACGTAGAATTGTAATATAAATAACTTCAAAGAAAGCACTGAGGGCTATCAAACCACACAATCTTGTAGGAAATATTTTTTTTGTAATTGGTAGATGTTCCATTGTAAAATTCAATGGCTTTGGTACAATTCGCAACTGTGTGACTTTTCATTTTCCTTCTCTCACAAATTCTCAATTAACCGGTAAAAAATAAAATCTAAAATTTAATAATAAAATCCGTTTCAGTGTTGTTCAACCGTCTGTACGTTTATTCACAAAAATGAAATTATTTTTTGCCTACAGGTTCAAACTCTAGCTGACGAATTCGAAGCTGATACACTTTTCCACAGTGAAAATACAAGAAATCCTGAAGATCGTGATCTCCGCGGTAAGTTACGTGTACGTATAGAAATGTATTTCTCATTCTTAACATAATTATAAGTGATATATATATATATATATATATATATATATATATATATATATCTGTCCTATTGGAATATAAATAATTTTGTGTATGCCGATTATGATTTGGCAGTTCATTCGTGCTTAGTTAGAGAAGATATTGGTTGAGTCATCTAGGGCATCTTTCTTATCAAAGTGGTCAGACGTGACAAACCATTTAAAATGTAATAGTAAGAGAGAAATGGAATCTTTCATTGCCATCTAAAGTCTAATCAAAGAAGTCGCCCTCAATCAATAAATGATTAGCTGAGTTTTAACGATGTCACATGTTCCACAGAGGAAAACAGGAAATTAATTTCTATAAAGTCACAAGCATAAAGAATGCTATCAAAGAGCCAATGTTACAAATATTTAGAAAACTATATTTTAAAGAAAGAAAATAATGTGCAAATTCATTACACATTAGTGGACACAGTTAAAGAAAGGTTTCATTTCTTTTTTCTTGCTTTTCTGCTAGAAAAGGTCAAAAACTGAAATTCTTGACTAACCACCACTGCTCTTTTCACATGATATCCTTACAAGAACTGGAAAGATAAACAGGACATGTGGCCAAATGAAGTCCGACTTTCTTGAACATTGTCCACTACCTTAATTCATACCATCCATTTAACCCTGAAATTTTGAATTATTTTCCTTACCATTGCAACAATGGTCTGCAAAGCACTAGGTAACTTATCTACACTATTCCCACGAAAACATAGACATATTCGCATCTTTTTTCGAGCGTTCTTTCAATTACTTACAAGCCTTTAAAGTGACCAGTCGTCCTTAGGCGGCACTCAGTACCGCGCGCGGGAACGTTTCCTATCTTAAATCATAGCACTACAGCCAGGAATTTTGCGGATATAGGAAGAATGAAACGATGGTACGTTGTTCGGAATGCAAATTAATTGTATGCAGAAATAATCACAAAACCCATACAAAATGTCAGAGTTGTGAAAATAACGATATTGAAAAATGACAATATTAGGCTCATTTTATTTGCGTTTGTATATCTCTTTTTCACGTATATCTCGTAAAAGTAGAAGAAACATATTGAGATTTGAAAATTTTAATATTTTGTAATTATCTTCGAGTTGTGTTTTACTCATTTGATTCCTTTTTCTGCGTTTCAGGAAGATTTTGACTAAGAATTTTAGAACAAATAGTTCCTTTCTAAGCCCATATAAGTTGTATGATTTCAATTCCTTTTGAAAAATATGTTGAAAATTTTGTAATGGTGAGTCCATTTTTTAGTTCCTTCATTATATGGCAAAATTTGAATTACCTTTGAATAATATTTTGGTGCATTTGCTTCAAGAGTCTAAGCGTGCACTTCTATGTGATATTTTCTCTTTTTTTTTTAGATTATATAGTTTTAGTTTTAGTTTAGCAAATAAAAATGTCCGAAATGGACTGTTTTCGGCGCGGGACATTTGTGCTACTATGTGGGCGCGGATGACGGAGGGTTAAAGAGCGATCAACACACTAAAAATTATGATATTTGATTCTACAATGCTGGACCTTCACCAAATCGGTCTGAGTGGGTGGCATTTACCGCCTACGTGGAATAAAGTCGATGAAAACACTGTTCGACTTGTGCATCGAGTCCTTTCTCAACTTATTTAGCTCTTCTCAACTATTTTTTATGGTATGTTTGCTCCTTTTTTCAGAAAATACAGCCAAAAATGACACAATAAAATATTGTTATTCGAAGTGTCCAAGGGTTTTGCGGGTGGCAAAGGATCGCGTAGGGACACGCAATGCCTGGAGCCAAGACGGGCGCATTTTCGTATCTCACGGAGGTCGTCGCTACCTTATATCTTCCCCCGAGGATCTTGACGTTCTCCCTTGAGATGGGGTGTAACGCGAACTGAGTACGAAGTGTAATGAAGAGCATATGTGACTTTTGTCGTTATGATACGCTGTGTATGAATAATTGTGTGTGTGATGTGTTCAAATCATGTGTGTTTAGTGTGAGTTTTTTGTCCGGGTTCTTGTTTATGTTATCGTTTTTTAATGTGAGTGTGTGTGTGTCATTCCCTGATGCTTTCCTCCATGCTATTCTGCTTGACAGGGTAAGTAATAATTCTAAATTTAATTTTGGTATGCTAATGTTTCTTCTCCCATCTTGTTTCTGTTCGTTAAACCTCAATTCTAAAAATGGCTAATCTGGCAACAACGCATCTCGGTGACAGTGGACGAAATTCTGAAGAGGGTCGTCGCTCTGCTAATTGCCCTGGCACTCCGCCCCCCGCGGTCAGCACAGCCGAAATTCTCGGAAATGAGCTGAAGACTTGTCCGAACTCACTGTTGGTGTCACACGTGAATGCACAGAGCATCGAAGCGCACCTCGATAGCTTCAAAGCTATTTTCTCCCCCCTGAATCTCCACTGCATTCTTGTATCGGAGACATGGCTTAATCCCCTCACACCCTCCAGCATGGTCTCCTTGCGAGGCTACAACGTCTTCCGAAACGACAGGTTGGGGAAACGAGGTGGCGGGGTGATGGCACTGATAAGGGAAGATATTACCGCGGTGGTTGTGGCTAAATCTGACGGTAATTACGCACGAATGACAGAATATCTTTTCCTTGAACTTACCACCAACAAACAGAAGCTACTGCTAGCTGTTGCGTACCGCCCACCTGGAACGTGCTTTGTAAATTGTGAGGAGGAACTGGCTAAACTCATTCCCATGTACTCGCATGTATTATTACTGGGCGATCTGAACTTTCATTTAGAAACTGACAAACCCGAAGTAAATAAATTCCGCGCTGCTACCTCTTCTTACAATCTAAATATTTTGAAGCTCGATCCTACCTTCCACACGGCTACATCGCATTCTTGGCTAGATGTCATCTTAACAGGAGACTGCTCTCGAATCACCAAACATGGACAAACGAGCGCCTGCGGTCTCTCGTTCCACGATCTTATTTACGTTGCTTACTCGCTCAATGTTCCGAAATCCAAGCCAAACATAATTGAATACCGCGATTTAAAGAAAATTAACCCCGCTTCACTAAACGAAGATGCTACAAGAACCCCATGGAATTCAATAAACAGCTTCACTGATATTAACGATAAGCTTAATGAATTAAATAGTCTAATCTTACACCTTTTCGACAAACATGCTCCACTCAAGAAAAAACGCGTCACGCGGCCTGCTTCCCCCTGGATGACCGACAGCATTCTCGCACTTATGGCGGAGCGCGATTCGGCTCACCGCAGGTTTAAATCTGACAAGCGCCTCAAATCTCCAAATACTTTAAACAGTTTTAATAACTACCGCGTGTTGAGAAATCGATGTAATCAGGCCGTGCGCAACGCAAAGAGAAGGCTCTCTTACGAATTATTAAATATGCAAGGCAACCCCCGAATGTTGTGGAATAACTTAAGAAATCTAGGGCTAGGAGAGAAACGTAACGTAGATCCTACTCGTGTTTCGTCCCTTGATGAATTAAATACACATTTCTCTCTCTCTAATTCAATGAACAACGATGCTAAAAATGTTACTATTAGAGCTATAGCAAACCACAAAACAGAAATGATAGAGTTCAATTTTAACCCAGTCTATGAGTTCCAAGTTGCAACTGCAATCGGTCGGATCAAATCTGGTTCTGAAGGAGCCGACAACCTCCCATTGCGACTAATAAAGCTGATTTTACCTCATGTATTGCCATATATCACTGACATTTTTAATCTTTCTCTGCGCTCTGGTATTTTTCCAGATAAGTGGAAAATAGCACACGTTCTTCCTCTCGCCAAGACTGACCCCGCCACTTCCATTGACAATTTCCGACCTATCAGTATTCTTCCCGCGCTATCGAAAGCATTAGAATACATTGCTCACGACCAAATCAGCCGACATACAAATGAAGTTCTGGCTCCGTTTCAGTCGGGATTTAGACCTAATCACAGCACTAGCACCACCATGACTCACATAACCGACGACGTCAGACAAGCTATGGACTGCAGACAGGCGACAGTTTTAGTTTTATTGGACTACACGAAAGCTTTCCAGTCACTCGACCATGATATTCTCATTTCCAAGCTAAAATCATTTTTTAATTTCACCACCTCTGCAACCGACTGGGTCAAATCCTACTTAACTGGACGTAAACAAAGGGTGGTTTATGATGGCAAGTGCTCGGCGCTATCTGAGATTACTTGTGGCGTTCCGCAAGGAAGTGTACTCGGCCCTTTATTATTTTCTTTATACATTAATGACCTACCAAATATCTTGAAACACTGCCGTTATCACCTGTATGCCGATGACCTCCAGTTGTACTATTCTGCACCCCCAGTAATGTTAAACGATGGTATTTCCAAGGTTAATGAAGATATAGAGAGGATTGTTAACTGGTCGCTAGACAATGGCATGCATATTAACCCTAATAAAACACAAGCAATTCTGATTGCTTCCGATAAACTGAAACGTTACGTAGATCTTAACATTCTGCCTTCCATTCTTGTAGATTCGACTCACATTCCATTTAACCAAACTGTTAAAGATCTGGGAATTGTATTAGACGGAAATTTATCATGGTCACATCACACAAGTTCGGCGTGTAGAAAAGCTTTCGCATCTCTGTATTCTATAAGACGCATGGGCAAGTTCCTCCCCACCTCTATCAAGGCCAAACTATGTCAGTCCCTAGTTTTATGCCATTTAGATTATTGTGACGTAGCGTATTCCGGCTTAACAGGTGAGTCAGCTAGACGTCTGCAGAGTGTTCAAAATGCCTGCGTACGATACATTTTTAATTTAAAATATTGGGACCACTTATCACCTTATTTTCTCAAATTGGGGTGGCTACGTATGCAAGAAAGACGAACGCTGCACACTCTGATTTTACTTTACAAAGTTCTCAACCTCAAGTCACCTTCCTATCTCCTCTCTCGCTTCCAATTTCTTCACGAATTTCACGATCGCGACACCAGATCACGCAGCTCCTCAGTTCTCTCTATCCCCGTCCACAGATCAAACTTCTTCTCCAACTCTTTCTCCGTATCGGCTGTAAGACTATGGAATCAGCTGCCAGAAAGCATTAGAGCAGTAAGCTCCGTCGGTTCCTTTAGCAGACGTGTTCGCCACTCTCTTCAGAGTAGTCGTTAGATCTTCCCCTGTCAAGCAGACTAAAAAGCATGTGCAAGTGAACGAATTCTTAAAATACCTTGCAGTTACTTAAATACAATTTTAAATTTTGCATTCTTTCATTCCATATTTAGTTTTTTGTGTATTATATATTTTGTATTTTGTGTGTTATATTCAGGGCTTTAAGACTTGTGTGTATGAGTATAATGTGTGTGTGTGGACCTATGTGAAATGACTTAGTGTACTTTGTGTATAATATAATAATGTATAATTTTAAATGTATGGTTGAGTGGAAGAAAAGGCTTTGTACGGCCTTAACTCCGCCATTTAAAACAAGGCATTAATAAATAAATAAGTATCGCATATAAAAGTTATGAAGGATCCGGTTTATTGTGCGATTATGTTAGAAAAACAGTGTGTCCATAAATTATTCACCTCATAACAGATCAAAATATCATTACTGTAAAAAGATTCTCGGAAATAAGAGTCATGGAATTATATTCATTGGCTCAAAGAATTTTATTGAACATAGTTCTCATATTAATAAATCTCTATTTGGGAACCCTGAGCAGCTTCGACAACATCAAGTCTATTGACTCCACGTGTTGCGGATCATATCCACGGTAAGTGATGCCGTAGCCTCCTCGATCTTGGACATCAATTCCAGTCAGTAACTTTTTTGCTGCAGACGATGTCCTTCACGTAGCCCCCTACAACGACGCTGAACAGTTACAGGAGATTTGGTTTCCCACAACAATTCACACATTGCCTTTCCTGCACCGTAGCTATTTTCACTGTTTTACTGCAATGCATGATGGTACCGAGTGTTGTCAAGCACATGGAAGCAATGTTTTGAGATGTTCTTCACTTTAATACTGACGCACTCCACTTTACTTGCATAGAAAGTTGTTTTTTTCTTTTATGGACAACATATATAAGGTGAATAATATCTGGACACGATGTAGTATTACAGTCTGGAGAAACCGTATACGGAGCTAGGTAATGCATATAGAATAAGACTGCTGTAACGAACAAAATCAACAATGGGAAATTCCAAACAATTGTACAGTACTAAGGTAACATATCCCATATCAAGCCGAAAGCTTTAGCCAGTTTGGTGGATATCCATCATAATACACTCTACAATAAGTCATTATCTTATATTATTTCTTACCTTACAGGAGCGTTGAATTGGAGATTAAAGAGAGATACGTTAACTAACAGAAGTTTAAACGGTGCAAAGAAGAGAACCGGTTTCCAAACGGCGCCTATTCAATCACAAGCCAGAGCTACAGGAATCAACGCTGGGAAGAGAGCCAGCAGAGCAGACAGAACCGCAAGCAACGCTGCAAAGAAAGTCAACGATACAAACAGTACTGAAAGAAACGCTACAAAGAGAGTCGACGGTACAATCAGTACAGAAAGTAGCGCATCATACAGGAAGAACAGGACAAAGGGAACTAGAAGCAGCGCTCCAAGTTCTAGAGGTGAGGTCATAGCAAGAAGCGGAATAGTAACACCTGATGATCTTCACAGTAGAATCAGGCGATATTACGGCATCCCTCCACCAGGGTACTTAGCTGGTTGGGGATCGGGACAAGGCGGGGCACCAGGGGCGGGTCTCTACGCAGGTTGGGGAGCTGGTGCTGGTGGTGCCCCGGGTGCAGGAGCCTTCGCTGGACTTGGTGCGGGCGTCGGTGGGGGATTGGGAGCCGGATCGGGAGCTGGCCTGGGTGCCGGAGTGGGTGGTGCGCCGTTCGCGGGATATGGAGCAGGCGCGGGTGCTGGAATGGGTGGTGCCCCGGGTGCAGGTGCCGGTGCGGGCTTTGGTGCTGGCGCAGGAGGTGCGGTTGGTGCTGGAGTTGGGGCAGGAGCGGGCGCGGGAATGGGAGCGAACGCTTATGGCGCTGGAGCTGGTGCTGGTGCTGGCGCGGGTGGTGCAATGGATCCTGCGACAAGTGCTTTCCTCGGCAGACTTTTTGCTAGCATGTATGGTGTTCCAAGGCCCATGACTGCCTTTGTTCCTTCTGTGCGACCAGCCTCGAAAATCAACAGACCAGCATTGCTATCTTCGGTGTTCGGCGGACTTGCAAGACTGCCAAAGTCCAAGATGTCTACATCGAGAATAGGTGCGCCTCTAATAAGTAAGTCCTTCCTAGAAATATTATTGAAGCGAGTGTGACTTCTATGAAATGTCTTTATTTTTAGTAGATAATTTTACTAGGTGTATTTCAGGCTAGCAAACATTTTGACGCAGTTTACTGTTATTAAAAATTGAGAGTGTGCTATAAATATCTCACTCTGAAGCAACTGCCCTTTAAATGCCGTGGTGAAAATGATTCACTCTTAGGAATAATTCGCACCGAAGCGACAAGCGAAAGGCGACACGTGTCGCTTAAGATTTCACCAATCGAACGCAGGGTTGTGCAGCCTCTCATGCCGCTAAGGTGTGAAATGTTGCTGCTGATTGATTTGTTCCTTAGCGGCATGTGTCGCTTGTCGCTTCGTCTGAAATCTCCAATATACTATCTCCATTTCTTAAATTAATATTTACTTCGATACAACACAAACACATGTCGAACTTGTTATTTTGCGCTTAAGAAACAAAAATTAAGTACATTGTGGTGTTAAAACTAAGAAGCTCCATGTAATGTTAATAAGGAATTGATGCTTTGTTGCATAATTTTCCACGAAATGCGGTGTTTTAGCAATTTCTCTAGTTTGTATTGAGTAATGCAAATATATTTCTTGGATAAATATTCAAAATATTTAACCAGGAAACTTTTAAAAAAGGGTTCCTGTGTAAAACATGGAAAGTGACATTTTGGTCGTTTCTGAGTTTCATTAAGCAAAACCGTTATTAGAAGCTATACTGTAAATAAATCGTTTTCGTGTTGTGTTTACCAATTTCACAAGGCTTCACTGAGTTCAATGCAAATTGTATGACATGGCAATTTCACTCGAAAATAGGATGCCACATTTTACTTTGTAACTCAAAAATAACCAAAATGTCACTTACCATGTTTTACGCCTGAGCCCGTATCTAATGTTGAATCTGATACTTCAACACTAAAATACATTCAATTTTCTTCTTTTCAGCTCAACCTGACGACAACATAGCTCCACAATTTCCAGTAAGACCTCTCGCCCCTGTAGTAGGATTCAACGCTGGCGATCGCGACTACAACATACCTCCCCCATTTCTGGTTCCATCACCTGCCTTCCCCCCACCAACCCCTTACGTTGGTGGATCCGGTGTGGCGGGGATGTTGGGGAATATGTTCGGTGGGAGTTCCCTGGGGAATTTGTTCCAGGGGATATTTGGTTCCCCAGCCACCGGTGGGGGGTTACTTGGAGGGGTCCTAGGGGAACCGGCCAGGCAGTCGTTGTTTGGGAATTTCCCTGCACCGGGACAAGAGCCAGTGTACTTCGACGCTCCACAACGAAATGATAGCAACATGAAATATCTAGAAGGTGCTGGTTCATTGATGTAAGTTGGACAGGTGAGCAACTCAATTTTTTGTGGTTTTTTTTAGTCCACTTTATGCACCACTAATCGAGTCTGGAACTACAGTTTACATTGGAATCTGTGCACGTGCCTCCACCGGCTATCGAACCCGAGTTGATTAGAAGGCGACGACGTTACCACTACGCCATCGGGGTGGCCCAAAAGACAGATTGATTGATTGAGATTAAAAGTGTGGTTGAGTTAGCACTTAGGCTATTTGCGGACGTCACATTGCACAAGGAACATCCCCTTAACGTAGCTAAAGTCAATACCAGTCTCCCAGGAGTAAAACCTCCATACCTAATTAAAAGCTGATTCTGTAAAGAGGCACTCGATACATAAGTGGATAACAGAGGACAACACACAGCCCAGCCATACAGTGAATTATACTTTCGGTCATATTGTGTCTCCATCACATTCCGGCCGCCATTATCAGCCAGGGTAGCCAGCAAGTAATAATTTATTAGAGGCTGGATGAACACCAGAGCCGCCCTATGCGAGACATTCCTGTAAAAATTCCCACCATAAATCACACACCCCGGAAATCGAACCCAGATCCCCCGCGTTGTAGTCAGACTGCAGACTGGTCTTGATTTTGTAAAATATATTGTAAAGAAACCCGAGGTCAAGAGATAGAACTTATTTTCATGATTTATTAAATGCTCTAAAAAAAAATAGGATAAACGATATTTAAGGGAGAATCAACGATCCATAATTGGAAGAATGATTTGTTCCTGTTTCTAAGATTAAAATACAGTCACTTTATTGTCGAGGAAAAATAAATATAAGTAATTGACCGAACAATGTTGTACATATTATTAGATGTTTAGCATATAATATGATGCAAAAGTAAATATCATTACTATGCGAGAATAATTTGGTCTCTTAAAATTTCATTAAAATTACGAGTACTTTTGTTAACTTCGTAAAACCTCAGTTAGGTCTCAATTTTTGTTGATGAACTTAGGTAGCTATGGGGATGAAATAATTGGAAAATTTTTGCGAGTCACAGGAAGAAAGTAGAATATGTGGATTATTCCTACCACATATAATAAAATACTTTCTCGACAAGCGGCGAGCAATTTTCCCGAGTAGTCACGTACAGTGCTGTCTGTATAAAAAGTTGAAAGGACTGAGGATAAAATTTAGCACAGAAATATACAAAATATTGATGCCTTTAGACCAGCATCTTGAAAAATGGCGGCTATCTATCTGAATTAAGTTTTCAATGAGTGTCTCAGAATTGTCAATGCGTAACTTGCACTCTGCACTATATTGAACAGTTTTGTGACCTTGATAACTGACGGAAATTTAGATATTTTGATTTGGAAATTTAATAGATGATAGATACCTGTAGGTACACCTTGGGTTGTAAAATTAAGGGAAATCGGCCAACACGTTTCAGGATAGTAGACATAGAGTCAGTCTATTTCCCGTATGTTTCAAATCTTGTTGTTGTTTTCAAACTTATCCAATATGAAATATTTTTTACGAAATGAGTGTAAATGCTGTAATGTATTGATTCCTAGCATCTCAATTAATTATTAGCACAGCAACAATTAAAATCTTTACAATTACTCAGCTGTACCTATAATTCATTTTTGTCCCTTCACAGGTTGAAGAAACAAGTTGAAGAATGAAGCCTCATTATTTTTGTAAAGTGTCATTTGCCAGTACTGAAACTTCATGTTATATGTATATTCCTGTTCATGATTATCAAATGCTATAAGTTTTATAGATAACGAAGATTTTGCTTTCCGAAGATCTTGAAGATGATTTGTGTGTGTGAGAGACAACGTTTTCTCGTGTGTGTGTGTGTGTTTTAAGTTCGTGTATTAGAGTGAATGTAAAATTAATGAAACAATGCTGTAAGATTTTGAAAACCGTGTTTCTTGTCGCCCTTACACTTAAGTTATGTGACAGCTAGTTAGACATCATCGTGTGCTAAACAGCAATTTAAAATGTACTTTCCACAGGAGAAATTATAGATTCTATGTTTCGTTAACATATTATGTTCCTTTATTTATATGTTTATGCAGATTGTAATTGGATAATATATGATGCAAATATATATTCCTGCTTCATACTGTTGCTTTTACATCTATTATTAGTGATACAAATGTGAACTTTATGTGTTTCGATCACAGAAAGAGGTATTTTTTCAGTTGATAATACCATTCGTGGCGAAGAATGCTGAGTTTAGGAATGTGATACAAAATTTTAAATTTAATGTACTATCTTGCATAATATTTACTGATGTACAGTTCTAAACAAACTGAAATACACTTAGATCTTATCTACCTTACGATCTTGACGAGGTATGAATATTGTAAGCAAGATGATGTCCAGTGTTTTAAGTTTTCTTCAATGTTCGATCTGAAATAAATGGAGATGTAAAAACCTTACTGTTCTCACACATTATAAGATTTTAGGTACAATAATTTATCTTGTAATAAGAGAGAGAAGACAATTAAAACAATGGAAACAAATCTGCATTATTTCAGGTACATTTATTGAAAAAAATCCATTCTCAAAGTAATCCTTCTATGTGGGTGTACATAATTCCAGATTTATTAAGTTCCATCATAAATTTGATGTGTCAGTGGTACAAATATTATCTTCCTTCCTTAAACTTATGTATCCTATTAACGACACAAAACTGTCAAGTATATACAGTATAAAACTATTATCCTCTAACACAGAATAATATGATACATTCCCAAAGAAATCTATACGAACCTGTAGTATAGAAATTTTGTTGCATAAGTCAAAATAGTTTTGTACTCAGAACAAAGATTACATTTTTCGCATTGCTCCATAATGACAATGATAATATTATAAATACTCACGTTATGGTTCACATCCAACATTTGTTTCATTTAATTGTTATTCTACGGCTCTAGCTATTATACATGCTTGTGTTATCTAACAAGATTACTAGGAACATCTGATCGCTTTTCAGAGGAACAGCAAATGTGAATACACCACAAATAATTTCAGTGAAATACTAAAATACATTTTCACTGATCACCCAATATTCGATCCACCGGAACTATAGATGTTTTATAATTGTTGGGTGACAACTCTAATAAATAGTTATTATCATAAATAATGAGCAGTTATAGATTTAGTCCAAAAATATTGTGTGGAGAACATATTTTAAATGTGTTTCAAACTAGTTAGAATAACCAACAATTTTCAGTGCTTCAGATTTGTAATAAATCTTTATGGTAAGTATTTTATTTATGTTACATAACGTGCATGGATGCGTGTGATGACAAAATCTGTGCACACGTACATGGTACAACTTTCCTTCATGTCAAGTGTTATAAGATTTTTTGCACTATATAAAGTGTAAAATCATGATGTAACTAAACAAAAAATAATTTAGTAAACCGGCTATGTTCTTAAAATTTTAAAAAAATGTTGTAATGATTTCCACATATGTGTATTATATAGAAATAATTTCGAATAAAAAGTTCACTTGTTGCTTTCCTGTCTTGTCTAACTTATATTATTAATTGTAATTAACATTAAAACTTAATAGCAAAGAACATGTAATTTTTGTTTTGTAATTTGGATAAAATTTAGTGGTAAGAATAAACAAACAAAGCAACATCTGGTGGTTGTTTTATCAACTTTTACTGAAAACAAATACTTTCGTTAACATAATAATATTGACGTAGATTTATTTGTTTGTGGAAACGAATGCAGATGGACATTGTTTATTGTATCTCGTGTAACATTGTTTTCCAAGTTGCCGAATGAAACATCGCTCCATTGTATTAGACTTTCGAAATCTGAAATAGAAATAAGGAGTTTAAAATAAATTCCACACATCACATGCCACTTGATAAACTTACTATTTTTGATCAATTACACACACACGTTAATTATGTACAATTTGTTTAGATTAAGCATTCATATTGAGTTTCCTCCATAGTAAAAAAAATACGCTACTGTGCAATTTTCACTAATCTAAAGTCGATCTTCGTTAAGTAGTGATTAGCATAGGGCTATCCGGCGACAGTGATCCAGGGTTCGAATCCCGGCCTGAGGATGGGTGTTCTCTGTGTGTCCCTTCATCAATTTCATCATATCATCACTCATCCTTGTCGTCACGATTAACCAAAAGTTGTCAAAAAGCAAAGCTAAATAACAAAAACCAAAACATTCATCCAAGATGTTCAATTTTGTCTTAAACATCAGTACAATCTGCTGATCTAATATCTATTCGGACTTTTGAGTACGCTGTAGAATTTATGGTGAAAGCAGGCATAAAATTTAACGTTCATTTTTTACAATGAAACAAAAGAGGGAGCTATAAAAATGGCAACACGGGGGCATTCAGGCTAGGGATGGCCAAACGGATCCGGATCCGGATCCAAAATTCCAAATTCCGGATCCGGGTATGAAAGTTTCGGATCTGGATCCGGATCCGAAAGTTCCTGATCTGGATCCGGATCCGAGAGTTCCGGATCCGAGAGTTTCGTATCTCAATCCCATTATAATATTACCACACCTTAGAAGGTATTATGATCTTCGATTACAAAGAGATTTTTCTTTAGTTAGCCCTACAAGAATTTTTTTCAAGTGTTGTTCCTAAAATAATTTGCTACGCATCGGCTAACACACTCGTGCACAAATGGTCAGAGGTGATTTTGTAAATGCCATTGAAACGAATATGTGTTCATTAGAATGTATTGGAAATGAAAACACACATAAATGTGAGACATTCCATTCCAGGATGAAACCTTTAACACATATAACAAGATAGAAATGTTATACAAAAATTATACAATTGTTCTACAGTTACAGTTTTACAAATTAAAATAAAACATTATAATATATGCAGTGTTATATATTTACAAAGTGTAAGACTAACAAGGGAGGTTATCTAAGTGTCCCCCTCCGATTTGGCAGTATAGTGGGGCCCAAGGGAAGAAATACGTGTTTTTTTGTTTCAGCTAAAAAACGGTTTTAGGGGGCAAAACCCCCTCAAATGTCAAGATGAGGACAAATTGAAGTGAGGATCTGACCCCTGTGTCCCTCCAATTTCCATAAAACGTGGCAGGTGTATAGTGGGGGCCCAATGGAAGAAATACGTGTTCTTTTTTGTTTCAGCAAAAAACGGTTTTAGGGGGCAAAACCCCCTCAAATGTCAAGATGAGGACGAATTGAAGTGAGGATGGGACCCCTGTGTCCCCCTCCGATTTCCATGATACTTGGCAGGTGTGTGTATAAACGGGCCCAAATGAAGAAATACGTGTTTTTTTTTTGTTTCGGCTAAAATACTGTTTTAGGGGGCAACCCCCCTCAAATGTTAATATGAGGACAAATTTAAGTGGGCATTTACGTGTTTCTTTTGTTTCAGCAAAAAAAAGGTTTTACAGGGCGAAACCCACTCACTCAATTGTCAAGATGAGGACAAATTGAAGTAAGGATCTGACCCCTGTGTCCCCCTCCGATTTTTGGCAGGTGTATAGAGGGGCCCAAAGGAAGAAATAAGTGGTTTTTTTTGTTTCGGGTATAAAACATTGTTTCGGCTAAAAAAAACTGTTTTAGGGGGGCAAAACCCGCCTCAAATGTCAAGATGAGGACAAATTGACGTGGGGATCATCTGACCCCTGTGTCCCCCTCCGATTTCCATGGAATTTGACAGGTGTATAGAGAGGCCCTGTGCCCCCTGTTTCTTCCTATGCCATATTTACGTGGTTTCGGGGTCAGATCCCCACTTCAATTTCTCCTCATCTTGACATTTGAAGGAAGGGGCCTCTATACACCTGCCAAGTTTCATGGAAATCGGATGGGGAGACTTAGACCTCCCTTCTAAGTGTATTAATTAATTACAAATCGCGCACGCGCGCACATACACTATATATATGTGTGTATGTATATTATATATATATATATATATATATATATATATATATATATATATATATGTATATTAGCAGGTAACAATGTGTTATAAGCACATTCTTACTTTCCAAAGAAGCGCATGTGGGATGGCAAAACGTATCCGGATCCGAAAATTCCGGATCCGAAAAATTTTAGGATCCGGAACCAACCGGATCCGGATCTGGCCATCCCTAATTCAGGCACCATCGAAGAGGAATATTTTCGTCTTCTGTGACTGCAAGAGGTGTAAACAAATGACTGTCCACTCTAGTTCGCGAATTAGCTGCGATTTTTCTAAGTTTGGTACTACGTTACTATGACATTACATAGGACGAATGTAAAACGAGAGAAAAATTATTGCATGTGTTTCTTGAGTTTTGATTCTCATTTTACTACATGGTTGAAAAGTCTATGTGGGACCTCGCGACTTTTCCAGAGTTGAATTATCCTGCCAACCATGCAATCTCAAAATGTCGGAATGTACAGTTACTGACAAAAAAAAATAGGACACCTAGATCATGTAATGCTCGCTTCCCTGGAAGACATTATGTGTGTTGCCTCTACTGCGGTGACAGAAGTTGCCATTGAAAATTTGTTATTCAAATCCATTTACGATTATACTGTACATTACTTTCACGAATCAGCCGTAGAGTTAGGCAACACGCATAACGCCTTGCAGGGAAGCGAGTATTATGCTTAACGCACACCGAGACGCCGGAAACGCGCCACTCCAAACCACCGAGTGGAAAATTGCATGAATCTTTCCGACGGTTGTCTGCCCATGCGCTGCGCCGCCGAGCGGAACATTTTCCATGCTCGTCTGCAGCGGGGCCGAGCATGACGCTTGCCGGAGCTAAACGAATAGATGCGGAATTACACGAGAGGTCATTTGGAGGCGCATCCAAGGGAAAATTTCCACCCTAGAAACCTGCATGTGTCTGGCACGGAAATTGCGCGCGTTTCGCTGTACAGTATTGATTTCAATAGAAGCAGAAAACAGAAATTATGTTGCCGCGTTTCGGTGGGCTATATGCTTTACAGAATCTAGGTGTCGCATTTTTGGCTCTACGTGATGCAAACCCCTTTACGGAAATTTTATACATTAAAATGGTTCCGTCAGAACTCGTGTGGTGTCGTACAGTTTCTTACCTGTTTCGACAACGGCCTGTAGATCATTTCCTCATCGAGGAGTGGCGGGGTGGGTTTCTCGTAAGTCCTCGCTCGGTCCCGTCTGTTCTTGACAGTTATGACACCCGCGATTAGAGCTCCAACAATCACGGCTCCTACCAGGAACCCGACGAACAGCGACGTGAACCCGTAAGACTCCTCCACCTCCTCCTGCCCTCCAGCAGATTTTACCTCGAACCTCAAGGACAACGGCTCCGCGCATGAGTCAACCAGCTCCATGCCGGTGAAATGCTCTGGTTCCGAGCAGAGTGGGTAGTCTATGGACAGGGTGCGCTCGGTGGTCAATCCGCGAAGCTGCCGGAGGGACGTGCAGTTGTCGCACGCCCACGGGTTGCCGCTCAGGTCCACGATTCCAAGCTGACCGAGGGAGGAAAGGACGGTCACGTCAACGGACCTCAATCTGTTCCCCTCTAGGGTGATCTGCCACAGTGATGGCAACCCCAGGAACATGCCTTCGGGAAGAGACTCGACATTGCAGTATCCAAGATCAATGGTTTCCAAACTTGCAGACACCAGAAAGGGCGTACCCTGTGGAAGCACCAATAAAGGATTGTGCTGTAGAAACAATGACGTCAGCTTCTTGTTACTCTTGAAGATATCCGGTGCAACCTCCTGTAGCTTATTATACGACAAGTCTAGCATAACCAGTTCGGCCAATCCTTCGAACGCAGTCGGTTCAATCGTTTTCAAGCCATTCTCTGACAAATCAAGGTCGTCCAACTTCACGAAATCGACAGACTTGTCCTCTAAACTAGTTATATTATTCCCCATCAGTTTTAGAACTTGCACTTCTTTATCTATGTCATCTGGTATGTGCGTTAGCCCTTTATATTCGCAATCACAAGTTTGTTTCTGCATGTTCGGATAGCACTCGCAATTATCGTTCGATGATACCAAGGTGTTGGCACACAGTGTCATTATTATGCTGGCAAGGAATAGTAACCTGACTTGTCTGCCCATTTTGATAATTCTGTTGAGAAACCTGAAATTTGAATAGAAGTACATGTATTACAATATTGAACTAGTTAAAGTTTACCTAAACAAACACTGAGGATAAAGCTTAGAGGCTATTTATAATAAGGAAAGTCTTCGCTAGACTTCAAGCTACCTAAAGTTAAGTTTCAATGTGCACTATATTGAAATGTGTCGTTATATTTAACTAAAATTCAAATCTGGATCGATACGTTACCACCGACTCTAAGGGTTAAAAGATCAAGGCACGGTTGTCCCTGTACATTGAAACATGCCGCGAAGGCATATGGTGGGATGTGGAGATAGAGCCACACACATTCTAGATCTGGGCCATACGTAGAGATGATTTGTCCCAGGTAACCACTAGTAGAGGAAACGAACGGGAAAAAATGGCCTAACCCGGAAATTATTGCAACACAAAAGTTTATTGTGCCAAATTGTATAGTGAATAATATATTAAATATTTGCAATCCAAATGTTTGGGGAAAATCCGCCATCTTGGAAAATAGCGGCAAAAATTCAACTTAAAAATTAAAATAAATTAATATCTCGAAAACGGTACATTGTACACAAAAAGTGAAGGTAACCAAACTGAAATAACAGAAAATTTGCTAAATTATAGTTTTCGTTTGATAGAGCTACCATAAATCTTAATTGAATTATAAAATTCAAATATTTTCCTTAATTTTTAGAATTAGCGTAAAAGTTGATTTCTGACACAAAAAACAACAAATATGTAAGAAACTATGGAATTTACGTCCTAAAGTCACTGAACCAAATTCATAGCTTATGATTTCCTCCAGAGATTGGTTTTCGTTTCATGCCTTTAGAGTCAGGGGTTGAGGAGATATGCCGTTTAGTGCAGAGTCATGTGTTTCCCTAAATTCACGTGTTCCATTTCCTATGATATTGGTTGATAGATTGATTGATTTGCTTTACTTCACTTCACTTCACCTTTGTGCCACTCTTATCTAATTTGCGAAGATGGGAGTGAGTGATATTTGATGAAATTGATGAATTGACACTCACAAACAACCATGCCCAAGCCGGAATTCGAATCAGAGACCCTTGGCGTCGTAGCGCGATTATGATATTGAGGAGAACGTAATACATTGTTTTATGCAGTGTTTCGTTCACGAGGCGTTTGTTACTTACATGTTGCTTTTGTTGTTTAAGAATGTATGCACACAGTGGCGGCGATTACGTGTCTTAAGTGAGTAGGGGGGAGGGCAGGATAGCTTACTTTCTACTGACTCCAATTAGAGAGAAGCGTATTGAAAATGGAATTCGTGCAGATGATTTTGAGTCAAATCCACTGGTAGACAAGGCTTAGCATTAAGATACCATAGTGCGGAGTCAAGAAATGTGTATACTAATGTATTGCAGCCACATACATAGCAGCATTGTCCTGTTATCTTTCAGAATTGAACCAAATGTAGATAAAGATTGTTCAGCACTTCAGAGCTTGAACTTACATTAGAGTATACTTCTGAATTGAGGAGGCCAACGATTTATTTAACGTATCTCAGAAATGTGCTAATTTCCAATGCACTATGCTACTTCAAGATCAAGTAGCGTGAAGAGTGCTGCACAAACTATGAAATAACCCCTTGTGCCTCTGGCTATGGCTTTTTCGGATTCATTTGATTCGTTTTAGTTTATTAGGTCGTTTTCCTGCCATTTTTGGCTAATCACAAAGATAATTGATTGATTGAGTTGGTGTTGCAAGTCCTTTTTATGCACAGTAAGCCTAACGGGGACTGGATCTACAGTTTAAAGTGGGATCCGAACCACTGTGCAATGTGCCTCCACCAGGTATAGAATCCGGTATCCCTCGATTACAAGCCGACAACGCTACCACTGCGCCAATCACGAAGATAAGGATGAATGAATGGACAATCTCAAACATATATGGACGACACAACACGAGTCCTTCTGTGGCTGGTCCTGCGGTTAATAAACAAAAGGTGATCATCCAGGGAAACCAGCGATTTCTTTACATCCAGATATGCATTCAATCCACATTGCACTGTATTTGTGAGCAATCAAAGTGGTAAATCCCACAAACATCATCACATTTGATCAACAAATATTTCTGAAAGCACTCTGTATCGTACCCAATGAGAACTCGGATAGTCCTCTGAAGTAGCCCATACTAAGGCTGGGTGGTCATCATGTATAGATGAGTTTCCTGAGATGTTGTGTTTATCTATTGGCAGATTCAGGTCTTCAACAAATCCTTGAGATCATTTACGGAGGTAATACTGTTAAACCTGTGATCACAGGAAAAGCGCCTCACTTCCAAGCAGTTCATCTTAGACTGCATTTTGAAGACTAGCGAAGGTCTGGGGTCTGGATACACAGTCAATATAATCCTCTGTGGGGCTCGACGTGTCGTCCATATTGCCCCTTCATCCATATCACCATATTATCATCAGTCCTCGACTTCGCAATTAGCCAAAAGTGGGAGAAAAGAGACGTATTATAAACTAAAACGAATCAAATGAATCCGAAAAAGCCATAGCCAGAGGCACAAGAGGTCATTTCATAGTTTGTGCAGCACTCTTCACGCTACTTGATCTTGAAGTAGCATAGTGCATTGGAAATTAGCACATTTCCGAGATACGTTCAATAAATCGCTGGCCTGCTCAATTCAGAAGTAGACTCTTATGTAAGTTCAAGGTCTGAAGTGCTGAAAAATCTCTATCTACATTTGGTTCAAATCTGAAAGATAACAGGACAATGCTGCTATGTATGTGGCTGCAATACATTAGTATACACATTTCTTGACTCCGCACTATGGTCTCTTAATGCTAAGCCTTGTCTACCAGTGGATTTGACCCAAAATCATCTGCACGAATTCCATTTTTAATACGCTTCTCTCTCATTGGAGTCAGTAGAAACTAAGCTATTCTGCCCTCCCTCCTACTCACTTAAGACACCTAATCGCCGCCACTGTGTGCATACATTCTTAAACAACAAAAGCAACACGTAAGTAACAAATGCCACGTGAACGAAACACTGCATAAAACAATGTATTAAGTTCTCCTCAATATCATAATCGCGCTACGACGCCAAGGGTCTCTGATTCGAATCCCGGCTTGGGTATGGTTGTTTGTGAGTGTCCATTCATCAATTTCATCATATCATCACTCACTCCCATCTTCGAAAATTAGCCAAAAGTGGCACAAAAGTGAAGTGGAGTGAAGTAAAGCAAATCAATCAATTCATCAATCAACCAATATCATAGGAAATGGAACACGTAAATTTAGGGAAACACATGACTCTGCATTACACTACATATCTCCTCAACCCCCGACTCTAAAGGCATGAAACTTTAACCAATCTGTAGAGGAAATCATAAGCTATGAATTTGGTTCAGTGACTTTAGGACGTAAATTAAACAGTTTCTCTCATATTTTTTTTTTTTGTGTCAGAAATCAACTTTTACGCTAATTCTAAAAATTAAGGAAAATATTTGAATCTTTATAATTCAATTAATATTTATGGTAGCTCTATCAAACAAAAACTATAATTTAGCAAATTTTCTGTTCTTTCATTTTGGTTATCTTCACTTTTTGTGTACAATGCACCGTTTTCAAGATATTGATTTATTTTAATTTTTAAGTTGAATTTTGCCGTCATTTTCCAAGATGGCGGATTTTCCCCAAACATTTGGATGGCGGATTTTTAATATATTATTCACTATACCATTCCGCACAATCTGGCACAAAAAAACCTTTGTGTTGCAATTATTTCCGGGTTAAACCGTATATTTCCTCTACTACACTTACAAGAGGCTAGGTGAAACCCAAAGCCACTCCATGCAGGGACAATGCTGGAAAAATCAACCACCGTGTGAATTAAACTTCTGCCTCCCACTTGTCAGCCAGACGCCCTGCCGACTGGAGCGTACAAGCTCTCATGTATGTATGTTTGTACGTGTGTGTGTGTGTGTATGTGTGTGTGTGTGTTTTATAGTAAATTATATGTGTATACACACACACACACACACACACACACACATATGTAATATGCAGGGTGATTCAAAAGTCACTTAACACACCACATAAAATGTAAAGGACTTATGCTGTGTAAAAAAACCATTAAAGACCTTGGAGAAACCATATTTGTGTGTGTCAAGCGGATGTCCGCCAAATTGTTGGCCGCCATATTGAATTCAACTAAAAAAAATAATGGGAAGGGTGTGATGTGATATATCAAAACAGGCTAAAATATCATAAGATATGCTGTGTTTAAGGTGTGTGTGTGTGTGTGTGTGTTTGTATAGTACAGTTTTCTAAGCAATTTTACAACACGTTCTCCACCCTATTCCCTACTTTCGGCGTCCATAACACCCATGAATTAAAATCCGAAAATTGATAACGTTAATAAATAACCAGATTATAAGATATTTTTCACTTCGATTTTCTTTGTGCTAGAACGTACCGAGGATGATTGATTTTATGCTTTTATCAGCACCATTTTGTGTGACACATGTTTGTTCTCGTTATCGCAACTAGATACCATGGTATTTAAAAAAGAAAAAAAACTTGATATGAACCTGCATAACATGTTCCCCGAAACACTTATGGCTCTCTCTTTCTGCTAATATTTGACGATGAATCATTCTAGATTTTTTTAGGTTCGTCGAAGGATGTTTCACAATTTTTATGACACGTGTAAAACAAGTGAAGATACCTTGCTGCTGCGAGAGCGCAGGGGGATCCATTTAAGAGTTAAGCTTTAGCTGCATGTAACTTATTATATTGATACAGCCTTTCGTTATTATGTTCATATTTTGTCAATTATCAATTTATTAATTACTCTTAGTGTATTGTCATAAGCTTGAAGTAAATAAAGCATATGGGAGAAATCTATGTACATGGAAATATTAGTGCTTCATCTAAAAAATGTACTGTTGTTATTGTTGTCATTCTTTGCTGTAAGCTGGAGTTAACATGAAACTATGGTAACCAATGTAAGGTGAATTATAATTAATTATAAGTCGAAATTAAGAATAACTGCAATATCATGTGTAACTATCAATGAAACACTGAAGTTTGGATGTGTTTTATCTACTGGTAAGATTAAAATATAATAAATAGAATAAAATAAATAAAATCTAGAGTAAGAGTAATCCAAATATATTAAAGAAGAAAACAAACATACTAGTCTAAGCGATTAGGAGGGCGTTGGATGGCAGTTGACCCCAACCTTTTGCCCCCGCACTAGTATGGCCTCTTTAATGATAAGCCTTGCCTACCAAGATAAATTAAACTGTCTTTGCCCCCACCCCAGTTTTTCCACCCAATCGCCACTACTGAATATAAGCGTGTCTAAACTTCCCTGTGGCCTGGTAGAAAACGGTTACCTTGTAATGAAAGGGTCTTAGGTTGGACCCCGGTGAAGACACAATGAACAGTTGTTCAGATTTCACTTCAAACTGTAGGTCCAGTCGCGATTAGCCTAAGTTAGCTTAAGGAGTAGAAACAAATTTAAAGCAAGACATGTATTAGTATCTGTTTCTGTGAAAATGTTTATAAGTTGCCAGAATCATCACAGTGCATCTAAATTATGAAAGCATATTGGACCACCATAACTAACACTCAATGAATTCAAAGTTACTGGGGAAAATAAATCTCATAATGAGGGAACTGTTCACTAAATCACTTGATAAACAACACATTTCTATTTTTACCATACCTTAACTTCTATCATTGCTATGATACCCCAAATTTGTAGGTACGCCAGATTTCCCGCAAGGTGTCACCTTTGCTAGAAAATGTATAACAACTCGTACCGTCACGGACACTTCTGGGTTGTAAGGATTCCAAATTAAAAATAATGGGACTGTTACGAGCCATGAGTGTCCGTGACTGCACGTTATAACATTGTACGAAATTTGAAAATTTGAAATTAAGGAAATTCCCCAAACCCGGGAAGCCTGCTAAATCTATTCTAAAAGTCTAAATCTGAACATGAAACGCTACAAATTTTTTTCTATGCAATGTACTTACCTTGAGTTACACTCCAACCACAACTTTTCACAGGTCTGTGTTCGGATAAGGCGACTCTTCTTATCTCCAACTGCCACACAGTGCAATCAATCGACAACGTTTATCTGAACTAGATACAGATAATATCTCCACCCAAAGTTCATTTGATGTCGCACCAGAAAGGTGCATATCATATACGTAGCAGGAAGTACTACGTATATGATCGGCCTACACATATCCGGTAGTAATGAGAAAAATTTGGGAAATTTTCCACATGTATTTCAGTATATTGTCTTCCGAAAAATAAAACACTATCAGCTTCTCCTTCATTCCGTTTCAAGCTGATAGTATTTACTAATACTTAGCCTTAGCTACCGTCTCGAAAACAACTCAATGTGGTGGTAAGTAACGCAGGTTAATTTACATCGGTTTCTTATGGCCATGCGTGGTTTTAATAGTTTGATACTATATATATATATAATTTGCATAATATCTTATTGCTTCAAGGAAAACTACAATTTTCCCCTCATCGGAATTTTTGTGTGGTATTTAAATGCGACTGAACCCCTTCTAAAATACCCCTGGCTGGCCCTTGGCCAGAATTTTATTTCGGGGAAGGAGGCTTATTTTATCCCTTATCAGCAGCCGCCATCCGAAGGCGAAAAGTGGAGGGTAGAAGCCCTGAAGATGAATTTCTCAGTATATACAACTTATTATGCAAGATGTTTAATCCTGCTGCTAAGGAAGTAAAATTAAATAGGCTACCACTATTACCATTTTCAACGAAACATTTGTAGGATTTCGGGGAGGCTTCAGCCCTCCGACCCTCCTGGCTACATGCCTTACCTCAGCTCCATTTGGCTTCCAACTCGTTTGTTATTTTGGAGCCGTTACTGTCCGCATTATGCGGTGAACATATTTGATTTCACACAAATGTTGTAAAAAACGCATTGTTGTTCATTGTGCTGTTTCGTTGAAGTTTTCTCTGTTGTGCCGTTGTTGCATATATTGATTATAAATTTGTAACCATGGTAAGTTGAAAGGTTTATTGAAGGAAGTCGCCCTTGTCTCGGAAGTCCGACGCTCATCTCACCGACGCCTTCAGCCTGCTCCAAACGTTATCACGAACAGGTATTGCAACCTACACACTCACGATATTTCCTTATCTTATTATAAGCGTAGCATTACGACTGCAAGAAAGGGGCAGGAAGTGACCTTCACATGCAGTAAGGAACACATCAATCAAGACAACAACAATGGGACGACTGGTGTGCACACAAGTCCAAAGCACTAACAGCTACAAGTGGCAAGCACAAATCGGTATCAAACATTGGTATCAGTAGTCAAGGAAACTACCCCGACAAGTGATAGTGTGCTTACCTTAAGAATGCACTCCGAAATCAACATTTGGCACGGCTACAAGCAGTTCCTCATAACAAACAGTGTTTGCAAATAGCGCGGAAGTTAATGTTTTAGATCTAGATGCTACGAAACACGTTTTTCTTTTTAATTAAAATTCCTTGCGTAACGTCAAAAAGGTTTTTCAGAGCTTCTATGATGGCGGATGATGGATTCATGTCACAGGCGCAAGTCTGAAGATTTCGGATCATGGATTCACAGGCACAAGTCTGATTTTTTTCTTTTTCTTCTTATGATTGACTTGTGCAATGGGAACATTTGCGATTGCGATATGTTATTTATGTGATATACACTATGTGAAAGAAAGTCATTGGACACCACATGTCAGCGGATACCATTAGTTTTCTTGCAATCAATAGGACGTTGGTCCGCCTTTGGCAGTGATAACAGCAGCTACACATTGTGTTTCACTGGCCACAAGGTCGTGTAGTACACCGAGTGGGATATTCCGCCAATCCTCATGCAGTACATTCACCAACCCTGGAAGTGTAGAAGGGCGAGGCGATCACGACCTCAATTTGCGCTCCAGTTCGTCCCATAGATGTTCAATAGGGTTGAGGTCAAGGCTCTGAGCAGGCCAATCCAGTCAGGTGACATTATTTTCTGCATACCATTCCGTGGTAGCCCTGGAAACATGACAAGTCGAATTATCATCCTGGAACACATATTCTTAGTTTCCATGGAAACGCTACAACTTGGGGAGCATGGAGTTGTCGAGAATATCTCGGTAGGACGCAGACGTCATGTGGCCATACACCGGTACCAGTGGACTCACGCCATGCCAGCTGAAACAACCCCAGAACATGGAGCCGCCACCACCATACTTCACTGTGGGCACTACACACTCGGGTAACAGACGTTCTCCGGGTAATCGCCATACCCACATTCTCCCATCTGATCGAAACAATGTGAAGCGTGATTCATCGCTCCATAGGACCTTCCGCCATTGCTCCACCGTCCAGTTTCTCCGCTCTTTACACCAGCGTAGTCTCTGCCGTTTATTGTTTTTTGTTATCAGGGGTTTGTGGGCTGCGGCTCGACCATGATAACCGTGCGCATGGGCCTCCTTGTGAAGTGTCTTGGGCGAAACAATCAAATTGGTCGCACTTTGAAACTCTTCTGCAATCGAATGCATTGGACGGGTCCTGTTTTTCCGAATCTCCCTCTTCAGCACTCTCCTGTCCCGGTCGTCCAATTTCGTGGGTCTTCCACTTCGCGGTGCATTGCTGCAGTGTCCCTTTTCCTTCCACTTCTTGATGACAAAGGCTACAGTTGATTTAGGGACCTGTCGGGCATCAGCTATGCTACGTATACTCATGCCTCCTATGGAGCAGCCTACTATGATCCCTCTTTCAAACATGCTGAGCTCTTTCCTGTTCGTCATTTTAACAGCGATTGATCTGAGAAGCCTCCTGCTGCCGTATATATACCCATCTGTACTCTCTTTTCCATGAGGAGTTCGTTTCAGAGTTGAAATCGGGGTGTCCAATGAGTTTCTTCCACATAGTGTATTGGCGGGTTGGACATTTAAGACATTGGATTTCATTTATGCGACTTCAGAAATTGGAATTAATTATTTCTTTTTGGCAACTGCAGGCCGTAAAGGGGAGGGTTGTATTTTCTAAATGACTTGTGGGATGGGATAATTTGCGACTTCTTATTTTTATGATGGGAAGGGAGTGGAGGATGGTATTCTGTGGAAAAGGACAACAAGGACTTTCAACGTCAGAGTTACTTCATTTTTGGACTTACAAATTTAACTTCGACCCGCAATTCAATACCTGGCCTTGGTAAAAAGAGATAAGTTACCTTCTTACATTTAATTTTAGCCTTCATTTTTGGTATCTTCGTGTGTCAATGCGGAAAACAGTGAGAAATAGTGTTGGGGGGCAGGTGACTCCGGCCAATTTCTAGCATGACTTTAAAAGGGACTCTATAGATAAAGGCGGGGCCGCGGTAGCGGTAGGGGCGGTAGGTCAATTATCCCAGGGGCAGATCCCGGAATCGGTGGGAAATTTGGACTCAACAATTTCAAACGACAATATCTCAACTTCAAACGGCTGTACAAAAAAAAACCTCCGAAATCAAGGGTGTAGAATGGGATACCGGACCCCAAGTTTTGTCGAGCAGACAAACTGAAGAATAAGATTCAGTGCACCAACAATGGCAATGAGCCTGAGCAGTTTTGTACGTTTTATGTTTGCAAACATGAAAGAAAGCCTAATGTACCTAAAGTAAACATATATTGCTTAAATATGTCTGCATTATATTGTTCCGCAAATTTTGTCTTACCAAAATAATTTGAGAAAATAATTCTGCATAAAAGGGGAAAGGGGGCTTGGCGAATGTTCTACCTTTTTTAGGGGGATGGGCACCCCTGCTCCGAATAGGTATTCCACTTGCGGTGTCAATCTTGCTCAACCCTGATAAGCAATCCTCGACCATCCGTGAAGTGGACTATACAGATTAGCTCCGAAACACATTTCCATGAAAAACAACACGGAAGACAAAAGTGTGACAAACCCGTCGGGATACAAGTCCCACGATGAAAATCACGCGTGAAAGTGAAAGTCCACCGCACAAGTGCCGTAAGAAACTTGATCCAACTGATGGATGAAGAAATTTGGAAGCAAGCTATAAGGAACGGGGACATGTGAATAAAGATAAGTAAGGGGGGAGGTACTAAATTTGTTCTTCATTAACATAGTTGTCCCTACCCATTCGCATATTTTTTGTGTCCAGTGTATCTGTGTGCTGTCCTTCATATTCGCTGCATAATACTATCCGACGCCATGTTCTGTGAGACATTTTTCACAACATAGCAGGGGTTATTGTTCCGAATTCCGCTGTAACAGCTGCCCTCAACTTGCAAAGTTAAGCTTGGTTGGCCCCACGTTGGGCGCCACTTGCAAAGTTAAGCTTGGTTGGCCCACGTTGCCTAGCACACGACGCACCGACTCGATCCCCTCTAAAGACCAAGACCGGGCGTCGCTGCCTACCAATTATATTTCTGTTATAATATATGCCACGACTAATTCTCAGTTCCTGCGGGGCATGAGACCCCGCATCCCAAAGTTCGGGTAAGGGTCTGCTTTGGAATACTAAAAAAGAAATAATTTATGCTTACTTAACCAAGAACCTTAACTCTAAAGTAGGTAACCTTCCTTACGCTTAAACTTCCATCGTGATCGCACCCGCATCCCACTGACCAGTGAGGATACGCATGCGAGTCCCGAGCGAAGTCAGCATAATCTAAACTGACTTCTTATGGGTTGATAAAGCCTCCGCCTCACTGACCAGTGACGGCGGGACACCCCATCAAACCAAAAGGAGGCCAGTTAATTTGTACTTATAAACCAAATATACTATGAAGGAAATGCCCATTAACGATTACAAATTTATTTACATCTCAAATTTCCAATAAACTTTCCAAAATTAACATGAGAGAAGGTTCTCCGTCTAAACCTTAATCAACTTATTCACAAACTCATCATTGGAATTATAACGTTGTTTCGACAAAGTGTCCTTTATGTATCCCCAAAGAGAGTTATCACACGTTGTCAAGTCCGGACTTCTTGCGGGCCATTTCATAAGATATATGAATGGGTATGGACTTACGGGCCACCCTGTATATATTTTTGAGTTGCTAAATGTTTATATAGCATCCGATCCCGATTAGACATCGGCACGTTCCTTCATTTTTTATCGTCAAGTCTTGCTCATCGTTGAAAGACGACGAAAAGCAATTCTTGAAGGTACTATTACAAACAAACGCTCAAATTGAAATTATTTATTTCGTTGGGCGAGGTTCAGCCTGAGGTTGTTATGGCACTTATCCCAAGTCAGGGAATACATTTACGTTTACACATTTCTGATGTTCAGTTATCCTATTAATACAGTATAAAGTAAGATTACGATTTAGCTACAGACTACTACTATTGATAAAAAATGTCTATATATACTATATAAATAAAAATCATTAAAATAAAATGGTGAAAAATACAAATACAGTAAAACCTCGTTAATCCGCAACCCGATAAGCCGGACTTCGCTTAATCCGGACAGGCAAAAGGCAAAAAAAGAAGCAAAATGCAAAGTTTTAAGTCCGTCGGGCACATCATCACAATATGGGTATCGCGTATGTACGTACTGCATTGTCGTATTGCTTTGCATTTTACTGTACTGTATAGTGTATTTAGTCATATACTCTTTAAACACACCATAATGAACATGTTTTATTGCTATAAACGGAGTTTTAATGCACTTTCTACTGTTTTTTTAGGTTATTTCAGTTAATCCGGACTTTCGTTAAACCGGTCAACTTATCCCTCCCATTAATCCGGATTAACGAGGTTTTACTGTACATAAAAATGAAAGATAACTCAGTCGTTATGGCGTCTGACTACCATGCAAGAGACACGGATTCGATCACCGGCAGGGGAGAACCGGGACTTTTGCAACCCGTTCAAGCGGCTCCAGCGCCCACCCAGCGTCGTATGAAGTGGGTACCTGGAGGAAACTCTGAGGGATAAAGGCGGCCAGGGGCATGGTGCTGATCACATCACCTCCAGCTCGACCGAGATCAAGAAAGTGTGGGGCCCTAACCCCACACCCCAAATACGCCTTAATGTAGTCGTGCAAAGCACAGGGGAGCCCTTTACTTTTACTTTACATAAAATTCAAAATTGTAAAAGATACAAATACTTAAATTGGTAAAAGAAAAACCAATACATAAAAATGGAAAAGAAGACAAAATGGCTATACTGAAATGGCTATACTGCACAATCGACCCTTTTGTTTTACCATTTCGGCGTAAGAAAAAAATATGTTCACTCGTAGTACTTAATTCGAACTTCGATTTGGCACTGTGCATTTTTCAATTAGATGTTCCTGTTCTGAGAAATAGTACAAGCTTTCTTACATACTTCCTGTATCCACATTCATGTTGTAAACACACAGAATTGCCAGGTCAAACTTTGGTTTTTAACATCTATATAGATTCTAGTTTCCACTAGGATTAAACTTTCTTTATTTCGTGTTTTCATCCGTATTTATGATTTTCATTTTATTTTTGTATATTGAAATTTCTATTTCTTAATAGCTGTAAATTATTTTCATTATTTTAATTTGTTTTTCTTCAATTTGTTTGGGAAATATATGGTTTTTGGTTATTTTTATTGTTCAAAGTTGTCTGATCGTAGTGCGATAAGGTAGACCCTGACTTCACTTGTCTTTCTTATCGCACAACGTGGAGACAACTTTGCGTTGTGACGTTTCTCTAGAAATGCCTACGTTGTTAGGTTTGGTTCTCTTAGCATAAATACACTGTAAATGTATTATTTATGCTAAGAGAACTAAACCCAACAACCCTTACATAACAAATTAGGCATTTAACTTACATCTTCACGCAAATTAGGTTCATTATCTTTCATTTTTAATGGAGGTTCCTCAAACTTAAAACTATGTTTTTTTCCCACTTCCAATCGTTTTTCTTCACCATAAATCCTACATTTCTGGAAACCTTGATTCATATCTTTTCCAACGATGTATCATACATATTTGTATTACGAAGGGTAGATTCGACATCCTTACCGACAAAATTATCAACTAAGCATGCAGGTTACATCATACTATTTGAACTCAACTTCTGCCCTGCTACCAAGGAACATATGGTATTTAACAGATCTGAACCGATATCACTTTCAACCCATACAGATACCGATGCTTGAAAATTGTAACACTTAACTAACTCTCTAGCCTTCTTAAACCCAAAGTTTTATGGCTGCAGCAACACAGGCCTTCCATCTGTCCCTATCTTGAGCAAGATCTATATACTCTTTTCCATCCCTACCGATTTCCTTTAGGTCTATCTCAACGTTGTCCCTCCATCTTCGTCTTGGTCTCCCTACAGGTCTCTTACCATTAGGTTTCCCAACAAGAATCCTGTAAACTCCTCTTTCCTCTCCCATTCGTGCCACATGGCCTGCCCACCTAAGTCTTCTTGATATAATTATTCTAATAATATCTGGACATGAATACAAATTATGTAGTTCTAAATTATGTAACCTTCTCCACTCACCTGTCTCCTCATCCCTTTTAGGTCCAAAGATTTTCCTAAGGATCTTATTTTCAAATAGTCTCAATTTATGTTCCTCTGTCAATGTAAGGGACCAAGTTTCACACCCATATAATAATACAGACAAAATTACTGTTTTGTATATTTTAACTTTTAGTTCCTTAGATATATTAAACGAGAAAACAAAAGTTTATGAAGAGAGAAGTAACAGCATTTCCTGAATTAAGCCTACTTTTTATTACTGTAACACTTAAAGGTTGTTCAAATATTTATTAATATTAAAGAGTGAGTATTTCACTCGAATTATAAGCATCATCACAAAATATGTTTTTTTTATATCGACTTTTGCATAACTTCCTTGAAAATTAAGATTCCGGGAAAGTGTCGTGCGATATTTTTGCGGAAACAGCAAATGATCACAATGCTGGAATCGGTAAACAAAAGTCAACTGATACTTTCCGATACGGTATCGGTATCGGCTTTGCCCTATTAAATGATGTTTTCTATCAAACGATACCCTCAATATTAAATTATAATTTAGAAAAATAAATCAAAGGGACAAAAGTAAATGAAGACAAGAAAAACAGAAACCACGTATAAGAGTAATCAATTTTCTTGATGCTTGGAGAATGTAGCACGGAAAATCTGACACACAAAAGATCCCGTGATTGCCGTACATGCGCAACGAAATTCTCTTTAAACGCATAAAAACAATGTGCACGGTTTCTTCGGAACCCTGAATAGAAGTGCACATTGTCACTTTTTCCACAAACATGTGCATCCATTGTTACAAACAGCAGTAACACACAATGTGATCGTTTTTGATCGCCGATTGCATTCATCAACTAAAAAGTAATACATTTCTCAAACATTTCCCATTATATCGTTACTCAATAATTTTTTCCACGTGTACACAAAAGCAGAACAACTCTTGCACAAATGTCATTTTTTTATTAGGAAATAATGCACACAAACAACGCAAATATGTGAAAACAATCATCAGTTCTCTAATTCACAAAATAAAAATATTTATTAAGATGTCGAATGTTTGTAGAATTATGGCCCAACTTGACTGTACCCTTTGTTCAAAGTTGACCCCTTAATCATTTAAATGCCAGATGTGTGAAAGAAGCTTAATAAAGCAGCCGTCAGAAATTCTAAAATCATGTAATTTTTGTGCAAAATGTTTATTGATGTCGACACACATTGCAACTTTCTTGTAAAAATAAGACACCTACAAGATTTAATGGCAGGTTTGATTGTAAAGGCTTTGTTTCCGAAGTTTATACATCGTAAATGGTTCCTTTTGTTCACGCGTTTTTCTGTGATGTGTGTGTGTATATAACGCAAGCAACCGGTGAAAAGATGTCTTCTCTAGTCGGTGTAGAAGAAATCGGCAGACATGGGACCAATCCAACTTTTGTTGTCTCTCTGTCTTGCACAGGTAATTATCATCCTCATGCTTGCAAAGCTCAGAGGATTTTTACTAACATTCGAGAATCAAGTTCAAGTCTGAAGATCATCTGCCAAGATTCAAGTCCCGTTTAAGTTTCACGTTTTTCAAGCGGCTTCAAAATGGCGGTTGGCGGCCATTTTGTAGCGGTCTTCTCTATCTGTAACTGTAGACAATGATCCCGGTGTGCCGTCTTTTATATCTTAGGCCATGTTTTCTTTTGTTCGTCAGTGTGCGAATTAACGGGTAGATCCCCCCCCCCAAACAAAAAAAATATCCTCGGCAAAAGAAAATTAATTTTGCCCCTGTCAGGGATGTTTTTAAACCCCTCAATGAAAATGGAATTGAAAACATACCCTTTCTTAACTATTTATGGTCCAGTCATCAAATATTTCTCTGTCCGAAAGTATGCAGCCTTATGCATTAAAGAAGGGCACCATTCTGCAACTGACCATCTTAATCGAACCATCAGCAGCAGGCTGTTTTCAACTTACGTTTCTATGGCATAGTGCTGATATTTTACATGTATTAAAGTATTCACAAGAAGCTTGTACGAGGGCTATTTTTTCCAACTTCCGATAGGGCATGACATTATAACCAGAGTGAATAGCGAAATGGGTTTATTGACAGAAGTTACGTACACGTATAATCTACTTTTCAACGTAATCACCAAGAAGATCCAGACATTTATCATACCGATGCACCAGCTTTCCAATACCCTCTGCAAAAAAGGTGCCGCCTGTCTGGAGAGCCAGGTCTGCCAGGTCCTCCCAATCACTTCTTCATCGCCGGGAAAAGGTGAAAGTCACTGCAGCGCCAGGTCTGGGATGTAAGGAGGATGACCAAACACTTCCAAGTGGAATCGTTGAAGAAGGTCTTGGGTTGACGCAGCAACATGCGGTCGGGCATTGTCATGAAGCAAGACAATGCCTGAAGACAGCATGCCTCTCCGGCACACAGCTCATTCGACCGTGAATTTCCGATGCATTGTGCCCCTCTGTCTGTAGAAATCGTATTACACTACGCACCTCGCACTTGGCGGGAGAGTCGATTATAGCAGACATCTCTAAGTGCCCGTTACTCAGCTTCGACTGAAGCGTTGGCCTTGGCAGTGGTGGTGGTAGTGGCAGGGGGGGGACACCAATCACGCCGCATGACGCTCCGCTTCCTACCACTTCACGGGCCACCTGGCGGCACCATCGGAGGTTGAAAAAAAATAGCCCTCGTAGATAAGTTAGATGGACAATAACTTTGAACTTGGCAAGAGAAATTTGGTCGAGTTTTCGGTGGTTTTATTCGATAGCTCTGCTTTTGTATGAGTTTGGGTTTTCTTAGAATATAAAAGTAGTATGTGTTCCTAAATTACGCGTAAATGTTACCATAAGATGGAATGATCTAGATTAGAACCAATGTTGTTAGCTACTTACAACCGCAAGGCAACAGTCTTAGTTTTCTAACTGGTAACATGCCAAAATTTGCATACCCAAACAAACCTACCTCCCAAAATGAAATCACAAACAACACACTTAGTGGACATCCCCCCCCCCCAAAAAAAGCAAGAAGCTTAATTCGCACAGTGAATGTAGCCCACTGTAAACAATAGGTCCAACACATGCATAAAACTGACTTAAACCTTCAATTTCCCTGAGAATTCTCTTATTCTGTATTGCAGGCAGTGCAATTCGTAGCTACCCAACAACAATATTTCTACGACGTATCTACAACTCCACTTCATAGCTATCCTGTGATATTTTCAGACGCCTCAGAAGGTAAGATAAATATGTACTTATATCATTGTTCTTCATTTTTATAAAGATAAAAGGTGATTGTACAATTTTCCTCTTCTATATAGTTAATTTTGTCCAAGGGCGTTGATTGATTAATTGAATTACGTTATTCTTAGGGCTAGGCCAATACAAACACTTGAAAATTGCAATAATTAAAAGTTATTCAAAACATTCATTAACAACAGTGTGTAAGCATTCCACTTTAATTATATGCATTAATTTTGAACAAGATTTTCGCTTTAAAAATATTCAAAAATTGCATTAAAATATTAAATTACATATTATGCCATCAAAGAATTAAGTTTTTCACACACAACTTGTGCAAAATAACGTGAAAATTTTAATATTGCATAATTTCCAGGATAATTAAGACTTCACGAAAGTGTCGTGAAAGATCAAAATGCAGCAAAGGTACCGGTCGATATCGGTACATAACTTCTGACCGATACTTTCCGATACCGATCCTTCGATACATCGCCATCGGTACCGGCTCAGCCCTAGTTATTTTACGTCCCTTTTCTTTCAGATTTGTTAATCGCGGCGGCGATAAGGATGAATGACAATGTGATGAAATTGATGGTGGAACACTCATGAAGAGCACCCATGCCGGGATTCGAACCCGGGATCGCCTGGCGTCGTAGAGCGCTGTACTAACAACGTAGGAGAATCTCCTTTAAAAGTGCGAGAATATACGAGGGCCACTATTTATATTTTGAGCCTTGGCAACACTGATTGAAGTTAGGCGCGATTTGACGTTTGCACGGAATCGTCTGGCATTATTGACCATAATGTACTTCAAATGTTTTGTCAATAGCTTCATTTGTGTTGTTTATGTTGCCTTGGAGATTGCGCGACAACAATAAAATGGAATTAACATGTGAACATTTTCGTGCGAGGATTTTTTACGATTTTCGATGTGGATTATCAAGACAAGAGTGCATCGATCAACTTACTTCCACATTTGGCGATGAAGCCCCATCCTGTGAAACTGTGAAACGCTGGTATAACGAATTTAATCGTGGCCACCATTCGCTCACCGACGAGATTCGCGAAGGTCGTCCAAAATCAGTTGTTGTTCAAGAAAACATTGATGCTGTGCAAAACCTAATACTGCAAGATCATCATGTGACATACTGTGAGATTGAGGCAACCATAGGCATTAGTTCCACCAGCATATATAAAATATTACATGATCATTTAGCTGTGAGAAAGGTATGTTCTCGTTGGATCCCACACAATTTGACAAAACTCAAAAAGACGCTCGCGTCAATTGGTGCAAACAAATGCTCAATAAATACAATCGTGGTGCTTCAAAAGACGTATATAAGATTGTAACAGGTGACGAATCATGGATATATGCATATGAGCCGGAACGTAAACAGCAGTCGACTGTATGGGTGTTTCAAGATGAACCCAATCCAACAAAAGTTGTTCGCGCTCGAAGCACATCAAAACAAATGATCGTCTGTCTTTTCGGGAAAACTGGTCATGTGGCAACTGTGCCTTTAGAGGAACGTAGAATGGTCAGCTCTGAATGATACACAACAATTTGTTTGCCAGAGGTCTTCGGTCAAATACGGAAAACAAACAAACGCCGTCGTTTCATCAAGACAATGCCAGCTGTCACACATCTCGTCTAACAACCGACTTTATGAACAGTCAAAAAATCGAATTGATGGGTCATCCGCCGTACAGTCCTGATTTGGCACCCAATGACTTCTTCTTGTTCCCGAATGTCAAGAATAAATTGCGTGGACAACGATTTTCGTCGGCGGAAGACGCCGTTGATGCGTTCAAAAACCATATTATGGACGTGTCTCAAGAAGATTGGAAAAACTGCTTTGACAAATGGTTCGAACGAATGCAAAAGTGTATTGACCATAAAGGAGAATACTTCGAAAAACAATAAAGCAGTTTTCGATGCCAAATTCCTGTTTTTTCATTGTTAGGCTCAAAATATAAATAGTGACCCTCGTAACCTTCTTTGATCTCTTATATCTAATCGTTGTCTCTATCTCGCACACTGTAATCACTTGAAGTATTTATGTTGAGACGTGTAAGGTTTTACAAAGCAAGACGCCCTTTCAATCGAAAAATGCCTTGATAAGCTAATCGGAAAGATGAGGATGAATGATGATGGGAGAAAGTTGATGAAGATAATCGTACAAACCCTTAACATTCGGCATAAATTTCATGGATAGAGAATTCAATACCCTCGCTTACAACAAGATATAATGCAGTCTCATTGCAACGGTCAGAAATAATGATAAAGGTAAAAAAAAGGTAAAGTGCTCCCCTGTGCTTAGCACCACGCCATGAAGGCGTATAGGGGGTGTGGGGGTAACGTCCCACACTTTCTTGATCCGGTCGTGAGTAGGGGTGATGTGATCAGCATCACGCTCCTGACCGCCTTTACCACCCAGGCACCCATGTCATTCGACGCTGGGTGGGCGCCGGGGACGCTTCCAACGTTAGAAAAGTTCCCGGATTTGAACCGGCCGGGGATCGAACCCGGGACCTTTAGCTTGGTAGTCAGACGCGTTACCGACTGAGCCACCGCGGCCATCATTAAATGATAAAGGTACTAATTTACAGTGATTGTAATGAGTATACGATAGAACAGTAATGATAATTTCTACAAGTATCCGAGGTTTATCCATTGGCATTTTTATCACATGCAAACAGACATCAACATCCTGACAGGGATTCGAACCCAAAACGCATCATGCGAATTATATTCTAGTGACCTGAACGTACATGAAATGTTGTCTGTCGGCTTTATTAATTTGTGGAAAATATGAATCAGTGTTTAGAAGTAACTAGTTACAAGTAACACTTACTTTTTTTGAGGAATTATAACTATTACTAGTTATTTTTAAAATGAAGTAGCTGTAACTGTAATCTTTTTACAATACAAGTAACTTTTCAATAGTTACTTTTAAAGTTACTTTACGAATTAAATTATTAACTTGATTATTTGCAACGTGGAAGAAGAGCTAAATTTGCTACTCTAAAGATTTTCGTCCAAGTAGTTTTCGTACTTAAAACTGACCCCCTCCCCGCACGATAAATAATTGGTAACATGTCCCCTCCCTACAGAAATACCTTCTGCCTCCACTGAAAATATAATTATGTGAAGGCTTATGTACCAACCAGAAACATAAATAAAATGCATGTAAGTCTTCATATATTATTTTATTCCAATTAAGGTTTCATTAATGTAATTGTTTGCAAGACATTTTTCAGTACGAAGTAACTGTACTTTTCAAGCACCAGTAAGTGTAACTGAGTTACTTTTTTAAAACGAGTAACTGTCACTACTTACTATTGAAAAGTAACTTTCCGAACACTGATATGAATCAACAAGCATACCGCACTAAAGGGTACAATATTAAATCATGTGCGCCTTAGAGTCCCTTATTCGATGTGAAGAAATATCACCTTTTCTTTATGTAGCAATTTGTATTAATCCTTCAGGATAATAAAAATACGGTTATATTTGATTGTGCTTGTCTTAGGAACGGTAACGAATCTATCTATAAATCTCTCTCTCTCTCTCTCTCTCTCTCTCTCTCTCTCTCTCTCTCTCTCTCTCTCTCTCTCTCTCTCTCTCTCTCTCTCTCTTCATCTCTTACCTATAGACAAGAGAAACAACACAGAGATGAACAAAGAGAGAGAGAGAGACATAGAAAGAATAGACAGAATTTGATATAGATGAGATATAGAAAATTGAAGACAAAGGGTAGAAATAAATAAAGAGAAACAGGTGAAAAGAAGAACAAACAGAAAGAAAGAGGTAGAATAATAGAGCAAAAGAGAGAGAGAAACGTAGTAAAAAGAGAGAGAGAGAAAGAAACAGGTAGGAAAGCAGAGTAAGAAACAGGTAGGAAAGCAGAGTAAGAAACAGGTAGGAAAGCAGAGTAAGAAACAGAGAGACGGAAAGAATAGGATAGATAAAAAGAGCAAGGAATATAGGAAGAAATAGAGAGACAACAAGAAATATAAAGAAATACAGAAACAGCAAGAAAAAGAGAAAAACGAAGATAGAGATGCAGTACATGAAGAGATTTAGAAATGGCAGGAAATAGAGATAGAAGAAGAGAAAGCGAGAGAAGGAAAGAAAGATATAGAGAAACATAAAGGAATAACGAGAGAGAATGAAAGAGGACGAAAACAAGAAATTAAGAGATGAAGGGAAAGAAACAAAGAGAAGAAAATTAAAATTTAGGGAGAATCTACAAGTAGCCAAGTAAACGAGAGCCATTTTTAAAAATGCTTCCCACACTCGAACTCACCGAAACAAAATTTCCTAGCAACGCCACCTTGTCAGTATTTTCGTGATGTGAATGGTATGTCCATGGCATTCCTTTTCAACAGTAAGTCCCATTTTCACCACATTTGATGTTCACTTTTAGTGGCGTAGGACTATAGAAAGATGAGTTATGAATTTCACTAATTATTCATGTGCACGCCTTTAGACATAGATTTATTAGGATTAACACTTACTCCCTATTCCACCAGGTAACAGACTCTTCGGACTGACCAAACACACAGGTAAGAATTTTTAAATTAAAATTTCATATCAATAATGATAATATGTTTAAAGCATTGAAAATTATTGTATTTACATCTTATATGTTTGTTGACAAGCATGCTGTATTTCAGTAGTTAAGTACTTATAATGAAAATCTATTTTAAGAAAATTGCATACATAAATATACAGAGCAAAATTCATCATATTCAATGATATTTAAAAAAATAATTAATAAATAATAATTCAAATGAAAAATAATTATGATTTTTTATTTTGATTTTTTGTTATTTAACGTTGATGTTCTGTCACTTTTGGCTAACCGCGACGATGAGGATGATTATATGACATTTATGAAGAGACACTCAAAAAGAACGCCCGGGACTCGAACCCGGCGACTTCGAATATCAACAGCTTGGCGCACTCTTCCACCAAAACGATTATTATTATCATTATTAATAATTATAATAATATATCACAGTGTAAGTAATTTTTGTCATTGCAGGTGCCTCAGGAGAAGGTGGTGGTACCGGTGTAGTTGGTGGTGAAGGTAAGTGAACCATTCATTCCTATACTGCAGGAGGCCTTAGAAAAAACGCTTCGCGGGCTAACAGCAGGCGTCGCTCGCACACTGTTGCCGATACTCTCGTGTCGTCTGCTCCTCAGCCGAACAAACAGGCCGAGGTAGCAAGAGGCAGAGGTCACTCACCCTTCCAGAAGGGTGCAGCGAGATAGCTGTGGCAACCGGGCTAGTTCATTCGCGGACCTGATTGGTTCTGGCAGACACACCCCCATATTGTCGTCTGCTGCAAGCCCGCGAAGCGATCTCTTTAAGGCCATTTGGAGTTATAACTGATATGGTATGGTTTGTCTGGAATTATATCTCACACCAAAATATATATTATTTACTTTCGTGTTGTAGAAATGCATTTCATGCGCGAGGATTGTAAATGTTCCTTATAAGATATATTTTTTATTTCCTATTACTATTCATTTGTAGCTTATTTATTGTAAATAATATTATAATTATAAAAAACCCATTTCAAGAAACGAAAACTTTTTGATTCTGATAGTGCTACTTGAAGTAGAAACTGCTACAAAAAAATATTGAACAAATTGTGTAGCGAGGCAAATCAGACGTTCAGATATACTCTTGTAACATTTAACTCTTCTTTTTTTACTTCAACAATATACGTAATTTTACACGTAGCGTTTGAATTGGAAAAAAAAATCCCACATTTACATAATTTAGGCATTCTGACAGAATGAAAATCAATTCAAATTTCATCATAAAACGTTTAGGTTATCTGCCATTACATTATGACCAATAGCTTCAATATTATAAGCGAAAATCAGGGGCGAACAGCGAGTGAAACAACCTGTAATACCGTCGAGGAAATTATAACACTTTTGCTTCAAATTTTTTTTGGCAGGTAAATTTCATTTCGGAGCCAAGGGGGATGCAGAAGGTGGCGGTGAAGGGTCTTTTGGAGGACAGTCACACCTTGGAGGTAAATATTTCTCCCTTTAAATTTTAAACTTAAAGCTATATCTTGCCTGTAGCTCTCCATAAGACCATAACTGAAGCTAATGCGGATTGCTTTTCAACGGCACATTAAACGGCGTCAAATCTCTTTGTTTTTTTGTTTTTTTATTTATTAAACAGGAGGATGTTAACCCTAGCTTACGCGAGGGGGAGGGGGCGGGGTCTGTCAGGCCCACCAACTCTACTTTTTCGATTTTTCAACTGTGACATATTTTGTAAAAAATTGAAATAAATTACATTGTTACCTACGGTGTTCTCAATATTATTTTGTTCATAAAAACATAAAAGTAATGTAAATAGAAGGCAAAATGCACTTGGTGGGCCTATCAGGGGGCCATCTCATTCGAAACACTCATGTCTGTAACAGTGTACAATTGGCTGGCAATTATGGTAATTTCTGTAATTATTATAATCAACAAACAACTACTCCTAAGAAAACAAAGCAGGATTAACAAAAAATATCATGTTTTTTGTGAGTTTTAGCGAATTATAAAATATGTGTGTAACACTCATGCAATAATTGGCTATTATTATTTATAAATGAAGGTAATTTTTTCAATTATTATAATTTATAAATAACTGCACGTATATAATCAACCAAGGAAGCAGTGATTCAATAACAAAATGGTTTCTTGAATTTTAGTGATAAAAAGTGGGGGCCTGTGAGCGCCCCTCCCCCCTCGTCCCTCAGATAAGTACGTTTCTCGTACGCCACGGGTAAGCTGGGGTTAATAGCTATCAATCTAAGCAACATGAGGTTACAAATACGTAAAATCCAAGCCAAGTATAGTTACATCAGTTCCTTACGAAAGACTGCTTTATTTTCGAGAGTACTATTATCTCTCAGCAGTGTCGGCGATTAGGGATGTATGGGGGTCGGTTGCTCTTCCTTCCCCCCCACACACACTTTTTGGCATTTTTGCTCCCGTACCATGGCCTAAGTTTGTCCCTCTGCGCCCCTCAGTTTTGATACCCAATCGCCGCTACTGTTTGGCAGCGTAAATCAAACTGCTTAATCATAATCATAATTGCTTATATGGGAGCATCGAAATTACATATAATTACACACCGCTATGGGAGCATCGAAATTAGATATAATTACACACCACTACGGGAGCATCGAAATTACATATAATTACACACCGCTATGGGAGCATCGAAACTACATATAATTACATACCGCTATGGGAGCATCGGAACTACATATACACACCGTTGCACGTTGCACGTTGCATTTTCTTGACGTTTTCTTTGTGAAGTGCCGTTTCCTTGACTTCTATATCCATTTTTCCCCATTTTCGTTCATGTTTGTGCGATCTTAGTTTCTTTTCCTCTGCAACTGTCGCTCGAGGGTGTTATCTTCTTTTTCTTTCTACTTGAAGTTCACTCTGGCCGTGGGGTGCGGTGAGTGCGGCGTCCTAATACCGCAGTACCAATTTGGTTAACTGCAGGATTGTGGTGTCCTCTTAGTTCATTCCAGAACTTTGCTGTTATTCTTCTGATGACATCTTCTATCTTGTCAATTTCGAGATCTTCATGGATTTGCTGATTAGTTGTGTATCTGTCGTGTCCACTGATTATTCTTGTAGCTTTGTTTTGAATTGTCTGAAGTTTTGCCAGGTAGCTTTTCGCAGCATGATGCCATGCCGGTATCGCATAGAGTATTGCTGGCCTGATCATTGTTTTGTAAAGGCCTATCCTTGTGTCTAATGACAGCTGCAGGTTTCTGAAGATTGCATAGAGTCCTCCTATTCTTTGGTTTCCTTTGTGGTGTATTTCTTCTATATGGGCTTTGAACGTAAGTCCGCTGTCTAGCGTTAGTCCTAAATATTTTGCTTTCCTGGCGTTTGTGATGTCTTGTCCAAAGAGCTTCAATGTTTCTTGCTCTTGTCTTCTCCTTCTGGCGAAGATAACTGCTATGCTTTTGGTGGCGTTGGTTTTGATTCGCCATTTCGTTGTCCAGCGTTCGAATTCTTCTAGCTGTCTTCTTAATGTTGTGTAACAGAACTTTAGTTGTCTTCTGGATGCAAAGAAGGCCGAGTCATCCGCGAAGAGTGCTGGAAAGCATCCTGGGACTATCGTAATATCTGCTGTGTAGAGGGCATACAGTATGGGAGCCAGGGTGGAGCCTTGGGGAACTCCCGCGTTGATGTTTCTGGCTAAAGCTGTAGCTCCTTGGAATGTCGAGATGAATGTTCTTCCTCTGAGGTAGCTTGCTAATAGATGTATGTACGTGTCCTGTATTGGCATCTGGAATAACTTGCGAATTAGCCCTGCTATCCAGACTCGGTCAAATGCACTTTGCACATCCAAGAAACACACCGTTAAATTCTTCCAAATGAAATACAGAGAAGGAAGTAAAAAACACACAAGAACTAGCAAAAATATGTAAGTTGAGTAGAAAATAGCAAGTTTAAACACACAAATACATGTTTTTTTTTAATTGAAAAATTTCCAGTAAGATTAATGCCACTGCACTGAAATAAAATGTAATAAAAATTATCAACTAAACCCAATTTTATAAAGCAGTGATTCGTGTGCCATCTATAGACTTACATATAACTATAAACGAATTTCCAGTTTCAGTTGTCCAGCACCACAGTGTATTTTTTTAAATATATTCTGTAATTAGTGCCTAAATATTTCAAGACACAGGAAGTTACATTTCATCATTGTTTACATGCAATTTCATAATTTACTATTAATCAATGTAATATCTCCACTGACTACGATCTATTATCTTCACTTTCGCTTAAATATTAAAGTTAATTTATCTTTATTGTATAAACTTTGTACAATTAATATCACGGACGCAGTAAATTATAAACTCCGTTCAGGATTATTATTTGTACATTTTGAAATTAACTTTGTGAGAATTTTACATTATTTACAATTAAATTATCATTAACCATAATTTCTCGTTGCAGGTCAGGGTAATATAAACAGGCAGTCAAAGGCAGGTAGGTAAAAAAAAACGGTATTAAGAAAATAATTACAGAAATAATTGCGTGTGATATGGCGTTTCAGTAGCATAGACGTGACTAACTATGAAATGGCCTTAGCCACGCAGACATCTTGAGAATAATTGAGAATATAGAGCAAGGATCATATACAAACACAGAGATGTGAAGATCGGAAGAATGGAAGTGATCCATGGAAAGGTGTAAAGAAATAGAGGAGAGAAAGGGACGAAGAAACGGGTAAAGAAAACATATAGGAAAGAGAAATAGAGAAATCAAGATAAGTAGAAAGATATACATGGATATAGAAAACAGAGGAGGAAAGGAAAGAAAGGTATAGATGGAGAAATTGATATAAAAAGAAAGAAATAAAAAGATATACCTAGATAGAGGAACATAGGAGGAAAGAGAGAGAAAGAATGGGATGGAGAAATAAATATAGAAATTAAAAAAAAACAGATATAAAAGAGGAGAATAAAGATAGAAAGACATGCGTGGATAGGAAAGCAAAGTGGGAAAGAGAGAGACAGAATAAAAGCGATGGAGAAGTAAATACAAGAAGAAAGAGAGAAAAAAGACAGACCATCAAAACATGACCACCGAAGCAGGGGTCCAATGGAAACATTCCGTCCACCCGTGAACACCCAACGAAATTCTCCATCTACGCCACTGGCCGATATTAGAGAGCATTAATGCAAAGGAACTGTGTTCAACCTAGTAGATTCTGTACTCAGAAGAGTGGTGTTTAAGTTCAGAAGATCCAACAAATGCCTGTCTGCTGCTTTCCAGGTCCATTATTGCACACTGTACGTACACCGCTCCATAACACAGGGCAAACGGTGCAGACACCAAATGCACTACGAGACACCAAATCAACGAAGTACACAGCTCGGTGTTGCACTTTGTAAAGAACTGACGCGTGAGTGCAGAGAGTTAAAAACTTCAGCGAACTATACGGAGGGGGGGGTATTGAGTGATCGACTTACGACATCGCCACAGAAAGTTCTGACCACGAATGTGTCATTCACACTTATGGTTGTGGGTGAAGGAGAATAAGTATAGAAAGATTCCTGACTTGAACCTAAATTATTTCATTTGTAACATAATGGATTTGCCTATAATAAACTAAGCACCTAATAAAATGTTTGATTATATACTATTAATTATTTCTCTTGCAGTCTACGGTGGTTACAAGATAAAAACACACTTTTTGTTGTGACGTTTCAGAACACACGCTCCCTTCATCAGACATTTATTTTTAGTTTCATGGTTAAAAATTTGTAACAAAAAAAAAAAAGAATCAGTTATATAATGGACCTTGTCAATGTAACATTGTTGTAACATAGCAACTTAACTATGAAACAAGCAGTCTGTTTTAATATTTTTTCAGATGAAGATTTTTATCACAATTGTAATTATAGATCACAAATATCATCAGAGAATTCAAAATCATCATCTTTTGACTCTTTTACAGAGATTCTTCATGTCTTCCGTTACATTAAATTTTTAAGATGGTGGCTTAGCCTTACCCCACTTGTGAAAAAGAAAACTCCATAGTGGTTCTATGTTGCCTACAAGAGAAATAATTCTGCAATGCAAGCAATGCGTAGACTACATACAAGAAAAATTATGATTACTAAGTTTTTGTTGAGTCCAATATGATGTTACTAATCAATTTTGTAAGTTGATATGTAATTTAGTATTGCTAGCATTAAGCAAAAGCAATTTGATCTATTGACGCTGTACCTAATTTATTTTATATTTTGCAGGGTTAAGATTACTCGGCGTAAACAAAATTACAGGTAAGAGACAGCTCAAGAGGTTAATTTTTATGTTCTTTTCTTAAACTGACCGAATATCAATAAGAGAATTCCAATAAAATAAGCAAAATAAAGTGATACAGGGATGAATATTTATATATAGTGCCTGAAACTTTTGATTGGTTTCTTATTTTAAGTCCATTTGTTGCACAGATATGCTAATCGGGACTGGACCTACAGTTGAAAGTGGGATCCAAACCACTATGTGCCTCCATCGGGTATCGAACCAGGCGTACTGCTTGGAACTGTGTTTAAAAAAAATGAACTTGTATGTTACAACAAAAAATAAAATTGAAACTACTGTAAGCTGTGATATTTACTCGGCAATTCCATGCAGTAGTGTAACCAGGATTTTCACAAGGGGTGTATAGGGTATAGGTCCCTTTTATTAGTTACTTCTACATTCCAGTATTTTCTCATATTTCTTAGGTTATTAATTTTATGTAGGGGGTCATAACCCTTTAACTCCTCCACTGCAGGAAACATTGATTTCTAACTTCATTTTTAAATAAATATTTTGAATTTATAATTGATATTTTCATAATCATGAAAATAATTTTGACATTTCAGGTGTAACGGGAGAAGGTGGTGGTGCTGGTGAACTTGGTGCTACAGGTGAGTGAACCATTCATTTTTAAAGTGTTTTACAGAGTGGTGCATTTATACCTTAAACTTGAATGAAGCAAGATCAAATGGTAGAAGTTTCAAATTCATATGTGGAAGGGGGAATTGATGCATAAGTTTGCATATAAAGGTTCATAAGCTTTTAGTGCACATTAAATTAATAAAAAATTATGAAGTTTATTACAGTCTAGAATATAAACTGTTATAAATATCATAATATCCCTTACCAGAGGCAAGAATCACTCACTATGTCTCCGACTCAAAATAATCCAATGGAGAGCAGCGTACCCTCCCATCGGTTAATGATTTGTATATCAAAAACATTAAACTTTTTTTTATCTAAAGCACTTATTCGTTTGGTATAATGAGGTTACATTTGCAGAGAGATAAGAGGTCGATTACATTAAAGTACCGCGATAGGTAGATGACTTCATATCAAGAACTGAGTAAGCAAAGTAGATAGATATTCTTTAAAACGGGTGTTACTATTGCACTTACGTGTATACTGCTAGCAGGTGAACAGCAGTGATGTTCTCGTAATATTTTTAATACTATATTTTGTCTGAAACAATTAGAGATAGGATATTCTCGACATGAGACTATGTAGAAATACATGTTATTGAAAAACGAATTACATCGAGTACTACAACAGGTCCTACGTATGCATATTGGACCATTTGCAACTTGACAGAGCACATTTCAATCAGTGGAGGACGCTCCATATGTCCAGGGAAGCGCCTCGTTGCCCCTGTCTAGTGGGTGGATAGTCAGCTGCTATTAAATATCTATCTCAACATGACATGAAAAGGAAGATAAAGTGTCACACTGGCATCATTCAGAAAATACATACATGCTTGATACATAATGGTGCCTTGTACCACTCGCTACTCCTGTTTCGAAGGGAGGTTTGCCACAGGTTAGGGTATAATCAGTAGAAGCTAAAGCAAACTGCCTTGATGCGACGATCGTGTCCGTCCGGGTTAACTATCGACGTTTGAGAAAGTACAGTTATGTGTTGTAACAATTCCATTAAAAGTTAATGAGATTGTAACAATCCACAAGTGTCCGTGACAGTATAAGGCCTACAAAAGGAGGATTACGGCCCGTTTCGCCTTATTGCATTCTCACCTCCCCCAATACAATTTCGCGTGATTTATGTGACACTAACTTTCTAAGGCGAAACGGTACATCCCATTCAAACAAATGCAAAAAGCCAGGAAACTATATCAAAAATCCATCATTGCACAATACAGAAATGCCAACCTCCAGATTTACCGTGCCAAAAAAAGCAATACGAAACCGAGCTACTAAATTATAAGACACAACAATGGAATATCTTCATCGAAAAACGTCTGGAAATAAATAAATGGGGCACCCCGTATAAAATCGCTACCGGCAAAATAAAAAAACCGCAAACCATTTCCACCTTAATTAATGACGAGAACAACACGAATATGACAAAGGACTTGGAAGAAACCATCAACTTCTTAATGAAGAATCTCATACCAGACGACAAACCTGAAAACGACAGCGATGAAAATAAGGATACAAGAAAAATCTATCACCAGCCATATCCAGAATCACCAATATTACCTTTCACTACCCAGGAAGTAGAAAACGAAATAAGCAGCATGAAAATGAAGAAGTCCCCGGGAACAGACGGAATTCCTGTGGAAATAATACAAGAAATCACCCCAGTACTTACGCCTTACATTACTCAACTATTTAATGAGTGCCTTGTTCAGAAGATATTCCCAGAAACCTGGAAGGAAGCAAACTTAATAATCATCAAGAAACATCCAAATAAAGATGAAACCAGGGTCAATTCATACAGACCAATATGCCTTCTAAACGTTTTGGGAAAACTCTTCGAGAAACTTATCCTAAAAAGACTCAAAGAATTTCGCCTGCTCAAACCCATATCAGGGATACAATTTGGGTTCACGAAAGGTAAATGCACTGACGATGCATTACGCCTGCTATCGTCTACAACACAAAACACTCCAAACAAGTACATGGTTGGAATTATGGTGGACATCGCCGGGGCATTTGACAACTTGTGGTGGCCCAGCCTTTTTCAAACACTTAAAAATATGAACTGCCCAGGTACACTCTTCCTACTTCTGAAAAGTTATTTCTCTAACAGAAAAGTTAGCATCAATTATCCGGATCTACAAATGAGTAAGATCACGTCAAAAGGTTGTCCTCAGAGTTCCATTCTGGGACCCGAGCTTTGGAATACTAACTTGGAGCCTGCGCTTATGAAACTACAAGACCATCCAGACATAGACCAGATCATAGCTTATGCGGATGACATTATCATGCTCACTTCCGGTAACTCAAGAAGGGAAATCGAAGATAAAGCATCCACTGCAATCAATATGCTATCCAATTGGTGTGATCATGCTAAACTCAAAATAGCTTCGGAAAAGACTCATTATATTATCCTTAAGGGGAAGTTACAAAGAAACCCTCAAATCAAACTCAGAGAAAGAAACTTAAAAAGAGTAAGAGAATCTAAATACCTTGGTATTACTCTTCAAGAGAAGATGTTTTTTAACAGACACATAGCCCTGGCAACAACCCAGGCCGAAACAACTATAAACAGTCTAGCCACATTGAGTTCAGCAAACTACAACCTTCCACTATCACACATAAAAACATATCTCATTACCATATATAATTCTATTATTTCCTATGGCTCGCCCCTGTGGGCCATGGAAACCAGTAAACAGTACATTAAAAACAGATTGAGATCTTCACAACGCAAAGTGATACTTCGTCTAACGGGTGCATTCAGAACAACCTCAACCCTGGCTCTTCTCATGATTGCGGGCCTACAGCCTATTGAAATCGTTATTAAAACTAGAGCATCAAAGTATTACTTTAGAAATGGACAAGAGGACGAAATCTATAAACTAATTGGAATACGCCCTGCCACGGTACCAGAAATTTACAACCACTTGTTTAGCGTCTGGCAACAGGAATGGACACAAGCTACGCAAGGAAGGAGACTTCACAGCTTCCTTCCAAACATAAAAGAACGACTTTCGATGGACCATTTCCATCCCACGAGAGGTCTCATACATTTCCTAACGGGACACGGTCCCTACGGTCAACACCTAAAACATCCTCAGACAGACTGATAAATGCCTGAAATGTAAAACCGAGACGGACACACCGGAACATAAAGTCTTCTTTTGCCAGACATCAAAGAAACAAATCGAAGATTTAAGACAAAAGCTACCAAACTTCAACACGTACCAGTTAATAAGAAATCCCGAGCACTTTACGTCACTAAACGACTTAACAAACCTGGTGTCGAAAGAGGAACATTCCCTCTTCAAATCCGGCATCACTCACCTCCCCATTCAACCCCTACCTCCGGAATGTAATATACCCCCCAGAAGATCACAAAGAATCCACCTTCGACAAACTCAACAACAGGACATCCCTCCTTAGGACTAAGATCACCAAGAGGATAATGAAGAAGAACCTCCCACAGGAACATCAAGAAGGAGACACTAATACAGAAGACAGTGATACGCCAAAACGAAAAAAGGTTACGCCTCCCCGGAGAAAGGCAAAGGATAACACTGCAAGGACTCGACCTAGGAACCAACCGAATTTAACCCAGATTCTTCTTTTTCGTTTCTTTCTTAAATTGTAATCTTACACACCCTTCTTTATTCTCGTTACTAAACACACTGCAAACTTCTCTCACTGATTCTTGACAATTCTCTATATTTCCACTACCGAACGTACTAATGTACCCGATACTTCCCAGGAAATCCCTCCCTACTTCTTCCCTTCCTGATGATGTCCCGGGTACCAACCGTCGTACCGTACTCTTGTAAAGGTTCGACATTTTCGAAACTGATATCAAAAGATTTTTACGGCGTCACATTAGGTTGCTAAATATATAATTTTCGTTATATACGCATGGCGTTAAAAGTTTATTTTGAGAAGAATTTCTGGCGTATTATAAGTATTACCATTGACTTGTAAACGATCGTTGCACTAGAATTCATAGAGTGAGATACATAAGTTAATGTCAATTCAACTTTTCAACAGCACGAGCGGCTAGGGACAGTCATAGCAACTTGGAAATATTAGGTCAGTCAAAAAGTAAATGCAATCATTTTTTTTAATTTTTCACAGCAACAATAGAAAACTTACAATGATATCATTTTCCAACATAGTCTCCCTGCAATTCAATACACTTGGTCCAACGTTCCACAAGCTTTCCGATACCCTGAGAAAAAAAGGTTTCGGTTGAGCAGCAAGCCACGTATGCACCGCTTCCTTCACCTGTTGATCTGTGTCGAATCGACGGCCTCTTAAAGCATCTTTAAGTGGACCGAACAGGTGGTAATCCGACGGAGCGAGATCGCGACTGTATGCAGTATGCTCTAACACCTCAAAGCCCAGATTCTGAAGAGTTTGAGCAGTGTTGGCGGCGGTATGGGGACGCGCGTTGTCATGCAACAAAAGGATGCCTTCCGACAATCGACCTCGTCGTTTGCTTAGAATTGCAGGCTTCAGCTTGTTCGAAAGCATATCACTGTATCGTTCACTGTTTATTGTTGTCCCCTTTTCCACATAATGTTCCATAATTGCCCCTTCTGAGTCCCAAAAAAGTGTGAGCATCCTGCAGTGTTGACGCTTGACTTTTTTTTCACTGGAGATTCAGAGTGTTTCCATTCCATGCTCTGGCGTTTGCTCTCAGGTTCGAAGTGATGGATCCATGTTTCATCTCCAGTGATGATTCGTTTCAAAAAGACTTCACCTTCGTTAGCATGTCTGTCCAATAATTGCTGACAGATTCTCACACAGTTTCTCTTGTTCACGTCAATGAGTTCTTTAGGGACCCATCTCGCACAGACTTTATGAAAGTTGAGCCTCGAATGGAAAATTTCATATGCAGAACCATGACTAACGTGCATATGGTTTGCCACTTCATCAACAGTCACTCGTCGGTTATTCAGAACCAGCTAACGGACTTGCTCAATGTTGTCATCAGTAGTGGATGTGGCTGGACGACCTGCTCTTTCCTCGTCCTTCACACTTGTTCGACCACTTTTGAACTTTTCAATCCACTGGTAAATACTTCGCAGCGGTAAAACATTGTCACCGTATTGTGCTCAAAGTTTTCTATGGATTTCAGCTCCTGGTACACCTTCAGACCACAAAAATCGGATACAGATTCTGTGGTGCACACGTACAGTGGCGCAGCCATGTTTACTTGGTAACACTGCAGTGCGAACTGAAGTGATGACGCTGTAACCTACCATAGGCGAAGACAACGATACTATCTATCTGCTTGCTAGCGCAGAAAGCTGTACAGTCAACCTACGGAACAAAAGAAAAACATTGCATTTACTTTTTGACTAACCTAATACATGCTATCAGCACCAAACCTGCTTGACCTATCCACGTGTGCATTTAATAGCAGAAATAAGCATGTAAATAAATTATGCAGGTTAAGCTTTGTTTAAGCTATTAGATGCATACGTGACTAGGTTAGACAGGTCAGATTTGGTGCTGTTAGCATGTATTTCCAAATTGCTATGGCCGTCGCTAGCCGTTCGTTCCATCGCCATGTTCTTTTCTCTTTGTTCACAAAATGAGAGGTTCAAGAATTGAATTAAAAACACCAAACAAGCTGCCAACAACCTCTGCACCTCCTAATGTAAAAATATAGTTATTAAAATTGCGTTGGATGCAAGAGAATAATTCATAAAAATAGTCATGGAGAGCAATACCTGTGCACCGTACGGCACCAGATTAATTCTAAAAACCATTGAAAATAAACGAATTGAATATGGGGGCCGCTGACCCACTGTAATCTTTCCAGAATTACGATGATTTTTTTCTTAATAGACGTATGTTTAGAGTTTAAGTCCACTTTATGCACACATAGGTTAATCAGGACTGGATCTACAATTTAAAGTGGGATCCGAACCACTATGTGCCTCCACCAGGTATCGAACACAAGATCCCATGATTACAAGGCGAGGACGGTACGGCTCGTGTATATAAAAACCGGCCATCTCGGAGTACTTTCGCCGCTGTTTATTAGTAAAAAGCTGGTATGTGCACATTCAAATAGAAAAATAACACGTGCAAAAGATAACACCATCAAACTTATAACTCCTAACTTATCAAAAACGTCGAAAATTGCTATCAGCCTCAAACCTAACACTCCTAACCTGACGATGTAAAATTATAAATGGCAGTCAATCTAACACCGTAACGTTCATTTCAGTTCTATTTTGGTTTCATAAGTTTTCAGTCCTTCTTGTTAGATTTACTTCATTTTATAATACATTGATGAAATGAAAGGAAACGTTACATCTACTCTTGTTTTGCTGTGTTGGGTGCCATGTTAACTTATGCGAAACCTTCGGACGTACTTTACTTCACAATAACACATTTCCTCAAACTAAATCAACGGTAAACGTTCATAAACATCATAAATTTCGTAAACCACGCAAAATATTTCACTTTCTTTTAGCAGAAAAATCGAGTCTAACTATCTAGATTAACAATCATTGGCAACGTAGCCAATGAACGAAACAAAGTAATTGAGAATTAAATTTCCATCGTTATGCACATTACCAGCAACTAAAACTTTACCGATGATAAATGTCAAGCATACAAATACAAGTACATTGTCAAGGTTCGAAATATACCACTTCCCCACGTTCATGTACGTCGATGTACTGAATAACAGTAAGTTTAAAACTTATGTTTGTTATCAAGACTTCCACAAACTACGTAAGCTACAGAGAAACGGTGATATATCTTTATACAAGGAGGTTTTATATGTAACTATTTATGTGCAGTTCTGTGAAACGAAATACGTGTTGGCCAAGTTACACTCTTCTTAAGTGGTTTATACAATGCATACGTAAGCCCAAAACAGGCGCAAGGGGAATCTGTTCTGGCATGGTGGTTGAATCACACGTCAAAGCCATGCACAGTGACAAAAATACGTGATAAACATCTAGAGAAAAGTAATTTATATTATCACGGTGCAATAACATTACACATATTACACAAATTGCAGTACATTTCGAAAAGAGACCGATGCACCGAACACGAACTTTACACTGCAAAAATGGATGAATGGGAAACAACAGCATTTCCGATCAAAACAGCAAAATAAGTGCCGAAAGAACTTAAAAGTACTTACCAAACGAATGCCACCTTCTTCTGGATTCTTGAAACAAGGAAATCTCGCACTACGCACTAAAAAAACTATCCGAAACACTATAAAATATGATAAAACAAAACCGCGCATAATAGGTTCCACCATCACAACGGAAAGAGATGACGAAAACTGCGGGTGGCTATTCGTATCAGTGTTGCCAAACCGGATCCGCGTAAAACAGCTAAGTTAGCTATGAACGGAGATAGGAGGTGCTATTGTCATTAACTTTAAACTGGTGACAATTGATTCTTCTAAGGTTTCAACGTATAGATCGGGCGGTAATAATCCCTTCAATAATCTGCCGATTCGTACGAAATCGAAAATATAGGATTATCTGGGATTAATATTATGTCGCCTTCACATCAGCCAAGACTCTATCTAATGTCTGTGCAAGTCGTGACTTGAGACGGTTCGACCAATGAAGAAGTGCGAGGGGACGGGATTGCGTGGAGGGGGTGACGGAATTGCGGTTTCCAGCTTTTGCAGCAGCGTGTACTGCTTCGCTCCGCCAACTCGTTTTCTCCCCTTTATGCACAGCTTTGCTTCAGAGATTCCCGGGATAGAGTATAGAAAAAAGTGGCAGGAAAGGAGGGGAGGGGTGACAGAGGCAAAAGGCTAAGCTTCTAAATACCACATGCAAAATGCATATTCAGGGAAAAATTTCATTGAATCAATTCTTTCTTGGCGTGTGGAGTCCAGAGCCAGTGATGGTGCCATAGGGGGCACGGAGCGCCTCCCCCCGGTTCACAGTTTGATTTTGAGTACTTGTATTTGTATTACAACCAATAATATGCGTCGTAATTGTTAAATAACATTGGGCGTCTCGTCGCAAGTTTACCCAAAAGGCAGAAAAGCAATACAAAATAGCCATAGTGACATAATGGAGACAAAAACCTGGCAGAGTATCTGGAAGGGTTCATCGCCCTTCGTAGTCCTCTTTCGCCATGGATCCGCGTCTGTTACCCCCAACAGCCGAAGTTACTTAAAGCAACACCTGAAGCATGCCCCCTGTGTAGGGTTGCTGTACTTCACAAGAGAAAATTCAGGATGCCCCTGATCGGAAGCCTGTTGGGTAATGGCGGAGGAAGAGACTGGACCGGACAAAGTAGTAGTCTACGTATGTACACCGTAACTTCTTAATAAACGGAAATTCACTTCGAAGTCTATTATTAAACTTCCATTTCCTTTTCGGTGCCACAATGAACTAAGCTGCTATTCACAATGCCGAAACTTTATTTGACAACTGCGGATTGAAGAGATAGGCCTCCGATCACTGATTGCTTACAGTAAGCAGCTTACTACACAAGGGAAGATAATCTCAACTGAAATGTAGCACTGCAAACGGAAGGAAATAAAAATAGAATTATTACTAATTGTTATCAGCAAGTGAACTGAGCGGAACAATAGTGAAGTGAAATATCTCTGCAGTACATTCTTGCATAACTTGATAACTCTTGTATTATTGAGAGCAAGCTGTTCAATGTACAGTTAGATTGTTTTGTAAAATCAGTATTTTAAAATTACGCTCACGCATTTCAATAAAAATAATGTTCATGAAAGTATAGTCATAAATATTTCTGCTTTCTCATCCGATTCTGAGACATTAGTGCGTTCCGAACAAAGTTTCCGGGACACCGGGACAAATTATACCATTCCGAGACTGTCTAGGATCCCGATCTTCCCTACAACAAAGAGCTCGACAAGCTCCTTCGAAAATTTCGAAATGTTATGAGCCGAATGGGTGTAAAAGATCGAAATCTGGCTCCAAAAGAGCTAAATTTGCAACACTGATTCGTGTACAAATTCTGTGTTCTCTCCCTCCAAGGCCTGCTAGCGCTTCTGGGGGGAAGGGGGAATTTGGACAGTATTTAACTTACGTGCAGGCCCCTCATTCATTTAAGAACTACAACTATATTCTCCTTTGTAGCGGTGTTTGCAAGGGCCTGGGAAAACACGAAAGATACCTCTGAAGCAAATAGATCTGAGTAAACTGGAATAAAGTAGTATTTCACCAACATGATGTACCGAATCAAAACGCAGTGAAAAGGAGGTCCAATCCATGGTTAAAGGTCTCGAGACAGACAAACCTGATTGAAGAAGCACACTTCTTTATCGCACTACTAAAGGGTGCACGTGCTTCAGACGAACAGGTCAATACGTTGCTCTGCTTGGGAGCGATACCAATATCCACGCCGTGATATGCAAATATCAGGTGTGTGAATGTGTGGACGTGGTGCCGAGAAAGAGAGTACGAATTACATCCAGATTCTGTGCGTTTCATTAAGATAAATTTGTAAAAGTTTATAAAGCAGTTTACATCCAAGCCTCCCTGATTTATTTATTTATTTCCCTTCAACAGAGACAAGTCTCCAATTACAGAAAGGTAATATCAAAATATTACATTTTCATTTACAACTTGTATGTACGCACCTACACATTCACCCTCCTTCCTCCTTTACACACACACATATTCACAAACATAGACAGTTAATACATTATATATATATATATATATATATATATATATATATATATATATATATATATATATACAGACATCTTGGTGACAGAACAGGTTTACTGCTTAACTGTGACAACAAATGTTCAGATATTTACACATTTCATCTGAATTACACAAAACAAGTATCACAAACACTGGTATAATATATCATTACAACAAACTTCAATATGACAAATCCAATTATCATAATAAATACATATTAAGAGAGATAACGCTTTAACATATTCATAAATTTGGTTCGTGTCATGCCGAAATCCAAGTCCACCAAATGATTTGAGATCTTGTTATATTGAAGTGTCATTTTTTGTAGTGGGGAACCTTTATACATTTCTGTTCTTGGGATTTTGTATGAGAGTAAACGTCTATTACGTAAATGACCCTGTCTCACATTAAACCAGATTCTCTCTAGTATAGAACTACTATCAATATGTCCATTTATTATTCTATACAGAAACATTTGTTGAGAAATTTCACGTCTATTTGACAGGCTTACAAAATCAAATTCATTTAATAAATCATTGTATGATATTTTAAGAATTATTGGCGATATTCGATACTTCTTATAATACAAAAATCTGAGAAATTTCTTCTGTATACGTTCAATCATATTTTTCTGGGAGTCACAGTTTGGCGCCCATACGGAACAAGCATATTCTAATTTGCTTCTAACTAAACATTTGTAGAGCATACACAAAGAGCATATATCATTTAAACTTTTAGCATTTCTTATTAGAAATCCAAGATTCCTGTAGGCATTCTGGGTAATGCAAGAAATATGCTCAGTAAAAGTCATATTATGGGTAATAATTACTCCTAGGTCTTTAATTGAATACACTCTTTTAACAAATTCGCCGTTAATAACATACTTATCATTTCGCTCATTATTTCGTGCTCTAGTAAATATCATGTATGAACATTTCTTAATATTAAACTTGACATCATTCTCTACACTCCACCTATGAACCATGTTTATATCAGTCTGTAATTTCCTAGTATCCATAATATCCCTAATTTCTCTATATATTTTAACATCATCTGCGTACACTAAACACTTTGAAAATTTGATTGTACCTGGTAAATCATTAATATAAATTGCAAAGAATAGAGGACCCAGATTTGAACCTTGTGGAACCCCAGATTTAACATCATAAACAAAAGACTTTGCTTGTTTATAAGTTACATATTGTTTTCGATTAATAATGTAAGATTTGAAAAGATTTACATATTGTGTTGATAACCCAAAACTTGCAAGTTTTCTTAGAAGAATATTATGATTAATTCTGTCAAAAGCTTTTGCGAAATCTATATATATTGCATGTACACTAAGTCTCTCATGGAACGCATCATGTATATCTTGGACAAAATTTATCAGATTTGTTTGTGTTGATCTACTTGGCAAGAAACCATGTTGATTGTCACTTAAGAAACATTTTACATGATTAAATATGCGATTGTATAGGATGGACTCGAATACTTTCGCCGGTGCACAGAGAATTGATATGGGCCTGTAATTTTCTATTTTTGAACTTTCACCAGATTTTAAGATGGGGCATACACGCGTTTCCTTCCAGATATCAGGGAACATTTGTGTTTTCATTATTAAGTTATAAATTCTAAGGAGAGGATACATCAATACCTCAGAGCATCCTTTCAAAATGTAAGGTGGTATTTCATCTGGGCCGCTAGATCGTTTGCCTTTTAACTGTTTTGTAGCACTTTCATATTCTTTCTGACTAACTGGCGAAATCGCTAATGTGTATGATATAATGGACTCAGTGTGTTCGTCTATTATACATGGTTCAGATGTTTCAGCATATACGGACCTAAAATATTTAGCAAAACCATCAGAAATATCTTTTGCAGATTTGAGAGAATTTTCTTCAAAATTCATTGTGCTGTTACAAGCACCATTATTACTTTTCTTATTTCTAATAAAACTCCAAAACTCTTTAGTATTTGATTTCAAATTGCTTTCCAATTCCTTTATGTAGTTGTAATGGGCACTACTTATCATTGTTTTTACCTGCTTTCTAGTTTGCCGAAACAATGACTTATATTCTATTCTAAATTTTATATTTTTTCTGTAATACTCTTTTAACTTTATCAATTTAATGATATCATTATTAAACCAACATGGGTATTTATTTGTTGTCATTCGTCTTCTTTTTGGGACTGTGGCAAGAAATACTTCATGAACTCTATTACAAAAAAAGTTAACCGCCTCAGACATCAGTCATATTATCTAATACAGACCAATCTACCACTCCAAGCAAATGATACATCTGCATGAAATTGGCTTTTTTAAAATTGTAAGAATAATAAGCTTCATTTGTTATTACATCAGTAGATTCTCTTATAGTTAGGTGTACAGTCAATGCAGGATGATGGTTATCTTCTTTTACAAGTGGCATTTCATCCGTACATATATTCACATTCTTTGGAATGTTAGTAAGAATAAGATCCAAAGTTCTATCGAGGCTATTTTTAATATTGTTTACAGAATGAAGGTTATAAAAATTCAAAAAATTTAACAAAGCTCTACAAGAGGGTCCACCATTCTGTAACTCATAACCTGAACTGGTGATCGTGGGTAAATTGAAATCTCCAATTATAAGTATATTCGAGCCATGAAATTCCACAAAAGAATCAAACATATTATAAAATGACAAATATTTTTCTATACCGTGGTGGGTAACATTGTCCCTTGTAACCAAGAGATCACGGGTTCGATACCCGGTGGAGGCACAAGTGATTCGGATCCCACTTTAAACTGTGTCCCGATTAGCCTTACTGTGCATAAAGTGGACTTAAAACAACATACCAATCAATCAGTCCAGATTAGCCTGCCTGTGCATAAAAAGTAGACTGAAATCATACTTTCCGATACCGCATCGGTATCGATCCAGCCCTAGCCATTACTCATCCTCATCTCCACGATTAGCCAAAAGTGGCAGAAAAGGCAAGTAAAATAAACTAAATCAATCAAAATCAAATCTTATCTCTCACTCTATCTGTTTTGTATGATGTATAATATTTCACCTAAACATTAAAACATTTGTTCCTCTTCAATCATTTCGCAGGTAAACTTCATTTCAAAGCCAAGGGGGAATTGGAAGGTGATGGTGAAGGGTCCTTTGGCGGACATGGAAGCCTTGGAGGTAAACATTTCTGCTTTATTTCTCAATTACTGCCTCGCATCTTGCTTTCAAAAGTGCATTCTTGACAACGTGAAATGGCGTGGACTTAGATTTACATATTGCATTAAAAGCAAAAATGTGATCAATAAATCTTACAAATAATAAACGTGCATCACATAAAGCAGAAACAAAGATAAATATGTATATTAGTTGTTATGTGCATATTATTTAAAAGATTATGTAGCTCTGCAGGATTCTTATTAAGTTTCAATTAAATTGTTTTTCAATCCACTATATAACACAGCAAAATTAATAGTTACATGTACATAATTATATGACTTTTATGCAGTGAAATTTGAAGAATGTGAAATAATTTTGAGAAACAATTGATTGAGACAATAATATTCAGAAATAATACAAATTAAAAAGAGTAAACTATACATTTTGGTAACACATGGTATTCTAAGAGAGTGTACTAAGGAATTCTACAAGCAAACAAATATTAACCACATGCAAAATTACATGTAACTCTCCCTTATCTATTCCTTACGAAGATTCTGAAAATGTTTTGACTTATTTAGACGAAATTATTTTTATGCAAGCATATTACAGTCCCAAGGTACACTGTTAATCATAAATTGTACAGCAGATTTCTTCAATAAGCTCTAATGTAATTTCTGTATAATATAGTCTACAATAACCGAAGTTATAATTATTCCATTAATTTCTCATTTCAGGCCAGGGAAATATAAACAGACAAGCGAAGGCAGGTGGGTAAAAATATAAAGACGACATTTAAAAAGTAGGAGTAAATACAGAAACATAAGTGTACACATACAAGCGTATGCCAACAGGAATTTCCACAAGTAGACCTGGCCTCACAATTTCAAGTAGAAAGTATATATTTTCACAATTTAAAATATATGTTAAAAGTTGTTATGAGTAGTCTTCCAGACTCGTACTCATAATAGATATATTTTACATATTCCAAGAAATGCATGCAGCCGTCATTGGCTGATGAATTTTTTCATTTGTAGTTTAGATGCGAGTTCTCGCGGTCTGGTGATGTTAGGAGAGAACGGCTGGAGACAAAGACCTTTACGAAATTCTGGAAAATTAGCCACATCACTTATTGTAAAGAGCTGTAAGCCGATTGCTTTTTCACAGTATAAATATTAATACAATACTAAATATATTTTAGTTTCATGTATCTATACCGCAACTATGATATTCATGGGATAGTTCTACGTTAACAAATAATTTAATAAAGTTAATATTAACTTTAGAATAATATGTGATTTAATTTACTAATTTCTTTTCGTTTTATATTTTACAGGATTGAGATTCCTAGGTTTGGGCTCACACAAACTTACTGGTAATATATAACAAAGTTTTACCACTTTCTGTTCTTCAACTTCATACATTCACTCTCAATAATCACGACATAACAATTCATTGAAGAATCCATATTTTTGGTTTATTACGTATTAAGTGACACATTTTACATTATATATTGTTTAAAATGTACAAACAAACTTGGCATTCCGTTATTCTTGAACCATAAGACAAGTAATCAGTAATTAGAAAACTAATCACATCTATATTTGAAACTGTTTTGTGTTGCATTTTACAAAAAATATTAATAATTAACGAATTTTTCATTTTTCATTAAATATGTAACTATTTAATCTATCATAAGTATCAATTAATTAATAAAATACGAAAACAAATAATAATATAAATGCTATAAATATTACATAATACATATTTTCTCTTTTTAAAATCATTTCAGGTGTATCAGGCTATGGTGGTGGTACTGGTTCACTTGGTGGTGGTGGTAAGTGAACCATTCATTCTGAAGTAGCATTTGTCTTGAATTTGACACAGGCCAAATTTACTTACATTCGTATTATAGCAGAATCGACCTTAGATTGCAAGGGGGGGGGGGGGTAAATAAAAATACTTCAGTATGCTCGTATAACGAAAACTTTTCAGATGAATTTAAGAGTTATGTAAAAAAAATAGTGGGCCTTGTTTCTCAATTTGAAGCGGTTATAATAAACAATAAGGGGATAAGTAAACAATAGATTTACATATTAAATATTACTCAGTAAGTACTAAAAATAACAGAATTCTAAAATCAAATACTAGCAGAGGCAAGCTGTGGAAATTGAGTATATTATTTTTTTTTAAAAAAATCTCTGTCATATCACTAAAATGTTTTTATATATAATTGACACTTTACCTTCGAACGTGTCAATGTTTAAATACAAGGCGGCCCAAAGAAAACTGCATGTATACTAAACGAAGGGTATTAGTTGTTTGAACAAATACATCTGCAACTTACGTGTTAAAATGTGGGCAAACCAGTCACAATAACGTCATATGGTTCATTGACTATAATGGATGTTGGAAGTATTGTTACTTAAAGATCTCCTCCACCCAAAATCTTTGATAGCCATCCATTGTCCTAGACATACCAGAATGTCTGCCGCCGCCACTGAACAGTAAATAGTTTAATATTCGAATATTTTTTTCATTTGATTAGTTAGTTCACAATTGTGCGCTAACACTGTGCGAACATTTGGCACTGGTTTTAAATTGGCATCGGTGAAGTGCAAGAGCAAGGGAATGGTTGATTTAGTTCAAGGGAGGTTCTGTAGATGGCAGGCAAGTCGCATTGTCATAAAGTGCCCTCTCTTGGAAAACACAGGAATTAAATCGATGTTTTGTTGACTTGCTTTATTGAGTCGTTTTTTACAAGATTACAAGCAATGCAAGCAAGTGGATATCTGATGAAAGGACAAATGTGAAAACAAATTAGAGATCGCACTAGTAAGAATTTAAGAACTATAATTAAATTTCAAAGAGAGCAAGAACAAGTAAGGTAAATTAATTGCGTTTCCTATCATTGGGATAGATTTTCCCATTACATATCCTACAGTAGAGATTGAAAATTTTCCAAGTAAACCTTATTTTTATTCTCTCTTTCCCTGGGACAGTCAAGTGGGGAGGGGGCAGTTTCTTTCAACGAGGTCCCCCTTCATTGACGATTGACTACATATTATGAAAAGCGATACTGGAACGAAAAAGATAGCATACCAATACGTTTCTCTTGGAATTGTAGCTCATTTTAGTGTATATCCACATTTTTATTTAAAAACTGAAGTCCAATTAAAGAAGACGGACTTCAAGATTGCGACCATGTTGGTTACATATCTCCCCCCTTTCCCCAATTCCCTGTATCATGTATCGGTTTCACCAACCGTGATTGTCTTAAATGCAGATCACCCCGTACATTCTCTAAGGGAAAAACTTGGGATGTAAAAATTATGTTATTTATTTTACCTTCGAATATTTATAACATTGTTAATATTATATATTTAAGTAAACTTCTTTAAATAACTTCTCCGTCATGTTGTCATTTGTTATGTCGGACCATTAGCACAAATTTGACTTTAGTCTTAAATTCTACATTGAATCCAGTGTTGCACGACCTCATGTCTAAAAGTAACAGGGTGTACATTTGTAAACATACAATAAGTAACTCAATTACACTCGCGAATCATCAATTGCATTTTAAAAAGTCAAAAGCAATCTATTTTTGCATAGTTTAAAAAACAAAATTCGCAGGATGATGGATATAAGTTTTTTAAAGCTTTGATATTAACAAAGAGCGAATAACAGAGTTTACAACATTCCTTTATCCAAATAGAAAAACGTAGATAGATGCATATAATGGAACTTATAACTATAATAATAATAATAATTAAGCAAGATATATATATATATATATATATATATATATATATATATATATATATATATATATATATATATATATATATATATATATATATATATATATATATATATATATATATATATATATATATATATATATATATATATATATATATATATATATATATATATATATATATATATATATATATATAAGTGGCCGCGGTGGCTCAGTCGGTAACGCGTCTGACTACCATGCTCAAGGTCCCGGGTTCGATCCCCGGCCGGTTCAAATCCGGGAATTTTTCTAACGGTGGAAGCGGCCCCGGCGCCTAGCGTCGAATAACATGGGTACCTGGGGGAAACCCTGGGGGGTAAAGGCGGTCAGGGTCGTGATGCTGAACACATCACCCCCACTCACGACCGGATCAAGAAAGTGTAGGGCGTTACCCCCACACCCCCTATACGCCTTCATGGCGTGGTGCTATGCACAGGGGAACACTTTACTTTATATATATATTTAGAAATTTAAATTTGAAACTGATGTTTTCCTTAAATGTAAGTTTTGCCTGTTCGTTACGTACAAATGGTAGTTTTACATGTTACATCATATTAAAATATACTGTAGCAGTAATACTCGTGCTTCAATTTTGGCAGGAAAATTCCATTTCGGTAGTAAAGGTGATGTGGAAGGTGACGGTGAAGGAAACTTTGGTGGACATGGAAACGTTGGAGGTAAATATTTTTCCTAGTCCATTTTCCAATTACTGGATCACAATTACAGCTCTCAATATGTACAAGATTTAAAGCATTTTTATCGGGTGCAAATTTAAGGGTAGGGACTCAATTAGGCAACTATCAATATCATACAAGAATATCAGATATAAAAATGAAAAGAGAAGTATAATTCTATGGACGGCTGTATTATTATTTTCAATACAATTGTGTACTTTCCTTGTTGAGCATAAGCGTAACCTGTGGAGGCAAGGGGACTCTCGCCCCCCTATTTTTATCTTCCGCCCTTTACCCTCATAGTTAGGTCCAAGTTACGCTGTTGTAATATTGAATATTAATATCAGTTTTGCGCATTGAATTGTTGTGCCGCTTTACCAGTCGCAGGAACCACTGGAACATCACTTATTTGCATTAACTTAGTACTATTAATACTTACTATTATTAAATAACGATGTAGTGAGAGAATCCAAAGCGTGCCGAGAGGAAATGTACTGGAGCTTTAACCCCTCGCACTAATAATGTTATGTTTAAGCCGTTCGCCGGCTTAAATTGCTTGGCTGTGAGAGGTTGTATTTATATGCGAGGAGACGGAATAATCAATGCTTTTGCCCCTTACCAATATTTATTTAGGATTTACTTAACGAGGTTGAAGTTCACGCCTCAGCCGAATCAAAAAGACCAGTTGTCGCCACTACCTGAAGATGTTCCCGCGGTGCTGGCCAGCGGAGGGCGTCCACGTTCTTCCAACTTGCTTCCAACTCTCTTGGCACTAATTCTCGTCACCGAGGAGTTGGCTGGTGTTTGCTGATTTAGCATTTAATGCCGGCTCGTGAAAACAATGCTGATATTAGTGCAAGAAACATTGGATTTCTTTGTCCTTCTTTTATCACAAGAATGACATTTCTTGTCAAACGCCAATGGCGTAGCAGTAACACTGTCGGCTTGTAATCAAAGGGTCCTGGGTTTTATCTCAGGTGAGGTCACATTGCACAGTGATTCGGATCCCTCTTTAAACTGCATATCTCATCCAGATTAGCCTATCTGGGCATAAAGTAAACTTACAATTGTTTTGACCAGCTTAAACATACATAGATATAAGCCCCTGGAGAGAAATATGAAAGAAAAGAAACAAGGAAAGTGGAAAAAACGTGTGTGGCGATAGCTAAAGTTACCATCACAACAATTTCTTGAAGTGTTCGATGTACACATATTGGATCCTTCAGTCAGAATGATCAGATTTTAACCTGCAACTCCTCGAATATAAATCCATGATCTCTGAATTTAACTGGTTGTCCATTGCTGATATATAGCCTTAAAATAACATATGATAATTTTTATCTACTATTTTCACATAAGAGATTTAATGTAATCCAAGTAAAAATTGATGCGATTAGTCCACTGTTTTTGTTTCTTACTTATATTAAGCAAACAAGAAAACATTATTAATAAAAATGAGTTTTGTACATCGCCACCTTGGATGGCGGAAGAATTAAGAATTAATACGTACATGAATGGTGAACATACTACATACTATACATACAAGTGGTAAAGGCACTTTAAAGATTACAAGAAATTAAATCAATGTTACGTTCAAAAGTGTATGGGAATCGAATGAATCATCACGTTGTTGCAAGTCACAAAAATTCGGTTGGTACTTCTGTTGTGCCAGAAACAAACTTGCTGTGATAAAACAAATGACTGTGTAGAACCATTTTAACAATGACTGGTAAACAATGCTGTGAATATGCATAGTAGTTGGTTGCTATGCACTCAACGCTAGGAATGAGAACTTGGATAAAAGTGATACCAGTTGAAGAAGGTCATCGATAGACGAGAGCTCAAAGATATACTGACTGCATTTCCAGCTGTCATAGTGTCTATAGGCTGCTATAGGTTCTGCAACTCAGTTTCTTGTAGCAAGAACTTGCAAACTTGTCTTGCCTACATTCAGTTCAATTCAGTGTTTCGTATTGGACACCAGTGGTAGTTAGCAAAACTAATTATTACAGCGTTTTCAAATTAGTAACCAGTAAATTCATTATACTCTTCTGTAGGTCAGCATAAGACTAACTTAATTCTATGTATGGTAGATGGTGTATATATAATTTGTACGTTGAAATCCCTTATATTAATTGTGCTTACTCAAAAAATATCAAACAATGCTGATAATGTATCTTCCCATGCATGTTTTAATGAGAAGTTCTTGCATTTACAGCTGGCGGTAACATAAACAGGAAGGGAAAACTTGGACTTGGAGCAAGATCATTGGACTATGGTAAGTTTCCTATTTTACATGTTTGGCCTCTGTAACTAGCTATGTAATGACCGGTTTGGCCTATTTGTCATTGTTAGGTTACTTGCTTGTTCTAGTATTGAAGTACACTTACTTACTTCCGTCTACTCTCTAACAACAGATATTATTGCTTGATTTCATATTTTGGAGATACATCGCAATGTACTGGATCAATAGATTCACTGGAAATTAAGATTACTAGACCTAATTCCTTTTCCCATGTGAAACATTGGGCCCCAACAAAGCACTGCCACCTAGTCCTGTTGTCCAGTGCCTCAGCATGACTCTCTTCCTTCTTTCAATGCCTCAACATGACTCTTTTCCTTCTCCTAATGCTTCTATTTCTCCAAACCCGTTTTCCTTCATTGTGTGTTCTATCCGGGTCAATTTCCGCCATTCAATCTGTGTGGACACATCGGTTAATCCTGACCATTTCTTGGTTCTCAATCGTTTCTGGCTAATATATGTTCAAACTTCTTCTTAGGCAGCTATTGATGAAGGTCTGTAATTTACGAGTGACAATTTTTGTTATTTCCATATAGGATTAACAGCACAGACTTTACATTAGTTAGAGAATGCCAAGTTTGGTCTTCATAGATATTTTACTATTTTTCCATACTGTATAAAGCTTCATGCAAGCATTCATTATAAGCTGTACAGTAGATTCGTCACCCTTAGCAATGCGGAAGTTTTCTTTCAAACAGCATGTTTGCAAAAGATGTCATCCAACTGTTATTTTGTATTTCGTCTGGGTGAAAAATTATCTAATAAAGTTTGCATGTCATGAAAATTACGCAATGCAATCCACTCGACAGAAATCAAATTTCATCATGTTAAAAATATAATTATTATTTGAAAGGAAGGTGTCCAGACATTTCGTCATGAAAAGTTGTAGTACCGTATTATATTGTGTACAGTATTTTTAAAAGTAAGTTGCTCCAAAGCAGATGTTTAATCTCAATATAGCCATTGGTATTTTCAATGTACTCATCATTACCTTTTATGTTTTTTCCATTTAGGCAATCATCAAATGTTATACGATGCGATTGGTGAGTATTGATTCACTTTTTTAATTTTGTAATCAGTTGACATGAAATTCAAACATCCACTTTGGAGTCCAAGCATGTAACTAAAAAGTTCTGTCTTGGTGTGGTCTTAACTTGAAATAATTTTATGTATTCTTCGTGGGAACTTCCCCTTCCGAACGTCCATACATAGACTATAGTAAGAATTAAAATACAGTCTTGTTTTCGAGGTATTTTTCGATCTTGTAGGTTTATATCCGCTGAAAACTCATATTTAAAGCATAAAATGTCGCTTCCAATCATGAACTGATCAGAGAAGGTGAAATGTAGAGGAAAATCATGTCACATTCGTGAGGCCAAAGTAGCATATTTTCTTATCAATCACAAGTTACATCATATTATAGTAGTGATTGCCACTTGGAATAAAATTCAGCTAGTGCTTGAAGTGATGGGCGATATGGGAGGATTGTATGTTCAGCTAGCAAAAGTTTCTAAAAGAAAACTAACTTTCTTCAAGTCAAGCGCTGCATTCAGCAAAAAGAACATGCAAGTTTTTTTCATCATCACAAGATTCATGGCTTTGAAAAAGAATAGTCTGATGGCTGTAAGTTTTAAAATTATATTAACAAATTGTAAATCATAAATTTAAATCCCTTTTAAAAAGGTATATGAATTTCAATTAATCACACGACGACATTTTGAAATAATCTTTAACAATTCCTTGTACAGCAAAGAGAAACTTGCGAATGCATAGTTACAAATGCATATGGCGTGCAAATAAATTGGTGAAATTTGCAAGAAACACTGAGAATTCCGTAATTATCAAATTTGTGTTACTAAGCGACTCATTATGTGTAAAAGATTGTTTTCCGTAAAGCACTTTCTCTTAACAGTCAATTTTTTCTGTGTTATTGTCATTGTGAAATCACTGGTCTGTAGTTCCAAATGTACAATTTCTCTGTATTTTATATGCATGTGTCACTTAATGACATAGTTTAGAACTCTTTTACTATAAAGTTCTGACGTCCCTGATTGAATACATTTTCTGTTGCAGCTTCGTCTAATGCTCTGGCCAGTGGAGCAGGAGGTCTTGGTGGTGGCATGGCCAGTGCCAATTCCTTGGCTAGTGCTAGCGGAGGTGGTGGATTAGGTCTTGGTGGTGCTCTAGCTGGTGGTTTAGCACTTGGTGCTGGTGGTCTTCTAGGTTCTGTACTTGGCGGTGGTCTTGCAGGTGCTCATGGTGTCGCATTAAGTGGTGGTCTTGCTGGTGGTTACGGTGGAGCGGGTGTGGGTTCTGCAATGGCAGGTAGCATGGCTGGTGCTCAAGGCGGAGGAGGATATGGTGGTGCAATGGCTGGTGGTATGGCTGGAGCTCAAGGCGGTGTGGGTGGTGGTTCTGCAATGGCTGGCAGCATGGCTGGTGCACAAGGTGGGGGAGGTTATGGTGGTGCAATGGCTGGTGGTATGGCTGGAGCTCAAGGTGGTATGGGTGGAGGTTCTGCAATGGCTGGCAGCATGGCTGGTGCTCAAGGTGGAGGTTATGGTGGCAATGGTGCTGCAATGGCCGGTAGCATGGCTGGTGCTCAGGGTGGAGGTTATGGTGGTAATGGTGCTGCAATGGCTGGCAGTATGGCTGGAGCTCAAGGCGGCATGGGTGGTGGTTCTGCAATGGCTGGCAGCATGGCTGGTGCTCAGGGTGGAGGTTATGGTGGTAATGGTGCTGCAATGGCCGGCAGCATGGCTGGTGCTCAGGGTGGCGGTTATGGTGGTAATGGTGCTGCAATGGCTGGCAGTATGGCTGGTGCTCAGGGTGGAGGTTATGGTGGTAATGGTGCTGCGATGGCTGGTAGCATGGCTGGAGCTCAAGGCGGCATGGGTGGTGGTTCTGCAATGGCTGGCAGCATGGCTGGTGCTCAGGGTGGAGGTTATGGTGGTAATGGTGCTGCAATGGCCGGCAGCATGGCTGGTGCTCAGGGTGGCGGTTATGGTGGTAATGGTGCTGCAATGGCCGGCAGCATGGCTGGTGCTCAGGGTGGCGGTTATGGTGGGAATGGTGCTGCAATGGCTGGCAGTATGGCTGGTGCTCAGGGTGGAGGTTATGGTGGTAATGGTGCTGCAATGGCCGGCAGCATGGCTGGTGCTCAGGGTGGAGGTTATGGTGGTAATGGTGCTGCAATGGCGGGTAGCATGGCTGGTGCTCAAGGAGGTGCAGGTGCTGCGATGGCTGGTAGCATGGCTGGTGCTCAGGGTGGCGGTTATGGAGGCAATGGTGCTGCGATGGCTGGTAGCATGGCTGGTGCTCAAGGCGGAGGTTATGGTGGCAATGGTGCTGCAATGGCTGGTAGCATGGCTGGTGCTCAAGGCGGAGGTTATGGTGGCAGTGGTGCTGCGATGGCAGGTAGCATGGCTGGTGCTCAAGGCGGAGGTTATGGTGGAAATGGTGCTGCAATGGCTGGTAGCATGGCTGGTGCTCAAGGCGGAGGTTATGGTGGCAATGGTGCTGCAATGGCAGGTAGCATGGCTGGAGCTCAAGGCGGCATGGGTGGTGGTTCTGCAATGGCTGGTAGCATGGCTGGTGCTCAAGGCGGAGGTTATGGTGGTAATGGTGCTGCAATGGCTGGTGGTATGGCTGGAGCTTATGGTGGTGGTTCGGCAATGAGTAATAGCCTTGCTGGTGCTTCTGGTTCAGGAAATGGTTATGGTCAGTCGTTAGCTAGTTCGAACGCTTTAGCAGGTGGATATGGTGGGCAAGGTATGAGTTCAGCAGTAAGCCATGCAAATGCAATGGGAAGGGGTTATGGTCTAGGTTCCGCATCTGCAAATTCTCTAGCAAGCGCTTATGGTGGAGGACGTGGTACAGCTTTAAGCAATAGCCTCGCTGGTGCATTTGGTGGCGCAGGTAATTCTTATGCTCGTTCTAGATCAAATGTGTACGGTGGTAAAGGAGTGGGAAGTGCATATGGCAGATCAAGAGGTTCTGGTGCAAATGCACATTCCCGCGCACTTGCAAGTGGATACGGTGGCAGGCGTAGCAGAGGGAGCGCTCTCGCTTCAAGCAAAAGCGCTGCATATGGTAGACGATCACCTAATGCTTACGGAAGAGCAAAAGCGGCAGCCTCTGGTTGATATTATAATTCAAAACCCTATTGCTTATAACCGGTTCAAAATATAGTCGATGTATATCCTGTATGTATGCAATGTAATAAATCCTATAGACAATTTCACACAAAGCATCTCAAGTTTTTAATGAAATTAATATACCCACTCTCACAAATGATACCTTTAATTACATTACATAATGTACAACACAAACACGAGTCGACATATTTGTTAATTTGTTATTTGAGAAAGAACATAGTATTCCAGGCATCAATAACTTTGAAAAAGCAAATTAAGAGGGAAAAAAGTTGACTCCTTGAAGGCATAATATAAATTAGGAGGAATACATTCTCCATATCGACAATAAGATCTATCCTTAGGATCGCTTTCAAGCACCAAACTGACTGGAGGCAGAAAAGTATGTCCTAAGATCAACAATCCTAGGAATTGAACTCTCCTTTGTGTCAGTGAAATGCCATAGAAACTCACACACCACGGATATAAGTTCATAAATCTCTATTTTTGTGCAAATTCCGTTATAATATTATCCTGCAAAATTTAAGTTCGCATAATGTTTCTTATCCTAGAACTAACTCGAGAATGATAACATAAGAATATTTTATACAATGTATGCCATGTATGGGTGATACGTCATGGCAGTACAAAACGCTATGTTATTGGTCTTACTGTAACAATAATAGAGTACATCAAACTAGAACTGGTGAATGCAATGTATAATTACTGACCAAATATTAGAACGCGAAAAGTTTTTTAAATCTCCACATGGATGGACTATTTGGGCTGTAGAAGGTTATACTAGATAGTGTTCTTTGAGTTTCAAATCTTATACTCACGCAAGCTATGTTTACATCTAAAATATTAAATATAGTAATGTCACACTGCCTGAATTCACTGTCCACTGAAGGATTGAAATATTATTGTGCACGTGCGTAAGATGGGAAAGAATATTTACAGAAGAAAATTGAAATCTGTCCACAAAGTAGCACTGAGTGGAAATTTATATTCGTGTGTGGAATATATTTGATATACAGAATGTCAGTAAAACTTTGCTTCTACTATTTTGTTGAAATGAAACTTGCATCTTTTCATAAAATTGGATAGTTCAAAAAAAATATTATTTTATGTGCAGACAGGTCTCAGATACTTGTTGTTATCATTGTAATAATTTTCTTATCAACACATACCCCTGATACAATCATTAACTATTTTCAGGTTTGTAATCACCAATAACCGGCTTCAAAGACGTTCACTACTGAAGGATTCCCATCGGCGATGGATCCACTCCTAAATTATTTGTCTCTTTGAGGCGGTGAACAAATCAAATGTGAAATAATTTATGGAAATATGGTTCTTTTAAAAAATATTGCTTTCATTTTTCGAAATGTTTATCCAATTGAGTCAACAATTTTGTTTACATTCAATAAACTGTTTGAAGTTAGATTTCGTTTTATGACTTCATGCGTAGTACATAAAACATATCCCCTTAACATATTCCTAACATTTCTAAAACAATCTGAAGTTTCCAAAATGTAAGTGAAACCGTATCATGGTTTCCTATTCAGTTGGAGAGTTTCATGAAAAAAAAATAACGGTGCAAGCGATAATGAAAGTTAAATGTATTTGTTTCAGTAATATCTCGTCTATAAATGTTCTTTCCCCATGATATATAAGTACATTGTACAAATAATTATACGAATTAGTTATGTATGTAAAAATATTGAAATGGAGTACAGTTAAGAACACTCTTCTCATGAAAGAACATGGTTGCTTAAAACATGTTATGTAAAAAAATGAAATTTTGAAAATATTGTATTCTGCAAACTCCTAGATAGAAATCATAGAAAATAGTAGTCTTTGGAAAAGTTACCTTTACGTAATCTTAATTTTAGAAATATTAATATGCGAGCTAAATTGAAATTTTACTTGTAGCAGTCGCAAATTCCTAGCGTTGAAATTCACCCGAGAATTCGATTCCAAATTTTCGATGTGAAAAATGCTTAAGTGCTACAAAAAAGTAACTGTTATGTTTATATTTACACACACACACACACACACAGTGCTCAAAGTGAGAGGCGATACGAAGGATGGTATCACCAAGTCTCGATCAAACATCACTTAGCTAATATTTTCTACACAAACGCGCGCGCACGCACACGCACACACACAAGCGTTATCTCCAAGTTCATATATGCATTTTTAAAGTAACAATGACATGGATTCTTTTCACTACTTCTAATTAATTTTAGGTTAAGTGTCGAGTCCTTTACCTGAAACCGCAGATAAACCTATTGTTCTGTGCTGAAACTAAGCATATCAACAGAACTAGATACATATGACCATATAATATTTCCATTTTACTTGATGTTAAATTTGTAAAAACGATATTGGTGAGTTCTATTTACAAACACGGAAATTTTTACGTTGAATTACAATTACCTGGTGTGGGCACAGTAAATAAAATCAAAATTTGAACAAACACAACGCTTAATTTATTGCACAACTTTATACAACGAAACACAATCACATAGAACAAATTACAGTTAATTTGTATTACAGGCAATAGCTGGAGTCTGTCAACCATTTATTGGCTAATTTCTTGTCAATAGGCACTTACGGAAACATAGGGACAAAGCTTTATAAACTTTTCTAAAGCGTTAACTTTGCAATTCACTCTTGTTGTCACCAGTGACAGCCCCACTGCCTTCTAGCCTTTCGTTACCAGTGACAGCCCCATTGCCTTCTAGCTTGTTGTCACCAGTGACAGCTCCACTGCCTTCTAACTTGTTGTCTCCAGTAACAATCCCACTGCCTTCCAGCTTGTCGTCACCAGTGACAGCCCCATTGCCTTCCAGCTGCACTGCCCCTGTATATAAAGTATTAAAATATGTTAAAACATAATAGAACATTGCAAGTGAATCCATAGAAAAGTGTTAAGTTTACAATAAAATAATTTGTTTTCGTACGTAACATTACTTTACTACATTTTGTGTGCATCTGTGTCATTGTCCTATATAGCCAATGATGACAGAATTGTCATTTGCCATAGTTGCATTTCATAGTAACATAAAATTACCATAGAATTTCTTATTCCGTATATTTAATGCAATTCTATTTGCAACAAAAGATAATTTCTTCGTGAGAATGTGTGCATTACGTATTATACTATAATAAACGTACATAAGTTTTTACGATCAGTCAATAAGATAAATTTTGAAAACAGATATAATTACTTGGATTTATTTGAGGGATGTAATCCCTGTCACCGCTCCCTCAGTTAACTACGTAGTGTCCTGCTAGAAACCTGCAGTTTAGTCAGTGATAAAATATAGAAATTACATTTTTAACTCATTTTCATATCTCAGTAGTGACAAATTATAATTTTATGCTCATAATCAAATTAGAATTACAGGGATTCTGTATCACATTGGCTCGATTGTTTCAAGTTTCGATACATATAACAATTAAATATAATGTTAATAAAGAATAATTAACTAATATGACAAATAAATTTTATTCAATCAATTGTTAGAATTTCTTATCTTACCTTCTCCTCCAACTTTTATATCAAATTCCAGTTCAATGCTCACATTCAGTTTTAAGCTCCCTGTAAACAGATATGTATAATTCTAATCAAACAACAGTCTTTCATTAATAAGTCAACAATTATTCAATTAATTTTTACTGAATAGTTATTTACATCACGATTATGGAGACATGCCTTTCTTTAAAGAACTACACTTTTTAAAGAACATTTCCACCAATTTACTGTTGCCAAGCACTTACTACTTCAATATATATCTCACCATTAAACAATATTGTACAATATTTTAACACATCTGTATTCGTTAGAAAAAGACAAGGGATTTGATTTAACTAAGAGAAGATCACACAGGAAAAATAGACAATATAATAAACTTATATCATTTTTAAGGGTTTTACAAGGGGAGACATCTTACATAAAGTTCTGAAATACTTAAAAGGGACAAAAAGGGAATAAATATTTGCTTTATTTACTTGGACATATTCGATTTTTCACACATTTTATGATTTCACCTCTCAGTATTCCAAGACGTTGTCGTCATTTAAAATCTCCGTTTCTGGTTAAAGTCATATTATAAGAGTTTCTTTTAATTCACACAGATTCAAACCTACATCAACTAGAAATATCCCAAAGGAGAGATACATTACATTATAATATACAGTATTTTATAATTACATACTATACAAAAAATAATATAATATATTTTATATTATTTGATCTCTATTTCACAATTGACTCACCTCTCAATGCGAAAGCGACGTTTTCCGCTGTACCAAAACCATTTAAGACTGAAAGAAATAGAAACTCAGTGTACATATACCAGTTGAAAATTTTATGAAGTGTTATTCACCATTGGCAGTGGAAGAGAGAAATTTTTCAACAATATTTTAACTTATTTGAAATCAAGACACATCTGTATGTGGTAAACTATCATATTGTATCTATGGAATAATCAATGCACTGTTGAAATTACTCTTCAGTTCAACAATAATACAAACAACATAACCTTCAGCCAGAAGCCTTCGTGCATGTTCCTCCCCATCCGTTCAACTCGGCCCACGGTGAAGCTTGCTCCACTCTGTCCCTTAATCAACGCGCGAGGTTATTTTGCTTGTGGTCCCACTATAGTAGGTTAGTATACTTTACAAAAACATGATGTGAAGACCTACTGAATCATTCGAGCTACATTTCAGCATGGCAATATGTAAATACGTATATACAATGTTCCATTGCTCATAAAAGGAAGAAACTAAGACTTATAAAAGAGACTTGATCATGCAGGAGTATATGAGGGAATTTTGCTATCTGGAAAGTACATACAAATATATCTGAAATAATCATCTTAAATGGTGCAAGCAAAGACATGTTAATTGCTCCTGTAAAATAAGTGCAAAAAGTTGAGTCAAGTAAATAAAACTGAGCACACACTAATCTTTCAACATTTTAGAGCACGTGCTTCATTTCTTTAACTATAAAAGGCTGGGAGCACTTATCCTTCAGTGAGTGCCTACTCCAGTGGTCAATGTGAAAGTTAGCACATTGTCAGAAATTAAGCAGATACTTAAGTAAACACACATGTCTACACAAGTGTAAGCCGACGTACAGGTATCACCAGGTCATAAAAGCAATTATATGTTTATGAGAAGTCACTAGGTTGGAAACTATGCGAAGGAGGACTCATACCAAGCTGGAGCATGTGATCATTTCTTGAACACCTTCACACGGAAAAGTAAATTCATTACATAACATGAAAAAGTGTATAATAGCTATAGCTTGAAGCAAACGTCCAAATACATCATCATATATTGAATATACAATATTAAAATGCATCAGGTTTTATCAAAGTGTTATTGCAAGTAATGCGAAAGCACAATATCTAGAAGTAAAGTTCAGTTGATACGCATCGTATATATCGTGTGTGTGTGTGTGTGTGTGTGTATATATATATATATATATATATATATATATATATATACATACATTCTGAAATTTGAAATTTGAATACTTTAGAAATGCAAAAGTTAAGGTAACCTCACAGACTGATAGAAACTTGCACTTACCTTTAGTTGCTAGTCCCAAACTTAATTCTGCTAGACGGCCCACCACAGGATCTAGGGTAAAATAAAATCAGCATATTAAATTCTAGCCCAATTTGTGCAATAAAGTTATAAAAGTATAAAGATAAACTAAAGTACGGAAGCACAGCACTCCAAACAGAAGAAAACGAATGTTTACGTTAAATTTTGTTCAAGATACAACAGTGACTTAGCTAGGAAAATATGAATGGGGTGACAGAGTAGAGGACAGAAAAAAATAGGGGGAGAAGTAACTAAAAAACATACTACAAATGCATATTTGGGCTAAAAGAGCATTTATTTACCGAGTTTCTTTGGTTGCCGAGGGGCACCTCCTCTGGCGCTGTCACTGTGATGCAAATGGTTATATAACAATTTCAATCATACAAAACTTGACCTTATATATAGTATTTCTTCAACTACTGAGAATAACATAATTATTAGTACAGCAGAAGAAATATGATGTTGCAAGTGGAAAACAAATCCAATATAAATATAAATAAAACAGTAAATGAATTTAACTTTAATAGATTTCTGTCTCACCTGCTACGTTTCTCAATTTTGCTTTAGCTTTTATCACATGTCCTATAAGGTGAAAAGCTGTAATGATAAGAGAGGATTATTATCAATGGTAAAGCTGTTTTGTTGCAAAGACGACAAACATTTCTGCACGAAATTTGATTGACAGTACCCTTGGAAAAGTGATTAACCTGTCACGTTAGGAAGCATGGAGTTACAAGTTCGAATCCTGGGTAAGGTATGGACGTTTGTTTATTTCTTCAATTCATTATTCACTCTCATCGCTGTGATTAAGCAAGATAATTAAAAAAATGCGCCGAAAGATACAATGGAATAAATGCAAATACTGAATGGTCCATATGTTTCAAAACATGAAGCAGATATTATACATGCATACTATTATCTAATAGCTGTTATTATTTACAAGAGATTAAAAATAATTTACCCTATTTGAATTAATAAATCTCACACATCTTGTTAACTTAATTTTGACAGTGAAAAAGCATTACTGTACGTGAGTGCTCGCAATTTTCAACTTTGCACTGTTTTCAATGAGCTGGCACTCAACAAGATTTAATATTTCTTAATTATTCTTGATATACAATACTAATTATACTATATATATACTATATATACTAATTGTCTTTTATGCAAGTTCACTAACATAAAAAGTTATTTGTGTTCTGACCGTAGTTTGCTAGTTAGTTATTTTGCCACAATTTACCAAGATATCACTGAGTATTGCTTAAAGATGACAATATCAGAATTACAATTATGTAGCATCTGTTTAACTAGACCCACAGGCATATGTTTTTTATATTGTCCATTAATTAAATGGCAAATTTTATAGAGATGCTTTTCTTTATTTGTAGGTGTAATTTGAAAAAAATATTAGAGAAAATATCTACCAAGGGCATGATCACTATTTTTGTCGAAGGTTAATATGTAATATTCTTGATTTCTTGTAGCATTTTGTATGCAAAGCTTGCGAGTAAAATTTGTTACATACATTTTGTTGCAATTTGTGTATATTCACTATATAAGACATACCTCTTCTATAAATATGATCCCTAAATGCTCTGAAATTTTGCAATACTGCCGTTTCTAAGGAAAAAAGGAAAAAAGATTACATATTATTAAAATTTGAATTTTTTTTATGAAAATGTAAATTTAAAAACCAGAAGGAAAGCAAAATACACCAAAACAAAATGACTTACTTGTGCTATAGTCTACATAAATATTTTAAAAAAATTGATGGTAACATAGATTTTAAGCATAAGAACTGATTTTCCGACATAATACAACAAATCTTAGTTCATGATTTCTTGTCTTGCCGCTAAATATATCCAAACACCAAGAACAAATTGCCAAAATGCTAATAATACGAAGCAGAAGAAAATTATGTAGAAATTGATTATCCGATTATCCTTGGCTTGAGTTCGAACAGACGTCAGATTGCCTGAAGGCACAATTGTTCTTGGCTTGACCCCCGACAGGTGTCAGATTGCATGAAGTTACGAACAATTTAAGGAAGAACTGTTCTCGTTGAACCCCAATAGATGTCAGATTACTTGAAGTTACGAACAATGTAGGGAAGAACTGTTCTCGGCTTGAGCGCCAACAGTCGTCAGATTGCCTAGATTGAAATTACAGACAGTTCATGGAAGAATTGTTCCTGATTGGTGCACCAATAGTAATTATCTACATGAAGACGCAGTCGATACATATAAGAACGTTCTCGGCCTCAAACTTAACATTTGTCAGATTGCGTAGGTTGAAATTACAGACAAAGACTGTTCTCGTTTTAGCTTCAATGATAAGCTTGAAAGAGGTAGGTGGAGGTATAATCTGTCTGGGCTGACCTAAATGTTGGAAGAACATAAAAGATAGAAAGCGATAGGGGCTAGAATTCACAAGGCAACGAGAATTACGTATACATACATACTACTTCACTCTCTTCTAATTCATTGAACGTTTAAATGCTAATTCCTTCTACTATATTATATTTGTTTTCAGATTGAACGTATCTAAAGTTCATATCTTGAGGAAAATTAGTATTCCCAGTATAACAGAACCAGCATTTCTTACCGTTCAATGGGACTCCTCTTGATCTTGATCGCCAACTCTTCATTTGTAGCGAAGGAGCAGTCAATCCTAGAAAAAATAATTTTTGAAATAAATTTGATAGGATATTCATTCTTGTACTTAAGTACTGTAGTATAGCAATAGTATGTTTACTTTTAACATTACTTAAATGTTATATTGATATATATTAAAAATAATAATTAAAAGGTTTGCTGCAACTCAAACCATGCTGAAATAACTTGTGCTCACATATACTCACAGTTGAATTCTTATGATTCATTGGTTTTTATAATAAGATAATAATTTCAACTACTATAATATACTAGGCAATAAAAACATTAACTGCATTTAATAAATTGTAATTATATTACTTCATATCTGAGCTGTGTTTATAGATAAAGTACAAAATATTAATTCTTGTCATATATTCAATTAATAATATCGTAAACATTTTAAGATTACTTTGAAACCTTAAGAACTTACTGGATATTAAGTTAAAAGACTCCTTGATGAAAGAGATTTGTTTTATATTGATTTCACAAATCAAAAATATCTTGTGATTAAGTATTAATTAGAAAATGATAAGACATATGAAATTATTCAAATCAAATTTGTATCTGTAAGTAACAAGAATTATTTTTGGAATTAGTTTGAATATATGAATGTTAATAATTATATTATAATATTTATACTAATTTTATTTGGGAATATGTGTTATCGAGAAGTATAACATTTCAAAATTATCCATTTATTTCGTACTGAAGTCAATTATATTTTGTCTTCATATAACGTCAAGTCTAGCTTATGACACTATAATAATTCAGTGTTCTAAAATGTCAATACAGAAATTAAATCATGGAGTAGAAATAAACCTATTTGTACAATACCCTGAGCAATATTATGATATACGTACCTATTACTAAGCCAGTGCTATACAATGTTTTTATCATCTTAGGGAAATTTACTCAAATACATTTCTCTTATGTTTTAAAGTGCGATGTGATATCAAAAAAGTATCATCAAACCTATATGAATCAATCACGTAACATTGTTCATTTTGGTTCATAAACAAAATATTAACATCTTTACATTTGTGCACACGGATGCGATTTTCAACAAAAGCCTTTCTATGGTGAGGTGGAATGGTCTAAACTGTAAAGAATTCCAGTTCCAATTCACTTGTGTAATAAAGATAATAACATGGAAAAATAAGTTCATAGGTTTTATATGTACATCAACAACTCATCAGTTTATTCAAACAAGTTATTTCTTATTACAAACATCAATATAACATTCGTTCAACTGCTGACACATTTTTGGCAGAAAAATACAACTGTCCTTGGATGCCAAATATACATATATACAGAATGATATTTCAAAACATATCGTATGAATAAATTATAAAAATACATTTTATTTCGCCAACTTCCACAAAAATGCTAGTCCAGAATACAATTATATTTTTATCTTAAAAGGCACAGTCAATTAAAACATATAGACAAAATAAATAATTAATTTTAAAAATGGCAAGCAACATTATTTTCAACAGAAGCAATTCAGTTTTTTGAACCAGTACCTGTGAGAACAAAATTATGCAAGAGAATGTCAAATATGAAAAATTGTCTGAATTATTTCATCATAAAAATATTATTTCATGTAAATTAATTATTTCTATGTAGAAAACATGTTTTAAACGTATAAGGTATAAGGTATACGTTTGTTGTATACCTAGAACACACACTACATGATTCTAATACAACACACTCAACCTAATCTAGACAAACCTAACTTAAATAACCATAAATTTCAATTTTGTACATTTGACAGCTCATTTGCATAATTTAAAATTATATACTTTATTATTTGGTTGCTAATTTTGAACAATATTTTGTTTTATAGACTTAATTATTTTCAATTCCAATAACATATCAGTCACTAGTCTTGCTGGCATAGACAAGCTTTTTTTTGCATCCAACTGTACAATGATGTCACTTTTAAAGAAATTGTTACTTTCCTGCATCTCTTCTTCCAGGGGCCATTCTGTGTTCTACCCTATCTATTTGGTGTTTTCCTGAAATTAAATACAAGAACTAATATTACTACACAACTGTCAAAAGGGATATGTATTTCTTCTTTGTAGAGGTATTAAGCATGTGAGTATAAAACACTAAATTCTCCATCAATGTTGTATTCTATAAAGAATATATGGCTTCTGTGCTAATCAAAGATATATATATATATATATATATATATATATATATATATATATATATATATATATATATATATATATATATATGAATGCGAATTCAAACACACACACTCTCATATGTCAATGTAGAGTAGAAGACTCAAAGACAAACGCTTACCTTATTCTGTGTTTCTTTTTATTAAACTAGTGAAGTTCTCTTGCTTTTCACATCCTAAGAACCAGTAAGTCCGCCCCCTCCAATCTGGTTTTTACATCTCCATGATCACTAATTTTTGGCACTTGGGCGGGACTGTATATATAATTTACATATTATTTAAAAGCTGGAAGTAACTGGAATCCCCTCCCTCCTTCCCCACTGGGAATATTTCCAATACCATACCGCACAACATCGCCACAGAAAATAGAATGGGAAAGGCAGTGCATTAACTTTAAATCCAACAGTGATTGTTAAAATGGTTTATGTCCCCAAATTGAATTGACTTGGGTTCAAGCCAAAAATTATGAAGTTAGTGTGAATACCAATTCTGGTTATTTTCTTATCAACACCCAATAACAGTGAGAATCAATTTGTTCCAACTTGAGCAGTTTTAACGTAAAACTTTGTATTCCCCATTATGTCGCAACATAAAAATGGTTTTGCACCGACTTCAGCGGTTTTTATGTACAGTATGCGCCAAAATATACAGTACTGAAATTAAGAGACGAACATTAAATTGTTGTCATCTGTGAGTTTATTTATCCTGAAAGAAACACTACATACACACTATTAGCGAGTTTTCACTACTGAGAACACGAGCGGCTGGAGCTATGCCCCATCGACAAACGCACATGCGCGTTCGTGGTGCGCGAGTTTCAGTACTGCAAATTTTGGCGAATACCGTACTTAATAATTTCAATTGTAATTGTATGTGATTACCTTTGTTAGCTCAAACACACATTTGCATGCGACTACACAATGACATAACTTATTTTAAATACTTACTGCCATCATGAAATTTTCCTAGACCTAATCCAGCATCAACGTCCCTATCTAGATGGGCTTGTCCTGAAATGAGATACATTAAGTATCATTATTGATAGTGTGCGATGTTCATAACCAATAGAAGTTTCAAAATAGAAATGGTCAATGCGAAAATTAAGCCACATCACCTCGTTACTAGTCTCTTATTTGGAATTTTAAGTTATAGTATTTGCTTGTTTTGAGAATGTAGTGAAGTCAGTACATTAACAGTAATTCTTAGAATTTAACTTCATATTGCACAATAATTTCAAATTGATTTCAAGTTTATACTTGTTGCCATTTATCTTTTAGTATACTCCAATTCTCTTGTGATTGATTGCTAAATCATATATGTTTGTGTGAGTTTATGTACCTCCGGCTTCTCCTTGACCGCCAAAAGAACCTTCACCATCTGCTTCAGCTTCTCCTTTCGCTTTCAGCTTGAATTTTGCTGAAAACACAAGAAAGTGTAACTAATAAGAGAATTACTAACTGCTTACAGATATTTATTCGTTACATCACGATTTGAGTACACAACTTTGAACGCGATTGGTCAATGACTTAAAATAACCAAAAATTCGGGAAATAATGGAAAGGTCCGGTATCTCTCCTAAAATATAGCTATCACTATTATGTTAAGGAGATAAAAGTAAGTTTTGTCTCTACTTGCTTAATGTATATATTTTCCTACTTTCATATTTTATCTTAAAATTTCTTACCACGTTCCCTATCACCGATCTCAAATCGCGCTTTTTACCTATTAACTCTCAACATCTTATTTCACGTTTCTAATTCTCCTTCCCTCCCAAATTTTGGTTTCACTTACTTTGTAATCGTTAACTATTAAAGCTAAAAATTCAAGTTTCATTTCACTGACCACTGTGGTAATGATATTGCATATTTTAATATATACATTTTTAGTTATATCTAAAAAAAAAAAGTTTCACTTTACTGTTTACATTCTACCTCTATTTATTCTCTACCATATTTGAATAATCTAACCTAGATTTATCTAGCAATTTTTGTATGTTTTGTACGTTTCATTTTTGTTTTTCGGTCGAAATTTCTAGTCCGTTTCTAATTAATAACAGAACGGACTACTTTAAGCTACTTAGTATACTGTGCAGCAATCTTCTTCAGTCTGTATATATATTATTTGCTACGATTAACATATTCTGACTGTTTTTTTTAAAGGATTGTGTGCATATAGAGATTAAAAACATTCAAAGTTCGTAGAGTCCTCAAATATTTTAAAGGGAAAGACGCCACTGTTTGTGAACAGTACTGAGTATACTATATGCACGTTATGTGAACAAAAGATATTTGCTTATTTACTAACTGCACTTGAAATTATCAATTTCCACTTACATGTTCCTCCAAAAGAACCGTCTGCACCACCTTTTCCGTCCACTTCTGAAAATTAATATACATTTTCTTATGTTAGCTGCGTTTTGAAAAACAATATATAAAGACCTATGAATATTGATGACTGCCTCATTCTCTGAGAATATCATTTAAATTCTGTCTTGGGAAGTTCTGGAGCAAGTCTCTGCATAAGGAGTGATTTCAGAGAGCTCCACCAACTAACTCTTGAGAGAGAACGGGATTCTTAAGAGGCAGATACCAGCTCTTTGCAGAACCATGTACTACTTCGCCCGGCCCACTAGCATTGTCCCCTTCTCAGGCATTATGTGTAACCTTGCTCCAGAGATTCCCGAGATAAAATATACAGTCTTCTTCTTTCCTAGGCTTAATCAAATGTTAGATCAAATCCTTCTTTAACTTGAGGGCACAACATAGATTTCTCTATTACTACATATACTGAACACATATATTAACAAACCGTAGCTACATAACAATATTTCAAATGTCGATAGACAATACACAATTTCTCAATAACCAACATTATTCTCAGTTCAATTGAATTCTAATAAACTTTGTCAAATTTGTCTTAAAATCCACTTTATGCTCATGTAGGCTATTCGGAATTGGCCTAAAGTTTAAATGGGATTTCAGCCATTGTGCAATCGCCCTAATGGAAGCTTCTATTCACAAGATGATAACGTAACCACTACTCTATCTTAAAATATTTTAAAGCAAACTTCGCACTTAAATTAGTCGTAAATGTACAGAAGATACTTACGGGTTGTTTTTCCAACTCCAAATAGACGAGATCCTTCGTTGCGATCTGAAGATTAAATACGTGTATTACTATGGTGGTGGAAACATTACGCTAACATAAATGTATGTACCAGTAGTGAGGGAGCACCGAGAATGTCCCGATACCCCTTTTGCTTATTTACTGAACAAAGATATTGCTCATTTTATTATATTTATTTATTTATTCTGACATGTTTAGCTAAGATCACATGATTTACTTCGGAGATGGCTGGTGTTTATTATATATATATATATATCTGGGTTCTAGGGGGAGGGAGAACAGAATACACAATAAAATATTTCATAATTACCATTTTAAATTTTGTTTTACAAGTTGTTCAAAGACCAACATGGTGATCGTGGGACATTGCAAAGGGGAGGATCAGTTATCATTTTGGTTATTCCCAGATCTTTATTGCTTTGATTTGAATATCTTGATTGTCGCAATTTGAGCAGTTTCAAGTGAATAACCTTACGTTCGTCACTATGTACAATCCTAAGAATGGTGTCGTCTTAATTGACCAGTTTTAATATGGCCTCATATCCTTACGTTTGTCATGATGTCCCACCGTAAGAATGAGTTTGTTGCAACTTGCGCAATTTTAACATAAAACTATGTATTCACCATGATGTCGCAACGTAAAAATGATTTTGTCACGATTTCGACGATTTTTATGTACTTAATAATTTCAATTGGAATTGCATATGTTCATCTTTGTTGGCTGAAGCACACTTTTGCATTCGACTACACAATGACATAACTTATTTTAAATACTTACTGGCATCATGAAATTTTCCTAGACCTATTCCAGCATCAACGTCCCTATCTAGATGGGCTTGTCCTGAAATGAGATACATTAAGTATCATTATTGATAGTGTGCGATGTTCATAACCAGTAGAAGGCTTCCAAATAGAAATTGTCAATACTGCAAATAAGCCACATTACATCGTTATTAGCCTCTTATTGAGAATTATAAGTCATAGCATTTGTTTGTTTTGAGAATGTAGTCAAGTCGGTACATTAACAGTAATTCTTTGAATTTAACTTCATATTGCACAATAATTTCAAATTGATTTAAAGTTTATACTTGTTGCCATTTATATTTTAGTATACTCCATTTCTCTTGTGATTGATTGCTAAATCAGATATATATATAAATATATGTGTGTGTGCGTGTGTGTATCTATGTACCTCCGGCTTCTCCTTGACCGCCAAAAGAACCTTCGCCATCTGCTTCCGCTTCTCCTTTCGCTTTCAGCTTGAATTTTGCTGAAAAACACAACATAGTGTAACTAATAAAAGAATTACTAACTGTTTATAGATATTTATTCGTTACATTACGTTTTCTGTAAACAGGTTTGAACGCTATTGGTCAATTTAAGGTAAATCAGGTACACTAGCAAACAGAATATTCTAGCTTTGGGTTTAAGAAATTACAAAACAACTTAATATACCTATTAAATTTCTGCTTCTGTAGTGGTTATCTTACATAATATGAAGCAAGGAGTTCAAAGTTTGAATCTTCTCTTTGTTACATCATTTGATTCATCAATTCACCATGTATTATCATCGTCAAGATTAACGCTCAAATGTAATAGTATGACGTTGGATAATAAAAAATAAGGAAATCCAGGAAAAGTCCGGTATCTCTCCTAAAATATATCACTATTATGGGAAGCAAAAGTAAGTCTTCTTTCTACTCGCACAATGTATATATTTTCCCACTCTCTGATTTTTTTCTTAAAATTTCTTATCCATATTCCCTATCATCGCTTTCAAATCATGCTCTTTTCTCATTAACACTCACCATCCTATTTCACGCATCTAATTCTCCTCCCCTCCTAAATTTTGGTTTCACTTACTTTGTAATCGTTACCTATTGCAGGTTCAATTTCAAATTTCATTTCAGTGACCACTGTGGTAATGAAATTGCATATTTTAATACATGAATTTTTTGTTATATCTCAAAAAAAGTTTCATTTCACTGTTTACATTCTACCTCTATTTATTCTCTACCATATTTGAATAATCTAACCTAGATTTATCTAGCAATGTTTGTATATTTGTACGTTTCATTTTTGTTTATCGGTCGAAATTTCTAGTCCGTTTCAAATTAATAACAGGGCGTACTACTTTAAGCTACTTAGTATACTGTGCAGCAATCTTCTTCAGTCTTTATATATCCTATTTTCTACGAAGAACATATTCTGATTGTTTTTTTTAAGGGTTGTGTGCATATAGATATTAAAAAACATTCAGAGTTCGTAGAGTCCTCAGATATTTTAAAGGGAAATATGAAGTTTCCCTTAAGACATGAACTAAGACGCCACTGTTTGTGAACAGTACTGAGTATACTATATGCATGTTATGTGAACAAAAGATATCTGCTTATGTACTAACTGCATTTGAAATTATGAATTTCCACTTACATGTTCCTCCAAAAGAACCGTCTGCACCACCTTTTCCGTCCACTTCTGAAAATTAATATACATTTTCTCATGTTAGCCGCGTTATGAAAAACAATATATATAGACCTATGAATATTGATGACTTCCTCATTCTCTGAGAATATCATTTAAATTCTGTCTTGGGAAGCTCTTGAGCAATCTCTGCATAAGGAGTGATTTCAGAGAGCTCCACCAACTAACTCTTGAGAGGGAACGGGATTCTTTCGAGGCGGATACCAGCTGTTTGCAGAACCATGTACTACTTCGCCCGGCCCACTAGCATTGTCTCCTTCTCCGGCCTTATGTGTAACCTTGCTCCAGAGATACCCGAGATACAATGTACATTTTTCTTCTTTCATAGGCTTAATCAAATGTTAGATCAAATACTTCTTTAACTTGAGGGCACAACATAGATTTCTCTATTACTACATATACTGAACACATATATTAACAAACCGTAGCTACATAGCAATATTTTTAAATGTCGATAGACAATACACAACTTCTCAATAACCAACATTATTCTCAGTTCAATTGAATTCTAATAAACTTTGTCAAATTTGTATTAAAATCCACTTTATGCTCATGTAGGCTATTCGGAATTGGCCTAAAGTTTAAATGGGATTTCAGCCATTGTGCAATCGCCCTAATGGAAGCTTCTATTCACAAGATGATAACGTAACCACTACTCTATCTTAAAATATTTTAAAGCAAACTTCGCACTTAAATTAGTCGTAAATGTACAGAAGATACTTACGGGTTGTTTTTCCAACTCCAAATAGACGAGATCCTTCGTTGCGATCTGAAGATTAAATACGTGTATTACTATGGTGGTGGAAACATTACGCTAACATAAATGTATGTACCAGTAGTGAGGGAGCACCGAGAATGTCCCGATACCCCTTTTGCTTATTTACTGAACAAAGATATTGCTCATTTTATTTTATTTATTTATTTATTCTGACATATTTAGATAAGATAACAGGATTTTACTTCGGAGATGGCTGGTGTTTATTATATATATATCTGGGTTCTAGGGGGAGGGAGAACAGAATACACAATAAAATATTTCATAATTACCATTTTAAATTTTGTTTTAAAACTTGTCCAAAGACCAACATGGTGATCGTGGGACATTGCAAAGGGGAGGATCAGTTATCATTTTTGTTATTCCCAGATCTTTATTGCTTTCATTTGAATATCTTGATTGTCGCAATTTGAGCAGTTTCAAGTGAATAACCTTACGTTCGTCACTATGTACAATCCTAAGAATGGTGTCGTCTTAACTTGATCAGTTTTAATATGGCCTCATATCCTTACGTTTGTCATGATGTCCCACCGTAAGAATGAGTTTGTTGCAACATGCGCTATTTTAACGTAAAACTATGTATTCACCATGATGTCCCAATTAAAAATGATTTTGCTACGATTTCGAAGATTCTTATGTACTTAATAATTTCAATTGGAATTGCATATGTTCATCTTTGTTGGCTGAAGCACACTTTTGCATGCGACTACACAATGACATAACTTATTTTAAATACTTACTGGCATCATGAAATTTTCCTAGACCTAATCCAGCATCAACGTCCCTATCTAGATGGGCTTGTCCTGAAATGAGATACATTAAGTATCATTATTGATAGTGTGCGATGTTCATAACCCGTAGAGGTTTCCAAATAGAAATTGTCAATACTGCAAATAAGCAACATTACATCGTTATTAGCCTCTTATTGAGAATTTTAAGTTATAGCATTTGGTTGTTTTGAGAATGTAGTCAAGTCGGTACATTAACAGTAATTCTTTGAATTTAACTTCATATTGCACAGTAATTTCAAATTGATTTCAAGTTTATACTTGTTGCCTTTTATCACTTAGTATACTCCATTCTCTTGTGATTGATTGCTAAATCAGATATATATATATAAATATATGTGTGTGTGCGTGTGTGTATTTATGTACCTCCGGCTTCTCCTTGACCGCCAAAAGAACCTTCGCCATCTGCTTCCGCTTCTCCTTTCGCTTTCAGCTTGAATTTTGCTGAAAAACACAAGATAGTGTAACTAATAAAAAAATCATTAACTGTTTTCGTTACATCACGTTTTCTGTAAACAAATTTGAACGCCATTGGTCTATTTAAGGTAAATCGGGTACACTAGCAAAATAAATATTCTAGCTTTGGGTTTAAGAAATTATACAACATCTTAACATACCTATTACATTTCTGCTTCTGTAGTGGTTATCTTACATAATATGAAGCAAGGAGTTCAAATATATAGAATTTCATTCTTTCAAATTTTGTCTTACAATTTCTTATCCATGTTCCCTATCATCGCTCTCAAATCGCGCTGTTTACCTATTAACTCTCAACATCTTATTTCACGCTTCTAATTCTGCTTATCTCCAAACTTCTGGTTTAACTTATTTTGAAATCGTTAACTATTACAGCTCCAAATTCAAATTTCATTTCACTGTCCACTGTGGTATTGATATTGCATATTTTAATACATACATTTTTAGTTATACCTCAAAAGAAGTTTCATTTCACTGTTTACATTCTACCTCTATTTGTTCTCTACCGCATTTGAATAAACTAACCTAGATTTATCTAGCAATTTTTGTACGTTTCGTGTCATGAGCATTTTCGTTTTTTGGACGAACTTTCTAGTCCGTTTTTCATGCTTGGCAGGAAGAACTACTTTAAGCTGCTTAGTATACTGTGCAGCAATCTTCTTCAGTCAGAACATATCCTATTTGCTATGATGAACATATTCTGCCTGTTTTCTTTAAGTATTGTGTGTATGTAGAGAGGTACACACATTTAAAGTTAGTAGTTTCTTTCCAATAGAGTCCTCAGATATATGAAAGGGAAAGATTAAGTTTCCTTTAAAACATGTGCTAAGACGCCACTGTTTGTGAACAGTACTGAGTATACTATATGCACGTTATGTGAATAAAATATATTTCCTTATTTACTAACTGAACTTGAAATTATCAATTTCCACTTACATGTTCCTCCAAAAGAACCGTCTGCACCAACTTTTTTGTCCACTTCTGAAAATTAATATATATTTTCTCATGTTAGCCGCGTTATGGAAAACAATATATATAGACCTATGAATATTGATGACTGCCTGATTCTCTGAGAATATCATTTAAATTCTGTCTTGGGAATCTCTGGAGCAAGTCTCTGCATAAGGAGTGATTTCAGAGAGCTCAACCAACTAACTCTTGAGAAGGAACGGGATTCTTTGGAGGCGGATACCAGCTGTTTGCAGAACCATGTTCTACTTCGCCCGGCCCACTAGCATTGTCCCCTTCTCAGGCATTATGTGTAACCTTGCTCCAGAGATTCCCGAGATAAAATATACATTCTTCTTCTTTCCTAGGCTTAATCAAATGTTAGATCAAATCCTTCTTTAACTTGAGTGCACAACATAGATTTCTCTATTACTACATATACTGAACACATATATTAACAAACCGTAGCTACATAGCAATATTTAAAATGTCGATAGACAATACACAATTTCTCAATAACCAACATTATTCTCAGTTCAATTGAATTCTAGTAAACTTTGTCAAATTTGTCTTAAAATCCACTTTATGCTCATGTACGTAGGCTATTCGGAATTGGCCTAAAGTTTAAATGGGATTTCAGCCATTGTGCAATCGCCCTCCTGGGAGCTTCTATTCACAAGATGATAACGTAACCACTACTCTATCTTAAAATATTTTAAAGCAAACTTCGCACTTAAATTAGTCGTAAATGTACAGAAGATACTTACGGGTTGTTTTTCCAACTCCAAATAGACGAGATCCTTCGTTGCGATCTGAAGATTAAATACGTGCATTACTATGGTGGTGGAAACATTACGCTAACATAAATGTATGTAACAGTAGTGAGGGAGCACCGAGAATGTCCCGATACCCCTTTTGCTTATTTACTGAACAAAGATATTGCTCATTTTATTTTATTTATTTATTTATTTATTCTGACATTTTTAGCTAAGATCACATGATTTTACTTCTCAGATGGCTGGTGTATCTTATATATATATATCTGGGTTCTGGGGGGGGGAGAACATAATACATAATAAAATATTTCATAATTACCATTTTAAATTTTGTTTTAAAAGTTGTCCAAAGACCAACATGGTGATCGTGGGACATTTCAAGGGGGAGGTCAGTTATCATTTTGGTTATTCCGAGATGTTTATTGCTTTCATTTAAATATCTTGATTGTCACAATTGAGCAGTTTCAAGTGAATAACCTTACGTTCGTCACTATGTAAAATCGTAAGAATGGTGTCGTCTTAACTTGACCAGTTTTAATATGGCCTCATATCCTTACGTTTGTCATGATGTCCCACATTAAGAATGAGTTTGTTGCAACTTGAGCAGTTTTAACGCAAAACTTCGTATTCACCATGATGTCGCAACGTAAAAATGATTTTGCTACTATTTCGACGATTTTTATGTACTTAATAATTTCAATTGGAATTGCGTGTGTTTACCTTTGTTGGCTCAAACACACTTTTGCATGCGACTACACAATAACATAACTTATTTTAAATACTTACTGGCATCATGAAATTTTCCTAGACCTAATCCAGCATCAACGTCCCTATCTAGATGGGCTTGTCCTGAAATGAGATACATTAAGTATCATTATTGATAGTGTGCGATGTTCATAACCAGTAGAACATTCCAAATCGAAATTGTCAATGCGGCAAATAAACCACATTACATCCTTACTATTCTCTTAATGAGAATTTTAAGTAATCGCATTTGGTTGTTTTGAGAATGTAGTCAAGTCAGTACATTAACAGTAATTCTTAGAATTTAACTTCATATTGCACTATAATTTCAAATTGTATTAAAGTTTATACTTGTTGCCATTTATATTTTAGTATACTCCATTTCTCTTGTGATTGATTGCTAAATCAGATATATATATAAATATATATGTGTGTGTGTGTGTATTTATGTACCTCCGGCTTCTCCTTGACCGCCAAAAGAACCTTCGCCATCTGCTTCCGCTTCTCCTTTCGCTTTCAGCTTGAATTTTGCTGAAAAACACAACATAGTGTAACTAATCAAAGAATTACTAACTGTTTACAGATATTTATTCGTTACATTACGTTTTCTGTAAACAAGTTTGAACGCAATTGGTCAATTTAAGGTAAATCAGGTACACTAGCAAAGAGAATATTCTAGCTTTGGGTTTCAGAAATTACACAACAACTTAATATACCTATTAAATTTCTGCTTCTGTAGTGGTTATCTTACATACTATGAAGCAAGGAGTTTGAATCTTCCTATTGTTACATCATCTGCTTCATCAATTCACATGTACTATCATCGTGAAGATTAACATAGTAGGCTATGACGTTGGATAATAAAAAGATCAGGAAATCCTGGGAAAGCCTGGTATCTCTCCTAAATTATATCACTATTATGGGAAAGAGAATTAAGTCTTGTTTCTACTCGCACAAAGTATATATTTTCCCACTCTCAGATTTTTTTCTTAAAACTTCTTCCCCATATTCCCTATCATCGCTTTCAAATCATGCTCTTTTCTCAATAACACTCACCATCCTATTTCACGCTTCTAATTCTCCTCCCCTCCGAAATTTTGGTTTCACTTACTTTGTTATCGTTAACTATTACAGCTCCAAATTCAATTTTAATTTCACTGACCACGGTGGTAATGAAATTGCATATTTTAATACATAAATTTTTAGTTATACCTAAAAAAAATTTCATTTCACTGTTTACATTCTAACTCTATTTATTCTCTACCATATTTCAATAATCTAACCTATATTTATCTAGGAATTTTTGTACGCTATGTACGTCTCTTTTTTGTTTTTCGGACGAAATTTCTAGTCCGTTTCTAATTAATAACAGGACGAACTACTTTAAGTTACTTAGAATACTGTGCAGCAATCTTCTCCAGTCTGTATATATCCTATTTGCTACGATAAGCATATTCTGACTGTTTTTTTTAGCGGTTGTGTGTATGTAGAGATTAACACACATTCAAAGTTCGTAGAGTCCTTAGATATTTCAAAGAGAAAGATATAGTTTCCTTTGGAACATGCACTAAGACGCCACTGTTTGTGAACAGTACTGAGTATACTATATGCACGTTATGTGAACAAAAGATATTTACTTATTTACTAACTGCACTTGACATTTTCAATTTCCACTTACATGTTCCTCCAAAAGAACCGTCTGCACCACCTTTTCCGTCCACTTCTGAAAATTAATATACATTTTCTCATGTTAGCCGCGTTATTGAAAACAATATATATAGACCTATGAATATTGATGACTGCCTCATTCTCTGAGAATATCATTTAAATTCTGTCTTGGGAATCTCTGGAGCAAGTCTCTGCATAAGGAGTGATTTCAGAGAGCTCAACCAACTAACTCTTGAGAAGGAATGGGATTATTTGGAGGCGGATACCAGCTGTTTGCAGAACCATGTACTAATTCGCCCGGCCCACTAGCATTGTCCCCTTCTCAGGCATTGTGAGTAACCTTGCTCCGGAGATTCCCGAGATAAAATATACATTCTTCTTCTTTCCTAGGCTTAATCAAATGTTAGATCAAATCCTTCTTTAACTTGAGGGCACAACATTGATTTTTCTATTACAAAAATACTGAACACATATATTAACAAACCGTAGCTACATAACAATATTTTAAATGTCGATAGACAATACACATTTTCTCAATAACCAACATTATTCTCAGTTCAATTGAATTCTAATAAACTTTGTCAAATTTGTCTTAAAATCCACTTTATGCTCATGTAGGCTATTCGGAATTGGCCTAAAGTTTAAATGGGATTTCAGCCATTGTGCAATCGCCCCACCGGGAGCTTCTATTCACAAGATGATAACGTAACCACTACTCTATCTTAAAATATTTTAAAGCAAACTTCGCACTTAAATTAGTCGTAAATGTACAGAAGATACTTACGGGTTGTTTTTCCAACTCCAAATAGACGAGATCCTTCGTTGCGATCTGAAGATTAAATACGTGCATTACTATGGTGGTGGAAACATTACGCTAACATAAATGTATGTAACAGTAGTGAGGGAGCACCGAGAATGTCCCGATACCCCTTTTGCTAATTTACTGAACAAAGATATTGCTCATTTTGTTATATTTATTTATTTATTCTGACATGTTTAGCTAAGATCACATGATTTTACTTCTCAGATGGCTGGTGTATCTTATATATATATCTGGGTTCTGGGGGGGGGAGAACATAATACATAATAAAATATTTCATAATTACCATTTTAAATTTTGTTTTAAAAGTTGTCCAAAGACCAACATGGTGATCGTGGGACATTGCAAAGGGGAGGATCAGTTATCATTTTGGTTATTCCCAGATCTTTATTGTTTTCATTTGAATATCTTGATTGTCGCAATTTGAGCAGTTTCAAGTGAATAACTTTACGTTCGTCACTATTTACAATCCTAAGAATGGTGTCGTCTTAACTTGACCAGTTTTAATATGGCCTCATATCCTTACGTTTGTCATGATGTCCCACCGTAAGAATGAGTTTGTTGCAACTTGCGCAATTTTAACGTAAAACTATGTATTCACCATGATGTCGCAACGTAAAAATGATTTTGCTACGATTTCGACGATTTTTACGTACTTAATAATTTCAATTGGAATTGCATATGTTCATCTTTGATGGCTGAAGCATACTTTTGCATGCGACTACACAATGACATAACTTATTTTAAATACTTACTGGCATCATGAAATTTTCCTAGACCTATTCCAGCATCAACGTCCCTATCTAGATGGGCTTGTCCTGAAATGAGATACATTAAGTATCATTATTGATAGTGTGCGATGTTCATAACCAGTAGAAGGCTTCCAAATAGAAATTGCTAATATTGCAAATAAGCCACATTACATCGTTATTAGCCTGTTATTGAGAATTTTAAGTTATAGCATTTGGTTGTTTTGAGAATGTAGTCAAGTAGGTACATTAACAGTAATTCTTTGAATATAACTTCATATTGCACAATAATTTCAAATTGATTTCAAGTTTATACTTGTTGCCATTTATCACTTAGTATACTCCATTCTCTTGTGATTGATTGCTAAATCAGATATATATATATAAATATATGTGTGTGTGCGTGTGTGCATTTATGTACCTCCGGCTTCTTCTTGACCGCCAAAAGAACCTTCGCCATCTGCTTCCGCTTCTCCTTTCGCTTTCAGCTTGAATTTTGCTGAAAAACACAACATAGTATAACTAATAAAAGAATTACTAACTGTTTATAGATATTTATTCGTTACATTACGTTTTCTGTAAACAAGTTTGAACGCAATTGGTCAATTTAAGGTAAATCAGGTACACTAGTAAAGAGAATATTCTAGCTTTGGGTTTAAGATATTACAAAACAACTTAATATACCTATTAAATTTCTGCTTCTCTAGTGGTTATCTTACATAATATGAAGCAAGGAGTTCAAAGTTTGAATCTTCTCTTTGTTACATCATTTGATTCATCAATTCCCCATGTATTATCATCGTCAAGATTAACGCTCAAATGTAATAGTATGACGTTGGATAATAAAAAATAAGGAAATCCAGGAAAAGCCCGGTATCTCTATTAAAATATATCACTATTATGGGAAGGAAACGTAAGTCTTGTTTCTACTCGCACAATGTATATACTTTCCCACTTTCTGATTTTTTTTCTTAAAATTTCTTATCCATATTCCCTATCATCGCTTTCCAATCATGCTCTTTTCTCATTAACACTCACCATCCTATTTCACGTTTCTAATTCTCCTCCCCTCCGAAATTTTGGTTTCACTTACTTTGTAATCGTTACCTATTACAGGTTCAAATTCAAATTTCATTTCAGTGACCACTGTGGTAATGAAATTGCATATTTTAATACATGAATTTTTAGTTATATCTCAAAAAAAGTTTAATTTCACTGTTTACATTCAACCTCTATTTAGCTATTCTCTACCATATTTGAATAATCTAAGCTAGATTTATCTAGCAATTTTTGTATGTTTGTACGTGTCATTTTTTTTAATCGGTCGAAATTTCTAGTCCGTTTCAAATTAATAACAGGACGTACTACTTTAAGTTACGTAGAATACTGTGCAGCAATCTTCTTCAGTCTGTATATATCTAATTTGCTACGATGAACATATTCTGACTGTATTTTTTTAAGGGTTGTGTGCATATAGAGATTAAAAAACATTCAAAGTTCGTAGAATCCTCAGATATTTTAAAGGGAAATATGAAGTTTCCCTTAAGACATGAACTAAGACGCCACTGTTTGTGAACAGTACTGAGTATACTATATGCACGTTATGTGAATAAAATATATTTTCTTATTTACTAACTGAACTTGAAATTATCAATTTCCACTTACATGTTCCTCCAAAAGAACCGTCTGCACCACCTTTTCCGTCCACTTCTGAAAATTAATATACATTATCTCATGTTAGCCCCGCTATGAAAAACAATATATATAGACCTATGAATATTGATGACTTCCTCATTCTCTGAGAATATCATTTAAATTCTGTCTTGGGAAGCTCTGGAGCAAGTCTCTGCATAAGGAGTGATTTCAGAGAGCTCCACAAACTAACTCTTGAGAGGGAACGGGATTCTTTCGAGGCGAATACCAGCTGTTTGCAGAACCATGTACTACTTCGCCTGGCCCACTAGCATTGTCCCCTTCTCAGGCATTATGTGTAACCTTGCTCCAGAGATTCCCGAGATAAAATATACATTCTTCTTCTTTCCTAGGCTTAATCAAATGTTAGATCAAATCCTTCTTTAACTTGAGGGCACAACATACATTTCTCTATTACTACATATACTGAACACATATATTAACAAACCGTAGCTACATAGCAATATTTTAAATGTCGATAGACAATACACAATTTCTCAATAACCAACATTATTCTCAGTTCAATTGAATTCTAATAAACTTTGTCCAATTTGTCTTAAAATCCACTTTATGCTCATGTACGTAGGCTATTCGGAATTGGCCTAAAGTTTAAATGGGATTTCAGCCATTGTGCAATCGCCCCACCGGGAGCTTCTATTCACAAGATGATAACGTAACCACTACTCTATCTTAAAATATTTTAAAGCAAACTTCGCACTTAAATTAGTCGTAAATGTACAGAAGATACTTACGGGTTGTTTTTCCAACTCCAAATAGACGAGATCCTTCGTTGCGATCTGAAGATTAAATACGTGCATTACTATGGTGGTGGAAACATTACGCTAACATAAATGTATGTAACAGTAGTGAGGGAGCACCGAGAATGTCCCGATACCCCTTTTGCTTATTTACTGAACAAAGATATTGCTCATTTTATTATATTTATTTATTTATTCTGACATGTTTAGCTAAGATCACATGATTTACTTCGGAGATGGCTGGTGTTTATTATATATATCTGGGTTCTAGGGGTAGGGACAACAGAATACACAATAAAATATTTCATAATTACCAATTTTAAATTTTGTTTTAAAACTTGTCCAAAGACCAACATGGTGATCGTGGGACATTGCAAAGGGGAGGATCAGTTATCATTTTGGTTATTCCGAGATGTTTATTGCTTTCATTTGAATATCTTGATTGTCGCAATTTGAGCATTTTCAAGTGAATAACCTTACGTTCGTCACTATGTACAATCCTAAGAATGGTGTCGTCTTAACTTGAGCAGTTTTAATATGGCCTCATATCCTTACGTTTTCATGATGTCCCACATTAAGAATGAGTTTGTTGCAACTTGAGCAGTTTTAACGTAAAACTTCGTATTCACAATTATGTCGCAACGCAAAAATGGATTTGCACCGACTTCGACGATTTCTATGTACTTCATAATTTCAATTGCAATTGCATGTGTTTACCCTTGTTGGCTCAAACACACATTTGCATGAGACTACACAATGACATAACTTATTTCAAATACTTACTGGCATCATGAAATTTCCCTAGACCGAATCCAGCATCAACGTCCCTATCTAGATGGGCTTGTCCTGAAATGAGATACATTAAGTATCATTATTGATAGCGTGCGATATTCATAACCAGTAGAACATTCCAAATAGAAATTGTCAATACTGCAAATAAGCCACATTACATCGTTATTAGCCTCTTATTGAGAATTTTAAGTTATAGCATTTGGTTGTTTTGAGAATGTAGTCAAGTAGGTACATTAACAGTAATTCTTTGAATATAACTTCATATTGCACAATAATTTCAAATTGATTTCAAGTTTATACTTGTTGCCATTTATATTTTAGTATACTCCATTTCTCTTGTGATTGATTGCTAAATCAGATATATATATATAAATATATGTGTGTGTGCGTGTGTGTATTTATGTACCTCCGGCTTCTCCTTGACCGCCAAAAGAACCTTCGCCATCTGCTTCCGCTTCTCCTTTCGCTTTCAGCTTGAATTTTGCTGAAAAACACAACATAGTGTAACTAGTAAAAGAATTACTAACTGTTTAGAGATATTTATTCGATACATTACGTTTTCTGTAAACAAGTTTGAACGCAATTGGTCAATTTAAGGTAAATCAGGTACACTAGTAAAGAGAATATTCTAGCTTTGGGTTTAAGATATTACAAAACAACTTAATATACCTATTAAATTTCTGCTTCTCTAGTGGTTATCTTACATAATATGAAGCAAGGAGTTCAAAGTTTGAATCTTCTCTTTGTTACATCATTTGATTCATCAATTCCCCATGTATTATCATCGTCAAGATTAACGCTCAAATGTAATAGTATGACGTTGGATAATAAAAAATAAGGAAATCCAGGAAAAGCCCGGTATCTCTCCTAAAATATATCACTATTATGGGAAGGAAAAGTAAGTCTTCTTTCTACTCGCATAATGTATATATTTTCCCACTTTCTGATTTTTTTTCTTAAAATTTCTTATCCATATTCCCTATCATCGCTTTCAAATCATGCTCTTTTCTCATTAACACTCACCATCCTATTTCTCGCTTCTAATTCTCCTCCCCTCCTAAATTTTGGTTTCACTTACTTTGTAATCGTTACCTATTACAGGTTCAAATTCAAATTTCATTTCAGTTATCACTGTGGTAATGATATTGTATATTTTAATACATAAATTTTTAGTTATATCTCCAAAAAAGTTTCATTTTACTATTTACATTCTACCTTTATTTATTCTCTACCATATTTGAATAATCTAACCTAGATTTATCTAGGAAGTTTTGTACGTTTCGTGTCATTAGCATTTTTGTTTTTCGGACGAAATTTCTAGTACGTTTCTAATTAATAACAGTACGTACTACTTTAAGCTTCTTAGTATACTGTGCAGCAATTTCTTCAGTCTGTATATATCTTATTTGCTACGATGAGCATATTCTGACTGGTTTGTTTTTTTTTTTAAAAAAAAAAAAAAGGTTGTGTGTATTTCAAAGGGAAAGATAAAGTTTCCTTTAAGAGAGGGCTCGAAAAATCTCGGTCGCCAGGTCGACATGGCGACTAAAATTTTCAGCCCGGCGACTGTGATCTTATGCTGCAATATGTACGAAATTTTAAAGATTCTTTATTTGCGTGGGCGAGGTTCAGCCTGGGGCTGTTCTGCCACCTAACCCGTGTCATGGAGTATGGTCAATATATAAGGACATGTTGCGTGCATCTGTTGACAAAATTTTGACCTGCTAGTGTTGCCATTTACGGAGGATATGCCCCATAAATGGCACTTTTTCACTCAACCCATAAAATCGCCAGTCAAAAATTCATCAATTGCTGCACATGATCAATATTGGTCGCAAATGACAGATTGACATAGCATCAGACATCTAATTATGACCCTTTGATAATTTCTTACATATTTTTCACACTCAAAAAGCATTTCTGGAAACATTTTAACACTGCCTTCCGCCAGTTATTAATTTATCTAATTTTCTGTGTGGCGTAAACTGATAATTTTTTAACATTGAAAAATATCTCAATGGATGAGGCTTTTATAATGCAGAAAACTCTTACGGATTTCAAGATATACATTTTCAAAGTTTGGGCTGCGCAACTTTTGAGCACAATTGCTAGGAGGTGATTACCTGGCGCCTGATATTTAGAGCTGGCGTCTAGCTCTGAAGAAGATTTCTCGAGCACTGTTTTAAGACATAAAGTAAGACGCCACATTTTTTGAACAGTACTGAAAATCCTATATGCACGTCTTGTGAACAAAAGATATTTACTTATTTACTAACTGCACTTGAAATTATCAATTTCCACTTACATGTTCCTCCAAAAGAACCGTCTGCACCACCTTTTCCGTCCACTTCTGAAAATTAATATACATTTTCTCAAGTTAGCTGTAAAATGAAAAACATTATGAATATATATATATATATATACCTAGGTATATACACACACACACACACACACACACACACACACATCTGTGAATATTGAAGACAGCCTGATTCTCTGAGAATATCATTTATATTCTGTCTCAGGAATCTCTGGCGCAAGTATCTGCGTAAGGAGTGATTTGAGAGAACTCGACCAATCAACTCTTGAGACAGAACGGGATTCGGCGGAGGAAGATACCAGCAGCTTGCAGAACCATGTACTACTTCGCTCTGCCCACTAGCATTGTCTCCTTTTCCAGCGTCATATGAAACCTTGCTCCAGAGACTTCCGGGATAGAATATACATTTTCTTCTTTTCTAGGCTTACCAAATGTTAGTTCAAATCCTTCTTTAACTTGAGGGCACAATATAGATTCCTCTATTGCTACATATACTGAATACATATATTAACAAACCGTAGCTACATAGCAATATTTTAAATGTCGATAGACAATACACAATTTCTCAATAACCAACATTATTCTCAGTTCAATTGAATTCTAATAAACTTTGTCCAATTTGTCTTAAAATCCACTTTATGCTCATGTAGGCTATTCGGAATTGGCCTAAAGTTTAAATGGGATTTCAGCCATTGTGCAATCGCCCCACCGGGAGCTTCTATTCACAAGATGATAACGTAACCACTACTCTATCTTAAAATATTTTAAAGCAAACTTCGCACTTAAATTAGTCGTAAATGTACAGAAGATACTTACGGGTTGTTTTTCCAACTCCAAATAGACGAGATCCTTCGTTGCGATCTGAAGATTAAATACGTGCATTACTATGGTGGTGGAAACATTACGCTAACATAAATGTATGTACCAGTAGTGAGGGAGCACCGAGAATGTCCCGATACCCCTTTTGCTTATTTACTGAACAAAGATATTGCTCATTTTATTTTATTTATTTATTTATTTATTCTGACATTTTTAGCTAGGATCACAGGATTTTACTTCGGAGATGGCTGGTGTTATTACATATCTCTGGGTTCTAGTCGGAGGGAGAACAGAATACACAAATTAAATATTTCATAATTACCATTTTAAATTTTGTTTTAAAAGTTGTCCAAAGACCAAAATGTTGATCGAGGGTCATTGCAAGGGGGAGGATCAGTTATCATTTTGGTTATTCCCAGATCTTCATTGCTTTCATTTGAATATCTTGATTGTCGCAATTTGAGCAGTTTCAAGTGAATAACCTTACGTTCGTCACTATGTACAATCGTAAGAATGATGTCTTAACTTGACCAGTTTTAATATGGCCTAATATCCTTACGTTTGTCATGATGTCCCACCGAAAGTTTTGTTCCAACTTGAGCAGTTTTAATATAAAACCTTGCATTCACAATGATGTCCCTCCCAACGTAAGAATTGTTTTGCTCCGAGTTAGGTAGTTTTTTATGTACTTATTAATTTAAATTGCAATTGCCTGTCAGAGGCGTTTATTCTAGGCTACCTGCGAAGCCAAGGCTTAGAAGAGGAGAAAAATCGATCGGAAAATGTTCATGTAATTGTTAATTTAATGAGAAGTTGATGGCGTTTCAAGAGTTGGCACACTTATTTCTTAGAAGTTGTTACACTAATTCCTTACGAGTTGGTAATCTTGCCCCGTTTCTTTCAACGCGCAAGAGTACCGTGAGTTTAGCATGGCAGTCATCTAGCATTAATTCCGTCAGGCTTGGGAACACCCTGTACCCAGCGTGGAATCTTCACAGGAAGGGATTTTTGGAGCGAGGAAAAGGAAGGGGGGGTTGTTTTTTACAGAGAAATTCACCCTCTGGGCCAAGCACACCACTTGCAGACAATTAGGACAGAATGGAGAGTTCCGCTGACCTCTTCAAACAACCAGAGTAGATGCGAGGGTGCTGTAAAGTTGGGGACTTTGTTGGCTGTCCGTTTATGATTTATGTTTATAACCTCACCTAAACAATAACCGAACTGACAAAGGACAGTGCCATCTGCCATGTACTTTTGTTCTGTAGATCAAGTGGAATCGCTTTGGGTTCATTTCCTTTGCGCGGATCTTTTTTCTTTCAAGGGAGGTCGCTGTGTAGTGTGGGAAGTGAGTGCGTGGATTATATTTTAGTGAATGATGTGCTGTGTTGTGTAGTGCATTAAACGAATGACATAATTAACGAGCAATTTACTCGGCTTATGTATGAGGATAAGTTTCGTATCATTGTTGGATTTTCCTTTTTAGTCCACTTTGTGCACGGAGGACTGGGCCTATAGTTTAAAGTGGGATGTGAACCACTATGTGCCTCCACCTCTTTGTTTCAAGGCGACGACGTTGCCACTAAGGCAACGAGGATGCCCCAAGCTTCAAATCGTGAAGATATGTAGGTCTCAGACACTCCAAAAGAAATATACAAGGTAAGAAGTTTGTTATATATTTTATTCTCGCGTCTAGGCCTGCATGAATATTTCACAATATTTCAAAATCCCAAAAAAATAACAAGAACCCCCTCTTCCTCCCCACTATAATTTTTTTTACCCAATCGAACATTGTGATTTAGTGAGATAGCCCAGATTCTGTAAAAAAAAAAAAAAAAAACAGCATACGCCACTGTTGCCTGTGTTTCCCTTTGTTGGCTGAAACACAATTTTTGCATGAGACTACATAATGACATAAGTTACGGTATTTTAAATACTTACTGGCATCATGAAATTTTCCTAGACCTAATCCAGCATCAGCTTCCCTATCTAAATGGCCTTCTCCTGAAATGAAATACATGAAGTATCATTAATTATAGTGTGCGGTGTTCCTAACCAGTAGAAGGTTTGAAATAGAAATTGTCAATGGGGCAAATATGCCACATCGCCTCATTACTACGAGTAGTCTATTATTGAGATTTTTAAGTTATAGTATTAGGTTGTTTTGAGAATGTATGTAGTCAAGTCAGTACATTTACAGTAATTCTTCCAATTTAACTTCATATTGCATAATTTCAAATTGATTACATTTTTATACTTATTGCCAAACATCTATTTAATATATATATACATATAATTATGTACCTCCAGCTTCTCCTTGAGCTCCAAAAGAACCTTCGCCATCTGCTTCCGCTTCTCCTTTTGCTTTCAGATGGAATTTTGCTGAAAAACACAAGATAGTGTAACTAATAAGAGAATTACCAACTGCTTATGATATTTATTCATTACATTACGATTTGTGTACACAAGTTTGAACTCGATTGGTCATTTAAAGATAAATCATTAGGAAAAATAAGATCTTATCTGCGGGTTGAAGAAATTACACCAAAACTTAATACGAGTATATTAAATGTCTGCTTCTGTAGTGGTATTCTTACACATGAAGCAAGAAGTTCTAAGTTTGAATCTTGTCCATCTTATATCAATTACTTCATCAATTCATCATGTATTATCGTCATGAAGGTTGACGTTCATATGTAGCAGGTGGACTATCGTATCAATCCCTAAGATTATATGTTTATTTTATAAAGTCTCTCTGAATGCTTCGCGTTGACCAGGGCATTCACTTCTTTTTCTCAGTTGTCTCAGCCTCTGAGGCATGTTTACAATGCACTGTGTTGCGCTATGCAAACCTCCTGAGCCATCCAGGAAACAGGTAGTTTCTTCTGCCTATGGAGTCGGCGGTTTGCATAGTGGCAATTAAAAAACACGATTCGGCATAGAGGAAGAGCTCGATTGCCTAGTGATATAGAGGTGAGACAAGCTGAGAGGGGACTGACTTTGGATTGGAATTGAGAAGGGAGAAGTGGTTAGGAGAGCAGTAGGGCAGAAGTGGAACGACGCTCTGGTCGACAAGTACAGAAGCCAACAGAGGACTTCGTATATTCTATTCAGCCTAATTCATCAGATAGACAGGTAATTATCCTAACACCCAGCCATGATTCAGGTTCAACGGTTCACAAAACCCAACGAGTGACCATTGTCTTTTCTGCAGTTTAGTTCCTTAGTGTGATTTTGTACCTTTGGCATTGCCAAGCGTTAACTCGTCATGCCAATGACGAGTGCTCTTATCAGAGGATGAATGATGAGTAACTTACATCACCCTTTGCTTAATTGGTTAACCTCTTGGTAAGATCCCACGAACTTCACGGTTCGTTACGCTATAAATAACCAAAAATACCGGAAATGCTGGAAAATATATCACTACTATTGGAAGAAAATGAAAGAAAGTCTTGTTCCTACTCGCACAATGTATATATTTTCCTACTCTTATATTTTGTCTTAAAATTTCTTATCCATGTTCCCTATCATCGCTTTCAAATCGCGCTGTTTTCCTATTAACACTCACCATCTCATTTTACGCTTCTAATTCTCCTCCCCTCCCAAATTTTTGTTTCACTTATTTTTAAATCATTAACTATCACTGCTCCAAATTCAAATTCAATTTCACTGACCACTGTGGTAATGATTTTGCATATTTTAATACATAAATTTGGATTTGTACCTCAAAAATAGTTTCGTTTTACTGTTTTTATTCTATCTTCATTTATTCTATACCGTATTTGAATAATCTAATCTAGATTTATCTAGCAATTTTTGCACGTTTCATCCGTTTTTCGTAATTAACAGGACGTGCTACTTTAAGCTACTTTGTATACTGTTCAGCAATCTTTTTCAGCCAGTACATATCCTATTTCCTGTGATGAGCATACTCTGCCTGTTTTCTTTAAAGTGTTGTGTGTAGAGATGAACGCACATTCAAAGTTCGTAGTTTCTTCCATAGAGTCCTCAGATATTTCAAAGGGAAAGATGAAACTTCCTTCAAGACATGTACTAATACGCCACTGGAGTGTTTGTAACAGTACTTAATATATTTACTAATTTACAAATTGCACTTGAAATTATCAATTTCCACTTACATGTTCCTCCAAAAGAACCGTCTGCGCCACCTTTTCCGTCCGCTTCTGAAAAATAATATAAATTTTCTCGTGAGTTGCCTAATTTATATATATATATATATATATATATATATATATATATATATATATATATATATATAAGACTACCTGATTATCTAATAATATAATTTACATTTTTCTTCTTTTCCTAGGCTTACTCAAATGTTAGTTCCTTCTTTAACTTGAGAGCACAATAAAGATTTCTCTATATCTACAGACACTAACAAATCTTAGCTATATAGCAATGTCGTCAATTTCGATGGTTACACAATGCATGCACAATTTGTCAATGATTCACCAACATTATTCTCAGATCAATTGCATCAAAATAAAGTTTGTCAAATTTGGATCAAAGTTCACTTTATGCTCATGTAGGTTAATTGGGATTGGGCCTACAATTTAAACGGAATTCCCAATTTTTTCCCCACCGGAACCTTTTTCTCACAGGGTGATAAAGTAACCAACCACTACTCTATCTTAAAATATTTTTAAGAAACTACACAAACACACCATGTTGAAAATGTATAGAATATACTTACTTGTGTTTTTTTCAAGTCCAAATAGACGAGATCTTGATCCATGGTTCCGAGCTGCAGATTAAATATGTATAAATTACTATGCTGATGGAAACATTGTTAACAGAAGTTCGCAACAAATAAGAGCTAATTGTTACCCTATATATCATGAATGTATTTCTCATTGAACAAGACAATTCAAATTTGTAACACTTCTATCTGATTTAATCCTTTCAAGCAGCTATGATAAAATTTATACCCCCCCCCCCCCTCCCCTGACGCGACAAACAATCTACAACACACTCGCTTACAGACAAAGGTATCACATGGCGTATAACTAGGTGGTTATTGTTTAGATTCAATTCTAAGAAGTATTCGAATAGTGCTGTATTACTCAAATAAACAATGTTTTCAAATTTCCTTTAATTTTCTGAATTTATTGAAGCATTGATAACATGCAGTATGATAAACCTATTCTTTGCTAAAATAATATCTTATTGATAACCTTAATTAAGAAATTTGTCAGAGGATAATCTACTGAGTTGCACTAATTACTAACTTCATTTACCAACCTCTTGAGAACATTAGCGATTTTTAGCGATAAATAAATAATAGTAAATAATGGCAGATTCCAATCATTAATCATGCTTTTTTCCTTTCAAAATACAATTTACACTTCTAGCATTTGTATTTTATTTTCCTACCTTAAATTATAACCAGTATATTAATTTGCAATAGGTATTTTTAACATTAGTGTAATAGAGAACAATAGTGCATCCAGAGTTGACTAGAATTATTTAGCATATCCTACAGCAACCCTGCAATTAGTTTTACAAACTAACAGTAATTAATTGTCACTTAATATTTACAATTGCCCCATTGTTATTACTATGGTTGATTCGAGCAAAAATTTCCAAACGACTATAAAATGACCTCACTTAATTTTGGTGTATGGTTACTCACTGGCATCATGATATTTTCCTCGGCCTAGTCCTCCTTGAACGTCCCTGTCTAGATGACCTTCTCCTGAAATAAAAAGAAAAGAAGGGACGTTAAAACACACTTTCAATCCTTATGTTAAATTCACAGTGTTTATAACAATTTTAGTGTTTTTTTCTCGTACAAGATGTTTCTATATTAACCTAATTGCGAAAGAATTGTTCGCTTCTAAAACTACCGTAGAGTTATTGTTCCTTATTTGCGAGAATGTGGTGAGTATATTTCAAGTTATTTCAGAAATTATGCAATGTGTCTAAATGATATAATTTAATATTATCAGGATCTAATTTTCATAGTTCCACTCTGTCAATATTTGATTTATGATTTTTTTCTGCAAAATAAATTAAATAATTCCATACCTCCGGCTTCACCTTGAGCACCGAAAGAACTTTCTCCGTCTGCTTCCACGTCGCCTTTGGCTTTCAAGTTAAACTTTCCTGCAAAACAGAAGAAAATGTCATCAATACGATTACTCTTTTAGGCACTAAACGAGATAATTTTACAACAGTCTTTATTAATATTCTCGTTACAATAAGAGGTCCGCCTTCCCCGAGTTGAATGCTTCATGTCAGGTAAAACATGCAGTCCATACATCATCCTCTATTGACGTCAATTACGTGAGGATTTCTCACATTCGATATAAATACAATGCAAACACACTTGGTTGGAATCTCGATTTTAAGATTTTTGTAGGGCAAAATTGAAAAGAACTTCAAGTGGAAGAAAATGTAAAATCGGGAACAGTTTCATAACATTTTGCTATGTTACCATGAAGATTGAAGTATAATGAGAGAAAATAATACACACACATACATGGGGGTGTCGAATTGTGATGTTTACGTGTCTGTGTGTGGGAGAAAGAAAATTACACTACCACCGGCATGTTTATAACCATTACGGTTAAATTTACACAATAACAACCACAATAATTCCCAATTTATTTTGCTCAATTGCAAATTCCTGTATTTTATTATCTTATATTCTATTAGTATTCTCTCTTTCGATTTCTACTTCATTATGTCAGAAAATTTGTGAGCCTTTCGCAAAATCTACTACCTTCGGTTCCACTCTGGTATTTCTCTCTCATTATCGTTTTACTTTCTATTGTACTTTTCCAATTACAATAAGCACAATTCCATTGATTATTTTCACCTTGGTGTTTTACTTCTGCACTACTCTCTATTTTTCCTTAATTTCTGTAGAATTGTTCCTTCCTTTATTAAAATTTATTGCATCACCTTTCGTGTGTGTGTATACACACAAGAGTACCAATCCACAGTTTCTGTATACAGAAAATTTATATTTAAAGCTTCAAAACTTCGTCAAAAATCATAAAATTTTCATTTCTCACTTACCTGTTCCACCCATTGATGCGTCTGCCCCACCACTTGTGTCACCTTCTGTAAGTATATGTAAGTATTCATATGTTAACTTCGTAACAAACAAAAATTTGCATGTGCGCATACGTTGGAATTAACAAGAAAAAGTAACAAAAATATTATTTCAATTATATCATTGAATTTAATCTTGATTTCTGGAGCTTCCCCGCGGGAGTAGTAATAATTATGTAACCTCGTAATTAAGGGGACTCGGGTTCGATTCCCGGTGGTGGTCCCGATTAGTCGTTCTTAGCATAAAGTTGACTTAAAACATGCAAAACCTTTTCTTCGATATCCACGTATTAATTCTTTGTAACTTAGTATGTTCAATCAAATATACGTAGTATGGATATCTCCTCAAATTGAAATTCAAGTTGTGGTTATTCTATCTCTGCATCAAATGACCATAAACTTAGATCACTGTTGCTATTCATCTACTCTACGAATATCAATCGTGAGCCCTAATAACATCAAACTAACATAATTTAAATTAACTATACTGAGATAATTAATTTCTCTTAACGAAACAAGAACCCATTTCATTAAGATTAATACAGGAATGTACTCCATACTCGTAAAATCATTATTGTGTAAACATGCATATTCTAAATAAACTACACACGCACATCCACACATACCTTATACGGAAAAATGTATAGAAAATACATACTTGTTGTCTTTTTATGTCCAAATAGACGAGATCCGTAGTAAGGACCTGAAAGGTATAAACAGTCAATAAACAATTTGATTGGCATTTTTTTAAACAATGTACCAGTTATCACAGATTACTCGGAATCTCTCCCCACACTTCAGATTTTATGACCAGGAAATAACGAATAACGTTCGCTTTTGCATTGTGATTCTATTACTTCTTAAGAAAGTAATTCACATGTGTAACTTTCTATAACATTATCGTCTTTTCAAATACCAGGTGGTTGTAATTAAAGTGACGGTGTTCAGAGTGGTACAGCACGGGCTGTAATGAGAGTAGCAGTCTGAAACTTCGTAGATATGCTAATGAAGCAATGCGTTCGCGAATTATGCAAAAAGAAAAATAGTTCCAATTCTCGCCACCAGGGTAAAAAATGGCGCTGTAAGTAGTCAAAACTTGGTATAGTTACAGGAAAAACACTATAATACGCAGAAAACAATACTCTTTGTAATAAAATATCGCTACAATTTCACTATTCGAATTACAAGAACATTACTAAAGGAAAAAGCAACAAGCGACACAAACAACAACCAGGGAGCTCACACAATGGTTAGGCAATGTCCCCGACTTTGACGTCAGAGTTACGGAAAATTCCACGTTTTGACTGCTTACAGCGCCATTTTTTACCCTGGTGGCGAGAATTGGAACTATTTTTTTTTTGCATAATTCGCGAGCGCATTGCTTCATTACCATATCTACGAAGTTTCAGACTGCTACTCTCATTACAGCCCGTGCTGTACCACTCTGAACACCGTCACTTTAATTATAACCACCTGGTATCATCACAGCATAGATCTAGACAATAGTAGCTTTTACAATAAATAATACGCACAGTGTTATAGCTGTCTAATCTATTGATAAAATCAATATGAATATGCATAAGACTGGAAAAATCCTCTGAAATTTTTATTTCACTGTCATTTCTTTGACAACTTCAGTAACTAATTACATCTTAATTTGCTAGCAATTTCCCACTTGTCATTATTATTGTTGACTCGAAATATGTTTTTCCTTGTACTCAAGGGGTGCTGGGTTCGATACCCGGTGGATGTACATGGCACAGTGCTTTGAATCCCACTTTAAACTATATGTCCAGTCCCAATTAGCCTATCTGTGCATAAAGTGGACTCAAAAATCATTCAATTCAATTAGAAAGAACTTTTACATGCAACTGTACAATAACATCACTTACCACGTGCATCATGGAATTTTCCTAGACCAACTCCACCATCAACTTCCCTGTCTAGCTGACCTTCTCCTGAAAACAAAACAAGAAGAGTAATTAATTTGCCCCATCAAGAATGATATGAAGTTTGCGGGGTTGCTTACCAGTAAACGTTTCGAAATTTAAAATATAGATACCACAAACAAGCCACGTTAAGCTATTCACCAACAGAGAACATCATCTAATTACTTACGATAATATTGTGATATATCTTAGTGTTATTCATTGTTATCTTCAATATATGTTTCTTGTATTTGAAATTCAATTTATATTTTTTAACTATATCACCTTGGTGATAACTACACACTTATTACCTTCTTGCTATAAAGTCACTCGGGGGAATAATATGCCCATCGGGGTTAAATGCCCACCCCCTCGTTTCTCGCGCAACGTTAATGTCATGACAATTCTCCGACTCTTGTTTGAAAACGCCCTACATGATGAGACGAGGCAGCAGGTTTGGAGCTTGTGAGAAGAATCTGAAGCCATCCAGGGTTAATTTCATGAGGTAAGAAGACAATTTTTGAGGAAATAATTTTTTGGACGTTGCTGTATTAATAGTGTGCAATAGTATTTCCAAGAGAGAAAGAAACTGAATTATATTTGGTATAAAGATCAAGAGTCAGGGAAACATATCTGCAGAGTGAAACTGGCGGATGGTGCTCAGAGTTGCCAACCCAGTGATTCAATTTTCTGCTTGTACCTGTGGGGTGATATGCCTACAGAAATTTAGTGCAATATGCCCATAGGCATTTCAATATGGCATAATGGGCATTATGATAAGAAAGGACTACAATGTGACTGGATCCAGTGTATTCGTTGTAGTATGTGGATGCATGAAATATGTATCAAATTGACGTCCATGTGTCCAAAGAGCCATGCAATTTCTCACAAATCCAAACAGTAAAAGAGGCTATGGTAAATTCAAAATAAATGTTGTTAGAAACGCTATTCTTGTCTGTACAAATGATGTTTTGTTTACGAAACAAACGTTAATAATCTTCCAGTTAATGCTGTGTATTATTTTCCTTTATTACAACAATTCTATTGTATTGGGCATTTTACCCCTAATGGGTGGGCATTTTACCCTGAACACGGGGTGATTTGCCCAAATTGACGTTCATCTGTTTATTTCTCTCTGGTTCTTTTGCTATAAGACGTACAGTAGTAAAACTTATAGGTAACAATAACAAAAGATGTAGCTCTCATTTGACATCCTTTTCATTTGCGACACTCCTTCATTTAGCGAAACTATAAACCGCCAAAAAAAGTTGGGCGTATTCCCCCGAGTGACTCTAATCTGTATTCAATTTCTCCTTTTCTTGATTTAGTTGAATATTTCTACATATTTTTTTTGATAGATTGATTTGGTTTATTTTACTTCGCTATTCTGCCACTTTTGGCTAATGGTAAAGATGAGGATGAGTGATGAAATTCATGAAGGGACACTCACAAAGGAACACCCATGTGATTCAGGATTCCATCCCGGAACCGCTGGCGTCGTAACTAACCACCTCGCCACGGAAGTCGGCTACATATTTGGTAAATTACACAGACACACTAATAGATAATTTCGGTTATCCCCAAAACAACTTACGGCATCTAACGCTTCCATGTTAAATAAAGTACACTTAAAACAAAAAAACTCAACATTCTGGGATATAACTTATTATCTTGTTGCTACACTATATCTAAGGTTTCTTCCTTCATTCATTCATTCAAAAAGAAAAAAAAATCACACAGACACTGAACAAATACACACCCCCGGCTGCGCCTTCAGCTCCAACGGATCCTTCTGCATCTCCTTCCATTTCACCTTTCGCTTTGAAGTTAAATTTTCCTACAAAGTACAAGAGAATGTAACATTTTTGCGGAAATTATTTTCTCAATATTTTCTTCCCTTATGTTCTACCTTGACCTTTTATAAAGTGTTTTTCTATTTCACACTTACTATCATACATTGATTTTCCAAACTCTTATTTCGAATATCCCTTACCACAAAAGCTCTAATTCCCTTTCAATGCTACTAATCAAATTGTTCCTTTCTATACACACTAACAGTAACACACTTCCAATTCCGCTAAGCATAACCATATTGCATCTCCCCTTCATATCTTATTTTTTAGTATTGTACGGCATTGAATACTACTAAACCTTCAGATTTGGGATAATCATTAAATTTATTCCATTCGTTCTCCTTATTTATGCTTCTTTTATCAATGTCTAAATAGTTTTTCATACTTTACTCTAGCTTTCTCTTCTTGCAGTTCTATAAAATCTAATATTTTCGCATCATCTCTATCTGAACTCCTCTGATTTTAGAAATCTAATTTGTATTAATGTCATAATATGGGAATGCTACCTCCTCAATGCACTGTACTTTTCTTCTATCCGTGAATAAGTACTTCATTTCTTCATTAAGATTTACTTTCCTGAACAGGCCATATTACTCTTAATGTGTATTCTCACATACAAACAACAGACTCAGATACTATATAAATTGATCGATAGGGTAAAGATGAATAACAATACACTGATTTCAAAGTCATAATTTTTTTCTTAACTCGCGTCATTATTTGTTCTATTAGTGACTCGAATGAAAGCATTTATTTCTCACTTACCTGTTCCGCCCACTGCTCCGTCTGCCCCACCTCTTCCATCACCTTCTGTAAGTAAAAAGTAAGTTTTCATATTACTTCATAATATGTAAAAATCTGCACGTGTTCATGCGTTGAAAAGGAAAATATCCACGTATTATTATACAACTGAATTCGCAGCTTGATTTTTCAAATTTCATGTTTTAACTCTTTGTACTTTAGTAGTAACAATCGAATAATGGTTCTAACTACTCCTCAAACTAAAAACATGTCCTGGACAACCATCAAATGATCGCAAACTTTGATTGAATGTCGGTACTGATATAGGCATTATACGACTTCTATCATGCCAAAGCAATACAAGAGTATCCTTGCTCTTAAGAAAGCAATGACCTGCCTAATTTATTTGTAAATCACAGTGGATCCACAACCATAAGACTTACATCATTTTGATTATGATCAATATAATGAACAAACTATATACAAAACCACACATTCATATATTATAAAATGGTAAATACATACTTGTTGACTTTGTAACTCCAAATAAACGAGAACCGTCTTTGGGACCTGGAAGTTGAAAAAGGTAAATTAATGAGGTGATGAAATAGTGTTCCCCAACCTACAAGTATCCACTGACCTTCGTACATTTTTTATAGTACGCACTGAAAATAACGATTATTTTCAACAATTTGTTTCAGCTACTGAATTCATGTATTCAAATCTTCAAGCATCATAATATAATCCTTTTCTTATTTTTATTCAATTTATAGTTTTATATTCAGTGTTGATCCAGCTTACATGTAATCAGAGTATGTTCATACCTAGGTATATTCCACTTTTACCTTACTTTGTAATAATCACCCAGACAATGGTCTATTGTAACAGCGGCCCTCGAGGCCGACACACGCCAGCTCTAGTAAAGACGATGTTATTATTATTAATAATAGTATCCCCATTAACATACATTCCGTGTATATTAAGGTTTACAATATGTAGTCTCACAGTCTTATTAAAAGTAAAAAAGTAAAGTTCTCCCCTGAGCATAGCACCATGCCATGAAGGCGTATAGGGGGTGTGGGGGTAACGCCCCACACTTTCTTGATCCGGTCGTGAGTGGGGGTGATGTGATCAGCATCACGCCCCTGACCGCCTTTACCCCCCAGCGTTTCCCCCAGGTACCCATGTTATTCGACGCTGGGTGGGCGCCGGAGCCGCTTCCATCGTTAGAAAAGTTCCCGGATTTGAACCGGCCGGGGATCGAACCTGGGACCTTTAGCATGGTAGTCAGACGCGATACCGACTGAGCCACCGCGGCCACTCTCACAGTTTTATTGTTATCTAAAATTGTATTCAATTTCATTTCCACTTTAATGTTTCATGTCGATTGTTTAATACTGCAGATTTTCTCATAATAGGAAAATTCATCTTAATGAATTTGAGGCTACCTGAAAGAAATTGTATTTTGAAACTTTATGATCAAACGTAACCGACTGTTAAATGACGTCCCGTAGTTTTCGATCTATAATTACTTACTAGCATCATGATATTTCCCTCTGCCTAATCCTCCGTCAACATCCCTGTCTACGTGACCTTCTCCTGAAATAAACAAAACAAGCAGTGATGTCAACATACACCGTAAACTCAGATCAATCTTATGGTTCTCTAAACCAGTACGAATTTATGTATAACAAGTTTTGAATGACACAAGAGACACGTTAAGTAATTCAACAAAACAAAAATCTTCTAACTACTTCCATTGTTATTGTAATTTAGAGCGGTAATTATTCCCGTTTAGCATTTGAAATTTTATTTGTGTATCTTCATTAAATATTCTGGGTTGCGGGTCCTCCCCATTGCGTTGTGGCCTTGTAACCAAGCGGCCTCGTGTTCAATGCTCTTCAGGAACATATTGTTTCGGATACTACACTGTAGGTCAAGTCACCATTAGCCTATCAAAACAGAAAGTGGACTTAAAACAAACAAATAAAAATCTTGGTTATAACTTTACACTTATTATCTCTAGCTACACTATTCTCAGGTTCTTCTTTCATTCATTTAATGATGTGTCTCTCTATACTTTCGTTTAAAAAAAATCATACACACGCATAATTACACACCTCCGGCTGCACCTTCAGCTCCAAAGGATCCTTCTCCATCTCCTTCCACTTCACCTTTCGTTTTGAAGTGAAGTTTTCCTGCAAAGTACAAGAAAATATTACTCACAAACTTTATCTCAATATTTTCTCCTCTTCTATTCATAACTTCATTCTCTATTTCAAAATATACAGTCAGCCATTGCTTTTCTACTTTCCTTCATAATCTGTTACCACGGAAGTTTTAATCACTTTCCAATGGTCTCTTTGTATATTCTTCTCAGAATAATATGTATATTGAATTCCATTTAGTATTATCACATTCAATCTGTTTTCCTGGCTGAACCTGCCCACATTATTCTACTTCAAATATCCCTAGCCTTTCACGTTTGAGCTAATCACTATTGTTACTTTATTCTTTCAAATCTTGAACTTTCATATCATCTCTATCTACGCCTATATGTTTTCCGAAAAAAAAATGTATATATGCTGACCGGGGCTGTTAATGGTAGACTTGTGATGTCTTCGACAAAGCCCGAGGGTTCGAATCTCGGTCTGAGGATGGGTGTTCTTTGTGAGTGTCCTGTCTCAATTCCATCTGATCATCACTAGCGCTCATCGTCACGATTAGAAAAAAGTAAAACAAAAGCGACGACAAATGACAGAAGTACAAATATAAACAAATCAGCGCAAATATATATATGTTCATGCTACTTGTTCATTGCACTATTATTTTCTTCTATAAACATGTAGATTCTTTCTTTTCGTCACTTCAAATCCCATTACTTCTAAATATGTTCTATCACAGCATTTGAGTACGTAAATGAAATTGGAATATAATTAAACCTTGTTTCCATATTTAAAAACACTAAGTTGCTGACGAAGGCAATTTATTATTAAGTTAAAAACACTTAACAGGTAACGTTTCGACCCTGTATCAGGGTCTTCCTCAGACGAAGAACAAAACTAAAATGATGAAATATACTTCACACAGAAAGATTACATACACATAGCAGGGTCACTAGCCACACAACAACAAATCAAGTTGACAGTCCTTATCTAGGAAGATTTCTCCAAAGGAATTAAACATATCACCTCCTGACAGTTGTTGACTAATTGGTCTACTAAACTGACAGGTGATTGACAGGTCAAGATTAGCAAGAATCTAGAACCACCTGCTTACCACTCCCCCACCTCCTGCTCTGGTCTTCTTCTTTTCTCTTCTTTCTTCCTTGTGCATACTTCTTTTTTCTTCATTCCTTTTCTTCAACTTTTCAACTTTCTCTAACACACTCTTCCATTCCTTGTTTATCATGAGTCCTCCATTCCAATTCATGATGTATTCTCCTTTCTTTTCTATTTCTTTGGCCTCCTTCCATTTTCTCACTAGTTCTCTCTTCTCTTTTCCTATTCGCCTAGCCGAATCCCATTCAACTTCATGTCCTGTTTCTCTAGTGTGTTTGAATATGGCATTCCTGTCTCTCTTCAATCTCACATCATCCATATGTTGCTTTAACCTGTCTTTAAGTCTCTTCTTCGTTTCCCCTATATATACACTTTCACATCCTCTGCACTTCACCTCGTAGATAACACCTTCCTCTTCCTCCTCTCTCTTTTCTTCTTTCTTCTTGCTGGCTATACTTAAAATAGTGCGTCTCCCCTTCCTGTAAGTTCTTATACCCACTTTCCTCAGCACTTTGCATATCTTCTCTGTGGCATCGCCCATACTTCTTATACCAAACCATCTCTCTTTTTCTCTTTCTTGATTCTCTTCCAGTCCTCTCTCTTTTATCTCTTTCCTTCTTCTGTTGATGTTGTGTCTGTCTTTCTTTTCATAGCCATTCTCTTCTAGTTGTTCCCACAGACTATTAATCTTGGTTTCTTCTTCCCCTTTCTCTGTGCATATCTTCTTTATTCGGTCTCCCATGTTCCTTATAAAATTAAGTTTAGTTCCATCATCCACATCAATTACCATTTTTAAGTGAGAAGTAGAGAAGTGTTAGTGAGAGAACAAGAAAGCAGAGCCGTGAAAAACAGTGAGCAGGTGGTGGACCTTATAAAAGGTCTAAAGGAGTCTGGGGATAAAATCACAATGTTTAGCCTAGACGTGAGAAGCATGTTCCCGAGCATCAAAAGGGGACATGTAGTGGATATAGTGAGGAAGAAAGTGGGGAAAAGCATTATAGGAGAATGGGATAGTGAGAGAGTGGTACAAGCGCTGGAAACCATTTGGGAAAATGGCTACAGCAGAGTGGGGAGTAAAATCATCAAGATTAGTGAAGGTCTTAATATAGGCTCTTGTTTGAGCCCTGTGCTGGCGGAATTAGTTATGAATGAATGGGAGAAGGAAGTGATAGCGAAAGGAGGAGATAAGTTAAGTCTGTTTTGTAGATATGTGGATGATTGTTTTGGGATATGGAAGGGAACGAAAAGGCAGCTAAGTAAGCTTGTTAAAGATGTAGAAGATGAGAAAGCAGGGATATTCCTTGAGCTCGAAACGGAACAGGAAGGAACATTAAATTTCTTGGATATTGAGATGAAAAAGAAGAGAGGAATGGGGATTGTGGCTACACGGTATCAAAAGAAGTGTTCGGCAGGAGTGTTCTGCCACAAAAGAAGTGATGTGGGTGATGGAACTAAACGTAATTTTATAAGGAACATGGGAGACCGCATAAAGAAGATATGCACAGAGAAAGGGGAAGAAGAAACCAAGATTAATAGTCTGTGGGAACAACTAGAAGAGAATGGCTATGAAAAGAAAGACAGACACAACATCAACAGAAGAAGGAAAGAGATAAAAGAGAGAGGACTGGAAGAGAATCAAGAAAGAGAAAAAGAGAGATGGTTTGGTATAAGAAGTATGGGCGATGCCACAGAGAAGATATGCAAAGTGCTGAGGAAAGTGGGTATAAGAACTTACAGGAAGGGGAGACGCACTATTTTAAGTATAGCCAGCAAGAAGAAAGAAGAAAAGAGAGAGGAGGAAGAGGAAGGTGTTATCTACGAGGTGAAGTGCAGAGGATGTGAAAGTGTATATATAGGGGAAACGAAGAAGAGACTTAAAGACAGGTTAAAGCAACATATGGATGATGTGAGATTGAAGAGAGACAGGAATGCCATATTCAAACACACTAGAGAAACAGGACATGAAGTTGAATGGGATTCGGCTAGGCGAATAGGAAAAGAGAAGAGAGAACTAGTGAGAAAATGGAAGGAGGCCAAAGAAATAGAAAAGAAAGGAGAATACATCATGAATTGGAATGGAGGACTCATGATAAACAAGGAATGGAAGAGTGTGTTAGAGAAAGTTGAAAAGTTGAAGAAAAGGAATGAAGAAAAAAGAAGTATGCACAAGGAAGAAAGAAGAGAAAAGAAGAAGACCAGAGCAGGAGGTGGGGGAGTGGTAAGCAGGTGGTTCTAGATTCTTGCTAATCTTGACCTGTCAATCACCTGTCAGTTTAGTAGACCAATTAGTCAACAACTGTCAGGAGGTGATATGTTTAATTCCTTTGGAGAAATCTTCCTAGATAAGGACTGTCAACTTGATTTGTTGTTGTGTGGCTAGTGACACTGCTATGTGTATGTAATCTTTCTGTGTGAAGTATATTTCATCATTTTAGTTTTGTTCTTCGTCTGAGGAAGACCCTGATACAGGGTCGAAACGTTACCTGTTAAGTACTTTTAACTTAATAATAAATTGCCTTCGTCAGCAACTTAGTGTTTGTAAATGAAATGTACTGAATATTACAGCACAGTCGAAATAGTTCTCACATACATCTAGGAGAGTGATAGTATATACTTGTAAAATGAATGATAATATCCAACCAAAAACATAATAACTGACTTCATTAAATGTTACATCAGTTATTCGAACAATTTCTCACTTACCTGTTCCGCCCACTGATCCGTCTGCCCCACCTCTTCCATCACCTTCTGTAAGTAAATGTAAGGATTCGTAAGTTTAATTCCTAATATCAAATTCTGCATGTCTTCACGTTTGTAAAGAAAATATTTATGAACAATTATTCCATCGAATATGCAATTCTATTCTTCAAAGTTCTAGACTTAACCTTTGTACGTCATTAATCGAATAATTGTTGGAATTGCTCCTCAAACGGAAATCCATGTTCTCAATAATTTATCTGTGCTTCAAGTGATCTCAAAATTAGATAAATACTGAGATAGGCACCCTACGACTTCCATCATGCCACAGTTGAACTACCTCATTAATTTGTAAATCACAGTAGTTTCACAACAACAACACTCGCGTGAGTATGATAATAATTGTGATTATTTACATGCACATTCCAAACAAAGTACACATACACTAGTGCATTCACATGTTGCAAAATATATATGATAAATACATACTTGTTGTTTTTGTAACTCCAAATAAACGAGAACCGGCATTGGGACCTGGAAATTGAAAAAGATAAATTAATGACACACAGAAACATTATTCGCCAATATACAAGTAGTGAGAAGTCACTGGAACGCTCACTTATTATAGAACGGAAAATAACAATATTTTTTCTACCTCTGTTTTATGATTGTGGTATCTGCTTCACAACTACATTTTTATGTGAAACTTTCATATTATACCTTTATGTCTTTCAACATCGATATAGGTCTTTTCACATCTTACCGAAGGCGCTCAAGAAGCTCGCTAGGGAAGTGGGGACCGAAGAGTTTGCCACAGACCAACCAGCTGTGGCGCCAAGAGATACGACCTGGCTGAAATAAGTACTACGTGAACCTCATTCTACAGGCTGCTGCGTTTCTTATCGCACTGGATTGGTCATTTCCCCTGACAGCTTATGGAGCGCCCGCCTTAAGAACTGAAAAGACCTATAGCGTCTAAATTAACAAATATCCTGTGTACAATAAGCTTTGCAAGATGTATTCCCACAGTCTTATTTTTGTCTAAAATTTTTTCCATTTTCATTTCCATTTGAATATATTACGTAGACTGTGTATTTCAATGGTTTTTTCTCATAATAGGGAAATCAATTGAAATGAACCGAAGAATACATGAATAAACTACCTTATTTTGAGAATACTTGATTTAACACTTTAAAATTATGTATTTTACAGTAGTTCTTAATGTGTAATTACTCACTGGCATCATGGTATTTTCCTCTACCTAACCCTCCGTCAACATTCCTGTCTACATGACCTTCTCCTGTAATAAAAAGAAGCAGTAATGTCACCATACACCGTCCACACAGATCAATTTTATGGTGCTCTAAACCAGTAAAAATGTATGCATAAGAAGTTACGAATGACACAAGAGACTACGTTAAGTAATTCAACAAATCAAAAATTTTCTAACTACTTCCAATGCTATTGTGAAATTAGAGTAGTAATTACTCCCTCTTAGCATTTGAAAATTTTATTTGTATATCTTCATTAGATATTCTGGGTTGCGGGCCCTCCCATTGCGTTGTGGCCTTGTAATCAAGCGGACTCGGGTTCAATGCTCTTCAGGAACATACTGTTTCGGATACTACACAGTAGGTCAAGTCACCATTAGCCTATCAAAACAGAAAGTGGACTTAAAACAAAAAAATAAAAATCTGGGTTATAACTTTAAACTTATTATCTCTAGCTACACTATTCTCAGGTTTCTTCTTTCATTCATTTAATGATGTGGCTCTCTACACTTTCGTTTTAAAAAAATCATACACACACATAATTACACACCTCCGGCTGCACCTTCAGCTCCAAAGGATCCTTCTCCATCTCCTTCCACTTCACCTTTCGTTTTGAAGTGAAGTTTTCCTGCAAAGTACAAGAAAATATTACTCACAAACTTTATCTCAATATTTTCTCCTCTTCTATTCATAACTTCATTCTCTATTTCAAAATGTACAGTCAGCCATTGCTTTTCTACTTTCCTTCATAATCTGTTACCACGGAAGTTTTGATCACTTTCCAATGGTCTCTTTGTATATTCTTCTCAGAATAATATGTATATTGAATTCCATTTAGTATTATCACATTCAATCTGTTTTCCTGGCTGAACCTGCCCACATTATTCTACTTCAAATATCCCTAGCCCTTCACGTTTGAGCTAATCACTATTGTTACTTTATTCTTTCAAATCTTGAACTTTCATATCATCTCTATCTACGCCTATATGTTTTCCGAAAAAAAAATGTATATATGCTGACCGGGGCTGTTAATGGTAGACTTGTGATGTCTTCGACAAAGTCCGAGGGTTCGAATCTCGGTCTGAGGATGGGTGTTCTTTGTGAGTGTCCTGTCTCAATTCCATCTGATCATCACTAGCGCTCATCGTCACGATTAGAAAAAAGTAAAACAAAAGCGACGACAAATGACAGAAGTACAAATATAAACAAATCAGCGCAAATATATGATCATGCTACTTGTTCATTGCACTATTATTTTCTTCTGTAAACATGTAGATCCTTTCCTTTCGTCACTTCAAATCCCATTACTTCTAAATATGTTCTATCACAGCATTTGTGTACGTAAATGAAATGTACTGAATATTAAAGCACAGTCGAAATAGTTCTCACATACATCTAGGAGAGTGATAGTATATACTTGTAAAATGAATGATAATATCCAACCAAAAACATATTAACTGACTTCATTAAATGTTACATCAGTTATTCGAACAATTTCTTACTTACCTGTTCCGCCCATTGATCCGTCTGCCCCACCTCTTCCATCACCTTCTGTAAGTAAATGTAAGGATTCATAAGTTTACTTCCTAATATCAAATTCTGCATGTCTTCACGTTTGTAAAGAAAATATTTATGAACAATTATTCCATCGAATATGCAATTCTATTCTTCAAAGTTCTAGACTTAACCTTTGTACGTCATTAATCGAATAATGGTTGGAATTGCTCCTCAAACGGAAATCCATGTTCTCAATAATTTTTCTGTGCTTCAAGTGATCTCAAAATTAGATAAATACTGAGATAGGCACCCTACGACTTCCATCATGCCCCAGTTGAACTACCTCATTAATTTGTAAATCACAGTAGTTTCACAACGACAACACTCGCATGAGTATGATAATAATTGTGATTATTTACATGCACATTCCAAACAAAGTACACATACACTAGTGCATTCACATGTTGCAAAATATATATGATAAATACATACTTGTTGTTTTTGTAACTCCAAATAAACGAGAACCGGCATTGGGACCTGGAAATTGAAAATGATAAATTAATGACACACAGAAACATTATTCGCCAATATACAAGTAGTGAGAAGTCACTGGAACGCTCACTTATTATTGAACGGAAAATAACAATATTTTTTCTACCTCTGTTTTATGATTGTGGTATCTACTTCACAACTACATTTTTATGTGAAACTTTCATATTATACCTTTATGTCTTTCAACATCGATATAGGTCTTTTCACATCTTACCGAGGGCGCTCTAGAAGCTCGCTAGGGAAGTGGAGACCAAAGAGTTTGCCGCAGACCAACCAGCTGTGGCGCCAAGAGGTACGACCTGGCTGAAATAAGTACTACAGGCTGCTGCGTTTCTTATCGCACTTGATTGGTCATTTCCCTTGACAGCATATGGAGCGCCCGCCTTAAGAACTGAAAAGACCTATAGCGTCTAAATTAACAAATATCCTGTGTACAATAAGCTTTGCAAGTTGTATTCACACAGTCTTAATTTTGTCTAAAATTGTTTCCATTTTCATTTCCATTTCAATATATTACGTAGACTGTGTATTTCTACGGTTTTTTTCTCATAATAGGGAAATCAATTGAAATGAACCGAAGAATACATGAATAAACTACCTTATTTTGAGAATACTTGATTTAACACTTTAAAATTATGTATTTTACAGTAGTTCTTGATGTGTAATTACTCACTGGCATCATGGTATTTTCCTCTGCCTAATCCTTTTTCAAAATTCCTGTCTACATGACCTTCTCCTGTAAAAAAAAAAAAAAACAGTAATGTCACCATATACCGTCCACTCAGATCAATTTTATGGTGCTCTAAACCAGTAAAAATGTATGCATAAGAAGTTACGAATGACACAAGAGACTACGTTAAGTAATTCAACAAATCAAATATCTTCTAACTACTTCCAGTACTATTGTGAAATAAAGAAGTAATTATTCCCTCTTAGCATTTAAAAATTTTATTTGTGTATCTTAATTAGATATTCTGGGTTGCGGGTCCTCCCCATTGCGTTGTGGCCTTGTAACCAAGCGGCCTCGTGTTCAATGCTCTTCAGGAACATATTGTTTCGGATACTACACTGTAGGTCAAGTCCCGATTAGCCTATCAAAACAGAAAGTGGACTTACAACAAACAAATAAAAATCTGGGTTATAACTGTACACTCTTATCTCTAGCTACACTATTCTCAGGTTTCTTCTTGCATTCATTTAATGATGTGTCTCTATATACTTTCGTTTTAAAAAAATCATACACACGCATAATTACACACCTCCGGCTGCACCTTCAGCTCCAAAGGATCCTTCTCCATCTCCTTCCACTTCACCTTTCGTTTTGAAGTGAAGTTTTCCTGCAAAGTACAAGAAAATATTACTCACAAACTTTATCTCAATATTTTCTCCTCTTCTATTCATAACTTCATTCTCTATTTCAAAATGTACAGTCAGCCATTGCTTTTCTACTTTCCTTCATAATCTGTTACCACGGAAGTTTTAATCACTTTCCAATGGTCTCTTTGTATATTCTTCTCAGAATAATATGTATATTGAATTCCATTTAGTATTATCACATTCAATCTGTTTTCCTGGCTGAACCTGCCCACATTATTCTACTTCAAATATCCCTAGCCCTTCACGTTTGAGCTAATCACTATTGTTACTTTATTCTTTCAAATCTTGAACTTTCATATCATCTCTATCTACGCCTATATGGTTTCCGAAAAAAAAAAATGTATATATGCTGACCGGGGCTGTTAATGGTAGACTTGTGATGTCTTCGTCAAAGTCCGAGGGTTCGAATCTCGGTCTGAGGATGGGTGTTCTTTGTGAGTGTCCTGTCTCAATTCCATCTGATCATCACTAGCGCTCATCGTCACGATTAGAAAAAAGTAAAACAAAAGCGACGACAAATGACAGAAGTACAAATATAAACAAATCAGCGCAAATATATGATCATGCTACTTGTTCATTGCACTATTATTTTCTTCTGTAAACATGTAGATCCTTTCCTTTCGTCACTTCAAATCCCATTACTTCTAAATATGTTCTATCACAGCATTTGTGTACGTAAATGAAATGTACTGAATATTACAGCACAGTCGAAATAGTTCTCACATACATCTAGGAGAGTGATAGTATATACTTGTAAAATGAATGATAATATCCAACCAAAAACATATTAACTGACTTCATTAAATGTTACATCAGTTATTCGAACAATTTCTCACTTACCTGTTCCGCCCATTGATCCGTCTGCCCCACCTCTTCCATCACCTTCTGTAAGTAAATGTAAGGATTCATAAGTTTACTTCCTAATATCAAATTCTGCATGTCTTCACGTTTGTAAAGAAAATATTTATGAACAATTATGCCATCGAATATGCAATTCTATTCTTCAAAGTTCTAGACTTAAGCCTCGGCTGGATGTTTCTCTCAACAGCTGAAAACTGCTTCTCTTTCTATTGACAAAATCTCCTAACATATGCTTCCAATTTCGATGATACTCTGCAAGGCTTTTCTAGAAGGATACACGGAGGGATGTAATGATAAAAAAATCAATTTGGGATTCTAGTTTGGCGTACAAAAAATTGGAAATTCAGCATTAATTGGATCTGAAAGCAGCTTTAAATGGGGCGTTTGAAGAGTTTTAAACCATTTTAGCATTTAAGTTCAATATTGTGCATCTTAGTGTCGTGAATTTATATAGATAATTCCAAGCGTTTGCACAATATCTTCAACAGAAATTACATAATTTTATTAAAAGAAAGACAAGTATTTAGTTCCCACGCCTTCTGCAAGTTCGAGGATTTTCCGCTTATGGCGCTGCTGTCGTTTCTGGGCAAGCAACCCTCTGAATGTGTATGCTCCCATCTGCGGGACCGGTCATGTGCCGCTGGGAAAGGAGGAGGGGGAGGGGTGGGGAGGGTTTCACACCGCAATTTGTAAACTTATCTTGCTTTGACATCTGGTTTATGTTTTGTCCGCGCAAAGACGTTGGAAACTCAGGGAAGTGCATTCATTCCTTCAGTGGGTGGCTACTTTCAAAATACAAGACAGACAGTCTTGGAAGTCGAGGAAGTGAATCGCCTTCACTTAGTTTACACAAATTACGTCGGTTCGTACAAGTCTGATCCGAAACAAGAAAGCCAGTTACTTCGTTGACTTACTCTGTGATGCTCTCCGATTTTTTTTTACATATCTAGGTTATATGCATCATTATGGGAATTGAAGAAAATGTAGGATGGAAGAGGGTGGTTCAGAGATTCCCATTTTCGCATTTTGACTTTTGTTTTTACCTAATACAATAATTATACTTATACTAAATCTGAGACCCAAGAACTGACTTATTTTAATTTATTGAGGCTCAAATTAAATAATAAAATAAACATTTAAATTAACGTTCATCATCATCATATTATTATTATAAAACGTAAAGCGCAAAATTTAATAGGACGACAATGCTCTGTGTGAGTTTGGTGTGGAGTAACAAAATTTTAATAAATTTATTTCCAAACCATGAATTTCATCTGAAATTAATGATCTCCCCGATCGCATAGTGGTAACGTTATCACCTTGTAATCAAGGGTTCCCGGGTTAGGGTCCCACTTTAAACTGTAGGCCTAATCCCAATTAGCCTATCTGTACATAACATAGGACTTAATACAAAAATTAATGTAAGATTATGTAAAAATTGACAATTTTGACTGACGAGTCGGCGTTAAATGAACCTAAAAATTAAAAGACAAATTACACAAAAATAACAGAAAATTTACGAAGGGGAAAATTTATGTTACTAGTTGGAAGATGTAGAGGCTGGGGAAAATGGGACAGGAGAAACTTACCTGGAATCCCCTTTAATTTGAACAGTGACTTGACATTGGTAACATTAACTAAGGAAGCATTCATTCATTAACTGACATTCGAGCATATAGGACTTATGAACTTGCGGTGCATCACAGTCAGAAATCTGGTGAAATCTTAATATTTAGTTACAAGTGGGATCCAAACCACTCCTTCGGGAGAGACGTGCCTTCACCGGCTATTGAACCCGGGGCCCTCTGATTACAAGGTGTTACTTTTAAGCCACCTGGGAAGCCCTCCTTAGTAATGCAAAATATTTGAATACAATTGAATTGTGTTCCTTTTCCAGCAGTTTAGCGAGTAAAATTTTAAAATTTCGTTTACACTCGAAACTAGGGCGACTTTTTTTCGCCTCATTTGAGCTGGAATGATACTTGGGAGAGTCTAGAACTTGTAATACAGAAAACTAACTTTTATTTATAACTCTTTTATCTCTGTGTGTGTAAAACCATAGTATCTTTTTCACGATTAGGTCTTGTTCCATTTTCCCTCCTGCGTTCTTTGCTCTCTCTCCCTGGCTCTTCAGATATAGAGCTTCCTTCATTTCTTGCCCTTCTCTTTCTCTCTCTCCCTCCACTTGCTCGTTCTCTATTTCGCTTTCTACCTTTTGCTTCTGTTTCTCATTCTCTCTTTCTATAGTTTTTTCTGCATGCCAATCTTTTTGTTTCTCTTCCTTCCTTTATCTCTTTATCGTTCTGTACTGTTTCTTTTCTTTGTTCCTTTTCTCACTCCATCGTGAGAAATGTTTCAATGCCTTCGAAAAGTTAAGCAAGCACGCAATGCAAATTTTATCTTCATTTCTCTCAATCCACCCCTCACTCTGTTATTATAGTCTGTTTTGGTTGGTTTTCCTCTTCCTGTAGGTCCACTCCCGATTAGCCTTTCTGTGCATAAAGTGGACTTAAAACCACAAATCAATCAATCAATCTTTATTTTCACTTTCATTCTCTATCCTTTGGTTTTTAAGCATCACGCTCCAGCCTCCTTTAGCCTCCCCCGCCCCTTGGGGTGTCGTCCTTCAATGGTACCTGTTTATTTGAGAATGAACCCCAGAGCCGCTTTATGAAGAGAGAAGGCCGCAAAAATCCGACCTCACAAAACACGCCCAGGAACCTAATCTTAGTTTCCAGCAGGCCAGTGAGACGCCCAGCCGACTTTACAAAGGGAAAACTTCCCTGTTATTGTCCTTCAATACTTCTTCTTCTTCTTCTTTTTTTGGAAATCAACTTTAATCTCTATTTTTTCATTCCAAAAAGAATAGTTTCGGAGAATTAGAGATTATAAAAAGGAATTCACCTTGGCTTTTCTGTCACTTTTGAGCCGAGGACTATTTAGGGGAGGGAGATCCAGAGGGCATTGCCATACGCAGAGGGGGTGCTAAAGGAGCTACAGCCCCCCCCCGAAATTTTTAGAAAATAAAAAATTCCAATGAAGGTAGTAATAAAGTAGAAAAAACTCAAAATGACCCCCAATAACCATTCTTGTGTTTGAATTACTTTTAAAACGAAGGATTAAAATGGTAATTTGAACTCATACCAAATGAAAATAAAACACCAACACTGAAATGGATTTACGGCAATGTATTCTATGATTCAACCAAATATTTAATCTGCCTCTGTTCAGTAAAGGTTAGATTCATGACACGGAACCCGCATTCACATTCAATTGTAGATATTGGTACAATTTCAATTGAATTCACATAATCCTTGACCTTGAGTGAGGTGAAAATGTGTCTTGGCTGACATGATTCCATAAATAACACGTTCTTAATCGTCTAAATGCCATGTGTGTGTACTTACTAGGACCATATTCATATTCAATAAATATTCGATCCTTGATCTATTTGACATTCATTTCTCATTTCATTTTTTTGCGATATTAACTACACCTAAGCTAGATAAAGAATATGTGTTGTTATATCCCTGTTCTTACCTGTTCTTACACCGTCTTTTTGCCTATTCAAGTAATAATAATAATACATTATTAATTAATTTACATATTTAATTAATGTCATTAATCTAATGTGAATACTTTAATTTCATCATTTATATTATTATTATTTCTGATATTTGGTTCGGACTCTCCCCCCCCCGAAATATATTTCTTGATACGTGCCTGCTTTTGACTAATCTTGATTGATTGATTGATTTGTTGTTTGAAGTCCACTTTATGCACAGGAAGTCTAATCGGGACTGGACCTACAGTTGAAAGTGGGATCCGAACCACTGTGCCATTTGCCTCCACCGGGTATCGGACAGACTAATCTTGAGTAATAGAAGTCCGGAGTTCGGTGGTTATGTACAGAATGGTATTTGAAAGGGAAGGGGAAGTCCTCCATCTGCTTGCTAATATTTGGTTATTGTGGGGAGACTATATATGTACAATTTATAATATATCGATGCTTCAAGAGTAGTTGCCGGAAATTTTGCAAATACCTCACTCTTTACGTGCATCTATCAATATCTCCAACTATTAGAGCACAGCCAATTATGATTGTGAACTGATAGCAAAAAGTTTGTTTGTTAAACTTGTTTTAAGACCAATTTATGCACAGAAAGGCAAATCGGGACTGGACGTATAGTTTAAAGTGGGATCCGAGCCACTCAGTGGGGTAACGCAGATCTTTGCCCCCCCCCCCCGCAAGTAAAATATCGAGGGGCCCCCCTAGTGTCAAAAAAAAATTATGATACCAGAGTGGGACGGAGGTACAATAGTTAGATAGTTATCTGTCCTCCCCTTTGTTGTACAAGAAATTAACTTTTGCCTCAAATATTATGCCTTCCCATTTTTTTGTTATCGACTTATATCACTGTAGTACCTTCTTGAAACTAAATCAGGATGGTCTGAATCTCTGAAAAATAACTGGAAGAAGAATCTGGAAATATTTTCTCTACTTCAACGCAGGGACACAGCCAGGAATCACTTTTTGAGGAATGGGAAGCTTCCCGCTGCCATATATTTTGTTACTGTTGCTTTGTATTTTTGCTTGAAATATTTTTTTTAATGAAGTTACATATATTACACAGATATTAAAAAATACTGTTTTGGTGGAATTGTAAAAAGATAGTAAACACTCCTCTTTTGGACTTTGAGGTGAATGTGCCTTCAGCCCCTAAGCCATCCCCTGGTTCCTCCAGGCCAAGATTCAACGTAAGAGTCGCTCATATTAACCTTCTAATACTGAGTGAGTAATATACTCAAGCAACAAACTTAACCTTCAGTAAAGGGGGTTGAACCGGATATCTAGATTGTCGGTAGTAACCTATCACAAGGTAAATTTCAATCTGCTACGATTTGATTTGATTTGATTTAGTTTATTTTACTTCGCGTCTTGTGCCTCTTGGCTAATTTGCGAAGATGGGGATGAGTGATGAAATGATGAAATTGATGAATGGACATTCACAAACAACCAAGCCCGACCGGGATTCGAACCCGGGACCCTTGGCGTCGCAGTCAATCTGCTACGAAGAAATGACTGCGGACTCTAGTCTTGAGTGATAGATAATAAAGCTGCGAAGGAAGCTGCGAAGGAACTCTATTCACTGAAAATTTGTCACTCCATGAAATGCAGCTTGGAAGGACTGACCCCCCCCCCCCCCCGCACCCAACAAAATAAAATAAGGTTGCCACAGGTTAGTAGACCTCAACATCATTATTCATAATTTTAATGCTGCCATTCTTTTTTCGATAGACCAGTGATCATACTTTCTTAAATACTTTTTCATGAAACAAGAACCTTTTTATTAATAGACCATCAGTGCTCGAATTTTCCTTTTTTCTATCCCCAACGCGAACAAGGAAATTTGCAGCGAGGAATTTTCCCTTCGAACACTGCAGATCAAAAAATCGTAACACATTGGAAAATAAGAACTAGTTCGACAGAAATGTCCACAAAATGCCAAATTGTAAGAAAAATGAACTTACAAAATTACACAAAATAATGGTCACATTTAACTCATACGTTGTATACCCTGCGTGGCAGAGGATGGGATAATGGTCTTTACAGCAAAGGGATAATTTACTATGGGTCCCACCTTTAACTGAGGTTTTCGGCCCCTTTGAAGTAAAACGTAACAAGTGTAGACAATATGGGAAATTCATTTCAGCTCTTATTTCAATATGAAAAGAATTGGGAACCCCCTTGAAAATATTAGGTGGGAAGTTACATTTTAAATATCACGTGTAAAACTAAAAGGTTACCAATTAACAATTTTTATGTTTATTGTAAAATAAGGATAGACTGGTTGAGCAACTGAATATTTCTACTGGATTCATAACTGTAGACAATTGACACGCTACACTACGTTTACGACAAACTGCGTAGATACAAAGGTATGAGATGAGGGATATTTTCCTATCGATGGACATCTGCGAGCAAGTAAGTTAATTCTGCATTTCGGAGGGGGACCCATATGACAAGTTACTGGGGTCCCTCTGGCTGAGATAATACGTCACTGCTTGTTATCGCAGACGTCGTATATGATGTTACTGGGAACCAGATTTCTGTTTCGTAAATCGATTTTTTTATAAGCGACACTATATGTGGAATTTCTGCGATTATATAAAAACTTTAAGAGCTCTTTGTGGGGCTCCTACACCTCGCCCCCCCCCTCGTTGCGGGGATTGCGGGGGTGGCTGCTACCCCACTGGAGCCACTACGTCTCCACCGAGTATTGAATCCGGGGTCCCTTGATTACAAGGCGACGACGTCACCACTACGACGTCACCAAATTTCTGAATATACGTAGTAGAAAAAATCAAATTGCATAGAAATTACACACACAAAATGTTCATAAATGTTACAAACAAATACCTCAAAATACACGTCATCTATAACAAGAGACGTCTGTCAAACGGTACAATGTTCTTAAACTCATCTTCATTTACATCAATCGACTAAGCTTTTTCCTGTTCCACAAATAGCAAGAGCAGGGCTTCCAATCTATCCTGCTTCTGAGTTGCTCTTAATTTAGTTTTAACTTGGGTAAGCTTGGAGAAAGCTCTCTCACACGTGCAGCTTGTGACAGGTATAGAAGAAAAGCGCTGCAGTACAGAATAAAATGCAGTAAATATCTTCTTTCTCCAATGACATAAAAAAATCGAAAATCTATAGACACCCGTTTCATCAGCGATAATGCACACGTTTGTACCAAGTAATGACATTTTCAACTTATTACAAAACTGCCGCTTATTTTCTCTCTTATTGAAATATCTGTCTTTAATTCTCTTTGATAAAGCAGCCCATTAGGGTGTGCCTAGGCACACCCGGCACACCCCGTAGCTACGCCTATGGAGAACAGTAACAACAGAATCCTGATTCCAAAGCTGAGAATTTATATTTTAGGTCTATGTTAGTTGGCCATTTTACTGTAACAAAACGAATGTACCGACGGAAACAAGAAGAAACATGCAGCTTCACAGTGCATAGGCTGGTATTCTCAAAGGACGATGTGTAAGGTTTTTTTCAACTAAGGAAAGGAAAACAGTTATTCTTCAGGGTTTCGGCACATCTGTCAATGGTCAATGGCCAGTGGGAACGACCATTCATTCTCCCCCTCTCCCTGCCAGATCGTAAAAGCAGCGAGGTCGGGTTGCTGAAACTGGGTAACGATGGTAAGAATATGGGGGATTTGTGACTGGGAAAAAGGAGAATTTCTTGAAAGCGACGTCAGCGCCTCCCTCGTGTTCCCTTGGTACTGTTGTTAGAACGGAACTAACGACACGCTCGAAATTTGGATTTCTTTCAACATCCAGCCGAGGCTTAACCTTTGTACGTCATTAATCGAATAATGGTTGGAATTGCTCCTCAAACGGAAATCCATGTTCTCAATAATTTTTCTGTGCTTCAAGTGATCTCAAAATTAGATAAATACTGAGATAGGCACCCTACGACTCCCATCATGCCACAGTTGAACTACCTCATTAATTTGTAAATCACAGTAGTTTCACAACGACAACACTCGCATGAGTATGAAAATAATTGTGATTATTTACATGCACATTCCAAACAAAGTACACATACACTAGTGCATTCACATGTTGCAAAATATATATGGTAAATACATACTTGTTGTTTTTGTAACTCCAAATAAACGAGAACCGGCATTGGGACCTGGAAATTGAAAAAGATAAATTAATGACACACAGAAACATTATTCGTCAATATACAAGTAGTGAGTAGTCACTGGAACGCTCACTTATTATTGAACGGAAAATAACAATATTTTTTCTACCTCTGTTTTATGATTGTAGTATGTGCTTCACATTTACATTCTTATGTGAAACTTTCATATTATACCTTTATGTCTTTCAACATCATTATGGGTCTTTTCACTTCATACCGAGGGCACTCTAGAAGCTCGCAAGGGAAGTGGGGACCGGAGAATTTGCCGCAGACCAACCAGACAACAGCTGTGGCGCCGAGAGATACGACCTGGCTGAAATAAGTACTACGTGAACCTCATTCTACAGGCTGCTGCGTTTCTTATCGCACTGCATTGGTCATTTCCCTTGACAGCATATGGAGCGCCCGCCTTAAGAACTGAAAAGACCTATAGTGTGTAAATTAACAAACATCCTGTGTACAATAAGCTTTACAAGATATATTCACACAGTCTTATTCTTGTCTAAAATTGTTTCCATTTTCATTTCCATTTCAATATATTACGTAGACTGTGTATTTCTATTTTTTTTCTCATAATAGGAAAATCTATTGAAATGAACCGAAGAATACATGAATAAACTACTTTATTTTTAGAATACTTCATTTAACATTATCCACTTTAAAATTATGTATTTTCCACTAGTTCTTAATGTGTAATTACTCACTGGCATCATGGTATTTTCCTCTGCCTAATCCTTTTTCAAAATTCCTGTCTACATGACCTTCTCCTGTAAAAAAAAAAAAAAACAGTAATGTCACCATATACCGTCCACTCAGATCAATTTTATGGTGCTCTAAACCAGTAAAAATGTATGCACAAGAAGTTACGAATGACACAAGAGACTACGTTAAGTAATTCAACAAATCAAAAATCTTCTAACTACTTCCAGTGCTATTGTGAATTAGAGAAGTAATTATTCCCTCTTAGCATTTAAAAATTTTATTTGTGTATCTTCATTAGATATTCTGGGTTGCGGGTCCTCCCCATTGCGTTGTGGCCTTGTAACCAAGCGGCCTCGGGTTCAATGCTCTTCAGGAACATATTGTTTCGGATACTACACTATAGGTCAAGTCCCGATTAGCCTATCAAAACAGAAAGTGGACTTACAACAAACAAATAAAAATCTGGGTTATAACTGTACACTATTATCTCTAGCTACACTATTCTCAGGTTTCTTCTTGCATTCATTTAATGATGTGTCTCTATATACTTTCGTTTTAAAAAAATCATACACACGCATAATTACACACCTCCGGCTGCACCTTCAGCTCCAAAGGATCCTTCTCCATCTCCTTCCACTTCACCTTTCGTTTTGAAGTGAAGTTTTCCTGCAAAGTACAAGAAAATATTACTCACAAACTTTATCTCAATATTTTCTCCTCTTCTATTCATAACTTCATTCTCTATTTCAAAATGTACAGTCAGCCATTGCTTTTCTACTTTCCTTCATAATCTGTTACCACGGAAGTTTTAATCACTTTCCAATGGTCTCTTTGTATATTCTTCTCAGAATTATATGTATATTGAATTCCATTTAGTATTATCACATTCAATCTGTTTTCCTGGCTGAACGTGCCCATATTATTCTACTTCAAATATCCCTAGCCTTTCACGTTTGAGCTAATCACTATTGTTACTTTATTCTTTCAAATCTTGAACTTTCATATCATCTCTATCTACGCCTATATGTTTTCCGAAAAAAAAATGTATATATGCTGACCGGGGCTGTTAATGGTAGACTTGTGATGTCTTCGACAAAGTCCGAGGGTTCGAATCTCGGTCTGAGGATGGGTGTCCTTTGTGAGTGTCCTGTCTCAATTCCATCTGATCATCACTAGCGCTCATCGTCACGATTAGAAAAAAGTAAAACAAAAGTGACGACAAATGACAGAAGTACAAATATAAACAAATCAGCGCAAATATATGATCATGCTACTTGTTCATTGCACTATTATTTTCTTCTGTAAACATGTAGATCCTTTCCTTTCGTCACTTCAAATCCCATTACTTCTAAATATGTTCTATCACAGCATTTGTGTACGTAAATGAAATGTACTGAATATTAAAGCACAGTCGAAATAGTTCTCACATACATCTAGGAGAGTGATAGTATATACTTGTAAAATGAATGATAATATCCAACCAAAAACATATTAACTGACTTCATTAAATGTTACATCAGTTATTCGAACAATTTCTTACTTACCTGTTCCGCCCATTGATCCGTCTGCCCCACCTCTTCCATCACCTTCTGTAAGTAAATGTAAGGATTCATAAGTTTACTTCCTAATATCAAATTCTGCATGTCTTCACGTTTGTAAAGAAAATATTTATGAACAATTATGCCATCGAATATGCAATTCTATTCTTCAAAGTTCTAGACTTAACCTTTGTACGTCATTAATCGAATAATGGTTGGAATTGCTCCTCAAACGGAAATCCATGTTCTCAATAATTTTTCTGTGCTTCAAGTGATCTCAAAATTAGATAAATACTGAGATAGGCACCCTACGACTTCCATCATACCACAGTTGAACTACCTCATTAATTTGTAAATCACAGTAGTTTCACAACAACAACACTCGCGTGAGTATGATAATAATTGTGATTATTTACATGCACATTCCAAACAAAGTACACATACACTAGTGCATTCACATGTTGCAAAATATATATGATAAATACATACTTGTTGTTTTTGTAACTCCAAATAAACGAGAACCGGCATTGGGACCTGGAAATTGAAAAAGATAAATTAATGACACACAGAAACATTATTCGCCAATATACAAGTAGTGAGTAGTCACTGGAACGCTCACTTATTATTGAACGGAAAATAACAATATTTTTTCTACCTCTGTTTTATGATTGTGGTATCTACTTCACAACTACATTTTTATGTGAAACTTTCATATTATACCTTTATGTCTTTCAACATCGATATAGGTCTTTTCACATCTTACCGAGGGCGCTCTAGAAGTTCGCTAGGGAAGTGGAGACCGAAGAGTTTGCCGCAGACCAACCAGCTGTGGCACTAAGAGATACGACCTAGCTGAAATAAGTACTACAGGCTGCTGCGTTTCTTATCGCACTTGATTGGTCATTTCCCTTGACAGCATATGGAGCGCCCGCCTTAAGAACTGAAAAGACCTATAGCGTCTAAATTAACAAATATCCTGTGTACAATAAGCTTTGCAAGTTGTATTCACACAGTCTTATATTTGTCTAAAATTGTTTCCATTTTCATTTCCATTTCAATATATTACGTAGACTGTGTATTTCTACGGTTTTTTTCTCATAATAGGGAAATCAATTGAAATGAACCGAAGAATACATGAATAAACTACCTTATTTTGAGAATACTTGATTTAACACTTTAAAATTATGTATTTTACAGTAGTTCTTGATGTGTAATTACTCACTGGCATCATGGTATTTTCCTCTGCCTAATCCTTTTTCAAAATTCCTGTCTACATGACCTTCTCCTGTAAAAAAAAAAAAAACAGTAATGTCACCATATACCGTCCACTCAGATCAATTTTATGGTGCTCTAAACCAGTAAAAATGTATGCACAAGAAGTTACGAATGACACAAGAGACTACGTTAAGTAATTCAACAAATCAAAAATCTTCTAACTACTTCCAGTGCTATTGTGAATTAGAGAAGTAATTATTCCCTCTTAGCATTTAAAAATTTTATTTGTGTATCTTCATTAGATATTCTGGGTTGCGGGTCCTCCCCATTGCGTTGTGGCCTTGTAACCAAGCGGCCTCGGGTTCAATGCTCTTCAGGAACATATTGTTTCGGATACTACACTATAGGTCAAGTCCCGATTAGCCTATCAAAACAGAAAGTGGACTTACAACAAACAAATAAAAATCTGGGTTATAACTGTACACTATTATCTCTAGCTACACTATTCTCAGGTTTCTTCTTGCATTCATTTAATGATGTGTCTCTATATACTTTCGTTTTAAAAAAATCATACACACGCATAATTACACACCTCCGGCTGCACCTTCAGCTCCAAAGGATCCTTCTCCATCTCCTTCCACTTCACCTTTCGTTTTGAAGTGAAGTTTTCCTGCAAAGTACAAGAAAATATTACTCACAAACTTTATCTCAATATTTTCTCCTCTTCTATTCATAACTTCATTCTCTATTTCAAAATGTACAGTCAGCCATTGCTTTTCTACTTTCCTTCATAATCTGTTACCACGGAAGTTTTAATCACTTTCCAATGGTCTCTTTGTATATTCTTCTCAGAATTATATGTATATTGAATTCCATTTAGTATTATCACATTCAATCTGTTTTCCTGGCTGAACGTGCCCATATTATTCTACTTCAAATATCCCTAGCCTTTCACGTTTGAGCTAATCACTATTGTTACTTTATTCTTTCAAATCTTGAACTTTCATATCATCTCTATCTACGCCTATATGTTTTCCGAAAAAAAAATGTATATATGCTGACCGGGGCTGTTAATGGTAGACTTGTGATGTCTTCGACAAAGTCCGAGGGTTCGAATCTCGGTCTGAGGATGGGTGTCCTTTGTGAGTGTCCTGTCTCAATTCCATCTGATCATCACTAGCGCTCATCGTCACGATTAGAAAAAAGTAAAACAAAAGTGACGACAAATGACAGAAGTACAAATATAAACAAATCAGCGCAAATATATGATCATGCTACTTGTTCATTGCACTATTATTTTCTTCTGTAAACATGTAGATCCTTTCCTTTCGTCACTTCAAATCCCATTACTTCTAAATATGTTCTATCACAGCATTTGTGTACGTAAATGAAATGTACTGAATATTAAAGCACAGTCGAAATAGTTCTCACATACATCTAGGAGAGTGATAGTATATACTTGTAAAATGAATGATAATATCCAACCAAAAACATATTAACTGACTTCATTAAATGTTACATCAGTTATTCGAACAATTTCTTACTTACCTGTTCCGCCCATTGATCCGTCTGCCCCACCTCTTCCATCACCTTCTGTAAGTAAATGTAAGGATTCATAAGTTTACTTCCTAATATCAAATTCTGCATGTCTTCACGTTTGTAAAGAAAATATTTATGAACAATTATGCCATCGAATATGCAATTCTATTCTTCAAAGTTCTAGACTTAACCTTTGTACGTCATTAATCGAATAATGGTTGGAATTGCTCCTCAAACGGAAATCCATGTTCTCAATAATTTTTCTGTGCTTCAAGTGATCTCAAAATTAGATAAATACTGAGATAGGCACCCTACGACTTCCATCATGCCACAGTTGAACTACCTCATTAATTTGTAAATCACAGTAGTTTCACAACGACAACACTCGCATGAGTATGATAATAATTGTGATTATTTACATGCACATTCCAAACAAAGTACACATACACTAGTGCATTCACATGTTGCAAAATATATATGATAAATACATACTTGTTGTTTTTGTAACTCCAAATAAACGAGAACCGGCATTGGGACCTGGAAATTGAAAAAGATAAATTAATGACACACAGAAACATTATTCGCCAATATACAAGTAGTGAGAAGTCACTGGATCGCTCACTTATTATAGAACGGAAATTAACAATATTTTTTCTACCTCTGTTTTATGATTGTAGTATGTGCTTCACATTTACATTCTTATGTGAAACTTTCATATTATACCTTTATGTCTTTCAACATCATTATGGGTCTTTTCACTTCATACCGAGGGCACTCTAGAAGCTCGCAAGGGAAGTGGGGACCGGAGAATTTGCCGCAGACCAACCAGACAACAGCTGTGGCGCCGAGAGATACGACCTGGCTGAAATAAGTACTACGTGAACCTCATTCTACAGGCTGCTGCGTTTCTTATCGCACTGCATTGGTCATTTCCCTTGACAGCATATGGAGCGCCCGCCTTAAGAACTGAAAAGACCTATAGTGTGTAAATTAACAAACATCCTGTGTACAATAAGCTTTACAAGATATATTCACACAGTCTTATTCTTGTCTAAAATTGTTTCCATTTTCATTTCCATTTCAATATATTACGTAGACTGTGTATTTCTATTTTTTTTCTCATAATAGGAAAATCTATTGAAATGAACCGAAGAATACATGAATAAACTACTTTATTTTTAGAATACTTCATTTAACATTATCCACTTTAAAATTATGTATTTTCCACTAGTTCTTAATGTGTAATTACTCACTGGCATCATGGTATTTTCCTCTGCCTAATCCTTTTTCAAAATTCCTGTCTACATGACCTTCTCCTGTAATAAAAAAAAAGCAGTAATGTCACCATACACCGTCCACTCAGATCAATTTTATGGTGCTCTAAACCAGTAAAAATGTATGCATAAGAAGTTATGAATGACACAAGAGACTACGTTAAGTAATTCAACAAATCAAAAATCTTATAACTACTTCCAATGCTATTGTGAATTAGAGTAGTAATTATTCCCTTTTAGCATTTGAAAATTTTATTTGTGTATCTTCATTAGATATTCTGGGTTGTGGGTCCTCCCCATTGTGTTGTGGCCTTGTAATCAAGCGGACTCGTGTTCAATGCTCGTCAGGAACATATTGTTTCAGATACTACACTGTAGGTCAAGTCCGATTAGCCTATGAAAACAGAAAGTGGACTTAAAACAAAAAATAAAAAATCTGTGTTTTAACTTTAGACTTATTATTTCTAGCTACACTATTCTCAGGTTTATTCTTTCATTCATTTAATGATATGTCTCTCAATTCGTTATTCGTTTATGTTATTTAACTATATATTCTGGGCTATAACTTTACACTTATTATTTTCTTGCTACAGTACATCTAATTATCCTTCTTTCATTGATTTTAATTAATTATATCTCTAAATTTTCTCAATTGAGATGCACACACACACACACACACAAATAATTACACACCTCCGGCTGAACCTTGACCTCCAAAGGATCCTTCTCCATCTCCTTCCACTTCACCTTTCGTTTTGAAATTAAATTTCCCTGTAAAATATAAGAAAATGTTACAGGCTGTTCCTACTTTCTGGCCCAAACTATTCTCTTCTCTTGTATTTCATGTTAAACTTTCATGACTTATTTCACATTTACAATCGCCAATTGCCTTTCCTGACTATTTTTTCGATATTTTCTTTCGTTATATCTCACGTCGAAATTAAAAATCTCTTTAAAATCCTCCTAAGATAAGTTTCTTTCTATACATTCCCCCCACTATGTGTCTACTTCTAATAGATACACTTCCAATTCCATTAAGGATTATCATTAGTGTTGCCCACGGGACGAGACGGGACAGGCTTTTAAAAATTCGAGACGAGACGAGATTGACCATGTGTCATAAGACAAACGAATATTTTCGAGACGAGACAGCATTTCCACGAGACTCCACGAGACGAGACAGGCCAAAGTCTCGTCTCGTGGGCAACACTAATTATCATATTGAATCTTTGTTTCCTCTCTTAAAATGTATTATTATTCTACCTCTAATAATACTGGCCTATAACGTTTATGTTAATCACTAACTTTTCCCTCATTCTTGTTCTTCAGTGTAAAAAACTTCTTATCACTGTCATTACCGTTTTCCATGAACTACACTACAACACTAGCTACCGTTTTTGCAGTACTATCAAATCTTGTAGTTTCATGTCATATCTATGATTTGATAATCATTTGATATTTGCCCATCTCAATCATCGCGATTAGTCATAAGTGGAAGAAAGTAACACTAAAAAAATAAATGCAAATATAAACATATTAATGCCATTATATGGCGTGCCGCTTTTCCATTGTACTCTACTTTTCTTCCAAAAGTACACAGACATCATTCCTTCTTCATTCAAAATCACATTATTTCTAAATATAGGCCTATTCTCTTCATGTTCGTGTGTGTTATCGCATTCACATCCCTCCGTCCACAGTAAATGTGAATCTAAAATTATTTACATTACTGAATATTCCACATAGTATTCATATAGTATCTAAACGAATAATATATACTAGAATAATGAATAATAAATAATAACAGAATGATGAAAAATAAAAGATTCTCTATAATTATGCGACCAAAGAATATTTTGACATTATACTAACGTCGTTATTTTTTATATCAATTATGAAATAAAGAAATTCATTTCCCACCTACCTGTTCCGCCCATTGATCCATCGGCGCCACCTTTTCCATCACCTTCTGTAAGTAAGTTTTCATATGTTAACTTGGTATTATATCAAAATCTCCATGCGTTCATGCGATGGAAAAGGCAACATTCAATAAACTTTTTTCAAGTGATTTATGTAATTTTCAAATCCACTTTCTTAGTTCATGTTTTAACTCTTTGCACTTTAGTATGATTAATCGAATATTAGTACGTTTTGCTCATAGGTGTGCGCAGCCTTCTGATTAGGGGGGGGGGGCAAAAGTATTGATGAAAGTTCAGTTTGGAACCCACCCGACCGTTTAGCAGTACCTAGTACTTAGTTGTTCTTATTTCTCCCCCTGGAGCGCCATGGCATTCTCTTTTACATTTTTTTTCCATTTAGACCGTTCGGCGTCCAGGACCAACTCTGGTCGACTCCTAACTACAACTCTGAACTTAACAAGATCGCAAGAAAGCAGATATTGCGAGCGAAGTGAAGAAGAAAAGTTTACGAAATGTATTTTCATTTGTATAAAATTTGAAATCGAGGGGCCAATTGCAGCTCTGTGTCGCCCTTCGGGTGCTCTTGGCCGTCTGGAAGAAATAATGCAAGATAGACGTGAAAACTAATTCCATCTTGAGTATGCTTTTGTCCTGCTACTCTTAGATTCTGCTAGTCTTTCCTTCCTTTACTTCCATGTTTGCCCCCCCCCCCAAAATGATTTCCGTCCAAGGTTGGGGAAAATTCACCCTGCCCCCTGTGGTTGCGACACTCCACCACCCCCTTTCCCCGTAGTTGCTTTGAACTTCCATCGGCTTGAAAATACTTCATTTTCTTTGAGTATAATATCGTTTAATAACGGCGATAAGATTCCTCTATCCTAAATTTCTAGGTGAAAATATAATAAAATAGGGTCATGGACGTCTGGAAGAGGGGGCAAGGATGGTCACATCTCCCCCATTGAAATCGAGTGTCAACCTAAAAGTACGTTTTCATACGTATAATTTGATTTCAGTCATAGTTATTTACATTGGGGATGTAGGAATGCGATAATTTCAAATTCAAGGGGTGTATTTTGAGGGGGCAACACTATAATCGGGGTAATATTCCTCATGAAAAGATACCTTGCGTGACCCTCCGTAGAAAAAATCTGCGGACGTCCATGATTAGGTGGGTATTTGCCCCCCCTTGCCCCCCCCCCCGTGTGCACGCCTATGGTTTTGCTCAGTAAATTGAAGCCATGCCCTTGATAATCCATTTGTGCTCATAATGATCGTGAACTATGACAACTCTTTATTATTTAGAAAGGTATTATAAAATTCACAATCATGACTTCTCATAATTCTACTAAGGAACCAGGGTTCGAATTCAAGCAGAGACATGGGTTGTGAGCGTCTTTCTTCAATTTCATCATATCATTAGTCATCCTCATCGTCGCGATTAGCCAAAAGTGGCAGAAACACGCCACTAAATAACTAAATGCAAATCAAATCAAATTTTCTGTTTAATTCCAAACTAAGAGTATTCCTTTCTTCTGAGAGAACAAGATAACATCTAATTTATTTGTTATTCACAGTAGGTTCACAACCAATGTACATAAACTGTGAAAAGCATGATTTTCTATGACATGATCATTTTAAACAAGCTACGCACACACCCACATACATATTAGTTGTAACATATTGACATAGGGAAAATACATACTTGTTGTCTTTGTAACTCCAAATAAACGAGAACCCTCCCTGAGACCTAGAAGATAAAAAGGCAAATTGAAAGTATTATTAGAAATTTAATTTACCAATGTACAGGTTGTCACGGATCACTGAGATTTCTTCCTTCTACTTAGTATACTACAGTAGGAAAATAACGACTATTTTTACCCTTAGTTTTATGATTTTACTATCCTCTTAGCAAATTAAATTCAGGTCTTCAACTTCACATTTGATTTTGATTTTTTTTTTCAAACATCTTAAGCGTGTAGAGTTACAAACGTTCTGTGTACAGTAAGCTTTTCAATATATAGTCAGACATTCTTATTGTTATCTTATTGTCGTTCATATTTCATTGTTTTACGTCCCTTCTCTACCCCTAGAGCATTTTCTCATAATGGGCTACGAAACTAAATCATTATGCTTTGAGAATATTTGTTCTAACATAACCGTCTGTAAAATGACGTCTCTTAGTTTTGATGTGTAATTACTCACTCGCATCATGATGATATTTTCCTAGGCCTAATCCTGCGTCAACATCCCTGTCTAGATGACCTTCTCCTGGAATCAAATGAAAAAGTAATGTCACCAAACAGATTTCACTTTTAGGTTTTCATAACCAATAACAGTTTCGAAATACAAAAAATATGAAAGGCACAATAATTGTAAGCGTTAAGCATTTCAACAACAAACTACAACTTTTAACTACTTACACTAAATTTGTGATTTTTCATAGTATTTTTTTCCAGTTAGTTTTTTTTTTTCATTTCATTTCTGTTTCTTATTTATTCTCGGTTTTAACTTTACACTTATTAGCTTGTTGCTACACTGTACCTCAGGTTTCTTCTTTCATTGATTAAATGGGATTTCAATATATATTTTGATAACTCGGACACATACAACACCCACACACACATGCACACATAATGGCATACCTCCGGCTGAACCTTGAGCTCCAATGGATCCTTCTGCATCTCCTTCCACTTCGCCTTTCGCTTTGAAATTAAATTTTCCTGAAAAGTACAAGATAGTGTTACCGACTGGTCCTTTTTTCTTGTCCGAAATCATTTTATGAACATTTTCTTCTTCTGTGTGTTTTTCATGCTGTTTCATAGCTTATTTTCTATTTCACACTTACTATCACCCATTACTTTTCCTAACTATTACCTAGATACATCCAATGTCCCTTCATTATCTCTTACCACAAAAGTTCTAATCGCTTTTCAATGCCACTGCCGAAGCTTTCTTGTCTACACTCGACCACTACGTCTCTCCTTCTAATGTACTTCCAATCCCATTAAAATAATCACATTGCACCTCTCCCTTCTGCCTCAATTTTTAGTATCATATTGTGTAATATTACCAATACTTCACTAACTTCACTCTAATTGTTCCCACATTTACAATTTCATTTATCAGCGTCTGCTGACGTTACCCTCCACTATTCTAGTTTTCTCTTCTTGCAGATTTTCAATCCTTGTACTTTCACATCATCTCTATCTGAACCTGCTCTGATTTTAGAAATGTAATTTATATTAATGCCGTTACATGGGAATGCTTCTTATTCAATGTATTGCACTCTTGTTCAATGCCTGTTTAGGTATTTTGATTTCTTCATTGAAACTTAATTTCCTCCCACATAGGTCCTATTACTTTGTATGTGTTTTCTTATATACACACACAATAGTTATCTAAAAGAATGCGACAGTGGAAAAATAAATAGCAATATATTGACTTGAACTATGAAACCGAAATCTAAATTTAACATTAACGCATGGTGTTATTGGAAATATTTTTTTCATTTCTCACTTACCTGTGCCGCCAATTGAACCGTCTGCCCCACCACTTCCATCAGCTTCTGTAAGTAAATGTATATTTTTATTTGATAACTTCATGACGCATAAAAATCTGCAAGCATGCATACGTTGGAATGAACAAATAAAATTTCACCGGAATATTGTACCACCGTAATTGCAACTTTGAAAGTAAAGTTTTAATTCTTTGAATTACACTATGTTTATTGAAACAATGGTTCAGATCGATCCTCAAACTGAATTAATGTACAGAATAAATAACCTCTCTCTGCACCATATGAACGAAATATTTGAGAAGTCGTTTGCATTGAGAGAGGTATTAAATTACCATTGACAATAGTGTGTTTCGTATTGGAGTGTCATAAAATGACTAATATAATTCTGAATATAGAGAAGTATTTTATCTTGAAAGAACAAGGTGAAACTATTTGTGTTCAAAGAAAGCAGGTGTGTACCGTTTCACAAGAATTAAATTGGGCCTCTTCGATGGCGTAGTGGTATCATCGCCGCCTTGATACCCGGCTGGTGCATATTGTGGTTCAGATCCCATTGTAGGTACAACCCCGATTAGTGTCTCTGTCCATAAAGTGAACTTTAAGAAACATAACTCAAACAAGAATTAAACTAACTTCAACGAACAAATTTGTGCAAAACGCACATAATGTTACATGATTAGGAATATACATACTTGTTGTTTTTTCAGCTCCAAATAGTCTAGATCCATGGTTCGGGCCTGGAAGTTTTAAAAAGAAAAATTTATAATGTGATGGAAACGTTACTTAGCAATATGCTACAATCAGTGATCTCTAGTATCTTTAAAATAGTCAATCATGTATAATTCTTATCATGTCAATAATGGTTCCACTTTCCTCTTGAGCAATATATTTCACACATGTAACTTTTATATTAGATTTTGTGTTCTCAAATACCGTCAGTGTATAATTTTACAATAGTTCTGAATATAGTGACGTTTATCATGTTGTAACAAACCATATGACTGACAAAAAAAAATAATCTGTTGATAAACGTAATGCAAGAAAATCATATGATTTGTAAATCTTCTGAATTGCAACTTTTAAATCTTAAGAATTCAATTTTTCAAAGTTCAGAAAACTACCTCTCAGCATGATTTACGAGGGTCACTATTTATATTTTGAGCCTTGGCAACACTGATTGAAGTTAGGCGCGATTTGACGTTTGCACGGAATCGTCTGGCATTATTGACCATAACGTACTTCAAATGTTTTGTCAATAGCTTCATTTGTGTTGTTTATGTTGCCTTGGAGATTGCGCGACAACAATAAAATGGAATTAACTCGTGAACATTTTCGTGCGATGATTTTTTACGATTTTCAAGACAAGAGTGCATCGATCAACTTACTTCCACATCTGGCGATGAAGCCCCATCCTTTGCTACTGTGAAACGCTGGTATAACGAATTTAATCGTGGCCGCCATTCGCTCACCGACGAGATTCGCGAAGGTCGTCCAAAATCAGTTGTTGTTCAAGAAAACATTGATGCTGTGCAAAACCTAATACTGCAAGATCGTCACGTGACATACTGTGAGATTGAGGCAACCATAGGCATTAGTTCCACCAGCATATATAAAATATTACATGATCATTTAGCTGTGAGAAAGGTATGTTCTCGTTGGATCCCACACAATTTGACAAAAACTCAAAAAGACGCTCGCGTCAATTGGTGCAAACAAATGCTCAATAAATACAATCGTGGTGCTTCAAAAGACGTATATAATATTGTAACAGGTGACGAATCATGGATATATGCATATGAGGCGGAACGTAAACAGCAGTCGACTGTATGGGTGTTTCAAGATGAACCCAATCCAACAAAAGTTGTTCGCGCTCGAAGCACATCGAAACAAATGGTCGCCTGTTTTTTCGGGAAAACTGGTCATGTGGCAACTGTGCCTTTAGGGGAACGTAGAACGGTCAACTTTGAATGGTACACAACAATTTGTTTGCCAGAGGTCTTCGGTCAAATACGGAAAACAAACAAACGCCGTCGGATCATTCTTCATCAAGACAATGCCAGCTGTCACACATCTCGTCTAACAACCGACTTTATGAAAAGTCAAAAAATCGAATTGATGGGTCATCAGCCGTACAGTCCTGATTTGGCACCCAATGACTTCTTCTTGTTCCCGAATGTCAAGAATAAATTGCGTGGACAACGATTTTTGTCGGCGGAAGACGCCGTTGATGCGTTCAAAAACCATATTATGGAGGTGTCTCAAGAAGATTGGATAAACTGCTTTGACAAATGGTTCGAACGAATGCAAAAGTGTAGTAACCATAAATGAGAATACTTCGAAAAACAATAAAGCAGTTTTCAATGCCAAATTCCTGTTTTTTCATTGTTAGGCTCAAAATATAAATAGTGACCCTCGTACCATTGAAATGACTGGTTATCTTCTAAAATTCGAATAAGTATGAATTTAATATTCCCTTTGTAACAATTCTGTTACTAAAAGAAAAGGTCGCGATTAGCGTGATTTCTAAAATGTGATAGCAACTTGTAGTAGCTATTCTCAATCTCAAGTAAATACTTCTCTGTTTCAAGTACTACAAATATACTAATCAAATTGAACTGGAGTTCCAGAAGTACACTGGAGATTGAGCCACAGTATAGTAAGGAGAACAAATTTTGGAAGCTGCAAAACAAAATTGGGCAAATGTATTAGTCCCTTTCTTGTAGTTCACAAAGGTCTAATCATAAATACTATTCTTAATCCCAGAATTCCGCGTGGATCTTAATGTCGTTTTTGGTCTGTATCTTCCCTACTTTCCCTATCTTTCGAGCAAGTCCTGGAGGAATAGGAGTGATCGTCTAGCCACCCCCGAGTGTCCTCCAGCACTCTCGACTTACAACTAATGCCTGAAACAAACAAAAACTTCTCTTTATCTTCCTCGCCAGCACGCAATCACCGGGTGTAAGGGGTTATCCCTTCCACGTAGTGCACCAAATTGTCAACTTCGCTTCCACATAGTACATCCTGGATTGCATTTTGCAGACTAACGAGGTTCTGCAGTATAATTCTTGTGTGTATTGTCCTGTGTTTTGTCCTTATGTGTGCTGAGTGTCCCTTTACAGCCTCAGCTTTTAACCGTAGTTATAATATTTTAGTACGACATTACAGTTTAGTTATATAGTAAGGGGCTGGACCCCGCATAATGAGACGAGTGCAAAATAGCCTAAGTGTTGACGCACCCAAAATTACAAATTCAATCAACCACGCAATCACAAAGGAAGGTATATCGTTAACCGAAATTATCTTTTGATTCCTTTCTATTAAATAATTTAATCGACTCAAACAAATTTAAGATTTGCCTTTTTAAAAAAAAAAATAATAATAATAATAATAATAAACCTCCATTCGATTGTACGCCTTTTGGATGAAAATATCTATTAGAAGATTTTAGATGTTCCGATAACGTTCCAACTGAGCATATTCAGCAATCCCTTTCCTTTATGTAAGGAATTAATTTGTACTAGCATTTACTTAATAAATACAATACTTTTCAATATCAAATATTTTCTAGATGAATTATTTAAATAAGAGGGTACGATGATTGAAACATTTTCATACTCATTCACTCCACACATTAAGAATGTACATACAAGAAATACATTTCAGAATTCTGAACAGATATAGCAACACTCACGCGTACAATTTCGCACACACGGAAGAGTTCAGTCACTGCAGGCTGATGTTTAAATCATTGATATTGACCCGTCGAAGTGACTGAAGCTTCGTTAGTAAGCGGATTTGTTGAAACCATTCTATGATTTTACGAAAACCCCATTAGAGAATGAAACATAGACACCAGTAAAAAAAGCTATCCCACTCTTTCCATTTTTGTAGGCTCCACGATATTCCTGGACTTCCGTGCATAACAGGAATTGTTGTGCACGCACCTAAGCCACGGAAATCCTTGGCTCTGGAGAGCCAAGGTCAGCTGATAACAGGTACTTCAACGTCGTATAGCTGGACCGTAACTGACTCTCAGCGGCTTGCTGAGACAGGTATCTTTACAAAGCTACCTGTAGAGGGCAGACTTAAGCCTGGTCCACACGTAATGTTTATCGTCAGTTTTGCATGATCATGCCAGACGGATCAAACCAAAACATTACTGTGGACAGCAAGTTTGGCGTCTTGTATGAACTGAACGAGGTTTGACAACCGCTCGAAAGACGGATGGGCCAGAGCTTTGTTTTCAAACAAAACTGTCAAACTTCTTATAATTTTACGCCGGGTGTCGTTATTGTTGGGTGAGTAATGTCTTGTTTTTCAATAATTTGCAGTAGACGTCCACATCCAAGCGTAATTAATTATGTCTATCCTCACTTTCCTGCCGTAATTCGCGGAGCAAAGTGACATTTGAGAATTTACCCCTCTTAAGTAACCACTCTCGAGGCCACAGTGAGCGATCCGCATTTTCTATTTCATTCTCACCTTACACACTGAAAGTATACTTATCAATAGTTTTTCATCCATGTTTTTTTAGGAACGACTGAGGAAAAGACTGAGATAAAACATGAATGGTGTAGCCGCGTGTTTTGCCTCAGTCTTATCTTTCAAACTTACCTTATCTGACGACAAAACCTTACGTGTTGACGTAATTTACGTTATAATAAGAGAAATTTTGAGTGCGATGAGAAACCTTGCATACACACGAAGAGTGGCTGCAGGTCTGTGGGGATAGCGTTAAAAAATAGATAACAATACGCAATCACCACACATTGTAATTAACAATTTGCAATTACCATTTGTAATTTGAACCCACTCTTGCCTTCGACTACAGAACGTTATAACTTATCCTAAATATGCAGTTACTCACCGGCATCATGAAATTTCCCTAGACCAAGCCCTCCCTTAGTTTCACTGTCGAGTTGACCTTGTCCTGAAACCAGTTAAAATATCAATATACTTCTTGCAAAATTATATCAATTTTGACATGTTACAAACCAGTAGATGTTTATAAATTAAAATTCTAAGTTTAAAATTTAAATTGTCACAAACAAATCTAGTTCTGTTCTGATCTAAGAGGGTATTAAATATAGTTTTATTTTCTTTTAAGGTATTTCACTACTTTTCAAAAAAAAAGGGAATAAATTAGGTGACGAATTTGTATTTAAGATATCATGTGTTCGGACTCTGTGGCCGATCTTCATGACTGGAGTTCTTCTGCATTTATTCTCAGTCAATCATGGTTGTTTTGGTGCCCTATACGAAGATCCCTGCTTTAATTCATTTTCATGAAACTGGTCTATATGAATTGACACCTACACTCTCACTAAGGATTTCAGCACCAGAAACAATCTGTTATTGTTCCTTTATTCATATTATTATTTTGAGAATGCAGTATACACTTTCTGATGATTTTCTTCTGAAATTAAACTTATATTTCTCTATGATTTTTACATAGGTTGTAATTTTACACTTGTCATTGATTCTTATTATATTTCAGCTGTATCATATCATTTAATGGATGTATTCTATTAATGTCTAAAAATAGGTCAAATTTTACATACCTCCGACCGCTCCTTGGCCGCCAAAAGAACCTTCTGCATCTCCCTCCGCTTCACCTTTCGCTTTCAATTTAAATTTTGCTGAAAATTAGAACAAACTTTCATTAATGCGTTTCTTATATTTAGCTCAACATGACACAGTTTTTCAGTTTACTTAGCATGCTTTCTCGTTACACTACATGTCCGTATATCCCCGGTTGAATACCATCAGTAAAGTATAAATACGGAACGTCTAGCTTCCTATCTGCATTTTAGTTGGATTATTTATATTGTACAGTCACCGGAAATGAAAAATAGGACACCTAGATCCTGAAATACTAGCTTCCCTGCAGTGTTGCCGAACTGTAGGTAGATAAGTGAATTGTAATTGCAAATTTTCAATGGCAACTTCTTTCGACCCTGTGGCCGAGTGGTTAGCACATCGCGCTGCGACGCCAAGGGTCCCGGGTTCGAATCCTGGTCGGGCTTGGTTGTTTGTGAATGTCCATTCATCAATTTCATCATTTCATCACTCATCCCCATCTTCGCAAATTAGCCAAGAGGCACAAAACGCGAAGTAAAATAAACTAAATCAGTCAAATCAATGGCAACTTCAACTAACGTCGTAGACTAGGCAACACGCATAACGCCGTGTAGAGAAGCGATTATTTCAGGATCTAGGTGTTCAATTTTTATTGTTGATGACTGTACGCCAATTAATTCTAAATATATGTACAACCCATTAACAAATAAGTCTCCAATATTTACTACAATTATAAATTCCTTTAACAGAGTAGGAACCAAATATTTCTCCCTTAAAATTCACCACTTGCGTATACAATCGTTCAAACTGATCATGTATTTTTCATTTGCATTCTCAGTTATTTTATTTTAATCTTGTCACCAAGTCACGTTACCTAGATTCTATCCAATCTGCCTACTTCCGTGGTGAAGTGGCTATCACAACATGATACGAAAACAAGGGTCCCCGGGTTCGAATCCCGGACTGGGCATGGTGTTCTCTGTTAGTGTCTTTTCACTAATTCCATCATATCATCACACTCATCCTCATTGTCGCGATTAGCCAGAAGTTACATAAAAGCAACGCTGAATTACAAAAATCAAATTAAACGATCTATTTCCTTCCTATGTCGCTTTCTCTTCCATTATCTTTTACCATACCTTTTCTGATTCTCCTACCAATTTGGCACTTTGTGCAGAAAGTTTCAGTTGAAAATATAGCAATTTTTTAATCACATAATTGATCACAGAACTTCGCATCATTAGTTGGAATATTCATTTCTGATAAAAGTTCACATTTCCATGCACCAGACCGTAGAGTAATAGATTTCCTCACGAGGTAAACAATTTCTCTTCAATTCTCTGCTTTTCAAATTGAGGTACGTATTTTCTAAGTGCAAATTAATATGTCTTCAAATTGTATGTCATCTATAATGTTTCACATATCCGGGGAAAAGGGAAGACGTCTGGTTACCCTATGTCAATTCATTACTAAAGCATAAACTATATTAGTAAGCTTTCGTTTCACACTTACAGCTGCCGCCAACAGATCCCTCAGCTCCACCTTGTCCATCGGCTTCTGAAAGTATACGAAATTTTTTCCATAGTAACTTCATACTATATCCAAGTCTACATAGAAATGCACACAAAAAGCATGGTTGAAAAATGATACCAATGATTAATGAATTTACAATTTTGATTCTTCAAAGTTCTAATTTTAATTCTTCATATTTTAGTAAGTGAACTTTTATTCTATTATTTTCTTTCAACATTAGAGTCCAGTCATGATTATTTAATTTGTGAACAAAGTGACTTTATTACATATTATAATATTTTGGAATTAAGCTATGTGTTAAGTTGCAATAGGTTTAGCTGAAAATTATTTAAATCAATAAGGATTCAATCATCTAATGCTACAACAAAATTGCTGCATATGGTATCGACAAACATGTAATATCGCATCAATAAACTTCGAACTTACACATACTGTACACACACACACACTATGTTGTAAAAATAGAAAAATACGTACTTGTTGTTTTTCCAAGTCCAAATATGCGAGATCCTTCACGAGGGTCTGCAAGTTAAAAAAAAAGAAATGGTAATAATATTTATATATTTACTATTCCATTCCCGAACTTGTTCAAATTGAAATAATCTCATAGGTATATTGTGTCGTAAAGAAGAGTCATCAAATATCATCAAGATATATTTTGGTAATACATACGACAACAGATTACATTAACCACTACTTGTGCATTTCTCTTCGTTAAGGTTAAAGTTGCAGTGGTGTAAGTCACTTTAAACAAAAAATGCGAAGAGTCTTACTCACAGCACTTTGCTGATCAACACAACAGCTGTTTCCTTTATCACTAGAACTTCAACTGTCATCTGTTGCCAGCTGAATGAATCTCTGACTTACTGCACGTTTTCTGTTAACAGATTGACTTATCTCGATCTGGTTTCTGTGAAGTCTTTTTTTTTACAAAGTGACTTACACCACTGTAACTTTAAACCGTCCAAATAATACATCCGTATTTTTAGTTGAAGTAGAGTCTAATCAAAACTCACATATCGCACATCAAGGCAATCACATATTTCGATTCGCTGTTCACATTTATTAAATTTTTAAGCATGAAGACTTGTCGTGACCAGTTTCCAGATATTCTTATAATAAAACTCGGCTCTTTTTTCCATATAAACCGCTAATTTTGTTGAAGAACAATAGATATCTCGAACAATGGAAGTGTTGTAAGTTATGAAAAGTTGGAATTCAGAAGAGTCAGCAGTAATGAAAGTGATGCAACTATCTACACTATTTGTAATATAATAATCTACAATATTCTTATTGATTGATTGATTTGTTTTATTTTGCTTCGCCTTTTGTGCCACTTTTGCTAATTTGCGAAGATGGGGATGAGTGATGATATGATTAAACTGATGAATGGACACTCACAAACGTCCATGCCCAGGCTAGGATTCGAAACCGGGACCCCTGGCGTCGCAGCGCTATGTGCTAACCACTCCCCCACGGGAGCAAGTTACAATGTTCTTATTTCATAAGTCATATTTTCTTTGTGTTAAGGATGCAGTGGAAAGAGTGTTGTTTGTTTACATCATGATTACAAACTAATCAGTTAGTTAGTTTAGTTCTTCGTCTGAAGAAGATCTTGATACAGGGTTGAAATGTTACTTGTTAAGTGTTTTTATTTCTTAATAAATCTGCCTTGGTCAGCAACTTAGTGTTTCTAATATGGAAACAAGGCTTAATTATACTAATAATGATTACATACTTTCTATAAATAGTCATATTTTCTCATTATCGGTGAATTAAATATATGTAGTAACTTTTTTATATTGCTGTAGAGGTCATATAGACTTGAGAAAATAATCCTAACGAACTGTTTTATATTACTACATTAAATTTATCTCCTGTACAATTTCCCAAGAATGGAAAACTAATGAATTCATTGTTCTCTTCTACGTAATTCCACTTACCATCATTGTATAAGACATCGTTGTAAAGGCCATCTTCATAGTTGTCGTAGTCATTGACACCACTTAGAGCATTGGCTTCACTTAGTGCCTGTGCTTTAGCAGAGGAGAAAGCCTGTGCTCTGCTTGCTGCGTTCGCCTGTGCTTTGCTCGAAGCTCTGGCTTGTGCTCTGCTCGAAGCGCTGGCTTGTGCTCTGCTCGAAGCGCTGGCTTGTGCTCGGCTCATTGCCTTGGCTTGTGCTCTGCTTGTCGCGATTGCATTTGCTTGTGACTGAGCTCTAGCTTGCGACTGCGCTCTGGCTTGCGATTGGGCTCTAGCATAGCTCTGAGCTCGGGAGTATGCAATAGCGTCTGCACGACTCTCGGCTTGAGCTTGGGCTCTGCTCAGAGCTTTGGCACCAGCTCCTGATTCAGCACTACCATCTTCATATGGATAAAGATCACCACCGTCTTCTCCCTGTTCATAATCTGGGTAATTACCAGCTTGTCCCAGTGACTTGGCAAGAGCTTTCGATTTGGCGACGCTGGAAGCTTGAGCCTGTGCACGACTTTGAGCCTTGGCATAAGCTTGAGATTGGGCCCTACTCTCTGCTAGAGCTTGAGCCTTGCTCTGAGCTAGACTTTCAGCTCCTCCTTCTCCGTCGTAGTCTGGACCATACTCTCCATAAGTATCTCCTAGAGCATTGCTCTCAGCCTCCGCCTCAGATTGGCTAAAGGCTTGCGCGTTACTGTAAGCGTTGGCAATTGCGTTGCTTTTCGCTTGAGCTTTAGCGAGACTCTGAGCTCTTGCTTGACTTTTAGCTTGGGCTCTTGCTTGACTTTGAGCTTGTGCTCTTGATTGACTTTGAGCTTGGGCTCTTGCCTGGCTTTGTGCTTTGGCTTTTGCTTGACTTTTGGCTTGAGCTTGGGCAATGCTCTGGGCTCTCGCATAGCTGTCAGCCCTAGCGTTTGAAGATGCAAGGCTTTTGGCATTCGAGGAGGCACTACTTTCAGCTTTGGCTCTTGCGGAACTTTGAGCTCTGGATGAGGCGAGAGCCTTTGCAAGGGCGTTTGCTTGAGCTTGACTCTGAGCTCTGGCTGCAGCTTTTGCCTGCGCTTTACTCTGAGCTTTTGATCGTGCTTCAGCTCTCGCCGAAGCTTGCGACAAAGCCGAACCGTAACCACCTCCATAATCATCTTCTGAAACAAGAAAATCAGACATTAACACGTATTACTTGGTATTGTATTTGCTTCAAATATTAAGTAATTCAAAACTAAGCTGTACAGAAACCAATTTTTGAACATACCTCGAAGGTTCCGCAACAAGACAAACAATTTTAATAGACGATATTCGAAACAATTACTCACGTTCACAATTTCAATCATTTTTGGAAGTGATGCGATGAGCACCATGGACCTACCACCTTTACCACCCTAGGTTGCTGCTAAGGTACACATTAGATGTTTGGTAAACCCCAGAGTTGCTCCATACAAGGATATTGCTGGTAAAAACCCACTCGAAATCACTAACACCGGGAATCGAACCCTTGAGCCTAGACCCAAGTGACTTGGTAATTTGATCATATGGATAGAATTTTAAATAACTTCCCCCATTTTTATACTATTGTAACTTCATCTGTTTAATATTTACTATCTTATATCGAGTATATTGATATTTTTAACAAGTCAATGCTCCCAGCAGTCTGAAATATTTTTCCTCTATTAGTATAATTGTAAGATTGTTTAAATAATCAGAAAGACATATCAATGACAATTAAAGATTTGTAAACTCTAGTTTCTTTCGGTGATTCGTGTGGCTTCGCTTCCACTTTTTTTAATGCCCATGTTGCTTACCGGGAGTACCCCATCCATCATATTCACTTCCAGTAGGTCGACCTCTTGGTGATTCTTCATCATAGTTGTCATATGAAGGTCCTCGAGATATGCGGTTGGGTTTTTCATAATCCCTTTGCCCTGTTGTCCTCCCACCATTGCCTCCAAAACCACCTGATGAGAGAAGTTGAAATTTATGTTTGGCTTTATCAAAAAATATACCACCTGCAGGAGGACACACCTACATACCAATTGCTTTAAACAAAAGTCTTTTCATCATTAATGGTCGCTGCAGAACAAATTATAAACCCAAATTTCTTGCTCATTTGAAAAACTCAAGGTGTCGGCACTTTACTAGCCTAAAGAGAGGTTATAGAGGTAACAAAAGGTGCTAAAATGTTCCAACTGGAACGTCGAATATATGTACAAAAAATTTAACGAATGAATTTGTTTAAATGCCAAAGTCTGGTGTCTTCTTTCTTCCGATCCAGAGCAGACCTGTCTGTCTTTATCCAATCACAAGAGAGGCGTAACTGAATGTTTACCTGTTTGAAAAATAAATTTGGAATAACCATCGTAGATCATGTTGCGTATTACTAAATAATTTTATCGTTGTGGCTTATGAGGCAATTGTATCAAATGCTGCCTGATTTCACACATACGCTGCTCGTTATTCTGCGATATTCCATTATTGGCATCAGTGAATAGAAGTGAATGATGGGATGATATCTTTAACTAGTTTCACAGATCTGCTCGTAAAATTTTTTGCTCTCTTTATATCTTACGATTCCTCGTGTTTCCTGTACAACTAATCAACATTCAATTAACTAAATTGAAGCTAATCAATTTAGTTCAAATTCTAATTTAAATATATGTGCAATCACGTTTACATCCTCATTTCCCCGTATACGCCCTCGGCACCTGTACCCAAAGCCAGGGTTATCCTCTGTTTGTCCTTATGTATGCTGATGCCCCTTTATAGCCTTAGCTTTCAACTTCGCTGTGGAGATAATATCCTCAGAGACAGTTTCAGCAATTAATTTAGTAAGTCCCTCTAGTTAAAGGGTTTCTCCCCATATTGTGTGAAGGGCAAAAGCCTATGTGCTAATGTGCCCACTATATAAAAAGCAATCAACCTCGTTTAATCTCTACATGAATACATGGACATAAGCCTCCGTGAACAAGAGTGTAACTTCGTGCAGTGTACGATAAACATTTTGCTTTCGTGCTTCAATTTTCTTTTTGTGTTGCCTACCAATTCTACGAATTAGAATCTAAAGTGCATACATTGTGCCGTTTCACATAGAAAATACTACTTTCTTTGGCTACCAATTGCATCTTTCTGCAAGTTCCCCAAATGCATTGTCTTTTTAGCTTACCTTTGGAAGGAGAGTAAAGATCTTGTCCTCCAAACATCCATTGTGGTGATAATCTGTGCTCTTGAGGTCCTCTTGAGAAAAGGCTGCCGCCAATGCCATCGGGGTAGTCCTCACCATTGTAGTCGGGAATTGTGGGTCGTCTCGGAGAGTCGTAGTCATTACCCTGCCCTTGCGATGTACTGCTTGCGAGAGATTCTGCAATTGCACTTCCTCTTCCACCTGAGCCAGATTTTGCTTCTGCCTTTGATAGAGCTAAGCTATTCCCACCGCTGCCACCACTAGCAAGAGCTTGTGATTTGGCTATGCTTTGTGCTGTTCCCCTTCCACTCCCCTCAGACGCGGCAACAGCTTTGCTGCTTGCAAGAGATCCCTGGTTGCCTCTGTTCCCTCCACCCTGTCCCTTTGATGACGCAAGAGCTGTACTTTTAGCTATAGCACCCGAACCACCACCGCCTCTAGCATCACTGACTGCTAAACTTTTTGCAGATGACCCTGCAGAACCGGAATTGGAACCAGCTACAGCTTTGCTTGCTGCATATGACCCTGATTTACCACCACCATTACCTGCACCTGATTTAGCTGAAGCAATACTACTAGCTAATGCTTTGCTCGATCCACCAGCATTTCCATATCCTGGGACCCGCTGACCGTTTTCGTACAAACCCCTACCGTTTTTTAACGAATCGTAGCCTCCTTTCTTCCTTGGCTGCTCTTCTGAGTAATCATCGTTTCCGCTTCCAGCCATAGATGTAGCACTGGCTATACTCTTTGCTCCGGAACCGCCTGATCCTCCTACTGATTTAGCAACAGACAATGCCTGTGATTTGCCACCGTTTTGCGAGTTGGCGAGAGCTGCACTCTTTGCGGATGCAGAGCCACCTCCTCCGCCTCTGGCGTTCGAGATAGCAGATGCAAGGCTCTTTGCAGAACCATCTCCACCCCGAGAATCAGACTTCGCAAGAGCTAAACTCTGAGCTGATGATTTACCGCCACTACCACTTCCTGCACTAGACAGAGCAGTAGCACTGCTTTTCGCTGATGATGGAGAATCACTTGTATCTGCCTTTGACACAGCTAGACTCTTTGCTGAAGCACCTTGCCTGCCAGAATCAGATTTAGCAGCAGATATAGCTTTGGCAGAAGCTCCTGAGCCGCCGCCTTGTGCACCAGCTTTTGCAGCTGCAATACTCTTAGCAGAAGCTCCACCTTCTCCTTTACTTCCCGCCAATGACGAAGCAGATGCAATACTATTTGCAGATCCCCTTCCTCCTTTCGCTCCAGAACTAGCCAAAGCTGAACTTGTAGCTAGCGACTGTCCACCAGATCCTGCTCCAGATTTCGATGCCGCAAAACTATTTGCCCTAGCACTTCCTCCGGAACCGCCACGGGCGTCAGACTTTGCGAGCGCCAAGCTCTTTGCTGAAGATCCACCACCGTTACCATCAGAGCTTGCTAAAGCTGAGCTCTTTGCCACTGAAGAGCCACTTCCGCCATCAGCAGACGATAGGGCCTTACTTTTAGCACTTGCACCTCCTCCAAAAGATTTCCAAGGGAATCCTCCGAACGAACCAAAGTTAAATTCATTTCCAAATTCATTATCGTCATAATCACCAGCGCCATTGTCATATGGATCTGGGTCTGCCTGTCCTTCCGGTTCGGTTGCACCAGATGATCCAGACTGTGCAAGAGCCATGCTTTGAGCCTGCGACGCTCCACCGCCGTAACCTTCTGAATTCGCAATCGCCTTACTTTGAGCTAAAGACGTACCACCGTTGTTACCTTGTGCTCTTGAAAGGGCTGAACTTTTAGCAAGTGATCCACCGCTCCCACTACCAGACTTAGCTGAGGCAATACTCTGCGCCATAGAACCAGACTTTCCTCCACCTCTAGCATCAGATATTGCTGAACTTTGAGCTAGGGCTGCTGATCTACCATCCCCCCCTGCACCTGATTTTGCCGCAGCTATAGTTTTAGCCATAGAACCAGAGTTCCCTCCACCTCTAGCATCAGATATTGCTGAGCTTTGAGCAAGAGCCCTAGAATTCCCGTTACCACCAGCGCCAGAATTCGCCATAGCTAAACTTTTCGCGGATGATCCAGACTTACCTCCGCTTCTAGCATCAGATTTTGCCAAGGACATGCTGTTGGCTGAACCATCACCACCATCACTGGTTGCACCAGAGAAAGCTGACGCAAGACTTGTCGCCGATGAATCTCCTCCAGAATTGCCTTTCGCAACAGCTTGGCTGCTTGCAACAGCTCTGGAACGACTCCCTCTGCCACCAGTCGCAACCATATTGCTCGCAGCAGCAGAACTATCTCCTGATAAGCTTCTACTCTGTATAGCGGATCCCATGATTTTGGAGCCAGGACCACCACTAACTGCTCCCCCTGTACTTGCAGCAACAGCACCACCCGAGCCATCCTGATTACTGCTGGAAAATCTAAGTCCAGAAGCATAATATTTGCTATCCCCTGGTCCTTTTCCACTTAAAACAAAGCCGTCCCCACTTCCTTTAGGGCTACTTTTATCTACGCTAGGCTTGCTGTTATTATCTTCTGCCCCAAACCCAAAGACGACATATTTTCCCGGTTCCTTCTCGCTCCCTCCTCCTACATGCCAGATAACACCGCTGCCGTTGCCTGTGTAGTTGCTCAAGTCCGGAGCGTTTGGAATAACTGGAAGTAATGGAACAATACATTAGTAGAACTTTCATACTTCATACCAACATATGCACGAAATAGTGTGTTTCTGTATCTCCCTCTTTTCATACTTCTTTCAAGTCATATTCTGGGATACTGTTTCATTGCTCTAATACGCTTTCAGACCGAAGCGACAAGATATTTCATACCGACAAGCGGAACTCCTCCAGTCTAAAGCAAAACATTCACCACGCATGCGCGAACAACATACCGAGGTGACATGATGCAAAATTTTGAGAAAACTGTCCACGATCCAGTCCGTGTGACACGTTCAGCTTGTCGTGCCGTTTTGTTTAAAAAATATCATCTATTTCTGATGGTTGGACATGTGTCGCTTATGGCTTGGGTCTGAAACCTTCCTTAAATTAAATTTCATAAATGTTACATTTCATACGAAAATTTCGTGTTCATTTACATACAGGGTGACTTGTAATTAGATGTATTCCCTGAAAGGGGTTAAAGTAGAGACAATTTGCAATAGTTTTCGAGATAATCGAATTTCTATTGTTTTTTTAAAAAAAATGACAATTTTCCACATTAAAAGATGAATTGAGAAAAAACTGCTCATTGTATGGCACATATTTCAGCGTTTTCTGATAGCTAACAAATAAATGGTTCGTTGAAAAAAAAATCCCAAATAACAATCACATGTAAGTAACGGCGGGGTCTAAACGTACGTATTAATAACAAAAATGGTATGACACGAAGCGTACAAATTACTTAAATTACTTCATTGAGTCATCAGCTATCCAACAAGGTACAAATGTTATTAACATTCACATTTGTGTACAAGAAATAATACTTCATTCATTTTCATGTGAATTTCCTTAGAAGCGCGCTATCTGGGCTGCTGATACTCACACTTTGGTTGTTACATATTACATTGTACGCCAACTACAGGACAATACTTGTGTTATCACGTAAACAAGTGATACAAATGTGAATCATGCCGCCCAGTAGATGGCAGTGAAATGACGCTCACTAGATGGCAGTACCTAAGAGCTTATCTCAGGTTGGAAGTGGCTGATCTACATAAGTCTCCTTTGCGTAGCCTCGCAACGAAATCAATAAGTGATAGAATAGGTGCTAATGTTGTTATTGTGCTGTTCAGCAATGGCTGCATTCGAGTATGAAGAATACGCTGATATTTTGTACTGTTAAAGGTTTTGTGATGGTGACGCAGCTGCAGCACGAAGAGAATGCGAGCGTCGTTTCCCTAATCGCCGTTTACCAGACGCGCCAGTGTTTTGTACGACATACCGCCGCATCCGGGAAACCGGTTCGGTTCGACGACGGCAAGGCGATGCAGGTAGACCTCGCGAGTTTGCTCCTGAAGCGGAGGGGGAAATACTGGAGTGTTTTCAAAGAGACCCCACTACTTCGACGAGAGATGTGGCCAAGCAACTTGGCATGGGTCAGTGGAAAGTGTGGTTCACTTTGCATACGGCACGGCTTTATCCATACCACTACACACCCGTGCATGCTTTGGAGGAGGGAGACCCTGCCAGGAGGATGGATTTTTGTCGTTTTCTAATAAACGCTGATCTCAAAGATCCAGATTACCTCAGCAAGGTTTTATGGACGGATGAATCAATGTTCGACCAGAACGGTGTAACCAATTTCCATAATGCGCATTATTGGGCGCCAAAGGGCGAGAACCCGAAAAAAGTCAAAGAAAAAGCCAGTCAGAGGAGATTGTCATTGAATGTATGGATGGGTGTCATCAACAATCATTTGATCGGGCCATTTTTCCTGCCCCAAATCTTAAATGGCATCACTTATGAACATTTTTTTGAGGAACGAGATGGCAATGTTGTTGGAGGATGTGCCTCTAGCCACAAGACGTGACATGATTTACCAGCATGATGGCTGCCCAGCTCACGTCTGCCTGGGCGTGCGACAGTGGCTGGATGAAAATTACCCAAATAAATGGATTGGCGGAGGCTGCCCGATTCCCTGGACGGCTCGATCCCCCGATTTGCCGCTTTGCGACTTCTGCATTTGGGGCCACATGAAAGACTTAGTTTACAAGACACCGGTAAACTCGCAAGAAGAGCTCAGGGAGAGGATCTTAACAGCTGCTCAACACATCAAGGACACCATCACACCACGAGTTACGAGAACAAATGTCCGTAAAAACCTCCGTGCCTGCATTCGTAACGGAGGTGCCCACTTTGAGCAAGACGTGTAATGTTCTTTAATTGTAATGTTCATTGATTCCATTCACATGAAAATGAATGAAGTATTATTTCTTGTACACAAATGTGAATGTTAGCAACATTTGTACCTTGTTGGATAGCTGATGACTCAAGGAGGTAATTTAAGTAATTTGTACGTTTCGTGTCATACCATTTTTGTTATTAATACGTTGCCTAGTAAACTAAGAGTGTATTTTTTATCACCACTTGTAAGTTTACTTACATGTGATTGTTATTTGGGAAAACATTTTTTTCAACGAACAACTTATTTGTTAGCTATCAGAAAACACTGAAATATGTGCCATACAATGAGCAGTTTTTTCTCAATTCATCTTTTTATGTGGAAAATTGTCATTTTTAAAAAAAATCAATAGAAATTCGATTATCTCGAAAACTACTAATTTGACATATAGTCAAATTTATTGCACCCGTGTCTCTACTTTAACCCCTTTCAGGGAATACATCTAATTACAGGTCACCCTGTATATGTATGCACACCCACATTTACTAATTTACGAGATACCAACAGGTCACTTTAGTTCGATTGTTGCATTGAACTATTATTTGGCATGTTAAACAAAGAAAACAATGGTAATAAATTAACTCTTAAGGAATAGACGATTGATGATAAAGATGAACGTTAACATAATTCCAATAATCACAAAACTGGAAAACAATGCATTATTCACACGGCTGGCAGGCAACAACTGTTTAATAGTGATTTTACAAATTCACGACCGGTCTGATTATTGTGTTTGCTGTGGGATATTTTCCTTCATGGCGCTGGCAATACTTAGTTGACTGTCATTTGTTCAACAAAACCACTCAATTTGTATAAACTTGGATTCATTTGATGTTACGGCATTTTATTTTTAGAAAACAGTTCTTATGATGATGTCGCTGTCAAGACACCCGATTTAATTGTTCTGGTTATTCCCTGCGTGTGCTGCCTAAAAGCAAAGTGCTTGAAAAAAGAGGAGCACAGACCTTAGCGGTCCTAAGCAACATCCAACACAATTCCTGTTGACCTTCTCAGGTTCATAGAGAGTGTTCAATGTGTTCGACCACTAGTTAGACATGATTTTGAAAACAAGAAGGTAAACTAGGTTGTTTCAAAGTTTCAATTACTGCCATGCCCCCACCCCACACCTCGAACACTGAAATATGATAATGTGAACCTATAAAAACCTACGAAAATAACATTGCGATTTTTCAGATTGTGCAAAAATTTCGATTTTGTCCTTGCAAAAATTAATGGGTTGTTTGTGGAGAGCAGCATGCTCCAGAATTCTGCAGTCTGCAACATTGAGTAATTTACTTTTATAACCATTGGGGGGTGGGTGGGTGTATCGAAGTGTTGTTTTTTTGTTACTTTCGGCCGTAACATTGTAAATCTACAATTGTACAGTCAATCGCAAAGATAATAATTGTTAAATTATCCATCGCTATTTTCATTCTTTTTTACTCTATATCTTGTGATGTTTTAAGGTATGGAATTATGTTGATGCGTTTTAATTTCAATCATGATCATCACTCTGTGGAAAAGAGGCTCAAAGAAATAGTAATGGACAATGCAATGCTACCATAACATTGATGGTCACATCTAATACTTGTACAGCATTTCACCGACCACCGCCGCGGAGTGGTTAGCACAGCGAGCTGGGCATCAATTTCAACTTATCATCACTCATCCTCATCGTCGCGAATAGCCAAAATTACAGAAAAAACACGTAGAATAACCTATCTCAATCAATCCAACGCATTTCGATTCTTTCCTTTGTTCCTCATTTTCGGATCGCCCCTCCACCCCCCTCAAAAACTCCTGCTTGGGGGTTTGGTACATGTCATGTTTTTCTGATTAAAACATTTATCCCTTGTATTGAATTTAACAACACCCTTTATATGGACCCTGAGACGTTAGTCCAGTGTTTACAAATGTATGTAAAACCAGGCCCGTATACAATTATTGGAAGCTCAATATAAATACCTGGTTGTACGAAGTCGCTCCATAATGAGTCGTCGTCCCAGTCATCGCCCAATCGAAATATATCATCTGGATCCCTCTGTTTGCCTCCTCCTTCATCGCGATATTTGTGTCCTTTCAGAGCTGCCCCAGCGACTAACTGGAAAAAAGAACATGTAAGTTAATAATTAAGTTCTCGACAGTCCTGACAAAATCATTTAATAAAACATCTCTTAAAAATGCATTACATATTTTACCAAGCTATGAGTAACCGCAATAATTAAGAATAAAGCCAAAAAACTCAGTATGGGAATATGTCTCTCATTAATTAATACATGTAGTAAACTGTGACGTGAAGGAAATATTTGATTGATTGATTGAATTGATTTATTTTACTTCGCTTTCCTGCCACTGGCTAAGATGAGGATGAATGGTGATAGGATGAAATGGGTGAAGGAACAATCACAAACATACGATATGGGCGACACAACGAAAGTCCCACGGAGGATTATTATACTGGCCCTGAGTCTAGACGCCAGGGGCTCGTTAGTCTACAAAATGCAGTCCAGGATGTACTACGTGGAAGGCAGGTTGGCATTTTTTGGGTGTCTTCGAAAAGAGCCACCCCTTTCACCCCTTCATATTTGTATGTATATTGTTATATTGCATAGGCGTGCGCATGAGGGGGAGGCAAGAGGGTCAGTTGCCCCCTCTAATTAAACCACAAATAGCAGAAGCAAAAGGACTGCAGATGAGAACATTTCAATTCGTGATATATTTATAGATATTGTTTCATACTATAAGCAGAGCGTATAGAAGAGAAAGTGTGTGCACTTTGTTTTCTTCCCGTAAGCCAAGTGAATAGAGCGGTGCCCCACCGAAACACTGGCAGCACCTTCGCTTGCGAGCGTCTTCTGCTTGCAGTACGGCCGCGCTTTACGTAGAGCGTTGTGTTTTGTTGTGCTAGAATAACATTGTGTACTTTTATTAATGACAACGTTGTTACGTTATTGAGTTTAGTGTTGTTAGATTTGTGATTGATACGTTGCGACTAGTTTGTGTTGTGTTCAACGCATTATTATTGTGCTTGAGACAGCAGCGAGCGAAAACTACAAGATGCCTACGTGTTTCGTACCCGGCTGTAGATCTGGATATGACCGCTGTTCTTCAGGCAGTAGACATTTTTTTAGGCCACCTAAAGACAGTAATGGTCTCTCAAAATGGGAGAGTGCCATCCCTAGAAAAGATAAAAAACTAAGTCATAATTGCTATGTGTGTGATATTCATTTTTCCACTGACCTTTTAGTGAAAGTGGATTCGTTCATAGTGGATGGCGATACAGTAGAAATTCCACGACAAAGGTGGAAATTAAAACCAGAAGCAGTTCCTCATATATTTCCTAATCTGCCCAAATACCTCTCTAAGACAGTTAAGAAGCGAAAATCTCCCATGTAAAGGCAATCCTTGCGAACAGATGATAATGAAGTAAGTACTCGTCGCAATGTATCATTAAGCTTATCAGTAGAGGATGATTTGTTTCACACTGCGGATGCTAGCAATACAATAGCATTGCTAAAGAAAAAACTTAAGAATCAGAAACGCAATTTAATTAGAACGCAGAATAAACTAAAGGTCGCACAGGCTAAAATAAATTTGCTTGAAAAAGGCGTTAAAGATGCTAAATTAAAGACAACGGTCACACAGTCAAAACAGTTCGCGTCTCTTAGCAAAAATCAAAAAATTGTAATTGATACAATCTTAAAGAAATGCCAACTGAAAAGTAAGACAGGAATGAGATACAGTTCTGAGTTTATACTGGATTCTCTTAAAAATTAAGTCCCCCAAGGGGTATACACTGTTTGCATCACGATTTGCTACCTTTGCCTTCTGAAGCTCACTTGAGAAAATTGGTGAAGGGTCTTAAATGTCCTTACGGCGTAAATTCCCATGCCATCGACGCTATAACACATTTTTTTAGTGAAAAGAATGAGAATGAGCGTAGCGGAATGCTGATTTTTGAAGATAAACTTAGGGAAGCAATTCAGTTTAACTCGAATTCCTTAAAAATAGACGGCTTTGTTGATTTGGGAAATCTTACTCCAGACGAAAGCAAGAATCAATTAGCAAATCATGCTCTAGTTTTTATGTTTGTTCCTTTTCTGTATAATTGGATTCAACCCATAGCAGTATATGCTAGCAGGAATGCCACCCCTGGTGACATTCTCACAAAAATACTTATCCAGGTAATCATACATTTGGAAAAAGCAGGGGTGAGAATTATTGGTTTTACATCTGACGGTAGCCAATCTAACAAAAAGTTATGGAAATGCTTAGGAATTTCCGGAAACAGAAACAATCTTAAGTGCTCTATATCCAATCCAGCTGACCCTAGTAGAAAGCTTTGGGCATTTTCAGACGCACCACATATATTTAAATGCATAAGGAATAACTTCCATGATAAAGTGCAGGTGTACTATAATGGTGATATTGTTGATTATTCATTTTACAGAAAATTGTATGAACATGATTCATCTACTGAACTTTCCGGTATGAAAGCTTGCTACAAAGTGACCTCTGCTCATTTGGATCCTAATTCATTCCAACGAATGAATGTAAGACTCGCAATGCAGCTGTTCAGCAGATCTGTGGCTAATGGAATAAAATTTTATCGGAGTATTAATGCAGAGGGGTTAGAAGGCAGTGAAACAACAGAAAATTTCACAAGGGACCTAAACTGCCTGGTTGACGCATTAAATTCATTCACTCCTGCACAGGCACTATATAAAGGATCAGAAGCACATACAACTTTAATAAAATGGAATGCTGTCCTTAGAGATAATCGAAATTCCTTCGCTTCAGAAAAAAACTCTAGTGTCCTTAAGAGTGACTCTAGAAAGTACTTTAGAAGTGTCCGAATATTTGTGGAAGAACAATTACAAGTACGTTTTGACAGGAAAATTTAATCAAGATCCCCTAGAACGCCATTTTGGTATATTGCAGTCGTTCACTTGCGATGATCATCCCTCCACTGTGGATTTTCTGCACTTACATATGCTGCAATCAATTTACGTACCAGCAAAACTTGCTTTATTTGCGGGCGGAAACTGTGAATACAGGACTGAATCTCCTCTGACGTCTTTTGTTAATCAAATGCGAACTCTGGCAAGATCAACCGAAAATAAAAATATTTCTGTGAAGAAGCAAGCTGAAAATAAAATAAGGGAAAAAATTTCCATTGTTGAAGATGAAATTCAAATACCGGACTGGGAAAACAACATACCGAACTTAAATGAACAAAGTGTTGGTAAAGAATACTTGGTGTATCATTTGGCAGGATACATAGTGCGGTATATTTCCAAAGTGACGGATTGTAAACTGTGTACAACTTTTCTGCACGGAACCAACTAATGTACCTGCCTCACTTACGTTAATCCAAGACTATGGTTCGGGCGACGGCTGTAAATACCTTACCTATGCATCGAAAAGTGTTTATGATGTGCTGTTACGAGTGGAAGAATTTGTTGCAGAAAAAATATCATGTGCTAATAGTTTATGGGGTGATATATTTTTTGAGTGTTTGGACAATTTAAACATAATTGCTGTAAAAACTTCGCAATTAGGATGCTGTGAAGATCATGTGCTGCGTACGCTACCTAAACTCGTATTTCACTATCTGAAATGTCGATTTTTCTTCCGCACCAAGCAGATAAGAAAGGAATTAAGTGCCTCGAAGACAGCAAAATCATCTCGGAAATTCTCCAAACTATCCAGCTGCTGTGCTTTTCTCCAAACGTAAGTAACATGCATTTTTGTTTATTATGTAGTTAGTTATGTAAGCAACGCGAGCATCTTCCGCGCCGTCTCAAACGTCACCACTGCCATCTAGGCGGTGGACCACGGCAACTCAGGGAGTGCGCACACTATTTCTTCTATACGCTCTGCTATAAGTACGATTGCTATAGTTGCCAGGTATTTACAATCATCATAGACTGACTTGTTGCCGGCATCTTAGAGCCACCATACAAAACCTTCGTGAATATGGCGTATGGTTAGAAACGATATTGACAAAGGCTATTGACATATGTAATGAATAGAAATTCCTCCAGTCAAAATATTTAGTGTCTCACTGACTAGATGATACGTGAGAAAATCAAGTCCAGTTCAGGAGGGGTGTGCTTAATGAAAATTTTCTTAACTGAGGGGAAGTTTGTTATATTTGGGTAACTGCACGTATGTTCTGTGATAATTGATCAACTAAAGCTTCTTTGTATCTTTCAGTCATGTGACAATGTATTTATAGAGCTGTTTACGAACATGTGACAGATTTTTGTAGAGTTATTGTGTAATAAAAATGTCAATAACGGAACTAGTGGATAACATTTTATCATAATTCCATAAAGATGGTCCAAAATACGGGACCACCCCGCGCCCTTTGAGTTACAATCTAGGAAGCAATTACAGAATACCGGAAGTATCTCCGATTGCTTTCAAATTCGGAAAACTCACTCATTTTGGCGTCCTAATCACGAATCTGCAGTTAAAAATTGGCGGTCACGTCTAGAAAATGCGAAATAAGTAGAAATAAGGAGGTCCGTGAACGAAGTAAACACCGGTGATTTATGAAGGAAACAACATTTTTTTGCAATGATTAGCGTTCAAAAACTATGTTTATGAACACCCTGAATTTTAACTATGCTTGCCTAACCTAACCTAACCTTACGTGAATGGTTCGTGGGGCAAGTATGTTTTCCACATTTACTGAAGACGCCATATTGTGACATGTAAAGTAATGCTCCATGGAACGGATAGCGAACTTCACTTGTTCACATCATCAAACATGGCGACCATTAGTGTATCGACAATCATAGCGGTAATGTATGCACTGTATTTCGCATTTTCTAGACGTGACCGCCAATTTTTAACTGCAGATTCGTGATTTCGAGGTCAAAATTAGTGAGTATACCAAATTTGAATGCAAATACTTCCGGTATTCGAAGTATACCCAATCTAGCACCACGGTTCATCATTCTTGTGAATTTCCCTATCCATCTTGGTCCTGCTGCTATATACATTCGAAGTACGTCAACATTTTAATACTTTAAAAATTACAAACACCAGTGACACATAAGAATATTTTCTGTGTGACTATTGCTACAATTAAATTAACTGTAATATTAACGTTTCTTCCGATATACGTACCAACAATGGCTAATCGTACAAGGTCTTAAAAAAAAAAACACTTTCACATTCCCACGCAAAGTCTGTTACGACCAATGAACACCTACGTTTTCCCTAATTAAATTGGGTTACATTTTGCTTACCGATCTAGCATCATACCAGCTAAAAAAATCACATTCACATAGACATATTCTAAATGAATTCTCAGCAAAATTTGTTCAGAATATTGCAACAGAACAATCCTGCCTTGGTAACCATTACTTCCATTGTTTCCCAACCTCGACAATACACTTCCATATTGTTGATATAGCGAGCGTAGTTTAAAGTTTTACTGTATTCTTATTAACTTTTGTTTAGAATGATTGTGCCAATCACTTATATGCATAATGAAATGTTAGCTTTCTTTGTGTGTATCCAATCATCGATATAAGATTCTTTATGTTGGTATGATTGCACAGTGATGATTCCCGTTGATGTATGAACCAAAAAATTGCATTTAATTAATCTGTTGTTGAATATTTTAAATATTGTACAGGATTATTTCTAAGAAATGGTGATGTAAGTGCGGTGTTTGGATTGTTTTGAACACATATTTTTCATTGAACTTCTTTACAGAATGGTCTTTTTTATAAGAAACAAGATGTTCCTGTCAAGTAGAATGCTTTCTTCGCACAACCTGGGGACATGTTGGCATGTCCAAGAATGCCTAAAGTGTTGCTTTAGTTACATTTTTCGCTAACCGCGACGATGAATTGTAGTCCTGATTTATGAAGTTGATGAAGGGACACTCACGAATAATACACGTACAGACTGGTGGTCAGATCGTGAGTCCAGAATTCAATATGTTTAGCCAGCGAGAAGATTACAACAAACCTGTTCCGTAACAGGCCTGTAGCAATGTCAAGACTTGACGGAGTCATTGTAAAGATTCGATGCATGCCCTGGACAGTGACAGATGGAAGGTTTGTGCTGCTGCAACAAATTTTCGGGTTTAGGAATGACAGACGGGTACTTTGACTTTGTTTATAAAAATATATTACTCGATTGTGAGAATTCAAATTACTTGCTCGTAATTAGGGCATGGTATTCGGCTGGAATTTATTTCCCGATACCGGCTGACACTTTCCCAGAATTTTGATCTTTCACGGGCACCGCAAAAAATACCTCGTGATACTTTGTTGCAGTCTAATTATCCTGAAGATTTTGAAAAATTCCAAGTTTCTTTTTATTTCGCACTAGTTTTGTGCAAAAAAGAACTAAAATTTGTTATAATATAACAAAATCCTTGAATAAATTGATGCTTATAATTAGAGTGGAATACTAACCCACTGATATTCATGAATATTTCGTACAAATTTTAATCATTACAATTTTCAAGTATCGGTAGGAATCGGTGAAAGTATCGGTATCGGTTCAAAGCGGTATCGGCTCAGCCCTACTCGTAATACATATAACTCATTTTTTTCATTCACTGTAACAATAGGTAAAATTGAAAGATAGTTGCCGATAAATTATAAATAATAATTATTAATTTTATTTGAGATTTTCAGCAGTGATTAATTGATTGAATTGATTTATTTTACTTCGTTTTTTGTGCGACTTTTCTCCAACTTCCGAAGATGGGGATGAGTGATGACATGATGAAATTTATGAATGGACACTCACAAACATCCATACCCAGGCCGAGATTCGAACCAGGGACCCCTGGCGTCGTAGCGCGATGTGCTAACACCACGGGGGCCGGCATTTTCTGCAGTGCCATTAAGAAGTTGCAACCTGATAAAACAGTACAGATTTATACAGAGCATTCCCTGACATTCGCTACGAGACTCGGCGGCAAGCGGCCCAGCATCAGAGCTTGTCTTTCCCGGTGAACGGGTCCGCGACAGTCCCACGCTACAGTCTGTTTTTTTTTCCGCTCTCCCTGCCTTCACTCTCTTTCCCCTTCTGTTGACGTTGCAGACTGACGCCAGTATAATCCACCCTCGGAAGTTGTGTTGTGTCGTGTCCGTGTGTTGAAGATTGTGGCTTAATATGGCACCACAAAAGTTTACATTACAACAAAGGATTTATCTTGTCGAGTGTTACTTCGGAAAGAGGAATTGTGGAGAAGTGCGTTGACGTTTTCCAACGAAATTTCCTGGTGTTCCCGTTCCACATAGGATCACTATATATTAAACCTCGTAAAAAAGTTTAGAGTAACAGGGTCAGTCTGAATGAAAGTGGTAAGAAGAATGGGGAAATCTTAAAAATAAAGTATACAAAGACAATCCGCACACCATCCGTGAGTTAAAAGAGAGTAATGTACGAGAAATCGGGAGAATTACAGTAGACGAACTGGCACGTGTAAATGCCAATTTCCTTCGGAGATGCCAGGAATGTATTGCAGCAGAGGGACATCATTTTCAACACCTTCTGAAGTCAAGGTTAGTACACAATATGAAAACTGTAATTTTAATAGCCGACTCTAGCGACTGTCGCGGACCCGTTCACCGGAAAACAAAAGCGCTGATGCCGGGCCGCTTGCAGCCGAGTCTCGTAGCGAATATCAGGGAATGCTCTGTAGATATGGTATGGATTTGACAATTTGGAAGTATTCATATTTCTGTACGTATTGTGAAACAAATAGAACGAAGAATTTCAACTCGTATAGGATCGTTTCTAGAAGCTGAAGTAAATGTAGAATTGCGGAGTTTGGCAACTGATTCATAGTGTTTTGGATAACTCAATCGCCAGAGGTGCTTCAATAGCAAGACATTAAATGTTAAACGTAGAGTTTGAAAGAAACATTCATTTTTTTCTCTCTTAATTGAACCACACAACAAGGAAGAAAATTAATTTAATGAAATGTTCCTTTATTTTTCATAAGAATCTTTTAATCGAGAATATCAGCGGTTTAAAGTCGGATCCGAACCACTAGCTATGTGCCTACAGCGGGTACCGAACTTCGGACGTTTTCATTATCATTACAGCATTGGGGAGTTGTGGTGGTAATCAAAGAAGAATATAGAATTTAGAATACAGAATTCTTCGACCTTAGAGAATACTACAAGAGATGATTATAAAGTAATGGGTACGTGCTGGTTGTCACTTTTGAACAGTCGATTGCTTCAAAAGTTCTTGTCTAATGTACCAAAAGCTTTGGCAAAGTCGTGTCAGGATGCGTAAATAGCTGTTTCATCTGTGCATAACAAGGCAAGACTTCACCAACATAACTGCAAAATCCCTGTTAGTTTACAAAGGCACAGTGGTAGACATTCCATCCATGCAGGGATCACACGCTTATAGCATGGAGAGTTAACAGCACATAGCCTTTGCTTACCTGTACTATGGACAACAGACACACACATCCTCTCAGCTTCATTGCAGATCCGTATGTGAGTCAGTACCAATGGGCATAGTCGATTATTGCAGATGGTTCACCGACAATACCTGTTATTAACGTAGGTTTTTCAAGGTGTACGTCAACAGTAGAAAAAAATTGCGTTAAGATTCCAGTCTACCGCTTAAAGGAAACAATGGGTCAATCCTGCGAAAGATCCTTTGCATCTCGCCGGTCATAAATGCTATCACTGCCATGGGTAAACATTACGGTTTGGTTTTCCATTGTCAGTGAAGTTTGCGTGTCATATTAACAATGCCAGAAAACTGAATCCGATCGGTTAATGATATGGCGAGGCGATGGAAACATCCAATTAAAGGACAGGGTGGATAATCATGTCTGTAAACACTGTAGGGTTGCAAACGGCGGCTATTATACACCATATTTTGACATCATGGGAATTGAGTTATGGTTGCGAGAGCCAAAAATGTACTTGGTAAAGACTCTTGTTGGGGTTGTTTTAATATTTTCAGGTGGAGCCTGTTCGGTGTCCATGGGTAATAAGTAGGGTGACCATACGTTTCGTTTTGACCGGGACAATCCCGTTTCAGAGGCGTGTCCCGGTCGTCCCGTCGATATTAGTAAAAAGTCACTATTGCCCCGTTTATAAAAGTCTAGGAGTTATCTTGAAAACCAAATCTAAATTTGAGAGACAGTTCATGCTAAAAAAATATGTTTTATGTGTGTTCCGTTGTTTGTAGAGCAGTGCATAAGCATGACCAAGAAGCGTACATGCAGTTTCAATACGGAATTGAAACAAGATTTTAAATTCCTGCGCCTTGACACAAAGTCAAAAGACAAATCTCGCGTTGTGTGTCTGTATATGTGGGGTAAGGTTTTCGAGGAAGTTTATGAACGGTTGGGGAAGAATAAAGTTGTTCTCAAGAAGATTGGTTCTTCTGTTAAATACCTCTGGCACTCCTCAACTTCAGCGTAGGACTAACATGAAAAGTTGATCAGAAGGAGCGAGAAACACTATGTAAGTCATACCGAGATTATAATAACTGATACCTCTTGACAACGAGAGATCATATTTCAGTTATTGTTCATGGATCCGTCCTTTAATAAATAATAGTAGTAATAATAATATGTTAATAATAACAATAACTTTACAATTAGGCTTGACCGATTTTTCAGGATCTCCTTGGGATGTCCCGTTTTGGAGTCAAAATATTATGGTCACTCTAGTAACAAGTATTGGACACTTTTTCTCCATCTCTTCGTTTCTCTCCTCTATGTTTCCCTCCCTCTTTCTTCCTTTACCTCTCCCTCTCTCTGTGTCTGTCTTCTCCCACCTCTCTATCTCATTTCTGCTTTATATGTCTCTCCTTCATCTACTCTCATTTATCTCTTTTTTCCTCTGCTTCTCTCTGTTGTACATTCTGTATTTTTATTCTCTCTCGCCAAGAGATTTACCATCTTTTGATGCGGAACGACATTTAGGGGGTGCGATGTTGAGAATACAGGAAAAGTGAAACATGCATGTTTGGTTTAGACGCTATATCAAATACCAAGCAACATTTAGTAGGTCTTCATGGAAATATGCCAATTAAAAAAGCTCTAATCCACCCTCGTGTCTACTAGGCTTGTCAAGTTTAAATAATAGAATTCCTCACATAAATACAAGAAACCGTTTCAGTGCTGAACAATGGCTGCTAGAGTAATGGCGGGCGATACAAGAGAAGTACAGCGTGTTTAAAAAAAATTGATATTATTTCAGATGTAAATGTCTCAGTAACTACATAGTCAAGCTAAAGGAAACTATACAGGTGCAATCCTCAACTCAATGAGATTTATGCATAAAAATTTGAATAAGAAACTCGAAGGTATATGGATGTCATAAATGATTGTTCACAAGTGTTCAATATGACCTGTGATACGGCACACATCAAGTCGGTAGTCCCGCTGCTGCCAAACACTCTGCAGAATGTCTGCGGTTACATTCTCCAGTGCGGCGGTCATTCTCTGAAGGGGTTCCTCTAGGCTTGTAGGAGGAGGGGGTCATAGATGAGGCCCTTCACATAGCCCCAGAGCAAAAATCACAAGGGGTCTCTCTAGCATATCGACACAGAATTGCTTGCGCATTCGCTTCCCATCTGCCTTTAAGGCTTGACGAGCTGCAGCCTATAGGGTGACATTCGCAAGCGTTTCCTTACGACACGTCAAACTGTCGTCAGAGGAATCTGATTTTCCTGACTTGCTCTTCTCATGGAATGCCTGGAGCATCACACAAATGTGTCCCGAACCCGCTCGACAAACTCGTCCGATACTGATGGACTTCCAGATCCATTTGTCCTGCACAGACAGCCATCCTCTTTGAACTTTTTGTGCCATGTCCACATCTGCATTACAGCTGGTAATTTCCCTCATATATGCACGCTCCACAGTATTGTTCGACTGTATTCGAGCTTACTCTAACACAAAAATAGGCCTTTTCTTTTCCAGTGAATAGCATGTCTATACCTCTAAAGACAAAAATATACCACATTACACATTGACTTTTGAGGTGTTTCTACACATACTGTTAAATTTTCAGATCATTTACACGAGAATTGGTAACGTAATTAGATTACGAAATTATATCAAATTTATTGAAACATTCGGTATATAAAGTAGTACACGGAAGACGGTAGCACCAATGAAGCCTTCTTGAAACTTAAAGGAAGTGTTCGAGAATACCCCGCGTTCCCTAAGGGAGCGGTATCCCTCATTCCCTTAGAAACGGGAGAGAAAGAGTGAGGAAGATAAGAGGAGATAAACAAATAAAGGAAATAAGAGAGAAGAACAAAGAAAGAGGAAGAGAGAAAGAACTATACAAAAAACAGAGGGACGGGGCAAGAGAGATAGAGAAAGAGGAATATTATAGATACGATTCTCTCGCGAAAAATAGACAGAGAGAGAAAGAGAGGCAGGAAGATGTGAATGACGATATGGAGAAACATTCTATGAATGTTTCGTACTAGCCACAATAATCTGGAAAGTACCCACCGGAAAGTTACTTCGTTCACCCTTGAACCCACCACTTTAACTACCCCACCCTCCAGTAATAAGTAGTATATTTTGTTTATAATCATTACCCAACAGATTAGTGTAAATTATGAGCCTGAGTTGGGTGGGTGTACATATATCCATGGCACTGGCGTATGCAGATGGGTCTGATGGGCCTACAGCCCCTTCCGAAATTTTGAGAAAAATCAACATTTTCAAATAAAGACAGTGAAGAACTGAGGAGGAAACAGATTGGTAAATCCAAACTCGCCTTTAAAATAACACCTCCTTACCATTTTTGAGAAGAGGAAGTTCTAAATATACGAAATATCTTATTGTGTGTACTTAGAAAGCAGCTACGTCCTATCCATCTTTACAATTCCAGCCCCAACCGAAAAAAATCCTACGTACGCCAGTGATTCATGGTAAGGGGACTACGGTTTAATGTTAGATGTGCTGCTTATAATAGGTATTTAGATTGATTGAACGAATTAGAACAGTCTAATAGATCAAATAAGCTTACATATTAAACAATTTGTTACGAATTCTGACAAACGTCTTGTTTTAACACATATGGCTAACAGTGCCGATGTTCATGCGGCGCAGCTTATTAATGTTCTACCAAGGGCTACAGCTCAACAGGGTGATGTGGGGTCGGCACGTCGAACCCTCAGCCGTTGCAGGAGATTTTCCCAGACCGGGTTTACGCTACTCACTCGTAGCTCCCCAATTGCCTCACGATGGTGGGTTGCCACCGGGTTGCATTCTGTTCACTAAATAGATTATTTTTTTCGCAACGTTTCAAAGCCAGATTTACTATTGTCTTCTTTCAAGTGTGCACACAGTTCCTTTCTATTCCCAGTTTTTGACTTGAGCTGACGGACGGAGTGGAGTGACAGATTATTACAGCAAAGCTCTAGTATACAAACAGAAAAGTGGCTTCACTGTGACGCATATTTGTCTGTTTCTACCAGTAATACCTTTTTGTTGATTGAATGCCATCGAGTTTTAATATGCCTCGGCACTCTCTCTCTCTCACATCTTATGTTTATTAATTAGGTTATTTTACCTCGCTTTTCTGCTACTGTGGACTAATCGCGACGATGAGGATGGGTGATAATATGGTGAAATTGATGAAGGAACACTAAAAAAAGAACACTAATGTCCAGGCTGGAATACGAACCCGGAGCCCCTGATTTATGTATTTAGAGACTCGAAACGAGACCGAGACGATAACGAAGCCGAGACGATAACGAAGCCGAGACGATAACGAAGCCGAGACGATAACGAGGCCGAGACGGATACATATAAATCTATATGAGAACTAGACCAGGACACTGCCATCCATACAATCAAAGATTGACTGATTGATTGATTGATTGAGTTGGTGTTTTAAGTCCACTTTATGCACAGTAAGGTTAATCGGGACTGGACCTACAGTTTAAACTTGGATCCGAACCACTATGTGCTTCCACCGGGTTTACAATCAAAGAGAATTCTGCATAGATCCTTGGTGATATTACTTGAAATAGGGTTAGCAACACTGAAACCATTTATCTCGCTAAAAATTCTCACGGAAAACGGCGTATTCTTCCCTTGTGACTTCTTTAAAATATGATTATTGACATATTCAGAAAAACTGTGTGTCTAATCTGTACATCAGGACTTGTTCGTTTCATTTTCTCCAGCAAAAGCAGTAAAAACGAATATTAACTGGTCTATTTATCGTGGTTGATAAGTATGCAAGGGAAAAGGTAACGCACGAGAATCCTTTCATTTTCCAATTTTCAAAAATAATCTGGGCATGAACTGTGTGATTGGGGATTTACGTAGTGTCTCCAAAAGGCATAAATATTTTATGACCAAACTGCGTTTTACCAATAGGACTGGAGATAGCAATAATTTCATGCTTGTCTCGTCCTCTTTACATTCCAAATGCAGTACGTAACTGCCATGTAATACTTCGAGAAGCTCGCGGTACATCCAATAGTACTTAACGGTAATATGACTTTAAATAGGCAAACGCCTATTCTATTAATTATTCCATAACAAGATTAGTCTTCCAAGAGTAATTATTTAAGCCATGAGACAATAAAAAAGATCATTCTCATCTTTCCTAAGCCATCAAAAGTGACAAAACACAATCTTCCGTTAATTTTCTGGAAATTGTTGCAGTTAATGAAAATATCGAACAATGGATCTCTAGAAACATGATTTTTCAGTACTCAGGTAAAGTTTTCAAAATTTTGATCTTACAGTTCTTGAGATAATCGTGACCAAATTGGCCCGTAAGCTTACACATGCTTGTTGAGGAAAATTCTCAAATTCTTGACCACCTTAAGCGAAATGAAATTATGAATCCCACTCTAAGTCTACTTATGAAATGCTCACACAATCTTCTAATCACTTGTGTCTTTCCGGTGTCGTGGTAATCAAGGAGTTCCCGGTTTGATACCCGCTGGAGACACATAGTGCTTCGGATCTCACTTTAAACTATAGGTCCTGTACCGATTAGCCTAATTGTGCATAAAGTGGACTTTAAACTCAACTCCTAACCACTTAAGCAATAGTAAATTCAAACCTGACTTGGTCTTACCATATTAATAATATATTCAAGAAAGTGTATGCATATTTACATTTATTATGCAAATTAGAAACACAATTTTCCGCCTATATAAACGGCGACTTGCACAAGCTATTGTTCGCTCTCATTTTGTCTATTGTAATTGTATACGTAAAGGATTGCAATGAGATGCTGGCAATGATAATTCAAGAAATCCAAAATTATTAATATGCACATCGTTTTTACAGTTGAGCCAGGGAAGACAAAACTAGCTGGGAAGGTATAGTCCAAACCCGAGAGGACGAAGCAGGTAAAAACACAAGCCATACACTGTGATATTTCGTTTATATAGATTTGCTTGTTTTTATTTTCATTCTGAACCCTTCCATAATTTGAAACAAATCTCTACGTACTTCATTGATGTTTCCACAGCAAACTATTTTCACGGAACCCTTACCAAGGTTATTAGAAGTATAGGTTGGGCCAATCCGTTGTTTACTCGTAATGACGAAACGACGGTAAGAGGTGAATTTATCCATGAAATGAATTCCAAATCTATGCGCTAGTGTTGCACTATGCAGATAGGAAACCATGCCAGAAACTGAACACACGAAATCGAGTACACAAATGAGAATTTCCACCCATTTACATTTTGTGGCTTCAGACAAATTGAAAATAAATATAGATAGGTACTTATTGTTATGCGGGACAGAATATTTTTGATCGGAACGGGAATTTTTTTTTAAATCCCGACATTCGGGACGGGAAATATTCGCAATTTCTCGACTAGTCGGGAAATCTCAAATTCTCATTTTCACCTTAAGAGATTTTCTTTGCATTTCTGGAATGAAAACTAACAATTTCCGATAAGTTCCAGACACTTGCAATGTAGAAAACGTCAAGAATTAATACCGTTTTAAAATGACCATTCGGTATTTCCCGACTTCTCGGGATCCAGAAATTTAGGGAAGTCATTTGCTGAAGTCGTGATAGGGACGGAATTTTTCTTTCCTATCCCGATCCCGACTTTCCGAGATACCGCACTCCACTTGTTATTATTATTTATTTTAGTTCAGCACAAGATGCATCTTCCAAGTACGTTATATACGTTTTTCAAAAAGATTCTTCGGCCACCGAGCTTTGGATTCGTGTGGAAACGCTAACGTGAATCATGCTAATGCTAGAATCTGCAGTGCGCATTTCTGCCCAGAAGATTATGTACGTAATCTGAAAAGTCAACTTTTAGGTTTACATCGAAGAAAGATCCTTAAGCAAGATACCTTCAACTCCTTATTATGAGCAGGAATGTAGGGAGTATAATCCTGGTAAATACTTCGCCTACCATTTCTTTGCCATTGGTGTACAATTCTCTCTCGCTTTTTCCCTACATATTCACATAAAGCAATAAAAATACAAACTGCTAACTTTTCATTCCATTTTGGTTATTTATTAAACGGTACGTGTTTGTATTTATATTTGATAAATTTACTTTGCTCTTCCGGCCATTTAAGTCAATTGAGATTATGAAGAAGTGATAAAATAGATGAATGGCCAATCACAGTTCCCCTTACTTACAAGAGCGACCACAAGAAAAATAACCTTCCTCCTATTACGTTCAACTCGGAGTATAAGAGAGCATGCTCCACTCTCCCCCTCCCCTCCACACTGGAGTACGGTGCACAGGAGTCGCGAGTCTGCGCAGGTTTCTTTGCTTGTGGTTCCACTATAATAGTAATATAAAATTGTACACTCACCTCACTTAGTTCTCCGGCAGTTTGTTTCTTTATACATCATATTTGGAGAAGATACAATTCAATCTATAGTTGTACGTACACACCTTATTACTGACTTCCTTGACCCTGGATGTACAGGGTCAAGGAAAACAAAGAAATGAGCATAATTTTCTCTTCGGTGAAGATGTTGTACCTAAACCAAAAAAAAACAACTCAAATAATGAATTCGACAATGTAAATTGATGAGATTTAGTAAATCATTTGATAAAGTGGACTAATCGCAAAGGACATAATCAGCTCAGATCCTATTACTTCTTCATGGTATGTGACGTAAAGTTCCCGCCCAACCGTTTGACGGCGTTAGTGGTTATCGCATCTCCTTTTCCATAGCCTGTAGTACACATCCTCATCTAGACATTGTTCTTGTTCTGGTGTTTAATATCTGCATACTGCAACACTGTCGTTTTGTCATTTCACGTGACTTCACATTGAAGTGATGCATTCACTTGGCCGGTCACACGTCATCGCACGCAAAAACTTCAACCGTTACCATGGTTTTGGGCCAGGGCTGACCCTTACCTTCCCAAAATGTCATTGCTGCACAGACCAGACCAGATCGGAAACGTAAGCCTTTTTACATGGGTCAACTTTAAGCCAAAAATTTCGTAGAGAGGGAGATACTATCATGGCGGCGAAGCATACCTTCATATTTCCACTTGTAACAACTATTTTGAAGATTGTGAGTGATTGCACCATTCAAGATTGTAATTGTTAAGTTTATTAAGAAATATATAAATATACACATTACACTTTACAAATGAGTACAAATAATTTCTTCACAAAAATGAAAACTTAACAAGCTCTGACGTGCATCTCCGCCATATTTCTAACCCCAGGACTATGCACGGCTTCAAACAAAAGCTCATCGTTTTCAGTCTGTAATTAGAGGTATGTGATTTCTGCCGTCACCCCTATTTTGACAATGAACAAGTCCAGTTGGCGCATGCGCACTTCTGTCCATGGTTTCGGCTAAGTCAGCCCGACTGTACAGTATATGTATAATGTTAATAGCTACGATCACTTAAGGGAGTACACGGAGTAGTGACACTAACACGGGAACTGAACAAGAGAAACCTTATTAAGAAAAATTGTTCTCATGGATGTCCTCGATGTGCTATGGAAGTTTGTCGGTACTTTTCGGCGACACCCTGTACATAACACTATGCCAGGTTTTAATTCATGATTACTTACAGACAATATGCTTCTGAAGTAATCAAATGGCTGGGGCACCAGTGAAGCAGACAAACAATTTGATTTGATTCTTGTTATTTAGCGTCGCTTTTCTACTTTTGGTTAATCGCAACGATGAGGATGAATGACGATGTGATGGCCGGTATTCGAGACCGCTTGCGTCGTTTCGAGCTGTGCTAACCACTCCGCCACGGATGTTGATAGCGAAAATAATATCCCGTGTATTATTATATTCAGAAATATTTCATTGACTAGTTGCATTGAAGAAATTTCCCTCGGTTTTAGAAAACATGAGTGCAGCTAATTATGCCAACAGTCCATTGTTGACTTGTTTTCAATCATTTCATTCTTACATTCTAATTTTGAAATAAGTGAGTTTTCATAGATCTTGCTTGCATTCTAATGTTCTAACGTCATCACTCATCCACACCTTCGCAAATTAGCCAAAAGTGTCACAAGAAGCGAAGTAAAATAAAGCTAACCAATTACAAACTGCAGTTTTGGTCTCAAATTTCAAGGTGAGACAGGCACGAGACACATGTTAACACCATCCTACGTAAAGGATATCAAAGAACAAATACTATTACGAAAATATTTCTTATTTGTACTAAGTTTACAGCTTCACGATCCAAAAACCAATACGATTAAGTCATACGGGAAAGAACCCACGTTACGTCTCCTTGCAGTGGTTCAGACGTAAAGCCAGTCATGTCTAGAAATCCCGAAGAGCTGTGCTAATTTACAAATCAGGATTCTTAGAAGTGACGTAGTTTAGAATGTCAAGTACACAATTTAACCTCAAACTCTGAGAAGTAAACACTACACTCCTTCGAAGAGGCTGTGTGTGTATATATAGGAACGTCGTCAGTGATAGGTTCCTAACAGTCCACACCATGACAACCTTCAGCTTTCTTCTTTTCGTCACCTTGTGCATCTACGCGGCAGCTTTGCCACTAGAATCGGGTAAGATATCGTACTAATATATTATTGTCATATTTTGGGACATGTTCGCACACGTATGGCCCTGCGAATATATTGGCGCCATATCAAATTTAAATTATTGTCACTTTTGCATAGATATATACTAATGTCCAAAATTAAAGCAACAAACGGAAATTCTTTCCCGTGTGTCCATTTGACCACATAATACGATCAGGTGATAGTAATATTTATGATCTCATAGACAACTGGTTTAAGATAGAAAATAAACTAAACTTAATGTACCACGATTCAGGGGTGCCCAGATGCCCATCCCCCCCAGGGCAATGGCGCATCCCCCCGAAATCATGTCATGTGTTTCCCCCAAATCGAATCATTCGCGCCCTTAAACCATATCGTAATCCCCACAAAATATTTAATTACGATAGCGTGTCTACCGAAAGTAACTTTTTTCTTTGCTTTACTGAACATTATAATTGATCTGCTCCTCCTCACTAAACAGGGGTGCCATCACTCAAGACCACCCCTAAAATCGTTCATCATAATCAAGAATATCGCGTGGATCCCACTTTATACTCTATGTTCAGTCCCGATTAGCCTTAGCGTGCATAAAGTGGACTCAAAATACCAAATCAATCAATCAATCGAGAATATCGCTTGTCTTGTAAAGCAGCTTTAGTATAAAAATTTCATATTCATCTCATTAAAGCGCCAGACACACATCGTAGCAACAGATTATTGAGAGCGAAGCGAGGAAGAAAATATTTACATCCATTTCTTTGCATGCTTTGAAGAATATTAATTTAATGGGGTGTCAATACTTTCTTAAGATCCCGAGATATTTAGTATTTTCCTTCTCCAGCTTTTCCTTTGGCACATTCGGGGTCGGAAACGTGTGGATGCCTTATCGCTAAATACAGTCTCAAAAATGTAATGTTCGAAATCTCTCTCCACTACAGAAATCCCTTGACAATCTAAGATTTAACATTTTATCAAAAGCTTTCTATCTCCGCCTTTAAATTTCATACTCAATCCTACCACCAAAATTTCCATGCCAATTTTAGACTTACTGTTAATATTGAAAAGTAGATATTGCCTCCTCCAAAAAATTAATTCTCAGTCTCCACGCCAGAATTTCCGCAACAGTCGAAGACAATAGTATTACACAAGAATTGGATTCCCCCTTCAATTTAATGCTCACTAATGCTAACTAAAGTACTCGCCATAATCTATGACCTAGAGTTGGATACTGTCCTCCCCAAAGTTTAATTCAGAATCCCCCTTAGAACCCACGTGCCAATTAAGGCCTAATATATAGGAGTTCGATACCCCCCACCCTCGATAATGCCCTAAACACTTTCATTTCTTCATCTAATAGATTAAATATGGTGCATTTAAGGTGTAAAGTTTTACATATATTTTTTAAAAGATATAAATGTTGAATTTTATATTATTTGAAGGGAAAAATCCCCCCAAAAATCTCGATAGCGCAACCTGCGCCATAAAACCCCCCTGTGGACACCCCTGCCAGGATTTATCAACAAGAAAATCACGATAGCAACAGGTTAAACTTGGCAAATTTATGAACAAAAAAATCACACGAGGAAAGGATTTCTGTTTGTTGCTTCAATTTTGGACACTAGTGTAGTTCTAATAACCAAATTATATTATACTTATGGGTTATTGCTTGTTCGGGTGCCAAAACTTAAGGTTGGGGGCAGGTACAGTTTGCTTTCACTTGGTACACAAGGTTTAGCAAGGTTTAGCATTTAACAAGTGTATAAGTTTGCTAATTTGAAAAGTTTAGAAAATAACTTCATGTATGTACTCTAATATTGTACAAATATTCAACACATGATTGTCTATTTTCATAATAATAAACTGGGTAAATATTGTCCGTTTCAAAATAGTTAGATATTTCATATAAACGAATTGTATAGTGACACTATATTGGAAAAGCAGTATTTACGTCTGTTGTCATTTTCACATTTTTAAACATAATTTAAAAAATAATTGTTTTCCGTCATTTCGTGCGCTCGCCGACGTGGTTCGCTTATTTGGAAAGTTTTGAACGTAACTTTGTGTGTACGGGCTCTAATATCGTACAAATCAACAAAATATTCAAAATTGTATATTTTCTTAATAATAAAGTGAGTAAGCAATAACCGTTTCAAGATAGTTAGTTAGATTTTTTGTATAAACGAATTCAATTGCGACATTAAATTCGAAAAGCAATATTTACGTCTTTTGACATTTTCACATTTGTAAACATAATTGAAAAATTATTGTTTTCCGTCAATCCCCTTAAATTCCCACCTCTCCTCTGTAATAAATTCTGATGCTCATGTTTTGAAATTCGAAAAGTCTAGCATAATTCCCTTACAGTAGTTTTCGGGGTGAAAATAAACTTTCTTTAAGTCCCATAGCAACGTCCATTTCCATGGACAACAACAAGCACGGCAAGCTCTAAAGAATTGTTTGTTATTATGCCTCTAAACATTTAGTTAAAAGAATCACGATGTACATAATTTTTTCGCATTGAGTATACCAATATATACATAATTGTATCTGGACTGAAACTCCTTATTATGTAGATGTCACTGTTATTTGAAGCATCTATTCTAACTTGGGGTTGATTCATGTGTGTGTGTTATTGATCTGTGATAAATATAATGTAGCTTGACAATCAAAACATGAATCAAACAATGTGCATATGATAGCGTTGATCCTCATATATTAATTGATATGGTAAATTAGACAAATACTCCGAGAATAATTATGAAGATAATATGGAACTTAATGATAAATAAGAAAATATTGTTTTGGTTTGACGACACACTTAGTGCGCCCCGTATCACTTTACAAGGATTACCTCAGGGAAGCCCACTGAGTCCATTATTATTTAATATATATATATATGAGAGGAATATTTCAATAATTCTACAATAAAAATAATTCAGTATGCAGACGATTTGTGTATATTAGGATCATTTTGTAATCCATATGAAGGTATTCAAAAAATAGAAAATATTTTTTATGAAGTGAAATGTTGGCTGGAGGGAATGAACTTTATCATATCACAGAACAAGTCAGCACCTGTATGTTTTAATAACAAAAGTGAACATAAATTTCCAACTACATTGACACAAATTGCTGGTATTCCATTTCAAAATAAAGTAAAATATTTAGGAATTAATTTTGATAGAAAATTTACGTGGATGGATCATATAAGGTATTTAAAAAATTTCAACATGCTAAAAATTTTAGCAAATACTAATTGGGGTACTCACCCAAGAATAATGTTCTTGTTTTACAAAAAAAATTTAGGCCTAGAATACGGATGCAGCATATATGGAAATGCTACAGAAAGATAGATAATTTAAAAAGAAAAGTCTTCAGGAGATTATTGGGGCTCATGAATTTAGCTCCCAATGTAGGGGTTTATAGAATCCATAGAGAAACCTTTTAAGTGTAGATGCAAATGGATTACAAGTAAATTTGTTTTCAAGTGCTGGAAAACACAAGAACATCCAGCAAATAAACTTATGCAAGAACAATGGATTTTATATCAAGAGAACAAAATAAAGGGACAACATTCATTTTCCTACAATGTAAAATAGAATTTCAAGATTTATTTTCAACAATAATAACGCATAGCATACATCCAATTTATGACATTTCATATGATCAAATACTAGTAAGGAATGTTTCATTAACAAGTTATACAAATATTCAATCATATTTATAAAATTGGGATAATTATAGATTAATATACACAGATGCATCAAAAAAAAAGAAGAAATAGGATGTGCTTTTATTGACTCTTCTAATGGAAATATTAAAAAGTTTAGACCACCTGGAGAGTGTTCTTTTTTCTCACTTATGTACATTAATAATATTCCAGAAAAAAATATACTAATATTAACAGATGCTAAAAGTGTTTTGTACAGTGTGCAATCTTCATATAAAAAGTTATATAAGGCATCAGAATTGGTGCTTTACATAATAAGATTATATGATATGGTAAGTTAACTACAGAGGGAAGGACAATTCATTTTGCATATATACCAGCACATTCAAGATTCCATTATTATGAACAGGCAGACAAAAATGCTAAAGAAGCAATAATAATGGATCACAGAACGAATATATTATTATCATATACAGATATGTTGCCAAGAGTTAAAAACAAAATTCAACAAGATTGGGAGATATGGGTTAATCAAAAATTTACATATATGGGCCATTCATATAAAAATGTACTAAATTTCAACAATAAGACTCGGTGGTTTTATACGATTAATATACCCAGAAAGTTTTTAGTTTTAATACTAAGATTGAGATCACGTCACATACGTTTAAATCACCATTTATATAAAATTAATTGAGTTAATTCACCTATGTGCAAGTGCAATCTAGATCAGGAAGATGCTCATCATGTTATATTTCAATGTCCACTTTATACCACTCAAAGGAAGATCTTATTCAAGAATTTAATAAAAAAGGGAATACCTCTCCCAACTTCTTTATCCTCTTTAATATCGTCACCAGATGTAACAATTGTATTTATCATTTTTAGATTTTGCATGATATTGATGTATATATGTGATGTATATGAAAACTGTATATATTCAAAATTTGTAATTTGATGTAACAGTATCATGTTACATGCATGACTTATGTTTAGGACACTTGGTGTAGAGCTGGTATACGGCTAAAACCAATAAAGTATGAATGAATGAACAATGTGTGCAAAAAAATTCGCCGTAGCAACGTGTTGCTAACGACGTGAAAAAGGGTTAAATGAGCGATTTTTTTTAATTTTCTCGGCCTTTTGGTGGGTAGTAATTTTTTGCCTTCGGGGCTTCCTTCATGGAGAACATTTATGTCAGTGAGTCAGTGGTGGGATTGGGGCTATATATATTGAACAAGCTTTGTGAACAGATGGAAGATTTCTCTGCATCGTAGAACGTCCCATTTGAGTAAAAACATGTAAGGAAAAGCAAGAGGGCCACTTGTGCTATTTGTGTGGCATTTGGTTTTTGTTGGATACAATGTTGTTCTTGGGACAGGTTCCATTCTTGTTTGCCTTTTACTACTAAGAAAACTTTCCAATTATAATTGGACGGATGTAAGTCCATACATAACAAAATTATGGTATAAAACTGTTAAAATTATAATACTATTCTTCAGCAGGAAATCTCGCACTATTACACCCAAGTGTTGCCACGTCCTATCACGTGAACATCTGCCAGCTTAGCACAGGGTAGAAACAATGAGATACCTCTGGGTACAGATCAGAGTGACTAACACTACGAATATATGGAAAGAAACAATAGATTTAACCCACTACGGATGGTACAATTCGTAATATATTCTTGAATAACATGTACAAATACTAGATAACTTTGGAAATCTTTCTATAGAATATTTTTCCTTCTATTTTTATTTCTTATTAATTACAGCCAATCTTCTTCTTTGGGCTTCTTCTTCTCATAATTACTAAGGCTTCTTCTTCTTGTAATTACTAAAGCATCTTCTTCTTATAATTACTAAGGCTTCTTCTTCTTGTAATTACTAAAGCATCTTCTTCTTATAATTACTAAGGCTTCTTCTTATAATTACTAAGGCATCTTCTTCTTCTAATTTCTAAGGCTTCTTCTTCTTATAATTATTACTAAGGCTTCTTCTTTTTACAATAACTAACGCATCTTCTTCTTATAATTACCTACTGTATTTTTACATCCATATTTACAAATTCCTGATGCTACTTGAGTTTCTTCATCTATGTAACATCATCCTTTCCTTATTCTTTATTTACATCTTTTGGTTCGTTCATTGGTCTTGCTAATGAGCCTTTTAGGTCATGGCTGGATTGATTTTGACTTGTACGTGGATCATTAGATACGCTTCCCTTTGTATCATTGTATATACTTCCTGGAACGGTATGTATATCTAGGTTCTGCAGCTTATATGCACGTTCTTGTTTGGAGACGACGTGCAATAGACCCAGTGGATCATATTTTATGATTGGAGGTTATATATTTCTCCTCCTTCCCTTTTTCGTCTTGCCAAAATAGGTTCTTACGTTTTCCTGCCTCCTCTCTTTCCTCGTTTCTTTCGCATCACCTTATACAAATTGACGGAAATATTAAGAAAATCTATCTCCCAGATAGACAAAGAGAAAGGGGTTAGTTAAAGATCGCCGCCTGACCGGCGCTAACCTTAACTTGGAGCTGCAATAGATGCGCCTACCAAAAGTGCTTGGGTGCCTGCCGTGAAATGGCGCTACACCTGGGAAAACAACCCAAAAGCCGCTCGAAACTCTCAGTTCGTGGGAACCGTAATAGACCCAGAATCGTAATTACAATTCGACTTCTTTACTTTTATATAATGATCACTTATGCTATTACTGAATATTAATTACCCTTTCCACCTTATTTATATCCTGTTATTGTGCTAAGTTTATTTATTTATTTCATTATAATTAGTATTAATATCTACAATCATTATTTCACCACATCAGGGCTTTCCCTTTTTCCTTTTTACAATGGTAGCCGTTTTCTTGAGTGCTGCCATCTCTAGCCCACTTTCTAAACTGCTTTATGCATCATCAAATATAAGCGTCGTTCTTCTTGCATGCTGCCATCTATGATCCTCTACCTCAAACAACAACAACAATGCAGTTTGTGTACGTGAATTGAATTTGAATTGATTTAGTTTATTTTACTTCGCGTTTTGTGCCTCTTGGCTAATTTGCGAAGATGGGGATGAGTGATGAAATGATGAAATTGATGAATGGAGATTCACAAACAACCAAGCCCGACCGGGATTCGAACCCGGGACCCTTGGCGTCGCAGCGTGATGTGCTAACCACTCGGCCACAGGGTCGGGCAGTTTGTGTACGTGACAGTTTGTATAAGTGACAGTGTGTAAGTTAGGAATCGAGCTGCTAGGGTCAGCCTTGTTAGTACCTTGGGAGCTAAATGCTAACTGTTAACAGTACGAAACCTGCTCTGCCTAACCTATCCACATATGCATATAGCAGCTTAAATAAACAAAATTTAAAAACTGCCTCACCTATTTACATGGTTATTTATTATATTATATGCATACGTGCATATGTTAGGCAGGTCATGTTCGTTACTGTTAGCAGTTAGCATTTAGCTCCCAAGATACTAAGGCTGTCCCTAGCCGCTCGTGGGTACGAATGATGAAACTGAACTGGATGACGAGAGATGTCCCGCTTGGAAGCATAACGATATGTTCTATTTTCACCACTAGAATTTTTTATCTTTTGCATGTACCGTTAATAAAATTAAACTCTTTGATCATACATTTTTCTTCAAATATACAGTAATATGAATCTCAGTTCTTGATGAATGCAAGTCCATTATAATTAACTTTCTACATACAAAAGTATTATCAAAGCGATAAATTTTCCCATGAAGATAGATGCATTGTCTAATTCATATTCTCCGAATCATAACATCAGACGTGTTGTGAATCATTTCATTATTTTCTTGTGCTAGTTTTGCATCCATGTATTAAGACATTTGAGGAACTTGGTCAGGATGTGGTTCAAGCAGCGAAGTAAAAAAAAACTGACTCAAATGACAGTATGCATACCTGGGTTGAAACAAACTATGAAAATTTGCAGGGGGTCGAAGGATCTCTTCTGACACCTAGGCATACTTGCACAACAGAGGAAAAATTTCATTTGTATTTGTTTCACCTCTTTATACAATTATTATTTGTGATAATTAATTCTATATTGCTAGCTTATGAAAATTCTGTATTGCTTCTATCATTTTATTCGAATTTTCTGATAGAGGACCTCTTTTGTTTCAGGCATTGCCAAACGAAATGTCGGAATTGCCTTCCCGGGTAGCCAGAGCATGAGCTCTAGTCAGGCTTCAAGTGAAAGTCTAGCTGCAGGTGGAGCTTCTAAATCACAAAGTTCTAGCGGAAGTGAAAGTCTAAGTTCTGGTGGATCCAGCGGCAGCAAGAGTCAAAGCGGGAGTGAAAGTCTAAGTTCTGGAGGCTCCAGCGGCAGCAAGAGTCAAAGCGGGAGTGAAAGTCTAAGTTCTGGTGGAGTCAGCGGCAGCAAGAGTCAAAGCGGGAGTGAAAGTCTAAGTTCTGGTGGAGTCAGCGGTAGCAAGAGTCAAAGCGGGAGTGAAAGTCTAAGTTCTGGAGACTCCAGTGGCAGCCAAAGCGCTAGTTCCAGCAACAGCTTCTCGGGACAACAAAATGGACACATAGGGCATCATCACCGTCCGGGACATATCGGTGGATCCTTCAGCAACAGCCAGAGCGAAAGTTCAAGCGGAAGCAACGTTGGACGTTGGCCTGGACAATTTGGCGGTTCGCAGAGCCAAAGTGGCAGTTCCAGCCAGAGCTCGTCCGGTGGAAATTTTTCCGGAAGTTCCAGTCAAAGCCAAAGCAGCAGCGGTAGCAGTGGGGAGAACTCGGGAGGAGGGTTCAGTTCCAGTAAAAGCTCCAGTGGAAGTTCCAGTGGAAGTAATGGGTCTGGAAGTTTCAGTTCCAGCTCCAGTCAAAGCAGCTCATTCAGCGGTTCCAGGAAGCAGCCGATTGAACCGAATATACCTGACGGAATGTGTCGCAGCCATGGATGTTAATGGTTAATAAGTAATAACAAATTCTTATCCGTTCTCCACACAAAACAATAGTAAAAATACTATATCGCCGTGACAAGTAAATACATTAATCAACTTCTAAGTGAATGTTAATTATCACTATTGTGTTCATTTCTTCTAGCAAATCAATAAACCTTGTGAGCAGAATGTTTATTCTCATCTATCTATACCTAATTTATAATATATCCTACTGTATCCTAAAATGATGGAGTCCTGGCTGGCCCAATGAAAGGCAAACCAGGGCACACTTTGGAAGCTCGGTTCCAGATATAAATTAAGTGTTTGTTAATGACTTTTTCAATAGGATTCGAATTAAGAACTAAAGTCACAGGTCTTCAACATCAAAGAGGGGCCTCCAATTGAGAAAAATTGATCCGAAAAGGCCCACCATTTGTGTGTGTGAGCGCGTGCGTGCGTGCGTGCGTGCGTGCGTGCGTGCAGGAAAATATACTGATTATCTGACATAAATTGGCCTAAAAGTTAAACCTCAAATCGTATGTGTGAGGGCTAGGACTCTAGGCCTTCAATCACTTATCAACAAATGAAGAATCAAAAATTCCTATGAGTTGCCAGAAATTATTTTCACATCACTTTTAACCCAATTACTTTATTTTATAATTTACTGCTTATATTGTATCTATTGTCTTGCGATAGCTTTATTCTTATTGTATTGTCTTGTCGTTCAATCCCTTTTTAATCTTTAATTGTATCATTATTTTAATATATGGGTCCTACTTTTTTGGCTAGGTGGTAGATCAGCAAGAGCTGAACCTCGCCCAGCAATAGAGTCATTTCAATTCAATTCAAACACCTATCACTTTATTACGTTTACTATTAGAAAAAATACTTCACATGAATGTAGGTCCTATTATGGGGGTAAATATCATTATTTATTTATTTCGAACCAAATGTCTGTTTTGGGTTTTTAAGCTCACATGACATGACGACAAGAAATATATTTGAAATTACTGAAATGTAAGTAGACGTATACACATTTTGTAGTAACCACCGGGTGAGTTAAGCACATTAAAGCTAAAGTAACGTACAATCACAGACACTTCTGTGTTGTAAGGATCCCATTGACTTTCAATAGTATCGTTACAATCCAAAAGTGTCCGTGACTGTACATAATAGAAAATATAGATACTGAAACAATGAATTATATTAACAATAAAATATTTCAAGTTAAATTGAAGAGATTGAAAGAAAATTTCCGGCTACCTTGTACCCTACAGGCATTGCATACCAAATTTGAAACTTATCCCCATCTGTATTTGACATCTGAAACCAGAACGTACACAACAAGATATAAAGAAGTACTAAGATAATGCATTATAAGTAACATGACATATATATAAAGAATACAAAGTAAAATTCAAGAATTGAATATATAACTTCAAACTGCAATTTGAAAAGTGTGTCTTAATTACATTCTAAACTACAGTGGATTAAATTTAAATTTATGTTTATAAATGCTTGTGTTGTTATCCCTGGCAAAGAGAACAATTCTTCCTTAAGCAACGTCAGATTTTTTTCTCTACCATTGTTACATTCTAGCATTTCAGCATAGATCTTCACCTTCGTTGTAAAACAAGTTATTTCCACCTCCTAATTGTGTTTGTTCCACCTGCGAACAAACGAACGTCGCGATTTCAAGGACAGATCATTGTCGTCGAATGACGTTATCAAGTCTGTGCCAGCAGGGAACTTCAACAAATGGCCTCTAATTCACAGAAAGCCCATTGTTGGTCTTCACACTCATTGTAGAACAGCGAGCTAACACACAAAAGCTCTTAACCCAGCAACTGGATTACTGAAGTCACTTCTGCTTACGTCATTAACGTTACGAGTGTAAAAAAACGCTTTTCCGTGTTTACCAGTTAGTCATACTGAGAACGAAAGGGGAATTTTCAAAATCCTTGAACATTGCTTGTGTTACTGAAGCATATATCTACAGGGTTGCTACATTAAAAAGGGGGAAAATTTATGACGTTCACTCTTACAAACGAAAATGAATATGTAAATTCAAGAGAGAGAAAGATAATGAAAAATTGTGGGAGAAAAAGAATAACGGAGGAAGATTGAAGGAGGGAGAGAGAGAGAGTAGGGTATGAAAAATAGATGGCAAGAAATATAAAAGAGGGAGAAATAGAAGAACTTAAAGTAGCGAGGGTGGGTGAGAAAGAGAATGAACAATAGGGGAAAGCAGAACAAAGGTACAGAATGAAAAGAAGAGAAAGAGGTGTATTTGTATTTTTGTTATTTAGCGTCGCATTTCTTCCACTTTCGGTCAATCGCGACGATGAGGATAAGTAATGATGGCATGAAATTGATGTAAGAACACCCAGAAAGACTCGAACAATGAAAGTTGTAACTATGAAATTAATTTCTAAAGCTTTAAACTATAATTAATAAGCTTATTGTCCTTATATTAGATCCTGCCACATCAAGATCACCAAATGGAACGAGGTTAATGGGTTAAATAATAAATTTCAAAACACTTCTCTGTAATTATTTCAGTCATGAACATCTTTTCTATGTAACATAATCATACATAGATGTCACAAAGAAGTCCGTACATCAGGTTCTGATTAGTACCCATGGAGCGGTAAACGCAGCTCTAACTTATTTAGTATAGCACCTCAACTATATACCGAACCGTTTCTTAATCAAAGTTTCCGCCAACGTCCATCTTCTCTCCCCACTTTTAATTTAGTACCTCAACTATAATCTAACCTCTCTTGATTTAATTTTGCCGTCTTCGTCAATAATTTATGCAGTGACGTCACAAATGCAATTCCAAGTCTTTTTGTGGTACAGCAGTTCCTGGAAGCGAGATGAGGAAAAGTGTTTTTTTAGGGGAACGGAAGTGTTTGGCGAAGGCTGTTGACCTCATGGCATCGCATGCATTAATCCTCTCCCGCTGTTAAATTGGGTTCTCATGTCTTGCATGTGGAATCAGAAAACCTTGCCTTTTTGTTCTAAAGATCGCGTGGAGGAATCTTAGACGGAAAGGCTTCGAAGGGGAAATCCCAAGGTTGACCACATACTTTCCGCTCGTAAACGTGGCTGTTGAAATACTCCTTTGGTCACCCAAAAGAGCGCGACTCAACGTTTAGGATGCTTGTGGCAAATGGCAAAGAAAACAGAGCGCGGACCTCTCTGAAGGCAAGGAACGTACAGCGCGAACCTCAATGAAGACAAATAGCATACAGCGCGGACCTCTGAGAAATATGTAGCCTTGTCCTTGTCTACAGGGAGGATTCGTTAACCTAGACGTACGTACTTTAGATGGCCGAATAACAACAAAATTGCCGACCTCTGTGGCGAAATGATTAGCACAGCACGCTATGACAAAAGAGGACCCGGATTCGAATCCCGGTCTTTGTGAGTCCATTCATCCATTTCACTCATCCTCATCGTTGAGATTAGCCAAAGGTGGCATAAAAGAGACATAAAATAAACCAAATTATTCAATCAATCGACATGAGAATTCTTGGAACTGCTATTTGGAAGGGAGAGGCTGTTTAGCTTCTTGTGTGCTTTTTCATTGGTGAACAGATCTTCCAAACAGCGCTGCGAAAGGAATACCAGGCAAGCTAGTGCCTTAATATCCGTATGTATCAGGTAAAATGTTTGTTCAGACGCCCATTAAAGCGATTACGGTTGGTAGGGGTGGTGGCGGTCCCGAATTTAGGGGTTATTTGGCGATTCAATGGGATCGCAGGGAGGGGATTAATGCAGTTGAGATCTTTAAATATTTTTAACCAATTTCATTACCATGGTTAATATCAAAGTTGAAGTCATATTTTTTTTATTACTTCGTTTCTCTGCTACTTTTGGCTAATCGCAAAGATGAGGATGAGTTGAAATAGAAGAAGGGACACTCACAAAGAACACCCATGCCCAGGCCTGGATTCGAACCCAGGACCTTTGGCGTCGTAGTGTGATGTGCTGACCACTCCGCTACGAAGGCCGGCTCATGTTGTTCAAACAAGATTTACAGTCTTTGATCTAATATTGTCTTCTTTTCCAAGAAATCCTCTGCATTATTTTGTCAAAAATTGGATGTATATCCAAATGAATGTTCGGTAGAGACAGTCCTGTGAACGACTCTTCGTTCATGCGGTATCTTAACGACGTTTTGGGACGTCATAGAGTGGAAATGCTCCTTTCAGATGTGGCAACAGTGACAAGTCCAAGAAGATGGTGTATACTCGGGAAGCAGATTTTCCCACATACCTTCTGGTTAACCTTACTCGTTAGCGGATACCATCTGCTATAATTCGTGTAGCTTCTACTTTCGTCTCGTTTATATTTACGTAATTTGATGGTCCCGGGTTCGATACCCGGTGGAGGCACATAGTGGTTCGGATCCCACTTTAAACTGTAGGTCTAGTCTCGATTAGCCTTTCTATGCATAAAGTGAACTTAAAACAACAAATCAATCAATCATGTAATTTGACCATTACTCCAATAAGTTTTTTACGGTCCAATACTTGTGGTTTCACGTGATTGGGAACTTAATGTTGCGTGTCAGCATTTTATATGCATCATTTGACTACTATAATAATAATTTTGTAGAAATGTGCCCTATGTGTACAGTTAATTTTAGCAGAGCTTTTGTTAGCTTGGTTGGTCTCTATGTGCAGACCTGACTTTTGTTACCAGGACGAAAGTATTTCTCCAAGTTTAAGTGTTATTAACAGTATTAACCCGTGGCGCAACAGACCTTGGGGGCCAGGGTTTACCTACCTGCCGAGATGGGAGATCATACAACCAGTTGCGGGGTGACGTGTTGTCAGCCCCACGAACACCCAGTCGTTGTATGTTTCCATGACTAGGTAGTAACCGTCTACAAACTGATAATTCACAAAAGCAGTGCATCCATATACTTAATGGAAACATAACCCAAAGCTAGATGGAAACACGGTCTCCATTGGTCATTGCACGAAACTTAGTGTATACCCTGTGAGAATTTTAGGACCGCAGCACTGCCTACCTCCAAGTAAGGCTCGTTGACATTCAGCAAGTCACTTCACTCGCTTAAAGAAACTATGACTATTATAAATTGCAATAGTGAAGGTTAAGCTAAATTCTTGTACTTTTTGGCAATTCATTTCGTTTTCCATAATAATAGGCTTTTGTTTAGAATTTTTACCAGGTTATCATGTCAAGCCATTGTCTCCATTAATATTATTTATAAGGATATATTGATTGTCTTAATTGTAACTCTGTCAAGATAATAAAAAAATGAGAACATTTCTGCATTTTCCCTCCAGTACGTACAGTCACCGGCAATAAAAATGGAGTACCTAGAAATACTCGCTTCTCTGCAAGGTGTAACGAATGTTGCCTAACTGTATGGCGGTTGTAGAAGTTGCCATTGAATAATGTACAGTAAACGGAATATGCAATGACACCAGAAGAAAGTCTTAGAGACGGGATACAGTTTATAAATACGGTACCTTTCTTCGATTAAACCACCATTACAAGCTACACTCTGTGCCGTAAAGCTCTGAAGTAAGCAAACAATAATAAGTCTCCGTGCAAGTAGTACCTTCAGAGCTCTATCACTGAACACGTGAGAGGGGAAAGTGAGTACATGGAGCCGAAAACTCGGAAGCCGTTACCAGAAGGTCACATTGTCCTGCTCCTGCCACTCGCCTTCTCCACTTCTCTACCGTTAAACGCAACCTTGCTCCACATATTCCTGAGACTGAGTGAAGAAGGCAAGAGTTTACACTCCTCACTAGTGGGTCACCTCATCTGGGGAAAAAAAGCAGGTCTTATTTTTTGAAGCGCGTCAAAGACGATTTGATTAGCTTATTTGTCTAGCCATTGGTAATATTGAGTTTTGGGGAACTTGGTCATTAAAAAAAAACAATAATTTCCCCCATTCAAAAAGTAACATTAATACTACTAAATTCAAATTATATTTCTAATACGTGCTGCGAGTTTTTAATACGATATGTTTACTTTTAAACCATGAGAAAGTTTGTTGAAGGAAGAACAATTACAAATGTTGTTTTAATATTATGTAAACAAAGCTTTAGAAGAACGACAAGAACATTTCCTTCACGAAAATATTTTCTAATATAATTAAATCTTAGCAAATTGACCCAGAATACATCAAAAAATAAAGGAAACTAATGAGCACCATCTGTCGAGCAAAATTAATCTTCTGCTTAACAGAAGACGAGCGGCTTCCGACAGCCTTAGCAACTTAGAAATACAAGCTAACAGCACCAAAGCTGACATGCCTCACCTATTCACGTATGCCTCACCTATTCACGTATGCATATCTAAGCTTAAATAAACAAAACTTAATCTGACTGAAAACTTTACATGCTTATTTCTGCTATTATATGCCTGCGTGGATAGGTTAGGCGGGTCAGCTTTGGTGCTGGTAGCATGTATCTCCATAAGTTGAAGCTCTTCAAAAATAAATCAGTTGCAGGTACTGTCAGTCATTTCCAAAAGAAACTTTATTATAGTTACTTGAAAGGGTGGTAACTTCTAAAGGCTGTTTTTAAACAGTGCTCGAAGTGGGAGAACCAAAGGGAGGGGTCACCCACTAGCAGGGAATTTCCACTTCGAACACTATTTCGAAAGGGATGAAAAGAATAATATTTCTCCAGATGTAAAAGTTTTTATTGTTTTGGTGATCCATGATCCATGTACCATTTCAAGAACGCTCTCAGTCCGGGACGAACTTGAAGAGAAAATGGAGTTTTTCAAGGTTAGCAAGTTCAACGTCCGAATCCACCACCGAACCCGGCTCCGCCAGCCGAAGCAGAGGCGAAACCACCACCTCCGCCAAACCCACCATGACCGGGTCGAGGTCCAAATCCAGGCATCCCTCCCTCGAACCCTCCAGCGCCGCTGTGACCGCCACCAAATCCGCCTCCGGGACCACGCCCTCCTCCGAAACCAGAGCTCTGGGCCCCACTCTGGCTCCCGTGGATGTTCAGAGACGCCGAGATGTCGAGGGAGCCTGCCGACGCTGAGCTCTGGCTCCCGCCGAATCCACCGCCTCCTCCGTGTCCGAAACCGTGTCGCACCTGGGCGACCCGCTTCTCTCTTGGTGAAAGGTCTTCAAGGGCAATCCTTGGCTGGTCCCTCCTGGTGCGCGGTGCCGGTGTTCGGGTGTGTTGTATCTGGATCCCGGGACCTCCTGTGTGTTGTGGTGCCGGTGGCGCTACTGGTGCTGGTGTTCGAGGAGGTAGTATTTGGACTCCAGAACCTTCCGTGTGCTTCGGTGATGGTTGCACATCTACAGAAACTGGATAAGAAAGAGAATACAATTTAACCAGATGTTGCTCCACCCGAGAAGACAGCCTTTTTAATAACCATAAATTCGCATTTGCTATTTAAGGCTCGGCTGGACCCTTGGCCGACGCAAGCGGAACTGGGGATTTCCTTTTCTTTCGAAAAAACCTCTACGATATTCCAAAAAAAATCTGGAAAGTTCTATGTACAGTGTACATAAAAATGGGACATCTAGATCCTGAAATACTCGCTTCCCTGTAAGGCGTTGTGTGTGTTGCCTAACTCTACGGCAATAAGTGGATTTTAATAGAAAATTTTCAATGGAAACTTCTATCACCCCAGTAGAGTTAGGCAACACATATAACGCCTTACGGGAAGGGACTATTTTTGGATCTAGGTGTCCCATTTCTTTTGCCGGTGACTGTATATATGCTTAGAATTTTTTCTCGAGCATTCAAGTAATTATTTGCATGGTTTGTCTCTGCTGTTTGCTAGACTTCATCAATAGTTAAATAGGGTTACGTAGCCACCAAAGTATCCTTTACACCCTCAGCTTTTAATCTAGCTAAGGAGTTTTTAGTCCTCAAAGACATGTATTGATTTTAGTTGTGGCAAACGGCTTGGCCCCGTATAATGTGACGGGTGCAAATAGCCCAAGTGAGGACTCGCCCAAAATGTATATTTCAATAAATCAATAAAATCAGTATATACGTATAATTAATATAAGGGTGACATTCATTTTCCATTTGGCGCAACGCCCCCCTGCCCCCTTGCAGCAGCCGTTCTCTTGTGGTTACACCCTGCACATGGTAATTCTAATAAATATCGACGGATGGAGATTGTTGTCAACTACCCAAGTTTCTTTCGACTACAAGAGTAAAATAAAAGTCAACACGTGCACTTCCTTCCCAGTACTTCAAAGCCATATAGATGCATTATCAATCAAAGATTGCAACACTTACGAAAATAAATTATACCAAAGATTTCGTTTCATGTCATGGAAAAATAGAGTTGACAAAAAGCCGGCTTTTTTTAATGGACGGATTTTTTTTTCGATAATGAGAAAGAAACCGGAAATTTTGGCTCTTTTGGCTTTTTTGTTAATTACTGCTAACCTATTTCACTTGCAATGTCAATTAAGAGTCTTAGAGGTTCCTAATGTTATATTTGGAACTACGTAAATACTTTTACATCCAAGAGACACACATTGGCCATTTCTGCTAGTATCTAATTTGTTTTTACCATATCCGAGTGTGTGTATTACCTACCCAATGGCATAGTGGTAACACTGTCTTATTATCAGGAGGTTGCAAGTTTGATCCTCAGTGGACATATTGCATAGTGATTCGGATTCAATTTTAAACCTGTAGGCACAGTCCTTATTAACCTATCTGAGCACAAAATGAACTTAACACAAACTTTCACGTGCCATTGTCAACATATCATGGGCCGTTTAAAAACTGAAAATAATTGGGTTATTCTCAAGTTGCATTTCTGTGATTTCAGGGGTTCCAGATTCCAAGTTCCAGGTTCAATACCCAATAAAGGCACAGTGATTCAGATCCCATTTTAAGCTGTAGATCCAATATCAATTATCTTATCGTGTCTGAGCATAAAGTTGGCTTAATTAAACAAACAAAATTTTACTGCCAGGAAGCCAGATTTTCTTTTTAAATTGCCATTTGTGACCAATCTACACTAGTGTCCAAAATTAAAGCAACAAACAGAAATCCTTTCCTCGTGTGATTTTTTTATTTTTGATAAATTTGCCAAGTTTAACCTGTTGCTATCGTGATTTTTTTGTTGATAAATCCTGGCACATTAAGGTTAGTTTATTTTCTATCTTAAACTAGTTGTCTATGACATCATGAATATTACTATCACCTGATCGTATTATGTGGTCAAATGGACACACGGGAAAGAATTTCCGTTTGTTGCTTTAATTTTCGACATTAGTATATTTCAGTCTCTGCCTTAGTTTTGGTGCCACCATACACTATTGCAATGCCTCTCAAGTGCCAGGCTGTGGTCCAGTAACGGGCGCTGGCATAAATTGTACCAGGCCACAAGAGTTCATTAGATCAAATGATTGCCAGCTATTTTGAACCCAATTTTATATTTGTCAACAAGCCTAGGCACATACCATATTCCATTATTCATTTATACTTAATTTCAAGGATGCACATTATTATATAAAGTTTAAAAAAATGAAATTAGAATTTTTTGAGCTGGGCATTGACTTTTATTATCTGAATTTACCATGCTGTGGTCTCACTACAATTGAGAACCACTACACTAGGTGGCCAAAATACACCACATCTTGTTCCACGACCAAGTTTAGCGGCCATTAAGTCAAATTATACATAATGCACTTGAAAGCCAGAATACAAATATTTTATGCTAATACAAATGTCAAGCAGTTAATATTAGATTTTCTTTCATAGTCATAGTTCAAGAAGAAACTGTATTATCAAGGATACATTTGATTGTGTTAAAACATGTAGCAAGATTTCTTCTTTTCCTTTTGCTTTATGTCCAAATTCAAACATTGAAAAGTGCCTCCCCCATGGTGTAGTGGTAATGTTGTGGCCTTGTATAGAGCGACCACACCTTCGGGGGAAAATCTCCATGCACCTCCCCCTTCTTCCGTTCAACTCGGGCCATACGGAAGCATGTTCCACTCTGCCCCTCCCCTCCACGTGGGAGTACGGTGCACAGAAGTCGCGGGTCTGCGCAGTTTTTTTTTGCTTGTGGTTCCACTATAATCAAGGAGTCCCGAGTTCGATACTCGATGGAGGCACATTGTGCAGTGGTTTGGATCCCACTTTAAAGAAATTCACTTTCGAGTACCGTCCCGCACGACAAGGAGCACTCTACATTTCACATATCAGAAATCAAGATTAAGCCTAATACAGCGTTCTCTCTTCCACAGACTACCCAGCCAATACAACACTCTACCAAACCGAGTTGATATTTTTGAAAACCAGGCAAGTTTTAAAAGGCTATTGTGTAGCAACGTGTAATTCACTTTATATATATATATTGTATTCTAGTATATGTTATTATTCTTTATTGTTACTTTCATTGTTATTCTTTGTTATTTCCATTGTTATTACAGTCCAATGTAAAATGGCCAAAGCTGTATTTGGAATTCTCTGGTAAATAAATAAATAAGTGTAGATCCAGTCCCAATGATCCTCTCTATGCATAAAGTGGACTTTAAACAAAAATTCAAATAAAAAAAATTAAACATTGAAAATTATACTATACTATGAAATTATGTTTACAAAATATACGTTCAACACTACTAAAGTCATGTGAGTACGTATATGCTATGTAGATATATTTTTAAACCCACTGAAATTTGAAGATAACATTTTGGAAAAACTATCCATTCAAAAAAAGCCGTCATTTCTTGCAAACTGCTGTGTCTAGCTATGAATTCCATATCGAAAGTTGTACTTTAAATTTAGATATGGGCGTCTTTTTATAGTAGACAGATAAATGAAAGCTGTGAAATAAGATAAATGCAGCCAAGTAATGTATTTTCATTGATTTCAAACACTTTGGGGTAAAAAGTCGAAGAAAAAAAACAGCCGAAAAAAACATCTTCCAACTATATGGAAAAATATCTCATGAATTGTGTAACGGGAAGGACATATTTAGGGGGTCGAATGATGATATGATGAATGATGATATGATGAATGATGATATGATGGCCGGTAGTGTTGCTCACGGGACGGGACATGTCCCGTCTCGTCTCGTGTCTCGTCTCGTTTTCGAGACTAGACACGAGACGGAACGCCTTTCTCGTCTCGTTTTCGAGACGAGACACGAGACGGGACGGGACGGCTTTTGAAAAGTCTCGTCTCGTCTCGAATGTCTCGAAAAAATAAAAGCAAAATAGTTGCAAATACTTGTTTGCTTGGAAAAAGGTATTTCAATTAGAAACGTTGATAAGCGCGTGTTAAGTCAAAAGAAGACTATTCTAGAGAGAGTAATGAATGAATTGAATACCTAAACTTATTTTCAATACTCTTTCGACACACAGCGTTACTCCCCATTTTTATTTTTCAATTCATTCCAGGTTAATAATTTTATGACGATAGTACTCCTGATACTAATACAATTCTGAATAACATCAAGTAAAAGGGAAGGTAGAGAAGGTGGAAGGAGGGGCCAGAACATCGTGGAGTATCTGAGTCCGAGATTTATCTTGTAAACATAGTCTCAGCTCTATTGGTTGGAAAGATAAACGGACCGACGGATAGGGTTTATTATTATTATTTAATTTTTACATCAAAGGGTGTACGGAAGTGAATGTTATTAGGAAGTAGGAAAAACATTGTGGGAAACATGGCATTACAAATTGATAAGGAGTTGTTGGGAAAGTTATTAAGGAGTCCAAGATATTAGCAAGACTAAGAGAAAGAGATAATTAGGGACAAATAATCTTGCATTATCCCACTCCGAACATCTGAGAGCTAAAGAGGAGGACAAAATACGGGTATTATGGAAAGAAGTAATTTGGTGATTTTAGTGTTTACAGGGAACCACGACAAGATTTTACCACGTGATTATTTGCACGGGTTGCGAAATATTTAGAATGTTATGGAAATTTCGGAAATATCTTTGTTGAGAAAATTCTTGTTGTTTCCCTCAGGCATTCTACAGGTGGTTGGATTCGATTTTTTTACGTCCGTTTGAAGATTATTTCCAATGCTTTTTTTTTATTTATTTATTTCTTATTTAAGGAGAATACTATTCCTTGGATTGTAATAACAAAATACTGAGCCTGATATAGAATAGATTTCAAATAAAGGAAGTGCACTAAGTTCTGTATAATCGTCGTAGAAGGAAACGTTGTTCTATGGGGACTCCCCGATGGTACAGTGGTAGCGTCGTCACCTTGTAATCATTCGATACCCGGTGAAGGAACATAGTAATTTGAATCCTACTTTAAAGTGTGGGTCCAGTCCCGATTAGCCTTTCTGTAAATCAGATGAAGGAATGTTGTAGCTGTTCTTTTTATTCTGTGAATTTAGCCTTCAAGTTTATGAGCAAAATACATGTAGTATCTACTGTCTACATTTTCAATCGTTACTAAACAAATTTCACAAAGTAGTTTTATCAAACTTCAGAGGGAAGCTGACACCAATGTCAGGGTGGCGGGAGCCTGTTTACGGCCAGGGTGTATTCCGAGACTATTTTTCGCCGTTCCTCACTGACAGAGGTTTCGCTTTGAACAATGGACACCGTTGCTTCAGGGGGTAAACACCAAACATAGGGGCGAGGTTGACCTGCAGTAGCGGGTAAGTGCCATAAATCCAGGCCTAAAGTAGGAATGAAGGTTGATGCAAGGGAGGGGCAATAAAAATTCTGAAATTTGCTTTGCTTGCTTACAGGAAGTTTTGCAGGAAAAGCTGAAAAGGAAAACGGCAGACTTTGAATGATAGAGGGACAGTGAACACAAGTGCTTTGTATTATTCGCCGACACACAAGCTTCCATTTCGAAGGTGAGGCTATCAGCAGCGAAGTTATTAGAGGGTTTGAAGCAGTGACGACGCCAGAGGAGGCAGGGGGACGCCCTATGTCAGACACTTCGCCACCCCCTCCCCCCCGGGCCCTCCAACTGAAGTTAATTAAATATCGAATAATAAGAGAGTTCATTTATAAGAGTATGACGATTTTCACCTTTTCAAAGTGGTGTATTCTGCACGATATCACTTTCCTGCTTATAATACCAACTTGATTAACAAATATTAATTTGTTTAGTATATATATAGCTATGGCCGCGGTGGCTCAGTCGGTAACGCGTCTGACTACCATGCTCAAGGTTCGATCCCCGGCCGATTCAAATCCGGGAACTTTTCTAACGTTGGAAGCGGCCCAGGCGCCCACCCAGCGTCGAATAACATGGGTACCTGGGGGAAACCCTGGGGGGTAAAGGCGGTCAGGGGCGTGATGCTGATCACATCACCCCCACTCATGACCGGATCAAGAAAGTGTGGGGCGTTACCCCCACACCCCCTATACGCCTTCATGGCGTGGTGCTAAGCACAGGGGAGCACTTTACTTTTTTACCTTTCATATATATAGCTATGTGTATGTGACTTTCGTTCAAGATTCGAGCGCCGACCTGGGCATAGGTGATTTCTCATTCATTCCTGTAATAGCCGAGATTAACCTAAGTTTTAACCAGTCTTAAGAACTGGGAAAAGGTGTTGAATGTGGATGGTTTTAAAACATCACGAATATTTTCAGGACCACAAGACATCATCTGTAGTACGGGCAAATTATTCTAATCGTGGTCGTTAGTGACAACGCTAATTATTAAAAGACATTGAAAGTTGATTCAAGATTTGGTTGGTTGGTTGATTTGGTGTTTTAAGTCCACTTTATGCACAGAAAAGCCAATCGGGATTGGACTTATAGTTTAAAGTGCCTCCACTGGTTATCGAACCCAGGACCAAAGGTGATCGAAGAAAACCCGACACTACATGTCAGTTGTTGTGGATTCATCGCGGTTTCTTACTATTCAGGGATTTGAATTTCGAGATGATGAGTCTGAGGCAAACCATAACAAAGGGGATTTCTTCGATACTCTTGAAGCTAATGAGGGGATATTGTTTGGAAATGTATTGAACGTGAACCTTAAAATGCAAATTACACTTAAAATTCGATTCAAAACATATCGCTGGCAGGTAAAAGAACGCTTATTAGGATTTGCCACTCTTCAATCATTAGATGCAGGTTCGCTCTTTCTCGTACATATCAAAATCGAAGAACTTCTTCCCACGAACTCCATAGGTGCCTGTAATTGGGTAGCACAGACATACGTTGGAGTGGTAGAGTAAGAGTAAGTAATGCCAGGGTCTGAATATTTCTTGAATTATGAGATAACTGTAACCTTTGTCTGATTTTTTTATCCTGTGATAACATTTCCCTGAAAGGTGAAACACAAATTTTGCCCAAAACTCTTCAGCGTTACGAAGATGGTTGTCCATAAAATCTTTGAAAAGGCTTGCTCGAAACAGGATGCTGGATGCAAACTGCCTCATTTGGCTGTTCTTGCCATTGAGAAGAAATGTCAAGTCCTGGACGTACCAAAGGTGGGCAATGTGTTCTCCAAAGCACATAGAGCAGAATTCTCCTACAGGAGAAGTGCCTCACATTGTTTCTAATACTTAAGAAGATTCATTTCTTCCAACGTCACGTTTATTTTGCAAGAAAATTAAACTCTTCGAAGCATTTTTCGTCATTTATATTATTATCTTATAACTAAAATATTTATATCAGTAGTTTCATCTCAAGAGAGACGATGAATTATAAAATTATGAATGTCTTCCAATACTGAAATAGGCCACTAGAGACAACGCAACTTATCAATAAAAAAGAATTAATGTCTTTATTAAAACGAATCATGTGGAGATAAACTCGTAATCAAGAAGTAAATTTAGGCAGTAAACGTCCACTCTAAATAAAAGACAAACACAAAACACCATACATGAATATAATAATAATAATAATTATAATTATAATAATAATTATAATTATAATAATAATTATTATTATAAGTATTATTATATATGTATATATATGTGTAGTGTTTTCGGGCGTTTTAATGTGACTGCCCCCTTACAATATTTTGTTGCCAGCCTTCCGCCCCCCCCCCCAGTCACATTTCCCTGGCGCCGTCACTGGTTGGAAGTAAATTTATTAGGACGAGGAAAGTAACATTAGTTGTTGACAATGTTGCACCAAAGGACGTGATGTGTGCTACTGTTTGTATAAATTATAGGAAATTTAAGCAAAAAATTATAATTGTTGAGACTTGAGAGTTGTTTCCTTCATTTGATCGTAGGAAGAGGTTTTCTGAGACAGAGTGGGATTATTTTACACATACATGAGAAAGGGTGGTTGTTTAAAGATAGAGACGTATTTTGCACATTTTTAAAAAGTTCAGATAAAACGAGAATTTAGCCTTACTCTTATGAAAAGAAATAACGCAGTACAGGGAAAGAATAACTCTTCACATTTCTCGCACCTGGTGGGATGCAACCCACATGCACAAGAGTATTGCAGAAAGTCTATGAACGAGGATGAAGAGGGATATGTGAAATTTGACTTAGCTGCGGGTGAATTAGTGGGTTCTAATATTCTTAAGGTTGATATTGGGTTTCAAGTCCACTTGATTCACAAATAGGCTAAATCGCGAACCGACCTACAGTTTAAAGTGCGATCCGATCCACTTCGTGCCTCCATTGGGTATCGAACGCGGGGACCCTTGATTACAAGACCTCGACGTTATTACTATGTAATCGGGGAGGCACCCAATTTACACAAATATGTTGATTCTAATAACACGTTATATGTATAATATGATAATGATGCACTTTTGGTGCATCTAAACATATTTTCTTCAACTATAGCATGTCTAAAAGAATCGTTGAAGTTGGGATTTTTATAACTTCAGGAGGCACGGCTCTGTAAATGTGCGATATAAAATATATGCAGGTTTGCCTTCCATACGTGGTGGTTTTGTCACGTTTCTTCGCTTCGTACAACATACACTTTTGCAGGAACGGCTTCTTGCATCCTCCTGGGGCCTTGCTCTAGCTAAACAAAAATATATTTCTTAGCATAATCGAGGGTTACTTTTTTATGCCGAACAAGGATTTTATTGCGATCATACGGCTTTGAATGACAGTATCAATGAAGATTTATGTACACTACTACTTATAATAATGAGAATAAAATATTAATCAGGAATTTTATTTTTCGTCAAGTGGACTTAACATCCTTTTTTGTTATTTAGCAAATATTCAATTCATCACCTTGACATTAAACTTCTTGCCAGGACAGTTGTTTTTATGCAAATTTAGGCGATCTTAACTACACGTAAGCTAGATATTAGCTAATATTCGTGCTGTTATATTACTATTCTTCTACAATCTTTGTAACATTTCATGTAATAACAATAATAGAATTGATTAATTTACATATTCAAGTGAATAGACCTATGAATTATATTAATGTATTAATTTAAACATTTGCTTAATTGTTGTCGTTAATGTTATTATTATCATTTTTTCTGAAACACTTGGCTCGGACACCCTCCCCCGACATATATTTCTAGATGCGTGCCTGCCGAAGGATAAATTAGATCAAGCGGTGGTGGTATCTGACTTAGAGGCTAAAGAGAAAACAAAGAATTATGTGCGTCATAAGCTGAGCATAAGAAACAGCACAATATCACAAAGAAACACTTTTTGAAACTTATGTCATAGAAGATGTTTAACAATATTAAAAACAATAAATGCTATCTATTTGTAATATACTAAGTATTGAAATTTTAAATAGTCTTTTGTGTTCGTACTACACATTTAAAAACTTTTTTGTTGCTCCCGAGCGCCAAGCTTAGAATTTAAAGAAGAAATATACATTTTCATAGTGCACGAAAGTTCGACATTCAGAAAGAAAGAAGGTCTAGTGGAAAACATTTCAAAACTTCCAAAAGGTATAGCAGTAATGAAAAGAGCACTCTTGTATGGAAGCCAGAAAAACCACAAGTTAGATTTCATAAGATACCTAGCAATCAGTAACCAACAAACTGCATTAATGTCCTCATGATTAACGAACCTTATTTATTCTCACCACGCAATGAGTAAAATATTTGGAGCTTTATCCCACTTTCCGGAAAAATATTTCGTGTTTCTGCTACTTTTGACTTTTGTTGGCATGATATCCCGGATCACTTTTACGAGACGAGACGAGACAAAACGAGACGGGACAGAACCCTTCGAGACGGGACACGAGACGGGACAAACGAATATTTTCGAGACGAGACACGAGACGAGACAGCATTTTCACGAGACGGGACGGGACAGACCAAAGTCTCGTCTCGTCTCGTCTCGTGGGCAACACTAATGGCCGGTATTCGAGACCACTTCCGTCGTTGCGCGCTGTGCAACCACTACGCCACAGAGCTTCGCAGAGAAAAAAATATCCCGTGTATTATCATTATATTGAGAAATATTTAATTGACTATAGTTGCATTGAAGAATTTTAGCTCTGTCTTAAAAAATGATGAGTGCAGCTAATTACTCCAACAGCGCATTGTTGACATGTTTTCAATAATTCTATTCTTACATTCTAAGTAAGCGAGTTTTTCATAGATCTTGCATTCTAATGTTCTAACGTCTCGTCTCCAATTACGAACTGCCAGGTCCCGTGGTGGAGTGGTTACCACATCGCGCTACTACGCAAGGGTTCCCGCGTTCGAATACCGGACTGGGCATGGATGTTTCTGAGTGTCCATTCATGAATATTATCATGTCATCACTCATCCACATCTTTGCAAATTAGCCAAAAGTGTCACAAGAAGCGAAGTAAGATAAAGCCAACCGATTTGCAAACTGCAGTTTTGGTCTCAAATTTCAAGGTGAGACAGGCACGAGACACATGTTAACACCATCCAACGTGAAGGAAGTCGAAGAACAAATACTATTACGGAAATATTTCTTATTTGTACTAAGTTTATAGCTTTACGATCCAAAAACCAATACTATTAAATCATAAGGGAAAGAACCCAAGTTATGGCTTTTTGCAATGGTTCAAACGTAAAGCTAGTCATGTCTAGAAATTCCGAAGAGTTGTGCTAATTTACAAATCAGGATTCTTAGAAGTGACGTAGTTTAGAATATCAAATACACAATTTAACCTCAAACTCTTGAGAAGTAAACACTACACTCCTCCGAAGAGGCTGTGTGTATGTATATATATATAGGAACGTCGTCAGTGGTAGGTTCCTAACAGTCCACACCATGACAACTTTCAACTTTCTTCTTTTCGTCAACTTGTGCATCTACGTGGCAGCTTTGCCACTAGAATCGGGTAAGATATTATACTGATATATTACTGTTACATTTTGAGACGTGTTCTCACCACATTGATTGATTTTGTTTTGTTTTACTCCTTTTTTCTGCCACTTATTTCTAATCGCGAGGATGAAGGATAATATGATGAAATTGATGAACGGACGCTCACAAAGAACACCCTGGCCCAGGCACCGCCCGCGATGTGCTAACCACTCCGCCACGGAGGCCGACGTGTTCTCGTCAGGGATATAGCGCTTGCGGCCCATACACTTTCTGATGTTGACTGAAGAACTTACGTTATAAGACCGTCAATTCTATTACGTATATAAATTACCACAACCGTTTAAAATTATTTAATACCATTACATAGTAAACAATATAATTTTATTGATTCAGTTTATAAAATATACGAGGCCTGGACAAAAACAAACCGAACTGTTTACAAATGTACTTTATTTTTCCTTGTTAGGCAGTTTAAACAGTTCAAAAGTATAGTGAAAACGACGTTCCCCGTGTTTCGTCCACTGTTGGAATTCGTTCTGGTACGCATTGCCACGACAGGCGAGGCTAGGATGGCAGGGAACGAGCAAACAGGCTGATTCTTGTCATTTTGCGTCGCTTTTCAGCCACTGTTGGCTAATAGCGACGATGGATATGAGTGATGATGTGATGAAATTGATGAAGGGGCACTTACAAAAAATACCTATGCCTAGGCGTGGATTCGAACCCGAGACCCTACGAGCAGAGACAAAAATGGAAAAGATTAACGTTTCGCTGCCCTGCGAAAGTATTGGCGCCATATTAAATTAAAATTATTTTCACTTTTGCATAGATATAGCTATACTAATAGTCACAACAAATAATACTTATTAGTTAAGAATAGATATGAGATAAAATCTGTTGTAGATGATGTGATACACAAGGTACTGAGTGACGGGGAGAGTCTCATTGAAAATCGAAAGCATGTACTGGAAACTACTCAAAGTTCATTAGCATTTGATGTAGTGGCTAATGGTTGCATGCATGTTTTATTTTCCTTCTTTTTCAACATCGCGCCCCCTCAGTATCCCTAGACGATTAAACCTGGAGGGGATGGTAGGGTGTCCCATAAGTAGTGAGCCTGATAGCGTTCCCATAGTTCAATCTGAAAATAATTTGAGGATTTGAAATAGCAATTCTTTGTAAGTGTATATGCAAAGCTGTGTCCAGTTCCAACCATCCTGTTCTTCTTAGCAGGAGCTAGAAGTGTGCTAAGTTCGTAACGTCAGAAAAATGAACAGAGAAGAGATACGAGCAGTGAGCAAGTATCTGTTGAAAAAGAGATTCAGTCCCAAAGAAATCCATGAGTATATGGTGACAACATTAGGAGAGGATGCTCCATCCTCTGCCACAGTGAAGAGATGGGTAGCCGAATTTAAGCGGGGGAGAGTGCGTGTGGAAGATGACCCTCGCCCAGGCAGGAGATGGTGACACAAGAAAATGTAGACAAAGTGCACAAGATTATTCTTGCAGACAGACGTGTGACTGTGCGATATATTGCAGAGGAACTGAAGATGTCAAAATCAACAGTGGAGCGCATTGTGCATGACCAGTTTGGGATGAAAAAGATTTCTGCGCGTTGGGTTCTAAAACTTCTGACAGGTGAACAAAAGTTGACAAGACGCATGATCTCAGAACAAAATCTTGAGCTGTTTCAGGCCGATCCAGGCGGATTTGTTGAACGACTTATGACTACTGAAACATTAGCTCATCACTATGTACCGGAGCCCAAACAGGCATCAAAACAGTGGAACCGCACCGGCTCTCCCACTCCAAAGAAGGCAAAGTCCGGTCCCTCTGCTGGGAAAGTGATGACGACAGTCTTCTGGGACTCAAAGGGTGTTTTGTTGTTTTGTTGATTGATCGCCTCCGAAAGGGAAACACCATGACCAGAGAGCATTATGCTTCCCTGGTGAGGCAATTACGGGGTGTTTTGAAAACTAAGCGACGGGGAAAGCTTTCTAAAGGGGTGATTCTGCATTACGACAATGCACGTGTTCAGACATCGCTTGTTGCGATGGCAACCATCCGTGATTGTGGGTTCGAATTGTTGGGGCATCCCCCTTATTCATCCGATCTTACTCCATCAGACCTTCATCTCTTCCCTAACCTCAAAAAAGCTTTGCGCGGTGTGTATTATCAGTGTGATGATGACGTCATCAGTGCTGTGGGTGACTATTTTGCAAGCCTTGAGGAAAGCTTTTATGAGACCGGGATAAAAGCACTGCAGAAGCGTTGGCAAAAGTGTGTGGACCTGCAGGGAGACTACGTAGAAAAATAGATTCCTATTGCGGTCCCATCCTGTTCTCTTCTAGGTTAGGCTCGCTACTTATGGGACACCCCTCGTAGTTCGGATGAACATTCGTCCCAAGCAGGAGCAAGGGGTGGGGGGGCGGCAAAAATATGATGTTTCTAGCTACGTCTCTGTCTTCAAGTGGGCGCTTTTGATTCTCAGTGGATGCACAAAGTGGTTCAAGTTCCACTTAAAACTGTAGGAAATGTCCCCATTAAAAGGACTTTAAAATAATGTTTAACGTTGGTTGAAAATCTTCACAAAATGCCTCAATTCATTCTTCAATTAAGACTTTCCAATGATAATTATACATAAATTAGCCCGTATATAAGATACCAATGGTAAAAAAGCTGTTAAAATTATACTATTCTTCTACAAGAAATATCGCACTATTCATTGTGTAGGGTAGGAGTAATGACACTCAAATTGATAACAATAGGTGACGTTACTTGGAAGCATTACAACATGTTCTATTTCCACCATTATCATTATTGACCTTACACATATTGCTTCAACAAAATCAAACCCTTTGTTGCTATAGGCATTATAATTGTTCATGTTCATTAAAATATGTATGGTACTGTAAATCTAAATCCACTATGATGAACTTTCTACTGTACTTTATGGTGATAAAAATGGAAATACGTAGTCACATTCATCTACTACTCGTATTTAATACCCTTAGTCTCTCTCATCGAAAAATAAATACCAGGTTATTCGGAATCATTTTATTATATTCTTGTGCTAGTCTTGCATAATTGTATTGGACAGAATGTGGCTCATATCAACACTTCTTCGGCCATGCCTGGTGACCTCCTATAGGAAACTTTGTAGATGGTATTGCCATGCTCTCTGGTATTGCTACGATAAATCTTCTGAAATAGTACCTTCATTACATCTGAAAGCTAATTCAGCTTTTATGGATAGAAAGTTAAGAGATAGGGGAGATTAGAGTACAGAAGGTGATCTGGGTAATAGCCGCTAGATGACAGCACCTCTGTAACCCTCTCAAGTTACCTTCCTCTTAGGACTCTAGACCAGTGTTTCTCAAACAATTATATTCCTAAGTACCTTTCTAATTTTTAAAATGTATACTTTAATTAACAATTGAAACTTATAAAAATAAATTATGGTATAATCATAGAGACTATTAGTAATAGCCCATGGCTCCACAGCCCTCGAAAGGGCCTGGACCAATCTCCCGGCTGCCAGTCTCCTCCCACAATCCTACCTAGAAGTGTGGAGATCTTCAATGGGGTGATGTGGGTTGGATTGGATTGATTTGCTGTTTTAAGTCCACTTTATCCACAGTAAGGCTAATCCGGACTGGTCCTACAGTTTAAAGTGGGATCCGAACCACTATGTGCCTCCACCGGTAATCAAACCCGGAAGGGGACGTGGGGTTAGCACGTTGAAACCCCAGCCGTTGGAGATTTCTGAGACCGGGTTACGCTACTCACTCGTAGCTCCCCAATTTCCTCACGCTATACACAGGCCGAGAACCCAGAGACTGAACCCAGGTGGACTCCAACCCATGCCGTTCGGAGCCCAAAGCACAGCGCCTTAGACCGCACGGCCAGGGATGAAGACATAGTGACTATTAGTTCGATTATATGATAGACTTTTAGACAAATATAAAATTTGGTTTGAATTAGTTGACAACTGGATCTAATGGAATATTTTAGTTTCGTCTGGCCAAAATCATAAAATAAATTTGGTAAGTGCTGATTTTCTTTGGCATGTTCCATTTCAACACCTGAAAATTCCAATTAATCAGAATATTTCCACTTCATTATATTTTTTTAGTGAAAGTTGATGTGCAAACTAAATTGACCATGGGGCCCTTCCGTGAGCCTCCAAATTTGGATGCGGAATGCAACAGGCCCCATGGTTGATTGATCGCTCACCAGAACTGTCGTGAAAGGATTTCCTCTTAACGCTGGTGAACCCCGAACGAAATGCCATCTTACAAGATGGTTGCCAGCTCTGGCTTCAAATCTAAACTTTAGGAGATCCTTTCGCGGCCCAGTATAATTGACGCCAGGGCCCTGCTGTTCAGAAATACTGCTCTAGATCATGCCCTCTGAACTGAAACATCTCGGTGGTGTGGTAGCGCCAGTGGATTTTACGTTTTCTGGAATATTTTGCGCCAAACAGACCCCTTCCCGACGCACAGGCATACTTGCACACCAGAGGAAAAAATGTATTTGTATCTTCCCCGTATATAATTATTATCTGTGATAATTAATTCTGTATTGCTTGTATTCTCCTTCTTCTATCATGTTATTCATATTTGCTGAAAGATAACATGTTTGTTTTCCTTGCAGGCGTTGCCAAAAGAAATGTCGGAATAGCCTTCCCAGGTAGCCAGAGCATGAGCTCTGGTCAGCCTTATAGTGAACGTCTAGATGCAGGAGGAGCTTCAAAATCTCAAAGTTCTAGCGGAAGTGAAAGTCTAAGTTCTGGTGGAGTCAGCGGCAGCAAGAGTCAAAGCGGGAGTGAAAGACTAAGTTCTGGAGGCTCCAGCAGTAGCCAAAGCGGAAGTTCCAGCAACAGCTTCTCGGGACAACAAAATGGACACATATGGCATGACCACCGTCGAAGACATACAGGCGGATACTTCAGCAACAGCCAGAGCGAGAGTTCAAACGGAAGCAACGCTGGATTTTGGCCTGGACAATTTGGTGGTTCTCAGAGCCAAAGTGGCAGTTCCAGCCATGCATGGTCCGGTGGAAATTTTGCTGGAAGTTCCAGTCAAATCCAAAGCAGCAGCGGTAGCAGTGGGTGGAACTCGGGAGGAGGGTTCAGTTCCAGTAAAAGCTCCAGTTGAAGTTCCAGTAGAAGTCATGGATATGGAAGTTTCAGTTCCAGCTCCAGTCAAAGCACTTTGTTCAGCGGTCCCAGGAGGCAACAACCTAACGGAATGTGTCGCAGTCACGGATGTTAATGGTTCATAAGTAATAACAAATTCTTATCCGTCCCTCCACACAAAAAAATAGTAAAAATATTATCGCCGTTACAAGTAAATACATTAATCAGGAGGTAACTTCTAAGTGCATCTTAATGATAACTATTGTGCTCATTTCTTCTAGCAAATTAATAAACCCTTATGAACAGAATGTTTATTCTCATCTATCTTTACCTAATTTATAATATATCCTACTGTATCCTAAAATGATGGTGTCCTGGCTGGCCCAATGAAAGGCAAACTAGGACCCAGGACACACTTTGAAAGCTCGTATCCAGACATAAATTTATTGTTTGTTAATGACTTTTTAACAGTGTTTGGAAGTAACTAGTTACAAGTAACAGTTACTTTTTGAGAAAATGTTACTGTAACTAGTTACTTTTAAAAGTGAATAACTCTAACTGTAACAGAGTTACTTTCTTACGATAGAAGTAACGTTTCAACAGTTACTTTGCGACACTTAAATTGCCATGTAAGTGTCATATATTATTGGCGATTTAGGACTCAATGTGAGCCTGAATTTTGTTTCTGCTGTGATATAAAAACCCATCCTTTGATACATTAATTCTTGCAAACAATAGATGAAGAAGAATAGAGAAAGTTGTTGTACTAAATGTGTCTCCTGGCGGTGTTTAGTCGGTAGGCTCTGGCCTCTCTGAAGACAAAGTACACACAGCGTGGGCCTCAATGAAGCCAAATAACACACAGTGCGGACTTCTAAGAAATATGCTTAGCCTTGTCCTTGTATGCTGGGAGATCGGTTAACTTAGGCATACTTTAGATGCCAGAATAACAGAACAACTTGGCGGAGTGATTATCACAGCGTCCTACGACGACAGGGTTGCGGATTTGAATCCTGGCCTGGGCATGCTTGTTCTTTGTGAATCCCTCCATCAATTTCATCACTCATCCTCATCGTTGCGATTAGCCAAAAGGGTCGTAAAATGGGACGTAAAATAAACCAACTCAACAAATCAATCGAAATGAGAATTCTTGGAATTTCTACTTGGAAACGAAAGGTTGTTTTGCTTCTTGTATGCTATTCATTGGTGAACAGATCTCCCAAACAGGAGCTGCAAAAGGAATTGACGGTGTTAAAGGCGGAGCTACTGCGGAGCATGCGCACTCGTCCGGTTCCCCTCGAACATCCGGTTACGTTGACAGTGCTATGGGCGTTAATGTTAAACGGCGAAATGGAGTGTCAGCTGTGTATCATATGGTTACACAGTTCGATCGGAAACAAATTTATTGAGACAAGTAGCATTTCGTAGGTTTCCGAAACACATAACGAGAAAAAACCTGTGGATACAAGAGGAAGAAAGGATTGGTACCCGGCTCAAGACAGTGGATCTGTCTGTGGTGGTATGCTGAAAAAACACGTCTCTTTGGGAGGTTTCAGACCGAAGAGACACCGGGGCTTCCCCGTGTCGCTTGTCGCTTCAGTCTGAAAGCTTTCTTAGTGAGAATTCACACCGAAGTGACACGCAACACGTGCCGCTTGAGGATTTCACCAGTCGAACGCATACATACGTACATACCTGTCGCTTGTCGCTTCGGAGTAAATTCTGCCTTACTGTTTGAATTAAATTCGTGCAAGCAAAAGTGGCATGCCATGTCTTATCATAGGTTTTCCCTAAATCCCTCAGGCGCCAATGCGAAGTTGAAGTGGTTGGTTAAAGGCACTACTTAAAAACTGGTGATATTGTTATGATGTACGCTGAAGTGAATCTTTCCCAACAAATCTGCAGAAGTAATGAGTAATGCAAATACTAGCATTCTATTTCCCTAACTTTTCCAATTACAAAATAATTGAATATATCTAAACTTTTGTACGTTTTGAGTTCGTTGTGCGTGTACTGCCCATGTTATATGTCTGCCACAAAGACACGATGATTTTTATTAATCTGCTCTGCAGTTGATCATCCAAAATATTCAACAAGTCCACTCCTTCATGGTAAAAATTTAGCAAATTATTATCGTCGCACAATTGATGAAAACAAGTGCTCATATCTTACTTCGTATGCCGCGGTTTCTGTATTGGAAACAACAGGAACTGGCCTAAACCGGAAGTTCCGGTGGAACCGGGTAAAACCGTCACCAATGTTTATGTTTACATTTTTAACAGGATCTATACCAGGCAAGGTAGAACCAGAGCGTATAGAAGAGAAAGTGTGCGCACTTCGGTTTCTTCCCGTAAGCGAAGTGAACAGAGCGGTGCCCCACCGAAACACTGGCAGCACCTTCGCTTGCGACGAGCGTCTTCTGCTTGCAGTGCGGCCGCGCTTTATGTAGAGCGTTGCGTTTTGTTGTGCTAGAATAACATTTTGTACTTTTATTAATGACAACGTTGTTACGTTATTGAGTTTAGTGTCGTTAGATTTGTGATTGATCCGTTGTGACTAGTTTGGGGTATAGACACTGTTTGCATCACGATTTGCCATGCCATCGACGTTATAACACATTTTTTTAGTGAAAAGAATGAGAATGAGCGTAGCGGAATGCTGATTTTTGATGAAGTTAAACTTAGGGAAGCAATCCAGTTTAACTCGAATTCCTTAAAAATAGACGGCTTTGTTGATTTGGGAAATCTTACTCCAGACGAAAGCAAGAATCGATTAGCAAATCATGCTCTAGTTTTTATGTTTGTTCCTTTTCTGTATAATTGCTAGCAGGAATGCTTATGAATTTCCGGAAACAGAAACAATCTTAAGTGCTCTGATCCAGCTGACTCTATTAGAAAGCTTTGGGCATTTTCAGACGCACCACATTTGGATCCTAATTCATTCCAACGAATGAATGTAAGACTCGCACTGCAGCTGTTCAGCAGATCTGTGGCTAATGGAATAAAATTTTATCGGAGTATTAATGCAGAGGGGTTAGAAGGCAGTGAAACACGGAAAATTTCACAAGGGACCTGAACTGCCTGGTTGACGCATTAAATTCATTCACTCCTACACAGGCACTATATAAAGGATCAGAAGCACATACAACTTTATTAAAATGGAATGCTGACCCTTAGAGATAATCGAAATTCCTTCGCTTCAGAAAAAAAAGCTAGAGTCCTTAAGAGTGACTTTAGAAAGTACTTTAGAAGTGTCCGAATATTTGTGGAAGAACAATTACAAGTACGTTTTGACAGGAAATTTAATCAAGATCCCCTAGAACGCCATTTTGGTACAGTATGTAACATTGTTATTCGTACACATAGAATTTCCGAGGAAAAAATGTCATATCTACTAGTAAATATAATCATTCTCATATGGACCTGGAAATTAATGTTAATGAAGGTTTCACCAACAAATGTCAATAAAAATGTATGTTCAAAGTGTAATTATAAACAGAGCATATAATTTGTGTGAAAAGAGAAAAATACGCTGTTTCATGCAACATTGTTATTCGTACAGGCAAGAGTTTCATTCTTCCTCGTATACAGCGCCACCGCTATTCGGGCAGTTTGCAACTTCGTAACAAGTTTGAACATGCAGGCGCGCTCCCCGTCAAGCTGAATGCTGGCGTAGGTATTGTTGTAGGCCTATCGTCTATCTTATCAGCGTGTTCGAAATGGGCAAGGTGAAGGAATTTAGTTCCGATCTGAAGGATGTTATTATAAATTTGGCCCTTAGAGGTTATTCGTTAAGAAAAAATGGACAGTCAATAAATCACACTCCACAGTAATACAAAGTAAACAAATTTAGAGAGGAAGGTTCAACACAGAATGTGCCGAGAAAACCAAAAGAGGGACGGTTGAATAAACGTGATGAACGCTTAATTTTAAAAAGAGTGCGAGAAAACCCCCGACTAAGTGTTCCTCAGTTACGACCGTTAGTAGAAAATGTTGCTGGCAAGATGATGTCCGATCAAACTGTCCAACGTGCCTTGTGAAAGCATGGATATCATGGCAGAATACCACGAAAGAGGTCGTATGTAAATAAGGTGAATCGCAGAAATAGACTTTCATTCGCGAAAGAGCACATCCACAAGGACCAAGAATTTTGGGATAGTGTCATATGGTCAGACGAGTCCAAGATTAATATATACGGGTCAGATGGGATAAATAGGGTCTGGAGAAAATCAAATAAAGACAATGATCACATTAACACAGTTCGAACATTTAAACACGGTGGTGGGTCATTAATGATTTGGTGCTGTACGTCGTCCAAAGGTGTTGGTACCATCTAGTTTATGGATGGTACCATGGATGCATATATCTATTTGGACATATTGAAGGACAATGTAAAGCAGAGTGCCCAGAAAATGGACATGCCGTCTATCTGCAGATTCCAACAAGACAATGACAGTAAGCATAAGGCGCGAGTTACCATGAATTGGCTAATATGGAATGTGCCCAAACTACTACAAGCACCAGCTCAAAGTCCAGACTTAAATCCCATTGAGCATTTATGGGCAATTTTGAAGAGGCGAGTCCATAAAGCAGGCGTCAAGTCCAAACAAGAGTTGAGAACTGTTGTGAAAGCCGAGTGGAATAAAATAAGCTCTGAAACATGTCGGAAACTGGTTAATTCTATGAAGAACAGGTGTCAAGCAGTAATTAAAGCCCAAGAATTCACTTCAAAGTATTAGAACTGTCAGTCAATTTGCTCTGAATATACTTTTTTCTTTCATATTATTAAGTGTACGAATAGAAAAGTTGTACAAAAAATGACATGTTTCTCTTTCAGTTTCATTTAATTTATTATTGTCATTGGTTATACAGAATGTGGGTAAGATTTTATGTTCCTAATGATATTAGTTATTGAATTGTAAAGAAACAATTTCGATAGAGTGTAGGCTATTTACTTTCAGATATTAAAGCATTTTCTTTGAAAATCCGTGTGTACGAATAAGAATGTTACATACTGTATATTGCGGTCGTTCACTTGTGACGATCATCCCTCCACTGTGGATTTTCTGCACTTACATATGCTGCAATCAATTTGCGTACCAGCAAAACTTGCTTTATTTTCGGGCGGAAACTGTGAATACAGGACTGAATCTCCTCTGACGTCTTTTGTTAATCAAATGGGAACTCTGGAAAGAGCAACCGAAAATAAAAATCTTTCGGTGAAGAAGCAAGCTGAAAATAAAGTTAGGGGGAAAAAATTCCCATTGTTGAAGATGAAATTCAAATACATGTCTGGGAAAACAACATACCGAACTTAAATGAACAAACTGTTGGTAAAGAATACTTGGTGTATCATTTGGCAGTATACATAGTGCGGTATATTTCAAAAGTGAAAAGTCCAAGACTTTGGTTCGGGCGACGGCTATAAATACCTTACCTATGCATCGACAAGCGTTTATGATGTGCTGTTACGAGTGGTAGAAGTTGTTGCAGAAAAATTATCATGTGGGTGATATAATTTTTGAGTGTTTCGACAATTTAAATATAATTGCTGTAAAAACTTCTCAATTAGGATGCTGTGAAGATCATGTGCTGCGTACGCTACCTAAACTCGTATTTCGCTATCTGAAATGTCGATTTTTTTCTTCCGCGCCAAGGAGATAAGAAAGGAATTAAGTGCCTCGAAGACAGCAAAATCATCTCGGAAATTCTCCAAACTATCCAGCTGCTGAGCTCTTCTCCAAACGTAAGTAACATGCATTTTTGTTTCTTATGTAGTTAGTTATGTAAGCAACGCGAGCATCTTCCGCACCGTCTCAAACGTCACCACTGCCATCTAGGCGGTGGACCACGGCAACTCAGGGAGTGCACACACTATTCCTTCTATACGCTCTGGTAGAACCTTGGCATCCTTATGTATCATTTCGTTTTCCTTAATAATAGGCTTTGTGTTGAATTTTTACCACAAAAGAGTATCAAGCCATTGTCTGCATTAATGTTATTCATAAGTAAATATTGCAATTCTTAATTGTAACTCTATCAAGATAATAAATAATGAGCATATTTGTACATTTTCTCTTCAAAATGTACAGTAACCAGCAAAAAAAAGCGTGACATATAGAACCTGAAATACTTGCTTCTCTAAAACATTAAAAATGCTGACCAAGGCAGAATTTATTGTCAAAGAAAAACACTATACACGTGACGTTTCAACGTTATGGCAAGGTCTTCTTCAGACTCTGAACAAACTTAAACTGAAGAAGACCTTGTGATAAGGTTCAAACGTCATGTGTAGTGGGTCTTTTTTGTTGCTTTTTACAATAAATGCTGCCTTTGTCAGCATCTTTATAGTGCATCATTAATCATGGAAACAAGGCTTAACAGTGTTATCTCTTCGTGCAAGGCGTTTATGTGTGTTGCATAACTCTACGGCGGTGGTAGAAGTTACTATTGAAAATGTGTTATTAAAATCCACTTATCAACGTAGTTCGGTAACGCGCCTAAAACCAACCTTGCAAGGAAGAGAGCATTTCAAGATCTGAGTGTTCCATTTTTATTGGCGTTGACTGTACAAATAGTGGCAATAATTTTTGACCTAGAATTTTTAAAAAAACTGACAATCATAGCCACAATTTACACTAGGTTGTAAACGAAATATGCAATGACACCAAAAGAAAGCGTTAGTAATAGGACACATAGTTTATAAATACACTATAATTATTCGATTAAACCACCATTAGAAGCTATATTCTGTTCCTGGAATCTCTGCGCAAGTAGTGACTCGAGAGGACTCGACCATTGAAAGCGTGAGAGGGGAACTCTGCTCGTCCCACTCGTTTTCTCCCCTTCTCTACCGTTATGCGCGGCCTTGCTCCACAGATTCCCCAGACAGAGTGAAGGAGGCAAAAGTTTACGCTTCACACTCCTCACTAGCGGATCATCTCGTCTGGGAAAAATTAGCAGATGTCTTATTTTTAAAGCGTATCAAAAACGAAGTATTCAGCTTGTCTGTCTAGCTAAATTTAGTTTTTGGAAGCTTGGCCATTAAAAAAACATTAATTGTCCCCGTACAAAAACTAATATCAGTGTCTGAATATATCACATTTTTTTTTAATATTGCAAGTTTTAACTATAGTTATAACAAGAAAGTCTGTTAAACGGAGAGCAATTACAAATATTGTTCTTAACATTATATAAACAAAGCTTTAGAAAAAGAACAGGCACATTTCCCTAACCGAAGATATTTTCTAATATATTCAAATTTTAACAATTTGACCCAAAATACATCAAAATATAAAAGAAGCTAATGAGCACCATCTACCGAGAAAAATTAAAGTTCTGCTTAACAGAAGACGATTGGCTAGCGACGTCCGAACAAACTTGGAAAAACATGTAAATAGCCCCAAACTTGATCTACCTAACATATTCACGTGAATATCAAAGCTTAAATAAATAAAATTTAACCTACCTAACCAATTTCGATGCCTATTTCTGCTATTATATGCCTGCGTGAATAGGTTAGGCAGGTTAGGTTAGGTGCTGTTAGCATGTCTCTCCAAAGTTGTAAGGGCTAGCCGATCGTTAACAGAAGTGCCTATGGATATTTAATGTAGGGTCAAAAATAAGTTGCAGGGACTGTCAGTCATTTCCACAAGAAACTTTATTACAGTTACTTGCTAGGGTGGTAACTTCTAAAGACTTTTGAAACGGTGCTCGAAGTGGGAGAATCAGCAAGGAATTTCCAGTTTGAGCATCGTTTCCAAAGGCGTGAAAAGAATACTACTTTTCCAGATGTAAAAGAATTTATTGTTTTCATGTTCCATGATTCGTGTACCTTTGCAACAACGCTCTCAGTCCGGGACGAACTGAAAGAGAAAATTGAGTTTTTCAAGGCTCGCAAGTTCAGCGTCCGAATCCACCACCGAACCCGCCTCCGCCAGCAGAAGCAGAGGCGAAACCACCACCTCCGCCAAATCCACCATGGCCGGGTCGATGTCCGAAACCAGGCCTCCCTCCGCCGAACCCTCCAGCGCCGCTGTGACCGCCACCAAATCCGCCTCCGGGACCACGCCCTCCTCCGAAACCAGAGCTCTGGGCCCCACTCTGGCTCCCGTGGATGTTCAGAGACGCCGAGATGTCGAGGGAGCCTGCCGACGCTGAGCTCTGGCTCCCGCCGAATCCACCGCCTCCTCCGTGTCCGAAACCGTGTCGCACCTGGGCGACCCGCTTCTCTCTTGGTGAAAGGTCTTCAAGGGCAATCCTTGGCTGGTACGATCCCGCATCGTCCCTCCTGGTGCGCGGTCCCGGTGTTCTGGTGTGTTGTATCTGGATCCCAGGACCTCCTGTGTGTTGTGGTGCCGGTGGTGCTACTGGTGCTGGTGTTCGAGGAGGTAGTATTTGGACACCAGGACCTCCGGTGTGTTTGGGTGGTGGTGGTACATCTACAGGAACTGGAAAAAGAAAAACACTATTTAACCAGATGCTGCTAGACCCTACAAGACAAGCTTTTTAATAGTAACCACCAGTTTGCTGCGATTAGGGGGGTATGGGGGCAGTTTCCCCCCACTTTTAGCCACAATTTTCTCCCCCACTATGGACTCTTAATGCTAAGCATTGTCTACCAAGTGTAAGTAAACTGTCCTTGCCCCCCACCCTTAGTTTTGGTACCCAATCGTCGCTACTGGAAACCATAAATTCGCTTTCGCATGTGCTATTTATGGCTCGGCTGGACCCTTGGCCGACGAAAACTATTTTTTTTCTGAATTCTTTCTCTTCTTTCGAAAAATCTTTCAAGGCCTTCTAGAGAGCACTCAAGTGATTTTTCGCGTGGTTTGCTTTGGTTGTTCGCTAGATTTTATCAATAGTTTAATAGGGTTACGTTGCCACGAGATTGTCCTTTTACAGCTTCGTTAAACTAGGTAAGGAGCTTTTAGTCCTCAGAGACACGTATTAATTTCAACTATGGTAAGGGGCTTGGCCCTGTTTAATTGGACCGGTGCAAATAGCCCAAGTGCTGACGCACACAAAATTTTCATTTCAATAATTCAATAAAAACAATATATCTGTACAGTATATGTAAGTTTAGAAAGTTATTCATTTTCCTCAAAGCCATTCCCTAGTAATTCTAATGAATAATGATAGATGGGGATTGTTGCGAAGCAAACTAAATCCTTCTGATTCGAAGACTAAAAGAAAATCAAGCCATACACTTCCCTCCTAGTATTTCAAAACCATATTGGTGCATTATTAGCTAGAACTCTCTGAATATATCAATGAGTGCAGCAGTTATGAAAATAAATCATACCAAGAATTTCGTTTCACATTCAGGAGAAATGTCTTATGAATTGTGTTACGCCACAGTTCGAACTAGTATAGTCGCGATTGGAATGAATGTCTTGTGAAAGTAATATTGCTAATTTGCTTTTGGAGTCTAAATAATGTAATTTAAACAATAACCATTTAATATACACCATATTGTTAGCTAGCTAGTATCCTTGGTTTAGTGTTAGATGTTAAACCCTACCAAGTCAGTGGATTTGGCTTCATATTCAAACCAAGACATGGAATCTGGTTTAGTCTTTGTAGTCGCACCTAATTCCATCTTATCAGCATATGCCCTCAATGTTTTAAACAGCTTAACATGCACCTCTCTGCTTATGCAGTATATCGGTTAGCATAATGTATTGCGAAAGGATGAGGTTCCAAGTCAATTTTGTTATTTTATTCACTTCATGGTATCATTGTCGTCGTTATGTTAACCTCCATGGCGAAACAGTGTGTCACACTGCGAAGCTAGTAGTTCTAGGTTCGAATCCCATAGATACTGCGGACGTTTAGTTGTGTTTTCATCTAATCTATTTATGACGCAGGCAACTGATCGGGTGCCGCTCTCGGGGGGCGCCAAACCTCCATGAGTAATATCAAAAATTATTATTTCTGATTACGTAAGTGTGATTATTTCTTTAAAGAGTTGGATTTTTCTACCCAAGAATTAATTGAAGTTTCTGCCTCGTAACATAATAAGTATATTGCAAAATCGTGTAGAAATTTTATCTGAGAGATTACTGTTATTTTGATGTCAGGGTGGAAATAAGGGGGGAGGGGCAAATATCTACCTTGCCCGCGTGAACCTTTTATCTTGAGCCGCATCTAAATCTATCAGTTCAACACTCATTCACATTGTCATGATCATATTACAGAGGTGGAAAGGCAAAGATGCCAGTAGAAAACAACATTGTTGTGGTTAGCCCTAAGGTACCATCAATGAGGTATTTGTAGAAGAATGAGGGACAATACACCCTCCACCACTTTTGGTTTCAAATTAATAGTTCTTTTTTGTGTATAACAGCCGCGATGGTCCAGTTGATAGGGCGTCTGCCCATCACACGGGAGACCCGGGTTTGATCCCCGGGATGGGTGACCTTATGGGGGAATATTTCAGAACGTGAACTTGCATAAAGCCTGACATTCATCCAGCCTCTATCTAAATGGGTAACCATTGGAAAGGCGGGGTGAAGGCGACCAGAGCGTGGTGCTGACAACGTTGCCACCATAGTAGCACAGTTCGTGGATTTGATTGAATTGTTGTTTTAATTCCACTTAATGCACATATAGCCTAATCGGGACTTGACCTGCAGTTTAAAGTGAGATCCGAACCAATGTGCAATGTGCCTCCACCAGGTATCAATCACGAGACCACTTGATTACAAGGCAACGACGTTACTACTACGTCATCGTGGAGACCCCAGATCGTGAATGTGTGGGTCTACTCTTCCACAGAACCCTACGAGCCGTCATGGCATGTAATGTGCAGATGAAACCTCTTTCTTTATATAGACGAGTATTACCTGTATATACACCTATACACGCACACTATTATGCTTCCGGCCTTCCCGATGGCGTAGTGCTAACGTCACAGCCTTGTAATCAAAGGATCACGTGTGCGATCCCCAGTGGAGGCACATAGTGTGCTTCTGATCGCATTTTAAACTGTAGGTCTAGTCCCGATTAGCCTATCTGTGTACAAAATGACTTAAAAACTCAACTCCAACGCTTCCATATAATTTACTTGTTCCCTTTCCCCATCCCACACACACACAGAAAATTCTACAAATACTGCACTCGCTAAATTAAGGATGGTTCATTACACAAACCCGATTAAAGATTCGTTACCTATTTTTTTTTTTTAACAAATGACATGTAGAGGTTTAGAAAATATAAAGTTCTCGATCTTGGCCACAGTGGAGGCATCATCATGCTCCAGCAACCTTTACCTCCAAAGTTTTCTCCCAGGTACCCACTTATTGGAGGCTGTTTATGCAGGGACATAGAAACATTCCACACCCTTGGAATCGAACACAATCTTCCACGTGACGATGTCTGATCCCTATACAGTGACACATAAATATGAAACAAACCGACAACACAATCATTAAAAAAACAAAAATGCAAAAATGGTGACCTTACCAGCTTCAATGACAACTAGTGCAACAATGGAAAACAACACTGCGTAACGTAGCATCCTGTCCACCATAGTGAAAATGCTGAACGCTACCGAACAAGGCACCGAGCTCCAATGTGATCCACTGAGTATATATACACACTTTTTATACCTCAACCCTTCGAGAATATGATATACAGTACTCATTCGCCAATGACAAAGTGCTCTTGAGTTCCATCGTTATTGGCCCGTTCTAGGACACAGACTCACAAGTAGCAGTCACTGTTTAGACTAGAAGAGTATTTAACCTAAGCCAAGGATAGTTTCGTTCTTCCTTTCACTGAAGTACCACACCTGGTTCCAATAATCCTCAATCTCTTCTGCAAAAACTGCTTTAGGTCCAGTCCTCGAGGCACTGTTTGTAAAGCCGTGGACAAGTTGTGTGAATTTGCTTCCGAAAGAAGTATGTTTGAACAGGGAAGGACGGTTATTAAAGATCAACAGATTTAATGGAATGTTGATACCCACGTTCGTGACGTCATGGTTTGTTCTGTTGAGTACTACGTAGGCCTCTTCTATTTCTTCTTCGTAGTCGTTCTTGGTGAAGTTATACGCTGTTGTCATTCATAGCCCTATACTCTTGTCTTTTCCTTCACTGAATATCGTACATTTCTCGATAGGAAACCAACTCGGAGAAGCGCTGTTGCCACTTTTACTTGCAGTGCTTAGACATTCATTCATTCACTGCGACTTTATACTCCCAAGGTCTTCACATTGTGTACAATAATAGCACAACATTGATTGAGTGATTGATTCAGTTGGTGTTTGAAGTTCACTTTATGCACAGTAAGGCTAATTGGGACTGGACCTACAGTTTAAAGTGTGATCCGAACCACTATGTGCCTCTACCAGGTATTGAACCCGGGACCCCTTGATTACAAGGCGACGACGCTACCACTGTGCCATCGGGGAGGCCCTAATAGCACAACATAATAACACAACCTAACAAATATAACGCAACTGCAACCTGACGTTAAGAAACCTCTGAAGAAACTGAATTGGCAACATCTGATTTACTCCACGTGGACTTGACAGGTACTGTCATTTCTTGGAGGAACGCTATTAGTGGGAAAGGTTTGAGGGGAGTATTTACTGGGGTCCACGTCAACTTGACATATGGTTGTCAGAGGGAAACTTAGCAGTCCGAATTTTCTTAGAAGTAAAGTGACGTTCCGATAAGGACTGAAACTATACACGAATGACAGCAAAACCAAAAGATCTGTAAATAAACGTGTGTGACAGGAATCAAAATCTTTACCACACAATGACCATTCGTATGTGACAAATGGACCTAATTTTTGTTTGTCGAACTTTTGTTTTTGTTTTGTTTTAAATAAATGTCGACAAGAATGTCACTCACAAGAAAGGAGGTTGCAACCACGTTATTAAACGTTCCGCGTCGCTTTTTCTTCACCACAGAATAGAAATAAATAGCATTCTGTACCTCGATGACCGATTTCAATAACATGTGCTCCGATTGGCCGACAATCTGTGGTGAAAAGCTTTGTTTAAAACCGAACCTAATTGGAAATTCTCGAACGTTAACCGTGAATTCAAGAAACAACAAACCTATGGTCTGACGTCACTTCCTTTAAGCTTGAAATTCAAAGTGCTGTTCGTGGTTCATTTTATCGTGTACGGAAAATTACGGTTCAAAATTAAACAGCGCCAAAGAGTTGTTCTCCTTTTTTGTATCCCCGGTTTGGTGTGTTAAAAAGCAGGGAAAACAAGGAAGTGGGGGATATACAAAGAAAGAAAGAAAGAAATGCGGATACAAAGAGAAAACACATAAGTAGATTAGAAAGAGAGAGAGAGAAAGTGAAAGAAGAAAAGAAATGATGAGAAAGTAAAATGAGGAAATAAAGGGAGACCGAGAGAGAGAGAGAGAGAAAGTGGGAGAGAAGGGAAATAAAAGATAAAATGAGAGAGAGAGAAACAGTTATGGATGGAAAGAATATGACATAAAGATAGATTAGAGAGAGAAAGAGAGAGAGAGAGAGTGAAACAAGGAAACACTAAAACAAAGAAATAAATGGAGATGGACTGACACTCAATTATCTTATCAGTTACATTCTTTATTGTTGTCTTAATTTTTACCCATTTTCTTTCAACATTCTCTTCTTCTTTTCCTAGTTCTAGTGTTTCTCTATTTCATCTTGATATTGTTTAAGACATTCTTTATTCTTTAGCTTCTTTATATTCCATCTATTTCTATTCTTAGTTTTAATTTTCTGTACATTGGCAACTCTTTGTCTGACCATGGTTTTAACAAGAAAATGATCACTGTCGCAGTTTGGTCCCCTACATGCTCTTACATCAATGATAGATGATGAATATCTCGATGATATTAACACATGATCCATCTGGTTTACTGTATTTGATCCTGGTAGTTTCCATGTTCCTTTATGTACAGTTTTATGGTCGAATAAGGTACTTTCTATTATCATTCTTTCTGAATCTGCGAATTCTATGAGTAATTTTCCAAATTTCATTTGTTTCACGAAGCAAAGAGTATTTTCCAGCTACTATTGTTACAAAATCTTCTTGTTCTATTTTTGCATTGAAGTCACCTAATATGATTTTTATATCACAGTTTGACATTTTTATAGGTGTCTTGAGAGTGTATCATAAAACTGTTCTTTTTCATTATCTTCATTGTCTTGAAAAAGGAGAGAAAAATACTGATACAAACAGAAGTAGACGGAGATAGACTTGAAAGAGAGATAGAGAAAGTGAAAGAAGGAAACATATATTGAAAGCCTAAAAGAAAGAAATAAAGGAAGATGGATAGACAGAGAGAGAGGGGAAAATAATATGCAGAGGAGAAGAAAGAAAGAAATGAGAGAAGGACATAAAGAAATGGTTACGGATGTTAAAGTAAGACATGAAAGAAGGAATGAAATGGCGAAAAACTAAAATAAAGAAATGAATGGAGCTCGACTGACAGAGAGAGAGAAAGGGGAAATACATAGAAAGAAAGAATTAAAACATAAAAGGAGAGAAAAATTAGTTACGGGCAGAACAATAACATATGAAAGAAGGAAATAATAGTAAAAGACTAGAATAAAGAAATCGAGGGAGATCGGTTCACAGAAAAAGAGAGAGAGAGAGAGAGAAATAGTGGAAATTGCAGTACGAGGGTAGACAGTAAAGTAGAGGATCTTTGTACCTGTGACCACCTAAGCCTCCAACTCTAACCCCACTCTAAGAAAATTCTCCGGCAGCCACGTGAAACCACAGTACTACAATTTCTGGAAGACATTTCACTTCCAGTCTCTCAACAATTTGCATCCCAAAATTAAACACTGAGCTTGACAGAAATGAGCTGTTAAAAATTTCGTAGTTACGGATGTGTCTTAAATCTGTCACTGATAACAGAGAAAATATTTCTTGGTGACTGGACTAAAATGGAGTGAGTACAAAAACTTTAATAATAATTTTGTAAAAGCTTGGAATTGTTTTGAATGATTTTGTTAGAGAAATCAACACGATGATATAAAGAGCCCCTATCGAGCGTTTGCAGCAGTCCCAGAAGAAAATACAAGGTTCACGAATAATGAATGTTAAGGCCTACTCTTTTATGGAAAACCATTACAAGTGTTAACAAATCTCTTACAAAACAGAACACACACACACTGTTGTAATCGCCTAGGACTGTTTCATTTCTTTGATGAAACCTTTTGTAAATGGGTTATTAATTTTCACATGGAACAGCTGATTGCAATCACGTGTCTACATTTGTACAATCATATAATTGTCCTTAGAGGAATGTGTCATGACTTACCAACAAGTTTCAACTTACAACACAGTGTATAAATAATGGGATTGCATAAAAATTAGTAATATTGAGACAATATGATTTTGGAACTAGAAATCTCTAGCTATAAACTATATACATTATAAATTGAAAAATGAATACGTTCTCTTGGTAGACAAGGCTTAGTATTTAGAGGCCATGGCGCGGGGGCAAAAAGTGGGGAGGCAACTGCCCTCCCTTGTCCCTCTAATCGCCGCCATTGGTCTATCATGCAGGAAATTAAGTTTCATCCTGAACGTCTCCGAAAGGGCTGGTGTCTTTGGGTGAGATCCTATAATAACTCTCCTCAAAGGAACGCGCATTACTTCGCTCAGCCCTCTCGCTTTCTCCCTTTCCATACCGTTATGCGCGGCCTTGCTCCATAGATTCACGAGTCAGAGTGAAGGAGGTAAGAGTTCTACTCCTCACTAGCGGGTCGCCGCGTCTGAGGAAAAAGTAAGAGATTTCTTATTTCTTAAGCCGTATGAAAGATATTGGCATTGTTGAGTTTTGTGGATCGTGGCTATAAAAAAAACATTCATTGCCCCTACAAAAATTACAATTAATATAGCATTTTGAAAAACTAAATATGCTGACCAAGGCAGTAATTTATTTTATTAAAAACATAAACTAAACGTAACGTTTCAACCTTCTAGCAAGGTCTTCTTCAGACTCTGTATCAAGTACAAAAGTACAAAAGTAATAATCATGGAAACAAGGCTTAATGGTGTTTTAATATAGCATTTCCATATTTTCATGAAAGTGCATTTGGTTAACACTGTAGTTAAAGTATGTCCACTTTTAAATCAAGAGAACATCTTTTGAACGAAGAACAAATACAAATACAATTTAAACATTTGTAAACAAATCTTTGGAAGAATAACAGGAATATTTCTCTCCACGAAGATGTTTAAAAATAAATTTAAATCTTAACAAAATTGAAGCAAAATACATTAAACTAAAAAAGAAGCTAATAAGCACCATCTGTTGACTATTGATCAAAGTTCTATGGATATTGAACTCTGTTAGAAATAACACCGGTCGGTATAGATTTGGATGACTCGCAGTTGACTGTGGTCTCTGTATAATTTCAGCATGCTGATTCCAAAAATTAAACCATTTTTACCCATTTTTTTTCAGAAAATAGCAATATATTAACCTTTCTAACATCATTAATGCGTATCACTGGTGTACGCAGAGGAGAGGCTGATGAAAAATAACATTTTGAAATGAAAGCATTGAAGAACTTGGGAAAAACCAGAGGCAAATGCAACCCCCCCCCCTTAAAATGATCCCCGATTGTCATTTTTGAGAGTTGAAAGTTCTAATGATACGAAATGTCTTATTCTGTACACCGTTCCCCTAGAAATCAGCTATGTTCTATCCACCTTTACAATTCCAGCCCCTCCCGAAAAAAAATTCCTGCGTATGCCAGAGATTCGTATGTACATGAATTACATTGTAATTATCGGTAATTTTCTTTCACCAAAGCCACCCCTCGATTACTTGCGGGGGGGCACAGAAAACTGCGCTGACCCCCTGCCCACTCATGGCAACGTTCCTAATGGGGGGGTATTGAAATTCAGAACTACGCCACTGCCTTCAGGCAGTTTGAAATAGATAATTATGACATTTGGACTTTCAGCATATTTCATTGATGATGAAACATATTGGAAATGGTATTTACATTTTTCTGATTTATCTTCCTTTTTTTTCAATTATGTTTATTAGTGGTTATAGTGTGGAAACCAGTGAGAGTAGAGAGTTAGTTTTGTTAGCGTAAAGCAGTAGTATTACAGTCAAACCTCGTTAATCCGGACTAATGGGGGTGGGATAAGTTGACCGGTTTAACGAAAGTCCGGATTAACTGAAATAACCGAAAAGAACAGTAGAAAGTGCATTAAAACTCCGTTTCTATAATAGCAACAAAACACGTTTATTATGGTGTATTTAAAGGGCATAGGCCTAAATACACTATACAGTACAGTACAAAGTCTGGGAGAAACAGAATTTCATCAGTGGTTGACTGCCTTTTCCTTGGGAAGTTCTTTTGTTGACTTCTAGCCACATTTAAAACCTTGCATTCTGCTTTTTTTCTTTTTCTTGCCTGTCCGGATTAAGCGAAGTCCGGCTTATCGGAGTCCGAAGTAACGAGTTTTTACTGTACTTCTTTGCACATATAATATTAATTAATAACAAAATTAATTAATTAAAATGTATAAATATTCAACATGCATAGATTTGGTTGGTTGATTGATTTGGTGATTTAAGTCCACTTTATGCACAGTAAGTCTAATCGGGACTGGACCTACAGTTTAAAGTAGGATACGAACCACTATGTGCCTCCAACAACATGCTTAGAATAACTAAGGATTATGTTTCTATGTTAGTGAGTGAAGATATAAAGTCTATCATGTGGGAAACCAGTATGGGGTAGAGACGAAGGCTTTCCTGGGTGGCTTCAGGAGGTGTGACCTCTGGGAACTTTAGGAAATTAGCTATATTGAAAAGTTAAAAGAGGAGAGTGAAAAAATAGAAATGAAAATAGAAAAAAAACATATATGTAGAGAGAAGGAAGTCAAAGGAGAAAGAAAATGTTATGTGTATCGATTAGAATATTAGTGTAATTTTAGATACTGTAGTTAGAAAAAGATAGTTAATTTTAGAGATATATTTAAACGCTGGGAAGAATCATCCAGACGTATTTCTTGTGGAAATGTCAGTGGTTCTCTCATTGTTGTCGTGTTCGTTTCTCGGAATCGCACGTCCTTCATTGAGAAGCCATCATGGTAATATTTGCAGCCAGGCTCTTAGCTTCTGTAGTGAGGAGCGGCGTTATGCAATAAAGCACTCGCAGCAAGTATGGTAGACAATGGTGCAGGCAAAAAGTGCTTGACAATTGCCTCTTCCCTGCCTTGTTCAGTTTCCACGATCGCCCTTGAGGCACTTCTACTGATTCAGCAGGTTGAACAGTGACTTGGTCGATTGCACCCTTTACAGGCGTACTTCCTTGTCCTTGAACCTGCCTGGGCAACGCCTCTTCGATTCTTTTTTGTTTCGTGGTGCGTTTCAGGCTTGTTTTTCTCTTTTTTATTGGCGATTTGCAGCTTCTCTAGATACCATCAAAAGCCGAGAACTGCAATATTCGTTGCACTCGGCAAGTGCAACACAACGGCCTTCAACGTCCAAAAGATTATAAAAATCAACAGGATCTTTCTTAACTGTACACAACACACCGGTTTTTGTAACTAGTTTGTTCACATTATTTTCTACATAAACTTTTTTTAAGCTCCCTGTAATTAGTAGGATAGTCTCACAATTTGAAAAACACCGAGTACCCTTTGTAGGGAGAGGGTAAGAGAAAATTCCTCCTTGTGAATGTTGCATCTCCCTTTCTGGTTGCTAAATTTTAACCTTTGGAGGGGGAGCATGATTTATGACATTCCGATGCTTCGACAAAAAGTACTACACGAAGGATTTTTTTAGGAAACTAAATATTTCGCACCTTACATCATCAAGGGAATATGATGGTGCCTGTCAATCCGTTATCTTTACCTGAACAATCCTCGAGTCAAATGAGAGAGAGGGAAGGAAGGTGATTAGAGTAACAGAGGAAGAATAAAGATACAATGAAAGATATGGGAAAGCAGAGACAGTAAGAAAGAGAAAGAAAAACAAAAACAAAGATAGATAGATAGATGAGAATAGAGAAACAGGGAGGGAAAGGTGGAAGAAGAAAGGGAAGAAGAAAGGAAGAGAGAAAGAATATAGAGAAGCAGGAAGAAAGAGAGATAAATAGAAGGGATAAAAGATAAAGGAAATAGACACACAGGAAGAAATAAAGAAAAATAGAAGGGGATAAGGACAAAAACAATAGAGAAAAAGAGAAGAAACATGGAAGGGGATAAGCAGAAAGAAATAGAGATAGATAGAAGGAGAGGAGGAGGATAGAAACAGGAAGGAAGAGAGAAAAATACAAGGGAATAAAGTAAATGAATAGAGAAAGAGAGAGAATGATGGAAGGGGATAAACAAAAGAAATAGAGAAAATAGAAGGGGATAGAGAAATGGGGAAGATAGAGGGGAATTGAGAAAGAAATAAGGAAATAGAAATAGCTGAAGAAAAATAAATCAAATTGGAAATTTAAACAGAGAAAATATACAGAAACTGGAAGAAAGAGAGAAGGAGATAAATAAGCACAGTAGACAGAGAGAGAGAGAAAGAGAAAAAAAGAAATGTTGTAAGAGGAAATCTTAACAGCAATGACCAACTAAGAAGGAGGACCTACTTGAAAATATTGTTTCCAAGTGAACTAAATTCTCCTTTCAATCCAACTGTGCACCAAGAATAGTGATCAACATACCGAGAAGTTCGACCAGCCCAGCTATTCTTATCTGTTTCACTCCTTAATGCATGTGGTTCAGTTCCATGGACGTCCGCAAGATTCTTTTCCAGGGAGGGGCAAGCAAGATAATTTTTCCCGGGGGGGGAGTGATGCCCTCTCAAAAAACACTGCTTCAGTCTGAAATTACCATGTTCCTTCAACGCACTTGTAATAATTAACATAAATTACTGTGACTGAAAATAAATTATGTGTGAAATATATAACTTTTAGGTGGACATTCATTTTCCATGCGGAGGCCGTGGCCCCCTTTGTCCCCCTTTCTGAACGCCCATAATTACATCATTTCCTCACAATAATATTATATGAATATTCGATCGTGACTTTTGGCTCAACCTGTATTTTGAACAAAGTACAAATACATGATTGATTGATTGATTTGATTTATTTACTTCCCTTTTTGTGCCACTTCTGGCTAATTTACAAATATGGGGATGAGTGATGGCATGATGAAATTGGTGAATGAACACTCACGAACATCCATGCCCAGGCCGGGATTCGAACCCGGCACCCCTGGAGTCGTAGCGCGATGTGCTAACCACTCTCCCACAGGGGCTGGCACACTTTCGTGGAGTTCAAACATCCTGGAAGTTATAAAAAATGCGTAACTATTTTTAGTTTTGCAACAGCATTATAGGAAGAAATGCAATTCACTTAAAGTGAAATGAAATACGAGCACTTTTCAATTCTTCGTAAAAGTAGAACATGCCTGCTCAAGATATTTAGGAAAAGGGAAAAACCGACGTCAAAGAAAGCAAATGACCTCCAAGGTACTCAAATTATACTGGACTATTTAATTCGTGAACTGTGCCTGCCTAAGTCGAATCGTCACACACCGTGGGCTTCAGAGTAAATTACTTACTTTCCTTATCTTGCCTGCGACATGTTTTAAGCCTTATAATGTTTTCTCTGTAAGGAAAACAGTTTTTGAGCAGGAAGTAAGGCTTCTTTATTACTGATACGAGGTCATAATTTTTTGACATTTTCGAACACATTACTGATCACAGTTACAATTTTCTTCATGTCCATCTCTCCCTCTCTGACACTAGTTCCTCTCTTTCCTCTCTGTATTTCTCGTTTGTCTCTTCCTCTCCTCTATTTCCTCTTTTCTTTGTCTCTCACTCTCCCTCCCTACCTCTTTTCTACCTACCTATCTCTCTCCCTATCTCTTTTCTACCTACCTCTCTCTCTCTCTCTCGCTCTCTCTCTCTCTCTCTCTCTCTCTCTCTCTTTCTCTTTGTTACTGTAAGGTATTCTTCTTCCTCTTTAATTCTCTCTCGCTTTCTCTTTGTCTCTCTTACTTGCTTCTCCCTCCCTTTATCTGTGTTTCTCTTCTCCTGTTTATCTCTCTCTCTCTCTATTATTCATGTTCCCTTCTCTCCCTTCTATTCTTCTTCACTTCTCTTTCTATCTCCCTCCCCTTCTCTCTGTCTCCCCATTTTCTGCTTTCCTGGTCACAGTTCGAATTCCTACTTTCTTTTTTTTCCCTTCTATGTATTTTTCTCTCTATCTTTCTTACTTCCTGCTCCTCTGTTTATGTCTCTTTTCTATCTTCTCCCTGTTTACCTATCGTTCCCTCTCTCTCCCCCTCTCTCTTTCTATCTCCTTCACTTCCTCCACGTCTCCCTCTCTTCTCTCCTTCTCTGTTAATTTCCAAAGGCTTATTAACGCATCACTAATTACAGTGCCCGCACGATTATCATCGTCTATTTGTAAAACCAGTTTACCGAGATGAAACTTCTGAGAAACCTATACAGCACAGGTTATACAAACTGGCTTCTTTTGCGGGAGATCTTTTTTTTTCTGACAGGATTCCCCTAAACAATATCGCGATTGCTTCCTTTCTGGTCCGCTTAGATATTATCGCACCTTCTGGGGAAATCCGCGCTGGAGGATGTAATCGCAATTGTTTCCTCTTCCAGATGGACCTTTGCTCTTTGGCTTGACAAGTTCGTGTTTATGCTGTTTGATCGTTTTCTCTGAACTGTTACGGGCAATCCCAAGGTTATTTAAATGATAGGCTGGAAATATTATGCAAGTCCAGCAGAAATCTTTGTTTGCATTTCATTCTACAAAGCAGGCCTTAACCTGTAAATAACATAATGTACAGTATTTAAAAGTTGTGAAAAGTTATGTAACATGAACCTTACCTGATGATAAGGAATTTATTAGGAAAAATAAATTTTGCATGATAGCGTCTACAAAATTTATTGTAATATGCTAAAACTAATATTCAGGGAACCTCTCATTATTCTATTTATATCATTAATAATTTACTTGATAGAATATCAGGTATTCTATGCATGCCAGTGGTCTTAACAACTATCCGTGACAAAAATATTGAGCCCTCTGTTTACGTACTTGTAATATTGTATTCCGTAGTTGGAAAATTATTCTACATTGCATTTTCTTATTATAATGAAAAATTTACTAAAAGTGTAGTTCTTTCTTCCATTTTGGAAGAACGGGGAACTTAACATCATACAGTTCATAATCAACTATTGATATAAAATTGAGATTTTTTGTACTTAAAGATTGATTATTTTGGCACCTCTGTGGAAAAAGAAGATTTTTCAAAAATCTAAATTTTAGGCAAACGTGCAATCTTGAAATGCATAATTGCAAATTCAATGAAATTGTAAAAAACCGTTCATATGACACATTTGATCCAAATCCAGAAGTTTGACGTGTATATCTCAAGTATGACCACAGATATAAATTATTATTGACTACTCCTAATATGGAAAATGCGCGGATGACGTATGGCGAGATGCGGCCAATCTCGGACTCCGCGGGCTGCAGGTGACTTGCACAGCGTTGCCGTTTCGCTACACGGCCTGCTGGAATCTTGGAAGTGCGTTCCGTTGGTCCGATCCAAAGCATTGTAGCAGTGTTAAATGATGAATAAACAATTTGTCTTATTATGAATGAAAGACATTTTCTTTGTATACTTTAGTTTTTGTTACATTTTCTAGCTTTTTTCCAATCTTTATACGAACGTCATTTTCTCCGTATCTGTATCATTTTATGTCGCTCATTTCAACAGAGTAAGTGCAACGAAGAGCACGATTTGATGAAGGCGATAAAGGATCTTAACAAATATTCGAACCCGTGACTTCTGGCTTCGCAGTCTCCCCTGTATAAATAAATAACGTGCCTGCGATGTATAGCAACTTCATAACAAAATAAAACAGGAAAGAAAAAGTGCATGTAAGGGATCTTATGTATGTGTGCGAGTTCAGGCAATAATTCATGGTAGGAACACAAGAGTGATAAAATAAAATTTGCATTCGTCAATTACAGTATCTGAACAATGCTTCCCTGTGCAAAACAATTCGCCTTGTAACCAAAACTTTAGGCTTACTTTCCGTGTCGAAGATGCTGGCTGAACACAGAATTTAAATGGCCGCCGGCGGCGTGTGGCAACAAAGCGCACTTCGTCGTAGCAACGAGAAGGAAAACGCGCGAGCCGGTTGCCAGGAAAAACAATTCTGTCTGTCGTTTTCAATTCGCAGAATATGTATGAAAAGATAAGGCATGGAAATTTGATTTTTATTCCATGCTCATCATTTGGATATGCTTAGCGTCGCCATTGGGCTAGCCGTTACCGAGATTGCAACACTGTTATTAAACATTAATTGTGGCTGTTCCACAAATGATAGCAACGTTATATATGGCTGAGATATTTCCACATAAACAAGCTTCAATCACGAGAAATGTCATATTTTTACGACTGGTTTACAAGAAGCTACACACAATTGAATTCGACTTACATAAAAAACACACGAAAAAAACTACACTTTTATGAACACTTTTGTTTTAATAGAGAACAGACAGAGCTAAAATCAATTTGCAGCAGATACTTCTGGCTTTCCAATGAGATATATTTGACTTCTTTCCTCCCACGGAGTACAATTTTACAAGCACGTAAACAGAGGGCTCAATATTCTTGTCATGGATAGTAGATATAAGCAAGATAATGAATGTATGTTGTTATCTCTCCACTCTCACGCCATCTGTTTACATATTCATAAAATAATAATAAAAATTGCATATCTTTAATAACAAAATTTAGTATTGTTGCTAATTCACCTTTTAACATTAATAATAAAATGTATTATTATTACATGGTTAGAGTACCAGAACACTTCCAGCAATCTATTTCGATGTATGTGCCTCTAGCCGGGGTTGGTGAAAGAAACTGTAGTTTGAATCGTAGCGCTGGCTAAGATTAGATGTTGTTATTGTTAGCTTTTGTTATTATAGTATTATTGTTATTAGGAAATCATGTAGACCCCTTTACCCAATACGTCTGAAAAAGCTATTATCTCTTTAAAGAACTAAAAACAAAGTGATCAATCTTACTCGAGACGTGTGTTAACACAAATGATCATTAGGCCAAAAACTAAATGACAATCGCCTTTTCAAAGGGGTGACTCCTAGACAATTCAAATTAAAGAATAGTTTGTGTGGCTTGAATTCGTTGTTTCATCAAGTCACTGGTACAAGAAATGTAATTGTATTAATTAACAGACTAAGATCGGGTCATTTATGTACTAGGCAACATTTATTCAGAATTGGAATAACGAACAATAAGCAATGTGAATGTGGCTGGGAAAGTGCAGATGCCCAACATATAATACTGGGGTGTCCAAAATGTAATAAGGAGAAAAATACCTCATATAAAACTTTATATAACTTAAAGGGTCAGTTTTCAATACAAAGTTTGTTTGTCAATCCAAATGTTCGGGTAGGTTCTAGTTTGATAACATTCTTAAGAAAATGTATCATACAATTGTCAAGGGGAATGCTTTTATTTTTCAATGTGAAATAGGGTGGAAAAGACATAAGGATATTTTTAATGTAAAACAATTATGTGTGGACAAAATGTATAATACACCAAAACGGCTTCAAATCTGTTAGGTCCAAAATAAAAGAATGAAAGCTATTTGAAGCTGTACTTACAGTGGAACCCTAAATAAAATTATCTCCAAGCAGAATCGAAAACAGGACCTATTGATTACAAGGCTAAAACATTAACCACTGTGCTTTCTGGGAATCCCATGCTCTCATTTTGCGAAGAAAGCAATGCGAACATGAAAACCCATTCCGTGCAGGGCAACGTTAGGGATGACGTCATCCGACTGGGCAGTGGTAATTTTTTTTCCAAACTTGTTATCTTCTGCATCTTGTCCAATCACCTCTTCCGTTATACTCGAACCCACACAATTGACGGGCTTGCAAAGTACAAAAAAAAGGACGATATGGAATACAAAAACGTGCAAAGAGAAGAGTAGAGAAGGAAGAAGATGAAATCGAAGCGGCAATTCAGAGAAAGGTTTCTGGAGTCCTTGGATGTGTAGGATGACTTTGCTCGTCCAGACGAGAACCCCTTTGGGAACTCCTCCTGGAACGAGCTAATGAGGGAGGGAGCACACGTAACCGAGTGGGCTAACCCATTCTTGAAAAGTACTTTGTCATTGGCGGCGTGAAACTGACACAATAATAGCTCGGAAGATGGGGTTTTCTGGTATAAAAACTGTGCATGATCCCCCATGGAAGCACATTCTAGTCTGGGCTTCTGGTTTTGGTGTTGCCCAGTTTGTGCAGGATGATTGGTTACGTTGTGCTGATTGCAGCGGTGGCTCTGGCTGGTCTATCAGAAGCCGGTAAGGATATCTGCTGTGCTCTTGTTATTTTGATTCTTGTCTCTCTCTCTCTCTCTCTCTCTCTCTCTCTCTCTCTCTCTCTCTCTCTCTCTCCCTCACTTTATTGTTTTCTCTCCTCTTTCACCCTCCTTCTCTCTTCCTCTCTCTTTCCCTTTTTCCTTTCTATCTTCTTGCCTCTATCTCCTGTATTATCTCACTCACTCTTCTCTCCTTACACGCACTTTCTCTCTTTTTCTGATTGTACTTTTTTATCTTTCTCCTCTCTTTTCTCCCCCTTTTCTCTCTCTCTCTCTCTCTCTCTCTCTCTCTCTCTATCTCCTTTGGTATTATATTTAACACAAGAAGGGAAAATATAGTACTTCTAATAGCATGTACGAGGGTCACTATTTATATTTTGAGCCTAACAATGAAAAAACAGGAATTTGGCATTGAAAACTGCTTTATTGTTTTTCGAAGTATTCTCCTTTATGGTCAATACACTTTTGCATTCGTTCGAACCATTTGTCAAATCAGTTTTTCCAATCTTCTTGAGACACCTCCATAATATGGTTTTTGAACGCATCAACGGCGTCTTCCGCCGACGAAAATCGTTGTCCACGCAATTTATTCTTGACATTCGGGAACAAGAAGAAGTCATTGGGTGCCAAATCAGGACTGTACGGCGGATGACCCATCAATTCGATTTTCTGACTGTTCATAAAGTCGGTTGTTAGACGAGATGTGTGACAGCTGGCATTGTCTTGATGAAGAATGATCCGACGGCGTTTGTTTGTTTTCCGTATTTGACCGAAGACCTCTGGCAAACAAATTGTTGTGTACCATTCAGAGTTGACCGTTCTACGTTCCTCTAAAGGCACAGTTGCCACATGACCAGTTTTCCAGAAAAAACAGGCGACCATTTGTTTCGATGTGCTTCGAGCGCGAACAACTTTTGTTGGATTGGGTTCATCTTGAAACACCCATACAGTCGACTGCTGTTTACGTTCCGGCTCATATGCATATATCCATGATTCGTCACCTGTTACAATCTTATATACGTCTTTTGAAGCACCACGATTGTATTTATTGAGCATTTGTTTGCACCAATTGACGCGAGCGTCTTTTTGAGTTTTTGTCAAATTGTGTGGGATCCAACGAGAACATACCTTTCTCGCAGCTAAATGATCATGTAATATTTTATATATCCTGGTGGAACTAATGCCTATGGTTGCCTCAATCTCACAGTATGTCACATGACGATCTTGCAGTATTAGGTTTTGCGCAGCATCAATGTTTTCTTGAACAACTACTGATTTTGGACGACCTTCGCGAATCTCGTCGGTGAGCGAATGGCGGCCACGATTAAATTCGTTATACCAGCGTTTCACAGTGGCAAAGGATGGGGCTTCATCGCCAAATGTGGAAGTAAGTTGATCGATGCACTCTTGTCTTGATAATCCACTTCGAAAATCGTAAAAAATTATCGCACGAAAATGTTCACGAGTTAATTCCATTTTATTGTTGTCGCGCAATCTCCAAGGCAACATAAACATCACAAATGAAGCTATTGACAAAACATTTGAAGTACGTTATGGTCAATAATGCCAGAGGATTCCGTGCAAACGTCAAATCGCGCCTAACTTCAATCAGTGTTGCCAAGGCTCAAAATATAAATAGTGACTCTCGTATATGGAATATATGTCGGTAATTTTTGAAAATATGAAAATTATAAGTAAAATATGTGCTAATATTATGGAGAAGTATGGAAATAAAAAATAACATTTTTCGAGCTTGCATACCACCATTCGTAAAGAAAATACAAAAAAACATGGATTTAGCACCATATGAAGATACGTAATTATCTTCATATTAATCCGTTCCTTACTTTTCAATTATACTGGAGCTGAGGTAAGTTACCTGACCGACATTCGGAGGAGAGTTTAGTTCTTGGAGTCGTATTAATCTATAAGATTATATTCGATTTAAACTCTCTCTGGATGCTTCATGTTGACCAGGGCATTCACTTGTTTACTTCAGTTGTCTCAACCTCTGTGGTATGTGAATCATGCACAGTGTTGTGTTATGTAAACTTCCTGATGTTTTCAGGATATAGGAAGTTCCATCAGGTTTATGGAGTCGGCTGTTTGCAATAGAAGTAGGAATAATCACGATTCGGCATGGAGGAAGGTCTCCATGGCCTGGGTGATATAGAGGTGAGGCAGACTGAGAAGGGACTGACTTTGGTTTTGGATTGAGGAGAGAGAAGAGCTTAGAGAAAGAATTTGAAGGAAAGTGAGGCGAGGCGCTGGTCAACCTGCAACGACTTAGTTTATTTTTATTCTTCGAAATTATCTTCATTCTTCAGATAGGCAGGTAATTATCCTAACCCAGCCATGATTCAGGTTCAAAGGTTCAAAAAACCCAATGAGTGACCATTGTATTTTCTAATTGTTAAGGTATTTAGTTTTAGTTGTGCCTTTCGCACTGCCAAGCATTTGACTTGTCATGTCAATGACGAGTGCTCTCATCATTGAGGATGGATGAATATGTTACATCACCCATTTATTTATTGTGGGAGTGACTGGTTTTGATCCCCATCGTTCTTTAGAATGATACGTGGTGGAGTTTACATAAAATATAATCTTATAGATTAATAAGGAGTGAATGATCTTAGCAGGGAACTTTTTTCAATCAATGTCCCTGCATAAGTGGCTCTGGGGTCCACCCAACCCTTCATGAATGTATACCTGGGAGCAATCTACAGGGATAAAGGAGGACTGAGGGTGGTGCCGATCACAACTTCAGTAGGACCAAGATCGAGAATGTGTGAATCCCGAGAACTACACCTTCCCAAGTGTCTGATACGAGACAAGGGGAGAGATATAACCTTCTTATTGGAAGCAAGAAATTGTTATAAAAAATGTATGGAAATGTAAGAATTTGACTTACATTTTTTGACATTGTAACTGCACAGCCATGGGAGGGGAGGATCGAACAGGTCCCTCGACCTCCCCCCTCCCCGGAAGTTTACTTTTTTAGTTACAAAGAAGCAGGAAGATTGTTAATGCTATTTTTAATAACAGAAATAAGTTATTCAAACAGAATAACCAAAGTAAAAGAGACGTTAGATCGAAAATAATTGAGTGTAAAATATGTTTTTCATATTGCACCATTTGGACGGGTTAAAGTTACAGTGGTGTAAGTCACATTCTTAAAAAGAAAAATAAGTCTGACTCACAGCACTCTGCTGATTAAGACAACAGCTGTTTCCTTTATCACGAGACCTTAAACTGTCATCTGTTGACAGTTGAATGAATCTCTGATTTACTTCACGTTTTCTGTTAGCAGATTGACTTATAAACATCTGGTTTCTGTGTCTAAGTCATTTTTTTAAAAAAGTGACTTACACCACTGTAACTTTAACCCGTCTATATAATCCGACGAATAAATGTTTCCACAGTTTTCCAAATTCCAAAAAAATAGTTTTACGTGAGAGCTCAAAATAGGTAAATTTTACGACTAAAATTTTACCCTGTCTTTTAAAGCTTCTTCTTGAACGAGTTATGTAAAAGTTGATAACAAAATGGAGTAACTATTCGTTTCACAGTATCTGGATGAAATGTTAAAAAATATTACAACACAGTTATTCTAGATATTCACTCATCTGGTAAATACCGTAGAAAAGTTTCCCCAAGTAGATTAAAATGGTTATTGTTGTATAATAATAATAATAACAATAATAATAATAACAACCATGATAATTATTGTTGTCATTACTTCTACCATTCAAGTTTATCTCAATGGCCTGAATATCTCCCTCCCCCTTCCGGCTACAAAAAACGTGTGGCGACGCAAATGTGGACAGTCAATATTTTAAAAAGGTCGCGGGTTCGAATCCCGGCCTGGGCATGGGTGTTATTTGTGAGTGCCCGTCATCACTCAACCTCATCTTCGCGATCATCCAAAAGTGGCAGAAAATCGAAGTAAAATAAACCAAATCAATATTTTAAAAATTTCAGTTCCACAATATTTCCAGATTCGAGTCACCACTGGCATAGCGCAGTCACTGGCATTTCAATGTAATCGTTACAAACAAGAACTGTCAGAGCTGTGACCGTACCATTAACGTCAAACAGTTTTGATTTGTCTCCAAAGCAAGATTGGCCGTGATCTTGTGACCCTTGTGTTACGTTGCTGGCAGTTTGATTGGATCTAACACAGAAATGGCGAACATATTCCCCCTCCTGTTGCCTGTTCGTGGGGATAAAAGAATCATCTCCTGTTTGAGGTTTCCCAATTAAGAATTCGGATCACGTCAACAAAATTACGTAACTTAACTGAAGGTCATCATCAGCAAAGAAGCACCATTATGCAACTGAAGTGATTTTTTTTTGTTTTGTTTTTTTGTAAGAAGGTAGAGAGATGCTCTTCCACCCTCGCAAAAGAGTGGGTTTTACAGATGGAATGAAGGGGGGGGGCTGAGCATAGGTGTGCAAAGGCTAATTTATTTGCAGGTGCCTTAAGGAGAGTTTCAATTGCCTATCTGGTCAATGTTAACCAGATTGTGGTACTTCATGTTCCTTTTTCACATAAACAATTTGCTGAAAGTTTAACATAACAGTCTTCGTCATCACTTTACCACAAGTTCTCCTATCATTGTAGCGATCAGTGGCTGTGGTTAGGGGGGCGTGCGGGGGCAGTTCCCCTCTCCCACTTTTAGTCACTTTTGCCTCCTCACTATGCTAAACCTTATCTACCAAGAGAAAGTAAACTGTCCTTGCCCCCCCCCCCCAAACTTGCTTTCCAGTTTAGCAACCCAATCGCCGCCACTGGTCACGATATTTATTTTATTTAAATAGTGAAAGTAAACAATTGGATATCAACATTGGTCAATGTAATGCAATACAAGACTATATATCTTTACAGATAATATATTAGCTGAATTCTTCTTAATAAACCAAGTTCAGTTTCTCCATGTTTTCTAATGCGCATTACTACATGAAATACAATATTGTGCCTGGTCACTTGATGGCGTGATTTATAAAGTGAAAAAATATGTTCTTTACTACGTGATTACTGATTTAAACAATGTCACATTGATTTGGAGAGAAAGAGAAAGCGGGGCATATCAAATTATACGAAGTAGCTTACTTTTTTAAAACATAGATATTATTTTCATTGTTTTAATGGTACTTTCTGCATTATATTATTTTATGATACATGAGGGAGTGTCCAGGTGCGCACGCCTATGGTGCTAAGTATACCCCAGTGATGTGCGTCTACTCGTAAACAACGATAGTCTACATTCTACACGTAGACTATTTTATACACGTCGATTAGGTAATATATGTAAACAACTTGGTGAAAGGTGATAACTTAACAAAGGGCGCCGTGGAATTGAAAGAAAATTATACTACGTGTCAGTTGCTGATGTGTGAAGAGAACTTTTCATACTCTATCTTTCAAACTCGAACAATTTCTCACCTACAAAGAAACCTAATGTAACGTTAGCATATATTCTAGTGTTTTATGGGGAAAAGACCACTCTTGCCTCACGACTGCCATCTGTTGTTGTTTTTTGCATACTATAGATCTTCTTCCATAGTTGATGATAGAAGAGAAGAGAAATTTTGTTGTAAATAGGGTTCTTTTGATTTCGTTAGGAACCAATATAGTTGAAAATGAAAGCCTTGAAAATTAATTTTAACGCGTAGATTACGTGTAGACAACGCATGTAGACGTAAACTTATAGTCTACAGCACATCACTGGTATACCCCCTCCACCACTAGACATACGATCTCTACGAAGTTAGTATAAACAAAATCACGTGAGAAATAGTTCTTTTTCTATGTGTTACTGCCTTTATTTTGCCCATGAATATATTGATCGTACCTGCCCAGCTCATAAAATAAGCCTCAGAATTTCAATACATGAGCTACGTTGATGTATATGGCTCAATGTAGCATCTACGTTGAGTGGTATGGTTTTATTACGCGGACTATATTCCTAAGCGCAATATTACAGCACAGCTGCCATTCAAACAACCAATAGTAATTCTCAGAAGCCACGTGTATTTGATATTGATTTCTTTGCTACAGTGGACAGAGAATAAAGTTAATTTTCATGCCTGTCGGATATGAATTTATCCGATGCTAATATCATTTGTTCCACAAATACGAGGGACAATCAAAATGTTAGTCGGAGTAGCCTTGAAACGTTTGTGTAAAAGAAATTGTGGTGTCGAATCCGATGAAAAAATGGAAAGAGTTTACTAGTTCATGATTTTGAACAGACCTCATAGAAATAATAGAGACATGAACCAAACATAATTAAAACAATGCAATGTTAGAAAAGATAATATATTTTCAGCTGTCTAACAACATACGTACTATTATTACGCAAAAAAGTTCCCCTCCTCCGAAACGTAGTGAATATCCTTGTAAAAATGTTTCCTGTGTATAAATTATTCCAGAAATTCGCACCATCTATCCTCTGCTACTGAAACTAAAGAGTTTAATTGACACACATGGTGTTTTCAAAGTAAACCATCTCTCTCGCTTGGGTTGCTGACTTGTAGGTTCTGACTACTATTAACAGTTTTAAGGGACACGCTTCATTTTCAAAACCTAATCTATTATCACATTCAAAAGCTTATTACATACTCGCAAGGATGTATCTTGTATGATATTCTTATGGCTCTAGTGGCTTCCTCCACTGCTAGAAATTACGGTAAAATATACAGTATTTTACCGTTAAAATTTAACAGCCTGCATGTTAAATGACAAAAATGGGTAACAACCGTTTCTTAATTTAAATATTTTATCTTGTATAAAATTGCATTAACTAGCTTAGCATTGTAATGGTCGTTAATTTTTTTAAAAACGGTCATTACCATTTTTACGGTAGTTGGCAGCGAAAATTGACGGTCTTTGACCGTTATATGTCCAGACAACTTTTGACAATGTTCAGTACTTTAGTTAAGTAAGTGAAATATTCATAGTAAGTATTTTGTATCGAAAAAATACTAAAAATTACACTCTTTTATTTGCAGTTCCTGAAGATGGTGATTCAGGCTATCAACCAAGGATTGTCTTCTTTCTACCAGAAGACTCGTTCCTTGAACAGGAACGCTTCAGGCGGCAAAACAATTATCCTCAGGGAGTTCAAGTAGATCCAATTCCTCCAGGATACCAACGACCAGCTATTCAGATATCGCCACCAGCACCCGGCGGTTACAGAGTCGAGGGTAGGTTTCCCCAAGGAGTACAAATCTCACCACCGGCTCCCGAAGGGTACAGAGTCAAGGGTGGGTTTCCAGAAGGAGTACAAATCTCACCACCGGCTCCCGAAGGGTACAGAGTCAAGGGTGGGTTTCCAGAAGGAGTACAAATCTCACCACCGGCTCCCGAAGGGTATAAGTCGAACTACGGGAGGAGAAGCACCGAGTTCTTCGTGAGGCAAAAGCGTGGTGGTTACGGAGGTGGAGGTGGTGGATGTCTGACGTGCGGCGGCGGTGGTGGATCTCCTGGTCTTGTCGGTGGCGGACATGGTAATGGTGGATTTGGAGGTGGTGGTTTGGTGGGTAAACCTATAGGAGGAGGCAGCGGTAGCTTCAGTGGTAGTCAGAGCTCGAGCTCGTCGTCCAGTTTCGGCGGTTCGGCAGGTCTTACTCACAGTGGAAGCGATAGCTCCAGTTCCAGTTTTGGAGGCGGCCTTGGCGGTGGCGGTTTAGGAGGATCGCACAGTGGTTCGCAGAGCAGCTCGTCCAGCAGCGCTGGCGGATTTGGTGGTGGATTTGGCGGCCGTCCTGGCGGAGGACACGGTGGGAACGCCGGTCTTGTTGGCGGACACGGAGGTGGTATCGGCGGTGGCGGATTGGTTGGAGGAGGACATGGCGGATCTGGCGGTTTCGGCGGCGGCGGCGGCGGTAAGCCCATTGGAGGAGGCGGTTATGGAGGAGGACTAGTTGGAGGTGGCGGACATGGCGGATCTGGCGGTTTCGGCGGCGGCGGATTGGTCGGAGGAGGAAATGGAGGCTATGGCGGTAAACCAATTGGAGGCGGCGGACATGTAGGAATCGGCAGAAAACCTGTTGGTGGAGGAGGTTTCGGCAATGGTGGCTACGGCGGAATCGGCAGGAAGCCCGTTGGTGGTTACGGCGGTGGCGGAGGTGGTGGTGGTGGCCACGCCTCAGCTAGTGCTAGTGGAGGTGGTGGAGGAGGCGGAAGTGGTTATGGACGCTAATCTTATGGATCAGCAGAAACCTGAAGCAAGTTTGCAGCAGGCCTAACGCCATGTCATAGCTATAACATCTCGGAATAATGGCATAACATTTGAGACTCTTGTTTGTATTATAAATGAAATACATTTTTTTCTCACTTTTAATTTAAATTCTAAGTTGTTTGTTGTCGACCCATGTCAATTGACAAGTATAGACTTGACAAAACTCCTCCGCCATTTTTATCATTCAATATTCCTCCCTTTCCATCTCATCCTAAATTTACATGTTTGCTCTAAGAATGTTTCTCTCTTTCGATTGGGAAAAAGCTATCCATGCATATAACCTTGCCTGTTGGATGAATCAAGGTAGGTGAAATACACAGATGTTTTTACAAGTCGCCACAAGATGATGCTGAGAATTTTCATCTCGGAAATAGACCAATTTGGAGGCCTACAGGCTGGATCTTTTGAGGTTGTATAAAGTAAATATCGAGTCCTGGTCGAGCCTGCATTTTTTGCTGAAAATTTCTACGTAGTACAGCTCCTGTGTGTGCCTAATCTACAATTATAAAAATATAAGTTTGTGTGAAAGAAATAATTTTGCATCTGCAATAGTGTGGAACATCACTGCTGGCCGTAATGTGCCGAAATGAACATGCATGTATACGTGATATGAATTTAGTTAATAAAGCGTTTTCGAGGATTTTACGAGACAGTCAAGATAACAGCAAAGAAAATGGCAATGTTCGAAAAAAGCTAAATGGAAGATCACAAAGCTCTCAATCTCGCTCCTTTGTTCTATCTCCGCGCTCTTCTTACGCTCTCTTCGTCTGTCTCGCATACACACAAATTACTTTTAATACTTTGTCTACAACGGTTAAGTAAGAGAGGAGCTGTAGCCTATATATACATTGGGCTACAGCTCCCGGCATAGGCGAATCTAGAATTATTTTTTGGAGGGGCACAGGATATGCTGTTAACATATGATGAGATATAATGTTCTAAATACAGGGTGATCCGTTTGGGTATGGATAAAATAAAATGGATGTGATTTTTTTTTTTTTTTGGTCAAATGTAATTATCTGAAATATTGTATACAAAAGACTGAAAGGTGGGAGTTTTTATTTTTATACACTACTAACAGTTTGATACAGTTTTCAGTTTTCTACATGTCCTCCATTGCGAACTCTGCACAACTCATAACGGTGATTCAATTCATTCCACGTCTGGGGTGATTCTCTCTGTGTTTCTTCAAATGTTCGATACCACAACAATATGGAATCGTATTTCGGTACTTTACGCACACCATACTGACGACGAAATTCCCGTTGGACTTGTGTAACACTCTCACACTTTGCATGCCAAAGAATACATTTAGCCCGTTGCTGGTTCGTAAACGCCATTTTAACAATAACGAATCAGTTCAAACTTCATTGTTGCCAACACACTACAGCAAAACTCCCATGTTTCACGCACGAAAATTTTACTACTATCACATTTACGTTTCTATTAATGTTTTATTTTATCCATACCCAAATAGATAACCCGGTATAATGTGCATAGTTTACGACATATTAAAAAGTAACACACACAATGACGAGGGTTCGTTTTAATTTTAGTTTGTGGCTAGATAAGTGGAATCCGAACCACTGTGCTATGTACACTCACCAGCAATAAAAATGGGACACTTAGATCCTATAGAGTTAGGCAACACACAGAACACCTTCGAGGGAAGCGAGTATTTCAGGATCAGAATGTCCTGTTTTTAGTGTTAGTGATTGTACCTCTACCAGGAACAATCCCAGGACCTTTTCATTACAAGGTGATAGCATTAGTAGGTTTTTTTTTTCGGAATATAAGAAATTGTGTGTTATTTGTGTTACCAGTCATTACACAAAGGGATGATTCCTTCGGGTAAACTGTAACAAACATGGGAAATATATTTACCTAGAATGCTCTCACTTTGTATCCATTAATTAACGTTAACGATGTTTCATTGTAATCCGTGCTCGAAGTGAGGAATTGTGCGAGGGAATGGTATCCCCCAGCTAGCAAAATGTCTTGCAAAGCTTCCCCCAACTGTCTAATTGTCTCCATGTTAAACCATGGAAGCTTCCCCAAGGGCCGATCAAACATATCCCCAACTAATATTTTCCACTTTAAGTTCTGCTTGTAGCCAAAAAGACCCGGATTCGATTTCAGGCATCGACTTATTAAAGTGTGTGCTAGTCCCGATTATTGAATATGTTCTCAACTTTGTTTCATGTTTTACTATCTGGAAAAATATAACTCGCGAACAATTTTGTTCGTTCTAATATAATGCTATCTATGCTCTTTTACAATACTTAGTCAACAATTTTGGAAGGGGCACGTGCCCCCTTGCCCCTCCCGCTAAATCCGCCAATGGCTCCAGGTCCTTAACGGAAATCTAATACGGTTTGCCTTGACTAATGTCATAACAAATTTGATTTTATTTGTCCATCCATGATGAAAAATTAAAATAATATATTTATGCTTCTTCTCGACGACGCAAGCACGTGAATCGAAATTTTATAGCTATAGTTACATTCACATGCTGAATTTTGCTCTCGAATACATTTTCTCTGCAAGGACCAAACAATCAGGTCACAATCTCCGTAAAGCATTTACCCACAATGCCTTCAAAAGAAAGCATGCATCAATATTACTGCAGATAATGTGTCTGTTAGCATGTTCACTTTCTTTGTTCTACTCAACGCGAGGTTCAAGAATTGAAAAAAAAAATCCTCTGCACCAGTATCAGAAAAATTCAAGTCCGTAACGATGCAAGAAAACATCGACGAACAATTTATATGGTAATATTTATGCATCACACTGTCAAACAAGTGCAAAGAAAATACGGTAGATTAACCTTTACATGTTCATTTTCATTGATTTGCGAGTTTCCTGAACTGGGACAAAAAGCTGGTAAACAGAGGACAACTAACTTCTCGCCAGGATTTTAATTTCATTTCTGAAAATCACACAGGATGGAAAAGTAATGTGTGTTATTTAAGTCTTGATGAACAATTTGTTGATTATTACAACCGACTATATCAGTTACATTTCATACACGATATCTATAATGTTTATCTTCAATGTAGATAACAGCTACAAGGCACCGTTAGTGTGATTATTTTTTCCACAATGCAACTCTACAATTCAAGCCAATGATGTTATTTCCCTTGCACACTACGTTCCACTTGTATAACTTTCCTGCTTACACATTCTACAACAGAACGATCTTCAAATTCGTATTTGCAGTTTTCATTCGTTGTTATCGATAACCTAGAAGTAGGATATTGGTTTCTTACACTTTGGCAAAAAAGTAACGTATGTGATCGTATTTACTTTTTCTTCTTCTTCTTTTCTTCGATTGATTTAGCCATTCAACATTCGAAAAGTTTCATCAAATCTATGCCATACGTAGAAAACAGTATACAAAGTAAATGTACCACATATTTGAAACAAAATGTAGGAATACGAAAATGAACGAATTGACTTTGGTAGAAATGTGCTTAGAACATGTTTGAACTTGATTACACCCGAAGTTTAACGTTTAGGAAAGTATACAGGAATTGTCTGTATAGGTTGTTGTGCAAATTATACAACAGCAGGAACTTCATTGTTCATCAATACGGTTCACGGTGTAAAAGAAGCTTGTCGTATTAATGTTTACGTTAACACATTTGATTCGCTGCTTCAAATAGAAATAACTGCTGCAAAGATCTGTACAAGGGCAATTGCATTTTAATCGCGAACTTTAGATATTTTCAGACTTTGGCTATTAATCGAACATATTACAAGGGAAAGTTATTTAATCGAACATGCTTCTTATTTTATATATTACTTTCTTATCTAAATTGTAGAAATAAGATTGTACAAATGAAAGAAATATCCACTAACCTGCTTCACGTTTTACTGCTGTTAACCACCCAGTCTGCAGGGTCATGTAATCGTCCTGATATATCGTTTTGGTCAACTTTATTTTCCCCCATTTTCGTTTATTCTATCACTCAGAATTCAAATCAAAAGCAAACACCGAATTATGATATTGCCAGGAGTTATTTGTATGTCCACAGAGTCTTGCTATAAAACTTCACTTTATGATGCAACCGATATATTTCGATATAAAATCCCGAAACGACACAACAGTAATACCTCGTTAGTATCGCTAGTTTCCGCCAGTGGCGCCAAATTCATCATAAACGTTAAATTACTCCCCAGAGGGAAGCTGTTTAATGCAGTTTGTGCCAGTGTTTTACGTTTGGGGGGGGGGGCATACGTATATCATAATCTAATAACGTTACTCAGTAACATTTATTTCATAAGATAAAAGCTGCAAAGCTGTGTACTATCTAGACCATTACTTTCGTCTGCCAGGCATAAAATTTTCCATTCTTTGTCACGCTGAGTTATTTTCATATTTTGTACTTCCGGTCACTGGCGAACGCAGAGGAGGCGCTGATGGGGCTGCAGACCATCCTAAATTTTGAGAATATCAACATTTTGAAATAAAAGCAGTAAAGAAAAACAGTGGTAAATAAAAACTCTCCTTAAAATGAGCTCCAATCATTATTTATGAGAGTTTAAAGTTCTAAATATACGAAATATCTTATTGCGTATCTCGCCCCCCTTGAGTGAAGCGATGTACAGTCCACCTTTACAATTCTAACCCCACTCCGAGAAATCCTGCATACGTCAGTGCTTCCGATGGTTATATGAGGTAGGCTAACTACCGTACTTGCCGGCGTATAAGATGCATTTTCTCCTTTAAAAATAAGTCTGACAAACAGGGCGCGTCTTATACGTCGATACTCTGTGTTTGATTGTCTTCATTTCTTGAAATTTCTGTGTTCTGAGTAGACGATTTCTTTCGGTTTGTAGGGCCTTACCGATGGTGCAGTGGTAATGTCGTCGCCTTGTAATCAAGGGTTCCCGGGTTCGATAGCCGGTGAAGGCACATAATGGTTCAGAGTCCACTTTAAACTGTAGTTCCAGTTTCGATTAGCCGTACTGTGCATACAGTGGACTTAAAAACCAAATCAATCCATCAATGAATCAAACCATTGCGCCATCGAGAGACCCCTACAGTAATAAGAAGTGAAACCTCCCCTACAACAGTAGCTGCGTCAGAAACAAAAATAGTGTAGAAGCACGGAGTTCGATAATGGTGCAATCAATGTCCAGCGAATAATTCGAAAATAACAAAGTCTAGGCTAAACAAAAATAATGTTCTTCAATAGTTAGTTATTACCTTCATGCTGGTATTCCCACCAGAGGTAAGAGATCATCCAACCAGTTACGGGGTAACGTGTGGTCAGCACGAAGAACCGCAAGTCATTGTTGTAGATTTTTATGATGCGTCACCAGGGTGCCCACAGGGGGGGGGGGGATTATGGCGCAAGTCGCGCCATCGAGATTTTTGGGGGGATTTTTTTCCTTCAAATAATATAAAATTCAACATTTACATCTTTTTCCAAAATATATGTAAAGATTTTACACCTTATATGCACCAAATTTAATCCATTAGATGAATAAAAGAAAGTCTTTAAGGGTATTATCGAAGGTGAGGGGGAGGGAGATATCCAACTTTTACATATTAGTCCTTAATTGACATGTGGGTTCTTGGGGGGGATTCTGGATTAAATTTTGGGGGGACAGTATCCAACTCTAGGTCTTAGATTATGAGGAGGATTGAGGGGGAGGGGGATTGATCATTAAATTGAGGGGATATCCAACTCGTGTGTATTGCTATTGTCAAAGACTGTTGCGGAAATCCTGGTGTGGAGACTGGGAATTAATTTTTTGGAGGAGGCAATATCCACTCTTCAATATCAACAGTAAGTCATTAATTAATTGAGTATTAAATTTAAAGGGAGAGATAGAAAGATATTGTTGATGTGTTAAATCTGTAGTGAAGAGAGAGTTCGAACATTAAATTTTGGAAACTGTATCTAACGATATGGTATCCACACGTTTTCGACCCCGAACGTGTCAAAGGAGAAGCTGGAAAAGACTAAGAAAGTATTGACATCCTATTAAATTTATATTCTTGAAAGCCCGCAAAGAAATGGATGTAAAAATTTTCTTGCTCGCTTCGCTCGCAGTAATATAGTGCTAGGATGCGTGTTTGGCGCTTTATTGACGTGAATGTGAAGTTGTTATACTATAGCTGCATTACAACACAAGCAAATTTTCTCGATTATGATAAACGATTTTAGGGGTGGTCTTGAGTGAAAGCCCCCCTGTTTAGGGAGGAGGGGCAGATCAAGTATAGTGTTCAGTGAAGCTAATAAAAAAGTTACTTTCGGTAGACAAGCTGCCGTAATTAAATACTTTGTGCGGATTACGATATGGTTTGAGGGCGCGAAAGATATGATTTGGGTCTTGCACCAGATTTCCAGTATTCAAATTAGTAATTCACGTCATAGCATGTCGTCTGAACACACCTCAACTCATCTTCAGTGAAAGTTGAGCAGACTCAGCTTATTGTTTCTCCAGGAGACAATTCCTTCGCCATTCCTTCAACACATGTGTTTCATAATCAATATCGGAACGCACGAATGATGCGAGTACAACGGTGGACAAAACTGCATATATCGTTGTATCAGGCGCGTCACCCGAAGAGGATGAAGGTGGGTGGACTTAAGACCACTGTGAAATAGTCTCACACCCCACACCCTACCCCCGCTCCTGTCCACCCAAACAGCTCACATAAGACATTTTCAGATTTAATAATACACTCCTCACAAAAATTTGCAATATTGTTATACTTATTAGGCTGTATGTTACGTGTAATAAATATATTATTAGTAAAAAATAGGAACGCCTTCTTTCAATTTCTCTCTCTCTACTTTTCTACCTTATGGCGTACACTGTCACTACTTTTTAACTTCATGAGATTTCAAGAACCGTCAGTAGATGTCTAGAAGTATGAAATATCGAAAATCTATTTTGTAAAGAAAAAGGCTATGCAGAGGAGCACTATCGATTTGAGACTATACAACTATACACGTGTACCGGATATTTCTTATAATTATATTTTTTTAAGACAAAGGGTTCAAATCAAAATGTGATCTTTGATACTGGAGGACAATTTATAAATATTAATTACTTCAACGAAAGAGAGTAACATTTACGTTTAAAAATGTTATCGATTCTAAGATTGCAGAAGTAGTTTAAAACAATCCTCACTTACTGTAATACGCAATCAAAAACAAGATCGAATTTCGTAGTATAAAAAAACGATTTTATTTCACGCTATTTGGTGCTCGTGGTTAAGATGCAGAGCCGTAGCTCCGGGGGGACTATGGGGGCAGTGGCGTGCCCAGGATTTTCGAAAGGTAGGGGTTAAGAACAGCCCTCATTTCGCCATCTTTTCTTACCTTTGATGTTCTCTCTTTTTTAGGAATACTGGGCCAAAGGGGTGGGGTTATAACCCCCACCAATCCCCCCTTGGGCACGCCACTGTATGGGGGAGTGAAAGAGAACCCAGAAAGAGCAAAAATAAGAAAGGTGAAGAAGATAAATTTACGGCGAACTATTAAATTAATATTATGGTAGTGTCCGTTTGCAAAGAAATAGATCTTAACAATTTATTCTCGCTTCGCTCTCAATTCAAACATTTCTGTAAAAGTCACTTAAGCTTTGTACTTGCTGCTTGAAAAGAAACTTTCTAAGCACAATTAGTGCTGAAGTCTCGCATTGTATGCGCAGTCGCGAATTCTCACACGCGCGCGCATGCACATAATACTTTGTGTAAAACAATTATTATTTCCATAACTAGATATAAATGTACGGATTATAAGATTAGATATCTGGTCACCATTATCAGGAAGAAACTATTTTATTATAAAATTAAATAATATGGCCAATGCTCTGCACTACGAAGTGCTAAAACACCAGCATAGATTGATTGACTGAATTAAAGGTTTTGAGTGCGTCGATACTAAAAGCCATTTTGCACTCTTCTATGTATACGGGGAAATATCCCCTTATCTAAAATACTGACTGAAAAAGTTAAAATAAGGGTTGTGAAAAGCCCCTTGGAAAAATTTGAAAGTGCAAGGTTGTAAATAGGCCTACACAAAGCAAGCACAAAACATTAGAAAGTCAGAACGTATTAAAACCTTCCTCACAGACTGTGCAAGAGGCCAGCTCTTCGGAAAAATCTAAAAACATTTGATAAAACACTGTTGTCATCACCCAACATGGATGACAAAGAGCTGGGAAGATTAAAGGTTTGTCTATCTGCCTTCACTGTGTTTCTTTTCACCTTCTCTCTCTCTCTCTCTCTCTCTCTCTCTCTCTCTGTTTATTTTTCTTTATTCTTATCACCCCCTTCTCTCTGATTCCTTTTCTTTTCCTTTATTCTTTTCAACCCCCTCTCTGTTCCTTTTTTCTTTATTTTTCTTCACCTCCTCCTCCCTATCTCTGTTTTTCTCTATATTTCTTTGTGTCTCTTTTTCACTTATTTTCTTTTCACCTTTTGTCTGTTTTTCTCTCTCTGTGCGTGTTTCTCTTTATTTTCTCTTCACCCTCCGTTTGTCTCTGTGTATTTCTTTTCTTTATACTTATTCTATTTTCTTGTAGATCTACGTTTTTATCTCTCCTTCTAACTTTATATTGTCTTGTAGCTTTCTACCTTTCTCAAGCAGCGTTATCTTCACGCATTATTCATCTCGGGGTTATTTCTTTCCGGTTGACTTTGCATGCTTGTGAACATAAATTGAAACATCCTCATTGTCTACTTCAGTGAAAGAACAATCACGTACCGAAACTAAGAAAACAAACGCCTACGTTAAATGCACATGCAGCATTGATAGCCAAGCTTCACTGGTTGTTGTTCCGTGCCATTTGCTGAATCTGTTTACAAGTCAGATTACCCAGTTTTACACAGCGGATCCATTGCTCACAGCATGTGTACCGGTCACAGATAATTTGCTTTAACTGCAACAGCATAAACTCCGGTCGTAAAACAGGGAATTATCGTAATTTGCATGAACATGGCATTCCTAAGAACTAGTTCTTCATAAATGATGCACGATGTTCGTCTTAAATAAGCTCAAACCGCAGTTTATGCCACGAAGATCATGGTTTATTGTCATTTTTTTAGAACATCTTCTCTCATAGTCTTTCAACTGACATTGGATTAAAGTCATACTGTGTCATTCGCGTTAACAATGGAGTTGAGGTTGATTTGTAAGTTAAGAAACTAACAAATTACAACGGACATGCATTTGCTTTACAAGTTCTGTTTGATAGTGTGTTTATGTTCAGTTATGTAGTGTCTTAGAATTCAGCTGAGTTGTTTCTTTAGTGAAATTTTCATTGAAACCCAAGCTCTATGTTTCTTATGCGATAAACGTTTTGTGTATAATATGTAAAGTATGAAGTAGTAACATAGACAGTCTCGTAGATGCTACGATAGAAAAAAACAATAACCCATCAACCAGATATGGTACTCACGTCAGTTGTAAATATCATTGTTTTTGTGGTTATAGTGTTTTAAAACCTTGTAAAAACGTGAAGAACGGTGTCTTGCTAGCTACCATTGTTTCTTAATGTAAAGTGATTTTACAAGTGACTATGTGTATATTTAATTAGATAAATTACATTTTTAAAGAAGTGGTACACACTTCAATAAAATGCAAGTGTATTGACGTTAATTTAAAGTTTAGTAAATATTATATTTCATTCCAGACCCATTCGTTTAATTAAAATTTGCAAGAAATCCACACACACACGCTGTACTAACCACTCCGACAAGTCGACGATAGCAAAAGTAGTGTTGTTTTGTATTATTTTATCATCAACACCCTAAAGTTCACACCTGTATCCGGCTGGAATTCTAACATAATTCTTGGAATGTTGAAATGTAGGACAAATGCTCGTACAAACCTGCGAATTTTTGTGCGTATAACGCATGGGTAGGTGTCTCATTGTTTATTAAGTCTGCATCTGCATGCATTATTATACCGGGTGGCTCATAAGTCAGTTGGCAACTGCTGCTCTAGTCAAGTAACTATTAGTGTCATCTGACTTATGGGCCACCCTATACTTTAATTATTTGGAAAGTGTACAATAAACCAAACTCATACGTACACGTCATATATTTTTCTGACTTCCGTCTGCTTCCAATGCTAGTGTTGCCATCTATCCCTGTGTAAAAGTACCTTAGAGAACGGTAAGTTTACCTTATTTATTGATCCTACCTCGTACTTACCGGCTGCCACTTGGTCTTGTTGCATATGTATAATATAATAGTATAAACTAATCGCCTTTTCCGAAACAATAAAAATTTTCTGCTCCTCTGTTAGTTTCATGAATGAATAAGGTAAAAAAAAACTCAGACGTGTGTAGCAACTTTCCTGATAAGCCAACAGATGACACCCTGTATTTCGGATACGTTTCAAATCAATATGGAAACTCATATGTGTAATATAAGTTTGTTTAGGACATCTTTTTTAGAGAAAAAATATCAAAGCTAGGATAGAAAATGACATGTATTTTGTAAAAAGCTGGAACAAATACATAAATATTCACATTTTGATAACTTTTTCTCTCACATGTGAAACTGTTATCCAAAAGAAACATGTTCCTATGTGGAATACTTCATCTTCATTTTCATAAAATGTTACAGTGTCACAGTTTCATTCCACATGCTCAGGCGCAATGTATCGCCTGCTTTCTTGTGTAATTGACGCGATCAAAATCAATTGGCATCCTTCTTTGAAATTTGTGGTGTTTGGTTCTCCGAACAGGCAACGAAAATTCCCCAAAAAAACAGAATCTGAGAAACGCTTCACATGCTCATATCACAGGTTCGATTCCTATAGCAAATACAGTTCATTCACGGTGTGAACGTGTTCACGCAAACTGGCGGCGAAAGTGCTCTCAGTTGTGGTTAGGTTGATGTGCATGGAAATGGTGATTATTCAAAATGGCCGGTCTTCGCGCTGTAGGTGACCTTGCCGGTGCTGTCGATCGAAGAACTGGATGAGCTGTAGACTCCCTTCCCCTTGCCAGCTGTGTCGACAGATCCTACTCTCACGACTGGTCCATCACCTACAGGGCCAGATCTCAACAGTACATTGTCATGGCAGGTAGGGCACCCTGCTCCATAGCTGCAAGAGAAAAAAGGTTGTGATTGTAATATCATGTCATTGCCAATGCCGTTTACAAAGTATTTGGCTTTCCCGACCACATAGATGTAGTATAGCTATACCTAGTTAAAAAGTGGAGCGTTTTGAATAAAACGGAAAAAAATCGATATATTTAAAAAGTAAAATTAATGAATTAATTTTCGAGAAGGTGATGTAGTAAATGAAAATATAAAACAATGGTTCTCTAGAAACACCTTTTCTCAATGCTCAGGTAAAATTTGAAAATTCTCTGCTCATCGGTTCTCGAGGGAATTGTGACCAAAGTGTACATAGGCTTGACGAGGAAAATGCTCAAGGTTCACCAGGATATAAGATCACCTTAAGAAGAGAATACTCATCATAAAACTGTCAGTAAAAGAAACAAACATTAAATTTTTCCCTCGGTGTAGATTGCAGACTTCGTTGCATGGAATTTCAACACGCAAAACGATTTGTCGACAGGTGTAGCATTTTCAAGAATGCATTAAACTCGATCCGCGTAGCGGCGGGCATGTGAACTACTACATATTAGGCCATAGAGATGGTTTCTTAAAGTGTATAGTTACTGGTGACGAATACTGGATCCATTATTTCCAGCCAGAGACGAAGCGAGTCAGCAAGATGTGGAGGCATTCATCATCGCCGAAACCAAAGAAATTCTTTACTGCTGCGTCTGCCGGCAAAGTGATGCTCACACTCTTCTGGGGTTGTAAAGACCCAATCTTGGAACATTATATGAATAGAGAACGCAATCTTAACACTGAGTCGTATTGCGGTATGCTTGAGAACCGCTTGAAACATGCAGTAAGTTCGAAACGTCGTGGTTTCCTAAGTTCTGGTGTGATCTTGCAACAAGATAACGCGAGACCACACACACAGCTCATGCAACAGCACAAAACTTTGCGGAACCTCGTTTTGGAGCGTCTACCACATCCTGCATATTTACAGGTCATAGCACCGGGTAATTATCATGCATTTAGCTCCCTTAAGGAGGTATTACGAAGTTCCGCAGTAACGATGATGTGAAAGATCTGGTGCATGAGTGATTACGGAGTCAGTCAGAACTTTTTCTCTTGAAATCAGGGCATTCGTGAAATATTGGCACATATGCACTCAACGTGGTGGAGACATTGCTGAAAAGTGACGAAATGTTTTCAGTCCTATTGTACAGTCACGGACATTTCTGGGTTGTAAGGGTACGTTTGACTTTCAATAGAATCGTTACAACTCAGAAGTGCCCGTGACTGTACATATTATGTTAATAAAAAAATATTAAGGTTACTTTCTGACTCTCCTATGTAATACTGACAACAAGCATAAACATTATGTAAAGGCAAGAACGTTATAGAAACTTGACAATACCATCGAAAGCGAAAGTGAGTTGAATAAATAAAATTCATGCTTCCCGAGTTATTATATTTGAGCTTCTGATTATACGAATAAGGGATAAAAGCTTGTCTGCTCAATATAGCGATCAATCAAAATCAATTCGCAATTACCAGTTACAACTCAGTTTTGCTACTGACTGTACAAGCAAATTTACCACGCTAAATAAAAAGAAGTTCAAGGCCAGTAGAGAGCACGTAAAGAAAACAAGTGTCGTGTTTGTTCAAAGCATTGAAAATTGATTTTCAAGAATCACTATTTACTTTTTCTCTTTGTTGACTCGTTAGTTCCTGGAACGCTGGGAAAAAAAAGGGAGGGGATGTCCTGAACAAAATCTGTGAACGATGATGTAACTGGGAAAGCCCATTTTTTTCAGCCTTTCCTTTATTTAACCACCCAGTGTAAATTGCGTCATCGCGTTCACAGACTACTCACCGCCTTCTAGCACGAGGACTTTCCTCTTTAACATATAGATTATGGCTTTCAGATGTAAATAGGGTTTTCTCATTCCTGAGTTAGGCGTAACGGAAACAGACCCATCTTTCGTTGCATTTTTAATGGGGAACGTTCACCTTTTGTGCATTTAGGGCAATGAAATGTTTATGAAACCGGTTTCAAGTTACTTTAGGTTCGTATTTCGATTAACTTAAAGTTAAACATGAGATTCCTCGCTACATGGAAGAACGTCCATGTCTAGTAAGGGACTCGAACCCAGAACCTACGATGACGAGAATGTGAAATGTGACAATTTCGCACCAGGCATGCATTTATTTAAATATCGTCGGAATGGGCGCTGCTACTAAATAAAATCCACGCATAATTTCAGAGTATGAATTTCCCCCCATGTTGCAAGTGCAAGGGGTTTTCAAAGTTCGTTATTAAGCTAGATAGCATGTTTGGAAAATATCCCATGTATTCCTTATGAAGAAACAACTTCAGATTCAAGTTACGGCTAAACAAATGGGAGTTTCGACTCTTTCTAGCGTAAATATCATCTTCAATGAATCCTCTACCCAATCATATGTTCTTTTCCGCCATCGGAAGTTTGATATTCTCAAGAAAACGAATAAAATAATTCTCCCATAAGCGTAATGCAATTCTCCTTGCCTCCTACGACCATCCTGGCAGTGTTGCAAAACCTGATGCGCGTAAAAGAGCTAAATTTCACCTTAAATTGAGCTAAAATTGACTTTCAAGGAGCTAGATTTACGAAGGCTGGTAATTTTAGTTGTCAAGGTGGTTGGGGGGCGGGGGACGCTGCTACGAATACAGGGTAATTTTAAATTGATGACAATTTATTCTTAGTTTTCACCGTCTAGATCTGACGGCATCACCTATCTCAATAATACACCAATGGTCAGTGGAGTGCCCAAGGGGGGGGGGGGGTTGGTGGGTGTCATAACCCACCCTTTTGGCCATTATTTCCAAAAAAAAAATAACGTTAAAGGTAGGAAAAATTTAAAATAGGGGTGACTACCATAAAAAGTGTACGTAGCCCCCCCTTCTAAAATGCCGGACACGTCACTGCCGATTGTCGTATGAAATCGAAAATAGGGGATTACCGGATAACAATATTGTCAACTTCATTCAGCAAACGGCGCTATATAAAAGTAACTGGGGAGGTGGGGCGACGCAGCCAATATAATATCACGTCACGTACAAAACTTATACTCATGGCAAAAGTTGATCTATGTGGGCCGGAGCCAGTGATGGCATCATAGTGGGGAAGAAGGGCGGGTGCCACAGTTCACAGCCAAACGAGTGCACGAAAGAGCCAGATCTGGTTCCAAAAGAACTAAATTGGCAACAGTGCTCCCCAGCTGCCTCAGGGAGAAGGACCTCGGGCAAATTGTCACTCTTTCCCTTAAATGCATTTTATGTGTTACACTGGAGAATGTTTGGAAAGAGGGTGGACGAAATGTTTTCAGGTGGCTCTGCCTCGCTTCAGAGCTTACGGCTACCTTTTTCCTTATCACTGTCTTTGTTTCTCTGTTCCACCTTTCCTTTCTTTCGTTCTCACATCCTTGGTTGTAAGAACGGCCCATGAGAACGAAACATGCCTGCTTAAATAAAGACCATTCTATTCTATTCTCTCCGTTCTTTCTGGTTCTGTCTGGTCTTTTCTCTCGCGTTCTTTTTTTCCTCCCTTTTGCTCTATAACATTCGTTCTCCTTTTCTCTTTCGTTTTTCTTCTCCTTCCTTCGTTCCCGCACCCTTTCTTCCTATTCCTGTCTTTCCATTCCCTCTGTTTCCGCTTTCTTTCTTTCTTCCTCCTTCTCTATCGCTTTATTTCATTGTCTGTTTCTGTTTGCTCGTTCTTGCTCACTTTTTCTCCTGTTTCTGTCTCTCCTTTCCCTGCTCTCGCTTTCCGTCTTTTCTTTCCCTTCCCTGTTTTCGGTTTCTTTCTTTCTTCCGCTTTATCTATCTCTGTTCTTCTCTGCTTTTTTAAACTCTTTTGTTAACTATATTTCAGTCCCTTTATTTTCGTTGTTTCTCTCTCGGTCTTCAGTTTTCAACCTTTTCAATCCCCCCACCCCCAGTTTTGGAACCCAATCGCCACCACTGATGCAAATTATGGGCTTTGGATAATATGAGAAAGATACACAATGAGAAAATGAAGATGTGAACGAGTACTTGTATTCTAGGTTGAAGATTTTGAGATGCTGTAATGGCAACACGAACCCTCCTTGAAATTGTGTCAATTGCATTGTTAAATCATGTGTTAAATCTAATACAATAAAGGATTTCGTAGCCAGAATTATAGGTGTATATTACACCGGGAAGTGAGTAGAAGAAGCTCTGGTTGTGACTTACCATTTTCTAGAATTGCAGTGATGACCATAATCTAAGGAAGCAACAACAAACGCTTACATATTAAGATGGACTTACCCTTGACCCCCTCCCACTGGAAAACCACCTCCTCCTGACGGAAAACCTCCGACTCCTACGCCACTGCCGCTTTGACTGGAACTGGAACTGCTGGACGAGCTGAAACCGTTGCCACCTCCACCTACTGGAAAACCGGAACCGTAGGCTCCGGGACCAAAACCATGCCCAAAGTAACCTCCAGCACCTGGATTGACAGGATGTCCTCCAAAATTAAATCCAGGATTTCCGAAACCGAAACCTCCTGGAGCAAATCCAGGGTCGATCTGTCCGTACCCACCGCCGTAGCTTGGTCCTCCAAATCCTCCTAAGCCGAATCCTCCAGTTCCCAAGGATCCAGCACTGCTCTGGCTGGAACTGGAAGAGAGGCTGCCACCTGAGGAAGGTCCCCCGCTAAATGTCAACGGAGCGCCGCCGGTTCCGGAACCGCTGGAGCTGGAAGCTTGGCTTGAGCTGCCGGATTGGCTTCCAGCACCGTCTCCTCCGGCACCGTAAGAGCTTCTTCGGAATCTGTTTGGCTTTCCGATGATCTCGAACTTCTCCACCTTCTTTGGTCTCCATTCGTCGTCGTTCTGGAGTTTTGGGTAGAAGATTATCACCGGTGCTCCCACCTTAGGGGGTTCTTCGTACACGCTTGGCATGTAGGAGTCGACAGGTGCTGGAAAATAGTCTGTTCCCGCATCTTCATCTTCTTCTGCGTACAAGATATGCCCTATAAAAGAAAAATATAACTTTAAACTCTTGGTATTGGCATGACAGAGTTCACTGTATGCTCAGATGGGATAGCCAGGGCTGTAGTCAAGGGTATACAACGGTATGAGCCGTATACCCTCTAGTTAACCATACTAAACAGCATATACCTTCTGCTTCAATGCATATACAATTCAACTTTCGATTACTGTAGCTTTTAGGCTTAAATGCAATCATTAAAATACTTGTTTCACATTTTTTTTGTTTTAAGAATACTTCGCTAAACCTCTTTTATGCTAAGTATGAATATATCATCAACATTATTATTCCATCATCTAGGCAGCCTCAGTGTCGGAGTGCTTATACTGCTTGCAATTCCAACTGGCGGCTGGGAAACAACGAATCAGCGATCAGTTGATTTCTCTTCGACTAACATCGGACATTTTCGAGTCACAAGGCACCGAAAGTTTCTGGCGGGACGAACAGAAAAAGCGAAGCAATATAAATCAATCAATCGACATGTTTTCTAGAAGTTAAATGATTTCAGCCACACATTTAATCTAAAGTCAATGGGAAAATGGTTTCTACCTAAAGTTTGACGGGACTTACTATAAACCCTGTGAAAATTTCGAGATTACAGCACTGGGGATAACCAGGACTTTACAGCGCGATTCGTCAACTCGTGCGCGCTTGTAAGGCTAGCGAACTATGTGAGACAAATATGTTGAAGAAAGTCAGGATTCTAATGTCCAGGAGCGGCAAGCTTCTCATCATTGAAAGAAGAAAAGGATCTCTTTCGAGAGCTCCAAATACGGGTCACCTATTTCCTACAAGTGCACGAATTGTTATCTAAACATAATGGTTTCATAATGCTCTTGAATCAGTTACAATAAATCTTGCCACCAAAATTTTACCAACCGGGAATAACTGAGCATCTGTTGGAATATATTCCTAAATGTTCCAGCGCACCCTCTGCTGTTCACATGTGAAGACAACATGGAAGATGTTAATTGCAGTTGCTAATTTGAAGAATGATTAAATAATAATGTTTCTCAAATTCTGTACACACACAAGTATTACTGTATACAATAAAATTCAAGTTTATCAGCAATATTTAAAGTAAGTAAGACTTGTTACATATAGGTATTAATAAATTGTTTGATTGAATTAAGTTATTTTACGTCGCCTTTCTGCTACCTTTGGCTAATCACGACGATATGAATGAGTGATGGCATGATGAACTTGACGAAAGGACTCTCACAAAGAACACCCATAACCAGGTCGGGATTCGAACCCGATATCTCTGACGTCATAGCGCTCTGTGCTAACTACTCCACCACGGAGATCGATTTATATGCAGGGTGGTTCAAAAGTATGGAGACAGCTGAATAAAAGTTGAATGACATTCTGTTCCGAAAAACTAACACTGCAGATTTGTAATAGGGGCGGAGGAAAATGTTATAGGGCATATTACGACGACGGACGCCATCTTGAATTCAAACTTCAAAATTTTAAATGGAAATGGGGTGATATGATATATCAAATGTGGCTAGAATTTCGCGAGAAATGCAGTGTTGACGGTTATTTCGACGTATCTTTAACCAGTAAAAAGTTATGAATAAATTATTGTACCAGTTTGCTCCTTTTCGATGTGTCAGAAAAAAGCATTAAAATGGCTCTAACGCGTCAGTAACGCATTGAGATCAAATTGATGTCTAGAGAGAGAAGTTCGCATGTCATTGCACACGATTTTGATCACGGATATTCCCAAAGAGTTGAATTTTGTGACTAGTAGTTTCCAAAAATTGTGATGTTTCCACTGGTATGAAAAGCCCTTCACAAGTGACGAAGCTAATTTTTATGTTCATAAGGAAGTTAACAAATAGAATATTCGAAGTTTTTATCTGATAACAAATTTCGGAGAGATCACAGGTGAATGGTTAGTAGTGGTAATTAAATGGTGTTGTGTGGTGTGAGGAACGCGATTGGTTAGTTCATTTTTCATCGACAGAACCGTAAATGACAAGGTTTATTCAACCTTTCTTACTGAAGAAGGTACTCTTTGCAGAATCTTTTTTCAACAGGACGGAGCGCCACAATGCTATAGGAACGTTTTGAGAAAGTATAAAATTGAAGAGGAAAACATTAAATTACTTACAATATATGTAAGTAATATGCACACTAAGCTCAAAAAAGCACTAACACCTCAAATATGCATTTATATGCACTATAAAACTTTGCCAGGGCGTTCCAAATAAAATGAAACGAATGAATCCATTGAAAGCATATGAATTTTCCCCAAGGGGAAAAAACATGCAAATATGCAACAATCCGCCCCATAGTCATCACAAGCCACTGATGACGTCAGTTTCAGCAGAGAATTTGCCACACACATTAATTTATGTCATCGTCCCACTTCAATCTCTTTGGTTGTTTATTGGTAGGCGTCGTCACTTTCATCATCCGCACTAGCCAAAAGTGATCTTTGTGATTCTCCCTTCATCAGTTTCATCTGAGAGATAGAAGGTAAAGTTCTCCGTGCACTTTGCGCCGTGCCATAAGACACATATATAGAGGGATTTGAAGTTAGAGCCACACGCATTCTTTAATCTCGGCCATGTGATCAGCGGCACGCTTCGGTCGCCTTTACCCCCCCCCCCCCCCAGGGTTGGCCCCAAGTACCCATTTATTTGAGGCTGAGTGCGCCCCACAGCCGCTTTATGCGAACTCGGGTCTCCAGCGTGGTAGTCAGATTCCCTTACGACTACACCACCACGACTCCAAACGTGGCAGAGAGGCGATTAAAAATAAACAAGCTTTGACAAGGCGAATGTCTTGTTTCATTGGAATTTCTAAAGTAACAATTGGAAGTTGCAAGAAGTTGACATTTGAAAGATGTTATGATCGGATGTTCTATCAACTTGTATTTGTACCTTTTTATTATTATTTTTATTTATTTATTGTCGCTTATCTGTCAATCTTGGCTATTCACGATGACGAAATGAGTAATCATCAAGTGAAATCGATGAAGGGACAATGACAAAAAACAGTCATGTCCAATCCAAGGCTCGAACTCGGGAACATGGATGACGAGTCGAAACGGATGTGTTCCATCAATTGCAACATAACGACAGCGCGGGAATTTTATAATCTTCCTGGCAGTGGCGGCGATTGGGTTCCAAAACCGGGGGTCGGGGGGCAAGGACAGTATATTTGCCTTTGTAGATAAGGTTTAGCATCGTGCAGGGACACGCCACCTCTAATCGCCGCCACTGCTTTCTGGTATATACGTCTGTTTGGGCAAAGGTATGCTTTAGTCGGCATCTAAGAAGGGTTGTACATTCAAAGTAGTATCGACTTGTTTTCCATTGTTACCGCGAAGTAGCCTCCTCCTCGAAAGAAGTCGACATCGCATTGTCTACAAAAACCGGGTGTGGATACACTGTAAATTGCCAACTTTTTAATGATATTGCAGCACTGCTCGGCGACAATTTCATCACAACAATAGTGGTTGAGCAAGAGGGCGTCCCTCGCCTTTTATAGTTGCTTCTTATCAACAACGGAAGAAAGCGAAAGGAAACGAGAGAGCAGATCGCTCAGGAGATATCGTTCTCTCCCGCGTTTAGCTCCCCAACGCTGCTTTGCTCCGTGGAGCGAAGACGTGGCCTTGAAATATCCAATTTGTAATCTCGATCGTCGGTTCATATTCCACTCCTTCAGTCACGCATGTAACTACGTACAAAATAGGCAGACAATGGCATTTCTCTTTGCATATTAATGCACGCTGAGAGTGTGTTCTGAATTGGAACCTGATCTCTGGGAATTATTTTACAAAACTGTCCTTGTTCCTTATTGCAGTCGAACAACTTTCCACAGCGTGTAGTTCACAGACCTCTAGATACAGACTGGGAACGTGGGCCTTTTAACATGGGTCGACTTGAAGCCAAAATTTTCGAAGAGGGGGTGATACTATCATGGCTGCGAGCATACCTTCATATTTTCAACAACTATTTTGAAGATTGTGAGTCATTGCACCACACAAGATTGCGATTTTGAAGTTTACTGAGAAGGATATAACTCTACACATTCCACTCCACAAGTGAGAACAGATAATTTCTTCATATATATGAAAACAATAACAAGCTGTAATGTGCAGCTCCGCCATCTGTCTATCCCCTTGGCTATGCGCGAGCGAAGATGCGTGGCTTCAGACAAAAGCGCATCGTTTCTAGTCTGTGCCTAGAGAGTATCCCTTATTGCACAACACTTGAACAATCTTTCGTTCTGACGTCAGACGATGAATGCCTACGAGGTTAGGTTAGGCCTGTTACGTTAGGTTCCATTAGCATAAATACAATGAAAAATTATTATTTAGGCTAAGAGAACCAAACCTAGCTAGCCTAACCTGATAACGTAGGCATCTAGCCTAAAATTAAAAAGCCTGCTCCCGTGACGTCAGAACACAAGGTTGCTCAAGTGTTGTGCAATAAGTGAGAGCCATACCTAGAGGTCTGTGGTGTAGTTTTATGCATTCTTCTTGTAAATGCTGAGGACTGAAAACATGGGCGAAACTTGGACCCTAATTTTGGGCGGGAATAATCGAACTTGGGGTTCAACATTTGGGAAAAAAAGACTCGCACAGTTTTCCATCTCATACAAATAGCATCCAGGATTATTTTCAAAATAAATGTTAGTTACACTTGTGAAATCACAAATATTACTCTCTATTACTTTGCTCCTCATGTTCCTGAAAATTTTGGGGGATCAAGTGCACCTTCGCCCCCGCCAAGTTACGCCGATGACTGAAAATGTTATATTTTGAATCAGTTCACTTATTACAAAGTCAACTAAAAGATAATCAAGCATGATTGTCGGCACATGCAGTTTATTAAAATTTCTTTGCGTCAGTATGTACGGACGTTCGAAGCACTATTTCAATGGAGATGAAGCAAAGTATATCTTTCAGGGTGGGGAACAAACAAGATATATTTCACCCATAACAGCATCACCCTTGCAGAAACCACCCCTTTAGTTAGAACTTATTATGTTCCTGCAACGCCCTTATAATAATTGACATAAAATACTCGAACTGAAATGAAATTATATGCGATTGATAGATTGATTTGGTTTATTTTACTTCGCTTTTCTGCCATTTTTGGCTAATCGCTACGAAGAGGATGAGTGATGATGATATGATAAAATTGATGAAGGAATACTCACAAAGAACACCCATGCCCGGACCAGGATTCGAACCCGGGACTCCTGGTGTCATTGCGCGCTGTGCTAATCCCTTTATACATACATACACATACATATATACGTATATACATATGTATGTATATGTATATATAAAGAAAAGCCCCAAAGCGACAGATTCCCCCCACACACACCTTATATCAGTTAATCTCAAATGTCGACTTTCATTCAGGACAGACAATCACAAACATCCATGCCCGCACCGGAATTCGAACCCGGTACCCCTACTGCACATTACATCATAAAATATATAATTTACCTGATCACTTGATTATTTAATGTCCTGTGCGATTTACAAAGTGAAGAACTTCATCTTTGCTAAATGATTATTGATTATTATAGCAAGCAATATCACATTGTTTTGGTGGAAGTCAGACAGATTGAAATGAAATAGCTTACATTTTTTTTAAAAACACACGGATATTATTATTTGCATTACTTCAGTGGTAGTTTCTACATATTTATTTTTCAGGACACATTAGGGGGCTACCCAGGCACCCCTGGCACCCCCGTGCGAACGCCTATGCATATAATTCTTATTTTATTTTTTTTACATTGTTTGTCTGTTTGTTTAGGCTAATGGCGAAGATAATGAATGTTGATTAGATAAAATTGATGAAGGGACATGAACAAGGGAACATCGAAGTCCAGTCCAAGAATCGAACGTGAGACTGTCGGTGGCTGCATCAGAGATCCCAAGTCGATAACCAAATGCGCTACCACGCCAGGAGTCCTGGGTTCGAATCCAGGACTGGTTATGGGTGTTCTTTCTGAGTGTTCGTTCATCAACTTCATCATATCATCATCACTCATCCGCATCGTAGCGATTAGCCAAAGTGACAGAAAAGTGACGTAAAATAATCTAATTCAATCAAATAAAGTAGATAACTCAACCTGTTCGGCCTCTCTTTCTCCCTCCCCTCCCTCTCCTGTTTATGTGCGTGTTTGAAATGAAATTGGTCAATGACCGAGAAAAAAGCGCACTAACTGTTGTTAAAAGTAACTAATTTTAATTCTTAATAAACAAAAAAGCTTATTTACTATGCCTACAGTCCTATTAATTGATTTCGTTTACTTTTCTTTTCTGCCACTTTTGGCTAATTGCGAAGATGAAGATGAGTGATGATATGATGAAATTGGTGAAGGAATAGTCACGAATAACACCCATGGCTGGACCTACAGTTTAAAATTGAACCACAATGTACCTCCACCGGGAATCGAAACCGGGAACTCTTGATTACAAGGCGACGACGCTACCACCACGTCATAAGGGAGGCCCTTGAACCACTATGTGCCTCCACCTGGTATCGAACCCCAGACCCCCATGATTACGTTACCATTACGCCATTGGGGAGGGCACCACCCTTGGAATGCATACACATTACTGATTGGGCCATTACCGGTCTTTAAAGTGTTGATCTAGTCTCGATTAACCTACCTGTGCATAATTAAAAGATTAGTACTCCCAAATGAGTTATAAAAACTAGAGTACAAAAGGGACTCGCGTTGAAATCTTCAAAGAAAAAAGGAGGCAAAAAATATGCAAGCAAGTTTTTGTAGTCATTATCTTGATGACCACTGGCTTAATACGATGCAGAAATTACCGACCTTGCATCTTGGTTGGCCTTCACACCGTTTACCTTGACATTCATCAAGCACTAAACGCTCTATCATCAACTTCAACCACAAGTATCGGCTAAAGAAACAGAGGGGAAAAAAAGGGTGAAGCAAAATTAACATACCTCGGGGCAATCCCTCGTCACCTTTGCAGAACACGGCAAGAGCCAGAACTAGCCACAGGCTACAAGACATGTTGACTTTTCGTGTTATCAGTTCCCCCTGCTGGCTCTTTTCACTCTTTCTTTCACGAATCCCAATGCGAGAATGAATGCTTTGACCTCGGATCGAGTCTTATATACACTCACACGAGCAACACTGGCTGCGGGCTACAAGGTTTCCTTTGTAGCAGTGCAGGAAGACACACGAAGATCGGTGTGATGTAGGAAAACCCTATTATAGAACTTTTGGACCCTTAGAAGCAAAGCCAATGCAACGTAAGGTTGAGGACAAATGGAAAAAAAGAGAAGGAAGAAGTGTTGATAATTGAACCTGCGTCATCTGGTGTGCAAATGCAATACTAATCTGTCTTCCTTTCCTCGATTTGCCACGTGATGGTGACGGATAGGCTGGAATTCGAACTGGCATGGCTGAATGGGAAAACCGGCAGTTCGGTGATGATTAACTTTGTTTATTTTCCACCTCTTTGTGACCGCGCTTTTGCAACGTCACCTCCAACAGCGTTTGACCTTGAGACATGAATCTTCGTTTCTGTGGAGTGCAATTTATGCAGAGAGCTGGTCATCACGAAAGAGGGACAAAAGCAGATGGGTAAAGAACTTGTAGCACGATAGCTTCTATGATTCTCGTACTCTATACCTTACATGGCTATGTAATGAGCTTTGGAGTTGCGTGGGTGCCTTATCTGCAAAGCATCTTGCATAAAGGAGGCATCAGAAGGCCAATTGTCTTTCGTATTTCACGTCGCATTTCGGCCAATTTTGGCCAATCGCAATGATGATGGTGAAGGGTGATGATGACTAGATTGTCAGGTCGTGACTCGAACCTGGAACCTATGGCGAGATCATGGTTTAACCGCTCAATCCGCTCGGCTAACCAGAAAGAAAATTATTTGTTGTGATTGTGAAGATAGAGGAAGGAGACAATAGATTGGGAAAAAGAACAGTGGTCGGAGACGGAAAGAGAATAACAGAAGAGAGAGAGAGAGAGAGAGTGTGTATTAGGGTTATGACTAAAAAAAATTTTGCAATTTTTTTTATCTCCTGTGGTCGCAAATGATGAGCTTTTGTGACCTGATTACTAAAAAATAATTATTACAGGTGGCTCTAAAAAAAACTTCCCGCACCAACCCGTTTCATTTGATTTTGATTTGATTTGATTTAGTTTATTTTACTTCGCGTTTTGTGCCTCTTGGCTAATTTGCGAAGATGGGGATGAGTGATGAAATGATGAAATTGATGAATGGACATTCACAAACAACCAAGCCCGACCGGGATTCGAACCCGGGACCCTTGGCGTCGCAGCGCGATTTGCTAACCACTCGGCCACAGGGTTGGGCCAAACCCGTTTCAATTTCAGTGTGTGTCACAAGAACTGTATGTACGGTACTGTAGCCTGTAGCTATTAAAAAAGTAGATCTTTATAATATCGCTCATGATAAAATGACTAATAAGATGTGTTTATATTTTTAGTAAAACATTATTTAGAAATTATACGTGTATTTGTATATGTATGTAGTTACAGATTATGCTAATTATACAGTGTGTGTGACTGTTTGTGGTTTCAAACAGCGAGGATTCTTCGGAAAGAGCATCACAATAAATTTAATATTTTTATAACCCTACATTATCAATAACAACTATTTTTGGGGCTCTTTCGAAAAATACCACAAACAACATTTGTAATAATTAGTAAATTAATGTAGTAATTATTAAATTATTATTTATTAAGTGACAAATTGTGTATATTTTCTCTATTTTCAGGTTTCGTAGTTCAATATTAGTATTATAATGGCATATTATAAATCAAGTGAAGCGATTAAGAAAAATGCGGAATCGTGGACGCAGAATGTAGCTATTGATGTAACAATAAGACGAGATGTACCTATAATTGAAACACTTAGTTCTTTTACTCGACTTCCGCGAAAGAAATACATTATTGGTCGCTATCATACACTTCTGGAAACAGAGAAAGATAAGAAAGAAAGAATGGCTATGATAACTGGTGAGCTTACTGTTCTCTGGGAAATATTTAGCTTTCCAATTTTATCAAAACAAGCAATTATGTCAAAAGTAGTTAAATTGATTGAAGAGAACGATAAAAATAGAAAGAAGAAAAAGGATTCACTTCAAGTTGAAATAGAAAATATATTTGACATAACGAAAACAGATTGACATTCGTGTGCCAAGAAGATAAAGAACTATACAAGTTACAAGTTAAATCACAAGGTAAAATTGGATATGTAACAAGCACAGTTGCTCCACAATCGTCCATCCATCCCTCTAAGCGAATTCGAAAATCGGCTTCACAATCTGAACCAAACGCTGTCTTTGCCACTGATGTAGACGACGCATCATCAGCAGAAGTAAGTATGGATGAAATTTTTCTGACACAGCATATGTATCAGAAGAAAATGAAAATGACAAAAGAAAACGAGTCGTGCGTTTTTCAACATCACATGCAACTTAGTTGGTGACAAAAAAATCTCTTTCAATTAATAAAGCTGCTGCAGTGTGCTCCAGTCTAGCCGAAGATGGAATCAGTGTTACAACACCATCACAGTCAGGTGTTTGGCGAGCTGTTATAAGAAGTGGCGAAGATGAAAGGCGTAAAATAAAATCTATTTTGCAAGAAGAGAAACAATTCTGCCTTCATTTCGACGGTAAGCAAATTGCAAATCACGAGTATCAAGTGGTAATCTTGAAGAGCTCACTTAGAGAATTGAAATTAGGTATAGTAAAATGTGAAAGCAGGTCATCACAGGATATTTTTAATGCACTGCAAAGTTTGCTGAATTAATTTGATGCATGGAAGAACTTCAAAATGATCGTATGTGACACAACAGCAGTAAATACTGGACGAGTAAATGGAATTGTTCAAAAATTAAAAAGTGAAATCATCACAAGAGGATTTGATCAGCCACAGTACATTGGCTGCCAGCATCATATTCTTGATAGAATCGTAAAGCATGTGTTTGACATCATTAATCCGATTTCTTCTACCAAACCAACTCTGAACTATGAATTCGTGGACGAAGTGATAAAACAATACGATGTCTTGCAGCAGTCCTACAAGCCAGAAAGTTAAATGATAACTGTACAAAATCCAGGTTGGCGAGATGATTTTAGATTTCTGTATGAGTTATGTAGAGCATTCCGTCTCCTTAAAGAAACTGGTGCAATCCCAGCAATTAAATGGAGAAAATTACAGTCTCTTCACAATGCCAGATGGAATTCACGTGCTATACATACTCTTATTTCGTACTTCCTTATTCCTAAATGGAGAATATCACTGGAAATACCGTGCTCTTCCATCTCAAATACATGGGAGGAAGCCTGGTTTTCGAACCAAATGTTCAACGCAGAGATTCACCAGAAACTGATGGATGGAATTTCCGAATTAAATTGCTCTGCAGCCATGAAGTGCTTTGTAACTCACTGGAATGTTGAAAGATCCGTTGTAGATATATCACGGACGAACATTTGTGCCGAACGAGGGGTGAAATTAATGGAAGAACTGTACCAGAAATGCAAAACATAAATATTTGAATCTGAAGCTTATTTCAACTAATACATTTTGACTGCGCTGAATGTACTTAAATTTGAGAATTTTCATTGTCATTGGTGCGGAACATTTTTTATGAATTGAACGAAATAATTGTCATTTTCTGATTCTGAATTAAAAAGTTCATTGATTTCTACTACAGGCTAAAAAAATATTTTTTGTCATAACCCTAGTGTGTATGCTACGCATCCTCGGTGTCATTCGTTGAAAGGTGAGGATGATACATAGATACATTATACGTACGTATACCTAGGTATATATTATAAATACACAGTGCTTTTCTCTGGCGGTACCCAATGGTACACCACACCGGCACCTTTTTAATAGGTGAGAATAAAAACTAATAACGTAGTATTTTAACAACAGAAATATACGCGCGCGTGTACATAAATGCACGATCATTTATGAACATAGGCCTATTACAATATTTTGAGTTGTTCTCACATGGGCGGCTCGCATAAAATTTTCCAACTTTCCATCCTTAAATTTGATATATTGACATCATGTTTACATGCTATCATAAGAAAAAGTCTTCTAAGGGAGAAAAAAGAGTTGAAGGAAGCCGTAGGGAATGAGAGAAAGGAAAGAAATCAAAGAAACCACAGAGAGGGACGGAGAGAGAAGGAAGAAGGAAAACATAAGTGCGCGGGGGCGCAAAAGGAGAAAAGTGAGAGAGAAAGAAATAAGGAAGCAAAAGCGACAAAGAAAGACATAGACAAGCGAAAGAGAGAAGGAAATGGTGAAGCCAGAAAGATAGAGAGAGAGAGAGAGAGGCGAGAGAGAGAGAGAGAGAGAGAGAGAGAGAGAAAGAAGGAGCGAGAATAGAGAGAAATAAAAATGCGACGGAGAGAGGAAGATAGGAAAGAGAAATTTAGATGAAAAACATGCACAAAGAGAGAGAGTAACAAAAAACGATCGATAGAGGGAAAGAATGAGGAAGAGACAAACAGAAAATGGGAGGAAAGACACAGAAAATAAATGGTCAAGTAGAGAGGAATGAGAAAACGTTAAAAGGTAGATAGAATATAAGGAAAGAATGAGACGCCCATGAGTTCTTGTGATGAACACCATAACAAACCAAGCTGAGAAGAGAACTAGAACCTTTCTTCCTAGAAGAAAAAGTACTGTATTTTTAAATAAATAAATAGTGATATTGTATTATTATTATTTTATTTTTTTATTGTTGTTTTTTTCTTTGCAGATTATGTTGTGAGCGATAATGACGACAGCACAGGAGAAGGCACAATGTGTGTGGTATGCTGAGTCTGGTAATTGTAAATAAAATTTTGAGAGCAACGTTGCAAAAAACCGCATGTCTTTATCTCATATATAGGGACACAAATTTATGGTAAATAAAAACTGAGGAGAGCGGTAAATAAAATGTTAGATCAGCGGTATATACCAGCGGTGAAAAAAAAAATTGCACACACTTTTTCATTATGAGAGGAAACAACATACAAAAGAGCTATAAATTGATAAACTACTTCATTTTTATATACTGTACACATGCACAAGTACTTAGCTGTCCAACCAAAAAGAAAACATCAACATAAAATCACTTCATTTCTAAATTGCATATCTCAAGTGATTTATTCATTGTATGTATTTAAAGGATATCCTTGCTGTCCAACAAATAAAATAATCACTACTGCACATACACAAACACATGTTAAAAATCACATGATGATAAACAAAATTCATTCATGACTGAATACCAATGACACCATTGTTTCCCTTGATGTGCGGGAACAGACTAATCTTATCGCTGCTACAGCTAGCAAGTTCAATGAAACTGGAAGTTGAGTAGACATTCGGCGGAAGAAAGGAATGCAGCTTGACAGGGAACCAAGTTTTCGAACTGAGATTATGTGCATTGGAAATCCCAATTTGCAGCGTCTTCCTGATGTGATCGAAGATAAAACGTTCTTCAGCTGCTAGTGGTAGGAAACTTTAGGCAAACGTTTCGTTACAAATCGACAGTTTGCGCGCGCAACTTCGATTGCCGGTTTTTGCGTGTTTTCTACTTAATTTGATGATATTTCACGGTTATTTCGCAAAAAAGCGTTCATTTCGTGGAAAAGCACACATTTCGCATTACTTCGTGAATAAAACTCCTGCATATTTCATCATTGGGGGTGTAGTTACGTGCAGAATGTTCAAAATTGAATCTTTTTTTTCACATTTCGCGATTTCGCGCATCGCGAAAATTCAATGTCCCTACTCATATAGTTTCGGAGTTAAGTTTCATTGTAACGGTAGCAGGACTTTGTGGACACGCTGTATCCCAAAATGCTGGAATTTACCCAAACTAGATTTTTTTTTAAATACCGCACTGTATGTACGTATGCGTTAATTAATTATTTAATTCGAAATATTTCAACTGTAAGCAATATAAGAATTGATTGATTGATTGATTTGCTTTATTTTACTTCGCTTCTTGTGCCACTTTTGGCTAATTTACGAAGATGGGGATGAGTGACGATATGATGAAATTGATGAATGGACACTCGCAAATATACATGCCCAGGCCGGGATTCGAACCCAGGACCCCTGGCGTCGTAGCGCGATAGCATTACTTTACAGCCTTCGAACCATTTCGATTAAAGTCTTGAACATCAGCTGTTACAGATCTGTTGGTCTTGCAGCTTGGTCAAAACAACTTAGCAACCACAATTTGCAAGTAAGCCAAACAAAACAAAGACTCTACTGAAGGAATATTACTAACAAAATTCTTCGAAATCAAATGCTATAAAGAGATAATAATATAAATAGGTGTATAATAATAGTTGATTTTTGTTATTAACCGTTGCTTTTCTGCCACTTTTGGCTTATCGAGACGCTGAGGATGAGTGATGATATAATAAAGTTGATGAAGGGATTTTCACAAAGAACACCCATTCCCAGGACGGGATTCGAACCAGGCCCACCTGTGCTAACCACTCCACCACGGAGGTCTGCCAATTACGGGAGAGTTGGCAAGCCTACAGTTGAAGTTCCGATTTGAACGCCACTTTACTTCAACGAAAGTTCCGAAATGTTGTGCTATTTGTTTTAATCTCGTGCAATGTGGGAGACCTTGGGAGTGTAATGTCGTCGCAGTTCGTGTTGGATCGGGGCCTCCAAGATGCGTATACTTCGTGTATACTCCGTATACGGGCCGCAACCTATGATGCTAAAGGAGCTGATGACGTCAAAGGATTAGTCGTCCGTTTTGGGGAAATACGTGTATTTGAATGAGCGATTAGTACGATAAAGAGTCCCTGTAAATCTATTTATTTTGGAGTAAGAACAAGTTATGGCAAATTACAATAGTTGTATCCTGATCAGTTACAAGTAAATTTATGCGTTTGTATGTAGTACAGTACCATATGTAATTCTATGTTAGTAAAGAAAAGTCTGTGTTCAACCAGTGCTTTAAGAATTTGTGAACATAGCTGAATGGTAATATTAAGTACAGTGGGATCCATGAGTATTACCGTGCAAATTGTCCATGACTATTTTGATTAATTTATTCTTACATCCTGTGTGTTTTTAAGCGATGAATTTTTATGTATGCTGGTGCAGAAGTTGTCAACAGCTTGTTTTGAGTTTTCTTTTAATTCTTGAAGCCCTTATTGGGTCAAATAAAGTGCACGAACATGGTGATGGACAATTTGCACGTTAATACTCATGGATCCCACTTTACATGGATGCCGAACTTGTAATTATTATATTCCTTTATTTAACACGAAAAAATGTTGATTGTTATTTATATGTTCGTATTATTGCTCATACGTTGTCCGAAATTGTGCAGTTCAAAGTGCAAGAGTCACGTCTTTAACACATTTCCTTCTTCAAGTTATGTTCCAGTTTACAAGAATTATGTGCTTGATGATATACATGACGGAAAGAAATATAATATATATCAATAGAATTTTAAGGCTTTGTTCAATTTGATTAGCCTATTTCACAAATACATTGTGGATAATTTTGTACCTTTGTACTCAGTAATGGATGTTATATTTTCCCTTTGTCGATTATTTCTATCAAAAACAGGAAGATCCTTTTTATTATTACGATGTAGTTAGCGAATTATATAAAAACGTGCACTTGTGTCATCAACATTTAAGATATTTGGAAATGTAGACAAGTTGCTAAGGTGAAAATTTACTGTGTAAAGAATAACGATTAGTACATTTGCATAGTCAGTCATTGTGATTTCATGTAACACATTTGCTTTATGTACATTTATGTTCTATGGAAAAGTAGGAGAGCGAGATATAATCTCAACCTATTCTAAATATCACAAGGGGAAAATATAATTATCAACTTACATGCCAGCGAATATTGCATGACACGATTTCAGTACATGTCCAGGTACAGTTAGAAGTAAATTGTCGTTGTTAGGGATGAATGAAACACACGCTGATATATGAAGACCCAGGGGGAAAAACGATGAATGTCGATTTTTCGCCCATTTTGAGATCGCAGCGCCATCTGATAGCTCAGAAGCTGTACTATAAGAATGTGAACGGCCTTTGGGGCGGGGGGCGGGGGGCGGTGAGAAGTGCCTGAAAAACGCATTCAAACATACGGGGCAAGGGGGAAAAACGATGAAAGTCCGAGCGTCGGGGGAAGAACGATGAGTATTTTCTGTAAAATGTGTGCCTCACTGAAACGGGTTAGCGCTACGGGAAGGTTATCCCAGTCATTCGTTGTGCGTGTGTTGAATCGTGCAGTGTTGTGATCAGTTCTATTGTGTACCAGTGGCGTCCGGTCCCTTGGGGCTTCCGGGGCTTAGCCCCTAAAGAAAAACGGACGTATTGACGTAATTATTCATCACCATAACGCATAACTATCACACGGTCTTTTAAAAGGCGATTTTTACCCACGTAAATTCGTCGTCTGCTGCAATGGATACGACAGCGCTCCTAGCGGCATTGATGTCAATTATCGCTTTCCGGAGCACGTCGCAAAGGAAGGCGTGGCCTACAGCCACCTACGCTACAGTGAAGATCACATGCTAGCAGAGAGAGAAGGGGAGAGTCCAATGGATTTGAGTGCTGATTCGGGGCTAGTTCCTTCGCGTCGCGTTCGATCTCGCTTGTTGTTCTGTAGTGTTGTGGTGGTTTTCATTCGCTATGTTTGAGTGAGTTTGGCAGGGTTGATGTTCGAACACAAATTGATGAAGGACATAGGCTGTCAATTACAAGACACAATGAATTTGTCCGGAAAGATAGGCATATATTAAATAGAATTATCGATTGCTTAAAATTCTGTGGTCGACATGAACTTGCTCTACGAGGACATAATGAAAAAGAATAATCTTTAAACACAGGCATCTTCCCAGATTTATTATCCCTTCATAGAAGAGGGAAAACTAAAGAGGGAACTTCGTGTTCTTTATTGTAGTGAAGAGTTGAAAAACATAAACTCTATCAGTAGATTGCATTCATTTTTTATTTAAAATTATTTAGAGGGTACCTTTTCAGAAACAGTAAAAATGACAAACATAGTTTTAATAACTCCAGTGGCAACAGCTGAATCTGAACGATGTTGCAGCACATTGAAGCGTATTAAAACCTGCTTAAGAAATGCAATGGAACAAGACAGACCAAATGCCTTGGCACTTGCTTACAATAGAGAAAGAATACCTTTCAAACATAGAGGGCTTCAACGAAAAAGTAATAACAAAATTTGCTGAGCAGAAGAACAGGAGTCAACGTTCGTAGAAAGATATGTTTCACAACAATACCTGTTTCTTTTGTAATTATGTGAATTGTCATTATATTTTAAATTCTTTAAAAAAATAAGTCCAGATTTGTAGTTTAGAACAAGATAAATACCCGTTTTTTTGTAATTCATGTAATTTGTCATTACATTTTAAATTCTTTCAAAAAAGTAAGTCCAGTTTTGTAATTCATGTAATTTGTCATTAAATTTTAAATTCTTTCAAAAAAGTAAGTCCAGTTTTGTAGTCTAGAAGAAAAAATACTTATTTTTTGTAATTCATGTGAATTTTCATTATATTTTAAATTCTTTAAAAAATAAGCCCCGGCCAAATTTGAGGCCACGAGACGCCACTGTTGTGTACTATTTGTGACGAACCTGAATGTTTGCTTAATATTTGTTGAAATATTAAGATTTTGAAATGTTTGTTATTTCAAATTATGTGCAAGATGTCACAGACAACTTTAATTAGATTGGTACAGTTGTGGTTGGAACTTGTATAAATGTTTAGAAATACGTCATAATATGTTCGCATTGACGTCACGTTCCCATCTCAACAGAGGAAGTGACTCGTACAAGTTCGCAAAAAGCTGTGGTTGAAGCTGGCATCAATGACTCTGAAAAATCCAAAAAAGAAACAGAACTCTCAAAACTTGAAACAGAACACAAACTTCATTTACTGGAAGCTCAGAAGTTTTATTCCCCCAAGAAGTTATACAAAAAGAAGAGTAGAAAGGATGACACCATAGCAGCAGTTACCATGGATTTTCAGAAAAATTTACCGACCCCCAACATTAGCACCAATGATGTGTATTATAAACATCAGTTGAGCTTCTACAGCTTCAATATTCACATCCTTTCCTCTGGTGATTCAGTTTTCTTCACATACGACGAGACCGTTGCTCATAAAGGGTCAGATGATGTGTGCTCTATGGTCGACAGTTTTGTGCACAACTTTTTGCCGGAAAAAGTTCGATGCTTGGTCATCTTTTGTGATTATTGTGCCGGCCAGAACAAGAACTATACTGTCAATCGATACCTCCACCATCTCGTGACAGAAAAACGTCGTTTCGATGCAATCAACGTGTTTTTTTTTCCAATCAGGGGTCACTCCTACTTAGAGTGTGATAAAAACATGAGCTACATAAATCAACAGTCCTATGTTGAGTTACCGGACGAATGAAGAGATGTAATAAGGAGCAGCAGACACAAACCAACGCCATTTGCTGTGGTAAACTGCACGAAGGAGCACTTCAAGACGTGGACTGAAGCCAATTTACCTGCCAAAATGTCCATTTCCTACCAGGCCAGTGCGTTGTTTGGAGATACGAGCTGAAACCCCTACCAAAATTTTCTACCGCAATACCTATCTTGGCACTTACTTGCGCGCTGATGTCAAGTGGCAACCACCGAAGCGAGGAAAGAACAAAGGGACCTCTACTTCAACTAGAACCATTTTGAGAAACCTGTACGATGGACCGCTGCCCATTCATTTGCCCAAGTACAAGGATCTCCAGGATTTGAAGCGATTTTTCACCAACCCAGAGGCTCAACAGTTTTACGAGACCATGCTAACCACCAACGCTACGGTAGAAAATGATGAGGATCTCTATGTGGACTACTTAGTTGATTATCAGAAATAGTTTGTGAGTTACCCCCAAGACTGATTCAACTTTTTTCATTTTGATGATAGTTTGATAAATAACAAACATCACTCTTTTTAATGTTGTAGTGTTACTCTCATTTTGTATTTGTTCATTAGTGCACACCTGCAATGTAGAATTAAAACCACATTTTTCGGCATAATTTTGATTATTACTCTTTTTTGGTTTCCTCTGATTCTCCAGCAACATGGTACTATGGTTAACCACATCTGTGGGAGTAAAAGGATTCTTCAAAATAATTATTTTGGCATATAATGGCGTATTTATGAATAGAAATACTTGTTTTTCATTTCCTGGCAAATCGTCTCGAATAAACATTCATCGTTTTTCCCCCTGCCCCTTCATATATTAAAACTTACGCCTTATACTGAAAAATAACTTTTTTAACTTGTGGTTTTTACCATTATCTAGCTTGTTTACCGAGAAGGGGTATAATTATAAGGACATTAGAATACGATATTCTTTTAACAATAATCTCCTAATAGAACATAAGGTATATTGTGTCCTCTTGCTTTTTGCTTTGGACTTCTTCATTAAAGTAAGTTGCTTGCATGTTGTGTTAATATTCTCAACGAGTTTCATTTTCCGTGTGATCGTAAATCCCTTTTAGGCATGAATTACTGTTAGATCATTTAAGATTGGTTCTTAGCATCTAGGTATTGCGAATATGTTATGCTAGTACGTTAGTTGCATTAGTATTTGTAAACTTTATCTCTTTGCTTGCATGTAAGATTTTAATGCAAAAAAATATTTTAAAATAATGTAACCTACAACCAAACCACGAAAACTTGGGCATCCAAATATTTACCAGATTTCTAGAAAATTAAACATTTATTCAAATTATACACGGGAATTGAGTTTCCAAAGTTGGAAAGCTTATTTAATACGAAACTCCAATCTTACAATCTCTTTCCTCAACCTTCTGTACGTAAACTTTTACAAAATTATCTTGCATTATAACTTGGACAGTAAGTTTTATTCCACATCAATTTAATAGTAATTATATACTAACGATGATAATTCTTTACGAACTTACAGTAAGTACAAATTTTATCTATATCGCCTTTTATCCACTGGTAATTTGAAAAATAAAGGTACATTATGCAGAAGGGTAAAGATTGCATTTTACTATTATCAATATTATTTTCTAATGTCATATAACATTTGAAATGGTCTTCAGGTGAAAGCAACGTTCTGAACGAATAAGAGAGGACTATTCACTCAGAAAACTAAATATTATACTCTTATAATGCACTTTGTTAAATGTTGTAAACGGACTATACCTGACATCCTGTGACGTCACGGAAGCTGGTGTGAGGCCCGTATATAAGTATCTCGGATGGTATCTTGGATGCAGGTAATAGTGGCAACAGCGCTTCTCAGAAAAACAGGTGCTGGCTCGAAACGCGATATCGGCTTCCTTTCGAGCTAAGTCAAAGATATCGAACTGGCGTTCGAATGAGGAGTTCAAATATACTTATACTCACGTCAGTGTGCGAATTAGCGGGAATGAAATGCCGGGGATTTCCCCCTTACAAAACATTCCTTCCCTGGCAAAAGACAATTATTTTTATTTCTGCCAGGGATGTTTTATTCCCCTCAAAGAAAATAGAATTGAAAGCATACGAGGTAGCATTCTTTAACTATATAACGAACACAATTTAAAAATCATTCACGTCCATTAATGTCATCAAATATTTCCCTGTCGAAAAATATGCAGCCTTGTGGAACCCAAGCGTCTCGATCGAGATACCCAAATGTAACCCTCCCGGTACCAAGCGTCTCGATCAAGACGCTGTGTCAAGGTCGTAGTTTTTACGTTATAACTTTTCTATTTTTGGCTAGAATTTCGATTTTTTTTATATATATTGTTCCTAACACATGTATTTAACAGAAATGTTTTTTGCAATTTTTTTTTGTCTTCGTGAAAATGGAGGGGAAAAAGCGGGAAAAGGGACTTCTCTTTTGCGTCTCTTTTCAAGGTCAAATTTTTGCCGACAAAGGAAGACCGGCTTTGTTGTTCTAAAGCAACCCCTTCTTTTAAAAAAAAAGTATTTTCAGGGGATTTCCCCCTTTTTCCTCCTCCATATATACGCCGAATGTGCATAAATTATATATCGTCTGAATCTGTGATTCATTCTGCGTACAACGGTATATCGTTCATATCTCCAGGGCAAATAGTCTCTGAGCTAAAGTCATTTCAAGGTACCGCTGCATTTTGAAGCTTGAATCAGTGGCGTGCCGACCATTCCTTTTGGGGCACAACTCAAGTTACATTGGTCATATGATAATAATGCAAAATATTTTGTGTTCCTTACATGTCAGCGATCATTTTCATGTGCATGTCGACACTGTCATGTACTTTTTTCTTGAGGGGAGGGTGGGGGAACCAATTTTTTTTCCGAAATTTTGGAATTTTGAGAGTTAGCCCCTCCCCCCCCCCGCCAGATATACGCCGAATTTGCTTAAATTTTATACAGTCTAAATCTCTGGTTCATTCCGCGTACAACGGTATATCACTCATCTCTCTAGGGCAATTAGCCTCCGATCTACACTCATTTAATTGAAACTCTGCATTTTGCTCAAAATCGGCTTGGGCATCATGTGAAAATGGCCTTGGGCACCAAAAGGTTAAGGAAGGACATCATTCTGCAACTGAACAACCTCACCGAGCCAACAGCAAGCTGTTTTTCACTGGTTTTCATGACATAGTGCTCATATTTTAGATATACAGTAAAACCTCGTTACTCCGGTCCCCGATAAGCCGGACTTCGCTTAATCCGGAGAGGCAAAAGGAAAAAAAAGCAGAATACAAGGTTTTAAATGTGGCTAGAAGTCAACAAGAGAACTTCCCAAAGAAAAGGCTGTCAACCACTGATGAAATTCTGTTTCCCGCAGACTTGTACTGTACTGCATAGTGTATTTAGGCCTATGCCCTTTAAATACAACATAATAAACGTGTTTTGTTGCTATAAACGGAGTTTTAATGCACTTTCTACTGTTCCTTTAGGTTATTTCAGTTAATCCGGACTTTCGTTAAACCGGTCAGCTTATCCCCTATTAGTCCGGATTAATGAAGTTTTACTGTATTAAATTATTCACAAGAAACTTGTTGGTAAGTTAGACGGACGTTAAATTTGAACTTGGAAATACTGTGGAAATTTGTCAAGTTTTCGGTGTTACTAATTCGATAGCTATTTTTATGCAAGAATTTCGGTATTGTTAGAATGTAAATATAGTAAGTGTTTCTAATTTACATGTAAATGATATCATAAGATTTAACAACCGCTGTTCTAAGGAAGTTAAGTCAATAATGTAGTTTACTTCCCAAAATGAAACCACAAATACGCCACTGAGTGCGTATCCTACCCCCGCCCCCAAAGAAAAACGCTTAATTCGCACGTTGCTTACACTACACATTCTAAAGCCGGCTTTAGACGAAAGCATCTCCTTTAACATTTTTGCTAGCACAAATGCTACGTAAATGCTTCCAAAAATCTTATAGCAGATAGTACTTTACACAAAAGCATTTTATGGAACATTTCTATTAGCTGCTTCAATTACAATGTACAATACATACAGCACGAAAGGCACGTCGAGTTACATCGTCAATGATGTGTGCATGGTGTTTACAATTGAAAAAGCTAAAATATTCTTCCATATGTGTACAGTAAACGTTGTAAAGTATGTATTTAATCACCGCAATTCTTCTCTACCTAAAAGCATTTAATACGGAGCGATATTCCTCTCGGTTCAATAGTTACCGTCGTTTAAAAGTGTGAAGTGATACGTTGTTTACATATCACGCGACCGCCATTACATTTGCACTCGTGACCATGAGGTCGCTTCTGATTGGTTACGCTACGAAAAATGATTCGGACCGAGCCTATCCTTGGGAAATGTCATGAAATATCCCATTGCAACTGAAATGTCATAACTAGAGACCGGATGTTAGGCAAATTGCCTATTCTTTCCTGTTAGAGATATGATGAAAACGAACGTTGCGAAGGCCGGGGAGGGGGGGGGGAGGGATTAGCTTCATTTAAAGGCAATTTAATTTTGCCTTTTTTGCCTATTTCATACGATATTGCCTATATTATTTCATAAATGCCAGATATTGCCTATTTTAGGCATTTTCTTTAAAATTGGGACTTAACTGAACTCGGTGCATACAATTTCCTGTTCCCAGGATTAGTTTCCGATGCTTCCAAGAAATTTTAAAATAACAGTTAGCGGGTTATTGCAGCTAATAAGGACTTGGACAAATTAAGGGCAATTCAACAAGTTCTGAAAGGTGAAAATATACAAACTCAGTTAGATCCACATGTTCTCGCGTGCTTTAAGTATGCTCCGGTAACATCTGTGGAGGTTGAAAGATTTTTTTCAATTCTAAAAAATGTGTTGTCCGATCGCAGACATAACTTGTCGGTTGATCACCTGAAGAAATACCTTGTTGTGATGTGCAACCGCAATTAGTGCTTCTTATTCAGAGACTGCCAAACCCTACAGTACAAACTTGAAATGCATTTAAACAGATTCTTAGTTCGAACTGCTGTGTAGAATATATAGTGTAAATTTTTTAACTGAAATAACCCTCTGTGCAGTGATAAAGTGTATATTTAAATAATTTGCGTACTGGTTGGAAGTAGCCAACAATTTCTTTTGTCAGACTATTGTGTGTAGCCATTATACAATGGAAAATTTTGGGCTGACGTGACTCCTGTTTGCAGTGATTTATTAAGTACAATATTGGACTGCTGTCTCTAATGATGAGCTCCTGGTTTATTTTAAGCAATTATAAAGAATGTACAGGTATGTTTCTATATTTTTTAAACACCTATTTCTTTTTGTATGTCTATCTTCATTATTTTGAGTTAAATTTAATTGCCTTTTTATTGCCTATTTGTATTTTAATGCCTTTTTGCTGCCTATTTTGAAAATTATAAGTGCTTATTTGCCTGCCTATTTTATATGTTTTAGTGCCTAAACATCCGGTCTCTTGTCATAACATTTCTCACTTCACGCGGTAGCTTTTCGGTCATGGCATAAATGTTAAGAAAAATGCTTTCGTGTAGAGTGGGCCTCATGCGTTGATTGCACCCTGGCGCCATCTATGGGTCTTGGGTTAGGTCGTAGGAGAAACCAACAGCTTATTTGCTATCCTGTTGTCTTGATGAGGTAGGCAGGGCAATGTAAGAAAAATAAACCATAAGGAAGTTGCGGGCTGCACGATTGTGCCTTGGGACACAGACGAAGGTGCCCTCCTGAAGGTCCATCAGATCTTTCCTGGAATCTCAAGTGCGATATTCAAATAAATCAGGCTTAAGTATTGAATCCCTCGCTGACCTTGACTCTGGAGATGATGACTGGTCTTCTGCCTGCAATTGTGGTGCCCTCTCTGATCTGGTTTAGCAATTTGCAGAATTGAGACAATGGAGAGGACTTTCCCCTCTGAGTAGAGATAAAGGGACGAAAAGGAAACAGAATAAGAGCAAAAGAGATATTTTTCTTCTGTCGCAAGGCCTTGAGGGAAAACAGCATCGCAACCAGTTGAGGTACTAATGAGTTTTTTGAAAGGGAAGATCCAGAGTTTCATTTTTTTCTCTCTCGGTACAGTGGCAAAGACATTTCTATAGGCAGCATCTTCCCACGTTGGTTTGGTGTGTTATGTAATGCTCCAATTATTGTTCAGTTCTTGCATAATGGAGGTACAGAGAGAGATCTTATCAATAAGAAGTTAGCTCAGTCATTTTTAAGTGATTATGGCTCCATTGTATTGCATTCTTTTTCTTCTTCTTCTTCTTCTTCTAACTCTTCTTCATCTCCTTGTCCTTCCACCATCTGTATGAGGTGTAAGGGGTGACCTCCTTGGAATGAATTGAAAGCTCAGCCTCTTTTCAACGTAGTACTACATCCTGGACGCTGAATTATTGCAGGCTATATCCAGTCAAAGTTTTCAAAAGGTCCCACCTGAAGAAGTCCGCCTCCACCTGCACACATTCAGGAGTGTGAGCTTATATCCTGGTACCTTTAAGCAATAAACCAGGGGGTCATTTCCTCAGAACATCGGTTCCCCCGTTTATTGTGTACTACTTTTTTTTTTCATTATCTTTTGTTTACAATTTACATTTTACATGACGTTTACATTGGTATTAAAGATTACACGAATTTTGTGAGTGCCCTGGTTGTTTCAGTCTCCAAGACAATCAAGGTTTACATATTATAATTTGTTAGAGTAAAGAGTGAGTAATGTTAGTAAGATTAGCATATAGTAAGCTATTATATGTTGACCAATAAATTGATTCGGTTGACCAGATCAATGATTGGCAGTAGCGGCGATTAGGGGGGCGAGGGGGCAACTGGTCCCCCACACTTCCCCACGTTTGCCACCGCACTATGATAAACCTTATCTACGGAGGGAAATATACTGTCTTTGCCCCCCCCCCCCCCCCCAGTTTTGGCACCTTGCCCCCCTGGTTTTGGAACCCAATTGCCGCCACTGATGATTGGTTTACAAATTATCGGTTAGTTTTCATTTTCAAAGGGCTGACAATTCACCACCTTCTTATTCCATACATACCTTATTTATATAACCAATCCCTCTATCAACCAATTAATCATTGACTAATGTATTATCCTCTAAAAAAAGACAGTCCAATTTAGGTTCAAATAGACCAATCAGGATAGCATGACGTGGACCACTGTCTAAAATTAAGCGACCGCCCCTCAGAAGAGGAAAAACTAATAGTAAACCTTTATTGAGCCAAAAGTATAGCCATGAGTGGCTCGAGATAAAATTTTTACCCGAGCGAGATGGAACTTTGGCGCCCCTTACGTTCCACCGCCCTCTAATAAAAAGCATGACCATTTTATATATTTACGTTTGGTTGACGGAAAATAATAACTCTATTTGTTTTAAATCTATAAGTGTTACGGTTAAAGAACACGTTTATTGTAGGTATGTGTTCATTTAATTCCTACATAATGACATCAAAATAACAGTAATCTCTTAGCTCAAACTATTACATGATTCTGCAATATACTTATTAGTATGTTGTGCAGGAGTAACTTCAATTAATTTGTGTCTCAACAAATCCAACTAATCAGAACTAATGTTTTGGCTACTCAAGAGGAATACCCCCGTTGGCGTCCCGGGCAGTCGCGCCGCTCCGAACCTAACTTCACGTAAAGCTCATCGTACATAACAAAACCACGTTCTACCCGTAAACACAACGAAAGAGGCTATTTTCCTATGGTTACTGTGCTAATTGTTTAATTCCAGCAATTACAGCGACCTTCACGTGTTTCTGCCTCGACTAAGTGTCATAAATCACAACACACAAAAACAACGCATCCTAAAATGAGACAGCATACAAGGGAAGGTAATTGTAAGCTGAACGCTTCCTGTTACAAGATTGTTGCGCATGGACACGATACAACAATTATGAGAACATTTATCTCGGAACTAGGCTAAACAATGCAAGTGTGATGCGAGCAGAAGGCACGTGGAGCATACAATGGCGAACTAACGACCTTCTCACGGACGATGGATGAACATGGGGAAGAAAATGGTGTCCATTAGTGGTGACGTCACAACCAGACGACGAGCTGACACTTGAGTCTACACGACGAGAAAACGTGTTTTCTTCCTATTCAAATCAATGCTATTTTCCTTCGGAAGGGGTAGCTTTAATTATTGCGACAGCAATTATGAAACAAAATTATGATGCGTATCGTACATCAATGTGAGATTTCGGAGAATACGACTATATGTCACACATACCTTACAGAGGATAAGGTAAAGAATAACCGGAGTAAGAAATTCATGCATTTTCATAACATTCCAGTTCCGAGCACAGCCGAAGCCAACCCGAAGCTCACCCGATCTCAAATCGGCCACGCTGCCGCTATGGATGCAGCCTCAGGCGATTGAACCGACGGCGCCCATTGGCTGAGATTTCTTTCTGAGCATTCGCTTTACTCGATTTCCTACTCCATTTATTCTTTACATTCTCATCTGTAAGGTATATGTTATAGATAGACTTAGTCTCTGAAATCTCCTATTTACGTTGATGTACGATGCACACGACAATTTTGTTTCGTAACTGCTGTCACAATAATTAAAGCTACCCCTTCCGAAGGAAAATAGCATTGAATTGGATAGGAAGAAGGGCACGTGTTTATTTGTTTAGACTCAGTCCCAGCGCGTCGTCTGCTGTAACGTCACGCTATTGGACTCCATTGCTATATCAAAATCAGAAACTATACTCTGTCCCGGGAATCTCTGGAGCAAGCGAACGAAAACAAGTACTCTGTGCAAGTAGTGACTCGAGAGGACTTGGCCAATGAACGCATGAGGGGAAGTGAGTGCATAGAGGGGAAAATGCGGATGCAGATAGCGGCCGTTTGCAACGGCGCGCACGGCTTTGCTCTGCCCACACGTTTTCTTCCCTTCGCTACCATTATGCAAGGTTTTGTTCCACAGATTCCCGAAATAGGGTGGATATCCCCATGTAAGTTAGCTATGCTGGAACAACTCTCCTGCAAATCGTAATTTAACTCTAGACGAATAGGCCTAATTCACGATATAGACAACGGGTAGGGAATTCGAACAAGTGTTGCGACTGGCAACCCGAGAACACTTGTTCGAATCACGTCGCCAGGAAAGCTACAATTCCTATTAACGGGTAGGGAAGTCACGACTTGAGAACAGCCACAGGTCGCATGGTGCACGAAGACGCCGTACTGGAATTTTGTGTTTGTCCTTGGTGTGTTGCAACGCACCGCTCCAGAAGAACTCTGTAATCTTCCGTTAAAGATTAACTTACGTAGATTGTAGAAGGTAAAATAGATTTTGTTGCGTGCATGATGTTTAAGACTTGTCTCGGCCGATATCCTTCACGTAAATTAGAGAAAATACGCGGTTTGTCAACATTTTAAAAGGTGAAGAAGCAAGTTGCTATTTCTGGAATACAAGTCTCTCTTCCGCGCATTAAAAGCGCAAAGTGTATTCTCTAAAGTTTGGTTAGATTGATTGATTTAGTTTATTTTACTTCGCGTTTTGTGCCTCTTGGCTAATTTGCGAAGATGGGGATGAGTGATGAAATGATGAGATTGATGAATGGACATTCACAAACAACCAAGCCCGAGCGAGATTCGAACCCGGAACCCTTGGCGTTGCAGCGCGATGTGCTAACCACTCGGCTACAGGGTCCGGCAGTGTGTCATATTGAAATATATTGTTCGATTTCGCTGAAATTCGCATCGGGATCGTTATTTCAACATCAAAGGGAATATCAAAAAAATCCTTACTCTCATTAATGGCGAATCACATCGAGCTGGATTTCTTAGCTAGTTGGCGCTGTATTTGCTTCCAGACTGGAAATGATGTCTGCGAGACTGGTTCTGGCAACCAGACAGTGTTCTTGCTTCTCTGCTCGATGCTTCGGTAAGAACCAATCAGAGCAAACGTTTCTTCATGTGAAGATAATCTGCGAGTTTGACAAAGAAAAGGCGCTTTTCGTCTGTGGTTTTTGTGTTGGTTGTGCGATGTATTCGTAACTCGATAAAAAAAAAAGTAGCAGAAAGGAAGTGCACTTGTGTTTATTCACATTTAGGACTTTATTCCTAGCCAGTGACGTACTCAGAGGGGGGCTAATGGGGCTACAGCCCCTCTCGAAATGTTGATAAAATGAAAAAATCAAATGATAATCCCTTAAATACTAAAAGATCAAAATGCGTAAATGCAGCCCCCTTTTAAAGTCACCCCGATTACAATTTTTGTCTTTGAGTCAAATTCTAATAGACTGAAAAACTCCAAACATGCAAATTGTTTTATGTATAACGAAGCTTTGTAATATCCACTTTTACAATTCCAGCCCCTCCGGGAAAAAAATCCTGCATATGCCGGTGTATATAGCACTAGATACCATTGATAATTTTTAGATACTTATCGGTCAACTCTTCTAGCTACCCCGTCCGTCCCCGGTAAGGATGAAAATTTACCTTGGTTTGCTATGAACATTTGGTGTTGGGGGATTTCCAGTAATCTTCACAGTTGGTGGTGAAAATAGCCTTTGTTTGCTGCGAATAATTCGAACCGCAGCTTCCTATCCGTCGCTCTTAATCCTGTGTACCTGGCGACCTCTGCAGCTGTAGGCGTTATCATCGTCCTCACGATTATTCGTCCCTTCGCACGATTTCTAGGTCTCTGAAGGTCACGTAACCGAGTATCGAATCATCTTCACAGATCACCGGTTCTTTCCCATCAAAGCTTTCTTGGCTAACAGCGAAAGTGGATTGCTCTGCAGGCAAAGGTTTGGTAATGTGGTTTCTGACCAGTCGAAGGTCACTCGGTGCTTCGAGATGGTGCTTCTAGGGCACAAGGAACCCAACCCATTGTTTCAAGCATTGAAATATTATCTAACAAAAACAGACATGTGAAACGTAGCTTCAAACGGCAATAAAATGTCACATTTGCAATGGAAAGTGCTGCATAATAGATTTCAGTTTCTTTTGTTGTTTGTTTCAAAAGACATACTATGTACAGTGGGATCCATGAGTATTACCCTGCAAATTGTCCATGACTATTTTCATTAATTTTTCTCTTACATCCTATATGTCTTTAAGCGATGGATTTTTATGTATGCTGGTTCAGAAGTTGTCAACAGCTTGTTTTGAGTTTTCTTTTAATTATTGAAGCTCATTGGATCAAATAAGGTGCACGAACATGGTGATGGACAATTCGCACGGTAATACTCATGGATCGCACCGTACGAGAAATATAAATAAAACGCACATGGGTCTTCATATGGTGATTTTGTTGCAATTAATTATCATTGAGTTGTGTGATTTATTTACAAGAAACTTTCCAGCTGAAAGTAACTGTAAAAGTAACGTAGAGTTACTTTCCAAGTACTGCACCAGTAACTGTAGCTGTAACTCATTAACATTTTCAGCCAAGTAACATTAACATGGACGTCCGTAGGATTTTTTCCAGGGAGGGGCAAGGAAGGTATTTTTTGTACGGGGGGGCAAACAAGCCACATTTTCCCCAATAATAGTGTTGTTCCCTCAAAAAACATTGCTAAAATTTGAATTTATCATGTTCGTGCATTAATTAACACATATTATTGTGGCTGAAATGAAATTATATGTGTGAAATATATAATTCTTGGTTGACTTTCATTTTCCAGAGGGCACGGCCTCCCCTTGCCCCCCCCCCCCCTTCCGGACACCCATGAACAGTAACTATAACTCAATTACTTTTAGAAAATAACTTTCCGAACGCTGATAACATTAATAATAATTTGACACCAAAACTATTTATAGTTATTATTAGTTCATAATTATTATTATAATAGTTACAATAATTAATAATATTTAATTTAATATCGACCACGCAACCTCCACCAAAATTTCTGGCTATACCATGCGGCCACTGAGTATAAGACACTCAAATGTCAATCTCTTGTCCAAGCACTCTGGAAACTGCAACTGTGTCTAGACCATCGATACACTAAACTTTAGAGAATTTTTCGTTCCATGTTACATTCTGTGGTCTTCGTTCGTCACTGGCGATGCTAGCGATATCTATGCGCAGGTTACCCACCTATTTGATTTCCAAACTCGAATTGTTTCTCTACTGTCTCGCTAGATGGCAGGCTCAAAGGGAGGGGAAGCGGGGGTACATAGACCTACAGCTTTATCCTCTATATACTTTGAGCGTTATCTGTCCTGTCCGTGTGTGTTTATGAACGTCAACCAGTGTTATCTGATTACCATTCACCCTCATGATTGCGATTACCCCCAAAAATGGCAGGAAAGCGTTGAAAACGCACGTAAGTCAGGTCAACTATGCACACGTCTTCAAGTAATAACACTCTTTCAAGGGAAGGGGTGCAAAAACCTGCACAAAGTTAGTCCCATTCAACTCGCATCAGCAAAATGGCCCTTTGTTATTCTTGCACTTCCTATATAGGGGCTATTAGCTCCCATTTTTCTTGTTTTATCACGTCAGCTGCTAGATCTGAATAGGAACGAAGGTTAGGGAAAATGAAAGATTGTTTTGTTTACTTCCTGGTCATCGCCAGATCTTTTCATCAATCTTCCGTTGAACTTCTGAGATTTCGAAGCATGACGTCACAGCCTTGGGTCGGATCCTGATGTTTATCCACTTGCTTTGCTGGTTAAGAAAGACGGAAGGTCAAATGCAATGAGCGTTTCCAACGCACCCTTCTTCTGTATTTTATTTCGTGAAGGTTGGGTTTCAACTTTCAAAATGCCCCAGTAATTTGAATGAGAGACCCACCAAGGTTTTTCACCCATAGCATATTTGAATTATGAATATGCAACTCACAAAAGATGTATTGTTTCTTCCGAAACGTGCAAGGGCATACAGTTTTTGTTTTCAAAATCGTTAATTCCAATGTTTGGAAGTAGGGGGTTACTTGAAAGGAAATTACTAGTTACTTGTTTGACCAGGGGCGCCGACTTGTCAAAATTATTGGGGGGGGGGCTCTGATCACTGAAATAAATTGATGAATGACTCACCCCCTCCCTTTTTAAGTTTTGGCCTCATTGTTCGGAATCTCGTAAAAGCCCATGAATTCCTCAAAAATATTAAAATTTTCATTTACAGTTCTAATCAGAATGTCAATTGTTCACGGATGGATATGTCACAAGTTTTGTCAACCATAATAGCAAAATATTCCCGACGTTCAATATCTGCTACCATGGAGCGCAAAACAGATCTCCCTTATATATGAATGATCTCGTTCTTAATGTCATGTAAGAGCCATTTGTTTTGTTTGTTTTTTTTTGTTTGATTTGGTGTTTTAAGTCCACTTTATGCACAGATAGGCTAATTGGGACTGGACCTACAGTTTAAAGTGGGATCCGAACCACTATGTACCTCCTCCGGGTATCGAACCCGGGACCCCTTGATTACAAGGCGACGACGCTACCACTGCGCCATCGGGGAGGCCCAAGAGTCATTTGTAGCCCGAACGTCCCATCCACTCTTCCAGTTCATGCACATCTTCTTTTCAAACTCTTTTTAGTAAAAATGATAACAATACTCAAAATTATATACTTAGTATATAGTAATAAGTCATGTGTTTTGCTGTATCTGGTCATGCCCCCCCCCCCCCAAAGTTGATGGTCTAGAACATTTCAAATGTGTTTTTAAAGTTAAGTTCATGTGGCACAATTCAGAGTAAACTTTACAAGAGAAGCAAAATAATACATTAGATCCTCTTAAGCAAAATTATTTGGGGGTTCTGCCCCCACATCGTTAACATTGGGGGGGCTCGAGCACCCCCCCCCCAAGCCCCATGGAGTCGGCGCCTATGCTTGTTTCTGTACATTTCAGCAGGTGATGAACAAAATTATTGTTTACTAGAAGACAGAAATGATATATGATTCTTCATACAGTGGCTCACAAAATTGAATTGAACGTACAGTACACCAGCCTCGATAGGACATGCAAAGTAATAATTAACCAGGAAAAGCATATTTTGCCCAATAACTTAAATATACTAATGTCCAAAATTAAAGCAACAAACGGAAATTCTTTCCCGTGTGTCCATTTGACCACATAATACGATCAGGTGATAGTAATATTTATGATGTAATAGACAACTGGTTAACTAACCTTAATGTGCCAGGATTCAGGGGTGCCAATCCCCCCCAAGACCAATGGCGCATCCCCCCCCCAAAATCATGTCATGTGTTTCCCCCAAATCATATCATTCGCGCCCTTAAACCATATCGTAATCCCCACAAAATATTTAATTACGACAGCGTGTCTACCGAAAGTAACTTTTTTCCTAGCTTTACTGAACATTATAATTGATATGCCCCTTCTCCCTAAACAGGGGTGCCATCACTCAAGACCACCCCTAAAATCGTTCATCATAATCGAGAATATCGCGTGGATCCCGCTTTATACTGTACGTTCAGTCCCAATTAGCCTTAGAGTGCATAAAGTGGACTTAAAACACCAAATCAATAAATCAAACAGTACCCTTAACATTGAAGAATATTAATTTAATGGGGTGTAAATACTTTCTTAAGATCCCGAGATATTTAGTATTTTCCTTTTCCAGCTTTTCCTTTGGCACATTCCGGGTCGAAAACGTGTGGATGCCTTATCACTAAATACAGTCTCCAAAATGTAATGTTCGAACTCTCTCTCCACTACAGAAATCCCTTGACAATCTAAGATTTAACACTTTATCAATATCTTTCTATCTCCCCCTTTAAATTTCATACTCAATCCTAACACCAAAATTTCCATGCCAATTTTAGACTTACTGTTAATATTGAAGAGTAGATATTGCCTCCTCAAAAAAATTAATTCTCAGTCTCCACACCAGAATTTCCACAACAGTCTAAGACAATAGTAATACACAAGAATTGGATATACCCTTCAATTTAATGTTCAATCCCCCTCTAACTAAAGTACTCGCCATAATCTAAGACCTAGAGTTGGATACTGTCCTCCCCAAAGTTTAATTCAGAATCCCCCTCAGAACCCACGTGTCAATTAAGGCCTAATATATAGGAGTTCGATACCATCCTCCCACGCTCGATAATGCCCTAAACACTTCCATTTCTTCATCTAATAGATTAAATATGGTGCATTTAAGGTGTAAAATTTTGACGTGTTTTGGAAAAGATATAAATGTTGAATTTTATATTATTTGAAGGGAAAATATCCCCCCAAAAAATCTCGATGGCGCAACGTGCGCCATAAAACCCCCTTGTGGGCACCCCTGCCAGGATTTATCAACAAAAAAATCACGATAGCAACAGGTTAAACTTGGCAAATTTATCAGCAAAAAAAATCACACGAGGAAATAATTTCTGCTTGTTGCTTTAATTATGGACACTAGTGTATTAAACTATGCTTCATAAATCAACGTAATATAAATAATTCAAAATGTTCAGCTACCTGAAAACAAACGTGGCATTCATTGTGTCTGATAGGACACACGAATTAAAACAATGGAAATTGGCAAACCATAATAGTATTGTTGAAGTTTTAAAGCACCTACAGTAATGTGTGAGTCATACATATAGAGTTAACAAATAGATATGTAGGAAAAGAACATAACTTACTAGCGCAATTAGCATATTTTCTAGAGCCTGCATCACTTATCATGATCACTGTGCCTTGTCACGTTTTCAATTAATCTGACAGAAGAAAGTTTTTCCATTGCCCCTCCCTCTCGCAGAAGACATCCTTCCTGGAATCTAGTGAAGCTTCTAAAAACGAATTTGACCTCATGTCGTCAGCCACGCAGCAGATCTCAAACAAGCCCGAGAAGCAGGCTCGTAGCTAGGTTGATCAATTTGGGGGGGGGGGGGGGTCAAACGTAAGATTTTTTTAAATCAAACTATTATAAATTAACAAACCATTTATACACCATATAGGCCTATGCTGTATACATACATTATATATGTATGTGTATGTGTGTGTATATACAGGGTGACAAGAAATAACCCGTACAAAGTTTGGCGTATCCTGCCAATAATGTAGTGTACCGTAGCCAAACAATTGTTGTGTTATTGGATTCGCCATAGTCTCTTGTAACTGTACCTGTTGTTTCGGCTTCATAACGATCACTTTCTTTGTGTTTCATAATGTCAACCAAACGCAGTGCAATTTTGGAACTGTGGCGTCAAGGAAAGCGTCAATGTGAAATTGTTCGTTTGCTGGGTGTTCCAAAAATGACAGCCTCAGACACAGTTCGGCGATTCAAGGAGTTCGGCTATGAAAGCCACTGTCGCGGAAGAGGAAGAAAGCCTACCGTCAACACGTCCCAGAACCGCAAGATCATCAAAAAGCAAGTTCAGCGAAATCCGAGGGTCTCCATGAGAAAAGTCCCCCGTGAGATCGGGATCAACCGCGAATCTGTGCGCCAAATGGCGAAGAAGAACATCAACCTCAAGGCGTACAAGCTCCAAAAAGTTCAGCTTCTCACGGACGAAAACAAGCGCCTGAGACTCGAAAGATGCCGCCCTCTGAAGCGCCGGGCCGCAGATCAGCGATGAGAGCGCATTCTCTTCATAGACGAGAAGCTGTTCACCGTGGAGCAGGCGCACAACCACCGAAACACGACAGGGCCTGGTCTGCAGAGACTCCCGGTACCTCAGCCATCGTCGAACACCGCCAAAATCCGCAGTCGGTCATGGTGTGGGGCGGAATTTGCACAAGCGGCAAGACGCCCCTGGTTTTCGTGGATCAAGGGGTCAAAATCAACCAAGAAGTGTACCGCCGCGACATTCTCGAGAACGTCGTCCTTCCATGGGACCAGCAGCACTTCGGCGATGCGCAGTGGACATTCCAGCAAGACTACGCTCCGGCCCACAGGACGAAAATGACGTAAGCGTGGTGCAGAACCCATTTTCCGGACTTCATCGCATCGACGGAATGGCTGCCCTGCTCGCCGGATCTCAACCCAATGGACTACAGTGTCTGGTCGATTTTGGAGGCCAGGGTATATACTAAACGCCACCACAGTTTGGAGTCGCTGAAGCAATTGCTGCGTCATGAGTGGAACCGATTGTCGCCCGAGGACCTGCGGCCCATCGCCCAAAATTTCAAAGCCTGTTTGGACCTCTGTATCGCCGCCCAGGGAGGCCACTTCGAAACCGTCTGAACATCTTGTTCCTAAGGTCCCATGTCATTGTTCTTCAGTGTTGTTTTGCTCAATTGTTTCGGTTTAATAAATTTATGATCACAAACGTTAGTACGGGTTATTTCTTGTCACCCTATATATATATATATATATATATAGTCTTGGAAAAGGGCCTCCTCGGTGGCGCATGGTATCATCGTCGCCTTGTAATCAAGGGATTCCGGGGTTCGATACCCGGTGGATGCTCATAGTGGTTCGGATCCCACTTTACACTGTAGAACCAGTCCCGATTAGCCTTACTGTGTATAAAGTGGACTTAAAACACCAACTCAATCAATCAATAAATTGGAAAGGAATATCATTTTCTTCTGTAGCCTCCAACAGTCTACGGATATACTCTCGCGAAATACACAGCCATTATTCGGGAAACTAAATGCAGAATGAACTCATTAGCTTAATGGCTGATACACCAAGAACAATGTTATTTGTCTTTAGATTTGTAAATTTGCTACAAAAAAATTGAGAAGTAAATAAAACCCTTTTACCGTGGTTTTAGATATAAAGTGCTGGAACCAGGTTTACAAGTATTGGCAACAGTGCAAACATGAACGTGTGCGTAATGAGTTCAAGCTAGGCATCTCATGTATACAGTTCATACCGGAATCGAATCCAGTATCTCTTAGTTCAAGGGCGGGCCCGAGTCTTCTCTGCCACCTGATTATTCACTTGGGAAATGATGACGATAAGAAATTATATGCACACGTCTAATTTCTTAAAATTAATCTTCTTTGTGTGTGGAAAACTGAATATATGATGGCACTGGATAAAACAGTTCCCACACGCTCAAATAATTACGCTCTCGTCTTTGGTTCGGCAGGTTCAACAACCTGCCTGGGTTCGATTCCCGATGGAGTCACATAGTTGTTCGGATCTCACTTTAAACTGTAGGTCCAGTCCCGATTAGCCTTACTGTGCATAAAGTGGACTTAAAACACCAGTTAAATTAATCAATCAATCGAAAGGTTCAAGGTTCGATCCCTGGTGGTCAGGCCGTTGGCCAGATTTTGATTTCGGAAGGGGTTATCCCTTATCGGCAGCCGCCATCTAAAGACGAAAATGTTGAGGGAGGAGTAAATGCGCTGAAGATGAATTTATTGGTATATTGCAACTTACCATATACAAGATGTTTAATCCTGTTAATGAAGTAAATTTAATTACTACTACACATTATTAAAATCAGATATTTGTAGGATTTCGGGAAAGGACTGCAGCCCCCGAGCCCCTTCCCTGGGTATGTGCCAACATTTGTATTAGTTCCAACATTTCTGAGCTTTTACAACATCGTGAGGACAATTTGGGAAGTACTTGAAAGCGATATGGAAGCAAATTCTGCTCTCGAAACAATGGGACTCGATGTGATGACCACGCGCAACCGAATGAAAGAACTCTTCGCAGGCCTTGTCCCTCAATATTAATTTTACTGACTAATTGTAAGTTTTTCTCGGCCTCCTCGATGACGCAGTGGTAGCGTCGCCGCCTTGCAATCAAGGGGTCCCGGGTTCGATACCCGGTGGAGGCACATAGTGGTTCGGATCCCCGATTAGCCTTACTGTGCATACAGTGGACTTAAAAACACGAACTCGATAATTGGAAGTTTTTAGAAGAACTAAACATGGTTTCTTATGCATCGTTCAACTTTGCTTCTTTTCACCCTACTTTTACAGTTTTTCTTCCTAAGAATTCCACTGAGTATAACACGCTACGTAACCAGAGGTACAAGATTCGGACATTGGACAGGTATGGTTGTATCATGTCTGTCCCATCACCATTCCTTCGGCTCATCATTCATCATCATCGTCGTATATAACCCAAGAGGTAGAAATGCGGCGTAATATAGAAATATATAAATGATCGACTTGGTTTATTTTACTTCGCTTGTCTGACACTTTTTGGCTAATCGTGAAGATGAAGTATTAAGATGACAATGAGTGATGTGAAATTGATGAGAGGACCATCATAAAGAACACACACGCCCAGTCCGGGATTCGAACCCAGGACCCCTGGCATCGTAATGCACCTTGTTAACCACTGCACAACAAATAGAAACAGAAAATGCTTGATAAGTTATTTGATCTCCATAACTCATGATTATATTATAAGTATTATTCGCTGTATGACTAGGGATTAATTATATTTGTATGTCTAGCCAACCTAGCCACCTAAGCAGCAGCAGCTTCCGCATTTGCAGGTGGAGGCTAAATGAAGAAAAATCAAAGAAAGTCAGAATTATATACAAATTTTGTAACATAATACTTATAGAGCATGCAGACGGCTGTAAAAACAATTGCTACATACCTAGTTACTTTCCTTAATTGAAACGTGGTATATTCTTCATTATACATGAGATCAACCACCCTGGGAGTCGAACCCAAGATCTTGTGTGGTAGTCAGACTCTCTTTTAGAATGCCAATATGTTGGATATTTGGTCGATCAGTCGATCCTGATCCATTGTTTCCAGAGGAAGACAATCTGGCAGCTTATCATTCGACATTTTACTCGCGATGTAGGAAAACGAGATCACAAACACTTCGTGATGCTATCTTCTCGCGTTTACAGAAGTTTACCACCGCTCGGACAACAAATCCTACTTCAAACTGACAGATATCAAGTGTCCACCAAATCAACAGATGAACCGACCGCTTCGATGTTTCTCCAAATTTTTAGAAAGTGGCCTTTCCCTCCTTGCAGGGCAGGTCATTAACAGGAGGGTTGAGTGCATGTGAGAAGAACCGTTATGTCATTCATTCCCGCGCCGAAAAAGGGACAAGCAATAGAATTCTGTTCTTGGAATATGAAACGCATGGGGATATCTTTTCTGAACCACAAAATAATTAACGCAGAAAGTTCTAGTCACCCGTAGCTAAATCTTCCTGTTTGTGTCGTCCTTTCGGGCAGTGATTTATCCACACCCCCCTAACACCCCCCCCAACACCCTCCCAAATTTTGACGAACACCCCCCCAAGCAGAAAAGTGGAACACCCCCCATGTAGGGGGGTGTAAGTATGGATTTTTATATCAACAATAGAATAACAATACTCCAACACAAAGGAACCATTTGTAGCTCTACCAGAAGTGTAGTCCAATGGACCTTTCGATCAACTACAACCAAAGTGTCAAAGAAGGAGGGTGGAATGTTCAGCATGGTCATTTCCTGGAAACACCAGCTTCCTTGACAAGGCTTTGGAAGGGACACTGCCATCTGGAAAATATCAAACTGACCTCTCGCCCTCCTTCCAGGGAGACATACCGCACACAGTGTTGACAGTTCATCGTTTGAATACCTAAATAAATATTTCTTAAATACGTTACAGATTTGTAAATTGAACCCCTGAGTCAATGAAATTTACATTTTGTTGCATTTTCCTTTCGATTCGTTCATGTGAAAAATGTACGATAAAAGTAAGGGAAGATATTCAAAGATACAGGTTTGACTTCTTGTAGTGAATTGTGTTACTATGGTTAGCAACACTTTTTTCTGTAACTTGGGCGAGATGGATGATTTTGGAGTGGTAGAGAAGAGAACTGTCAAATGCCTTAGGCCTTAGGTCAGAATCTCAGTGTAGCATCTCAGTTCGTGTGTTGTCGTTCTGCTTAGTGTAACTGTCTGAAACTTTATTGCAAAAGTGGTTGAAGAAGATACGGGATTTTGACAAAGAGAATGAAATCGGACAGAAAGAAACCGAAAGTGGTGAGTAGAGAAGCAGTGACACTATATGTAGGTATAATTTTTCCCAACGGATATTCATAAAGTCCCGGGTTCGATCCCCGGCCGGTTCAAATCCGGGAACTTTTCTAACGTTGGAAGCGGCCCCGGCGCTCACCCAGCGTCGAATAACATGGGTACCTGGGGGAAACCCTGGGGGGTAAAGGCGGTCAGGGGCGTGATGCTGATCACATCACCCCCACTCACGACCGGATCAAGAAAGTGTGGTTTTTATCCCCACACCCCCTATACGCCTTCATGGCGTGGTACTAAGCACAGGGGAGCACTTTACCTTTTTTTTACGAATATAAAATTTACTGACAGAGTATTTGATATAAAACGGCAAATATTTCATGAAGAATCGAAGTGATTCATTCACGTCTATAGTTGATGTATGTGACCATTTTTGTGGCTCTAAGAGTTCTTACCTCTGTAAAAGAAATTATATATTACAAAGAGAGTTGTAAAAAAAGGGGGGGGGTTCGCACGAGGTGGTTGCCTGAGAGCTAAGGACAAATGTGGTGTCGAACAAGCAAAACAGATAAAATAGAAAAGCGTTAAAGTCGTGGTGACCTGTGAAATTACTGGCATCCTATTAAATTAAAGTTATTGTCAGTTTGCAAAGATATATATTAGTAAAAATTGTCTTCCTCTTTATATGTAGGCTAGTCGGTTCCCTGACATAATGACATATTTAATTTTTTGCAACTTTTAAGAGGAAGCAAAGGAAGTATAAGGAATTAAACATAAAAATACATTTAATTTACATTAAGTCCCAAATTTATATCTGACCATAGGCGCACCAGTGGGGGCACGACGGCGCTTGCCACTCACTACCTGCTGGAAAACGTAGAGATAAAAATTTTGTTTGTTTCATTGTGCTCTTTGTGCTGGAAAGTGAAATAAATGCTATTCAATTTTTAAATAATTGAAAATAAAACATTACTTCAATTTAGAAGTGAAAATTCCTTGCCTTCCCTTTGCAGCTAACATGCCATACGTTTATTTGCACATGTTTTTTAGTTTTCTTTTAAGGCAAAGATACACATGACTCCTAATTCCCTAGAGTCTCTCGTCCAGTATTTGAAAGATAAACTCTGAACAGCGTCAAGAGTATTTTCCAAAGTTTTGTAAGGGTATAGGACTTCAATATGAAATTCGTTGACCGATTTCGTTCAAAAGCAATACCAGGCATCTATCAACTTGCATCCCAACTTCCCACTATATTTTAAAGTCTTCATAACCATTCTCTAAATATATACATAGTTTCATTACTTTATTTCAGTTTGTGAATCATTGTTTAAATAGAGATTTGAAAACAACAGCAGAATTTGTAACTCACTCGCAACATAGAACTATTAAAATTATATATATATATGCATATTTTCTAACTGAAGCTAGAACAGGAGGAGCCAGGGGCCATGTGCTGAGGTAAAGAGGGCGCCGAACGAGCAAAGCAAGATTGTAAAGAGTAAACATCGTGGGATACTGTGAAATGAAAGTATTGTCGCTATGTTTAATTAATAATATGGATTATCAGTTTGCAAAGAAATAGTTCTAAAAATTTTCTTGCTCGCTTCGCTCACAGTGTATTAATTTATTAAAGATTCATATTATATTTGTATTCAGGCATACAAGCGCGCGCACACCCATGCCATGCATTTTCACTGATATTTCATCGATGAATTGGGCACCCCCTAAGATGAACTCCGTCTTACACCTACGACAAGAAACATACAAATAAAGTTAGAGAATATTGCGCAAGTGTTCCTAATTTCTTTAAAACTAGCTTAAGAATTGCATGAAATAGTTTCTGGTAATAATATGTTTAAATTTTGTGTTTTTCAATGTCATCTCTTGTCTTTTGTTTTTCAATGTCATCTCTTGTCTTTTGTCTAATGATTGATTAAATCAAGTGGTGAACTTTATTGGAAAGCAATACTCGAAACGTTAGACTGAAATGTTAACATTATCACAAAAATCTATTTTCCATCTTTTCCTGCATTTGACATATCTTTTCTACTGAAATGTTACATGAAGGAAAGGGAGGGGGTTGATCTCTGGAAACATCTATGAACAAATTGAAGTAGAAACGGTCCAAAATATTCACTTAACATCCCCAAACTTACACCCCCCCAAAAGTTTCCAACACCCCCCCAAGAGAAAAATCCTGGATAAACCCCTGCTTTCGGGGCCCATGGAGCCAGTGGAGGGCCAGATGAAGAGAAAGTGCGGGTTTTGATGGATCCTGGATCTGGTGTGCAGCAGGGAGGAAAAGTGCTTTTTCAATAGGTCTCAGACTTCCCTGACCGGGGCGGACCACAAAACCATTAACTGCATCCCTTCCCAATACATCTGTTTGTGTTCAACAAGCAAGAAACAGGGAAATAAGAAAGAAATGCCTTGCTTGGGTTCGTGCTACTGAAAATTGAAGAAGTGTTCCAAACTGCAAGCAAAATTTACTGAAGAATTATTTTGCAATATTTGTCATCAAAGTGAAATTTCCAGCAAATACAGAACAGTTTCCTGGGGCCACGTGGACGTTTGCCGGGACCAGTGCCCCCGCGTCCCCCCCCCCCTCTAACGACGTCCCTGCCGAGAAGGAAAAAAGCAATGGTGAATTCTGGCTGGCAGATAACAAAGTATGTGCTGTCTCCAGCGCTCCTCTTAATGGATGAAAGCACTTATGTGATGGCTGATGCCAAGTTTTCCAGCAGACAACAGACCACCAAGTGACGGGAGCGGTACTGGGATAAAACTTCCGAGGTATAGTGAAAGCCTTAACAATGCCCTCTCCTACACACACCAATTCGAATAACTTCCAAGACTGTTTTGGCATAAACTCCAATTTCATTATTCGTTAAAGTAGTCAAGTTGTCAATGTTTCTAACACAAATTTGAAGATTCTTTTTGCAATTTTTAGGATGTTGTTCTTGATGATTCCACCATTACATAGGAACATAGTTTATAGTTTTGAAACATCATGAAAAGAGAAGTTAAAATAAGCTAGGAAGGCTCATAAGGATATTGAGTTTTTAAAGCATAAGAGGATCATGATAATGACAATGAATGTGATGACTGGATATGTTGAAATTTGTTATATTCCAGCTTTCATGCATTTTCTTGCCACCAAGAATCACAAAATCTATGATGTAGGATATGTCAGCAATTGTTGCATAATATGGGTGGCGAGAAAGAGAATCTTTAAAGAAATAGCAGGCCTCAAAGCTCATTTACATTCCACTTTGATTTCTTGTGACCATACTAAATGGCACCATGCACAACATAAAGGCCACAGGTTGAAAAGGACTTGATCATCTTCATCTAGACCCAAATTGTTAGACAATGAAGTTAGTTTACCATAGACAAGTAAAATTAATATTTATGGCATCCAAATAAAAAAAAAAAAAGGACAAGTAACAACTGCTGTAAGAGAAATGCTACTCAAGTCTAGGTTATCAACAGGCATGAACATATGCTAGTACCTCAGATGTACCTCATTGGGACTTATCGATCAAGTAGAAGATCTTTCCCAAGTTTATTTTTCAAATTCCCTGCGATCTCAAGTTTTCAGGTGTGTTGGAAACCTGATCAATTTCATATCAATGACTTGATCCACCCCGAAAAAAATTCTGGAGATGCTGTAGCTGAGTTACTGTTACCCAAAAACAGTTACTCACACTTGTAATTCCATTCCAAGTAACTAGTTACTTTCACATAGACTGAAAATGCGACGTATGACCATAACATATACAAACATTTCCAGTGTCTAATTATTTTGTTTACAACACTTCCTTCAAATTAGCCCTTCTTACTTTTAAATAAGTGCATGGTGATTCAAAAGCCTGGTCTTATAGAACAAGCACGCTATTAGTACATGTAGCGAAAAATATAAAGAGGTGGAAGTTGGAAATGTGTGAGTTTCAATCTGAAGGGCTTGAATTTTCACAGTAGCACCAGAGAGGATTATAGAGAGTGATACCGAAGCGTCGGTTCCTTTGATCTTCGTGTCCCTCGCGTGGCGGGCAACGTGATTGGTGGACGGATTTTGAGCACACCCCACCTGCGCTGCTGCAGGTTTCTTCAATGTTTGGCACTGGGAAAGTGCACTGTTCGAAGTGGCTGCGGTAAAAGTGTTGTTAGAAGCAGCACAATGCGGAGAAGAGGATGGATTTGGTGTTCTGCAATAACCTGCAAGAACACTGGAGAAAGAAAAGATAACCAAGGAAAACATATAAGTTTCTTCTGCTTCCCAAAAGTACCAGAAAGGTGTCTTGTTTGTATATTCATGCACAGAACAGAATGTTTTGATAGTTGCTTAATTTTGATCGTCAATAACATGGAAACTGTTAGAAATATCCCCAGCTTTTTTTCTTATATATATATTATAATGATCCGTCCACTGGGGTGTTTTTAAAATATTTCCCTTACTTGTTTGTCACTGTTATATAATGTCGTCAAGAAATTAATAAATATCGCATCCAGAAGTGTATATTGATATTTTTTACTTTACAAGTCGAGGAAACGAGATCTACCAAACAGTTGCCGTGATGTGATTTATTGCTGGATATAATTAGGCAAATACCATGTCCACGTTCCAGAAGGAACACCTTTTTAAACTCTTTGTACGAATGAGGATATACCATTCTATGAAAAGAATGAATAAAGAAACTTTTCGAAGACAGCTTGACACAAGAAGAAAGTTTAGTAAAAAAATATTGAAGGTTGTGCATTCATAACATATCCATTTCATGTGATTATAAAGTTCTATTGTTACAGAATTGGAATCCTCTGTATGAATATAGTGTTATTTCATAATATAGACATCATATTTGACAACCACGAGCTGATTTATAGACTTGCTTTATTTATGAGGTGTACATTTGAAAATATCTCATGATTTTTTTAAAATCCAATTATAAATTTGTGGGCAAAATCGCTTGTGAAAACTAATGTAAGTAATGTACATATTATTTTTTGTCGGCCGCGGTGGTCTAGTCGGTAAGGTGTCTGACTGCCACATGGGAGATGCGGGTTCAATTTCCAGGGTGGGTGATCTAAGGTTGGAATTTTTCCTGCCTTATACCCCTATAACGTGACTCTAGAGTTCACCCAGCCTCAAATCAATGGGTATCTGGGGGCAGCCATGGTGGATAAAGGCAGTAGAGCATGGTGTTGATCACACCACCTCCAAAATGGCAGAGATCGAGAATGTGTGGGACCCTGTACTCACGTTCCCTAAATGTGTTTTTGTGGCTTGGTGCATATGCACATACATTATTATTTGCATTGCAATTACTATTATTATTAACATTGTTATTAGTCTTTTTATTACCATTATTAGGGAAAACTAGTTCACAAAGCATCCATGAGAGGAACAAGTAAGGGAATCTTAAAATTTATTTTTGAAAAATGGTAAAGATTATTTTAATAAGGAACAATATTTTCATTGTAACATGTAGAAATTCTGTTGTAGTCAAAATGAGCTACAAAATTGTTACTATATATATTTTTTATTTTTTCAAATCGAAAAACAATATCAATTTAACAAGTCTTGAACACTTCCAAAATATTATTAACTTTTAACATTGTGCAAATACTAATGGTTCATACAAACATAAAAGGCACAAGCGTAGCGAGCAAAAACAAATTACCAAATTTTAGATAAAAATTTATAATTTAGACAGACTTATTAGTGTAAATTTTTAATTTGACGGTTTAATTCAACCTTTTTTGCTCTCCCTGTGGATGCCTTTGGGAGGACGAATGCCAGTATCTGTAATAACGGAAAAAAATCAGTAAGCATTCATACACAGAAAATTGTAATGAAAAATCACGAATTGCCTACCAGAAAACAAAATACGCACATAGGAAACTACCACACATGTAGAAATTATATAAGAAATAGTAGATATCATATGTAATTAAAACGATGAAGAGAAAGATCAAAATGCTTGTATGAAATATGAAGCTTGTTCCTGTATGAGTTTGTCTTCGTTCAGTGACTGGTGCAAATCAAGTTGCACTTAGTCCTATGAACGAGACAGTCGTATGATTTCAAGACGACAGTAGATATTCGGCATCAGTTTTCCATAAAATTAATTCCATCTTGAATATTGTCTTTTGTGAGGCTACTCTTAGATTTTTTTGTTAGTCCTACTTCTTACTTCATAGTTATACTTCTCCAGATAATTTATTTCAATCCAAGGGTAAGGGGAAAATGCACACTGACCCCACTGTGGTTGCGCCACTCATTCAATCATACTTTGCAATAAGCTGTAGATTTTATTCCACCGAATGTCATATTTTTATTATTATTATTATTTTTCATTCACTAAAAAATCATTTGTAGGAAATAAGGAGGACAGAATTTGCAAATGCGAATAATTACATTTGAGAACATTACTCATTATCATGGTCACGATATTTGCGCACATTTTGAAAAGCATATCAAGCAACTCAGTGAAAGAAAAAGATAAAAAAAATTATTTAAATCACAACGCACAGTATTACACATATGCTTTAACATTACAGGCAACTGGGATGCACGCACCCAGCTTTGCAGGTGCTGTCGGATCTAGGGTTGCCAGACATTCCTCTTTTATCTTTAACTTCGCTGCTTCTAATTGAAATTATATCCAACATTAAACCAAATCGTTTGTGAAAATAGTTAGTTCACACATTTAAAATGAAACCCCTTTTGTACCCTTCCGTCAAGCATTGTTGGAGCAACCACGGGAGTAGATTTTCTTGCTTCTCTTCCGACCGCGGAAAACATAAGCATCCGACGCAGCGGCAACCATGCCAGCGTAAGCTCCTCCTGCCTGGGGGACAAAAATTCTCCCGAGTTAGCACCACAGACAAATGCATGCAACCTAATACATTTGTCTGTGGTAGCACACACAGCTGAGGGTGTACACTGGTATGAGTCTCAATGGTAGTCAGAATACCATACGTGATCGCAATACTGTACAGTACTGTACTGAGTAAATAAATAATTGATGATAATTACATGCAAAGTAAAATAAAAAAGTAAAGATACTTGAACCTGTGAACATGTGCAGCCCCTCCCCCTCCTACACTGCTAAAAAAAGGTGTCGAGTCAGCTTGTAATGATAGGAATGTCTGTAGTCTCTCTTAGTACATTTGGTTCCTCGGTTGTTTTCCATAATTAAGCAGACATAATAAATGTCAGTGACCATCGGCATGGCCAAATTGTCATTAGTGAAATGCAATGTTAATTAATTCACTTCTAGTTGGAAAATTCAACAACTGTAGAATAGCACATTTAAAACGTAACTTTTATCCCTACACATTCTAGACAAATGATGCATGTTATTTCAGGTGTATCAGCTGTGTTATGCTGTAGCTCTCCAGGTCAATCCTCCACTTTTAGTGGCTTATAGCATCAGAAAAAGACCTGTCAGCAAACGTTTGGAATTGGATGTCCTCTATGTGTTGTGCAAGTTGGTGTTCTTTGGCAACAACCTGTATATTCCTGTTCTGCACCCTCATATTGATGCATAGTAGAGTACTGCATGACACCTCTTTTGCTCGCTCATATTCATTCAAGAACCCACCCTCGAGCATGCTGAGCAAACTGCATTTGTAGTGGAATGATTGGCAGGTGTTATTGTCATGCACGAGGTCATCCTGTATTACAGTGTCTAATTAGCAGCACTGTCAACCTAAATTGCATACATGGAAGGAAACTACTCCATGCAATTACAATTCTAAATAATAAGTCTGTGCGTTACTACGAAAGACCAAAATATGATATACACATATATATAAAATGAAGAGGTTTTCTCATATATAAAATATCTGCCTATGTAGTTTCAGGTCACATTCATTTTCATGTGTATGACCATGTGTATTGGTATGATAGACTAAACTACATTTTAACATGAGGATGAGGACTATCTTCGTGTAAGTTTCAATTTCACTGCATATTTCACTTCACAGTCCATACTTGAGGGACCACTACCATAGATAGATGACTGTTATACGTGTACTACCAAGCTTCAAGTGCATGCTATTTGTTCTGCCTGGTCGAGCGTTATTACCAGAGTTAAGATTTTTAGGGGAAAATTTCATTGGGAAAAAGGAAGGGAAAAGGTGCTAAATAAGACTCAAAAAGGGGCAAAAAAGGTGCTGATTGGGGCAAAAAAAGGTGCTGATAATTATACTACTTATTAAAACTTTCCCTCCTATTTTATTAGTCTAAGCTATTCACTCGAAGCTGTGTACACATTACGCACATAGGTTGTGTTACAGTTATTCACCAGAGTCGGGGAAAAACACAAAGCTGTTGTACCTTACAACATTAAGCATTTCTAAATTTTTAAAAGTGAGTTTGTTTCTTTTCGGAGATAAAATGTCTTTATATAAGCTGATGCTTCTCTCTACATCCACAGAAACAAGTGGGGCAAACTTAGTATTAACTCGGAATGGTAACTCTGTGGAAGTGGCAAATTCCACAACATCCGGATTCTTGTCAAGACTGGCCTCAAGTTTGTCTCTGGCAAAACCATCTAACTGGCCCCTCACAGTAGTAAAGATATCCCATTGTTTTTCCTTTTCGACGCCTTGTTCTTCTAAGCTTTTGATGGCTGTCGACAGGTACTTGTAGGAATGTACACAAAATAGTTCTTTTTGCAAATCATCTATATTGTCTGTGAGGAGAAGTTGCTGTGCCTTGGAAATTGCACCTGCGTCGGTTGAATCCAGGGAAAGCACAAACTCCTTAATTTTTTCAAAATTTTCACACAGAAATGCAGCACACTCAATCCATGATCCCCAGCGAGTAATGATGGGGAAATGTGACAGGGGCAGGCAGGTAGTTTCTCTGTAGGCAAGAATGCGACTTGGGGCCTTAAGGAGTATTTTCTTTAGATCAGATACGAACTCATTTACAATGTTGTATTCGTTCCTAATAGATTCAGAAACCCTGTGAAGGGCATGAGCCATACAGGTTACATGCTTTAACTTAGGGAACAACGGTTTCAATTGGTTAAATGCCGAAAGCATGTAGGGAGCCTGGTCAGTAACTACAACTACTACTTTTTCGAACTGAATTCCACCGGGCCACAGTTTTTGACAGAAATCCATAAATGACTGCATCACTGTACTGGCATTGGTTTTCTGCAACTCATACATGTTTAGTAACATGGGCTTAACTTCCTCACCTGTCAGAGGAAAAACCAAAATGTTCAAAACATATCGTTGCATTGAGTCTGTCGTCTCATCCAGAATGACACCTATATCGCAATCTGACACTTTCACCTTAATTTTATGAACAGTTTCTTCACACACACAGGTTCAATAGTTTTTCCTTAACGTACTCTCATTGGGCACTGTACTTTTCAAGGAACCCTTTCAAGGCCGGATGGTTCACCTTGAGTGGAATCCCCACCTGTGTAAAAGATGCACACAAGTCAACATTAAATTCCTTTAAATTTTGGTTCTTGGAAGAACACTGCTCAAATGCATTGCATAAGAGAGGCTGCCAAGATTTACTTCCTTGCAGATTCTTGTTCTTTTGATGCTTAGAGCTGGAAATATGTTGCTGGATGCGATCTCTCTGGTGTTTTTCATCTAATGTGATTCCCGTATCACAAACAGTGCATCGAATAACAGTTCCATCACTTTCTATGAACTCGTGCTTAAATTCTTGAGCCAGACTGAGAAATCGGGATCTGGGCACTTTCGGCATGGTAAAATACATGCACTAATAGGATCTAACAAAGTGAAAAAGCAAGTAAGGAACTTACGTCCACAACCAATATCTGTCCACTGCGCACACATGAAACGTGAAACCCACCACTTCAGAAACACATTGTTGCTTCACTGCTTCCAAGATCAAACTGAGTTTCCTTCTATCTTAAAAAAATAACGGCGATCTGGTGCATATCAGTAGCGGTCTTTTCATTGCTGATTTCAAATAGGCAACAATCAAGCACAGTTTAAATACATTCAATTTCAGTTAACAATGTGAAAACATCTTAAAGAGAAAAGTGTCGCGAAAAAAGAAAAACATTCAATGATTTGCTGTGGAAATATATTTAACAACACCAGTAAAAGGACACAAAAAGGGGAGGAAAAGCAATTAAGAACACAAAAAAGAGGAAAATATATAAATGTTCCAGAAAAGGGAGGGAAGGGGAAAGGTTATCAAAAAAGGGGAAAAAAGGTGCTGGAAAATTAGCTCCATTCTCACGTTGAGGCAACATTTCTCACACTGAGTCTTTCCTGAGAGGTCTCACTTTCACTACGAAAAAAAGGTGCGCACCTAAAAATCCTAACTCTGGTGACATCATGGCAAATGAAGAGCTCTCAATTCCATACGCTACCTGGCATCGTTCATGCGAATTATTGGGTGCTCGATGGAAATCTTCCCACTGCAGCACTCTAATGCACATCGATTGATTGTTTTGCTTTATTTTACTTTGCTTTTTGTGCCATTTTTGGCTAATTTGCGAAGATTGGAATGAGTAACAATATGATGAAATTGATGAATTGACACTCGCAAACATCCATGCCCAGGCTGGGATTCGAACCCAGGACCACTGGTGTTGTAGTGCAATGTGCTAACCACGCCATCACAGGAACCGGCCCTAATGCATATCTTATGGTCTAGTGTTCATTCTACATCAAGGGTCTCCAAAATACTGGAATACACTAAACTAGACCTTTTCACAGGAAAATACCATTATATATGTGTGTGTATGTGTGTGTGCTTGAAAGGATAAATAAAAACAAAACAACTTTTTCAAATCAAAATTAATTTTTAATCTTAGCAAAATGCGAGTGGGAGGAAAATAACACACACCATTTGTACACAAAACTATCATAGTGCAAATCATAACTTTCATTCATTACAGGCAACATGTCGGAAATTCAAACATTTCCATTCAATAAAAAAATGTGAACAATTCCAAAGTAAAATTAGAAGAAATCAAATATATTGTAAATTTTATTATTAATATATAAATCTATTCAATTGCAATCAATTTTGCATTTAAGCATTTTCAACAATTAAAACACAAAATGTACCACTATTTGGAATACAATTATTGATGCACAGTACCCATGGAAAGCAAGCATGGTGGAAAAGTCATTTAAATTACAAGAGCTACAATGACAATTTGCTATTCATAAGCATACATATATTTACAAACAGGCATAGTTGATCATAATGGGACATGTTAAGAGTTAATAGACTGTGTGGTTAACAGTGTCTTTATTATATGTATATATTTTGTTGAGATTGTAATACCATGGGAAATGAAAAGAACACAATGGAATGAAAGTTTTGACATGAAAGAAATACAAAAAAATGAAATTAAGAAAATACAAAACCATTTATCGGTATGGTTTTTATTAATTTGCCAACGAAACTTATCAATGAAAAAAATGACATCACAGGAACCAAAATCATACATTCACAAAGGAGTTATCTCCATAAATTTTAATAGGCAATAATATGCTTACTCTCACACATACATAAAGATGAATGACTTGAAAATGGAGAAAGAAATTATTTTATTGCAAAGATTTTGGAAGATGATATATTTCAACTACATACGGCAATGTCATTATACACTCCTCACAAAAAGATTGGAATATTGTTATATTAGGTAATAGGTGACAGACATGGTGGTATATGTCGGCGAAAACACAAGAAAATCCAGCAAACAGATAGATACCATTGGATTCGAAGCATGTGCCTATCACCTAATATAACGATATTCCAAACTTTTTGTGAGGAGTGTATGTATATACGTATATATAATGATCCACTGATACAGAACTGGAAGAAAATACCATATATAAGTTTAATAAAGGCAGATATTTAATTTTCATATCTGGTCACCATAATACAAAAAGTTATATATATATATATAACTTTATACATATAGATATATGTACAAATTTTGTTTATAAAATTTATGCTGATTTACAAAATTCATTGTAGAAACATCTGCCGACTATTAGCATCTACAACTTAGTCTCTTTATAAAATATATCTAAATCCCATCCCTACAAAAAAAGGCATAAATTTGTTATAAAATTACGTTTATTCAATCACCTCCTCCTATATTTTGTACACAATCTTTCTCGAAATGCAATTTCCATGAGTTAGTGAAGCCTGTGCAACAACTAAGAAAGCCTTGCTTCAAAAAATAATCCATAAAACATCACATTTCATTATGAGCAAAAAATGGAATACACATGTGACCTCGACAATCCCAAATCTGGTTTATGTGCACATACAAACACTCTCCTCTTCTCTCGCCAAATGACTGATTTATTTGCCCTTGTGACCGGAGGATCGTTGTCGCAGGTTCTTCTTTGTATTCTGATCAACTTCTGGCAATTCGTTAACATCATCGTCAGCTTTGCTTTTGTCTGGAAAGAAACAGGACATAATTTCAGCAACTATTCACAGACATTTATTAATTTAAGTTGATGTACATGTATATGTATAATGTGTTTGGAAACTCGCTATGATATATGATATAAGAAGAAACATGTATTACTTTTTTTCCATGTCTCTATCGCTTTTTGTACAAAAGTTACGTACGTTCAAAGTCTTGGTTGTATGACTTTTTGGACACCCTGTAGTTTCCCACATTTCCACCCTTGCATAAAGGCACAAAACAATACATCATTATCAGCCCTATAAAATTGATAGAGCAGAACTTGTTTACAATGGTCTCTTCTTGCTAACTGGTACAGGCTGGTGCTGCCTTTAGCATTAGGATTTGGTGCTAAATGCATTTGCCACAGACAATGCAATTCGAAATTGTTTCTGTTTCTTGAATTAATCTCCAAGAAGTGAAGTGGGAGAAGATGTGCCAAGGCAGAGGCAAAGATATAGTACAAGCAATGCAAGCACTGCTTGCATTTTCGAATATAATTTAATGTACTTAATGTTTTAGCCTTATTTAGTTTCCATCGTACTAGATTTTGCGAAAAATTACGGCCGCAAACTCCCTCAGCAGCTTTGTAGCAAGCACCAGCCTCAATGCGGCTTCTCTGAAAAAAAATAACGCACCAGAAGGAGTCGCATGGTGAAGTGTGAAATTCGAGTGGAACCCGTCCACAACGCTTCTACCAAAAAGCTCTGTTTGCTGAGCTTGGGTTATTCCCAAAAATAGCCGAGCTCAACCGAAAGCAGAATATATTGTAACCAAAAACTAGTAACGAATATTTGTCTTAATGAACACGTAAACAAGATCACGAACATAACAATAATTCTTAGTCATGTAATAACAAAAGTAAGTTATTATCATTGTTCTAAATTCCATATATATATAATTTTATATTACAATTTATTTTAGATTTCGCGAATTGTAAAAGTTGTAAAAAAAATGGACATTGGGAGTTTGGGCAAGATGGTAAAGGGCGAGCGTTTGTGTTTCCAGGAAGTGGAATGTCTGCACCCCCGTGAAGTGTTACCCCAGGGAGGGAGGGAAGATTCGATGGACCTTGGTCTGCACCAGAGTGCATGTAGCCGCTGTTACCGCAGGTAACACCAAAATATAAAGAATTGAAGAACCAGTCTTAAAATATTATTACGTACATAAACTGGTAATATTGTCGTAAAGTAAACATTGCAGACTGACATTTTTTCTGACACCGGCAAAAGCGAAGAGGAGGACTGATCCGGTACCCTCCACAGGCAACATGAGGAAAGGGCCCTGAGCCCACCCAAGGAAGACTTTCCGTCGCAGCAAAGACTGTTTCAGCGGGAGGAGGAGGCAGGTTAATAGCATGACTGTTTAGCCGCCGCAGTTGCCGGTGATACTTACCGGAAACATACCAGTGTTGCCATATCCAATTGACAGAAAAGAGCTAAGTCGCCTAATCGGGTCTATCTTATTCTGAAGGTGTCCAGTCACACTGGGGAACGATGACGCAGTGGTAGCGTCGCCGCCTTATAATCAAGGGATTCCGGGTTCGATACCCGGTGGAGGCACAAGTGGTTCAGATCCAACTTTAAACTGTCCCGATTAGCGTTACTGTTCATGAAGTGGACTTAAATCGCCAAATCAAAATTTTAAAAAATCAAATCACACTGTGGCAAAAGCAAACTACCAAGTGATATTTTGTATTTACACTAAATATCAGCGATTATGAAAGTCCTCTTCGTCCTTCTTCGACATCATGGGCGAGAAGGAGAGGAGAGGGATGGGTATGGTCAAGGGGTGAGCTGTCCTTCTAAAAATGTCAACCTAAAATTCTATATTTCACACATATAATATTATTTCAGTTACAGGAATTTGTGATAATTGTTGATAATACTGATTGAGATTGACATACGTTGTCGCAGGAATGCAATAATGAATATGTTAAAGGGGTATCTCTCTTAATAATGTATTTATTATGAGAATTGGATTTGTCATATTGAAGTTTGTTGTAATGATATATTGTAACAGTGTTTGTGATACTTGTTTTGTGTAATTCAGATGAAATGTGTAAATATATGATAATTTCTGTTGTCACAGTTAAGCAGTAAACCTGATCTGTCACCAAGATGTCTATATATATATATATATATATATATATATATATATTATGTATTATCTGTCTATGTTTGTGAATATGTGTGTGTGTGTGTGTAAAGGAGGAAGAAGGGAGAATGTGTACGTGTGTACATACAAGTTGTAAATGAAAATGTAATATTTTGATATTACCTTTCTGTAATTGGAGATTTGTCTCTGTTGAAGGGAAATAAATAAATAAAAATAAATAAATAAATAAATAAATAAAATTTTGGATTGAAGCAATGTTTCTGAGGTGGTAGAACTGTTTTTGTCTGAAAACAATACTTACAAGCATAATTTCCCGATTGTTATCTTAGCACGCTCTGAAGTGTCAGGTGTCGCAGGTTCGAATCCTCAGCAAGAAATGGTTACTTCAGTGGTCGTTATTATTTTACTTACGTAATTATAAAAAATAATAATTACATACACAAAGAAATAATAATTTTATTTCAATAATTCACCATTCATCCTCATCGTCACGATTATCCAATAAAGCGAAAGCCTTAAAGGTAGCAAAGGACGTAAAATATACAAAATAGTAGTGGTGTCAGAAATGAGATTTCAGTGGATTTAGCGAAACATGGGAGTGGGAGTAGTTAGGAAACAGATGAAGACTACATCTACTCTACATACATCTTATTTGAAACGAAAAGTTTCGCGATTTGGGCAAATCTCGTTTCAAAAGAACTAAGATGGCAACATTAGTAGAACTGGACTTCTTGCAGGTTCCGAAGGAAATATTGGGGAAGGGCCGATGCTGAGAGGGGAGGGGGGAAAGGAGGGTGCTTCACGTGTTACAAAAGTAAACAACGGTTTGTGGGAGGGACTGTGCAGTGGGAGTTTTGTGACTGGTGTCTTTCGTCTTTATGTTGTTTTCGGGCATTGTCAATTAATTAATGAAGCTTGCTCCAAGTTCCGAGGTGGCGGGTTCATCCTATCTGGACAGTATGTGTAATCGTGCGATAGAAGATATTTTGAAGCAATCTTTCGGTTCGTTTTTTAGCAGAAAAAATCGAAATTGTGGCGAAAGGGAGGTCAAAGCCTATTTTGAACGATTTAAAAACCAAGTCGTCTGCTGGATATGACCGACATTTCAATGTTTCGTGGTATAACGACTATCCGTGGTTATGTGGATGTGTGCAGTTGTCGAAACTCTTTTGTTGGCCATGTACTCTATTTTCGGGTGAAAAAAAAAACGTGTCGAATTCAGATGTGGATAGCATGGACCATGACCATGACGCACCCAAAAATTCAAATTCAAATGAAAAACTTCTCGTTATGACAGCATCATAGAAGTTTTTTGATTTGATTTGATTGATTTTGCTTCGCTTGTGCCGCTTTTGGATAATTTGCGAAGATTGGGATGAGTGGTGATATGATTAAATTGATGAATAGACATCACAAACGCCCATCCCCAAGCTAGGTTTCGAACCTGGGATCCCAGCATCATATAACTATTTTCAAAGTCGGATTGATCTGCTCTATAAGTAGCCTTCAATGTTTCTGTAAGTATCAAATTACGTATTATTGTGTCAACAACCAATGTTTGCGATTTCACTTTAGTCCTTATGTCAACATTTTTTTTCCTGATTAATAACTTTACCAAAATCTAGTATTGAATTTCATACGTACCAGATTAATATTATATGAACTACTTGGAAGATATTGGGGGGGGGGGGGGGCATGAGGTGGGGAGGTGCCCAAGTCTCCCTTAAATGTCCTACTGATAACCAGTAACACTTTTAAAAATCCACGCCACACCACTGGTCTGCACCCTGTGTCCAGCTTGGTCCAGCTCAAATTATGTCAAAAGTGTTGACCGCTACCAGTGTTTGCAACTTCCAAATTATTTACACAGCAATTCAAGTGAACTGTTTCACAAATTTTACAACCACATTCAATAAATTGACTGCTTTTGAATAAAACTTGGGGTGAAAATAAAGCTATCTAAAAAAGAACTGTATACTGATATTAACACAGCACAATTAAATCGTATACACTGTACACATTATGAACATAAGAACATGTTTTAAGTTTTATTATTATGACACAAGTGGTTCTTCCAGGATTTTTTTTAGTAGTCTCCTCATTTTGTCATCTTTTCCTGCCTTTGACTTTCCTTTTCTTAGGATATACTGGGCCAAGGGGGGGGGGGGGGGTATGCCTCACACCAACCCTCCCCTGGCCCCGGGCATGCCTCTGTATGACACTTTATTACTTAAATTTTATGTATATATGTACTCTTTCTGCTGTAATGATTCTGATTCCACCGCTTAGTTTCTATCTCCAAACTGATATATCTTTCCTTCCCATGAGGGACAAAATTAAGAAACAGGTTGGTATCACTTTCGGTCATTTCAGAGATTTTCAAAGTGATCTTGCGTGGATGGTTTCCAGTTGTGGAAAGAGCGTGGGAGTGTCTTCACGTTTTTAGAACCTTGAGGCCCTAAGATTTGTTGAATTGTTCGATAGCGGGAAATTTCGCATATATGCAAAGGAGTTTGGAATTTATTGTGGTGAGTACATTGTCTATGCACGTGTTTCTTTGGTTTGAAATGAAATTTTTAAAGTTTGCGTTTAACTTTTTATTTTAATGTTTGACTCCGAATGTGATTTTTAGGGTGCCCACAAATCCTAAATTACAATCATGCAGTGTAAATTAAATAAATGAGTCCCCCCCCCTTTTATTTTACCTAAATCCGTTTGGTCACCATTTGGCCACATTAAAAAATAATGAACAAATAAAGGTACTAATAAATAAATAAGAAATTACGTACCCCTTTAGCCGTATGCGGAAAGTTCGCATATATAAGACGTTTACTACCATACGAATAACGTTACCTGGAATTTCGAAAGTAAATGTGACCTTTGCAGATCATATGGTTTATTTTTAGAACTGTCACTTTATTATATATTTTGACAAATCCAGCGACCGGGCCAATGAGGCTATAAACCTTAAATCCCCCTCTTGGCATGCAATTGTACTACTTGTTTTGTTGTACTGAAACATTGCTTGCCTCCTTCGTAAGACTACGCTTCGCTACTGTGCCAAGGTCATGTGAAAGTAACTAGCACAAATGAGGTATGATTACTCATGTAAATGCAGGGGTATATAGACTTTGTGCACAGCCTGTATTGTTTGGTATATCAAAATATAGAAGGGTGGTTCAACAAAGAATTGCCCTTACGTACTCGCATATTTCATCGACACAAGATATATATAAGATTGCTTCAACATAATGTGCTGGTTCGTACGTTACCAATAAAGCAATCTGCTATATGTGGCTATAAAATACTGCCCTATCCAGCCTACTCACATGGGCATCCAGAAGGGGGGGGAGTCAAGGGGGAGCCAAGCTCCCCCTGGAAAATGAAAGTCAACCAAAAAATATATATTTCACACATATAATTGAACCGGTGAGACCAAGAAGGGAAAGATTCCACTTTTTGAACAAAATGGGCTGAAAACTTTGAATACATATCAGAGCTAAAATAAATATAAAAAAGACGTTAAAATATCAACGTTAAAAACTGTACTTACGTATGCGAGTATGTTGTTCCTATTTTCCTTTCTTTAGAACTACGTTCCAGGGACTAACTATCCCCTTCTTCAGGTTCGTGCGAAAAAATATAGGTACTTAACATGGTACCACGTCGAAATGTAATAAAAGGATTGTGGACAAGGGTTGGTGTGGATACATTTAGGATATTATGTCCCCACCCTAGACGTATTTAAAAAAAAAAATCGTCGTTCACTAAAGATTTGTACTATTAATCTATTCTCATGTTAAAAACATTAAAAACTAAAAACTTGCGTGTATCACTAGGTACAACTCGCCGGTTCGGTTTTTCCAGCTGAACTGGGCTTCCTAATCTGCGTGGAGGTCACTCGTCTACTAACGTTTTCCACTCCCCATTATTCTCTTATTTCCCCCTCAGTCGCGTCACCATTCCAAAGTAAATTTCTGTTCTTCTCGGGCAGCTTGGATAACTTCCGGAGTGACGTGGAAACCGATATTGGGTACAATCTTCCCGGTTTTATCCCATTTTTTTAGGAAATTGATCCACCTTTCTTCTAAATTTCCTTCATCCCTCTTAAGATTATTCTCCCCCCCCCCCACAAATATTCGCTGTTTCCTACACATTTCTTCCTAACTTTCTCTTTTCCTTTCTAATGATTTCTATGTCCGCTTTCCAAGATGTGTTCTGAGAGGCCTGTTTTGGGAACTTTTTCTTTTATATCTCTTTCATGTTCGCTCCATCTTTTACCCATATTTCGACCAGTCTGCCCTGTATACTCCTTCCCACATAGGGTAATAGAGGGAGCAAACCTGCCTTCACAGGATATCTAGCATTGCAATTTGAATATATCATACCTTCATATGTAAATAAATTTAAAAAAATGACAGAACTGAAATATCATCTGCAGTTTCTGAGAAATGACATGTGTATTTCTGGCATGTGGTTGTTGTTCATATATGGACCCGCAGTCCGTTAAAAGGTTAAACACATGAAGGACGTAAGACAAAAATGAATGAAAACAGTGATGGACAATTTGCCTAGTAATATGGATGCATTCAACTGCACAGGCATTCAAAATGTGTTGGGGAAAAAACAGTCATGTGGAAATTGGAAATCTGTAAAACCAGGAATCCTGATAACAATGATCTGGTATTTAAATAAAGGTTTGACAAAGAAAAAGCATGATATAAAACACAGAAACAATAATATCCACAATGAAAATACAGCGTAGGACTACATCAACTTACGTTCGTCTTTCTTCTTCCTTGAAATCTTCTTGTCCTGTTTTGGTTTCTTGGTCGTCGCTTGCAGGGCAGCCTGTTCTCGCATTCTCTTTAAGTGGAATGTTATAAAATTCCACATCAACCACGCTTGTAGAAGGCAAACAGCTACCAATGAATTTATTCTAATAGAAAAAAAAATATTTTCATTATTACCAACATAACTGAATGGAATAAGTTAACTTGGAATTCATAAGTTCAGATCATACCCCCCAATAAAGAATAAAGTTCACTGCTTGGTCAATTAACACATGAACACTATGCTGGCATTCTTGTGCATTTTTTTCTTTAATGAAAGAGAACTTAGTCGTTTACAAGCAAGAACAAGCACATACTTTAAAACGACCATGGTAATTTATGGGCAGGAATGTGATAAAACATTTAATTCATTAGTTAATACAAGATTGGATTGAAAGAAATTAATTATTGCACCAGACTGGCCTTCCTAAAGAAGACTCTACCAATAACAGCCTGAATAACTATGCAATACACTCTAACATATATGGCTAATTCTACCATATCACTGCCGAATTTAAAATTCAGTTAGCAACAGTTTGAAAATGTATAATGCCAAGTTTATTATTCTGGTTTAATGATACACATGATAACACACAACATTAACAAACCCACATTGTACTCGTTATTAAAAAAATAAAGGTAACGGAAATTTCCATCAGTAAACTCAAATTATTTTAAAAAAATTTTTTGGAACGGAATTTAAAAATTCAGGTGCCAGATTACTCAGGCGCCATGGTGAGCAAGCACCCTGAATTTTCCTATCCCTGATTATAAATATTTTGAATTACAAGTGTCTCAATATCTAAGTATTGGCATTCGAAATCAGTAAGGAGACTGGTAGCAGTATGTGCTAGAAGTGGTAGTATAACTGCAATAATATGAGCATTTGGAGAAAACATCCACAGAAAACATTTGAAAGAAATTACAAAGCATCCTTCCGTGCAATTTCAGATGCTACTTTCAAATTACTATATGCTACTGTCTATAAAAGTAGATAGGAGTAAACTAGTCATACCTACCTAACAATCTGAGTATTAAAATTTCCTGAAGCTACATCAAATCCTTGGTTATCACTCAAGGCCAGACCATACCAGAATGTAAGGACTGATAGAATTATAGAACTGAGTCTCACAAGAACAAAGACCACATTGGCCACCATGAAACTAGCTGAAAAATGAACGATAATCATTAATTGAAGCACAAGGTTGACAAATGAAAGTTTGACTTACAACTAACAACTGCTTAGAGACACTTCAATTCTTTTCTCATCAATTACATAGCAGATTGAAAATAAAGTTTGTTATAAATAATCAATATACACTCCTGTTCAGATAAGGTGGCACATGCATAGTGTGTCCAACCTCATAAAATATGCCAATTTATGTGAACAGGAGTGTACATAAACACATTCTGTGTTTTGCACTTCTGGTATGATCACATAAAAGAATAAGTATTCATGTATTATTAATTTAATAAATCATGTTGGTGTTAAATCTTGCTTCAACTAATTAAGTTTGAGTCATAACTACAAGCATTAACTTTTAGTAATTGTGATACCATCACGATACAGTGGATCCTAAATATTAGGTTTTCAGGGGATTGAGATGAAAACACTTGAACGAAGGAAAATGTAAATTTGAGGAACACTTTGTTGTTGTTTTTTGACAATAGTTTCCAAACTTTAAAATTATCATTGAAGTCTAAAGCAGCTATATGTTGCTCAATTCTGGAATTCTTTCTTTCAAGTTGTGGGAAGGACAAAAGTACCATTTCAATGATGAGTATGGATTACTTTTGAAAGCAAATTTAAAAATTACAATGACATTGGATAACTCAGGACCCTAGTTACAACACAAAACAAGCAAATTAAATATGCAGAGAGGTAAAATGGAATTTTACTTTTGATTGATTTTACTTCACGTTTCTACCATTTTTGGCTAATTGTGAAGATGAGAATGAATGGTGATAAGATGAAGGGACAATCACGAACACATATGGACAGCACTTTATGCATAGAAAGGCTAATCGAGACTGGACCTGCAGTTAAAAGTGGGATCCGAACAACTATGTGCATCCACCAGGTACTGAACACAGGACTTGATTACAAGGCGACTACGCTACCACTGTGCCATCACAGAGATTTACATGAGGATGGATGTGTGTGTACATGAAGAATAGAAAATATGAATATAATGGCTAGTGTGCTGCGACATTTTTGCTGTTCCATACGCATGAACACCCACACCCACAGACAACCATGCTGAAGCAATTACAACAAAAATATTAACTTCAATTTATGCTTGCTGAGTAAAGTTGGTGCCAGCTCATTGACTGAACCTGACTGAACACGTCAAGTAGTTGACTTTTGACTCTCAGCACTGAAGTTTCCACATTCGAGTTCTGGCATGTGCCTGGGTATTCTTAACTAGTGTTCCTTCATTCATTTCGTCTAATCACCACTCATCCTCATTATTGCAATTAGCCAAAAGTGGAAGAAAAGTGACAAGAAATAACAAAATAAAATACAATACAACTAATGCTAGTGGTTCAGATGACACTTCAAACTTAGGATTCATCTCAAGTAGCATATCTGAGCATTAATTTTTTTTAACATCAGATACCTGTAGTGAATTGTTGAAACAATAAGGAGGCAGATGTTTTTATCCCCCTCAAAGAAGTAAAACTGAAAGCATATATACACCACTTCTTAACCAAAAACTCAATATGCTGACCAAGGCAAAATTTATTTTATTATAAAACATAAACTAAACGTTGAGAAATGTGATATTTAAGCACACGAGAGAAACAGGACATGACATAGAGTGCGATGAGGCTAAGCAGATAGGAAGGGAGAAGAGAATACTAGTGAGAAAATGGAAGGTGGCCAAGGAAATAGGGAACAAAGGGGAAGAAGACACGATGAATTGGATTGGGGGATGAACATAAAAGAGAATGGAAGAAGGTGTTAGAAAGAGTGGAAAGAACGAGAGCGAAGGAGGAGAGAGGAAGGAAGAGGAATGAAGAAAGAAAGGATAAGGAAAAAGAGTGTTAGATAAGGAGTCCAACCACATTCCAGATGAAAGGAAATGTTTATCTAAATCGCCGGGCAGGTGAAACAACAGTTGACAGGAGGCCACCTGCTGGAACACCTGGAAAAGGATGTTCCAGATAAACCTTTCATTGAGTCTGGAGGGGAGTGACTTCTTCTTCGATGGGGACCTGGCAACTCTGCAGGGCCCGAACTTCTGATTCCATCTCTTTCTACTCACACCAATGATGCTACGAAGTTAGCAAAAATTTTGAATTTTTCTACTGTCCGGTGAGTGTATCCTTTTACCTTCTTTGATTTTTACTTAGCCCTTTTGGCCATCCTTGCTTTTGTCCATTATATTATATATATATCTTCCTGTTTTGTACCTTATTTCATTTTTATTTGGGACAGAGTCTGAAGAAGACCTTGCTAGAAGGTTGAAACGTAACGTAACATTTATGTTTTATAATAAAATAAATTCTGCCTTGGTCAGCATATTGAGTCTTTGGTTATCATGGAAACAAGGCTTAATGATTTTATAATTACCATTTCTTAACTATGTCATGAACACAATTGAAAAATTATTTCTATCCATTAATGCTTCAGTCATAAAAGACTTCTCTGCTTGTGGATTAAAGGACACCATTCTGCACCTGACCAACCTCACAGAGCAGAGACAACAGCAGGCTGCTTTACACTTAAGATTTCATGGAATAGTGCTGATTGTACAGTCACGGACACTGCCGGCTTGTAACGATTCCATTGAAAGTCAATGTATTCATTACAAGCTGGCAGTGTCCGTGACTGTACATGTATTAAAGTGTTCACAAGAAACTTGTAGGTACGTTAGATGGATGATAAGTTTGAACTTGGTGATATACATTTGGTCAAGTATTCTGTGTTAAGACTTCGATAGTTCTTTTGTGTACGAGTTTGGGTCTCCTTAGAATTATTATTATTATTATTTATTGTTTGAAGTAGAGAATGTAAATATACTGTTTCTAAATTATATGTAAATGTTGTCATACGATTTAATGACCGAGGATAGAACCAATGTTCTAGGTACTTAGACCAGCAAGGAAATTGTTTAGTTTACTGACTGGAAAACATACACAAATTTGCATATCCAAAAAAAGCTACCTCCCAAAATGAAGTCAGAAATACGCCAAAGGAAAAAAAAGCTTAATTCGCACAGTGTACGGAAGTATCATATTACTAAAGAAAGACACGAGTTCATGGTAATTTAGTGCAATAGCACGTTGGCAGACATGAATGGTCAAAATACAACACTGAAGTCCACACACTATCAGTATGTTAAAAAATACATCTTTATTTCATCTTGGGTTTGTAATCTGCGACATGTGAATTTCACATACAAAGCATGCAATTGCTGAAAACAGTTCACAACCATGCACTTATCAAATAAAGTTTCCTTAAAGAAACAAAGGATAATGCCATTCAACAATTTTTGTCACATTACGTACCTTTGCTTCCATTATCTGCTTTATCTGAAAAGTATATTAATCTCGCAGCATGGAACAGTGCCTCGGAGATATAGTGAAGGACCAGAAGACAAATACCAACTCTGTTGAAGCTGAATAAGAAAAATATCATTTTACAATTAACCCCAGATCTGAGAGAAAGCAAAATTTCAACTGTAATTTTTTATATTTTTTTTACAATAGCACAGTGGAACCTGGATTTCAGCTTTCTTGCTTTTTTGCTTTTCTGATCCCAATACATTTTCCTGCATTGTAAGTTCTTTAGCCATAGTGGCCTGAAAATATACAGGGTGTACCAGAAATGATAGTGCAAACTGAAAGGGTGAAAATTACACGATAGTACAAGCAAAAAAGTCTGAGTAAACATGGGATCGCAAATGAATCGCTTGCGAGATAATTGCGAACGTATGGTTACGATCCTCCACTGACTTGATTGCTTTTACACATCGTACACATGTCTCCTTGCGCACTCCGAGGTTTCTTTGTTTAAAACTGAACACTGCCGAAAGAGGGCATTGTAAACATCATACGTCCTGTGCAGGATGGGAGGCATAACAGGCAAGTCACTTGTCTGAGGCGTGACAGTTGTGCTACTCTAGTCAAAATGGAACAACTTTATACCAACAAAGAATATGCAGATATGCATTTCATGTATGGTAGGGTTAATAGCATGGGAGGCTGCACGCACCTCATGGAACATGAGACCTTCGCACACGGTATGACCTGGTAGGCCTGCAAGCATTACGCATACAATCAAGTCAATGGTGGATCATAACCATACATTCGCAATTAACTCTCAAATGGTTCATTTGCGATCCCATGTTTATTCAGACTTTTTTGTTTCTACAATCATTTACTTTTCACCCTTTAAGTTTGCACTATCACTTCTGGTACACCCTGTATATACAATGGATTCTTTTTTATTTCAAATTTGGATAATTCGTATTATGCAGTTACTGAAACAGAGGTTTATTCCCCTTGTATTCAAATTTTTTAACCTATTATCTGGATAATTTGAAGGAAGATACCTGGAGACAGCCATAGGGAAGTTTCTGTTTGATGGTATGCAGTCTCCATCCTCTCCTCAGTAACATAGAATTGCCAACCTTTTTGGTATATTGTTCAAAATGTCGAAGCGTGGCATGCTGAATCTCAAGCAAACATGAGTGATCAACTTGTTTCATGCAATAAATTTACCTGAAGATTTTGTTAACCGTGTAAAAATAAACAAATGAAAACAAACATAAATCATGAACTTCTTACTATTACGAGATAAATTGTTTTGTGCATGCTCTATAGGACCAAGCACAAAATATGGCAATTTTTACGCATGTTCATTATTTTCGTTCATACTGTATACAGTAGTTTTTGTTGATTATGCAAGTTTTTGTTAGTTCGAATTATTTTCATATCCTCTTGGAGTTTGAATTTTAAAAAAGTCCACTGTACTCCTTTACATCAAATATGAAACTATGAAACATGCCTATATTGGATAGCAAAATTTCAGATAATTCAGAACACATCACAAACACTGTACAATAAAAAAATGCATGGAATATGACTATTAAATAATCAAATGTTAAGCAATAGCGTCTACAAAGCAGTTTACTTCTGTCAGAAGAATAGACCTCCATCTAATTCCAATGTGGCAACTTTCAAGAAACAAAACACCATGATTGACAATTTCACACCTTGTGCTCCTAAAATAATAAAGTAACTGGTTTCACCAAGTGTATTGAAATCACATTTTCACTCACTTTTAAAATGCACTTCGCTACTAAAATATCACTGGCTGAATGCTGTTTTGCCGTATCTCTACTTTCCGCCCGAAATGAGTTGGAGACATTATCGTGTTCTGTACATGTTAATGTGTCATGTAGCTGGATGTCAAGGTGTGTAAATTACAGGGCTGAGCCGATACCATTTTGAACCAATACTGATACTCTTACACATTACCATCTATACCGATACTTGAAAACTGCAATAATTAAAAAGTTGTTCAAACATATTGATTAATATAGTATGTATGTATTCCATTCTAATTGTATTGTATCAATTTACCAAGATTTTTACTTTAAAATATTTAAGAATAACATAAGAATATTAAATTACATGTTATGTTATCACCAAATTCAGTTTTTCACACAAAAGTAATGCAAAATAGAAAGAAACTTCGAGCCTTGCATAATTTCGAAGATAATGAAACTCCATGAAAGTGCCACGTTTCACTTTTGCGGATCTCGTGAAAGATCAAAATGCCAGAAAAATATTGGCCGGTATTGGTAAATAAATTCCAACCGATACTTTCTGCTACCAATACTGATACATCGGTATTAGTATCGGCTCAGTCATAGTGAATTATCAACAATAATAAAATGTTTGAGCAAATCTTCTAGTCTATTCAAAGTCCACATACGGCAAATTAATCAGCTCTGCTGAAAAGTTAGTCAGATGGACAAACAACAACATAGTACGATTCTGCCTACGATATGATGAACGCGATTTATCATAATTTCACATTCAATGTGCTTACAAACCACCACACCAGATAATAATCTAAACAGTAGCAGTACTTACTTCAAGAGATATGCAGCAACAACAAATATCAGGTGCAGAGTGGCATATCGTATTCTGGGAAGCATCTCTTCCTTCTTCGTCTTCTGGAAATACAGTTCAGGATAGCAATGCAACCAGTATGATATCTGGATAATGAAGAAGAATTTGTACATGAAAACCATTTTATCGTGAGGATACTGTTCCCACAGCGAAGAGATGTTGAGGAGCAAGTTCTCCCTGGAAGAATCAGAAAAAAGAAAAGTGTCATGTTATCATTCTGCTGGACCCCGCTCGGTAATGTCTTTTTGAAAATGTTCCTCACCTCATAGAGCCCTAGAGCGCTCCCCACGAAAACAGTGCAGTCAAGGTCACGCCACTCACCTACAGTGTTGCCAATTAGCAACAATTTGAAGCAACGAAATCAATGCGTACGTACAACACGTGGTTGAACGTATGCGACTGTGTCGACTGAGCAGCTTAGAAGAAGTGTGGCAACCCTGGAGGGTCAGGAGAAGGCAAGGGGAAGCTCCAACCTTGACTGGACAGTTTTCGTGCCGAGAGCTATAGTTAAAAATTATTTGCATTTGTCTAATATTATGTCTCGTTTCTGCCTCCTTAGGTTAATTGCTGCAATGGGGATAAATTGGAAGAAACTAATTATGAGATGCTTAAAAAAAAAATGCCCATGCCAGGAGACAAAATGAACCTTCGTTGACAAGATCATGAGTAGATTAAATTAAGGAGAATCAATGTGCAGATTCATTTTGCTGTTCTCTAGATGTGTAATAGTTACAAAATAAGACAGTAAACGTTAATATTAAAGGTTTCTATCTTTTCTTGGTGACAATTTATCCTGATCACTCAGAACTTTTTCAAGCTTACCTACCAAGATACACGCACAGGCCACTTCACATGGCTAGTCACTCTACACTACTATAACGATAAGTGTGATGAAAAGAGAAGAAAGTGAGACTAAATATCGAGAAAACAATTCAGTCTAATCTATCTCACTAATCAATCACTTTGATAAATGTCCTCGGTTAAATATGAAGTCTTGATTGGCACATCATTTTATGTATGTACCTGTCACAAATTCAAATCAATGCAATAGCTCAGTAGGAAGCTAAGGATATATGTTGAAAAGGAATACCAGCTTACATATGCTGATGAATAGTGTTTATATTCAAACAATAATAAATATTTTTATAATTATTATATTGACAAAAAACTAGAAATAACAAAAGTTACAAGAGCATCAAATTATGCATTTGTTTACAAGAACATTTATAACATATAAATGTTATTTATATGAAGAAAATATTTCTTTATTATCTCCTTGTGAGGTAGAGTAAGTCTTTTTCTTAATATTTTGGCATGCATCAGTTCTACATCTGAGTATACGCAATATGTCAATTTCTTCAACCAGGTTTACAAGATGGCTTCCATTCTTTAATTTTTAAAACTCCACATGTGGTTAATTCACATCCAAAATGCAGAAGATATTTCTCTCACTTTGTCTTATTTTTCAAAACATTCATTTGAGGTAATGCATTATTCATCTACTAGCTTGATAATGCAGATGCAAGCAGATAATAATTTCCTGCTTCCAATTTTTAAACCTGGCACTTTTCACAAGTTCCAAATCTTTTTTAAAGATTATGCCATTATAAAAGCATTTCCAAGATTCTGTTATGAACAAAATGTCTCTATATAGTTTAAACAAACCATTAAAGATTAACTTGCAAAGTATAATCTTTCAAAATATCAAGATTTATACAAATATCAATCCTTCACCAATAGTCACATTTTTAGTTATCTTCCATCCATCATCAGATCCCCCAAAGTCATAGACGATTTTTTAGTATGTGTTATCTTCAATTGTTTTTGTTTTATATTTTTGTCAATAAGTGCTTAACAGCTTGAATGTTTGTGTAGTAAATGTACATATTTGTTCTGTTACAGCTATTTTACAATGTATATCACAATATACTTATCTAATGATTACAATTACCATTTTTTCAATGTTGATACAAAATACCAAGAATGGCATCATATTAGACATTGAACAATTTTAAAGAGTTGACCTTTGTATATAAACCTTGATGCCAATGCAAATGTAGACAATTTCAATAAATTTAATTATAAATTTGAATGTAACTTATCTTGCTTGTCTGAAAGAACACATATGATTGAAGATATTTGTTTTTTTCATATTGTCAGTCAAAAATAACTGTTATGAATATGAATTCAGAATATTGCACAATTTGATAATTTTGTCATGATATACAAATTGGCTTTTTTAAACATCATATTTAATTAAATTAGTTTAAATAGTAATTCAGACATTTAATTGCATTATTATATGAATAAATTTTGAGCAATCATCTGACAAAATTATTATAAATATTGCACAAATGTGGAACTCTGAACTTAACCTAACCATTTTCAAATGTTCTTATGACAATGTATTAATTTTATTGTCATACTACACTAACATATTTTGTAATATCTAACAGTGCCTGTTACACTTTCCAAATTCCTTCATTTCTTTACTAAGAAAAGATCTGTTCATATGATGAAAATGACAAAGGCACACTCGCAAAGAACACCTATACGCAGGCTGGGATTCAAACCAGGACCTTGGCATAGTAGCAGTGGCAGCGATTAGGGGGTACAGTTGCCCCCACTTTTTGCAACTTTTGCTCCCGCACTATGCTAAACCTTACCTGCCAAGGGAAAGTTCCCTAGTTTGCCCCCCCCCCCCAAGTACCCAATCGCCGCCACTGCATCGTATCGTAGTATGATACTCTGCTAACCATTCTGCCATGCATGCTACACAAAGATCTTGGTTCAAAATAATGAGCAGCTTATAGGAAATTTAAATTTCAAGGTTTCTACTTCAATATGATATAATTTTAAGAATATTGTGGACAGTATTTTTACATCTGCTTGCTGCTTGTTAGAAGAGATTACATATCTTCTGATTATCTCGCAAAATATCTTAAAACAATTTAATCTATCTAAACAATTAAAATGATAAAAAATTTTAAAACGTTAGAAAGTAGAATATATTACCTGAATATCACATCACCTCCCCACAGAACAGACATTATGTAAAAGATGACTAACTGACCAGACTCGTTGAACTTGCTGTGCTTGACCTTAGAAAGGTGGAGTTTTCTGTTGACTTTCTGAAAAGGAACAAAAAATTTCAGTCCTGCTTTCACATAAAAGAAGATAAGTCAATTCTAAACAAGGTTCCTAAAATGAAATTACTTTTCCAACAACCACATAAAAGAAATTCTGAATTAATATCCAAGCTCCATATCTACACTGAACACACTTTCTATTTCATGTTGTTTCTCTGCTAATTTTCATGATGATGAAAGATGATTACATGAAATAGATGAAGGAACATTTACATAAGAACACAAGTCAACTCGATGGATCGGCACATTAAATGGTGAACATTTGATTTTTCTTATTTAGTGTTGCTTTTCTTCAAACTTTTGACTAATAGCGACAATGAGAATGAGTGATGATGTGATGAAATTGATGCCTGGACACTCACCCATGCCGTGATTTGAACCTGGGACACCTGGCATCATAGGTAGAGGCACATATTTTTGGCAAATAAAAAGCACAATTTCGGTAAAAAAACAGAGGCAATTTCGGGATCAAAAGCGGTAAATAAAATGACATTTTGGTTTTAAAAATGTAACTATGATCCTAAATTTGATTTAAAAGCTTCACTTAGACCTCACTACTAGACCTCATATTTTTACGTTCTAAAAAATGTACCTTTAGGTTTCTATAATAGGCTCTAAAAATCCTAAAATAGGTTCCAAAAATTCTAAAATAGGTTCTAAAACATTAACGGGATGGACTACGACCGCCATCTTGAAAATTAGTCCCATTCATTTACATGGTAAATTGTTACCATAATTGCGTTGCTCTGAAATGGAACTTCGACCATCTGCTTGTAGGGCCTTGTTCTTCGTAACCTTCCCCTGTGTTCTAATACTTCGAAGCATAAATTTTATAATTATATTGAGAGCAAAATAATAAAAACTGACAAAATGCAGCTGACATGCCTTTCCACTTAATTTTCTTATTTCACAAGAAGAATATTATAAATCCAACATAATAGTTCACTAGAGGAAACATTTATGCTGCGATTGATGTATGCTTGTCACTGGGAACTTTGCGTATTATTATGCAATTACTATAATATTCGATGTCTGCAGCGTATTTTTTTCGCAGCATATTGTGCTGCCACCTACCATTACTCCTGGAACTTCCAGGAGGCGGAGGGATATTTGAGTTGGGCAGCTTCTGCTAGCTAAATGTTCGTCGAGTGATGTCAACCAACACAATCGCCAAAAAATAGAGAAGATTGTCTCTATCAGGTCAGGGAAAAGAAAGACGAGGCGAGCAATTAACTTGAAAATTTAGCGAGAATAACAAAAAGAATATAGATAAATGTAAATATGTATTTAGATTACTTCCTGTAATGTAGGTAATTTAAAACTGCGCAGTCGTCATGCCAACAATTTTGTCCGCAAATTCATGGGTCATCGAAAACCTTGCTGGTCTGAAGCCTAGAAATTGCCTGAGGGAGGGATACCGCTATGGTTCTTCCGTCCCTCGGTAGGAGCGAGCTCCAAATGTTTGTCACTTCACTTGTGAGTGGTCAAGGTCAACTTTTCGGAATGAGACAATGGTGTGTTTATTTACGATACAACAGATCCCAGTGATTAGGTGATACAACCAGAAACATTTCCTCTTTTTGGAAACCGTTATGTCTTTCCATTTGGAAAGGGTTTCTACAAAATGTGCGAATCCTTATTGTTTTGATTGCACGATAAGCTGCATATTCTATTCTTGTGTAAAATTATTTTCTTTCACCTAGATGCTTCTCTTGAATAATTTCACAAATGATAGTTTACGTATTCTCACGAAATCCGTACTGCTTATGTATGGTATCCTACAAAAATAATTGTAGACAAAGGAGATACGAAATAGACTGACTGCAAGCATAGATGGATGCATAAAATTTTCCTGGGAGGGTCACAAAATTTGCCGTCAAGATACGACAGGATGTAATATTGAGAAGATTATGGGCAGACACAAGATTCCAAGACAAATGCAAGGATGAAACAACTGTTTTTCTTTTACATCCACTTTTACATCTCACCAAATCCGAACCTGGGACCCGTTGATTATACTGGAAAGGAAAGGCGCCAGCGTTAGAAGAATTTGATGAAGTAGAACTTGTTCCACAATTACTTGTATTGACTGACAGTGATTAAAAAAGGAATACTTTTGAGAATTTTCTTATTCAGACGAAACTTTATTTTCTCTTATTTAACGTCGCCTTTACGCCACTTTTGACTAATTGTGACAACGAGGATGAATGATAACACTGGTCGACAGCGAGAATTTTTTTCGAACTGCTGAAAATGAATCTGAACTTGGTTTTTGTCCTGCACCCTTAGATTTAGAATTAATGCCAGTTATAGTATCAACCTTTAGACCCCGGCCAAAATTTGAAGGAAATTGCAGAGCTTCATGTTGGCGGCCTTTGTACCCCTCTACTTGGCTGCACTTTTTAACACTCTGTGCAGTGCAGGTGTATCCAGTGTCAGGGTGGTTTAAGGATATGGCATTCAACCAACTACACGGAAAGCGGTGTTCAAGTTCAAAAGATTCATCAAATGCCTGTCTGCTTCTTTAAACGGTCATTTGATTAGTTAGCATGCACCACGTCACCATACACCACACTTGCACCGGTCTGGAAGGTAGTGCAGACACCAAATACACTACTTGACTCGAAATCAACAAACTAGAGGACTCTGTGTTGCACCGTGCAACCAACTAGATGCTTCGGTGCAAAGAGAGTCGAAGCAAGTCAAAAAGTGCAGCCAACTAGACGGGGCTATCATCCCAGAATCAAAAATGATACCTCGTTGGAAAGCTTATGGAACTCAGATTCCAACGAAGTACATTTAGGTTCCATCACGCCCAATTTGTAGAAGAAGAAGAAAATATTTTTTGGGGGGTAAAGTTAATTTTTGGAGAACTTGAGGTAAATTTTGCAACACTTACAGTTGAGCTACGCAAACATAAACTCAGTAAGACACACCCTATACGTTAAGTTGGCTAACTGAAGTTGTCCTGTAGGACGAATTCCAATGAAGAAACATATGTAAAGTATACATATTGCAATATACAGGGTGAGTCAAAAGTCCGTGACCACCCCTAATAAAATGGAAGGGAGTGTAGATTGCAACAATTCAATACTTTTTCCAGTTCTTAAAACTGGTTAAAACTGAGATTAATTGCGAAAATTACAGGACATAAATGAATGAGATAACACCTATGCCCAGGTCGGTGCTGGAATCTTGAACGAAAGTCACACACACGTATATATACTAAAACAAAATTAATTTTTGTTATAGTCATGTTGGTATTATAAGCAGAAAAAGTGATAGCATACAGAATACACCACTTAGAAAACTGTGAAAATTGTCATACTCTCAGAAATTAACTCTCTTATTATTCGATATTTCATTAACTTCAGTTGGGGGTTAGGGGGCGAGGTATCTGACTAGGGGACACCTGTCCCCCCCCCCCGAACCCTTGTCACCGTAGCGTGCTGTGCTAACCACTCCGCCACGGAGGTTGACTCTCAGGCGAAACTATCAGAAACATTGGAAAGATCAGAGTTCCTATTCGCGAACCGTCTTCTAAACAAAAAGTAGGAAAGTAGCTACTCATTACATAAACGACAGAATGAGTGAATCAGTGAAGTCAGATATATTCCACTTTCTGAGGTTGTATTATTTAATATTATTAGTATTATTTTACTGTTCTTGGATCCTGAAATACTGTAATTTATTCTGTTGTTCTCAAAAGGAACAGTATTTCCTGGTGAGATATTTTGCTCTTGCCTTGACGTTGTATTTATGTGGGCCTTTAATATATTTTTGTCAATTTTTTTCAGATTGAAACATAATTTTAATTACGATTTTTAATAGCGATCTTTTATGTTTGAGCAAATTTATAATATTTATACCAATATTACGAAATGAATTATTAATTCATATGCAGTCCCAGGTAGCCAAATGTTGCTTTCGGTGTGAACTGTCTGGCCTTCGATATGTCGGTGTTGGCCAAGCATTGTGAGGATAATGGCGAGTTCATTGAAAAGGAAAGCCAAATAAGCTTCGCCAGGAAAGCCAAATAACAGCAACAATTGGTTTGATTTATTTATTTATTTGGTTTATATTTCTTCGTTTTTCTGCCACTTTCAGCTAATCTCGAAGATGAGAACGAGTGATATGATATTATGAAATTGATGAGACGACGCTCACATGGAAGCCCATAACCAAGCCTGGATTCGAACCCGGGAACCCTGTCATCGTAGCGCGCTATGCCAACCATTCGGCAACGAAGGTCGGCACGATAAAAACAATTTGACTCGTTGCGTTGAGCAGGTGTACTCCAAAGATAAGCCATTCAGTAGGTATCGAACCTCAGACGACATTTTCATCATGGAGTTTATTATTCCAAAGCTGCTACCTCGGTGGCGCTTAACTGACTGACTTCTGTTCTAAAGGCTCTAGGTTCAAATTATGGCCATGGTTTGCATATTTTAGTGCATTTGTTCTATTCCCTGTTTCATCGGATCACCATTTATCCTTGCCGTGGAAAGTAACGAAGTTTTTGGTTCACTAGTTGCTCAAAAGGCAAATCGGAACTGGAGTAGTGGAGTTTACGAGCCACTGTGTAAAGTGTTCCCACCGGGAATCGAACCCGGTCCCCTTGATCACAATCCCACGTTATCCCCTACGCTATCGAGGCGGCCTGAAAAGTGGCGTAGACGAGTGGAGGAAATACGAACTATAAAGAGTGTATTCAATCCTGAATATTAACTATAATACAAAAATAAAATTTTCAATACTTAGATTCTAAGAAAGCTTATTCATATAAAGGCAGCGGCGGCTCAAGGGGGAGAGTCGCCGTGCCATGGCACTACCCTCAGAAGAAATGCATAACCCAAGTATTGTTAAATTAATACATTGATAGTTTACAGACAAGGAGATTCGAATCTTGCAATCGGTCAAGCTGACGTGACAACCGCCCCAACCACAGACTAGATATGAACAGCCCCAACCTCCTCACTGCATCGCCAGCTGTTTCGTACTCTCAGCGAGGCAGCGGTCCGTGCCACTCAAGAGCTGGCCTAACCAAGTTCAAACACGTGAGAAGTCTCAGCGAGTAACATTTCCACCATGAGCCGGGAAGAAGGTGGCAGGGGGTGGTGTTAGCCCATAAGACACCAGCTGTGCCCGTTTTCGCTTTGGCACAGCGAGGGAACTTTCGCAGTGTTGACACAGTTGCCATCTTCAGATATAAGTCGCTAAATACGACGGATTTGTAAGACCCGTTGGGGAAGTAATTCTTGAAAAAGGTACTATCTACTTTTCTGCCAACTTTTGGAGAAACGAACCTAGCATTTTTCCAAAGTTAAATGAACATTTTGATAATAGATAGATGCACCTAGAGGGCCATCCAGACTATTTAAAAATATAAAAGTAAAAAATCCTATGGTGATGCGAGTTTTCTTTGGTATTTCGACAATTTCCTTTTACATCAAATGTCTAGAATATTTTCAACATCCAGTTGGAATACGTGTCCATGGGGGAGGAGAAGGTCAGAAGATTTGTATTCCCTTCCTCTTGTAATTGTGTTTTTAGTGAAGTGTCCTGTAGTGTATAAAGATAGGTTAGTGAGTGAAGATGAATCGTATTAGCGTGTTATTACTTAAACCCACACTGTATTCCACGTTACCAAACGAGGATAAACATCTTGGCCAGTGTGGCAACCTCAAGGAGGGAGTGGGGGCATTGAGGAGTTTTTTTTCGATTTCTTGATCCCGTTGGCACTACCCATCATACTTTCCGCCGGCCACCACTGTATAAAGGTGGATCCCGTACAATTTGTAACGAGACTGGTTCGTTACAATAAATAAGTATGCAAGTGGTCAGTAATTTGTCAGTATTTGGTAAGTTTTTTTGTTACTTTGTTCAGTTAAATCAGTAATTTTGACCACTTGAATAGTTTCCACCCCTGCTATCACCAAAACCAAAACAATCGCACATAGGAAATTCCAACCCAACCTGAGTCGCTGGCTAAGGGCTAGCACTATAGACATTCAGTTCAGTGGTCAACCTTGCCTCGGGGACAGACAAAATCAAAACAAAAGCAGTTGGAGGGTGTTGGTTGAATGTTCTGCGAGGAAGGAATTTACAGTACCGTAAGTTTGGGGAGGGGAGCTTGAACGAGGGTCGGCACGTGTTTCCTATTTTGTGGGTGAAAGTTTTATTATAGCGTATACTATTTTTCGCTGTTTGTAAGTAAAATACAGAGTGATTAACTTATATTTTAGGAAAGGAATGAAATGATAACATTGTACACAGAGAATACCATAACACTTCCTTGCAGTACTTTGCAAACATTCAACTACACCTTTTATTTTTTTTTAGCTAAATTAAATCAAAATGTAAAACAACCTTTCTCATCTTGTCTATTCTAATGCATAACATACAGCCAAAGTACATCTACGTTTCGTGTTTTGCACTAAGTACAGGTAAATTGTAGAGGAAGAACTGCAGCGACGGAGGAAAATGCAAATCAAACAGGGAACTATATTTAGTCACGGAATAAGCCACACTCTTGCATTGGACCCGCTCGCAAAACTATCGTCTGTGGTTGCTAGTAATTCGGAAATTTCACCACCAGATGTCTCAGACGTAAGGGTGGTAAAGTCGTTTCCTTGATCCATGGCGTTAAATTAGACTTAAAAAAATCAAAGTAGGTTCCGGGGTGTAAGGGGTACCTTCCACGTAGGGGCCCAAAAGTCAACCTCACTTCCACATAGTACACCCTGGACTGTAGACTAACGAGGCTCTGGCGACTGGCACTATGGCCAGTATAATTTTGTGTGTGTTGTCCTGTTTTCTGTCCTTGTGTGTGCTGAGTGCCCATTTACAGCCTCAGCTTTTAACAGAAGTCAGAAGATTTTAAGATTTTTAGTTATGCAACGTTAGAGTTGTCATTTGTAATAAGGGGCTGGCCCCTGTATAATGTGAAGGGTGCAAAATAGCCTAAGTGCTGACGCACCCAAAATTTTAAATTCAAATTCAAAGTAGGTTCCGAAAAACTTAAAATGGTTCAAAGATCCTGAAAAATACTAATTAGGTACAATTGTTAAAAACAAAATTTCAAAGGAACCGTGAGAAATTTTAACAGATATATGTAACCATAAAAAATATTAATATTCTAACCAAATTTTCATTTCTATGCATTATTTTCAAAATTATCCACTAATTATTGTAAAACTAATACTTGTACTGTTAGCAAAAGTTACTTATTGATATGATAAATGAATTACATATAATTTCCTGCACAATACATAACATTGTTCACATTATCCTCAGACAAAACGCCGGCTTTTATCTGTGAGGATCATCTTATATGCTGAAAATGATCTTTAAACAGATGCTTAGTCAATGGTGCAAATTTGAATGCTAGAAAGCACCAAAAGTAAGCGGATCAGAAGTTTGCAGTTTGAACTGTGCAGGCAACAGTGGCGCCAGACGTTTTGTTTTGTTTAGAGCTTGAAAAAACATTATGGACTTAGAGGGAGGGAAATTGGCAGAGAATATTTTTCAAACAAGTTGGTCATTGAATTTTTTTATTACCAAACAGAACAAATACTTCTGTGTGATGTTAAAATTATGTAAAACCTTAAAAATATATAAAAAACATAAAAAAAGGTTTGATTAAGATGCAAAAACCTAACATAGGTTCCAACAAGCAAAATAGGTTATTTTAGGCACTATAAAACTTCATGTAACTTTTTACTTCTCATTTACCTGCAAAGGCAAAATTGGTTAAAAACCTAAAATATGAGGTCTATTTATTACACCAAATAAACATATCCCTTCTAATAGCACATTTATGTAGTAACCATAGTATTAAGATGATTCCTGTATAAAGGGGTCTATTTTCTCTTCTGAAATATTTACAGCAGCTCCATGAATTGCATAACTCACAGGATAATTCGAACTTCAGAAAGTGTCTCGTCAATAAATAAACTCTAAATTTCATGTTTCAGAGTCTATTTCGCATCATTTTGTGACAAAAGAGAGCAGGAAAATGTATCTCGCACATTTCAGAAACATGAAAAATTAGCATCACAATGCGTTATTTCACATTCCATGTTTCCGCCAAAAACGAAATATGCATGCCTCTAATCATAGCACACTGTACTAACCACTCCAACTTTCGATCATGAAAAAGTTTCTCAGTTGAATCCCGACTTGTTGGTGGTCTTCATGAGTCTAATAGTCACTCGTCTTCTCTCAACACAAAATAGCAAAATATAAAGAAACACAGAAGACTAGGCTGAAACTAGAACTTGGATCTTCAGTGTTAAGATAATGCATCAACCACTGAATACACTCAAACACAAAGGCAAAATTACTAGGTTCTGGTTCTCAAATTCATTTTTTTGCAATACCAAACAATTTGTATACTAAGCTCCCTCCCCAACCCTCATATTTTTTTACTGTCAATTTTAATTACTAGTAAAATAGTATACAGGGTGACAAGAAATAACCCGTACAAAGTTTGGCGTATCCTGCCAAGAATGTAGTGTACCGTAGCCAAATAATTGTTGTGTTATTGGATTCTCCATAGTCTTTTGTAACTGTACCTGTTGTTTCGGCTTCATAACGATTACAGTTTTTGTGTTTCAGACTGTCAACCAAATGCAGTGCAATTTTGGAACTGTGGCGTCAAGGAAAGCGTCAATGTGAAATTGTTCGTTTGCAGGGTGTTCCAAAAATGACAGTCTCAGACTCAGTTCAGCGATTCAAGGAGCTCGGCCATGAAGGCGACCGTCCCAGAAGAGGAAGAAAGCCTACCGTCAACACGTCCCAGAACCGCAAGATCATCAAAAAGAGAGTTCAGCGAAATCCGAGGGTCTCCATGAGAAAAGTCCCCCGTGAGATCGGGATCAACCTCGAATCGGTGCGGCAAATGGCGAAAAAGAACCTCAACCTCAAGGCGTACAAGCTCCAAAAAGTTCAGCTTCTCACGGACGAAAGCAAGCGTCTGCGACTCAAAAGATGGCACCCTCTGAAGCGCCTGGCCGCAGGTCAGCAATGGGAGCGCATTCTCTTCACAGACGAGAAGTTGTTCACCATGAAGCAGGTGCACAACCACCAAAACAACAGGACCTGGTCTGCAGAGGCTCCCGGTACCTCAGCCATCGTCGAACACCGCCAAAATCCGCAGTCGGTCATGGTGTGGGACGGAATTTGCGCAAGCGGCAAGATGCCCATGGTTTTCGTGGATCAAGGGGTCAAAATAAACCAAGAAGTGTACCGCCGCAACATCCTCGAGAACGTCGTCCTTCCGTGGGCCCAGCAGCACTTCGGCGATACGCAATGGACATTCCAGCAAGACTCTGCTCCGGCCCACAGGGCGAAAATGACGCAAGCGTGGTGCAGAACCCATTTTCCGGACTTCATCGCATCGACGGAATGGCCGCCATACTCGCTGGACCTCAACCCAATGGACTACAGTGTCTGGTTGATTTTGGAGGCCAGGGTATGTGCTAAACGCCACCACAGTTTGGAGTCGCTGAAGCAATCGCTGCGTCATGAGTGGAACAGATTGTCGCCCGAGGACCTGCGGCCCATCGCCCAAAATTTCAAAGCCCGTTTGGACCTCTGTATCGCCGGCCAGGGAGGCCACTTCGAAACCGGCTGAACATCTTGTTCCTAAGGTCCCATGTCATTGTTCTGCAGTGTTGTTTTGCTCAATTGTTTCGGTTTAATAACTTTATGATCACAAACATTAGTACGGGTTATTTCTTGTCACCCTGTATATTCAAATTATTTCTTCATAAATCTGTCAAAATACTGTATACAAAAGTCCACATAAGTGTAGATTTTTATCCTGAGTTACATCGGGCTGTATCATCATCATCCTTCACCATTTCCTGCCTCTGGCTGGGTCGGCATAGAAGTAATTTCCTTCTGGTCTTCCACCACTCCTCTCTTTCCAAGTTGTTCCAATCTTGTCCTCTTCTCCTAACACTCTCCGCTATCTGCTCTTTCCACCAACATCTTGGTCTCCCCTTTGGCCTTATTTCCGCTCCTTGTACATTGTAAGCTCTTACTGGCAGTATTTCTGCACCCATTTTCTTCATGTGTCCTAACCATATCCTCTCTCCCTGATCTATCCTGTCCTAAAGCTTCACTACCCCCACTGCCTGTCGGATCTCCTCATTCCTTATTCTATCCCTTCTGGACTTCACCAATATACTCCTTAAAAATTTCATCTCCACTGCCTGCATCTTTCTTTTGTCTCTCTCTGTCATTGTCCAAATCTCTGTTCTGTACGAAAATTATTGGCACATAGTATGTGTTATATATTACCTTCTTGTATTTCATAGGTACATCCCTGTTCCATATTAATCTTCGAACGCTTTGATATAGTCCACCACCCATGTCTTCTTCTGTTTACCTCCTCATCTATCCTTTCACTTCTCTCAATTATGCTTCCTAGATATCTCAAGCTCTCCACTACCCTCAACTCTTCCATGTCCATCCTTATTCTTGGTTCATTTCTGGCTCTGTTTCTTGTTGTTATTAGCACGTCACTCTTTTCTGCACTGAATTTCATTCCTGCTCTTCTGATTTCCTCATTCCAACTATCAATCTGTCTCTGTACTTCTTTTTCCCTGTTTCCTCATATTACCAAGTCATCAGCGAACAACAGGGTCTTCTTCTCTTCCCCACTTCTTTGTTAATTTCATCCATTGTAATTATGAAGAGCAGTGGGAAAAGAGCACTTCCCTGTTTTAGTCGATTACTTATACTGAACCACTCTGTTCGTTCCACTGGTATCTTCACACAGCTCTCGTTTGCCTTGTATGTCCTCTGCACTCTACACTCTTATGTCTTCCTCATCTCCTCGGGCTGTATTCTAATCAAAATACTAATCTTTGCAATTCGATAAAATACTCTTGGATTGTATGCACTAAGCAAAAAATTTTAAAAAACATTTTATTTATGTGCTATTTACTCTAAACTTACAACATTCTATTTTTTGCTCATGTTTTATGGATAAAAACTTTTTGTTGCAACTAAAAAAACAGTGAACATTGAACACTATTCACGTCAGTGTCAAAAAATTCCTCAAAACATGGAATAGTCACTGCCTGATTCTTATATTAAGTTACTCTCTAGTCCCTGGTGCGTGTGTGTCATTAGAATCATTCAAAAATTAATTTTCAAGGTTATACAGTTATAAATGCAACACTTTTATAACAAGAGATTCACCAGCAGAATTCAAACAGGAGAAAAGTTAATTTTTCAAACATATGCTTTACCAAGTTTCGAACTGGGGAAAATATGAACACACTAAGTCCTGATATAAATCCTTCCCTGATAAAAACATAAGGCTCTGAGAATTGTCACGAACACAAGATAACTTGGGATAAAAATATTCGAACAGAATTTGACACCTGAGTTTAGTAGTGATAAGTACTGAAGGGGTTAACAATAAGATTCCCAAAATTACTAATCAATAAGGGCAAAATTCCCAAATAAAACACATATTAAATAAGGTGATAAATTATATGAAATATCAACTTCACATATTTCAGAGGTAGGTAGTAATTAAAAGATTTGGAATGTAATCTGTAAAAATACATATGATCTGAAATCTAGGGCCAGCTTCTGATTGATTTGAGTTTGCTCAAGTTATTTTTAGAACCCATCATATTTTAATTAAGCTTTGATAAACCAATAGTGTGTTGACTGAGTAACCAGAATATCGCAAAGGTAATCCAAAGTTATAAGTACGACATACTTACATCTAAAATGTATTCCTGAATGATCGCGTGCATCACAATGCAGATCAAAAAATAGAAGAACACCACACACGAATCCTTCAATCCATATGTGTAATGTGTGATATCCAAGGGATCTTGTTCATTTGTTACATTGTGGTGAACTGCGATGAACATATATGCAAGAGGAGAAGTAACCTGGAAATAAAGTTACAAACATTGTACATGGCATCAATATAGGTTTTACTTTACACAAATCACACTAGCTTGCATTTTTCTTATTTCCTGTCACTTTTCTGGGAGCGATTTTACAATACCGGGAATTTCTCCATTTTGTTTGAAATTCAGCATACTCACTAAATTAGGGCTTTTAATCACGAATCCGAAGTTAAAATTTGGCGCTCACGTGTCAAACTTGCAAAATAAGAGGGTCAGTCATCGCAACCGACAATGCACAATTGCTCATTATTTATTGCAAGATTTTCCGTTTCAAATACTTAAAGAACGAAATATATATATGTTCCTGATATTACTACGACCCTAAAATTTAACTATGTTTCTTAACCTAACCTAGCCTAACCTAACCACGCGCCAATGGTTCGTGGGGCTAGCACCAATGGTCCGTGGGGACCATAATTCAGGAATTTCTATACGTGAGCGCCAAATATTAAGTGCAGATTCGTGATTAGAAGACCCAAATTAGCAAGTATCCGAAATTTCATACAAATTGGAGAAATACCCTGTATTGTTAAATTATACCCATTTCTGCATCGTTAGGTTAATCGTGATGAGAATGAATAGTGACTAGTTCGAATTGTGGAGAAGCAGCCTGTGGTCATACTGGGTACAATTGGAGTTTGTCCTTTACAACGGTGCACTCGGCCGAAAATAGCAGAACAAACATCATTAAATAAATGTGGATGGTTAGAACACTGGTAATAGGCTACTTCGATGTGTATGGTAGTGTTTCGAAAAACATCAATTACATCCAAATCTTTTTTTTCATTTTATTTTTGGCCAAATATGCCAGAAGCACAGTGCTGTGTGCTCTTCAAACTTGAATTCTTACTGTTTGTGAGACAGTAGTAGACACTGAAAAGTTTATTGCCTTGGTTTGTGCTGCAATCAGATCCAATGTGACTATTGGATGACAAAGAAACTTCGGGACCGTTTGCCCACTGTACACCCTCGAGAATTACGTCGAGTTAGTTTTTAATCGACAGATTTCAATGTTTTACGTAATGTAAAAATTGTTCCAGCGTTAGGAAAGCACAAATAACGGAGATATTTGATCCCAAAGAAAGGCCCACGTAAGTTAAAACCTGCAATTTCGGAGTATTTTTGCAGCTTTTTTTAAAATTAAAACTGTTTGTATGCACACTCAAACAGCGAAAGAACACGTCGAAAATAACTTCAGTACCAAACCTAACTACGTAAAGTTATAGCTGCTGTTGTGGAAAGTCATTTTGGGTGCTATATTCACTTGTGCGAAGCCTTCGGGCTGTTCTGCTACATGGTCAAGTAACACGCTAAGGTGACAGACGTACTTTACTTCACAAAAACACATTTCCGAGAGCTAAAATCAACTGAAAACATTCATAAACAACAAAATCTTCATAAACCATGCAAAATATTTCACTTTCTCCAGGGGGTACAGAGGGTCAAGGGTACCGAAACTTCATACCCAGGCCAGGGTACTAATTCCGTATAATGGAAACACCTAGAAATTATTTCTTTAGGTGTAATAATGAATTTCTAACGAAAATAATGTATATTTTTTTGAATTTACAAGTACTCACTGTTTTTCCTTCTTACGGTTCTGTAACACACAATGTGGCGATAGCGTACTGGTTCATCGCACGTTGTGGCAGTGTTTTGACAATTTGAAGTGTGTATGCAGTGTTTCCAACCTTCTTCACAAAAAAATACCTAATTTCGTGGCCGGATTTGAAATGATGCTAATACCTCGTTAGCCCCACAAATCATTTCCAGTAAGGTTAGGTTACGCAAGCTTTGTTTGAATTTTCAGAAAATAAAAAATCTTGCAACAAAAAGGCGTATTTGGAAACATTGACAGGGGGTTACATTATGAAACGCACGGACCAACCTTGACGTATAGAAGCAAATGGAAGCAAGAGGAATTGCGTGTCAGAGAGATATTTTTTTATAGAAAAAAAAAATTCAAGCTAAAAAATATTACACGGCGAAAGCAAACACATTGAGGAACTTCAACGATGATGTAGAAAGTGATTTCAGTAAGTAGTTTCTTCTGTAAAAATGAAGGGTAACAGTTCGTTATATCGAAGACACATTAAAATCGGATATTTTGTGTTTTGCATGGTTCGTACTTACCAATTGTGTATTGCGAAACATAATTCAAGGTGCCATTATGCTTTTTACACGAAAACAAACACAATTTTTCACAGAGAGAGTAGTTTTTGTTATTCCTTTTTTCGCTTCCATAACACACACTATGGCGGGCAGAGGTTGACTAGTGTTGTAGGTATGCAGTGTTTCCAACCTTGTTCACCGAAAAATACCGACTATTGTGTTAGTCACGTGTGCAAATTATACATTATGCACGGGTAGCTGACGGATAACCCCACGAACCCTTCACGGATAGCTCCACGAACCATTTCTGGTAATGTCAGGTAAGCATAGTTAAAAAAAGGGAGGTTGGATACACTGACAGGGGGTTACGTCATGAAACGTATGCAGCATCCGTTTCACATAGCGAAAGCAATGGCACTTGTGCGTCTGTGAGATATTTCTCTTGAAAAATACATGATTTCCCGGTCAAATAGATTCAACGATGAAAGAAAATACCTCAACGAACGTTGGAAACCTTAGAGAAACTCATTTCCGTAAGTAGTTTCTTCTGTAAAAAGGAAGAAATGTGTCTCCGATATAACGAACTGTTACCAAATGAAGAAATCCGTTTCCATTTCTACCTTTTTTAAAAGCCTGTACGTTGAAAGAACAGACCCAGATTTCTTGACTACTAGTGTGGGAGCTTCCAAGTGCAAGAAGTGGTGTTGCCACATGTCTCATATTTGCTCAGTTATAAATGGCAGTTTCTGCTGTCAACATGCACCCTTCACTGGCAGTTCAGGGAGAGGCAGAGAATGGAAGACCCATTCATTTGCTTACCAGAGGAGTCCATTAGGCTTAGCCATACTTTGAATCCTGAACTGTTGCTCTGAGGTTTGAGTTTGGCAATGCAGTGCACCACAAGGATTTCCTATTAGCTAGTGGACATGTTGGTACTAGTTTACTATCCTTCGGACAGATTTCTTCATTTCTACAGAAGAAACTACTTACCGTAATAAGTTCCTGTAGTATTGTCTAACATCTGGAAGGTGTTTTGTGTGATGTGGGAATGTTTCATAGCGGAAATTCAACCATTGACGCATAGCCCCACGAACCATTCATACATAGCCCCACGAACCATTTCTGGTAAGTTTAGGTTAGGTAGGGTCACAATAGGTTACAATAGTTAAAAAATGGTTTCGAAAAAATATGCGTAGCCCCACACACCATTCTCGCATAGCCCCACGAACCATTGACACACAGCTCCACAAACCATTTGCGGAAACGTACGTTCTTCAGTTACAAAAACACTTTTTTTTAAAAAAAAATTGATCAAAAAAACGTGAATACACGTTAAAAAATGATCTGCGAAGCAGATAGGTAAGTACAAATGTTAAAACTCAGAAGTTATAGGTGTCCGAAGGATAGTAAACATTTACCGAGATGTCTATTGTGAAATAAAGTACATGTGCTACTTTACCATGAAGCAGAACAGCCTGAATGTTCACGCAAGTGATTATAGCACCCAACACAACATTCCACAAAAGCAGCTAAAATTTTACGTTGTTAGGTTTGGAATTGATAGCAATTTCTGACATGTTCTTTCGCTATTTTTAGTGTGCACACAAAAGGTTTTTAAAAAATCAACATAATTTTCAAGGGGTACTGAGGGTTAAGGGGCCCCTTTATTCACATGTATTCTGCTAGCTAATTGGAAGAAACTGGAGTCTGTACCAGGTACTAACAAAGTCATCAAAGCTGTAAACATTCAGTAAACAGCTCACAGATAATTTTAAAATTAAGAGCAGATATGTTCCCTCTTGCACATACAAATGTTATAAAATCAGTGCCAGTCATTAACAACATTTGGCCTAGAAGAGCTTTAAGTGTGTGCTCAGGCAGTAAATTTCAAAGTCAGAGCATTAGCAGTATTAGCTAGGTGGTAGAGCAGCCACAGCCTGAACCTCACTCAGAAGAAAACAAAAATACTATTATATTCTATAATATTGAAGTAGTGTATCAAAATTATCTAAAAGCTTGCCTTTCATGCAATTAATTACTATGGTAAATTTTTACTTGTATAACAGCTTGTCAACCATTCCTCTAACAAGAACAATCGATATTCCCTTTCAAAAATAGTGGTTACCTACATTTCGAGATTTACTTCAGCATGCATATTAAATAATCCACTTCCTAATATACTAGTATAAAATTTTGGTTCTGGAAATATGTTAGTCCAGTCTTTTCAGTGACCAGCTTTCACCTTAAAATGTTTACAATTTTAAGTATGGTTATCCTTCCAAAAACAATTAAATTAAGTAATCTTCCAGTAACAAAGCATATTACTTTCGTGTGAAAATAATCTCAAGAAAGGCATCTACTGGTACAAATATATTTTTCCTCAGACAAAACTGAATTGGTAACATTATTTATGTCAAGCTGTATCAAAAACACAACCTAAATATTTTTGAAGTTTTAGTGTTACCTGGATCATAAGCCCAATAACAAACAGCATAGCCACACAGGACACAATATCGGCATGATTTTGAATGACAAACTCATGGCTAAATATTGGGGGATTTTTGCTAGACGATTTTCTTCCTTTCAAACCCATCTTATTCCACGTTGAAACAGCTGTCTATGTTGGGGGCAGAGAGACCGAAGGACCGAAGCATCCGCTACTTCACGTACGTGTTGCCGATTTGGCACCATCAAAGACATATAGACACTACTTTCATCTATACTGAAAATAGTTGTATATACAAAATACTATTTAAAAATAAATGACCTATTAAATATACTTAACAACGCACTACAAATAATAAAGCAAGAAGTCTTTATAAAATTATTTTGTCTTTATTTTGACACATTTGCCACGTAGAGAAATGGTAGCATAGATTTCATGTATTTATTAGTTTTTTCTGGCGATGAGCATATTACACCACTAGTGTAATTCTCCAATATTTATAGTTTCAAATATAAGTATAAAATAAATGCAACAAAAGTTCTATCCTAGTTGTGCTTTTGGGAGTAAACGAAGTGGTGTCAAACTATCGGAGTATTAGACTTTTCCACCAGTAAGTCTGCTTTTGCACAAAGGGCGTGGTGATCCCAATCCAGAACGAGTTAGGAATTAGAATTCTGTGCGAAAAGCGAATGCAAACAAAAAGTAAGAAAATAAGTTAATGGAAATCGTCATAGACAGTGTGACAGTAGAGTAATGGTAATACATCTAATAGTTTTCAAGTAGACAAAGCAATTCTTCTTGCACAAGGAACATCTTTGGATGTCAAACGCTGTATATAAAGACTATTTCTCCAGGATGTAATCATTAATCAATGAATTGTCCATGATCCTTTGCGTGGTATGTGATTGCTAGTAGCTTCATTTTGGTAAGTATTTGACGTATTTGTCCAAATTGTAAACATTTTTGTGTATCTTATGAGGAACTTGATATATATTTATCGAGTAGGAACATTTATTTTCATTCAGATAAAGTACTATGTTATATTTTCAGAAATTACCCGATAATGGGTTGTGCGGCGAAAATGGCACCACGTTGGTACCGAACATGGCAGAAATTGCGGGCAAATCGCATTTTGAGCAAAATTGATCCTTACACATTCTGAGCAAGATTTATCTTAGTATCTTTGTGTTGTTTACTTACACTATTAAAAATGTAATCGAACACTGCAATCTTACCGCCCAATTGCCGAGAAAATGTCACAGGAATAGTTTGTCGCTGCCGTAGGTACTTACAAATGCAACTTTCTTGTAGTCTTAATTAACCGATATTTGAGAGTACAGTAGAGCGTCGATTATCCGAACGTCGGTCAACCGAACGACCGCTTAACCGAACTGTGTACTCGCTCACTTTCAGATATCTGTAATGAAAAAAGTACGTGACTTAGCTGCTCGTAAGCGTGTAGGCTTGCTTAGACAGACCAAAATAAAGGATTTTTTGAAACGTTAATTTTGTGTAGTGTGTGTATTGTTCATGCAAAATGCGTATGTAATATGTACATATTTTTGTTTAATAAACTGTACCACATACTATATATTCCTACTAAAGTTGCCTTTGTACGTTACTTTGTAATACATACTTAAAGAGATGCCTGTTTTTATGAATAAATTTACTGTACAGTATTTCTTTTTGGCAAATAAACATGTACAGTTCGATTATCCGAACAAACCAGTTTTCCGAACACCCATGTCCCCCAATTACTTCGGATAATCGACGCTCTACTGTACATAGTTTTGGCCTTACAGAAGAGGTAAGCGTTTATTCATATATTGTATCTATTGTCGGGACGCGCTAGCAAGCGGCGTGGACCAACCCACTCTGGTAGTGACGCGCTGTTGCCGGATTGACCTACTTCAGGATTTTCGCGAGCCCACAGAAACACGTGTAGGATTAAACATCTGGGGTAACAGTTTCATACATCGGAGACACATTTCTTCATTTTTACATAAGAAACTACTTGCAGAAATGCGTTTCTGTAAAGTTTCCAACATTCGTCGAGGTATTTTCTTTCATCGTGGAATCTATTTGACCAGGAAATCATGTATTTTTCAAGAAAAATATCTCACCGACGCACAATTGCCATTGCTTTCATTTGCTTTCCCTACGTGCACCGGATGCTGCATACGTTTTATGACGTAACCCCCTGTCAGTGTTTCCAACCCCTTTTTTTTTAACTTTGCTTGCCTAACCTAACCTTATCGGAAATGGTTCGTGGGGCGGGTCGGGTACCCTATTCTACACCCTCGAATATTGAAATATTTTTTTTTTCATTATGAACATTATTTGATCCTATTTGTGAATAAAAAAAATTGGAGCGCGGAAAGAAGTAGTTACGACTGTACAGCCGTTTAAAGTTGAAATTTTGTCGTTTGAAATGGTTCGCAATTATTTCCAATTTCTAGATCGTGATACTAACACGACACCAAATTTTAACTATCGATCTCAACCTAACTGAACTAACCTATCCACGCGCCAATGGTTCATGGGGCTAGCGCCAATGGTTCGTGAGGCTAGCGCCAATGGTTCGTGGGGCTAGCACCAATGGTTCGTGGGGCTAGCGACAATGGTTCGTGGGTCCAGCGCCAATGGTTCGTGAGGCTAGCGCCAATGGTTCGTGAGGCTAGCGCCAATGGTTCGTGGGCCTAGCGTCAATGGTTCGTGGGGCTAGCGTCAATGGTTCGTGGGGCTAGCGCCAATGGTTCGTGAGGCTAGCGCCAATGGTTCGTGGGGCTAGCGCCAATGGTTCGTGGGACTAGCGCCAATGGTTCGTGGGGCTAGCGCCAATGGTTCGTGGGGCTAGCGCCAATGGTTCGTGAGGCTAGCGCCAATGGTTCGTTGGGCTAGCGCCAATGGTTCGTGGGGCAGCAGACCATGTACAATGTCCCGTATGTCTCGTATGTCCTTCATCCGTTGAACGTGTGTCAATCTCATATTTAGTCCTTTTGTATTAATTCAATGTCACACAAATCAATTCCAATGTCTAAAGTCGCACAAAACAATTGCAATGTCTCAAATATCCAATCCGCCAATAAATTACATAAATAATATATTGAAATCGCAAATTATCCCATTGCACAAGTCATTCATAACAAGAAAAAATTGCAAATTATCCCATTGCACAAGTCAAAGATAAGAAGAAAAAGAAAATGTTCAGACGTGTGCCTGTGACATGAATCTAAGAGACGCCATGATCATATCCCTGCAAAACCGTTTCGACGTTACATAAGGAATCTAAATATTGAAAAACGTAAGTTTCCTAGCACGTAGATCTAAAAAAATTACTTTCCGCGCTATTTAGAAACATCGTTTCTTATGAAGAACTAATTTTCGTAACGAGAATATTTGAAATGTGCGAAAAATCGAGGGTGTAGAAAAGGGTACCCGAGCCCGTGGGGCTATCCGTCAGTTACCCGTGCACAATTTGCACACGTGACGAACACAATAGTAGATATTTTTTTGGTGAAGAAGGTTGGAAACACTGCATACCCAGAACAATAGTCAAGCTGTGCCCGCCATATTGTGTGTTAAGGAAGCTCAAAAAGGAATAAGAAAAATTACTCTCTATGTGAAAAATTGTGTTTGTTTTCGTGTAAAAAGCATACTGGCACCTTGAACTATGTTCCGCAATACACAATTGGTAAGTACGAACCATGCGAAACACAAAATATCCGATTTTAATGTGTCTCCGATCTATGAAACTGGTACCAACATCTGGTTAAACAGTAAACAACGGGACACTTCCATTGTTCTCATTCCGACTCTGTTCGTATTTGAAGAAACAACGTTACCTTTTTTTCGTGAGCGGGCGTTCGTGTGTGTGTTTGTAAGTAAGAGTTGTTTGGATAAATTGTACTGCAATGTCGGAAAGAAGAAAGAAAGTAATTGGTACACAGGGAAGAGAAATGATTTTGAACGTACGGGAGTATTATTGTGTGTCATGCTGGCTCGGTTCACGGGTTTGTGGAAGGAGCTTTGTGGGCGTTTCAATCCAGGAAAAGCGGTGACTACCACGAAGAAATGGACGCTGAGGGTTACATTTCTTGGTTTGTAGACAAACTGCTGCCAAATATTCCTCCTGGTCAGACAATAATCATTGACAATGCGCCATACCATTCAACACAAGTCGACAAGCCCCCCACGATGTCATCCCGCAAAGCTATCATAACGTGGCTGGAACGCCATAACGTAGCATGTGATATGAGCATGAGGAAGGCTGAACTACTGCAGCTCCTTATGTTACACGAACGCCAGTTCCCCATATATCAAATAGACAAGCTTGCAGAAGAAGCGGGACATACGGTGGTCCGTCTCCCGCCTTATCATTGTATGTACAATGCAATCGAACTTATTTGGGCACAGGTCAAAGGGCTGGTAGCACAGAGGAACACTTTGCCACCTTTTACACCGTCTAAAATTTTGCAATTGACAGAACGGGCTATCGGGGATGTGACAGCAGATAGGTGGCGTTCGGCTACAGAACACACAAGGAAGATTATTTCCGAAGCATGAGAAAAGGAGGGAGTTGAATAGCAGCAAATGGAGGATTTTGTAATTTCACTTGGGCGGGAAGACAGCAGTGACAGTAGTAGCTCAGACGAAGATGTTCCTTTACCAACCAACAATGAAGATGATCTTGGGATAGCGCCACTGCAATGGTAGCCGGTAAGCAAAAACAACTGATTCTTTAACTACTACTTCTGTTCTTTCATTCATTTTTTATGTTTTTACATACAGGTAGTTCAAAGCATTAATAACACATGTACCAAATGTATCATTAATGTTAAGGAAATCGAGCAATTGCCAAGCGTTTCGTTGTAATTTATTGAACTCTGTATTTCCAGAGCCTGTATTCTCATATAGCTTCCCAAATTATCTCACTTCACACACCCACATGTGCCTCCCCGATGGCACAGTGGTAGGGTAAGTGTTGTCGCCTTGTAATCAAGTAGTCCTGGGTTTGATACCCTGTCGAGGCACATAGTGGATCGGATCCCACTTCCAACTGTAGGTCCATTCCAGATTAGCCGTAGTGTGCATAAAGTGGACTTTAAAACACCAACTCAAATCAATCAATTCACACACAATTGATTTGTTCTTGATAAATTCTTCTCCGTAATACAGTAACTCAGTTCTGTGAAATTCTGTTTTAGAGGTGAATTTTTGTAGGTTCCTCAAAATATAATTAAAAATGTGTTAACGAAACGAAGTTGTACGTAATTTGTATAGCAGTGGGTTAAGAAAATTATTTATTTTACTTTTATTTTTATGATTAATAAGTAGATCCTATTTGTTTATACGTAATTTGCCCTAATTTCAAGAAATACATTTCATTTTTAAGTTCTGAAGGTTCAACAATCGCGGCGTGACAAAGAAGGCAAAGAGAGGCGGCATGAAATCAAAGGAGAACGATTTGCCACAGTTGTTCATAACACACGACTCATTTTCTTTTGTTGGTAATTGTGATACGATACAACATTAAGTAAAAAGATGCCGGTAGCTGATGCTTGCAATGTACCATAATAAAAACACAACAAAGGTTCTTTCATTAAAGATTTTCGGTTGCTGTGCAGAGCAGGAAGATAAAATGTTTCATGCTTGCCAGAATGCCCTAGCTTGCCAACAGCTGACTAGCCTGTCCGCCTGTTTGCGCGAACGTGGCAACGTAGAAACCCCCCAGCCACATGGCAACCAACGAGGAGACAGAATTTGGTCACGTTCTGTGTTCTGATTGCACGCCGCTTCTTATCGCGTCCGTACAGTAGTCACGGTCTGATCTTGCGAAGGCCTGCAGTCTGACGGGTGTTGTGTAAATACGGTCATTGTTTATCCTTTTGTGAATGTATTGTTTGTATTTACACGTTATTACACATGAAATTTCCAACTAGGAGACGTTATCGCGTTTATTACATGTGCAGTCAAAGTTCGGGCTCTGTCTGGCTAATATACAGACACAAACTTTAGTGTAAGTTTCTGGAAAAACTCACAAAAATGTCTTATTACTTTATACATTTATTTGAAAAACACAATCGTTTGCTTGGTTACTCCTTTGGAAAATGTAAGTGCTAGTAATTTTCTTCAAGTGTCAGTGTTGCCATCCCAAAAAATGTTTTGGCCCAAGTTCATTTTGTTTTATTGCAATTTCATCATGCTACTAATGCAATTTTGGTAAAACTATCATATGCGGGAAATCGTTCTAACTCGTTCATTCTCTACTTTTTTACATTCGTACTTACCTATTCTACATTGCGAAACATCGTTCGCTTTTTTTTTAACGAAATTAGTATCTATTGTCAACATATCGAGCAATTATTATTTGTTCCTTTCTCGCTTCCTGAACACTCTAAAATGGCGGGCAAATCTTGACTAACTTTGTGTTTCAAACAGCAAAGCAGTGTTTCAACCTTCACAGAAAAAGGTATAATTTAACAATACAGGGAATTTCTCCAATTTGTTTGAAATTTCGGATGCTTACTAATTTGGGCCTCCTAATCACGAATCTGCAGTTAAAATTTGGCGCTCACGTACAGAAATTCATGAATTATGTGGAATTAACACTGGTAGATTGTCCATACACTACTGTGGTAGCCATATTTGATGTGCGGTATTCGTTGCGTACTTGTTGCTGTGTCTACAGCGTTGCCGCATTGTTACTTTTTCATTTGGGGAAAAGATCGTTAATGTGGTGCATATTTCTTTCTGCGCTCCAGATTTAGGTTCTTCACAATTAGCATCACATAATGTTCACAAAAGCGGTAAAAATTTACTATCCTTCGGACACCCCAATTTTTTTCGTTTCGTCAATTTTTGACATTCTTACGTATGTGCTTCGCGGAACATTCCTGAAGGTGTATTAACGTTGTTTTCATGAAATTAATTCCAATTTTTCACATTACCAGTACTTCTTGCCTCAGACACAATATGCCGAGTACACCTTCCTGCATAATCACGCGTCGTGCTTGTCTTTTGTCAAATTTTTGACATTCGTACTTACGTATCTGCCTCGCGGAACATTCCTGAAGGTTTATTGACGTTGCTTTGATCAAACTAATAGTAATTTTTCACATTACGAGTACTTCTTTCTCCTACCTTTCCGCTTGCCTCACACACAATATGGCGCGGATACCGTCGTAAGTAATGACGCATCGGTCTTCTCTTTTCTCGATTTTCAATTGTTATGCAGTGTTTCAACCTTCGGAACCCAAGAAATGCCCGAAAACAAATTTTAAGGAGCGATTTTACAATACCGGGAATTTCTTCATTTTGTTTGAAATTCGGTATACTCACTAATTTTGGCCCCGTAATCACGTATCTGCAGTTAAAATTTGGCGCTCACATGTGGAAATAGCAAAATAATCTCAATTAAGTTCTTATTTCCACACCCTCGATTTCCAAATTTCCCGCCGATTCCGGGCTCCGCCCCTGGGGTAATTGACCTACCGCCCCCAACCGCTATCGCGGCCCCGTCTATATCTATAGAGTCCCTGTTAAAGGCATGTTAGAAATTGGCCGGATTCACCTGCCCCCAAATAAGTTCTTATTTCCACACCCTCGATTTCCAAATTTCCCGCCGATTCCGGGCTCCGCCCCTGGGGTAATTGACCTACCGCCCCGAACCGCTATCGCGGCCCCGCTTCCGCTTCGGCTCCCCACCTATATCTATAGAGTCCCTGTTAAAGGCATGTTAGAAATTGGTCGGATTCACCTGCCCCCAAATAAGCACCAAATTTTAAGTGCACCCTTGTTCAATCAGAAACTTCACGGAATCCTCCACACCCGGTACAAACTTAATCACACATCCAGCACACGTCATGATAGTTACGAAGGTGATGGTGTACGAAGGTGTACGAACGTGATGGTGTCGGAAGATGTACGCGCCAAACGCTATCTCCGTCGGAGAATTAATTTTCAACTAACAACATGAATTTCAGCTCTGAAACATTCCCAAATCACACAAAACACCTTCCCGATGTTCGACAATGCTACAGGAACTTATTATGGTAAGTAGTTTCTTCTGTGAAAATAAATAAATGTGTCCGAAGGATAGTAAACTAGTACCCTAACATGCCTTTAAAAGGGACTCTATAGTGAAAGCCGGAGCAGAGCGATTGGGGGCGGTAGGTCAATTACCCCAGGGGCAGAGCCTGGAATCGGTGGGAAATTTGGACTCAAAAATTTCAAACTGCAATATCTGAACTTCAGTCAGCTATACATTGGTAAATAGTTCTTTCCGCGCTCCAGATGTATGTTCTTCACAATTAGCATCACATAATGTTCACAAAAACAAAAAAAAAAAGTCTGAAATCGAGGGTGTAGAAATAAGCACTTAATTTAAATTATTTTGCTATTTCCACGTGTGAGCGCCAAATTTTAACTGCAGATTCGTGATTAGGGGGCCAAAATTAGTGAGTATGCCGAATTTCAAACAAAATGGAGAAATTCCCAGTATTGTAAAATCGCTCCGACATTATTATAGAAAAATACATGATTGTACTAATCTGTCTGTTTCCTTGCAATAAAAGAATGTCTCTTCAAAACTAACAACTGTTCACATAAAGATTCTACAAACTCATCTGCAGTTTTAGTGAACGTTTCTAAATTACATCTGTCAACAGATACCCATTGCTTGTATGTAATGTAGTCTACCAGTTCATTATCTAGGTGCAACTGTAAATCATCTTTAAAATTGGAACGAGTTTACACTCCACATGGTCTTCTCCCTCACTGTCACTTTCAATTTCTTGGTTATCGTCAGGGGGTTTTAGGGGGTTGTAGAGCATTCCGGCGAGCCTGAAGAATTCTACTGTGCGATCCAAATTTGAATGTAGGCACCTCTTTAAGAATATATATTTCGCTAGATATCCTGAATAAAATACTTTTTTTGTCCCTGAAGAATTCAAAGTGTCCTTTGCATGCCTCCAAGTCGACTCTATGCTATTGGTGTGAGCGCCGGTATCTGCATCGACGAAGTTGATACTATGGTTAACTGTGAGGTGCTTGAAACCTTCCTGTTGTAGGTGATCGTAAGCTTTCCAGCAATCGGAAATGATTGTAGTACCCGGGAGAATCCACGGCTTAATTAAAGATATCAAAGTTACCGCGTCCCTTCTCTCGACGGGAACAAGAAAACACCGCCCGCTTCCTCTTTCAATCCCGCCAAAAACCCATTGTCCCTCAACACGGTGACCGCGATGGTATTTTCTGCGGCCAAACTTGGACTCGTCTATTTCTACAACTTTGCCTTCACCTCCAATCTTCTCCCCATTATCGTAGAACGCATGTTCCAAAACCTCCCGACAAAAGGAAGCCCAATCAATACCTGTCTTATGTGAAATCTCTGCCTCCTCACAAATAATGTTCAGTGCACAATTGGAGGACCACAGTTTGACGAACACACATATCTGTAGCATAGACAATTTAGATCTAGCGAAGAAAGTTCCTTTTCGAACCGAAACGGAGTAATTGCACGCCCGACTTTTTTTCTTCGACAATACAAACCGTTTCTTACACTTCCACGTGTAGTTGTCAACCGACACACGGTCCTTGCACAATTGTAAAACGTGCCCACGTGGACACATGTAATCGCCTTCCTGCGGCAAAACACCGAAATCCATTAACTTGTTAATGAGGCCACTCTATCCTCCTCCACACTCCATCGAAAGAACTGCAGCACATTAACGTTCTTCTGTCCCGCCATTCTTGCACAACTAAGAATGCAACAGTGTGGCAACGCTGTAGAGAACGTAACGAATAGGTGTCATTTATCGCACAACACTTTAGCAACATTGTGTTCTGACGTCACGGAATACCTTTTGATGTTAGGCAAGACAAGGTATAGTTCTGTTAGCAAAAATATTAATTTTTCTTTGTATTTATGCTAATGGAACCTAACCTAACCTCGTAGGCATTCCTCGTCTGACGTCAATACACCAGGTAGCAAGATTGTTGTGCGTAAAGGAAGACCATTAGCAAATTAGGAAAGAAAGATGGTTCCGAATTGCTTTGTATAGACAATCACCGTGGTAAATCGCAAGGTTATTTTACAACTTTTATACGTAAATATACAATTTTAAGAAGTGACCGCCAAATATGAACTACAGATATGTCATCAGGACACCGAAATTAGTAAGTAGGCGAAATTTTTTAGAAATTGGAGAGTGGTCCGGTATTGTAAACTCATGACTTAAAATTATCTGCGCTAAACACGATTTATAGTCACTTACAGCTGTGCCATCATTCAGTGTAATTTTCTTAGATTTCAGCACTTGTATCATTTGTTTTATATTTTGATGTGTTGTGCAAACGCAGACTGTGTGGGTACTACTTCCACCTGCCAAGACACAATGTTTAGGTCGTAAATCAGTGAATTTTGTAAATCCAATCTTATCAGTAGGATTTTCGTTTGTGAACATCTCATACAGTTCCTTCAAGTTGCCCAACACTAGCTTCTTTTGAACATGAATTCTACAGTCACCTGTTTTTATTGAAACAGTCTTTTTTCCAGGCATAAGACGGCTGACAGCATCACTGTTGCACAAACTGATTATCTTTTCAATGACAGCTTCATTTAAACCTTTCCAGGTTTGGGATTAGGTGTTGCCAAAATACCCTTTTCTTTAACCAATGGTTGTTAAAATTTGCAATTTTTCACTCACACTTTCATTATCTTCTTGAAACTTTTGTTTTAGCTTACTCATCATTTCACATTCTGCATTCTTTTCCACAGTTTCCTCTGCTTGTGTTAGTATCTTTTCTCTCAAACATCTTTTTATTTTCCTATATTTTTTATTACTGTATGATTTCATTTGCAATTTTCTCTTAGCAACAGGTGATTCTTCTAGCGAGATTAGTGTGTTATTCAAATACTCGAAACTGACATCTACGGACACAAATGCTTCGTCAACATTACTAGGCCCTGGACTACTTCTACTGGGTATTGGTACTGAACAGTCATCTGCCTCCTGATTTGTAACCTGTTGCAACTTCATTTGTTTCCTACAACTGCCACAATGATGTCTGACATGTCGCACATCCATTCAGTAACAGGCTGGAGACTTCTTTAACACTCTGGTGTCTGTCTGTCTTAAAAGGGTTGCAGCAGAAAATCTTTGCAGTTTCACTTACTTTTTCAGCCATACTGAAGAATAACAACACTCACACAATGTCTAATATCAGTAATAATAACCCTTTTACTGAACCCACTACTTAACTTGCAGAAATACATAGTCTTTATGTAACCTGTGCAAAGAGCAACTTCACTGCAGGAGAGTCAAGGCACAACTGAATGCTGGCTGATGGAAACAGCAAGCATGTACTTGTTTGAACATGTTCAGACTTGCATTCCCTGACTAACTCTTATTGTGGCATGCTTTCAGACTGCGGTTGTTCATAATATTTCACCCATAGCCATCCTAAATCAGAGGCATAACTTGCCTTCCCCCAATAATTTGAGACTCATAACAACACTTTATAAAAACCTGGTAATTATTAAAACTTTTAAATATGTTATACAATAGTAGTTTCAAATGGAATCGTATCCAAATATACAAATTTGTACATTGTTTTAGATGGACCAAGATATATATATATATATATATATATATATATATATATATATATATATATATATATATATATATATATAATGGATAAAAGCAAGGAGGGCCTGAAACCTTATCTACATCCTCACCTGCAACATCTGTGGTGATTTTTACCTGGGGGAAACATCAACGGCCCTCAACCTCCGCATCAATAACCACCGCTCCTCCACCCACAACCTGGACTTCACTGTCGCCGTCCACACCAACCACCACAACATCAGTTTCAACGACTGCTTCCGGGTAGCGATCATCCACCTCCTACCCCAACCAGCCAACACCTCTGTTCCCAAAAGATGGGGAGGGCCTATATATCGGCCATGAGTGCAACCACTCCACCTGGCCTGAACAAGGCCACCCAGTAATGCCCAACCCTCACCCGCCCTCCCTCCCAACTCATCCTACACACTCACAGTTTACGACGAGCCTGGTGACGAAACAGTGTTTTTTACGTTCTACGCACCGCTTCTTCTTCAATGGGGACCTGGCAACTCTGCAGGACCCCAACTTCCGGTTCCGTCTTCTGTTTCTTCTCACACCGATGATGCTATAAATTAGCGAAAATTTTGAATTTTTCTACTGTCCGGTGAGTGTTTCCTTTTACCTTATTATATATATATATATATATATATATATATATATATATATAATGGATAAAAGCAAGGAGGGCCAAAAGGGCTAAGTAAAAGAAAACACTCACCGGACAGTAGAAAATTTTGAATTTTTCTACTGTCCGGTGAGTGTTTTCTTTTACCTTCTTTGATTTATATATATATATATATATATATATATATATATATATATATATATATATATATATATATATAAACACACAGACACACAGGTTTAGCCTAAATGATTCATCGGGTTGCAAAGCACTGTTGATTTACAAGTATACGACGTACAAAGACGGGTGATACATGAAAAGATAGATACACTCACGAAGTTGAAAAAGCCCACCTCGTGGCTCGCGTGCATGTTAGATGGCAGGCCTGTGACAGCACTACAAGATGGCAGCAATGCAGGAGAAGAGTTTTTGTGGGTTAGAATATGCGAAGTGTTCGTCGATTACAAGCGTTCAGCGTGCATTCGTACGCAAATACGGAAAAGTTGCACCTGATCACCAGAGCATTTTGCGTTGGTTTCGCCAGTTTCGTGATACTGGTTGTCTGTGTAAAGGGAAAAGCACGGGGCGACCGCGTGTCTCTGAGGAAATCGTGGAGCACGTGAGACAGCTTTGTGCGCAGCCCACAAAAATCAACCGTTCGTGCAAGCTGTGAACTGGGCATTCTGCAGAAAACAGTGTGGAATGTTTTGCGGCAACGTTTGAATTTCAAACCCTACCGTGTGCAACTGTTACAACACCTGACTCCAGATGATTATGCCCGCTGATTGTAGTTTTGTACCCGAATACAGCAAGCTATGGAAGATGATGATGACTTTGCGGGAACATTGATATTCAGCGACGAGGCGACTTTCCATCTGTCGGGACAGGTGAATCGTCACAATGTGAGAGTGTGGGGTACTGAATTGCCGCATGTCTGTGTGGAGTTGGAAAGAAATTCACCAAAAGTGAATGTCTTCTGTGCCATATCCATGACAAAGGTGTATGGCCCCTTTTTCTTCATCGAGCGGACAGTGACAGGTTCCGTGTACCTGGATATGTTGCAGTTGTGGTTGTTGCCACAACTGACTGCTGACTCCTCGACTTTCGTCTTTCAACAGGATGGGGCTCCCCCTCACAGGAGCACAATTGTCCGCGCCTTTCTCAACAGAGAACTGCCACATCGCTGGATAGGGTGTGCTGGTTTGGGTGATGTTCCTCTGTTGCCATGGCCCCCCAGATCGCCAGATCTAATGCCATGTGATTTCTTCCTGTGCAGTTATGTTAAGGACAAAGTTTATGTACCCCCAATGCCAACAACGCTGCAAGAACTGCAGGAACGAATCACTGCTGCTGTGATAGACATTGACGGAAACATGCTAGTGAACGTATGGAGGGAACTGGATTACCGTTTGGATGTGTGCCAGGTGACCCAGGGTGCACATATTGAACATTTGTAGAATGTACCAGAAACTTGGTGAGTGTATCTATCTTTTCATGTATCACCGGTCTTTGTACGTCGTATACTTGTAAATACACAGTGCTTTGGAACCCGATAAATCATTTAGGCTAACCCTGTATGTGTATATATGTTGTAAAGTTTTTTATCAATTGTTTTAAAATATATTTTAAATATTTTTTTAACAAATATTTAAATGTTTGTTAAAAATTTGCCCTCCCCCCCAAAAAAAGTGAGATCCCAAGTTACGCCCCTTTCCTACATACCCATTATTTCACCATTTGGCCAATTTGGGAAACAACATAGTCCCTTTACAAAGGAATGGAATTTACATTGCAATATTCCCATGTCTTACCTAGTGTATAGTATTTGTTTATACATGTCAAAAAATATGATCCCATTGCGATCCCATAACAAAACTTCTAAGAGTTGATGTTGAAATATGTATGTTTATATGTGCATTTTTAAAAAATTTCAAAATATAGGATTTCGAAAAAAGTTTGAATAACCTTGAAATGAAAAAAATTGAAAAGTAGTCATGTGATATATCTAATTAAAGATCATAGCAAAGCAACAATTTGGTTCTTATCCCAACCTTCTACATCAATTCTAGCTTGATTTATGATTTTTTTGTGATTGCATGTTTGCCGAAAATTTTGCTTTTTTCCATATTTCAGAGGGTTCTAACTTGAGAACTAAAACAGATACATATCTGCAATTTTGCAGTTTTTCCTACCTTAGGGTAGTACTTCATAACAACTAAGTATGAATAAAATCAGAGATGGTCACGTTCAAAATTGACCAAAATTTGATTCACTTGACATGGAATGACCCTTGTGAATTGAAAATGCATTATCAATGGGAAGCGCACATGCTTGCGTAGGGTAATTTTTAAGTTGTTTTTTCAACATAAGTAACTTTTATTCATGCTTTAAGGAAGGCTCAAATTTAGTGCGACAATGATTGCCAAAATTCTACAATAATTTTTTTCTTTAAACAATCAGAACGGTCACCATTTTCTGAAAGAAGAAACTACTACTACACTTACAAAAACTTGATGTAATTTTGTTCAAGCATCAGTGTTGCCACACCAAAAATATCCATAAACCTCTAAATAAATGATCATCTTCAGTATCTCTATTTTTCCAAGTATTCAGTGAATTGCATCACTTTCTGCACCCTCTTCATGTTGAGACCCAGAATCATTCACAATTTCCCCCAATCAATGTTGAACACCATCCTGGGAGATTACCTGCCAGAGCAACTTTGCCAACCATTGTGATAAATGTGAAAAGGCACAGCACACACATACACCTCATGGCCAAGCAGAGAGGATGAAAAGAAACAATTTGTGCTACCAACATGCAAGAAAGTTATGTACTGAAATATCAAGCTTGGCATCAAAACTATCAACGAGCAACTGAGAAACACACACTTTCCACAAGCACTCAAAAACTGATAACATGCATATACAGCAGTAAAAAAAATAGAGGGTGTCCAGTTGTCATCACAGCTGAAAATTTTCACCTGGCACCTGAGTTTTCAAATACAGTTATAAAATTATTTATGTGTGTATATATATATATATATATATATATATATATATATATATATATTATATATATATATATTCATTCATTCATTGTTTTCTGCCTAATTGGCAGGTTTTTCACTGCAATCTCCAGCTTTCCCTGTTCTCTGCCTTACGCTTCGTAATAGCATATGACCCAGTTAATTTAATATCATCCATAAGCTGATATCTCTTTCTTCCACGGACTTTTCTTCCTTCAACCATTCCCTCCAAGGCATCTCTTAGCAGGCAGTTTCTTCTTAGACAGTGTCCTAACCAGTTTCTTTTCCTCTTCTTGATGGTCTCCAGTATAGATCTTTTTTCACCAACTCTTTTCAGTACGGCTTCGTTTCTTACCTTGTCCGTCCATTTTACACGCTCCATTTTTCGCCATGTCCACATTTCAAAAGCTTCGAGTCGTTTCTCTTCATTTCTTCTCAACGTCCAGGTTTCTGCACCATATAGTGCTACACTCCACACAAAACATTTCACTATATATATATATATATATAATTAAAGTTCACTTGTGGAAATTTCCTTTACTTTTTTTTTAAGTAACTAACGCAGGGTATGTTTTTTTTTATTGTTTATGTGTTTTCTGTATCACATGTGCCATTAATTCAGAATAGTGAACATGCCATATAAATTTTTGCACTGTTGCTAGCTGAACTTTAAAATTTGCAGCAATAATAATAATAATAATAATATCGTGTTTATTAGAGTGGGCGTGGCCGCTCTTACAACAAACCCTTGTCTGGGTGATTAATACAAGCATTACGGTGGAGTCTGCTGTATATTAGAAGGTATTTCATACCTTCTTTAGAGAGGCCATTCCTATGCAAGAATTAATTACTTTAATCCTGTAATAATTAATATATTAGATCAGGGTGTCTACCAGTCTGGAAAAGTCAAGGAAATTTACTATTTTTCTGGAAAAATTTGTATTTTTGTTTCTGGGCCATACCAAAGCTGGTGTCTTGCTACTGGTATGTCAAGAAGGTGTAAAAGGTATCAATTTGAAAAACATAGTGCAAATATCCATGGATGGACCAGCAGTTAACTGGAAATTTCTCACTTTTTTCAAGGAAAACATTGCTATTAATGAGCCAGAAAGTACAACATTGCTGGAAATAGGAAGCTGCGGACTTCATGATGTTCATTGTACTTTCAAAGCATCTTTTCAGAGTTCTGTTTGGAACATAGTGGTATTCTTAAGAGCAGTGTACAATTTATTTAAAAATTTTCCAGCTCGGAGAGCAGATTTCACAAGAATTACAGGATTCCAAAAACGTTTTGTCCAATTCAGTGGTTAGACAATGGAAGTGTGGTCGAAAAAGCAAAGCACAGTACCTTTTACCATTTCTGAAAACCTATGCTGACAAAGTTTCTGGTGCCAAGGAACAACGAAGGTGTGAAAGCTTTAAAACTATTAAGTCACAAGTGAGGAATCCTCTGTTACCAATTCTCTTTCAGATTTCTTTCTTGTCAGGTTTCAGTCTGATTCACTAATGGTACCTTTCCTTTATGAACATTTGCTCAAGCTACTGAAATCCCTTATGGCCAGGTTAATAAAGAAGTTCATTCTGCTTGAAGCTGTAAGTTCCGAAGATCTTTTGAAACTAAATCTAACTTATCCAGAATTTGTGTGTTGTACAAAAGAAGTTTACAGTGGATTTGCAACTGTGAAACTATCTGACATTCAGTTATTACATTTTCGTGAAGATTGTCTGAAAATATTACAATGTTTGTGTAAGAAGATATGTATGAGATCACCATTGAAATATAGGCTCTCATATGGTGCAGCATGTCTCTCTCCAGCATCTGTTTTTGATGGAAAAGAAGGTGAAGACCAAGTAAACGTGGCATTACAAGTCCTAGTTGGAAAGTGCCATTTTTCTGACTTATGTAGTAATGACAGTGTGATTGCAAGAATGAAAAATTTTGACATTGCTCTTAATTGGCTGGATCAGATGTGGATGACAGTTCTTGAAGACTGTAACAACAATGCCTTTATACTGTTTGTCCAGAAGATTTTAATGCTTTCACATGGAAATGCTTCTGCTGAGCACAGTTTCTCTGTAAATAAGCGATGCCTTGTGGATAATCTTGATGAGGACTCACTTATTGCTCAATGATGTTTACATGATGCAATTGTAAGTTATGGAGGGCTTCAAAAAGTCCCTATAACAAAATCTTTAATCCATGCAGCAAGGAATGCAAATGGAAAGTGGAAGGAAGCATGATACATAGAGGCACATATTTTTGGTAAATAAAAAAGCAAAATTTCGGTACAAAAACTGAGTCAATTTCGGGTTCAAAAGCGGTAAATAAAATAAAATATCGGTGTTATAGCGGTGAAAAATGGGATGAAAAGTGGTACATAAAAACACATATTGGTTTTAAAATTGTGAATATAATCCTAAATTTGATTTAAAAACTACACTTATTCCACAGAATTAACATTTCACTTTCCAATATTAACAGCAGAATTAGTCAATTTTCCGGGAATTGCATAACTCTCAGGATAATTCAGACCTCAGAAGGTGTCGCATCGGTGAATAAACCCTGAATTTCGTGTTTAAGAGTTAATTTCGCTTTTTGCAGTTCATTTTGCATTATTTCGTGACAAAATATGGTCACAAAATGCATCTCACACCTTTCAAAAACATGAAAATTAACACTACAATGTGTTTTTTCAAATTTCGTTTTTTTGTCAAAAACGAAATATGCATGCCTCTAATGATACAACAAAAACTCAGAAGACTCATTTAGAAGAGAGGATAAGAAGTATGGCAGAACTGAAAGAACTGAGTACAAAGAAAGCTAAAATCCTTGAGAGATCTGCAAAGGAAATACAAGAATTTGATGAAAAGATGAAAGCATTAATGAAGAAAATAGTGTAGTTGTGTTTTTTGAGTAATGTGTTCTTTTGCATTTATTTTAAAGGAAGAAAACTATTATACAAAATTACATTCAGTTTATAAACATATATATTATTTTTCTTGTGGCTACTGAATTGTTATGGAAATAAATTAACTCCAAAAAATTGGTAAAATAATTATTTTATAATGTGTGGGTGTTTCGGATGGCTTTAAGGGGTGAAGGGAGGCCATAAATAATTTCACATAATGTGATAATGAAATCTTGCTAGTATATTGGTAAATTTCCATAAATATACAGATACAAGAGGATAAAGTGTGCTTTGTGTTGAAAAGATTAATGTGATGTACTACAGTTTACGGTTTTAAACTTGAGTGTGACTAAGTGAATTTTCATCTAAGTGCTCTGATTTTCTTACATATATCACCTTTGACTGGGTGCCAAAACTTCGGGGTTGGGGCAAAGACAGTTAATTTTTTGTTGGTAGATACGGGATAGCATTAAGAGATGATACTGGTGGGGCAAAAAGTAGGGGGACATACACTCATACACTCCCCTAATCGCTGCTACTGTACATACATGTTCATGTACATTAATTGCCCTAATTACTTGGTCTGGAAAACCTGGAAAGTCAGGGAATTTTGTTTTCACAAAATAGTAGACACCCTGTAGATGTATTAAGGTCACATTTCAAAATGTTTTAGCCATAGTTCGATTCACTACTTCATTAGACTGTATTTGTGAAAAAAAAACTGCTCCTGAGAGAAATGTTCTGATGCTTGAATTATTTTTATTTTTTGTACCCCTATATATGTGTGTGTCTGTGTGTACATATAAAACTTTATATATATATATATATGCATACATATGTTCTCCATCCCAGAAGAGTTACATTTTCTAAGTATGTACTTCTGTTCATGTATTTGTATTTTGTGGTATATATATTCTTTGTCTCTTCTTTACAGAGAAAAATGGGAGATAGCGATGACGAATATGACCGTAAACGGAGAGACAAGTTCCGTGGAGAAAGAAATGAATATAGGGATGGGCGTCGTGATGACAGACGAAGAGAAGACTGGATTGAAAGGTAAGAGTACATTTCAACAACGTTTAGTGATGAGGGAAATCCCAAGACCCAAATATGTCAACATTTCCATGTATATGTGCCTGTTTTACATAATGTGATTTCATAACTTGCTAGGTGCACATACAAATCCTTACATCATTGTGAGATTGTGTTTGATGCCCAAAAGTTTATACAGGGTGCATATAAAGTCTCGATCCAACATCTTTCTGTAGCACAACTGGAGTAATAATCTATGGGCCCTGTAAGGCGAGAGTTGAACATACCTTATGCCACAGTGTGGAAAATTTTGTCATCTTAGCTGAAAAAAAACTGACCTAGGAGTGTGTTTTGATTTGCTTGATGTTGCAAACAATGAAGACTTAGCAACATTTCACATCTTCGCTAGGCTAGTGTAAACAAACATAACTGTTGTGTATGGGCAGATCAAAAGTGCAAACATAATCCACAGTCCATTCCTGTGTACAGAACCCACAGGCACAAGTTTAGGGTTGCCAATTTGGTGCGAAGAATCTCATTGTTATATTCAATATGTAAGGAGTTGTAATAGCTTCACTGTGGAGTTAAAATTCTACATTGATGCAATGTAATTCAACGTATTTGAAATACACCGGAAGGGATATTATTAATATTCCATAAGGACAATGAAAAACATATTACGTTTATAAAATTAGGCCGCCAGTTTCAATTCTAATAATTATGAGTGCGCCGATTTGAAAATTTAACTGTTACCGATAAGATAATAGTATAAAATTTACCAACATTGATAACTTGATAAAATTTGCAAATTTTCTGAAACACATGGGAAGCATAGCTCAGATGATTATAGGGGATTCCTGTAAAGAGATTAACATTAAATTTAAGGTAGAGAGACTTAACATAGTGCTTAAGTTACTGGATCATGTTGTGCCTGTTTATGAAAGAACACAATTAGACACATAAGTAATAATAACGAGATATAGTCTTATATAGGGGCTATCCACGAATAAACATAAGCAAATCGAATACTACAATCAGCTGGGGGACTTCAGCACAGCAACTTCCGGTTCAGTTTACATGTTACCGTTGGTGGACAATTGAAGCTCATACTTGTGGCTTTTTTCTCTTTTTGTATGTCAGATAAAATATATCACGTAAAAGTACTTAATGGCGAGGAGATGATGATGGTCCTGGTAAATTAGATGATTTTTCAAATCCATTAAATGCGCAACTAAGAAGAAATACTGAATTATCCCAGAATGTCATCTGCACTGTAGCATTTTTGTCCATATTTATACATATTTAGTTCAAACTACTGGTGTCTACACAAGACAGACACTTAAAGCCTATAAATCTTTGGATGCCTACAATTATTTTTCAGATGAGAATGGAAAATGTTTAAAATTCTGGTGTTTGGTATTCCAGACTGTGGAAATTTTCAGTATGGGAAATATTAAAAAGATTTCTATCACTCTTTTGGTAGATATGAACAATACATATGATGCTAAAATATGCAATTATTTAAGATTTTTTACAAAAATATAATTATTTGTTAACCAATAATCAGTACAAGTGTCACGTAAAAACTCACCACTCGTACTTGCTTCTGTTACTTGTTGATTTTCTCATCTTGTTATTACCTTTACATGTGAATTAAATATTCCAGCTCTTGGAGTTAAGTTGCATTCTAAATGTGAGTGTTTAGCTAAAATCTGAAAATATTGTGATTTTCTTCCGGACATATTCATGTACATTAATTGCCCCAATGATTTGGTCTGGAAAAGTCGGGGAATTTTGTGTTTATGAGTTTGTAGGCACCCTGTATTTTACTCTTTTCCATCCAGAATTGTTATCATTACGTAACACGTCTGTGGTCAGCGTAGGAAGTTGTAAAAGATAAGGTCTCCACTTTTACATAGTGTTGATAAAGTTGGACACTCATTCAGTGGCCTCAGCATGTGGAGATGAAGATAACAAGGGTCCTAGAGCAGTTGGACCTCAAGTAGTTCATGATCAAGAATCCACTGATGCAATCCATAGCGACTTCGAATACTTCTGTTTGCGAACCAAACCCAGAACTAGTCAGCCATTACCAGTCAGAAAATGTTGTACGTGTACCTCTTTATATGATGTGTGTGACCAGACGACTTGGAAAGGTTTTGGCTTACAAAAGAAAGTGGTATATTTTGACATCACAAAATCAGAGTACATGAATTATATCTTTATATTCATAAAAATTAAGAACAAATTTGCATATTTATGCTCAATTACATGCTGTTTATAGATATATGTGATTAGTAATTTTACCAATGTATGTGCATGTAATGGCCAATACCATGAGAGTAATGATTAATGTATCCCATCCCTAATAATGCATTTTCCAGTACAGCCTGTAGTATGTCAGTTTTCAGTACCATAAAAAAAAAGTCCGCTATAAAGAGATACAATGTTGTTTAATATGATTTTAATGTTTTGCCTTTTAGAGAGTCTTCATGGGGTAGGAATAGAGGACGAACAGATTACCGTGACTACCGTACCAGGGACAGCAGGTATAGTCCGGTCCGAAGTCATGACATATCTCCTTCAGTAAAACGTATGAGAACAGATTGGTAAGTGATGTAGTTGAAGTGCTGCTTTTTTAATTAATAATAGTGTAGAAATATCATGTTAAACCAATAATATAGAGACCTACTATTTGCAAAAATATATAATAACTGCATGTACTCGAATGCATCCATTCATTGGATGCACTGAAGGAAAAATGGAAATTCATCCAAGAGCAAGGCTGAATTTGCCACTTCTTTTGTGGCTGGGATCCGCAATGTGTGGGGAACAACCTTCAAACCTAGTATGGTCATTCCTAGCAGGGTACCTTACCATTGTTTTCATGGTTTATGTGAAATCCATATTCTGGGTATTTCAAATACAATTTTTTGAACGTAGCCTTTATGCTGTATTTTTGTATACCTCATTGGTTTCAAATGGTTTTAGATGATTGTGTATCAAATGCAGCACAAGTGATGTCAATTCCGACTAGATTTATCTGTGATAGTTTGATCGATAGGGCTGATGTGCTGAAAATGAACAGGGCTTCAGATATGCATTCATTCGTTGCATTTTTTTAAGCAGAAATAAGAAATTCTTCCGTGAAGGAGGCTGAATTTAATATCTCCAGTATGGCTTGTAATGAGAAGATGTTGAGCCAAACACTCAAACCAAATATGTGCATAGATGGCAACTTGTAATGAACATTGAGTTCTTGGTTTTTTTATTCCATATGCAAAATGCATATATTCTTACACATAGGTTCAAATAATGCCTGCATTAGTGTGTCAAATATGAATGTTTCACCTCCAATTTTTTAATGTAGCCTTTATGCTGTACTTTGTATACCCTCCTTAGTTTCAATTAGTTTTACTGGTAGGTGATTGTATACAGTAATGCAGCACAAGTGATGTGAATTCCAACTAGATTTATCTGTGATAGTTTCGATAGGGCTGATGTGCTGAAAATGAATAGGACGTAAGATATGCATTCATTCAATTGGAAGGAATTCTTCCAAGAACAAGACTGAATTTATTTCCTCTACTATGCGCTTTAATTTAGAATGTCTGGAGCTCAACTTTCAAACAATATATGTGCCTTCATAGTACCTTGTAATGAAGAATAGGCTTCTTTATTTGTTTTTCATGGCATATTCGAAATGAACTTACGTAATCTGAATATACACAGTGTGACCCAGTGAAAAGGTGATCAACCTTAAATGAAACACAAGGAGTTATTGTTTTTGAAAGTAGTCTCATTTTTTATTCAGTACACTGTTGAAAACAATTGGAAAACTGTTTCAAACAGTCCTGGAAGTCCTCTGCTGGAATTCTTTTCAGAAGCTCTGTTGCAATTTTTGGATGTTCTCGGTTAAACTTCCATGATCAACTTTAATTTTGTAAACAACCAAAAGTCTGCAGGAGAGTAGGGTGGATGGTAAAACATAACATCACGTTTTTTTGGCCAAATAATCACAAGTAATAAACAAAGGGGACACACACACACACACACACCTTCCCTTAAAATTAGTTGGAATGTGGTTTTTGGGATGCTAGCGAGTTTCTCCATCCGTCTGACAAGCAGGAGCAAGAAGCCGACCTCAATCGGCGACCCAGTTCATCCCATAGATGTTCGATAGGGTTGAGGTCAGGGCTATGAGCAGGCCAATCCAGTCGGGTGACATTATTTTCTACATACCACTCCATGGTAGCCCTGCAAACATGACAAGTTGCATTATCGTCCTGGAACACTCATTCTTAGTTGCCATAGAAATGCCACAATGTGGGGAGCATGGAGCTGTCAAGAATATATCGGTAGGATGCAGACGTCATGTGGCCATACACCGGTACCAGTGGACCCACGCCATGCCAGCTGAAACAACCCCTGAAGATGATGCCGCCACCATCATATTTCACTGTGGGCACTACACACTCGGGTAACAGACATTCTCCGGGTAATCGCCATACCCACACTCTCCCATCTGATCGAAACAGTGAAGCGTGATTCATCGCTCTATAGGACCTTCCGCCATTGCTCCACCGTCCAGTTTCTCCGCTCTTTACACCAGTGTAGTCTCTGCCATTTATTGTTTTTTGTTGTCAGGGGTTTGTGGACAGCGGCTCGACCATGATAACCGAGCTCCTGGGCCTCCTTGCGAAGTGTCTTGGTCGGAACAGTCAAATTGGTCTCACTTTGTAACTCTTCTGCAATCGAATGCATCGGACGGGTCCTGTTTTTCCGAATCTCACTCTTCAGCACTCTCCTGTCCCGGTTGTCCAATTTTGTGGGTCTTCCACTTCCTGATGCATTGCTGTAGTGTACCTTTTCCTTCCACTTCTTGATGACAAAGGCTACAGTTGATTTAGGGACCTGTCGGCCATCAGCTATGCTATGTATACTCGTGCCTCCTATAGAGCAGCCTACTATGATCCCTCTTTCAAACATCCTGAGCTCTTTCCTGTCCATCATTTTATCAGCGAATGATCTGAGAAGCCTCCTGCTGCCATATATATACACCCGTCTGTACACGAGGAGTTCATTTCAGAGTTGAAACCAGGGTGTCCAATGACTTTCTTCCACATAGTGTATAATTCAAGTACTAGCTGCATACGTACGCGAGATACAGATGTTTCAATTTCAACTACAGTTTTTGAGTGTAGCCATTGTACTTTCACATACCTCATTGGCATAGTCACACATTTATGGTAAATGAAAAGTCAGTATTTTGGTACAAAAACTAGGAACATTTCAGAATCAAAACAAGAATACAAAATGTCATTTTTGTTTTAAAATAATGAAGTCCCAAATTTGATTCCAAAAACTACAATTATTACACAAAATAAACTTATTCTTTCCAATAGCACATTTATTAAGTTACCAGAGTATTAAATTTATTCATGTATAAAGTGAACAATTTTACTTCTCAAATATTTACAGTAGCATTGATAAATTTTCCATGACTTGCATAACTTGCAGGTAATTTAGACTTCAGAAAGTGCTGCATTAGTAAATAATCTCTATATCTCATGTTTAATACTTCATTTCACATCATTTAATGATGAGACATGGTAGGAAAATTCACCTCACAACTTTCAAAACATAAAAAATTAACATTACAGTGTGCTACTGCGTTATTTCACATCTCTCGCTTCCGTCAGAAACTAAATATGCATGCCTCTACTCATTGGTTTTAAATGGTTTTAGTTGGTCGTATTTGAATGCAGCACAAGTGATGTGAATTCCAACTAGATTTATCTGTGATAGTTTGATCGATAGGGCTGATCTGCTGAAATAAATGGGCATCCATGCATTTCTTGATAGAGTGAAACAATTGTTGAATGAAATGTGTGTTCTCATGGCAAGTTTAATGAACATGTGTAGTATTAATTTTTTTCATGATGTATGCTTTGCACATATTTTCAGAATATGCAAATAGGGAATTCAGTTAATGGCTGCAAAATGAGAGATGCGGATGTTTCAAGTACAGTTTTTGAATGTAGCCTTTGTATATCTCATTGGTTTTTAATAGTTTGAGTTGATTGTATATCAACGCAGCACAAGTGATGTCAATTCCAGCTTGATTTATCTGTGATAGTTTGATCGATAGGGCTGATGTGCTGAAAATGACTAGGGCTTCAGATTTGCATTCATTCATTGCATTTTTTTCAATGAAAGTAGAAATTCTTCCTTGAACGAGGCTGAATTAAATCACCTCTACTATACCTTTGATTGAGATTGTGTGGAGCCAAACATTCAAAGCAAATTGTAAATAACATTGGGTTTCTTTGTTGTTCATTAAAACCGTGGTGGAACAGCCCGTGAGACCCAGGCCATACTACTGACTGCTAGCCTCAATCCCATCAGAAGTTAGAGATCATCGAACCACTATCAGGGTGGCATATGGTCAATGCAACAAATCCCCAGTCATGATCGTAAGTTTTCATGACCAGGATGTGCTACTCATTCATAGCTCCCAAATTTCCTCACGATGGTGGTTGGCCACCGGTTCCATACACAGGCTGAAATCTCAGGTAAAGAATTGTTTTGCTTCCCCTAGGAGATTCGAACCTTTGTGTATCCCGCAGGAGAGCCCAAGGTTAGCACCTTAACCTGTACAGGGTGCGGTACGGAACTTTGTTTCTATTGCATATGCAAGATGCATATATTCTTCCACACAAGTTCAAGTAATGCCTGGAATAATATGTTAGATATGAGTGTATCACCTTCAATAGTTTAATGCAGCCGTTATGCTGTACTTTGGTATTTCTAATTGGTTGTAAGTAGTTTTAGTTGATTGTATATCAATGCAGCACAAGTGATGTCAATTCCAACTAGATTTATCTGTGATAGTTTGATCGATAGGGCTGATGTGCTGAAATAAATGGGCATCCATGCATTTCTTGATAGAGTGAAACAATTGTTCAATGAAATGTGTGTTCTCATGGCAAGTTTAATGAACATGTGTAGTATTAATTTTTTTCATAATGTATGCTCTGCACATATTTCCAGAATATGCAGATAGGTAATTCAATTAATGGCTGCAAAAATATGGGAGATGTGGATGTTTCAAGTACAGTTTTTGAATGTAGCCTTTCTATACCTCATTGGTTTTTATTAATTTTAGTTGATTGTATATCAATGCAGCACAAGTGATGTCAATTCCAACTTCATTTATCTGTGATAGTTTGATCGATAGGGCTGATGTGCTGAAAGTGAATACGGCATCAGATGTTCATTCATTCACTGCATTTTTTGAAGTAAAGAAGAAATGTATCACCCCCACTATGGGTGGATTGACAATATGTTGATATGAACGTATTTTAAGTATGAATTGATATCTTCCATCCACATTTTTACCCATTTAGAGAAAGCCATTGAGTTACATGGTTGAATTAGTAAGAAACAAGGGTTCAATGCAGAAGTATCTTAAGTGTAATTAAGAATTGAATTGATCTATTGTTTCCAGCTGTTTGCACAAGTAAAAATATAATTAGCGTAAATCTCATTGTACTGTGGTGGTGGGTTTTTCTGTAGAGAAATAAGTTCTATCCTTACATATCTGCAGTAAATCATGCATATTGTAATTTTATGAAGTTATAATCGAGCATTTTGCAAGATGAGATATAGAACATATTTCGTACATAGCTATTTGTAGTTTTGATATTGTATTCTACAAATTGTTTACCGAATACATTTTGCTTGATATTCTTTAAATACAAATTATATATGTACATACTTAGATAACTACTTTCAAACTACATGAACATGTAATGCCTTAAAATGCTACATAACTGTCCCAGATCAGCCAAGTTTGTACAGTTGGGGGTCAGTGTTTATATCATAATTTGAGTGACGACGATTCTGGCAACAGTGTGTGGCTGACAACAGTGTTGTTATTGTGTGTGTGAATTGCCATTTGCAGTAGACTGTGCTTTAGTTGTTCGTTGTTACCCTGTGCAGCATGGTGAATTTTTTGGAACAGAAAGTGAATGCCCGTGATGGTGGCCTGCTCAGTCCCCAGATTTGCTCTCCTCGGCTTTTTTTTTGTAAGCAGGAGGTATTCCAAACACGTTATGCTACGATTTTGAGCTGATGGATTCCATCAGAGATGTCATTACCGGTATCCCAACAAACATGTGGAAAGAGTAATGGCCAGCATTACACCTCTTAGAAGAATGTGTGGAGTGCCGGGTGTTAATACAGTGAAACCTCAATTTTATGTTTTTCAGGGGACCAAGGTGAATGAAATTTAAAATGCAGGGAAAATTTTGCAGTATTTTGCCCTTTTGGAACCATGAGAATTGATGTATAATGCGTACAGATGCATTTTTATAGTAAATAGAAGATCCAGATATCGGTACAAAACTGGACATATTTTGTGATCAAAAATGGGATATAAAATAGCATATCGGTGTTAAAATGGTGAATAAAACCCTAAATTAAGCTACACTTAAGACTTGAAATTATCCTTTCACTTTTAAGAGCACATTTAATTAGTTATCAGAGTATTAAGTTTATTCCTGTGTATAGGAGTCCATTTTTGCTTCTAAAATATTTACAGCAGAATTAGTCAGTTTTCCATGATTTGCACAGATTAATTCAGACCTCAGATGGTGTCGCATCTGTAAATAAACTCTAAGTTTTGTGTTTGAGTTTATTTCGGATTTGCAGTTCATTACATATAATTTCGACGCAAGACATGGTAGCAAAATGGACCTTACACCTTTCAAAAACATGATAAATTAATACTACAATGTGTTATTTCACATTTCGTGTTTTCATCAAAAACTAAATATGCATGCCCTTAATAATGCAGGAAATTGTAAAATCCGGGAACGTTAAGTCAGCGTCCCACTCTATTCAAACATTAACCAGTAAATGCCATTCCTTTGTGTATAATTAGTAGAGGCACATACTTTTGGCAAATAAGAACAGTCAATTTCGGGTTCAAAAGCAGTAAATAAAATAAAATTTTGCTGTTATAGCAGTGAAAAAGTGGTATATAAAAATGACATTTTGGTTTTAAAATTGTGAATATAATCCAAAAATTTGATTTAAAAACTGCAATTACTACACAGAATAAACATATCCCTTCTAATAACACATTCATGTTGTTACCAGAAGATTAAGTTTATTCCTGTGTAAAGGGGTCCATTTTTGCCTCTCAAATATTTACTGCCGAATTAATCAATTTCCCATGAATTGGATAACTCGCAGGATAATTCTGACTTCAGAAAGTGTCACGTTGGTAAATAAACTCTTAAATTTCGTGTTTGAGTCTATTTTGCAGTTCATTTCACATTATTTCATGACAAAACTGGGTAGGAAAATGCACTTCACACCTTTCAGAAACATGAAAAATGAACATTACAATGTTTCATTTCACATTTTGTGTTTTGTCAAATACGAAATATGCATGCATCTAATAATTAGGTATTAAGGCCATTCAATGAAAATATATTTTTTTACACATACAATTTCAACTTTAAATTATGCTATGAACATTGCTTCACCTTGTATTTTACTGCTGAAAGTATCAGTAGTGCAGTATGTAGCATAACTTGCTTGGAAGCCAAAGGTCCTGTGTTTGCATCACGAGCAAGGAACAAAATTACTATAAGTGGGAAAATAAAAAGAATGTACCACATATTTCCTTCTAAATTCACATATCTTGCTTCACTTCATACAGAATCCACATATTTGTGTAATGCAATTACTTTTCACCCTTTAGTATTATCATAATATCATCAGTAATATGAATTTGAGTCCTATTTACCATTCTAATCTTTCTTTCTCCGATTCTTCTGTCATTTGTTTCTTAAATCTCCAATTTTTCAAACTGTCCTAGAGAAAAGATATCTTAAGTAGCACCATAAGCAGGAATATGAAACCTAGCGTAGTACTGGAAAGAAGGTAGGTAAGGTTAAACTCCATATGTTCACCTGTGACATTTTGTTATTGAAACTCTACTCACTGTACAGTGACAACATATTTGAATGGATTGCTGTAGTGAATTAGGGGTCCCAGGTTTGTTCCCCAGTGGAGGCACATTGGTTTGGATCACCTTTTAAACTTTAGGTCCAGTCGCAAATATCATATTTGAGGTATATGTGAATCCAGATAATTTGACAGTGGAAGGAACCCAATTTTTACAGTCCTGGAATTTACATTTTTCTGTCATAAATTGTTGATCTTGACATAGCAACATGTTACAATTTTATTGTTTTACATTTTCTGCACTCCACATATATTCTGTTTTCTGGTGCATATGTATGCCTATATCCTTCGTGGAGTTCTATTCTTGGGTTAACTGATTTAGTATATTAGAGCTCGTAGTATCTTCTTTGTAGGACCAAGTTCAGTGTTGTTTACACACTTGACTCAAATACTTGAATAGTTTTTATAGTTTTAGGAAACATTTATCAAGAAATGAATTGCTGTATACATCCTTCTTTGGACCTGACCAAAATTCCTGTTCCTAATTTCATGCAAATTTTTTGTCAGTTTTGCATGTCCATTTTCCTGTGTCATGCAAAGAAATAGATTTTTTTTTTAAAAAAAAAAAAACTTCCTTTTAGACTGGTAGGATTAGATAAATCATTTTATCTATAAATCAGTAATTCTATGCTACTATTTGTCATTTTTTATAACTTATTAACATAGCTCATGTACAGCTAGCTATTCAAGGCACAAGCCATCAGACACACATGTTGTTCAGATTCCACTTTAGTGTGTAGGTTCAGTCCTGATTAGCCTTCCTGTGCATAAAGTGGACTTAAATAGATTTCAATGTTATATATCTCAAAGAATAAAGGCATTTACATTCTTCATAAATGTCTGTATTTTATATCAGGTCCAAAATATCAGTATCGGATAATTTTATATATATTGTTTGTTACTATTGGTAAAAATTTCGTGTGTCCTTGCCTAATAAACATACATGTATCTTTTACCCTACAGAGTACTAGAACACATGGATATTCCAAGTTTTAATGAGGTTTTTTAATGGTATGGATACCAAAAGTCTATTTTTCATGAGTACATAACTTTTAGGGAACTTCCCCAATCTTCCCCCTTTTTTAAAAATATTTTAGAGTAAACCACATTATTGGGAAGAATATAAAAGGAAAGTCATTTTGTATCTTGGTGTATATCAGTGTTTTAGGTCCATTGTGAATTTCAAAAAAGTGTCAGTTGCTACCATATTCTTCTGACGGAGAAGCCTCTACTATAGTTAATCTGTTTTGCAGGGATGACCGGAGATTTGGTCATGATTCAGGATACAGCAGTTACAATAGTTGGTCTCATGATAGTTACAGCACTCAGTCATCATACTCAAATCAAAATAACAATCAAAGGTAATTGTTGTGATACTTTTTTGTAAAAGCTTTGTTGTTGTAATAGGGAGAGTCTTAGTAGTTCTGTGTTTAGTTTTAGCATAAATAGTGGTAGTAGTAACAGTACACCCCTTCCCTTTTCAATTATGCACATGAAGCAGATAAGAGACTGTTCATGATAAATAAGATATGTTCCAATGGTACCTTAATTTTATTTGTGTAGCGTTAAGGGTGATTTCAGACCAAAGTGGCGTTTGTCACTTGAGGATTTCACTAATCGAAACCAAGCTTGTTTGCTGGTCATGCTGGTGTGGTGTAGAATGGTTTGTTCCCAAGTGTCACATGTCACTAAAGCCCGACCAGCAAAAGAATAAACTTCAGGAAACTCGAATTTTTCGTCTCCAGTTGTGCGAGTTTCAAGGGGAGAAAAGCAGTGTTGCTACATGCCTGAATTTAGTCGTCGTACACCAAACCTTTTGCTGTCAACATGCACCCTTCGCTCGCATTTCAGGGAGAGTCAGGAAATCGAAGACCCATTCGATTGCTACACAGCGGCAACCATTAGGTTTTGCCGTGCTTGGCCTTGTTGAGAGTGCCACCTGTTCCGAAAACAACTAGAAACAAGAGATTTTGCAAAATGCCACTAGAATTTCCCCTCACCACGGCAACTGGACCAAGCTGATTGACTCAGCAGTTCATGGGACCCTCCCTGGCTTTAGACAGAAAAGACAAAAGTAGAATTTTGAAGTTTGTTCTTTTGCCGAACAGGATTTAGGCCTTACTTTCATGTGACGTTGATGTGAAGTCTCCCTTAAGCTGCGTGCTCTTCCTGCTTATTGAAGAGTATCTTTCATATATATCTGTGTGTGTGTGAGAGAGAGAGAGAGAGAGATAGATTGTGTGTGTGTGTGTGTGAGAGAGAATGATATCAGTTACTTGCATGTTTGATGTCCTTATCTTGTATGTGACAAGTAGACAACATGTGAGTTCGGTACATACAAGATGTGTGTCCTTCCTTCTTCTTGCCTCTAAAATGTTACAACGTTGGAAGGTGCTAAAAAAAACCCAAATCTCATCCCTTTTTATGTGGTCAGCCCATTGTGTCCCATGTTTTTATGGCTTTAGAAACGGACTTCAAGGGGTCAAAAGTCCAGCTAAAAGTGGCATGCATGGCTTCCTTCACTACATTGAGGGTGATGGTCATGTGTAACAGATGAGGCATGGAGAGAGGAAATATTAGACATTGTTGCCTGCCTCTCACTTGTTTCTTTCAGTGTTCCCATGCCGACCCTAACACTGAGGTGACACACATCTGACTAGTACTGAACTCATGTGAATTTTTTTGTGGTAATTAATTTTCTGTAAACTTACAGGGCTGAATTGGTTTCAGTATGTTAGTGTATGAAATTTTGCTTGTAAATATTCGCTAATTCACTTACAACATAATCAGAATATTAAAATAATACTACACATTCACACTCACTCACTCAAAACAATGTTTGCAGGACATTGAAGAAAATTTACTTTATTCCAAAAATATTTTTAACTCCACGAATGGTGCTTGCGTGTATGTCCAGAATATCAGAATTAAAATTGAACCAGTGCTTTCAAAAAATATATTTGCTGATATGAATATCCCCCCACCCCTATTAATTTTGATTTCAGAAAATTGAACTTAAGATTTAATGAATTAGTACCATACTTCTGTCTTTAGTGTGTACAATCATGAGATATGTTAATTAATATTATATATATGACTATTGTAGTACTTAACAGATTTATACACTTGTAGAGTAAATACTGTAATAATAACTGTACTGTACTTCCAAATTTTCCTTCTCCCTTGTCTTAAAACATGACTGGTGAATCCTGCTTTAACTAAGGAAACAAGTACAAATATTAATATTACAGGTCTACTGGAAACATTTTTCCAGAATCCATTATGAATTTGACACGCGAATATGTATCTGTAATTCTGTGTTGTTTTTTGTGCTCCAAAGTAACACAATTCAAATAACGCTTTTTGTAGTTTTTACTTTATTAGTGAACATTAGAGATGATAGAGTTAGAAGTATGGTATTAATATTATGTATTTATTCTGGTCCTTCTGCATTGCGCACCTTGTTTCCATCTACAGTGTACACACAGAAATAGAAATTTCGTAAACTGGTTGTTTAAGTCATTTCTATTTCTTTTCTTTGGGAGCCATATTTAATTTTTACTTTTTAATCGTAAATTAGGGGAAAATGTCTTAACAGTTCTTTTGAAATGTAAATGAACTGAGGGGTATTGCTTGTGTAGATATAAATTAATTACATTTTAGTCTGTATGTGTAGTTGTGTGTGTATTTTACTATAATTTATTCCCATTGGATTCCATCTATGTGTAATATGTTTATTTAAGTGTAACTATTTTGGCTTTTTACGTGAAATGGCTACATAAAGACATGGTGGATTGATAGTGCATTGGCACAAAATGCCAAAGACCCCGGTTTAATTCCTAGTTGAGCTATTTTAAGAAAGAAAAAATAAAGATACTAGGAGGAATGAAGTGGGACATGTAAAGCTTTTTCTCTTTTATTCGCGAATGCCCAACAAGACAGCTAAAGTTCAGTATAACAAAGTAAGTTACGAGAGATTGTCTGAAAATAAATTTCATCCCTAAAGTTAGGAAGAATAGTCTGAAAATAAGTTTTCCCTGCAAAATTACGAGGGAAAGTCCGGAAATAACTTTCACCTGCAAAAGTAGGAGGGATAGTCCAAACAAAAAGTTTCACAGTTCAGTTAGACCATTCTGGTGACAAATGGCAGTATGGGTAAGAAGGTGGACACGTTTTTTTTTTTTTTTTTTGCATAGTTCGTATTGACATGTAGGCACTTGGTCCATTGTACTGGGTTGAAGAAAACTCTTATTGTATATAGAGGTCCATACAGCTGACCTCCATGGTGGTGTTGTTATCACAGCACGATTCGATGCCAGGGGTCCTGGATTTGAATCCCAGCCTGGGCATGGTTGTTGTGTGTGTGTCTCTCTCATCATTTATCCTCGAAATAGAAAAGCAAAGTAAAATCAATCAATCAATACAAGTCCATGCTCTCCAAATAAATTAATTTGCAAAGATGCGTATCATTGCAGATGTGTTCAAGTAGCTGGAAAGTTGCTGGTCACCAGGCCAGGACTATTCGAGGAGAGGGGGTGGGTGATATTGAAGGTATGAGAGTTGCTGTTCAATAAGTTTTACCTCCTGGCCTGTAACGTTTTTATTGAGTGAGGGAAGTTTATGATTTTGCATTTAAATAAATATTTGGAATGTCTGCTCTCAGACGATTCTTTCGGTTTGAGGTTGTGCCACTGACTAGGTAGCAGTAGCTTGAAAGATGTCTGACTATGTGGACGTAAGACTCAAGCAGTCCTGTCATTAAATTATCTGACTGCTGATGTTCCACCTATCAAAATCCACAGTCGGGTGTGTGACATGTATGGGGAAGAATGCTTCATAGACATTTTGGGCATATCACATCAGTGAATCACATCATCAATGACAAACTTGGGTTTCAAATAGTGTGTTTCCAGGTGGTCCCCTGTCAAGACTATGTGCAAATATGTCAGCAAAATTTAGAGCATTACGAGGTGGAAGGAGATGACTTCCTGTGTTGTATTGTCACCAAGATGGTACATGGGCTCATCATCATGACCCAGCCACTAAACGATAGGCAGCAGGACTCACCTCATCCAAAGAAGTTTTAATAGACATAGCCACCAGCTGGAAAGATGAGTCAGGCATGCAGAAACTAGTGCACCGATGGCAGAAAGATATCAACGCTGGTGGGGACTACCTTGAAAAACAATGTTACCCTGTAAACGAGGGCAGTCAAAACTTTCATTTGATTGTAAATTCATAAACTTCCCTCACTCAATAAAAAAGTTATAGCCCAGGAGAGAGAACTTATTGAACAATCTACATATATATGAACCATGATGGCAGACTGAAGTGACAGCGGGGTTCACACCAAAGTGACAAGGCCCCTTCAGTCTACAAGGTAGCATTCACCTTGCATGTGCAAACAACAGACCGAGGCACATGAAAGTGGCAAATGCAGCTTGTCGTCTTGCTTCTGTTTGAAAGGCTGCATTGATTACTTAGGTTTCGCTTCTAAGTGATATGTGGCACTTGTCGCTTCGATCTGAAAACTCCCCCACCTACGTTGTTGCACTTTTTGACAGTAGGTGTAGTGCAGGTGTATCCCGGTGTTAGGCTGGTGCAAGGAAATTACGTTCGACCAAATTAGACAAAAAGCAGTGTTCAAGCTGAGAAGATTTAACAAATGCCTGCCTGATGCTTTAAACATGCATTTGATTAGTTAGCATGCACCATGTGACCATACACCATGCATTACACTGCTCCAGAACGTAGTGCAGACATCAGATCAACAAAATAGACGAGTCTATATTGCACCGTGTAACAAACTAGACATGCAAGTGCAGAGAGTCTAAAATGTGCAGCAAACTAGACTATTATAAACATATGTGATTTCTCAGTTCAAGCTGGAACATAAACACAAATAATATTGAGCATAAAACCTATTTACTATGACAAAATATATTTATGACATAATGTCCGTAAACATTTTTTAAAAGAATCACAGGAGCAAAAACATTGAGATGATAACTTCTATGTTCTCAATTTTTTTTCCAGGGACGCTGATGTGGGTCAAACACAGCCACCGATGATGTCATTTAAAGCCTTTCTTCAAACGCAAGATGATAATATCACTGATGAAGATGCTATTAAGAAGTACAATGAATACAAATTGGAGTTTAAGCGACAACAATTAAATGAATTCTTTGTTAATCACAAAGAAGAGGAATGGTAAGCCAAGTGCAGAGGGGGTGTTGAGGGTCGCAATGATCATTAGGATTTTTTTTATTCATTAGAGGTGGATACAATCTTATTTAGCTTCTCGACTTCATGTGCATTGTTATGAGATTTCAAATTCGTTCATAAAACATTAATGTAACTTTTAAATTCTCCTGTAAATACCATATAATAGGGAAAGTGTCTTGTCATTGCAGAAAAGGTGGGAAAAAGCATAAAAATGCCATTTTTTAAAGAACTAGAGTCATCGAAACTCATACCTTTAAGTACATGGATAATAAAATATGCAAAGCTGCCTTGCATTGCAAGCAGTATTACTTTGTCGTTATGACTACATCTGTACTTGAATATGATTGATACATGCATTTCAAGTACACAGACGCCATAAACATATTTTCGATAGCAATTGCATCACAGAGGAGAAGCTAAAGAAATAGCTTTAGATTTAAGTATATTTTACAAGCGTCTTTCCAGTTTTGTGTGAATATTCTCATTTTCTTTAATAAAGTTACCAACATTTCAAAACTGGAAGTCTGTTGTGCAAACTTAGTCTGGGAATTCTGTTAGTGGTGAATTCATGGTAAAATTATATTTTTACAGGTCTACAGGTGTACAATTTGATTGGTCAAGCTCATTCACTTTGAATAGGAAACAAAGGATAGTGCTTCAGTTTGAAATATGGGAAATTTTGAGTAATGACAAGTACAGTTGGGAGCTGAGAAGACTGCAAGTGCGGGGTGAGGTTCGGGTTTGAACAGGGAGGAAGTGTGGGGAGGGAAGCTTCGACTTGGTGTTCAATTTTTCAGTGTTGCCAGACATGCAGAAGTCCCTGTAGGAAAGGGTGAGAATCTGATAATGGAATCGGGACTTACAGTGTGAGGTGCTGTCTGGCGTTCGGAACCATTCGTGAACCTCCACTGATGATGTCAGCCACAGGACATCTCAAAGACCAGCAACGGCATAGGAATTCACACTTCTTCCATGTTTTCGGAAATAAATTTGTTTTAAAAATCGAATGAATGTTCTGGCGTGTGTGTATAAGTAAATGTATATGTATAGAGCAGACTATATCTAGTAAACTGGGTCGCTGAAGGTTAACTATCAATAGAATTAACATGCAACGAAAAGCAGGAAAGCCGGCTCGGGGGTTGAGCAAAGGTATATTCAGATATTTTTTTTTTATTTGAGGGGTATAAGTTTGTGTTTATGTGTGTGAAAAGGTATACTTAGAGTCAAAATGACCATAAATTTGTCCTTTTATAAAAGTTGTGTGGGGTGTTAGGGCGTAGTTGGTGGATAAATCAATGGGGCCGAGACAATACAACTTCATGTTCCATAATCCGAAAGTTGCAGAAAAGTGATGCTACATACCAAAATGTAAATACAAACGAGGGAGAAAATGTACTACCCTGCATAAGTTAAAATTAATTGATCCATGTCCAGGAAAGAAGCATTAACAAGACACTAGGAAATACACAAAAAGCACGCACACACCCTTACTTTCTTAGTCACGTTGGAAGCAGATTGCTTTGATTTGTGAAGTTTTACTCCATTATTAGTATTGCTTTCACATGTTACTATGTAATATGTTCCATTCATTTGCAATGCGTTTTCGTACCATGCCTTTTTTATTTATGCCGCTGCCACCCTGAAAGGTGGCAACAGGCAGGTCAGTTTCGCATTCCTCAGCCTCGCAGTCTTCTCGGCTCCCAACTGTATGGATGGTGGTGTAGATAGGTATTCTTGAGTTGGGTGTTCAAAGGGTCTACGTCGAGATAACAGAAAATTGAGTTGTTAGATTTAACGAGCTTTCAGACCAAAGTGACCTGCAATACTTGACACTAGGAACCAACCTTCAGAAGTACCGTATTTACTCATCTATAATGCACACTTTTTTCCAAAAATTTCCCCCCAAACAACTGTGGTGCGTATTTGGACTGCCAATATGAAACCGTACAGCATCATTCCATAATTTTGACACTTGCATTGGCTTTTCTTGTTTACGGAACCCTGTCATCTTATGTGTCATTGTAAGGCTTAAATTCTGCAGTTTCTGAATGTGGCAACAGTCGTCCATTCAAGATGGCGACACTAATGTGCAATGCGGTTGAAATATGCTCATCATAAAATGAAGTAACATTCAGATTTTTATGGTACTTCGGATGAAAAAAAAGCATAAGGAAAAAGAAAATAATTAAAATGTATTACTGGTCAAATAATACAATATATGTACAGATGGTTTTCAAAATAATGGAAACAACTACGATCAGCAACACAGCATCTGTGTGGGCTGGCAATATTGTTCAGTTTGTGCAGCTCGCTTTGAACTGTGAGTGTAGAAACGATGTTGGTTGAGATGATGATTGAGTTCTGATGTCACTTGTGTCGCATTAGCTCGACGGTTCTTTGAGACAAACCTCTTCAATGTTCGGTGGTCCCGAGGATGCGTTTTCGTCCACTATTACTCTTATTTGAAGATGTCTTGCCACAAGTTGTGTATGCCACCATCTCCTTGGATACTCTTGCTCTCCATACACCTAACACACTGGCAGTCTTTGTTACACTTACGCCAACTAACCGTGCTCCTACAATTTGCCCTCGTTGAAAGTTGGAGAGGTCCCCCATTTTTACCTCATCTACGTCTGGCTGATCACACGCATGGATACGTGCTACTGACTACCATCCTTCACCGCAAAAACAAATGAAATACTGGTTGCAGTGCACGACTGATCAGTGTTGCCAGCCCCCACATATCCCATGTTGCTGAACATAGGAGTTTCCATTATTTTGATAACTACCTGTATATGGAATGTGTAAATGTAAATGCCTTAATGGAAGAAATCCTGTTCTGCAAACTGCTAGTTTGAGGGTCCTGAATGTGTCTTGTAAAAAAGTTCGTTAGTTATGGGAAAGTATATATTTGGAAGATTTTTTTAGAAAAAATAAAGAAGGAATGAGGAAAACCACGTATAAAAGTTTGAAGGCCATTTCTCACAATTTTTCACTTTGTAATGTTATGATGTATGACCCCAAGAAGAGTAGTGCTGTTGTGGCGGAATTCGAGCTGTAATGTTATGATGTATGACACCAAGAAGAGTAGTGCTATTTCTGGCGGAATTCGAGCAAGCACCTTCGGTCACATGTGATGTATATCAGCGGTATTTGTTGGGCGACAAATAATAGAAAACAAATTTTTGGTGACTCATTGTATACACAAGACTATATTCTCCTCTTGGTCCACATAGCAACAGGTGACTCATTGAATAGGTATCATCTCATTCACTCTTCATATGCATAGCAACAGCTTTACAACCTACAACTAAGAAAGCCATTTCTTGAACCTGGATTGCACTGCGCATTATATACAAGATATAATTGTTTGTCACTTTTTCCCATCAAAAACCAGGGTGCGCAGTATACACACGTAAATACAACCTTTCGTACCAGAATAACTGAGCAAGCAGAACATGTCAGACCATTTTCTCATTAGGTCACATCATGTTGCCTTGCAATGAATGCTTTACTCCAATGAGTTACATCCAAAGCCTGGAACTGGCAACCATCTTCAACTTGTTTGACAGTATAGTAAAGAATCAATAAATGAAATGGTTTCATTAATTCTGTTTTCTGGAATTCATGTCTGGCATCGTGTAAAGAGGCCATGCATATCTTGTGTTAGAAATGGTCACTGCATAGAACCAACGTGAATGCAACATTAGTACCACTTGAATGTTAAAGCTCTCTGCTTTATCCAAACTATGATGTCGCATACAAACACAATATAACTTAGTAGCAATCAAGGAAATTTTTTCTTTATTTTTCTCAGAAAATGAACTCAATTTGATGGTTTTTGTACACCCACCCGAGAGTTAAGTTTGACATTATGATAACTCTAAGTCTAAGTACCTGAAGTAATCCTTCCTTAATTGCTTGAGAACATCTATAGAGGAACAAAAAGTGTTGCCAACCTACTGATATAAAATTATACCTGACATATTGTGAAGATTCATTAGTTTCCTTAATGCAAGCAGAGAATGCAAAGCTTACATTGTACCAATATTACACCAGAGTTAAGCAAAGTGAGGCTACAATTGCACATTAACATAACTTTGCTGCTTGTTTTGGTTTTACATTCTTATGCTGATAACAGTATCTCACATTTATTATTTCTGCGTACAGATATATTCAAAATATAGTTCATTTTAACTACTATGCAAGTAACTCAAGCCTGTGTTGAAACTCCTGATTGTAATTCTCGTAGTTCTTCCTTTCGAATCACATCTACATCTTTGGTAGTAATGATCAGAAGTTTAATTTTTTTTCTTCCTTTACCGCAGGGTTCCCACTGACCTAGAAATTCTGAAAAAGTCATGAAATTTATGTGCGAATATTTTTTTCAATCATATGTAAACACTAATTTGCCACAACAAATGTTTACATGCAAAAATATGCATAATAATATAGCTTTTCTTGCAATGGGAGTGAGTTCTTTCATATTTTTACTGTTAAAAATATTCTGCATTCCGAGTTGAAGTGAGTTCAAACACCCATCCAAGAATTGTCTGGAAATGCATCTAAAAATGCATCAGGTCAACAGGATATTTTTCTTTTAGGGGCAAGCAAGTAATTTTTCAAACCAGTGCTGCCTCCCCAAAAAACACTACTGTAGTTTGAAGTTACCATAGTCCTATAACTACCTTGCAGCAGTCTTAATGCAAATTATTGTCACTGAAGTGATATTATGTATTTTACATGTATAATTTTAGACAAGGATAGACTACAGGGTGTCTGGTGTCCATGGCACCTGAATTTTCCAATTTATTTCTATAAATATTTTGAATTGCTTCTAGAATTTTTCATTACTTTTTTAAAAAAGTAATTAGTACTTTATATGTTTTAGTTTGTGTATTTTCTATATTTTGGTGGAAAATTAAATAGATACACATAATGCAATTTCATATGATTGGGAGCTCACAGATGGCTATGCGGAAAAGCATCTCCTAAAAAGTTAATTACTTTTAATCCAGTCTTTTATTAATAAATGAAATATTTTAAGGTTGCATTTCAAAATGTATATGTTTGCTGGATTTGTGGTTTTCTTTGCCTGTATTTGCAAGGGGGGGGGGGGGGATCCTGGTATGTACTTGAAAAAATGGGCTGGCTCCTCAATTATTTTTAGTTTTATCTACCCCTGATTTTTAGTTGGCATTACTTGAGTGGGAAATGCCCCCTTTTTTTCCGGATGCCCTTGGTTGAGTGGGAACCCTGCCTAATCATGTCCAAGCACATTTTGAGAGTTTAGCACTTAATACAATAAAATTTTCAAACAGTGATTTTAGTCTTAAGTCCCCATTTAATTCACTTTTTCTTCCCTATATTGTAAGGTGCATACTTAAGACATTAGGTTAATTTTAGAGAGAGAATAGATTGTATCCATCATCTATAAGAGTAAACAAACCAGCATTTCAGGACCTGCTGTTGTTTTAGACAATGTGTTGTGTTGCAAGTATAGCTTTCAGCCATTGGAAAACCACGCTGTGCAAAGCAGTGTGTAGTGGAATGGCAAATGGCTGAAAGCGATGCTTAATGCAGTTCATCTAACGCCTGTTTTTTCCCACAGCTATGTCCTCTCTTATGAGGACATGGACCAACAATGTGAAGAGATTTCCATGCTCTATCTATACATATGTTCAAATGGTGAATACAAAAAGGAAAAATATGGCAGCATTATTTTATTGTGTGGTGAATTTTGATTTAATATGTGCGTTTTGAAGAGGAGCAAAGTTGTTCACAGGAAAAATTCGTATACCTTTTATTGAATACAACCGCGATTATAGCTAGGTTCCGCTGCGCACAATGCAGTGGTCGCATTATATTTTGGACGCGTTTAGCTAGGCGTCATCTCAGCGAATCATACCTGCAGCTCTTCGTCGGGAACAGGTGAGATAACCCTACCATTAACCAATGTGGATTGTTGCCATAACTTCTTTTTTATTGTTATTTATGCAATATACTTTGTTTTTTATTTTTTAAAACTATATAGTTTGCTGTGTAATTATTACCAGTAATTGTAGGGGGAATTAACAACATTAAATGCAATTTATTTTTTATTTTTTTGAAAAGAATCGAATTATTATATGGTGGACAGTCAGTTCTTTCAAGCAGGGATGAAATACATTTACACAAACACTTAAGAGATTGTGTGTCTTCAGTTGAACTACAATGAAGCTTTTAGTGCTAGGACTATATTTTTAATGTGTGTATTAATGAAAATGTTGAAACAGCACCTAAGACACTTGTTCTAATTGCATTCGTGCATACATTACACCATTATGTTCATAAAAATTAGGAATGGGACTGATTAATTGGTACTCGATCGGTATCGGCAGATATAGGCATATCTGTTGATCAGTAAAATTACCGATTATTTTATCAATCCAATATATCTATAAATATCTTATAATTTGGTTAAAATTCTGCCATTTTCTTCTTATTTTTATGGATAATCTCCATGCTCTACTTTTTTTAAGAAAGTAAATCTAAATATGCAACTTCTTTTGCACTGCTGTCACCTGGAAAACACATTTATTAAGGAGATCAAAGAACCATTCTGGTTCTTCAAGGACGATTTGGAATTTTATATCGGATCTGTATCGGTGAGGGAGAATTCACACCGAAGAAACACGCGACACGAGTGTTTCACCCCAAAGAGACAAGATGCACACGGCAAGCGGCAGTGGTTTCTTTGCTCAGTTTGCATGATGGTACCGATATAGTTGCATTAATCAGTTTATTAGTCACCCGAAAATAACATAACAAGAGACATTGTTACATGTAAATTGCATTGTAAAATTTGTGCAAGTTATTGAAACTTGGGCGAGGCATGTTGTGCACAAGAAAACTGAGAAATAATATGCACTGACCTCAAACTATATACGCTAGACTTTTCAGCCTGAATAAAGCGAATACCTAAACACTAAGGAAATGGTTCTCAACCTTCGTGAAAGTCAATGCCATTAGCCGAAGAATTTTCCTCGTTAAGTCTTTACAGTATTTAAGATTTTATGCATGAATTAATATGTACCTATGAAATTACATACTGATAAATAAATTCTAGTATAATCAGAAGAGTAATAATAGTTTGATTACGTGTGTAGGATTGTTGACAAATATAAAAATATGGAAGACAAAGTGGTAACGTCGTCTCCTTGTAATTAAGTGATCCCGGGGAGGCACCAGGCAGATCCAGTTCTGGTTAGTCTATTTGTGCATAAAATGGACTTAAAAAATGAAAACTCACAACTCAAATATGATATTGGGATTATGATAGTTGTCAACCAGTTTCAGCAGAACATTTCGGTGCTCAGTATAGTTGATACGAGGGCATGGCATCGGCTCGCGGCCCAGCAGTTGAAAAACAATGCACTAGAGTACTTTACCATGTTGACTAATATATTTTGGACTAAAGTGCCTCATAAGCTGACTTTTTCAAATAAAAGCAGTCCGGTAAATGCCCAATACACGGCCTCTTTTCACGATGTTGAAGGCAAATTACAGCCGATAGATAACTGCATTAAAAAACTTGATAAAGTGAAATGAACGATGTGTTCAAATCTTAAAGCATTGTACATATCGATACTTTATTATATCAACAAATTAGAGGTTCAAACATAATGCTGGTTGGGCTCTCTTGTAGAGTTTAAATACAGCTCGTTGGAATGAAGCATTCGCTGAGCATGCGCGAACAACAAACTGAAGCAACGCGATGCACGGTATTGAGAAAATGGCTCGGTCCGAGAGGCACGTAAGCGACACGCGACACATGCATCTTGCAGTGTCTCTTCGGTTCGAAAGGTTGCATTGATTACTGAGTGTTGGCTTCCAAGCGACACGTGTTTCGTGTCGCGTTTTTTTTCGGTGTGAATTCTCCCTAAACTTTATATCTGTGTTTTATCACTATCGGTCAAAATTTCATATCGGCCCATCCCTAATAAAAGCCAATGGCAGAATTTTCCCACTAAGCTACAGGCTGTAGAAATATTGGATTGGTAAAATTATCGGCAGTTATACCAATAAACCAATATCGGCCAATGCTGGTCTTCACCATCTCGAATGTGTAGTGGTAAATCTGTGTGGTGCAGTGATTAGCACAGCATGCTACGATGCCAAGGGTCCTGGGTTCGAATCCCAGTGTGGGTGTTATTTGTGAGTGTCCCTTCATCAATTTCATCATATCATTAATCCTCATCTTTGTGATTAGCCAAAAGTGGCAGAAAAGCGAAGTAAAATAAATCAAATCAATCAGCCAAAGTAAATATGCAGTGTTGAATATATGTAGCCTTATTCCATCTTGAAAATCTTAATTTTTCTTTCAATATTTATTTTGGTGTTTGGATAGCAACTTTGTCACCTTGTAGTATTGAACCATTTTTTCGTTCAATATTGTGTGTGTGTGTTGTTCGTAGCACATTTCTGGAGTACACATTCCACTTAAAACTATATGTTCATTTCAAATTAGCATACATGCACAATAAAGTGACAAACCTTGACAATGCCAATGAATATATTTATATGTCAGCGAGCGTGTGTTTTCTCGTGTAGTTTTTTCCTAATAGATTCATGTCACCTTCCCAATGTACATTTTGGACATTCAAGTGAGTTACTTGCTGTTTTACACCTTATTGCATACCAAAATTACATGTGGTGAAACTGAGGGCATACATAACTGCTGTCGTAAATAATAAACAGTGCCTATTTTTTAAGGTATCTGGTGTACCTTTACAATGTGTTTGTGAATGTATAAGATTTTAATCGCGGCACTTGTGAATGGGTGTTTGCAACTATAATTTTTCTCCATCAAAGCATAATTAGGGTCATTGGGATTGGGTTGAATTCTTGAAACCTGGCTGTTTGTAAATGCGAGAATTAGGTGAGAAAAATGTAGGCTCATCTGCTGAAGAATATTCCAGAAAAAGAAAAGTGTTGTTTTTATTGTAATTATTGTTTTAATAAATAAAGCTACATGGTTGTCTTCTCTGCTTCTGTAGGTTCAAAATAAAGTACCACCCAGAAGATTCAGTGAAACGGAGGGAAGAACAGCTTACAGCGCTGAAGGTTTGTATCTTTTAATGTTCTTGTAAAAAGATTGTACACTGGGTAGGGGATGAACTGGAGTGTAAGGTGTGACCTTCCAAGAAGGCACTCAAAAGTGAACCTCGCTTCCACCCAGTACACTGGTAACTGCAGTGTTGCAGACTAAGGAGGCTATTGCATCTGGACCTACAGTTCATATAATCCTCTGTAGGGTTTGTGTTTTGTCCTATGTGCTGAGTACCACTTTACAACCTCCGCTTTTAACCTAGGTAAGGATAATTTAGTCCTCACCATAGTGGTCTAGCCAGTGGGGCATCTGACTGCCACACAGGAGACCCGGATTCGATTCCTGGGGTGGGTGAACTAAGGTCGGAATTTTTCCATCCTTGTCCCCGCATAAAGTTGCTCTGGGATCACCCAGCCTCAAATCAGTGGGTACCTGGGGGCAACCCGAAGGGACTTTACCATACCTTACACACACCTTTGTTTTAGTTACGTTTAGGGCTGAACCGCTTATAAGTGCTGACACACCCAAACTTTTCATTTCTGTCATTCAATAGGGCCGAACTGATATCAACCAATACTTTTGCATTCTAATTATCCTGTAAATTATTCAAAAATGCTATTTCATTTTATTTGGCACACACAGAAGATGTACAACATAAAATTTCAGCAACAATTCTACATTTGGCCAGAACTCAAACCTGATCCTCTGGCAGTGAGTTACCCTTCTTTCATGTGATTTTTACTGTCACTGAGTTTGTTACCTGTGTGAAATTGTCAGCATGTTTCACAGAAATGTGTGCATAGCATATCTCCTTCGTGTTTTTCACAGTTTAGATTTTATTTGTATCGAGGAAGGAAAAGAAAGCTGCGTGAAAAATTAAACAGAATTCAATCAGTTTACTTTGTTAGTATCTTCTGCAGAACAATCTGTTAGACCGAAGATTATTGGAAGGTAAGATATTTTAAAGTCGATTAGGTAAATTTGACATTGTAATCCTTATATAGGGTGTTTTTTTTAGAGTGATAGAATTGAAATAAAACACACAAAAAAATAAGTTTGAAGCCAATTGTGTTTTTATGTGAAAAATAACTTTCTGACATTTACTTTTTGAAAATAATTTCCGGCATATGTCCACCACGACTAGCTGTGATGAACCGGATTCGATCAGTCCAATTTCGAACCACTTTTTCAAGTAATTGAGGGGCTTCCAAAGCGTCAATTGTTGGTGGTTTATCAGCATAAACCAGAGACTTTACATATCCCCAAAGAAAATAATCCAGTGGCGTTAGGTCACATGATCTTGGAGGCCAATCCACTGACAGCACCGATATTTCTGAAGTGATCTATACATTTGGCGAGCAGAACATTGATTTTGGAAATATATATCCACAATTTGTAAACGTTGTTGAGGCGTCAGTCTTTCCATGATCATTTGCCAATGCTCACTGATATGGAATGACAAAACAACATGTCATCGAAACAAAACAAATGACAGCTATCCCTATCGAAAGTTCTATCACTCTTAAAAAAAAACACCCTTTACAATGAACAATGTTTTGCGAATTAGTATATCTCTTAACATTTGTGACTTGTTGAATAGATTCTCTCGGGCTATCGACCAGGTGAGTTGTGGAAAATATTCCAAGCTTTCAAGAGCTAACGTGACTTCAACCCTGAAGATGAGAGTGACATTAGCTCTCGAAAGCTTGGAATATTTTCCACAACTCTCCTGGTCGATAGCCCGAGAGAATCTATTCATCATTCATCGCCAGGAAAGCTTAAAGTCTTATTTGTGACTTTGTAGATGTATTTAGAGCCTGAATATGTGACATGACAAATGTAAACTCGGCCTCTTATATTAAATATTTTAGAAATATATATAAATATATATTGTTTAATTGATTTGACTTAGAATTTTTGGATAGGATTTGAATCACATGGATCCTTCATATTGTTAATATATTTGTGTGTGGGAGTGGGGAGGGGGTGAGAGGCTGTAATACGCAAGGTTGAAATAGAAAGAAACGTCTACTTGTACCCTTGAATTTTTGGAAAGTTTGCCTTGAAAACCGGGAATTGTACTTGAATTTTTTCATGATCCTAGAGTGGCCATCGTGATTGAGGACATTGAGGCTGTGCATTAACCTGAGCTTAAACTTGTTATTAATTTACTAGAGTGGATGTTACAGTATTAAATAAATGCCACATAATATTGATTTTTTTCCCCCCTCCAGAACCGAGTGTCTGTGTTTATGGAATTCCTGGAACAGATTAAGTTCGATGCTGTCTCGATAGATGCTGACCAAACAGAGCAACTTGTGAGGCTATTGGATGCTGTTGTGATCCGACTTGAAGGTGGATCGGATTTCGATCTTCAGGCCCTGAATGAAACTTCGGAGAAGGAAGAGGAAGCTCCCCCAAAGGTCTTCGTACCTGGGGAGGAGTAAGTATTGTTTCTGCTCCTCTGCATTTTTTCTTTCCTTGGGTACAGTTTGGAGAAATTTAATATTATTCTTGAATCATTGCACTTAAGCTGAGTATCGATGTACCAGTATTTAAAAGTATCAGTTCAAATTGAGCTAGTGATATCTTTCCAGAGTCCAAGCATCTTGAGGGGTCTGCAAAATACACTAAGGGCCCTAAATATATGTGTGACGCACTTGCAATAATTGGTTATTAATTTATATCAATAACCTGTATCTCGATCCTATTACGAGGGCAAATCAATAAGTCTGTTCCACGATTTTTTTTCACAGCAATTTATTGGTCAAACAAGACAACAATAGGTGTGCAGGAGTAGCAGTTCGTTGCTTATTTTTCTATATATCGACTACCGATGGCAATGCATTTTTCCCACCGTGACACCAATTTGGATATGCCAGTGGCATAGAACATCGTCGGCTGCTGCTACAGTTCACGATCAGACTAGAAGTTCTGGCCAGACAATGCCTTCTTCAGGGTTCCCACACACCTGGAAAACCTGGAAATCTCGGGGAATTTGAAAAAATACAAATCTCAGGGAAAATCTTGTAATTGATTAATGGTTCCCAATGAAGCAAAACTGAGGGATTATAATATGCTCCTGTCTGTGGATAATCCAAGCTGTTGTAGCATTTCTCTTTCAGCAAGGAACTCGTATCTATTTGTTTGTCTGTTTCTTGTTTTTAAATGTGATTCCAGGGCTGGTGACCAAGTGTATACCCTCATATATTTTGCACTTTTTAAAATTTAATTAACCGATTTCGATCTTTTACATGACGTTAAATATATGCGATGTGCTCAGCGCATGGAAGACCTGATACAGGAAATTCTCAGGAGAAAGAGACTGAAGGCTGTAACTGGTGATAAAGTAATTTGCCAGTTTAAGACATGTTTGCACAATGTCAGTAGTGAAAAGGAATTGAAAGAGAAGTTTTGTAACTTTTCAATCAAAACTGATGCACTAGATTCTTTTTTCACAGGTGTCATGAAGGGCAAGGATGACTTCTCTGAGTTATGGAGCACTGTTAAGTTGGTTTTGATTTTATCACATGACAATGCATATATGGAAAGTGGGTTTTCTGTAAATAAGCAGGTTTTAATAGAAAACTTGAAAGAAGAGTCTGTTGTGGCTATTCGGCAAGTTTATGATGCAGTGAAAGTGGTAGGAGGAGTGTCAAATGTAGAAGTAAGCAAAGATATGATCCAGAGTGTTAAAGGTGCACGTATTAGATACGAAGAAGCATTGCAGAAGATGAGAAAGAAATGTGATCACAAAGAAAACAAAAGGAAAGAAATGAAACGTAAAGCAAGCGAGATCTGTGCTTTACAAGCCAAACAACAAAAGATGCAAGAAGAAGCAAAGGCTATTGCAGAACAATTAAAAAAAAACTTGAAGCTTCTGAGAAGTAAAGTTTCTTAATTTGTACATTAAGTACATTTCTTGTTTTATATTTCAGTCTCAGTAACTTATTATTCCTTTTTACATCGGTACTAATAATTGTCACTTCATTTTTATATGTTTTAAAAATTCCAATAATTTAACTATTATTGTATTCATTACAGATTAATTGATATTGTATCTATTTATAAACATCTATGAAAAGTGAAAATATTTCAATGTTATATATCAGATATGTTAGAAATTGTTTTAGAGTTTTTTAAAGTTCTGGAAAACTGCTCATCTTTGTTCTTAATTACATGCAAAGAAGTGTAATTTTATTTTATTATTGAACTAGTTTTGTTATTTGCATCAGAAAACAACAGTAATAAAGAAGGTGAGGATAGTATGGCTATGAGGGGAAATGGAGGAGGCCATTGTAAAATTATAGTAGTCTTTTACTGTGCATTCAATACTCTGGAAAACTCGGGGGGGGGGGGGGGGGGGAAATGGATTTGGAGTTTGCGTGGGAACCCTGCTTCTTCATATGGCCGAAGAGGTGATAGTCAGAGGGTGGCAGATCTGGACTGTATGGTGGATGTTCCATGCTTTCCCAGCTGTACAGAGTGATTTTTTCCTTGACCACCATGGTGACGTGTGGCCATGCGTTGTCGTGAAGGCCTTGAACCGCTGACACCAATTCCCAATGGCTTTGCGGCACAGGACGTCGTCCCCATACACCCGCATCACCCTCGCGTGAATCTCCGTCGGTGTTTTGCCTTCAGCCCAGAAGAACCGCACCATGGAACGCTGCTCCTCAACCATCGACAATGTCAGGCAGGTAGCCATGTTCGTCATTGCTGCCGTCTGTGGCAGAGACAAAGGAACATTACAAAATCACTCATTATGACCTCGGGTTGGATGACATTTGCGGTACCCAAAAGTTCATCTTGGTGTGATTATCCAATCCTCTGCAAAAAAAAATCGTGGAACCGACTTACTGATTTGCCCTCGTACAATTGCAACATGAAGAGAAATGCAAAGTACACATTTTGTCTTTTTTTTACCAATGATTGCACCCATTTTTCTTGAGAATGTGCCCTCAATATGAAGCTTTTAAATTAAATGACTTACTGGTTCCACATCATCCTCTGTCATTTCCTCTTCACCTTCTTCTGTATACTCCTACATGATTTATGTTGCGCACATCGCGCTGCGACGCTTTAACCATTTTTGTCAGTATAATTCTAACTCAGTATCAACACAATAGGTAGTAGCTATGGTGCTATATTGGAAAGGAAATTTAAATTTACATATACTGATAACTTTATAATTATTATATTGATAAAAATGAAAGAAAAAACTAGAAACAACCAAAATTACAAGAGCATCAAATTATGCCTTTGTTTACAAGAATCTTTATAAGATATCAATGCTATACATAAGAAAATATATATATATATCTTTGTTATCTCCTTCCAGGATAAAGCAAGTCTTTGTATCTACAATTCTGAGCTTCAGTTTTTGAAATTCATCATCTTCTCAAATCACCTCCAAACGTAGAACATATAAGTGTCACTCTATGCGACCTTCCTCCAAGCACTCATTTGAGGAACTGTAACATTTACAAGCCAGCCCCTTAAGGAAGATGAAAACAGATACTTATTCACTGCTTCCAATTCAACATGGCATCTTTTATACATATCAGTGTCATTCCATAACTTTCGAATCTTTATAAGATTATATCATGATCAAAGTTCATTCAAGTCATAAAAGGCTTCTATATAACTTAAACATCCAAGTTATTATAACGTGGCCAAGTTTAATCTTTAAAAGCAACAATTATTATACAAATATATAACCATCCCATATTGATATATTTGTCCTTATCTTTGTTCCCTCTTGAGCTCCACACCAAGTCACAGACAACTAGTATTAGAGCAACTAGTTCAAGCCAGATTTTTTAGTATGTGTTTTCTTCAATTGTTTTTGTTTTATATTTTTGTCCATAAGTGCTTAACAGCTTGAATGTTTGTGTAGTAAATGTACATATTTGCTCTGTTACAGCTATTTTACTATGTATATCACAATATACTTATCTATTGATCACAATTACCATTTTTTGAATGTTGATACAAAATACCAAGTATGACATCACAATGTACATTGAACAATTTTAAAGAGTTGACCTTTGTATATAAACCTTGAAGCCAATGCAAATGTACACAATTTCAATAAATTTAATTATAAATTTGAATGTATCATATCTTTCTTGTCTGAAAGAACACATATGATTGAAGATATTTGTTTTTCATATTGCCAGTCAAAAATAACTGTTATGACCAACTTATTATAAATATTGCACAAATGTGGAACTTTGAACTTAGCCTAACCATTTTCAAATGTTGTTATGAGAATGTATTATTTATATTGTCATACTGGCGCTCAACAAGGGACGAACCCACAACAACAGATCTGAGCACTACTGAGAATTTTAACATATAACAATTAATATAATGCCTCTATATTTACAAACTGTTTTCATGTTTACCATTATAATCATCTGAGTATAACTGAATATTTGTTTTCCAACAATGCAACCAGAACTTGTTCATCATGAACCAATACAGTGCAACTACACATAATGAGTTTTTAGTACATAATAATGTTGCAAAACAAAATTTAAAAAAATCAAGTTCTACATACCCACAATTATTATCTAGTGAAGTTCCATATGAACCATTTTTACATAAAACAATGTAGCTACATAACATTTTTATTTATTATCAACCAATGAAGTACCATTAAGAACTTCATTCTTAATCTGAGAGCATAATTTCTATATTAATCTTTATTTAGCCAAAAATATATTAATTATAATTTTCTATATGTAGAGTAGATTACCTATGGTCCAACTAAGTTTCATAAACTAGTAAAGCATAATTGGGAATTCATCCATTTATCTAGTAACATCAGCTAACAAGACAAGAATCTAAGTCCTTGCATCGAGAAGCAAACATCCTCAGATTTACGGAGTGCTGAATATAAGATTTCTTACATTGCAAATGAATTTATGCAAGAAATGTATAAATTATGATGTGCGCACAAAAATTATAAATCATAAATAACAGTTGTTCCTGAACTCACAGCGTCATAGCACGAATTTCCTATTCTGCCCTTTGTGAACACATTTTGGAGCCATAATGCATTCTAGCATTTTAAAGGAACCTACTACTTGACTTAAGCTTGGATCAACACGTCTTTGCTTCTTGTCAAGTTTATTTCTATTTGAGCCTACAATTCAACTCTTGGAATCTTAGAGCTCTAGAAAATGTTTTTAAGCCACAGCTAAATCTTAATATTAAAATCTATTATGCACATGCTATCACATTATATTATACATTTTTTGCACCCAAAATACACATAACAAAGAATATTTGTTATATTGAATTTTTCCACCGCTAATCACAACTAAGGATCAAGATATACGAATGAGGACCAATGTCAGATTACGAAGATCAACTTAAGGCAAACTCTACACATGAATACTTCATACCTGAACTAAAGTTTCAGACTCAAGGAAAGAAGCACGAAAAATGAGAAAATTTTTACATTGACGTCTGACTAAAGAAAAATTGTGCATAAAGTACTGTGACTCACTGTACCACCCTTAAGCAACAGTCTAAGAGAAGAACTCAACCAACCAACCCACATGGGTATGTTTGTGAAACAAAGCAGTATCTTTTGTCCTTCAAACCAACAAAATAAACAATATGTTATCAGTTAAGATATCATTATCATGTTTTGTAATATGTTTGAAAATATTGCATTATACATTTATGAAGTATGAACATAAATATTGGATATATAATCTCAGATGCATAACACTGTCAAACATATACATGTGTGTATTAAAAAGAATTTACAACCATGAATCAATTTTTGATTATCAGAATTGCTTTGAGTTTGCAATTGAGAAAATACTATCTGAAATTGTCAAAAAATTAATCAATCTGTGTCTACTCTTAATATAGATCACACTTATAGAGAATGACATCACACTGACAATACCTTGTGAAAGCTCATTACTATAATATCTTCAAGTGCAAAGATATCATATGATCATGTCAAAGTCCTTTAATATGCTGTCAAAATAAATCACAAATTAACGTTGTTATTCATTTAGAATAAAACAACTAAAATATACCTCATACCAACAAAATTTCATCCTAGTCTGTATAAATATTTTATCAATCCTAGCAAGTGCATTGATAAAATAACATATCTCTGAGGCTTAATTGACTAAAATCTTTGTAACGTAGTCATGTGTGATTTCAGAAGTCATCAAAAATACATCTAACATATCTTTAATCCAAAACATGGTAAGAATGGTTATCTCAAAAGATACTTGATACTTACGATCATTATAAATATAAGACACGTGGCTCAGAGTAATCACTTATTTAATTAAGTACATTTATATTATAACATAAATGGAACATTACATTCCCTGAAAAAACTAGTGTAACTGGTCTTAATATGTATTTTTCCTTCATAAATGTGGAAATAGTCAACCTTCAATCATCATATATAGCAGCACCATCGTGTGGCTTAGCTTGATAAGTGTATTTGAAATCATAAATACCTAACCTATCAATACTACACGATTACTATTGGAAGAATCCAAACTTGATAAAGCACCAAAGATACATGTGCATCATAAAAAAAATATATATATTCATATAATAAATATTTCTACATTAAGTGTCACAATAGGACTTACTATTGCCTTTACGTGAACACTTCACAATGCTTTCATGCAACTGTGGCATGGAATTATGAGTGACGAGCTTGGATCATCTAGTGGATGTCTCTGCTACATGTCAACTTCATAAAATATACGAGGAAACAATTCATCTTCAGGAATTATTGACTTAACAATTCCCTAATAGCAAATAAAATAATTCTCGTATATAAGCATTTTAAATGCACTTACATTCTTGGTACACTACCACTACTTAACTAACATCTTGGGTAACATCTTTCACCAGCTATTCAAGTTTGTTACATAGATGAACTATTATTAAAGTGTTTTAAAATTTGCTTTTGTTGTGCATAATAATGCCAAGTTTCCCACAAACGTGCGGAGTTATATTTAAGTATAATAAACTTAAATATAGTGATCATGCAACTAAATTGTGCATAAAATAAATCACAAACTTGTACTTCAAAATATTATATTGTATTTTTGTCCATCAAAATGAACAGTAGTACTGTGGTCAAATATACCTCCCTAGACCAACAGTCTAGAAGATACTCCCAACCAACCACCCTTATAAGTTGATGTGTTAAGCAGTTATTACATCTAGGTAAGATATAGAAGCTAAAGAAACATCAACTAGTCTAACTTGGGCAAGAAACTTCTGCACAAGATCACTAATTTTATATTACAAAATAAATAAAGAAGTATATTGTATATGCCTACTTAAATATTTAATTTGATACCTAAATTTGATTTGTGTTATTGGCTTTGGAGTCTCCAATTAGAAGCTGAACTCCGAGTATAAGCAGAGTTTCTATAAGTTTTGCTACGGCTACCGTCACTAGTTTTGCTACGGCCACCGTCACTATCTGATCGGTAATACTCTATTTTATCATAACCATCACCATTGTTATTGCTCTCTCTGCGTACTGTGTTTTGCACCCTTGTATCACATGATTGTTTATCATGCTGCTGTTGAATTTGATTACAAACATCAGAAGATGATTGTTTGTTATTATTTTTATTAAAAGTCCTAGAATTTCTATAGGATTTACTAGAATACCTATCCTTATTTCTATTTTGATCATTAGCACATGAAACATTTGCTACTCTAGCCTTATTCTTTGGATTATAATTATTTCTGTTCATGTCATTGAACCGTGCAGGATTATTTCTTAAAGATTGAAAATTTTCAATTACTTGCAACGTTTGCTGCAATGTACGTACGTTATTGATCACCATGTGTTCACTAATCCTGTGTGGTAATAATGAGGCTAATTGTGCTATCAAATGAGGTTCTTCAGCATGAGGCTGAGTAGACTTCAAAATTTTGTAGTTCTTATTTGCATATTGTAACAGGCTTACATTACTCTCTTTTGTAAAAGGAGAATTCAAAGTTTGAGTCAACTTTACTGATTTCCAGCGGTCATTCTGATAATGTGCCAAAAAAGCCTTTTTAAATTCAGAATAAGTGGTAAACTGATTCTTTACTTCTAAGTACCAAGTTCTAGCACAATCAGTTAGAAGTTTTGGTATGTACTTCAAGAATTGACTTTCTTTGATGTCATAAATATCTAGGTTTTCCTCTACTTTTTCTAAGAATTCCGATGGTGCAAACTCTAAAGATATCCCATCAAAATGAGGGAAATGCCTCAAGTCCTGTGGTTTAATGAGAACTTTAATTTGACTCTTATTACAATTAGTCAATGGAACATCTACTGAATGACTAACATTAGTCATATGACCAGCATCATGTTGTGCATATGAAATTTTGTCATCAACATTATTATTAGCAACTGATTTGTTCTTCCTCAATTTTCGACGCTTAGATGCTAATCTTGTATTTCGGTATGGACCACTAAGCATACTTACTCTATCATGATCTGAATCTGTACTATTACCAGGTGTATAAGCTTAAATCTGCTGTTTTGTAGTCAGAAAAACACATGGTTTGTTCATAGAAAGCAACAAGAAATTTATTCAAAGTACTTGCCCTCGCGAGCTACACATTTTGCCCACCTCTCGGGCAATTTGTGGATACCACGCCAAAAACAGTCCTCCTCTTTCGAGGCAAACCACTCATCAAGCCATGTTCGGACGTCTGCATACGAATCGAAGTGCTGCTCAGCGAGGGCGTGGCCCATCGACGAAAACAGATGGTAGTCGGAAGGGGCAAGGTCTGGTGAATAGGCGGGATGGGGTAGCACCTCCCAGTTGCGTGTCCCCAAACAGTTTTGGACCAGTCTTGACGTGTGCGATGGGGCGTTGTCGTGGAGGAAAATCAGCTTTTCATGTCTTTGTTGATAATCCGGCCTTTTGTCACACAGAGCAAGGTGCAATTTGATCAGTTGTTGGTGGTAGCTGTGGGCAGTGACAGTTTCACCAGGTTACAACAGCTCAAAGTAGACGATACCCTGTTGATCCCACCAAACACACAGCATCGTCTTCCAGCCGAAGCAATTTGGTCTCGAGGAAGATGTTGATGGTTGGCCGGTATCAACCCACGATTTCTTGCGTTTAGGATTCTCGAAACATATCCACTTTTCATCGCCAGTCACAATCCGATGCAGGAAAGACTTTCTTTTTTGTCTCGCAAGCAAGATTTCGCATGTGTTTTGCCGTCTCTCCAGCTGCCGATCGGTCAATTCATGCGGCACCCATTTTTCGATCTTTTGAACCTTTCCCATGGCACGTAGATGCATGGAAATAGCTGCTTGGGTAACACCCAATTGCTCGGCAAGCATCTTTTGCGTTTGGGTATCGTCCTCGTCCAAAAGAGCCTGCAATTGATTGTCCTCAACCTTCCTGGGCCGATTTTCATGCTTCTTGTCGCTCAGGTCAAAATTGCCGTCTTTGAACCGACGAAACCAATCGCTGCACGTTGTTTCCGATACAGCACTGTCACCGTAGGCCTCCACAAGCATTCGATGCGATTCGGCAGCCGATTTCTTCAAATGGAAGCAGAAAAGCAGAGCTTCCCGCATATGCTCTTTTTCTGGCACAAAACTAGACATGCTTACCACAGGAACACTGTCTGTTGTTGTCTGCACGTGCTGACGATGTGCACTGATTCGTGTTGACAGATGTCCAACTCATACAAACACCAGGTATGGTGTGCCCATGGTAGCTTCATACGCTCACTAACGCCATCTATGAGCAAACAGCAGATTTAAGCTTATACACCTGGTATACATCTCAGATTCAGTATTCACTCCTATATTATGTCTAACAAGACTACTTTTTGGTGAACCATGACAAACTTCATCTTTATTCCCAACTGTATGTTGTCTCTGATTTACAGTGTGAGAACTCATTCGAGGTGTAAAGTCACTCTGTGCTTTAGCTGTATTTTTAACTGCTATTATATCATGAGTTGATAATGGTGTTAATGCATTATTAACTACACTCATGATATTGGTTTCTATTTGTAGAAGTGCATTCTTAACACCTAATTCCAAAGAAGAGTTGATATTGCCTTTATTATTTACATCATGCAACTTATGCAATTCATCATCTCTATAATACTTGTGCCTTGTACTAATATCCACCGACTTATCACTATCCACATCACTCCTAATTGCATCATTCTCTGGAACGCGAGTGATAATAATATGCCTTGCACTGCTAGACATAACTTCTTTATCAACCTCATCATGTTGTATGCCAATAGATTTGACATCAACCTGTGGTTCAGTTGAATTAGCATACTTGGTTTCACTTCGTAACTTAATTAGATCATTACTTAATGTACCAAGTGATACACTACACTGAGCACAAACCTCAAGACATTGGTCCAGTTGAGAAGTAAACTGTTTGGATAAATTACTAACTGTATCGTCTAATTTTTTATCCATATCCGCAGCAAGATAAACTAGCTCATCATTCATCCTTTGATCCAGTAATTGAACTTTCTTTTCTAACTTTTCTGTTCTATCTAAGCATTCCTTACGGAACTGTGAAATATCAACCTTAATTTCTCTAAGTTCCTTACTTTGAGCTTTACTGGCTTCAATGCTTTCTTTCATCTGACTCTGCACAGCACAGATACCTTCTTTCATTTCACCTTGCACTGCAGAGATACCTTCTTTCATTTCACCTTGCACTGCAGAGATACCTTCTTTCATTTCACTTTGCACTGCAGAGATACCTTCTTTCATTTCACCTTGCACTGCAGAGATACCTTCTTTCATTTCACTTTGCACTGCAGAGATACCTTCTTTCATTTCCGCCTGCTGCGATTTGAGCATCATCACAATGTCAGCCAATGTGATCTCCTTCTCCATAATGTTAGGTATTGAAACTAATATCAGAAAGAAGAATATTCACAACTCAATAACTTATTCTTTCCTATCCAATAATTGTACCATTTGAGTCCTCATAATCTAAGTTTATCCATTTTTGTCAGTATAATTCTAACTCAGTATCAACACAATAGGTAGTAGCTATGGTGCTATATTGGAAAGGAAATTTAAATTTACATATACTGATAACTTTATAATTATTATATTGATAAAAATGAAAGAAAAAACTAGAAACAACCAAAATTACAATAGCATCAAATTATGCCTTTGTTTACAAGAATCTTTATAAGATATCAATGCTATACATAAGAAAATATATATATATATCTTTGTTATCTCCTTCCAGGATAAAGCAAGTCTTTGTATCTACAATTCTGAGCTTCAGTTTTTGAAATTCATCATCTTCTCAAATCACCTCCAAACGTAGAACATATAAGTGTCACTCTATGCGACCTTCCTCCAAGCACTCATTTGAGGAACTGTAACATTTACAAGCCAGCCCCTTAAGGAAGATGAAAACAGATACTTATTCACTGCTTCCAATTCAACATGGCATCTTTTATACATATCAGTGTCATTCCATAACTTTCGAATCTTTATAAGATTATATCATGATCAAAGTTCATTCAAGTCATAAAAGGCTTCTATATAACTTAAACATCCAAGTTATTATAACGTGGCCAAGTTTAATCTTTAAAAGCAACAATTATTATACAAATATATAACCATCCCATATTGATATATTTGTCCTTATCTTTGTTCCCTCTTGAGCTCCACACCAAGTCACAGACAACTAGTATTAGAGCAACTAGTTCAAGCCAGATTTTTTAGTATGTGTTTTCTTCAATTGTTTTTGTTTTATATTTTTGTCCATAAGTGCTTAACAGCTTGAATGTTTGTGTAGTAAATGTACATATTTGCTCTGTTACAGCTATTTTACTATGTATATCACAATATACTTATCTATTGATCACAATTACCATTTTTTGAATGTTGATACAAAATACCAAGTATGACATCACAATGTACATTGAACAATTTTAAAGAGTTGACCTTTGTATATAAACCTTGAAGCCAATGCAAATGTACACAATTTCAATAAATTTAATTATAAATTTGAATGTATCATATCTTTCTTGTCTGAAAGAACACATATGATTGAAGATATTTGTTTTTCATATTGCCAGTCAAAAATAACTGTTATGACCAACTTATTATAAATATTGCACAAATGTGGAACTTTGAACTTAGCCTAACCATTTTCAAATGTTGTTATGAGAATGTATTATTTATATTGTCATAACGCCAAGGGTCCCGGGTTCGAATCCCGGTCGGGCTTGCTTGTTTGTGAATGTCCATTCATCAATTTCATCCTTTCCTCACTCATCCTCATCTTCGCAAATTAGCCAAGAGGCACAAAACGCGAAGTAAAATAAACTAAATCAATCAATCAATCAATCAATGATTTATGTTGCATCGAACCATAAGAAAAATGCCTGTGTACAGTTCAATTTCGATTTATGTCTGTTACACTACTAACTACTTTGGAGTTTTAGCGATTAGTTACTGTGTGTTTGCTTGATAATGTTTTCTTTCACTTCCATATACTCCTGTATGATTCTTCTCTTGCAAACCAGCCATTTGTATACTGTTGTTTTGGTTACGGTCTGCTGCTGACATCTAGGTCATGTGTGTGTGGTGCGAAGGGGTTTCGTAGTTAGGTTAGGTGAGTCAAGTTTAGGGCTCCTAGTGTTAGCATTTTCCCTAAATGCTTTCAACATCTCATGTTGATGCTGGTCTCAAAGACACTCCTTCGGGCCTCGTGTCGGCAGTAGTCTATGGAATGCTTTTTCAATGGGAAACTGAGATATTTGCATAAGGTAACTTTTGCAACTTCTTTTTGCCAATAAATAGGGACTTTTTGGAGCTGCAAACAGTGCTAATTACTTTCAGAAAGCTTCAAATTTACCTTCACAATCATTTCCACTATTCTGCGATACTTTCTTCTATGAACAAAAAATGTATTTTTGATGGTAAGCGCAGAAGCCTCTAAGGTACATTTTACTTCTTTTCCGTCCAATAAATTGCACTTTTCGGAACTCCAAACAGTGGTAATTACTTTCACCAAAGCTCGAATTTACTGTAACAATAATTTATACACTTCTGCAATACTTTGTTTTTCTCCCATGAAATTTGTAAAAATCATTAAACATTCGGTAGTGTTAACGAATTTTACAGTTAAAAACACTTTTTTTGCAGCATTTAAGTTTTATGATGTTAAAAATCATGTTACTTATGTTTCTTCTTTTACAGGAAGGATGAGAAGAAGAAAGAGAGAGAGAAAGTTCCATCTCCTCCAGAACCAAAGAAAGATCCCTCGCAACCACTTAAGTTAACTATTACTTCAGAACAGGTCGAGCTGCAGAAGAAAGCCAAGGAGTTCCTGAAACAGAAGGAGAATTGCGAACAAGGTAAACATTCTCTCATGTTATATTCAGGTCAGAATATTTTTTCCTTTGCAAACTGGCTAAAATAGCTGTAACAACTAGATTACTTATGACAGTAGTATTAATTTAGTATATTCTGAAACAACATACTTTGTATTGTAAAGAATTGTGTGAACTCATCTGCCAAAATATATTTTTTTAAATTTATTTTGCTTTTAGTTATTTAGCATGGCTTTCCTGATACTTTTGACTAATCTCGACAACGAAGATGAGTGATGAAATTGAAGGGACACTCACAAAGAGCACCATGGCCAGGCCAGGATTCGAACCTGGGAATCCTTGGCATCGTAACACGGTGTGCTAACAACTTCACCATGGAAGTTGGCTCATCTGCCAAAGTATCTGGCTCTATCCTTGGAAGTGTCCAATGAGAATAGGTCAATGTTTTAAAGACAGGACAAGCCACTACTGGTAAACCTGGTGTTTCTTTGTATTGCTAAATCTACAAAAATATGTGGGAAACCTTATTTCAAAATTCATTACCTGGGGGTAGGGGTAAAACACCCAACTGTCAGCCTGTGTACCAATGTATTGTCATGGTTCAATTGTTAAAAGAAGAGAGCATTTGTGTGTTTGTAAATGTAGGCATCAGTGGTACCACAGTTCTGAAACTGAGAGTGTTTGCATGTTATGAGTGTATTGGTATCGTGGTTTTCTTGAAATCAAGGGGTTTCGGGTTTATTACCCAGTGGAAACATAGTAGTTTGAATCCCACTTTAAACTGTAGGTCTGATCCCGATTAGCCTGTGTGCACATGAGGTGGACTTTAAACAGCTCAAAATCATGTTATACACCCAGAGGCGCAACCATGAATTTTTATTTGTGTGGGGGGGTGCAAGTACCAGGAAAAATGTACCAATAATAATAATAGTTTATTTATTTAAAGTACTGGCATATAATAATAATGATGCTAATATTAATAATAATATTATTATAACATTATTATTATTAATTTGCTTTATTTTATTTCGCTTTTGTGCCACTTTCGGCTAATTTGCAAAGATGGGGATGAGTGATGGTATAATGAAATTGATGAATGGACACTCACAAACATCCATACCAAGACGGGATTCGAACCTGGAACCAACATTATTATTATTATTATTATTAGTAGTAGTAGTAGTATGAAAGATGTTATTACCCTCGAAAATTATGCAAAAAGAGGGATAGAAGTTGGTGCTAAAGCATTTGTTTTCGAACAAACTATTTGAATTATTTTTAAACACTTTCAATTTCACATTAATAATGGAAAACAAGCACACAAACTATTTTTGAAAGACTTGATAAATGCTTGATAAATGCATTCCAAATATAATTCTTTTTTACATTAACATGTATAACTTTCATGCACGATGTATGTTTTACACATATGCAACATGGAGCGACGTGGACACTAAAATGTGTGTGTATTCAAAGTTTCTGTAATACATATACAGTATATATTATTTAAATACATTACACAACCAATTCGTCCATCTCACTATAAACCAACAGCAAAAATTACATAATTGTCTCTCAAATGTGCACACTCCCTTTCCTCAAGACAATTATTGATGCATTTAAAACAATCAATTAGGACAAGTCTTATTTCTCTGTCTGGAAATTTACAATGCATTACAGAGAACAATGATAGACTGCAAGGAAGAAAATTTTTGGATCCAATTTTCTTGCAGGCAGAAATCAATATTGATTTAATATAGGGCACACATAATTTCACGGGACGCCAATGCATTCTCTCCTTTACAACTTTTGTGCCTCCCCAATGGTGTAGTGGTAACATTGTCACCTTGCGATCAAGGGGTCTTGGGTTCGATACCCGGTAGAGGCACATGGCACAGTGGTTCGGATCCCACTTTAAACTGTAGGTCCAGTCCTGATTAGCCTTGCTGTACGTAAAGTGGACTTAAAACCACAAATTAATCAATAAATTTTACAACTTACTTTCGTTTGGCGCCTAGGGCCAACTCCCGCCGCCCTCTAATTCTGGTTGATAAGACGAAGAAAATAGGCATTGCGAGCCAAGCGAGTAAGAAAATTTTACGAATAGTTTTTATTTGCATAAAATTTGAAGTTGTGGCCAGTAATTGCCCCCCTGCAGGTACACTTGGCTGTCAATGTTTGCCCCATCCCCCCCAGAACTCATTTCCATCCAAGGTTAGGGGGCGCCCTCTGGTTACGCCACTGTATACACCCACATTCAAAGCCATACATTCTTAAAATGTCTCTCACAATGTACAGTATGTACTTGCTTCCTGCTGAAGCATAAATTATACATCCTATGCGCTTGCATTAAATTTGAATGTACATTAACAATTCTGTTGAATGTCAGTAGTATGGTGACAACCCAGAACTGTCCATGACATTACAAGATCTAAATCCATTTGGTTTCTGAACTTGGTACCTATAAAACATCTTGGCATCAGTTGACGTAACTACACATTTCTTATAAATGGTTAGTAATATTGATAATGCCAAACATATATGTGTATATATCTTTTTTTGCTACAGGGAAATAATAATATTTTTTTTTCTAGAAGTCACAGTGAAAAAAAGGAAGAGAGAGTATGATTTTGAAAGCGGGAGTGACTTCAGCGATGAAGATATTGGTGAACGTATCATTCATACCGGAAATGATGAAACATGTAAGTCCTATTTTAGAAATGTAGAGTGACTACCTATGTGAGGTTGTGTTGTATGTGTATCTTGGTGTAGCTTGAAGTTGTGGTAAACCAGAACAAAACGTCACAGATGAAATAATATAAAAACCACTAAAAATAAGTGGGTTTGATTATTTTGCATCTACATGTAAGTTTACTTTAGTTGTGCTCATCAATGTATTTCTAAAACTTGTCTTTCCTTTGGCAAAATCCTGGAAGATGAGAAGTTTTTCATACTGTGCTGCTGCTTTTACAATTTGTTAATTTTGGCCAAGATAAGACAAAGATGTTCCCACATGTGTCTCAAGACAAGCGTTACATTTTGGTTTGAAATAGTTATATTTTCCACAGTACAACAATATGATTTGATTTTTTAAAAAAAAAAACATTTAATTGTTGCAGCACCAATGGAAGAAGAGCCTCCACCACCTGGCTTAGATGCGAAAGAAGAACCTACAGAAGACGAAAAGCCTCCGGAGAAAGAAGAAGGTGAAATGGATACGGTGAAAGAAGAAAAAGAAGATGAGGAGGAAGAGGAAGAAGAAGGAGAGACAAAGGGAGATGAAAAGACAGAGGACGAAGAGGAACCGGTAAGTTGTTCATTTTGAAAGTTTTGTGTTAAATGTACGGGGTACAGTTCCACACATGATACATTTCAAGTAGAGGGAAAAAGAAAAAAATGAGTTCTGTGTTTTGTATTTCTGTTCACGTAGCGATTGTAATAAAAGTTTTAAGATGATTACAAAGGTAAATAAAGGTTATTAAAAATGTCATTAGTAAACATAGTTCAACTCCCATGTATTAGATAGAAATGCATATTTCATTTGCGACGGTAACACGCAATGTGAAATGGCCTGTGATGTTCATTTTTCATGATTTTGAAAGGTGTAAGGTACATTTTTCTACTGTGTTTTGTCACGAAATGATGCAAAATAAACTCGTAAACGTGAAATTTAGAGTTTATCTGCCAACACAACAGTTTCCGATGTATGAATTATCCTGTGAGTAAAATTTGAGAAGTAAAAATGGACTCCTTTACACGGGAATAAACTTAACACTGGTAACTACATAAATGAGTTTTTAGAAAGGAAATGTTTATTTCATATAATAAGTGTAATTTTCGAATCAAATTTTGCATTTTATTCACCATCTTAAAACCGAAATATCATTTTATATACTGCTTTTCATCCCAAAATGTGGCCCGTTTTAGTACCTAAATCTTAATCTTTTATTCACCGTAAATGTGCGACCCTAATGTTTTCACTTATCGGAGCAATGTTTTGACATTTTTCACAACAGCTTAAAAAGTAAAGCTGAGCTGCAAGTATCGAAATTTAAATATTGAAATTTATAAATACCCAAAATTACTTCGAATTGTTATAATTTTCAAGTGTTGGCATTGGTGGGAATCGGTAAGTGGTGGTGTTGACTCACAGGCATACTAAAATGGAACACTTCCATTAGCACTCATGAAATTTTCCAACTGCCAGGCTGCTTAGATCATCCTCTCATTCGACTCCTCATGCTTCGTGAATTAACTGTACCACTCATGCTTAAATAATCAACGTACACAGTCTGACAATTAAGTAATGAGACAGTCGTTATCAGATGAGAAGGAAACAAAATAATTGAACATTGCCTGTTTATTGCTCAAAGTACATCCCTCTTGCATCAATACAGCAATTGGCACGGTTGGCCAACGATCGATATGACTTCTGCAAGTCTTCATGTGGTATGACTTGAAGACTGGACGTCACAACCTGTTGGGTGGTGCTTTGTTCATCAAGATTGCGTAATTTCAGCAGCAGCTTCGCTTTCGGGAACGGGAAATAATCACAGGGGGATAAATCTTAGGAGTAGAGACAATGATTCAACACTCTCACTTGTCTTCGGACTAGGGATACATAGACTACCACTGCTCTGTGGGACCGTGCATTATCGTAGAGCGGGAACCAACTGCCCGGTTCAGAATACGGATGTCTGATACAGTCAGTTCTCTTCTATAATCATTAAGAGCACTACGATAATAACAACCAGTTACATGATAAATAATTCTTCTTTGTAGCTAATCAGTGGTGAATGATAAATAATGTGTGTGCTGTCGTTAAAAAAACACAACATTTTCTTCACCCTTGGCTTTTGGACCTGCTTTTTCTTGCCTCTTGGTAAATTTAGCGACTTTCATTCAGCAATTTGTCGGTTTGTACAAGAACCGTAGTGAAAATGCTCTGTTTTGTCCTCCACAACAATAGAATTCAAGAAATGTTTATTCCCACAAGCAGTCTTCAGAATGTCTTTCATAAAACTTGATGTTCACTCACTGGTCCAGAGCTATTATGTGACCACACCCGTACACCTTTCTCACGACCTGGCAGCATAATTCCCAGCATGCCCATCTCATGTTCATGACGTGTTGCCAGGTTGTAGAGTATCAACCACACTACATCATGAATGCGTTACTTCACAGATAGAATGCACACATGGGACAATATAAAATCAGTACTGTGTATTATAGACAGTGTGACTTGCTGTTGTGACTACACATATCTCAATGTAAAACCATGGGCCATATAGACTAATGCATTTCTCTTTGTGACAAAATGTATGCTTCCATACTTTTTTGCTTTCCAGGCAGAAGAGACTGTGAAGAAAGAAGAACCAGAAAAAGAGGAGGAGGAAGAGGAAGAAGGAGCAGAAACAGAAAGTGATAAGGAAAAAATTGAGAAGGAAAAGGAAAAACCGAAAGATGATGATGATGATAAGCAGCCCAAACCTCGTCCCCTGCATAAAACAGCATCAATTTTCCTCAGGAATTTGGCACCAACCATCACCAAACAAGAGGTTGAAGCAGTAAGTATATGCTGTAGCATATTTTTTTTTAAAGAAAGTGCATATGATTGGGCATGATGCAGATTAATTTGTATATATCAGTATCATCCTATGTAGATGTATTAGTGTATTTTCAAAATTAATGAGCTGATGTATTTATTCACTATATAAGTTAGATTGCCACAAAATCGATGTAATGGATATCCAGATAATCTGAATATCTGGATAGTATGGATAGAACAGATTTGATGTAGGATTTGTAGAAAATCCATACAATGAAATACAAAAGTGATGAATAAAAGAATATGTGAATAGCCCATAAAACAAATGAATGATAAAACTGTCTGGATAATGCACACACTAGGATAATTCAGATAATCAAAATATCCCGATATCTGGATAAGGTCAATATCTATTTAAAAACATTGGCATTTCTTTGTTTATTAAAGATTTAATAACCGTGACTCAGCTGTCTTTTAAATGCAACTAACTTTAGTTATAAACGTTACAAAAATATATCCTAATATAACAAAATAAATTTTCTTACTAAGCAAAAAAAAATGGGCGGGAAAGAATACTGTGCTAGATATTTACTCACTCTCTAAGCACGTTTCAACTTATAAGAATATCCAGATATTTGAAATCTGGATTTGACCATCCCTAATATATAGTGAATAATGATGTGTTCTCCACCACAGAACAGTCTCTTATGTCAAATAAGAAAAGATTACTTTATACAATGTAGTGAATTTTAATTTTTGTTTGCTTATTGAGTACAAATATCTCTCTTACCTGTGTTTTTGTTTCAGATGTGTAAAAGGTATCCTGGGTTTCTGAGGGTTGCCATTGCAGATCCACAGCCTGAAAGACGGTGGTTCCGAAGAGGTTGGGTGTCATTTGAAAGACACGTCAATATCAAGGAAATCTGTTGGAACCTGAATAATATCCGAGTAAGTGCCAGCTTTTGGTTTTTCTATAGTATTTTTGTTTGTTTTTTTTGATCAGGGTAGCGTTAGTCAAAAAAAATCTGGTTTTCAAATTAACCAGAATCCATTTTTGTATGCATTAAATATTTCATGTGGATTATTTGGATATTCACATGGCAGATTAATATACAGGGTATTTCATAATTCCCCCTTTGATTTTGTGGGTGGTTGATTTCCGGTGGGAATTTTTCCAGTATTGTCTATACATGGAATCACCCTGGGGTTCGTCCAGTCTCTAATAAATGGCTACCGTGGGGAATAATGGCAGCCAGAGAATGGTGCTAATCACATAATCTTCACAGAATTTTGAAATGTGCAAGGGTTACCTTTACTTTTCATGTTTATTATAAATCCAGGTATCTATCAACTGGAAATTTTAAGAGATTTTATGGGAAATGCAATCGGTACATCTAAAATGCCAAACATGAGAAGTGCCCATGCTAATGGTCTACATTTTTTTGCTTTCTCTCCAGCTACGAGATTGTGAACTGGGTGCTATTGTGAATCGTGATCTGAGTCGTCGAATTAGGACCGTAAACGGCATCACATCCCATAAGCAGGTTGTTCGGCATGACATAAAGTTGGCAGCGAAAATTATCCAGAATCTGGATGCCAAGTGGGGCTTGTGGGCTGATGACGAAGGAGAGCAAAGGGATCCATCGAATGCAGCCATTCCTGTAAGTATTAGTATTATTCTTTTTCAAAACCATGTCCTAATCTACCACAAGGAATTTACAAGTTTCCAAGTTTTACTCCTTTGGTTTTCACGTTCTGTACCCAAACAAGTGATGCCTAGTAGTAACACAGCTGTGCGACAAACCTTGTAAATTATAGTTGATGGTAATGAAAAATGAGGTCTTGAATGTTTAAAATGTAGCTCATTGAAAACTAGAATATTTCACAAGGAATACAGATTGTTGACATCTTGCATCAAAATGTTATGCTTTCTTATAGTTTATCGTATTCCTGCTTTGGCAAGAAAACTTGGGGCTCCCATTGAAAAATTATCAGTCCCAAACATTCTAAGCACGTTTGCAATGTACTTTTAGGAGTTAACAAGTTACCATGAAAGAAATGCTACATCATAGTCATTTTGATCGAGAAGCTTGCCTCCCCCTCTCCCCTTAATTTTTCATTCAGTTATGCATTTGGCTAAATGATGATTTTTAAACTAGATTGATATACATGATAAGACGATTGGCCTATCTGATAGCCAAATACTGAAATTTAAAATAATGTGCTTCAGCACATGTATGTTACTGTTCTGTGAAGTGCACGTTCGTAATTAGGGAAAAGATTTTATTGTGCAAAATTATGGTCGGGAAACAGAAAAAAAGGTTCTGAAGATGTTTTCAAAAAGGTGCTGATAAAATTACTTTATTCAGGTCTAAACCAATTACATTAATATTCTTTATTCAACACTGTAACAAATAACATAATTAATAATTACATAAAAGTATCCAGTACTTAGGAAGTAAACGTGGCATTTACTGGGTTCCTACCAACTTGTTATACTGGATTATGCTCAACATTTCTGTGTTTTCTATTGTAAGTCACTGACGCTTTGAGCTCGGGAGATCCTTCCTTATATGTGGAGAAACTCCACTATACATCAACTGAAACCATTTTATAGCTCTTGTTCTCCTGTACAAAATGAGACTATAGGATTTTTTGTAGCTGCTCAGGTACAGTGAAAATCCTTTATATTTCTGTCCCAATTTTTTTTAACAAATGAAAGGAAAGATACTGAAAAAGGTGCTGATGCGTAAAAGGGGGATAAATTTGCTAATCTTACAAAAAGATGCAACAAAGTGTGTTCATTTGACTTGATTTCATGTCCTAAAATACATATCTGAAATGATCCGTATGAAAACAGCTATATTTCTGGAAAGATGCTGCACCTTAAAATCCTTTCTCTATTCATAATAATTCCAATATTTCCAAATTTTGTTGATTCTTGTGTACATTATCAGGATAGTAAATTTACATTGTTATATACCTGTACTGGGATTTGATAAAATTGAATATTTGGAAATCTAAAATTGTATTGCGTTGTGGTTAGAATTTGTCCACTTTGTATCTTAAGAATTACATTCTTGTATGCGTGAAGTTGTGTAAAAATATTAAATAATGTGGCTATTCCCAATCCAGGATGAAGTTTTAAGCATGAAATTTTGCATGCATTAATATTAAAGCAAGTCTAAATGTCTTGTTAAAGTACAACTTCAGTATACATCTTAACCAGCCTTGTGGTAGGGGGTTTTTCATTGAATGAAAGTATTTATTTTCTAAATTTCCAAAGGTCAAGAAATAGTCATGAAAAAGTCAAGAATTTTGGATTTGTTATTTTGGGAGACACCCTGATTATGCTGGCATTGTAGGATTTTTCGTTTAAGTGTGTACAAATTTGTTTTTATGTAATGTTTTTATCCTTGCGAAGTTGCTTCCTCACCACATGGTACAAACGATTTAAGGGTGACGAAGAACCATAATGGTACAAATGAAAGATAATCTTATAACTAGTTCTTGGATTTTAGGTTTGTGCATAAATCAAACCTCTTTTTTTTTTAAGTTTTTATATTTTTTTTAGGCTTTGCTCCATTTGGTGACGAAAAAGTTCAATGACTAACATAATTGAAACATGCATGCTTTGTGGATTTACCTTCCCCCAAGTCCATGATGTTTTTTTCAAAGTTCTAAACAAAATGTCTGGCACCACTGCTACCTGTACAGTCCAAAGTGCTAATTTGAAAAAAATTCAAATGTTCACCACTGACAATGCTTCTGTTGAAAGATCATTTTCAGCATATAAGATAAACTTTGCAGAAAAAACGCAGAGTTTCACTGTGGATAACACTAAAAATATAGTTATGGAGTCGTGATGCTAGATACAAGCAGATGCTTTTCATATTTCAACCTTTTGTATTACCTCCTCTTACCACCTGCACCCTGACAGACAAATATATTAACAATATAAATGGTCCGTGTGATTGCAATGCATCCAAAATTTCTAATTCAATTCATATATTTAAAATATTTAATTTAAGGTGTGGAGTTTACATATGCCATTTCATATACTCAGGCTCGAAATACATCTACAAACATATCGCAAATGTTATGGGAGGTACTAATCTAAGAATTAAAGATGGGACCGATTAATCGGTACTCTATCGGTATCGGCCGATATAGGCATATCGTTGTATCGGTTTATCGCTAAAATTACCGATCCGATATATGATAAATATCTTATAATTTAGTGCAAAATTCTGCCATTTTGTTGTAATTTTTATGGACAATCTCGATGCTCTACTTTCAAAAAAAAGTAATTGTGTAAATATTCAACTTCTTTTGCACTGCAGTCACCTCGAAATACACATTTGTTAAGGAGATCAAGGAACATTTCATGTTCTTCAAGTACCATATCTAATTTTATATCTGATCGGTAGAATATCGGTTACCAGTATCGGTAAATTTTATATCGGTACTTTATCGGTATCGGCCAAAATTTCATATCGGCCCATCCCTACTAAGCATAATTGTTAATTGTAATAGAATTTCAAACTCAAATTTATCTATTAAATTTCAATACATCTTATTTTGCAATAATCTTCCATCTGTCAGATAGATTGATCTGCAAAGGACAATAACAAAGTAAACAGATTTAGAGAATTCTGTTTTATTTTCCACGCAGTTTTTTTCTTACGAAAAACTTGCCTCTGCATTTAAAAATATGTATAAATTCAGTGGGATTTGAATTGCTAACAGCACAAGTATAGTATTACAATAATTTGTGGATAATTTTGAAAATGGTGTGTACAAATGAAAATTTGCTTAGAAAATTAAGATGGGTTTTTGTTGTATACACCTACATTAACATTTTATATGGTTCTTTTGAAATTTCGTTTTTAACTATTCTACCTAATCATTATTTTTCAGTAATTTTAAACTTTTTTTTTTGGAACCTACTTAAGGACTTTTTGAGCCTAATTTAAGATTTTTGGAGCCTATTTTAGGAACCTAAGCACACACTTTTTAGAACCTAAAAATCCATGTCTACTTATGACATGCTTAAATCATTTGTAACATGTGTAAGGGGAAGAGGGATTCACAAGGGTAACATTTTGGAAGAACACACTCCCTTCATCGGACTTATTTGTAATACATTCGATATGCAGTAAAGTCCTCTTTTCTTTTTTCAGAGCTTTGGCCTAGTTTCGAAAAACCCTGCTTTAAAAAATATCACAGATTACCTCATAGAAGAGGCATCAGCGGAGGAAGAGGAACTGCTAGGCCACTCAGCCGACCAGGAGGAAGGACAGGTGGGAGAAGACACTGCCACAATAGAAAGAGATGAAGCTTTGATTAAGGTAAATTAATTTGTCCCACTACAAGTACTCTGGTGCTAAATAATGTTATCACTAAGTGATTAAAAATGATACTCCCAGGTTCACAACTTCAACTAAACAACCTTCCATGTTTCCAGGTACACATGCTTTTACAAATTGCCGATACAAAAGCTGTTGATATCTGTTTCAGATTTATTCACTGATAATGTTTTCGTTTTTCCTCTCTTAAGGTTTGCAAAATTTTTAGTAATTAATTGTTGCTAGCATTTGCGCCATTTTATAATTAAATGTAGGTATGGAACAGATTAATATGTACTCTATGTGTAACAGCTGGTAAAGGCATGTTGATGCATTAGTCATCCAAAAAATAACAAAATGGCAGAATTTTGCATTAAATAGGCTTTTACTTGGTGCAAAATTCTTGTTATTTTGTTAATTTTTATGAATAAGATGTACAGTATATATATATGTCAGAGTTCTGTAAAGTGCAGGTGTAAATAAACAGTATGTTTTAAAATCCATTGCAGTTACCTGGTTTCTAATGTTATGGATGGTAATGAACAGAGGTTGTTCAAAGTACATTGATAATTTTACCGGTATATTAGGGAGATTGAATTTTTTGATCTGTACCCTGTTGGTATCAGCAAAATTTCATATTGATCCATCCCTAATCAAATGGTGAATATTTGTCTTATCCTTGAGCTTATCATTGTTCTTTCCACATAGCAAATTTGGACCATTATATACATTTGATGACCCAGGAAATTAATTGGACAAATCAGCACATGGTACAGTCATGGACACTTGTGTGATGAAATGATTCCACTGAAAGTCCATTGGATTATTACAACCCAGACAGGCCCGTGACTGTACATTACAATTTATAAGATACGTCTATTCTGGAAAGAGTTAAAGTAAAACTTGTAATTTCAAATACCCTTTAGTACCAACATGTGATATATTTGTACATATAGTTTTGATAAACATCAAATGGAAAATAAAACACCTTGTTTCCTACAATATACAAACTCCCATTTGCAACGTCAGGGACTGAAGAAATCGCATGCAGTTGTAGATTTAACTTTTCAATCAAGAAGCTGTAAATAAAAATGGTTCTGCCTTCTATTTATAGGTTCTTGATCGCTTACTGTTTTACCTGCGAATTGTTCATTCAGTAGACTACTATAATCATTCAGAATATCCAAATGAAGATGAAATGCCAAACAGGTGCGGCATTATGCATGCGAGAGGAATTCCTCCATCTTCTAAGGTAAGTGATAGAAGTACTTAGAAAGTATTTTGTTGAGTTAGAAGTGTCATTATCTGTAACAAGCTGATCACAGTATATTTAGATAAAAATTACTTAATCAAAACTGGCATAATGACGCAAGTGTGTGGCTAAGACTGTATTGTGAATTACTTGTCTCCAAAAACAATGCTGTCTACCCATCTGGAAATCCTGGAAAAGTAAAAGAATTTACTTTTTCTGGAAATGTCTAGGAAATTTACTGTTTCTGGGGGGGATCAGTATTTTTGCAGTAGCACTAAAAGTAAATTTTGAACAAAGGAAAAAAGGGCAAGCAAGAAATTTTAAATTTATTGTGGACAATCTCTACGTCAATTTGGTGTGGTAAGTTTAATCGGTAGCTACATTGCATATTAAATACTGTAGGAAGAGTTTTGAATTATTTTCAAGAATAAATCTACTAGTTAATGGGCTATTGGCATGTACTACTATTTTGTTGCAATTTTTGTGTTGCGTTTGATTGATATTAAGATTTATACATACAGTCTGTCACAAAAAGAATAGCACCACCCTTTAAAATTGCATGTTTAGCATGATTTAATAAAAATCATTAATTTTTTATCCGCCCTGTATGCGACCATGGCTCCACCCTTGCTCTTGTCCGGTTCACAGGCTCGGAACAAAATAAATTGTTTTCTATATAGTCCAGTTGCAGGAAGATCACGTGATTCATAGCGGAGCACAAACACAGTTGTGCTATGTTTTTTGTGATGGACTGTACATTACTAAACTTTACTATAATTATGTATTATTTGTTATTATTTATGATTTTTTTTATATAGAAAATAATTATTTCTTTACCATTAGCCAATACAAGGCTAGTAATATGTAAAAGCTCACCCCCTGATACCCCTATCCAACAGTCAATTTCTGTTGTTTTGCTTCTTGTCATTACTTTTAACATGTCAAGTGAGTGTTCCAAAAACTTTGTTAAGCTGGTGCTGAACTACTTTCTTACACATATTTTTAATACATGAATTTTCATAATAATTTAGTCTGGAAAAGTCAGGGAATTTTGTTTTTACAAATTTGTAGATACCATAAGCACTGCTTTCCTCTGCCCATTTGGAATTTTGTATCGGATTGGTAGAATATCAGAATCGGTAAATTTTATATTGGTATCGACCAAAATATTATATCGGTCCATCCATAATGTACAATATATTAAATGGTTACATAAGCATTCAAGAAAGTTATATTTTATGTAGCTACATGGCTATATTGTAATGCAGTAAGCCCATAATATATACCATCTCTTGTGTCCATTCTGCTTTTCATGTTAACAACCTAATAATTTCCAATGCCCTCTAGCATCATTGACAACATGTTATTGCTCTCTTGAGGCTTTCATCTTAATGAATATATGTTTTGTTGTCTCAAGCTCAGGACATTGAAACCTTTATTTCTTTCAAATTTCAGGTTAGTCAGCAGGAAATAAGCGACTATTGCCGTTCCTTTGAACAAAAAATTGCATCTTTTCTCCAGCCTCTTACTAAGATTTTGGTAGATGAACTGGACAAATTAGGTGTGAAAGATGCTGAAACGTATCCTTACTATCTATTCTGCATTATTATTAATTTAATGTTAGTTTTATTCCTTGCAAATTTCTTATTTTAGGAAAGAAACAATAATCAAATCTTAATAACTACATTTACGTGCAAAGAAATAGACCCACCTCACACTTTTGACATAAAATGTTTACTTTTTCTCCCAACCGTTTGGAGCCACTAGTGAACTCTATGGCAACGACAGAAGAAAAAGAGTTTACCGGCGACCCAACGAGAGATTTGCTGAGTGTTGCATTGAAGAGTGGACCAGTTACAATGTGGTGGTTCATGCATGTTCTGGAGTGCAGTTTCTATGGAAGCACGAAAGGATGTTGTTGTGATCTCTAGGGAGGGCCGTTGTCGCCAGAGAAGGGGTTTGACAGCGTATCGATACATCGAAGAGATTCTGGGAGAACATGTTGTGCCTTATGTTGGTTTTATCGGAGAAAATTTTACTTTTATGCACGACAATGCAAAGCCGCACACAGCAAATATCGTTCGTGAGTACATTGCAGAGGTTGGTTTTAGAGTTATGGAGTGGCCAGCATGTAGTCCCGACCTAAACCCTATTATACATTTGTGGGACGAGCTAAAAAAAGAGAGTTTGCGCCAGAGTTCCTGCCCCTACTTCGATCGCAGAACTTCGTGGTGCGGTAGAACACGAGTGGCATAATATCCCACAGGAAAGAATATTAAAATTGATTCAGTGTATGCCTAATCGTATGCAGGCTGTTATTAGAAATTAACAATTGTTACCATATGTTATTGTTTAAGTTCTTGAAAACTCAGTTTTCTATCATTCTGAAATGGTTATTTTTTTTGTTTTTTTCAAAGCATTACATTTTGAAAATTTTCACTTAATCAGAATAAAGCAATGTTAAAAAATTTAGGTTCACTTTAAGCGTTATTAAATTATCTTTCAAACAACATACTTCATACCTTTTATTATTATTTTTTTCTTTTTTTTTCTGAAAAACATTTTATGTCAAAAGTGTGAGGTGGGTCTATTTCTTTGCATGCAAGTGTAGATCTGTGGCATGTAGGTACTAAATATGTAATACACATTTATTTTATGTTTAAAATAAAGGGGACCAAGCTTAAAATGGACTCACCCTTGAAAGCCATGTGTGAGCACGTGATATGCGCATGCGGTTGGTGAAAAACTTAAAATGCAGGAAAATTTTGTACATTTTGCTATATTGGGACCATCAAAATGAGAGAAAATGTAAAATTTGGGTTCTGCTGTATAAACAGTAAGTATGCCACCACTTTATTAATTATATTAATTGAAATATACTAGGGGTGGGACCGGTACTCTATCGGTATCGGCCGATATAGGCATATCGATTTATTGGTAAAATTACAGATTATTTTACCAATCCGATATATATCGATAAATATCTGATAATTAGGTGCAAAATTCTGCCAATTTAATGTAAATTTTTATGGATAATCTCCATGCCCTACTTTCTAAAAAAGTGAATGACTAAATATGCAATTTATTTTTTTTCACTGCAATCACCTTGAAACAACACATTTATTAAGGAGGTCAATGAACCATTCAGGTTCTTCAAGGACCATTTCTAATTTTATATTGGATCGGTAGAATATCGGTATCGGTAAATTTTATATCAGTACTTTATCGGTGTCGGCCCATCCCTAAAATATACAAGGTTCAAAGTAACATTATTTTTTTACAATATTTTTACTTTACAATACATTCTTCTCTCTCTCTCTCTCTCTCTCTCTCTCTCTCTCTCTCTCTCTTTCTCCACCCTCCTTCAACTTCATTTACCACTTCTGAGGAAGAAAGCCATTGTATATTGTTGTATATTCGTTGGTTATGTGGATTTAGGTTGTATTTCCTTAATTGATATTCAGCGAAGTTGAGAAGTTCATCCAGGCAAATACACAAGAACTTGCCAAGGACAAGTGGTTATGCCCATTGTCAGGAAAGAAATTCAAGGGACCTGAATTTGTACGCAAGCATATTTTTAATAAGCATGCAGAGAAAGTGGAAGAAGTCAAAAAGGAGGTAAGTTAGCGTTTATTTTAAAAGTTATTTTCACATATTCTCCCTAACCATGCACTCATGCCAAGTCTAGTTTAATTATCTAAAGCATAAAACAAATACACTTCTTATACAAATAAATAAAAGGGGAGTCGAAATCAATCTGATAATTTTCTGGAGTCTGGGTAAAATACCTCCAGGGTGAGGAGGGAGTCTGAGAAAAATCTTCAATTCCGAAGCATAAAACATGAGAGGGCTGATAATGGAATGGAGGAGTGGGGGGAGAATCACTGGGGCGATGCCTCTGTGGAAGCAAGCTAAATCTGAAATTTCACCAAAAAAATGTAGTTTTTTTTTTTTTTTTTTACTTCTGCTCTACCAGAGACTTACAGCCAAATCTGTACTGAACAAAACAAGCTATGATTTGTGACTACTGTTCGAAGTTTGAGATATTATATTTTAGGGATGGGACCGATTAATCGGTACTCTATCGGTATCGGCCGATATAGGCATATCGGTGTATCGGTTTATCGGTAAAATTACAGATTATTTTACCGATCCGATATATCAATAAATATCTGATAAATTAGCGCAAAATTCTGCCATTTTGTTGTATTTTTTATGGATAATATCCATGCTCTACTTTCCAAAAAAGTAAATGTCTAAATATTCAATTTCTTTTGCACTGCAGTCACCTTGAAACAATTTATTAAGGAGGTCAATAAAATTTTAAGGTTCTTCAAGGACAATTTCTAATTTTATATCGGTTATCGGTATCGGTAAATTTTATATCGGTACTTTATCGGTATCGGCCAAAATTTCATATCGACCCATCCCTATTATATTTTATTTAAAACGTTGAATTTTAAATTTCGCACTGAAAACACACTGGGCGTTTGCGCAAACACCTGGAAAAACAGGTTAAGTACTAAATTGTAAAAACAGTTAAAGCTGTCATCACATTTTTTGTATCTTTTTCTCATGTAACTCTAACATTCCATTGTCCTGACTCCTGATGATTCTTTTCAACAGGTGGAATATTTTAACAATTACCTTCGAGATGCGAAGAGACCTCAACTGCCCGAACATCCTGGAAGTCGCCAGCAACGTAAGGATAGTACCGGCGAGCGTGAGACATACTCAGCCTCTCCTGCAAACTATATGCAACAGTAAGTTGAATAATTGTGTAACCAGTTTTCTTGTTAGCAGGACTGTGGTATTGTTATCAGAGAGTATGGGTTGGAATTTAGTCTGTAAATATGGTTGTTGAGCCTAAATATCCTGAAAAATATGCAATGTGTAATTTTGCAACAACATTGTAGGGGAATTGACTATTTTAATGGAAAAATCTAGTTGATTTCTATAGTAATAGTTCCAATGGAGAATTTGTATATTAAAACTTATTAATATTTTTAACAATTTTCAAGTATTGGTTCAAAGTGTTATTGGCTCAGTGCTACTTATTAGGCAAAATGACATACACATGAGTAGATTATAGAGCTTATGGGCACTGAAACCCCTTGGTTTTGTTTGCACAAGGTCTGTGGCATTTCCAGTATGAAGCTTTTACTCTTTTGCAAGAAGTTACTCACCCAGTCATTTTCGTTCTGTCTTCCAATTTCTCTTTCTTCTTTCTTGTCTGTTTTTTTGGTAAGCAAGTCATGGTATGGACTTATATTCTGTTCTTACTTTCTTGTATTTCTCTGCTTGCTCGCCTTCTTCAATTCACAGCATCCTCATAGCCCAGTCAATGAAGGTAAAAAGTTAATTGTAGGGAACATTTTTGTAAAAGCTGAATTTTAGTCAGTTGTTAGACCAATGCCAGGAGTGCAAAATCCTAAATGTCCCCACCCCTCCACCATACTCCCCCCCCAACCTCAAATTCACAGACTCTAACCTTTTTCAAGTCTTGATTTTCATTAGATAGTCCACAAACTAGGTGTTTGATTTTTCACTAATGTTAAAATTTTTAACTTTTGAATTAATTACGTGACAAGAAATTGTTTGGAAAAATAGGTGTAGCCTAAATTATAAGCTTTTAAACAATGAAGTTTTAAGGTATTATAATGTAATGTAAAAATGTGTCTCCAAATGGAGGATAGTACCAAAAACCATCTTGTAGTGATGATCTTTACCTCAGTCCTTCTGCTAAGTCCCAGATACAGTAATTGACTTTTTTTATATAAAATAGTGAAACTTGGTAGGATTAATTGTTATACCATTTAAGATATTTTCAGTTGAGTAGCCAATCACTATATCCATGATGATGGTTGCCATCTTAAATAGAGTCGCCATATTGGATACTTTTTGATTTGATATATCTCAGGAACAGTGTCACCTATCAACGTGCACTTTCCAAATTCCGTCAATTTTCATAATAAAAAGAATAATAATCATTCTGACGAAAAAAAACTCACTATTTAGAACATGACTTCGAAGTCTAAATAATTCTCGAATCTAGCTATAGTATTTTATATAGAACATTCTAAAGAGAGATACAATTTATGAACAATTCAATTTAATTTGAAGCCAAAACTTTCAATTTATAGTTATGGTTACAATTATGGAGCATCTGGCGGCAGGCACACTGGGTATTCAAATAACTATGGAGGCTATGGTGGGTACAACCGTGACCCTTACACTCGGGATGCTTACTCACGACCATCCAGGGGATCGTACAACCGATCAAGGTAAGAGTGAGTGAAATTTATTCCTTTCCAAAGTTCATTTCTCTTTCATGTAGCAAAATTTGTCTACAATTTGAAATGTGAGCATTAGGAATTTGTAACTGCTACTGCTATACAGTTTACCAATACCTTGCAGTATAGTTCGTTAACTTCTTTATTCGTATGGGTCAAGTTGGTTGCAGCAGATTGTGCCTTAGAAATAGAAGCTGCATATTTTACCAGGCTATATGATTTACAAAAAGATCAGCAAAATGGTGGAATTTTTGCATTATATTCCACGCTCTTTTACTAATATTACGTACATTGACATGGTGATAGAGTTCAGATTAATTCACATTAGTAAAATGTATTATGTTTTAGGGTGAGCCATTTCCAATGTATCAATATAGAAAGTATTCATTATTGGGAAAAGAGAGACGCGGTGGTATATACATACGAAGATACTAGTACTCACTTTTATTCATGAAGCTTCGCGGATAAAAGGGAATACTAGTTTCTCCGTATTTATAGAAAGTATGTTGGGATTTAATCACAGGTACTTTGGGAGTCTAAATATCACGGAAATCGAGGAAAGTGCATAATTTTCATTATTTTTAAAACATTGCGAAAAGAAACTGATTTCGTTACTAAATGATGATCTCATCTGCAATTGAAAATTGATAGGGTCACATATTTATGGTGAATAAAAAATCAAGATTTCAGTTTAGAAAAAACTGAGCATTTCAACTTGGGATCAAAGTGGTATATAAAATGCCGTGTCTGTCTTAAAATGATGAATATAACCCTAAATTTGATTTAAAAACTAAACTTATTACACAAAATAACATTTATCTTCTAATAGCACATTTATGTAGTTATCAGAAAATTATTTTTGTGTAAAAGAATTCATTTTTGCTACTCAAATATTTACAGCAGAATTGATCAATTTCCTGTGATCTTCATAACTCGCATGATAAATCAGACTTCAGAAAGTGTTGCGTTGGCAAATTTCATGTTTAAGAGTCTATTTCGCATTATTCATAAAAAAACATGATAGGAAAATGTACCTCACGACTTTCAAAACATGAAAAATTAAAATTACAGTGTGTTATTTCATATTTCCATCAAAAATGAAATATGCATGCCTCTAAAAGTTGATATATTAAAATTTATAAATATTCTGAACTTTGAATTGTCTCAATTTTCCAGTAATGGTATTGGTGAAACTAGATAAGACTATCTGCAGTTGGCTCAGCCCTGGTATTCTTCAACTTGGCAAGCAAATGAACATGATGTTCTAACGCAGTTATAATTATAGTCGACAGGTTACAAATTGTATTTTCACACAAGATTTGAATATATTTACAGTCTTATTTCTTAACTAGTATTTGTAAGTTGTATGTAGTAATGATAAAGCACCCAAATTGCTCAACATTGATTAAAACAAATGTTGTTAAATTTTCTCTTAATTTGAGAAACTGATGTGCTGCACTTTTTCTAATAGAAGTTAGCTGCCACCTTGGATATGATGGACCTGAATGTTTGTTCATATTAGAATCTGTTAGTGTTCTTTTACAAGTTTGGTTACTGTGAGTACCATATTTCAGAAAATTTTGAGTTCTCTTGCATGTATATTTCAACTTTCATTACAGAAATTTGTTTTAATATTTTTTTTATTTCATTGTTCATATTTTATACTTTTATTGTTTCATGTTTGTGTGTGTATTCGAGAGAGAGAGAGAGAGCACTAAATATGCATTCCAGAATTTTATAAAATACCTTTTCTGCCCATTATAAGTACATATTTTATATTTCTCACATAAGCATTAGTGATGTGAGAAATCAGTAAATTTGCCAATTTTGATGCACTCGTCAATAAGTTTTAGCTTATTCTAATTTCAGTAATTAACAGATTTTGATGTATTTCAATATAAACATTTCTAGCATTCTAAATGCATACAGCATGTCGCCATACAAAACCAACACTTTCACAGGGTTTAGATGACATTAAGACAAAAAAACTTTACTTTACAAAATTTTCCTTGTTAAAGCGTAGAGGGACCACTTCCACATCAGGTACGCATTTAGTTCAATATTGCCACTGCTAATGGAAGAACATTGTACAAGAGAGTATGAATTGCTTCCCATGTTGCAAGTGGAAGCGATTTCTAAAGTTGATAATTAAGCTATATACAATCTATAAAAGATGTGATGAATAAGTATTTACTAGGGCTGAGCCGATACCAATACCCTGACTGATTCCTACCGACACCAATAGTATAATATAACAAGTTATTGAGTCATACTAACTCGATCACATCACCAGGCACGTATCTAGAAATATAATTTGTGGGGCAGTCCGATGAAATATTGCTATTGTTATAATTACATGTATAGTACAAAGATGCTATAAAATCAGAGAAACAGCAGCAAATATTCATCATCTAGCTTATGTGCAGTTAAGACCGCTAAAATTGATATAAAAACAACCTTCCTGGCAAGGACATTAATGTCAAAATAGTAAAAATTTAACATTTATTAAATAAAAAATGTTAGGTCCAGTAAAGTTCCTGATTAATATTTTATGTATACAGGGTGGTGCAAAATTCCGTTTACAACTCTTGGGAGGTGAATCGCCAAGTAAAAACAAGGAAAAAATGCCATGTGAAAAAATGTCGAAATCGGCACCGTTTGCGAGTGACAGGCGTGCGAAAATCGCCTCACACCATGTGTAAAGTACAATAACTCAAGAAGGAAGAAAGATATGAATGGCGGATTAAAAGAATACAAAGAAAGTCGTGCCTGACGAATACAATGGTGCAGAAATTGAGGCCCAGTGTAAATTGCGCAAGGGGACTCTCAAAAAAATTGGGGAATCCCATGATGGAAAATATAGGAAATTTGCTACTATTTTCTACATAATGTTGAGATCGGAATGTAGGCAGTAAAAAATGACGACGTATGTCCACATGTCCCACTACTGCTGGTACACCGTCCCACATTTGGGAAATAGGAAAATAACTGCAAATCTCCTGTTGCGCACGGTTCTTATTGCGGTACGAAGAAGAAAAGAAACCAAGTTGTCACATGTCCCACTACTGCTGGGACACCATCCCAAATGGAAAAAAATACCGGAAAATCCTAAAAGAACGTTTCAATCTCTTAATGTTGACACATTACTTTGCAGTACGAAAAACAAAAGTTAAACAATGGCCACATAACGTCAGGCTGTACATACTACAAGAGAGCTCCCCAAAGAAAGTGGGTAATCCTCGAAGGAATGAAGACGGAGAATGGCGAGAAAACGCACACTAAGGCATGTAACATTTCCAGGCACAGCACATCTTGAAGGGATTCCATTGAGAAGCGCACAACCTCCGCACATGCAGATCGATGGTATGAAGTACAGCGATCTCCAGCATCTTCACTCGCACCTTTCACTAAAGGACACTATGCGGTGCTGTTAGGGACTCACAAACACCGGTATACTCAGAGAGTTTGTTGAAAATGTCCACCATTGACTTCAAGACAAAGATGGCATCGGCGAAGTACTGATTGTCTGATACGCGCAAATACCTCTGGCATGTCAACAATTGCCCCAGCAGCGGCACTAACACGAGCAACGAGGTCTTCAGCACTTTCCACAAGGGTTTCATACACGAGCCTTTTCATTTCTCCCCATACACAGAAACCCTGTGGTGGCCACGGTAAAGGTCCACCCCTGCCAATCCAACGATCGCCGAAAATATCGTTGAGTAAGGCCCTGGCTCCCCGGTCGAAATGTGCAGGGACGCCGTCGTGTTGAAACCAGATACGTTGTCTACCTGCCAGTGGAACGTTTTCCAAACGTTCAGGTAATACGTCATGTAGAAACACCCGATAATTCCCACCACACAAAGTAGAGGGCAAAATGTACGGGCTTATCAAGTGGTCACCTACTACGCCACACCACACATTCACTGCGAACCTATGTTGATGATGGCGCACAATGATTGCATGCGGATTGTCCATATCCCAGACGTGGCTGTTGTGGCTATTGAACATGCCGTCCCTGGTGAACATTGCCTCATCGGTCCACAAAACTATTGTTGGGAAATCCGGAATGGCAAGAGTTTGTTGCACGTACCATTGGCAGAAATCCATGCGTAGGGGAAAGTCCGTACTGATAGTGGGTTGTCGCGTACGAGCAATGACACGTATGCTGGTGTCAGGACGGTCTCGTATCGCGCCCAACACGCCCTCTTCAAATTGCACTGTGAGCACAGTGCGGGGTCTTCCACAATCCCACCTACGGGGTAGTAGAGATCCAGTTTCACGCAGTCGAGCATCAAGTCTTTGAAAGAGTGCATGCGCTGGTAACCGCCTATTGGGAAAACGTTCGTGATACGAACGCCGTGCTTCACGGCTGTTTCGGTTTGCCTCTCCATAAACGAGATGCATGTCAGCAAGCTCGTGGGTAGAGTACTCCACCATTGTCCTGTTCGAGAACTGCCCAGCAACAGGGGCACTTTCCCTCCGAGTGACGGATCACAACTACCGTGATTAGCACCCACGTAATGTCACACAGGTGTCCACGCAGTTTTTGCAAACCGAGAAAGAACACGGAATACGTACTCTACGTACAATATTCCTTGGCGCAATTCAACCACACACACACGCCAGACTAAACTCCACGCTGCGACACGCAGAACAGACAGGAAGAACAACGGTCGATTACACTCTCTACGTAGTATCCACCAACGCTAATACGTAACAGGTGACCTACACTCCCAGCGCCTCTAGTGGGGCTTCCTGTATAAATTAGCTAAAATCAATCTCAGCGTAATCTGATGGCATAGCGTCATTTTCGGGTGAATTTCCTATTTCCCGATTGTGGGAGGGTGTACCAGCAGTAGTTGGGACATGTGGACATACGTCGTCATTTTTTACTGCCTACATTCCGATCTCAACATTATGTAGAAAATAGTAGCAAATTTCCTATATTTTCCATCATGGGATTCCCCACTTTCTTTGAGAGTTCCCTTGCGCAATTTACACTGGGCCTCAATTTCTGCACCATTGTATTCGTCAGGCACGACTTTCTTTGTATTCTTTTAATCCGCCATTGATATCTTTCTTCCGTCTTGAGTTATTGTGCTTTACACATGGTGTGGGGCGATTTTCGCACGTCTGTCACTCGAAAACGGTGCCGATTTCGACATTTTTTCACATGGCATTTTTTCCTTGTTTTTACTTGGCGATTCACCTCCCAAGAGTTGTAAACGGAATTTTGCACCACCCTGTATTATTAAAAGTAAATATATTATTATATAATATAAAAAAACGACATTTTTTGGCTGACCCAAGCGATATTTTAAATAGATGGAAGAACTACTCTAATGACCTTTTAAATGTTCATGTAGGAGATAAATCGGATGTAAATGAACTACACACAGCAGAACCTTTAGTTCTGACTGAAGTTAAAGATGCTATTGAAAGGCTAAAGAATAACAAAGCACCTGGCATTGATTTAATACCAGCTGAGTTAACTACAGAAAACTATCAGCATATATTGATGGTTAGTCCAAATAATACTTTCTGGTACAGATATCATCAGCTCAGCCCAGATTTTTACCTTGCTAAATAAGTTATTGTTTATGTATTATAGGGATGGGCCGATATGAAATTTTGGCCGATACGAATATAAAATTTACCGATACTGATAACCGATATTCTACCAATCTTATATAAAACTAGATATGGTACTTGAAGAACCTGAAATGTTCATTGATCTCCTTAACAAATGTGTGTTTCGAGGTGACTGCAGTACAAAAGAAGTTGAATATGTAGACAATTACTTTTTTAGAAAGTAGGGCATTGAGATTATCCATAAAAATTACAACAAAATGGCAGAATTTTGCACTAAATTATAAGATTTTTACCGATATGCCTATATTCGGTCGATACCGATAGAGTACCGATTAATCGGTCCCATCCCTAATATATTATAACCCATGATTCTCAGGTTTGGCTTACAGGAAAGCAGTTGTATTGTACACCCAATGGCAAAATAAATAGCAGGGGAATTTTCCACCACTATTATAATTCAGCCTGTTTTCCACAATGTGATGACCATGACTTAAGATAAATACGTCAATAGGCAGAGGACAGCATCTGCTTTGCATCAACAGAACTCCATTCCTTAAAGAAACACAGGATGTGGAATAAAAAGCAATGAAAATTGTGATGAACAGTTTACATACTAGTATTATCTTTGCCATTGACTGTACCATTGGAAATATGAGGTTTCCCCATAAAAGATAACCGAAAGTATTATGTACCAGGTATTATGATTAACTTTTTTTTGGTCACCCTGTATAAATTATATGCTCTCTTACGTTATACATTCACAGTCAGAAATTGAGTATCAGTATTGGTTTAAATTTCAGATTATTACTAGATCTGGTCTGATGATTTTGGCAAGTATGAAGATGCTTTATCACATTCCTAATAGGTGCTTCGCTTCTAAAAAAACTAAAATGCAGGAAAATGTAAAAATCGAGGAAAATTTTATAACATTTTTTCAAGTTTATTGCAGTATTCAGAGGTATGAACCAAACTGGTTACAGCTTGCAGTTAACTAATATCCCGGGACTCTTTGTTTTCAGGGTTGCTAGCGGGGATCCTCGTCAAATTGTTGGCTATCACGACCTAGATGCTCCGGACGATGTGGACATCTTCTAGGTGGTGTGTGTGTGTTTTGTCATATCAGTTATTGGACACTTGATCTCTCCCCACCAGCCTACCACAGAAGCCAGCCAAAGTCTTAATAATGTTTCAAAAAGTGTGAGCAATAGCAATCAGATATGTTGTCAAATCTCGGTGGAATTGTACATAATGTATATTTTTTTATTAGAACAATCAGACCTTTCATGTTTCATTACAATATTTTGTGATGTCATGACTTGGTTCAGTATTTAATTGATTTTGGAAAGGTTTTACAATTGATCATGAAAGGAAATAAATTGTCATTGAAAGTAAACTTGTAGGTTCATTTTCCCTTAAATTTTTTATACCTCAGAACCAAAATTTAACATCTGGAAAATGTCGCACATCCTTAACAAGGAGATGATGTTATCCACTATTTTCCCGATCAGTTTTCTTTTTAAAGTCACAATAACAATGAAGCCAATTCAAATTTGGACCAATAGAAATTTAGCTGTATGAGCAATGTTGGACAGTGGCCAATATTAATCTCACTTTGTTCTTTTCTAGTTTTTATACTCTGAAGGTGATTGTGATATTCCTTTAGTTGCAAAGCACAGCTGATGGTTGTTCACTTTTTTTATTTGTAGTGGTGGTAAATTTCAGTAGCTCTGATTGCACTTTAACTAGACTAGGCCCCGATTGGCTTTTCTGCATCAGCCTGGCCAAACTTTTTAGTGTAATGATAACTAGATGAGTAACTATACTCTGTCCTGGGAGTCTGTGGAGCAAGGCCGTGCATAAAAGAAGAGGAGAAATTGAGTGGGCGGAGCGAAGCAGTACGTGCTGCTGCGGCTGCAGTTGCTTTTACCCCTCCACGCAACCCTGTTCCCTCAGATTTGTTCGCTTGTTCCAGATTTTCCTGGGACAAAGTATAGCTGGAGTATCGAGAGGTTGGTGGCGATCACGTGCAGCCATCTGTACCTGGGATTAAGAGTATTTGGTACAATAAGGGTAGACATGCACACTGTCTAGAAATTGAGAAGGTGTTAATACATCTACTCATTTTTATTCGTGCAACCTGATAAATCTAAATCTTTCGTGCATTTTGTGTGTGCGAGAGAAATCCTGTTACATCATTATTAATCACACATCAGCTGAGCAATAAGATCAAAAACTTTTTACCAACCGAAATGTAAATTTATTAAAGGAAAACTGACGGGAAGAGATACGCTTTAGAAATTCACATGATTTTACTTATACGAAATTCATTCCATGGCATATCACTGTGGTGGCTTGGCAGGGACTGGCTAATCAGGGGTCAATTCTGTTTTCAGATCTTTTGGATAACAACAAAGTAACCATGAATAATATAATATTTCATTCATAATTTCAGATGCAGCAGCCAGAAAATAATTACTTTAACCATTATTGTCATAATTATATTTATTTCCATATAATAAGCTTGATGTTACTGCCGCAAGGGCAATATTTTATACCCTGATTAGGTGGTCCTGATGTCTGGAAATTAATAAGTTATTCTGCAGCCTGCAGAATTTGATCTGGGTTCAGTGTACCAAAAGAAATTCTCATGCCGGGTGCACAGCATGCTATGATGCCAAGGGTCCTGTGTTCGAATCCCAGCCTGGGCATGGATGTTCTTTGCGAGTGTCCCCTCATCAATTTCATATCACTCATTCTCATCTTCGCAATTAGCCAAAAGTGGCAGAAATACAAAGTAAAATAAACCAAATTAATCTTTTACTGGGTGTGAAATAACCATTTTGGCCTAGGCTGAATTAGACTTTAAATGGGTTGGAAAATATTTATGTAGCTTTGGTATTCCCATTGTATCCTCCTCCACCAACCAGCTATTACACCATTTTTTGAAACAGTAATAACTACAGCTAAAAATATGCTAGTGGACCTCTATTGCTGCATTGTCTGTATAATAATGCACCATTTCTAAAATGTATTTTTAAATATGTAGTTTATTTTCCTAATTAGTTTTTGTTTTTGTTTTAAGCCCACTTTATGCACAGATAGGCTAATCGGGACTCGACCTGCAGTTGAAAGTGGGATCCTAACTACTATGTGCCACCACAGGGGATCGAACCCTGGACCCCTTGATTACAAGGCAATGACATTGCCAAGCTATTTGAGATCCATTGCATACATTACTAAATATTATGGATGGACCAATACAAAATTTTGACCGATACGTCGAGAACAATGGTTCTGAACCCTTCATATACTACAAGCCTCTTGCTGATTTATGTGGATAATGGATTCCCAGGACTTAATATGTAATTCTAAACTGCATGAAATATTGATTTAACCTAGGAATGGTGATGCATGGAATGTTAGCTTGATCCAAAAAATGCTAAATTAGCAAGTTGCCCTCCCCTTTCAGAGGACTGAAACAAAAACTTAAAAATGTCAAGACAGGGCAACAACAAAAGCAAGAAATAGCAAACCCATAAACAAAAAGATCAAGATGTTAAAAGAAGTGTTTGACAGGATAAAAGAAAATGGGTAGAAGAATTAGCAAATCTAGCAGAAGAGGCAGCAAACAGATATAACGTAAAGGAACTACACAATATAACAAGACAATAAGCAAAGGAGAAAATTCCAAAAACCAATTAAAGATCTTAATGGGAAGTTTCTTAAATCAGGCAAATTGAAAAATGGAAACATTATCTCCAAGAATTATTAAACGGGGAACAGCAAGAAGAAGGAATTACAAATCAAAATCCAGATTCATCAACAACTGGTGAGAAATATGAGATTAAACTAGAAATTAAACATTTTTAAAAAAGGTAAAGCTTCAGGTAAAGATAGAATACCACTGGATATTTTGCTAGCTGACATAAAAACTTCAGCCTCCACTTTCATATCCCTCAATGTCCCAAATTTGGACAACGGAGAGGTATCTACAAGAATGAAAAACTGGATTAATTATTAAATTACAGAAGAAAGGAGATATTATAAAGTGTAGTAACTGGAGAGGAATAACGTTGTTATCAATACCGATCAAAATAGTTGCAAACAATATAAAGTAACCGTGAGTGATTATAAATGCTAATAACCATTGTTGTTCAAAATCTGAAAGTAACATTTGTCCCTCACCATGGCCATGCGGTCTAAGGCATCATGCTTTGGCCTCCGGCTACAGGATGTGCATAGGTTCGTGTCTCCTGGGGGAAGTGTTACTTTTCTCCTGCAATTTCGCCCTTGGGACTGCTGGAAACTCACCATCGTGAGTGAAATTTGGGGGGGCTAGGAATAAGTAGCGTAAGCCTATCATGGAAACCTATGACGAGGACGGGATGTTCGTTGTGCTGACCACACATCACCCTGTAACTGATTACAGGATCTCCCACCGCGACAGGTAGGAGTGAGGCTGGCAGTTGGTAGGTAGGCTCCGGCCTACCTACATTTAATAACTTCAAAAGTAACAGTCACAAATTCTTCAAATACACCACAAAATGTCAACTATATTGCCAGGTGTCATTCCACTGTTGCATTTGACTCAATTAAACCTCTATTGGCATACGTGTTCCAGAGCAATGCAATTGGTATATGGTGAGCATGGCACTTGCATATGGATTTAATTTTGTGTGTGTGTGTGTGGCATTTGTTCTAACATCTTTTTACATTTAATTAAAATAATTTATAAATATTTTTGTCAAATATATATATATATATATATATATAATGGATAAAAGCAAGGAGGGCCAAAAGGGCTAAGTAAAAATCAAATAAGGTAAAAGGAAACACTCACCGGACAGTAGGAAAATTCAAAATTTTCGCTAATTTATAGCATCATCGGTGTGAGAAGAAACAGAAGACGGAAATATCACTTTTTGGAATTTTATTACATAATAACAAATACTTTCTTGTATTTCAGTATTACTGATTATATATTATGAGATACAATTTATCAAGAAAAACATGACAATTTTTATAAATTTATTTGGAATTTACTTTTGATAACTAATTTGCATAGCATTAGTAATAAATTCCACCTATTAGTTTCATCACGACCAATATATTGAGGAGAAGGGACAAGTAATTCATCTTCATGGAAAGATCGATTCCTATTGCTATCATGATCACTCTACAGTGTTCAACATTATCTTATGGCCCTGAGAATCAACCACAATCAAACTAGCTGTTCTTTTTTCGACAGAAAACTGTGAAAAATACGAATTCAATGGGAACAGTAATTGAAAAAAAAAAATGGTTACGCAGTTGGTATATGTATGAGCATGGCGCTCACAAAACATGGACTGTCATCAAAATGGCATGAATACGCAGAATGAGAGCAGTGCTGTGACCTACAGTTGATATCGTCTGGCCACAGCTATTACAAAACCAGCTACTCATGACCAGAAATGATACCATTATCTCCACCTGAAAAACTTATGATTATATTCTATGATGAGTGCCACACCCACACATGTACCAAGGAACGTTTAATTGAATGTATAACCTGCTACAAAGTTGTCAATGGCCAATGTAAACAGCAACCATACCGGAAAGCTCTGCAGAGACTTGTGTGACAATGCACCATCTTTCTGGAATATGCATTCAAGCAAAATAAGAACAGTTTATTTCTAGAGTGTATTAAATACAATGGAAACTGCCATTAAGGTATGTGGCTGCAACTTCTGACTAGCTACAACAGGTCACAGTTTCACGAACACAGGTGTATGCAGTCTACGGATGACCACTTTTTTTTTCCAAAAATTCCAAATTGAAAAATGCTGTTTTTGAAAATGAAAAAGGAAGTACGAAAAATGATTATTTTTTTTTCAAAAAAGCTGAAAATCGAAAAAATCAGTTTCCAAGTTTCTCTTTTTAAGGTCTGTTTTTGAAAACGTGCTATCTTCATGTAAATACTTCATTTTGCTGCCATATGCCAGAATATCGTGAGATAAATTGTATCATACAGTCATACACCCTTATTCAGCTGCACTCCTCAGTACGCATGGCCACTCTTTTTCGAAAAATTCAATATCGAAAATTATTTTTTTAATAATGAAAAACTAGCAATATTTAGAGATAGGAAATTTTTTTTCAACAAACTATATATATATATATATATTTAGAGAGAGAGAGAGAGAGAGAGAGAGAGGCAAGTTTGTTTGAACGAACTGAAATGTAGAGGGAGCAAAGATGCAAAATGATCAGACATTTATATTTGCTATTATACTAATATCGTAATTGCTTTTCAGAAAAACGTACATGGAAAAGCAAGAAAGAAACGGATTTGTAAAAAGAAATTACTTTTTTGACACTAAAATTTTGAAACCAGTATATGGAGCCAAATAAAGTTGTGAAAAACAAACTTTTTCAATAATTAAAAAATTGAGACAAAAGAAGATAAATTAGAAAAGAAGAAAACACACAGAAATTAGAAACTTTTCTACAAAGTTGCTGGAAATGAGAAACTGAAAATTTATTTCACTTTTGAAAATCAAAAAACATTTTTTTCGAAAATGGCATTCATAATGCAGTCATACTTACAGATATCTGGGATTAAATTTCTTACAGGTGGGGTAGCTTCAGGGTGACAAAAGGAAGCTACATTGAGCATTTGTGAATATTAAAAAAATATTTGTGGAAGAGTGAAACTGGATAATATTCTGTAGTTATCAGATACAGAAATAAATTATGTAAGTATATTTATTAAGGTTACTTATGGGAAACTAATTAAAAATAACCCTGTATAAGTATCACTTTGGCACTACACCATATCAATCTATCAGTTTCATTTTGAAATATCTTAAGTTATGATATACCGAAAATCAAATATAATTTTACATAATTTCCAAGGTATTTATACTGCTAAAGTGTCATGTGTGTCTCTGAGGATTCTGCAAGATACCCAGGAAGTATCTGTGGATATCAGCGATTAAATTTAGGCTATTAAAATTCAATGTTTACTTGCTTTTGGTTTAATAATAATAATAAAAAATATTGACATGTATTTCTTCTATTTTCAGGGGTGATTATCGACCAGTAATTCATTATAGAGACTTGGATGCCCCCAGGGAACCAGAAGAATTCTAAACAGTAGTGTTTTTTTTTTAATCAAGAAATGAAATTACAATGACAAGATAAAGAAGTAAAATTACTTAAGATTGTGCACTTTGATCTCAGTATCGAGATTAAAACCAATTTTTACAATGTTATTTTGAGACTGTGAAGTCCTGTGAATATATGAAGGAGTGAACGGTGTGTGTGAATGCTTGTGAAATTGACACTGAAATTGATATCAATACGTATATACATTTACCACCACTTAAAATAAATAAAAATTATCTGTTTTCCATGATTTTTTTGCACTGTTGAGTAAAGTATTTTAATAATTTTCATATTCTTTTTTTCAAATATGCAGTTACCGTTTTCATTTACACATTTTTCTAACGTGGATACTGTGTAAATGGAGAACAAAATCATGTATATGTGTTTGAGTGTGGGAATGAGTGAACTTGTAAGAAAAGATGTTGAACAAAGTTATTTTCATTATGGACTATTTTAATGTAACATTGCAATTGAGAAAATGACATTATTCATTAGCATTATTTTATGCACTCAGACTGTTTCATTTTTTTACTGCATACAGTTGCGGTACAAACATCCAAATGTGTATTGATATAAGCAGTTAAAATCGTAAACATTTTTTCCTATGTTGTAAACAAAATATGTTTATGTATACGTAAAAACTTTGTTCTTCTAACAAAAGTCAATGAAATATGGTGTTACATCACGATCTGAAAATTTTATTCATTTAATAAAAATTGCAAGGTTAATGCTCTAAAACAATACACAAAAATAAGTACATATTCATTTATTCCTCTTTTTGTCCATTGTTCTTGGAATGTAACCTGTCAATAAATGCGTGTTTATTTTGTAGAATTTTTACTCTTTCCATTTTGTAACTACCTTAAAAAAGTGGCTGTTTTTTCTTCTTCTTCACCTGGTGTACTATGAAGCAGTCTTGAACTGGGTCATTCTACAGAAAGAAAATAAGAAAAGAAAAATTCAGTAAGAAATTTGAAATTACTATGTAGTTCCGCATATGATACTACCAGGTATTAGGTCGTACAGCATGGCAGTATGGAGAATACAAAGATGTAAATGAGGAGTCCCTATGTACCAAATAAAAGATAATTGCTAATAATGGTAGATTAATAAATAATTTGCATTGCTATTATTATCGACAGCTTTGACAGTACTGGTAAATGAATGGAAAAAAATGAATTGGTTGTTCCATAGGTTGATCTGATATGAACACAATCTTATCCTTATTGGTTGTGGCCTCCAGCTCATTTGAAAATACAAACTTTGAATCATTCAGGGAGTATTTCTTGTATATTTGCAATGTATTCAGCACTGTCCTTTCCCCATAGACTTTCACTATTGCACAGTCATTAACTTTCATATAGTTGTATTCTTGATCTACAGAGTTATGCTCCGAACAGTCTGAATCTAAGAGAGAATTCACACTGAAGTGGCAGACGACATGTGTTGCTTGGAATCGAGCCAATCGACAGCAATGTTTCATGCTGTAGTGTCATGACAGGCCTAACAAGCATGCGTTTGATAGGTGAAATCCTTGAGCGACGTCTCTTCAGTCTGAAATCTACCTAGGTATGCAACTTCGTAGTGCAATCTTTCTCCAAACCAACTTTTCAAAATGTACAGGAAATGTTAATGAATGACCAATGAAGCTTTTGAAGCATGGTGGAGATCGTTTTCCCAAACATTATGATAGTGTAAAGTGAAACCTTAGTGCAACTCATCATAACAGAATTGGAGGAACGTAAGTAAAAAATGCAATGTTTAGTTGTTGTTTTTTTTGCTTTAGTGATAAGTAAGGTGAAGTCCTGTATCTCCAATTTACTTAATTGAATCCAAACAGAACTCTTCAAAGTGAGTGGATATGTTAAAAAACAGAAAACTTGTGTTTATGGAGTTAGGTTCCACTAGTTCTCGCACAACAAACAGCCATCTGGATACTACACATTTTTTTCAGTTCATATTTTTTTTAAAATTTTGTGTGTATAAAGTTAAAAGAATACAATCTAGATTGAAACTTCCCATAATATGAGCAAACACTTGCTGTAACCGAGCTTGCATATATTGCCAGCAAGGACATATTTGAGTAGGGGTCTGGACCCCCCCCCCCCCTGAAGTAATTACAACAATTAAATAATGAAAATATATTTGTTCTTTAATCGATGTTTATTTCCGCCAAACTTATTAGAAGATGAGTATTATATTGTAATCATACTACTTCGAACGACAGTGGCAAAGTAGATTTATGCAAGATTTATTACTAATAATATTCATAAAATATCACCATGAACTTTACTTTTTGTCAACTGGATCTAACAACCTTTCTTTTCATCAATTCTTTATCTATTTGACATTAATTTCCTTACCAGGGCAGATTTTTTGTACAAATTTTGCCAACCTTAACTACACAAGCTAGATAATGAATATGTGCTGTTATATCACTACGAGGGTCACTATTTATATTTTGAGCCTAACAATGAAAAAACAGGAATTTGGCATTGAAAACTGCTTCATTGTTTTTCGAATTATTCTCCTTTATGGTCAATACACTTTTGCATTCGTTCGAACCATTTGTCAAAGCAGTTTTTCCAATCTTCTTGAGACACCTCCATAATATGGTTTTTGAACGCATCAACGGCGTCTTCCGCTGACGAAAATCGTTGTCCATGCAATTTATTCTTGACATTCGGGAACAAGAAGAAGTCAGTGGGTGCCAAGTCAGGACTGTACGGTGGATGACCCATCAATTCGATTTTTTGACTGTTCATAAAGTCGGTTGTTAGACGAGATGTGTGACAGCTGGCATTGTCTTGATGAAGAATGATCCGACAGCGTTTGTTTGTTTTCCGTATTTGACCGAAGACCTCTGGCAAACAAATTGTTGTGTACCATTCAGAGTTGACCGTTCTACGTTCCTCTAAAGGCACATTTGCCACATGACCAGTTTTCCCAAAAAAACAGGCGACCATTTGTTTCGATGTGCTTCGAGCGCGAACAACTTTTGTTGGATTGGATTCATCTTGAAACACCCGTACAGTCGACTGCTGTTTACGTTCCGGCTCATATGCATATATCCATGATTCGTCACCAGTTACAATCGTATATACGTCTTTTGAAGCACCACGATTGTATTTATTGAGCATTTGCACCAATTGACGCGAGCGTCTTTTTGAGTTTTTGTCAAATTGTGTGGGATCCAACGAGAACATACCTTTCTCACAGCTAAATGATCATGTAATATTTTATATATGCTGGTGGAACTAATGCCTATGGTTGCCTCAATCTCACAGTATGTCTCATGACGATCTTGCAGTATTAGGTTTTGCACAGCATCAATGTTTTCTTGAACAACTGATTTTGGACGACCTTCGCAAATCTCGTTGGTGAACGAATGGCAGCCACGATTAAATTCGTTATACCAGCGTTTCACAGTGGCAAAGGATGGGGCTTCATCGCCAAATGTGGAAGTAAGTTGATCGATGCACTCTTGTCTTGATAATCCACGTCGAAAATCGTAAAAAATCATCGCACGAAAATGTTCACGAGTTAATTCCATTTTATTGTTGTCGCGCAATCTCCAAGGCAACATAACACAAATCAAGCTATTGACAAAACATTTGAAGTACGTTATGGTCAATAATGCAGACGATTCCGTGCAAACGTCAAACCGTTTGACAATTTTTCGCTAAAATGTCTACACAAGAAGTCATGTATTTGTGTCCGTAACACGGCAAATTCTTTTGCTGAGAAGGAGAACCCGCGAGTCTGCCACCCTCGTGCAGACCCTCAGCTGAACCCCCACAGGAGAGCTTCTGCCATAGTGAAGGTTTGGGCGGCAGGCAGAAGCTCGGGGTAGCTCTATGGACAAAGTATGTGGGAAAGGATACTGAGGAACCTCGATCTCCAACCAACTGTCATGCGCAGTTCGATCTTTCTCAGAAGCCAGAAGGCACCGTCCTCGCTGCGAGTTCCTTCCTTCCAGTGTTGCCCTATGAGGTTCAAGTTTGAAGCGCATTCGTTACATATTCTATCCTCTCTATTGAATAATTTTTGTGCCGAACTTCTTGTCATAAATGCAAAATTGTGGCAGAGAAGGATGAGTAGAAATGAATGAAAGCTGGAATTAGACACGATGAATTAAAATAAAAAAATACATTACAAAGATAACTCGTGCATGCATTCAGACTTTTTCCTTAAAGATGGAAACACTTCGGATATGTGAAAGTAAAAGAATGGCGCGATCTTAGACAAAAAAGCAATACCTGACAAACCATATCGGTGTCAATGTTTCAAGTTTTCGAAGTGCTTGGATAGTTGTTGCAAAGTATTGATGCTCCAAAGGATGGACTACGTCATTTGATGCAGTGTAGGTGTTGCTGTCTACGCAGGTAACAAATGACCGCTAAAATGCATAGAATTAACGGAAACATACCTTCTCGTCTATTGAAAGAAAATTAGAGATAAAGCGTGTGCTGGTCGACCAACTCCAAATTTGAAGAAAGATAAAAAAGCTATAGCGTTCCAATGAAAGGGTCTCAGGTTTCTAGTACGTACATGCTATTGGTTGCCATTTCCCTTTAATAATTGTAGGATCATTGTGATTAGTTGTTTTATAATTGCAGGCATGGACGTTCGGAAGGGGAAAAGGGGCCACACCCGCCTGAAAAATTAATGTCAACCTAAAACTATTTATTACATACATATAATTTCATTTCAGTCACAGTAATTTATGATGATTGTTATAAACACGTTGCAGGGACTGAAGGAGTGTTTATTTTAGAGAACAGCACCATTACAAGGAAAAATGTGCCTAGTTTGTCCCCCCTGGAAAAAAATTATCTTGCTTCCCATCCCTGGAACAAATCCTGAGGACGTCCATAAAACCCGAAATTTCTTTCATAGATGCACAATTTATTGTACAGTAGAGCGTCGGTCAACCGAACGACCGCTTAACCGAACTGTGTACTCGCTCACTTTCAGATATCTGTAATGAAAAAAGTACGTGACTTAGCTGCTCGTAAGCGTGTAGGCTTGCTTAGACAGACCAAAATAAAGGATTTTGTAAACGTTAATTTTGTGTACTGTGTGTATTGTTCATGCAAAATGCGTATGTAATATGTACATATTTTTGTTTAATAAACTGTACCACATACTATATATTCCTACTAAAGTTGCCTTTGTACGTTACTTTGTAATACATACTTAAAGAGATGCCTGTTTTTATGAATAAATTTACTGTACAGTACTTCTTTTTGGCAAATAAACATTTACAGTTCGATTATCCGAACAAACCAGTTTTCCGAACACTCATGTCCCCCAATTACTTCGGATAATCGACGCTCTACTGTACTTAGTTTTAGCCAAAAAATCTATTTGCGGAAACTAATTATGTGTCGTATGACTTCGGTGAACCTCCAGAAAAATAATGCACGAGCCGCGCCTGTACAGAGCATATGTAAATTGATAGAATCATATGCTTTTTCTACATCTATAAAAATACCATAACGGTATGAACGACTAATTTTGCTATTTTGAATTGTAGTGTTTAGGATAGCTATTGCATCTTGACTGCCATAATTGATTCTAAAGCCAAGTTGAGCAGGATAAAAGAAATGTTGACGTTCTAGTGTCTAGGTAATTCTGAGGTATATCGTTCGTTCGAATATTTTTTCCAAGACTGAAATTAACATTATGGGTCTGTAAGATGTAGCACAATATGGTGATTTATTTGCTTTTAAAATTGGGAGAACTATATAATCTTTCCACTCCCTCGGTACTATACCGGTGCGGAATATGTTGTAAAAAGATAGAAGAATATCTAAACCTGCATTTGGTAGATATTTTATGACTTGTTAGGGTATTCCATCTAAACCTGGTGCAGTGGGTTTAACATTATTAATTATGTTTTTTAATTCCTCTGTAGAAGTGGGAGGGAATTGAAGTGAAAAGTTAGAAATATTTTCCTGCATTTTTTATATGGAAGGTGTACTAATAGTGGAGCCAAAAGCATTAAAAATTGGTCTTGCCAACTATTATGTATTGGTTTTTTACGAGGTGGACATGGTTTACGTAAGGAATTAAATTTATGCCACACATGCTGGGGCTGTAAATAGTTTTCCTCCCTCCCCGCCTGGCAATGAGCCGCCACCCCCCGTGACGTTACACAGGCTGAGCGTGGCAAACCGGAGATTCCTTGCAAACTTGTATCCGCACGTAGAAGACCTTGCTTTCCCCGAAAACGCAGAAAATATCACGGTGGGCCACGTCAATATTAACCGCATAAAGAACAAAATAGATGAAATCGCAGCTTCCCATATAATAAACTTCACATGCGTTGCAATCACCGAGACTTGGCTCGATGATTCCATTCCAGACAAACACGTTGAAATTGAAGGGTTCAAAATGTACAGACTTGATCGAGACTATCCTAAGCAAGGGGGAGGTATTATTGTTTACGTAAAAACAGCTGTAATATCGGAACTTATATATTCTGTGTCAGATGTAGACATTGAAGGATTGTGGGTGTCTTTAAAACTCAAACAGAATGACAAACCTTTAATTCTAGGATGCGTATATAGACATCCCAAGGCCCCCGTCACTTTTAATGAAAAACTAGAAAATATTTTGCAGTCATTTCCGGCTTGCCACGCTTCGGTTCTCGTTGGGGATACAAATCATGACGTCATGAAACCAACTGCAGCGGACAATGCATTTTTCGATACGATGGAATCAGCGGGGTACAAGCAGCTCGTTCGCCTGCCGACACGCGTCACCGACACGAGTGAGAGTCTCATAGATCACATTTTTACCAACAAGAAAGAATTGCATGATAAATCCGCCGTAGTAATGCATGATTTAAGCGATCATTTTCTGATATACACCTCAATTAACCTAAGGCCGCAAAGATCTCCAAGAATACTCGTAACTAAGCGTTCTTTTAAAAATTTCCCTGAACAACAGTTCGTTGATCATTGTTCTTATCTACCCTTTCACAAAACAACAATGATGTCGGATATAAACGATAAGGTGACATATTTGCAGTCATTAATAACCGAAGCTCTGGATGTCTATGCGCCAATAAAAACGTTTCGTGTTAGGGGCAACAAGCGTCCCTGGATCACTGGCGGTCTTCTTAGATTGATATCACTCAAGAACCGGATGTTTAAGCGCGCACGTAGTCCAAATAATAATAATAATTACACGTGGGAACAATATAAGACCATAAGGAACTATGTAACAAAAACAGTAAAAGATGCGAAAAGAAATTATATCCTTACGCAGATCTATTCCGATAAATATTCAGGCAATAACAAATTCAAGATTTTCAGGTTCTTAACTGGAAATGATAGCAAAAGCCAATCCATCGCATCTATTGAACATAACAATGAAACAATTACGGAAGATGCGAGGGTGTCGAACGTCCTCAATGACCACTTTGCTAACGTCGGTAAGTCAATATCCAACACATTCACTAACAATTTAAGGGCGAAGAAAAATGAAAGTAGCAAACAAAATGAAAAAGACGCTAAATATCAAGAAACCAGCTTCAGTTTTAAGCCCGTCTCAAGTGATGACGTTATGAAAATTCTTCAAAAACTTAACGTCAGAAAAGGTCCAGATTTCAATGAAATAAGTAATCGCATAATATATCTACTCGCCCCATGGATTGTCGAACCTCTCACAGATATAATTAATTCATCCTTAAAAAGCGGAATCTTTCCTAACACTTGGAAACACGCAAGGGTCACACCTATATTTAAAGGGGGGTCCCCGACGCAAGTTAATAATTATCGCCCCATATCAATTACTTCCTCATTAAGCAGGATTCTTGAAAAGGTAATAGACAAGCAATTAGAACAATACTTACATTCTAACAATCTACTGACAGATAGACAGTTTGCTTTTAGAAAAAATCGCTCGACAGAATTACTCGTGCACGAACTGATACATAACTGGAGAAATATATTAGATCGTAAAGGGAAGCAATACATTGGCATTATTTCTCTAGATATCAGTAAAGCATTCGACAGTGTTCAACCAAATTTATTAATACAGAAATTACATCAGCAATTTAATTTCTCTGCCCTTGCATGCAACTGGATCGAAAGTTATTTATGGAATAGGAGTATCGACACAAAAGTAGGCAACTCGATTTCAAACCGTGTAAATGTATCTTTCGGTGTACCACAGGGATCTATTCTAGGTCCTAAACTGTTTAACATGTTTGTGAATGACATCGCAGCCAGGGAATTTGGGTTTGAATTATATTTGTACGCAGATGACTGCCTCCTGTACTGCGCATCAAGCAAATTAGAAAAAGTAATTGCAAATATTGAGGAAAATATGCCCGAAGTTCTTGAGTGGTATCAATCTAACATGTTGAAAGTGAACGAGTCTAAGACGCAAGTATTAATACTATCCAGTGAAAATAATAACAATACGCTAATTGACAACATTAAAATAGGAAATTTCAATATAAAACCATGTGAATCTCTAAAATATCTCGGTATGCACCTAGATAAAAGTTTATCCTTTTCACAACATGTAAAAAGAATGTGTTCACGCGCAGCACCTAAAATCAAGCAGTTTCAATTTGTCTGCAAATATGTACACCTTGCCCACAAATTAGCGTTCTACAAAGCTTTTATTAGGCCGTTACTTGAATACTGTTCCTCTGTACTTTATGGGATTAATAGAAATAACACCACGAAACTAGAGAAAATGCAAATTTGGGCTATTCGTAGCATAAGAAATACAGCGCACACGACCTCACGTGCAAGCAGAGAAGAACTCCAATTACCCACGCTGGAATCCAGACGAAAATATGCATTTCTACTAAAAATTCACCAGGCAATTAACAAGCACCACCACTTATTAAAGGACAAAGTAATGATCAGGGGCGGCGCGTGCCTTTTCAGTCAGGCAGGGCACATTTTTCTTTTGGGTGGGGAGGGGGGCAGTTAGCCTCTATTCCTCTTTAAGGTTTTTGAGGGGAGTTCCTTGATATGGAGTAAGTAAATTAACATTCTGATCAAGATATCTCTCCAAAGAGCATTAAATACTCACTACGTAGGAATACGAAAAATCAGCAACATATGGAACAAAAATACATGAATAAAAAAAAAACCTCGAATACTAACGTTGCTTGCAGTAACTAAACTTTGGGTAGATACTGGAATGATTAGGAAAATGTTACACTGAAGTTTCTCTTCCATTGTCAATGAATTGAAAGGCGTAGATATTAAAGTTTCTACATGATTCAATGTCATATTCACCAAGTATCCACTAATATCAATGACTAAGTAGGAAGATGATGCAGCGTTAAGTTCAGTTACAACACTTTACTTTGGCCATGTACCCCCAAAAAGTTCGTTTATACTTACGAAGATATTCTGCATGTCAAGTTGCTGGAACACAGACACAATTACACAAATAAATAAACACGTACAGTAACTATAAAATCGCGAAAAACTAATTATTTCATAAGCGACCAATACGCACAGACGGAACGCAACGCAAACTCACACACTCTCAAATCCAAATCCGTATTACAATGGGAAGAAAAGAGGAAAGGGGGATCTTTTTGAAAATACGAGGGACTAGTTTGTGCAATAAAAAGTGTTGTCAACTTTTCAGGTCGCCGGAACAAGCGCGAAGAAAAGCATTCGAGGGATTTTTTTCTATTTTATTGCTGCAGGCTGGAAGAACGAATGAACTGCCTACCAAGCGTTGGAAACACTGAACGAGGCAAACATGAATGGGCAGGGCACCTCGTTTACTGCCCAGAGACGGCTACGAATTTTGCGCTTTTCCATTGTGAGGGGACCGTCCCTTGCCTATGCTGTAAATGTTTGGATCAGTCAGTGACGTCACGTCTCCAGGGCAGAGCCGAAATTGAACTCTCTCCAACAGGACGGAGAAATATATTAACCTCGCACAGGGTGCATGCCCTGTAAGTCTGGTTGCAGCAACGTAGGGGTTGAGGGAAAAAACAAAAAAAAAATATTTACGCGTATATACCGATCGTCTCTTCAGATGAACTTTTTATGTTAAAATTGTTGTGGGGCAGTGCCCTAGTTGCCCTTTATGTAGCATCGCCACTGGTAATGATATCTAGTAATAGAAATTATCCCAATCTGCGATCCAACAACACCAACAGTATCCGAGTACCAAAATGTAACAAGGCAAGATACGGATCAAAATCCCTGTCATCTCTGGCAAGTAAAGCGTGGAATCAACTGCCTGTAAATTGCAGAAAGGAGAGAAATTTGGCCACATTTAAACAACAGATTAGGACATTAATTTATGAATACTGACACTGTGCCTATTCTACCTCATTTCTTCCTTCATAAAACGTAGCTGCAAAAAATGTTTATTTTAGTCTATTTCTTATATTTTTCAATTATATAAATTTATAATATTCCATTGTATGTATACTTATAAACAAATAGCATAACTGTATATTAATTCATGTAGGGCAAAAAGCTGTTTTTGTTGTTCGGAATCAATGTAAAAAAAATGTAAGCTTAATTGTAACCCTACTTTAATAATAATAATAATAATAATAATAAAACATTTCGGGATGATTCCTGTATGTCTATTGAATTGCAATATTTAACCCACGCTTGACATTTGGCTTGCAGAAATATATTTTTTCCTTGTGCTATTGCTTTTTTCCATAATATATGATTTTCAAGGGTGGGATATTAAGCAAATTGATTCTCTCTCTTTTTTTCAGTTGGATTTTGCTGTCTCGCACTCTAATATCCACCAATGAATTTTTGGAAAAATTTTCGTGAAAAATTTACTCTTTTCCGTGAACTGAGAATGTCTAAAACTTCTGTGATAATTTGGAGTAGTGTATAGTATGAAACCGATTGAGAGGAATTCATTTGTTCTTGCTATATAAGAATCTATTAGAATTGTATATGTTTCCCATGATATATTATTAATTTTCCATCGATTTATGGGAAATATATGTGGAATTGGTTGTGAGGATATAAAATGAGAATGAATATAAATGGGATAATGATCACTACAGTACAGTCCTTCCGCTGTTGTCCACTGAGATTTTGATAATAATGATTCTAATATGATAGTGAGGTCTATTGATGTGGGATTATTTCCGTTGCGTGGGACATGGGTGGGTGATCCATCATTTAGAACAATAAATGAGTTGTTTTCTATCCAGTCCGCGATGCTGGACCCAAGTCTGTCTGATGATTGTGAGCCCCAAATGATATGATGACAATTAAAATCTCCAACAATGTTGTATGGGGGATATTATTTATCAATGCTTCTAAATCTGTTTTATATTCTGACAATTGTAATTTGATGGGATATAAATATTGATTATTGTTATTTTCTTCCCTCTCTGAAGATTTGGATAGCACGTGCTTCTACTTTATAATCGCGGAAGAGTTTATGATGTTTGGATATCTGAATTTCCTGATATGATATTGATTCGTGGACATATAGCTCATATTCAGAATAGAGTGGGCCATGGAAGTCCACAGGATTTTTTCCAGGGAGGGCAAGGAAGGTATTTTTTTTTCCAGGGGGGCAAACAAGGCACATTTTCCCCAAAAATAGTGTTGTTCCCTAAAAAAAACATTGCTTAATTTTGAATTTATGGTGTTCATGCAATAATTAACACACATTATTGTGGCTACAATGCAATTATATGTGAGAGACAAAATTTTTGATTGATTTTCCAGGAGGGGCCACGCCCCCCTTTGTCCCCCTTCCGGACGCCAATGGGGTGGGCCTAAACAATTATAATGAACATACAATTTTGTATGTTTCATACTGTCTACCGTTAGTTTCCTGTAAGCAACGAATTAAAGGATGGCATTCCGTTATTAATTTCATTAAGTCCAATTTTCGTGTAAAGCTAAAAATATTCCATTGAATTAGAAACATCATCTACATGAGGGACGGGAAATTTTTCACTCGAGCACAGACATATTCCATCAACATAAACTTTAAATAATCTAGCTAACAAACTGCCCATGACTTTAAGCAAATTCCAAAAACGACTGATTGAAAAAATAAAGAGATCATTTTTGTTACCTACGTTAATAAGTTAGTTACCTACGTGACCGTTATTGTAACACTCATATAACTTAGCAATACGAAAATATGCATATATGATATTTTTGATCGCTATCTTTAGGACTGTTTGTTAGATCCTTTAGGCTTTAGGTCTTTAACCAGAGGGTCTTCATTATCGCACTACTCTTGAGCACCTATCGTTATGATATCAGATGAGAAATGCTTACGTAATTAGGTTTGGTTCTATTAAATTTTATTTATGCTAAGAGAACTAAGCATAGTTAGCATAACCTAACATTAGGCATTTAGCCTAAAATTAAAAGCCTTCTCCCGTGACGTCAGAACGCAATGTTGCTCAAGTCTTGTCCGATAAGGAAGACCCTGCGCCAAACTACGTATACGTATTAATGCAGAAGTATATTTGGCGGTCGGAAGTTTTTTTCTTTCGTAATGGGAACGATAACTAATTTGCAAGGTGAATATTATTCAATATCATCTCTGATTAGATACGAGACAAGAAATGTTGGGTAACGGTTCCGATTGTTTTATGATTTTTTTCAAATTCTCCTAGCAGGAAGACTAATTATCGTAGAATTTTGGCAATCATTCACACGAAATTTGAACCTTCCTTAAAGTAATGGTTAATGTTCGTGGTAACACTTTACTATACCTGAGACAGATTTCTTCAAATTTACAGGAGAAAGTACTTACGCAAATCATTTTCTGTAGCGTTGTTGATGTTCGGGAATGTAATTTTGATTCATTTTAATGCGAATGCATGTGGTTTTGTACGAAAATCTATTTCCGACGCGCTATTGCTGCTGCTGCCATTTGCTTCCTGCATGAGAGCACAATACACTCTTGTATTTTCCGTATATGATAAATTGAACGAAAGGAATGCTAATGGAACCAAACCTAACAGGCCTAACCTAACCTAGTAGGCATACCTCGTCCCTGTGATGGTTTGTGGGGCTATCGTGAATTTTTGGGCTAACGTCAATGGTTTTTCTGGCTCAAGGAACGATCAACGGTAAGCTATCGCCATGTTGTGTGTGGAAATAAACAAGAACAGTAACTACTCGTAAATGTAAGAAATATACATTACTTTCCTAACAAATTCAATTATTTCACCCAAATAAAGTGTTCCGGAATGCAGAATAGTACGTTAGCAATGTAATATAGTGCGAAAGAAATGATTCCCAGGTGTCTCAGGTATAGTAAAGTAGTACCCAGTTCGTTATATCGGAGACACATTTCTTCATTTACCCTTCATTGGTTTCTTTCACCGTGGAATATATTTGACCGGGAAATCATGTATTTCAAGAGAGATATCTCACCGACGCACAATTGCCATTGCTTTCGCTACGTGAACTGCATGCTGCGTACGTTTGATGACTTAAGTTCCTGTCAGTGTTTCCAACCCCCTTTTTTCACTATGCTTGCCTAACCTAACCTTATCAGAAGTGGTTCGTGGGGCTATCCGTCAGCTACCCATGCATAATGTAAAATTTTCACACGTGACGAACATGATAGTAGGGATTTTTCTGCGAAGAAGGTTTGAAACACTGCATACCCACAATATGAGTCAAAATGTGGGTAACAGTATGGTATAGGGAAAACACATTGGCCGAGTCTGCTGCCACGCACGTGTCAGCAGTAAGAATAGCGTCAAATTTGCTCCTGCCACGTAATTCGTCTGCTAAAAGGATGTTACAAATCTTAAGAACAGACGAAGACAAAAAAATGCAAGTTTATGATTAGTGGGAATGAATGTACAGGTAATTTAGAACCTTTTTCTTTAGAAAGCATTTAGCGATATTATTTTAATGCTAACAGAACCTAACCTAACTACGAGAGCATTTAGTTTTATTATTAGAAGAATGCTAAGGGACCTAATCTTAAAACATTTTTGTGAAAGTAATCGCTACAACTTCACAGTATGTGTTACAGATGTAATTGCATACATAGCATTATGAAATCACGATAAAACAAAGACCGAGTGTGTTGCCACGCGCATGTCTCTTTTGAGGTTCCAGCAGAAAAAGAACGTGTCAACAGACACTGCCAAACACATTTCTTCAAATTTACAGGAGAAACTACTTACGGATCTGAATTTCTGTAGACTTTTGAAAGCTCGTGGAAGTGTTTTTGGTACTATTATAGTATAAGGGAAACACTATAGATCATATATTTCGCACTTTTTTACATTGCTAACGTACTATTTTGGAATGTGGAACATTTCCTAAGGTGAAATAATGCATTTCTAACTATGATAATGTCTATTTCTAACATTTACGAGTACTTACTGTTACTTATTTTGATTCAGTAACACATTATGACGGGCGATAGCGTACTGGTTCAGGCCACGTTGTGCGAGTGTTTTGTCGATTTATGCAGTGTTGCAACCTCGTTCACCGGAAAATACCTACTTTCGTGCCCGGATTTGAAATTATGCTAATACATTGCAAACCATTCACGTTAGCCCCAAAAACCATTCTCGTTAACCCCAAAAACCATTTTCCGTAAGGTTAGGTTAGGTTAAGTTAGGTTAGGCAAGCATAGTTAAAAAAAATTAAAAATACTCGACAAGTCATGTTCTAGTGAAAACATGGCGAGGCTGAAACACTGACTATGGGGTTGCGTCATCTTAACACACAGAACATTGTACTCTCGTGCAGAAAGCAAATGGAGGCAGCAGAAACAGCGTGTAGGACAGAGATTTTCGCAAAAAACTGCATGTTTTTGCATTAAAATGGATCAAAACTACATTCACGAACTTCCACGCTACAGAAAATGATTTCCGTAAGTACTTTCTCCTGTGAATTTGAAGAAATCAGTTTCCCTTTACGTGTTTTCTCCCTTCGTTCAACTTATTCGGCCGGTAAATCATGTTTTTTTCGACATTAATGTCTCTCCGATGCACAAAAGCTCTTGCCTCCATTACGTTCGACTGCGTGAACCAAATGTTCCGTGCGTTCAATGACGTAACCCCCAGTCAGTGTTTCCAAACTCGCCATTGTTTTGCCAGAACATGACAATTTTAACTATGTTTGCCTAACCTCACAGAACCTAACCTAACCTTGCATGCATGGTTACTGGGGCTATTTATGAATGGTTTGTGTATTTATGAATGGTTCGTGGGGCTATCCGCGAATGGTGTGTGGGGCTACACGTGCATGGTTCATGGGGCTATTTATGAATGGTTTGTGTATTTATGATTGGTTTGTGGGGCTATCCATGCATGGTTCGTGGGGCTATTGGAATGGTTTGTGGGGCTATCTGTGAATGGTGTGTGGGGCTACACGTGCATGGTTCATGGGGCTATCCGTACATGGTTTGTGGGGTTTTTGAACCAAAAAAAAAATACAAAATGAGGAACACGAAAGTAGGTATTTTTTGATGAAGAAGGTTGCAACACTGCAAACCCACTCAATCATCGACAACGCTAGTCAAGATTTCTCCACCATATTGTGTGTGAAAGGAACGAACAATAATTACTCGATATGTGGAAAATTGAAGCTATTTCCGTGAAAAAAGCGAAATCCCACCTTAAACAATGTTTCGCAATGCATAATAGGTAAGTACGAATGTAAAAAATGACTAAATGAACGAGTGAAATGTGTTTTTCCTATACCATACTGTTACCACAATGTGCCCGCCATATTGTGTGTTGCAGAAGCGAAGAAAGGAATTAAAAAAAAAAAAAACACTGTATGTGAAAAATTGTGTTTGTTTCGTGTAAAAAGCATAATGCCACCTTGAACTATGTTCCGCAATACACAATTGGTAATTACGAAACACACAATATCCGATTTTAATGTGTCTCCGATATAACGAACTGTTACCAAAGTAATAAGCACTGTTTGGATTTTGAAGAAAAGTTATTTATGTTGAAAAAATAACTTAAAAATTACCTTATGCAAGCATGCTTGCTTCCCATGGACAATGTATTTTCGTTGTCAAGCGACTGTAAGTATCGTAAAGTAGTGGGAAATAATGTAGAAGTAAATCGGAACTCTAGTAGAATGCATTTAGGGACTGTGTTTTAATGCTAAGAGAATCTGGCTTGCTTAACTTAACTACGAAAGAATATATTGAACAAGATCTTAAGTAATCGCTAAAACCCAGCAGTATGTGTCAACAGAAGTAAATCGAAATCGAACCATGTTAAAATTGCATTTGTAGCATGACGAAATTACAATAAAGCAAAAGGAACTTGAGCCAAATGTTGTGCTATTATATTGAATTTAATACGTCATTGGCTGCTGACACTGTCTATCTTCAGTCTTGTGGGATTGCACCTAATTCCTAGTTTACATCAGTTTAAGGGTAACAATCAGAGTTCATTAGAATCATAAGAATTTATGAAAAGAACAAAACCTTCAAATATGCAAAAATCTGCCCCTTTCCATAGTGTATCTTGAATTAGCGGTAAGGGTTCCAATTGTTTTATGATTTTTTTCAAATTCTCCAAGCTGAAAGACTAATTATCGTAGTAATTTTGGAAATCATTGTCACATGAAATTTGAACCTTCCTTAAAGTACCTGAAAACTGTTTGGATTCAAAAAGAAAGTTATTAATGTTGAAAAAAAACAACATAAAAAATTACCTTACACAAGCATACGTGCTTCCCATGGACAAGGTATTCCAGGCAACAGTAAGTATCGTAGACTTAGTGGGAATGAATGTAGAAGTAAATCAGAACCTTACTAGAATGCATTTAGGGACTTTATTTTAATGCTAAGAGAACCAAACCTGACCTGCCTAACCTAACCATGAAAGCATATATTGAACAAAATCTCAAGGGTACTAGTTTACTATCCTTCGGATAGATTTCTTCATTTCTACAGAAGAAACTACTTACCGTAATAAGTTCCTGTAGTATTGTCTAACATCTGGAAGGTGTTTTGTGTGATGTGGAAATGTTTCATAGCGGAAATTCAACCATTGATGCATAGCCCCACGAACCATTCATACATAGCCCCACGAACCATTCATACATAGCCCCACAAACCATTTCCGGTAAGGTTAGGTTAGATAGGGTCACAATAGGTTACAATAGTTAAAAATTGGTTTCGAAAAAATATGCGTAGCCCCACACACCATTCTCGCATAGCCCCACAAACCATTGACAAACCATTTACGGAAACGTACGTTCTTCAGTTACAAAAACACTTTTTTTTTAAAAAAAAACCGTGAATACACGTTAAAAAATGATCCGCGAAGCAGATAGGTAAGAACAAATGTCAAAAATTGACTAAACTCAGAAGTTATAGGTGTCCGAAGGATAGTAAACATTTACCATCTCAAGTAATCGCTAAAACTCCGTAGTATGTGCTAACAGACGTAAATCAAAATAAAACCATTTAAAAATTGCATTCGTTGCATAATGAATTTGCAAAAACAAATGGAACAGGGCCTATCTTTCTTTGCATGTACCTTTAAGACTGCAATTATTTTTGATGTAGATGATGTGGCCCGCAGCTGCAAACATTTGATTTTTTCTATTATCTGGTGAGCGTTTCCTCTAATTTTTTACTTGTTATTTACCCCTTGGTGGCTTCCTTCGTTTTATCCATGTATTAATAAATGGTATGTGAATATTGTTATACATTGCAGGAAACAAGTAACGCAGATATGCAGCCATCAACAGAATATTCTAATCTACAAGAAGACATGGAAGAGCAGGAACATTTTAATAATTCTGTGTAAGTGCTTTTGTTTTATTAAAAGTATCACTTAATTTTTACCGATATCCTATCTGCCGAACACGTCTCACTCGTTTATTTCGTCACTTTTTACATTCGTACTTACCTAATGTCCATTGCGAAACATTGTTTTATGTATAATTTTGCTTTTTCACGAAAATAACTTCAATTTATGAGATTAAAAGTTATTATTGTTCTTCCTTTTCCCGCTTCAGTAATACACAATATGGCCACGCAGCTTGACTTGCGTAGTGGATATGGTGTGTTTCCAATCTTACTAACCTAAAAATGCCCCACACACCATTCACGCATAGCCCCAAAAACCATTCACTGTAAGGTTAGGTTAGGCAAACATAGTTAAAATTTTGGGTTATAACAGGAAAATACCCCACACACCATTCACGAATAGCCCCAAACATCATTCCTGCATAGCCCCCCAAACCATTCACAGTAAGGTTAGGTTTGGTTAGGTTAGGCATACATAGTTAAAAAATAAAAATAAAAAAGGGACGTTATTTTCTTGTAAAACAATGGCATGGTTGGAAACAGTGACAGGAGATTATGTCATTAAACGTGTGCAACATCCGGTTCATTTAGAGAAAGCAAATGGAAGCAATGGCAACTGAGCGTTCAAAAATACATGAATTCCCGGTCAAACAGATTCAACGATGAAAGAAAACACCTCCACGAACCTTCAAAATGCTACAGAAACTCATTTCGGTAAGTAGTTTCTTCTGTAAAAATGAAGAAATCCGTTCGGCGGATAGGATACTGTTACCCTTAATTTATTTTGACATGTTGTTTAAAGCATGTGGTTCAGTCAAAAGAAATAAATTATATAATATATTAGTAGAATTTGGAATACCTAAGAAGCTTGTTAAGAGTCCGTATCACCGCTGGTGACGATACCTAAAAAATAGGTTCTTGCATGGACATTCTGTGCTCGAACAGTCAAGTGTGTGGCATTTAAATTTTACTGAGTTAAAGATCAAATATGAAATTTGTTATGTCGCGAAGCCTTTTTTTAAATACATTACTTATTACGTAGTTTTCCTTATCTCAATTTCGTAAAATTCACTTGCTCGCCAATTGTATGTAATAACTTAAATCAACATTTTAAAGCACAAGAAAGCTTTAGTTGTTCTTCTACAGCAAAGAAATGAAACTGATCTTACAGAATTTTCTTTAGAATGTCTGTAGCTTTTCGACGTACAGAGCAATGTATGTAAATTTTAACTTCGACTTTTCTAAGCTGGTCGCGCTAGCCGTTTTCCCCTCTGTACTGCTGGAGCTCCTATTGAATTCCGGCTTGGGCGCGGATGTCTGTGAGTGCCCATTCATCATATCATCAATTCATCACTCATCCCCATCTTCGCAAATTGGCCAAAAGTGGCACAAAAAGCGAAGTAAAATGAAGCAAATCAATCAATCATTCAACTTTCTGGATATACGACAAATACCACTATGTAATGTAACACTATTTCTGTATAACGAATTTTAGGCATGCTCAGATCCTCCGATTATGGGGAGCAAGGGCCTTGATAAAAGTTTAGCTGACGAAATAAAACCCTCATTCCATCTAACTGTTTTTATTACATTGATGGGCACAAAACACGGTCGTAAAATCACTTTATTAGATGAATTTCAACTTCAGTGGCACCATTGTTTTCTGCTGGCACTTTATTTTCCATCTCTGTCTTTCAAAGACTAATTTACGTATAAACGTGGATTAGTACTGCAAATTCAAAACAACTACACATAATTTATTCATGTGCAATATATGGACAATTTATTCTGCAGACACATACAGATAATACAACTAAAGAATAAAATATGTGGAGGTGTTAATAAGAAATTTGCTAGTGGGAGAGTCCAATTACATAGGAAGTAATACACTACCCTTCCCCTACGTAGTTGGAACTTTCGTCGGTTTGAAAATAGTATTTACTTTTATTTCTATAAAAGCATAATGTTTAAGAATGGTTTTAAGATTCCTCTGCACTAAATTTCTAAGTGAGACTCTTAAGCAACTTCTCCCTCACCCCCTCATTTACGCAGCATATGCAAAGAGTGTGAATACTTTTTGCTGAAAATGGAAAATGAACCACAGCAAGAAACTAATGAAATACGTCTGTTTTTATGAGCAGCTGCAGAATTATCTACAAACTTGCTGAAATTCACAATTTTGCTAGCTTGTACTCATTGGACAAAATACATAGTGTCAGGGATGGTGCTACAAAGAGGTTAGGCGGGGATGAAACCCCACAACAGATGTAAGCTCCCTATAGCTGCCAGATTTTTATAGTACATTAGACTCCTTTCGATCGAAAATAAAAGAACTAGAAGCAATCTTACGTAATATTTTCCATTATAAAAATTCCCTTAGGGCAAGGCCATTGCAATGTTCAAGTACATTTCCTGCTTTTTTAAGTAAATAGCAATATTATTACAACGTGTTGTACGTAAAATCGTGGTTGGAGGTAGCAGCTGCAGATCTGCATGGATCAACAACGGAAATTGATTATTTAATACGTACTAAGTGATTGTTAAATCACAAGTCTCCAAACTTGCCAAAAAAATTTGCAGATACTCTTCTGCCTATCTGGTAGGTGGATGTGTTCAGTGGCTGTGGGATTGCTGTTTGATTGTTGGAGGGTCAAACGATGATGATAATACGATTCCTACGAAGCTAAATGTTAACAATTATTATCCTATGTAAATCATGTCACTATTTTTGGAACGAGTGTGAAGAAATATTTTTTATAAGTTGGAGGATGTTACCAATTCTATTGCGAAGGTAACACTGAGAGAACAAACATATTTTCAGTGCAAATTCACCTACACTATGAGACAAAAGTATTGACTATCAATATCATTGACATAAATCAATGGATACAGTTGCAGCTCTCGCACTGGGCAGATGTGATTAGTAGTGAAAATAACTACCAATAGTTTTATGTGTGTTTCACATCTGATTCTTCTCCATGGAATAGTAATTGGCCACTCAGCATAAATTATTTTCCAACGTCATAAATAATAATTTATTAACATGTAGACCTAGGCTTTCAAGGAATAAAACTGCCCAAGGTTGCTGATTTTTGCACTGAATTGCAATATTTAGTTGCACAATGTCTAATCGGGACAAAACCTACAGCCTATAGTGGAATTCGAGCCACTTAATTAAATGTGGCTAAACGTGGATCGAACTCGTTACCCCTCGATTACAAAGCATCATTATTACCGCTAACCGAGGCGGGGAGGTTCACTTATGATCTTTCTAATTCTTAACATTTAAGAGTTAGGTTGTTTCTGTAGTCTTTTAATTCCTTAATGTCGTATTTTTGCCTCTCGGATGTTTTCAATAACGATGTAACGATGAAAGGATTGAGAAAACATCGCTGACAATTATGTTCATTGCAAATACTTGATGGAGAAACTACAATCAGAAAAGCTGCTCCCCGTGGCGGAGTGGTTAGCACATTGCGCTATGATGCCAGACGTCCTGGGTTAAAATCCCAGCTTGGGTTGGGTATCCCTTCATCAATTTCATCATATCATCACTCATCCCCCATCTTCGCAATTAGCCAAAAGTGACAGAAAAGCAATGTAAAGTAAACTAATCAATCAATCAGTACAAACCGGAAAATAAACTTGACGGTTCTTGAGATGTTGAACGTCCTCCAACTTTCAAAAATTCATTTTTCACACCTATTCCGGAAATTGGAAACACCATTTGTAGAGGATAATGATTGTACACATTTTACTCTATATATAACCTATAGAACTAAATAACAATCTCACAGTCACTGAATAAATCCACCTACCAGGTAGGCAGCAAAATATCATGTCAATTTTGTGACAATTTTGGCGACTCATGATTTAACAATTTCTTAGTATCAAATGATCAGTGGTCATTGTTGATCCAGGCAGATAAGCAGTTGCCCTGCCCTTTCACGATTTTAGAACACATCGTAATAAGGTAACATCTTCCTGAAGTAGATAATGTACTTGAGCATTGTAATGACCTTTTATGAAAGTTTTATCGAAATGCATCTACTATACAATAAAACAATATTATACTCTAAAAGGAAATGGCACAACCACAAGGAGACAGGGGGACATTGCCTTTTTGCTTTTTTCCAACCTTGGACGGAAATCATTTATAAGGGGGGGGACATACAGTGAAGTAAAAGAAAGCAAGACTAGCAGAATCTACTAGTAGCAGGACAAGAGGATACTGAAGACGGAATTAGTTTTCATGTCCATCTTGCATTGTTTCTTCCAAATAAAAATACATTTCGTAAAATTTTCTTTCTCGCTTCGCTCGCGGTACCTGCTTTTCTTGCAGTCTTCCGACCCGTAGCTAGGGAGTTGGTCCTGGGAGCCAAACAATCTGATTGAGAAAAATTGTAAAAGAGAATACCATGGTGTCCCATGAAATGTTTTGTGCTCTATTAAATCAATACTGTTTTCAACTTTCAAAAATTTGGATCGAAAAATTTTCTTGCTCACTTCGCTCGCAGTTTGCCAATTGCTGCTATAACAGTTTGGTTTGGAGGAAAACGAGCGCTCACATTTCAGAGACAATTTATATAATTTTTGCTGTTGGTTTGTTAAGAGGCAGATGAATAGATTACGTAATGTATTTAAATAATATGTTAATACCTCGCACACACGCACGCACATATATATCACATCAATGCAAAAAACTAAAACAGTGAGATAAAATGAGTTCTCACCCTGATATAAACTTTAGTAAGACACTGGCGCCTAGACCTGCAGATCTCTGTGGGTGTTGTATTGTCTCATCCATCCATCCTCATTGTTATGATTAGCCAAAACTGCAGAGAACCAACGTAAAATAAACTAAATCAAATCAATAAATAATAGACAAGTCATTTCATGGTCATTTCAGGTTAGCTCTAGAGCAAATTGGCAAGGAGAAGAACATCCCAGTGAAAAAGCCTCGTAGTGCCTCAGCCACGTCAAATGATTTCTACAGCACTGAAGTGGATATACAGGTAACAGCCATATCTTTCTACATTAGTTTTTAATGTTTCTCTGACTTTGACAAAAGTCCGGACAAAAAAAAATTGCCATAAAAGGCGTTCCTTCCAGCGTACTTGGCTCCATATGTCCATCTTGTGTAGTGTAGTTCTCTTCTCAATGTCCTTTCCAAAACTGTTTGGCAGTGACAGTCATCGATGGTTCGGAATAATTCCTGGCAACATTGAAACCAATCCGCAGCTACAAGATATCCAACATGGCAATGATCCATGTCGGTCATAAGTAGAGCCCGGAAGTTTGGCAAAATGCCTCTTTTTATCTACTGCATATATTGATAAAATTTTTCCTGATATACGTTTTTTATGTTGTTTCAAATGTTTTAGAAGCCTTTTCATTTTGCCTATTTTGCCTATTTGGGACCCCACTGCCTATTTTTAATTATAATGCCTTTTTTTGCCTTTTTCAATGAAATTTGAACATTTTTTTTAAAAAAAATGTGTAAATAAATTATTTTTCTCCCAAAATACGTTGTTGGCATTTATTTTTCTTCCGTTTATTATGTGAATAATTTTCGCCTTATTTAAGTAATATTGAACTCACGTATGTTTCAACATTGCTGAAGGAGAAAAGTGTGTTTTAAAAAAAATAGTTTTTCATGCTGAGTTAAGATATTGCCTTTCCATTAACATGCCCTTGTGAATGATTGACTGCTGAAAACCTGTTGCAGAACACCTGCACAATTACGTCATCACGTCCAGCATCCATGTCAGGAGGTTATTGACAAGAAACAGCACTAATGCCCAAGGGCCTTTGCATGGATTCCATAATCAAGTCCTCTATCTTTAGTTCTGCACTGTGGATGGAAAGGATCATGTAGTTGTCATCATGCCGAAATTTAGTGTGCTATTAAGTGATAAGTTACATGGTTACGTGCATGAATTTGGTGAAAGCACATTTTTGACAGATTGTACTATTCTTCTCTGCAAGATATGTGAAAAAACATTCAACCATGAGAAAAAATACTTTATATCTCAGCATGTGTCAACAGCAAAACATAAATCTGCAGCTGCCAAAAAGGTTGGACAGAAGAAGATATCCCTAATTTCAACAGTGGGCACTTCATCCAACAGGCAATCTCAGTTTTCTCTTGAACTGTGCAAAGCTTTCATGGAAGCAGGGATACCTTTCTGGAAAGTGGAAAACAAGTCACTGAGGAAATTCCTGGAGAAATACACTAAAGAAACGGTGCCGTCGGAATCTGCGCTGCGGAAAACATATTTAAGCATCTGCTATGAAGCAGCTCTGCAAAGAATTCGTGCTGAAGTTGGTGGAAAGAAGGTTTGGATTTAAACAGATGAAAGTACTGACACTATGGGATGCTGAATAGCCAACGTCATCATATGAGCTGTGGAACCAACATGCTGAGAATCCTCGTCATTTCTTCTCACGTCAGAACAACTAGAGAGAACCAATGGTTCGTCAGTTATTCTCAAATTCCCTACTTCTGCTCTGGCCAGATGGTGTACATCATGATGACATGTTACTTTTTATCAGTGATGCAGCTCCCTATATAAAGAAGGCTGCCATAGCATTGAAAATTCTCTTCCCGAACATGCTTCATATCACATGCGTAGCCCACGCAATGCACAGAATCGCCGAAAAGTTAAAGTGTTGCACCCAGAAGTGGACAGGTTGATTTCGAACACAAAGAAGATATTTCTGAGATCTCCCTCTCGAACCCGAACATTTCAGGAAGTTGCACCTGAGCTTAGTTTACCTCCGCAACCAGTCTTGACGAGATGGGGAACCTGGATATCAGCAGCTATATATTATGCTAACCACCTTGAAAAAATCAGTGAGGTGATCGATGCTCTTCCAGAAAATGAAGCGGCTTCAATTCGTGAAGTGAAAAAAACTCCTGTGCTATTCAGAACTGAAGAATGAACTGTCGTTTATTTTTGCACATTATGGTGCATTGCCAGAGACAATTACAAAGCTAGAAAAAAAGAGGTGAGACTCTTGTAGCATCCATGAAAATCTTCGAGGAATCTATGCAGCAGATGATGAAAGTGTCAGGAGAAAAGGGGTCAGCTGTTGTGGAAAAGTGCAAATGGGTAGTGAGTGCAAATGATGACTTGAAACAATTGAAAACAATTTGTGATATTCTAAAAGGCGAAAATGCTGTTATTGAAATGAGTCCAGCTACATTTGCTTGTTTTATGTATGCTTCATTAACATTTTGCCAGAAATTATAGATAAAAGTAAGTGACTTTCAAATGTGCCTTTTTCAGTTTATTTTGCCTTTTTTCCCATTTTTAGTGCCTATTTTCCACATTATAAATGCCATTTTGCCTGCCTATTTTAACGAAAATAAATGCCTGAACTTCCGGGCTCTAGTCATAAGCATTTTTCGACCACAGTTACGAAGCCGATTTGAGGTTTCTTGGGAGATGCACCACTCCATGCACACCCTCTGGACTGTCTACTCTGACACACCAACAAACTGGGCCACTTCATTCACTTTGTGTCCCTGTGCATGCCCAAACACAATGACACCTTCTTGCCACTCCATCACGTCTGATTTGCAACCCATTTCACAAACTGCATGCACAGGACTGAAGCTCATAATCTCTTGAGGTAACTGTTCAAGCCTTATCAAGAAGTCAACAAGCTGCGATTTTTTATTGCTTTCATTCAAGTAACACTGAATCAATTAAAGAAAATATTACAAGTATACCGAAAAGATTCTCTCGGGCTATCGACCAGCTGAGTTGTGGAAATTATTCCAAGCTTTCGAGAGCTAACGTAACTCTAATATAAAAACCATTCACAAACCACCTCCGAAGATCAGAAGCCTACTACGCAACCCCAAGGATGAGTTAGGACTCAAAACACCAGGAGTCTACCATATTCCCTGCAAATGCGGGGAAGCATACATTGGGCAAACAGGTAGGGCAATAGAACAGCGCTGTAAAGAACATCAAAGCTCCATCAAGTATTACCACCCTGAATAGTAGGGACTAGCAGAACATTCAATCAACGAGGGACGTAGACCAGATTTCAGCAACACAGAAATCATAGCCAAAACTTCAAACTACTGGGACTGCATCATCAAGGAAGAAATAGCCATTCATGAAGAAAATGAAACTTAATCACGACACGGGACTCGAACTGGACCCAGCTTGGTTAGTGTTAGTTAACCTGAAGCATGCACACAGCAGACTAGCCACCCCATTGGTCCGCCATCTTCACCAGGATCCCCCCTCCATATATACACCAGGTTGACGCTCAGAACTGCACTTCTGCCCCGAAGATGAGTGTGATGTTAGCTCTCGAAAGCTTGGAATCATTTCAACAACTCACCTGGTCGATAGCCAGAGAGAATCTTCTCGTCATTTGTCGCCAGGAAAGCTTAGCCCGAGAGAATCTTCTCGTCATTTGTCGCCAGGAAAGCTTCAAGTCTTACTTATTACAAGTATAATTTTATATATGACATTAGAAACTTCTAAGTGTTTTTCATTGTGCTGTTTGTGTGTTATTTTAGTGTTTTAGCAAATATAATTTTACATTTGGCACATGTAAGGATTCTAAACAGTGATGATCCAACATGCATATCATGTCTGCAATGTTTGATATTAAAAGAATAGACCTGCCTAATGTAAAATTGCATATTTTGACTTAAGTGCATTTCCCGAACAGCCTAGATATATTGCTCTGTGTGCTGAATGGTTTTTACAAGGTATCCAGCAGGTTGACCAATGCTTGTGAATGAATGTTGTGGGTGAAAAGTTATTGTGCACAAATTTAATACTGACAAATTAGGTTGTAGACTTTATCATGGTTGTTTCTGTTGTCACATTGTGCTGGTTTTAAATAATCATTGTTCCATATTTTTTTACTTGGACATCCAGGAACTTTAGGCATACTTACCTCCACCTTTTGTGGGAATTGGTAAATTTGGTATCTGTAAATGCCTAAGATCTAATTAAAATTTTGTCTCATGCTACATGACAACATCTTAATATTGAAAAGTGTACTCACCTTGGTGCTCTTATATTTGCCATATTCATGGATACATTTTGAAACAGGAGGCCTTACATGTTAAAGAATGAGACGTTAAAACTATTAAAAATAGGTATCTTTAGGAAGATTGGAAGGGTTGTAGTACTACATGTGAAAGATGAAGGATGAAGCCATGTGGTTTAACATGTACAAGTTGCACTTCCAGAGGAACCACATGTAGACAAATTTATTGTGAATAAAATATCAAGATTTTGGTACAAAAACTGGACATAATTTGGGATAAAAAGCTGTGTGTGTATATAAAATGGCATGTCAGTGTTGTAATGGTGAATAAAAACCTAAATTTGATTTCGAAACTATAATTATCACACAAAATTAAAATTTCACTTCTAATAACACCTGTATATATTTATTAGTATTAAGTTTATTACTGTGTAATGGAGTCCATTTTTGCTCCCCAAATATTTACCAGTAGAATTAATCAATTTTGCATAACTCTCAGCATAATTCAGACCTCAGAAGGTGTCACGTTGGTAAATATACCCTAAATTTCATGTTGAAGAGTTTATTTCACATTTTTGTAGTTCATTTCACATCATTTCATGACAAAACATGGTAGCAAAATGCACTTCACATTCTTCAAAAACATGAAAAAGTAGCATTACAGTGTGTTATTTCACATTTCATGTTTTCATCAAAAACTAAATATGCATGCCCCTAACCATATGCTGTAACCTTCATCTTTTAGTGCAGAACCAGTATTGTTGTTTTAGATTTAAGCCTCATAACTGCACTACTCATTTCAGGCTGATGCTGAAACACTTACGGGCGTCACAAAGAAGCAAACTCTGAAGCAATCGAGACGACTTCCATATTGGTTATGGTTCATCATTGCCAAATCATTGGGCATCAAATTACATCCGGACGACAGACCAGTTTTGGCAACTGTTTTATATGCTCTTACAGCGACTTCTGCCTTAGGTGAATTTTACTTATGTTTTATTTTTGCCTGTGTTCTTTAATTTGTTTTTCCCTCTGGTCATGAAGTTCAAGTTGTAGTGTAGTGGAAATGGGTGTCAGCCTCCGTGGTTTTAACCCCCCCCCCCTCCCTTTTTACAAGAGTTCAAACAACATGGGACTTCTGATATCGTAGCATGTTATGATTCCTCCACATATGCTTGTATGGTGCATAGTGACTGCATATAATACCATTAAGCACCGGCATATGCTTGTAGAGGGAGCTGATAAGCTACACCCTCCCCCCCCCCCCCGTGGCCCAAAAAAAATTCAAATGAAAATAGTAAAGAACCTACTTTACAATAACCCCCAATTACCAACTTTGTCTGGACAACTTTTAAAACTAAAAAGATAATGGTAATTAAAACAAAATATTTAATTGTGTATTCTGTCCTAGAACGTAGCTATGTAATATCCACCTTTAAAATCCCAGGCCTGTAAAAAAAATAATAACAGCAGCTAGTGCTGTTGTAAGATCAAGTATGAGTGAACCTTCCTACCTGCCTGAAAGATATTTTCTGCCTATGACTATGCCATGTCAACCTTTTTTCCAAGTCTTGTACTTAATCTCACATTCCTGAAGAAGGCTGTACTTAATCTCGCATTCCCGCAGAAAGATCAAGGTTGATTAAATAGTTAAGAGTAACAAAATAAACGTGCTTGTTGGGACATTTTCTTGGCTGTTTTTTTTTTATATTTTGTTTTAATATGCTCTTTTCTTCCCCCACAGGATTTTTTGCCACAAATATGTGGTACTCCGTGTACAATATAGTGTCGATTCGCACCAACGATGACATCCTAGATGGAACGGTGTCAATTCTCATTGTTGCCTTTTGGTGTGCCTTGGGTGTTTATGCCAACAAGTTAGCCTTCCGGCTCTTCAGTCATCAGAAGTTCTTGAGCATGCTGAGGCTTCATTCGAGAACGGTCATGAAGTTGAATGCTGCTTTTGTTGTCTTTTTCCTATGGACATCCTTTGCCGTTCTTCACAATGTTAGCACATACAATTATTGGCTAGGAGAACCATGTAGGACTGGTAAGTGAATAATATTCAGTAACCACTTTCATGATTATCATGCTGTCTGATATACTGTCTTCAGTATAGTCAGATACAGTAACTCCTTGAGTTAACGTAAGTAATGCATTCCGTAAACCTTTACGTAAGTCGAATTTGTAAATTGCTTAAGTGTAACTTCATAAGAAATGTATGTATATATATTATTTACAGAGTATTATTTTATAAATGAAACATCATGCAGCAGTATTTACTCGGATAAAAACTATAAAAGTATGAAAAATATATAAAAGAATATAAAAACAAACTGAAATCCACTTTTCAAATAAATAAAATGTCTTGTGACAGCTACGTACAGTTATTACGTAACTGCAATTTTATGTAAGTCAGGGGGTGGGGTTACTGTATACATTATTTTAACGATCTGTTTTGTATATGCAAGAGACAGTTACATGCATGCAAGTTTTCATATTGTAGGCAAGGAATTTACAGATTAAAGAACAACACACATAAAACATCATTTCTTGATTTGGTGTTGTGTTACACCAATTATCGTGGTACCTCATAGCATATTTCTAGAGTGTAGTGTTTCAGTGTTTAATATAAAATATCTGTGGAAAGATTTAAATGATTAATAGTGAATGAACACACTGCAGTACTAGGTCTTTTTAAAGTAATCTAACAGTCCATCTTTTCATATGCTGTTTTCTATTTACAGTTTCATTGCATACAGCTGTATGTTCTGTTCGTTATGGAAGTCAGGTTATATTTTCCATCTTCAGTTTGATTTGGAACATCCTTGTTGCTGTCGTCCTTATATCTGTTTGCCGAACGCATACTATAGGTAAGCATTCAATCAAGAGTAATTTGAGCCATGTTCCATAGCAGAATGGTTGGTAGGGATGTGACAAACCTGATTTCCAATCTGCAAATATTGGCCAAAATTGACATGTCAGTTTGGCAAAGATCCAATGTTTTCAATAATTTATTTCTTATATTTTAAAGTTTATTACAAGAGGCCATGACGAAGATGGAGGGATAACGTTGAGATGAACCTAAAGGAAATCAGTAAGGATGGAAAGGATTGGATTGACCTTTCCCAGGATAGGGACAGATGGAAGACTTGTGTTGCTGCAGCCGTAAACCTTTGGGTTTAAGATGGCTAGAGAGTTAGTTAGTTAGTAATACATGAGGACATATTGTTTTTATTTAATAAACTACAGTGTTGTATTTTTCAGCTATAAGGGAGTAACCCTTATACTAAGACTTTCAAGGACACCCAAATTTATAGTAATCATTTTTGGAATACTGAAAATTAGGGATGTGACGAATCTGAAAATTTACCGATGCCGATGTACTCACTGATAATTTTTGGAACCAATACCAATGCCGATATTTAACTGATTCCGAGCATGACAAAATAAATTTGCTATGTGCATTTCTATTGCATATCATATGTATTCTCAAGAGATACAAATGTACATTTGCATCTACAAAAAGTGGTTATGTGAACCTTTAAGAAGAACATAGATTTTCAAGAGATTTGACATTAGTACACAATCAGTTCTTTGAAATGCAAAATGAATTCCTGTACAGTGTACTTAATGTTGCAAATTTAATGCTGCCAGATTCAACTTCAGAAACACGAGTTTTGGAAGCACTTCTGGAAGTAACCTACTTCTGCTCTTATTGCAAATCTGTCCACCATCACTGAACACTCATTCACTGAATACTGATGCAACAAGTATGCCCGAGTATTTTCTCACCACTTGCTTCAGGTTTGGATTCTCATTTTTGAATTTCCAATACTACAACAGCGGATCCTAGTCATGTAGAATAGTTGGCTCAGCAATGTACTGTTCTATTTCTGATTTTGAGGTAGGTTGATCTTCTCAATGAGAGTTAGCAATAATTTTATTAGAAAAACTCTACAGTGATGAAGAATCATAACCAAATTTCCAATTAATCTTGCAAAACTATAATATAAAACTTATCAGAAGGCAAAACTAGTATAATCTGTGCCGGTTTAAATATCGGATTTTTGCCGATGCCGATATGTCAATTTCTGCTCATTTTCATACATCTGTAATCGGCTTCGGCACATCCCTACTGAAAATACTATTGCTATACTGATGTATATTGTTATTGGAATCAGTTTAAAAAAAAATGATGAGTATGTTGGATCTATAGATTTTCCGACTTCGTCATGTCGCTAATGACCATATTTTATCACATAGCCAGGTGTCCTGGATTTGAATCCTGGCTTAGGCATACATGTGTCATTGTGTTCTTACTAGTGCTGATATATACAGGGTGACTGGTAATTAGAAGTATTCCCTGAAAGGGGTTAAAATAGAGACAATTTGCAATAAATTTGACCATATGATACCCCGTCCGAAAATTAGTAGTTTTCGAGATAATCGAATTTCTTTTGTTTCTTTAAAAAATGACAATTTTCCATATAAAAAGATGAATTGAGAAAAAACTGCTCGTTGTATGGAACTTATTTCAGCATTTTCTGATAGCTAACAAGTAAGTGGTTCCTTGAAAAAAAAAAATTCCCAAATAACAATCACATGTAACTACCGGGTGGGTCTAAAGTTACAAGTGATGATAAAAAAATGCACTCTTAGTTTACTTGGCAACGTATTAATAACAAAAATGGTATGACACGAAGCGTACAAATTACTTAAATTACTTCCTTGTGACATCTGCTATCCAACAAGGTACAAATGTTGCTAACATTCACATTTGTGTACAAGAAATAATACTTCATTCATCTTTATGTGAATGGAATCAATGAATAAAACAATTAAAGAACATTACACGTTTTGCTCAAAGTGGGCACCTCCGTTACGAATGCAGGCACGCAGGTTTTTACGGACATTTCATCTCGTAACTCGTGTTGTGATGCTGTCTTTGATGTGTTGACCAGCTGTTAAGATCCTCTCTCCGAGTTCTTCTTGCGAGTTTACCGGTGTCTTATAAAATAAGTCTTACATGTGGCTACAAATGTAAAAGTCGCAAGGCATCAAATCGGGGGATCGAACCGGCCAGGGAATCGGGCTGCCTCGGCCAATCCATTTCTTTGGGTAATTTTCATCCAGACACTGTCGCACGCCCAGGCAGAAGTATGGATGGGCGTCATCAACAATCATTTGATCGAGCCATTTTTCCTGCCCAAAATCTTAAATGGCATCACTTATGAACATTTTTTGAGGAACGGGATGGCAATGTTGTTGGAGGATGTGCCTCTAGCTACAAGACGTGACATGATTTATCAGCATGATGACGGCCCAGCTCGATCCCCCGATCAATTTGACGCCTTGCGACTTTTACATTTGGAGCCACATGACAAGACACCGTTAAACTCGCAAGAAGAACTCTGGGAGAGGATCTTAACAGCTGGTCAACACATCAAGGACACCATCACAGCACGTGTTAAGTGACCAAATGTCCGTAAAAACCTGCGTGCCTGCATTCGTAACGGAGGTGCCCACTTTGAGCAAGACGTGTAATGTTCTTTAATTGTTTTGTTCATTTATTTCATTCACATGAAGATGAATGAAGTATTATTTCTTGTACACAAATATGAATGTTAGCAACATTTGTACCTTGTTGGATAGCGGATGACACAAGGAAGTAATTCAAATAATTTGTACGCTTCGTGGCATGCCATTTTTGTTATTAATACGTTGCCAAGTAAACTAAGAGTGCATTTTTTTTATCATCACTTGTAACTTTAGACCCACCCGGTACTTACATGTGATTGTTATTTGGGAAAAACGTTTTTTTCTACGAACCACTTATTTGTTAGCTATCAGAAAATGCTGAATTAAGTTCCATACAAGGAGCAGTTTTTTCTCAATTCATCTTTTTATGTGCAAAATTGTCATTTTTTAAAGAAACAAAATAAATTCGATTATCTCGAAAACTACCAATTTTCGGACGGGGTATCATATGGTCAAATTTATTGCAAATTGTCTCTACTTTAACCCCTTTCAGGGAATACATCTAATTACCAGTCACCCTGTATATATTCTCAAGGATAGTAAATAACAATACTTGAACATTTTAATGTGTTCATTGTAGGTGTACATACCAAAATTGAAGTGTTCAAATCAAACTACTATATCACTATAGCAGAGTTTTTTCTAAAAATTATTGATATCTTTACATAATCAGAATGTTAAAAGTGGCTCAAGTTAATTTGAAAATACAATTTTTTTCCCACACACTATTGGTGCAGAAACAATAACTATTGCAGTAAGACTTGAAGCTTTCCTGGTGACGAATGATGAAAAGATTATCTCGGGCTATCGACCAGGTGAGTTGTGGAAAAGATTCCAAGCTTTCAAGAGCTAACGTCACTCTCATCTTCAGGGTCACCTGGTTGATAGCCCGAGAGAATCTTTTCATCAATAACTATTGCATTCGTTTAATTGTAAGGGTTACCAGATCACTATGAGCAAAAAGTAAGTCTCCAAATGTAGCACCTAAGTGAAAATACGGTACATTTACAATATTGTTACATTTGCCAATAACAATACTATCATAACAAAAGTTTGTTGAGGCTGATTCATATCAATATCTGTATTTCGATAAACCATTGAGGAAATATTTGATTATTGAAATTGGCAAATACCCAATTCTGTATTACAATAATGCTGTGGCATATTTACACGCATATACTCGTATTCAAGGCACCATTGAATCCAAGGTGGACCTAAATGCTCCTTACATTCAAAGAAATACATTATATGTTGTCAGTCCCAAGCTTGATACACAAGGGGAGCTACTTGAAAACCATAAAACAGATTGACAGGACACCATGGACTGACCACATGTCCCCAATGAAAAGCTGTTGGGCAGACCTTGGGCCTCAATGGGCTATCTGCCACAATAAACTATACTGTACAATATCTTAATGGTCTCTTCTAGGAATTCGAAGATTTTGCCGGGAACTAGAACAGGATGCGATGACATACACGTCCTTCTACTGTAAACGCAGTACATCAAGCAAAGATATCTCAAATGGTAAGTTCCTGTTCATTATAATTTTGTTAATTTGTGTTTCCATAATTCTGTAGTTTAATAGTCGCAATGTTTATCTCGTTGTTCTTATTATTGTATTGGAAGAAGCAGCTAAATACATTAAGTAGACGGACAGTATTGTGAAGGTGGTTTGAAAATTGTTGTGAAATTTTCTTCTTTGTAGTTTCATGAATGGTTTTATCATGTGATGTGAAACCATTTTTTTTAATGACTTTCAGATTATGTGTGGATCGATGATTTTGATGACTTAGCAGAGGGAGATGAAATTGTTCCACCCCCGTCACAAGCTGAAAAGGAGATGTTCTGTATCTCACAAAAGAGACCCCAACATGCATTGAATGATACTGCTGCAAACAATGATGTGGATATAAATCAGGTATGCTTGTATTTACTTTTGTTGAAATGATCCACAACAAGGAAACATCTCAAGATAAAACTCAAAAGTTCTCAATGAGACATATATCTATACCCTGTCCCAGCTAACTTTAGAGCAGGGCCGTGCATATCGGCACAAGAGGAGATCTAGTTGTGAAAGTGCAGAGTTGCCAACTGTATGGTCCATTTGCCATGTGCGTTTGGTATTATCCTTTTCAAAAGTTTGCAATGCTTACAGGAAATCGGATAACTCCCGTCTCCCATTACGCAATCCCATTTGTCTACTGTTCATTAGTGGAGCCGTCTCACGTCATTACTTGCGTAGAGACTTGTTCTCGTTCACCTGGTCTACAGTAAGCTGGTACGGAGTTTAGAGACCTTAACTTTTCGCAAATGCTATAACACTGAAAAATGTGGATTGTTGAGAGAAATGGTTATGTATGTACAGTGAACATGTTCTAAACACATGCTTCATTAATTTGAAATCGTAAAATAATCCGAATTTGGCATAAAATTCAAAATGTGACCTTTTTTTTGACAAATTTGAACCCATTCTATGCTTCGAAAATTAAAAATACTGCCAAAATCCGACATTCTTGTGTTTTAGGTTTAAAAAATAAGCTATACCATATTTAAGCATGTATAACATGCACATTTTTCAAAATTTTATCCCAAACTATGAACATGTTTTACACGAAATGATTCCAACAGCTACATGAAACCATGTGTAAGTGGACATTTATTTTTCACCTTCTGTTGGGACATTTTCCATCATTAAACAGAACAATGGGGTTCTGGCAAGAGATCGAGTGCACACCTGTTTGCCACATGGGAGCCGTTATATCAGTATTCGTAATGCCAGAAACGTTTTGCACTACTGAGTGGAGTTGTGTGGTTTTGGCAATTGAATCCTCATGTACCATCGCACGGGAGCTGTAACATAGGCATTTTTGTTGCATGACAAATAATTGAAAATTACTTCCTCAAAAATCATTTTCAGTGCATGACACCGTCCTGAACAGCTATTGGCTGTACAACCCACAAATCAAAATACTGGTTTAGAAGTACAATGAAGATACAATATTAGGTGCATTTTTCAGAAAAATGTGCTGGAATAAAAAATGTGAATTTTGGGAAAACTAACACCAATGTTGGAAAAAAATAACCCAAATACTGTACCAGCTCCTTACCTATATCACTTGATTCATTTTTCAAAACTATGTATTTGATGTCAATATTTCAAACCCCTATCCAGTATAAAAGAAATTTTAAGCAAAAGCGGTATAATGCTAAAGCCACTTCCATACAAAACAATAAAGAGAATTAAGTTTCTCAATCATAGTGAAATAGTGGAGTGGTTAATTCAGTTGTACAATGCTAAAACTAGGGATGGCCAGATCCAGATCCTCGTGGATCCGAAATCCGGATCCGGTTGGTTCCGGATCATAAGGATCCTAAAATTTTTCAGATCTGGATCCGGCACTTTCGGATCCACATCCGGTACTTTTGGATCTGCATCTGGAATTTTCGGATCCGGATCCGTTTTGCCATCCCACATGCGCTTCTTTGGAAAGTAAGAATGTGCTTATAACATATTGTTACCTGCTAATATACATATATATATATAATATATATACACATAGTGTGTGTACGCGCGCGTGCACAATTTGTAATTAATTAATACACATACAAGGGAGGTCTAAGTCTCCCCCTCCGATTTCCTTGAAACTTGGCAGGTGTATAGAGGCCCCCCCCCCTCAAATGTCAAGATGAGGAGAAATTGAAGTGGGGATCTGACCCCGAAACCACGTAAATATGGCATAGGAAGAAACAGGGGGCATAGGGCCTCTCTACACACCTGTCAAATTTCATGGGAATCGGAGAGGGACACAGGGGTCAGATGATCCCCACGTCAATTTGTCCTCATCTTGACATTTGAGGCAGGTTTTGACCCCTAAAACAGTTTTTTAGCCGAAACAAAAAAAAACAACATGTATTTCTTCCTTCGGGCCCCTCTATACATCTGCCACGTTTCATGGAAATCGGAGGGGATCACAGCGGTCAGATCCTCACATCAATTTGTCCTCATCTTGACATTTGAGCGTGTTTTGCCCCCTAAAACCGTTTTTTAGCTGAAACAAAAAAACACGTAATTCTTCCTTTGGGCCCCACTATACTGCCAAGTTTCATGGAAATCGGAGGGGGACACTTAGATAACCTCCGTTGTTAGTCTTACACTTCGTAATTATTTAACACTGCATATATTATAATGTTTTATTTTAATATGTAAAACTGTAGAACAATTGTATAATTTTTGTATAACATATCTATCTTGTTATATGTGTTAAAGGTTTCATCCTGGAATGGAATGTCTCACATTTATGTGTGTTTTCATTTCCAATACATTCGAATGAATACATATTTGTTTCAATGGCATTTACAAATTCACCTCTGACATTTGTGCACGAGTGTGTTAGCCGATGCGTAGCACGAGAGTGTTAGCCGATGCGTAGCACGAGAGTGTTAGCCGATGCGTAGCAATTTATTTATTTTAGGAACAACACTTGAAAAAATTCTTGTAGGACTAACGAAATATTTCTTTGTAATCGAAGATCATAATACCTTTTAAGGTGTGGTAATATTATAATGGGATTGAGATACGAAACTCTCGGATCCGGATCCAAATCTGAAACTTTCGGATCTGGATCCAGATCAGGAACTTTCGGATCCAGATCAGGAACTTTTGGATCCGGATCCAGATCAGGAACTTTCGGATCCAGATCCAGATCCAGATCAGGAACTTTCAGATCCGGATCCAGATCCGAAACTTTCAGACCCAGATCCGTAACTTTTGGATCCGTTTGGCCATCCCTAATTCAAACCAGGTGTTACATTTTCCAATTATTTTTTTTCTGCATTGCAGCAAGATAATCCAACATTATTTTTAAGGTTATTGCAGGAAAGTTATATAGGCTATATGTGCATGCCTATAGTACTAGAGCAATGGTGGTCTACTCTCATTCCTTCTCTTCCTCTTTTCTCTCATTCTTCTATTCTTTATCTCTCTCTCCTAGTCGGTAGGACATCTGACTGCCATGTGGGCATCCCGGTTTCAAATTCCATTAGTGGAATGGTCGGAATTTTTCCAGCCTTGTCCCAGCATAAAGCAGCTCTGGGGCTCACCCAGCCTCAAATCAGTGGGCACCTGGTGACAACCCTGGAGGGTAAAGCTGGCCGGATCATGATGCTGATTACATCACCTTTAAAATGGCCGAGATCGAAAATATCCCCTAAATGTGCCTTTGTGGCATGGTGCTACATGCATGGGAACTTTACCTTTGTGCCTGTACCCTTCATAAGTTAGTTTGCTATGGTGATACATACAATATTGGTGCAATGTTAATCATAAGATGTACCGAAAAAGTTTTGATATGTATTCATATGTGATGGTATATTTCTTTTGTTAATTCAAACACAATTAGCTCATCAATTCATCTTTTATGTGCTTTCCTACACACACAAAGATTAATTGATTTGTTTCTTGTTTTACAGAGGGAGACAACAGCTAAAACTAATGTGGACTCAAGAAGCATAGCTGATGAAACAAACGTTTCAAATTCAATGACAGAAAGTTTACAAGCACAGGGAGGAAGCTCGCTTGCACTCAACAGTAAACCTGCAATTATGTCCAACAGCGACGTTCTCCAAAAGTATTGGGAAATCATGGTTTGTTTAATTTTATTTTAATATTAATTTTAAAAATATTTCTGACATAGAAGGAGAAGGAGCGTTATGAAAATAACACTAGTGGCTATGTTTCACAAATTGTTCAAAATCATGAAAAAAATTCAGGCTGTTGTATATTATGTTAGTATGAATTTTTCTCATATTTTTAACCATGGCTGAACTGATATTGATACACTTCCTGATTCTTACCAATTCTAATGCTTGAAAAAAAAATTGACTGTTGTTGGCATGAAATAATGCCAAAGAGATTCGAACTTCCAACCATTCTGCCTCTCAAAGGCATTTATAAGAAACTGCCTCTTTTAGTGTTGGGTATCACAATGTGGAAAAAATATCGTATTGTATCGTCTGTGATGATATTTTCTCATATCGTCCATTTTTAGCCTCTTTCTAAATCATTGAAGTCCCTTTGTCACATACATACAATAATCAAGGAGGAGATTGAACCATTCATAGAACATTCACAATGTTATATCAGACTAGCTGATTACCTGGCATTGCCCGGGTATTGTTTTATCCCAATCTTCTATTAGACAGGAAAATAATTAATTCTAACTATAGTGCAAAATGAACTTGGAGTTGAACGGCATTGGGAGTGCCACAACTCATCTTAGCGACCCCGTAAACTATGGATTCCACACTAATATCGGTCGTTTTCGATTATTTTTACACGTCACTCCCTTCCCACCCCAATCCTACCGGTGCCAGGATGTCTTGGAGTTGAATGGCATTGGGAATGTCACTATTCATCGTAGCGACCCCGAAAATTACGGATTCCACACTAATATCGGTCGTTTTCGATTATTTTTATATGTCACCCCCTACCCTAAGGGTACCAGCTTGTATTGGAGTTGAACGGCATTGGGAGTGTCACTATTCATCTTAGCGACCACATAAACTATGGATTCCGCACTAATATCGGTAATTTTTGCAACACAGTCATATCAGCCTGAATGTTAGATAACCCGAGAAACACTATTGTTGTGCGGGATTGCATAGAGTGACGGATGTCTGTCTGTGCAGAATTTAATATCGGTCGTTTTGGATTATTTTTACATGTAACCCCTTCCCACCCCACCCCTAGGGGTGTCTTACCCCCCAAAATATTATTTCCAGATTGCAAGTGATACGTGTACCAGGTTTGGTTGAAGTTGCTCCAGACGTTCGAGAGTTATGCGGAACAAACAAACATACACACCCACACACACACACACATCCATTTTTATATACAGGGTTTTCATAAATCATTGTCGGGGTTACAAACAAGCACTGTATTTTACGTAATAAGGATAGATACATGCAATTTTTTGCAAAATGTTAGAAATCTCACCAATATTTTATGACAAAGTCACAAATGTTCCATGTGCTCGCCTCGCGATATCCTGCAGATATCTAAGTGATAGTCCATTTCCTGCCACACTCGGGATAGCATATCACGTGTAACACTGTTGATGGAATTCGTTATGCGTGTTTTCAGTTCCTCAATGGTAGTGGGCAATGGAGGATAGTAAACTGTATATTTTACGTATCCCCAGAGAAAAAAATTGCAAGGAGAAAGGTCAGGGGAACGAGGCGGCCATGATAAAAGGCTTTCATCCTCATCACTCCCGTGCCCAATCCAACGTTGTGGTAATTTTCTGTTGAGCAATGATCGCACTTCACAGTGAAAGTGAAGTGGGGCTCCATCCAATTGCATGATGAAGGTGTTAGAATCTTCTTCCACTTGAGGAAATAGCCACTCATTCAACATATCCAGGAATGTCAATCCCGTAACCATTTTGTCCATGAAGAAGAATGGACTGTACACCTTTTCTTGTGGCACAGCACAAAAAACATTCACTTTAGGCGAGTCCTGAACAAACTCAACAAACTGATGAGGATTTTCCGTTCCCCATATGTGCACATTGTGTGTGTTTACTTCGCCTCGTCAGTGGAAACGAAATTCTCGATGAAATTGTCATCGTCAGCCATGAGATTTTGCATATTGCTGGCGAATGTTTCCCGTACACGACGGTCGTTATGTGTTAGCTTTTGATGCAGACTTAGGCGGTATAGTTTCATGTTTAGCTATTTTCCTAGAACACTCCATAATGTTGTCTTCGGAATGTTTAGTTCCTTGGATCCAGCAGGAATCGATTTCTTTGGGTTCCGTAGATAGGTTTCACGAACTCGCTCCACATCATGATCCGACACTGATGGTCGACCACTGCTTTTGCTTCTGCAAATGCAACCTTTTTCTTTGAACTGTGCATACCACCTTCTAATTGAATTGTCTGACGGTGCATCTTTCCGATATCATGCACGAAAATGCCGTTACACAACTGTAACGGACCTCGTTGCATGATATTCAAGGACACAGAATGCCTTCTCACTAGTAATATCAGCCTCCCTGATGGCGCAGTGGTAGCGTCGTCGCCTTGTAATCAAGGGGTCCCGGGTTCGATACCCGGTGGAGGCACCAGTGGTTCGGATCCCACTTTAAACTGTAGGTCCAGTCCCGATTAGCCTTACTGTGCATAAAGTGGACTTAAAACAACATATCAATCAATCAATCACTAGTAATATCCGCCATCCTGGAAAACTGCCACCTTGTGGCAGAATCGGGAAACAGAGGTCTATGAAACAAATAAGGAACAAAACTTGTTGAGTGCATTTGTGTTCACCGTGTCATTCACCCAGATCGATTACAACAATGAGGAAACGGGGTGTAAGGGGATGACCTTCCACATAGGCACCCAAAAGTCAATCTCACTTCCACATAGTACACCCTGGACTGCATTTTGCAGACAAACGAGGCTCTGGCGACTGGCACCATGGCCAGTATAATTTTGTGTGTTATGTTTTTTGTCCGTATGTGTGCCGAGAGCCCGTTTACTGCCTCAGCTTTTAACGGAAGTCAGAATATTTTAGGATTTTATTTATGCAACACTAGAGTTGTTATTTGTAACGATAAGGGGCTGGACCCCTCATAATGTGATGGGTGCAAAATAGCCTAAGTTCTGATGCACCCAAAATTTTAAATTCAAATTCAAACGAGGAGGAAGCCCTGACAATTATTTACGAAAACCCGGTATGTATAGAAGAGATTGATAGATATCATTTATCAGTATGGGTACATTTTTACTGGTATTTGCAAAATGTCTCATACTGTCTATCCCTGGTTTACACATAAAATAAGATTTTGTTGTTTTCCAGGTGAGGCTTCGAGTATCGTCAATAGCTCTACAGAGATGGATGGTTTCTGTTTCATCTCTCACAGTAGTGTGGGCCACAGTTAACTTAGTTCATTGGCTGTCTCACACACCACACGTGACGGAAGTTCTTAACTTCCTGGCACCTTTACTTTTGTTACCCATGCTTTGTTCTGCATATGCCGAGGTCAACAATGAAGGTGTACAAGTGTTAAGGGTGAGTTTCTCAGATTGGTGTTGTATATTAACACCAATGGTGTTCAGGTAAACATTGTATGACCAACAGGGAGGCTCTATGGCCAAACACGTTAAGTAGTGTACTTTTGATTTTTCCAGCCTCTCCGATGGCATAGTGGTAATGTCATCGCTTGCAATCAAGGGCGCCCGGTAGAGGCACATTGCACTGTAAAAACTGTAGGTTCAGTCCCAATTAGCGTATCTGCACATAAAGTGGACTTAAAGTAACAATTTAAACAAATTTTGATTTCTCTACTGGAGTACAGTGATTCATATCCCAGCATGGATATGAGTGTTCTTTGCGAGTGTCCCTTCATCAGTTTCATCATGTCATCACTCATTCTTATTGTCGCAGTTAGCCAAAAGTGGCAGAAAAGTGACAATAAAAGACAAAAGGGGCCTCGCCAATAGCATGGTGGTAACGTCGCCTTGTAATCAAGGTGTCCCAGGTTTGTTTTTTTGGTAAAGGCACATAGTGGTTCAGAAACCACTTTAAACTGTAGCTTCAGTCCCAATTAACCTATATGGGCATAAAGTTGGCTTGAAAAAAAAAACAAAGGAAATAACCAATTTTAGGGGTTCCCACTGGAAAGCGAACCCAGAACTGCTTGCTCCAAAGACAAGAATGCTAACCATTTAGCAGGAACCCTTATTGTTTACAATATAAAATTGTTATTGAGAGAATTGCGTTAAATTTTGTTGCTGACAATTTTGTGGATTGGGATAGATTAATCAGTACTTCATTAACAGCTGACAATATCATGAATATGCTATTTTTATATTTTTATGAATATAAATGTATAATTTATGTACTCTAATTTTGTTAAATAAATTTATAATATGCATTTACTCAGTTCTATTTATCGCTAATTATGAGCTCAAGTTACAAGCATTCTCTTTTAATTCGCAGTGCATTTGTCCTCTTGACGAAAGACTTATCATGCTACATTATCTGCAGAAAGTGCCTCTACAGTTGACGGTGTTTAACCATGCAGTTTCGTATGCAACAATTGGGACAGCAGCACTCGGTCTCTTATTGGCCCTGGCATCGAAGATTCTACTTCAAGAAATATCATGAGCGAGCAAAATGAATTATCCATCGTATGGTAGCAAGTATATGTATTTGTTTTAATTCAGATTGTTACATTTAAGCAACTTATTTTTGCCATCTTTTTTTACACATAGAACCGCGACATGGTAAAGCACAAGGTATTTACCTTGTAATGCAAATGCAGAATATCACCAGTATTTTGTTGAGGTATTACTATACATTTGTATTGTGAATTTCAAACTAGTAACTTTCGAATTATTCACAACCCTTGCTTTTTTTTAGTTGTTCTGAAGTAGCAAAGCATTTTTTTTAAAGTAATGCTTTTCAGAAATATTTGCATTATTAATGATGTGATTGTAGAAGTGCAGTTAGGCTTCACATTATGCTTGCATTATAATCTTCAGCTATGAATTAGTTGATCACCAAATACTATAGAAAGGTTGTACATATGGTCATTTCTGTTTGAATGCACTTCACACTCAGAAACTGAACTTCAGCATATTGAAGACCAAGTTTTTGGAGGTCCCAGGAAAAAAAATGTTATCAAAGTGTGTGTGTGTGATCCCAAGTAACTGCTTTACTTAGAATTTATTTCAGTTCTTTCATTAAAATGTTTTTTGTATTGTATCTATTGACATACTCTTTTCTTTCCATTTAGTATAAACTTTCACTGCCAGCAATGATTTTCCAAACCTGTAATGGTCTAAGGATGCAGTTTACACTGTACAGTGGGATCTATGAGTATTACTGTGCAAATCTTCCATCACCATGTTCGTGCACTTTATTTGACCCAATAAGAACTTCAAGAAAACTCAAAACAAGCTGTTGACAACTTCCGCACCAGCATACATAGGAGTCCATCGCTTAAAAACACATAGGATGTAAGAGATATATTAATGAAAATAGTCATGGACAATTTGCACGGTAATACTCATGGATCCCACTGTACATGCTGTTCAATATTAGCCAGCAGTATGTTGACCAAAAAATTGTTTGAATCACCTACAAAGTTACTTTGGGAAATAAAAATTAAGCTTTAGTCACAAAATCAATATATAAATAAATTATGTTTTTCCACAAGTTTAAGCCGGCTCCTGTGGCAGAGTGGTTAGCACATCGTGCTACAATGCCAGCTTTGCCAGGTTCGAATCCCAGCCTGTGCATGGATGTTTGTGAGTGTCCATTCATCAATTTCATCAGGTCATCACTCATCCGCATCTTCGCAAATTAGCCAAAAGTGGCACAAAAAGCGAAGTAAAATAAAGCAAACCAATGAATTCACAAGTTTAATATCAGCATAAGGCCCTCTTTGTACTTTTTCTTAATAAAGTAACGTGAGTGCAATGAAGTGAAATGAACCTTCGGGTGCAAGCTTTCATTCTTATGTAAATATATAAACTTGAAAACAATACAGTATTATGTCTGTGATAATTTATATGGTTCTCGCAAACTTGCCTTAAAAAAGAGCACACATATTTTGTTAACTTCAGCATCTTTGAGATGTGTATTGTTTCCTGTTATGTTATTCATCTTATACATCAGAAATTCATGTGTGTGATTTCATTGGGGATGATCTGTAGGGGTTAGAAAATGTTAAGATTCTGGTGACATTCTTTAGCTTTTTATGACATCCGTAACCCCTTAATTTTTCATCAATGTATGTTTGCATAGAAAATGTAATTTTAGAATTCCTGAATTGCATTTGCATCATAATGTGTATGACAGTAGCTTACTAACGGTATTGAAGATTGAAATTAAAACATAGTTATTTGTATAACTACTGGAGAAATTACAGAAATATGTAAGCATATCAGTGTACTAGGGATGATCAAAAAGAAAGAATACAAAGTCTGTAAATTCCAATAGATATTTATTAGATGAATACAAACAGACTCATGTGAAAGTATACTTCAAACACTACTTGTCAACATAGTCTCCCAAGCCCTTACTTCGTGCTCGGCAATATTATGCAAGTGAAAGTGGCATCCTTTGAGATGCTTCTTCAAAAGAGAAAAATGATGGAGCAAGGTCCAGGTGGTATGGTGGATGTTGGAACACATACCACCCAAAACCCACCAGGGTGTCACGTGTGTTGTGATGACCAATTTCTTCTCTTCCCTCTGTGAACAGTCTACACCATTTGGCCACATTATTGCAACTCGTTACTGATTCACCATAGCCAGTAACCCTGTATTCTTACTTTATGATCATCCCTCATATGTAAAACTCTAGATGTGTAGTTGTTCTGCTGAATAGTGCACATCAAGTTGGGAAAGTAACTAATAATTTCAATTAGTAATGTAACATTCCATGTAAGTACAGTCCAAGCTATACGGTCTTCATATTGTCATTGTAAATGTAATATTTTTAACATACACCAAAGCACAACATGTGCTTAATAACATTCATGTGATATTTATTGATCTGCTTTATGGAGGAATGTAACATGTACAAGCTCTCAGTTGTAAATCAAGATTGTAGAATGCAGTTACATTCTAACTCAAATTTGGAATTTAATGTATTTTGTACGTGCCTTTTCTTAACTAACTATATTTTTATATTAAAAAGTGAAAGAGGAGAGAGGAAACACTCACCGGACAAAGAAAAAATTCAAATTTTCGTGATGGTGTATCACATCTTCAGGAGTAGAGAGACGTTGTATAACTAAGTGACTAGAGGGAAGAGTAAGCATGACCTGCAGTGTTGCCAGGTCCCGAAGAAAAAAAAAGGTTGACAGTACCACAAAAAAAATGGTTCTTTCGCCTGGCTTGTCGAAAACTGTGAGTGGTGGTGGGGGGGGGGGGTTGGTTGGGAAAAGGTGGTGGTGAGGGTGAGGATAGGGGATGAGGGGCATTACTGGGTGGCCTTGTTCAGGCCTGGAGGTGTGGTTGCATTCATGGTCGATATGTAGGCCCTCTCCCATCTTCTACGTATTGAGGTGTTGGTGGATTGGGGCAACGATTGGACGATCGCTACCTGGAAGCAGTCATTAAAAGGAGTATTGTGGTGATTGGTGTGAGTGGCAACAGCAAAGTCCAGGTTTTGGGTAGAGGAGCGGTGGTTGTTGATGCGGAGGTTCAGGGCTGTGGATGTTTCCCCCAGGTAGAAGCTCCCACAGATGTTGCACGTGAGGATATAAATTAGGTTAGAGCTGTTGCAGGTTCCTTTGGGGTAGAGGGTGAATTTGACGGTGGCAGTGTGGATCTGGAGGGGTGGGGGAAGTGACAAATATGGGGCAGGTTTTGCACCTTGGGCGGTTGCATTTGTGGGCAGGTGCGAGTTGATTGTGAGTAGGTGAATTGTGGTGGACCAGGATGTTTTGGAGATTGGGAGGGCGTTTGAAGACAACTCTGGGCTTGTCTGGGAAGATATTTCTGGTGTCAGGATCACTGTGCAGTATAGGAGGGAATGTAGAGTCCACAAATGCAACCGCCCAAGGTGCAAAACCTGCCCCATATTTGTCACTTCCCGCACCCTCCAGATCCACACTGCCACCGGCAAATTCACCCTCTCCCCCAAAGGAACCTGCAACAGCTCAAACCTAATTTATATCCTCACGTGCAACATCTGTGGGAGCTTCTACCTGGGGGAAACATCCACAGCCCTGAACCTCCGCATCAACAACCACAGCTCCTCTACCCAAAACCTGGACTTTGCTGTTGCCACTCACACCAATCACCACAATATTCCTTTTAATGACTGCTTCCAGGTAGCGATCGTCCAATCGTTGCCCCAATCCACCAACACCTCAATACGTAGAAGATGGGAGAGGGCCTACATATCGACCATGAATGCAACCACACCTCCAGGCCTGAACAAGGCCACCCAGTAATGCCCCTCATCCCCTATCCTCACCCTCACCACCACCTTTTCCCAACCAACCCCCCCCCCCCCACACACACCACTCACAGTTTTCGACAAGCCAGGCGAAAGAACCATTTTTTTTGTGGTACTGTCAACCCTTTTTTTTTCTTTGGGACCTGGCAACACTGCAGGTCATGCTTACTCTTCCCTCTAGTCACTTAGTTATACAACGTCTCTCTACTCCTGAAGATGTGATACACCATCACGAAAATTTGAATTTTTTCTTTGTCCGGTGAGTGTTTCGTCTCTCCTCTCACTTTTTATTTAGCCCTTGTGGCCCTCCTTCCTTTTATCCTATATTTTTATATTGTCATGTTAACTATTAAGCAACTATATTTAGAAAATAATGTTATAGCCAGAGCTGCTGGATTGAGTAATGTTGATGTACAGTGCAAATAACTGTAAATATTACTAAACTTGTTTTTTTACAATTGTCTTTGTATATGTTAAAAATGATCAGATAAATTAAGGACTTGTTGTTCACACCCGATACTGATTATGCACGGACATTGACATATATTGTTTCGTTGATGAAATTGGTGATAATTTTTATATTGGGTCAACCCTTGTATCTTGTTAACTGATTCAAATATCACATAATTGTGGTAGGTGTTTGGAAGTCACATATTCAGTATAAAATACAGGTTTTATTTATACGTGGCTTATTGAATTCTTTCTACAACCAACGTTTCGGGTTCATCGTCGGATCCTTCTTCAGGGTTATCCAGTGGTCACATTAATAAGTCACTGTCTTTTAAAGTGCTGCAGGTGGTGCACAGTAATGTGTGTGGTTAATGCAAGACAGCTGACGACTGCAAGGTAGTTTTTAATCAAGTGACTTTTATCCTTTTAGCCATATTTCCCTCAGTTTTTAACTTTTTTACCTTTTCAATGTGACTTCATTGGACTGACAACCCTGAAGAAGGATTCGGCGACCAAGGACATATTAATTTTTGGGGGGGAGTGGTCAGGGGCGCCGACTTGTCAAAATTATTGTGGGGCTCTGATCACTGAAATAAATTAATGAATGACTCACTCTCAGTGTTCAAAATCTCATAAAAGCTAAGGGTTTGCGGGGTTCTGAAAAGTCGGGACCGGGACCTGGATCGGGAAAAAATTTCCCGTCCCGATCCTGACTTTTCGGGATCCCGAGCAGAAATACCGAATGCTCATTTTAAAATGTTCTTATTTCTCGATGTTTTCTGCATTGTAAATTTCTGGAACTTATCGCAAATTGTTAGTTTTTAATCCATAAATCACTTAACGTTAAAATGACGTGTAGAATTCGAGATTTTCAGAGCTTTGGGAAATTTCGAACATTTCCCGTCCCGAAAAATTTTCCCGTCTTTATCCCGTCCCGACCAAAAGAATTCTTTCCCGCACACCTCAAATAAAAGCCCATGAATTCCTCAAAGATATCAATTTTTTATTCACAGTTCGAATGCAGAATATTAATGTCACAAGTTTCGTCAACCATAATAGCAAAATATTCCCGACTTTTAATATCTGCTACCATGGAGCGCAAAACAGATCTCCCTAATATATCAATGATCTCGTTCTGAATGTCATGTGAGAGCCATTTGTAACCCGAATGTCCCATCCACTGCCCTAGCTCATGGACATCGTTTTTTGAAACTCATTTTAGTAAAAAATGTAACAATACTCATAATTACATACTTAGTATATAGTAATAAGTCATGTGTTTTGCTGTCTCTGGTCATAGCCCCCCCCCCCCCTCCAAAGTTGATGGTCTAGAACATTTCAAATGTGTATTTAAAGTTAAGTTCATGTGGCACAATTCAGAGTAAACTTTACAAGAGAAGCAAAATATTACATTAGATCCTCTTAACCAAAATTATTTGGGGGCTCTGCCCCACATCGTTAACATTGGGGGGGCTTGAGCCCTATCAAGCCCCATGGGAGTGGTACATTTATATTATTATTATCAGGGTCATCATTAATATTGTTATTATATCTGAGACACTTGGTTCGGATCCATTCAGATATATTTCTAGTTGCATGCCTGTTGGCGACAGACCCGAAACGTTGGTTGTAAAAAGAACCTTATAAGCATTTTATCTTGAATATTGTTGACAAGAATTACGTCTCACGTATTTATCTCTTTATGTACAACATTTATTTACACTTATACCCTTCGCTATATATACATATTTTCGTAACAAATCCAATATCAACTGCTCCTGGTTGCCTTTTGCCCCATAACACAGAGAACTGCACTTATCAAGAATTCACTCTGCCCCCCCAGTTTATCAGGCAGAGTTCCCTACACATAGCTACGGTGCTTACACTCTGTGTGTATTGCTGCATCCAAAAAACTGTCAATCCATTGAGGGACGGCCACTTTCTGCAATCTGTGAGCCTGAAAATCTGAAAGCATAAGAGAGATCGTAACAAGTCGGAACCGGTATTTATACACCCCCAAATCATCGGGGCAAGGTCCTGTTATTACTTTTCAAGCAGGGAAGCTGTTGAGAGAACCCAACCATTGGCTTCCTCGACAACCGGGCAAAAAGCAACCTAAGCCAGAGCATGTACAAAGAAATACACATTTACATACATACTTTCCAATTTCCAGCTGTGTGCGTAAAAACCACACCGCAATATTAGCAACTGAGATGTTATGCTAACACTTTAAGAAATCACTTGAACTTGGAAGTCACAGTGCCTTGAATATAGAATAGAATAGAAAAGTATTTTTATTTACTACAGAGCAAGGTTTAGAATATGTAAAGCAATTGAAGGTGTCCTCTGTTCAGTTTTCTTCTTTCAGTTTCTAAACTGTAAAATTGTTTCTTCTGTCTTTGTGGCTTGAATTTATTGAATACTTGGCATGTGATCTCCTCATTGAAGGTTCTCGGTTCCAGTCCCAGCTGGGACATGGCTGTTCCTGGCAGCTTTCCTTTTCGTCAGTTTAAGCTAAACGTTATTCATTATCATTGCAATTAATCTAATGAGGTACATAAAGAAAAAAAAGGATTCAAAGTACATGTGAAGTTCAGTACTGTTAAAAATCTGTGATACATTTACTACAATGGATTATTGTTATTGCTAGGACAATAATATTGTGATATTATGCTACTTATGTATGTTCCAAAACTCTAATAAAAGCACCCAGTGGTTATGGTATTCGTAAAATAATTTATTTTGTCCCTTTTGATGCTATGCAGTTAGAATGCATTAATTGGAATAGTTTCTCATGGGAAAAATTTTCACAATGCAAATGGTATTCTACATTTATCACTTACCCCATTGTTTGACTAGTGTCTGGAATTAATGTATATACAAAGATTCGTGAGTGCAGCTCTAATTTTTTAAAATAACCCTTCATTGCAGCCTGCATATTTCATAAACTTCACAGAGTTCGACCACCGAACCGTTTAAGTAAAATTGAAGCAATCAAAGAGTTTTTTAACATACTTAGTCTTGCCTTTCAAATTAGCAATGTCACAGCAGCTCTGGCTAAAAATGAAAATGGACCAAAGTAATTTACAAACCAATGGTTTCTTTTGAATGTTCATTGGTGAATGTGAAAAATTGTATTTGTTGAACTGTTTGTTTTACATGTAATATATTTAATGTGAATAAAGGCAAGAAATAACATTGAAACTGTGATAAATTTGTCACTACTATCATATTGATCATGTAAAATAATGTAAAGTGTTAAATTATAAAGTGCCCATCCTGTGAAGTGAACAAAATAGGTCAGTATGATCATAGGAATGTGAAACATTCAATACGAGGTAAGTTGAAAAGTGAAAAGAACTTTACGCAGTTGTTATGACGTAACCGTTTATGATAGGAAATAAAACAAAGGTGTCAATATCCAAAACAGCTCTGGAAATTTTACTTGCATGACTCAAATTACAAATATTCAGTATGAGCCTGTCACATGTAATTGTTATGTCCTAATATTAATGACATAAACAGAAATAAACATCTCAAGATTGGAACTTCATAATTAAATATATTCAAACTTGTAACAAGGTGGATTACATGATTAAAACTTAAATCATCCATAAGACATATAAACAAGATGCATAATCGTTGCTATGCACAGACTATGTACATTGGCCATAACTGCTAGTTCACCACATACAATAATGTATTTTATAATATATATCAATCTTCTCCCCTTCAAGAGAAAACAAACTTATGAGGGGTAAAACACTCTTGGCCTTTTTACTCTTTCAGATTTCCTTCTTACAAAATCACTTCCTCCCTTCGAAGACAAACTTGTTCCTGGACCAAGTCTGCTCGCTTCCTTCGAATATGATCTACTTTCTTGCTTCGGAGACGAAGTGTGAGCATTGTGTTCTTCACTGTCGCTTAGTTCCTGCCGATGCATTTCATTTTTAATCGGAGGATATAAATATGCTTGATATGCACTATCGTCATATTCCTTGGGTATTTCTGACTGATTTGAATCTCCTCCTGTTTCATGAAGAATCTTTAAAAATGAATAGTGTACACTTCTGTATCTGCCACTTTCTACATCTCTTACTTTATATACAGCAAAACTGCATCTTTCAATAATCTCTCCTTTCCGATATATCTTTCTTTCAGGGCAGTAATAATATACTTTACTTGCAATTGAAAATTTCTCACATTCATAATGAACATTTTTAGTGTCATCTTTAATGATTATATTACTTGCAGTGTTGTAAGAAAACATTAATGAACTTGGAGATGTTCCAGTTGATGGCAATGAAGTGTTGTTATGCCAGTGTATTACTGTACGCAGTAGTGATTCTACTTCAGTATTTAATTTTCTAACATCCCCTTTTGGAAAATCTCCTATGAGGGTTAGATACCTTTTCACGGTATTGACTGTTCTCTCAGCCAACCCGTTTCCCGAAGGTTTATATGGGCAGGAATGCTTTAGTTCAATACTCAACCTTTGGCAGAACATCTTAAATTGTTCACTTGCAAAGGGTTGTCCATTATCTGAGACTAACTCTTTTGGAGAACCAAGTATGTAAAATTGGCTTTTTAAATGTCTAATTGCTTCCTGAGCCGTTAAATTAGAACATTGCCAAACATTCAAAAATTTCGTGTGAGCATCAACACACAACAGGAATAAATAACCTTTGAAATAGAAATGATCGACATGTACACGTTCCATAGGTTGTGATGTCGGTGTCCATGATATAAATTGTCCTTTTGCTGGAGCTCTTGCATTCGTCTGACAAGCATCACATTTTGTAACAAAACTTTCAATGTCAGAATTCATTTTTGGCCACCAAACTAAATCTCTGCAAATCTGTTTTAATCTCACTACGCCACTGTGAAGGCCATGAATTTGAGTCAGAAACTTGCATCGCAGTGTCTCTGGCAATATAATTCTATTTCCCCACATCAACAATCCCTCTTCTGTTGACAGTTCCAGACGTTTCTTCCATAAAGCTATTGCTTCCTCATTCATATGTGGATCAATTCCTCTTGGCCAACCATTCTTAACGTAAATTGTTATTTTAGACAACAATTCATCGCTTTTTGTATGCTCCTTGATCTCAGATATGCGTAACGGTTGTAACTTTTGTTCTAGATCTGCATACGCTGTTAAAACAAAATCTGATTGCAATTCTTCAGGTAGTGGTAATCTTGACAAAGCGTCTGCTATTGGAACCTTCTTAGAATACACTATTTCGTAATTCAGAGATGCCATGAATATTTTCCATCTCTGCCAACGTGCATTGTGTTGCATTGGCACTGGTGTATTCGAATCAAGCAATGATTTCGCAGTCGTTGAATCAGTGTATATTGTAAATTTTTGACCTGCCAGATATAAATAAAAATGTTTCACAGACGAAACAATGGCTAATGCCTCTCTTTCTCCCTGACAGTAATTCCTCTGAGCAGGTGAAAGTGTAGCTGAAAAACATGCCACTGTTCGATGTTCGCCATTTATCTTGTGCCCTAATCGTCTTCCAACACCGTAGCAAGAACTATCCGTTTCTAGGATTATTTCTTTTGAAGGATCGAAAGGAATTATAGCAGGTGTCTGAACAATCTTATCTTTAACAGCCTTAAATTCCGATACACATTGATTAGACCACAACCATTTTTCGCCTTTCCTCAGAAGTCGATATAGGTGTGGTATTGTAGATGACAAGTTGTGTAGAAAACGGCTTTGAAATGCAACCATCCCTAAAAAACTTTGTAGTTGAACCTTATCCTTTGGCTCTGGACTTTCTAAAATAGCACGCACATGCTTTTCAGTTGGTGTGATTCCATTTGCCGTGAAACGTCTTCCTAAGAAAATCACTTCTTGCACTAGGAATTCAGATTTACTTAAATTGACTTTAACATTATAATCTTTGAAGCGTTCCAGAACTTGTTTTGTTCTTAGGAAACATTCTTGTAGACTATCTCCAGAAATGATAACATCATCAATAAATGCTGCAACTCTTTCCAATCCTGTTAAAATTGAATCAATTACCTGTTGGAAAAGCTGAGACGAAACATTTGTACCAAATGGTAAACGTTGCATTCTATACAAGTGAGAATCATAATTTAAACATAATATGTTTTGTGAGTCTGGATGCAAACTAACTTGTAAAAATGCTGAACGTAAATCAAGCCTGGTGTAGTACTTTCCTATTTTAACTTTTTGTAAAATATCAGGAAAATCTGGTAGAGGATACACTAAACCATCGGTTTGAAAATTGACCGTCTTCGAGTAGTCTACACAGACACGTATAGAATTATTTGATTTCTTAACTGGCACAATAGGACTAGCCCATTCTGAATGTTCTATAGGAGCTATAATATTCTGCTTACACATATTATCTATTTCTTGTTTTATTTGATCTCGTAATGAATACGCTATTCTGTACGCTTTCCTGAACACAGGCCTAGCATTCTTCTGTAAAGGTATTGATACCTTGAAATCTTTAATGGGTGTACTAATATCCTCATTAAACAATTCTGCAAAAGATGTCAGTAATTGTGAACGACAGTCTTCAATGTTCATTTGTTTTACATTACTTGAATTATGTACGTCGGCTTTACGTTTGTTCATAATCATGGCTTTGCTATTTTGCCCTTGCACATTTGATGTTCGTGAACATTCACCTATATCATCAATCCTTTGCTGATGTACCTTTGGAGTATCAATTATGCTTGAACGCTGATTTTTCGAACAAGCATCTGGTAGCGAATCTTTTGATTCAAGACCTAAGCATTCATGTGTAGAATCTTCCTTTTGAACATAATAAGTTTCAGGAAACTCATTTAGAAGTTTGCTGCGCCAATCACCAAATAATATGTTCATTCCAACTCTACCAATTAATATATTTGTATTGATATTATCGCCAACAACAAAAGGCATCATGTACATTTTGCCATGATAGTAAAGTTTTAAGCTTAATTGGCCTAATAAACACAATCTTTCACCTGATATCGAAGTATATGAATTTAATAACGGACTCAGTGTGAAGTTGCCCATAATATTAGTTAACAAATTGTTTGAAATGAAATTAGCAAAACTACCAGAATCGACAATAGCTTCTAACGATTGGTCTTGTATTATAATATCTATGTACAAAGGTAAACGTTCATTTCGCAATGAAATCTGATCAGCTGCGTGTTGTAAGTTAGAAATAGATTCGTTTGTTTTTTTATTGTACATTTGTTGCGTGTTTGTAGTTAAGAAGGTATATACACTATCTTCTTGCACAGGGAATAAGCTATGTTGAGAATTGTATTCTCCATAACCATTAGCTTTGGTATCCAAATTACTGTTCCTCATTTCACAATTTTCTTTATACATACTAGATAAATTGACGGCAGGTTCCTTGCATTGTTTATTTCTATCGAAACATGCAGCCAAGAAATGCCCTTTCTTCTTACAAAAACTGCAAATAGCATTGAATGCAGGACAGTTCTCTTTGAATGTACAACCTAACCTTGCACAGCGTTTACATTTTATATCATTTGCCTGATTTTGCCGTGATACAAATTTTTGGCTAAATTCAGTATGGGGTTTAGATTGTGTCTTGCCTTTGGATGCATTATTTGTTCCGAATCTTGATTCTCTTGTATCTTGTTGATTCTTTGAAAAATGAGCTTTAGCAAACGAATTGTTTGTACCGAATCTACGTGAGCCTTGTATTTGCTTATTTTCACCTACCAAAAATGCATTTTGATTGACTTTATTTTTATTTGTGCGTATTATCTCATGTTGGAGTACTACATCACAAACCTTTTCGAATGTGTTGGGCATGTCTGACAGTAATCTATCTTTTAGTATACTATCGGGTATTCCAAACACAAGTTTTTCTCTAAGACGAGTGTCTAATTCATCTGTTGTAAACTCACAAGTTATTGCAGCAACTTTTAAACGATTTATGTACGATGTAGCTGTCTCACTTTGCTCTTGCTTTATTTGCATAAAAGCGAATCTTTGAATCCATTTATTAACCTGTGGTGCATATATTTTTCGCAGTGTATCAAAGAATTCCTCCAAGGTGCAATCTTGTGGATCCTTTGGACTTAATCTGTGTTCAAGCTCTTGATATGGTAAACTACCGATTACAGAAATAAGAGTAAACACTCGTTTCCTTTCTTGTATATCGTTAGCCTCAACAAAAGCCTTGAATCTTTTAATATACGAATTTATATCCTGGCTTGGGTCATAAGCCTCAAATGCAGGTATAAAACTTATGTGTTTTTCCATACTGGCTCACTTGGACTTAATTACTATAATTCTACTTACAGTAGTAATTATTTATCTTCTTTAATCCTCGTCGCCATTTTGTTATGTCCTAATATTAATGACAAACAGAAATAAACATCTCAAGATTGGAACTTCATAATTAAATATATTCAAACTTGTAACAAGGTGGATTACATGATTAAAACTTAAATCATCCATAAGACATATAAACAAGATGCATAATCGTTGCTATGCACAGACTATGTACATTGGCCATAACTGCTAGTTCACCACATACAATAATGTATTTTATAATATATATCAGTAATGCATCAAACATCTAAGCAATAATCAACCTCTTGCTATACAGAAGACAGTATCAGGTGGCCGTTCAGTGGTATTTCTTTTACACACAGAGCCAGTCCCCGTGGTGGAGTTGTAAGCACATCGCGCTATGATGCCAGGGGTTCTGGGTTCAATCCTGGCCTGGGCATGGATGTTTGTGAGTGGCATAAAGAGCGGAGTAAAATAAAACAAATCAATCAATTACACATAGAGCCAGTGTCTTTGAATTGTTTGTACCAACAGTACATGTTCTTCCGATAGGTGGATTACTACCGAAACGTGTGGAAATGTCTGTGATCAACTCAGGCTTCACTAACTGCAACACACAATACACCTTATGCTGGGCACTCGCCATTTTGCCCCACTAGCAATCTGGGTGGAGCAGTAGCAAAGCTGCATAAGCATGCCAAGCGAGAATAAAACTTTGAGAGTTTTTATTTATATTGATGTATTGTTTTATTTTCTATCATAAATACTTATTCATGGTTGGGAACCACAAAACTTGTAGAGTAGGAATTGTTGCTTTACTGGTGATGTGATTCAAACAAGTGTTCTCGGGTTACCAGCCAGGTTGAATTGGATTTGGCTTCCAACGTTTCGAGGGCATTCATTGCTCTCATCTTCAGGGAATGTAGAAATGGAAACCAGTGTAGGTTAATATACATTATGCAGATGGCACCCTCGGACATAGTGTGTACAGAAAACCCACCCACACTGACCTGTACCTAGCTTCCGTCACAAAGCACAACGCCTCGCCGTTCTGAACACACTAGCCCACAGGGCAGTAACCGTTTCTGACCAGGAGAATCTACATCAGAATTCACCCACCTCAGAACCAGTCTACAGCAGAATGGATACCACATGAGAGATATGAACAGGGCCATCAACAAGGCAGTTTCATTTCAGCAGAGACCAAGCACGGATAACAGTGTGGCCCTTAGTAGGGCTGGGCCAATTCTTCACAACCAAGAGAAGCCGAACATGAGGATGAGGCCCTTACAAGGACCGATACTGCACCGCACAGCCCCTCTACCAGCAGCAACACAGGACAAGAACACCCTATTGTAACAGTTTAGCCATTCGTAGGACACACCTCCGGAAAGTTAAGCAGAATTCTAGCCAGGCACGGGGTGAAGACAATTCAGAGACTGCCACTGAAAACCAAGGCCCTACTCCGTTCAGTGAAAGATGACCTGGAACTCCGTATTCCAGGAGTATACCGAATACCCTGTGAGGGTGGGACACCATACATAGGCCAAACGGGATGCACCATTGAGCAGCGGCGGAATGAACATCAACGTAATATCTGATTATTCCAACCGGAAAAGTCGGGACTTGCTGAACACAGCATCACCGAGAGAGACAGGATTTTATTTGCAGACACCAAAATAATAGCCAAATGTGCCGGTTACTGTGACCGACGGGTAAAGGAAACCATAGCCATATCACGGGAAACCACCAATCTCAACAGGGACGTTGGGACTCCAGCTCAGTCACGCCTGGAACCAACTTCTCCGTAGAAACAAGACACCACCAATGGGGTGTACATTTGGGGATGTTAAGTGCATATTTTGGACCGTTTTTAAAATGTTCGCCCTAATTCAATTTGTTCATAGGGGTTTCCAGAGATTAACCCCTTCTCCTTCACGTAACATTTCAGAAAAAAAATATGTCAAATGCAGGAAAAGATGGAAAATAGATTTTTGTGATAATGTTAACATTTCAGTATAACGTTTTGAATATTGCTTTCCAAAAATGTTCAGTACTTGATTTGATCAATCGTTAGAGAACACACAAAAGATGACATTGACAAATACAAAACTTAAAGATATGATATTACCAGGAATCATTTCATGCAATTCTTAATCTACGTAGTTATTAAGAAATTAAGAACATTTGCGCAATATTTTTTTAACTGTATTTGTATGGTTCTCATCGTAGGTATAACTCTGAGTACATCGGGAGGGGGGGGGGGTGCATAATTAATCGATGAAATGTCAGTGCATGGATGCGTGTGTGCTTGCCTGTCTGAAGTAATAGTAATAACAGATATAATATGACTTGAATAAACTATGAAACTGCAAGCGAAGCGAGCAAGAAAATTTTTAGAACTATATCTTTGCAAACTAATTATGAATATTATTAATTAAACATGGTGACAGCATCCCACGATGGTTAATCTTTACAATCTTGCTTTGCTCGTTCGGCATCCTCTTTACCTCAGCACATGCCCCCTGCCCCCTCCTGCTCTAGCTTCAGTTAGAAAATATAACTTTAATAGTTCTATGACTCTAGTGACTTCTAAATTCTGCTGGTATTTTCAAATCTCTGCTTAAACAATGATTCACAAACTGAAAGAAAGTAATGAAACACACTATATATTTATAGCTTGGCCTTGAAGACTTTAAAATATAGTGGGAAGTTGGGATGCATGTTTAATAGATACCTGGTATTGCTTTTGAACGAAATCTGTCAAGTAATTTCATATTATAGTCTCATACCCTTACAAAACTTTGGAATATACACTTGGTGCTATTGAGAGTGTATCTTTCAAATACTGAACAGACTCAAGGGAATTAGGAGTTATGTGACTGTTTGCCTTAAAAGAAAACTAAATAACATGTGAAAATAAACGCATGTCATGTTAACTGCAAAGGGAATGCAAGGAACTTTCACTTCTAAATTGAGGTAATGCTTTATTTTCAATTATTTAAAAAATTTAATAGCATTTCTTTCACTTTCCAACACAAAGACCACACACAATGAACCAAACAAATTTTTTCTCTCCACGTTTTCCAGCAGGCTGTGGCAAGTACCGTCGTGCCCTCACTGGTGCGTTTATGGCCAGATGTAAATTTGGGACTTAATGTAAATTAAATTTATTATGTTTAATTTATTATACTTTCTTAGCTTCCTCTGAAAAGTTGGGAAATATTAAATATGCTATTATGTCAGAGAACCGACTAGATAAAAAGAGGAAGACAATTCTTTTCTAAATCTATATCTTTGCAAACTGACAATAACTTTTATTTCGTAGGGTGCAGTAATTTCATAGGGCACCACGACGTTGAGGCTTTTCTATTTTTGTCTGTTTTGCTTGTTCAGCACTCCATTTGTCCTTAGCGCCTGCATGGACCCTCTTCCTTTTACAACTCTCTTTCTAATATATAATTTCTTTTACAAAGGTTAGAACTCTTAGAGCCACATAAAATGGTCACATATATCAACTATAAACGTGAATGAATCATTTTCTCTACCTTCTTCGGCTAGTTTTGCAGTAAAGTTTAAGACGGTGTTACACTAAGCAGAACAACAACACACGGACTGATTGATTGATTTGGTGTTTTAAGTCCACTTTATACACAGTAAGGCTAATCGGGACTGGACCTACAGTTTAGAGTGGGATCCGAACCACTATGTGACTCCACTGGGTATCGAACTCAAGACCCCTTGTTTACAAGGCAACGACGCTACCACTACAACATCGGGGAGGCACAATACACGAACTGAGATGCTACACTGAGGCATTTGACTGTCCTCTTCTCTACCACTCCAAAATAATCCATATCGCCCAAGTTACAGAAAAATAGTGTTGCTAACCATAGCAACAGAATTCACTACAAGGAGTCAAACCTGTATCTTTCAATTTGTTCCCTTACTTTTATCGTACATTTTTCACATGAAAGAATCGAAAGGAGAATGCAATTAAATGTAAATTTCATTGACTCGGGAGGGTTGAATTTACAAATCTGTAACGTATTTAAGAAATATTTATTTAGGTATTCAAACGCTGAACTGTCAACACTGTATGGTATGTGCTCCCTGGAAGGAGGACAAGAGGTCAATTTGACATTTTCCAGATGGGAATGTCTCTTCCCTAGAGCTGACCGAAGCCTTGTCAATGGAGCTAGTGTTTCCAGGAAATGGCCATGCTGCACATTCCACCCTCCTTCCTTGACACTCTGGTTTTAGTTGATCGAAAGGTCCATTGGACTATGCTTCTTTTAGAGCTACAAATGGTTCCTATCTGTTAATGTTGAAGTATTGTCATTCTATTGTTGATATAAAAATCCATATTTAGACCCCCTACAAGGGGGGGGGGGTGTTAGGGGTGGGTGGATAAATCACTGGTGTTGAGATACTCGGTCGAAGCTCTTCGAATGTCTACAACAGCAACAAACCGAGTCCCTTTCAGCTGCAATTTCAATTTCTGGAGGAGACAGGAGAATAGGGAGAATTATCAAGCAGAACAATCCCTTGGAGGCCAAAACTGATGGACAAACACAGACCGGTGACTTTGTACATTGTAAATCAAAAGGGACCATGTACCCTGTTGGTATTGTAGACGTGCCCGTCTAAATTGTGCCCATAGATGCTTCAAAACCTCAAGGTAGAACTCCCCTGCTACTATTGGGAACAAGTTCTCTATTAATTAATGATAGCTATTGAGTCGAAGAACATGATGAGCATTGTCTTGATATCTTGGCTCTTCCACACCAAACTGGTACTTTGTTAACAGCTCATACGGAACATTTTGTCAGCAGTCACGATAGCTTTCAGGAAATTGGAATATCTATCCGCAGCCCTAATCAGGTCTCCGAAATGTTGAACCCTTTAGTTTTTCTGTTTATTTCCAGCATGGTGTCCCTTGTGTTACTGTTACTTTTAAGAGGATCCATTCCCAACGTTCAAATTTACCAGCAAGAGAGAGAAAACATCAGGTTAATTGGAGAAGGGGTGCAAATCATGCAATATGTAAATGCACTACAACATCAGTCTGCAAAATTATGGGAGACACTGTGTGTATTTTGCAGACTAACAAAGTTGGATACTAAATTTATAAAAAAAAAAACAGTTATATTTTTTTTAGTAAAATCTAGTGTACATAATGAAATAATGCATTTTGAACATCGGCATTATTTTTGTAGTGGTGGTCAGACTTTGACACAATATTCAATAGTACAATGATTATTTTATTGCCAATCGGTCGGTTGATGTCATTGTATCTTAGGAGAGATTTCTACTGAAGCCACTACAAGAATGGAACCTGACGAAACCATTTTTTTTCTATTTCTTAAATTTAATGTTCTGAAATGCACATTGAATTTATTTTGTTATTAACTTTTATACACCTCATTCAAGAAAAATCTTTGAAAGTAAGGAGAAAATTGTAGTCGTAAAGTTTACATTTTGTAATGTCTTCCATCAAAATCTTATTTTTAGAACTTTGAAAGTTCATGGATCTATTTAGTACTTGAATGATTGATTGATTTAGTTTATTTTACTTCGCGTTTTGTGCCTCTTGGCTAATTTGCGAAGATGGGGATGAGTGATGAAATTGATGAATGGACATTCACAAACAAACAAGGCCGAGCAGGATTAGAACCCGGGACCCTTAGCGTCGCAGCTCGATGTGATAACCACTCGGCCACAGGGTCAGGGAGTACTTGAATGAAATGGTAGTGTATGATAATGTGATCTTTTGATCTGGTTCATGCGTTTTACAATCAATTTTCCAATACAGTTTTTACTTTCATATTCTGGTGGAATCTGTGCTCAAAGAAAGAGGGATGCATGCCTTTGGGTTCGCTGGGAGATGCTCCTATGGTTTAACATGTTGACAAGAAGTCAGTGGGGGGATGCTTTCCAAAAATTTTCTTAGGTTGAGAATACGAACCCCACCCCTCACTTCAACACTGTTATTATTATTAATATTTTAAGTTCAATTTATTCATCTACTTTGGAAGTTTTGAACTCACGTTACTGATTATTTACTTTTTAAGTGATATTGGTAATTTCTCCCATGAAAAAATTACAATGGTTGAACCAGTGAAGTTGGTTCAACGTTGCACTTGAAAATGAGAAAATTATGACAGGACAGTTGGCCCACTTTTTTTTTTTTTTTTTTTTTTTGTCGCAAAGACCCAAACTTTCTACCGATTTCCTGCCATAAAATATTCCTTCCGAGCTAAATTGGGAAGGATAAAGTAAAAATTAAAAGATGAAGAAGGGAGCATGGTTTTCTAAAAAGCTTGTCTGTAGTTGGTATTCCCTTTTGTTTGAAAAGTGGAAATAAGATCTCTTCAAAATATCTGCCTTTGAATTTATTTTCTCTCCCAGACACACGAGTTTTTAGAGTATCCTACTTTTCCCATTATTTCAAACCCCATATTTGAAATAATGGGAACCCCGAAGTTCAAATTGTGCAAGGTTAAGCATAATTATGCTGGGGTTGGTATCACTGGGACATGCTAGCTTCGGCGTTCCGCAGTCTTTTGTTAATAAATACCGACGACTAAACTCACGCGGAAGGTAAAGTGCGTGATGGTTGGCGGACCTACGAAACCAGCTTAGTTTGTGAAGTAGTGTGGAGCTGTCAAGGTTGGATAAGAATTTTTGTGAAACGTAACTTGTGCTTTTATATGAATGTTAATCTTTCGAGTGTGTGTTAGTGAAATGAAGCATTTTCATGCATCCTATTCATATGTGTGACGTTGTCAGAGAAAGGTAAATAATATATTTTTTTCAGTCTTAGCATGATTGCATTCGTGTGTATGTAAACTAGGACAAACCACGTACGATTTACATGTAATGATTTACAGTTATATAGAGTTAGCATTAATAAATTTTAGATCAGTTGGACTCGTATGTATAATTACAATTATCATGATGAATTACGAATAGTGCTGATTATTTGACTTTTAAAAGTTTTATTTTCCTTTTCGAAGTTTGCCGTCTTGATACGGCTTCATGAACTTGGTCTCGACGCACTGTTTGCTGTCTTATGAATTGGTCGGTGGTAAACAGTATAATCCTTCCTATTTATCTTTTTGACTTCTGTGAAAGTTGGATTGTCTTAAGATTGTTCGAGGTCATTGCATTACTACTGTGATAAAAACATTACCTGACATTACTTCCGTGTTAGTGCGATTTCTTCATTAAATGCCGGTTTAGAGAAACAGCTGTCATTGAACTAGTTGATGATATCCGTGACGTTGAACAATATATTTAATACGGGTGTATAATTGTTACAAATTCAAAGATTTCTGAAGTTTCCCTGTTAGATTCTCAAGATATCTCGTTTATGTGAAGAAATATATTTAATATTACCGTAAGGAATTTCATGTGGAATTACGGAATCCAATCGATGCAAACAAATGTTCTTATTTGAACAACAAAGTTTATACATAATTAACGGTACTCATTGAAAAGACGATATAGCCAACTTGAAGGTTCATTATTACTACACTGATGAAATTAATTGAGGTCACATTACTCTTGCAGTTTTTACTAGTGCATTACAGTGGCGAGTCGTGTTTTTTTTTTAGGTGTAGGAAGAAGTTATGGTAAGAATTTACAACACCGGACCCCTCCCCGATTTTTGTAATATTTCAAAGCAGGGTGCTAGGTGCCAACGAAGATCAAACTGTGCTAGGTTTAGTACCATTTTGCTGGGGTTGGCATCATTGATTGAGGAAACCCTCGACGCTTCCTCGCTGGATGCTTTAAAAACGCAACCTCCCCCCTTTCCACTCCCCACCCCTCTGTTTGTAGTGATACCAGCGAGGTTCCTTAGGCGGGGCAGCAAAGCATGTGTGTCCACTGTTTTTGTGTTGCAGCTGGAGTGAGTGACAGCAGTCAACTCTTGACAGTAGCTAACCTAGTCAATTGTATGTACATTGAGCTCATAAATTTATAACGTGCATTATTATTAAACTCCTAAAAAGTAGAGAACATGGAAGGAAGTATAAATGAACTGTAGGAAGTTCTTCACTTCACTTCACCCCTGGTCCATTAAATATACTCTAACACCCACCCCCTCTTGTACTTGCAAGGCTAGTTGGGTTATTCTTTCATTTCCCACATGCAGTAAAATTTTCAGCCCATTCAAGCTTTATATGATAATTGTTAATAAGTTTTGAGGGGGTGTCAGGTCATAGAATCATATAAATAATAATTATTATGTTTATGATTGTTATTATACAATAACAACTATTATAAACTCATAAAAAGAAGCATTGCATTCCAAATTTGTTTATTATAATCTTGGGGTGTCTTCTACATGATCCATCAGATGAGCTAGCACAAGTGCACATCTGTTATTTTTTTGCTTTTCATACAGTTAGTGTACTGAAATGCAGTTATTCTATTTTAGTAACTTTTACAAAACTCATTCAACAAAAACGTTTTAAAAGTTAGGGGTAAATTTTAGTAATAAAAGTTACGTTGTCTGACCTCTCACATAAATCTCATTGTTTTGAAATTTTGAAAACTGTGGAAACATTTGTTCATTGGATTAAATCGTAGAGTATGAAAAACATAACCTGATTCCTTTATTTTACTCAATTTTTCAATCGAACGCAGTTTTTACTTTGGTTATTCTATTTCCATATCTATTATCTAACTGAACTTTATTTCTGTTACTAGCGGAAAAATTAAGTCTTTCTGCTTTTTTTTTTTTTTTTGTAACTTTAAATGATTGGTGCCAATTTGTAAGAACTGGGGGGAGCTTGATGGTCAGTTTTGACTCCCTCTCCAAATGCCCATGCAGAAATCACCCCATAAACTGTGCACATCATCATCTCAATTGCCAAGTCTTGTTCTCTTCATTTTAAAAGAAGGAAGTAAGAATTGACAAACCTTGTGTGTTAGTCAAGGTGGTTTGAGACAGGGATATTTAAAGACATGAACAGCAAGAAATGGGTTCTGAACTACTGAATATTATTATGCTATTCTCTACTTTATTAGGGCCTCACCGATGGTGTAGTGGTAACGTTGTCACCTTGTAATGAAGGGGTCCCGGGCAGGGGTGCCGACTTGTCAGAATTATTGGGGGAGCTCTGATCACTGAAATAAATTAATGAATGATTCACTCCCTCCCTTTTTTAAGTTTTGGCCTCAGTGTTCGGAATCTCGTAAAAGCCCAAAAATTCCTCAAAAATATTAAAATTGTCATTTACAGTTCGAATGCAAAATCTCAATTGTTCATGAATGGATACGTCACAAGTTTCGTCAACCATAATAGCAAAGTATTTCAGACTTTTAATATCTGCTACCACGGAGCGCAAAGCAGATATATCATTGATATCGTTCTGAATGTCATGTGAGAGCTATTTGTAGCCCAAACATCCCATTCACTCTCCTAGTTCATGCACATCTTCTTTTGAAACTCTTTTTAGTAAAAATGTTAACAATACTCATAATTATATACTTAGTATATAGTATATTTGCTGCCTCTGGTCATAGACCCCCCCGAAAGTTGATTGTTTAGCGGTCTCAGCCCCCAAAGTTGATGGTCTAGAACATTCCAAATGTGTATTTAAAGTTAAGTTCATGTGGCACAATTCATAGTAAACTTTACAAGAGAAGCAAAATAATACATTAGATTATCTTAACCAAAATTATTTTGGGGGCTCTGCCCCCACATCATTAACATTGGGGGGAGCTTTAACCCCCCCAAGCCCCATGGAGTTGGTGCCTATGGTCCCGGGTCCGATACTCGATGGAGGCACATAGTGGTTTGGATCTTACTTTAAGCTGTAGGTCCAGTCCCGATTAATCTGTCTGTGCATAAGGTGGACTTAAAGCAGCAACTCTATTCTGCTTACTTCATTGGGGATTTCATTGTGCATATGCTATGAAATTACTTGTTTATCCAGAATTTGAAAGGGTGGTGGCTGTAAAGCTAAATTTATTGCAAATGACCATAAAATGGGTCTTTGTGAAAAATTTTGTGGACAGTGTTGAGGAAATTTTGCAAGGGTGTTAGGCTGTGTGTGGATAAATCACTGTATCATTGATACAATGAAAGCTTCACTGCCTTTGAAGCACCACACTCAAGAGCATAGCAAGATTGTGGGTTTGAGTGGCACTCCCCCCTCCAAATGTCTGTGAATTAGTAGTTAAAATAATGCATGTAAAATTAACCTTGTTTGTCCACTTTTCCTTCTTTTTTTGTTGTTGTTTGTTTTCATATTCACAATATTTCTTACCCACAGAAGGAGTAAGAGATTATGGAATTACATCTTTACATAACACAAGAATACAGTAAACTAACTGTTAGCCTACTTAATCCCGGTTATCCTGTACTTAGAGTTGAAGAATTTTTAAAACAAATGGTGAGCTGCAAATATTTTTGGTAGATTTGAAAAATGAACTGCTAAAGTGTAAGAAATCTTAACCTTGAATACAAATTTCGATAGTTTTGTTCGCTCACAATGTAATTTGGCATAAAGAAGGCTCTTGCTGTAATTTTAGTCTGCAATTTATGAAATACTGATGGAAATAGATAATGTGTCTGTATACTTTGATGACAGTGGGAAAAGCAGATAGTGGAGGGTGGTAGGAGAAGAGGACAAGATTGGAACACCGTGGAAAGAAAGGAATGGTGGAAGACCAAGAAAAAAATGTAGCCAGAGGTAGGAAATGGCGAAGGATGATGACTTTGATGACATTCTAATTGGAGGTTAAAAATGAACCAAATATTACAAAGTAACTAACTTAGTTTTTGAAAGACTTAACTTTTATGGAGTATGAATATATTAGAGAAATCAGTTTTTTTTTAAAACTACGGTATATTTTTTAGGAAATGAACTAGGTGCGTGCAGTATTAGAACAAAATTAAATATCTATGTGGCAATATCAGTACAAGAAAATTCATACAAAACTTGAAAGTCTCGTAGGACTAATAGGATACTACAGTTCATTTGCATGAGATTTGCAGATAGAGTGAATTATCTATACTCTGTCCTGGATATCTTTGGAGTAAGCAAACAGTAACAAGTCTTTGTGCAAGTAGTGACAAGAGACTGCTCCACCAATGAGCATGTGAGAGGGAATGGGATTGCATGGAGGGAAGAAAGGGACTGCAGTTATCAGCCCTAGCAGTAGCGTGTACTGCTTCACTCTGCCCACTCGATTTCTCCCTCTTCTGTGATGCTGTGTGCAGTCTTACTCTGCACATTCCGGTGATAAGAGTATACATGATTTACTATGTAAGGATTCTTCCTGGTCATGGACTCCACACGTTCTACAAGAAAGCTAATAAGTATTCAACATCATAGCCAGACAGTGACGTGCGGTGACGTCGACACTTGGGGTAGCAGTCAGTGGCATGCTCAAGGAGGTGGGGTTGGTGTGGGTCACACCCCTTCCCCCTTTAGGGCCCAGTATTCCTAAAAAAAAGAATGTCAATAACGGGAGAAGATTACAAAATGATGAATGAGTACTAAAAAAGGTACACGTAAACCCCACCCACAGTATTTATGACTGTTAGAGGCCAAGAGTAGTATATTTAAATAAAACACTACTAAAACGAGAGTGAGAGAGAGCCCGAGCACATATTTGTAATTTAATCATTATATATTCCATACTTGAAAAAAAAAAAGAAAGAAAGCATAACATTATTGTCTGCACATAACACGTTCCCATTTCATAAATAATAAAACTACATCCCATATTATACATACATATTGTACAACATGTAAAATGTTGTGTAAATACAGAGAACTGCATAAAATTTTACCCTGAGTTATTTAGAAGATTTACAAAAAAATATATGAGAAACCAATCCCCTATCTGTCCTATATTAGATAGACTGGGGGACCTGAAAGCCTGGGCTTTCAACCATTGCAGCGGGGAGAGGGGGCATGGGAGGTAGAGGTAGAAATCTTCCTTTTTCTTGGGCCGGCCGTTTCTACCTGGAAACTGGTCTGGCGGAAGAAGAGCGAGCTAGGGTATCCAGCCAGCTTTACCCGTGGAGAACACCGATGGACGAGAAGAGCGAGGAAAAAAAGGTGTTGCATATGAGCTGTGGTGGCTTTAACAAGACAATAAATATTGTGATTTGAATATAATTCGAGATGTGAGATTGATTGATCTATCTCTGCTAGACTAGCTACTCCTCAGTGCACGTCACTGTAGCCAGATATCCCAAAAGAGATTGTATTTAAGTACTAAAAGACTTTTGAACTTGATTTCCTGTTTTACCAAATTGAACAACAGTAAGTATAAGCAGTGCTTGAAGTGGATGTGAGTATGCTTGGTCAAGTTCGGGATTAAGCAGGGGGATGCCTGAGCAAATTATCTTAGCTGGGGGGATGCTTTATGAAAAGTTTCTTAACTGCATCCCCTTTGTTCCCCCCATGTGCACTGGCTGTTCCAAGAGATTGTGCTCCTTTGATCAGAGGCGCAGCCACAATTTTTTGTCTTGGGGGCAAGTACCAGGATAAACATACCAATAATAATAACAAAAACGTTAATAATGGCATTATTCTTATTTCTACTACTACTAGTGCTAGTAGTAGTATCAAAGACATTATTATCCTCTTAGGTAAAGGTAAAGTGTTCCCCTGTGCTTAGCACCATGCCATGAAGGAGTATAGGGAGTGTGGGGTAACGTCCCACACTTTCTTGATCCGGTCATGAGTGGGGGTGATGTGATCAGCATCACACCCCTGACTGCCTTTACCCCCCAGGGTTTCCCCCAGGTACCCATGTCATTCGATGCTGGGTGGGTACCGGAGCCGCTTCCAACGTTAGAAAAGTTCCTGGATTTGAACCGGCCGGGGATCGAACCCATGACCTTTAGCATGGTAGTCAGACATGTTACTGACTGGGCCACTGTGGCCATTATCCTCTTAAATTATGCAAAAAGGGGATAGAAGTCAGTGAGTGGAACAAATGATTTGAAATATCCGTCAATTTCACATTAGTTAAAAATGGGAAACAATCACACAAACTGTATTGTTGAATGGCAGAAAGTGAATGATAAATGCATTCCAAAGATAATTCTTTTTGTACATATAACATGTATAACTTTCATGTACAACATATGTTTTACACATATGCAACATGGAGCGACATAAAATAAGAAAACACATATGCAACATGCTAACACTGAATTGTATATATATTCTAAGTTAATTCAATACATATATACAACACATATTATTTAAATACATTACAGAAAACATATACCAAGCGAATCGAGCAAGAACATTTTTAAATCTAACTTTTGCAATTGAAAGCAATATTGATTTAATAGGGTGCAAATAATTCCACTGGACACCATGGCATTCTCTCTTTCACAACTATTTTTCCATTTAGATCATTCAGCACCCATGGCTGACTCTCCCCGCCCCTTACCTACAGCTCTGAACTTGACAAGACTGAGAAAAGCAGGCAATGCGAGTGAAGCAACCAAGAAAATTTTACGAAATGTATTTTTATTTGCATAAAACTTGAAATCGAAGGGGGCAATTGCTTCTCCCCCCCTGTGGGTGCCCTTGGCCGTCAATGTTTGCCCCCAAAAATTGATTTCCATCGAAGGTTTGGGGGGGGGGCAATGCCCTCCCCCCTGTGGTTGCGCCACTGCCTTTGATACTACAGTTATTATACAGTAATCCCTAATGACTAGTTGAAAGTAAGCTGCTGGCGCGGAATTTCTATTGGTGGGAACAAATTACTTCAGGCATCAACAAGCATGTATTCTGGGCTGCGACACTTTTAGCATTCATTCGCATTGATTATTTTCACTTTCGCTGATACTTTATTTTGGATTCTGGTTCCTGATAGCAAATGGATCCATCACCAGCAAGTACCATTGCTATTATATCTGCATTTGGAAAATGTGTTGCTGAACTACTTCTACATCTTTAGACTGGCAGAAGTTACGTCAGATTGGGGCTAGCCTTTCAATTGCCGTGATTTCCAGTAGCGCATTCTGAAAATTTGACCTGGTTTACGCCAGCAATTCGTATTTATTGTATATATTTATTATACACTCCTGATGAAAAGTTTGAAATATTGTTACGTTAGATAATAGGTGATAGACACGGCCTTGGAATTCAACAATACATGGTATCTGTCTGGTGGGTGTTCTTGTCTTTTCACCGACATATGCCATCGTGCCTTTCACCTATTGCCTAATTTAACAATATTGCAAACTTTTTGTGAGGAGTGTATATTCATTAGATAGAAATAAAAGCACCAATGCAGACATGCAAGTACAACAAAAACAGAAGTCCGGCAACTTCAAATTTTCGGGCAATTTCTAAACATATGAAAAATGTTGGTTTGCTGTATACCAGGTAACATGGGAGAATGCGCCGCAGATGATTTCTAGGAATTTTATGGAACAATATTATATTAATACACAGCCTATCAATGAATGGATTAGTTGAATGTGCAGTGAAACTATAAAAAAAAAAAAAAATCAAAGAAAGAGTTTGCATCATTATTGAACATTAATATGTTATGTTGAATTTTCAACCAACGTCAGATTTAATTTTAACAAGAAAACATTAGCAATAATTTGCTAAAGAGCCAGAAATTAAGGAGCTTGCAAAGAATTTGGACAAAGGGAGAGAATATAAGGTGAAGTACCACTGTTTCATAGAGAGAAATGGAAGATGACAAAATTCGAGATAGGACATGTAGTCAAAATCAGTTGACACAGTACTGCATAATAAAATAAAATAATTTTCAATCGAACAAATAAGAAAATTGCCTCAGAAGAATAAGATAGAGGAAGGGAACAACCGCATCGAGGATAGGTGTGGAGTTTATGATTTTGTATCTATTAATATCAATAATAACATGGTTTATGACAATGAGAGACTTGGGAGTATAGTTATCAGGAGAGTTATCCAGGTTCGATACCCTGTGGAGGTACATGGTGGTTCAGATCCCACTTTCAACTGTAGGGTCAGACCCAATTAGCCTAACTGTGCGTAAAAGTGGACTTAAAACACAAATGAGAGAGAGCTCAAAAGTTAGAGCACAGTTACGAGAAACCATTAGAGGTTACAGGTTTCTTTTGAAAAAGGATAATTATATTCAGTGGAGAAATACAATGTGATCTTGTCTTCCTTCCATTGTGGCATACGAGAGTAAACTCTGATATTATCAGTCAATTGTTTCAGATTGTAACCAGTGTGTAACTATGCGTTATAAGATGGAACTTTGATTAGTACAGAATAATGTACAATATACAAAACACATGGATCCATAGAATATTATTTTTGGGATTATTGACCCCCACCCTCATTTTATGGAGATAAAGGTGGAGTGTCTGGATAATTAGCAAAGCTACATGTACCACCCAGTCTAGTTGCATGAAAATCACCTTCGCCCCAAGCCCTCTGAATTCTGTTGGGCATAACTTGACCAAAAACTATGTTAGCCTTGGGCCTCCAGATATATTATAGGGAGATTGATTTCTTAGATTTTAGATTTCCATCACTGGAAATGATTCAGTCAAAGCATGCTCTCTCTTCATCACCAGTTAAATGTGTTGGATTTGTAGCTGAGAGAATACTCAACAGTAACCATGTATTTTAGTGTTCCATGGTACATTAACTTCTGCATTGCTCATTCAGATTTGATGGCAAAGTTTATGGGAGTCGTTTTTCAAAAGAGTATTATAGTATTGTAGCATGGTTGAACCAAGTGGTTGTATTGGGTTTGATTGGATGTGTGTGCTTCCATAAGACTGATTGATTGGTTGATTTAGTTTATTTTACTTCATGTTTTGTGCCTTTTGGCTAATTTGCGAAGATGGGGATGAGTGATGAAATGATGAAATTGAGGAATGGACATTCACAAACAACCAAGCCCGAGCGGGATTAAAACCCGGCCCTTGGCGTCGGCTTCCATAAGAGTTTTAGGCTATTCTTTAATTCAATAGATATTGTGATGCGGCACATTAACATGGAATCATAATAGTAAGTCTTTCACAAAATAGTTATTGCCGTCCTAAATTTATGGCTAGAAGCTCTGTCCTAGACAAGATATCCTGAGGGCACATAGTGGAAAGGTAGAGCAAGGAGCTCACATATCCTCGTGGTTGATGAAATCAGTGTGATGAACACAATTCTCCAGCTGGAATGAGGCTGAATTGTTGAGAGCAGTGAGGAAACATCCCAATACCCTCTGGGTGGTTGTTAGTCATTCACTCTCTCAATCATCTTTACTGTTTTGCAAGGAGACCTAGGAACTTAGTGGAAATGCAGGTTCAGCCAGGATAAGAACCGATCACATGTCAAAAAGCTACAGTACAACAGTTATCCGGAAAGAAGTCTCGATAGGTTATTTCCATTTGATATACGCACTAATTTTCGACATAGTTAACATCACTGTTGAGTGACCAGTGTTTGTATCCCTTTATGGTAGAATTATACAATGCAAACCAAGTGGTAATAACTTCTTTGGCGTCGTTGTTGCCACCCATCAAGGAAGTATTTCAGATGCAGGAACACATGGAGGTACATGAGAAGTGAATAATAGGTAATCTTCTGTTCACTATAATCTTGCCCTCAACTGAACATCAAGGAAGTATTTCAGATGCAGGAACACATGGAGGTACATGAGAAGTGAATAATAGGTAATCTTCTGTTCACTATAATCTTGCCCTCAACTGAACATGCTAAATCTTCAAACACCACAAGATGTCCGTTCTGTGAATCAAGCAAATTTCCGCATCCTTCGTTAAAGGATCGCACCCAAGCCCATCCATTGAATCACCTCCATCCTCTCAAATTTACGGTAAATTTCATCCGGTTTCATGTTCCTCGCATTCAAGAGATGTGTTACGAACCTCATTTCATATGTGGCTGGCTTCAAGATTTCCTTGTGTACAATAAACACACAGCACTGTGCGTTAACGCTGTTCTATTGCCTACAAATGCTAAAGTATCAACAAGCTCGCCACACATGCCTACCATTGTAACTTCAGCTGTGCAGCGGCAATAAATTGCAAATTGAACTTACTTTCTGGATAAACCCTGTACATCTGTGTGTGTCACCAGCTGGGTATATTTCCAGTGTTAAGGAAGTTCCAGTAACTTCGAAAGAAGTTACTGGATATTACACAAATTATATTATAGCATCCCCCTTAGAATTAGCGGTATGTTTGTGTGAGATCGTACTGTTTTAAAAAGTGGTAGAATAAGAAAAGAATTCACACTGAAGATACTGCCAGCTTGAACTTTGTCCTCATTCAGCAGAACGAGATACCCATATTTTGGTGCTAGTCGTGGCTATTTATCTATTAAGGAGCTGCATAATTAGAATGAATGTAGCTACCACATTATTATTATTATTATTCAGAATCAGAACATACCTCGAAAGCCTTATCACTATGATATGTAACCACTAATTGGTTATTGGAAGTTGCTTGTTAGTATCATAGATTACTGACTCCAGTTTAGCTAAGTGCGAAATTGCTGTTTTTTGTGTATTTTTCACGTTGATTCTATTTATTATTGGCCTATATTTACAAAATTTATAGCGCGCATTGTCATTGGTCTGACGTGCGTTCGATTCACACCACCGGCAAAAGAAATTTCACTTGAAAACGAGAGAAGAGGTGCTCTCTCTAAGCGTAGTGTTAGAATAAATATATTTTAAAGCACTCGACAATGGATAATGTCAATTTTTAATTGTTTTTACAAGGCGACGACGTCATCTTTACGCATCGGGGAGGCTTTGATATTTGAGAAGTCACAGAGATTTTTTCCCACTAGATATTTCTGAAATACCAGCCTGACCAGTGGCGGCGATTGGGTTCCAAAACCGAGGGGCAAAGACAGTTTACTTTCCCTCGTAGATAAGGTTAGCGTAGTGCGGGGGCAAAAAGTGGAGGGGGGAATTGTCCCCCTAATCGCCGCCATTGAGTCTGACTATTCTGCAACTACAAGTATAGTCGTGCAAACTCCCCGATGTGGTGGTAGTAACGTTGTCGCCTTGTAATCAAGGGGTCCCTGGTTCGATACTCGGTGGAGGTGCCTAGTGGTTCGGATCCCACTTTAAACCGGATGTCCAGTCCCGATTGTGCATTAAGTGGACTTTAAATGAAACGAACTCAACAAGTATAGTTGTATCTTTTCAGTTTCTTCTGCTTGGTTCTTGAATTGATATTAATTTTCCAGCTGAGTCCATCGTCATAAGTCACTTACAATTCAGCTGCAATAACACATCCGCTCCTATTATATGATAAGTGGCATGTTAGATGATGCTGGCCTCTGAAGGAGAAATGAAGGTCACGAAGGATTGAGCCCACATGATAATTGAAGGAGTAATAGCCGGGAATTGCTTTTTATGTGCTCATTATACTTAAATTACTAGTGTCGCTTGTGACGTGCCGGAAGTTTCTTGAAGAATGGCATATGGTTTCTTCTGAATTCATTCCACCATATTGCAACCTTTTGCAGCATCGTTATGGAGCGGTAACCTTGATAGAAAGCATTATTCATTAATACAGTGGTTTGGCCGATAGTCTAATGTGTAACTTTTTCGTCTTTGTATCAGTCTCGTAGCTTGAATTGATCTCCGGGGGTGGCTTTGTAAACCAAGTCTGACATCATCCCTTACTGCACACTCCATACTACTTTTGATGATACAGATATTTATATCATACAAGATAAAATGCACAATATTAAATCACAGTGCCTACCATACATTCCACCCCTGGCCGAAGCAATAAAACTCCCCTTCGTTCCCAAAACTTGGGAGATGTTGACCTTTGATGCAGATGTGGAAGGAATATGGATGATGGTATCAAAGTCACAGATTTCTGTCTAAAGGGGAGGCCGCAAAAGGGGCAGCAACGGGCCTGCTTTGTATTAAAATGGATTCAAGGATCTATTTTGGGAAGATGTACTTCATTCAGTGGTTCTTTCGTATCCTACTTCTATGCCATAAGTGAAGAGTCGAAAATTATCATTACATCCTTTCTTGTTTATTGGTATTTTTCAGAACGTTTGCAGCTTTTATTGAATTTTAACCTTTTCTCATTTCTTTACGGCTTCTTAACTTCATTTTACCCATTCCCTGTCGGTTGGTCCTTTCTAGTCACGCTTACTACTTACTAAAATTCTCAAGTATTGGGGCTTTTTTGGTTGATTGATTTGGTTTATTTTACTTCGCTTTTCTGTCACTTTTTCTAATCGCGAAGATGAGGATACGTTTGATGAAATCGACGAAGGGACACTCGCAAAGAACACCTCTGTCGTCGTGACTTTTTTGGCATTTACATAAAATTCAAGCGGGCATTTTAGCATGTAAAATAAACTTGTAGGTCTTTTTTTTTTTGTAATGTGGGTGCTTTCAAATAATGTGAAGACCATTTGTGAGATTTTTAGGTCTTAAATTTCCTAACCAATACGCATGAATATGAAAGCTGCTGACTCCCTTGCCCCTGTCCTAATGTCGCATTTCTAGACAAATGGGTACAGAACTCGCAGAGCATAGGAAACGTACATGCATTTAAGATATATGTGATTTTAGTGTTTGTATAATTTATATACTAATCGCAAGTCCAACTGGAGGCTGGCCTACTTTTTGTTACATAGCTCTGTCTGTCCACCAATCGTCTTCGGGGGTGTGTGGCTCGATGAGTGTCAACAACATCAGTTGCGAAGTAAGAGCTGTGGGGGTAACATCGCTCTCCCGTTAGAACGTTGCCAAGCGTACGTCTGTTTTTGTCACTTGTTTTTATTGGTTTGTTTGTACAGTGTTTTGGTGTTTTGTGTAATTTTCCGTTCTTTGTGTACTATTGCACAACTTTTATCCAGTAACGGCGCTGATCGAATATCTCTCTCTCCCGTTTTACAGTACGTTTGGCAACATGCTGTGTATCCGACGCTCATTTGTTTCGTCCCGCCAGGAACTTTCGGTGCCTTGTGACTCGAAAAAGCCTGATGTCAGTCGAAGAAAATTAAACTGATCGCTGATTCGTTGTTTTCCAGCTGCCAGTTGAAATTGCGAGCGGTATAATGTATATGGGAGGGTGTGCACATGATCATGTGAACAGTACAAGGAGACGCACCTAGTCGCACGTCCGTGACATAGCCTTCCCGATGGCGAAGTGATAATGTGGTCATCTTGCGATGAAAGGGTCTCTGCAGGACCATTGCACAGATGTTCGGATCCCAGTAGGTCCAGTCCCGATTAGTATATCGGAGTATAAAATGGGACAAGAAAACAAACTTTCTCATTTCTGCGATTAACCCAGAGACGCAGAAAAGGCAGCAACATGAAGCATGAACGAAAGGGTGCTCGTTAGCATCGCCGACGTGAAAGTTACGCACGCTGATCTTTCCTTGACCTTGAATTTCAAGAAGCCACATTGGAAGTGTTTTTCCTTCCTGGTTTGGCAAGATTTTCATTCTCGGCGTTCTCGTCCAGCGAGAGGGAAGAGTTAGTTCCCCTCGTGTATCTTTTCGCGTCGTTTTCCATGCCCTACTTCTTGGTAGGATTCGAGTAGGTAGCGTCGTAACTCGTCCATCGTGCAAAGGTTATTGCTCTTACCCGGCACCTGTCGTGCTGGAATCCATTCTCTTACGTCACCTGTTGAGGTTGGCAGCCGTGCTGTGACTGCCCACAATGTCAAACGCTCAAGTTCACGGTACTTCCGGAATGGTTCTTCCGCGGTTGCCTTGTGAGATACAACACCACAGTCGCGACGGGACCCGGAAGATTATGTTTCTACTGTTTTGTCCATACTCCACCATCACTAACAACCTTTCTCCCACAATATCTCCATAATCAGTGTTTTTTTATCTTTGAAGAAAGGTTCGGGTACACTTCATGTTCATTTGTTATTATGTTTATTGCAAGAACAACTCAAAATATTGTGGTATGTTCATAAGTGATCAGGAGTAGAAAATAAAATAAAACTACTTCAGGCGCCCGTCTCTTCTTCTCAGAAGTCAGCTTTTTCTTTTGGCAAATATGATCGAAGAAAGCCGTGATATGATAGAGCTACACATTTTGAAATGTGAGCTTAAACCATTTAATTTATTAATACAAGATTAGATTAAAAGTAATGAATTCTTCCGCCGGAGTGGCCTTCCTAATTAAATTTAAAGATTTAAAATTGAAAAAAAAAACTGTACACGTTATTTTTTAAAAAAGTAATAGAAATATCCTTAAAGGAGCTCAAAATGAAAAAAAAAAAAGAAATGAATTAAAAATTCAGGTTCCAAGTGAAAATTTTCAGGCTACTAGAATAAAGATTTTCAGAGAATCGTTATTGGAGGGTCAATAATGCCCTGTTCGCAAGGGATATTTAGAATGCGCTTGGACATATAGTACATCCGCAGGATTTTTACCAGTGATGGGTATCAAAGATATTTTTTCCCAAGAGATGTACTGCTCCCGAGCCAGCCATGATTTCACCTGATGTTTCACTGCCACTGTTTTACCTTTGTGAACTTGCATGGATTTTCAATTTCCCTCTTTTTGAAACGCGTACATTCACCTCACCAAATACTCCCTACAGTTTGTTCCTTTATACAGCATATTTACAAAATTCAACCTACATGATTGTACCATAATATCTACACCTTCCTCATTCTTATCAGTGGAGATGAAAAGGCTTCCAACCGCGTGTAGAAAGAGAGAAATTAGTGTACCAATATACCTAGGTAGACTATAAAACGTACCGTACTATTCAAGTTGTTAACCCTGTACGATATATGCAATTTTCGCTCTACCTTCACTTTCCTCCTCTGCCCCTCTCTTCCCGGAAGACAATGAATATGTACTGCATTTGAAAGTGATATTACCATGAACTCTAGAACTCATGGTTGTCCATGAACTTCCATGTAATCCCTACTGAATTCATTCAATTGAGTTGTGAATTGTGATTTCTTTATTCTTGGTTAACCTCATAGGTCACCTTTAGCTCAATTAGACTTACAAAGGGGCATCCGTGATGGTGTATAGTGGTAATATTACGTGTTCAACAGCCAATATAATTTTAAAGTGTAATTTTAATATTATAGAATATGTTTATAATGCATGCATCTGCAATTTTATTTATTCATGATAAAATATTCAGATTAGAGCAAGAAAACTGTTGCATCCGGCTTTGTAACAAGGAAACTGTATAACTGCAGAATATTGTAAATTCTACGGTAAGTGCTAACAGTGAGCATAGGCGTAACTTGACGGGGCAAGGGGGCACATCCTCCCGCCAATTTTCGGGTTTCTTTAAATTTACAAGCTTTATTAACTTTTATTAATACCTTGTGACCTGAGGAGCAAAGTAATATATTCCTCTGTGGGGCTTATGGACGGAATGTATGTCTCGTGAGCAACACTAACCTCACTTTAAGGGCACGAGGGACAGTTTCCACGTCCAGCCAGTCGCGGCAATATAGCTCGTTGATCGCGAGAACCCGACAATGCTCCTCCCCCACCGACCCATCCCCGCTGCAAGCTGGGGAAAAAGAGGTCTGTGCACTGGATGGTTGTAGGAGGGAGAGAAAACTTAGCATTTCGCTTATGGGAGTTTTGTTTCACATGTTCTCTTGGGAATATCAAACTTCCGGTGGTGTAGGAAAACACATCATCGGGAACAGGACAGGTTTGAAGTTTAAGTTGTGTAAGGAATACATGGGAGTCTATAAATAATTATTCATATATTTTTTACAGATCGTATCTAGCTTAATAATCAACTTATAGAACCGCTTCCGCTTGAAACGTGGAGAGAAATTGTCCTGTTTTGCTTTTTTCAGTAGCAGTGCCCATTCCGACGATATTGAAATAAATGTGTACCTTGTGCGAAATTTTCACTCTTTGCCTCAAACTGTAGGTCCAGGACCGATTAGCCTTTCTGTGCATAAAGTGAACTTAGAACTCAACAACACTGTTGTTGACAGTCAACAATTTGGGTTACTAGTTTGTGTGTATCGTTCTAAACAAAATGTTTTCTGGAAAGCAGCAACCGTGATAGGGCTGTCATTCGTACTCGCGCGCGCGTGCCTCTTTCCACGAGATCGGTCTCCCGGCGTTTGATGTCGCGAGGCATTTGGAGCGGAGAATGTTCATGTGACGACCACTGTCACGTGTACGGTGGTCCTCTTTTTTCAATCCGTGTTACCCCGTAGGGGAAAACAGAATGCCGTGCGCCACATAAATAGCTGGAAACAAGTTCGTGCTTCCTTCGATTTGTAATACGGCTCCGGATGTAACTTTCCGCTTCGTCATTTTTTTTTCCATTGACGTATTTTCTAGGAAATGTTGTTATACGGCTGTTTTCTTTCTTTCTTTTTTTTTTGCGTTAGTCCATAAATATAATATCTTGTGGCGCACAAAGGTTGCGTGCCGTCCTCCGCGGCGAAGTGGTTAGCACAGCACGCTACGACGCTGGGGTCCCCACTCTTCCTCGTCGTCGCGATTAGTCAAAACTGGAAGAAAAGCGACGGTAAGTAACAAAAATGAAATCAAGGGCTCCGTTTCTTCGGATTGTTTGGATTGGGACACATGTCGTTATGTGCCTCTATGCAAGCTATGGTTCTGGTTCTGATCAGGACCATCAATAGGGCGGTAAAATTTCATTAGCATTGAGTAAAATAGCCTCTTCCCCCATTCAATATTCATTGCTTCTTGCTATGGTCCATATTTCTGCCCTCAATGTAATTACAGGTCGTATTAAGGTTTGATATTTTTTTAACCTTTCCAGTTAAAAAAAAGGGGGGAACCCCCAAAGCAGGCCCGCCTCCACCCGCATACATTGGAGGGTATCCGCTTATGCCCTGGTGCCTTTAAATAAACCAGGGCGTTTTTTACTCCTTAATTTATCGGTTCCCCTGCTTTCTTTTCCTTTCTTTATTGTTCTTTATTTATAATATACAATTACATACACACACATCAATCAAAATTTTAAAAAAATATTTATATAATAATAATAATAGATAATGCAGTTACATGTATTATTTAGTTATAATCTCTCTCTTTTTTTAAGAATGTCCAGAACGAGTCATATTTATTGATTTTTGACAATGGTAAATTGATATTATATATTTTTAATATTAGGGGTGTATATTATTTGCCTACATTTTCCATGAGATATTAACATCTGAGTTTAAATAGATAAAATTGTGATTAATATTGCAGAATGATATGAATATAATTACACTAGGTAATTATAATACGAGTAATTACATGAATGAAATACAATGAGCACTCATTAACTTCCTGTTAGTTGGTTACTCATTTTTATAATACATTTTCAATGAGTTTAAGTATTTCAATAAAATTTGAACATTATCTAATTTGAATTTAATTCTCTTGGGGAATAAAAACTGGTATCCAGCAGCAATGTGGTCTGTTTTATGCTAGGTTAGTGTGCCCTCTGTTGAAAAAGTTTTGTGGTTCTTCGGGAGTTAGCTCCAGGGAGTTAGAAGGAAGTTTGTTTAAATACGAAATATTATAGGATCTGTATGTATTTGTATTATTTTTGTTGCTACTTTAATTTGTTATTTTTATCCCAAGAAACTACATTTTCAAACATGCTTGTTACTTTTATCCCAAGAAACTCTACATTTTCAAACATGCTTGTTAGTTTAATTTATTTAATTTTTAAATTAGTTTTATCTGGGCCGAATCCTTTAAATGTAATGTTGGTGCTCTTCTCCAGGTAGACGTGGTGAAAGGTCATGCTTTCGCCTAATGTTGTACTTAGTGGGTGCTTGTGTATTAAGGGGGAGAACCCCTAAACTATCAAGTTTCAAGGTGCAAGGGTTTTTGCTGTGCATGTATCAAAATTCGTTATTATTTTTTAAAAAGAATATATTAACGCAGGACATTTCACCATTCTCACATTAAATGAATGCACAAAAATTAAGATTATGAACTCTTCCCAGTATTTCACATAGTACCAAGATCAAGAAATATTAATTTAGATATTCTTTTTCTTTAAAAATAATAGTTAAGTTTGTTTTGGAATTGTAAACTTCGATTAATCACATCATCAATAATTCGTGGTAAATAAATAAAATCGGTAAAGACTGACAGTGGAAGCTCGAGAAGGATATTTGTGCAAGGAAACTAATGATTCTGTGCATATTGTTTTTATTGTTTAATGTTTTATTAAAGCGATTGTTAGTAATAATAATGTACATTTATTAATAGAGCGAATTCCTTTCTTGGAGTTGAATCCAAGAATGTAATGCACCCCTCAAACAAAGAGTTCAATTCCCACGCTAATCAAGACTTGTAATTCCACATCTTTAATTATTTTACTGTAAAATAACCATCTTTACCCAGCCTGCATCTGAAGTACTTCTATAAAAAGAAGTGTGGTTCTCTTGGCTGTGCAAGATTACCATTGAACCTATATTACATTGTTGAATGTCTTCTGCACGCAATAGTGAAGAGAGGAAGGAGGAATAAAGACAATGCTAATGTTGTGACCTCCTCCATTGTTCCTTGTTATGTCATTCTGCATGTCAAGAAGATAGCATTATGTTTCGCTTTGATGTCGAGTTAGCTTCTTGTGAATAAGTGAAACTTTTACGTTGAGAAGTGTTGTTTGGTTGTAGGAATTTCTCTTTGTTCCACGCTCAGAAAGGTGGGAAAATAAGGGAAAGTCGTCTATTCTCCGTTAGAATGTTGTGTTTTATGAAATTCCCTTTCCTTTGAATGGCATTGTGAACGATAGGGAGTCTTCAAATGTCATTCTGAGCCAACGTGTACAGCATTCTCCTTTCAGCCTTTTATTTTGGTATCTTATTTAGCGAGACAATGATCATGTGACTATTGACCCATCTTTATCTTGTGTGCTCTCTGCTGCTGTTTGCGCTTTATCTTGTTATGTAAGTGCTGTGTTGGAACTTAACACTATGCTGTTCGTTCTACACATGTGGATCGAGTTGACGTCATTGGGTGGAAGGTAAGTTCCGTAATGACAATCAAATATTTGACAAGGTCTTTTGAGTACAAAACCAGGTCAGCAAGTTGTATTTCATTGTGTGTGTGCCTATGAACATAATTTATACACATTTGCACTACAGTTAGCAAGATTATTGTGAGAAAGGTGCGGTCCGTCTAATAATTATTGACAACATTCTACATGTTGTTGGTGTTTCGTCAACTTATCTGTACGGTAGGTGCCCCACATGTCCATCCTAGTGCAATTCTGAGTGAAATTTTCTGTCCTTTTTTTGTATTTTTTGTTATTTGACTATTAATTATGTTAATTAGCAAATTTTTGCAATATCTTCATGATACAGTAACATGGTCCAGCCAAGACAAAATTGCCGTTGTTGCGGAACCATCAAAACACCCTAAAATTCAAGAGCCAATGGGCAATGCAAAGTTGTTTTTCAGGAACGTGTATGTTGTAGGAATTTCAGCCTGTTTTCAGTATGTCTCTAAACAAAGGCGCGGATCCACGAGGAGGGTGATAGGCATGCTAAAGGTCCCGGGTTCGATCCCCGGCCGGTTCAAATCCGGGAACTTTTCTAACGATGGAAGCGGCCCCGGCGCCCACCCAGCGTCGAATAACATGGGTACCTGGGGGAAACCCTGGGGGGTAAAGGCGGTCAGGGGCGTGATGCTGATCACATCACCCCCACTCACGACCGGATCAAGAAAGTGTGGGGCGTTACCCCCACACCCCCTATACGCCTTCATGGCGTGGTGCTAAGCACAGGGGAGCACTTTACCTTTTTTTTTTTTTACCTCGGTGAATGGACATTCTTACCGAAATTTGCACCTCCCAACTGCAACTTCTGGATCCGCCACTGCTCTAACAAGGGCAATTTTAGGAGTGTGTAGTAACAAAGCATATTCCTGTAAAGCCCATTGCCGCCACACATTCTGTATTGTAGTAATATTCATTTAATTTTTCAAATAGTTATAAAGGACTACATAAAATTATTGTTTTTGCGTAATTTTCCTCTCAAGAAAGCCCAGAATGGGTGGTTCTCTTGTCTTTAGTGCGAACGATCTCAAGTTGATTCCCAGTGGGAGCTCCAGACTTTCTGTTAGAACCAGCATCATGTGGATAATTGAGAGGACACTTGAAAAGGAGTAGCGTGCTCCTGGCAAAAATGTCCCGATAACAGCGGCGATGGCATTCGATAAAACTACGCGTCACCCCAGTCAACATAGAGGCAACAGAAGAGCAGGGCGCCCTTGTTTAGTTCAACCTTGTGGCGGTGGAACAGCTGGGGTGGGGGGTTGTATGTTTCAACGTTATGGCAACGGGATAGTGCAATACGTTCAGAATGGCAATGGAACAGCTGAGAGAGGTGTTAAACTCCTTTTCCGGAATGTCTGGAGTAAGAAAACGCGAACGCGTCCTGGTCGCACATTGCGGGTTTGCGCCTCGTCCAATGAACGCGCGGAGGGGAGGGGGCGACTCGACTGGTCATTCGCGGTCCAGTAGTTCTGTAGTAAACATGACAGCTCGCAAACACTAGGAGAATTCGGCATTCCCCATCTAGTCTGGCACCGCCCACAAGCTTTCGCCTCTGCGCGTCACTACTACAGACATTCCGGAAAGGAAGTATAGTTTGGCTCAACATTGTGGCAAAGGGATAGGAGGGCCGATGCTTGTACGGATTCAACACAGTGGCATTGGAATAGCTTGTATGGTTCACCATTATGGCAATGCAATGAGCAGCGTGATGAGTTCACGGGTTCAACATAATGGCAATAGAACAGCTGGGCTTGCATTTGTATGGCTCAACATTGCGGCAATGGAACAGGTAGAGGCTACTTTTGGGGTTCAACATTGTAGCAGTGGAATAGGTGAAGCGATAATTGTACGAGTTCAACATGAAGGCAGTATAACAGCTGAGGGGTGTAAGTTTGGCTCAACATTGTGGCAGTGGAACATCAGGGGGTTACTTATATGGTTCAACATTGTGGCAATGGGATAGTTCGAGCGATGCTTGTACGTCTTGAATATTGTGACAGTGCAGTAGCTCGGGGACACTTATTCTTTTCAACATTGTAGCAATATAGGTAGCGCGAGACTTGTACGGGTTCAACATAGTGGCAGTAGAACAGCTGAGTGAGTGTTAGTGTGGCTCAATATTGTGGCAGTGGAACAGCTAGAGTGGGAGGCTACTTGTGTGGTTCAACATTGTGACAATGAGATTGGCGGGGTCATGTTTGTACGGGTTCGCCATAATGGCAATAGAACAGCTGGGGAATGATTGTAAATTCGACATCATATTCGTGGAACTGGTGAAGTGATGGCGTTCCCCGTATCCAATTTAACTTCGAAGGTACAGTTACATCCTAAAAAGGTACAAAAGAACACGTAAATATAACTATATCCATTGTACATTTATCTGCCGAAATAATTTAGTGATGTAGTGACAATACATCGGGTTAATTTCAATTGGAAAAATGTTGATTTCTTTAGTTACCGGTAACTATTTGCTTATTGGTAATGTTTTTAACGCACTTTTATTTTCGTCCTGTCCCGGGTATTTTTCTCCCGGCTCACTGCGATTCTCAGCTGCTAGATCTGTAACGCCAAGTCGATGCAGGTTGTCAACGAAAGTGACCGAAAGAAACGCAGGAAAACAGGGTAAACCCGTTGAGCTAAAAACTTCTCGGATCCACGTTTTTTCTGCATTGAAGAGGTCGCTCGCCCACATATAGTGAAGAAGCAGTCATTCAAGACGACCTACTTAGCTCGAGCTTTTGATGAACAGTAAAAAAAAAAAAGTAAGTCCGGCCTTGGATTTTTAAAATGCCATTATTCACTGTGATTTGGGTTAAATTCTATGCAAGAGAACATAATTTTGTGTCCGAAGTAGGGATGGGTGATCCGAATTTTTGAGGATACAGTTATCGAATTCTGATTGGTTCAGGGTAACGTATCCTGCATTGGAGTTTCCGATAGCGAATATGTTGATAGATTTATTGACTTGCTGTATTTTACTTCGCTTCTTGTGCCACTTTTGGCTAATTTGCGAAGATGGGAATGAGTGATGATATGATGAAATTGATGAATGGACACTCAGAAACATCCATGCCCAGGCGGGATTCGAACCCGGTATTCCTGGCGTCGGATAGCAAATAGGAAATTATCAGTTATTGCATCTGTTACTGTGAGAGATGGTTCTTCCGGGTTTTTTCTCAATTTTCACCACATTAGTTTGCTGAACTATAAGAGAAGAAATCTATCTTAAATAAAATAAATATAATAAGTATTATGTGATAGACTTGTAATGGTCCTCCTTTCAGTAGAGTGCCATTTTGGAGCTGTGCTGCAAGGCTAATTATTTTTAGGTGTAGGTTTTTGCACACATGTGAAACGACTATTGAAAGCGAAAGGCCCCAGAAGAGCATTTTCTCAGGTTAAATCCATGTTAGCTATCAATTCTGATTCCTATGGACAGATTGGGAGTTACAAATTACAGCGAAACAGGCTCTACCATGACTCGAACCCGTGTTGTTGTTCAGTTAGTATGCCAGAAACCCGGGTTGGAGACCTGGCTGAGCCTGCATTTTTCGCTGAAATTTCCACATGATACATCTGTGTGTCCCAAATCTTAAAGGTTAGATGCTTATTATTATTATACTTATATTATCTCGAGACCCCAGACATTCATACCTGGAGACGAAACTCAGAATGATGGCATGCCTTGTAATCAGTGGATCCTGGGTTCGATCACCTTTGGAGGCACATTGAGCAGTGGCTCAGATCCCACTTTAAACGGTGCGTCCGATCCTGATTAAGCTGTCTTGAGAATCAGTGGCGTCGCCACTGGGTGGGTGAGGGTGAGCCCACTTAAAATAATCTCAGCCGACCCGTCTGTCCACCGTTCTTAGTATTCTGGTAACTGTGACTATATATATATATATCTCTGTGTGTGTGTGTGTGTGTGTGTGTGTGTGTGTGTGTGTGTGTGTGTTAGCTAGCTTATCAGTTGAATATAATATTTTCATTACTACGTTTACAAGCTTAGGTTGTCTTGAAAAAACATGGAGAATTTTTTTCTTTAACCCATGAAAGCTTATTTTGCTTTATTTTTATAAGGGTCATATTTTACAAAATACAGGAAATTTACCGGGTGTCCGAGAAGTCTTTGTATGAAAACAAAAATTAACTGTATCCGCTATATGCAACATAGACATGAAAAAATGGTACCAAAATGTTCGGAAACTATTCAAGTTTTATTGGCAATAGGAAAGTAATCAATAAATCTCCACGTGAGCACCCTTGGTAGCACGGAGTACATCTAGTCGAAATTCAACTTTTCGCCATGCATTAGCCAACATCAAAGGAGGGATTGATGTGATGACTTGGGTTATCCGTTGTTGCAGAGTTGCAATTTTCACCACATTAGTTTGCTGAACTATAAGAGAAGAAATCTATCTTAAATAAAATAAATATAATAAGTATTATGTGATAGACTTGTAATGGTCCTCCTTTCAGTAGAGTGCCATTTTGGAGCTGTGCTGCAAGGCTAATTATTTTTAGGTGTAGGTTTTTGCACACATGTGAAACGACTATTGAAAGCGAAAGGCCCCAGAAGAGCATTTTCTCAGGTTAAATCCATGTTAGCTATCAATTCTGATTCCTATGGACAGATTGGGAGTTACAAATTACAGCGAAACAGGCTCTACCATGACTCGAACCCGTGTTGTTGTTCAGTTAGTATGCCAGAAACCCGGGTTGGAGACCTGGCTGAGCCTGCATTTTTCGCTGAAATTTCCACATGATACATCTGTGTGTCCCAAATCTTAAAGGTTAGATGCTTATTATTATTATACTTATATTATCTCGAGACCCCAGACATTCATACCTGGAGACGAAACTCAGAATGATGGCATGCCTTGTAATCAGTGGATCCTGGGTTCGATCACCTTTGGAGGCACATTGAGCAGTGGCTCAGATCCCACTTTAAACGGTGCGTCCGATCCTGATTAAGCTGTCTTGAGAATCAGTGGCGTCGCCACTGGGTGGGTGAGGGTGAGCCCACTTAAAATAATCTCAGCCGACCCGTCTGTCCACCGTTCTTAGTATTCTGGTAACTGTGACTATATATATATATATCTCTGTGTGTGTGTGTGTGTGTGTGTGTGTGTGTGTGTGTGTGTGTGTGTGTGTTAGCTAGCTTATCAGTTGAATATAATATTTTCATTACTACGTTTACAAGCTTAGGTTGTCTTGAAAAAACATGGAGAATTTTTTTCTTTAACCCATGAAAGCTTATTTTGCTTTATTTTTATAAGGGTCATATTTTACAAAATACAGGAAATTTACCGGGTGTCCGAGAAGTCTTTGTATGAAAACAAAAATTAACTGTATCCGCTATATGCAACATAGACATGAAAAAATGGTACCAAAATGTTCGGAAACTATTCAAGTTTTATTGGCAATAGGAAAGTAATCAATAAATCTCCACGTGAGCACCCTTGGTAGCACGGAGTACATCTAGTCGAAATTCAACTTTTCGCCATGCATTAGCCAACATCAAAGGAGGGATTGATGTGATGACTTGGGTTATCCGTTGTTGCAGAGTTGCAAGATCGGATGGAGGAGTTCTGTAGACATTGTCTTTCACATAACTCCATAGAAAAAATCTAAAGGGGTTATGTCTGGAGATCGTTCAGGCCACGCCGTCGGTCCATCTCGACCAATCCATTTTCCAGGAAATGTCTGTTCAAGGTAGGAACGAACCTCCAGACTCCAATGTGGCGGTGCACCGTCTTGTTGAAAGATAACATCTGGGTGGTATTCTAGCAATTGAGGAACAGCAAACAATTGCAACATGTCGAGATACACTCCAGATGTTACGGTGTCGTCACAGAAAAAGAATGGTTCGATTATTCTGTCATTCAGCAGCGCGCACCAAACGTTCTCCTTCGGGTTGCCCATGGTCGACTTCCTCACCTCATGAGGGGGCTCTTTACCCCAGATACGCACGATGTTTGAAACTGTCTCTGCACTGTTTTTTGTGACCTGTTCTCGTGAAACCACAGGACACACTCAGCCTTTTTCTGATTTGTGTACATTTCCGGTTTGCTGGACACTGGCACTGCTACACTACTGCAACGGTACAGAAATCTGAAACAAAAAAAAACTTGAATAGTTTCCGAACATTTTGGTACTATTTTTTCATGTCTATGTTGCATATAGCGGATACAGTCAATTTTTGTTTTCATACAAACACTTCTCGGACACCCGGTATATGCCGAATTTTTAACACTAATAAAAATTGCATACAAAATATTTGTAATAATTGCATTATAAGTATGAATTTGAGCCATAAACAAGAATACTCCAGTACAGCACAACGTTCATGAACGTCGCTCCATCTTGAAAAATTCCCAGCCATGACCACTGAACCAGAGCCCACCTAAAGATATTTTATCCGCCCTTGAGGTGGCGTGCACTGCTGAGAATTAATTAATTAATTGTATTTTAAGCTAGCTTCTACCAGCTTACTGTGAAAGCCAGAATAATACAGCCGTTCATACGTCGCTATTTTTATTCTAGATCTTGTGTTGTATTAAGGAATGGAAATCTCTGTGTTATCAGAATGCAGAAAACAGACTGAAAATGGTTGTGGTATTATTTTTGCTGTTGGGTGTATCACGAGACGAGACCGAGGCGGACATTTGCAATCCGAGACGCTCTTTCTCATTCTCCAGACGTCCAAGCTGTGTCAGGTCTCGTCCAGTCAAATTCGGTATCGTCCCAACTAAAACCTGGGGTCCCGAGCATTTTTCTTCATTACTTTATGTATGCTTCAGGAATCATGTCAAGATTTTCAAGATTTATTGCTGTCCAGATTGAACTTCCGACGTGCTTCGGCGGCCCGAAGATACCCTGGAGGCAAGAGGACTAGAATTTGAGGCAGTAGTCGAGGATTGTTTGGGAATGACCTCATACCTGCCTACGCATCGCTTCTGTCTGTCTCAGAAGGTCATTTTTAGCGGTTCGGTGGTGATGCATGTTTTCAGCTCTCATTGTGAGGATGCCTTGCTATCTGGGCGAGGTCAAAGAAAGGTCTTTCAACACCTTTTGCCTGTAGCTTCAGGGTTTGGCGACTTTGGTTACGGTTTTTCAGATTAGCATTCCTACAATCTTTGTGGAAATTGCCGTCAGAGGAAATCCCGTTATATCGCCGTTATCTTTGGTACACTGGCCGAGTGTTATTCCATTGTTTATTTTGACACTTCCTTTCTTTTATGTCTTAGGTGTTGAAGGTGCTGGCTTCCAGTAGCGAAGCGTAGTCTTACGAAGGAGGCAAGCAATGTTTCAGTACAACAAAACATGTAGTACAATGCCACGCCAAGAGGGGGATTAAAGGTTTATAGCCTCATTGGCCCGGTCGCTGGATTTGTCAAAATATCATAATAAAGTGACGGTTCTAAAAATAAACCATATGATCCTCAAACGTCACATTTACTTTCGAAATTCCAGGTAATGTTATTCGTATGGTAGTAAACGTCTTACATATGCGAACTTTCCGCATACGACTAAAGGGGTACGTATTTTCTTATTTATATATTAGTACTTTTATTTGTTCATAATTTTTTAATGTGGACAAACGGTGACCAAACGGATTTAGGTAAAATAACTCATTTATTTAATTTACACTGCGTGATTGTAATTTAGGATTTGTGGGCACCCTAAAAATCGTATTCGGAGTCAAACATTAAAATAAAAAGTTAAACACAAACTTTAAAAATTCCATTTCAAACAAAAGAAACACATGCATAGACGATGTACTCACCACAAAGAATTCCAAACTCCTTTGCATATATAGGAAATTTCCCGCTATCGAACAATTCAACAAATCTTAGGGCTTCAAGGTTCTCAAAACGTGAAGACACTCCCATGCTCTTTCCACAACTGGAAAGCATCCACGCAAGATCACTTTGGAAATCTCTGAAACGACCGAAAGTGATACCAACCTATTTCCTTCATTTTATCCCTCATGGGAAGGAAAGATATATCAGTATGGAGATAGAAATTAAGCGGTGGAATCAGAATCATTACAGCAGAAAGAGTATATACATAATATTTAAATAATAAAGTGTCATACAGAGGCGGGGCTGGGGCCGGGGGAGGGTTGGCCCCCCTTTGGCCCAGTATTCCTAAGAAAAGGAAAGTCAAAGGCAGGAAAAGATGACAAAATGAGGACACTACTACAAAAAAATCCTGGGAGCACCACTTGTGTCATAATAATTAAACTTAAAACATGTTCTTGTGTTCATAATGTGTACAATGTATACGATTTAATTGTGCTGTGTAAATATCAGTAGAGAGTTCTTTTTAGATAGCTTTATTTTCACCCCAAGTTTTATTCAAAAGCAGTCAATTTATTGAATGTGGTTGTAAAATTTGTGAAACAGCTCACTTGAATTACTGTGTAAATAATTTGGCAGTTGCAAACACTGGTGCGGTCAACACTTTTGACGTAATTTGAGCTGGACCGAGCTGGACACAGGCTGCAGACCAAGGTTCGTCGAATCTTCCCTCCCTCCCTGGGGAAACTCTGGGGTGCAGACATCTCACTTCCTGGAAACACAAACCCCCGCCCTTTACCATCTCGCCCGAACTCCCAATATCCATTTTTTTACGAGTTTTACAATTCGCGAAATCTAAAATAAATTGTAATATAAAATGATATATATATATGGAATTTAGAACAATTATAATAACTTATTTTAGTTATTTTATGACTAAGAAATATTTTTATATTCGCGATCTTATTTACGTGTTCATGAAGACAAATATTCTTTACTCCTAGTTTTTGGTGGCAATACTATATCCTTCTGCTTTCGGTTGAGCTCGGCTATTTTCGGGAATAACGCAAGCTCAGCAAGCAGAGCTTTTGGTATAAGCGTTGTGGACGGGTTCCACTCGAATTTCACGCTTCGCCATGTGACTCCTTCGGGTGCGTTATTTTCCCGCAGAGCAGCCGCAAGCATTGAGGCTGCTGCTTGCTACAGAGCTGCTGAGGGAGTTTGCGGCCGTAATTTTTCGCTAAATCGAGTGCGATGGAAACGAAATAAGGCTAAAACATTAAGTATATTAAATGATATTCGAATAATGCAAGCAGTGCTTGCATTGCTTGTACTATATCTTCGCCTCTGCTGGCTTCCGTGGCATAGCTGTTAGGGTAACGTGTTGACAAGTTAGGTGTCCTAGGTTCGAATGTGTTTCAAATGTGAATGCGTCATTGTGTTTGTTCACTTGTCTCTTTTAGTTCTTATCGTCACGATTAACCCAGATGGTAGATAGTTAGTTAGATTGATTGAATTTTATTTTTAAGTCCACCCCATACACAGTAGGGCGGGCTAACCGAGACTGGACCTGCAGTTTACAGTAAGATCCGAACCACTACATGCCCCCACAGTACATCGAACCTGGACATCTTGATTAGAAGGCAACGTTGCGCCATCGGGAAGCCTCCCAGGAGGTAGAAAATCAACATAAAGTAACTAAATCATAATGAAATATGATTAGTAGGGCCCGGGACTTTGTCCAAAAAACTGTAAAATATGTATGTAATTATGTCATAAAAATTGTCATAAATTAAAAAATGTCAGAAAAATGCAAAAATATTCCCAGTAAAGCCAAAAATACTCTCAACAGTACTTTCGAATTTCTCATTGTATGGGAAGTCAGTATCTTCCAGGGAAGATCTACTAGGGTGGGGGTGGGATATGAAATGAAGTCAGAATCCCTTTAACCGAAGAATGTAGTTTGCGGTGATTCTCGTGCCAGCACAACAATGACGGAACAGTTTTCGTCAATAATGTTCGCACGGCTATCAATTGTCAGCGGTCTAAAAAAGATGGGTATTATTGTTATGTAATAGTGGGTAAGAAAAGACTGCATCTTTTTTATATTTCTTTACGAAATTTCCTCATCCTGAAATCGATAATATAAACTATCCGTTGCGCTAAAGGTAACGAAGAGTAAATCATAAAATAACCTATTGTAAGCAAGACAATTACGAAATTATACAGAAATATGTCTTATTACGAGAAAATTGAAGAAATATGTTGTAAAAACTCGAAATTGGTAAAATATATCAAAACATGCCTTATCAAGTTCGTCTATTTCAGCTGATTTTCATCAGATATGTAAAGATCTCACACCAGTATTCGATTCAATGCCAAATAAAAAACGTTATCTAGAGTCCATTGAAAAAATCTCCACCTAGATACCCCAAACCTTCTGAGACAACCTAAACACATGGCAACGCTGAAGTCAACAATATTATACTCTAGGATTAGGACGAGCCAAAACCAGGAATCCATGGCCCTGGTAAGCATCTTCCACACGGAGATTCGGCCCTTGTACGGAACATGCTTTAACCCTTGTAAAGCCAGTATTGACATGAAAAGTCCTTTCCTGCCTGACCAACAACAGAATAACATTCCTTCCTGCATTCTCCCCGTTATTTCTTGATGTTTATAACAAAGGGACACGGACGATTGTCATGTACATTGTTACGAACTAATATTGATGCCATTGTTGTAACACTTATATTACAAAGACGGATTGCGAAACGAGATCATACGTTGTCGTAAACCCGGAACGCTGAAGTCGTGCACATGTAGCAATGTGGCAACAACGCAGAGAACAATGCTCTAGGTAACCTCCTGCGCATGCGCTTGGAAATCGAAAATAATTGAGTGGGAGGAGCCTGCCAACCAGACATGCTCCGAAAGTAGCTGGCTTTGGATGTGATAAGTTTTTTTTCACCTTGAGGAATCACATTTGGATTTTTTTTTCTCATTACACATTTCATGTGCAAAGCTTTCTGGGGAACCAACCGGTAGTCCTTGTGGGGGCTCTAAACTATACCGTTTTGCACGCGGCATGTCTTGCAAGCGATAAGAAAGAAAGTGTTACGTCGCTTGGGATTCTTGGCACTGAATATTCATCTTCAACAAGGACGGCAAACATGAATAGCCAATACTGTGCCGGCTTTTATCAACTTCAAGGCGAAACTATGGTGTGCTCATTAGGTTTCTGTTATAATGATGCTGATAATTGGGAAAATGTAATGCTGATGCGCAGTTTCCAAGTATCATTCTAAGAAAAACCTTTTGCGTTAACTAGGGCGTTCTTCATTGCTGACAATAGCGCACTCTCAATGCCCTACTTGAATGCTGTTTGCGGTGGAAAATGCGCGCTCGGCGAGTGTGTATGATGACATGTGTTGTTGGAAAGTAATCCGACATAGTCTTTGCCTGCAATGAGGCATGCGTGTTACCGGTACACAGATGTGTGTGGTTCATCTTAGCATGTGCATACGAGTAGGTCAGATTGATGATGTACGTTGTACGTAGGCATCCATTAAAAGGTTTGTTTAATGGAGGGAAGCTTTTTTTTCTCTAAGTGGTACATCCCCTCTGCCTGGAGTCTGCGGTTATCACTGGAGAGTCATTCCATGTGAAATCACCCAATTTTAAATCAATTGGTTGCTTGACCATTTTGTTAATTTTTTTATATTTTCACCATAGGTGGTCTTGCTAGTGACCTGCTCAAAAAGATTTTTTTTTAAAAAAAAATCTTCCGCCATCTTGGATTTCTGCTCATTTTTCATCACTGCGGGAAGCAAAATGAGCGTTTACAAGGGTTTTGAAAAAAGGTTGCTGTGTGATTTCTATTACAGATGGAATGTTCTAGTTTTCACTGCCTGAAAGTAGATATTCTGGCCTTTCAGAAAATGTATATATCCGTAAGGTAAGATTTAAGTAACTGGGACTTTAATGGGTTTCAATATAACCACCGTAACGGGAAATTTTGCCAATTTTAAAGGTCTGTAAAATCAAAAGGGCTTGAAACCACAGGATGGAATTATTTTTGCAAGAACTATGAGTGGAAGGCTTTTCAGCCATGGTGAAACAAGGTCAAATATCTCTAAAGGGGGACCTGCCAAAAATTAGAAATTTTGGCCATGGATACTCCTACTAGTACCTAGTAAAACCTGTGAATTTCATTTTGGGGTTCACACCGATGTTCATGTTACAGGCTGTCAAATATCTCTAAAAATGACATCGTGAAAACATAATAATAAATAGGCTTAAAGTGACCTGATTTCCATTATTTTATAATTAGTTATTTTATAAGGGTAAACAGAAATTAAAATAGATAAACTAGTTTGTTAGTAGTTGATATATTTCATATATACTTAGTGTGCTTTTGTTAATAAAAATCAAATCAAATCAAAATCATTTTTTGGATTGAGAAGACAAATGTGAGTAAACAAACAAGAGTACTATTATGTCAGTAAGTATATACAAGTTGCATGCACATGTTTCTTAAAGGTTTAGGAATATCCAATACTATCAAACCTTACTCAATACATCCACTCTGGTACATAACAAAATTGTATGCCAAATATAACATAATATATACAACAATTGTCTGCGAAATATGACATAAGATACCTGTAAAATATGACAAGCATTTACACGCTTGAGAATATACATATTCAAGTTCTTCCTCTATTTTTTGTATCCCAGTTACATATACCACTGTGATATACACAGTTTACAATTCAATATATTACATCACAATGACATTTACAATTCCATATATCACTACACATAATACAACATTACATCTATATATATAGATATACACTATCTACACATGGACCTCAAAGTTACAGGGGATCTTGTCTGTCTCTCAATCCATGGAGCCATGAAAAAAAGATAAAAATATCTGGTTTTTGGGGTTAACGTGCATGGTTTGTGGAGGTAAACATGAAAAAAAAATCGAAATAGTACATAATTTTCCGTCATGAAGGTTTGAAACACTGCTTGTACACTGAAAATCGACAAAACACAAGCTGGTGCGTCATGACGCGTGATGATCCATTACGAGTGCATGCCATATTGTCTATTACAGAAGCGGAACGAGTAAGACAAATAATCAATCGTAATATGAAAAGTTGACAGTATTTTATGGAAAAAGGCATAACTTCACCTTAAAGAATGTTCCGCAAGGCAAAATAGGTAAGTACCAGTGGTTAAATTAAGGAAATAAATGAGTGAAAGGTGTCCGGGCGTTATCGCATATTTACCGAACGTTTGAACAAATGGAATCAGCTGCTTTTGGAAAGCGTAAACAGCAGTTGTATTGTGTACAATGCAGTCACTTATAATACAAAGACTTTTGATGCATAGATCATCTGAAGAATTAGTCTTAAAGTAGACGAAAAAAGGGGTGGACAGTAGCTTGAGCATTAATCCAGTGGTAACTGGATTTCATCTTGTACAACAAATGTGAAGTTTTCAGAGAAATCACCAATCACTACACATTCATCCGGAGAAAGACTTTCTTTCGTTCTTTTGCAAAATTCTGATTGACTCTGAGCAATAAAGTGGTGACTTTTTAATTGCAGTAACTTCGAAGCTAAATTTTCTTTAAACTCTGAAATTGTTTCTACAACAGAGATCAAATTGCAACGATCTGTTGTTATTCATTGTTTGTAAGTAATTTTTTTCTCGTCGTCATCATCAGAATTGTCCAAATCAGGATTCAGTTCATGTAATTTTAAGTCTTGTGTAATTGTAATTGTAAACTGTGTATATCACAGTGTATATGTGACTGGGATACAAAAAATAGAGGAAGAACTTGAATACGTATATTCTCAAGCATTTAAATGCTTGTCATATTTTACAGGTAGCTTATATTATATTTCACAGACAATTGTTTTATATATTATGTTATATTTCACATACAATTGTTATGTACCAGAGTGGATGTATTGAGTAAGGTTTGATAGTATTGGATATTCATAAACCTTTAAGAAACATGTGCATGCAACTTGCATATACTTACTGACATAATAGTACTCTTGTTTGTTTACTAACATTTGCCTTCTCAATCCAAAAAATGATTTTGATTTGATTTGATTTTTATTAACAAAAGCACACTAAGTATATATTGAAATATATCAACTACTAACAAACTAGTTTATCTATTTTAATTTCTGTTTACCCTTATAAAATAACTAGATTATAAAATAATGGAAATCAGGTCACTTTAAGCCTATTTATTATTATGTTTTCACGATATCATTTTTAGAGATATTTGACAGCCTGTAACATGAACATCGGTGTGAACCCCAAAATGAAATTCACAAGTTTTACTAAGTACTAGTAGGAGTATCCATGGCCAAAATTTCTAATTTTTAGCAGGTCCCCCTTTAGAGATATTTGACCTTGAAATTCACAAATTTTGGAAATTTTCGGATTTCAGAACTAAAAATCGGACAGAAGGGCTTACAACCCCGGATTTGTTTCACCATGGCTGAAAAGCCTTCCACTCAGTTCTTGCAAAAAGAATTCCATCCTGTGGTTTCAAGCCCTTTTGATTTTACAGACCTTTAAAATTGGCAAAATTTCCCGTTACGATGGTTATATTGAAACCCATTAAAGTCCCAGTTACTTAATTCTTACCTTACATATACAGTAGAGCGTCGATTATCCGAACGTCGGTCAACCGAACGACCGCTTAACCGAACTGTGTACTCGCTCGCACCTGTTACTCTCCCACCCTACCGTCCATCATCCCCCTCACTCCCAAACCAAGTTTCCCACAGTAGTCGCCGCACTGAGCCACCGCTGGCGGAACATTGCTTCTAATGGGGCCTTCATAAGGCGCTGCTGACCGGCCAAGCCGCCAGTCGCTGTGTTTCAACAATCAGCACACTTCTGTCGGTGTATGTATTGTTCATGCAAAATGCTTATGTAATATGTACATATTTTTGTTTAATAAACTGTACCACATACTATATATTCCTACTAAAGTTGCCTTTGTACGTTACTTTGTAATACTTAAAGAGATGCCTGTTTTTATGAATAAATTTACTGTACAGTACTTCTTTTTGGCAAATAAACATGTACAGTTCGATTATCCGAACAAACCAGTTTTCCGAACACCCATGTCCCCCAATTACTTCGGATAATCGACGCTCTACTGTATATACATTTTCTGAAAGGCCAGAATCTCTACTTTCAGGCAGTGAAAACTAGAACATTCCATCTGTAATAGAAATCACACAGCAACCTTTTTTCAAAACCCTTGTAAACACTCATTTTTGCTTCCCGCAGTGATGAAAAATGAGCAGAAATCCAAGATGGCGGAAGATTTTTCAAAAAAAAATATATTTTTGAGCAGGTCACTAGCAAGACCACCTATGGTGAAAATATAAAAAATTAACAAAATGGTCAAGCAACCACCTCTGGGTGATTTGACATGGAACGACTCTGGATAAAATTGACCAATGGTTCTGCATTACCTCATATGGCCAAGCAGAATTGAAAGGATAAGTTTATGTGAACGGAATAGTTGTTGAAGGTAAAATTTAAACTACAAAACTGGCAATTTTTATCATACATTTGTGACACCTCTTTGAGGAGTTCTTGTTACCTGGTCAGTGATTTCTTCACCGAAGCCCCCAGCTAGCTTGTTCTGAAATTTCATGTGTCTGGGATGCGTGTTTTACTTCTCGGAAGCAAGTGTATCATGAAGCCGCACCCTTCAATATATGACGTCTCAACACCACACCTTATTACCCTGACTTATGCAAAGCGTAAATGGTTGCCTTGTTAGCCGGAGAGCTACATCCATGTGTATGTTCAGTGCACGTTAAGTCTAGTTACCTATCGCGGTGTTAGTATTTATGTTTTGCGTAGGTTGGTTAAGGATGTTAAGTCCACCTCACTGCATTCACACATGGGCGGATTAGTGGATAAGGTAGGGACATCTAAAACCAACAATAATGTAAATTAATAGCCAATTACAATCGTGTGTATGATAAGCGATCTCACCCTTGATTAAAAGTAACACTAAACCATTAGTTTTTGAAATAGTAGGTAGCGATACCTCCAACCTTGAGGTCTAAAATGAAGTGATTACTATCTTCCTCTCCCGACGTCTAAATTTAACCGACAGTGCACTGTAAGGTTTAACAATTTAAAGGTCGCTCTCGAAACGGCGAAAAATAATAACGAATCGTCAATTAAGAGTAAACGGCAAGTGCATCAACCTTTAACGTTTAAAATTAGGTGAGATCGCCTTTGACATCCGAAAGTAAACGAACGCCCCTGATGTCTAAAATTGACAGATTACCCCCCTGACGTCTAAAATCGAGCGGTCGCTCTCTGGCCTTTACAATTGAACGATCGCCCCACGACGGCCTAAAAATTGAGCGATCATCCCCTAGCGACTAACATTGAGTGATCGCCTCACTACGACTAAAATTAAGTGATCGCCCCACAACATCTAAAATTGAGCGATCGCCCCTTGTCGTTTAAAATTAAGCGGTTGTCCTTTGTCTAAAAGGACACAGTAAACATAGCGGACGACATCTAGACCCACGAGATGGTCATTGACGTTGACTGCATTCACATCATGTGAAAACGTTCGTGAATACAAAGTTCGCTCGTCTCTGAACGCATATACCATTGATGATACGCCTGGAGGGGGTAATCCGAATCGCGAATTCGGGAGTAAGCGAAGGTGTCACCTTGCATGGGCGGACAGGATCGAGGAAACCGCCCGCTAAGAGTGAGAGCATAGGCTTTTCCCGTGAAGTTTATGTAGGTCTGCCAACATTTTCCCCCGGCGCTTTTGCTGCCACAAAAATTCATACTCTCCTCCACATATCACGAATGTATGTCGCCGCTGTAACATTAAACCAGTTCTCCTTGGCAAGCGGACCTCTCGGATGCTCTTTTGCCAGAGTTGCCAACTTGCAGGAGAAGTCGGCAAATCTCAATTTAGTGGGTTCAGATGTAGTTGGCGGAAAGTCGACTGGAGATTCTGCGTTGGATATTCTTGCCCTCCCGGAGTGTGTAACGCGGTCGAGATGGATTTTTCTTGCTTTACGTCGTTTTCAGCACTGTTATAACTAATCGAGACGACGAGAATTGATGATTGCATGATATTGAAGAACACTTGCAACTGAAATCAATGGAATCAAGTTCAAAGGTTTGATTTGAAGTAAAGATAATTTTATTGTTTTCAGCCTGTTGAACTTTGAAAACCTCAGATCTAACTCAACAGCAATATCATTTACTGAAGCCATTTTGAGAGACAAAACTCTTCTGAATAAGCATTTTCTGTATTTGTGATGGCATGGATGGGCGTCGGAAAGGGATGGGGGGGGGATCGAACATGTCCATCGACCCTTCCCTGGAAATTGGCATCGTTCATTTCAATTTTCAATAAAGCAGAAAGTTTGTTTTTTGTATTGGTAACAGAAATACATTCTTCACAAGGAGTTTGGAATATTGTTATATTAGGCAATAGGTGATAGACCCGGTGGCATATGTGGGCGAAAACACAACTACCAGCGGTGTCGTGGGAGAAGCGCACGTGGGAGGAGCGCACAGTGTGTATTATTCAGTTAGTTATTGGGACAGAATGACGAAAGTAAAAACTGCGTTAGATTGAAAAAGAATGTGTGAAATTCAGGAACCAGGTTACGTTTTCATATTAAACCATTTAATTCAAATAATAATTGGTTCCACAGCTTTCAAAATTAAAAAAGAATGCCACTGACTTTGTGTGTAAAAGTTAGTAATAAAATAGAACTATGAATTTCAGGACACTAACTTTATGAAATTTTTAAAAAATAATGAAAAACATTTGTGGATCGAATGTCAGTCTCTCTTCAAGGATTTAATCCTAATAATAGTAATAAAAACGACATCAATAAATTTGAAATAAAATTGGTTTGTTTCTTTAGTTTATAATAGTTATTATTTAGAATAACAATCACAACCATACAACCATGATAGTAAAAATGGTCTGACCTACAGTTTGAATTTGTATCCGAACCCCTGTGCAATATGCTTCAAAAGGGGATCGAACCAGATACCCCTTGAGATAATAGTTAGGAGCTGTGGGAAATCCGGGGCGATGAGGATTAGTGTGTGGGGACTGGGCGCACCTTCGGGATCAACAAATTAACATTTGTTGCCTCCAGCTTTACTCCTCATATCTGTTTGTTCAGTTTAACGTGGTAATAGGAGGAATTATAATAATGACTTAACAATAATTAACATCTATTCCAGTCGTGGACCTCTATTTTTGCAAAACAATATGCTAATCCCTATGGAACAGTGTTTCAACCGCCGGGCCCTGGCGTCAATCAAACTGGGCGGCGAGAGGTTCTGAAATTTGCGACTTGCAGCCCAAGCTGGCAACGACGTGAAAAGATGTCCATTCATTCTGGGTTCACCAGCAATAGGAGGAAATCGTTTAGCGCCATTGCTCGTGAGAAATCAAATCAACTTCCAAATTTGAATTACAGGCGTGGAGCTCTTCTCGGCTTAGGGCCGGAAGGGATAAAGCGACTTGCAGCCCAAGCTGGCAACAACCTGGATACATGGCCTTCCGTTCTGGTTTCGAGGTAGACTCCGATAACCGGAAATGCTTTCGCGACAGTGACTGTGAGCGAACAAACGATCTAAGCTGGGGGCGCGTTTATTATTTCCCGCCTCCAGATTTGGAGGTTGACGAACGGGCACCACGCTCAATTTAGTTTGCGCAGCAATTTTCGTTAACAAATATACTGAAGTTGAAATATTCTGATAAATTGGAATTTTGTCGTGGTCCGAAATAGAACATGGCAATGAAAATCAGCATGTACCAAATTAATTTAATGATATTGGCCAGAAGAAACTAAAGGTTCCATTAGATTCAGTCGTTGTCAACTAACTTAATTTAAATCAATTTTTATATTTGACAACAAGCGTGGGCACAATCTAATACTCTGTGATTATGCCATAATTTATTTATTACTGGGGAATTATTATGAATTTATCGGGTCGCGGGTTCACGAAGGTTGAGAACCCCGAACGAACGGTCATCTCTCCAGGCGGTTGCCAGCTGGGGCTGCAAGTGGCTTCACCCTTCCCACACTAACTCGAGAAAGACCCAACCGTTAAAATTCTAATTTGGAGGCTGCCCGGGAGACAGTCCCCCCCTCAGCGGCTTTGTTTTCTCGCCAGCACTGGTGAGATAGAATTTCCTCGTATTTCTGAACTAACGAGAGGCCATCTTTGCAGGTGGTTGCCAGCAGACTCGAACTTGGGGAGGGGGGGTGGCAGACTTGAAAAGTTTTTCATCCCATATGCATAACATGCAGGATTATTTGCTAAGTAACGCATACATTTGTGAAATCTCAAATATTGCTCTTTATTACTTTGGTTCCCAGGTCCCAAATTGTTAACGAAAATAATAATCCTGAAAATTGCGGGGTCTTGTTGCCTGTGGTTGTCAGCTTGGGCTGCAAGTCGAAAACTTCAGAACGACTCGGGGCCCGGTATAATTGGTGCAAACCGGCCCGCGGGCCGGCGGTTGAGAAACACTTCTGTAGAACATTGAAGTCAGCTTGTTTCCTGTTTACAACTTCCTCCCATCCGCAACTTCTAGATCCGCCAGTGTGTCTGAGGGGGCTGGAGTCGTAACGGTCTTTCGGAACTCAGCCGCTTTGAAGAAGGAAAGCGTTTCAAGTCCTACTTCCGACTGTCACGCTGCCTCCGACCGCACAGTTATGTGTAATTAGTTGCGTAGGGAATTCCGACACGACAAGTATGGTGTACGCTGCGTCGGCGGAAAAAATTGACATGGCGGATTCCTCCATGTTGCTGTGAGATGTTCTGATGTTACTCGCAACTGGGCTGGAACAGAGTTCCTCTTCCCTGGCGTGCGGTTTGGGAGGGAAAAGTGCGATGAAGAGGAAACGTTGAAGGAAGTCTGCTTTTTTGGTGTTCTTCGATATTGCGACTTGCACTTTCTTTCGTTTTGACTTCCAGTGTGGCCCTGGACGTGAGTGTACGATGTATAGTGCGTTTCTGAGTGCGGTTTTCTAATCGGGAATGGAGTTAAGATGTTCTTACGTAAACGTCTGGAGAACTAATGCAATTGTTGTAACCAGTGTTTTGTTGGATATGATGTGGATCTTCCAATATCTTCGCACCGGACATAGCACGTGACATACTGACACAAGATAAGGATACGTACTTCGTATACTTGGGTGAGTTTATTACAGGATAAACATTTTGTGTGAAATTACCAAACCATAGGCCCCAGTACTGAAATATTTGTAAATAGGCGACAAGGAGTGCTCAAATTGAAGGCGAGAACATTAAATTAATATGGAATTTCTACAGGGTGTCTTGTAAGTCTGTACCCTTTTTTGTATAATATGGAAAACACAGTGTACTGAACATTGATTTGGACGCCGAGGAAAGTGGAATGGACTCCATGGAGACCAGTTCTCACTTTGCTCAAGGTTTATGCATGTGTGGGGATCACATAAAAACCGAGGTCAAAGTTCAGAACATTCTCCACAGAATGATCCATAAAATGCTGTGGAGTGGAGATTTCGTTTTGAGCTGTGCGTGCAACATAACGGTGGTTTCGGAAAATTCACTGTTCCACTCTGGAATCGATTCACTCCCTCCGCAACAAACTTTGTTGTTATAGATAAAAATATCGAATTTTAATTAGCATTTGTTTGATATAGTAAAGAAAACACACGTGCTCACAGTTTACATTACAATCATAGGACGCCATATTCATATAAATGAGTAAATTATTTGTTTTATTTTACTTCGCTTTTCTGCCACCTTTGGGTAATCGGGAAGATAAGGATGAATGGTGGCAAGATGAAATTGACGACACAAACCCCACAATTATGTTGACTAAGGGGGGAACCCCCGAATGTATCCTAACCTCCACCCGCATACATTCGAGGGTATGCATGTCCCAGTGCTTTTGTGGTAAACTGGGACGGCAGTTGCTCGTTTTACGGTTCCCCCGTTATTGTTACACTCCATTGCTTTATTTGAAATTTGCATTTTACATAAATCTGGAAATAAAAATTGACAAATACAATAATAATTAATAACATAATATATAACATAAAATATACGAGGGTCGCTATTTATATTTTGAGCCTAACAATAAAAAACCAGGAATTTGGCATTGAAAACTGCTTTATTGTTTTTCGAAGTACTCTCCTTTATGGTCAATATACTTTTGCATTCGTTCGAACCATTTGTCAAAGCAGTTTTTCCAATCTTCTTGAGACACCTCCATAATATGGTTTTTGAACGCATCAACGGCGTCTTCCGCCGACGAAAATCGTTGTCCACGCAATTTATTCTTGATATTCGGGAACAAGAAGAAGTCATTGGGTGCCAAATTAGGACTGTACGGCGGATGACCCATCAATTCGATTTTTTGACTGTTCATAAAGTCGGTTGATAGACGAGATGTGTGACAGCTGGCATTGCCTTGATGAAGAATGATCCGACGGCGTCTGTTTGTTTTCCGTATTTGACCGAAGACCTCTGGCAAACAAATTGTTGTGTACCATTCAGAGTTGACCGTTCTACGTTCCTCTAAAGGCACAGTTGCCACATGACCAGTTTTCCCGAAAAAACAGGCGACCTTTTGTTTCGATGTGCTTCGAGCGCGAACAACTTTTGTTGGATTGGGTTCATCTTGAAACACCCACACAGTCGACTGCTGTTTACGTTCCGGCTCATATGCATATATCCATGATTCGTCACCTGTTACAATCTTATATACGTCGTTTGAAGCACCACGATTGTATTTATTGAGCATTTGTTTGCACCAATTGACGCGAGCGTCTTTTTGAGTTTTTGTCAAATTGTGTGGGATCCAACGAGAACATACCTTTCTCACAGCTAAATGATCATGTAATATTTTATATATGCTGGTGGAACTAATGCCTATGGTTGCCTCAATCTCACAGTATGTCACATGACGATCTTGCAGTATTAGGTTTTGCACAGCATCTATGTTTTCTTGAACAACAACTGATTTTGGACGACCTTCGCGAATCTCGTCGGTGAGCGAATGGCGGCCACGATTAAATTCGTTATACCAGCGTTTCACAGTGGCAAAGGATGGGGCTTCATCGCCAAATGTGGAAGTAAGTTGATCGACGCATTCTTGTCTTGATAATCCACGTCGAAAATCGTAAAAAATCATCGCACGAAAATGTTCACGAGTTAATTCCATTTTATTGTTGTCGCGCAATCTCCAAGGCAACATAAACAACACAAATGAAGCTATTGACAAAACATTTGAAGTACGTTATGGTCTATATGCCAGACGATTCCGTGCAAACGTCAAATCGCGCCTAACTTCAATCAGTGTTGCCAAGGCTCAAAATATAAATAGTGGCCCTTGTAATTTAGTATGATTACATTGGTTTCAGTACAGTATAATGTTATTTACACCTATACCTTTCATTTTTACATGAACCTTCCCTGGAATATGTTTAAAATACAGTATAAGTATTGTGTGTATGTATGCATTATTAAACATCTATCTGATTTCGGGATCCGAAATCTATAGTTTTGAGCTCATATCCCCATATTGGCTCTTAGTACATCCATCATCGTTGCCGACCATGGTTTGGTTGGGATATTTTGTCCTCTTCTCGGTGTGGATGCTACAATGCCCATTTGTAGATTTTTTGTGAGCAGGGTTGCCCAATCGTCAATGCTTCTCTCCGGTCCTAGATTTTCAGGAAGATTTATGTTTTCGAGAAGGATATTTGCATCCGTCCTGCTCCAGTTGTATGTTATAGCCCGATCATTTTTGTTTTCCAGTGAGGTTCCCAATTTTATATTAAAAAAGATATCAGATTATGGTCGCTGGTGGTTACCATATCATGTACCTCCCAGTTTTCTATGAGTGCTGACATTTGATTGTTCGTTAAGGTTAGGTCTATGTTTCTGCTTGCCCCTGCTCTTCCCCTGTACGTGGGGGGATTCCCTGGTAGGTTTTCAACGTTGAGATTCAACTCTGCAATGAGGTCTGTCATCTTTTCCCCCGTTATCATCAGTTTCCTTGCCGAACCAAAGGGGAGAGGAAGAGTTACTGTCGAGGGTTACAAGGATTTTCTTCTTGGCATTGGTCAGGCAGGCGCTCCTAATACGGGCAGTGTAGATTTCAATGTTGCAGCAGTATTGGCAATAGCTGTTTATTATGATAAAGTTCATCTTTCCGTAGTTTACTTCTATGCAATTTGTATGCGTGTTTGAGAAATTCGAAATTTTGAGGATAGTGATGTTATTATTGAACGATATAATTGCTGCTTTCGTATTGCTGTGTGAATTATACAGGGTGTAGCAAAAGTCCCTTCCCCCCCCCCCCTTGAATTGTAGACAAACCTGCAAAATGTTATTTTAACAGCATGCGTATGATGAGAGGATGGTATACCATTAAATCAGACCAATGATCAAGAAGACTTAGGTGGGCAGGCCATGTGGCACGAATGGGAGAGGAAAGAGGAGTTTACAGGATTCTTGTTGGGAAACCTGATGGTAAGAGACCTGTAGGAAGGCCAAGACGAAGATGGAGGGACAACGTTGAGATGGACCTAAAGGAAATCGGTAGGGATGGAAAAGAATATATATATCTTGCTCAAGATAGGGAAACATGGAAGGCCTGTGTTGCTGCAGCCATGAACCTTCGGGTTTAAGAAGGCTAGAGAGTTAGTTAGTTAGATCACTATTTACTTTAGAGCATCTGTGTGCACACCGCCATTTTCATGGCACAGTATTATTTGCCTCCAGGTGCGATGTGAAATCCTCCGTAACATAAGATGTCAGATCTGGATTTCGGGGTGGCCATTTTAAGAGAATTCCTCAATGATGTGTTCAGAGACAAACTGATTTGACAAGGATCGCCAAATTTACCAGCACCTTTGAAATGGCCACCCCGAAGTCCAAATCTAACATCTTGTGATAATGCGCTATGGGGGCACATGAAACAGAAAGTCGCCCATAATCGTTATCAGACAACTGAGGAACTTCAAGAAGCTGTTTGCAGTGCGTTTGCTTCCTTCACGCCAGCCAATTTACGGAGGATTTCACATCGGACCCGGAGGCGAATAATACTGTGCCATGCAAATGGCGGTGTGCTCACAGAGTAAATGGTGGCCATTGGTTGTTCTCTCGCTCTCATCATACACATGCTGTTAAAACAACATTTTGCAGGTTTGTCTACAATTCAAAGTGGGGGGGGGGGGGTAATGGGACTTTTGGTACATCCTGTAGAATAAGGTAGCATCAGTTGGTGCATGTATTAGTTGTTCATTTTGTAAATATGGTTCCTGGAGTAACAGCATGTCTATGGTTTATTTTTGCATAGATGAAAATTTCCTCAGTGACTGTGAATCCAGGCACCAGAGCATAGTTAGTCTGCCAAATCCAGTCCGAAGTGTAAAGTTGACATTTGGGTGCCTTCATAAAGAGTCGCCGTTACATCCTGAGTGTCCCTTCATCCTCGCCGTCGTGATGTAGCCAAAAGTGGCAGAAAAACTACGCTGAATTAACGAAAATCAAAACTATTATTTTGTCTCTCCCCATCTTTTCACCTCATTTTCTTCTCATTCCTTGGTCCTCTTGTGTTTGTGTGTGCTATTTCTCACCCTTTGGTAGGAATTTTCATGAAACAAATATTTACTTCCTTAATTGCTAATTTCTAACTTTACCTAAGTAGAAGTCGTATAATTAAAGTTTACGAGAAACTAAGAAAAAGCCAAGAATTTTGGATTTGTTATTTTGGTAGACACCCTGTTGTGTCTTTTTCTCTCGCTCTTTATTTTATCTCTGTAACTCAGTCTCCCTCATAGCAACGATGAAGCAGTTCTATGTAAATACAGCATGCAACACGCAGTCACGTGATTAGAAACTTTGTGCTTCTCTAAGCTGTTCAAGATGATGATGCAATTTCTAATAAAGCACTTCCCTTTGTTGATTTTTCCTTGCGCTTGTCATTCTCATCCTCCTCTGGCATATGAACTTTCCAAGAACATCTTTCCTGGTGACATCATTCAACATATGCGTTTTCTTTTCTTCTGCAGGTACGTTCCAGTAGCACCTGTTGAGTATCATCAAAATGTGACATCAGCGCTTTTAATTATCATGGTAAGTAGCTTGCAACCTCGTTTGTGTGTAAAATTGCCATCGCTTTGTTCAAGGAATGCGTGCAATTAAAATTTGCATTTAGCAGCTGAGGTTGTTTGTCATGCCGTATGGGTCAATACAATGCTGGATTATATCGAGTTATAACATTGTTACATGCAACATATCATTCGTATCGTACATAAATGACCTTGTGATCAAGCGATCTTGGGTTCAATCCCGATTAAGGCATGTTGAACAGTGTTTGCTATCCCAACTGTACGTATCTTCATTCCTGATAAGCCTATCAAAAATGCATTACATCGAAAATTTAAGGCTGAAATACAAGAACCACGTCAGAAATTCGTGTTTTTTTATTGTTTTTAATATTCTACCACTTAATCCGTAAGCATTAATGATTCCGTGAATTTTCAAAATTTAAATGCCGACCTCCGTGGCGTAATGGTTAACATAGTGTGCTATGATGCCAACGGATCACGGGTTCGAATTCCGGCCTGGGCCAAGGTGCTCTTTGTGAGTGTCCCTTCATCAGTTCCATCCTTATTTTCGCGATTCGCCAAAGTAGCACAAAAGCGAAGTAAAATAAAGTCTAAATTAAAATATACTTTATTACTAAAATATCCCCCTTGCTTTCAGATTTTTCTTGAGCGAGGAGTATAAAAGTTACAACAAAATGGCAAATTATGCATTTCTATATATTAACACTAAGTAATGGGAAAAAATGGAAAGAATAAGTTTTGTGCCGAATATTCTTTCGTCTGCTGTGTCGAGTAGACATCTATTCCAAATAATATATTAACATTAAATTGGCAATAAAATTATAGAACATTATTGTAAGTTTATTATAATTATTATTTCATAAATATTGTATCTACTTTACAATTTTTGGTGAATAACCTTCCCCCCCCGCAAAACATTATGCCGAGGGCAGTAGGGTGGGCTATGCTTGTGGCATCATCTTATAGCAGTAGTAACTCCACCAAAATGCAATTCCGTCCATAAGTTTACGCAGGGTTATGGTTTGATTTTATTTTAACTTTTGGCTAATCGCGACGATGAGGATGAGTGAATGTGATGAAATTGATGAAGGGACACACAAAGAATACCCATCCCCAGGCCGGGATTCAAACCCGGAACCCCTGGCGTGGTAGCGAGAAGTGCTAACCGCAGGGTTGTGCGAATTATTGGCATATTCACCTATAGCTGAAGTCTTCAACGCAGTGCCAGTTCGGTATCTTTGACACAGCCCCAGAGGAAGGCGACTGGACACGTTCTGGTTTCGAGGCATCACCTGTTTTTCTGAAAAGCGCTGTTGTCTCTTTTGCGTGCAGTATTTAGACATACATCCATTCATTCGATCCGATGTTATACTCCCAAGGTCTTTATATTGTATAAAAAGAAAAAAGCTCAACACAATAACGCTACCTTACACAACCGCAACCTCGCGTTCAGAAATCGCTAAAAGAAGTTGAATTGGCAACAGCTCATTTATTCCGTGTACTTGACAAGTTCTGTCATTGGACAGCGCTATTGGTGCGAAACGTTTCAGGAGACGATTTACTGGACTCCATGTGGACTTGACATGTGGTTGTTAGAAGGAAAACTGATCTTTCGGAACTTTATTTGAAGTAAAGTGAGGCTGCAATGACGAGGACAACTTTACTTAAATTTAGTTCAAGAAAGTGCAATTTTCGCACACGGGAAAGTTGCCAAAACATTCTCAAAATGTCTTTCCTTTACAGTGTGAAATATTGTTTGTCAAAGCTCTCTTATCATCGAAACACATGTTGTTTCTTTGCTGGCAAACAAAACCAAACCCTACAATCTCTCCTTTTGAGATTGTCTTTTATCACTATTGACATTTTGAGATTGTCTTTTATCACTATTGACGTTTCAATCGCAAGAAAAACAATGAAATGACGTTACGTTACAGCAATTTCTTCTTTTGCATCATACACAAGAACTCTCTTTATCAGTGTGTTAAGCGCCTTGTAATCAAGGGGTCCTGAGTTCGATACCCGATCAAGGCACATGGCACAGTGGTTCAGATCCCAATGTAGGTCCAGTCCCGATTAGCCTTTCTGTACATAAAGTGGACTCAAAACAACAATTTAATCAATCAATCAGTGTGTTAATATATCTTGTGCAATCGTACGGATTAGTCTGATACAAAATTCGTGCTCATAAACAGTGGCTATGCTTTTTGTATTTAAGAATAATTAATAAAAAAATCGTAAATCCTTGTACACCATAGAAATCTGAAAGCTTTGGTTATAGGAACGTTTTTTCATGCTTTCATGACGCTAAATATATTCTTAGAGAATTTCCCACACATTATATTGTGCATTCTGTGTAAACTCCTAAGCCGCCTTGGTGGCCGATGTTTGGTCTTTCCACTATAAGTTTCGGATTCGAGTTCTTGCCTTACCATAGGCGTGTTAGTGTCAATTTAATATAGTGAGCATTCATTCTTATCCGCGCAATTAACCGAAAGTAACAGAAAAAATCGGTCTGATGTAAGAAAAATTCATATTTAAACTCCTAAAACTTGAAAACTCTTTATATGTGTGTGGCATCATTCTTCTCAAGATAAGACCGTCCCTTATAGTACTTGTCTTAATGATTTATCATCTTGCAACTTCCTTTCATTCTTCTCTTAAATATGTGGATAATATTTTTTTATACATCTCCTCAACTTCGTCTTCTAATACTTCTCAGTTTTTCGTAAAATCAAGATTTCATTCTTTCGGGAAAAGTTGTTCTATTTTCATCAGCAAAACCATATAAATTGCAATCATGTGTCAATGGAAACGACAGGTAAAAATCCTAGTTTCACGAATGGCGCACCAATCTGATGCACGAAGTGTAAAGCAAGTTACAGAGTTGGCCTGACGGAATGTGAAAAGATATACAAAACGGTAAAAGCTTAATGAGGTGAGACGAGACTTGTTAGCGCAGAAGAGTTACGGTGTGGTGGTGCAGACAATACTAGAGATACCGTTAGGAACGTAGTAGTGTTTTTTTCCCTTAATATATATTTTTTAATCATATTCACACCTTACTTACCTTACCCTATAGTTCTGTAGTCTAGTAGGGGCGTGGAGGAGAACGTGATACACCACCAGATGAAACTGTACCTTTATTTTCTTGACCATCCACTCTCTCTGAACTTTCTCAGATCGTCCTTTCATCCTCTGATTCTAGCTTCTTCACATCCTCCATGCTTCCACGTCTTCCAAATTCTGACCCCTACTTTCCCCAGATCATTCTTCATTTCATTCTCTCAATTCCAGCTTCCTCAGATCAACCTCTTGTATCAGATGTAAGAATCAATTGTCTGCCTTTTATAAGAAAAAAAATTGATATTATTTTCCAACTCGTGAAGTTTTATGAATTAGGAGGTGATGCTGCAGGGACGGAACAGGTGGGAGAGATAAGTCGCATGAGGTAGGACTTCCCAATGAATAGAGCGTCGCTTTAGTTCTGTTGCCGTGTGCGGCCTGGCATTATCATGCAGCTGTATCACTTGCCCAGTACCACTGCCGGTAAATGGTCTTTTCCTCTCAATTTCGTCACTCAAACGAATCAGTTCAACGCCGAACAAATAATTTCCTACGCCTCAGCGGCATATGTCTTCGGTTGATATTGCAAGAAAGTATGCATTACCTCACGTGTTGCGTCTTCTCGAACGGCACCGTGCTCACAAGTGCTTCTTTATGTTACGTCGTCTGCTATTCGGGTATTTTATCTTTTTAGGTTGGTATTGGGATGCCGAAAAATAGCGAGGAAAGTTCCAATTTGTCCAGTCGCAACAGTAAAGTTTAATAAGTGAATTATTGTAGAGGCCGAAAATTAATTTGTACACCTAATATATTCTCATTCCAAGCTTCCTCGGATAATACTCCAATTTCTCGTCTCATTTCTGGCTTCTTTAGATTATTCTCCGCCTCCCCTACTTTCTCAATCTCAGCTCTCAGATTATCTTCCTCCTCCACTACTCTCTCATTCGTAGCTTCCTCTCGTTGCAAGTTCCTCAGACCATCGTGTGGGAGAATAAGAGAGAAATAAAATTCCACTATATAAGCAAATAATGTGTTTAAATAGGGCATTGTTTGCAATGTTATTTCTGTCAAGTATCTCTGGATCTGATTTATCTGGAACTGTTATCTTCGTTACATCATTGTTTTACTTAATATGATTTCTTGCCTGTCCTCATTCCCCATTCTCTCACAGTGAAGGCTTATGTATTAAGTACATATTCTGCTTATAGCCATTAATGCGAGAGCAAATATACTGTCGGTAAGAAACGTTTTCCTATTGTTATGTAACTCCATGAGTGTGTATTTCCGCCCTCGTGTTTGGATGTAGATATTTTTGGTTATTCTCGCTCTCTAGTTTAATTACGATGATGAGGATGAACCGCGAATTGGTGAAAATAGATGTCGCAGTCGTCTGTGCCTTACCCAGCAATTTTACCTAGGAATGTCGGTTCGTAGCGCCCGTCGCTAACGACGCTAGGGTTGCTCAAGGAATGATGAACACATTACATTCTCGTACATTTGTGGTTAGGAGTACCATGCCTAATCTCATCTTGGAGCGCGTAACGGTTACATTGCGTGAAGACCATGCTTATCGTTCGGTTGTTACGAGGATTTGTGGGTCGCTCAGCAACTCGTGGACTCTGTCCTTGACTCACTCAGGTAACAAGCGTCATTATCAGTGACATATTTTTCGCTAGTGGATAGCAGCTTGTTTTATATAGCGAAGGTTCCTCAAGTTTTTGGAGTTGAGGACCAAAGACGTATCCAGGGGGTCCGGACCCCCACAAATTCCTTTCTTGTTTTTGAAAATACTGTGGTATTGTTAGTTATAGAATGTCTCTGTGTGCACGGTTTGTTAATTCTGAAAATAACATCCCCTAAAAGTTTTTTTTTTTAGTTTCACACTGGGTAGTGATAAAAGTTTGTTTGTTTTTGTTGTTTTTTAATAATACATGCAGAGGTGAAATACTAAAAACAAATATATTGCATCATGTACCATGCAGTAAAAACAAACTATTGTCAGTGTGTGAAACGCGATTTCTAGAAGAAGAAAAAAATCACTTCATGCTTTTGTTAAATTTCTTCAACCTTGTCATTTAAGTGGAGATGTCCGGTCCGAGTGAACCATCCCAAGCAAGTGGTCTTCTAGCCGCAGTTGACATGGGGACTTTCGTAATTGTACTCTTTTACTGTACAGTTGTCAAAGCAGTTAGAGCCCTCATCACAATTTAGCCTCTGCTCTTTCTTGCCCGAGAGACGTAAAAAAACTGCTTCAGGTACCTCGGGAGATTTGAGATGAAGGGTTCAGCCAAATATTTCAAACTGTTTCTGAACAGTGTCAGCAGACATTCAGGTCTAAAATTACGATTTAAAAAAAGACGAGATTATTATCCTTGTACTATTTTAGAGGGGGAGGACGTGCTATTGGCCTTCGGGGATTGGCACTCCTGGCTCGACCCACCCCAAATTTTCTTTCTGGATACGCCCGTGTTGAGGACGGGACTGGAATTTGATGTTTTGGTTGCCCTTTGGATAGGCACGAAGATATCCCGAGACTCGACAGCCGTTTGAGGGAAAGGACCTGCAAACCGACTCTTGATTGAGTAACTGGTGGTCAGCGCATCGAGTTGATTCGCCGCTGTTGTCAGCAGTTCTATTCACAATTGGAACCAAATTTTCCTCACCTTGCTAGGTCAACACAAATTTTGGAGCTCTTACTGTGATCGAATTCAGAACACTAACAATTGAGCTACGATTGATTGATTCGTTCATTCATTTGGTTCATTTTATTTCGCTTTTCTGCCAGTTTTGACTTATCGAGAGGATGAGTGATGACGTGATGAGATTAATGAAGGAACACTCACAAAGAATGCCCAGGCCGGGGTTCGAACCCGTGACCTCGGGAAGACTTGTGAAGTTGAGGGTAAGAGCGAACCTTAGGAGATGTATAGCTAAAAGTAACAATGAAAATTCTCGTCCGAGGACACTCAACCGCAGCTGTCTAGTGATGCTGCTATCTCGTCATGAGCTACAGGTTACGTTGTTGCAGTTGGAATACTATTATGATCTGTGGACAGATTGGGTACGAAATGTTACGTTTATTTTTCCTGGAATAACTACACTCATCGCTGAAGTGTTCACTATCCGGAAGGTGAACGTCATGAGGGCGATCCGCGAGGATGAGGGCATCGTAGAGTCGTGTGGGTGAGGATGGTTGATTTTACAAGAATGAGCATAATTAGCTGACGGTTTTAAAGTAGCAGAAATAAAATGAACACGTTTAAGTAGAGTATATGATGTAAATGGAATAAATTCTACACTTCTTGGAGATTATTTCAAGAAACAAAAACGATTAATCTGTACACTTCTTTGAGATGAATTCACACAACACAAACACACAAACTGGTAGTGTCATTCATTGTTTTCTGCCTAATTGACAGGTTTTTCACTGGAATCTCCAGCTTTCCCTATTCTCTGCCTTACGCTTCGTAATAGCATACGACCCAGTTAATTTAATATCTTTCATAAGCTGATATCTCTTCCTTCCACGGACTTTTCCTCCTTCAACCATTCCCTCCAAGGCATCCCTTAACAGGCAGTTCCGTCTTTGACAGTGCCCTAACCAGTTTCTTTTCCTCTTCTTGATGGTCTCCAATATAGATCTTTTTTCAACAACTCTTTTCAGTACGGCTTCGTTTCTTACCTTGTCCGTCAATTTTTCGCCATGTCCTCATTTCAAAAGCTTCGAGTCGTTTTTCTTCATTTCTTCTCAACGTCCAGGTTTCTGCACCATATAGTGCTACACTCCACACAAAACATTTCACTAATCTCTTCCTTAGACCTATGTCCAAGGGTCCACAAAAACATTTCTTTTTCTTTTGAAAGCTTCTTTTGCTATTGCGATTCTCATTTTCACTTCTTGGTTGCAGCTCATGTCACTGCTTATACTGCATCAGAGGTACTTGAAGCTATCCACTTGCTGGATTCTTTCACTGTTTGCTCTCACATTAATATTCCTTGGTTTCCGTCCTATAACCATTGCCTTTGTCTTGTTTACTTTAATCTTAATCCCATACTGCTCACAGCTGCTGTTTAACTCTTCTAACATACTATTTATGGTTCTTTCATCAGAACATTTTCTGGTATTGCTTTTCTTCTGCAGAGGTACCGAAATAGTCTCCGTGAAATCTTGTGGACAATCCCCTTTCTCATAGATTTCATTGCATAAGTGCAGTATTCCTCTTTTTCCATCCCAGGCATTTGATAAGTTCAACAGGAATTTCATCAGTGTCCGTTGCTTTCCCACAGCGGCGTGCATTCTGGGTACGCAAGGTACTCACTGCGTACCCACAACACCGTAAGAAAAAATAATAATTTTCCCCACCTTCTCGGAGCATGAAAATTCAACTATCGTCTCTCCGAAACCCCTTCCACTGCCAGAAATTCTATCTTCCGTCCGAGAACGCTGCTGCCTTGCCCGAGTAGCCTGGCCCTCAAGGCAGTCCCGAACGTCTGCCCGAATGATCCCGATTGTGCCTTCGGTGTTGCTCGCACCCACCCCATCCACCGTAGCTTCTGCCGATTTCCACGAGCAAAAGCTGCTGCCTCTGTTGGGTACCCTAGAAATTCGGAGGGCAATCCCCATTGGCTCCGATCAACCCCCACCATATGTTTGGGTCTTCCCGCGCTCATCCCACGGTGCATTTTCCTGTTCAAAGCACATGGTTCTAAGAAGCCAGGGTACCCAAGATTTTGGCAGCGTCTGCAGTGTTGGTAGTAGTCAACATATATTTTTTCTCGAATGTTTAGTTTACTAACATTGGACAGACACGCTTAGATAAATTAATCCCTGTGATTTGGTTGCAATAAAAATGCGTTATAAAAATTGATTACTGACATACAAATCGGAGCGGAAGGCAAGAAAATATTTATCGGGAGGTGAGGGAAATGGAGTGATCGACTAAGTATTGCGTTTTACCTGAAACACTTTTCGGCGTCGTCATGTCAATGTGTCAGAGGGAAATTATATGGACAATTTGCATGTTTCACACCATTCTCAGTATCTGTCTTTCTCATTCTAGAGATCAAAATTGTATTCGTGTCACTTTGCATTTCAGCTTATGATAAGGATGGGTGTTGACTATTGACCCGACGATATAAATGAACGAAAGAAAAAACATAAACACAATGCTTACTATGGAATTCGAATGTACCCCCGCTCCCTTACGTTGCAAAGTTATGTAAATGGACGTTACATTGTGCCCAACATAAGGGTGCAACATCATATTGGTGGGGGTGGGGATGGGGAGATATCTCAATCTACACACACGCGCGCATATATTACATATACACATAATATAATTATGATATACATATTTATAATGTCATTCCATATAAAAAAATAATGAATTTCTAAATATTTAAAAATGCATTATTAATAAATACATAGAAAGAAATTAATTTGTTACTTTTATATACATGAGATATTTATAAAGTAGCAAACAAATTCATTTACTAACGGGTTAAAGAATAAATTAATTACAATTAATTCAATAAATTACAAAAATAGTTGGAATCGTTTTATTATGCAATAGTTTTTCTATTAACATCATATTTATATTTGTCTTGCATTCTTGTTTTACTTCTATTGTACATATTTTGCTATTGGTGTAGATCTGTTAAATATCTCTTGAAGAGGTAGTGTATGTTTTCAATATTATCCTTCATCTTTCATTGTTATAACAAAAACTCTCCCCCCCCCCCGGGGAAATTTTGGTGTGGGGATTTTTGTGGTCAATATTATTGGTGGGGGGAAATCCCTCCATTCCCCTTCAGGACTTCGAACCCTGCCCAACGTTTATTTGAGCTTTTGAAGTGTGTTGGGATTAATACCATTCTATTCTGATGCATTTTCTACGAGAGTCCGTAATTTCTTCATTCTACAAAATATCTCGTCGACTGACAACCCTGATCCATTCATCTACAAATGTGAGTGGCTATTTCGAGGAAGGAGACACTTGTTACCGCGAGAGATTGACGTTTTTTGTTTCTTCCGTCTTGCGTGTGAAATTTGCAGTGTTTCGTTCTTATTATTGTTTTGTCATTGCGGTGAAGAGGTGAAATAGAAATAATATGGAATCGGGAGTTGTCGATGACGTTCTGGAGAGGGGTTTTTCGTCATATAGTTATGAAAAGAAAGTGGAAATAATCCGAAATGGGAGGCCTGTTCCTGAATTGGAGGACTTGTCTTAGGCTGGAGTTACGAAGGATGGTAAGCAGTATGTTAGGCATTTTCAGGGAAAAAACTTACTTATGTGTATTTCTTCCTCAACCCTTAATTAAGATATTACTTATTTAAACATTTGTCTGTTCTTTCGTTCCCGTTCAATGTGCATCGCGCTGCATGAAGAAACTAATCAAGGTTGAATTGTTGGGCTGCACGTTTTTTGAGAATATATTTGCGAAGCAAGTATATAAAATATCATACAAATGTTTTATCGTGTTACATCTGAATCTCTCCGGTAGCGTTTTAAGGTTATATCCAGAGGCGAAGATATAGTACAAGCAATGCAAGCACTGCTTGCATTATTCGAATATCATTTAATGTACTTAATGTTTTAGCCTTATTTCGTTTCCATCGCACTCGATTTCGCGAAAAATTACGGCCGCAAACTCCCTCAGCAGCTCTGTAGCAAGCACCAGCCTCAATGCTTGCGGCTGCTCTGCGGGAAAATAACGCACCCGAAGGAGCAGCGTTGCCAACCCCTCAGGTACGAAAAGTGCTGTCCGAACTGTGAAATTATGCTAGAATACCACCCAATTGTGCTAGGGCACTATTATTATTATTATTATTATTATTATTATTATTATTATTATTATTAATATTATTATTATTATTAACAATATATGTTATTACTATTTTCAGATGTTATATTTTAACCCACCCTAAGATCTATTTATTTTAAGTCGCTTTTTTGCCTTAGGGTCTCTGGGAGTAAGTACGACAATGAGGGTGAATGAAGAACTGATGAAATGGTCTATGGACTATGGGATGGATAAAACATAATTACATGTCCATACCAGTGATCAGAACGCTACATTATAAAAGTAGCTTCACTACAGCTACAGCTACTCTTCCGAAATGTAGCTTGGCTACAGCTACAACTACATTTACCAAAAAGTACGCTACGCTACTCCTGTTCGCTACTTCGCTGCTTTTTCGCTACTTTTGCATAAAAAAAAATTAACAACCACATGGATATTCTAAAGAAGACCCTAGTGTGATAGTTGTACTTACTGGAAAATAGATTCTGTTATTCAAGACTAAAATTGGTAAACGCTGTAGGTGCCACAATAATTCAAACACCGTTTTCCACGATAAACTGTGAAATGTGCCATGCTTTATAATGTGGTAAACGTGAAATGTGGCTGGTAGCCCTCTAAGTAGTTCAAAGGGCGTGTAAAGAGTTCACGAGTGTGCACTTTCCTACGGGCTGATGTGCGGAATGATGCGATTTCCCAACAATTTCGCTTTTAGCACTTACAACGTTTACCACTTTTAGTCCTCTATTTATTATCATGATTCCCGTCATTCGGTAATTTTGATAGCAGTGTTACTTCAGTTACTTATTTTCAATATAGTGTTTGATAATAACGTACCTATGTAAGCGGCAGATCAGTTCAAATTTGATATATGAGTATTGCAATTAGGATGACAAAATTAATGATTACAACTATACACAAATTATTTACATTTATATATCAACATATTTTCCTTGAGAATAAATATTGAGTTAAGTTACATAGTGGTTCGAAACCAGTCTCGATTTGCTTATCTGTGCATAAAGTGGACTCCAAATAAAAACTAGGAAAGACGCCTGGAGGATGGGATCCTCCTGCTCCTCCATTCCCCACGCTGCTCATCTTCTTTCATCATTCTTCCTCATTCTCACATTAGCCAAAAGTGGCAGAAAGCGACTCTAGATAAGATTGATTGATTGACTTTTTGTTTTAAGTCCACTTTATGCACAGTAAGGCTAATCGGGACTGGACCTACAATATAAAGTGAGATCCGGACCACTATGTGCCTCCACCGGATATCGAACCCGGGACCCCTTGACTGTAGATAAGATAATTACTAAATAAAAGATTGATCTTCATTGTCATGATTAGCAAAAGTAACAGAAACGCTAAAGGGAAATATATATTGAGAAAACTGATGTGTAAATCCGAGAGTTCTGTTGACATACTGAGCCATTGATTGCTAGCACTATTGCTGTCATTCTAGTGGAAAATGTATCGCTCATTTTTGCACTGCAAGTTGTGTTTTACACAGTAATTAATGACATTTTGCTGCCTCTTATACTAGGGATATCCACAACATATGTTCCGGGGTGGCGCAAACGAGGTATTTTTCTTTTTCAGGGGTGCCCAAAATCTAAAAAAAAAGTACATGTTAGCTGGAATATATTCATATATGTCAGTTAGTTATCTGGATATTAGAATTATTAAGATACTAATGAACTAAATTACGCGGATACCTATACTGCGATATCAAGATATTTATAATCTAGATTATCCGTATTTCCATGTAATAGATTTGGTCTTTGTGAACCTCCTGCAAAAGTAAGCGTTATTGTCGATTTTTTAATGCTGTTGGCACATTGAAAATTTACCTCAAAATGCTGAGAAGAAATGTAGCTGTAGCGAAATTTTCGCTACAACTATAGGAATTGTGTAGCTTCGCTACCGCTACAGCTACAATTTTCAAAATATAGCGCCGCTACAGCTACAGCTACAAATTTTGTAGCTAGCTACAGTAACACCGCTACAAGTAGCGCACTACTTTCGACCACTGGTCCATACCATACGAAGGGTCGAACTAGGGCATGTGGCTCAGTAAATTTGTAAAAATACTTCACATATTTTTTCTAGCAGATGGGGAGAGGGAAGATGACATGACAAAGTTAAGCGTCGTTGCCTTTCAATTGCTGCTGGGGTGGGGGTCGGTGTATAATTCACAAATATCTTTCATATACTACTGCAATTTTTTACGTTATATGGAAGGCCGTATTAACCCATTTCCACCTCCAACAACACCTTGCCAGAGACACACACTTTTGTGCTAGTTCTTTACAACTTTCAAATCCTCATACAATGCATTTCTATGTAAACTAATAACTTTTGCAAATAAAAAAAAAAGAAAAGGAAAGGAAAAAGGTACTCGTCAAACTAAAAATATAAAAACTGCCTCTTTCCCACTCCTTTCTATATTTCTGAGCACACGACTCCCATTTCTGGTTTAAATCCCCATGGTCTTTTTTTTTTTTTCGGGAGTTTCACTACTAGTAGATACTCATTTTTCGAAATTGTTCCAAATATATTTTATTTTATATAAAAAAAAATTAAAAAGCAGCGCTCAAAAATACACTGAAAGACGCAAGCACGAAGAATTAAAATCATGCACAGGAACAATGCTTTTTTCGCCGCGGAAGACGGATTCCGAAATGGTAAGATGTCGAGTCGACTGAACCGAACCGAACACAAGCTGAAGACAAAGATGGTCAAAATTTGCCAACAAAGGAGAGCGCCACATGAGCTTTATACGGAGATGCTCGAAGCAGCAATGGAGACAAAAGACAGTAGAGCGATATGGGGGGTGATAAAGAAGCTTGATTGATTGATTGATTTGTTGTTTTAAGTCCACTTTATGCACAGTAAGGCTAATCGGGACTGGACCTACAGTTTAAAGTGGGATCCGAACCACTTGTGCCTCCACCGGGTATCGAACCCGGGACCCCTTGATTACAAGGCGACGACGCTACCACTGCGCCATCGGGGAGGCCCGATAAAGAAGCTAAGGGGAAGTAAAGGGACCAACAGTACCATAGAGCCAAAAACATGGGATATATATTTTGCAGAACTATACAAAATACCAGAGGAGGAAGGGGGAAATAATGGCGTAAATGGAATTTTCCAACCAATCCTGGGGACACATATTCCTGTCCTAGACAATGAAATAACAGAGACGGATGTCAGACGAGCAATACAAAACTTGAAAAGCGGGAAGGCTGCAGGGGCGGATGGAATTTGGGGGGGAATGGTAAAAACAGGACTACAAAGGCCCAATATGGTAGGAGTAGCTACACGTTTGTTTAATAGTATGTACAACAGGGGATTATTCCCCGAGTGCTGGAGCCAGTCTATCATCTGTCCCATTTACAAAGGAAAGGGGGATATGGACAATCCAAACAACTATAGGGGGGTCTCGTTGCTTCCAGTCTTAAGTCTACACGAGCATACTGTCCTGGAAAATTAAAAAATGGACTGACATATTCGACAAAATAACGCCATTACAAACCGGATTTAGAGATAAAAGCACCACGTTGGACAATATATTTACACTCCAAACATTGATGGGAGAAAAACTGAAGAAAAAGAGAGGGAAGCTATATACCTGTTTTGTCGACTTCCAAAAGGCATTCGATACTGTAAATAGAGAAAAACTTTGGGACAAACTGTGGGAAATGGGAATGTCGGCCATGATGATAAACGCAATAAAGGCAATATATTCAAAAGTCGAATTCTGTGTACGGTGTCAAGCGGATACCGTGACAGAGAAACGAAAATCGGAAGCGGGGGTAAAGCAAGGATGTGTTCTGTCACCCCTGCTCTTAACTCTCTATATAAATGATATAGTGGCATATATAGATGGTGAACAAGCCGACACCCCCAAGGTCGGGACGACAAGGGTACCGGCGCTCTTGTTCGCAGATGAATCCAAACTGCAAGTAAATCTTAAAAAAACAAAAATTATGGTGTTCAAGAACGGATATGTATATGGAAAAGACGAAAGGTGGACTTTCCGAGGGCAAGAATTAGAAAGGGTAAAAAGAATAAAATACTTGGGACTAGTTCTCACTATGGCAGGGACATGGACGAGACATATGCAAACGGTACAAGAAAAGGCTGGGGCAATAACAAATGAAATAATGCGGACAGTATGGAAATTGGAGAAATACGATATACATTTTGTGGAAAAACTGTATCGTACATTATTAATAGGGTCAATAGGGTACGGGAGGGAGATATGGGGAGCAAAGGGGGGCGATGCACTAAACAGAATCCAATGCACGTTTTACAAGAGGGCTTTGCATATCAGCATGGGCACTGCAAACTGCGGCGTACTACGGGAACTTGGATTGGTAAGGGAGAAAACGTGGGGTATGTTGAGAAGGGTTAAATACTGGGCGACATTAATATCGAGAAGGGAGAACTCGGTAAAAGGGCAAGCGCTGATGCAACAGGTACAAGGGGAGGAAATGGGAACATGGGCGAAAGAGATCAGAGGCAAACTATACGAAATTGGACTGGGATGGATCTGGGAAGGGGAACACGTCGACCAGGGGACATTGCAATTAGTGAAACAAAGATTAGAGGATATAGATAGGCAGGAAATAATAGCGGAATGCGAAACCAAGAGATCGCTCGAACTCCAAAGAAGGGGACCGCGGGAATGGGGACAAGTACCGTACATCAATAAGGTGAGCATGGTGGCATGAAAGGGGTTGGCATGGATGAGGCTAGGGGGATGGAGACACAACACAGTAAAAAATGAGGAAGGGATATATAAATGCGTATTATGCAATGGTGATGATGGGACAGAACATTTATTCTTATGTCAGGACACGCGCGTTCTGCAGGAGGAGAAGCTACGCAACATCAGCTTGGAAACTGTGTTCAAATCAATCGTAGTGCAAAGGAACATGGAACTATTGGAAAAAGTGGGGGTATATTTACAAACAGTTAGGGGGAAAAGAAGTGTTGCACAGAGACGGGATAAGGAAGAAGAATAGTGTTAGTTTAAGTGAGAACAGTTAAAACGACCAGAACTGCTATTTAACACATATACGGAATGTAATGGAAAGTGTAGTCTGTAAGGAATATCATAGTTGTGTAATACAAATAGATGTAGTGTGCACAGCCGATGGCTCGCACATGAGATAAGCAATAAATACTTACTTACTTACTATTTGTGAATCCAACTTTCTACTAAACATTCCTCGCGAAAATACAGGCACCGCAAATGGCTGACCCCTTGTGTCGGTGCTGGTAAAGGGCAAAGTTTTGGGGGTGGGCCCCAACCCTCCTCTTCGATTTTATGGCAGGAAAATGCGGAAGAGATGAAAGGCGTTGGTGGGGGAGGGGATCCCTGGGCCGGTTTACTCTCTTTTGTTGGAAACATGTCCACTCCTGAAATAGAGATGTGCAGTTACTTTTATTTTTACTTCTTCAGAGCCAGGCCCGTAGCTAGAGGGGGGGCAACTGCCCCCCCTGAGAGCCTGCTCTGCCCCCCCCCCTGTGAAAAATACAGAACACATTCTTACCTAGAATTCTCACTAATCTTTACAATTATATCATATGTTACTCTAGCAACATTACAAAGACACTTATTGATTTTGTGATTTATTAGGGTGTATGGGATTCCGTATAATGTCGTATCAGGATTGGGGGGAAAAATTCCCTTCCAGATTAGACTTCGGGAAATGATTTCACAATTTTTAGTATCTAGAACAGTTGTGACATTTTGAGTAGTCTTGTATTACAGGTGACTAATGTGTTCGGATGTTTTTCTTGGATATGTTGCTATGAACTTTGAATTGCTTAAATTTTTGTTCCCAAGTCTATCTTTTGGTAATAGTGTGGTAGAGAGAGGGAGTGGATATTTGATTTTTGTTACTTTGCGTTACTTTTCTGCCACTTAAAGCTAATCGCAACAATGAAGGATGACGTGAAATTGATGAAGACACACTCATAAACAGTGCCGCAACTACAGGGGGCATTGTCCCCTCCCCCTGACCTTGGACAGAAGTCCATTCTAGGGGAAGCAAACATTTAAGTAAAAAAACAAGACTAGGAGAATCTAAGAATAGCAGGACAATTGGACATAATGGAATTAGTTTTTACGTGTTCCTTGCATTTTTCTACCAGACGGCCAAGGGCACTTTCAAGGGACACAGAGGGGCAATTGTCCCCCTCGATTTTAAATTTGATACAAATAAAAAAACATTTCGTAAAATTTTCTTGCTCGCTTCGCTCGCAATTTCTGCTGTTCTTATAGTCCAAATTCAGATCCATAGCTATGGGGCAGCAGGAGTCGGCCCTGGGAGCCAAACGATCTCTATGAAACAATTTATTTCTATGAAACTTAATATGAAATATTAATGATGACACTGTAATCCAAGAAGTCATTGATCAATCAAGGGATTCCTATTTGTTTGTCAGGTGTCAAACACATGTATTTCAACTATAATATAATACAATTCACACAATATTTTGCAAAATGATTAACGTAACCAGTAGGCAAACGTTGTCTGTAGTGATGCAAGAGTCTCCCCTTTGAAAGAAATAGAGTCAGTGGTGGACTAAGGGACCCATATTTTAATGTTTTAGCAAGTACAAAAAAAGTGTATTAGCTACAAATTTTTACACAATTCATCAAAGTGTAGGTAATATGTAACCATTATTATTTAATTAATTCTATTTTCTTGCATAACACAACACAATGGTGTTGTTGGATTCTCGTTAGATTCCTTTGTGCGTAAAAATCTTGCATACTGGAAACTAGAGGGAATCATTATGAAGCATGATTTATAAAGGGCTCCCTTAATCAGTTCTGCAGAGAGCCCCAAAGTTGTTGGTGCATATTAATCATCTATTAACATTATCGACCTGTAAATATCAAGTAGATACAGTCCCTATTAGCCTACCTAGGTATTTATGTTAAACTTCATATTCTTTGGCAATCTGGAAAGGTCATTATCGAAATGTTGCTATTTGATGTTGCTCGAAGTTCTTTTGTTCGTTGCAGTTTCAAGATATCATCCCTTTTCTGTTACTTATCTCTTTTGGGGAAGGGGGCAAGTACCTCTGTGTACCCTGTTATATCTGCCAATGCGACACAATATATTAAAAATTTGCCCCCTCTAGGATTCACTTCGCCCCCCCCCCCCACAAAGAATTCCTGGCTACGGGCCTGTTCAGAGCACTTTCATTTGAGTTCAATATCTACCGATGGTTGCAGATTATGCTAGATTTGGCTGTTATGCCAAACACAGGGTGCTAGGTGCCAAAGACGGTTAAATTATGCTAGGTTTAGCACCATTATGCTAGGGTTGGCATCGCTGCGAAGGAGTCACATGGCGAAGCGTGAAATTCGAGTGGAACCCGTCCACAACGCTTATATACCCCAAGTCCTGAACGTAGCAGCAGTTCGGCATCTTTGACATAACCCCAGAGGAAGCTGACCGGAACCGTATCTGGTTTCGAGCCACCACCTGTTTTTCGGCAAAGCGCTGTTGTCACTTTTACCTGCAGAGTTTAGACATCCATTCATTCACTGTGACGTTTTACTCCCAAGGTCTTCATATTGCATAGAAAAATAGCAGAACACAATAACACAACCTAACAAAGATAGAGAACCGCAACCTCGTGTTCAAAAATCTCTATGAAACTGAATTAGCAACATCTCATTTAGTCCACGTGGACTTGATGAGAGCTGTCATTTCTTGGACGAACGCTATTGGTGGGAAAGGTTTCAGGGGAGGATTTACTGGACTCCACGTGGACCTGATATATGGTTGTAAGCATGGTTGTAAGGGGGAAAACTGATCTTTCGGAACTTTCTTTGAAGTAAAGTGAGGTTTCTTTGGGGACCAGCACTATACCAAAAGCTCTGCTTGCTGAGCTTGCGTGATTCCCGAAAATAGCCGAGCTCAACCGAAAGCAGAAGGATATATTGCCACCAAAAACTACGAGTTAAGAATTTGTGTCTTCATGAACACGTAAACAAGATCGCGAATATAAAAATAATTCTTAGTCAAAAAATAAGTTATTATCATTGTTCTAAATTCCATATATATATATCATTTTATATTACAATTTATTTTAGATTTCGCGAATTGTAAAACGCGTAAAAAAATGGATATTGGGAGTTCGGGCGAGATGGTAAAGGGCGGGGGTTTGTGTTTCAGGAAGTGAAATGTCTGCACCACCGTGAAGAGTTTCCCCAGGGAGGGAGGGAAGATTCGACGGACCTTGGTCTGCACCCTGTGTCCAGCTCGGTCTAGCTCAAATTAGGCTACGTCAAAAGTGTTGACCGCACCAGTGTTTGCAACTGCCAAATTATTTACACCTAATTCAAGTGAGCTGTTTCACAAATTTTACAACCACATTCAATAAATTGACTGCTTTTGAATAAAACTTGGGGTGAAAATAAAGCTATCTAAAAAGAACTCTCTACTGATATTTACACAGCACAATTAAATCGTATACATTGTACACATTATGAACACAGGAACATGTTTTAAGTTTTATTATTATGACACAAGTGGTGCTCCCAGGATTTTTTGTAGTAGTGTCCTCATTTTGTCATCTTTTCCTGCCTTTGACTTTCCTTTTCTTAGGAATACTGGGCCAAAGGGGGCCAACCCTCCCCCGGCCCCGCCTCTGTGTGACACTTTATTACTTAAATATTATGTATATACTCTTTCTGCTGTAATGATTCTGATTCCACTTCCTTCCCATGAAGGATAAAATTAAGGAAATAGGTTGGTATCACTTTCGGTCGTTTCAGAGATTTCCAAAGTGATCTTGCGTGGATGCTTTCCAGTTGTGGAAAGAGCATGGGAGTGTCTTCACGTTTTGAGAACCTTGAGGCCCTAAGATTTGTTGAATTGTTCGATAGCGGGAAATTTCCTATATATGCAAAGGAGTTTGGAATTTATTGTGGTGAGTACATCGTCCATGCATGTGTTTCTTTGGTTTGAAATGAAATTTTTAAAGTTTGTGTTTAACTTTTTATTTTAATGTTTGACTCCGAATTCGATTTTTAGGGTGCCCACAAATCCTAAATTACAATCACGCAGTGTAAATTAAATAAATGAGTTATTTTACCTAAATCCGTTTGGTCACCGTTTGCCCACATTAAAAAATAATGAACAAATAAAAGTACTAATAAATAAATAAGAAATTACGTACCCCTTTAGTCGTATGCGGAAAGTTCGCATATGTAAGACGTTTACTACCATACGAATAACGTTACCTGGAATTTCGAAAGTAAATGTGACGTTTGAGGATCATATGGTTTATTTTTAGAACCGTCACTTTATTATGATATTTTGACAAATCCAGCGACCGGGCCAATGAGGCTATAAACCTTTAATCCCCCTCTTGGCGTGCCATTGTACTACATGTTTTGTTGTACTGAAACATTGCTTGCCTCCTTCGTAAGACTACGCTTCGCTACTCGATCTTATATAAAAAAAATCCTGAATTAGATCCCATTTCAATTCAACTAACTTCAATCAGCTTTAGTGTGCATAAAGGAAGCTTAAATTCTGCTTCCTTTAACATAACAAAAAATGCGGCAGAAATCTTTTTTTTCTTTTTGTGTGCATATGAATGCATTTGATACAGCCACTAGTATTGTTTTCAAAGTTTGGTAAATTATCCACTAAGGATTTCACTTACGTATTTCTCTTGCGTACCCTAGTCTAAACGTCACCGCACGCCACTGCTTTCCCATTCCTCATTTCTTAAAGTGCTTGCTCAAATTTTTCATTCAGGATATAGTATCCTTTCTCATCATCAGGCACGTCTTCTTCATTTTCTACATTCAGACTGTCTGGGCGATTCTCTTTCTGGTAGAGCTCTTCAACGTACTTTCCCCACACTTTCGATATTATTTTTTTGTCTGTGATTTCACATCCTCCCTCGTCGTCTATCATCCACATTGTTGGAAGCCCAAGCAGTTTACTTCACGATACATGAAGTCATGCCTTCCCCTTTTTTCCAGTTCTTCAATTTCTTCACATTTTCGTTTTATCCATTGTTCTTTTGCCCTGTCAGTTTCTCTTCTTAGCTGGTTATTCAGTATCCTGTAATTAATTCTTCCCTCTTCTGTTCCATTTTCTCCGTTCCTCCATTTTTTCAGCATTCTTTCAGTGATCCATGGTTTCTTTGCACTTTTCCTTTTTCTGTAGCCTATTGTTTAATCCACTGCCTTCTGTAAGCAACTTTTTATTCCATCCCACATCTCATTCTTATTGTTACGACTAGCTTTAAACTTAGTATACTTTCCTTGGAAATTTTCTGCAAATTTGTCTTTCTTCTTCTTCCCTTATCTTCTCTAAGTAGGGTTTCTTGCTCACCTGATCTTGTGTTATCTTCTTCAATCTAAGATTGATTTCTCCTATTAGCAAGATGTGGTCTGAATTAATGTCAGTTCCTGGCAATGTCTTCGCATTTTTCAAACAATTTTTCTTGTACCAGTATGTAATCTATCTGGTATCTTTTGCTATCTCTTGGACATATCCAGGCGTATCTCCTTCTCTTATGTTGCTGGAACAGTGTGTTTCCAACAATTAGGGAGTTTCTTTTACAGAAATTTACCAGGCTTTCCCCTCTCTCATTTCTCTCACCTAATCCATATCTTCCTACTGTACTTCCATCCTGCCTTTCTCCTACTACAGCATTCCAATCACCCATTACGATAATGCAGGATCCCTTTCTCTCTTTTTCCATCAAGTCTTCTATCTTCTCATAGTTTTCCTCCACTTCTTCTGAAAACCCACTATGTGGTATATACACTTGAATTAACGCTAAGTCTTTCTTCTTTCCTTGAAGTTTCACCATTATAATTCTGTCATCCACATAACGCACTGCTATAACTTTATGTCTCACACGTGGTCCTAGCAGTATTCCCACACCACGGTTTCCTTGTTGATCACCTCCAGAATAAAACATCGTTAACTCATTACTCAGTATTTCACCATTTTGTTCCCACCTCACTTCTGATATTCCCATGACATCTACTTCGTTTCTTCTCCTTTCTGTTTTTAAGTTTTCTAGCTTTCCAGACTGTAACAGGGTTCTGACATTCCACGTTCCAATCCTTAATCTTACCTTGTGTTTGCTTCTCTTTTCCCCATCAGTGTCCTTTATCGTAATGTGTCCTTCCCAGACATCCCCCTCCCGGATATCCGAATTGGGGCTAGTTTACGTCGGGAATATTTTGCCTTGGAACGACTCATCATGATTGCAGTTTTTCTAGGGAAAATATATATGCGGTAGCTTCCCGTTGCTTTCCGCACACCACCTTCTCTTTCACATCTTGAAAGATCCCTGGGGGTCCCAACGAGGAGGTGAGGAGAGTGGATTTGGCTAAATGAGCTCGCCGGACTTCACCGAAATTCACTGCACCAAACTTATGGTGTTCGGTTACATATCAGTTCCATCAGGGTTTTTGACTCAAGTTGAGAAATCTCATTTAGCCGTAACCAAAAATAATGTCTTTCATGTGGTCACCTTGTGATGCTACACAGTATTGGAGTCTTAACGAACGAGGAGTTGCGAGTATTGGGATGGAGCAGGGGATTTTGTTTTAAATACGCTTGATGCACGGATAGGCTAATCGGGAGTGGACTTAACAGTTTAAAGTTGGATCGGAACAACCATGTCCCTCCACCGGGTGTTGAACCCGGGACTCCATGATTACAAGGCGACGACACTACTACTACGCCATCTAGGAGGCCCTAGTATTGGGAAGGGTGTCTTGAAACATGTGGTGTTAAACTTCAGAAAAAGTCTCCAATATTGTGTAGCATCACAAGGTGGCCACTTGAAAGACATTATTTTTGATTCGTACCAGTTTCTGTGTGTGTGTTGTGTGAATTAATCTGCAAGAAGTGTACATATTAACTCTTTCTGTTTCTTGATTTAACTAATTCTTTCTGTTTCTTAATCTCCAGGAAGTGTAGAATTTATTCCATTTACATAATATCCTCTAGTGAAACGTGTTCCTTTTATTTAATTGCTATTTTAAAACCGTCAGCTAATTCTACTCATCCCTTTAAATGAACCCTTCTGCTCCCGACGCTCATGATGAGACACTCACAAAGGAAGGGCCAGACCGGGACTGAACTCTGGAACCTTCGGCTGTTAGATCGAGCCAACCGCTCAACACGCTTACCCAGCCAAAAAGCTAATTCCGTCCTCTTAAAAATGCAGCACAAGAAAAAGGTATAGCAGTTTCCAGCTTTATTCAAGACTCATCCCGTCACGATTTAGAAGAAATAAAAAAAAAACATATAATGTAAAAATAGTTCAACAAGCTGAATGACATTAATTTCGCATGATTATATAAGCACTACAGAGGAACTGGACCATGTTAAGTTTATGAAGCATGTCATTTACATGCATGCTTAAATAGTTAACGCTATAACATTTACTGCTGTGTCTCCTTTCTCTTTTTAACGTCGAGCTTGACCTAGAATTGCACACGGATTGCATCCAGCCAAGGTTAAGTTGTGTTTTCACCACCCACTTCCTCGCGCGCCTTACCGCGGGCGTTGACACTTCTGGCAACGATCTCTGGCAATAAAAACTGAAGAGAGGTTTCACTGTATCTCGGAAATATTCTTGCGATTTCCGTGTTTAAAAGGATCGAGGCGTAAACCTCAATTTCCCACGCAGGAATGGGAGCAAGGAATCGACAGGTGACAATTATGAGCGTCTAATTTGGTGCGCGGGAGGTAAAACGAGATGACGTTCATCTCGTTATCTTTTCTCTAAATCGGTGGTCTCCAGCATGTTTTCGAGATACGAGGCGGTATCGAAAATTTTCGAGACTGGTGCTGCCATGTGGTCAAAAACTCAACTTGGGCGTATTGGCCGCCATCACAGCGGTCCTAGCGATTTTTAAATGCATCCTGGAAGTCTTGTTCTGTGACTGTGTTCCTGCGTTTCTGGTTGAATCATCTCAATCTGTCAAACCCGTGGCGTTTTCGTCTTGGTCTTCAGTCAGGGTAACGGAAAGAAGTCGTAGGAGGTCATCTGGGGTGGACGGGGGACGACAATCATGTTATTTTCGGTTTTAAATAAAACCCTGTTGAAGAAGGAAGTTTGTCGTGATGCAAAAGCAAGTTCTTTTGTCACCAAAGTTCGGAACGACGTCTTCGCGCGTCACAGTGGTAGGTCACAAGTGACACGCGTCACTTGGGAAGGAACCAATCAACAGCAACGTTTCACACCGTAGTGGCATGACAAACCGCAGAAACCTGCATTCGATTTGTAAAATCCTCAAGTGAAATGCGACAAGCCACACGTGTAACTTGGAAACGAACCTTCAGAAATAAATGCAACCTTTCTTACCAGAGTGGTACGACTTTGTTTCACGTGTCGCTCAGACTTGACCGTTCTTTCAATAGCTTGCATCATGTCGCCTCGGTCTGGTGGTGGCGAATGCGGGATGTCTGTATTGCTTGTCACTTCGGTGTAAAACCTCCGTGTCACTTGTCGCGTGTCGCTTTGGTCTAAAAGCTCTGGTAAGACGTGGCTTCTTCCCGAAAAACTGCTTTGTATGACGTAGTCAATACTTACTGCCTAGGAATCTTTTAAATGAGAGAGAGAACCGTACTGGAGGGTGCCTTCATTTTTCAACAGCCAATAATATTTTGCCATCTTTTCTTGCATTTTTTTTAATAGGAAATTTGTGCCGAGAAGAAGGGGGCTTATGATAGACCACAGTCATATGTCGTGGTCCGTTATGCAACTTGAAAAAGCCCTAATGTTCATTGTTTCATAAATGTCCTCCAAATTTGTTGCTTATCGAGACGAATTGTTTCACGACACTGCTGAATGAATTCGTTACATCATTCTATGTGCCAGAAAGAGTAAACTTGATACATATTGAATATTCTGTGAATTCATACATTGAATTTTTGAGTCCGGACTCCTTGGAACCTCTCAAAATACGTCATTAGTGGGCCTGGTCAACGAAAGGTATTGTAGGTGGCAGCACGACTGTTGTGCCCCCGCGCTTTTGATGGGCAATTGTTCTGCCATTCAAAAACATTGGGAATTTGATACTCAACGTGCTGCTGTTATATTAAACTGCAAGTGTAATTCAATCTTAATCTTAGAAATTATGTCTGAACATGATACGAGTAGATGAATTGCTGTAAAACTAGGATTTTGAAAAGATGATTGTCAACAACAGAAAAGATATCAGAACTTAAAGAAAAATCCCTGGCGAATGTTTTTTACCCCCTCAAAGAAAATGGCATTGAAAACATGTAACATGCCATTTCTTAACTATATAACAAACACAATTGAAAAATAATTCGTGACTATTAATAGTCCAGTCATCAAAGATTTCTCTGTCCAAAAGTATGCAACCTTGTAGATTAAAGGATGACACCATTCTGCAACTGGCCAACCTCACCGTGCCGAGACAACAGCAGGCCCTTTTCCACTAGTGCTGATATTTTACACGTATTAAAGGGTTCACAAGAAAATTGTAGGTAGGTTAGATGGACGTTAAGTTTAGGTTAGATGGACGTTAAGTTTAGGTTAGATGGACGTTAAGTTTAGGTTAGATGGACGTTAAATTTTGGTTAGATGGACGTTAAGTTTAGGTTAGATGGACGTTAAGTTTTGGTTAGATGGACGTTAAGTTTTGGTTAGATGGACGTTAAGTTTTGGTTAGATGGACGTTAAATTTTGGTTAGATGGACGTTAAGTTGAGGTTAGATGGACGTTAAGTTTAGGTTATATGGACGTTAAATTTTGGTTAGATGGACGTTAAATTTTGGTTAGATGGACGTTAAATTTTGGTTAGATGGACGTTAAATTTTGGTTAGATGGACGTTAAGTTGAGGTTAGATGGACGTTAAGTTTAGGTTATATGGACGTTAAATTTTGGTTAGATGGACGTTAAGTTTAGGTTAGATGGACGTTACGTTTGAACTTGCCAATAGAAATTTTGCCAAGTTTTCGGTGTTACTAGTTCGATAGCTCTTTTTGTGTACCAGTTAGTGTTTTCTTAGAATGTGAATATACGAGTGAAAAGTTTTGAGCCTCACAGGGAAGGGGTGTTTGAGCTACAGTTTCACATCATGATTTCGCTACATAATATCTCTAATCACCCCCCAGATCAATGCACTTACGCATTCTGTGCTGCAATTTGTTTACAGTCATCCGGTAGAATGATTTGTCCTGAGTCTCACACCACTGAATGACCGCCTTTGTCCGTGTAAAAGTGAAGTCCTCGAAGTGAATTCTTCATAGCAGGGAAAAGATGAAAATCTGACGGGCCAGGTCGGGGGAATAAAGTGGATGGGGAAGTGCGGTGAAGCCACACTCGACCAAAGCAGCCTGTGCAGTCAGGCCTTGCCGACAGAGGTACCGAATCACGGCCCTGTCGGCCACTCTCTTCTCTGACACTTCGTTCATTTTCAACCTGACAAAAAATAGAAGTAACGTGAATTTCATAAACGTTCGCACAGTGTGTCCTAAAACTCAAACCTTACACCCTCCAAAATTTTAACTACCTGGCATCACTCCTTCCATGTGAGGCTCAAAACTTTTCACTCTCCCCTCGTACTAAGTGTTTCTAAATTACATGTAAATGTTAGGATAAGATTCAATGATCCAGGTTAGAACCACTGTATTAAGGTTTTTAGAACCGGAAGGCAATAGTTCAGTTTTGCTATCCAAGCAAAAAGCTTAATTCTCACAGTGTAGTACAGTGTACGCTATCGTAAGTTATTCCTCGGTTTCTCCTCGAGAGCAGAAATCTGGGCCAGCAGGAACCCACGAGACATTAAAGAATGTCCACTCCAGCGACCGCCCGCGAAGCGTGTCATCAAAACCCTTGTCTCCACTTTTACCCCGTCGTTTGCGGACCATTGTCTCTGCCTGCATCACGTCGCCTATATATCCGTGCGTGGGCCGGTAGCGGAAGTAAGCCAGATTTCAAGGTACGCCGAGCGCAATTCACAAACACACAGCTTATTAATGCACTTTCGGTATCTGTGACATGCTTTTTGCATTTGCTGCTGGTGGACCATTTTGAAGCCCAAGTGCCTCGTCGGCATGTTCGTGCATAATCTGCATACTTGATTCCACTTATGCGAAACGTGCAGTTTAATTGGTCTAAATAATTAAACATTGTCTCGCATGTAGATTTGTTGCTGAAAGAAATTCCGTTAACATATGTGATTTGCGAGTATACACTGCGCGGCAAAAAAGAATCTCCCCCTAGTGATAAAATCTAATATTTTCTTTCAAGCATATTATCATTTTGGTAATTATTTTAACAATTGTACTGTACGTAATTTTAACATTTTCTGATATTTTACTTACTCAAACAATGAAGGTAATAATGAAGAAAGCAATAAAGAAAACGTTAGTTGATTATATTGTTAAGCTTTATGGTATTGCTTTCCGCTATTGTTTAGTTACATTTGTTTGGTCTGATGTATAGTTCAATTGTTACATTTGTTTAGGGATTGGTTTCATAACCTCGCTGATGTGGTTTCATCTTCGGAGTTTTCTTCTTCAGTTTCATCTCTGCAAACCTTCTTCTCGTTGTTTGTTCCGATACCTTTTCCAGATTTCACCGCTGCAAATGTCAGCTAATCGGCGGGTAGACAGTCTACGAGAAAGCTTGTGAGCTTTTCCTAGAAGTTTCAATTTTCTATCATCCCTGGGTGTTGTAACTCGTTTCCTTCCACTGCATTTTTCTACGGTCTGAACTTCCAGTCTCTGTATTCCGCCGAACATTTGTGACAGTTTTTGGATGAATATAAAGTCTTCGTGCAATTTCTTTCTTGGACACATTTATCCTCTAACATTTGAAGTATCCTTCCTTGCTTTCTTGGACTAAGATCTGTAACACCCTGCTTTCTACCCATTTCGATTTACTGTACTTTGTGTGAGCAAGAAGGAAGACTTCTGATCAACAAACCTTTCAGCGAGGTTATGAAACCAATCCCTAAACGAATGTAACAATTGAACTATACATAAGACCAAACAAAGGTAACTAAACAATAGCGGAAGGCAATAAAGGAAATAAAGCTTAACAATTTAATCAACTAACCGCTTTCTTCATTGCTTTCTTCATTATTACCTTCATTGTTAGAGTAAGTAAAATATCAGAAAATGTTAAAATTACGTACAGTATGTACAATTGTCAAAATAATTACAAAAGAAAAATAGACATACTGCTTGATAGAAAATATTAGATTTTATCACTAAGTGGGCCATTCTTTTTTGCCGCGGAGTGTATATCGCGCAGTTGCCATAACTCGACATCCATTGACTTAACCCCTATTCCCAGATGCGCAACCACGAATTTTTGTCGAGGGGGCAAGTACCAGGATAAACGTGCCAATATTATTATTAATAATAATAATAATAATGCTAATATTAATAATCAAGTTAATCATAATATTGTTATTATTATTGATATGATTTATTTTACTTTGCTTATTGTGCCACTTTTGGCTAATTGCGAAGATGAATGATGATTATATGATGAAATTGATGAATGGACACCGGAATTCGAACCCGGGACCAACATTATTATTATTATTAGTAGTAGTAGTGGTAGTATCAAAGACGTTATTACCCTCGTAAATTGTGCAACAAGGGGGTAGAAGTTGGTGCTAAAGCATTTGTGTTCGAACAAAAGATTTAAATTATTTTTTCAACACGTTCAATTTGACATTAATAATGGAAAACAAGTAGGCTCCACAAAGTAATTTTGAAAGACAGAAAATGTTTGATAAATGCATTTCAAATATAATTATTTTTTACATTAACATGTATAACTTTGGTGCACGATATATGCAAGCTTCAAATATATGCAACATGGATCGTTGCGGACACTAAATTGTGTACGTACCTATTCAAAGTTTATTTAATGCATATTATATACAAGTTATATTATTTAAATACATTACAGAACCAATCTCACGAGAAACAAACAGCAAAAATTACATAAATTGTCTCTCAAATGTGCACGTTCACTTTCCTCAAAACAATCGTTCATGCATTTAAAACAAAATCAATTAAGACAAGTGTTATTCTCTGTCTGGTAATTTACAGCGCATTACAGAGAACAATGAAAGAATGCGAGCGAAGCGAGCAAGAACATTTTTGGATCCAATTTTTTTGCAGGCTGAAATCAATATTGATTTAATAGGTCGCAAATAATTTCACGAGACGTCTCTTTTACAACTTTTGTGCCTCCCCGATGGTGTAATGGTAATATTGTCAGCTTGTGATAAAGGGGTCCCAGGTTCGATACGCGGTGGAGGCACATGGCACAGTGGTTCAGATCCTACTTTAAACTATAGGTCCAGTCCCGATTATCCTTACAGGGAATATTTCAGCAGTTTTCTGACAACTTTAACTTTTTCATAACATATTTTTCAATTTTTATGACATAATTACATACATATTTTACAGTTTTATAGGACATAAAGTCCAGGGCCCTGAAAATTTAACCGTGTTTAACATTTTATCAATGGTCTACCCCCCCCCACTACCAAAATTTCTGGCGACACCCATGTTGTCGTCTGAGAAATAGCTCCTTACCTATGTGGTCTAGGGGTATGGTTTTTATCACATGCAGGATATTCCTACGCGGGATATGCCTGCACAGCTGCCATTCGAGCAACTAATGGGACTTCGTTCTTGCGCCGAGAGAATTGAATTGGCCCATCTAGCCGAGAGAATGGGAATTTAAAAAGCTTTTGGGGGCTCATCACTTGAGGTTATTTTGTACCCGTCACGCGGGTGAAAACGAAGGGGTTGACTTTCAGTAGTCCAAGAATAGTAAAATTGTTATAGTTACAATGGTATTATTGTTGTTATTAATCAGGTTACAATTAATCAATAAAAATTTCCTTCTAAACCACAAATCGCGTCGCTGACAGTGTGTTGGACTCACAATCTCGCCACCGACAGTCACACGATCGAGTCCTGGAGTGTGCATGGGTGTTTCTTCGTAAGTGTCCCTTTATCTGTTTAATCATTTATCCCAATTTGTCTCAATTGTTGTTTTAAGTCCACTTTATGGACAGGTGAGCTAATAATCGAGACTGGGCCTACAGTTTGAAGTTGAATCCGAACCACTTGTGTCCCTCCACCGGTTATCGAACCTGGCCCCCTTGATTACAAAGCGACGACGTTACGCTACGCCACGCCCATCTATCTGTGGTATCGTAATCTATGATTATTATGAAATTACAATTTTTGTTGCTAATATGTTGTCGATGCACACGAATTTGCTATGTACGAGGGTTGTTCAGTCGAAAGGAGCGTGCTTCTAATTGTGCAAAGTAAGAGACCGAATTTATTGGAGTTGAAGTGATGCTTGTTTCTCTAGGTAATAGTTTTTAAACTTTATGTGCATGTTCCAGCGTTACACTAGTGTCCGAAATCCATGTAGAAAATTTTGTGAATATAGTCCGTCCAGTAGACGTGACTGTCAACGCAAGTGTGTGTATGTGTGTGGTGGACGCTCCCTCCTCGGTTGACCAGCCTCCACCCTACCTCCAGTAGGTATTTTTTTTGTGTGTGTAGTGTATAGAAGTATATTAATCCCCCCCACCCTAAAGTTCCCCTTCCATCTTCCTAGTCATTTTCCCTGGTGCAGTCATTAATCCGTTCAGAGTATCCATACTGATGCATTTAATTAATAAATTACCTTAAAACGTGGAATATTACATCGAAAAATTATCCAAATAAAGGACAAAAAATGTCTCGAGGTCCGCCCTTGATCGACTTTTGCGATCGGATCCAAGTATCGTACACTACTCTCGAAGAACGGCCAAGGACTGCCAGTGCCTGGAAGAAACTTGACCTTCGTTCTGTCCAGTAGATGGCTCGTCGGTCGCTCGTTGACTCGTTCTTATTTGAAACCGGGTCAAGAACCGAGCGACATACTGATGGTGCTCGGCGGTCCCCGTTAGCGATTGTGAAATCGCCGGGTGAAAGGGGGCGGAATCGTCAGGTGCCATGCGCGCATGCTGGTCACATTTCTTTTGTCGAAACCCTTATGGGCATGCGTGTTTTCACTTGAGGGCCGTACCCTTTGTTCACGTAGCAAGTGGACCTTGTTGCCGCTCTGTGATCTACCGAGTAGTGGTTCTCAAGTTTTTCTCGTTTCGTGACTGTCACGATATGGATAAAAGTTGCCATACAGTGGTGCGATCAGATTAGGTAAAATGCAATGCATTCAATTTTTGAAGTATTTTCTGTATATTAAATAATTCCTTTAATTTTACTTTTTGGAAACAATTTGTACTTGGATTATACTGTATGGTTCATACAAAAATTATTTCATTAATTTAAAAATAATTTGTACTTGAATGATATGTTCCACACAAAAATGATTCAAGATTCAAATCGAGCACTCAATTAATTATTCAAATATCAAATCTAGGATGCGAGAGTCGAATAGATTCGAATTTTGATTGAAGCATCAACATGTTTCATACTAAAACGATCCAAGGTTCAAACAGCAAATCGATATTTCGGGTTTAGAATTCGAGATTTAAATGTCAAACTAAAATTCAAGATTCGCATTAAATGTAGCTTTCGAGATTCATATATAATTCAATTCTTGATTTAAATATCTAATCTCGGGTTCTAATTAATGATTCAAAGCTAGAATGCGAGAGCCTAATATCAGATTCGAGATTCTAATTTCGATTCTAGTATGAATATGCACGATACGAGTTTCGAATTTAGATTCAAGTATCGTTCAGTCAGGAGTCTAGATTCAAATTTAGATGCGAGATTCAAAAATAGATTACAGCATAATTATCCACATTCGAAATTGAAAATAGATTCAAGCATCATTATTACCAATTCGAGATTCGAATTTAGATTCAAAGCATCATTATCCACATTCCAAGAGTCAAAAATAGATTCAAGCATCATTATCCACATTTCGAGATTGGAATACATATTCCAGCATCATTATCCACAATTCGAGATTCGAATTTAGATTCCAGCATTATTTTCCAGGAGTCGAGATTCGAATTTAGATTGCAGAATGATAATTAACTATTCAAGATTCAAACATCATTATCAACTATTCGAGATTCATTCAAAAATAGATTCCAGCATTATTATCTCCCTTGAACGCTTCCTCTCCATTGCTTTACCCGTGGTATACTTTCTCCGTGCAACAGTGATCTGTCGTCCTCGTTGTCACGTGACCCTCGCCGTCTCATGCAAACTCGGCCCACATCTCAAGTGTGAGTTTATGTTGCCGAGTGAAACAGTGACATGAAGAGTGCCGTCCCAATATATGGGACGAGGAATTTATTTACATAAAGGATTAACCGTGTTTGAGAAGCATTCATTTCATTTCCAAACACCCGTTACAATGAAATTGCACAGTCAGGGTACTCGCAAGGCTTCTTGGAAGCCCGAGTACAACAGAATCATCGCTGTTTCCCATATCATTAAACAAGACGAGACCGAATTTTAAAGCTATAATTTTGTCTTCGAGTTATTCCTGACTTTATTCGGGCAGTGTTGCCGGATGTAGGGAAATTTTCCTTACTGATGGGAAATACAGGGGAAATTTTAGATTAAATGAGAGATATTTTATGAAAACTATCAAAATTGCAGGGAAATTTTAAGATAGCCTCATATACAGGTGATTCAAAAGTCTGACATTTTAATCAAAAAGCATTTTATTGACAAAGTTGACAGTACTGCTGAAAAGTACTCTAGAATAGAAGACAAACTCAGTATATTTCAAAGTGGCCCTCTAAGTCTAGGCGTAGCACCCACCTCTCTTGCATAATCGGCGAGATCTCCCCTGTTACTGCAGCTATTAGCTGTGTCAGTTGCTCTATGGTGTTGATCTCTACTTGGTACACCCCAGACAGAAAAGTCTAGGGGAGTCAGTTCTGGAGAGCGAGCTGCCAAGTCTTCGTGAGTCACAGCCGATCCACCTACCGGGCAAGTTGTCAGCGAGGTAGTCCCGAAACATTCTGGCGAAATAGGATGGTGCACCATCTTGCTGCAAAACAACAGTGTCTTTTATCCCATCCTGAAAACCATTCATTAGTTACATAATTAAAATTTCAAGGGACTTTTGAATCACCAGATTTTAAGCTCTTTCTAGTGTGAAATTAGTCATGTAAAGTATTCCCATCAAAAATATAATGGTGATAAATAGTAATAAATATAGTAATAGTTATATTATGAGTGATGTGTGCAATACTTACACACATCTTTTCTCTTTCCAGAACGAGCCTCAATGATCATTTTTGCCTTTTTCGTCCATTTGATTACAATTGTAAGTATAACTCTCCAGTTACTTTCACTTTTCGTTTTGTAAGTTATGAAAGTATAGATGCTGCCGACCACTAAGAGCTACTTCAGCAGAGAAAAAATACCAAAATATAAAATAATACTTTTTATCTTTTCTTTCTTCACCGTTCTGTTATTTTACGTCACTTTTCTACCTATTGGGTTAATAGATGATGGGGCAAACACGATACTACGCAAGGTTCTAAACTGGGACCTCTGGCTTTGCAGCGTCTTACTTTCACCAAGGAAACATAAGATATCATTCAAACACGTAGGCTCTAAAGCCGCATAGGAAAGGGAATATGAAATTAATATAATAAACAATACTATAGGCCAAATTATTGGACTCATTGCAAAAACGAAGAACATCTCATTGTTTTGAAACTGTTCTAACTAAATATATTTGACGATTGTAATAACTTTTTATAGAATTAAACTGTTAGTCTGCTTCGATATAAACTTGTTTCTCACAATCCTTTCTTTTACTATGTCCAAAGAATAGGTGGTCTAACACGATTCTTTGCACATTCGCAAAAATGCCTGGAACAATACGTACATTGTTTACCGTGTTATCTATGCTATTTGTTTGGTTTTAACAAAGGAAATAATATTATTTCTGATTGTTGTAAGGGAGTTCTTTACTTGTATCTCCGGAGCAACATGTAATTTCATAAACCACGTGGTTTGAATTTTAGAAATAATAGTAATAAAGGAATTGTACACAAGTAGTGATTAAAATGGGCTCGAAAAGAGCCAAAGGTGGTCACACGAGGCGCTGACAGTACTTTCAATGTGTGTAACAATGCAATGTGTATCACAAAACGTCAAATTTCTCAACATAAAGTGAGTTTATCTGTTTCATTTTTTCAACTAATGAGTCCAATAATTTGGCCAATACTGTATGTGTGTGTTCAGTACGTCATACAATTTGAAATTAAAGTAGTCATTCGCAGGGTTGCAACAAAGGAATAAACTTTCCACATCCAAACTGCCAAAGACAAAATTTCGTGTCACCACCAAATAGATCGGGATAGAAACCAATAAAAATAAACCTAGACTACCATGGACGTCGCCGAAAATTTTTGTGGGTGCTGTCAGGCCGTTGATGTAAAATTCCACACTACTCATATAAATAGCATTAACAACGCAATTAATAACAAAAAAGAATGATAAACTATTATTTATGACCACATTTTTATTGTTATTATTATACTCTTGATTAGAGACATTTCACACTTATTCAGTGCACCTTTAATACACTAGTTATTATATTTTGTTATTAATTTTTGCACATCTCGTTCAAGGCAAATATTTGAAAGTTAGCCCTTTTTTAATGAAAATTACATTGTCTTATATCACCTATTGGAGGAAAATCTAATTTGGAGAATTCTGAAAATGTATGAAACTATTTTTTTGGAGGGGTTAAATAGTGGAATATTGTCACCGTGAGGTTTTGATCTCGTTTCTGCACTTAACACTTAATTGTTTAAGCTCTTAGTTTTCCTTTGGTTATTCTGTTATCGATTATCAAAATTATAAGCTTTTTTTTAAAAAAAAAAATGAAATGGAGGGACAACTGCTATTTTCGAATCCTGGTGCAGAGTAGCAAAAAAAAAAAAAAAAAAAAAAAAAAAAAAAAAAAAAAAAAAAAAACAGTAGATCGAATCTATCAATTTTTTTGGATTGATATATCATTCGGTAATTGAGGACGTAACCTTGCTCTGAATGAATGCATCCTAAGTTTTGGAAACGTTTGCGGCTGACCTAAATCCATCCGGTAGCATTGCAAATATGCATGACTCTCGCGGTTTCCATGGTGCACTTTTGGCTTGCATACTGTCAGAGCTGGTTAAACCTTGAAAACGCCCTTTTAGAACTTGTTCCCGACTTTGAAGAATGACTGTGTTATTTGAAATTGGATAAAACTACCTTTTTTTGGTAAAATTGTAAAATCCCTTATAAAGTTAACTGGAGAAAGTTCTTGTAAATTGCATGCGTGTGTGTGTTTGTATGTGCGCCCGCATATTAAGGCCGAACCCCCCACCACAGGCGTACTGAAGGGAGCTTATGGACTTAATATTATTGAAGAAAATAAGTCATTCTCCCTATTTCAGCTGATGAACCCCAACCCTCTTAAAAACTTTCTGGATGGGCCTATACCCCATACCATGACATATGTGGTAGTTTTGGGAACCACTCGACCACATATTTGTAGGTGTCATCAATAACTTGGACACACACTTGTCGATATTTCTTCGTTCTGTTAATTTTGACGGCAATATTAATACTTAGATAGAGAAGGTTTTTATACTGAGTCCAATAGCAGGAGTATATCACCATACTGTGGGGTCAGATTTTTTTTTGTGCGGGGATGGGGGAGGTCCTCTTCCTTCACGCTGTGTGGTTTTTGAACTGATCTGGCATTGTCTCTTAAATCTTTTCGTCTCCATCTTAAAAATGATTTGATTTTGGTTATTTAATGTCGCTCTTCTGCCACTTTTGGCTAATCGCGACGATGAGGATTAGTAATGATATGATAAAATTGATGAAGGAACACTCACAAAGAACACCCATGCTCAGTCCGGGATTCAAACCCGGGACCCCTGAAAATCATTGAATGAGTAAATATGGAGACAATGTGAAAAATTTGATTATTGATTTGAAGCTGTGTACAGTGGTGGAAAAAAGTTCTTCCCCATAAGACTTTAATGGCAGTAAATAATGCCGGAAGGGTAGGCAACACACATTGCACCTTTAGGTGATCGGGTGATTCTGTCTGTCTCAACAGCAACTCGTCTTTCATGCAAAAGCCAACATGCACAGGAAATGTAGGAAAGTCACGTGACTTGTCAGGTGGAATGTTGTTCGTCAGAAAATCGCCTTTTCTCAACCCAGGTCGCAGAACCGACAAGAGCTACACGTTATATCTCCGAAAATGATTCCCCTAAAAACGTTGAACGAAACGCTAAAACAATTCTTGCCTTAATTACTGTATGTGCCGCAGTAGCACAGTCGTTAGGGCGTTTTATTACCATGCGAGAGTTCTGGGTTCGATCCTCGACGGGGGATAATCGGGATTTTGTCCACCTGTTCAAGCTTCTTCGGTGCCCACCCAGCGTCGTATAAAGTTGGTACCTGGAGGAAACTCTGGGGAATGGGGGGGGGGGGGTATGGCGGCCAGGGGCGTGGTGCTGATCACATCATTCCCAACTTCGGCCTGATGAAGAAAGCGTGGGGCCCTAACTCCACTAACTCCACACCCCCTACACGCCTTCATGGCTTGGTGCAAAGCACAAGGTAGGACTTTGCTTTTTAATTTACTATACATCCCAATTTTGTCGTAACAAAACTTCCCAATCTCTACGTGGGCTTCTTCCAAGTTCCGTAGGGATGTGAATAGGCTCCAATATTTCTAGACACAATTCATACATGTTATATTTCCTTATAAGAACAACAGCCGATATATATTTTGTGTCTTTTTTTGGCGGGGAGGTATAATCCAAACATGTGAGGTGATCCTTTTCCACTACTCACTCCATTCTCAGAAATAAATCGCAATTCCACACACTGAAAATGCAGCACTTTCTACATCTTAGCATGCAAATATCTACATAGTAGCAAAGTAATGTGTAGAAAGAGAAAAATTAACGATTTGTAACGGCACTCTGGAAATCTTTTAGTTTATTTTTTTTCAATTTGAACTGACATTCATAACATTCATTAACAATTCCAATATTGACAAAAGAATAGCTTAGGCGTTCTGCTACTTTCAATTCTTCATTATCGTAGTCACCGTAACTCACTCTCTCTCTCTCTCTCTCTCTCTCTCTCTCTCTCTCTCTCTCTCTCTCTCTCTCTCTCTCATCCTTCCCGATGGCGCTGTAGTAGAGGAGTCGCCTTGTAATCAAGGAGTCCCCTGTTCGATGCCCGGTGGAGTCACAGTGGTTAGGATCCCACTTTAAACTGTAGATGCAATCTCGATTAGCCTTTGTGTGCATAAAGTGGACTTAAAATACCAAATGAAAATCAAAATCACCGTAACTCTCTACAAAGCCAGAGGATCCATTTTTGAAACCTGTTGAGGCTTAGATGTAGCATTGCATTCGTATCATTACCCATCATCTTCGTCGTCGCGATTATCGCAAAAGGTAAAAATGCGACACAAAATAACCCAAACAGAAGCTTGGAATCAATCTGAATATTGGTTACGTTGGATACGTGGTAGAATTGTTTTAAATATCACTTCCTGTGATGTAATAGGGTTTTTGATGAAGGACCATTTGCATAATGCATATCGTTGATGCGAACAATAAGTAGTTTCACGTTCACAACACTCTTCGGTTGTTTAGAAATCGTAAGGAAGAAGGATCTCTAAATTTCCGCTTTCACATGTCAATGAAACTTTAAAATAAGTTCACTGTAGGTCACAAAAGAGATTTACATATTGTTATGATATCTTTTAAACACCACGAAATCTAATTCCAATAGAATACGATACTACTCCTTACGTTCCTGTAAATGTTCACCATTAGTCTGGCGAAAGAAAGTAACTAAGATTTCCGTGTTTCCTTGAGGAAAGATAAGGCGCCTGCTTGTAGTAAGCAAGCACCAACTGCTTCGATCAGTGACCTTCACTGCCAGAGTGACACACAGCAGGCGTGCGCTCGTTCCAGTGTGCGTATAAAACAGGTATTTTATTTCGTTCGTTCCAATCCACAGTTATATCAAGCTAACATTCTAATATTTTCGTAAAATATGGAGTAAACAAGTTGCATACATTGTGGTTTTCTAGTGTGTTGTTGCCTGCTATTTACACGCGGGAGATGGGGATGTTGTAAACATTTCTGAACTCAAAGGTCGAGCACGAAGGAAAAGTTGTGTAAGCATTGGAGGTAATAACAAGGTAATAGAAGTTAAAGGAAATGCTGGAATAAATTATATCAGAAATTGAGTAAAAACAGTTTTCATCACACATAGGGCTATCAGATCACTATTCAGCGGAAAGTAGGACAAATTGTCTCAAAATGTTGGACACGGACGCATTTGCATTAAATATAATAGGTTACTAGGACATCTTAGCATATAACGAGAATATGACACTTCTTCAGCTCAAACATTAATGTTGAAGTGAACGGTTGAGTTCAAAATTCCTCAACTGCTAATTAATAGCACGACTGTATGTGATTTCAACTTGTGTATGTAAGACAGAACGTTTTTCGTCGATGTGGGGTCAGGAAGAGAAAACAATCCATGAGTTCGGGAAAGAAAAAAATCACAATTTCGTAAACAAAGTCTGGAAGTTCTTGTTTATTAATATGTAAAAAAAACTACTATACACTGGGAAAGAACAGAATTGTGTGCCTTATTTCTCCAATAAGGAGAAAAATTACTTGTTACTTCGAACAAATTACTGACACTTATATCGATAAAACTTCACAAAGTAAGCATTTTTATACATGTATCCGGACTTTTTCGGATCTAGAAAATCGTGAAGTAATTTCTGAGCTGGGATTGTAATTGTTTTTCCGAACGTCCAGTAGCAACCATGCACACTCTTTGATTTAAGCATACTTCTCCAAGGAACCACGTTATCTTAGACTTCCCTCAGTTTTTCTGTTTCTCCATCTAATTTGAAGTTACGTGATGCTCAAAATACGTATAAGACATTTGAGATTTCTTTCAAATTCCTTCCGGAGGCCAGACACAACTATAAAATGTAGGACACGTCCGGAAATAAGAATGATTCTTATAAGTCTTTTTATTTTCTTATTTAGTGTCGTTTTTCTTTCACCTCTTGCTAATCGCGGCGACGAAGATGAGTGATATGATGAAATTGATGAAGGGGCACTCGCAAAGAACACCCATACGCACGACGGGATTCGAACCCAGGACATCAGTGTATTAACCACTCCGTCACGAACGGAATTCTTATAGCCCTAATCGTTCCTCAAGCATTTTTCCTATCTTTAACTACACACGAAACATAACGAACAATCTAAATAAACAGGTGCCAGTTCACACTCTAACCGTAAAAAAACATATGCATGTGAAAATGCAAAATAATATTTATTTTTAGGTAGTTGTGACTTATTATTGTATATTAAAGAAATATATTAGTGATAAAATGACGGAAGTAGAGGAACAACTCCAATGAAACACTCATGCCTTATGGATATTATTATTTCTTGCCGAACAAGGTTCCGAGTTCGAGTTCCGACCAAAATAGATTCATTGTGTATGTTCATTCATGTCTTTAATGTAATCATAAATCGTCGTCATGAATAATTTAACTTCAGAGGAAGAAAACTGAGGTAATTTCTAATAAAAACAATAACAAAACAAATTTGATCTTAAAGCCCTGGCTTTGCGCTACATATTCCATCACGGGGATCATAGGGGACCATGGGGCCAGGGGGAGGCAAATGCATGATTAGGGGAGACAAATGCACCCCTAATCATGGACGTCTGCAGATTTTTTCCACGAAGAGACAAGCAAGGTATTTTTCCATGGGGCATATTACCCCGATAATAGTGTTGCATTATCGCATTCCTGCATCCTCATTATAATAATTAATGTAAATTATTATGACTGAAATCAAATTATACATGTGAAAACGTACTTTTTGGTTGATATTCATTTTCTAAGGGGAAGATATGACATCTATGCCCCTATATAGGTATTATTATATTTTCACCTAGAAATTTAGGATAGATGAATCCTATCGCCGTTATTAAACTATATATACTCTTAAAGAAAATTAAGTATTTTCAAGCCGATGAAAGTTCAAGGCAACTACGGGGGAATGGGGTGCAGTGGCTAAACCACAGCCCCCCACAACCTTGAACGGAAATCAATTTTAGGGGACATACATGGAAGTAAAGGAAAGCAAGAGTAGCAGAATCTAAGAGTAACAGGACAAAAGGATACTCAAGATGGATTTTGTTTTCACGTCTTTCTTGCATTATTTCTTCCAGACTGCCAAGAGCACCTGCGCGGGGGGGGGGGACAGAGCTGCAATTGCCCCCTTGATTTCAAATTTTATACAAATATAAATACCTTTTGTAAAATGTTCTTGATCGCTTCGGTCGCAATGTCTGCTTTTCTTGCAGTCTAGTCAAGTTCAGAGCCGTAGCTAGGGGTCGGCGGGAGTTAACCCTGGACGCCAAACGATCTAAATGAAAAAAATTGTAAAAGAGAATAATTTGGCGCTCCATGAATTTTTTTCCCCATATTAAATCGACATTGTTTTCATTTTGCAAAAATTTGGATCTGAAAATGTATTGGTCGCTTTGCTCGCAATTTCTTTTCTGTAATGCATTTTATATTACCGAGGAGAGAAGTACTGCTGCTAAAAGGTTTTCTCTTAAGTGCATGAACAATTGTTTGGAGGAAAAGGAACGCGCAGATTTGAGAGACAATTTATATGATTTTTACTGTTGGTATATATGTATATATATGTGTATGTGTGTGTGTGTGTGTGTGTTGTATATATATATATATGTATGTATTAATATGTGTGTGTGGGGCGGGGGGAGGGGTGTATATATAAACACACCCATCAATGCAATAAAATTTAAACAAGTGAGATGAAATTACGTTATTCTTTTCCGGCCTGAAATATAATCAAGGCTATCCCCCCCTAATCAGAGGGTCTGCGCACGCCTATGACGGGGACTGACACTTTACTTAGGTGTAGACACGCTTCGTACAATTTGATGATATCGCGATTACGTAATGGATGTGCAGCCACTTAACTGAAGCCCCCAAAATTCACATTCTAAATTCTAAATTATTTATTTATTTATTTATTTATTTATTTGAGAAAATTTCAGATACAGCACAGGTGGCCATTTTACACTGAAATTGTCAACAATGAGAAAGCAATAATTATAATAAGCATAAAGATAAAAAATAAAATAAAATAAATAAATAAAAATAAATAAGAAATAATTAAGAGTAACAAAACAACATAAAAGTGAATAGCAAATGAACAAACAAATAAGTAAGAGATGGCACTATGTGATATTAATTACAAGTATTTCTTCTGATAGAAGACCGAAAGGCAAACTCGGAGGAAAATATATCAATATTTGAGGGCAGATCATTGTATTGTGTGGCAAGTCTATAAAAGAGAGATCTTTTTTGAATTTCCAGTCTAGGTTTTTTTGTATAAAATAACCTTGTATTGCGAGTTGTGCGCATAGGTACTCTAAAGTGGAATTCCTCAAGGAGTGTGTTGCAGCGGATTTTGCCATTCACAATTTTGTATAAGTAACTGAAATCATTCTGCAAACGTCGCTGATAAGCAGTTTGTAAGTTTAGAAAAGACAAGAGATGCGGAGATGAAAAATTGCGTAATGAGGGAACCCTGTGACGGACTATAGCTAGGAAGAAGTTAAAGACTGAATCGATTCTGGAGAGGTGAGTGGGACATGCCATGGACCAGACGGGAGAGCAGTATTCTGTTATTGGGGAGATGAATGATTTGAAGTACAAAATGAGGGCTGAGATGTCACTGATTTCAGTGAAACGGTAGAGTAAACCTAAGAGACGCATGGCCTTTTTTGTGGTGCATAAAATATGTTCCTCAAATGTGAGCTTTTGGTCGAAAACAATGCCTAGGTCTTTGTGAGAGGATACTGCTTTGATGTTATTGCCAGAGATGGAGTAAGATGACTTTAACAGATTTTTCTTGAGAGAGATAGTGAGAGTAGTACACTTGTCAGGATGTAATGTAAGGTCCCATGTCAGGCACCAGGAAGTAAATGTTGCTATGTCATTCTGAAGAAGATGAGTATCGTCGGAAGTGGAGATTTCCCTGAAAATTTTACAGTCATCTGCGAAAAGAAGGTAATTGCTAGAGGGAGCTGTGAGATGGTCGGCAAGGTCATCGACGACACATAGTTTACCTATTCATAATATGCACCGCTTTGGTGCACTTTTTGGATTGTGCATTAATCAACATCAGGTTAATCGCGACAGGCAAAGTGGAGGGAAAATGACAATGCAGCACAACGAGGGGGCCGTTGGTTCCCGATTAATGAAACTTTGTCTACATGCAACTGAGTCGCTGCGTGAAATCTCTGAAAATGTCATTTATTAATTTCTTAATTTTGCTTATTTTATATTGCTTTTCTAGCACTTGGCGTCAACAAATGATTAATGATTAATGAAGTTATGAAATGGATGATAGGACATGATGATCCATGTCTTACACAAAATTCTAAGTTGGGACTAATGAATAGCGATTCGTCTTATCATTATTCAAGTAGTTGTTTTTAACTCCAATCTTTTTCAAGGACTTCTGAGTTGACAGCATGTGTGTTTCGCGATGATGATTCGACAAAAACCACCATTTCAGTGAACTTTCTTGACAATGACCCTAATATCAGTAAAGAGAACATTTTCTTACGAATAGCTGTTGTTAAGAAACCAATTCCTGAAACTTCTTCTGGTGGTCTCACGGCACCCAGCTGTTGTTTGTTATGGCTGGGCTTGGGGGTATGACTCACGCTGCTGTCAATACTCATTCATTCCCGAGAATCCAGGTCCGCCAGGCAAACCCAAGCGACAATTTTGTTATTTGGGTTGCATAGACAACAGGTTTTAAGATGTTACGATATCGTAGGTCTCGTGGCCCAAGAACTACTTTCCATGACTGTACCTTGCAAAAACTTTATGACAGTATTATCATTATCTTTTGATGGTTAAATCTTTTTTGTTTTTGTTTCTATTTATTTGTTTTTTTTACTAGTTCTTGTACTACCGGTAGAAGTTTTTAAAATAAATTGCATAGTAATGTAAATCATGCAAAATAGCTTAAAACTATTGTATGTACTTTTGTGGCAAGTAGGGTAGAAAATGTGTCACTATAGCAGATGGAATATGTACACACAGAGAGACAAATAGATTATGCATGTATGTGTGTGTATTATGCACAGCACATTGTTGTGCGATGGAAACACATATATTAACAAGATTAACTGAATTTATTAAGGAACTCGCAAAACAACGTAACACTTTACATTATAACGAAACTACGTTCAACCTTCCAGGTTCTGTTTTGCACAGACTCTTGTCTAGCAACAGTAGCTTGCTTCTTCTTCCTCTAGGAGGCAGCACTACACACATACACAGTGCTTTTTTCTGGCGGTTCACCATACGGACACATTTTTATGTGTTGTTAGAAGAATGCTAATCACATCTTATTTTAACGAAAGAAATGTGTGTGCAGTTACATAGATGCACGACCATTTATGAATATACGCCATTATTTTGAGTAGTTCTTACGATGAACAGAATAACAATAACAAACTAACTTGAAGAGTTCTGAAATCTTTCTTCCCAGGAAAAAGAACTGTGTGTTTGGGTTTAACGTCTTCATGTATAATTCTATGTATATAGTGGAGTAGAAGAAATGGCTGTATACATCCTTAAAACTAGAAGGCAATAATATATATACATATGTTGATGGGTCCCGGTAACTCAAAGACGCTGCCCAATTTCCGCATATAACTCTTTTTCGAACAATAACTGCCTAAAAGAGGCAAACGCCAAGTAAACAGTTTATGGTTCTTTACCTCTGGAAAAGAATTTTTTCTCACATGATTGCGAAATGAATTGCATAATGTCCAGCACCTCCGCTTTTGATTGGCCATGGCCGGAGTTGAATTGAGCGGAGGATAGCTGGCACAGCCAACTGTGAATGCTGGCGGTGGCCGTTATCTGTTGGCAGAAGAAGGCCCTCGCTGCAGACAAGCGTGAATCGCCGTTAGCTTTAACAGTTAGCCATACTCGCACACCGTGACATGGAAAGTGATGTGTGTTCTTATATCATCAACGTAGAATTTTGTGTTTTTTTTTTAACCACCACCACCAACGTGCTCATTGATATCCTCGGTAGATATACACAGATTGCGGTTTGGTCATTATATATATATATATATATATATATATATATATAATATATATATATAAAACATTCAGATGAATACACTGTTTTAAGACAAGTATTGTTGACAATACTTCTTAAACACCAAAGACACAGGCGTCGACTTTGAGGGGGAGGCACTTTTTGTACTCTCTTCTTGAAGCACTTCAAGAAGCAGAGTAACTTTTATTTCCCATATTGACTCCAGGTTAAGAATTGGGCCTCCCCGATGGCGTAGTGGTAACATCGTCTTTTAGGGTTCGATACCCGGTGTAGGCTGAAGTGGTTCGGATCCAACTTTAAACTGTAGGTCCAGCAGCCCCGATTACATTAACCTTCCTGTGCATAAAATGGACTTAAAAATAAACTCAATCAAACCAAATCATAATCAAGGAGGTTGCTCATAAATGTTGATTTTGTAGTTGTTGTAAATGTTGTAGTTAACGCTTTTGCTTGTGGTGCGAGCTGTTACGGTTCGATCCCCAGTGGGAGCTCCAAGAATGTCCACTGTCTTGTGGAGAATTGGGGAGCTAATTGAAAATAAGAAATAGTGGTCTCCGGCCTCGAAAGACGGAAAACAGCGACGATGGGACAATGGGAAGTCGCTTGTTAGGTTCTGGCTCTCAGGGCTGTTGTGCCATTTACTTTAGTTTACACACACACACACACACACACACACACACACATACATACATACATACATACATACATAAGTCTTGCCCTTCCAGAAACAATATGAAGTTGGCACCACAGCTTGTGTGTATATTGTATGTCAGGCACCTATAAATACTAGCAGTTTGAGCTGTGTTTTTCGTGCGTAAGCGCGAATCAGGAGGAGGGATGGGTACCTCCCCCCCCCCCTGAATGACTTATTCCTGCCAACCAGAACGAGACAAACATACGTGAAATCGACACGAGACACTGGTGTTTGAGAGACTCTCGGCTTCGGTTGAGGCTTTGGTAAAACGATAAAGTATGGTAATTGCAACCAAAATTAATATACTATGCGACTATTATTTTTTTAAAAAAAATTGAATATAAAATTTTGGGTGCGTCAGCACTAGCCTATTTTGCACCCGTCACGTTATACGGGGTCCAACCTCTTATCAGAACTAAAATAACATAACTGTAATGTCGTTTAACTAAAATATTAAAATATTCTGACTTCGGTTAAAAGCTGGGGCTGTAAAGGGCCACTCGGCATATATAGGGATAAAGCATAGGACAACATACCGGCCGTAGGTCCAAACGCCAGAACCTCGTTAGTCTAATAACATGCAGTCCAGGGTGTGCTACGTGGATGTGAGATTGACAGTTGGTGGAAGGTCACCCCACTATGCAACTATTGGGACATACCATGCGGATATGTACTTGAGAGTTTTTAGAAAAATAGATACTGATCTAAAACTAAACTCCGTGCCACAACAGCCCACTGGGGGCCAAGGCCTACCAGCGAGTTCCATTGCCGCTGTTTTCTGGCTTTCGGAGCCCACTACTTTTTCCTCAGGTAGGTCCCAAGCTGGGTCAGCGACGATATTTTGAGGGCTCTCGCAGGGAATCGAACACGGGACCACTCACAGCATAGGCAAGAACCATTTGGCTACGCGGGGCGCGAGCTTTTTTTTATAAATAGGTCACGTTTTGTTTGTCGCAGTGGTAAAGGTAATTAATTTCTGGGAACTGTAAACCTATTCAGCGTGATTGCGTATGTTCAAGAATAAAGTTTTTCGAATTTTAGTAGCGTCGAAACGACCCATTTCCCTCAGTGTACTGTGAACATTTGTACGCTGGCACGCATTGCATCTTGCTTATGCAATGTATTTCGAGACGAGGCTTGCCCTACAAGAAACTGGCATTTATGTCTGTCTCGTCTTGTCCCGTCCCATGTTCATACCATCCCTACTTGCCAGACATGGGCGTCAGAAAGAACGGACGGGAATGTTCGTCGTTCCGGTGGCGTCCAGTGTGAGACTCCTACCTCGCCACGGATCGTTCAAGTCCTGACGAAATGTCACAGTAATTTTTGTCTGTAAAAGTATATTACTCAATAGAGCTAGTGAAGGATTCTTTCTATATTACGTTACAGGAAGCTTTGTTCCTTTGGATTTAATTATATAATGATTTTTCACTAAGTCATTTCTTTTGGGAGGGGTACGTGCCGCCATGCCTCTTCCGCTAAATCCGCCGAGGTTTCAAACGCGCCAACCTATATTTACCGACACATACCTCAAATGCTGCGTCTATTCGTCGAGAAACAACATTGTTGTTAATTAGGGATGCTTGTTTTGATACGGTAATAAATCTTCAAGCTTAATTATTCCACAGAATTAATTAATTTTTCCTTTGAGACTGTATCGCGAATATTTTTGCGTATACTATTTTCAATCGCGAAGGCTGCCTGCGGTGGCGTAAGGCTGGTAATAAGGATATCAAAGCATGAAGTCGTCACGTTTAAGATATTACCTACCACTAACAAGTAGACTGAAACTAAGAAGCCGCTGCTGCCTTGTTGATTGGGGAACTGGATCAAGTGTTTACGCAAATGCTAATGATTCATTCATGCAGTTATATTTCAGAGGCGGGCGGATGAAGGATGTCGAGGGTGGAAGAAACTGTTTACTTGTAACACAAGTAACCTTCAGATACCACACAGAAAACAAAACTGATTATTTTGAATTGAAAAGAAAACATGTTTCCTCAAGTCTATTGTTTACCACAAACATACATTTTGGTACACTTTACTAAATTTGGTAATTTCCTGATTTATTTTATAATATATATATTTATATTTTTGTATTATTAGATTATTTGGTATTCCTAAACAAATGTGCAAGATTGGTAGAAGAATTTGTTTATGGTGAACAATAATTTGTTTTCCGCCTATTTAAGCAAACAAAATTTCGTTGCCAGGAACTACTTTTGGTTTTTTAACTTTTTTTTCTGTTCGGTAACCGTAACTTGTACTTTTGTTTTTAATTAGTAACTCGGTTACTTTAAGAGACACTTTACAGTTACTTCCGTGGACGTTTACGCCTGGAAAGAAAATTTCGGCAGACAGAATTTGCAATATCTTGAACCAAATGTTTGCCTGAAAGAATGAGCGAGTTTATTATCATTAAAATTTTTGAGATTTTGCAGGCGAACGAGGCTGTGGCGTTTGGACTCATAGTCAGTATAATCCTCTGTGGGGTTTGTTTGTTCCTTCAATACATTTTATTTTATCACCATTCATCCTGACGTTCGCGATTAGCCAAATGTGGTAGAAGAGCGAAATAAAGTAAAATCAATCAGATTTTTAGAAAAATGTTATACCTTTATCCTGAAAATATACGTGCGTTAGGTTAACTTCTGGACTATAAAGTTGCTAATGTAGGAACATTCGAGAAGAAAATACTCCAATGTGTTGTACCTTCCCGATTAATCTAGGTAATGATTATGCAGCTAGTCATGTTCATTTTTTTACGGTAGCTGAAATTGGCGGAGTTAGGCTCTCAACTTTTTACAGTGTGGCAAGGATAACGGATTAGTAATGTTTTATAGAATCTTTCTACTTTCATATCCAAATAACTGATCAGAGAAAGACCAATAAAGACTGCATAACAGAAGCTGAATAAAAATTGTACATCCCATATCCGGCTGTTTAAATTACTTTATTGCTGAGAATACTGGTTTAATAATGGCAACCTAATTATCCTTAGACAAACGAGTTATGAATTGATGTAGAAATTGCCGAAAGGTGTCATGTAGAACAGATGTAAACCTAATTCCACTGAGCATTGCAACATGTGGCTTGCGTGGATCATAATATGGAGATTGGAGGTAGTCTCGAATGTCTCATTTGGAAGTTTATTACAATTTTATATCGACTATTCATTTTCCTAACTGTTACATGTTCACATTATAGCAGGATAATATTAACTTTTTTTTCAAAGCTCTAACTGTAATTTAATATCGATTAGAGTATAGACACACTTAGAACACAAAATTAATTCATCAGGGAATTTACTTTTGTGGAAAAATATAAACGTTTTTGTAATTTGAGATTTCGTACAATATAGAGTACTTATAAATCAATAGTAGCAGTGGATAAAATTCATTACCACAAGTGTTACTGTTACTCATCCAAAGATAACATCTGAAAGGAATGATGTTCCTCGCATCTGAAGTTGGTGGTTTCTTGTCTGCTCTCTAAACGAAGATCTCTGTCCACAAAAAGTGCTATTTGGCTATCATGCGTTGGCTCACCATCAGGTTTTCACTCTGCAAAATTTTCTTATACTGCGTTTGGATTGCTTTGAAACCTTTCTTCTTAATTCCAAATGGTGTAGTTATTTTAATTTTTATTTTTGTAACAATGTTTTTCTACAAATAGGGAAGCTTTGTAAATTTGTCGTGTGGACAGGCTAAGTTTCAGTGTGATATACGTTAATCAAAAGTATAGGATTTACATTTAAAAAACTCTAGTTTACTGTTCTAGGCTTGGTTGTGTGTGGTATTCTAAGTGTGAATATTAGCTAAGTATGTTGACCTTGTCACACACACCTTCATGTGCACTAATTGTCCTAATTACCTGGTCTGGAAATCTTCGTTTTTTGTAAGGAAAACCTAGAAATGTCAGGGAATTTTGTTTTTATGAAATTATAAATAATTTTATTATGCTCATTCTGTTTCCAATCTTGAAATATTTTAATCATAGGTCTTAAATGTCAGGTCTTGTTGTACTATCGTATTTGTGTTATTCCACGTGTTTTTATTACATGGTATATGTTATATATGATTAGTTGATGAATCGTATAATTCTCGGTAGGACTTCGGTTCACACCATGTTCAGGTAAGAGTTTTGCTGTCTTATAAAATTCGGCTCACCGTTTCTCTACGGGGGACATCTTATTAGCACTATTCGCATGACAGTCAATGTGAAATTCAAATGTTAATGTTGTGGCCAATATTTTCATAATAAGTTTAAAATTAAAGTTTCCTCTTTTATTCATATCCTTGGTTCGCCCTCGCCTGGAAACCTGGAAAAGCCGGGAGTGGAAAAGCCAGAAAATTTTGAAAATGCAATAGAAAAACTGGAAATGTCAGGGGAAATTCTAGTTTTTTTTTCACTTGCCACGATTTAGAACTGGAAAATATAATCCAACTTTTTCTTGATTTTGCAGATTGCAGATATTCCATTTTTGAGATTTTATAGTTTATATTTATAATTTAATTTTAGCAATCTTGGATAAACTTTCAATTTCGCTTCTACAAAGTTTGCACAAACGTTGTAATCCCGGCAAAATATTTCAAACAAGGTTTCTCAATGGATATTCAATGGGAGAGTTTTAAATGTTGTAAATGTGACATCAAGTTCTCTGTCTTACAAAGTCGCCCAGACACACCCTTTTTTTTTTTTTTCGGGTTAGGTACTACTGAAATCGGTGTACAAGTCGCTTGCGGTGAGGGTTTGTAATCAGTTCATTTCCGCCGCGCCGCGACATAAGTATGTCAAGACCTTCCTTGGTGGGTTTTCCCACAATCCAGTGTGTCATTACCGCCGCGCGCACCTGTGTTTATGACGTTGCACAGCTGCAGCTGTGTTTATCTTGGATTGAAAACGAAGGTGATTGGTAAATGAATGTAAGATGAAAGTACATATGAGGGATCTACATTGGGAAATTAGTATTTATGTAAAACTGAGACTTGTAAGAGACGACAAGATGGCTGAGAATATGAAAATATCAATACATCGAAATGGACAAATGTGTTGAGTGTGTTCTTTCGAAGTACAGAAACTCAGGCGATCTTCCAGGATGCCGTCGAGCATTTGCATAAGAATTCAAATAACGTTTGTACTGTTCTTGTGCAAGTGTATCGAAATATTATATATACGTAGCTATTACTTATATAATGTTTGCAAAAAATAACACTGTATTTACAATGTTTCTTTGACGATTAACGATAAATGATTAATATTTAATAGGCTGATGCTGATTTATGTATTTTGTGTTGTGGAATAAAATTGATACAAGTATTCCCGTGTAACGTCGTTTGAAATAGGTAAAGAAAAGTCATATTTGACTCTGTGGATAGGTTTAACATTTCAGTGTAAATACAGCTGTGCAACGTCATAAACATACGTTTGATTTTATGTTTTATGTCCACTTTATGCACTATGCACCATGTGCCCATAAACACACGTGCGCGCGGCGGTAATGACACTCTGGATTGTGGGAAAACCAGCCAAGGAAGGTCTTGACGTCACAGCGGAAATGAACCGATAAGAAGCCTCGGCGCAAACGACACGACACCCTACAAGTCAGGTGATGCCTGATAATAAATGTCTGTGACTAAAGTTGAAAGAAGTACCCGAGTTTCATTTCAGGCTACACTTGACCAGGATTACGCGAACAGGACAGTAAAAAGTTTTTATCCAATTCCTAAATGCTAAAAAGAAGAATCACAGATACTTTGAACTAAAATATACCACTGTTTGCTGAAAAATATAAATTAACCACCCATTTTAACGTTCCTGAGCCTCCGTGGCGTAGTGAAGAGCGCAATGCACTATGAAACAGAGGTCAGAAGTTCGAACCCTGGTTAGGCATGTATGTTCTTAATGAAAGGCTAAGTCGTAATTTTCAACAAAAGTTACTAAGTTATAATATTTTCAGTTTCTATATCATAGAAATACTAGTCCTAATCATTATTCTTCAACGCGTAACCTCCTGCATATTTGTAAATCCGGTATTGCTAGGAAATCAACCTGTGAGTATAAGCACCAAAAAAACGTATTATCCGTTTGGTATGTCATACCACCAAGGGGGCAAAAATAAGCTGTAGAGGTGGTTTGCCATCTGATTTGTGCAATGCTGTGCAAACAGCATTAGAGCTGCGCAGGTATCTTATTCACTGTTAGAACGTATCGTAAAATTTACAATGTTCTATTGTTAAAATTTGACAGTGACAGTCTACCTGTTAATTTTAAAAAAAAACGGGGCGCAACGTTTTCTGCAGGCGTGGGAGCTTTCATGTCAAATCTGTATGCCGTGGCTAGAAAGAGAAATACCATGTCGTGGAACACGAACGCACTCATACGTGCTATTATATAGGCCCGTACGATAACGTTGAGGCCACCTGCGTGGCGGAGTGTTCAAGGAGAGAACGTTAGGTCCCTGGTTCGAATCCCGGCATGGGTGTTCTTTGTGATTGATCCTTCTCCATATCATCATTCATCCTCATCTTCGCGATTAGTCAAAAGTGGCAGAAAAGCAACGCAAAGTAAAAAAAATCAAATTAAATCGATAACATTGAGACACATGAGGGGTAAAACGTTCACATTTAAATGCGAATATTTTATCATTCATGTAGATAGATAATAATTGTAAATTGCAGTAATTACAATTACTATTGCTGGAGAATTAATTAATTTCCGTTAATCATTCAAAAAGGTCATGGTCATTTTCTTCAGTAGTTGGATGGTATTGGAAATTAGCTGGCTTTGACTGCCTAGAACTTGGTCCTATAAATGCATGTAGGAACGCTCACATATAAATTGGAGGGAAAGTTTGTCTCTATGTAAACTTTCCGAATTCCCAATCAGCTTCAGCCACAGCTTTACATATTATGAAGTTATATCATACTTAGGGTACTGATCATCAAAAACCTAAGAAAAGTACCAGAACTACGTATATAATGACAAGATTTGGGGGACTGATAGACCCACTAACTAGACAATAGCTCAACGCAACATAAACTAACCCCATCGGTTCCACCGTATTCCAATGAGAAAGAACAGTCAAATCAAAAGTGACATAATTTTTTTGATGTTGATCTTTCCTTCAGTCTGTCTGTGGAGGTCAAACAAGGTCAATACGCGAGGCATTTTTTTATTGGTGCTGCGATTGGGGGGAAAAAAAACTGCAGATTTTGAACATGATGCGGTACCCATCCCGAGCAGCTCGTCTATTTTCTATTCTAGGCGACAATACAAGTCAATCTATACACGTGGATTTCTCAGAAAGATGGAAACAAAATTCCGTTGACAGAAATATCTACCTGCACACATAGGCGTAGCTACGGGGTGTGCCGGGTGTGCCTAGGGACACCCTAATGGGTTGCTTTATCAAATAGAATTAAAGACAGATATTTCAATAAGAGAGAAAATAAGCGGCAGTTTGTAAGAAGTTGAAAATGTCATTACTTGGTACAAACGTGTGCATTATCGCTGATGAAACGGGTGTCTATAGATTTTCGATTTTTTGATGTCATTGGAGAAAGAAGATATTTACTGCATTCTACTCTGCACTACAGCGCTTTTCTTCTATACCTGTCACAAGCTGCACGTGTGAGAGAGCTTTATCCAAGCTTACCCAAGTTAAAACTAAATTAAGAGCAACTCAGAAGCAGGATAGATTGGAAGCCCTGCTCTTGCTATTTGTGTCACAGGAAAAATCTTCGTCTATTATGTAAATGAAGTTATTGATGACTTTAAGAACATTGTACCTTTTGACAGACGTCTCTTGTTATAGATGACGTGTATTTTGATGTATTTGTTTGTAACATCTATGAACATTTTGTGTGTGTGTAATTTCTATGCAATTTGATTTTTTCTACTCCATATATTAAGAAATTTTCAACGTTGTCATTTAGTGAATTTATATTCCTTTACAAACATCAGTGCAGTTAAAGATCCAAGTGATCGTGTTGCAAAATATGCTATTAAAAAGGTACAAGACCTCATTTTTTTTCTTTGTGCACACCCAAATATAAAGTTCTAGCTACGCCTATGCCTGCACACGGAACGAACTCGAACTGCATCAAATTAAGGTTGCTACACTTCCGGCGCATCAATTGACAATTAAACGTGGCATGTTGGTTTCTTTGAAATAACCGTGTCTGATCTCAAATGATGCATTTTAGTGCATCACACAGGAGCGTATATTCTAGGCTAGCTAGGCTATCTGCGAAGCCTGAAATCTAGAGAATAAAATACAGGAGGAAGATCGATCAGAAATTGTAAAGAAAATTAGTCATATCAGTGAAATGATAGTAGAGGAAGTGGGGGAGTTGTGCAACATCAAGTGAGGCTCGGTGAGGCTCGCCTTAATGGATTTCTCTCGTAAGGCATGAGCCTCATTTTCTCGCAGTGTTGCCAGCTGCTTACTCGAAAAAATCACCAAGGTTTTTTTTTTGGGTCTAACGTAGCCTAAAGCAAGGAGCTGGCAATCTTGCTTGAGGCTTGCCTTAATGGTTTGTTTTTGTAAGGCATAAACTCTATTTTCTTGCAGTGTTGCTAATATTTTACTCGAAAAAATCACCAAGGTTTTTTTTGGGTCTAACCTAGCCTAAAGCAAGGAGCTGGCAATTTTGCTTGAGGCTCGCTTTAATGGTTTGCTTTTGTAAGGCATAAGTCTTATTTTCTCGCAGTGTGGCCAACATCTTACCTGAAAAAATCACCAAGGTTTTTTTTGGTCTAATCTAACCTAAAGCAAGAAGCTGGCAATCTTGTGTGCTCGCAGTATTGCCAACATTTTACTCGAAAAGTCACCAAGGTTTTTATTTTGGTCAAACTTAACCTCAAGCAAGGAGCTGGCAACTTTGCTTGAGGTTTGCTTTACAGTGCATAAAGCAATTTGCCAACCTACTGGTATTTTTGCCATAGCCTTTAACAAAAAAAAAGAGAGGAGAGAGAGGGGGGAAGAGTTAAACAACTGACAATGTCGCTAATATTTACCTACAGCTTTTTTTTACTTGGCAAGGGTTTAGCCAATTTATATACTGGCGTAACATACATACACTGGGCAAGGAGAGCCGGCAACAAACACACACTGCCGTAAAAGAGAAAGAGATGGATGGATGGATGGCAACACAGTATGCGTGTGCGTGTGTGTGTATAATATGTAGCATTATTAACTAGAGTGTGTTGGCAACCCACCTGCAACTAAAAAAAAAAAGATAGAGATACCAACATTGCTGTAAGATAAAAAGAGAGACCTATCGTGATTTTTGTAAACCTCTCTCGGGGGAAACACGATGTGCTATACACACGTGCGCGCGCTGGTGCTTCTTATTATTTTTGTATTGTGACGCAAGCAAAACAAATAATTTTTTTTAATTTTTTTTAAGATTCCTGGCCCCTAACCCCGCCAGGGTGCGTGGTGCCCAACCCAAAAAGGTTCTAACGGCTACGGCTCTAGATAACCGCACCTCTGTAGGGTTTCACGTGTTTTTTTTTCCCCCAAACTTCCATGAAACCCTACAGAGGACCTCCGTAATGCATGCAACGTGTACTAACGACTCTAGTGTTATTTGATGTTGTGATATTTTTGGATATAGAGTTTTATTGTGAGATATAGATAAAAATAATTATGTTTATTATAATATTTTCTTGATGAAGATGGAGAATATGTGTGTGTTACAAATAAAGTTGCATGCTTTTTTTTCTAGTGTGTGTATGTGTTTTTGATGTTTCGACAGCATCTGAAACGATAAAAAAGAAAATTTTATTGTTAATTTTCACGTGTAAAAACAACAACAAATTTTGTGCAAATTTTCTGATTGTCTCGTGCTATAGTGCAAAAAAGATATTGTAACTGATAACTAATAAAATTGATATTTGTAACTGATCTGAACTAGTGAAATTCGTATTGTGCTATTGTAACTGATTGTGCTAGTACAAAAAATTTCTTATTTGTGCAAGAAAAGATGTTAAAAAACTTGTTAAAACTGCTCTGTGACCCTCTCGTTCTTCACGTCGTAGGCGAAGGACTTCTCTGCAATCAGGATGACACTGCATAGGGTATCCTCGGGCAAGGCATCGTGGAACTCGCAGACGACCTTGATGTTGGTTCGATCGTTGACCACAACCTTCTTTCTCTTAGATGTGTTGATGACGGTCATGGGTCTCCGTGCTTTGAACTCGCTGGGCGTGTAGTACATGTCCACGCTTCCCTCGGTCACGCGTTTGTAAGCCGAGAACGCTTCGTAAAGTTTGAGGTAATCGTTTTTTGTCATATCGAGGTTGTAATTCTCGCGCGGGAACACTTCGTTGCGTCCATTTTTGAGATAAATGTTCTTGATCTTGCAGTCGTCGAACTTGCTGGAATCTTTTTCCTGATTCTTGTCCCTCCCGGTCTGAAAAAGCACTACGACGAAATCTGGCATGTCGAACTGTATGTTGTTGAACTGCGTCGTCACGTCGAATTCCATGTGACTTCCCGATGCCATCTTCTGTACGCACTGGTAACCGTGAAAATGAATCGGCACCTGCGGACTTTTCAAGATCTCCGCTTTGTACTTGAGGGCGTAGTTCGTTTCGTATTCCACCACCGGCATTCTCAATTCCATGCTCCGGATGACGCATTTCGCCGCTTCGGGTAAAGTGTTGGCTATCGGCGTGGTGCCGTCCGGACCCAAAGTAGCGTATCGCATCAGTGCGTCGTTGTCGTTGGCCGCTCTTCGAAACGTGATCCTCAGTCCTCCCTTCCACATGATCTCCTTGTAGTCCGAGAAGAAACCAGGCAGCAGACGCATGGGAAAAGCACCGTGTGACTTCTCGTCGATATTTTGGCCCCGGCTTCGAATCCCCCGGCCTGGTAGTACGCTGCGTCCGTTTTGGATAATTTCAATGTTCCCACTGCCGTCGACGTGATGCCTGGATAATCTATTCTGTCGATGACGGTACCGTGTTTCCTCACCTCCACCTGCGAGAACAGGTGAGGCACGAAGTTGTCCACGAGTATCAAGTTTGCTGCTGCAGGAAACGCGTCTCCGCTTTCTTTCTTCACCACGTCGAATTGAAGGTAGAGGTCCGCTCTGTGAGGATGAACGAACCCGTCGCCTACGTCCACGTCGTATTCGATCTCCCTGTTTGCTTCGTTCAGATTGGCGAACGTGCGACGGTTGGGAGGGAAAGATTGCAATTCGTAACTTTCGATTTGCTCCATTTTACATGTATGGTTATTTATTATACGTTGATCTCCACGATGGCCGTCGTAGTGGCACCTGCGAAATCCACCACGTCTCCTTTCTCGTTCGTCACCACCAACTCTATGTCGTCTATGCGGTTGCGGCATACTGGAAAATAGATCGGCGAAGAGGGCGTGTAGATGATCGGTTCCATGAACTCGGAACTTGGTTTGAAAGTGGCTATGATTCCCGTCTGCTTGTGACTTCCTAACAATCCGTCCGAAGATTTCGTGATCATACCTTCGGCCACGTTACAGTGTACGTTCAGAGTTTCTATGGCCAAGAATTTAGGAATGTTGGTTGCTACGTGCTTGATGCCAGCTTCGAGTTTTGTGTTATTCTCGAAACCTAAAAGTTCTCCCATGGTGCCCAGGTCCACGGTCTCCGTCGCGGATAGGATTTCCACTCTGTGAGTGACCGAATTTTGAGAAAGGTATGTGCCTTTGGGTAATTGAGCTTGCAAAGTGGAAAGATTGTATTGTCCTGGCGTGACGACGATGTGTTCGCTTCCGACGCTAATTTTGTTGTTGTGCTGCGTGACGTTAGGTATGAGGTACATGCTGTAGAATGCACGCAGAGCCACGGATTTAGGATAGACGATGTCGTCGTGCAGCGTGAGTTTCAAGATTGAAGATTCGCTCGTGAGATGGAACACGCCCATCCTAGTGATGCTGTTTGAGGTTCCACAATGCTTTCTGGAAATCCTTGATCGTAGGGTTATTTATTTTAGAGAGAAACGCGAGCACGGAGAGGCAGAGATGGCCGCAGTTCACGTCTCCGAAATTTTGAATGCGTTCGTCGTTGTAGTATATAGAGGTTTTGTTCGTTTTCAGATAATAAATTAAATTTGTAGGTGGAACACCTCCGAAAGAATCGAAAACGAATGCTTTATCATTGTCATTTTTGTGGTAACATATCCAATGCGTGCCTGGATTTTCTTGACCGTCCAAGTTGACTACTCCGCATTCTCTTTTTCTAACGCTTGAAGGTAACGAGTCGGACATGAAAACTCCTCTGAAGTGTTTGATTTGTAACGGTTCGATCAGAGATTCAATGTCTCGGTTGGTGAGTGCTGTTGTTTCTTTTTTTTAAACTTTCTCATCACGCCCTTCCCCTTTTTCTTCTCCATGGCCAGGTTGTGACGTTTCTGTTCTTCCAATTCTGCTTTGTTCTTCTTCGAGTCGATGACGGTTTTCGCGATAGCGGCACTTCCGCCGGCCAAACTTCCAACGGCCCCCAATGCTGCCAGGATGGCCGGGATGCTGAATATGAAACCTCCGATCTTTTGCTGTTTCCGCGAACGCTGCAATCTTTTCAATGGAGGTGTGCTGAGCAGCAATTTCATTCCGTGTCCTTTCGACAAGCAAGAACGTTTCTTCTCGCGTTGTTTCTTGGTGAGTAACCCATCGAGGGCACCTAGATTTTTCAGATTGGAGTATGGTATCTGGTACACGACACTCTTGGGCTTCATGTTGATGCTCTATGTGTTATTTTCACGGTATGTTATTTATATATATTCAGAGATTTTTTCTTGTGTAGTTTTTTTACGGTATGTTATTTATATACCCCACCCCAATTTTTGTTTCGTGTTCATGGCGATGGTGGTACCCAGTGCGGCGACCCGTTCACCCAGCGATGCGTCTCTGCTTACGAACCTTTCGAAAGCTGCGTGCTCTAATTTTATGTCTGCTTCGTGACGTGCGTCCAGATCCGTCTGCGTGGTGTTGTAGGCGATGTCGTGATCTTTGCATGCCGCGTCCAACGGATTCACACCGTTGTCTCCTCTCTCCAATCTTTTCTCGAGTTTGGTACCCGGTCCGCAGTACTGGTAGCCAGGTAGATGCATCTCGAAAGGTAACTTGTTGATGATGTCGTTCACGAGTCCCTTTCCTTCGGCCACGTTCCAAAATTTCGGAGGCAGCGTGTTGATGATTTTGATCAGGTAACCTATGCCCTTGTCGTCGTTCACGATGAAGTTGGAAAGTTTTGTGCTGATCATGTCCACTATGCCAACCTTCTCGTTGTAGAAATTACGGTTGCCTGCATTCTCTTCGCCGGCTATCACCAACAATCGGTCCACGAGTTTCCTAACGTCGTCCACCCAAACGAATTCTTTGGGTAACGTGTTGTAGCGTTTGACGCCGCTGCCTGTTTTGACCTGGTTCCAAATCGGTTTGATGAGATTCCTGTACTTCTCGCCGCTGCTCGATTTCACCCTATTCTGCGAGGCGTCGTTGTTCTGGTACAAGGCATCCGTCATGATCAGAATTTCCTTGTAACTTTGGTAATCTTCGTCGGTGTAATCTTTCGGCTGCTTTTTGGCGACAAGTTCCCACAGTCCCACCGTACCCGGATACCTGTTCCAACTATCCTTGTCGCCTAAATTAATTTTAATATCGTTACCTTCGAAGGTCACCTTCGATTTCCCAATCTTCCACACCACACCGCCGCCTTCGCTGGTTTCCATGCTGGGATACAATCCGAACACTTCATCCTTGTCGAATTTCCCCGTGCTCAGGTAGTCTCGTGCCAAAGGTCCCAACTCGATTTTATCCGAAGACGTGCTGCCTATGGCTCGACGTCGCGCCGGTGCATCCTTCAGTTCGAACGGCGTCGAAGGAATGCTCGAAATAGGTGTGGGTACGGCGTAACTTTTAGCTGCGAGCGGTACGAGTTCGTTGATCAAATTTTTATTTTGTTCCGTGACACTTTTAATTTCTTTACCTAGACTGCTGATGGCATCGATCACAGGTTGATCCTGACGTTTCTTCTCTTCGTAGAATCCGCGATTCTCGGATTTCCAACCTTTGAAGCGTTTCGCGAGGTAATCGCGAAGCTTGAGATTTTCGTCCTCAATTTTTCGTTTCGTCATGACGTTATTTATACACGTCGTTTCTCACAACGTTGCAACGTTTAGAAAATCGTTGATTTTGTTTCTGTATTTTCCGTCGTTGGGTTTCCTCGTCATGTCGATCGTCGCGAATCCGAAATCGTCACCGTTCCAGCAAGTAGAGCAGCAGCCTTCCGAAAATTGATTGTAGTTCATGTCTCCGCCCACGTAGTCATCGTACGCGTGCTTGAGGTTGGTGTGATCTTGACGAAACAAACATATGAAATTAGCGTTGTCGCGTACGAACTGTTTTGGAATTTTGGAAAACGTTTGAGCTAGGTAAAAGCAATCCATTCCTTTGTGACGACCTTGCGTGAAAAAGTTGCGAATTTTATTTTGATTTTCCAGGATGGCGTCGTCGAACACAACAACTGAATTTTCACGACAATCGTTGAGTGGTTTTATTTCCGAGGCGAACGTTGCAATGTCCAGACCATCGTACATTTCATCAGTTGCTGGTATTTGGATTGCTCCAAACTTTTCGAGAACACGTACAGGTACCTGTTCTTCCAATCTAACCAATTCGGTGCGAGGAGAAAATTGTCCACGAGCAGTGTCGTTTTCCCACACCCCGAAGGACCTACGATCAGACAGCGGATGCTGTCGGGAAGCAACTTGCCGTTCTTTTTTTTTCTCGTTTGACTTTCCGGATCCGGTAGACGCTTCACCACGTTCCACGTACTCACAAGATCACTTCGTCCGCGTCGATCCAACTCTTTTCCGGAAGTCCCAGCCATTTGACAAACAGTTTGTCACCTTTCCTACGCAATACTTTCTCGATGAGGTACGTGTCGGGGTGTTTTGTTTTAGAGAGTTCCTCTTCGTAAAATCTTCCTTTCAAAATCTCGCCGCTACTATCTTTTATTATATACGTGTGTCGGTTTCCGGGTAGAACTCGAACCACCGTAAAAAGTTCCGTGCTCCAATTTTTTGTGAATCCCTTCTCGAAGGTGCGTTTGAATTTGCTGATCCTCACCTGGTCTCCAATTTTGTATTTAGCTTTTTTTGTCGTGGGTGTGTACTTTGGACAGTAAACTGTAGAAATTAAACGCTGCTCGTCGGACTTGGTAACGTCGGCTGGCTTCATGTCTATTGTTCTGTGTACCGTATCATTATAGGTGTCGACGAGTTCCGGCAGGATGTCGACCCATTTGTAATTTCCCCGAAGCGTGAATTGTTTCCACATGTGTGTTTTCAAGGTTCGATTGAATCTTTCCACAATGCTGGCTTTGATGTGACTGAAGGTCGAATAATGTTGAATCTTGTGTTTTTGAATAAATTTTTGGAATACAGCGTTATAAAATTCCTTCCCCTTGTCTGTTTGCAGAAACCGTGGTCGTCTGCCACCGCTTTCGCGAAAAATTGTCTTGAATGCTTCCGTGACGCATGTTCCCGTTTTGGCTTTCAAGGGTAGAGCCCATGCGAATTTCGAAAACGTGTCTATGACGGTGAGAAGGTACTTGTTGCCCTTGTTCAATTTATGTATGTTTTTCAAATTGCCGCTACTCATCTCCACGAGGTCACTTTGCCAGAGGTCATCGATGCCCTTGGTTACCACAGCCAAACGTTCGTAGTTGCGGCGTGCAGGTTTATGCAATTCTTCGACGATGGCTTGCCTAGACATTTTTTTGTTTAGAGATTACGTTTCAAGAGAAGCACAAGCGTGATGGGATTCAAAGAGGGTGGCACTTCGCTCGTGTTTTGAATGATCAGCTTATCGCCGGCACTCACGTCGAAAACGGTAAGATCTTCGTCTTCGTGTATTTCATATATGTTGCGCGTTTCGTTCCAACGTGCCAGAGGAATGTTTCCTGCTTTCTGGACACCACGATTCGATATCAAGGTCATGGTGGGAACGCTAGCTTTTCTACCGTGAGACCAGTACGAAAATTCGTTTATCTGAATCGTGCCATCGAGGAGAAACTTGTAGTACGGATGATAAGGATGTAACATGTACAGTTTGTTACCTTCGACGAACGTAGAGATTCTCTGTTGATTGGGTATGCTGTTGATTTCGATGGCTTGCAGAGAATGCAGTTTAGCGAATTTAGTGTCGACGCCGAGCAGATTACTGTGAACTTGTCCGAGTTTATTTTCGATGGGCAGCAAATGCTCGACTATGGTATCCGTTACGGCAGAAAACGACGGTTTGATTTTCACTTCCACGTTCAACTGCTTGTAGTTTTCGTTGAGTTCTTGCAACTTGGCACCGAAAGAGGCCAGCGTCGATTCCTGCGTGGATTCCAGCACTCCAACTTGATCTCTGATGTTGACGACAATGTTCTGAAGGTTCTCGACTTGATTCAATTTCGAGCTCTTCTCGGTAAGATCGTTCACGATCCTTCGCATCTCTGTAAACTGCGTGTGAAGGTCGGCGACGCTCTGCGAAGTGGGCAGCGTCGACACCAGCGAACTAATTTCGTCTCGAATCTGTTCCACGTTCGCCGTTTCCGTTTCTAGTCGTTTCAGCATTCGAGATATGTTTCTTTTCAAAGCGTGCAATTCTTTGGAGGTGGGGAGATTGGCCACCCTACTCTCGAGATCGCTCAATGAACTTTTTATGTCGTTCGAATCGGATAGTGCCGTCACCGCCGTTTTCAATTTTTCCAAATCTTCGCTCGAAGGCACGCTCGTCCGTAACGATTCCAAGTCACCCTGTATGTTGTCGAGTACGTGATGAAAATGAGCGAGATTCGTTTCGACGTTCAAATTTTCTAAATATTCGATCTTCTGCTGAACCGTGCTCAACGTGTCTTGAATGCTCGTCAACGCTCTTGCTTCAGCGTGAATATTTTTAATTTCTTCGTTGATCAATTCCAAGGACGCCTGAAGCGTAGCGATGGTGGTTTGAATGTGTTCGAAATCTTGATAGGCCTCCAATTGAATTTTTATGTTCGCGACGCTTTTACCGATGACCTGCAGTTCGTCCGACGATGGTAGGTTCGTCATTGTATCTTCCAAAGTCTGCGACTTGGATTTAATTTCTTCCAACGTGCTGGTGAATTCTTCTTGTAATTTGGAAACAACGACATGTAAGCGTTCTGCGTCTATATCGTTCACGACGGTTTGAAGTTCAGAGAAATTCTTTTCTATTGCGGAAGTTCGTTCTTCGATTTCGAGTTTCAATTTTTCCAAATCTTCATTTTTCGATTGAAATTGCTGTAATTTGGCCAAATCATTTTGAAGCGAATCCACGCTCAACTGTATATTTTGAACGTTGTCGTAAGAAGGTACGTCGACATAATTTTTTATCAGCGTCTTCAGTTCGGAATCGATTTTCAGAATGGGGTCGAGACATTGCGTTTGGAGCGTAGCGATTTCCGACTCTAAACTTTTGTTTAAGGTCTCCTGCAAAGCAATCAAATCGGTCCTCAACTTCTTAACTCGAATGTCCAACATGAGAATCTCTTCTGCGTGGTCTACACGCTTGGTGTTGCCGAAAATGTCGTTAGGCATTTTTGGTTAACGGTTATTTATAATAGGATAAACGATTCGTAATTCTACAAAGAGAGGAATGAGTTTGTCGTAATCTCCGAGAAGTTCCATATAAAAATAATCTCCTGCAGAAACATCGTACGTAATGTTAGAAAGCATCTTGTCGTGCTTGATTCGAAAAATATTCTTGCCGGTAGAAATTTTGATTTCGCCTGCGTTTTCCGGATTCACGGTGATTTGAAGTTTCCCGTCGATCGGAATTTCGTAGAAATGTAAATTGTTATTAAAAACATAAAACATCTTGCCCACATCGTCATTCAGTTTCGTCCAAATGCTGTTGAGGTGAATGATCAACAGACCGTTGAGTTTAGGTAACACGGAAGGTAAGACTTCATGATCTGGTATGGTTTCCATAATGATCTGTTTTTTGAAACCGAACAAATTCATAGGCATGCTGGTTATTTAAGAATACGGTCAAAGTTTTTTGTAATGACAGTCAAAATGTTTTTTTTTTTGTTTTGTTTTGTTTTTATGAATCTTTTGTTGAAGATGGACATATGTTGCAGGTTTTGCTTTTTGCTAAGCGATAGTGCCCCCACGACAATGTGTGAATACCACACTCGAGGACGTACTTCTTATCGTCATTAGGATCCAGCGCAATTTTTCTAACTTTGTTTGTGGTCAACACATGGTCGACGCTCTGGATGCGCTGTTCTGCTCTTAGAACCGACGACCTGGTCTTGAGGCAATCGACGAAGTCCTCGAATGTGAGATGCTTCCGAACCACCTGTCTGCCGACACCCTTGGCCTTCTTGGTAACGCTGCCCTCGGCTTTGATGGCATAGGCCTTGGCGCGAGGACCTGCAAACTCGAGACTTAAATCACTTTTCTTCTCGTCTTTGAGTTTGCCAGGCACCAGGCAGTTGCGAGCCAGGATGTCGTATCGGTTCGGCTGGGGATAGTTTGAGGTGTCGAAGAGGTCAACCAAAGATGGAACCGTGGCCATATCCTTGTACGCGTCGGCTGTGCGAACGTGGTACACCAAGCTGTCCGTGTCCGTGTAGAGTAGGCTAATATTGTCGTTATAGTGCTGGCGTAGTATCCCATAATATATTTGAAACATGTGCAGCTTGCTCAGGTCTAATACTGAGGCGCCAACATAAATTGGCTTGTTGAGCTTCACCTCGCTCTTCCTCATATGCACCAGAGCAAGCTGTTCGTTATAAATAGTCCCCGATTTGAATAACGGGTTTGCTACGAGCCTGCGACATTGTGCTTTGTTTGATATTAGCCTCACATCTACACGATTCCGTACATTCTCCATGGTTTTCCCGAACACCGCATTGTTCATAAGCTTGAAGAAATCCTTATCAAGCTCGGACGTGGCTGCGGTGCGGTGTTTGGTGTTGACTTCAATATATGGACGCAACCACGGAGAATGCTCGAACTTGAGGATGCGGTGAACTGCGTGGACCGTGACCCCTTGCTGCATCAACCACCGGAGATTCTGGTAGTGTAGGACGTAATTCTTCTTGGGCTCGAAATCCATGATGAGCTTCTTCTGGTTGGAATTGGGTGGACACTTGAACTCGGGTGCAGGGGGGAGATCGCTGAACAAATCCTGCAGCTTCTCGGAGAATTGCAGATCAACCTCGGCGAAGAACCCATGTTCTGAATCGTCGAAGCTTTCAATGTTAAAGTTGGAGGGGTCGGCCCACTCGAACCCTCTAAAGGGAAGTGGCTGCATCATGGAGTGTCCGTACAAAGTTATTCACGTCCGTGTGCATGATGTAGCTGGACGGTTGTGAGGGGTCGTAGCCAGTAGCCATGTGATGGTTGTTGGCGCGCGCGTACCGTTGCGACACCTGGACCATTCCACCCCGGATGCCGCGTTCCACAAACAGCACCATGTCATAATCGGAAAGAAGCTCCAGCTCGATCTTCGTCACCAGAAACATGGCTGACCACGCCAGTCCGGGGAGACTATAGAAGTAGGCGGGGTCCAGCTGGTAGATTTTTATTGCGGTCGCACGGAACGTCTGGAACACGTCGGCGAGGAGCGTCACATCAAGTCTGAGGTAGGCGTCGTGGTAGTCTCCGAGAGTTCGACAGCCCAGCTCGCGCCACATGGACTGGGCATGGTGATATTCTTCGTCGGTGATGTTCGAGCCTCGTAGCTGACTGTAGAACTTCGCCTGGGGAGGTAGCGACGTCTCCGTGAACTTGGAAGGGTCTGTGATGTATTCGTAGGGATAGACCCCCTTACGCTTGAAGAGGCCGGCGTCCAAGTTCGGAAAGTTTGCAGAAGTGATGAGCATTTGCTCGTCGCTAAGCTTCCCCGCGAGAGCATCGAGGCTTGCCGGGAGGAACCTCAGGGAGTCGAGGAAGCGAAGCTCGACGGTAGAGCGTGATCCCGGGATCGACACTCGTTTGCTCACACTGATGTAACGCTCCTCGTTCTGGGCGAGAACGTTGATTCTCTTGTTGTCGTATCCAAGATGCTTGATCAGGTGGTGGAAGTCGTATCCCGAGCCATTGTGAAAAAACACAGGGATGAAGCGCGGGTCCCGGGCGCGTATTTCACATGTGCACATTGAAATAGAGATTGGGGGCGTGGTTTTGTGTATGAATGCTCCCTATTGGCTAGCAGGTTGCCTCAATGATACAGGATAGGGCACTGGCATTTATTTCATTGACTTGTGCGAACACTTTCTGTAAACGACAGACTACAAGCAGAACAATCTAGTGGGAAAAATACAACGCAATCGGATAGTAATCAATACTCGAAAAGCGAATAGACTTTCTTATTGGAAATAAAAGAGGCAATAATTTTTAAAATGTTGCGTTGGATGAAAATTCTTATACAATTATTTAATATATTGGGTCATTTTTCGCTTTTCGTCAGATGCAAACAAGGAACATTTTTAATTCTTACTTTAACAATCTGTCAAAACCTTGAGTAGCGCCAAAACCTTAATTTCGACTATATAAGCGCGATGCTATTTGTTTTGTAAAAAAGTTGTTACAAACCAGATATTACATACTGGAATCAAGAACACAAGATGAAAAGATAGGAGTTTCAAAAAAGAAAAGTAGATGGCAGCACAAGGTGAAGGAATATAAATAAATCGCTGGAGGATATAAGTATGGATTTAGTGAAAGTGAACTACAATAGAAAGATGTAGAAAGGATCAAAGCAATGTATAAAAAGTAGAAAATAGATGGAAAAGGAAAATATAAGTGGTTTACATCAATGAACAAGTTCAAGCCTGTAGTTAATTGTTAAGCACGCCATAGAAGTGCTCAATAAAGATAAAATAGACCAACCAACCAGAAACTTCTCCATTACAAGCCACGCCCCCAATCTCTATTTCAATGTGCATATGTGAAATACGCGTCCCGGGCCATGAGGTTGCAATCGTTGCACCATGGACCAACATACCTACCGTTAAAGTGATCGTGGTGTTGGACTTTACGGTTGTTGGCGGTGTACTCCTTGACGCAGACAGGGCAAGCGATGGCCTCGTCGTGTCTACGTTGATCGTCGGGGGACAGTGGGAGCATAGGCTTGAGGGCCAACAGTACCTTCCCTATCTCGATGGCCTCGACAACCATCCTCTCGAGGAAGTGTTTGGCTGCGTCGGGACCGCGATACACGTAGGGCTCGGGGGCGATGTGCTGGTCACGTCGCACCACAACGTATGCGAAACTGGATGCCTCGTGGAGTTGGTAAGGGGTGGTGGAGGAAACTTCGGGATCAGGATCGCAAGTGGACAGGGGTTTGAGGAAGGCCTCGAAATCTGCGATGATGATAGCGGGGTGCTCCACCATGGCACCGTGCATGCGGAAACGCTCCACGGCACCAGGTTTAGGCAAGACTGCCACCCCAGGCTCGTTGGCATCGCAATAAAGTTTGTGGCGAGCGAGCTTCTCGGCAGCGATGTTGGGACCTCTGATGCGCTGGTAATCTTGCTGTTCTCGATTATCAAAAGTTGACATGCACCTTCGACAAACTTCTATGCTACCATGATGCTTGCTTTTTTGGCTCGACACCAACCGGGAGAGGGAACGGATAAGGGTGTAGTGGTGATGGGTCTCGTCCTTGATGAGCAGAAGGTGAATTTCCTGCGCACCATCGTCCTCTACGTCGCTCACCTGGATGGGGTACACCACATTTTTGTCAGTGAGGCCATAAACGTTGATAGCCAACCGCGCACGAGCCTCGAACTTTTGAATGTCCGGGACCTCTACGGGATAGTCGATCCCAACCATCGCAACTTCCAGCTCTGACTCGTAGGGTAGGTAGTGGTTAACTCGATGTGGTTGGTTTTTCCGGTGGACGGGGTGCAAAGCTGCCAGAACACACCATACGAAGCACTTGGCGTCACTGTTCTGAATGTTCAGGACGGCCTTCTTTGCCGCGATGGAAGGTGGTAAGGGGACGTAGCTGGAGGCGGAGAGAGGCGTAAACTTGCAAAGTTTGACGCACAGTTCGTGAGGCCCCCCACACAGCGAACCCCCCGAGCCCTCAGCTTCATGTTCTTCTTGTTTCGCCACCAGCTCCTCGGCAAACTTGTTGTAGATGACCTCGAGGTTGTCGACATCCGCCAGATGCAGCGTCTTCGCCTTGGTGTTGTGGCAGAAGCTGTAAATTTCATCAGACGGCTTCTTGTACTGGCAACGTAGCGATGCGTAGAATTTGGTGGAGTGCGTTGCAAGCGCATCACCGAGGATGGAAATTATCTCTGCTCGCTTCTCCTCCAAAAAGCTACGCACGTCGCATGAGCCCTCCGAAGTGATGACAAAATCCTCTAACAAACGCTCGAAAGCAGTCCGGTTCGCTTTCGCCACAGGCTTGACACGTTTGGCGGATGGTGCATTGATGGAGGCTGCTTCTGCTTTCCTCTTGGTGGAGCTGGTCGACGGTTGTGGAACAGGTGTTCCGACGACAATTTTGCATGATGTTATATGCCTTTTTAAATTATTAATGGTAATATGTATACCGCACCTGGGACATGGTTCGGTGGCAGCCAAATGCTTGCCTAGCACGGAGGTACGACAATGTCTTGCAAAATTTCTGCTTGATATGCTTATTTTGCACACAGGGCAACTTTTCATGGAGCGCATTTTTTTGGGGGGGTATGTTTATTTATATGTGATCTGTTGGTGGTAGAGTGTTTACAAAAAAAATGCCTTACGAGAAAAATTTTGTTTTCCTCAAATATGTGCTTTAATAAACCCTGTAAAAAAATTTAAAAAAATATATAAGAAAAATATGATTGTAGATAGAAAAAAAAGCACAATAAATATTGTATGCATGTGTAATTCTATTTAGTTTATTTTTTGCTAGACACGAATCTTCTTCAGATTTTATTGCCCATTAGTATATTTTTCTACCAATCTAGTAGAGGTATGAAACTATGAAAATGTACTTGTTTATATATATTCTATTGTTTCGGCTGATATAATAGCAAATATATATATATATATATAGCTATTTTGAAATTCTAAAATTTTCAGGTATACTTATTTTTACATGCAAACATACATCATAAAAAATTACACAATCGTATTTTTTTTCCATACACATTTTTTATTTTCAGAAAACAAAGTTATTTTCGATTTTTTTAAATCAAACAATAAACATTATTTGTGTTTATAGTATTTGTCGGGCAATAGCAGATAAAACAAGAATGGGTTTTCTACGACCCATAGTTTACGAGTTACAAAACAACTTAGAAATTACATCTTGAAATTTAAATTTAAAATAACTTGGAAACAGTAAGCACTAATCATTATGTTTCCAATAGGTTGTAGAGTACATTCAATTTTTTATCAAATATCATTAAAATTTTCAAATTAGAGTAAAAACTAAGCCGGCAAATCAAGTTTCTCAAAAAATAAAAAAATTGTATTTCCAAAACTTGAGGGGGTGGAATCGATTTTATTTGCTAGTCGAATAGTTTTCGTCGAATCCTATCCAACAAACCTAAAATCATCATCCTAGCTCAATTAGGAGCCGAGAAAATCAATGTCTTGGAAAACGTCTTAAGATTTTTGTCTTAAGAAAATTTTCTTGACAGACCGGAAGTAACATCTTGAGATACCGGAAGTCGACTTTCTTAAAGATTAAGATATTTGTCTTAAGACGTTTTCCAAGACATTGATTTTCTCGACTCCTAATTGAGCTAGAACCATGTAACTTTGGTCTATGTATATACCAGTACTTGCCCGACCCTGTGGCCGAGTGGTTAACACATCACGCTACGACGCCAAGAGTCCCGGGTTCAAATCCCGGTCGGGTATGGTTGTTTGTGAATATCCATTTTCATCAATTTCATCACTCATCCCCATCTTCGCAAATTAGCCAAGAGGCACAAAACGCGAAGTTAAAATAAACTAAATCAATCAATCAATCAATCATTAAGTTCCGTGTTGCAATCATGAAATTAAATTTTAATTAACTTTTTTTTCTATCCATCTCTCAAATCTATATAGCCTGTTCATATTTGGCATGTCGACCATTTTGTTTACGTAGCAAAAAAATCTCAAGCCATTTTTTTTGCGAATGCTCGTTGTAGCCATAAGTATATTTGGATATAATTGCCGGATTTTATTTAACTTTAGGTTTAAAAATCAATAAGCGTGCATAAAAAAAAACTAAATATTTTAAATAAATAAGATTCAAATAACTATGTACTTCCACTAGCCTTTGCGATGGCGCAGCGATAGCATTGTAATCAAGGGTTCGATACCTGCACAAGTGGTTCTTGAAACTGTAGGTCCAGTCCCGATTAGCCTTACTGTGCATAAAGTAGACTTAAAACATCAAATCAATCAGTACTTCCACTAGCCTCTGCGATGGCACAGCAATAGCCTTGTAATCAAGGGTTCGATACCTGCACAAGTGGTTCTTGAAACTGTAGGTCCAGTCCCGATTAGCCTTACTGTGCATAAAGTAGACTTAAAACATCAAATCAATCAATCAATCAGTACTTCCACTAGATATCAAAAACACGCAACTCTCCTCCATTTTTTCTTGCGTTCCTCTAACAATTTAACACATTTTATTTTTTTTTAAATATGCCCCGCCCACATATTTCCTACCTACCAACAACAGCACACGGAAAAAAAAAATATTCCAGCTACCAAAATGCATGCTTCAAATATATCAAAGCAGAGAGAGACATGAAACATCTTCTATATTCTCTCTTTTTTTTTTGCATGTTTTGTGAGTATATTTTCTTCCACAATACATAAGAGCTATTTGGTTTTCAAGAAGTTATACCTTCCTTCCGCAATCTCTTATATCTGTTTGGCTAGTTTCAAAAATCAACTCACAAAAACAAAGCCATACTTATAAATCAAAGCCAACTCATGCAAGCTAAGAAACAAAGTTACTTACTTTTGGAAAATACTGCAGAAATGCTCTTCACTAACATTCAAAATAAAACAGAACTTTCTACACCAGTGCTTTAGGTTTTATACGGTTTTCTAATGAGGTCAAAAATGAAATATTAGCCATGCAAGGTAATATTGCATACAATACACATGTTATCTGTAGGGCAGGAAGTTAACATCAGCTCTGGCAATTGTTGAGAAATAGTGACATCAGTTAGCAGCATAGGTAGCAGTGGCCCCAAGGCCAACATATTGTTAAATTTGTTAACTTCCTGCCCTACAGATAATATCATGTGTATTGTATACGTCAGTAGGGCAGGAAGTTACTTCCGTCGTCTCAAGGCCTATGTATTGTTAAATTTGTTAACAACCTGCTGTACAGATAGCATCATGTGTATTGTATACGTCAGTAGGGCAGGAAGTTACTTCCATCATCCCAAGGCCTATGTATTGTTGAATTTGTATCATTGCATCAACATTGGTAGCATACGCAGAGAAGAGAGAGAACAAAATTGTAGTTTTTCTAGATGTGTTTGCGTCGCAATACAGAAATAAAAATAAGCATGTGCGCGCGTATGCGTGTGCAGCACATCGTTCCTGCGAGAGAGGTTTACATTGGTGCCCGGGACTTGGAAATAAGGCATATTCGCTCACCACTGTTGCCAGCTCTAGGTCTCTCTTTTTATCTTACAGCAATGTTGGTATCTCTATCTTTTTTTTTTAGTTGCAGGTGGGTTGCCAACACACTCTAGTTAATAATGCTACATATTATACACACACACGCACACGCATACTGTGTTGCCATCCATCCATCCATCTCTTTCTCTTTTACGGCAGTGTGTGTTTGTTGCCGGCTCTCCTTGCCCAGTGTATGTATGTTACGCCAGTATATAAATTGGCTAAACCCTTGCCAAGTAAAAAAAAGCTGTAGGTAAATATTAGCGACATTGTCAGTTGTTTAACTCTTCCCCCTCTCTCTCCTCTCTCTTTTTTTTTGTAAAAGGCTATGGCAAAAATACCAGTAGGTTGGCAAATTGCTTTATGCACTGTAAAGCAAACCTCAAGCAAGGTTGCCAGCTCCTTGCTTTAGGTTAAGTTTGACCAAAATAAAAACCTTGGTGACTTTTCGAGTAAAATGTTGGCAATACTGCGAGCACACAAGATTGCCAGCTTCTTGCTTTAGGTTAGATTAGACCAAAAAAAACCTTGGTGATTTTTTCAGGTAAGATGTTGGCCACACTGCGAGAAAATAAGACTTATGCCTTACAAAAGCAAACCATTAAAGCGAGCCTCAAGCAAAATTGCCAGCTCCTTGCTTTAGGCTAGGTTAGACCCAAAATAAAACCTTGGTGATTTTTTCGAGTAAAATATTAGCAACACTGCAAGAAAATAGAGTTTATGCCTTACAAAAACAAACCATTAAGGCAAGCCTCAAGCAAGATTGCCAGCTCCTTGCTTTAGGCTACGTTAGACCCAAAAAAAAACCTTGGTGATTTTTTCGAGTAAGCAGCTGGCAACACTGCGAGAAAATGAGGCTCATGCCTTACGAGAGAAATCCATTAAGGCGAGCCTCACCGAGCCTCACTTGATGTTGCACAACTCCCCCACTTCCTCTACTAATGATGATGGTGATTCTGGAGTTGGCAACCTGATTTCTTGTGAGTTGGCAACCTGATTTCTTGTGAGTTGGCAACCTGATTTTCTTGTGAGTTGGCAACCTGATTTTCTTGTGAGTTGGTAACCTGATTTCCTATGAGTTGGTAACCTGATTTCCTATGAGTTGGTAACCTGATTTCCTATGAGTTGGTAACCTGATTTCCTATGAGTTGGCAACCTGATTTCCTATGAGTTGGCAACCTGATTTCCTATGAGTTGGCAACCTGATTTCCTATGAGTTGGCAACCTGATTTCTTAGTTGTTGGTAAACTTATTTCTATTCACAGCCTAGGACCACGTGACATAGTGAGATAGCCCAGATCTTGGTCTCAGTATACGCCACTGGCATCACAGGGAACAGCAGCTAATAAAATTACCCTTTGATTGAGATTCTGTGTACCAGAATTAGCAGTTTACCGTGTTACTAGAGTCAACGTATTTGTGCAGCAAAACGGTCGAAAGTCATAAATCGATACATGTCCAACCGTAGATATCTCAGGAGTAAATAAACATACAGAAAATAAATAAAATATTAATGTAATTCTACAAAATACCTCCAGAGTTTTGGTCTTTGTTGTACATCGTATTTTTCGTTTTACCAACGCTTTTCCACGTCTCTAGGTTAATAGGCGATGATGACAATGGAAGATGACTTTTGCCCGGTCTTCAGCCATCACGTCCGTGCGTGTCGCTTCCTTCAACGTATAATTTTCCTGCAATTTCTTTTCAAGGTGCCCCGTTTTCCCATCTTCTCATAATCTACTCAAGAAATGTCCTACAAAGCCAAACAGCACACCAGAAGAATATGCGTACATGTTATTTACATTTCTTTGGTGGTCGTTTTCCATTTAAATTTTCGGAGCAAAGAACGACAAAATTTTCACTATTGTTCTTGTTTGCTGTAAATGATTTATTTCAGGTTTCACTGTAGAATTTACTTGATTCGGCAGGTTCAGTTGAAATAATTTAAATTGGTTTAAACATCGTGGCAACAGTTGCTATGGGACTCTATGTGCTGGAATGGGGAGGGGGGAGCATAGCCCTCCCTGGAAAATGAAAGTTAACCAAAAGTTACATATTTCACACACATAATTTCATTTCAGCCACAATAATATATGTTAATGATTGTATGAACATGATAAATTCAGATTGAAGCAATGTTTTTTTGAGCGGACAACACCATTATGTGGGAAAATGTGCCTCGTTTGCCCCCCGTGGAAAAATATCTTGCTTGCCCTTCCATGGAAAATAACCAAGCGTCGCTTGGTAGGCCTTGTCCTTCAAGGAGCTGTTGGCGCTATACGGAGTTTTTAGTTTTCGTTTTTCATTACTAACAGGTAGGGACATTGAATTTTCGCGATGCGCGAAATCGGGAAATGTGAAAAAAAGATGCAATTTTGAACATTCTGCACGTAACTACACCCCCAATGATGAAATATGCATGAGTTTTATTCGCGAAGTAATGCGAAATGTGTGCTTTTCCACGAAATGAACGCTTTTTCGCGAAATAACCGTGAAATATCTTCAAATTAAGTAGAAAACACGCAAAAACCGGCAATCGAGGTTGTGCGCGCAAACTGTCGATTTGTAACGAAACGTTTGCCTAAAGTTTCCTACCACTTGCATCTGAAGAACGTTTTATCTTCGATCACATCAGGAAGACGCTGCAAATTGGGATTTCCCATGCACATAATCTTAGTTCGAAAACTAAGTTTCCTGTTTGCTTTTTGGTTGGACAGCTAAGTACTTGTGTATGTGTACAGTATATAAAAATGAAGTAGTTTATCAATTTATAGCTCTCTTGTATGTTGTTTCCTCTCAAGATGAAAAAGTGTGTGCCAATTTTTTTTTTTCCATCGCTGGTATATACCGCTGATCTAACATTTTATTTACCGCTCTCCTCAGTTTTTATTTACCATAAATTTGTCTCCCTACTAACAGGAGTATATACTCTAGGTTAGCTAAGCCATCTGCGAAGCCCAAAGACTCAAATACAGGAGAAAAATCGATTAGAAAATGTGCTTAAAATTGTTCAGGTGGTGGTGGTGCTTCAGAAGTTGGCAACCTGTCCGGAATTCATCAAGAAGTTGCAAAGTAGCACAACCAGAAGTCCCATCCTTCCCCATTCTGACTACCGAGGGATAGTCTTCGTGATTCTTTGAAAGCAGTGTTGTTTCCAGCAACGGGGAATTTTGTAGCCAAATAAATCAATATACACAGGAAGGGGAAAACATCTAAAAAATGTTCATCTTCCTCTCAACAGTGATTCCAGTTACCAAAGGTTGCTGCCAGAATAAATACTGAGAGATCAGCTTTTGCAACAGTTGAGTAGGTGCATGGAAAACGGGGAATGTCAGGGATGAAAAGGGAACTGTTTCGAGCACTACGGTATTGAGATAGCCTAGGTTTTGAGCCTAGCGTACTCCACTAATGACTAAAATAGCCAGCGCCGTCACTATGGTTACAAAATCTAGAAACGTGTTCAAATTAACTTAGACCTGGAAAATCAGTACAAGATGAGGATATGACGCCATAAAATATTTCCGAATTTTATTTATGAATATTGCGTAATATGTTTGTCTCATAATGGTGTTAGAATTTTTTTCTCGATTCTCGGCCTTTTTTCGGGTTAAGGGTTGTTTTCTTGCATCTTCGAGTTGCTTTAAGATAATATTTGATAAATTGGATTTATCGATTTCTTTGTAAAATCGAACATCTAGCGTCTTTTTCTTCTATTGTTTTATTGATATACCGGTTGAAAATATTTATCAAATAGTTACTTCTAGAGCAGTGGTTCTCAAACTTCGTGAGACCGCTGCCCGGTAAATTTTGTTGTCGATACACTGATCTCGACATTTGCTCTTGAATATCTTTTCTAATTTTTTAACTTCGTACATTAATAAATATGTACCCGTGAAATTAAATATAAATAAATAATTTATGGCATAATCATACAGAGTAATACTTCGATTATGTCTAGGATTACTGACAAATATAAAATTATTTAAATTAAACCTTCAGCCACTATCGGTGAACCTCTCGTGGTCCGCATAATTGATGCCAGGGTTGAGAAACACTTCTGGAGTATAAAGTGCGTCGCTGTACAAAGCTGAAATCACAGTCCCTCATTGGATTACTAAGATATTCCTTATTGGCTATTCTTAGAAATTAAGGGGCGACCCTTTCGAAACTAATGACCTTCTATCAAGTGTTGACGTATTCAATTCAGAGTATGCCTTTCGACCTTCCACCAGAAAAATGCTTGTAAATAATATATAATAGTGCCTTCTGACTTATTTTTGTGTTATTTTTCACTTTTTTTTTATTTTCATTGTTGACAATTTCTTAGCGTAAAATGGCCATGTCTCAATAAGTATATGACAACCAAATGACAACCTCTTGTCCGCGTAGTACACCCTGAACTGCATTTTGCAAACTTACGAAGCTTTGGCGTCTTGATGCACAGCCAGTATAATCATAATCCTCTGCGGGGCTCTTGATGTATCGTCACTCCCTAAGATTGTCTTTTTATCCATCTCGTCTCATCACCATTCCACCTCATCTTCGCGATTAGCCAAAAAGTGGCAGAAAAGCAAAGTAAAATAAACTTGAGCAATCAATCAAGAATGTTAGAGAATAAGTTTCATTGGCATACATTTTACATATTTTGTTTCTTTACGGGGGAAAACACGATTTTTGTCAACCATCGTTTATTCTTATGTCAATTGACCATTTACAGTTAGCATCTTGGGAATGGGGTGATGTAATTGACTGTCAGTAGGTATTTATTCACGTGATAAATGGCAGACTTATCTACAGCGTCTCACGTGAGGGTGGAGGTCGCTTAATTTTAACGAACGTAACTAATTGTTGCTTCCCTTTGTTGCAGGATCCCGGACAGGTGGCTCTCCCTAGTAGGGAGAAGAGAAAACCCCATCGCAGACCTGTAGCGTTGCCTCTACCCATCTGTTGAGACGGATTGCTACATGGTTCTCAAGGTAAGTCAGTAGCTTTTCTAAGGAGAAGTTTCTGTCGAGGTCAGTAGTGGATGAATGGATATGCAGAGGGCGGTGCCAGTTTGAAGCTCGTAGACGGTGGAGCGCGCAGTGGAACTTTGAGGTGTATTTTGGCTGAGTGATATTGTCTTGTGTGTGTGTGGATCATTGTTTGGTGACCGTCAAGGCAGACCATAGTGAATGCGTATGTATGTGTTGTGATGTTGCCGACCTCCTTGCCGGAGTGGTTAATACAGCGCGCTACGATGCCAGGCGTCGCGGGTTTGAATCCCGGCATGGGTGTTATTTGCGAGTGCCACTTCATCAAATTCATCACTCATCCTAGTCATCGCTTTCTCAAGACACCCAAATGTCAACTTCACTTCCACGTAGTACACCCTGGAGTGCATTTTGCAGACTAGGAAGGCTCTGGCGTCTGAACCCATGGCCAGTATAATTCTGTATGGGACTTACGTTGTGTGCTGTCCATATGTGTGTGTGATGGTCCCTTTATCTATTTCATTTTATCGCCATTCGTCTTCATCGTCGCTATTAGCCAAAAGTGACAAAAAAGCAATGCTATATAACACAAAATTTAAAAATATATTATTTCGTAAACTGATACATATTTCGCGTGCCCTGACGAACCTAAAACTTTGACTAGTTCTTTACATTTGCGGACAAGATCATTCGTGTTTCAAAATCGTTCATCACCATGGATTAATTTACTTTGTTTAGCGTTCAGGTTCAGGATTAGACACAAAAAAGTCGACAAAACAAAGGATATCATCACACTATCTGTCAATACCGTAAATGAGAGATAATAGGATTGGCAACAGCGTTCAGATAACGTCCTGTGCTGTTGGCATGAAGTGTTGTTTCAGGAAGCCAAAAGGTCTGGTGTAATAAATTACATGTGAAGTGGCTTGTTGCGAAGTAGCGTCTTCGACGCGGTTGAGGTGCCTTGTTTATGCACAATGTGTATCCAATTACACACCGTAGCACTGCAGTCACACTTCAAAATGTTTTCTTTAGATAAAACTGTCGGTTTCTTCAATATTGAGTACAGTCGTATGCTTATTTATACATATAAGCAGGGGTGCCCATCCCCCAAGGCCCAACCCGCACTCCCCCCAAAAAGGTAGAACATCCCCCCCCCCCGCCATTTATGCCGAATTAATTACTCAAATTATTTTTGTGAGACAAAATTTGCGGAAAAATATAATACCAGAGGTGCAACCACGAATTTTTGTCTGGGGGGCGCAGTACCAGGATAAACGTACCTATAATAATAATAATAAAATAATAATAATGGCTTTATTATTACTACTACTACTACTACCAGTAGTAGTATCAAAGACGTTATTATTCTCATAAATTACGCAAAAAGGGGGTAGAAGTCTGTGCTAAAGCATATGTTTGGAACAAACTATTTGAAATATGTTTTCAACACCGTCAATTTCACATTAGCTAATAATGGAAATCAAGCACACAAACTGTATTTTTGAATGGCAGAAAATGAGTGATAAATGCATTCCGAAGATACATGTGTAACTTTCATGTACAACGTATGTTTTACACATATGCAACATGGAGCGACATAAAATAGAAAATACATATGCAACAAGCTAACACTAAATTGTGTACATATTCAAAGCTTATTCAATACAAATATACAACACATATTATTTAAATACATTACATTACAGAAAACAAGGAGAAAGCGAGCAAGAAAATTTTTGGATCCAATTTTTGCAATTGAAAACAATATTTATTTAATATGGCGCAAATAATTTTGCTGGATGCAATGGCATTCTCTCTTTTACAACTTTTTTTTAGATCATTCGGCGCCCATGGCCGACTCCCGCCGCCCCTAGCTGCCTACAGCTCTGAACTTGTCGAAAACGAGAAAAGCAGATAATGCGAGCGAAGCAAGCAAGAAAATTTCACAAAATGTATTTTTATTTCAATAAAATTTGAAATCGAAGGGGATAATTGCTCCTCTGTACCCTCTTGCAGGTGCCCTTGGCTGTTAATGTTTGTCCCCCCTGCCCCCCTGTGGTTACGTCACTGTATAATACAGACATATTTAAGCAATATATGTTTACTTTAGATACTTTAGGCTCACTGCCATTGTTAGTCAACCTTTTCTGCACAGTTTGTCTGCTCGACTAACCTTGTATTAATGCGAATACCACGCCCCCTCCTTCCAAACAGATTCTAAAGGCATAAGAGGTGGTGTTTCATTTCAACCCTATCGCCGCGATCACCCACAGGTAGGTAGAAAAACTATACATAATAACTAAAACTAAAAATCAATAACAAGTCAATCAAACGATACGATCCCTCCCATTTTTGTGTGAAGATATATAGAATTGGTATAAAATTTTGTCCCCCCAAAAATCCCCCTGTGGGCACCCCTGTATATAAGGAATTGAATTGTACAGATTCTGGTGATGAGGTTGTCCATTGCTTTGTTGGCCGTTTCTTTCAGTTCTTGAATATGCCTGGTAATATTTGTACACCCCACTCTACGTCCTCAATCCTTTGGTATATTAGTAAGACATCCTTAATTCCTGATGGTTGAAAACATGACCTTCAAGTTTTCTTGTCATTTATTACTCCTTTTTTACATTTAACGCGTAACGAAATTAATAGTTACTTGCACAGTAACAAAAGTTGAATGAATACAATTTTTATGTATTATAAACACAAATAAAAATATTCAAAATTTGCTTGAAGTCCACTTCATTGGCTAATCGGGACTGGGATCTGAGCTATTATGGCCCTCCACCGGTATCGAACCCGGGACCCCCTGATTACGAAGCGACAGCGTTACCACCGTCATCGAGAAAGTGTGTCAAGTAAAAATATTATGTATTATGTACACTTCTTATACCTAAGAATGTTGGTTTAACTAACCTACATAACATAAACTACACATTCTCCACAGACAAGGAGTAGCCTACAAGGTTTTACTGTACATTATCATGCAACTGTATGTTAATATATAAAGAGATATATGATGTTTATTATAATAACTAATTAAAATTAGTGTTAATGTAAGATGGTCAAGACAACCATGCTTGTAATTCATACATACATGCGATACGTTATGTAATAATCTTGAACCTTGAAACTTATTGTTTCTGACATCTTGACTTGCCTTGAACTCGCACGAAACCTTGCATAAAAAGCTTGAGAGTTGGTTCGAGTTAAACTTACTGTCGCGCCACGTAACAGTATATATTTATTTTTAAAGTGAGACGAGTTTCAATATTAGGAAACTTGTAGTAGGAAGAGGGGAGTCTTGATGTGAAAAAAATATCATTGCTCATAAACCAGGTTTGACTGCGAGAATTTAGGCAAGACCAGCTTTACCGCTGTGGATGAACACGTAATGACGTTTTACTTACTTCTAGACCAAGGCACGAAAGAATATGCGCACGTTGTTATAACTTATAAGCCCCGTCTAGTTCGCTGCACTGTTTGTCACTCGGTGCAGTGCAGGTGTATCCAGTGTCAGGGTGGTGCAAGGAAATGACGTTCAAACAAGTAGACGGAAAGTGGTGTTCAAGTTCAGAAGATTCAACGAATGCATGTCTAATGCTTTAAGCCCGGTATCCACTTGTTGCAAACCAGCGTATCGTATCCCCGTTCCGTATCAATTTATTCGAAAAATCTTGCAACTCTCCGTATAAAATTGTGAGAAAAGATACGCAACGGACCCGATCGTTCATTTGGCGGTTTTCCCAGTCACATCAAAGAAAGGACACGATACGTGCTGTTGGTCAATGTGTAGTGAGCTCTGTGAATGACAGTACGTCTCATTGTAAATTTATTATCTTTATTATGGAGTGGGATAAGGAAAATACTATTGCATTTATTGTATAATAAATATGGAATCCTGTGGGATCCTAAACATCCGGAGTAGAACATAATTCGTAAACAAGATGCGTTGTGAGGCAGTCCGTCGGATGCATCCGAGTCAAGTTTTTGTATATAATCCGCTGATCTGCTGGAACCGCAAGTCTGCCAATAAGCTGCTTCCACTATACAGTTCACGGTTCGCGTACATGTTTGTCATCCACCAACGTGGTGATTTGTGTCTTTTTTTCTTTTTCGATAAAGCGTAATTAATGAAAATATATGGGGCTGCTAGCACTTGTTGCGGTGTACTCATCGTCATTTGAGACCAGACTGTGAATAAAGAGAACGGACCACCGTATCGCACTCCTGTATCAATCGTGCTACAGTGTGGATGATACGCGACAAATCGGGGTCCGTGTCGTATCAATGATTGATACGGGACGGGGATACGATACGTTGGTTTGCAACAAGTAGATACCGGGCTTTAAACGGTCATTTGATTAGTTAGTACTCACCACGTTACCATACACTACACATACACCGATCCGGAAGGTGGTGCAGACACCAAAAACACTACTTGACTCCAAATCAACGAACTAGACGACACGGTGTTGCACCGTGTAACCAACTAGACGCTTCGGTGCAAAGAGTGTCACAAAGTGCAGCGAATTATTCCTGTCTCTCTTTATCGCTGTCTCATTTTGTCTGTTTCCCTCTGTTTCTGCTTCTCTCTCTCTCTCCTCGTCATTTCTTAGGCTCTCTTCGCACCTCTCTGATCACGTTGCCTTGTAATCAAGGGGTTTCGCGTTCGATACCCTATAGAGGCACATTGCACAGTGATTCGAATCCACTTTAAACTGTAGGTCCAGTCCCAATTAGCCTATATGTGCATAAAATGGACTTAAAACAAAAATCCAAGCAATATTGTCTCTTCTTTCTCTCCTTCTATCTGTCCCCTCTCTTTCCCAGTGTGTGTGTGTGTGTGTGTGTGTGTGTTTTCAAGCTTTCAATTGTTTCATCAGTTAGGATACGATATAACACCTGTAGCTAGGAGCTGTTGTATGAAGATTTTTCGTACTAACGCATGACTTTTTCCAGTATTAACAAATTGTAACAGGGCTGCCACGGTGAACGAGTCTGCTGCGTGCTCGACTCACGACTTCGCCAGTGAATGTTCCAAGTTCGAGTTCCGTCTAGTATGAAATGGGCGTTGCTTTATATTTGTTCTTTGGCCTAATCACCATTCATCCACGTCGCCGCGATCCAGCGAAAGGAGTGAAAATTATTTATGAATGCCACACCGCGTATTTGTGGTACATTAGGCGCGAGGTACTCTTAGTGTGTGCTGCGTTTCATCTTTCTTAACTGCAGTTCTTCCCGCAATGCTGACGAACATGGTTGCATCTGATTTATAGTAGAAATTTCCACGTGAGCCACGATGCGACGTAATGACCATACTCACATGTCAAAAGGGACATCGCGTAATCGTTTCGCCAATAAATCCGTGTTGGCTGCTGGCGAATAATTGACTAATTAATTCCGAACGCGGTTATGTGGTACTTGGCGTCTTTGCGATGCGAGAAACAACTTTCTCCAACACCCGAACGAGGCCAAGGTTTAAGCGCATACAAGGCCATTGCCACTCGATGCAATGCACCTTGTTCTTTGAACTTGGGTTTTTCTTTTCCCCGCTTTCTTTTAACGATGTCTTTTGTTCGTAATGTCTTATTTTGTCACGTACAGTTATGCAATTCCACCCGTGCTGTTGAGTACCGTGTGTATTACGCAGTGTTTGTCTCAGAAAATAGGTGCGTTCCTTGGTACCAGGGAGTCGTAACGTACCCAATTTGCGTTACACGGTACGTTCCATTTTGTAGGAGGAAGAGTATGGTTCAACTGCTGGTACCCATGTAACGTAACGAAATGCAATATCTTATAGAGTGACGTTACAAGGAACGTAACAAAATGTATTATGGTAGATATTAACGTTATAAAGGAACGGAACGAAATGAGCACATTGGAACATAACGTAATATGCAATATGGTATATACTACCGTTACAAGGATACAAGGAACGTAGTAACGAAATGCATTGTGGTATATACTAGCGTTACAAAAAAACGTAACGAAATGCAACATGGTAGTAAATAACGGTACATAGGAACGTAATGAATGCAATCCTCCGTAACGGAACGAAGTGAAAGGCAATATGGTTAATTAACGTTACATAGGAATGTAACAAAATGTAAACCACTGTAGCGGAACGGAACAAAATGCAGTTGGGTACATACCATCTGCATAAGGAACGTAAATAAATTCAGTATGTTAGATGTTAACGTTACAAGGAAAGAACAATTCACAAATGTTAGGTAGTAACGTTATAGGCGCGTGACGAATATAATCTATTTAACATCAAGGAAGAAAAAGGAATAGCCCAAGTCTCTTACCTTTCAGTATATCGTATGGGATTAATGTGTAATAGCCGTTAAAAATATGGTTGTTTGTAAAAAAATGAATTTCAACCAGGGTTGATAAAGGGTCAGGAATTTTAAATCAATTCAATTCCGGTTCAGCAGGGAATATTAGCAAGCATAAATGGATCTGGACCGTAAAGAGCCTTTTTATGTTTAAAATATTTCAATTCGTTCCAGGAACCTTTTCTCCGGATCAATTGAAATACGGCACAGGGACCTTCTTTCCGGATCAATTTAAAGACTGTCTAAGTTCCATATTGAAATGAAAGAATACGCAACTTGGACCGAATTAAAACTGTTAGATAAAGAAGGTTCCGGTGTTGTTGCGGAACCCAATAGAACCCATTAGAATTTATGGGTTCGTGGACGTTTAACAATCCTGATTTGAAAATTACATTTTTGGCTCGAAATTGAATACAGCTTCCAACTAGTGTAGAAATGAGTAGTCATAGACGTGCGCACGGGGTGCAAAGGGGGGGGGGCACATGCCCCACCCCCTAATCATTGACGTCTGCCGATATTTTCGACGCAGGGACAAGCAAGGTATTTTTCCATGGGGCATATTAACCAGATAATAGTGTTGCCCCCTCAAGAAACACCACTTGAATTCGAAATTATCGCATTCCTGCATTCCCATTATAATAATTAATGTACATTACTATGACTGGGATCAAATTATACGCGTGAAATATATACTTTTAGCTGACATTCGTTTTCTAAAGGGGAGATGTGGCCATCCTCGCCCCCTTTCAGATTTCCATGCTCCTATATTATTATACTTTAATCCAGAAATTTAGGGTTGAGGAATCTTATCACCGGTTATTAAACGATATTATGCTCTTGAAGAAAATTAAGTATTTTCAAGCAGATGAAAGTTCACAAAGCAACAACGGCGGAAGAAGGTGCAGTGGCGCAACCACAGGGTGCAGGGGAGATTAGCTCTCAAACTTGTACGGAAATCAATTCTAGGGGGTTAGGGGGCAAACATTGAACTATAGAAAGAAAGGTTACAGAATCTAAGAGTAGCAAGACAAAAGGGTACTGAAGATGGATTTAGTTTTCACGTCTGTCGTGCACTATTTCTTCCAGACGGTCAAGAGCACCTGCAAGGAGGCACAGAGGAGCAATTGCCCCCTCTTGATTTCTATCTTTATACAAATATAAATAAAGTTATATAAACTTGGACAGTTGCTGCTGCTTACGGTGTACGTTTTGCCCGTGTAAGGTAATATATAGATGTATTATTAATTTTTGAAACCCCACCGTTCATTTATAAACACACTGTATATGAGTCATTGTGAATTCGAGTCAATTAAAACATTTTGCGTTGTTGGGAGATTATCTATTAGGATAAAATTTGGACATAATGAATCTAAGTAGAGAAAAATCCAACTTGTATATCAAAATTGCCATGTCCAACTGATCTCCGAAAGTAGTGTTTAGCACGTCACATTTCAAGTATATTGTAATAATCTTCAATTAGGCCAAACGTTAACGAACAAAACAACATTTATTTAACTTATAACTTCATGTTATATAAACTACATGAAATACATTTAACAAAGACAAAAGACAAAATACAATCTCTCTCCAATTCGACTTGTTCACAGTATCTCTTCTAAAATTTTTATCTTTTTCTTAACTTCCATCATATATGATTGATTGATTTGAGTCCACTTTATGCACAGTTAGGCTAATCAGGACTGGACCTACAGTTTAAAGTGAAATCCCAATCACTTGTGCCTCCACCGGGTATCTAACCCGGGACCCCTTCATTACAAGGCGATGACGCTACCACTGCGCCATCGGGGAGGCCATTTCAAGTATAGTCCATGATTGTATCTAGTAGTATATGAACGAGATGTGTCCCTCCATTCAAACAATACGTGGCTTGTCCCTATAAGTGTGTCACTTATAAATTAAGTTTCCGAAAGCAGGTATTATGCATGAACAGAACAAAATATACTCGTGAGAAATTACAAAAATTATAAGTAAGTTCGTGGCGGGAGTTATTGACGGTTTTCCCCACAACCTATCCGCTTTAGGTTCCGGGTTCGAGTCCTGGTCTGTAAATATCTTTTTTAGGTGTCTCTTCATTAATTTAATCTAATTATCATCCATCTTCATAGTTTCGATTAATTATAAAAGTCACATAAAAGCGAAGCAAAATAAGAACAAATAAAAATAATTGCAAAATGATTACAATGTCAGAAGTACATTTGAAAAATAAAATGCGGACAGGAGATTCATTTTCAAACAGGTATTTGGGTAGAATTGTGTAGACAGACAGCATGCTCCCGAAAGTTGCCAATCCACGTGTAGCATGACCTTCGATACTGGGGTTGTGCTTTTTCAGGAAAGTTTGCTCGACGCTCCTCAAGCGTCTTATCAAGAATGCCTCGGTGTTTGCAGCATTACTAACTTATTTTCCGTCGGGAAAATCTTTTTTCTCCTATTTAATCTGCGGTTGACTCTACAATACAGCATATTAATCAAGATACAACAACTGAATTACGGCGAAGTAGGTTAGAAACCCTGCGTGCTCAAGAGCAGCTTCGATAAGGCACCTGAATTGTTTCGAGCTGAAGCAGGAAATGGGCGATGTTTATTCCCCAAGGCCATTCTGTAAAACTAATGCCACAAGAAGTTTTCTGTGTGGATTTGTGAGCATGAAATTGTAGGTTAATGATAGTACTACAAGACGTCAAGTGGATTTATTTTTCTGTTTCGTTATTTTATATAGCTTTCCTACCTATATAGTTTGAATAACTAATTAATCATGTCATAAGCAGACAAACACGAAGAAGCCGATCCCGTGGCAAATTGGTTAGCGTAATAAACTGCGAAGTCTAATGTCGGATTAGATTGATTGATTTAGTTTATTTTACTTCGCGTTTTGTGCCTCTAGGCTAATTTGCGAAGATGGGGATGAGTGATGAAATGATGAAATTGATGAATGGACATTCACAAACAACCAAGCCCGACCGGGATTCGAACCCGGGAGATGTCGGATTAGAGCCTGGACTAGAAAATATGGATGGGTTGGGTCATTGTCTTTATACCACTTCCATCACCTATCACATCCTTTATCATCGCGATTAACCGAAAGTGGTAGACGCGAAATAAAAATAGAACCTTTGCATGGAAGTCCGAAAGAGAGGCAAGGGGGGGGGGGGGTGCACGACCCACCTGGAAAATGAAAGTCAACCAAAAATTATATATATATCTCACACAATTCCATTTCAGCTGCAATAATATATGTTAATTATTGCATGAACATAACTAGCTAACTAACTAACTCTCTAGCCTTCTTAAACCCGAAGGTTCATGGCTGCAGAACACAGGCCTTCCATCTGTCCCTATCCTGAGCAAGATCTATATACTCTTTTCCATCCCTACCGATTTCCTTTAGGTCTATCTCAACGTTGTCCCTCCATCTTCGTCTTAACCTTCCTAAAGGTCTCTTACCATCAGGTTTCCCAACAAGAATCCTATAAACTCCTCTTTCCTCTCTCATCCGTGCCACATGGCCTGCCCACCTAAGTCTTCTTGATTTATTTATTCTAATTATCTCCTCATCCCTTTTAGGTCCAAATATTTTCCTAAGGATCTTATTTTCAAATAAGATGAATATGATAACTTCAAATTAAAGCAATGTTTTTTGAGGAGACAACACTGTTATGCACCTTGTTTGCCTCCCTCCCCCCGGAAAAACTACCTTGCTTGCCCCTCTTTGGAAAAAATCCTGCAGACGTCCATGAACCTTTAGTATCGACTTCGGACTATAAAGCATTGATTCTTCAATGTATAGAGCGGCAATATACCGCGACAGCCTCTTACAGAGTATTTGCCAGGAAATATCAACACGAGAACAGGGATAGGAATTCCTCTTATTTTAGATTTTCTCAAACTAATTTCAAGTATCTGGTGAAAATTCTTTCTATTTAGTATGCAAATAAAGGTTTTAAATTTGAATGGGCGTATTAATTTTCTGGGTTTTTCCAGAGACGATATGAAGCACTGCGGATACGAAGGGCGAACTCAACAAAGTGCATTGTGAGGGAAATGCGTTTCAAGTTGTCAGGCACAATTCGAGCTCCACAAAAACTTGGTAACTGTAGATCGGAATGTTTCATGCGTGATTTTCAAAGATTTTATGGAGTTTGCACTGTGCCTGGCAACTTGAAACGCATTTCCATCACAATGTACTTTGTTGAGTTCGCCCTTCGTATCCGCAATGCCTCATATTTTCAATTACTTTGAAGCATTTTGGACCATTTTTTATTTTTATAAGCAACTGCATTAATTGATAGAATGATCTTAAACATGAAACTAATTGTTTTTTCCAATGATTGACTGTTTTCTTTGCCTTTCATTACGCTAGGTCACTCAGCCGCTATCTTTGTTGTGAGCCTAGATTAAGTGTGATTGGAGCTTATCCTATATGCTTTCTTCATACAACATGGCTGTCGGCTACATGTTTGACATCTTAACACAACTTCTTTGAAACATCGCTCATGAAATGTATTTCACCTATCGTCCTACGGGAATCAGAGGAACGTAACTACAAAAATTCTGTTTTCAGTTTCGTTAAAAAAAAATCCTCTGAAGAGTATTTGGAGAAAATCGACATTTTCCACTTCTAATTCTTATCTGTAAGGCGGAGTCACGTTTAAGAGTCATATTCCTAAGAATACATTATTTCCTCTCCTATTAATTTGATAAATTAGAGTTAAGTCGCTCTGGTTCTCACACACGCTATCAGCCCCTATTTTCCAACATTTGGCACGTTAGGTATTACGCCAGATGTGTCATTTGGGTATGATGCATTTTTGTTATATGCCTGTGGAGATTCGAACAGTGTTCTCGGCTTGCGAGCCAGGTTATATCGGCGTCAGCGTCCAACGTTTGGAGCGCATACATTGCTCTAAGCAGGATGCTCTCTACCTTATGATGGGACACTTTTTTACCCATGAAAGTTATTGTCCGTGGCCTGCAAGCAAAGTTCTTGCAACAAACTGCCTCGAGAGAATTATGCGTAGGCTATGTGTGACTTTTCTGTTTCTCAGACCACGTGTGACTACCTACAAATTATGTGAAACAATAACATAAACAACTTCCCATGTGAGTATGAGAAAACACTTGCATTCTAGCCGGGTTCGATTCCTGTGATTCGAATTCCACTTTGAACTGTAGGCCCACTCCCAATTAGCCTATCTGTGCATACAAGTGAACTTAAAACAAGACAAACTTTCATTCTAACCTCAGTCACTTATGGGAGCTGCTTAGAAGTAGTAGTGTTGACTAACTAACTAACTAACTAACTAACTAACTCTCTAGCCTTCTTAAACCCGAAGGTTCATGGCTGCAGCAACACAGGCCTTCCATGTTTCCCTATCTTGAGCAAGATCTATATACTCTTTTCCATCCCTACCGATTTCCCTTAGGTCCATCTCAACGTTGTCCCTCCATCTTCGTCTTGGCCTTCCTACAGGTCTCTTACCATCAGGTTTCCCAACAAGAATCCTGTAAACTCCTCTTTCCTCTCCCATTCGTGCCACATGGCCTGCCCACCTAAGTCTTCTTGATTTAATCATTCTAATAATATCTGGACTTGAATACAAATTATGTAGTTCTAAATTATGTAACCTTCTCCACTCCCCTGTCTCCTCATCCCTTTTAGGTCCAAAGATTTTCCTAAGGATCTTATTTTCAAATACTCTCAAGTTATGTTCCTCTTTCAATGTAAGGGACCAAGTTTCACATCCATATAATACTACAGGCAAAATTACTGTTTTGTATATTTTAACTTTTAGTTTCTTAGATATTAAACGACAAGACAAAAGTTTATGAAGAGAGAAGTAACATGCATTTCCTGAATTAAGCCTACTTTTTATTTCCTCTTTAATACAATTTTCATTTGTTAATATTACTCCTAAGTATTTGAATTTGGAAACTGGTTCAAACGAGTTGTTATCAATAATTAGATTTTGATTATTACCTAACACTTGGTTTCGGCCTGTAAGCATATATTTAGTTTTCTCTTTGTTAACTTCCAAACCTATCTCTTTAGCAGTTTTGAAAAATATTTTAGCATTATTCTTAATTGTATTCACATCATCCCCCAGTATGTCTACATCATCTGCATATGCTAACAACTGAGTCACACCATTTAATTTTAGTCCTTCTTTAGTTTCTTTTACTTTCCTAACAGCATATTCTAAGGCAAAATTAAAGAGCAATGGAGATAATGCATCTCCTTGTTTTAACCCATCATGAATTGTAAATTTGTCAGACATATTAATACCCACACGAATTTTACTTTCTGTTTCACTGGTGCATACTTTTATCATACTAACAAGCTTCTTAGGTATTCCAAACTCTACTAATATATTATATAGTTTATCTCGTTTGACTGAATCATATGCTTTTTTAAAATCAATGAATAGCTGATGGACATTTTGATTATATTCCCACTTTTTTTCAAGTGTCTGTCTGATGTGAAAAATTTGATCTGTAGTTGATCTGTTACGTTTAAATCCAGTTACGTTTAAATCCAGTAGTGTTGACTGCCATGACTAAAATTTCTGGATCCAAGTTCACTTCCTCTCAACGATTTTATTTGTTGTTTTAAGTCCCCTTTATGCACAGTAAGGCTAATCGGGACTGGACCTACAATTTAAAGTGGGATCCGAACCACTTGTGCCTCCACCGGGTATCGAACCCGGGACCCCTCTCTCGACGATTTGACTGAGTCTGCACTCCTGCGCTACACTCCGCTGTCTATGCAATGTAGTTTTAAAAGTTGTTAACTGAGGTATCCTAGTCACTAATTCCACCGCTGCCACCAGTTAGTCAAGGTATGACTCATCATCAGCCAGGCTCGGGCGAAATGCAACTCATTAAACCGTCGCGGACGAACTGTGGCATTTTTCTAGGAATTTCGCTTTCGGACCAAACGCTACTGAACGTACAGCAGTCCCAGTGCCTGCTCCAAGTTGCACTGCTGCTTTCGGAGCCCTTGGTTTGGGAAGGGGATGGGGGTGAGGAAAGGGTCTTTATTTTTCATACTGAAGCTCGTTCATTTCGTTCTCCTATTTCTCTTGGTTGAATTTTCTGAGATACGGAATCTACCTCATTTTCCTTTTCATTTTGTTTTATTGCGTCACCCACGGTACTCTTACATGTACTTAACATTTTTAATTTCCCTGTACCTGCACCCTTTGGTTAGGTAAAAATAAATAGCTGCAGTTCGTCAAATGTTGTATTTTTGTTTTTGTTACCCATTTTTCTCGTACTTCAGTCAAGGGCAATGGAGCTACTGGTAACAGACGTAGTTAGGAAATAGCATGAATTGTTTCTTCCCCGCACTGTAGTTGACCGATAAAAGAACTATGTAAAGTCTCGTTTCTATTACCACAAATTTTACCGCGCAACATGACACGCGGCATGCGACGCTGCATGTGCCAAGCATTTGTTGAAATGGAAACTGTCTGCAACATGCCGCGGCGCAAGTGCCGGGGACAAAATTGCCCCAAACGATTAAGACGCACAACGTGCGCGGCGGACAATGGAAACAGCCTGCAGCAAGTTCCTGGGGCATACGAACTAGAGTAGAAACAGACGACGCGACTACAATCTGTGGTCCAACAAGATTTAATAACAATGCAAAATCACTTGCAGTCATTCTTACAAAGTTTTCGTATCCACTTTGAAGACGTAAGTCTCTCATCAACGAGTTAATTTTTTGCTAGAAAACTTCTAATCCACCATCTAGGTTGTTTTCGCCTCTTTTTTTAGAAATTCATGATACGCGCCTGCCATAACCAACAAACCCGCCATAGCTTTATTGTTCATCTTTACCCAAGTTAAATCACCACCAAATTATTACAATACAAGAGAAGGAACACTGACTACTCTAAAGCACTGCACAACGCTACACTGCGATCCTGCACTCCAGTGTTGTTGCGGACGTATTTTGAAGAAGTAGTTTTGAATTGGAAGCAGTACGAGTACACTAAATGACGCGCAACATGCGCCGGCACATGTTGCACGTCATGAGTCTGGAACTTGTCTGAATGGAAACGTAGCTTAACAGAAACAGAAGGCTTTCACGATTTGTCTGAATATTAAAGTGATCTCTTCTTTCACACCAAAACATAAATAACTATTCTCAGATTTGAAACCGTAACAGGGGTGTAAGGGGTGACCTTCCACGTAGTACACCCAATCCTCAACTTCATTCCACGTAGTACACCCTGGACTGCTCTTTGCAGACTAACGAGACTCTGGCGACTGGCCCTATGGCTAGTATCATTCTGTGTGTTCTCCTGCTTTCTGTCATATGCGCTGAGTGCCTCTTTACAGCCTCAGCTTTTAACCTGTCAGAATATTTTAATATTTCAGTTATGCGACATTACAGTTATGTTATTTGTTATGGTAAGGGGCTGCACCCCGTATAACGTGGCGGGTGCAAAATAGCCTAAGTGCTGACGCACCCAAAATTAAAAAAAAGTTACATATAACTTTAAGAAATGCGTATAAATATTTCACCATCGTTTATATTTATGTACATGTTGTTAATTTTCAAATATTGTGAAGAAATGCAGCAAGATGCTACGTATTTGATTATTAATGTGAGCCACTGTATATGTTATGTTTTTATTTCATGAACAATGTATGGTCAAACATTACTTTGCAGAGCTCCGTGGCGGAGTGGTTAGCACAGTGCAATACGACGCCACAGGTTCCGAGTTCGGATCACAGCCTGTGCATTATTTTTTTTGTGATGTCCTTTCATCAAATTTGTCATTTCATCACCCATCCTCGTCTTCGCGATTAGTCAAAAGTGGCATAATACCAAAGTTAAATATCACAAATCAAAATCAAACATTACTTGGCATGACAAGAATGGATAGGTTATTTTGAAGCTGCTGTTATTAAAAGCAAATTGTATGTAGCTTTCCTAGACAGAAGTTTCACACACAGAAACTGATTGATTGGATAACGGCTGCGGGTTCCTACTCGAGCAGAAAATATATATATTTCCATTTATTACTTACAACAATAGCAGACTGATTTCCTGCTAAATCAAAGAAAACTTGCATTCACAGTTACAAATTGACATGTTGAATGAAGTAAACTACAAATTTCTCTCACTCCAATTCTGATTAATCGAACAGCACACCACAACGTGGGTCATTATCTAGTTCGAACTTACTCTCGAGTTCCTCAACTAAAAATAAATTGACTGCGAGACAAAAACTCCTCTCCGATAACACATTATATGCAGAGTATACGTAAGTTGAAATTCCATCATAATAATAATTTGAATTCTTCAAGTAGTAGCTACAAATATAATTTTTCATACATATTTTCTTAGCAAAATATGAAGTTCCTCACTTCACAAGGATAACATATACACAGTATTTCACAAGAGTTTTTAGTTCGAGCTAGTCGCAGGCCTAATATGAATATAAACGTCACTTCATTACTTAGTTAAAAAAAAAAGTGCCAGGCAATCAGAATTCGAGGGTATGCCTGAAATTATTTGTAGTATCTCATGTATCAAGGGGGCTTTTTAAGTAAAATGAAGGATACATACTACATGCTTTGGTCAATTCAGAGTAGTAGAAACGTAATTATACTGCATGTTGTAACTGAAACCGTAGCCTCGAAGGCCGAAGTCGTTTAGTGATCCACTCATACACTCGGTACCAAACATTTCAAGTTCGAGTAGACATCTGGGCATGGCTGGGTTTTTTTTTGTAAGCATCCCTTCATAGATTTAATATGATCATCATTCATCTTCATTGTCACGATTATCTACAAGTGGCAGAAAAGCGATATAAAACATGAATAATACAAAAGTATAACAAACAAAAGAGGATCAAAGGATGAACTGAGTTTGAGTTAATGATAGGAAGTTTTATAAAATTACTGTTTCTTGAATAATCTTGTCCTTTGTTCCGATTGTATTTCTCAGTCACACGTTGCTCAATGTCCATGTCGACTGCCGTTCTTGCGTTCTTGACAATTACTTTCTTGTCTGTCTATGCCCTTCTTTCAAACGTGGTAGGTAGGCGGGCGTTCTGTCTGTTTCTACACCAAAAAGTTTAATGCACCTCCTGTCCAAGAAGACAAGAATTACTGAAAGTAATTTTCAAAATTGTAAGCGGATGAGGGCCCTTGTAAATGATAAAATATACTGTCCTTTTATTCGCTTGGTTTTGAGAATCACTTTCCATACAATTCTTGCCTTCTTGAGAGTCCAATGGCCCTGTCTAGCTACAGACCAGTTGCACAAACGCGGTTTCGTTTGTTTCGTACAACAATTCCATCTAACATTTCGTTTCTACGCATTTTCTACTTGCCAAAAGTGCCTTTCATATAGCCCCAAGGCGTTGTCTACTCGGATGCTTCGTGATCGAAGGTCACGTGTACAAAGTTTCAGGATTCAGATTTTCCGATTTTGCATGGTGCTGCTGCTATCAGTTCGGTTCGCCTTCTCAAGGTCGCGCAACAAGCAATTATTTTTCGTCTTCCGATAGGAGAAAGCTTGTCTCTCGCTTAGGTGGACGAACACGTGGCACGGATGATTTTTTGGCTCGACCATGGTTGGTCCTTTATGTTTCGTCCTTCAGCAACTTAATCTAAGCACGAATCATTCTCATCGCCAAACAACTGTAATTTTTTTATAAAAAATGATGTAATACATGTAAACAGAGAGAGAGAGAGATAGATAGATAGATATAAACGTTTTCCCTCAACAAACGTTTGCTTTGCTATCGTATAAAGTGAACGTACATGTTAAAATTCATCTAGCATAAATAATCAATTTAGAACAAATTCACATAAAGCGATTAAGTATGCAGAAAAGAAATATATTTGTGATAAATACATAGTTAATAAGTAAATTCCAATAACCAGAACTTTTGTCACGCCGAATCTTGTTTACGGATGTTTTCAAACGTTCTGTTTTACAATTTAATTTTTTCACTGACATCCAAAACGAAAATACGTATTATAACTTAGTGACTTTCGAGGGGTCAAAGTACTGTAATGTTAGTATGCTGCCGATCATAATTATGAGGCTTCTTCGAAAACGCCTTCGATAACGGTATTTGCTATTCGTAACGGATATGTGTATCACTTTTTCGAAACAGACTTTTGTGGAGGAAAAGAACTGTAACGTTACAAAAGTAACGAGCACAATTATACGAGAGACCTATGTTATTCTCTCCGGAACACGGCATCGGACACGGTATTGCACATCGGAACGTCTGTATCATACCAGCTATAAATAACGTTGTTGCTTTGAAAAAAGGAGTGTAACGTTTTTACAGCCGTGACCTCAATTAAGTTACTGGTTAAATGTAACGTTACTATCACTTTCCACACACACTAAAGTTACTAGTCAATACGTGACGAACCTTTTTCTTACCCTGTAACGTTACTGGTTGCCGGCAATGGATGTAACGTTAAAGTGTCACGTGAAGAGCTACTCCTTTAGAGATCAGTTATGCTTCGGTACCGTTATGCACACCTGTAACGTAATGTTCATATACCTGAGGTAACGTTTCTGTTCACGAGAAAAGTTATTCTGTTTCTGGTTGTAACTTAACGGAAACCGTAATTGAAAATACCGTTCCATTTCGTTACGTTACGACTCCCTGCTTGGTACTGTGCCATCGACATTGTTCATGGACTATTGGTGCATGATGTAGTGACGTTCTTGTTGGTGATGATGCTCTGAGAAATCACCAGTGAGAAAACTTTCACGTTTCGTCTTATTAATCGGAAAACATCTTTATTCCACTCGGTACACTCTGGATACTGCATTCTTGTGGGCTAACAAGGCTCTGGCGCCCTAAATTACAGCACCTTTATCCAGGTGACGATGGGATCCTCCTACCTCCGAGGCTGGTGGTGCTTGACGGAGGTAGCGATAGGGACAAGCGATAGTAGCGAGAGGCATTTTACCGGTGGCGTTGTCAGTATTGTTTCTCGCGTGGGGGCTCAACCTTTCTTTGAGTGTTTCAAAATTATTAGGGAAAGCAGTAGCAATGTATCGCCGACCTCCGTGGCGGAGTGGTTAGCACAGTGGTCCCGAGTTTGGATCTCGGCCTGGGCAAGGGTGTTCTTTGTGAGTGTCCTCAATTTCATCATACCATCACTCATCCTTATCTTCGCGATTAGCCAAGAGTGAGCGAATTCAAATAAAGCAATCAATCAATGCATTGAAGGTTGTGCTATGTCCTTGTGTGCGTATTGGCAAGGTTCCCACTGACCTGGAAAAGCCGGAGAATATAAACTATCATTGTTGTGCATTTGGTGAATATGGATTGTCAATGAATTTGTAAACATACAACAACAGGTATGTTGTACTTGAAAAAAAATCGCTTCATAAAGTGGTGTTACTTGCATCTGGAGTCAGTTCGATTTGATTTTTGCTATTGGAGTATCTTTTCTACCACTTTTGGCTAATCGCGACGATAAGGATGAGTGATGGTATGGTGAAATGTATAATGACCGTGCTCAATGCGGGATTCGAACCCGGGACCCCCTGGCGTCGTCGTAGCATATTATGGAGACAGTGTGTGTCTTTTAGATCTATATGTTGCTTTCGGTCTTGATATGGGGCTGTGCCTCCGTCGTGATTATTTCTAGTATAATCTAAACATATTTTTTATCTTAACCCGCCAGGCTTGTACTGCTCTTGTTGCTGAAAGGGTGCGAAGTATGGAGCGGCATGGCACTTCTCGCCACCCAAAATACTGCAAAGGGTGGGTTATCTTATGTGGTCTCAATATGGCAGCTCTCAGTAAACAATTACAGTAGTGGCATTAATTCAGCAGTTGGTAAATGACTTTTGTGAAGTGAACATCTTTAGGTGCTGTACGTACGTACGGTACGTAGAGCGAGTTGAAAAGTGTTACTGAAATTGCAAATAATGGCTCCTAACACAATAATAACACTCCTTTTTAATGATTTTTCAATGATATTTTTGAAAATGATTTTTCAGAATATGTTTTTGAATTTCTCATCATTTACAAATATTTATATACAAATTATCCATGTGTTATATTCGACGAAATGTCATGTACAGCGGAAGGTGTCCTGCTGAAAGATGCACCGCTGAACGTCACCCCCAAACAAATCACAAATAGTGGGTAGCAGTTTTACCTCTAAGACCTGTTCTTGGTATTTTTTGGCATTAATGTTGCCCTTTAACACTGCTAGGCACCCACATGCCATGCTTCCCCACACCATGACTTTGACGATGCTTCATAGTGGCGGTGGTGCACTCAGGTAGCATGTCTTCACCTGTTTGGCGACGCACAAACCTGATGCCATCACTTCCAAAGATGCTGATCTCGCTTTCATCGCTCCAAATGACTTTTCTCCAATCTTCTTGTGTCCATTCCCTGTGTGCTAACGCCCACTCCACACACTTATTTCTCTGTTTTTGGTTGAGATAAAGGCTTCTTTCTTGCGACCCTCGCAAAGTTTTTGTCTGACTGTTCGGTCAGAAACTTCTACCCCGTAAGTTCTCAGATGGCATTAACATCTTTTGCCGTACGCCGGCGATCTTGTAGAGAAAGGTGGCAGATTCTACGACAGTCTTGAGAAGTTAGTTTTGGTCTCCTGTCACTTCTTGGAGCAGTTTTTGTGCTCCTAGTTGCTTCATACCGCTTGCAAACTTTTCTAACGCCTGACTTTGTAGTGCTACCACCCAACCTTTCGCTATTTCTTCATAAGAATAGCCTTCATCACGAAGTGTTACTGCCTTACTCCTTTTACTTGGTGACAAATCAGCATGTTTTATTGTGTTTGGGGCCATTATTTGCAATTTCAGTATCACTTTTCAACTCGCTCTACGTACCGTACGTACGTACAGCACCTAAAAGATGTTCACTTCACAAAAGTCAGTTACCAACTGCTGTAAACAATGAAGCTCGCACTTGGCCAACAGTACAGTACAGAAAGCACCAATAATCAGACAACAGTGCTGCAGTAAGATGCAATTCTTGAAGTTACTGAATGATGCTCGCAGTTGACCTCCTATACAACAATCGCACACAAGCGTTCTTTTGATTGAAAATAACAATAATAAAGAGACTACAATGCTGCACTCAGATGCAATTATTGAAGTTACTGAACGATATCATTTAAACTTGTTTAATATTCCTATGCAGAATATAGTTTTTACATTCGAGAATTTTTTTAAAAATAACATTTTACTAAAAGTGTCCAGAATTAATGCCACTACTGTATATAAATCTGATTAATTCAGTTAACATCTTCTTAGAAACGGTACGGAGACAACATCTTTAGAATCGAGACGGGACCGAGACTTTGTGTTCCAGAGCCACGTCTCGTTTTATTGATTGATTGATCGATTTGATTTATTTTACTCCGCTTTTCTGCCACTTTTGGCTAATCGCGAAGATGAGAATGAATGACTGATGGATGAAGGGTCAGTCACAAACACGTATAGGGACGACACAACATAAGTTCCACGGAGGATTATACTGGCTGCGAGTCCAGATGCCAGAGCCTCGCTAGCCTGCAAAATGGAGTCCAGACTACTACGTGGAAGGCAGGTCGACATTTGGGTGTAATTAGAAAGACCTCCCCCTTCCCTTACACTCCGCGTCTCCCTCGAGATTTTAGGCAGAGTTGTTCAAGGTCCAGGAACTTTAAATAAATCCAATTCCGGTCCAGGAGAGAGAATCAACAAGCGTAAATGGGTTCTGGACCGTAAAGAACCCTTTTATCTGTAACATACCTTTATTCCGGATCAATTTAAATCCGGTCCGAGTTCCGTATTGAAATGAAACAATGCCCAACTTGGACCGAATTTAAATTGTGCGTAAAGAAATGTTCCGGTCCTTTTGTTGAACCCAAATAATATGAAAATTTCGAGAACGAGACTGGCATGTGCCGTCTCGTAGTGAGCTGTTTATTACCGGTTTCACATCATATTCAGCCTTTGCGTTCCTCGTGATTACTACAGTTGGATAACCCCATGTGGTCAAAGTTCATGGCAATTTAAATATTATCACACTATGTGCCAAACTTAAGAGATTTTTTTTTTATTTGTGCAGTGCTGTGATCAACGCACCACGATTGAAATAATAGATCATATGTGATGACATTAGATTTTTTGTGCCTCAGAATTTCGTAAATATCTGCAAATTCAATGGAAAATTGAAAGAGAAACTTTAATCGCCGTATTTGGTTGCTTGTAGTGACGTCAGTACCTGCATCAAAAAGGTTTGCGAATTTCTTATACACTTATTCGGTGCTTGAATAGCAATTCATGCATTTATTCAAATTTTCTCCTTATTTGTTCAATATATGTGTGTCTGGTGTGTGTTTGAGAGGAAGGGGAAATTCTGTTCAAAATTAAGTTTTGCATGTGTGTTTTGCTTTATAGCTTAAAAAAAATTAACGTAACACGTGATAGTGAAAATTTTAATGTGATGCACGAGGGCTGATCGAAAAGTAATTCTCAGCCCTGCCGATGGTGTAGTGCTAATGTATTCAGTTTTCAGTCAAGGGGTCCTGGGTTTCATACCCAGTGGAGGCACATAGTGGTTTGAATGCCACTTTAGACTGTAATTCCAGTCCTGATTAGCCTGTCTGTGCATAAAGCAGGCAAAACATTTTCTTTTAAAGTAATTTTCTGGTTAATTGTATGGGATTTGCTTTATGCCAACACTATTATGTTTAAATCAGAATGATTATTAATTTTTAAGAAATGATCACATAAAAGAAGCAAATAAGCTGGGAATGTTCTCAGCTTTTGTAATTAATAGTTCTTGATTTTGATTTGTACGTGAAAACAAATTTGAAAAATGTATGTTCCAGTGTCAATTAGCTGTTTATTATATTTTTATAAACTTCAGTAATTTTGCAATATGCATTAGAATCTTTACTTATGTTTGTTTCATAGTAATATTCCCTCCACACAGAGATTCTGCATTGCATGAGATGATTTAAATTAATACTGATACCGATACTCTTACAGATTCCCACTGATACCAATACTCTTACCGATACCAATACGTGAAAGTTGCATTAATTACAATTTGTTCAAAGTATTGATCTATATTGGTGTGTAAATATTCTTCTCCAATTACATGCATCAATTTACCAAGAAATTTGCTGTAAAATATTCAAGAATAACTACAGAATATTAACGTAGATGTTATGTAATCACAAAATACAGTTTTTCATGCATAATTGGCACAAAATGAAAATAAAGTTTGAATTTTGCAAAATGTTCATGATAATTAGACTGCGAAATTGTCACGTGGCATTTTTGCGGACCCCGTGAAAGACCAATGTGACAGACAAGTATCGGTTGGTATCGGTGGATGAATTCCAACCAATACTTTCCGATACCGATACATCAACATCGGTATCAGCTCAGCCCCACTAGAAATATTGTGAGTGATTTTTTTTTTAAGGAGAACTGCCCCTCCACAGGCATCCGAATTTGTTATCAACTGATGGTGCTACAGTCTAATTTAATACACTGTACTGTATATAACTGTTCAAGGAGTAGTAGTTCATTCTACAGAACTACGATGTAGGTGAATTATTTTGCAAACCCCATGCTACTTAATTGTTGGCTCACCTTTGGTGTGCGCGATTGTCGTTGAGTGCCTAGACATTTCGGATTTGGAGAGATAATTCCATAGATGTAATAGTGAATTGAAGTCGTGAAAGTTAGTTAAAACCTCCAGTGAGAATCATCATACTATCATGTCACCCAAGTAAGAGCCATCGGCTAAACCTTTTGATCCTTTGGACAGTTTCTAATGTGCATTTGTACATGTGAATTTGTTTGATTCTTTATTTATTTTTTATTTTTTTTCCTTTTAAGTATGATTGACTGTGCATTGCAATGGCCTTTGAACTGAACACTCAATCTGTTATATAAGTATATAAGCAAAAACAGGTAGCGTAACAGTGGTTCTCTCCTTCCAGGTTGCTGGCAGGCTCCACGGTCTTGTACTATGCTCCCGCCGCTATGGATGCTCCTGTTTCTTGGCGTCTTCTTCTCTTGCACCACAGGTAAGTTGGCTCGTCAGTAGAATTACCAATATTACCTTGTTTGCAATGACAGAATTTTCATTGCAGTTCACATGGATCTTTCTCAAGGTGCAAATTTATAAGGATTATAGCTTGAGAATGATATGTGTGAATTGCATGAGAAAATTGACTGAATTAAAAGTTCAGATATTACAAATACAGTTTTATGTGACCACACAGCCATCTGCCAAAGGTTTTTAAGATTTGATTAATAAGATTAGGTTGTCATGCTGGAGATTTTCCTCGAACATACACAGGTATTCTGAGCAACAAATGATGATTATAACTAGAACCCGGAAGTTCAGGCATTTATTTTCTTTAAAATAGGCAGGCAAAAAGGCATTTATAATGTGGAAAATAGGCACTAAAAATGAAAAAAAAATGCAAAATAAACCGAAAAAATGGCACATTTGGAAGTCGCTTACTTTTATATATAATTTCTGGCAACATGTTAAAATCTACATTGGGAAGAGCATTTCAATTTTCTCCGTCTTAATTGCACATAACTACAAGGTGTTTTTTTAAGTTCTCAACATTCATTGATAGTCGTCTGTCAGAGAGAATGTTTTTCATAATAGAAAATGATCTTTCTACTTCGACAGAAGTTATTGGAGCATACATAGAACAAGTTAATGTAGCTGGACTCATTTTGGTAACAGCATTTTCGTCTTTTAGAATATCACAAATTGTTTTCAATTGTTTCAAGTCCTTATTTGCACTCACTACCCGTTTGCACTTTTCCGCAACAGCTGACCCCTTTTCTCCTGGCACTTCCATCATCTGCTGCATAGATTCCTCGAAGATTTTCATGGATGCTACAAGAGTCTCACCTCTTTTTTCTAGCTTTGTAATTGTCTCTGGCAATGCACCATAATGTGCAAAAATAAACGACAGTTCATTCTTCAGTTCTGAATAGCACAAGAATTTTTCACTTCACGAATTGAAGCTGCTTCATTTTCTGGATGAGCATCGATCACCTCACTGATTTTTTCAAGGTTGTTAGCATAATATATAGCTGCTGATATCCAGGTTCCCCATCTTGTCAAGACTGGTTGCGGAGGAAAACTAAGCTCAGGCGTAACTTCCTGAAATGTTCGGGTTCGAGAGGGAGATTTCAGAAATATCTTCTTTGTGTTCGAAATCAACCTCTCCACTTCAGCAGTCAATCATGCACAAGGAAATGTTAACCGAAAGGCAATATCCTAACTCAGCATGAAATACTTTTCTCTCACACTTTTCTCCTTCAGCAATGTTGAAATATGCGTGAGTTCAATATTACTTAAATAAGGCGAAAATTATTCACGTAATAAACGGAAGAAAAATAAATGCCAACATTTTTTTTAAAAAAATTGGTCAAATTTCATTGAAAAAGGCAGAAAAAGGCATTATAATTAAAAATAGGCAGTGGGGTCCCAAATAGGCAAAATGAAAAGGCTTCTAAAACATTCGAAACAACATAAAAAACGTATATCCGGAAATTTTTTATCAATATATGCAGTAAATAAAAAGAGGCATTTTGCCAAACTTCCGGGCTCTAATTATAACTCTTCCCACACAATAATATTAAATGGCCAATCCTCAATACTTTGTCTTAATAATACTTATTAAAAAATCAATTTGTGCAAGTGAAAGAAATTTCTGTATTGTCATTTTACGTGTGATTAAGGATTGGATATATTGTTTGACTGATGTGAAATTTTCCTGTTGGATTAAAAATAAGGCAGATGTGTTGGTTGCAGTTCTAGCGCTCGATATTTATCTCCATCTTAGGCAACTTAGGCCGTGTCCGAAAGGTGCAAGACCGTACTTGAAGCGAACATCCTCCAAGTATGGTCTTGCAGTGTGGTCTTGAAGTCGTGGACTGGAAGTGAAAGTGTTTCGAATTGCACTTCGACTGCAGCGCCAAATACAATCACTAGATAAAACTGAGGACACGTTGTTTTCCCCACGTTGTAAACACTTGTTTTTCACCATAGAAAAGCCCGACCCTGTGGCCGAGTGGTTAGCACATCGCGCTGCGACGCCAAGGGTCCCGGGTTCGAATCCTGGTCGGGCTTGGTTGTTTGTGAATGTTCATTCATCAATTTCATCATTTCATCACTCATCCCCATCTTCGCAAATTAGCCAAGAGGCACAAAACGCGAAGTAAAATAAACTAAATCAATCAATCAATCAATCAATTCACCATAGAAAGCACGTAGCATTTTCAAATGTTCTTACACATACATTTCCACACATTAGAAGAACTTTAACCCATAACGTATATTTTACCTGTTGCTGGCTTTGTACCTCTGTGGTTTTAAACAAATGAGCAAAGAGTGCAAAAATCATGTGACCTATTCAGCAACAATCTGTGCTGCAAGTTAGGCACTTGTGTACTTCCATGTTTGACTCTTTCGAACTGTACTAGCTGATGTCACTTCCGTCAAGACCATACTTCAAGTCTCTACTTGGACAGAGCCATAGACGCTCATGCTCTGCTAACTGCCCTCGAGGCAACAAAACATTTTCATTTATAGGAGAAGCTACATGAAGGCTATAATATGTACTATTAAAGAGTATTAACAATTTAGTTCACACTGAAAAGGAAAATATAGTGAAATACATAAAAAAATATTAAACGAACCAGAATGGTCCATTGGCATTTTTGACTAGACAGAACAGGATGGTTCCGGATATTCACGAACCGAAATGCCGTTCCAAAGTTATATAGAATCCATAAATTTATTGTGAAGCATTCTGTGGACCTGTAAGATACATAGTCTCTGGAAAAGTATTGGCTGGTATCTATGATTAAAATCAAACTGTTGTTCAAACAGAAATATTTATGGTGTAGTGAAAGTATTGCATGAAAGTATTTCCCACATTGCTCTTTTTGTTGTTGGATGTCTGCCTTCATTAACACAGGTTTTGGCATCTAGAGCAGAGATGGTAGCCTACTTCACAACAAAATACAGATATATTTAGTCCCAATACCTATTTAAAATTGCATTTTTTATTTTTTCATTTTACCGCAGGTGTTCTTGCCATTTTTTTTGCAATGTTTTCTGACAAAATGATAAAATTTGTGTATGCTATAAAAATTTTATCTTTGAAATTCAGATGTGGACTGTTAATTCCAAAGTGGCCTTTTAATTTAATTTGTTGCAGGTAGCCCATTGCCGTTGTATCATTGGAATGCAACCGGCGATGACTGGGAAGCATCATTTTTCAACAAGAGTGATCTGCCAGTCCTTACCCCACACTACCATGAACACGAGCTCCCTCCGATTCCAACAGAAGATGAAATTGAACAGCAGACGCTGCGGCAGTTCCAGAAACTTAAGGTTAATTATTCGGAACTTCTGGCCGAGATGGATGTGGAGCTGACGGCGGCTGAGGGCAAGTCCCTACTAGAAAGTAGACACCTGCCTCGGATAGTAGACAAAGCTCTCAGGTTGCTCAACCTCAAGCAGGTTGTCCAGGAAGTGGAGACTAGTGTTATGTCCAAAGTGTCATGCACGGCTTGCAAAGCAGGTATGTTTGTATGTTGTTGTTTTTTTTTTTAACCCATTCACATGCCTGCTTGGCTGTTCTATGTTTCATGTGTGGTTCAAATGTGTCACACTTGCAGAATGATAGTGCTATTCTAATTTAGAGGATCGTATTCAGCACTAATGGGTCGATTTCTTTGAACCTGTGATAAGATCTCCTCACGTTTTTGCATTGTTAAGTATTTTGTTATTTAGTGTTTTTCTTCCACTTTTGGTTAATTGCAATCATTGATGGATTGAAATGAAAGTTATGGATGCGTCAGCACCGAGGCTCTTTAGCACCTGTCATATTATAAAGGGCTGAGCCCCTTATCGTGGATAAACATTAACATATCTCTCTGTCTCTCTCTCTCTCTGTTAAAATCTCCTTATCCATTGAAAAGCTGAGGCTGTAAAAGGGCACTCAGCACACACAAGGATGCAATACAGGACAATACAGAGTAACTGGCTGCGAGTCCCTTGTTGGCCTGCATCAAGTTACGGGGGTGAACCTACTTGGAAGTGATGTTAACGTTTGGGAGCCTTCTCGAAAGGTCACCCCTTACACCCCAATTGGAGTGATGAAGATGGGTGAGTTGAGTTTTTGTTGAGAGTCCACTTTATGTACAGATAGGCTAATCGAGACTGGACCTACAGTTTAAAGTGGAATCTGAGCCACTATGTGCCTCCACTGGGTATTGAACCCAGGACCCCTTGATTACAAAGTGACGGTTACCCGCTATGCCATCGGAGAAGCATGAGGATGGGTGACGATTAGATGAAATTGATCAAGCGAAACTTGCAGAGAAGACCCATGCCCAGGCTAGGAACTTCAATGGCATAATCGAAAGTTGACCACTTAACGTGCTCGGCCACCATGCTGTCAGTTGCTGTTTTCACTGGTCGCTGTGGCAGAGTGGTCACTTTCATGCACTGCAATGCTAAAGGTCCCAGGTTTGAACCCTGGTCAAGGTAAGAATGCATCATTGTGTTTATCCCATCATCCATTTCATTTCTTCATTGCTCGTCTTCATCTTCAAAATTAACCCTTGAGATGGAAAAATAATATAAAATAACAAAAATAGTTTTGAAAGTTTTGCTGATTTGAGCACTGTTCTATAAATATTATTGCAGAAATTTCATATGCTTCAAGCTCCTGCTTACCCTAATGGTAAGTGCCTTTAGTGTGAACCGTTCTGGTTTCCAGGGGTGCCCACAGGGGGGGATTATGGTACAGGTTCCACCATCGAGATTTTTAGGGAGGGATTTTTTCCCTTCAAATAATATAAAATTCAACAGCATTATTTAATCCATTAGATGAAAAAAAAGTGTTAAGGGTATTATCGAAGGTGGGGGGGGAGGAGGAGAGATATCCAACTTTTACATATTAGACCTTAATTGACATGTGGGTTCTGGGGGAGAATTCTGAATTAAATTTGGGGGGGGGACACTATCCAACTCTAGATATTAAATTATGGTGGGTATTTTAGTTAGAGGGGGGGATGAGAATTAAGTTGAGAGGTATCCAAATCTTGTGTATTACTATTCTCTTAGACTGTTGCGGAAATTCTGGTGTGGAGACTGAGAATTATTTTTTCGGGGGAGACAATATCCACTCTTCAATATCAACAGTAAGTCTAAAATTGATTGAGTATTAAATTTAAAGGGAGAGATAGAAAGCTCTTGATAAAGTGTTACATCTTAGAATGTCAAGGGATTTCTGTAGTGGAGAGAGAGTTCGAACATTAAATTTTGGAGATTGTTTTTAGCGATATGGTATCCACATGTTTTCGACCCCGAACGTGCTAAAGGAGAAGCTAGAAGAGACTAAGAATGTATTGACATCCTATTAAATTAATATTCTTGAAAGCCTGGAAAGAAATGGATGTAAAAATTTTCTTGCTCACTTCGCTCGCAATGATGTGTTAATAGGATGCGTGTTTGGCATTTTAATGAGGTGAATGTAAAGTTTTATACTATAGTTGCATTACAAGACAAGCGATATTCTCGATTATGATCGATTTTAGGGGTGGTCTTGAGTAATGGGCCCCCTGTTTTATGGAGGAGGTGCAGATCAAGTATAGTGTTTAGTAAAGCTAGGGAAAAAGTTACTTTCGGTAGACACGCTGTCGTAATTAAATACTTTGTGGAGATTACGATATGGTTTGAGGTCGCGAATGATATGATTGGGGGGAGAATGCATGAATGAATTTGGGGGGATGCGCCATTGGCCTTGTGGGGGATGGGCACCCCTGCTGGTTTCAATCTGGTGGGAGCTTCAGAATTTCAGGGATGATCCAGCATCGTGAGAACAATTAAAGAGCTACTTGAAAAGGATAGTAGTGCCCTCTGGTCTTGAAAGACTCAATGCACGCTGAGCATGTATCACCCAGAGGAAAGCCACTTGGTAGGCATGGTTCTCAAAAGGGTTTTATAGAATGGGATTTAATGTAGTTTTTAATTTCACTTTTTTTTTTAATTAGCCATGTTACCTCCAATAGATTAGCTGGACTATAAGGCCTGGTTTATAACTTTGCCTATATATAGATGTTTCTTGCATTTAAGTGATTAAAGATAACATAAAGATTTCCCATTATGTTTGTAAGAATCAGAACTACATTGTCACCAAAAATGGCAACGAATAGATTCAGTTAGACATGAAAATAAAAGTTAGTCTCATTTTACTACTTGCAACTGCTAATTTTGGACATAATCTTCATTCATCCTCATTGTGAAAATTTACCTCTACTTGAAACAAAGAAAAAGCAAAATACAATACAAAAGTCCCTGTTGTGTATTTTTTAATATATTAGTTTTGCTTTTGAAATGTTATTCCAATGATTGATACAAAACACATGGATTGATACAAAACATATGGATTGATAGAAAACATATGCATTGGGTTTTTACTTAGAATTGTAGAATAGGAACAAATAGAAATGATTAATGTGTTAAGTAGAGAGGACAATTTTTTATGTCAATACCAAATGTACATAGTTGTTTGTGTAATTCTTATATTTCTTATTTTGTAGGTGTTGGTCTTCTTCAACATTACATTCGCTCAGGCAAAACGAAAGATGATATAATTCGTCTGTCCAATCACTTCTGTTCAAGTTTAAAGATTCAGACACCTCGTGTCTGCGAAGGCATCACAGAACTTTTTGGGGTAAGATTCTTCCACAAATATTACAATATTGATGAACGTGTAGTCAGTTTTTAAGTTACCTTTTGCCCCTGGATTAATGGAATTAATGTTTTCCCTTCTTGCATAGCTTTCACACATCTAAATTGTGCAAAGATATCAGATAGTGTCAGTGATTTTTTTTTTCTAATGCCAGTGCAACATTAACACACAATAGATGTTCAGTGTTTTGTGAAAGAATTAATTTTTAAAAATTATTTATTTTCTTTCAGGGAGAAGTTGTGTATGTGTTGAAGCGTATGACGCTTGGTCCAGAAGAAATATGTAGCTTTGTCATTGGTGATGCCTGTGGGGACGTGTATAATCCTTATCATGAGTGGAAAGTTGTATTTCCACCTGTTCCGAAGCCTCCCGTCACTCCAGTTGTACTGCCCAAGGTAAAAATTACTGTTTACAAGCTTGTTCTTATTGTACAAAATGCTCTACATGGACACACACATTCTTCAAGTAAAGAAGTATTGAGAAAAAAACATTTCGGCAACTGCAGGACCATGAAATGGAGAGTTACAGCTGGTGCTCATAGTGTTGACAAAAAGGCAACAAAACTCTTAATAGTTTTAGCTTCTCTGCCAATATCCAAAGTGTAATGTCTTTATTGTGTTATCTTTACAAGATAAAATTTTTCTTTTATCATATTTTTACCAAAACATCCATAGAGAATTCTTCCATCTTGTCAGAGTTACTGTTGTATTTTCAAAAAAACATAACCCGTGGTGCAACATCCTGTGATGGCCAGGGTCTACCTACCGACTGCCGGCCTCACTTCCACCTGCCGAGATGGAAGATCATCCAACCGGTTACAGTGTGATGTGTGTTGAGCATGATGAACCTGCAGTCATTGTAGGTTTCTGTGATCGGGTTACGCTACTCGTTCGTAGCTTCCCCATTTTCCTCAGGATGGTGGGTGGCCAATGGTCCCATGCATAGACCGAACACTCAAGAGAAAAGTTGTTTCGCTTCCCCCAGGTGACTCAATTAGACTGCATGACCACCGTGCAGGTTATATTTACATGAGAATTATGAAAGGGAAAAAAATATTTGAGTTATATTTGATCTTGTTGGCATACATGATGAAATCCAGGCTGTACCTCATGTTGAGCTAGATTTGAGACACCTTCCTATAGTTAGACAACTGGGCTAGGACAGCATGCACTATATATTATTTTTCTATATCTGCTCCAAAAAACATGGAATACACTACAGGCCAATATTAAACCTTTAATAAGTAACAATAGTATCAAAATTAAACACAGAATTGCAGTACAGAGTTCCAGTGGCACGCTCTAGAAGAAAATTGACATCTAAACAAACAACTTCATTGCTGAGTATTTTTTAAAAAGTATAATTAGTATTATATTATGAATTATCAAGGTCCCGGGTTCGATCCCCGGCCGGTTCAAATCCGGGAACTTTTCTAACGATGGAAGCGGCCCCGGCGCCCACCCAGCGTCGAATAACATGGGTACCTGGGGGAAACCCTGGGGGGTAAAGGCGGTCAGGGGCGTGATGCTGATCACATCACCCCCACTCACGACCGGATCAAGAAAGTGTGGGGCGTTACCCCCACACCCCCTATACGCCTTCATGGCATGGTGCTAAGCACAGGGGAGCACTTTACCTTTTTTTTACCTTTATTATGAATTATGTTTACTATTATTATACTTTTATTATGCCCTTTAATATAGATGTGTGTGTGAAATTCTTTATTTTCCTTTGTTTTATCATCATTGTTTCTTTGTCTATTGATATGTCCTTATATACACCTCATGATGACAAGGGTTCACCCATAAACAGCCCATGGGTGAACCTATTCTGCTAAATAAACAATTATTATAAAAATAATAATTTTCTTCTATAAATAATTGTGCCTCTTGAAATTGAAATTTTTATATTGTGAATTTTCTTTATAGGCAGGTGTTCCCATATTTAAGGTTCTTCACTTGTCTGATACTCATTTTGACCCTTACTACCAAGAGGGTACAAATGCCGATTGTAATGAACCTCTTTGCTGTCGCCTAACGAATGGCCATGCTGCTTCTACAGAAACTGCCGCTGGACGGTGGGGAGACTATAGAAAATGTGATACGCCTCAAAGGACTGTTGATAATATGCTTCAGCATATTTCAAGCACCCATCCCGTAAGTAACTTTCCTTTACTTGTTTTAAATATCACTTTGTTGCTAAAATAATGGGGTGGGGGAGTAGTGCCAACAGGTTGATTTCACAGTAACGACGACTTGAATGAATTTTTGCTGTTATAGTTATATACAGATAATTTCTGTAATAATTGTGGAAGTGTCGTGTCTTTAACCTCACCTTTCTAAAAAATTATAATAATAATCTGAATTGGATTACTACAAAATTCCAAGCACAGGCTAGTTGGTTATTGCTCATAACATTTTGAGCTATCAGTGATTAAATTTGAACTGGTGCTTTCCAATGCTGACACGCATCGGCTCAGATCTTGTATAAACAATTAAACAAGAACTTGCAACCTCCTATTTCTTTCCTTATTTTCTACAGGATATAGACTATATCATTTGGACGGGTGATCTTCCACCACATGATGTGTGGAACCAAACTAGAGAAGAAAACCTGATGGTCCTCAAGGAGACAGTAGAACAATTAAAACATTATTTCCCTTCAGTTCCCATATTCCCTGCTCTAGGCAATCATGAGAGTGTTCCCGTTAACAGGTGTGTAAATTTAACACTATATCTTATGAATTTAATTTTTAAATTATCCATTACAGTAAATGAAAGGGTTACGAAATGTGGATGAAGTATTTATATAGTGTAAGAAAACTGTAAGTGCTTGTTTACAATTGGAGTGTGATATGTCCTTCCCGGACGTATGAACAGACTGTTGAAGTACACCATCCCGCCTGATAGATATGAATCTTGTGCGGGGAGTTACGAGATTAATGGAAGTGCATGAGAGAAAGATTGTGCTGTTAATGTGATTTTTTTGTGAGTTTCGTTATGATGTATAACTTTGGTTCTTTTTAAATTGCATAATCAAGATAAAGAGAGATTCTGAATTCATATGTTAAAACATAAGTTCTGTGTTTTTGTTTCTATTTACTGCAAATCTTAATGTTTTCCCGTGCCCTGGGAGGTATCACGTGTATACCAATATACAGTCTCACATTGCTCATTCTCAATTTGTATTGAGATAAATATATTCTTATGACTATTAATATCCTATGGTTGAATGTGGCACAACCATGTCAAGTGCATTTTCTTCATGGATTTGTGAGTGTTCTTTGTATTTTGGAGGGCCAGTATATTTGTGAAATGATAAGTGTTCCACTGTGGGACAATATCTAAAAACCTACAAATGTGAAGCCAGAACAGTAGATGATTTAATTTGATATGCGACTTGGGAACATACTGTGTCTTAAATAATGTTTTTAATAATACAAGAGCTTTAATCTTTAGTGTATGGATAGCCTGTCCTGCCTGTAAACCTCTACAGATTGGACCTTTTCAGATGCACATGTTTTTCAAATGTGCTGTGATGTCAATAAATCATAAGGGGAGAACTATTTGTCGTAGAGAGGCGAGATTTTTTTTTTCTGCTGAATGACTGGCCTGTCATGAGAAACAAAATTTTCCACATTTTTCTTCCCTGTAGTGAAGATTTTCATCCAAAAATTCATCTTTGGCATCTCACTGAAGTCATTCCATGCCAATTCACCCAATAGTATATTGAAATGTCACCCATTGATTTGTATCTCCATGAAATTTTGTATATGTGTAGCCTTGACTTGGGTAAGAAGCTATATCATACTTCCTCTGACTTTTTATTTATGTTCTTTTGGATACTTGATCGGCAAATTTGTACTGATCCTTGAGTAATAACGTTGTATGGTTCATTCCCGTGTTTAATTTTCTTCTTCTGTATACACCAATGTCACAGTTTGCCTATCGGACAATTATTATAAGACAACAAACAAAAGTGTACCGGATAATAATTATGCGCAGAGGGAGTAGTTAGTAGTATGTGCTGTGTTCCATTCCTCCATTTTGGACAACCATACACCTGTCTGATATATCAGTACAGTTTACAGAATTCTGGCAAATAGCCAGTTGATCATCATGTAAATATATGAACAGTCTCTCTTCATGAATATATTGTGATTTTACATCTCTAGATACAATAGAATCCTACTGTACTCATGATGGTAACAAAGAGTACAGTGTTTGTGATTTTTATGTGTAATTTTGTTGTTATTTTACAGATTAAAAGTCTGTTTATTTCACTCATCTTTACAATCACGTACAATTCCATATGAAACCTGTGTAAAGTAATGAAACGATGCTATAATACTTACAGGTGTGTATGGTTCATTGTTTGATTCCTAAGGAACGGAAGTTCAATTTTTCTCTTTCTTCCAGTTTCCCTCCACCATTTATCCACAATGATTACTCTATTTCTTGGTTATACGATGAAGTGGATAGGCAATGGAGGCGTTGGCTTCCATCATCAGTTTCTAACACAATACGCCGTGGGGCCTTTTATTCTGTGTTAGTACGCCCAGGGTTTCGCGTCATTTCACTCAACATGAACTACTGCAACAATAAAAACTGGTAAGTAATCTTAAAGAAAGATTATATTCACATTATAATTACTGTGTTTATTTTCACAGCTTGTTTCACATGGAACACAGCTGAAGTCAAAGTTTGTTGTAAGTTCACTTGATGCTCAGATAAGCTAATTGGGACTAGGCCTGTAGTTTAAAGTGACATCCGAAGAACTGCCCTGCATGTTGAGAGTCTTTTTAAAGTTTTTTTAATCAATTATGAAATGAAAGTTATCTATAGTAGTGCTGAAATATTCTTACTATTTTCTTTTGGTACTGGTACTGTGTAGCCACGGTAGCTCAGTCATTAGGGTATCTGACTACAATGTGAGAGACCCGAGTTCAATCCCTGGCAGGGGAGAACCGGGATTTTTTCCACCTGTTCAAGCGGCTCTGGCACCCAGCATCGTGTAAAGTGGGTACCTGGAGGAAACTGGGGGGTAAAGGTGGCCAGGGGCATGGTGCTGATCACATCACCCCCCACTCACCTTCGGCCGTGATCAATAAAGTGTGGGGCCCTAACACCACACCCCCTATACGCCTTCGTGTCATTGTGCATAGCACAGGGGAGCACTTTACCCTTTGCCTTTACTGATCCTAGTACTTGACTTTTGAAGAGATGGAAGCTATTCTGTGCCACATATGTTTAGGCAGACATAAGAGCCTAATGATTATGACTTTCACCTTTGGTGCAAGTGGTCCCAGGTTTGAATCCCGGCGAGAGCTGTGAATTGACCAAGCATCATGAAGACTATTTGAAGGCCAGAAAACAGCATTGATGGGACATGATTCGCTGACCACACATCACTTGATGAAAACCTGCTTGGCACTTCTGGACCCTCAATGAGTTATAGTAAGTTTGAGGAACTCAAATGAAAATTCATCCCCATTACAAGCTTTGGATATTTGTCAGTAGCAAAGAGCAACAAATTAAGATGTTACAGTATTCAGATAGAAGCATGCATCCCTCTCTTACACAGGATGACAACATGAATAGTTTTTAAAGTAAATCTCTTCCAAGACAGACATGCTAAATTTTCAGTGTGATACTTTAAACTAGCAACATTCTGATCATTTTCACCAGACTATTATATGTACAGTTTCTTATGAAAAAACATGTATTTTTACCCCCGCCCATAATGTTTTATAAAACAAACTATGATAAATATTGTTTACTGTGCTATACCAGGGCCAAGATATCTGAATCCTCATGAAATAAGCGAACCACAGTGTTCCCTCTTCTTTCTTTCATCCCTGCCGTTCACCCTGATGCCGTTAAAGCAATGGACTTACATCCCCATGACTTAAATTAGCAACATTGCTTCCATGCCAGGGTTTGCAAATGTGGTAGTGAATTAGTACTATAGGTGTGTGATTTTTTGTTCCATGATCAGACTTTTTACATTTTTACAAATGTGTCAAAAATGTGTACTGTGCTTTTTATTGTATGTATGAAAATATGTATTCTACTTTATAACTGCTCATGTCTAAAATTAGTATGGATAAGCCGTTTTCTTTGCAAGTAGCATTTGTGCAACAAAATTTGTTATTCAGCCATTGCAAGACTTGAATACAGTACTTACAGGTATTTAATAAACGCGTGTGCATTCCAAGTAAGTACAAATGTTTTGTACATTTCTCAAAATAGGTGGTTGCTGCTAAATAGCACAGATCCAGCGAAGGAGCTTCAGTGGTTCATCTATGAACTGCAAAGTGCTGAATTCAACAGGGAAAAAGTTCATATCATTGGTCACATTCCTCCTGGTCATAGTGACTGCCTTAAAGTATGGAGCAGGAACTACTATAATATTATAAATAGGTAAGAAACTACATGTTTTCTGAGAAAATTGTAATTGAATATGAAATTTCTACTCTTGTTAACCTGCTCCACAAGTCCTTCTTGGACTAGTGACAAACGGGTGAAGTAAGATTTTTATTACCTTATGATTAGTACACCCAGGAGATGTACTACATAGAAATTTCAGTGAAAAATATAGGCTCACCCAGGTCTCTAGCATATCATGCCATTTCACTACCAACCGAGCCAGATTTTTCACACCCATTGTTTTATCTTTGTCTGAATGTAGTTGGTAGAGAAAATGGCATGCTATGCCAGGAACTTGGGTTCTAGTCCTAATCAAGCCTGTATATTTCACTGAAATTTCTCTCTAAAATTTATTAGTTCTTTATTTTGGTTGTTGTATTGTGTTCTGTTGAGCTTCATGTGTCCATATGTATTTTTCTTTAATGAAGAACTGTTTTGTTAATGTATATTGATGAGAAAGTTAATATTTCTTGTATTTTGTAAATATTTTTTTACAGGATACTATATTTTCTAAACTCACTAAAATCTGAATGGCTTGTTTTGGTATCTTAAATGCTTCTAAACTCACAAATAAATTTCCCCAAAAGATAAATTACATAATTTATCAGGGAATGAAGCATTCTGCAATATACCTGAATTAGTGACTTTGTATTTAGTGTTTGTTTTAAGATCCTCGTGCATATATTTAAGAATGTAGTTTTTCACAAGTATTTTTATATGATTTCATCAATTTTAATTTTCACATTTGGTATTCCTAAAAAAAGTTTGTTTCGCTAATTTATGGTATGTAAAGCATAGATTCTTTTTTAAATATTTTCAATTTTATATCTGATTTGATATTGATAAATTTTATTTGGGTCAATCTCTATATTAAGTAATTTTTGTCTAAAGTTTCAGGTTTACTGTCTTTTTTACACTAACATTTATTGTAAACTTGTTATAGCATCAAATTTCTGAGTTTATTTATGTGCATCTTAGATAGTGCTAGTCTATGATACAAACAAAAACTTAGTTTAATCTCATAGTTTAGCTACAATAGAACACTGAAATTTTTTAGTGAAGGCACCCTTTGGATATTTTACTTCCATGTTTTCTTTAAATTTTTAGGTATGAATCTACTATTAGTGCACAATTTTTTGGACATACACACTTCGATGAATTTCAACTTTTCTACGACAACTTTGAACCAAGTCGTGCTGTCAGTATAGCATACATTGGTCCTTCTGTAACCCCATATTATGACCTCAATCCAGGATATAGAATATATTACGTGGATGGAGATCACCAAGACACAACAAGAGTGAGTAACAGTGTTTTTAGTGGATATTGTATTGTGCTTTAAACTTTGTTGGGCAATGTGTGTAGTTCTTTTGTCTTTATTCATAGGGGTATGCAAATTTTGTTTTAAGATGAAAACTCGAAATGTGAAGTAACACATTCTAATGTTAAATTTTAATGTTTCTGAAAGGTGTGAGGTGCATTTTCCTACCCTGTTTTGTCACGAAATTATGAGAAATGAACTGCAAAATGCGAAATATCCTCTTAAACACAAAATTTAGAGTTTATTTACTGACACAAGACTTTCTGAAGTTCGAATTATCCTGTGAGTTATGCAATTCACGGAAAATTGATTAATTTTGCTGTAACTATTTGAGAAGCAAGAATCGACCCCTTTATACAGGAATAAACTTAATACTCTGCTAACTACATAAATTTGCTATTAGAAGGGTTATGTTTATTTTGTAATAAGTGCAGTTTTTATATCAAATTTTGGATTATGTTCACAATTTTAAAACCAGAATGTCATTTTATATACTGCTTTTGAATCCAATTTTTTCACCGCTATAACACCAAAATTTTATTTTATTTACGAATTTTGAACCCGAAATTGCCTTTTTTTGTACCGAAATTTTGCTTTTCTGTTTACCAAAAATATGTGCCTCTGTTTATTCACAACACAGTTCTTTGTCTTTCAGTTGTACCAAGAAGAGAATAAAAGTGGGCAGTCATGTTTTTATATCTCTTGCAGTAAGCACAGATGAAAATGTTTCCCTTCGTTTATGCCTGAGTGGCAACGTTAAAATTTTCCCCCTTTGCTTCATTGTCAAAAAATTCAACAATGTTAAATATTACATCTGTGCTTTCGCTTAGGGTTGAAAATTCGTTGACAACGCCTTCGCTGTGCCAAGATAAGACAATGCTCTGTCATTGCATCCCGTAGCTCTGCTTACTGTGGTCTTCTCGAGAAGAATTTGAGTAGATAGAGACAGGTAATCTAGAAATCAACAATGAAATTTCGCTCCGCACAGGACTTTTATTGATACACAGTTGTTGGCAAATTGCAGAAGGAAGGCCCATGCACTCACTCACCTTGCCTGTCATAGGTCGTACCAATGGAGCACCAAATCTTTGCCCAGCTGCTAATACTGATTTGTCGAGAGGCACGCTTGTAGCACCAGTTATAAGATCAAAAAGGAGGCCCACATAATTGCTCGCTGGGCTTATATATCAGAGAGGTACATGACCTCAGAGTTCATGCCAAGTTGGATGTCTTACATAGAGCTCAACGTTATAGCTTTACGTGTGTTAGGCAAGGTTTATGCATTGCTTGTACCATACCATCTACAATACACAGCATGTAATAATAACTCGTAGTCTCTAGAGCTCTTTCAGGGGTGCGATCCTTAACATCAAGGCTGTTTTCGACAAATAATTTGAAATAAAGTACTACTCTATAGGTAATGATGGCCATGTTATGAATGACATTTTGGTTTGCTCAGCACAATTCATGTCACAGGGGACATGCATGTTTTTGTAATTATAAGCTGAAGAAAAGGAGGAAATTTTTAAACATTTTTTTGACAAAAACAACAACATCTGTGCTATGTGATCAAAATTTATATTATCCTTGTGTCCAACTTCTGAAAATCATAAAACAGAACGTAAACCACATAAATGTCAGAAGTAAAACTTCAAATCATTGCAGAAGTATCAGTTTTTTATTTTGTCAAAAATACTACACAGTGAACATATTTTCTAATTCTATTTTCAACTTTTTTTCTAATTCCAGATGGTCTTGGATCATGAAACGTGGGTTATGAACTTGAAGGAAGCAAATATGTATAACTACCCGATATGGTACAAAATGTATAGCACTAGGGCAGCCTATAAAATGCCCTCTTTATTACCACAAGATTGGGACAATTTCCTATCACAAATAACGGAAGACGCAGAATTGTTTGAAATGTATTTCAAGTAAGTAAAACCTGGAACAATTATAGAAATGAACCAAATTGTTGCATTATTTATGTACGAAGATAACTAGTTTAATAGTACAAGAGGATTTCAGGCAGTATTTTTTTATGGAGTGAATACTTACAAGGAGGGGCTACAGCATGGGAAATGATACGTTAACCACTGGGTCACTTGGCACTGAACAATATTTTCACCTCATGAGGGTACACTTGGAGAACTTCAAAACTTTGGCGTTCCTTTTCTCAGAAATGGCTAGCTAGTGCATCCTAACATCTAGGCATATTTATACTTATAGGGTACCCTACCACAAGTCCTGTCCCAAACAGGTATGGTCATTTTCAAAAAAGAAATTGTTTTTTAAATTTTCAAAAGTATTTTTTTTCGATTTTTCATGTTTTGCTATTTTTGGAAATATTTTGTTTTTGTTTTGTTTTTTGAAAAAAGGATTTCTAAATTTTGAATTTTTCGTAAAGGGTGTCAAACTGCATTTTTAGCTTGTTCACAATTGAGCACAAATTGTATGAAATGAAAAGTTCCAACAGACAATACTTCTTATCCAACTGAAACCTCAACTGCGGAGGCTGAATAAGGTGTATGTTACAATTTACCGCACAATATTCTGGTATATGTCAACAAAATGTTTATTACCTGAAGAAAGCAGTTTTGAAAACTCGACCTTATAAAGGTTAACTTCGAAACTGATTTTTTTCGATTTTCAGGGTAGTTTTTGGAAGAAAAATTAGTTTTTCATTTCTTTAAAAGAATTTCGTTTTTCGTATCTCCAATTTTATTTTTTTAATTTTTTTATTTATTATTTTTTTTAAAAAATGTAACCTCTCCTTGTTAAGTAAGAATCCCATATGAACTTCACATTGTCTATTAAAATCAGATTAACCATGATTTCTTTCATTTTCAGACATTATTGGAAAAATTCTCCTGTACGGCCACAGTGTGATGCAGAATGCAAGAAGCGAATGCTGTGCGACATGAAATGTGGCCGATCGCACGATAGAAAGGCTCTGTGCGAGCAGATCGAAAGTCGAATCGATGCCATCTCTCAGAGTAGCTGGAAGTCGTGGATATTCAATGGGTTGGCTTTATCGTATGTCAATTATTTCACAGGTTTTTGTTGGGTTGGATCTGCAATCAAAAATGTGTTTACAGGATGATGTCCCTATTTAAAATATTAATATTCTAATAAGAAATTAATTGCAGGCTGTGTATAGGTAATACCGAGAGAATTGCAATTTTTTTTGCACAAGACTAAAGCTAGTGCTATGTCAATAGCATAAGAGAACTACGCTTCTGTAGTGCCTCGTTTATTGATGGTGGTACATAAGTGTGCCTATGATTGCATTATTAAGTTTGTTAATAAATGGTATTATTCAATAATAATACCAGTCACTGACATGGTCTTGGTTTTTATTGTTACTTTTTATCAAGTGACATATTGCACAAGTTTTGTGATTTTTTTTTTGTGAACTCATAATACTGTTTATCATAAAAATTACCATTATCAACTAGAATTAGCAATGAAGAGCTAATGTAATGTCTAGAGAATCTATATATTTTTTTAACAAGTTAAGTTTAAAGTAAATTTCCAACTAACCTGCGGCATTTGGCTTAACAAAACTTCATGTGAGAAACTGATGTGTCAGTAGTCAAAAGAATGGAATTTTTTACTTGTTTTATTTGTAATTTCATAGATTTATTTTTATTCCTAATAACTAGGGCTCGGATAATTATGCATTTTGCATATTGCATATGCAAATGCATATTTAAGGATTTTTAGCTAAAAATGCATATTTCATATGCAGGTGCATATTTGTATGAAAATAAGTTGTTGATGTGCATATTACGACTGAGTGCTAGTTGCTTGTACCGATGATGCTCCATATATGTGTAAAGCAATGGCCGGTCTTAAAATATTGTATCTGAAACTTATTCATGTTACGTGCCTTGCACATGTGCTGCATCGTGTGTGTGAATTAGTTTGAGCAAACTTTCATAAGGTCAATGAACTAATTTGAAATGTGAAAAAGGTGTTTCTCAAAGCACCTAGCCGTGTAAGAGTTTTCCAGAAAGTAGCAGTTGACATGCCACTTCCACCATCTCCTATGGTTACTAGATGGGGCACGTTGAATGAGGCTGCTGCATATTATGCCGACAATTTGGAAATGGTGAAACAGGTTGATAGATTTGATGCCCAGTGTGCATCGGGGAGGCCCAGCAAATACTTTCCACAGAGGGCATTCGTGAGGATCTTGCCTACATCCGAGCTAATTTCTCTTGCCTGAAAAATTCCATTTGTCGATTAGAAAACAAAGGGTTACAACTTCAAACAAGCATCAAAATTGTAGACGACGTTAAAGAGGCCCTCACCCAGGTCGAAGATCCTGTGTGTGTACAGAAATTGGATGCAGTATTGAAAAAGAACAGTGGGTATACAACAATGGTGAAAGTTTGCAAAATTCTTCATAGAAATGGACAACGTGTGGATGATCTGAAACTTGATGTGTGTGATTTTGTTGCCCTAAAATACAGTCCATTTGTATCTTGCGAAGTTTAACTTGTGTTTTCTGAATATAAGACTATTCTAGCTGAAGACAGGAGGAGTTCCAAGTTCGAAAATTTGAGACATCATGTTGTTATCAAATGCAATCATGATCTTGATCTGTAATTTATTGTGTTTCATTTAACGCAGAACCATATTAATTGAAAAGAATCTGTGTAAGCGAATGAGCATTCAGAATAATGCATATTCATTGCCTGGAGTGTAATCTTTCATAGTTTGTAATATACAGCATTTATAAATTAAACGGGTTTTTAAAGTGCATATGTAAGTGCATATTTTACACTTTTAGTGCATATTTGCATTCATATTTTGCATTTTTTTTTTAGTGCATAACTATCCGAGCCCTACTAATAACATTGTTGCAAGAAATCCATACTGTAAATAAAGCATTTCTCCTTTCCTAATTATAATAATAATAATAATAATAATTTTAATAAGCCGTGGTGTAACAGCCCGTGAGGGCCAGTACCTACCAACCAACTGCCACCATACCCACTCCAACCAGACTTGGGAGATCGTCGAATCAGCTACAAAGTGACGTGTAGTCAGTACGACGAAACCCCTGTCGTTGTTGTAGGCTTTCATCACTGGGATACGCTACTCATTCTTAGCTCCCTTTTCCTCATGATGGTGGATGGCCACCGGTCCCATACACAGGCTGAAATCCCAGGAGAAAAGTTGTTATGCTTTTCCCAGGAGACTCGAGCCTACATGCATCCTGTATCCAGAACCCAAAGTTTGCACCTTAGACCACATGGTCATTTTGTAGGACCCTTTCCTAATTATAGTGTTTGTTAATTCCTACATTTTCCCTTCTTTATTTATTTCGCTCTAGTACACTTTAAGTGCATTATTATCTATGCAATAAAATATTGTGATTAGCAAATAGCTAATACCACTGGTAGTGTAGATATGTCTTGTGAACTTGTGCCTTTTTGTTCGAAATAAATAAATAAATATATTCAGTGCTTGAAGTGGAAATTCTTAGGGGAGGGATGCTCACGTAAATTAACCTATCTGGGTGGGTGCCTGACACACATTTTCTTAACTGGGACAAAGAGGGAGAGACACTCCCTCTCTATTTTGAGTACTCTGTATATTATTAGCATATACAGTGCTCATAGGTTGTGAAGAAGTGGTTACAAATCCAATAGCTGATAATGGCTGAAATGTCGATAAATACATCAACATATCCAAGATGCTGAATGTTGTGTTGTGTAAGTTCAATATTGTGCAGATTGCAATTCTCTTGGTGTCCTGTAAGAAATTCAACATATGCTTTTCATGATAGTGTTTATATTAGTAAATACCAAAGACAATTTAGAATGATAATCATTCCAGTGAATATATATTGTACGTTGAAGACTTTGTAGACATTTAGATGGTTATAAATTATTAATTATACTAATACTATAATGTTAATAACAAATAATTGCATTATTCATCTATTGTTAGAGCACTGTTGATTGTTAAAATGGTATGGCTGTGGAGAGAAGGTTTATTATATTGAGCGTGAAAGATGATAATAAAAGTATATTAGTTGTAGAATCGGATAGAATTGTGCATCCTCCTCATGCTTGATGTACACAATTGTTATTAATCTCCTTCTTAATATTTGTACACAGAAGTAAACCCAATACAACCTACCTGCAGCAAAAAAAAATGTGTGTCATATTTGACCTTATTGAAATCTCTGAAACATTTTATTTTGCAGCATGTTTGGTACTATTAATACAGCATATAGATAACCATTAATATAATAGTATTTTTCCCCCAAGTTCAGTATGCAGTGGAGGCCCACAGTGGTTCGGATCCCACTTTAAACTGTAGGACCAGTCCCAATTAGCCTACTGGTGCATAAAGTGGACTTAAAACAAAAACCCAAATGAAATAGTATTTTTTACTTAAATGAGATTGAAAAAATTAAGCATGTACTTTAAATAACCCCATGGTGAAGTATTGAAATGTTTAATTAATGCTGACAAATTTTTGTCTTGTAAAACTACTACGGTATATCTCTTCATAAACCTTTCATCAAAACCCAAATGTTCTTAATTTAATATGATGAAGTATGAGCATTCAGAAGATACTGTTTCATTTAAATTATTGTTTCACAAAATCTAGGTGGGAGGACTACAGTATACAATAACGATTTTCCTTTATCTTTCTTCGTTATGACTAGTTTCTACTGTTCTAGAACATGGCTACTGTTTTCAATTACTAATTGTGACAGGGTATATAGATGTGATTTAGAATACATAAACCTCATACAAGCATAAAAATCTGAAAAGACCAGGGATATGATCTCATTTTATTTTCATGTTTTGTAAAAAGTCTGGGAGATATAACCCCCTCTTCCCCACACACACATTCCACTCCCGATATCATCTTGCATTTACATCTTCACCAATATCCTTCTCTCAAACAACATATGATCCATCTGTGTGCTGATATTTTATAAGATATATATGCAGTGCCTTTCACTGCTGAGGTGGCCATGGGAGCTGCAGCTGGCACATCGGGAAGTGAGATCATGTCTGCCAGCAAACTGGATGCAACATCCACGTAAGTGGAACTGCTAATTATGTAATGAAATAAGCTTGTACAATTACATTGAAAGTTAACATTAAAATGAGCACATACCTTGTTACAAGAGTTGTTGGAAATCCACCCATTTATGGCATATTTGTATGGCATTTTCACTAGCACCAGAGGGATTTTTGAGGAATATGTTCCAATCTTGCTTCAATGTTGTCTGGTTTCTCATCATGCCATTTCACCATTCACTTCTTATCAAGAACAGACCCTGTTTCCCTAGATTTGTTCACAAGTTTTCGAACCCTGTCTTAAAACGCCTTGTAACTTCTCTACAATAATTCATAATGACACAAGAGTCATACATAAAAATTCATTATTTTAAATTGTACATATAGTGTGCCATTATTAGACTGCAGAAAAGTACCAGTAACACGTAAACTAAAGCAAAACAATCTAAAACACTTGTTAACACCTTAACACTTCACAAACATGTGCAAACTGGACACCAGTTATCTGGATACTGAAGCACTGTTGTGTCCAGTGCCAAGGTCAGCATACAACTGTGGGTTTAAATGCCGACAGATGCGCTCTCACTCTCCGGCTAGCCACCACTCCATGGCCACCTCGGCCGTGAAAGGCACTGTATAATTTAAGCAAGAACAAAAAGTAGTAATTTTGTAATTTTACTATTGATCTTTCTAGGCATGCATACTATTCTTACAAGTTAGAAGTAGAATTTTCTTTTGTGTAGTGAAAAGGAAAAGAAATTGTCCTGTTTACTCCAAACATTTAATTAAGAAACATACGTATTTGCTATTAGAAGTAGCTGCTCCAATTATGCATGCGGTCCTAATTTTTTGTATTTCAAACTTCTTTTAATTTGTATATTTTAGAAAACTTTAATTAGCTTGTGTTATCATTTAACCCTTGTAAGTTTATTAACATTTGACTTAGTATTATTGTTGATATTTTTATGTATTTTTTTTCTCTTTCTTCTATTTCAAATGAAATAAAGAAGAATTGGAAAGATTACATCTGGTATAAAGAAAGGGTATGTACAACAGGCATTTATGAAAGAAATATATATATATATACACATGCATCATAGGCGTGCGCAGACCCTCTGATTAGTAAAGGGGGGGGGGGGCAACGACTTGATGAAAGTTCAGTCGGGAAAGAAAAACCTCATTTTTCTCACTATATATATTTATCATGTAGCAACATAGAGGCACCATAATGAATAAATGTATTGTCTCTGAAATGTGCTGTGCTCCTTTTCCTCCAAACAATTGTGTTCATGCATTTAAGACAAAACTGTTTAGTAGCAAGAGCCTGTAGTACTTGGTAGTAGTAACTTCTCTCTCTGTGGCAATTTACAATGCATTACAGAAAATAATAAAAATTGCGAGCGAAGCGAGCAAGAAAAGTTTTAGATCTAAATTTTTGCAAACTGAAAACAATATTGATTTAATATGACATTCATGGGCTGCCGTTTGATTCTTTTGTAAATTTTTCATTCTGGCACTCAGGACCAACTCCCCTAGCTACGGCTCTGGACTTGACAAGACTGCAAGAAAAGTAGACATTGCGAGCAAAGCGAGCAAGAAAATTTTATGAAATGTATTTTTATTTGTACAGAATTTGATATCAAGAGGGGTCAATTGCCCCTGTGCCCCCTGCAGGTGCTCTTAGCTGTCTGGAAGAAATAATGCAAGAAAGACGTGAAAACAAATTCCATCTTCAGTATATTTTTGTCCTGCTACGCTTAGATTCTACTAGCCTTGCTTTCATTTACCTCAATGTTTGAACCCCCTAGAATTGGTTTCTGCCCAAGGTTGTGGAGGGGCAATAAGAGTATAATATCATTTAATAACGGCAAAAAGATTCCTCTGCACTAAATTTCTAGGTGAAAGTATAATAATGTAGGTACATAGACGTCTGGAAGGGGGGGGGGCAAGAATGGCCACACCTCCCCCTTAGAAATCGAATGTCAACCTAAAAGTATATATTTCACATGTATAATATGATTTCAGTCATAGTACCACACCCCCTATACGCCTTCATGGCATGGTGCTAAGCACAGGGGAACACTTTACCTTTTTTTTTTTAGTAATTTACATTAATGCGATAATTTCAAATTCAAGTGGTGGTTTTTGAGGGGAAACACTATTATCGGGGTAATATGGCCCATGGAAAAATACTTTTTTTTTTGGAAAAAATCTGGGGACCTTGGGCCCCCCCCCCCCCCCCTCAGTGCACACGCCTATGACATGCATAGTAATGTCCTGTGTAAAAGTGATGCTGTTGATCAATTGTCAATAAAATATTTATGCTTCAATAATGTTAAAATAGAAATTCTTGAATTGTGTTGTTACATCTTATTGCTCAGATTTCTTATAGCATTTAATATTTTGAGATATTTTCTATGTTTAAAAACGGTATTAAGAAAATTTGATACTACTTTTATTATAAGAATGTAAACTGATCATTTTTGCTTATTTTGTTGACAGTATTTCCTAAATTGTAGCTTTGTTCATTGTTGAGTTTTCAATTTCAAATTGTCTACTTTGCTTTCTCATTACATAACATTATTGGATGCAGTTATTATTTTTCTGTGATACATGCTGTTGACTGTATAGTTGTGTGTGTATATAAAGTTATGTAAAGACAAATATTTTCAGAAGTGGAAACTATGTATATTTTCTTAAATACACTTGGCCTGATATTTATTTTGTTATTCACTGTACATATTTTAATGTAAATATATTAAAGTTTCACACATTTTATGTTGTACATGCCTTAGGTGATTAGAAATCCCTAACATAATGAGATTTTATTTTATTTATTTCTGTGATTTCTGGTGCAGGTTGCAAGAGACTTCAAGTACTGGTAATGCATGTTCATGTAGTTTGTCATAAATTGTAAATTGTATAGAGGTGGAAGGGTATTCTCTCTTCATGTAGAAACACTATCTTCTTGAAATTCATTCAGTTTATGTTTAATCTAATTCTGTATGTTTTGTAAAACAATGAAGAATCTTTACTTACTAATATGATGCCAAATGTGTTTCATGCAGGTAGTATAACAGTGGAATAAACATTGGCATTACCAGGCATTTGCTCACTATTGAAATTTGACCAATTATCCAAATCATTTTAAGAAAGACTTTGTGTTATATATGGTGCTCATCAGCGTCGCTAGAAATTTTTGCAGGGGGTTCAGGCAAATGATAAAAGTCGAATAGCAGAGAAATAATAAGTATTATTACCACGGTTATAAATGATATTATACAATAAAGAAACATAAACTAAAAAAAAGAAATTTTATTCAAAATTTGATTATAAATGAGATGACTTGATCCACCAAACGAGTGAATACCTGCACATGCATTTTGATATTAACTTTTGCATGTCTCGTTCAAGAAAAGTCTTTAAATGTTAGGGGGATTTTTTTTCATAAAGTTTGTTGTGTGACATCTCATCTACAACTAGAACCATTTGTTCTTTGGATGAAATGGTACAGTATAACCTTGTTCCTGTATTGTTCACTCAACGTTTTCCATCCAATCCATTTTTATTTTGTATTCTGTTCGAATACTAACTAAATGAACTTTATTTCTGTTCCTAACAATAAGAGTAACAAACTTTCGACTTTCATGTATCTTTAAATGAAGGATGTCAATTTTCAGGGGGGGGGTCCACCAACCCGTTCGACCCCCTCCTGACGCCCATGATGGTGCTGTCTTGAAAATCGTACTTTTAACATTATTCAGACTGGCATATCAGTTTGGAACAAAGGGGAGAAAATCACATCGGGAACCACTATTTCAAGCAGATAAAAAAAGATATGTAAAATAGACTAAAAAAGTAAAAATATTGCAGTTATCCTTATTTGTAGATACAGCTGTGTCATTGAGTATCCTTAACAGAATGAGTTGTAGGAATATACCTTGTTCTACTTGATTTTTTAAAAAAAAATCAACTACAGTAGAGTCTTAATAATCTGATGTTCCATATAATCTGAGGCAGAAACAATTACGACACTGAGGAGTATTGGGTTAGTTGTATAAGAGCAGTGAGCATGGTTAAGCTTCGTGAATAGGGAATGAGTAAAGTAACACACTAATAAGTGATTGGAACACTCACATGTTTATCAACACCCTACCCAAAAGGTCATTGGTAGATGTAGCGATTACAAAGAAAAATAATAAAAATATTGCATTTTAAATATTTTAGAGAAGAAGTAAAAAATGTCAGAATATTCACATATTTGTGCGAAATAAGCTAATCGACAGCATGAAACAGCTAGAAATACGCAAGAGATTTGCTAATTTTAGCGCATCAAAATGAGAGCCCAGTCCTACTCCCCATGCTGAACCCTCCTGCCAAGTTTCCTATTGAGTGTTACACGGCCCAGCTCCGCACAGAATTGTGCGGCGATTCCTTCTGTATTTTCGGCTGTTCTCTGCAAACACCGGACAAGAGAGACAAGAGACTTTCCCCCACCCTTGAAGGTTATAAAACGCCTTTATTTCAGCCCCTATGTTTACAACCATGGCAGGGTTTCACTGACGTCATCAAAATTAAACTTCTTCCGAGTTTTCCAGCATTGTAAAGCATGCAATGCTCTTGTTTTTAAGAGGAAAAATACATGTTGAGCAATATGAACTCTGCTTTTCATGATCACAACCAATGTAGAAGCTCGACTTAACATAACTTGATGTTTCAAAGTATAGAGTAATCCCCATGAGAAAGTCTCAGTGTTCTTGTTTCTCTTTCTTGCAACAATTGGTGCTTACCTTTATATGCAACAATTGAGGTGTTTGCATTTCAGTTTCAAACACTGACAGAAAGAGAAAAATGAGAATTGTTGCTTTTTCGTATTGCTCAATTTAAGTAGTGTGGTCTCCAAAGTATTTTCTCCCAAGTTTGTTTTTAGTGTTATTAGTAGTATTATTAAAGTTATTAACACTATATGAACTGACAGTTCAGAAAAGTAATAATAAAAACAAGAAAATAAAATACAATAACATGCTGTACTGTAGCCTTTATGTTTACTTTGTAATTCGTACATGTCAATTTGTTATATTTAATTACAGGAAGAATACAAATTAATCAGTTTTCATAATTCCCATCGTATGGGACAGCATAATTTGTCTTTTGTAGTCGTGTCTATGGCAGTGGTTTCCAAAGTGTACACCATGGCTTACCTCAGATACTGCATATCTGATTTTTCACTTTTGCCTCTTCTGATTTGCCTACGTTATTCCACATAGAGTTTTGGAAGAGCCAATGGGGGGGATTGACCCCCACCAACCCCCCATGGACATGCCACTGCGAATCCAGACTCCAGAGTTTTGTTAGTTTGCAAGATACAGTCTTGGGTGTACTACACTAATTACAAAAGAAAAGTATATGTAACCCTCCCCTTTCGAAAATCTTGGGCACACCACCGTCACGGATAATATAATCTTCCATGGGACTCTTGCTATGTGCTGTCCTTGTGTGTTTGTTATCGTCCTTTATCTGTTTCATCTTATCACCATTCGTCCTCATCTTCACTATTAGCCAAAAGTGGCAGAAAAGTGAAGTAATATAAAACATCGGAAATTTGTTTTATGGTGAAATCATCCAATGATTTGGATGGAGTTAAAACTACATGCCTCAACTTGATAGTGCAGTAACTTTGAGTGGCAAACTAGTGGAAAACGTTATTAATACTGACTTCACAACTCGTGATACAGCACTACCAAGGAATACGAGAGACCTATATTCCATCTTTGGTTGTCACAATTTTCACTAACTTTTGAAGTCCAAAATTATTTCTGAATTATGCATAACATTGTCATTTTTTTAAACTTATTTCGTTAAGAGTAAGATGCTATGTGTATGTCGGAGAAAATTCACATAGTGGCTGAGGGTGTTAAGTGGTTGACTTGCTGATATCGCAAGGAACACAGACGTTCAGGCTGGGACTTGAGCCCAGGTACTTTGGTGACGAGATCGAAAATTGACCACTTAACATTTTAGGGCTACCGAGCTGCTGCTTGGTGGTTTGTCTGCACACACATAAAAGCATCCATTTTATGAATCAAATAAGCAGCTTAAGAGTAAAACTTGATAACTCACACTCCATTCAAAATTGAGTTAACATGAGATTCAGTTGCTGTGCAATGGTTCCTTCAGTAGCCGCTGATATCCAGAAACACACGTGATCATCTGGATCTGGCTAACCCATAAACCACAATGTAATGGACGAACTTTCACCTGTTTTTCTCGGTTTCATATTTTAGTGGGTTATCAAGTTCCTCTCCCGAGCTGCTCAAATGTTGCATGTGTGCAAAACTATCTCCTGAATTTCTGTAGGGATACAAAGCTTAAACAATGCATAGAGGACAACCTTGTCAGACCTCCACTACCCCAGGTGTCACAAGTGTGGCTGCTACACCTCGATACGCACAACACATGAACCAAAGAAAATTACAGGTTGGTGGCCACTGTAAAGTTGCTCCAAAGGCACCAAGAAGCTTGCTAAACTTGACTTTAAGTTTTGATTGTATGAGAGCAAATGGCAACAGACCCCCTCTTTGGAACCCTCTCTCCTATCGTGCCTAAAATTAATATATTGTCAAGTTAGGTAAGAGTAAATTTTGAATGCTGTCTCTTTGGCTATACAAAAGTCAGTTCCCCACGTTTAAAGTTAGTAAATGCAATTCAGTATCAGATCTATAACTAACAATAATTGAATTAGCGGATGACAGCTACAAAAATCACCTACCCCTCACAAGAGATTGTTAATTCACCAGTGATGATTCTGCAACTGTGGACATAACTAAATTCTTTAAATTCCACAATTGTTGTAATTTAGATCTCTGGTTTTAAATTGGGGGTGGTCAAAACTTTCATATCTGGGTTACCCAATTCTAAAAATACCTAGATCTGGGAGATCCAGCTACTTTCAGCAGGTATCCAATCTGTTATTAATCTAGATCCAGATACTTAAGGATCCAGAACATGCCATTGTTATTTTGAAAGTCAATTCTTCATGAATTTTGTTCCCAAATACCAGAAAATTGTTGACTTCCAGAAATATGTTAAAATTAAACATTGAGATGTGTCTTTAACATATCTGCTGTGCACTTGTGAAGATTAGTTTGAAAACTATCATATACAAAGGCTAAAGTATAATCATTCTGTATGTAGCATTCTTAAATGAAACCAACATCTTCCATTCTGTCTTATACCACTGTAATTTTTTAATGGCATTATCAAGGAGTCTTGGCTGAATTCCCAATGAGAGCAGAGTTAGGTGGTTTTTGTTGCACTTTAAACTGTCTGTACATAAAATGCACTTTTAAAGTTATGATCACATAATGAGTCCTGTCATGTCCGTGTTACTTTTGTAACGATAAGGAATAAATTTATATGCAGTCCCTGCTGGTAGAGAAGCCCTACAGCATGTGTTTTCTACTTGTGTGAAAAACTATTAATTCTGCTCATGCAAGTTTTTAAAAACTATTAATTCTGCCCATGCAAATAAAAATAATAACTATTTGCTTTACATTAATAAGAAATATCGAATGGCATGATACTTTTGTGCAGTTCTCCTGTGTGGTGGATGAAGCAGTTTTTTGGATGGAATGGTTGTGGTGGTGGTGGGAAGTTCAGACAGTATGCATGGTAAGTGAAAAATTGATGCTTTTTATTAGTTTCTGCAAGTGAAAGTTCATGAAATATCAGTTTTCTCTAGCTTTGGAAGAAATAATGCATAAAAAATTCTTATATCGTTGGTGGAAATGCAGTAGAACCTCAATTTTACATTTTCCGCAGACCATTGTGAATGAACTTAAAATGCATGAAAATTCCATGATATTTTGCTCTGTTGCGATCGTGATGATTGAATGTAAAGTGCAGGAAAATGCAATCTGGGAACGTAAAATTGGGGTTCCACTGTAAATGATTTGAATAGCTTAGATATTACTCAATGCTTCGAGACACTGAAAATTTGATATGGTTTACATCAATAATTCTTATTTATTGTACATATTTATTATATATTAATTGCATATAACTCTCGAGCCTTCTTAAACCTGAAGGTTTATGGCTGCAGCAACACAAGCCTTCCATCTGTCCCTATCCTAAGCAAGATCAATCCAATCTTTTCCATCCATACCGATTTCCTTTAGGTCCATCTTAACATTATTCCTCCATCTTTGTCTTAGTAGCCTTCCTACAGGTCTCTTACCATCAGGTATGCAAGTAAAACAAAAGCAGAGGTCCAACAAATTCAAATTTTCCAGCAATTTCTGTATACACATATGAGAAAAGTTGGTTTCCCAGTGGTAAATCAGGTAACATGGGAGAATACGCCACTGCAATGTAACTGTGGAGCATTGTATCACATGTCAGCTTCGAACTAAAAAAATATAATTTTTTATGGTGGTGTACAGGGTGGTATTTGAATGGGAAATGAGGAGGAGATGCTTCCCCTCTGGTTTCTGATTTTTAGGTTTTTGGCACTTGGATACTATTAATATAATTTATGCAATACATGGATACTTCAAGAGAAGTTACGGGAAACCCCATTCTCCTGGATTGTTTTTCAAATTCCACACTGATGGTGGGTGCATTCCCTACATTAATAGGCAGTCAATACTAATTTTATCATTAATAATGGCTCGACAGCCCTCGACCCTATCTTCCGACTGCCAGTCTCCCTTCCACAATCCTACCTGGAGGTGTGAGAGATCTTCAACCAGTAATGGGGTGACGTGGAGTCAGCATGTCGAACCCCCAGCCATTATAGGAGATTTCAGAGACTGAGTTAACGCTACTCACTTGTAGCTCCCCAATTTCCTCACGATGGTGGGTTGCCACCGGTCCTATACACAGGTCGAAAACCCAAGTTACATCCTGCAGTTGGAGCCCAAAGCACGGCACCTTAGGCCGCATGACCACTTAGGAGGACAATTTCATCATTAGCAACTACAAAAACTACAAACTGAAAATGTTAAAATTACAGACTAAAGGAATATTTAATTTGCGAGAACAAATTTTATTGGTGAATCTGACCATTACACATAATGTCATTGGATTTTTAGCTAAAAATCCTAAAATAGGTTCTAAAAATTCTGAAATAGGTTTTTAAAAATATTAAATTAGGCTCTGAAAATCCTGAAGTAGATTCCAAATAACTTAAATGGTACAAAATTCCTGAAAAATACTAATGAGGTAGAATTGTTGACAAAATTCACAAGAACCATAAGAAATTTTAGTAGGTATATATGACAATCAAATGTTAATTTTCTAACCAAATTTTCATTTGTATGCATCATTTTTAAAATTATGCACAAATCATTGTATTACTATACTTGTGCTGTTAGCAAAAGTTACTTGTTGGGATGAGAAATGAATCATGTATATAATTTGCTGCACAATATCAGGGTGGCTACTCAGTTGGAATTCCGGAAATGATGCATGAATTTTCGTAAAACATTAAAAAAGGTACAAGCAGATGGTTTATTTTTATCTTTTAATTAATTTTGAACTGAAACATAGTCAGTGGTCCAAATTTGAATGCTGAAACATTACTTCGCAATGCGTGAATGTCACAAAAGGACCAAACTGATGCGAAAGTGAGCAAGACCAAATGGATTAGAAGTTTGCACTTTGGACTGTGCAGGTAGTAGAGGTGATTGGGGGGTGGGGGCAAGACCAGTTTACTTTCTCTAGGTAGACAAGGCTTAGAATTAAGAGTCCATAGTGCAGGGGCAAAAAGTAGGGGGAAACTGCCTCCTCTAATCACCACCATTGTGTGCAGGTAACAGTAGTGTCAGACATTTTTTTTTTTTTTAGATCTTTGAAAAACATCATAGACTTGGACCCAGATAGCATGTAAGTTAACTGCAAGTTAAATCGACATTCGATTTAACTTGCAGTTAACTTACGTGCTATCTGGGGAGGGGCAGGGGAAATATGTTTCAAACATGCCAGTCATTGAATTGTTTTGTTACCAAATGAGTAAATACCTCTGAGATATATGAAAATCCTGTAAAACCTAAAACAGAAAATATAAAAACTTAAAATAGGTTCTAACAAGCAAAATAGGTGATTTTAGGCACTATAAAACTTCGTCAGTTGTTGCATTTTTTAGTGAAATCCTGACAAAACTTGTTACTTCTTATTTACCTGCAAAGGAAAAAATAAGTTAAAAACCCAAAATCCGAGGTCGTCATAAGAAACCCATATATTAGTTATGTTTTGGAGACACACAGCTCATCTCTTCCCTGAATACTGACAAGTTTCAGACATTCTTTCTTTGTAATGTCCCTCTCCACCAGGAAGGCAGTTAGCAAAAAGGTTGTGAAAAGAAGTGAATAGCACTCCAGCCCCATGGATGCAGAATTTAGCAGGTGACCGAACACTGCAAGTAAGTTTAAAAAAGGGTTGTAAAAACTCTCTCGAAAAGGTTTAAAAGTGCAAGATTGCAAAGGTACCTGCAAAGGACAAATGCAACGCAACTAAAAAAGTAAGGATACGCTGAAAACTTCCTTAGAGATGGTGGGAAAGGCTAAAAGAAAGAAAAAATGCATTCACAGCACACTACGAAGCATGGGGTCCTGGGCATAGGCGAGTGTATCTTCATCAGATCACTCGCCTTCATCTTTGCGATTAGCTAAAAGTAGAAGAAAAACAGTCAAATAAATCAATCAATAATAATGTGCTATACAATTGTGGTTGATATGTCAACATAAAATGCATCCAGGATGTTAATGTAAACATAATATAATAATCCATGACACATCTACAGACTGCCTGCCTTACTCCCACCAGATGTTGAAGAACATCCAACCAGTTACAGGGTAACGTGGTCAGCATGATGCTCCCCCTGTCCTCGTAGGTTTCCATGACCAGGTTACTCTACTCATTCGTAGTTCCCCAATTTCCTCACAATGATGGGTGGCCATCACTCCCATCCACAGGCCAAAATCTCCGGAAGAGTTGTTACTCTTCCCCCAGGAGACTCGAACCTGCACGCATCCCGTAGCCGGAGCCAAAAGCTTGCACCTTAGACCGCACGACCACGGCGTGGAACTAATGTGAACATATTCATTGTAAATACCACATGCTCGATGTATAAATTTAAGCAGTAACCATTAACTAGCAAATTTTGTAGTTGATATGGTACTGGTCATCAGTAAATACACAGAATGGTGTGGTCTTGCAGGACCTTGCATGATTTTTAACATAATTGTAATACTGCAATGTAAGTGTAAATTTTTAAGTCGTGAAGTTCTTTTTATAAACGATATTTTTCCTGTTTTAGGGTGTCACTCTTCATGGCTGTGCCAGCTTTAGCATATTCCATTCCACGTATTGTGCTTGGTCTAGGCTAGATGAAATTAGAAAGCTTCAACCCATCTACTAGAGAAACCAGATAGGGAGAGACTGGAAGGCGTCCCTTCGCATATTGGATCCTCCATTGGATGTTGCACATGTTGGCTGTAAGCTTCAAGTTGCTATTTTCTTCGAACACAGCAGTAAGAAAGTTCATTGGGAGAGTCAGATGACAATGTAAATTTATATACTGTAGTTTTTCTTTGATGTTGAAGCAGTGAAAGGTGAAAATTGAGCACATGCATAGCACTTAATGGTTGATTGGAATGAAGCCTCGAAGATGTTTTGACATGTTATTGCTGTTGCATGATGCTATCTTCTCGATTTCTTCACATGCATCAATGGAAATGATCGTGCCAGTGTCCAAAGTGTTGTACAGCAGCCATTTTTATCATTCACCACCCGTGCAAAGGAAATAAATCCATCAACAGAATGCATACATCACATAACAATGCAAAATTAAGTGTATGGCACCTTTGAGACGCATCTCGGAAGTCAATACTTGTGATAAAGTGTGTCGGTCATAAAACGAACTTTGAACGGTTGTTCAAATAAACTGGATCATCTTTATTCAGATAGTCAGTGTGTTACGTGTATGCTATGTTGTTTTTATGTTGTGACGAAATTTACACATGAGTATATATGTGAGTGAATGGTGGCTAATGATTATAATATTAATTATAAATGGTAACACCTGTATATTGCAATTTCTCATAAGCAAAAATCAGTATAAAATAATTACTTGACAATAAACTGACAAAGTTTGATGTAATGAATCTGTATTGAATAATTAGTGCAAAATGTACTGGTTTAAAGCACGAAACATGACACACACATTAAAAAATCAAGTTTTGAACATATCAGCAGAAAAATGAGATTATTTGTTAATGTTTTTGATATTGGTGTATTTTTTGATTAACTTATTTTACTACTTAACCTTCTATTGTATTTATCCAAAATTCTTCAATGCAATTGTTGATAGGCTTTTTTTTTATTTTAAGTTTTGTTTCTGTTATGCGTTAACCTGAGTAGTGGTTCGCAGTTTACTGAATTTTTGGATCAATGTTGTTAAGAAAAAAAGAGGTTGTTTTGATCCTCAGTAGTTGTGATTGTTTTTAAACAATGTTTTATTTATCTTTACATGTAATTTATAACTTATAATTGTTGTAAAAATGTTGATTTTTCATACACAATAAAGCAAGTAAAACAAATTCTCGATTCATAAGTATTGAATATGTATGTTCCCTGGTTCAAATATGTAAAATAATGAAAAGATTCTCTCAAGATAACAGCCAGATAGTTCTGGATATGCATCTAAGCTTTCAAATGCTAATGCCACTCTTATCTTCAGATCTATTTGAAACCAGTCTTTATGTATTTGGTGCACGAGGTGTCTGTTATAGCTGTCAGGCCAATTGAGTGTCGTCTCTTCCATGCAATCGCTCTCAATCTATTATTACCAGCCACACTAGGTCCAGTATGTCCCTGTTGAGGTTTTGCTTTTCTTCTTGACTGGGTATTGCTACTATTATAATACAGTAAGTAATTGGATGGCTTATTCATTGCAGTCCCAGTAATTGGATGACTTCTTGATGATCTTTGTATTGACGATCTTAGTTGTTTCAAAGTCAGTGCATTTGTGCTCATTGATAAAATGTTCTGCTTACCCCAATTTTCCTTGATGTAGCTGGCATAGTTCTCAAATCTAGAAAGTATATCTGGAACTGATCTGCCATATACCCCAAGAGAAACTCTTCATTATTTGCCACCACAAAAGCTTTAATAATTTTTTCATGTTTAAAATAGTTTGGATCGTTCCTAATATAATTATTTACTTGCCTTAAAATTTGACCAATAGAACATAAAGAGCTGCATAACGAAGTAAATTCTAGTTATGATAAATAAATGTAAGGGAGATTTCAGACTCGAGCGACACATGTCATTTCAGAAGGAGCCAATCAACAGCAATGTTTCACCCTGTAGCAGCATGACAGGCCATACAGGCCTGCGTTTGATTGGCAAAATCCTCAAGTGACATGTATCACTTTGGTGTGAAATCTCCCAAAGTGTAATTGTCCTTAATTGCATCAGAATAATATGAGATGTGGTTACAAGTAGAAGTGGGTTGAACCAGGATTGTCATCTGCAATTTACTTTTTGGAAACTTTGAATTTTGCAAACTCTTGAAGCAAAGCCCTTTAACCCCTTCTGTGTTCAGCATAATATTACACCCTTGGTTCCTGTAGCTTATTCTGTGTTGGGCGTAATATTACGCCTGCGAACATCTCTGACTGAAGTAACCTGTGTTGAATGGAATAACACGTTTTTTGTTGGTGAAACGTATGTTTTGCTATTGAAGAAACAACGACCTTTTATTTAGTCACTATTTTCAATGCCGACAAAGAAAAAGAAGTTCAGAGGAAAGTAAACTGTTTTTGTGTTATGCTGACAAAGTGCAAACGTGAGTTCGTTTGTGTGCCACGTTTAGTCAGTTGCTTTATGTACATTTTTTTGGTGTAGCATTATTTGAACTGTTGATTTATTTTTGGTTTTTGAGTTTCTAATAGTATTGTCAAACAGGATTGGGAAATATTTTTTTCCCTCATCCCTATTGAAGATATTGCAATGAAACTTGGTGGACGCATTACGTATAGTATTTTTCAAGGTAGAGTTATAATCGGGTACCTATATCAAGGGCCAGTCCAGAGGGCTCCAAAGTTACCAAAAGGGATTTTTCGGAGGGAAATTTCCCAAATTATCCCAGATTTCGCTTTCCTCATACTTGTACACATGTGCGTGGTACCATTTGAAAGCCTGTTCTATTCTGAAGAGAAAAGTGTATGAACCATGATACTCGGATGAATTGTGCTGAAGCAGTAGCTATTTAAAAATATTACTACGCAAACTCAGAAAAAAAACAACACAGAACGGGGAAACCATTTTGTCAGAAAATTTCACAGGGAAGGGGTTAACTTATTTTATTTCCCAAGAATATTTTTAAAATGGCGGAAAAACATTTCCTTTCAGCTAATAATATTCACTTCCCAAATCAAATACTGCCAAAATAAGGTTTCTTAAACAGACCAAATTAATTTCCATGATTTGGTTTTTATTAGATGTGAGACATTCATCATCAGTTAAAATTGCCAACAATTTGGTCAATCTTAATCTGTTTCACATTTTATACACAATCAGTAACCAAGTGCATACAGTGGTCATGCAGTTTTAAGTTCTTTAGCCATATTCTGATGAAAAACATAAATGAGGTTGCACTGTACTATGGTTATGATAGGAACACAGAAATTTCATTAAATAAAACAGTTTTTTTCTATAAATATTGTTTATTTCATACAAATTATAAAATTTAATTAACTTTCCTTCTGAAGATGTGAAAACATTTACATTAAAAATTGACTTATTCATGTAAAATAAAGTGAGTGTTATCTATTTACAAGTATTAACATGGCACATTGTATAAAATAGCATACATAATAAAAATAATGGCAGTTTGAGCAAATAAGTCTTGATTAAAACTGTCTTATCTTAATACCCTGTGCGTGACTTAGTGCTTCTGAAGACTACAAATCATTCTTGACATGCAAGACGGATATTCAACCAGTTTTATGCATAGTGTAACATGTAATGAACCCTGATAAAATAATAGTTTTCTTATTTCACAACCCTTGAATTGCATGCTAAAAATAAATAGCTTTCATTCCTACATGGCATGCTGAAAAACTATTAGACGTTCACAAAAATTGTGTACAAGGAAACGCTGAGTAAAATGCATGCCTCAAACTTAAAACCAATGGTAAAAAGACATTATTGCAAGAGGCATCATAAAATGCAAAACACTCGGTTGAAAAATTAGAAACTAGTTTGAGGGTGTATCACAACCGTCTCAAATTCCGACGGCTCTGTTTGCTGCCCACGGATCCTTTTCTGGACCGACCAGGCACGGACACGGAACATGGCCTTTTATCGTGGAGTTCGCAACGACACCTGATACAGAATTCAAAGCTGCAACTTCTCCTCGTGCAGCGTCCACTGCTTGTGCTCTCCGCCACGTGGCTCGGGTATGTGCAACGGGGACATTGCTCGAGACGTTCCCCATTTTCAAGTTTCTGCCCTTCCTAGAAAAAAAGGGAATGGTTAATATTGCTATAATTTTTCTATAACACAAGATATAAACAAAATGACTATGATTAAAATAAAATTGTTTGTGTGCTAATATTTTTGATATATAAGTATCTTACACAAGATTGTTACCTGTGATTGTCTATTCTTATCTACTGTATACATATTTATTATACAGGGTTGTGCACGATAAATTGGCCTGCCTCATCTCACGGTCTAAAACTAAACTTTTTTTTAAAAAAAATGTGCTTAAAAAAAACGAACCCTGTATATTAATAAGATTAATAGAAATATAACACCAATGCACACATGCAAGTAAAAGAAAAAAGAAGTCAAACTTCAAATTTTCCAGCAATTTCTATGTACATGAAAAAAGTTGGTTTACTGACAATAAACCAGGTAACAAGGGAGAATACGCCACTGAATGTTACTAACATGGAGTCGGTGAAAAAATCGGGGAATTTTGAAAATATGTCCAAAATCTGGAAAAATTGAAGAATCAACTGTTTTGTTTTATTTTGTACTTGAATCAACTGGGGTTTTTTATTTTGTATTTATGTATTTAAAAGTTTTACATACAATGCTGAATGACCATTTTATACTGACACTAATAGCAAGAAAACTAAAAAAAAAAGTGGCACAAAAAAAAATCTTGAAAGTTAAACACACATTCTTAATGATTGGCGAAACTGTCTTCTAGCAAGAAAATGTCAACATTTGGAGGCAGGTTATTATATAAGCAGGCAAGCTTATAGAAATTAGACCATTATACAACCTTGTAGTGGGTTGTGAAAAAGCTTTACGTTGCATGTTGGTCGTGTGGGCCCTTGTAAATTAAATTCATTGATAAAATTAAAACCAAATTTCTAATTATTGATGATTATATGCAGTCTCAGGGAAGATATTCTATGGTGATCAATGGCAAGGGAAAAGCCAAGGATAGAATCATTCCCAGAAATATTAGTTTTTTACTCACCAGGATTTGAAAATAAAAAATAAATTCCACTTTTTTCTTGAACCTGCATCTTATATATTCTATACAAAATTATTTTGTAGTTGAATTTTATTGAATCATTTTAAACAATGTTAAATAAACTTCAGGGACCCTCCCAGGTACTTTAGGAGAAGCTAGGTGAACCCCAAAGCTGCTGCTTGCAGGGACATTCCTGGACAATTTCACACCTGAAATCAAACCTGGGTCTCCTGGGTATGATAGTTAGATGCTGTGTCAATTGGACCACTGTAGTATGAGATTCTTTACCATTTTTTTTATATTTCAGTTGTTTTGAATCACTTTTCCAGAACTGAAGAATAAATGAGAATGCATGACTGAACGGATTAAAATAACTGAGAATGTACAAGATCAGTCTTGCCTTATTTAGAATTTAAATAAACGTTTCCTAATTTGGCAACAAACTATGTTAATTCTTTGGTGCAAAGAATGTGTAACCTCCAAAATTGTTTACTTCAGCTCGAGATGCTACACAAACATGTCTTGGTAGCATTTAAATGTAATGTAATGTCAACTTACTTGCAAAAAGCACTGAAAACGTGCTTTTGTTGGGCTCACAGTGCACTGGGGTTGAGGTGATGTGTCGCTTTCGCTCGATTCCTGCTGGTAATTGTTCAATTGGGTCAGCGTGCTTCTGCGACGATGTACAGGTAGATCAGGAACAACTTTTGCAGTAAAATTTTTCTGAAACACAAACTGTAAAGATATTAGCAATATGCATATTTAGTTATATATAACGGAACGACTGAAGATGACCGGACCCCCTCTCCGATTTTCTTCATCTTTGGCATACTCACTAATTGAGGCCTCCTAATCACGAATCTGAAGTTAAAAGTTGTCGGAAACGTTTAGAAATTGCAAAATAAGGCATTAGTTTTTGGAATGGAAACAGTCGATTTTCCCAAAATTTTTTTGTTTCACAAGCAAATATATATATATATTCCTGATAGTACCACAACACCAAATTTTAACTGTTTGCCTAACCTAACCACATGTCAATGGTTTGTGAGGCTAGCGTCAATGGTTCGCAATTATTTTGCAATTACTAGACGTTTCCGACAAATTTTAACTTCAGATTTGTCATTAGCAGGCCTCAATTAGTAAGTATGCCAAATATGAAGAAAATCAGAGAGGAGTCTGGTCATCTTCAGTCATACCGATATAACAATGAATTAAATATAACTGTATGGTGGATGACTTTTGCAAGAAATGTGGAATGTGTGTTAATCCTGCAGGATGGAAGTGATATGCTGAGAAAGATATTTTTGAATGAAAATGCCCGGTCACTGCCAGGGTGAAGCTGGTTGAAATTGCAGAAGTCTGAAGTATTGGGAGAGGACAAGGAAAGTATATCTAATATAGCAACATTATCAAAATGATGCAATATATGTAACATGAAGATGTTGTTCTTGCATTATTATTTGTAGAATAAGACAATATTAATCAATACTAAAAATATTTTGTCTTGTAACACAGCTAAAATATATACTTTCATAACTTGATCAAAATGCAAAACATTCCTGCACATACTATTACATTAGCAATTAATCAGTATCACGTATGTCACATATTTGCTTGAATTGTTTTAAGTCTCCTTCGTGCACAAATGGGCTAATCACAACTGGACCTACAGTTTCAAGTGGGATCTGAACTATTGTGCAGTGTGCCTCCACCAGGTACCAAACCCTTTACCCCTTGATTACAAGGTGATGACATTACCACTACACCATCTGGGAGGCCCGCCCACCCACCACATCATCATGAACAAACAACATACAATAATTGTTTTTAACCAACACATATAAAAATGACTAGATTTAGAGAAACAGTCGGTAACAATCCAGGCAAGAAAATTTTATATATATTATTGGTAGCAAGTATAGCTTATATTACCAATTTTATTTTTTGAAATCGTGGAGTTTTCGAACAAGTTTATGATGGAGGTTCTTAAACTTTCACTTACTGTATGGACCCCCTCCCCCAACTAAATGTACTTTGTTGCTGCAGACCCCAGGACTTCACTGAATGTCTGAAGTCCTAAATTGCATCAATTATTGCCAATGATTTCTTTATTTTTCAGATAAAGGAGGATAAGAATTATTTTTCACACAACTATGTCTTTAAGAGACACACTAATATGTTCCGAGCCCTCTTAGCTATTCCCAGAAAGTACTCTTGAGCCCAGAAATTTAGAAGGGACTTATAGTGTCTGATATTTTGACGATCTGAAAATGTGGATTTTGTATTGTAAACAATCTAACATTCATAAAAATGCTTTTGACTAGCGAGCTGTGGAATATAGATATTTAACATTTTAATTAGAAATGACTGTCTATTTTCATCAAACCTTCACAAGTATAAAAACCTGTAACATTGCTTCAATTCTTGTCTGGCCCCATAGAATAGCCCTGGGGGCTGCTGATCGTAGGTTAACACTACCCGATACAATGACATTTTTTTCTAAAGTCAAATGTTACAATGTTCGAATTTTGGTATCGATGTGTACTGGTAGATCATCAGTATCATTTCAGACCAAATTTCTATCAATACACAAATGAACAAAAACGTTAACGATGCGATCTTGCTCAAATGAATTTCTTCATTTTTACAGGAGAAAGTACTTACGGAATTGAGTTTCTATAGATTGTTCGAAGGTCGTGGATGTATTTTTTTCCATCGTGCAATATATTTGACCGCAAATTCATGTATCTTTCAAGAAAAGTATCTTTCCGACACTCTCCAGTAACCAGATGTCGCGTACATTTAATGATGTAACCCCTTGAAGTGTTTCCAACCACGCAATTGTTTTGCAAGAATTTTTTTTATTTTTTGAAAGCTGTATCGCATTGTGTTACAAACAAAATTTTAACTATGCTTGCCTAACCTTGCCGGAAGTGGTTTGTGGGGCTATCCGTCAATGGTTTTTTGGGGTTCGAACCTGGGAAAAATCCGAAATCAGTAACACCAAAGTAGGTATTTTTCGATTAACAAGGTTGGAAATACTGCATACCAACTGATGATTGTGGCCGCCATCTTGTGGTACGCAAGCGAAGAAAGCAAGAACAATAATTACTGTTAATGTGATAAATTAAAGTTATTTTCTTCGCAAGAGCAAAATCTCACCTTCAAGAAACTTTCGCAATGCATAATCGGTAAGTACAAATGTTAAAAATGACTAAAGAAACGAGTGTAAAATGTGTTTGTGCGAGATCGCACCAGTACCAACAAAAACGATAAAGAAAAATTAAGATTGTCTTACCAGTTCATTATTCTCCTTATTCTCACATAGCTGCTTGACAAACTTGGAGCGCCGTTCGTTGGCTTCCTTATCCATTTTGCAAATCCGGCACCAAATTTTACTGACAAGGCATATCCTTCGTAAATCGTCCCCATCAAGAAATTTCAAAATGCGTGAAACTGCCGGCCAGTATGTACTTCGATCCCCTAGGTACGATATGAAGTCCACATGATCACGACCTTCGAGAGACCGCCTAGGTGTGCTATGTAATAAGCTCCTGCAACACACTTTTGCATAAGACAGACTGTTTCTCCTTTGTTCCATGAAACTGGAAACATCTTTGGTTTTAACACTGACTGGGCTGCTGAATTCCAAACTCGACAAACAACCACTTGTACTTGCTTCATCATATGATCTGATGTGTCTATCTTCACTTTTGAATGACAACTGACTTGCTGATTCACTTCGGCGAATACTCTTATTATTGAGCACACAATACTTTTTGGAAAAGTAATCAGGAACTGTGGTTGGAACGGCATATTTCGGCGCATCTAAACTTTCGTCGCTGCCCGAAACTGCAGAGAGATCAAGGGTTTTCCTTGGAATGTCTTTGGCGAACTTCTTGCCGGGACAAACAAAAAGACTTGTGCACTCACTATCCTTCTTGAAGTATTTATCCTCCTGTAGATCTTCTAAGGCTAATGCGGGTGTGCACGAAGATGCATCCTTATGCACCTGAACATTTGCAGAGCGTTTTAGGGATGGGTAGGAGTTACTTCGGCTTTTATGCAGAGAGCACCCTGAGGATGTTCCTATACTCGAAGAACTCTGTAGCGAGTCTGGAGTGGTTATATAGCCACTGTCATCTTCTATATGATTCACATGCCAATTAAATGCACTTCCATTCTCTATTATTACATTCTTTGGACTTTGCTTTTCACATGCACTTCTCTCTGTATCAACTTCAAGCATTCTGGAAGCCATCTGGAAAAAAAAAATACTGCTTAATATAAAGTTATTGGTATCTCCTGGGTTATGAAAAGCACTATGAATATTTAAATCTGATCTCTCTCGTAGTTGATCTACCACATTATGACAATTAGATATCATACGACAGAAAGAATGACTTAAAAACGACCTCTCAGCTAGCCATCACAATTTTCATTTAAAGAAAGATAACATGCACAATGTTAAAATTTTAGTATAACTGAAATTTTAAATATATTCTGTTTCCAAATTTATATAAAATACAAAAAAACAACTGCTGGATCTTGTTTAATTTGCACAAAAAAAGTTTATCCCTACCAATGGAAATGAAGAAAACTACAAATGTGAAAATTAAATACAAGGGCCCAATTATGTACACTATATGATAGCCTATTTTCTATTCATAACACATTAAATTTTCAGCGTGCATATTGTTATTATTAAAATAATAATTTGGCTAGTCAGATATATTAAATAAAAAATACTTCTGAAGTGGGAGGGGAAGGTGGTAGTCTAATGCGAATACGAACTTTTTGGATTCAACCAATCGAGTTTCGAATTCTTACAATGTCCAAATTGCGAGAAAACCGTTTCAACAATGAATCTGTCAGATATATATACAATATGTAATCAGGTGCGTTTTACCTCATCAGAAAATATACGTTGGCACAAGGAGGCAAAAATCGAAGGGTTACTAATTTTAAAATAAAATAAAATTAACCATATGTAAACCATCCCAAACAAATTAATTTACTTGAACCATGTTCTCCAAGGCAATTTTGCTGCATATTATTTTATTTGTATGTATTTTTTATAAAGAAAAAGCTTTAAGCATCACTACTTCGATACCCACCAACGTAACATATGATGGCCCCAGGGAAGGCGCGGGGAAGATGGAGGGAAAATCTCTATCCCAACAAATATTTACATTTTCACAATTATATAATCAAAGTAAATCTTTTTGAATGAATGTATTCTGCACATTTATTGCTCTCGAGAAACAAGTTATAATTCAACAAATTTGTTAAAAATGCACCTTTTCGACAAAATGAATAGGTCAAAGTACCTTGATATGAATCAGGAAACCGGTCTTCAACTACAGCAAACATACAACAAAATTAAAAACACAAATTTTAGATTTGCACGACGGATTACTGTAGTTTCCTTACCATTTACTCATTCTTCTCGAAAGCTACTTTTATAAAAACACGATATGTCGAGAAACTGTCCAAGCCACGCCAGCAATTTAATTTCGTTCAAATTTCCTACAGATGCAACTAGCGACCAATGGCATTTCGCGGGTAATCAGCTGGCACCAAAGAGTAAGAACAGAAACTAGAAGGCATGGAGTATATGTTACTAAATAACCTGCACCACATGGTAAAATGATAGAGAAATATAATTTCTTATAGGGGAAAGAAACAGCCTAGTTCAATAAATTGAAAATCATTATACATAATACAAAAAAAATGATTGAAATTACGAAACCTATGCTGTCATTTATTTTCGTTTATTGAATTTGTTCGCCATGGGACAAATCGTAATGTCAAATTAAAACAAAAGAAGAATGTCACAGATTCACATGTTTCATTTTGTGTGTCGGTCGAGACGATATTGTGATATATATTAGATAAGGTTTTGATATATTAGGTAAGTTATAAAAAGTGTTGAAAATAAAACAATGTGATCACGGAAAACAATATATAATTTTTAGTGAAACGAACTAATACATCAAAAACATAAAAATTGAATTAAATCCAGTTAACAGCCTATTTCAAAAGATTCTCGTAATTGCTATGATCGTATAATAGTAAAAGCATGCTTGCTTATACAATTATACAATTTTTTAAAAAGTAGCCTTAATATTATTTTCATGCTAGATTCGATAGTGGGAATAGGTTAAACAATTTATAGTGCTAACCTCGCACTTGTTTTTATGTTTGTATATTGGTTGATTGTTTGAATGAAAACTAAAATTTCGTCGAGGTATTTTCTTTCATCGTGGAATCAATTTGACCGGGAAATCGTGTACTTTTCAAGAGAAATATCTCACCGACGCACAATTGCCATTGCTTTCCCTACGTGAACCGGATGCTGCATATGTTTGATGACTAACCCCCGTCAGTGTTTCCAACGCCCCTTTTTTTAACTATGCTTGCCTAACCTAACCTTATCGGAATGGTTCGTGGGGCTATCAGTCGGCTACCCGTTCGTAATGTACAATTGGTAACACTTCACTTTACTATACCTGAGACAGATTTCTTCAAATTTACAGGAGAAAGTACTTACGCAAATCATTTTCTGTAGCGTTGTTGATGTTCGGGAATGTAATTTTGATTCATTTTAATGCGAATGCATGTGGTTTTGTACGAAAATCTATTTCCGACGTGCTATTGCTGCTGCTGCCATTTGCTTCCTGCATGAGAGCACAACATGCTCTCGTATTGTCTGTATATGCTAAATTGAACGAAAGGAGTGCTAATGGAACCAAACCTAACAGGCCTAACCTAACCTAGTAGGCATACCTCGTCCCCGTGATGGTTTGTGGGGCTATCGTGAATTTTTGGGCTAACGTCAATGGTTTTTCTGGCTCAAGGAACGATCAACGGTAAGCTATCGCCATGTTGTGTGTGGAAATAAACAACAACAGTAAATACTCGTAAAAATATACTTACTTTCCTAACAAATTCAATTATTTCACCTAAATAAGTGTTCCGGAATGCAGAATAGTACGTTAGCAATGTAAAAATGCGAAAGAAATGATTCCCAGGTGTCTCAGGTATAGTAAAGTAGTACCGTACAATTTGCACACGTGATGAATATAGTAGGTATTTTTCAGTGAAGAAGGTTGGAAACACTGCATACCCACTACAGTAGTCAAGTTTTGCCCACCATGTTCCGCAATACACAATTGCTAAGTACGAACCATGTGAAACACACAATATCTGAGTTTAATGTGTCTCCGATCTATGAAACTGGTACCATAATTTAATTGACAAGTTGGAAGAGTTGATTGAGGGACGTGGGCAAGTGGTACAATGCCTCTAAAGTTTGATTTCCCTGAATCAATGGCATGGAGAGCCATAGCAAGGATGGAAGCTGGACAAACAGAGGGAGCTATCAGTAGCCCTTGGAGTGTCTCAAAATGCCATTTCTCACCTGTAGATTCGGTTCCAAACAACAGGAAATGCGCGACGAATGTAAGATCAAGTTCGTCCGCAAGCAACAACTGCAAGAGACAACGGGTACCTCTTGTAAATAACCGATTGGAACAAACGACAGAATGCAACAAAACTACAATGTGCCATTCTCACAGCAAATAGGGTGCAGGTGTCATCTTAAACTGTATGCAATCATCTTCTTAAAGATGGCCTCTATGCATATAGACTCATGCTGTGTGTTCCATCAGCTTTCAGTCCGTAGATACTTGGCTGAGGAACATCGCAATTGGGGCCACAACGAATGGGGTTGAGCGCTGTTCTCTGATGAGTCGCGTTCAGCCTCCAGCCTTACAATAGACGTACCTTATCTGGAGGGAATGTGGAACATGATATAACCCTGCTTTTGTGCAAGAAACATTCTAAAATGGAGCTGGTGGACTGATGGTGTGGGCTGGAATCAAAATTGTGGGACGTACGGACCTCCGCGTCATTGAAAATTGTAGTTTGACGGGCCCTAGATATGAGGACGAGAACCTCAGATCTCTTGCCATGCCGTGCGCAGATCCAATAGGCGATCGTTTCCTTTTCATTGGCGATAATTCTCTTCCTAACAGCGTTCTGTTAGTGCACAACGTGCCCGAGGACGAGAGAATAGAGAGCATGGAGTGGCCAGCGTGATTACTGGACTTAAATCCCATAGAGAATGTCTGGGATATCCTTGGCAGATGCATTCTAGGTAGAATGTCACCTCCCTCAACTCTTCCAGAGCTGAAATTGCCCAAAGTGAAGAGTTTCGAGGAGTCCTCCAAGCTCTCATCGAGCCCATGCCACACAGATGTGCAGCGGTGCTGGCCGTTCGAGATCACACACCGTACTAGGTGTGCGTTACTGCTGGGACCCTGTCCGTTTCTGAGCTGTTCTGTTGATACATACATTGCTCTATAGTGGCGCACATCATGTGAGCATTGGTTCAAGCGACTGTAGGGTCTTTCTGTTACCTGTACTAATCCATACTCTAGTGTATCTGTTCTTTGTTCTTTCAGTTGCATAACCATTGGCTGTACATGGTTTTCGTCTAGTTCTTTCTGTTCCTCTCTTGATCCAAGAAGGCAGTGGATAGTAGGGCAGGTCAATTATCAGACAAGGCACTGTTATTGTGAATTATTGTGAAAGCACAGAATCGGAATCTTCAAATGGGCTTTCTCTTAGAACCATTATCATGGTTATTAGAGACATACTTGCAGAAAAATGTTATCCCCCCTGAAGTAATATCTGGAAATTTACTCACGGTGATTGATGGTATGGCTCTTATTCAGAGAGTAAAAGAAGAGTAGTCAAAATTTGGTGAGGTCTATCTGTCTTATGCATTGCTTTGTGGAAGGAAATTGGAGTCCAAGAATCGATGTCTGTCTGATGCGTACAATAAGACGTCTATATACGTAGAACACCGAAAGGACAATCACATGGGAAGAACTCAGGCATCAGCCACAGAGCATCTCATCTTCCCAGATCATCAGAAAGTGAATGAAGTTCCTAAGTCACGTAATGAATAAAACAACCCTAATTGCATTTCTTGTTAACGAATGTATGAAACCAGAGCATTTTGTAAATCTTTTCAATAAAACACTTCACGAACTGTGGATATAAATTATGCAAAATCACATCTGGAGTGAGCCCCAAAGTGCTCAATCTCAACAGTAAACATGAAAAAGATATGGTAATTTGTTGGTGATTATTGCTGCTGCTAATGAGAGGCTCAGATGACGCAGATGTGTGTATTATGTGTTTTAGATTCCATGAAAGAATCATTGTTAATTTTTTTATAAAATAAGTACCAAAATACCCATGATGGTCCTTGGCATTAGGAAAATAGCTTCAATTCTTATTAAAAATGTTTGTTGAGATATGATAAGTCTCCATATGCATTTGCAGGAAAAGGAAAAGCAAGTGCATTGAAAATCCTTCCTGCCAACAGACAAACACAGGAAATATGTTCGCAGCCTCGGAGATCAAAGGGATCTCAATGAAAAAGTAATTGGCAAATTGTAGTTCTCGTGCTTACTGTATGTTTCAAAATCTTCCGTAGATTATGTGAATGACATAGCAAAGAAGGGTGAGATAGACATTTATCAACTTGCACCTTGGAGGAACTGTCTCAAAAACACGCTTAACGTACTATTATAAAGCCGCTGTAAGCAAGAGATGTCCTCTGAATGATCCATGTACAGTGTCTCTCAAAAGTTTTAGGACAACGACATTTTAAACTAGGCAACCCAATTTACACAAGGTGTTGGTGGGTTGCGTGCAGAGTTAGGCTCATTAAGAGAAAAAGAAAAATTATTATAAACCTCTTCCTTCGAAATCTGAATTCCTTGTATAATCCAGATTTTAAATTTTCCGGAATCTGGATATTTTTGGCCATCCCTAGTTTTGAGTGTGTGACTTTTGTGTAAAGTTAAGTCTAAAAAAACACAGTGGATAGGAACATATAATTAGACTGCACTACACATTCTGGAGAGTGGTGCATTTCAAACATAACTGGGCCATGTTCTGATTGTTAGTCTCCAAATTTATCATGGTGTGGGCATTTTGTTCACTGTTAGACTTCTAATTATGTCGGTTAACACATACTTCAGAGTGCTTTCTGTACGTTTTCTGAAGATAATTTTTCCTTCTGTATACCCCTATGTGATTCTTTGTTTGGGAGCAGTCATCTTGGATACAGAATGATGATGCCATCTACTTCACGTGTGTGTGGGGTGCAAAGGGATATTTCTACTCTTGCTTTTGTTGTTAGGTTAGGCAGGTCATGTTTAGGGCTCTTAGCATTAAAATAAAGCCCCTGAATACAATAAACACCTGATCATGTAATGTCTGCCCTCGAGCACAAAACCTCTTCTAGTCTCGCTCAAAAATCTGCAGAAACTCATGTCTGAGTCAACCGGAAACCAAGAACACCTGCTCGTGCAAGTTACATTTCAAATCATAATTTCACCAGTAAATGGTACTTAGTGAAACTTTTAACTGTGCTAATTAGTTTCTTCAAGCTTCGAACTTAAGTTTCACCATCAATTCCAGTATTTTAAAACACTTTGTATGCTCCTATAAAACTTTTAAAAATCATTAAACATTCGGAACCATCGCCCATAACTGTGACATGTATCAATCTCAAGGTTGTTTTTAATTTCACAATCAAGTGGCTATTGCAATATTTTAATCATTTTCTCTTGAACTCAAGGACGAAAACATTAGCTTCCAATTTTTTTTTTGGGGAGGGGGAGGAGGAGGGGATTTTGTGAAATCAGCATAAGTTTATTCTCTTATGTAAGAAAGTGAAAATTGTTTTAAATGCAGAAACACGGCTGAATCTGATGGCAAATTTAATATCATTAATAATTATTAAGTGATTGCCAATGGATTTATAGGTTTGCTATAGTGTTTTCTGATTCAAAAACATCATATTGAACTGTAATTTAGTGCAAATTAGCTTTGTATTGCATGTTGAGTAACTTTTAATTTGTATTTTTGAAGGAACATGGAGCAGAGTAATAAGGAGCAGGCGCCAGCGAAGACTCCCATGGTATACATATGTGGAGGTGAGTTTATTTACAATAGTTCATATGAAGCTGCATGCTCTAAGCATGCATTAGAAATTGTGAGATAGCGCGTATTTGGCATAAAACTTGAATTGTGGCCTTTTTTTTGCAATTTTTAACACATTTTGTGCTTAAAAAAACTAAAAATACTGTGAAAATCCAACATTCACGTTTGCAAGAGTCTGAATTCATTCTTCGTTAACATCCCAACAAGAATGAACTGAACTTTTTAACAAGGGACACTCTGGTGACCTGCGCAATCCGTCAGGCAAATTTTCAAGACAAAGATAAAAGGTCGAGTGTGACTCACTTTGTTTAGTAGGGTATCACTGGTGGCATGCTTCTCCACTACCTTCCTTGGTCAAGCCCTGCCTTTCATCATCTTACGTCAGGGTTAAATGCATTTGTTTTTAGATTAGGCATGTTAGCTTCAGGGCTCTTGGCATTAATACACTTCAACTTTTATGACGTGACAAGTTGAAGGGTGGGGCTTGGCCAAGAAGGTGTTTGAGGATTGTCCTATAAGTGTGACCATGTTTAATATCGACCTCATTTATTTCTGGATTTTACATCAATGTGGTGATCTGGAAAGGTGCCTAAACTTAGAATTACTGCACGTGACGGAGAATTTGATATAGAGTAACATGCACTTCATTGCAGTGATCCTAAAATTATTATGTACAATTTAAGAGTTTTGTGGGAATGTTGAAGTTCCATACTGAAACATATTTCTAGTGAAAAACAATGTGAAAAGGCAAAGAGAAGTATTGAGGCCAAGCATCCGTAAACAGTTTGTTTTCGGCAGCAAAACAATGAAAGACTGGTGCAAAATATTTAAAGGAAAATATTTGTAATATCTTTTATTATTACCTCGGCATAATTTTCACAGAATAAGTTAATTCTGTTTTTCGTTAGTGTTGCAATACCAAATCAACTTATTAAGAATGGTCAGTATTGCTGCTACAACAATTTTTTGTCATAGTCTTCTTCTTCTAAGAGAACCAAACACAACTAGCCTAACCTAACCACCACACATTCAGGGTGTCGACCAGTCTGGAAAACCTGGAAAAGTCAGGGAAATTTACAATTTTTCTGGAAAAATTTGTATTTTTATTTCTGGGCCATACCAAAGCTAGTGACTTGTTACTGGTATTTGAAGAAGGTGTAAAAGGTATCAATTTGAAAAAAATAGTGCAAATATCCATGGATGGACCAGCAGTTAACTGGAAATTTCTCACCTTTTTCAAAGAAAACATTGCTATTAATGAGCCAGAAAGTACAACATTGCTGGAAATAGGAAGCTGCGGACTTCATGTTCTTCATGGTGTTTCAAAGCATCTTTGCAGAGTTCTGGTTGGAATGTAGTAGTATTCTTAAGAGCAGTGTACAATTTATTTAAACATGTTCCAGCTCAGAGAGCAGATTTCACAAGAATTACAGGATGAAAAGTTTTTCCAAAAAAGTTTTGTCCAATTCGGTGGTTAGACAATGGAAGTGTGGTGGAATAAGCACAGTACCTTTGACCATTTCTGAAAACCTTTGCTGACAGAGTTTCTGGTACCAAGGAACAACCAAGATGTGAAAGCTTTAAAACTATTAAGTCACAAGTGAGGAATCAATCCTCTGTTACCAGTCAGGCTAGCTTTCTTTCAGCTGATATAGAACTCTTTCTTGTCAGGTTTCAGTCTGATTCACTAATGGTACCTTTCCTTTATGAACATTTGCTCAAGCTACTGAAATCCCTTATGTGCAGGTTTATAATGAAGTTCATTCTGCTAGAAGCTCTAAGTTCTGAAGATCTTTCGAAACTAAATCTAACTTATCCAGAATGTGTGTGTTCTGCAAAAGGAGTTTACATTGTATTTGTAACCCGAGCAGCATTTACATCTGTGAAACTATCTGACATTCAGGTATTACATTTTCGTGAAGATTGTCTGAAAATATTGCAATGTGTAAGAAGATATGTATGAGATCACCATTGAAATATAGGCTCACATATGGTACAGCATGTCTCTCTCCAGCATTTGTTTTGGATGGAAAAGTGGGTGAAGACCAAGTAAATGTGGCATTACAAGTCCTAGTTGAAAAGCGCCATTTTTCTGGCCCTGCTGCAGGTGATATTCTTAAAAATATCAAAAGAGGGGCTTTAATTGTATTTATATCATCCCCTAATAAGTCTACATCATCATCGTATGCTAAGAACTGAGTCATACCATTTAATTTTAGTCCTTCGTTAGTTTCTTTTACCTTCCTAACAGCATATTCTAAGGCAAAATTAGAGAGTAATGGAGATAATGCATCTCCTTGTTTTAACCCATCATGAATTGTAAATTTGTCAGACACATTAATACCCACACGAATTTTACTTTCTGTTTCACTGGTGCATACTTTTATCATACTAACAAGCTTCTTAGGTATTCCAAACTCTACTAATATATTATATAATTTATCTCTTTTGACCGAATCATATGCTTTTTTTGAAATCAATGAATAGCTGATGGACATTTTGATTATATTCAGTCAACCAACAGAGTGAAATGGTCAACATTTTGCTCTGTTGGGATTTACAGAGCTGTCCTGTCATGGCTCTATGAGCATCCCACTATCGGCAGAAGTGGGGTATGGTTGGTGGACTACAATGTGATCCTCCCAGCTAGATCCGAGGGATCCGCTGACCAACGACAGGTGCGGTCCTCCATTCATGATGGGGGTTAGGCGTAGAGCTGACAACTCTGCACTAAAAAGACATGTCAAGAAACAGGTCACTCTGATGCAATAATTAATTACTTCTGATTCAGTCTTTTATTAATTAATAAATTTATTGTTTTAAGTTCACATTTCAAAATGTGTAGCTTTGTGTTGGTTGGATTCATGGCTTTCATAGCGCGTAAAATGCAGGCTCCTCTGGAAAAGGGCTGGCACCTGAATTTTATTGTTTTCTCTACCCCTGCTCGCAAACATATATCAATATAGGACTTTTATTACTCTTTTATAACTAAGTGTGGATTTATAGGTACTTAAAGACTCTCTAAAATAAAGAAAAAATACATCAAAATGTGCATTGAACATGAACTTATTTCAATTTTATTTTTCTAATGCACAGTCATACTGTATTAGCATCACAGTTTCCACATAAAAGTGGGCTAACGATTCGCAAACTATTAATATTGTTTCATTCGAAATTCACATCTCCTGGACAACCCTAAACTGTCTGATAAATATAGACAACATGTGGACATCCATCCAGAGATGTCCACAATAATCACTATGCTACAGATTTCAGGTAATGAACATGAGCTACTTTAGTGCATCTTCAGTCAAAGTTTTGATTGATTCATATGCAACAATACTTGTACACCATCCCATTAATGTAATGGTATAATTTACTTACTATTGATGTTTTTTCTTCACAGAATGCCATCACGAGAATGAGATTCGTCCGAGAGATCCCATCCGATGCAGAGAGTGTGGTTATCGAATTATGTACAAGAAGAGGACCAAGAGATGTATCCTTTCTCTTTCTGGTGTTGGTTTGCAGAATGGTGCTAGATTATTACAGGGTTCCCACTGACCTGGAAAAGTCGGGTAAATCCACTTTTCATTTTTGCTGGATTGAAAACTGAAAATACATTCCCTTTTCTTCACAAGTAGTTTCATATGATATTGTATTTATTTTTCTTAATCTATCAGGTTGATGCAGAAGTTAGCAGCATTTTTTCAGTGACACTTTTTTTTATTTGATACTCATTTGAGATAAACAAAAGACAGAAATCAATCAGTAATATATTTTTGTTCATTGTCTGTCGACCAATGCTGGGGCAGTTTTTCGATTCCATGCCTGAAGAAATCAGTTGATTTTGGTTTAAAGACATCATCAAGCCAAGTTTGAAGAGCATTTTCGTTACCAAAGGAGTTTCCTCGAAGATTGGCGGATTGAGAGCTGAAAAGGTGGAAATCCGAGAGTGCAAGATCAGGGAAGTAAAGAGGATGTAGAATAACCTCCCAGCCAAGCTCCTGGATTGCAGTTTTTGTCATGTTCGCAGAGTGTGGGCATGCATTATCATGTTGCAGCAGCACTTCCTGGCCTACTCGCTGATTTGCGTTGTTCACTTAAAGCATGTGGTATACTGAACCTTACCCATGAAATGCAAATGTCACACGATGTTAGAATGCTCATAATTCATCACATTTGCTAATTGTCTGGTTGACTGATGTCGACCATCATGGATTAAAGTGTTTAAGCAGTCTTTGTTAAAGACCGATGGTCTTCCTGAACTTAGAGAATCACTGAAGTCAAAATTTCCCTTTTAGAAATGACAATACCATTTTCGTGTCCTGCTTTCCCCGTTGGCATTCTCCCTGTACACAACACAATTGTTTCGAGCCACCTCCGCTACCTTTGCTCCTCTGTTAAACTCGGAAAGAAAAATATGTCTAAAGCGTTCGTTGTTTTTTTTTTTTTTTCACTTGTCACTTATTGTTTTTTAGTCCACAAATAACAGTCTTCCTTCAAATCTGTGAAATTCAATGCATATTTACAAGCACAACAATGCCACTCCAGTTGACGAATGTTAAGCAATATAATATTCTAACACCGCAGTGTTGCCATACCATACCACTACAAACTTATGCATCAATGCAATATTTTCAACAATGTTGAATAAATGTGATTTGTTTGATTAACAATATAAAGTTTAAGACAACACTTATTTAGTGGTATGATAAATCATTGTCAAGTGGTCTGAAAAGTGATTTAAAAGTACCTAGAGAAAGAGTGGGAACCCTGTATTATTATGGATTGATTTTTATGACCTAAAATTTCCAAAAATACGCCCTAATAATGATATAAATGTTGATTCAAGTTCCGAGGAATATAGTTCAAACAAGACAGGTCAACACAAACAGCAAACTGATGCAAGAGCTTGTTCACCTTTTTTTCCCTGCCCTTGCAATAAACCGGGGGTGAAGAATTCACAATAGTACTCGATCGTTATTATTTGGATTTTCACACGCTTGCCAGTCCTTGTAGTTCACTGGAATTTTCCATATATGATGCTGGGTCTCACCCAACCTCACATCAATTTGTCTCAGGGGATGGGGGATTAAGACAACCAGAGTATGGTACTGATCAGTTAACAATCAAACCCTGTGTGCCGTCATGTCATAATGTGAAATTTTGCAAATGTTTGTGATTTGCATATTATGTTAATTTAAAATGAAAGTATCTGTATGTTGCATGATGTTTTGTTCAGAATTATTTTCCTTAATGTTGACTCAGTGGTTGTATTTGATGCCAGATGAAATATTGAAGCTCTCAAGATCTTTCTTGATTCCAAGAAGGTTCCATTGCAACAAGATGAAATTCAAATGGTGATTTGGTGAGCAACTCATCTTTGGGAGTGTGGAAAATGTATATAAATAAGTGAAATGACAGGTATTAAATTTTTTTAATGAACTAATACTATTTCTTTTTTTCAAAAAAAGTGTTGCTTATAATTTAGTAAATAATAGGGTGGTATTTCAAGGAGTCTACATCACCCTTTCTAGTTGCAATTTTTAGACCTGTGTGAGGGGAAGTACCCTATGATTGAAAAGAAGTTACTATAATTTCCCCCCGACTGGAAAGTTTTGAAAATACCACATTGGTAGGGAATATCACTTTCAGAGTGAAAGGATGTGTTTTAGGGGTGAGGGGGTTACAGACCCATTTAGTGCAGTACAGATTAATCTGTATGTGCATAATTTGTTCTTTACAGAACTAGTGCTGTATATTACAAAATAATCCAATAAATCTTATTTCGAAACTAGCTTCTATTCTTCTAGCAATGATTTGTTCTTCACCAGAACATTTTCACTACTGATAGAGCATAGCTAGTCACTGTTGTGCATTTGTATATATAATTTGGTAGTGTCAGCTTGGTAAGGTTATAGGAAACCAGTACTACACATTGCTAGAAGAATAAGATCCACTTTCAAAATAAGATTTCTTATATTTATAGAGGCTTTATTCACTAATTTTCTTCACTCTGAGAATATACAAGCATCCTCCCACCTATCCCCAAACTCAACCAAGGACCCCTTGCTGTGAAGAACAGAATATAAGATAGTTTGACGTTGGTGAAATGAAATATCACTTAAATGCAGTATTCATTCGATCACAACTTTTTACAAGATCCTTGCTCACAAGTATCGGTTCATACAGTTATGTAGCGATTGTTTCACACTCCCCCCCCCTCGTTTCTTCATAGGATAGGGTGACCATAATGTTTTGACCCAAAAAGGGACATCCTAGGGAGGTCAGTTTAATCCTCATGATAAATTGGTTAGATCTAATTATAGAACTATTGTAATTAACAACATATTATTAAGGTAAGGATCACCTAATTGATAATTGTAAATGAAATATGATCTCCCGTTGTCAAAAGGTATTAAATTTTGTAATCTCAGTATGACTTGCACAGTGTTTCTGGTCCTTTCTGATCAAACTTTGATGTTAGTCTTACTCTGAAGTTGAGGAATGCTAGAAGTATTTAACTGAAGAACCAATCTCATTGAGAACTACTTTATCCTTCTCCATAAAACTCCTGCCCCCCTCCCCCCTTCAAAAAAAAAAAAAAAAAAGAACTTACCCCACATATCTGACACAGAACGAGAGATTTGTCTTTTGAGTTGGTGTTGAGACGCAGGAACTTAAATTCTTGTTGCAGGCCCATATTGAAACTACATGTACACTTCTTGACCATGCTCATTCACTGCTCTACAAATAACTGAACAATTCGCGACACGAGCTAACATAGACAATAAACTGCTGTCTGCTCGAACATTCTTGATGACAATTGATTGTTTTGAAGTGCATGAAATGTTAAACTAGCATGATGCTAGTTTAAAAATTCCAAAATTTTTTGCATGAAATGTGTGTCAAAAAAAACTCCTAAACTTTTATAAATTGGGACAAATAGTGTTTTCTTAATAATAATCATGAGACAATTTGTCACTCCTCTGAAACAGGAGTTTCCCGGTCAAAATGAGACACAGTGTCACCCTATTCATAAAGTAAAGTAAGTTAATGATTCGCAAAATGGTCAAATATTGCATTTATGTAAAACTGTACTTTCATTCATTCACTGTATCATATTCTGCTGTTACGATTATTTTTTTTACATTCTCATATAGCACGTGTCCTACAAAGTTCATTTGGCCATATTACATCAAAATGAAAGGTGAATAGATAACAATGAAACAAAACTTGTGAATCAAAAACACTTGTTTATCGAACTTTCAAGAAAAAAAAACTTGAATCATACATAAATACACACATACAATCATCCAACAATAGTGTATGCCAAAGATTGAAATAATCTGCAATGGAGATACCGTTACATTGTGTCTCACACAAGTTAACATACACCCAAGTGAACTAGTTTATTTTTTTTAATTTCCTGGATTTTCAGATACAAAAATAAATCATTTCACTGTACATTGTGCCTTTTGCGTCTAGACTTCTCTTCTCGATTTATTTTAGGAATATAATCATGCCATGCACCAAGCTATCCATGTAAACTATATTATATACAGTCAAGCAACCGTACCAGTCTATATATATCTAAATAGGCAGTCTACAGTCCCATTTGTCTATACATCTGACAATGCCGTGGCACATTTTCACTTTCTTTTTTTTTTTTTTTACCTTTATATACAGGCAAATGCATTCTGGATGCAACTGTCAAGGAATAATGTATTTGCACTACTAAAAAACCTTTATACGAGTTCCTTTTTTTTGCGTGTGCTTTACTTAACCAGTGTTCAAGACCACATGAACAACTATACAAATTTGGAAGTAATGCATACATATTTCCACATCTGTTAACATATGATTAACTCAAAACTTTTGGCTAGTTTCAAAAAGCAGGTATCGTTATGGAAGATCTGGTTATTTCTCGGGGAGGGAAGGTCCTTAACTTAAAAACCCATCCCTTGCAGTTTACTATAGGAAGACACAAGTCATACAGATTCTTAACTTTAAATTGCATAATTTTCATATGCAAGGAAGAAATTTTGTACATATACATTACGTGAGATTGTTAACATTTTTGAGATTACATTCAAATATACTAGAAAAAGATACAAATAGTTTTAAAAGACTGATATTCATTACTTTTTTTTCTTTTATATGCACTGTCATTTACGGCAGATGCAGAACACAAATTAGCTTGCATATTTAAAGAGCACCAAATCAAAACAAAAGCAACAATGGTAATGAAGAATTTGTACATCATGATAGCTTTTATTGAGCATTTGTGTAATATCAATAACACACTCTAAAAAACTTTGTATCCGTTATAAATTTGGCCTGAATTTCCAGATGGGAGGAGATCGTGGATCTTTTTGCTTGTTTTTAAGAGCATGAAAATAATTAAGATTCGCAGATATATGAAATGTTTATGAATATAAATAGTGTCTTGATATAAATCTCCATTATCAATAACTGACAGGCAATTAATCTCCCTGGGGCCTCCCTAGCGGTGTTGTAGTAATGTCTTCATCTTGTAATCAAGGGGTTCCGTGTTCAATACCCAGTAGATCCCACTTTAAATTGTAGGTCCAGTCCTGATTAGCCTATCTGTTCATAAAGTGGACTTAAAACAACACCTCAAACTCCCCCCCATATGTTTTTATGACATGTTGCAATGTGCAGAGGGTAATTTTACAAGTAATAATTTGAATTGGACGAGAGTATTTTGAAGACGAGTTAGTTTGCAATGCATTTTTGGGGGTCCCCCAGTATACAAAAAAATTCAAATAAGTATTGACACGTTTTATGCAAAATGTCTACACCATGGACGTGCAGTCTAAAAGGCTTTGGACTCCAGGTACGGGACACGTGCAGGTTTGATTCTCCTGGGAAAGCGTAACAATTTTTCCTGACATTTCGGCCTGTGTATGGAACCCAAAGACACCCACCATCATGAGGAAATTGGGGAGCTACAAATAAGTAGCATAACCCAGTCATGGGAACCTACGACGACGACGGAGTTCGTTGTGCTGACCACACGTCACCCGGTAACTGGTTGGATGACCTCCCACCTCTGATGGGAGTGAGGCTGACAGTCAATAGGTAGGCACTGGCCGTCAGGGGCTGTTGCACCACGGGTTATTCATGCAAAATATGAAATAAATTTCTCCTCCCATAAGTTACTTTCAAAATAAAAAAAATGCCTATCATTGTGACTTACATGTACTACACAACTGCCAATACATAAACTGATTATAAAAATTCACTGAAACTTAAAAACAATAATAGCACAGTGTAATATTGTTACACCTGGTGCTTCCACCATGTATTTTTTTCTGGGGAAAGAATGCCAAAAGCTGTGCATCAATTTTCCACAGCTAATTACAGATTACAATATTATATGGACAGTGCATATAATTAGAAAGAACAGTTTTATGCAGCAATTACAAAAATGCAAGTAAATCTGATAAAAATCAACAGACATTTTTCTGGCACATTACAGTTTGGGAAATATTAATATTTTTCTTGTTATTAGCAAGTTAACTATAACCAATTTCAGTTACAAGTAAAAAAATGCTTCTTTAAGCATTAACGATTTTGATCACAGGATCTTTGTTTAACAAATTTGGCACACATCAAAGATGGTTCAGTGTCCTCTAACACTACTTCAGAATACTACAAAACATACTGTTCTTTTCTCATGTTTTACCATCTTGTTCCCAATAATTATATTTACAGTTTGAATAAATATTCTGCAGGCAATATCAACATTTTTTTATATCCATCTGGAAAAAACTGTATAAGAACAAATATTAAGATGAGATAAATTGTCAGTGAAGCCCGTAGTGTTGTTTCACTAGCAACTATGAGTAAACAGGATGTAAAATGCACTAAACGTAACATATTTGAAGGCCACAGCACTTTACAAAAATCCGTAAGTAGATTTAGGATATAGCAAAATTTGTTAATAATTGCATGATGATAAAAACATTACTAGTAAATTACTTTCTTTCTGATATTTGTCCAGAAGATTCCAGTAAACTATATTACTTGTGTGCTAGTTCAAAGAATGAGCCCCCCCCCAATTATACACATGTATTTTGTACTAGATTTAATGTTAAAATAGCCATTTCATGATGTACTGGCCAATATTTTGTTTTGAGTTTTTATATATAGAATGTTGCCAGTATGATCTAGTTCACACAAAGTTGTATGTATCTTTACAAAGTACTGATGGTGTAGTGGAGTCACATAGTGGTTCGGATCCCACTATCTGTGTATAAAGTAGACCTCAAATGTATAGTCTAGGAAATAAGGAATTTCCTTACCACTCAATTACTCGTGGACTTGAAATAAAAGTGAACTGCAGACAAAATTCATGACAACAGAACATTCTTCTCTATTTTACATTCCTGAATAATTTATATTCTACGTTTAACCCTATTCTGGTGCCAATGCAACAAAATGTTGGAGCTATTTCGTGGATTTTATATTTTCCGATGTTTTAAATTGTTTAGAAGAATGTATAACAGTTCCTTCCTATGAAAACATTTAAAATGGATTGATATTGACTGCAGGTTGATAGGAAAAAATTGCCACTACACTTGAAACAGTAAATATATTATCCATACATCAAAACTGTTAGCACAAAGACATGTGATTTGTATCTACTTTGTGATATTGAGCACTGTGTGGAGCTGACTATTACCTGAATGTGCAACATTTGATATGGATTGTTACCTGGTAAAAATTTCACTAATCACACATACATTCATTTGTAAAACTTCTACTGGAAAATATCTTTCAAACAAATACCCAACAGGATTACTTTGGTTTTTTGTAACTTCCATTTTGTGTTTCAAATCTTCGTAAAAAGTCTCAATCCTTAATCCTTACATAAAAATTTAAGCACAGCATCATGAGCAATGGGAACAATGGTACCAAGAGGACAAAATGAAGATTTTTTTTTTTATGTACATGTATACATCCATTTTTTATCAAGCATGTTAATGTTACAAGAATATATGGAAGCAACATCAAGTTCAAATATATTCTGGAAATTTTTCATAAACTTCTCGTGTGTTCAGTCATACAGTCACACATGCGGATCAAGCAATTTCGTCCATTCTTTTATAAATAACATTGAAATCCCAAACCAGAATTCAAATGCAGATTTTTCAAAAGTTTTGAATGATACTTCTATTTTCTCAGTCAACCACGGCACAAGCTCAAGTAACCTTATGCACTTCTATATTAAATGTCAATACCAATATTGTAAAAGCAATATCATTAGAAATTGAGGCCAGGTCTTACATATTGTACTAATACTGTCATGAAAAACAACGTTTAGAGAACTTTGCTGTGTCCAATACTTTAATTTCTTGATTGTTGTATGCGTTACAGGCACTGTTTTTACTCTTAAGATATGTTTCACGGCATGTGTTGATTTTGTTAAAAATTTTGTAAAATATGCAATTACGTCGAAAAATGCATCATCACAATATTACCTCTTGAATCATTCGTAGATAATACTGTGTTTAGGTCTCGACCATTTCATTTTGTAAAAACGTTTCCAGAAGTAATGTTTTTTCATACAGCATGAACATCAAGAAAATTTCCTATCAAACTTACTCTCTTGGACTATTCTCCAGTTTTAAAAATGCTTAATATCTGCGGCAAACACTGCTGCAGGTGTTTTTGCAACTTACAAAATTAAAACACACTGGCTCATGTAGAAATAGCAAATTTTTCATTTTAACAACACTTTTTGGATGGTTTATAAAACAACATAGATGATGATGATGATGTAAATCTAGCAATTCCATTAAATTTAATGCATGAATTCCTTAATTTTTCCTTTTGTACACAGAACTGGGATACCAATGTTTTAAAAAAAAAATCGAAGCAACATTTGGTACATGTTCAATACAGATAAATACTGCATATATTTACAAATGTTACCAGACAGCAATATAATATTTGGCAATTAACAAAGATTGCTGAAAACCACTTAAAATTTTTATACATAACTTTTTTTTAACTTATTTGGCAATGTTGGTCTGTGTATTTACAAAATATTGGCCCAATCACAAATTATTAACATTGTAAGAATAATACAAACTAAAATGGCAGTTATGTACAAGTATATACAAGACTATCCTAAATACAACTGCAAAATGTATGTTCATTATTCATTAATAATGAAGATAATTCCTTAATGAAGAATAAGATTCTTCTTCCTTAATATAGTTTGACACTTAAAAATTTGTACATATGACATGATATTTACAAAACTATAGTAAAGATATCACAAGTCCTGATCTTAAGTCAGGAAGAGCCATTAGCTAATGTGTTTGTATGTACATACAATAAATGTTTCTTCTATTTGAGCTCATATTCTGGACCCTGGGACGATTCTTTCTTCTGTTGGTGAAGAGCTATGTGGCTCTGAAGAAGTTGCTTAGATGTGAAACCGGCATCACAGAATTCACACACAAAAGGTCGTGGCTGTGTGTGAGATTGGATATGCTGGAAGAAAAATTAATAATGAATTAGAAGTGTTACTAGAAACTGATTTTTTGGTGTTATTTATTTTTTTCAAAAATCATGTTTTTTTTTATTTTATCACTCCTGTGCTTTTATACTAGTATTCTTAATTTGTAAGTCACATGTCCAACACCTGTTCATGATTCATACATTACAAAATACTTTTCAGGAAGTTATTTAAATTTCTCATGCGACAAATACAGATGTTACAGTTCCTGTGAAGGTAGATTCAAACCTGATCCCTGCCAAAATGTGCTGTTTTGCTCGATAATGCAAAAGATTTCTCTTGCAACCAATTCCGAGGTTATGGCTCCCATGTCATGGTAGGTGTGTGCACTCTACCCATCCCTATCAGAATTCCACTGCTTTGTTCTGATAGAAGGTGAAATGTCATGAGAAATCTCCATTTACACGTAATTATGCCATGTAAAACACACTATACTTTTTTTGTAGTGGTAAAATTTTGAAAAGCACGTGCTTTATGCATGCATGCATAAATATGGTACATTTTCATTGTGGATGCAGTAAACATGCTTTAAGTATTACATACACGAGGCTTTGTGTTTCCACGTTGTACATTTGGATAGGTTTTTTTTATTATTATTATTATTAATTTCGAAGGCTCACTGCTTTCATTCACTAAGGGTACGGTGTCCGGAGAGCAGATGGTAGCACGTTAAATCTTCGTTTATTCCAGGGTGGCAGTAGTTGCATTTTCTCCTGGTTGGCAGCACTGGTGTGTGTGTCCTGGCTTGTCATATGCTGTGCTTTCTGCTTTTTGCTTTCCATCATCAGATGATGGTCCCCTGTCTGCTGCTTTGTGTTGCTACATGTGGTAAAGTTCCTGTTCTTTGCATGGAGGGAGGGAGGTTCAGCTGGGGGAATTTGTTTTTCCTTTTCGTGGTCTTGGATACAGGATACAGGTTTATGTGCCAGTCTGATGTGAGAGGATTTGAGGGCCTTCGATAATTTGCCTGACGTGGTGGGGATATGGAAAAGTGATCCATTGGGTTTGGGATATCTGAGCTGGGCTTCTGCTTTTGTGCACCACATTGATATCTGGCGCTCAGTATAACTGTTGCTTAGCCCTATTTCAGTGATGGATGCTATTTCATCTTGGAGGTCGTCTTCCGTGCAGCTTTTGTGTGAAGGCTCTTTTATAGAAGTTCATCCATACTCCAGCTTTCTGTTTTAGGGGATGGTTAGATTTTGCATGCATGTACCGAGTGTCTGAACCTGGTTTCCTGTATACAGAGGTGCTGAATTTGTCTTGGTGGCGTCGGATGCTGAGGTTGAGAAAATTGAGGAGGCCATTTTCTTTCTTCTCTACGGTGAATTTCATGTTGAGATGTATGTTGTTGATGGAAGTTTAGGTCTTTATCCTGTTTGTAAATCGGCATATCTTCTGTATCTTATGTGTGCTAACTCTGGTTGGGTGTGCCTTTGCTGTTGAGCCAAGAGAATGGCCGATTGGAATAGAGGAGTACACGTCAACTATGTCTAGCATACAGTTGATGGCTTTGACGAAGGGGATGACTTTCTTTTCTTCTTCAAGGCTGTTGTTTAGGCAGTAGCAGTGAGTTTCTGGAGAAGCCATTTGGTAAGGTGTACACTGGATTGATTGAAGCCAGCCACTATGATTCTTAGAGGGGTTCGTGGTTTATGGATTTTAGATATGCGGTATGCACATGGAAGACTAGGGTGGGTGTTGATTAATTCCTTACTTTCGCTATTTTGGAGGAGGGCACAGTTCTCTATGGCTCGGCAGATGGCTGTACTGTATCTATTTCTGGGGTTATGTTTCAATTTTTTGTAGCCTTCAGAGTTTAGTTTTTCATGCATTTTGTCACTATATTGACCTTTTTCCATTATGATGTATTGATTACCTTTGTCTGATTTTATGCACCAACATTTATTGTCCTGCAACCATTTTCGGAGTTCCTGAGTTGTGTTCTTTAGTTTACTGTGCACTGTGGGTTTATGTTTGCCAGTAGGTTGGGTGTGGTGGCGGAGGATGATGGATGCACAGGTCACTTTTCATTACAACCACAGTTTTTTTCAGCATAGCAGATAATGTCACTTGAGGCCGTGTTGGAGGAGGGAGCGGAACTCTGGTGGCATGGTGAGGTTGATTATGGAGGTGGCAGGGGCACTGTGGTCCTCTTGTTTGGGTAACGAGAGCCGGGGTTGGGCACCAAGGGTTTGTAGTTTTCTTGTTAACACCACTGTTTTCCTTTTCTGGAACACACTCAGCATGAAGTAAACTAAAGAACAAAACTCAGGAATTCTGAAAATGGTTGCAGGACAATAAATGTTGGTGCATAAAATCAGACAAAGGTAATCAATACATCATAATGGAAAAAGGTCAATATAGTGACAAAATGCATGAAAAACTAAACTCTGAAGGCTACAAAAAATTGAAACATAACCCCAGAAATAGATACAGTACAGCCATCTGCCGAGCCATAGAGAACTGTGCCCTCCTCCAAAATAGCGAAAGTAAGGAATTAATCAACACCCACCCTAGTCTTCCATGTGCATACCGCATATCTAAAATCCATAAACCACGAACCCCTCTAAGAATCATAGTGGCTGGCTTCAATCAATCCAGTGTACACCTTACCAAATGGCTTCTCCAGAAACTCACTGCTACTGCCTAAACAACAGCCTTGAAGAACAAAAGAAAGTCATCCCCTTCGTCAAAGCCATCAACTGTATGCTAGACATAGTTGACGTGTACTCCTCTATTCCAATCGGCCGTTCTCTTGGCTCAACAGCAAAGGCACACCCAACCAGAGTTTGCACACATAAGATACAGAAGATATGCCGATTTACAAACAGGATAAAGACCTAAACTGCCTCCTAAGCTTCCATCAACAACATACATCTCAACATGAAATTCACCGTAGAGAAGAAAGAAAATGGCCTCCTCAATTTTCTCAACCTCAGCATCCGACGCCACCAAGACAAATTCAGCACCTCTGTATACAGGAAACCAGGTTCAGACACTCGGTACATGCATGCAAAATCTAACCATCCCCTAAAACAGAAAGCTGGAGTATGGATGAACTTCTATAAAAGAGCCTTCACACACAAGCCGCACGGAAGACGACCTCCAAGATGAAATAGCATCCATCACTGAAATAGGGCTAAGCAACAGTTATACTGAGCGCCAGATATCAATGTGGTGCACAAAAGCAGAAGCCCAGCTTAGACACCCACGAGACAAGAGATATCACAAACCCAAATGGATCACTTTCCATACCCCCACCACGCCAGGCAAATTATCGAAGGCCCTCAAACTCTTTCACATCAGACTGGCACATAAACTTGTATCTTGTTCTCCAAAATATCCCAGACCACGAAAAAGAAAAATGAAGTCCCCCAGCTTAACCTCCCTCCCTCCACACAAAGAACAGGAACTATACCACATGTAGCAACACAATGCAGCAGATGGGAAGAGACCACCTGCCAATGCCACTTGAGGATGGAGAGCAGAAAGCACAGCACACGACACGAGCCAGGAGAAAATGCAACTACTGACACCTGGGAATAAACAAATGTCATACCTTTAGTGAACAAAGGCAGCGAGCCTTTGAAATTAATCTGAAGAAAACTATCCAATTGTGCAACATGGAAACACGAAACCTTGTCTACGTAATGGTACATTTCATTTTTTAAGCACAAAATATGTTTAAATTCACGAAAAAGGCCACAATTCATATTTTATGCCAGTCACATTATTTTGGAATTTTGAATGTATGAAATATGGGAATAGAACCTGATACTGTACATAAACACTTTTTGCAAGAAAAAAAATCAAGGTTCTTACTGTTCTGCAAACACAAAAGCTTTTGTACATTTTTACATATATTGCATTGTTTGTTAATAGGCACCACAAAACTGCCGGAGGGCCTCAAGTTGTGGAAAACACGACGGAATATCAAGGACCAGTTTTGATTCCTGCAACAAGAATTAAAAGAATTTTTACCTTTTTCTGTGAATCTCTTGATCCAAAAGTTTTACTACACAGACTGCATGGGAAGTTTCCACCATCCACTTCTACTTCACTCTCATCGCTGCCCTCTGATCGTTGTGTCTCTGACGTAGGCCTTGCTATAGTTCTCAGCTCTTGACTGTCTTCGACATCCGCACTGGAGTCATGTTCAACAAACATGTGAACTTGCAATGATCCCACATTTTGGAAAGTCTGTTCACACACAGTGCACACAAATTGAGAACACATTCCTCCTTCCTGCAGAAAAAAGGTGTAACTTAATTGGGATTTTGGTTGAAATTGGACAAGGTACCAATGTATGCCGTGTCACACATCCTTGCCTCATAAAGCTACTATGCAAATAAATAAAATGTTCTTCCATTTTCCAAAATATATCAATTCAAATACCTAGGATGTGACAACTACAGAGTGGTCACCATAATGTGTTACAGAGCCAGAGGCCCCAGTTTCGCACTGGGTATAGCCCAGGTATTTCCTTGTGTATGTCCAATCAGAGGCACATATTTTTGGTAAATAAAAAAAGCAAAATTTCGGTACAAAAATGGAGTCAATTTCGGGTTCAAAAGCGGTAAATAAAATAAAATATCGGTGTTTTAGCGGTGAAAAATTGGATGAAAAGTGACCTGTGTAAAGGAGTCCATTTTTTCTTCTCCAATATTAACAGCAGAATTAATCAATTTTCCAGGGAATTGCATAACTCTCGGGATAATTCAGACCTCGGAAAGTGTCGTGTCTGTGAATAAACCCTAAATTTCGTGTTTAAGAGTTAATTTCGCTTTTTGCAGTTCATTTCGCATTATTTCGTGACAAAACATGGTCACAAAATGCATCTCTCACCTTTCAAAAACATGAAAAATTAACACTACAATGTGTTTTTCAAATTTCGTTTTTTCGTCAAAAACGAAATATACATGCTCCTACCCATAACCTATTTCACCAAATCATCATTCATCCTCATGGTCGCAATTAATCCAAGTGGTAGAATTTTGATCCAGTGTAGTAAGGACAATTTGGGAGCTGCCATATCTTTAGTGGTGCTCAGTGATGATGTGACTAGATGCACTGACTTGTCACCTAATGAAACTTCCCTTGGCAGGCTCTGGTACTTAAAAGGCTGTTGCACCATGGAGTTCAGTTGCTATATTTAATACAGAGCAATGTTGCATTATTCCGCTAGGAGGAAAATATGTGGAATGTGGGTTTCATCCTCTCTAACATGTCAATAAAAGAATCAACAACAAACAAAATGTTCAGATCAAAATGAAATTATGACTTTCTATTTCTTTCAAGAAAAACTCTAAGCATAATAGAAGTAAAACTAGTACTATTCTATCCCATAGGGCCAGGGCAAAATCACAGTCCTTCTGGTTTGTTACTGAAAAGGTGAGAATATTTAGCAAACCAAAATGTATGGAATGGAACAAAGCTATTTAGAAAACACACTACACTAATAGTGTAAAACAATACAAAATATCTATAGAGCGACCACAACGAAAAGAATCTTCAGCCAGAAACCTTCGTGCATCTTCCCCTCCATGTGCAAGTTTGATGCACTGGAATGCACATCTGTGCAGATTCTTTTTGCTTGTGGTCCCATTATACTGTGTAAAATCTGTTATTGGAATTAATGATACAAATTATTTAACTCTACAAACTGCTCCACCTCCTTCGTAGCATATCAGCGGATGCTGTCACCCTGTGATAAAGGGGTCTCGGGTAGGGCTGAGCCGATACCACTTTGAACAGGTACCCATATCGACACAGACACTTTTACCAATTCCCAGTAATACTGATGCCAATGCTTGGAAATTTTAACAATTGAAGGGCTCTGGAGTATAATATGATTAAGTGTCATTTTGGTAATTATTGAGTTACAAAATAAAAAGATCCATCCTTCAATTTTCACATGTAACTACCATATCATGCAATTACATTGCACTTATTGAGCCTTTCAGAAATTGATAAACACAATACGAAAACAATTTATCTACAGTATAGCTTCTATAATAATAATCTTTCTACTTAAGGAACCCAAAAAATGGCCAAAATGCCACTTGCAATGTTCTACTCCCAATTCCTTCAATTAAAAATTAAATACAAGTAAACAGGTTACCGTATTTACGCGTGTATAGTGTGCGTGCGTGTATAATGCGCACTCTGGTTTTGGATGGGCAAAAGTGACAGAAAAATATATCTCGTATATAATGCGCAGTACAATCCAGTTTCAAGAAATGGCTTTCTTAGTTGCAGGTCGTAAAGCTGGTGCTATGCTTATTAAGAGTGGATGACATCATACCTATTCAATTCCTCATTCCTTCTTTTTTCAAAATATATACTTTTTCTTTCCGTGACTAATGTAACATTTATACGAGGCACATTCAGGACCTTCCACACAGAAGAAATCTTGTGATGCTAACTGCTATTAAGGAATTTACACACTCCATGTATGTCATATTATTTGACCAGTAATACATTTTAATTTTTATTATCTTTTTTCTTTTGTTTTCTTTCATCCAAAGTACCATAAAAATCAGAACGTTTCTTCATTTTTTTATGAACTTATTTCAACCGCATTTCACATTAGTGTCTATCTTGTATGGAATACTGTTTCCATATTCAGAAACTGCAGGATTCAAGCTTTACAACGATATATAACCTGATAGGGTTCCATAAACATGAAAAATCAATGTAAGTGTCCCAAAATCATGGAATGTCCCTGTACGATTTCATGTTGGCTGTCTGAATTATTTCGTGCATAATACGCACCACAGTTTTTGGGGGCAAAAATTTTGGAAAAAAGTGCGCATTATACATGAGTAAATACGGTACTTACTTTTAAAGGTTCTATTAATGCAGAATTGACACCAAAATCAGAGAGACATGCAATTCTGCACTTTCCGTATGAACTAAACATTGACAGAAGTCCAGCACATCACATTTGGCTCCCACTACTGCAGCAACTGAAACCAAGCGTGCGCAGCAAACAGCAGACGAACTGGCTACACCAGTGCTCCTAGCGGCATGCAGGGAAAGAACAGGAGCTGGAACTCAGCCCAGCAGGTACCTTTAAATACGTGGGTTGAACATTTAATAGTGGCAACACTGCTGTATATACACCATACGTTAGTTTGATATCTAACCTACCTTCCAGTAAATGGAATCTTCCATAAAACACCGGGCGCATGGTCTTCGCAAGGCATGCGGGGAATCTGCATTGCCTGCGACCTGCATTGCAAAAGAAGTGGCAACACTTTCTGTTGAATCCTCCCATTATTTTGCAGGACAAAAAGTGCATGTAGCACAACCTGTGGCTGATTTGTTAGCTTGATGGAGCTGGCAAGTGGTCTACAATCCCCCATACTTCCCGGACTTCCCTGTGACTTCGATTTGATCCCTTAAGATGATGAGCATTCGCTTTATTCGAACCATCAACAGAACAGGCGCTGCTACAGGTATAGTATGACTTCCACATCACTGGCAATGGTTGTTCACAATGTTGGTGACTACATTGAAGGGCTGTAAAAGTTTCACAGAGGTATCTCTTTTGTATAATTTTTAAATAAATAGTTGCCACTATTAAATCTCCAACCCACGTAAATTCCAACCAATGCTTTCTCATACACTTGCATCATCAAATACTGATACACTGGTATGGGTATCAGCTCAACCCTACTGTTGAATTGAATTACCACTGAGGATACATTCCATGACATGCACACTACACAGTACTTACACTCTCTCCGTCTGACACATCTTCATAATCTGCATCGCACATTGAAGCAGGACTGCTTCCTCTCATTTGAGCAGATCCGTCGTTTTCTCCAGCATCAGATTTCAGATTGGACTCTGTTTCCATGGCACTGTTAAAACCTGCTGCTTCGTCAGGCATCTCCTCCGAAGAGTCGCTCGTGGTGCGAGTCCTCTCCCATTGCTGCAGCTTGGAGGGATCCTTCTCGTACATTTTCTGGGCCATAATCTGCAAAATACGGAGGAAGAAATGAAGATTTATCTGCAGTGATGTGTCATACACTACTTGTCTGTCTACATGCATGACTAGATGTCATAATCTACATGTTGATTTACATTGATTAGTCTATGTAGCAGTTGCGTGTATTCTAGGCTATCTCTGAAGCCCAGATTAAATACAGAACATAATCGACTAGCAAATGTGTGACGTTTCACTCTGAAATAACGACCGCAGGAGAAAACGATAGTACATAGGCTCCTTTTCATTAAGCTATCACCAGGCTGCTTCTTTTAGAATCTTCCCCGACCAGCGCCTGGAGGAGATCGGTGACATATTTGTAGTGACTTCTAAGCCCAAGCACTGGACAGGGAAGTCTTCATTTTACCACGGAGGTAAAACCTTACAGCGATGCCAATTCGCTAACCAGCATGGGATTTTTCCCCAGGAAAGGGAAGTTTTTAAACGGAACAACAATTACAGGAATGGGAAAAGAGTGGCAAAGTGACAGGGATTTTTTTCTTCTCTGTGCAAACACTGTTTCATTGAACACATGCAGAAACGAGAGGCTGTGCTGACCTTCAACCAACCATGCTTTACAATGGTGACAAAGTTTTAAACCCCTCGGCTGCTTTATTTATGAATGGGGTAGAGTGGCTGATGGCATTGAAGGAAGTTTAAGAAAATTATGTACCTTACTGCGCATATTTTATTTAGTGTATTGAGTGAGTGACATAATTAACGAACTATTGACGAAACAATTGCAAAAAGCATATGATTCGGTCAAAAGAGATAAATTATATAATATATTAGTAGAGTTTGGAATACCTAAGAAGCTTGTTAATATGATAAAAGTATGCACCAGTGACATAGAAAGTAAAATTCGTGTGGGTATTAATGTGTCTGACAAATTTACAATTCATGATGGGTTAAAACAAGGAGACGCATTTTCTCCATTGCTCTTTAATTTTGCCTTAGAATATGCTGTTAGGAAGGTAAAAGAAACTAACGAAGGACTAAAACTGAACGGTGTGACTCAGTTCTTAGCATATGCAGATGATGTAGACTTATTAGGGAATGATATAAATACAATTAAGAATAATGCTAAAAAAAAAATTCAAAACTGCTAAAGAGATAGGTTTGGAAGTTAGCAAAGAGAAAACTAAATATATGCTTACAGGCCGAAACCAAGTGTTAGCTAATAATCAAAATCTAATTATTGATAACAACTCATTTGAACCAGTTTCCAAATTCAAATACTAGGAGTAATATTAACAAATGAAAATTATATTACGAGGGTCACTATTTATGTTTTGAGCCTAACAATGAAAAAACAGGAATTTGGCATTGAAAACTGCTTTATTGTTTTTCGAAGTATTCTCCTTTATGGTCAATACACTTTTGCATTCGTTCGAACTATTTGTCAAAGCAGTTTTTCCAATCTTCTTGAGACACCTCCATAATATGGTTTTTGAACGCATCAACGGCATCTTACAGCGACGAAAATCTTTGTCCACGCAATTTATTCTTGACATTTGGGAACAAGAAGAAGTCATTGGGTGCCAAATCAGGACTGTATGGCAGATGACCCATCAATTCGATTTTTTGACTGTTCATAAAGTCGGTTGTTAGACGAGATGTGTGACAGCTGGCATTGTCTTGATGAAGAATGATCCGACGGCGTTTGTTTGTTTTCCGTATTTGACCGAAGACCTCTGGCAAACAAATTGTTGTGTACCATTCAGAGTTGACCGTTCTACGTTCCTCTTCGAGCGCGAACAACTTTTGTTGGATTGGGTTCATCTTGAAACACCCATACAGTCGACTGCTGTTTACGTTCCGGATCATATGCATATATCCATGATTCGTCACCTGTTACAATCTTATATACGTCTTTTGAAGCACCACGATTGTATTTATTGAGCATTTGTTTGCACCAATTGACGCGAGCGTCTTTTTGAGTTTTTGTCAAATTGTGTGGGATCCAACAAGAACATACCTTTCTCACAGCTAAATGATCATGTAATATTTTATATATACTGGTGGAACTAATGCCTATGGTTGCCTCAATCTCACAGTATGTCACATGACGATCTTGCAGTATTAGGTTTTGCACAGCATCAATGTTTTCTTGAAAACAACTGATTATGGACGACCTTCGCGAATCTCATCGGTGAGCAAATGGCAGCCACGATTAAATTCATTATACCAGCGTTTCACAGTGGCAAAGGATGGGGCTTCATCGCCAAATGTGGAAGTAAGTTGATCGATGCACTCTTGTCTTGATAATCCACGTCGAAAATCGTAAAAAATCATCGCACGAAAATGTTCAAGAGTTAATTCCATTTTATTGTTGTCACGCAATCTCCAAGGCAACATAAATCAAGCAACAAACATTTGAAGTACATTATGGTCAATAATGCCAGACGATTCCGTGCAAACGTCAAATCGTGCCTAACTTCAATCAGTGTTGCCAAGGCTCAAAATATAAATAGTGGCCCTCGTAAAGAGGAAATAAAAAAGTAGACTTAATTCAGAAAATTCATGTTACTTTTCTATTCATAAACTTTTGTCTTCTCATTTAATATCTAAGAAACTAAAAGTTAAAATATACAAAACAGTAATTTTGCCTGTAGTATTATACGGATGTGAAACTTGGTCCCTTATATTGAAAGAAGAACATAAATTGAGAGTATTTGAAAATAACAACCTTAGGAAAATATTTGGACCTAAAAGGGATGAGGAGACAGGTGAGTGGAGAAGGTTACATAATTTGTGTTCATGGCCAGATATTATTAGAATAATTAAATCAAGAAGACTTAGGTGGGCAGGCCATGTGGCATGAATGGGAGAGGAAAGAGGAGTTTACAGGATTCTTGTTGGGAAACCTGATGGTAAGAGACCTGTAGGAAGGCCAAGACGAAGATGGAGGGACAACGTTGAGATGGACGTAAAGGAAATCTGTAGGGATGGAAAAGAGTATATAGATCTTGCTCAGGATAGGGACAGATGGAAGACCTGTGTTGCTGCAGCCATGAACCTTCGGGTTTAAGAATGCTAGAGAGTTAGTTAGTTAGTTAGTTTTGACGAAACAATTTACTTGGCTTTTGCATGAGGATAAACTTCAAATTGTGAAGATATGCTCACTGTGGCATCCCAAAGAAGGGCAGAATGGATTTGATTTAGTTTATTTAGCGTTGCTTTTTTGCCACTTTAGCTAATCGCGATGACGAGGATGAATGATGAAATTGATGAAGGGACTTTCACAAAGAATTACCATGCCACGGCATGGATTTGAACCCAGTACCCCTGGCATCTGTACCAATAACCATTTTACCTCAGAGGTCCGTAAGAGGAGAATGGAGTTTCTGTTGAAATTAATATTCAAGTTTAAGAAGTTTATTATGTATTTTATTCTCGCAAGTAGGCCTACATAAATATTTCACAATATGGGCCTCTATATTTTATAAATAACCATGAAATACTTTCCTTACTGTTTCTATATTAAGGGGAGGCGGTAGAATTACGCACCAATTGTGCATTTATTTCAATATCACTCGAATGGGCACTGCTACTAAAAAAAAACCTGGGTGTATCAAGAGTATGAATTTCTCTCCATGTTGCAAGTGGAAGCATTTTTTTTTATGTTGATTATTAAGCTGGACACAATATTTGAAAAATATGAAAAAGAATAATCTGAATCCTATGTATTCATTATGGGGAATCAACTTCAACATCAAGTTACGGTTAATCAAATGGAAGTTTTGACTTTTCTGCTTGGCAATCACTTCTTTAAACTGCCCTCTTCTCGTTGATATCATTTTCTATTCCATCGGAAGTTTGATATTCCCAAGATAACAAATCAAATAATACTCCCATATGTCCAATGCATTTCTCCTTGCCACCTGGCAGTGTTGCCAAACCTGGTGCACATAAAAGAGCTAAATTTCACCTTAAAGTGAGTTAAAACTGACTTTCAAGGAGCTAGATTTACGAAGTGCTTCCTAGAGCAATGTTAGCTGTCGAAGGGGTGGGGCGCTGCATTACCGTTAACTCTAAATTGATGACAATTTATAGTTTTCACCATCTACATCCGGCAGCAACACCCATCTCATGGTCATATGAAATTGAAAATAAAGGATTCCCTGATAACAATATTATGCCAATTTCACGTCAACACGGCGCTATAAAAAAGTAGCTGGGGATATAAGAGGGGGTGAGGCGATGCAGCCCATATACAATGTCACGTGCAAAATGTGTAATCATGGCAAAAGTTGGTCTATGTGGGCCAGAACCAGTGATGGTATCATAGTGAGGCACACGGGGGCGGGTGCCCCAGTTCACAGCCAAACGAGTGCACGAAAGAGCCAGATCTGGCTCCAAGAGAGCTAAGTTGGCAACACGGACTCGGAGGGAAAAGCTGGATGGAGACTGTCCCACATGCCCTTAATGAAAGAATGACATTCTTATAATTACTTGTAAATTGTAAGGTACGTGTTTTTAATCACAATGTCACATCACTTTAAAATCCAAGAAATTGAACGAAAAAGAGCCTCCCATTTGAACATTATGATATGAAGAGATAGCCCAGCATACGCTACTGCTATGAAGGCAATGCGAACTAAATTAACATCCCAAACACATGGCAATTGTGAGACAAGAGTTGTTCATTTTTTCAATCAATCATTAGCATATTTCATGTAGAAAATTGTTTGTAATTGGAAAGAAGAGTACAATTTACTTCTCACCACTTCAACAATGGAAACTCAGAATAATCCTATTTCATTTCTACAACTGTCATTCTTAAGCTCACGCTTGTTTACACAGTTTACATTACTGCTTGCATGCAAAACTATGGGATTCTTTCAGTAATGGCGCACACATACACACAGAATGCATATGGAAAGAGTCTAATGGTGTTGCATCATTTAAGATTTAGAATGCACAAATTTAAAAAAAACAAAAACACATTTTGCATAATTTCCAGGATATTTAGACTGCGAAAATTGGATTTTTGATAAGACACACAGACTCTGGAAAATTATTGGCTGGTATTGGTGATTTAATTTCAATTGATACTTTCTGATACCAATTAGTATTGCTTTAAGCTCCAGATTAAAAGCTACTTATACATTTTAATGATACACCAATATCTCTAAAGTTGTTGACACTGATCAAGTACTGATAAATCTGGTTCATCCCTATATCATTGTGATGATACTTTGAAACAACAACCCCTCCATTAGCTTGCTCTTACTTGAATATCTGAATCAGCACAAAGGAATTGAGTTGAGTATTATACTACAAATTTTATATAAAATGCTATTCAAGGGCTTCATATAACTGCACTCACCTGTAAACTCTCCAATGAGTTTTCACAGTCCGTTGTGTCTATTTCGTTCATATTTACTCCAGATCTTTCCAACTCGGCGTAAGTTCCAAACGGAAGTTTCCCCAAACACTCCAATTTCATTATATGCATTTTTGAGCGCAGGTGCTTTGCAAGATGTCCATGGATACGAAATGCAATCTTACAATCCTCACACTTAAATGGTCGTGGATTATCTGATGTCGGCATTCCAAAAGTAGAATTCATACTGACCTGGAAATCAATACAATATTACAGTTCATTTATCATCCACACTTTATATCAAATGAATATATTTTAGGGACCAGTTTCAACACTTGTGATTTTTATGCTACGAATGTGATAAAAATGTGATAATATTTTGTTAAAACGTATTGTACACTTCTGTTTAGATAAAGTGGCACATACTTCAATTGTCCAACCATATAAAATGTGCCACTTTATGTGAAGAGGAGTGTACACATATGTGTATTGTTAAAACAGTCAGGATTTCAATACTGCCTAGAGTAGTAATCTTATTTTCAGCAGAATTTACTGTTCAACAGTCAAAAACTTTATAGAATATTCTAAAATACACACTTTTAACATCACTATTTTTTTTATAATTACAATCCACACAGTGAAAGAATAGAGCTTGACTTTTTGGTTCAAAATGATGTAGTATCCAACGATGTTGTTGCTTTACCCACAGTCATCAACAACTCTTCTTCAAGCAGTATACACCTATTCATTTCTTCATTTGACCCAAGAAGGTTGAAAAGACCAACTTATGCATCATCTTGATATGCTGTTACGGTTGACAATGCTAGGTGCAAAACTTTCTCGTCCCCATGCTAACCTTGATTGGTTCGAGTGTCAACGCACCCTTTCCTATCCTCGTTCAAAAGTGGTGAATGTTCATTGACAACTCTAAATTCTATGGATGGGCTGCATAGACTAATTTCTACCATCAACTGATTTGGCAGGGGAAATTACTAAATTTTTAGTAATATTGGACCAATTAGCAGTTTGGCTGGGCATATATATAGTTTATGTAAGTGGGGGGGGGGGGGTCAACTTTTGGTATGATTAGGGTTGCTATATTTCATAAGTGAAAATCCGGGACACTGCTGACCGGCAGCTTGTTGGGGGGGGGGGGGGGGGGGGTGTTGCTGGACCCGACAAAGTTGTGTGTATGTACAGTGGGATCCATGAGTAATACCACGCAAATTGTCCATCACCATGTTCGTGCACTTTATTGACCCAATCAGAGCTTCAAGAATTAAAAGAACACTCAAAACAATCTGTTGACAGAAAAATTAATGAAAATAGTCATGGACAATTTGCATAGTAATACTCATGGATCCCACTGTACATATCCATTATCATATTCTTTACACTTCTCTAAAAGAAAAAAATGAGACTGAAATCCACTTCGAAGTATATCAGTAATCTTGCAATTCCTTTTCGGGGACATAATGAACTAAGCTGCTACAGGCCCGTAGCTAGGCAGGGGCCAGGGGGCCTGGCATTGTCATCAGGCCCTTGACATTAGGTAAAACTATTTTGTCAATTCGTTTGCAGTGAAGAGTGAAAATGTAGACAGCAGATATTATTTGCTCACAACTTTGGTGAAGGATAAATTCACAGAGCATGAACAGAGCGACAAGTATTTAGAATTACTTACGTGAAATTTTAAACCACGTTTACCGCAACCATCATGAAAGTATTTAGAAGATTCTCTTCTGTAGACTTTAGATAGTTCCTTCATAGGGGGACTTATTTATCTGTACCTTCAATGACCCTGTTGCGACCTCCTGTTTATACAGAAATCTGTGACTTTGACGTCATCATGAAAATTCCCTCCGCATCTGTGTCAAAAGGTTAACAGCTCCCAAGTTTTAGGAATGAAGAAGTGTTTCATTGCTTCAGCCAGATGGAATGTACTGTAGGTACTATTATTGAATATTGTCCATTTTTTCTTGCATGATATAAATACGTATCTGTATTATCAAAAGTAGTATGGAGTGTGTAGTAAGGGACGATTTCAGTAGCATTCAATTAACACTTCAAGTGATATTTTAAAAGATATAGAAAAATGTAGTATTTGTATATTTCTAAAATTTATGTAACTTAATGGACCCCCCCAACACACACACAATTTGCCTTCATCTAATAATGTTAAACTTTGGAAAAATGGACTTTGGTAACCCTGATAAGCCTTGAGCCCCCCCTGGAGATCAATTCTAGCTACGAGCCTGAGCTGCTATCTCACAATGTCAAAACTTTATTTGAGAACTGCGGACTGAAGAGTGCGGGCACCCAAGCACTGACTGTTTACAGTAAACAGTTTACTATGCAATGGAAGAGATTTGCAACTGAAATTCAGTGCTGCTAGCAGATGGCGGTGCTATCGTGAAGTCAAATATCTTTGCAGCATCTTCTTGTAACTCGATTACTCTTGTATTATCAAGAGGGAGCGGTTCAATGTACAGTTAGATTGTTTAGTGAAATGAGCATTTTAATATTACACATTTAAATGTAAACAAGGGTCAGGAAAGTATAGTCATTTCTTCTTTCCCACCCGATTCCGGGACATTTGTGCATCCCAAAGAAGCTATTTGGGACATCAGGACAAATTATATCATTCCGGGATTGTCCCGGAAAATCCGGGACATATAGCAGGCCTAGGTATGATCAGGCTATCAAAATCCAATCTATCAACCAGCCATCCAACATTTTGACACACTGTTCCAATAAATGACAGATAGCCATTTGACATTTTTGAATAAGCTGTAATTTTGCAATGTGTTGACTGTGTTCAGAGAAACGTAAAGTTTCTACAATTCGTGAATACAATTCCACAAGTCACGCTACTTAGTATTGATACTTTTCCATCCATCTTGTGTCAAACAACTTGAGAATATTATGGTGTTTCCCTGGTTTTCTTGCACTGCATTTTTAAAAACCAAATTCCTTCAAGAAGACTCGAGGGAAAAAATTATAACTGACTTGGTGGACACTCCCATTGCAGTTTCTTATAGCAGAAATTCTGAAACTATCAAGAAAATGCAGACATTTGGCCTGCGGTCCCCATCTGGTGTGTGGAATATCATAATTTCCTTCCTGTCCTATACGTCTCCAATTTAGGAGAATAAAATAAGTCCAAAGAATTTTTTATGAACAAGCGGATAGAACAGGTAATCTGGTAATTTTACTGAACCGAAAGAAGGGGGGGTTGAACCTGTTGAACCCCCCTTAAATATGCCCATGGATGTGGGGTGTAAGGAGTGACCTTTCCAGAGGGCACCCAAATAACAACCTCACTTCCACATATCTTCATCTTTGCAATTAGCGAGAAGTGGCAGAAAAGTGAAGTAAAATAATTCAAAGATCCTCTGAGAGCCAGGCCCTGCCACGCATTTTTTTTATTGGGTGGCACGTATCAGCGCATCCTCACAGTTCTGGGTTAACACCACCAGGACAACTTGCACCAAAGGCAAAAGCGCTAACCATTTGCCTACGTGGGAACCCATTGATGAGCAATATTAGTATAATGGCCAAAGTAACTACTTCAGTAACATCAAATTACTTAATTTGACTAATATTTGTTGACTAATGCCTATGACTATTAAATTCTCATATTCAGAGAGCAATCTAAGGCATTTTAAGATGCCTCAATGAAGAAATTGTATTGGCATTACATGTCATAAAAAGTATTGTTTCAAAGCACTACCCTGAGTCCTAATTATAAATGTACGGTTAAGAAATTTTCTGTAATACCTACCTTATTCTGGTGACTCACAGATCGTTCATGCTTCTGCAGATGGCCCTTGGTCCTGAAGGACACGGCGCAAGACTCACAGCGGAATGGACGCTCGAAGTAATGGATGTTTACGTGCAAACGCAGCTGGCTGGGTTTCGAAAATACCTTGTTGCAGATCACACATATGCTGCGTCCATCTTCTGTGACACTGTAAACACAAGAAGAATTTTTGAAATTCACATCAAGTGCATAATTTATATTTTTGTCTGAAATGTTAGCAACAATGGTTCCTTTTATGCACGCATTCTTAACTAGACCATGCCTATTTTACACTTGACCAATTTTATCACTACATTTGGACAGAAGAGGTGCTCAAAATAACGTGACAATGTACCATATTAATGGTAATATCACAACAGACAACAGAGCATGATTTGAGTCCAAACTATGCAGTGACGTGTTTTTCTCCTACTAAAAAGCATTCAATTTTCCATCGGAATGATTGTGACAGCAGTTATGAAACAAAATTGTGATGTGTATCATACATCAATGTAAAGATGAGATATATCACACATACCTTACAGAGAATAAGGTAAAGAAAATCACGCATTTAAAAAAAAACAATCTAGATATTCCAGTTATGAGCCCAGCCGAAGCTGGTCCGAAGCTCAGCCGATCTCACGTGCAATCATGCTGTTGCTATGGATGATGGGAAACCATCAGCCTCATCCATTCATTGGCTGTATTTCCGGATCGGACACCGTTAGGAGCATTCACTTTACTTGATTTCCTAATCCATTTATTCTTTACATTCTCATCTGTAATGTATGTGCTATACACTCCTCAAAAAAAGTTCGGAATAATGTTATATTAGACAATAGGTGATAGACATGGACTTGGAATGCAACAACACATGGTATCTGTCTGGTGGACATTCTTGTCTTTTCACTGACATATGCCACCGTGCATATCACCTATTGCTAGAGGCACATATTTTTGGTAAATAAAAAAGCAAAATTTCGGAACAAAAACAGAGTCAATTTCGGGTTCAAAAGCGGTAAATAAAATGAAATTTCACTGTTATAGCGGTGAAAAAGCAGTATATAAAATTACATTTTAGTTTTAAAAATGTGAATATAATCCCAAATTCGATTTAAAAACTGCACTATTACACACAATAAACATATCCCTTCTAATAGCACATTACCAGAATATTAAGTTTATTCCTGTATAAAGGAGTCCATTTTTGCTTCTCAAATATTTACAGCAAAATTAATCAATTTTCCATGAATTGCGAAACTCACAGGATAGTTCAGACTTCAGAAAGTGTCGCGTCGGTATATAAACTGTAAATTTCGTGTTTAAGAGTCTATTTCGCATTTTGCAGTTCATTTCGCATTATTTCGTCGCAAAACAGGGTAGGAAAATGCACCTTGCACCTTTCAGAAACATGAAAAATTAACATTGCAATGTGTTATTTCACATTTCGTGTTTTCGTCAAAAACGAAATATGCATGCCTCTACCTATTGCCTATCATAATAATATTCCAGACTTGATGTGCCTAATGTAAGAATATTCCAAACTTTTTGTGAGGAGTGTATATAGACGTATTCTTCAAAAGTCAACATCACTTCCACATCTCAATAACTGCAATGTGCAGCCCTCTGGCATCTGCAATGGCATCAGGACTTGGAGCAAATACAATCTTTTCTGGGGCTTATGTTTCTCTTCCATATATGTTTGTAATTGTCCCTTCATCCCCATTGTTGCGATTAGCCGAAGTGGCAGAAAAGCTGAAAGCTTTATTATTTGTACAATAAATTATAGAGGGAAAAAAAGGACTCCAGCAATAGACATGAATTTTCAAATCAGTACACAAAGAATTAACTGGCTGACAAAACACTTTCACACTGAAAGAAAAACAACACAACCTCAAACTGATGCATTGGAATACACACTTCTCCGTGGAAAAAGGAAAAGAAAGTGCATGCTTGACCAAAAGACTGGGGTGACACAACTGTGAAAACAGCCCAGTCTCAGTGGCGCATATCATCTGCCACTTGCAGCTTGTCACCTTGATTTGGAAGCTCCGTTAGTATACAAGTAAAAACCACACAAAAATTGCATTTTTGGACTAAAAATGCTTTTATCCGGTTTCCTGGGGGAAAGACTGGTCCACATGGGACGGGAAGAGGAAGGTCAAACAATCCTAGCTCCATGGACCTTATTTCTTTGTTTTGGTACATGCTGTGGGGACAACACATCAACTACATGATAAATATCAAATTTCCGCTATCACTCATCTCTATTTGGTATTATTGCAATAGAAATTCTGGGCTGCCACAATGGCATAGTGGTAAAAATTTAATCATCTTGAAATCAAAGCGATCCTGGGTTGGATCCCTGGTGGATGCAAACTGCTCAGTGGTTCAGATCCCACTTTGAACTGTAGGTCCAGTCTCAATTAGCCTATCTGAGTGTAAACCTTTCCTGACAAAAATTTATCATTTCATAAACCTATACAGTGGAACTTCGATTTTATGCTTTTCAGGGGCCAAAACTTAAAATGTACGAAAATGTAAAATCGAGAAAATTTTTATAACATTTTGCTACGTTGGGACCATCAAGATTGAATGTATAGTGTGGGAAAATGTAAAATCCGGAAACTTAAAATGAGGGTTCCACTGAAGTCATAATTTATATATGATTCACATATAAATGCAGTTCAAACATAATTTTCTTTTCTATAAAAACTGATATGCCAACATGGGCAATGATTACTGTATCTTATGCTGCCATACATACCTGGCGTAACTTGAGGAAGGCCCACTAGATGGTGGTAGAAATTCTGCTTTTGGTTTTCCTGGACTCGAAGACAGCGGTGGTGACGAAGGCTGGCCAAACCCAAATTTCCGCACTCCAGAGAACTCTGTGCACTGGAGCACAATGTCCTTTCCAGCTTCGCCAGAACCTTTCAGCAGTCCTGGTCTTGGGACTATTATACGACTGCTGAAATTTGGAGACTCCGGATGAATCGAGTAGTTCTTTTTCCTCGCAGGCACTGGTGCGGGCTCCGACACTTTGGCAACACTAACCGTAGGCACTACAAGCGAACTTGTTGACGTTTTACCATCAGGCACAATAATTTGGGAAAATGGAGGCGGGGATTCCTTCTTACTGCTGTGCGTGGAGTTAGTTGTGGACATGGTTGGTGTTGTGGATGTCATCATATTGCACGACGACATGCTTAACAACGAAGAAGAGGTGTTGCATTTCTTCCAGTAATACTTCTGGCTCTTTGAAGGTGCTTCCATATGATACTGGTGCTGCTTTATGCGAACGTCTTGCAGTGCACGTTCCGTAAGGTAAGCCTGGAGCATGGTGGTTTCCGCAGGGTCCGGTGTGAGACTGCGAGTCGTTGCCGAGCTTGGGATCTTCTCCATCGTGCTGCAGAGTGAGGCGAGCAAAGTGGCCGAGTCCGAAACTGGCGTCAAAATTTCCGAGGCATGTTCGCGGATTGGTGTTGTCGGTGTTCGACTACCAGACACGGGACTCTTCCCCAACGCAAAAGCCGCTGAAGCTGACGGGGGCAACAGGGAAAGGTGCGTGGGCCTCTTCGAGCAAGGATTGTGACTACTGCCGGTACTTAGGTCCATTGGCTGAAGGGTGTCTGGAGCCTCTTCCTTCACTGATATCCTATCTGAATCCGAATAGTCACTTTCCGAGCCAGATTCCAAACTGTCTCTTTCATCTGAACTTCCATCGCCTGAAATAGACTTCGGTTCCGACGAGGCTGGACTTTTAGTCGGCAACAAGCAATCACCACTTTCACCAAGTACGGGGGTTTTGGGTGTTCCAGGAGTTGGCAACCCTGAAATATCACGACAGGATGGAAAGTAATACCTATTTGTATCACTACTACGTAATATCATTGCATTTCTCCGACTCTTTTCCCCTCTGAATTCAAACGCCAGTCTTGTATTGTGGGAGACCTTTTCACGCTCTGTTTGTTCACTTATGACCTTCACGGTTGGAGTCGTTGGAGGTGCAGGAGACACCGATTTGCTGCTTCCATGAGACGATGTTCTTTCCAGTGGCTGGACTGGTTCGCTGTAGGGGTATGTGCTGGGACGAACTGTTATAGGCACTAGCCCAGAATATTGAGAAAGCTGAAGTGAATTACTAGACTGGACACCATCTGACAGGCTTAACAGGCTGCAGGCAACTTCACGTTCATCTCTATCTAGGCCATCTTTTGTTGTGCTGTTTGTTTCGTCTGAACCTGAAAGCATAAATAATAAAAAATATTACAGTTAATTTACTCTTAGTAATATACTACCGGGTGTTTCAACAGAAAAGCCATGATTTCAAATGACCCTCAAAAAAATTTAGTATATTCACAGTAATAATTTGTATATGTTATGATTGACAAAAGTCTAAAATTTAATTTAATTTAGTTTTTATGTGTGTTTTTCAGGTGTTTGTAGTACAGTAGTAGCTACAATAATGGAGAACAGGAGACTTTCACTGCAGCAGAAGATTCAGTTAGTGACCTGGTTTATTGAGTCACGCTCTCTTGTTTCTGTCCAACGACGGTTAAGGCTGGAGAATCTGTGTGCATGGGCAGCATCAACTAAGTCTATTTGGCAATATGTTGATCAATTCAACAAGACGGAATGTTACAGGACCCAAACCGACAGTGCAAACAGGCGAGCATATTGATGAAGTGTAACGATCTGTTTTGAACAGTCCGACAAAAAAATCATTGCGACGTTTGTGTGCAGAATCGTTGGACAATAAACCGGGTCACCAACTGACTCTCCTACTGCAGTGAAAGTATCCTGTCCTCCATAAATCTTAAAATATTAATTTTTTGATGCCAATTCATTGGTACCCGTTTTGCCTCAGCCCTAGTTGTGACGCTTTTACATTATCATTGTTGGTTAAATATTACCTGGATAGTATTTATTTTTTGCCTTGTAATAAGCGTTATTCTAATCTTGTTAACAGTTGCCACTGACACACTTGATCTATAAATTACTATTTTGAGAAATTATACATTTATACAGTGGAACCCTGATTTTACGTTCCTTGGTTGTACATTTTCCCACATTACACATTCAATCTTCATGGTCCCAATAGAGCATAATGCTATGAAATTTTCCCAGACTTTAGGTTTTCATGCATTTTAAGTTCTTTCAACTTGGTCGCCTGAAAAACATAAAATCGAGGTTTCACTGTATTTACATATTATACTTGGAGCTGAGTCGGTGTACTGATGTTAATATTCTTATCAATTCCTGTGAACAATGATTCATAAACATTTTAACAAATTTAAATTCCTGATACAAACTTTAGTTCACTGTGCAAATTTGCTGCACCAACTGCTAGGGTGTTACTCAATATTATTTGTAAAATATTGTCAAAATAGCACTAATTTTTTGTGTACAAATAATGACACAGGCTTCAGAAAGGTATTGACTCAGCTCTAATAAACTAAATACACGGGATGAATAAAAAACTAATACTCTAGCTTTGTAACTAATCAGTAGATGGCAGCACTCACACATACTAGAATCAGTTACTAATTCTTCGATGGCTCCAATTTCATTTCATTGTGTGAATGAAAAGGATGTACAGCTTTAGCTTATGATTTGTAAATCGATGAATGAGTAAGTCCTTGTAGTGTGTCAGTGCTGCCATCTATTAGTAGGAAGAATTATTTTTTATTCATCTCTGTTAATAATCGCAAAAAACTATGACCATGTTTTGAAATACTATTATAAAATTAACTTAACATATTTTGTAAACATTTTCCATTAAGTTATTTTAGCACCATTATTAAAAGGATTGCCAATGAATCCTAACTCAAATCCTTGGTCAGTAAATTCCTGGGATCACAAGTAGAGAGACCTTACGATATCTATACTATCATCTACTTTGCATGTCTTGTGTTTTGTTTACTTGGCACACAGCTTAATATAATATCTGAAGTAAAATATTTTACTGTTACAGACTGGCACTTTGATATAATTCTAAAAGTAAAAAATTTACATATATTACCATTATTTTCTACCCTTTCAATTTGTGTTTTACCATTGAATCCTTCCATGTCAGATTCTACCCTGTTTTTTTTAATGTACGTTTTATGCGTGCCATGCTTTATACCTGATGGCTCAGCATCTTCAAACTGACCCTCATCAACAGGCATTGCCTCCTCTTCATCATCCTCATCCTCATCATCGTCCTCATCTTCATCCTCATCAGAATCGTTTTCATCGTCTGAGCCCCTCGGTCCCTGAAGTTCTTGCTGTAAAATGGAGGGGGAAAATCAAATGTAGATCACCATTTAGGTTAACACCAGAATACAAGTAAATAGCAAGATTATATTTAAAAGAAAACTGTAACAGTGAGAAATGGGAAAGCAGTAATCAAGAATTCAGGTTGATGGAAGAAATAAGAGTGTGCATCATATGAAACAAATTTATTTGTACCCAATGTTAATGACTGGGTGCTTGACCCATGTCTTTCACTGTAGGTTCTGGGTGAGGTCCCAGCAAGGGCATAAGCATTTGTGTGTGTTCTTTAATGTATTCATCATTCATCTTTCATTTTTCGATTAGAATTATAAAAGCGATGTTAAATACGTGGACCAACATAAGGTAAATGTTAAACTGATTTTGTGGTTAAAATTGAGTCTTCACTTTACACACAAAAGCAATGATGAATAGGGGATTATTGTTTACGAATATTTGGAAGTTGATCATATAATGCAATTAGTTTCAGTTCTAAGTATATGTTCCGGAATAACTTAATAACTTTTATTTTAATTTTTCATTAACTTATCACCACAGTTGAAACTAAGGTTACAGTAAGTAATTATGCCACATATAATTGGTAGGTGAACATGTGAAGATAAAGCTGTGTGGTTCCATAATTCGGTTCTCAAAGAATGATCAGTTTCATGGAATGTATTTTTCCCCAAGTTCTGATCAAACTATATGAACGTAGTCAGTTCCAGTCGGGGGAGGGAGAAATTCCAGGAGCTACTTGTAAATTATTTGGATATTATCTAAATTATATTTTTAGTTCCTCCCCCTGCCAAGAGCCAGAATTTAGCAACCAGAGAGGAAAATTCCCCCTCATATCCCCTTCCAAAACCATCCTGGTAGCCAGTGATGTACTTGAAAAATTTTCGGGGGGGGGGGGGGTTTCTAGCAACTTATCTTGAAGCACTGTGATATTATATCAGTTGCATATACCCCCCTCCTCTAGTTGCATTCTAAATAACAAAACAAGCAATTACAACAAAATGGCCTTAAATTAGAAGTAACATGAACAAAAACACTGGTGTGGATATTTCAATTAGGTTACAAAATAACAAACAAAATGGAATATGCAAACATGCATACATGTACTGACGCGGTACCATCTCCACTTCAAACGCCGTACCCTTTTGTGAATGAAGACAGTGGATCTTCGAAATTAATAGGATTGAACCATTAAATTGTGCAACGCGGAATTACGAAATCTTTTAAATTTCACGTAAGTAATTTTAAACCGCGTTTACCGCAACCACCATGAATACATGCACAGGTTGGAGAAAAAAGCTTTGTGAAGTAGCAGATACAATGAAAACAAAAATCTTTTCCCAAAAAACATTACCTTGAAAGTGCATATGGCATTGATCTAACAACATGCGAAGGTTGCCACCAGTATCCACTACAGAGAATTTACGCAATTGTTTTTCTCCACGCTGCATGTATGTATGTATGTGTGTTTCCGAGGGAGAAAGAGAGAGATCTAAGAAATAGAACATGGTGGGCACAAGAATAAAATCAGTTAAAAATTCATGTAAATATTTAGATATTTTTATCAAATTACAATTTACACTTACTTGTCTGGCAAGTGATTCTTCGTCTATCTGACTATCATCTACTACAGTAGGCACAGGTGTAATTCCCAGCTCCACACACTTCTTGTAATGAGCCTTGGACTTCATATGCTTTGTTAGGTTGCCTTTGGTCTTGAAGCTGGAAACAGAACATTAAGTGTTAGTAGGTACTTATTAAAGACATATATTTTGTAGTTTTCCTCATAACAACAGAAAATGATTTGACAAAATAAGCTTTCTCACTTATTTGTAAACTTCCCACGCATTTAGATATATATTAATCAAACAAAAAGTTATTATCATATTACTGGACATAGGTATGGAGGCAAGGCATTTCTGCGCCCCAAAATCCCTCATGAAGTATGTACATTATACATAAAAAAAATATATTGTCAATCTTGCCCTCGCCCCCATATTTACATGGAGTTGGCACCTCTGTTATTGAATACAACAAAATACGAGACAAAGAAAAAGTCAATTAATAGTAACAAAGTAATATAGGATAGTGTATAACTGAGTTAGTAGTTTTGAAGAGTGTCAATAGATAGCAGATTCAAGCTTGATGATAGGTTAAGTGGCAGATGCAATGTGCAGCTCGGTACTGCAAATTGGTTGTACGTAAAACCAGAGAGGAATGCTCTTTCATGGGCAAAAAAGGTTTCCTGCAAAGGATATTCACACAGAAACAATTCAAATAAAAATATATAAATAACTTACGTGAGTGAGTAGGAATGTTTCAGAATGACGTTTCGGAAGTCTGTACTACTTCCTTCATCAGGTAATAAAATAAAAAACTTTAGGTGCCAAACATGGTACCGCGTTATTAAATCGTAAGTTGAGGATTCAGGTTGAGGATGGAAAAGGTAAAAAACTTACGGTGATAGCATAAAAACTCCAATGGAAGTCTTCGCTGGTTAAAAATTCCCTATGTTAAAAACAAAAACCACAACTAAAACAAATAAAAATCGAAGACCTGAATTCTCAACTTACGATTTAATAACGCGGTACCATGTTTGGCACCTAAAGTTTTTTATTTTATTACCTGATGAAGGAAGTACTACAGACTTCCGAAACGTCATTCTGAAACATTCCTACTCACTCATGTAAGTTATTTATATATTTTTATTTGAATTGATAGTGAGTAAAACGCACCATTGTAATATGTACAGAAACAATTACTGAGAGAAGTGTTTGTCATGTAAAGTGGTACACAGTTGCTCTCAAGTTCTCTCAAGAATGCTCAAAAGTTACAACTGAGGACCACCCTGGTCATCTGATGGAGGTTGTGATGGAAGCAGAGAAGTTGGCAATGTTCCTATCTGACAGGCCAGTAACATGGACAGTGCGGTAACTACAATAGGGTTCTAGCCTACTGCACAAATCATGATCGCTTAAATGTATTAAAAGTGTGCTGTTGGAGGGTGCCCAGAGAACAGACTAAGGAACATGAAATATACTGAATGAGCCTGTTGTTGCAACATCTGTTTTCAAACACTTCCGATACAGGTTGTGCTTTCGAGACTGATAAAAAGGTGGGATGAAAGAAAGAAAGAGAGAGAGAGAGAGAGAGAGAGAGAGAGAGAGGGAGGGAGGGAGGGATGGAGGGAGGGAGAGAGAGAGAGAGAGAGAGAGAGTGAGTGAGTGAGTGAGTGAGTGAGTGAGTGAGTGAGTGAGTGAGTGAGTGAGTGTGTGTGTGTGTGTGTGTAAACCAGTGGCGTACCCAAGGGGAGTGGGTGGGGGGTCATAACCCTCTCCCTTACTAAAAAAAATAATATGTACCCTACCCCCTTTTCGAAAATCCTGGGGACGTCACTGGTGTAAACATTACAAGCACTACTAATGTTTAAAAATTTAACATACCTGAAACTGCAATATTTGCAAGTAAAAGGACGGACATCAGTGTGGGTTCTTATGTGTTTCTTCAACATGGAAGGTTTCTTGCATCTGATCCCACATTCCTCACATACATACCGACCACGGCCTGGAAGGAAAGCACCTGGTGAATGCTCATTGTGTTAGTATTTGGTTTGCAACTTGGCACGTGAAGTTTATAATTAAAATAATATTGTATTTTTGTCCTTATATATAAGGGTTGCCCAAATGAAAGTAAGACTTTTGTCGTAGCTTAACTACGCAGAGCTTTGTGTTTACTCTGGTAGGTGGCGTTGTATGTAAGAAAGCATACATCGTATGCATACCTGGTATGGTCTGACGGCACAGTGTGTTGTTTACATGTGCAGAAGCACGTTCGCAACATGGATTCGTCCAAACAGGCCCAGCGAGCAGTTATTCAATTTTTGAAGGCAGAAGGTGTGCAGTGATCTGCTGCAGAGTTTCCGGTGGAAAGTCCTCGATCATCCTCCCTACAGCCCCGATCTCTCGCCCTGCGACTACCACATCTTCGGGGGCAACTAAAAAGGGAAGGGCCACCGGTTCGCCAACAATGCTGAGGTCCGTGATGCCGTTGAAGATTGGTTCCGCAATCAACCACGGACGTTCTTCGCTCAGGGTATACATACCCTTATGATGTGCTGGGATACTTGCTTCGATAGACAAGGTGACTATGTGTAGACGATATGTCTGTCACCCATGGATCACTACTTTTACTTTTACTTCCTGTATGTTTATATATTCCAACCAATAAATCATTACAGAAAAAAAAACAAAGAGTCTCACTTTCATTTGGGCGACCCTTATATTTATATATTTCTTGTAATGCGACTAAGGGACAATTTGAATTAATAGGCTATAATAAAATAATAGTGTAAGTAAACAATTACTCAAACAATGTAATTTTTCAGAAACTTATGACCTGTTATATTATCTAAACATAGGATTACCAAATCGCTGTAAGGAAAATGTAGGACATGCTCTCCCAAAATATAGGACATTAAGTAAAAATGTAGGACACAAAACATTCTCAATAAATAAAACATAGTTCTATAGAACACGTTAGAAAGTAGTAGAAAAATTGGATCAGTTTTAAAAAAATGAATTCTCAATTAATTTAAATGCATAATTTCAAAACTTGCAATCATACTAATCAATGCACCTCTTACTACATGATTTAAGTTGTATTTCTCAGAGAAGACAATTTCTATCAAAATTTCAGGTTTGGTCAAACTATATTTATGTTAGAGTGGACAGTTCAACTCTCTGAAATTATAGGGACCCGTACCAAACATTTTACAGACTTTACAAAAAGAAAAACATTTCTCTTGCGAGTCTGTTGTGCTGATGGTAATGAAAGTACTCTCTCAACATTTGCATTATGACCTGTAATGGCAAACAAATATTCAGCAATTACCGTAATTTAAAATTGTTCCAGAAGTTTCATCTTGGGTAGTTTTTAGTTCAATAACAGGGTGTCTACCAAAATAACACATCCTGGGCCTCCCCGATGGAGCAGTGGTAGCGTTGTTGCCTTGTAATCAAGGGATCCCGGATTCGATACCCGGTGGAGGCACAAGTGGTTCGGATCCCACTTTAAACTGCAGGTCCAGTCCCGATTAGCCTTACTGCGCATAAAGTGGACTTAAAACAACAAAATAACACATCCAGAATTCTTGACTTTTTCTGGACTTTACTAGACCTTTTTCTGTTTTTCTTAACACTTAATTATTCAACCCCTACTTAGGTACAGTTGGAAATTAGTAATTAAGAAAATAAATATTTATTTAATGAAAACCCCTACCAAAGGGCCAGTTAAGATAAAAACTGAAGCTGAATTTAAGAAGAGAATTAGATCTGCTTTCTCGTATTAATTCATCCTGAACTGTGTTTGGCAGACAAGCGAGGCTTTGGCATCCGGACTCACAGCCAGTATAATATTATGTGGGGCTTGTGTTGGTTGTCCCTATATGTTTGTGTATGTTTGCGACTGTCCCTTCATTCATCTTATCTGGATCCTCATCTTCGCAATTACCCAAAGGGACAGAAAAAAATAAAGTAAATTAAACTAAATCAACCAATCAGCCATTATGATAGCAAAAATTATTGACCACAAGAATAATGTATTGCCTTTTTATTGACCTCTTGACCTACTTGTTGATTTCTTTACTTTTTCTTGACTTCTATGACTTTCTTGACTGGCAGACACCCTGAATAACTTTTTTCTCTATACCCCTGCTTTACAATCAAATCATATTGAATATGAATAACAATGGGCAACACCTTGTTCCATCAGTATAAACCCTAAGGCAAGAAATTATGCTCTGGCATTGAACAGTGATGTTATCAGAAAGCGGTCCCAAAACTTTGTTCATTAATTGCTTCCATTTTCCCATTTCTTTAATAGCAGGACAAACTTTTTTTTTCTTTTTGTGCAATGACTGAATCAAAATAAATTTCACTATTGAGTTTGGAAGCGCAGTCCATAGACTTGTAACGTGCATCATTTTTTTCTGTTACGTATTAATATTATGTGACGCTCAAATGTAGGACATTTATGATATTTTTCAAATTCCTCCCGGACGCCGGACATAAGGCTAAAATGTAGGACATGTCCAGGAAAAACTGGATGTCTGGTAACCCTATCTAAACATCAAGCTCCAATGTAAAGCTTAGAGCAACTAAATGACAAAATGAATTATTTTTGGACACAACTACGCTGGCGCCACCACTAGAAACATTTGGCAGTGAACAGCCCAACTGATTCACTTTCACTAGAAAAATATGGATTCTCTTTTTTAATTGAGGAGAATAATCTCAAAATAGATTTATTGTGAATTATGTGGTGTGACCAAGAAGAAACACTTACATTAGGTGTATAATAACATTAATAATAATACATGTTGTTATCACTATAATCATACCCTGAATGATCACCTTTAAGAACATGTTTATTATCAATCATATATTACACAATCTGCAATGAAATGCAAAAAAAAATTCTAATGAATGACTGCAAAAATCACCAACTTACCTCTTCCTCGTACATAAATGTACTCCTCGTTGGATTCAAAGCCACCTTCAAAAATCTTCACACGTTTTGGTGCTTTTTCATTTGTAGTTACCTAAAAATTAACACAAAAAATATTTTTAATTATATTTAACTGTAAGTTTTCTTTCAAAATTATTGGCTGATTACCAGTGAGAAACCATTCAAAATACACTACAGAGATAGTCAGAACATGAAATAACAAGGAAAATTAAACTATTTTTTTGTCTGCTGACTGTTAATGATGAACTCTGATTGTGAAGGCAGACAACACTGCAATAACCATCATGAGAAACAATTTCAAAAGTGCTACCTAATGCCATACATTAAATATACATCATGTATGTTTAAAAGCCTTCAGTCACTGTTTGAACTGAACTTGTGGGACAACACCCCATTTGCTAAGCAGGTTTTCATTGAATAAAATGTGGTATTTCTAAATTGGGTAGTTCAAAATAGCCCACTATAATTTCAAGTTGGTTGAAATCTACGGTCGCTCTATATCATCAGCCAATAGTTGTTTAAATCATAACAATGGTAGCATTCAACTAGTTGTAGATTTGCCTTTCTGTGTAATATCCGCTGCACACTGAACGCACAAAAGCAGGTGTGGAGGTGAGTCCCACACATTCTCAATTTTGTTCATAGTGGAGGTGATATAATTGGCAACACACCCACACAACCCTTACTTCCACCCACAGTTGGTCTATTCAGAGACATTGTCACAAAAAATTCCCACCCTAATCACACATCTTTAATCTCCCACATGGCCATCTCATGTCCTACTGAAGAGAGTTCCACATTTCTGTATACTTTACTCATTTTACAACAATAAGGATGAATGATGGATGATTTGATGAAATTAAAGTGTTACCAGGATTCGAACCTAGAACTCCTGGTTTTGTCAAATATTGTACTAAGCACTCCATCACTAGCTGACAAAATGATAATTACATTTTTCAAAAACTATAATAAAATAGTGTTACTCAACAAATTTATAAGGAAACTCGTATAATTAATTTCAAATAATAACAAAGTATATAAATGTTCTCTTACCTCAAGTGAATCTGTTTTGGTCCCTGCGTTAGGCGACTGATTCGTATTCTCACTTCCTGAATCATCATCCCTGTTCTTCTCTAAATTTTCACCTTTTGATTTTTCTTCATTCGTTCCATCGGCATTCTGTTCTGTCTTACTTTTATGTTTTCTCGCCTTCCAGTACGAAGAATGTGTCAATATCATTGGTTGGTCCACGGGTTTAGCAACCATGGTGCTGGAAGGCCTATGTCTAGAGTCATACAAGGCCATCGCTTGACCAGGAGTCAGTCCAAAAGGGTTAGGTTTCGAATTACACACTTGCCAATTAGAATACATGGAGAGCTTTGGGTTTGTGTTTTGAGGGACGTACATTGGTTGTGGTCTGTTGTTGCAGCAGAAGTAAACTCGAGTAGAACATTTAAGACCAAGATATGTATAAGCGTGACCATTTAAATATAGCTGACCGTATGATTTTTTGGGTCGTGGAGTCTCGGGACTTACTAACGTCATCCCTGTGAGGCTGTTTTTCTTTATTTGGTACGTCCCTGGCTTCAAAGGAAGCGAAGTTGGTCTAAGGAATTTGCTTCCGGGTTTTTTACCATCCGTTTTCTCTTCTTTGATAGCTGAAGTCTCCATTTCCAGTACTGGAGATACACTTCTTGATGGACTTGAAGAGGCTGGGTCAACTTTTATACTTGGGATTGTTGTAATTGACTGAGTTGTGGTTGTTTGCACATGACTAGAGGTTGTAGGAGCTGGTGCAGGTTTAGTTATTTGACTGGAGATAAATTCTGATGATGTTGTTGTTGCTGCTATTATTTTGGGGGCTTCCTTAGAAGGGCTGGCCAGGTCGAGAGGTTTCTGTGAAGCATCTCGTGGTGATGTAACATTTGAACCTCCGCCAAGACTCTGAGGTCCTGGCATTCCAGGAACGTAAGGGATTGGTTTTCCTGCATGCATTATAATCCCAACGCCTTCCGGATATGGTGTTACCGGAGATTTCAGTACTTTCTCTGGTGGAAAGCCATGAAGCAGTGGTGAACGAGGTAACGTCAGAGGATTGTACGCTGTAATATTTGACAGAGGGTTGAGGGACGCATCAGGGAGAAACGAATTGAAAGGTACAAATGGTAAGTGACCAAGGGTCGGAGCTGGGATGCCTGGAACAGCCAAATTAGGAGTTGGGATGTTCGGAACAATGGGGAGAGAGACTGCAATTAATTTAGAGTCAGGATACACTGACGTCGAGGATGAGTACTTATGGGGGTTTCCATGAAAATACTGAACCGTGGGAGACCCAACGACACTTCCATTTTTAAGTTGGTGCTTCATGCCGCTTGATGAGCTCATAGTGTGAGCAGCTGCTGTTGAGACAGTCGATATGCCACTTCCAGTTTTCTGATCAGTCTTCTGAACTTGTACGATGGTGCCACCAGAGTTGAGTCCTGATTTGGCTATCGTTACAACAATGTGAGAGCTATTCGCAACATTTCCCGAGTTGCCTGCACCCTGGTTATTTTGATCCGAGCCCGATTTATTCTGAGACATGAGAGAGGGATTTGGAATCGTAAGAACAATATCAGACACTGGACTCTTTCCACGGAGAGGATCAATTCTAAATGTCTTAGTTTCTGGACCATCACAGATTTGAACTTCTCCACCAAACATCTGTAAAGAATTTGGTCTCATTGGGCACTTAGACAATTCCTCTAAAGAACGGAGGGTTGTTGTACCGGAAAGGCTCCCTGTGGACAGTGGACGAAGGTCAGGGGATGCCGAGGAACTGTGTGGTGTTTGTGGAACAGGTTGGAGGCTGGTGTCAACCGAGAGTTCAACCACACGTCTCTTCTTTGGAGGTGGTTCTCTTTCCGAACCATCGCCTTTCTTTCCACGGGCTGCTTCATTTTTGGAAACTTCTTGGGTTTTGTGGTAACTTTCGACCAAAGGTGTATTACCCAGCCAGGGTCCTGGAGAAGGAAATGATGATGCATCTTCTCCACTTTTTGCACTGTCGGGGATCTTCACATTTGCAGGTTTGGGTCTTCCTTTCAGAATTGTGCCTGCTTCTTCAACTTTCTTCTCTGGAGTCCTTGGACTTCTTCCTGGACTGTGCTGAGGTGAAGGGGAATGAGACAACTTTGCCATATCACCTTTACAATAATATAAGTGGTGGATTTCCAGGTTCTCAGCATTTCTGTAGGAAATTTTACAACGAGAGCAAACAAACTGAGCAGAATATGTCTCGTCATGATTGTTTGGCTTGGAGACAGTAGGGAGGTAGACTAATGGTAAGGATGTTCCAAGGTAAGCCCCAGCTTCCATCAACTCCGTTCCAACCATTGGCGCATATGGAGAAAGTCCTGATGCAGCTCTTGATTTAAGAAGCAGATCTTTAATAATTGAGCACTCGGGATTCTGAGGGTGATAGAGCTTGTCGTTATTCTTCTGTAATATTTCACCAGGAACATTGTCAAGTCGGGGAAACTTACTTGGTTGACCCCATGTCCTCAAAAGATCTCTAACTGAGTTGGGTTCCTGGTGCGACCCCCTCAGAAAGACATCTTTTGCGATGCATTTCAGAATTATTATTATTAGTGGATAAATTTAAAGGACCAGACTGCAATTGAGGAACTGGAGTAGACTCTCTGACAGGAA